>NC_046316.1:34230471-36630471 GCF_009819535.1 Lacerta agilis
AGAGAAGCAAGTCTCATTGATTCTAATGGAAATTATTTTCAAATACCGGTAAGTGGCTGGATCAAAGCACAGGTATGAATTCTAATCTAATCAGAAAAAATACTGTAGTTAAAGAATGTTAACAAAAGTTACTGCTAACATTTTAGGGCTCTTCCTTATTTGTGAGTTTAAACACTAGTATGCTCGACAGTGTAATCCCGTGCATGTTTACTCAGAAGTAACTCCCCTGGGTTCAATCAGGTTTACTCTTAGGTAAGAGTCAGTGGGTTGCATCTTAAGACTGCAATCCTACACATCTGGAAGTACGCCCTATTGAATACAATAGGATTTACTTCTCTGGAAACATGCACAGAATTGTGCTATATAATAAGAATGATGCCATTCCTAAATAAAGCATTAAATTGCATTATATGTCCAGGTTCATGTGTAACGCTAGGTCATACTAAAGGTAAGGTCAGTAAGCCAAGAACAAACCATTGCATTTTTATCACTAACAAACCATAGTAATAGGGGCATAGTTAACATGTAATGCTAATCATGGTTTATTAACAAAGGCTTACTTAAACCATGGTTACACGTTACATGCAAACCAGGCCTATATCTTGTTGCATACCAAACATACTGTTTCAAAAGGAAATAAATGACAACCCCTCGCAGAAGATAAAGTAAGTTTCTTTGGTTTATATAGACAGGTTCATTACAGATTAGAACTATGACTTAAAGTTTAAGGTTACTTGGGGTGGATAACCTACTTAGCATCTGTATGTGTTCAGCTACCTTTAGAACCAAACAGACAGAAAAAGACTCAATTTTGAAAATTCTCCTATTTTTTGTATTTATTTATTATTACTGGATACTAAAGTCTATGTTCTGTTCATGGTCCGTGACACATCCTTTTTGGTGGACATTTACAAACCAAAAGCTTTTATGAAACTAACATTTGACAGGTACAAACCAAGTGTCAACAGAAAAAGAAATAAATGAACACACACCAGAACATGCTTGAAATGTCTGAAACCCAGCAGTGACCAGACTGGGGGACATGCAGTTCTAATTCCCCAAATGGAACAATATCAATATGAATGGGGGGGGGAGGAGAGAATTGGGGAGGGGAGGAGGAGAGAAGAATCAATGGGCTTAATTCAATTATGATGTGGCTGATTTAAGATACTTGATGGAAATATCATTTTGATTTAATGGAGCAACTGCATTTTGATTTAATGCGGTACTCCATCAAATCAGCTCCATGTCCTATTTTACATAATTTTTTGATGCCACTGTAATGTAGTAACAGTAAGCATATTAGTGAAGTTATCAAAAACCATAACATCCAATTAAATCCAAAATGCAATTATATTATGGACCATATTGTTATACAAATATTCCATTTCACATTTCTCACCGAACCTATGCATTCAGTTGTTTAAAATTGGTTACAATAGTACTGGAGCACAAGGTAATGGTTACAATACACAGCATGATAATTTCTGTGGCTTTTTAAGAGTTAGGTTTCATACAGATACATTAAATGTTTGTTATAATGGTAGACAAATGCTAACCCCCTAAAATGAATTTTTAAAATTGCTTTCAACTATGCACTCGGACTACAGGCTTATTGCTCTCATGGCACAGTTTTAAAAAAAAGCAGAAGAGGGGAAAAGGAGCATGTTATAACCATTTGAGATCATGTAGGTTTCCATTTTGGACCAAGATAAAGAAGCCAAGTCTAAACATTTGAACTTTTAACTGTAAATCATAGGCACCTGAATCTGTTTTTTACTGCTCAGTTTACCAGTAACTTTTAAATTGTTGTAAGTATACAGGTCTTCCAAATTGAAAATGAACAAAACTGGCAAATGAGGGTGGGTTAAAATGAGGCATTTGTTCAAAGTCATATTGAGCAAGTGAGCTCATGTCTCTAGACTTAACAGGGCAGTTTGAAGCATCTTTTGTTACCCAACGCTTTCAATTTCTTACATGTAAGAAACTATAACATCATTGCATTGATTCTGAATGAATGTTCATCATGACCCTTCAAAATCATCCTTAATAATCAGCATTGGATTTGATGCTGTTACATCCATTATGTACCGGTATATTTAACTTAAGGGTGGGAAACGGTTTTGTTTCGGTTCCCTACAATTACTACTACCCAACAACTACTAACACCCTTGTCTTTATTCATCAATTACAGCTATCCATATTTTGTATACCACCACGGCAAAGTTCAAGAAATAAGTATTCTCTTATGTTAAAAAAGAAACCCCCCAATAACACCTGCTAGAAGATAGGACACCTTCAGATTACCCACCCGTCACATTTGCTGAAATACAAGTTTGGCAGAAAAATAAAACCCTTAGACAAACGTCTTATATTTCAAAGGAACTTGTAAAAGAGAATCTGCTGACATGTTAAATCCTTTCTGTAGTATCCGAAAGCTTTTCTCTTAAGAACAATTGCTGTAAAGAGACATTTGGCTCCTAGGAAATTCCCAAAGGGTCAGCCATATGCATCCTTCTTGCATGGCACCTTCACGGTGCTGCTTTCTAGACTCATAGCTAGCTGTCTCAAAAGCAGCTTTCATCATTCAGTAGTGTGTCAGTCAATATGATTTATGGACTGCATTCAACAAAGTCAAAGCATATAGGATGAGAAATATGACTACAATCTGCTAATTTGTTTTGTATTGAGCCACTTAAGAGTCAAAGACCTGATGTCAGACTGAGACCGGCAACACAATTAACCAGCCGGTGACAGATTCATCCATCCTCCCAGCCAGGCTTATGCCAATCAAGGACAGCATGAGGCGACATTTGGAAGAATCAGTAAGAAACTCCATTCTCTAAGTAGCCTATGTGGGCTTTTGATTGACAGTTTTTGAATATAGCTTGTGGAGCGCCACCACCCTTTATCCAATAGCTTCTCGCTGCAAGCTGTGAAATAAGGCTTTTACTGCCAATCAAGGGAACAATAAAACACAATCCACAATCCCCCAAGCAAAAAGGGAACAACAAGACTTGTCTGTTACATCTGAAAGTCTAGCTTCATAATTAGTTTAACAATATTAAATCACACATTAAGCAGAAGCTCCCCCCCCCCAATGTATCGAATCTAAAGGGTAACTCACATATTTAAGAATGCTAAATCAAGAATTCTCCTGATAGCAATAATTGAATCTTCCTGTTGATCTAATAGCAGCACTAAATTACCCCTTCTCATAAAAATATCAAAAACAACAACAACAATCATAATAATAGGTGTGTTTACAACTGTGTCTCTTAAAAACTGATCAAAAAGGCATGCTGGGAATATTTGCAATTTCTATAACACAGAAGCAATTGATCAAGATGGTCAAACTAACGTCTGTTGTAAGAAACCTAATTTTTATTACACGTCCAATGGCAATAGCTGCTAAGAAAGTAATTAGGATGCTTTATACGAGCACATCATAGGCAAATATGCTAGCAGCTTTTTAGGATCATGGCACATGATTGTGATCTTAAAACAAAGGTTTGAATTCTGTGATAATGGTTTCTGAATATATGTTATGAACATAAAGACTCTTGGAAAGGCTTAGTTATCAGACAAACTTTAACCATTTTCATTCCATCAACATCTAATTTTGCCAGTGATATTTTTTCATATAATCGTTGAGAGGAAAACAGCATATCCCACATTTTTTTCAGATTATTCAAAGTCTGTTTTAGACCACACAAGAAATGGATTATGATAACTCAGTTGTTCACCTCATTTGTGTTGCCTCCACCATTGCTAACAGTTAAATTAAAGCATCTGCAAATGTTTATTTCTGAGGAACTCCAAAGTGAAAGCAAACACGTAACAGCAAAATCCTTAGCAGAGCCAGGGCAAGCCAAATGGCTCACAACAGCTGGTAACAACTCTGGAAAGATAAGGCCAATTAGCTCTTAGCAAATCAAGGTGACTGTAAGTTTTACTTGAGAAAATGGATACGGCTGCTAGGAAATCAGTTGAAGATCAGTTTCTAACTCTGGCATATCGACTTCCTCTGCTGCGATGTTGGACAAACCACCCAATTTCTTTTTTCTTATTAGGAGAAATTATAAATGAACAATCTAATAATACTTTCCCATTCTTCATTGTTAGGAGTATTTGCAGACTCTCCCCATCTGAAACCCTGTAGAGCCACTGCAAGTCAATGTAGCCAAGTAGACCAGCGGCTTGATGCAGTACAGAGCAATTCCCTATGTTCATAACTATCACCAGTACAGCTGGAAGGTGGTTGTAAGTAAGCCTGGACTTCTTCCATACATTAATCCTGTTGCATGTGATTATGGGGACTGTAGTTCATGACAGCTTATGCTATAATGCCTTTCTGTAGTCTATAAGGTGAAAGAAGACTCATTTTCATTGCAACAGACTAACATGACTACATCACTGGAAAACATCCATCCCCTCAGTGCCTCTCCCTGCTGTTTTAGAGATGGGTCTCAATATCCAGGAAATACATTAGTGTGAGAGGGCATTTTTCCCTCTCTAAGCCCTGTTTAGGGAAGCTTTTAATGTTTAATAGATTATTGTATTTTAACATTCTTTTGGAAGCCGCCCAGAGTGGCTGGGGAACCCAGGCAGATGGGCGGGGTATAAATAATAAATTATTATTATTATTATTATTGTTATTGTTATTATTAGCAAGTTAGGACACACACTGTATTCTTTCTACATGTTTAAAATGTACAGGAATTAGAACGGGGCAGGGAGTGGGAAGGAACAGATTTGCATAAACAACTGAATAAAATTTGAATCAGACAACAGAAGCAACAACTTAGAAGCACACGTTTTCAACTAGATTGAAGATCATGAATGCTAAGAATTATGAATACGTGACCGAAGGATAAATATTCCGCTGAGCTAGATATAAAGTTTCAAACTATACTCCACATACCAATATGCTGTTTTAAAGAGAGACAACCAAATGCAGCTTTGCAACATGCTTCAATGGTGAATATGCATTGAAATAAAATACATGTGTATGCTTCAAACAAGTGAAGCTTTATGATGTACAACTGGGATCTGCTCATGTTATAGTTTTCATGCGTGAAGCAGCCACCCTGACCAGCAAATGAAATATTGTGTTATCTAGAGATAACTGGAGAAGGCATGGCTGCCATATGGTTGCCATTTGGGGAACTGCTTTGTACTTAGAACATCAGATTTCCTTATGGCTGCCATCGTGACTGTCAGTCAGAATTACCTTTTATGTTATCAATATTTTCATGAGCTTTTTACCCCTGGCATTATCTGCGATAATATCTTTAAGCATTTTTATCTTCCTCTAAATTTGTCTTCAGAAAGTCGGATGTCGCAGTGAAAGGGGACGTGGAATGAGTTGATGCCTTGCAACTATTTGTGCTTATAGCACAACACGCATGGAACTAACATGGTCATCATTATCTTGTTTGTTGCATACTTTTTCTACTGAAGTGTTGATGCAAAATCATTATAAAGTGAGGAAAGTGTCCTGTGGGTAAATGAGTAGAACACAATTCTGCATCGGCTTTTAAAAAAAATAATAAAGGAGGAAGCTTTCCAATCGCTAGCAAATCTGAAAGTAGAGGTTATTCATTATAATGCAAATATTTATGTTGGACCAAAGTAAACTACTCAAAATGAGTCGGTGACCTGAAAATAATTGGGGCATGAATCTTTAAAAGCAATCCATCATCTTTTAAGAAATACATTTGGGTGCAGACATTCTCCTCACTTCAAAAAGTATGTTTTTGAAAGAGACTGTCTAAAACTTTCACCAGCTCTTTATTCTCAGCCACTATCTAGCCATTTTAACCTTATTTCGTATGCACATCCCCATAGCTGCATTCTGACACCTGACCTCACATCCAAGAGGTCTTATGGTCTCCTTTGAATGATCTCATTTCAGATGCAACACATGCCCTATCATGTTTCTATGAGGCTTTAAAAGGTTCCCTCTGCCTTGATGTCCAAAAACCAAGGCTAGTCTTCAACTTGGATTCTGCATGCAACTACACAATTTAGTATAGAGTCAGATCGGTATAAATAGAGGGGTTTTAAATAAAGTCACTCAGAATTGAAGCAATAAGCCTGCAGGCAGTTCATAGTTTTAAGTTTTCCATGTGCATGCTTTTTCTTCAGCTTGCATCTACTTACCGACATAGCTGCATGGTCATTGTTGTTATTCTGAGAAGGAAACCAGTAAGGCAATCAAAACAAAACAAAAAATAAAAATGCACTGTCAACAATAAATTGCATTTGGTAGCAGTCAGAGGGGGTAGGGGAGGGATCTTGAGAAACTAAGTAATGTCTGTCAATAGGCTTTCTTTCCTGAAGATGGGAATGGTTCGAAATTATTATTCGAGATTGATCTGCCATGGTTCAGCCAAATTAGTCTTCTGTTTGCAGCTGTAAGAGCCAAATAGACACAATTTTTAAGTGATATTCTGAAAGTGTCATGAATTAATACACAGCACAGTGCTAGAAACCAGAGAAATAAAATATTCTGCATAAGCAGTATTTTCTGGCAGACAGGCTGGGTAGATTTCGTTTCAAGTGTTATTTGAAAAGCTTTGGGAACATATAATTTAAAAACTCCTTGCATTAATCCAAATCTCTGCAGATGGTCTCCTACTATGTACCGGGGCTTCTGGGATGCCCTTTTATAGCAGCAGCAGAACCCTGTAACACCCCCCCCCCGCCCCGGCAAAATGTTGTTCTCCGAGATCAGAGCTTCTTCAGAGCAGCATCCCTTCAGTCATGAGAAGCCACTGACGGAAGGAAATATCAACCCTTGTCTGTGTGAATGCAGAAGTGCTTTCAACTCACAAATGGGGGAAATGTTGCATCACAGCCATCATCAATCTGCTATTTTGCTACTTTCCTAAAAATATGTGTAAGTAATAGTAACAGACATTGTTTAAAAATAATTACATCCATCCATTAAATGGATCAGAAATGTAGAAAGGCTTGTTTTCAGTTCAAATACAAAAAAAACCCTGCCTTAAAAAAAAAAAAACAATGCTGTTGCTATCAAGTGGCAAAACAGACAAATATAATACAAACACACTTTTAGGGAAACGAAGCTGGAGAAACATATCTAGCAACCAGATGACACCACAGTAGCTACAAGCAATAAGGATAATTGTGCAGATATCTCATAGTAAAGACAAGATAGCTTTATTGTGGGCTGCAGATGTACTTTATAGTTAAACGCTATGAGGCTGGAGTCAGAGTTGTGCTCAGTGGTGTTCCACTCATTCTGGAGGAAGAGGATCGGGAGACAAACTTCACCTAGGCTTCCTTTGCTTTGCAGCCTCCAGAGCAGTGTGAGAGATGGAATAGGAAGCTGCAATGGGAAGGAGGATCAGCAAAGATCACCTGCCTAGCTTCCACTCCAGGCACTCATGTGCCCAGAGAAACCTCTCCGGATGTGTATGGAATCCACTCCCTTGACCAAAATTAGCCTCAAAAGAAGCATTAAGTTGATGTGCACTTCATTGCAGTGGGTCTGTGTGTAGTGCCAACCACAGTTTCTCCAGTTTCCAAAAAGGTTGGTGGCTCCTATTCTACTCTACTGGATCTCAGTGCCTTCTATATATGGAAGGAGCATTTCCATCCACAGACTAGCTACACTGGATCAAATCCTTTCATTGTATGTGAAAAGGTGCTAAGATATTAAGAAAGTGTCCAAGTTACACACTTATGACTAAAAGGCTTTCATAGGCAAGTGTAAAACGCACGCACCTTACATTGCTGCCTCTACATTAGTGTCTGTTTGAGATGTTTTCATTCCTGAAGTCAAAAGTAAATAAGTGGCACTTGCTTGAAAAATGATATTATAGAAATGCTGGAGAAAGACTCCTCTGGAATCTGTTTTCCAATGAGACCATGTCAGGTCACTTCATGATAATGCTTCTGGTCGTGTTCTATAGTAAAGATGTTGTGTTCTACAAGTCAAAGAGCATGGCTGCATAATATATTGTGTTTACTAAGGACGCTACAAACTCACAACTACTACAACCCTACAGAAGTGGCATATATATGGGGAGATTTCCCCTACAGCCATGTGGCCTAGGAACTTACAGTCTGATCCTAGAAACACACTTTAGTCCACTCCATGGGCTAAATTAGGCCTGCCAGGCCTCTCAATTTGGCCTGCAAGTCCATTTCCCCCATGCCAAGCCTACCTGTCACTCACCTGACGGCATATGACGTCGGGTGCAGGACAGTAAAGGAACAATTGGGAATCTTAGAAAATACTCCCAAATTGTTCCTTCACAAGAGCAGCTTACATTCACAGCTGTTGAAAATTGGCATTAACTGCAAACCCAGGCTGCTTTTAGCATAAATCAGACACACTGAGAAGCTACCAATTGGAGCCTATTGGACCAACAAAGTTTGGCCACTCCTGCACTAAGACAAAGCCACCTTTATCTCTCCTATAACTGTCTTGATAACAACCTACTAACCCCACTTTCCAGATTAGGAGGCAATGGGCACTTGTAGACCCTGGAGAGTCGTGGACAGTCACAGGTGGACTAGATGGACCAATTATCTGATTCAGCTAGGGCAACATCATATGGTCACTCTGTCTCTCAGCAATAAAAGATGCTTCCCCCCTACCTACAACTACCTGGGAAGTGCAGAGCATGGCGTGGATGCTGTCTACAAACTTGGCTTCTATCAGCATCTCTGCAGGAGGGTGTTTTTGTTTGCTTGCTCTTTGGAGGGGAGGAGAAGGTTTTTTCTAAAGGCAACTTCCCCCCACCCCCATCAACTCCCAAACAAAAACTTCTCAAGAGATATAGATTTGCCCCCACCCCTCTGTACACACACAGCTGCTTCAGATGTAAAACTCGCCCAGCACGTAGGTCTTTTCAGTGCCAGATGAAGGCCTTTTAGTTTTTACAGGCATTTTAAGATCTTCTTTCTTTTTGCGCTCTGGTGCACTAATGTATGTTTTCCTGCTGTAGGTTTGCATTTATTTATTTGGTTGCTTGGTTGGTTGGTTGGTTTCCTAATGCAGTTGATTTCTCACTGTATGATTTTTAGAGCTCTCCCTGTTTTCATGGATTTAAACTTCTGTTGTTAGCCGCCAGAAGACATTGTTCATTGGGCAGTATACAAATGATGTTGTAAGTAAAATTTCCTTTACTTACCAACCAAATGTCAAGACCTTCAACTAAGGCTTCTCATTGATCTAGTCAGCCAAGCCTTTCCATGAATTGAAATCCTGCTTCTCTTGGAACCAAGTCTTGCTACCCCCATCTTTTCAAGAAGGCAACCCTCCTTCATACCTTCAGCATGGTATGCCAGTCCAGAATACATCTGGAAACTCCCTGCAAATTGAAAATCAGCACAGCAGGCAAAGGCCTGGAACAGAACTGTGAATCCTCATGAGCTAGCTTTCTTAACACAGGAAAGATTCATCAGCAATGTGATGTAAAGGGACTGTCTATAATCTTGCTGCAAGTGAAGATCCAGGCAAGGCCTGCCAAATAATTCTCAGAAGGAACTGTCCAGCATCCATCTCCTCCTTCTCAACTGCCCCTGTTGCTCTTAATCCCTCCTAAAGTGCATTCAGCTACAACCTGATATTTGACATATGGACTTCTCTTCCATTGCACAACATCTGCAGGCCAGCCACGGTTGAATATGTGTCAGTAAACATCTGGAGAAAGCCAACTTGTGGAAAACACTTAGTACAAACATGGCCATGGTGAATCGCATTGGTTAAATGCATCAAGTCTAGTCTCTGTCACTTGCCAATGCAGCCAAACAGAAGCCACTGAGGAAATCTAACATGTGTGCACTGTGCCAGAGCATAGCACAGAATTATAGATTTTGAATGAATCTCAGAAGTTTTCCAGCTTAACTTATTCGATTCAGTACCGTCTAGACATAGTGCAAAACACTCCCACACAAAACAAGAAAACAAGTTGTACTGGATGGGATGGATCACAGAGACCAGACATAATTTTTATTCTTGAAGCACTCCTGCAATATAAGGAGTCGATTGCCTTCAATGAAATAAAATTTAAGTAGTACTCAAGCAGGTTAACTTATATTTATTTTCATAAATATAACCAGCCAATTAATAAGCAGCCAAAATAACAAGTAGAACATAAAATAGACAATGACCACATACTTGAAGCAAAGGAATATTTGACTTGATAACAACAGTTTACATACTACTTACTGTATATTTTAGGGGGAAGAAACTCAAAGTGGTTTTTAACATAGTGTAAAAAAATTTAAAAAAATATCTAGTCTGAGTACAATTTAAAAAACAAAACAAAATAAAAGCTTGAGATAAAAAGTTTAAAATCTTCTATGTAAAACTAGTGTTAGGGTGTTATAGTCGTTTTACACCATGTTTCCCAAAAGCTCTGTAAACACTAAACACTTTCCTGTTGTAGCAAGTTAGGCAATGGAAGAACAAAATGTAGAAAACGTTATTATGTGCAAATGTCCATTTTTAAAATAACTTAATTGTACAGTAGCTATTTCACCTGCAAAACCATTCACAATATGGGAGATTGTGCTGGTTTTATGCTATACTATGGTTTATTTTATTTGTATATACCGTTGGACACCACCTTGATACTTTATATGAGGGAGCAGCAGATTAATATTTTTATAAACAAAGCAACTCATCTCACAGCAAGTTGTTATAAACCTCAAATCGACAGATTTATAGAAAGGCAGTCAATGCTTATGAACTTCTGGGAATGAGAATTTTCATAACATGAAATGTTTTTTCCCAATACTGTAAGGAATTATTATTGGTTCTCTTATCTTCTAGCAATTATATGTGAATAAGCATCGGTTTATGGTGCATTTAAAAATGAATTTCTTAAAAAGAAGAAAGCAAGAACCAAGCTTTATTTCACCACTGCCGTGGATTCAAATGAAATATAGCAAGGTTGCAGTTTCACTGTTAGCTGTGGCACAGAATAATGTTGGCACTGGCGCCATGATTAACATTAGCCAGGGCTCTTTAAAAAAAAAGAAGGCGGCAGGAATTGAATCTCATTTGCAAATTCCGAATAAAGCAAATTCTGGTTAGCTCCAATGCAGATGAAACATTACAGCATGGTTGATTCTGGTAAGGGAAAGGAGGGAGTGGAACAACTTCTGGTGAGACGATCATAGTGGCCCTGCTAAGATGAAAACAAACCACAACAAGCCTTGGGTTTGCACTTTCCCTGTAAACAGACAGTGTGCTTAATTATGATTAACTGCAAATAGAAAGCAGAAACTTCTGATACTTTTCAGTGGCCAGACCAGAGAACGGCTTGGGTGGGGAATGCATAATCCTAAAACTAAGCAAGACCCAATCCTGCAATGCTAAACTCTTTTTTTCAGCATTCTGTCCAAATGCAGCCCATTGCTGAACTGGGTCTATCTGTGATCGAAGTAAGTTTGCTACAGGTCCCAGGGTTGTTGTTTCTTCCACCACGTGTGTCATTAGCACACACTACACATTGTATTACAAATAAAACCTGCAATTACTTGCAATTTGTATACTTACAGGCAAGTGAGTGAAAACCTGAAAGGTGCTCCTCAAGAAATTAATAAGATCCATTAAATAGCCACTGGCTCTCCCATCTGGCTCACTCATTGTCCAATCATAGTCAGCAAGCTGGATGAATTCATCAATCTTTTGGTTAAGTTTGGTATAAATTTCTCCTTCAGCAGCATGTCTCGCATCCTGGGGAGTGGGGGAAACAACACAAGTATGCTGAAGTTTTACTATCCTAGAGATAGTTTCTTCAAATGTAGCAAATGAGGGTCAAGAAGTGGGGTGTGTATGTGTGTGTGGAGTCAACCATTGTTATTGTAATCCAGATCTATCTATATATGGAGTCCATGTCTAAACCACTGTTTTGTTTTTCTGTTCACAGCATAGAGACATTCTATCTCTCTGCTGTGAACAGAAAAATAAAACAGGCAACTCAAGGAGCAACAAACGTTACAAAAATGTGCCATCGTTTCATATATAAATGTTACATTAATACATATTACTAATAAATAGAGACTGATATCGCGTTTTTTCTTCTGACACACTTCCCCTCTCAGCCTACTTGCTCTCTGCCAGGACTCTCCGCATGCACCTTGGCTCTCACACCTAGGGCCCAAACAAACTCATGGTTTGTGAGGAAAGTGCTTTTGCAGTCAGATTTTCCCTGGGCATCCGGATAGCTACGGTGGGAATAGGATGCTGCATTAGGGGGGGCCTAATCCAGCAGGGCTCTCCTCATGTTTAATTTGATTAAACTGACAAACTTTGTGAGAGGACAGTAATTGTCTCATTAGTTTTTAATGTTTTGGAGTGATAAACTGCAAATAATACACAACTGTATATTCTTATTGGTAAGGATGTATTTTAAACTAAATCTGGATTGCTATAGTTATTTATGTAGAGCATCTAGACACTTCACTAATATTTTTTTTTTTAAAAAAGACACTGGAACCAATAAATTTGAAATCTACGAACCTTCTGCTGTAAGAAATCACAGAACACTATTTTGCATAAGGTGTATCATTAAAAAAAAACAGAATGGCAAGAGAGAAATCCAAGTTATTTTTTAACATATTAAGACTGATACAATTTGCCTCCAGGAGATGCAGTTAACAAGAGCAGAGCATGCCAAACGGCAGGATAGCTAGGCTGATGAGATGTATTCAGCTTTCCATAAGAAGGTACACAAGGATTAATAAAAAAAGGATTTTCCATCACAAGTGAAGCGTATGCATTGGTGTGATTCTCTGGGGTAAAAATAATATGTTTTTAGTAATATAGAGAGCAGGTGGGGAGAGAATCTACAAAGGGGTATGCCTTTATAACCTGGCTGGGCTTTGTTTGCAATTAATTTTGGATTTTTTGTTTTGTTTTGTTCCAGGAGCTTAGATACTGCAAATGACAGTCACAGCATGGTCCCACAGATAATTAGATAATGTTCATATAGCTTGATACAGAGGCCCTTCATTAATACTTCTACTTAATCCCAGAGTGAAAATTGAAAGAAAGAAAAGGTTAAATCAAAGCACAGAAGACTAGCTAGCACATTCCTTTCTTGAGTATACATAAGATGCAGCATACACATAGGTAGCAAACTGTGAACTCTCACAGAACATAATAATGAGGGACACAGGAACAAAAAAAACAGCTATTGCTACAACTGGTTTCACATGGAATATCCATTAAAACTTTCACTAAAACTGTCTTTGGGTTCCAGAGTTCCACTCAACCAACTTCTAGGCTGGGGTAGTCAACCTTTTTATACCTAACGCCCACTAATGCATCTTTCTCGATGGTAAAATTTCCTTACCGCCCAACCAGTGCTGCAGTAACATGTGCCGTAGAACCCCCTACCGCCCATCTGGAATCCTGAAATGCCCACTAGTGGGTGGTAGGGACCAGGTTGACTACCCCTGGACTAGACCAAGGCTACAGAGCAACCAGAACAACATTTTCCAAACCAACTAAAAAGAAACTGTGTGCACCTTGAATAATTAAGCACAAGTTTAACAGGACTGCCCATAGCCCCTGTTCCTATGACTTGTCGAGCTTCCTAGTCCTAACGTCAATGTTAAACATGGCACATGGGAAACCATAATGAGTTTGTCTGAGCAGAAGAGTGAAAACTGATGACTGTCAGGAGGATGGGAAGGGAGAGCCAAAGACTCTTCTCTTTCGTCTACCTTCTCTCTGCATCAAACCCCACCCCACCCCAAAAAACCAGGATCCATGGAAGGGAAGAATAGCTCTGAGATCTTTTCAGCCGCAAAGGGGTAACCCCTCCATCCATGAGCAAAACTTTTCTCAACGATCATAGAAAAGAAGAGTCCATTAGCTTCTTGAAAGCAGCCTTGCCTGACAGCTCCTTGCATCGTCCTTGCATCAATTTTACCTATTCTGCCCTGCACCTGCCACCACTCTAATTCCAGGCCCAGGGCTAGTAATGTTGAGTCCTGTGCTGCTGGATTCCCTGATGGCCCAAAGGAAGTTTGCCATGTGTGTCCTTTTCTATTTGGGGGTGGATGAGACACCTAGCTGCAGAGACAGCCACTATTTTTATGCAAGGCAGATTCCCAGTAAGAAATAGTTATAATAAATATTTGTATTAAGCAGCTACAGCAACCAAGAGGATTCTAAGGATTTCTCTAGTGCCCTGCTAAACAAAGGCTGGATGGCTGTCTGTCATGTATGATGATCTAGTTGCAAGGGGCTGGACTAGGTGGACCTTGAAGTCCCTTCCAACTCTGCAATTCTATGATTCTATTATATGAAAATAAGATTCTGTTTGGAAGTTCATAAAATGTGGTTCCATATTTCAACAAAACCAACCCATGGGATCAAAGCCACAATGCAGCAAATCCTGTGTAGGTTATAAAATTCATAATAGTGCAACTCCTCAAATTAAGTGTTCCCAGGGCTGAAAATTCAGGAGCATGGTATTAATTCCTTTGAGCATGCCTTTATCCTTCTTATGTCCTCCGTTAACCTTGACAACAGAGATTAACATTGGAATTTGATAGGTTTATTTTAAGATTTAGTTACAAAATTAAAAGTACCGAAGACAGAACTAGCCTCAGTAGGAATAATCCTGTTTAGTTTGTTGGTCTGTGAAATCCTGTTGCATTTGGGTATATACACAATAAGCCAATTATTTGAAATGGAATATATAGCTGTCATGGAACCAACCAATGCCTGTTTTTGTGTATTCGTCACTTATTTTACAAAACGCATCAAATTTATAGGACTAAATTAATCAACTTTGAACCTATGCTACGTTTTACATTACCACTCCACATGTTTTATTTATTTAAAATCTCAACAAATATTTTTTTGCCTCTGGGAAATACCGTAGCTAGGATTGAATAATCCATAAAATGTCCCATAAGCCCAAAGGGTGTATGAACCAGGTTTCTCAAAACAACAGCTCCTCACTCTACCTACCAAACTGAATTTGTAGCTGAAGAGTTTTAAAAACAGTATGTGAAATGGGGCTGGGGGGGGAAGAATGGCTATTCCAATTGTTGGGGGGGGGATCGAACATTAGCACAAGCCATCTTGTATTTCTGCCATTTTATTTTGGCTCCGAGTCGCATTGTTTTTGCTCAGGTGTAAAATATGAATAACCTGTACATTATCCTGGCAAATGGATAATGTTCACTGTCTTGCAGACAAGGAAGGGGAAAGCTCTCTCTATCTCTCTCTATCTCTCTCTCTCACACACACACACACAGAGAGAGAGAGAGAGAGAGAGAGAGGGAGGGAGAGAGAGAGAGAGAGCGCGAGAGAGAGATTCAACCAGAAATCCGACAGGGTAGTAGGGTATAAGTTACATAGAAACTCACCAGTATGGACTTAGAGACATGAGGTGGTATTCAACTGAGTCAATAATCTTCGACCTTTCCAAATCCAGGACACACTTTTTATGCCAATATGCATTTGGATGCCAGTTGCTTAATCTGTCCCCATGTATTTGCAGTAAATAGGTACCGCTCTGGCGGGAAAGTAAACGGTGTTTCCGTGCGCTACTCTGGTTTCACCAGAAGCGGCTTAGTCATGCTGGCCACATGACCCAGAAAAACTGTCTGTGGACAAACGTCGGCTCCCTCGGCCAGTAAAGTGAGATGAGTGCCGCAACCCCAGAGTCGTTCGCAACTGGACTTAACTGTCAGGGCTAGGGCTCCTTTACCTTTACCTTTTAGTGCTCCTGCTGTTCCCCACGCTGGATTAGGCCAAGACCTACCAGTGGGTCCTGACCCCCAGCTGAAGACCAGCTGAATTAAGTTATACACGGAGTATACCCACTGAAATTAATGAACATGACTAAGTTAGACACATTCGTTTCAATACCGTATTGGCCTGAATATAAGCCTCACTTTTCCGTGAAAAGTTAAAGTGTGACTTATATTTGCGACCTTACGGTATGCAGCCAGGAGCTCAGGGCAAACACACCAGGAGCGCAGCAAAGCGGCACCCACCCCGTGCATAGTCCCCCCCCCCGTCCTCTCCCCCAAGGCCGGGAAAGGAGAGAGCGAGGAAGGGGAAAGGCCACCGGCAACACAGCGCAGCTCCCCCCCTCCCAGTACGCAACCAGGATCAGTGAGGATGGGAGCGGCTTATATTTGGGTATTTTTCCTTTCTCTCCCCCCCCTCCAATTTTAAAGGTGTGGCTTATATTCGGGTGCACCTTATATTTGGGCCAATGTGGTAGATTTGCTCTGAGTAAAACTCGATGCTAATCATTGTGCATACATACAAGGAGTGAGAAACTGCTTCTTATTCCAAGTCCTAATGGCAGAAGAAGTTTGTTTGTGGCTTTCAAACTTCCAGAGCAGAGGACAAATCTAAAGGTGATCAGGGACCACAATGATGTATGGAAGGCATGTGATGCTAGTGCAATAATTCTAGCCAGGCAACCTGATTAAAACATTCTTTCACATGTATTCCCTTTGGAAACAATGTCATGCTTTTGCTAATTAAAAACAGTCTGAGATAACTACCAACATGTATGATCAAGTTTGAGAAATATGTAGGTGTAGCTTTGACAATATTGGGCACAAACATGTTCCATTTTTGCCTCCTCCCCAGTATGATCCCATCAAAACCTATATGGCACACAGTTCATCATGGATTAACTTGAATGAGATCATGCCAATTTAAATTAAGACAACCATCAAAAAACAATGACATCTGCCCCACAATAATAATGAACTAAAGCCACAGTAGTGTTGCATAATATTTTTGGTGGAGTTACACATTCCTGGCTGTTACATTCATAACCTGCCTCCCAAAACAGAGCATGAAACCAAGCTACACCTAGAAAAGAATAATTGGCTTCCTTGGTTGGGACCTGTGTATTTAAAAATGTTAACCAAAAGATGGTAACTTCACATACCTTAAACGTCGACAGACCATAGAGTCTTGCAGTATGAAGAGTTTCTTGTGAAATATTTGTAATGTTGGTTATAAAGTCCTCAAGGTATTTACATGCTTGTTCCAAATGCGTTGTGTTTATGATAATTTGCACCAGCTTTAACAACAACAAAAAACACAGAAAAGGAACAAATTCTGATAAACCACACTTGCAATATGCAACTGAACTTGATTCGACTATAACAGAAGAGACACAACTAATTTAAAGGAGATTATTCAGAATGCTTATTCGCAATACTGACTGACACACACATCATATGCAAAAGCTACAAGGTTGTAAATGGATTGCTACAAGAAGCAAATTTTCCACCTTCCAAGAACCTACTACTATCTGCTAAGGATTATCTAATACATTATCTACTAAGAAGCAACATTGTGCCAACTACAGAATTCCCATTTCTTGGAGAGGACAATGCATCCTATATCATTCATCACAGTTCATGCAGGGTGGTGATAATTTCCTGGGCTTGTTAAGTGTCGCCATTATGCTGAGTGAACCCAAGAGAGGGCTCTAGACTGAATGTGCCCCAAACTCCCCTTTGTAACCGCAGAGTGCAAGCAAAGAATAGTTATACTGGTGGGCATGTTCCCTTTCAGGAGCTTCTAGTTGAGAAGCTTTGGAGGACATGCACGGCTCTTAGGGAAAGTCTGAAGAATCAGAGAACTATGCACAAGAGAACCCAGAATACTGAAGCATGCATTTCAAAACTTACCTCCGTCAAACCTATGTGAGGCTTTTTTATGAGGTTCTGTAAACAACTGCTTAAAGTTCGAGTCAGCAGCAAATTTGTAGATTTTCTAAGCATATCATCTATCTCTGTTGAACTGAAATGCAAAAATTTAAGATGCTTTGAAAATGAATGATTTAAACCACTGGTGAAACTTTAAAATAATTGTGCAGCCTTTTTTCTCCTTTCCCGGATAACTAAGTAGAAATCTGTTCAGCTCCAATAGAGGACAGGCCATCAGTCAAGCAACTGCTTTGTTAACAGTTTAACAAATTTTAAAGATATGCATTTGTGTAAAACCTGAACTATGTTCATAGCATAATTGGGAAAGAGTAATCATCTGCATATTTTAATAGTTCCTGGTTAGAGATGAGGACCCAGAAGTCTTATTTATTTATTAGTTCAGTATGTGTGAAGGGAGAGCAATTTACAGTTGTCAACAGTGCACAAAGCTTGATGACAAACTGGAAATAGCTTCCAGATTTCTGAAAGCAAAAGAGAACTGCACATTTTATCCAGTTAGAACCAAGCAATATTTTTCAGACTGGCTTAAATGGAAGCCTTTTTTGAAATGAATTTTTGTAATGAATTTCTCCCATCTATTAGAACCTGAATGTCTTAATATTTTGAATGATTCTTAAAGTAAAATGTAATGCTGAAGGATGGGGGAGGGGGAGAGAGAATGAAGGTGGTCCCTAACAAGGAGACATACAGAAGCTACTCAGGTTTGCCCCAACTTTCCCAAATTGTATCTGTCTCCATGAATCGAACATAGCCTTGGACGATCTTCTGCCCTTCACACCCCTGCTTTTCCAGGTGGAGGCTGACTCATGTGCCCCAAGTAGGTCAGCTTTTAACCAACATGGTACAGTATATTACTCAGGGTTACCATAAGAGAAGAGAGTACGTTGTGGCATTTCTTAGTCACTTTGGAACTGACATGGTTGAATACGATGCTATGGGTTTCACAAACCTCACTTTGCTACTGATGTGGAAAGGATTTTGCTTCCCAGTTCACATTGACCTGCCGCTCTACATTAAAGTTTCAATCTGTCTATCACTTCACTAACAGTGGAGGGCTCTATTCCCAGGCCCATAAAAACTTTCCCTATAGTCCACGTTGGGATGGCAATGAGATGAACCCCACAGAGCAAATTCCAGAAAATCCCATGAAGATTTAGAAAAACATGCCTGGTGTTAGCCATATTTCCATATCATAGCCCATCCTGGCTTTTTCTTGGTGCAGATCCAAGGCCATCAAGTCTGGCTTCTGCAACCGCCTCCCTGCCGTGAACCACTACTAGCGGGATTGGCAGCAACAGGAGCAGATATGTTCTATACTTATTTTCATTGCATTTTTATACCACTTTAAATATTTATGGAACAAAATATCAAAGCGGCTTACAACCTACATTAAAACACCAAACAATCCAGAAGAAAACATTACAGAAGGAAGTAAAATATACACTCAAAACTTCATAATTATGACAATACTTTGTTCTCTTGATAATTCTGCTGCTCTTTATATCCATTTTATATCTGACTTCCTTTAGTTATGTTTTCTTTCGAAATGTTTAAGATTTTTTTGTTAACTTGGCAGCATTAAATGTGCATTCTGTTGTTGTTCAGTCGTTGTTCAGTCGTGTCCGACTCTTCGTGACCCCATGGACCAGAGCACGCCTATCTTTCACTGCCTCCCGCAGTTTGGCCAAACTCATGCTAGTCGCTTCAAGAATTCTGTAGTTGCATTAAATGCTTTAAACGGGCATTCTGTAGTTGACCTCCTTCATAATGTTTTATTTTGAACTCTTAAGATAATATTTTTGTTTCCTGTTAATTACATAGCTTTGAATGTATATTTTGTATTTGCCTTTTTACTGTAGTGCCTTTTTCTGGATTGCTTTGTTTGATGTGTTGTAAACCGCTTTGAGATTTCCCCCCTCAAAAATATAAAGCAGTATAGAAATGAAATACATAATAATAACAACGATCAATAACTTCAAGACCAAAATCTTTCTTCCATCAATATAACTAATACATGAGTTTGGATATATATATCCCTAGTTGCAAGGAGACTGCCAGCTGTTTGATTTTGCAGATTCCTTATCTGGTAACGCAGTCATCTTCATACATGCATTGATATACTGCATCTTACCATATTCGCAATTGCTCCATCTAGCTCAGCATTACCTATGCTGACTGACAGCAGCTCACAGGGGTTTCGGAGAGGAGTCTTACCTTTACCTACCTGGGATACAATTGAACCTGGGACCTTTAGATAGCACACCTTGTGTTCTGAGTTCCAACCCTTTCTTCTTGTATGTATATTCTATTCTATTCTATTCTATTCTATTCTATTCTATTCTATTCTATATATATATATATATATATATATATATATATATATATGTCCTACATGTCTTACACACACACACACACACACACACACAGCTTTTGTAAATGCTTACCTGCGATGAAGTGACTCTGAAAATTTAAGGCTTGCATAAATGAATTCTTTGACCTGGATATAAATCTGAGGCACTGACTGAGACATTGGAAGTTTCTTTGGAAAACCCTGCTGTGGAAACAAAACACATATGTGCCATGTTACGCTGCATTTCAAAGTGACTAAAGCTAAGCAGGTTGGAGAAAAGGACCTTAATATCATATGCTAAGCCAGGCATCCCCAACCTGCGGCCCTCCAGATGTTTTGGCCTAAAACTCCCATGATCCCTAACTAACAGGACCAGTGGTCAGGGATGATGGGAATTGTAGTCAAAAACATCTGGAGGGCCGAAGGTTGGGGATGCCTATGCTAAGATATATTTGGCTGTGATATCTCTATAGTCATAAGAGTTTCCTCCCTTTCTGCATAGGGAGAGGGATGCCATTCCTAACATCTGATGGGCAAGAGACTGACTACCCAATTCATCATATAAAAACATGCTACAGTATTCAGATGCCTCCAAGCTGGGAGCACAAATACAGCCATACATTCCAAGCTGTATAAATTTAATTTTAAAAGGCGAGGGAGGCTATAAGTACTCTAAGTTTTGCTTTTTAAAAACAAAAAGCAAAACACACTAATTCATCAGGTTATTTCTCCTTTTACAGGATTCTACAAGTGCGTACTGCTGTCTCAGTGGATTAATGCCCAGAACACCTAAGCACTGAAAAAGAGGATTGGGTAAAAAAGATGAGATGAGAAAGGCCCAGGCACACAATCCCATTGTCCTCGCCTTAACCCCTAACTAATTGTTACATCTGCACTGAGACAATAATATTTACTTATTAATTGTTTTAAGTATCTATACTTCACCCCAAAGTCCCAGGATGGAAATACATACACTTCAAAAACAAATTTGTGCAGACCAGACACATATTGAAAATTGACCCTAGTTTGCAGGCAAACTAGGATTTGAGCAAACCAGTTTGCCACATTCAAACAAAATTACAATGGTTTGCCACTAACTGGAAGAAGCCTCCTCTTCTATGTGCACATGGAAGAGAGGAAAGAGGGAGTGAGTACACTTGGTTTGCAGGATCATCAGAATGCCTCCTCAGTTGCTTTTTGCACAGTGTGTGTTTTCTTACCTTATCAAGTTCCGGATCTTGAAAGGGAAATTTGCTAATGACAATTTTGTACTCTTCTTCATTTGAGACGGGAATCGGGCTGCAATTATCTGCTTCAAAAATATCCCTGTGCAATCAAATGAGCATATTAGAAACATAAATACTAAAGCGCACGGTAAACGTATTCGGGGCACAATCTAACCAAAGTTAAGCACTTCTACAGCTTTCAACGCTGAGAGCTAAGCATGTGCTGATCTCTGGTGTCACAGGCTGCTCCCGAACCATCTAATTGCTAGCACTCAAAGTCTGGGGACAGGAACAGCTGTGAACCGCTGGTGGGAAGGAATACATAGAAGCAGAGGCAGCACTATTTAAAAGTGATTGCCTGTTAGGCAGAGTGTCCAAGGGTAGGAAACAGAAACCCGTGGGACTTCAGGTATTTGTTTATTTTGTGTAATTTAGACAGCTTCTGTTAGCCATGGAGATAAACAAAGACTATGTAGGACACTGTGGTCTTGCTCCATCTTTCACACATTTCACACACACTTTCAATTGTAACTTTGACAATAATTATAAAGAGCTAGAATTTTTTCCCCTTTAAGTGAAATCCCCTGGCTGGATATATGCAACTATATAGCCACCGAAAGAACAACCAAAACTGATTAACATCACTTTGAAACAGGGTCTTCATATTCTGTGACACTAACCTGAACAATACAGCCCATTTTTTAAGCAGTGTTTCATTGTACTGGTCCCTTATCTCAAATAAAAGATCAAAGAGCCTGTTCACAGGAAACCCGTAGCCCTAGGAAAACAGTGTTTAAAAACAATATTTTAAAAGTTGCTGTTGCTGCAAGTGAGTATAAGTGAGAATGTGATACTGCAAAATTTTAAAGAGTTGATGCTTGCAATCAATACATAAAGGTATCCTTGGTATATATCCTTAAATAATACATTTCCCTGGTTTACTGTTTACACATTGAATTGAACTGAGTTGGGCAACAGAAGGGCTGCAAATGGACACCCAAGGAAATGCTTGCAACAAAGTATTTTACCACCAACCTGCAAGGTGTCAGCAAACACAACAATCAGATTCTTCAGCTCCAAAACAAGATCAGGATCAGTGCAATAGGACTGAAAGGTAAAAAGCACATATTGTGTTTCAAAAAATTTTTTAACCAATTGTTGTTGTTGTTGTTGTTGGAATGCCCTTATATTGATGGACTTGTTTTTGAAATAACAATGTTGTGTTTTAAATATTTGTTTTGTGCCCTGGGATCTTTGGATGAAGAGTGGGTAATAAATGAATACTATTACTGCTATTTTTGTGAGGTAGTGTGAATATTATTTTTTAATCACAACTGACACCACACAGGTTGCCACCGTCCCATTCTGTCAGCAATAGTTAGAGAATCTGCTTTGCATGCAAAATGTCCCAAATTCAATCTCTGGCATCTCCAGGTAGGGCTGACAGAGACCCAAATCTGAAACCCTGGACAACTGCTGCCAGTCAGTGT
This sequence comes from Lacerta agilis, assembly GCF_009819535.1. Taxonomy (NCBI): domain Eukaryota; kingdom Metazoa; phylum Chordata; class Lepidosauria; order Squamata; family Lacertidae; genus Lacerta; species Lacerta agilis. The sequence goes on from NC_046316.1 coordinate 34,253,256, forward strand.
AGACGATACTGAGCTAGATGGACCAATGGCTTGACTTATATTATAGGGCAGTTTCCCAAATTTGAATGCTCCTAAGCAATTGAAGCTATTCCACTCTTTCTCGTGCAGGTATTCAGCTGGGCAAATTGAGCAAAAATAACTTTGCATTAAATGACACACATTATATAGTGATTAATTATCCCTCAACCCAATAATACAGATATTAAATTAACAACACTGTTCCAGTTTCAAGTAGCTGGAAAGAGATCCAAGGCATTGTGCCCATGTTGCAACAGAAGTACCAAAAAAAAAGAGGGCAGCCCTAAGTGTTCTGCTGGTGAAGTTTATTTTGGAAACAGGGGTTTCGGAATGATAATTAGGAACTATTTCCTGGTGCTGCTTTCAGCACTAAACTAATTCAATCTGATCTAATGAAGAGGTCAGTTGAAACTAATTAGGACGGATTGCAATAATAACAGCAGATTAACTCTGCATATTCTAAACTGCCGGACTAAGGCCACAGTTTGGAAGACCCGGGGAGTTGTAAATTAGCCAGGGATTATGCAGATTGCCCAGGGCTGTGCCTCACAGCCTGAGTCTGCGGGTGGGACAAACAAAAGCTTGTCAGGCTCTCCCCCAAATCTGAGCAATTTTTAATTACAAAATAACCCACAACACCCTCACAATCATGGGCCTGGATTCCCCACCCCCTTACTTTTCTCACTTACCGAATGAGTTCTAAGGACTGCAATAATCTTTGAAAGCGCCATGTTCCAAAGCTCATCAGTGTAAGCTCTCGTTATCAATCCTTGGGTTACGTGTAAAATGTGATCTTCTACTACAAAAAAACTGAACACATGGAAAATAGTTAAGTGGGATAATCGCCGTTAAAATCATAAATAACCAAACAACAACCCGCTTCTTCTTTCTCTCTTTCTTTCTTTCTTGCTCTCTCTCTCTCTCTCTCTCTCTCACACACACACACACACAGGTGTAAACCAGCGTTACCAATTTTTATGGGGTTTGCTGCTAGAGGGTGTTTAACAGGATTACACAAACCACCTTGAGGCTGAAAGCCACCCTTTGTCATTTGCCTTGAAACTAGCAACTGAGTTGCAATAGCAGCCATAAAGCTAATTTGTGACCCCCACCAGTGGGGAGGCGAGGTTGTGGGACAGAACCAATTTCTCCTATCCGAACAGACAGTCAGTGAGTTTATGGTACACATACACCGATGAGAGTGGCAATTCTCTGTGGGGCCAGGGAAAAGAGAAGGGAGAGGAGGGTTGCACTGGAAACCCCCACTCTGAGAGTAAGCGCAAGATGAGTTATTTGCTTCCCCCCCCCCCGCACTGCCTTCCAGGCATCTGGCAACATCTGAAGCAGGCAGCAGTCAAAAGGTTAGGCAAAAATGCAGTTCGCATTGCTTCAATTCAACACTGAACAAGCTGAAGAGTCAAAAGCTACCACAAAGAAAGGCCTATGAAGCAGGAGAGCAACAGACACCCATGTTTTGGAACTCACCCTACAATCTGACTGAAGTATCTTCTGTAACCTTCCACCGTTTCATGCTTTAAGAAAAGAACACAATATATATATATGTATAAACAGTTTCAGTTATCTGATATGTTAAGTATTTTAAAACAGACCAATCTCCATTAAAAGGAAAATTAAGTACCATGTTTGACTGCGGCTGCAACACTAGTCTTGCTTGTTTCCTTCTTTGTTTTCTATAGTAATTTTCAAATGTCTCTGCATCGCCCTAAAGGAGAAATAAATATATACATACACCTTTTTTAAAAAATCTTGTGAAAGTACACACACAAAAATGAATGTTACGTTTGTGGAATGGCAATACTCTAAACACACCCAAAAGCACTTCATTTGAGACATTCATTTGTGACATCAGGTGACTGACAGGAGTGTGGACCCGCCCAAATGTCAAAGTGGTCCACTAGGAATGATGGAGTTCAGGATCCAGCCTACCAGAAGGAACCTGTTCCCCACCCCTAATTTCACATTTAGTTCAACAAACTCATTTTGACAATGCTCTTGAACAGCAAGTTGACATTCAACGACTCCTTACTTAGAACAAAAAGAACATTTTCTTTTCCATTTCGCATCATTTATAAGAAAACTTACAGCGCTGATTTGTGTCATTTCAATAGCCATGGGGGAAATATCTTGCCTCTCAAGGATTTGTTCAATGTTAAGTTTCCACCACCAATTGATGAAATTTAAAACAACATGAAAAGCTGACAATCATTCCTGACGTCTTGGCCTTGGAAGGGTATCAACTTTATTGAAGGATGCTTTGCCAAGAATCTTAAATTTAGTTGAAAATGTAAAATGGGGGTGGTGGTGTTACAATGTTGAAAGGTCAGCCAAAAGTACTGACTGCTTTTCTACTGGTAATAAGAAATCAGGGCTAGTTCTTCCAACATTAAAGAAACCCATTTATGTTGTTTGAAGTTTAAAGTTTCCAAATATCATTTACTACTATTCTGCAACATGGTTAAAGTTGATTATATTTTGCTATGAAAAAGGAAATGGGTACCATTTGGTATATAAATTGAGCATAGTTGTGTTCTCATCCATCTGCATCTAGCAACAAAGTCATATTCTTGCAAAGTACTTTAGAAATTCAGCACTCAAGAAATCTATCCAGATCATGCATAAGTGCAGTTTTGAAAGTGTGGGATGGGGGGGGGAGAGGGGGGGAGGGAGAAAACCCCCAGCTATTTCTCCCTTACATCATGCAAAATTTTAATTAGATGGTTATATTCAGGTTTGGAAACATCATAGTGTGCCCAGATCTAAAGATGTCACACTGACTGGGGCTACCGTAAATAGAGTAGGCATTGCTTTTAAGGGCATTATCTTCCTTAATAGTTTCAATATGTTCAGTAGTATAGTTATGTGGTGTGGAATATCAATTTGAGTAAAATGAGAACAAACCTTTTTCTGGTGTGCTTTTCCCTTTCCTTGATACTTCATGATTAACATTGCTAAGACTTCATTTAATATTTAAAATAAACATCTATTTGTGGCACTTATTTAACGGCCACACTCTATACTTTGGTGGTTTCTATTTTCTATGGGGGGGGGGGGAATGGTCCCATGACTCTCAGAGTTCTTCATAATGTAGAAAATAAAAAAAATCTATTTAGATCTTTTTATCGTGATGATTCATTCAGAAAGAACCATCTGTCTACTTAAAAACCACAACAAAAATCGACTCATCTGTATATACTGAAATTAATGTAATTTGCATGTAAGCTGAATTATTATTTTTTTAACCCTCTTAAACTGCTCAAGTTCAGCTTTACTGCTCTTGTGGTTAGCTTAGCTTACTTATTTAGGTTTCCATTAATTAGTAAATTCAAAGCAGAAAGATATATTGGGTACCGTAATAAGAAATTGCAGACATGGAAATACCCAGTACACCCAGATGGCTTCCTCAAAATGCAAAGCTGAAAGATTATTTAAAAATACAAGATCTGTAAACTAAGCTGGTGGTTTACATTATCAGATCAAGAAAACTATACAGTACTTTCTATTACTCCAAAAATAGATTCAGTGAACGGACACCTACGTATGTAAGTACTTACCATGCCATGTGAGTTTTCATCTTCAGCCAAGAGCAACATGTAATTCTGAAACAACTACTGTTGCATAATTGCAAATACAGCACAGTATTTACCTAGCGGGAGCATTTACAGCATTTACGGTTTTCAAGTAGCATTCTTCCTAAATGCACAAAGTAAATAGCAACTGTGGGGGTGGGTGGTCCATATCAGTTCCACAGCAGGGGGGAAAGGGTTAAATCCCTTCCCCTGTCATGGTCCCAGTCCTGACCACTGCTCCCCATCACCATGACTATTCAAGAAACAAAGCACACAAAAGCTAGTTTCCAACCAGTGAAAAGGCTTATGATGCCTAATCAGCAACAGTAGTACAGTATTTTTACTGTATCAAAGCTACTAGTTACAATTTTATCTTCGGAAACCTCTAAAGTTTCCATTTTGCCACTTGAGTTGTTCATGGTTTTGGTTTTTTCCATATGAGTCATATTTGTCAAATTTGTTACATGAGCAAGATCTTGCAACTCTCCAACAGAACACAAAATTTTTTCATTCCTGTACCTTTCAATGGGAGCAACTTAAGCTTATTCTTAATTCTCCCACTGAAATTACATATGAATTTAGGTATATTTAACGCTTTTGCTGGAGTGGGCTCTTTACCCTACATAGTGAGCATATTCTTATCTAAAACAACACAAGAACCATAATTAATTTGGAACGAAGGATGCTCTGTTGGGATAGCAATTATGGTTTCTCTGTTGCTACCAAGAAACAGGTTCTCTCTCTCCTGATCACCCAATAACAAAAACTGGAAATCTCTCATGAATTCCTACCCTGAATGGAAGGGACATATGTGGACACAATCTTATAAAAATCCTGTTACAGAAATTATGAATGGAACTAAAGGATTCATTAATAGAACTAAAGGATGTCAACAGAAATTGGCAGAAACAGCACACTCACAGTTATTTTTAGAACACAAGTGGATTTCTGTTAAGGTAGCTGCAATGGTCTTGCGAAAACTCATGTAGTTTTGAGACACAGAGAGAAAACAGACAAAAGGATAAGAGGAATGTAAAAAATAAAATAAAATAATCCCCAAACAAAAAAGAAATATATACGTACCAGAACTGAGTAAATATGCAAGCATCGATAAACAGGAGAAAAATCTACCAGATCGTGAGCTGTCAAAACCTGAAGGAAGGGATCCAAAACAAAACACATTCAGCTACAGCATGATATTCATAAATCAAATGAGCATTGGAAACTAATAACAGTAAGCCAAATTGGATGCCAGCATTTAGATAGGAGGCAGACTCTGCCATGATCAGTTATTCAGCCATTTTGGTAATTGTACGGGTGCCCTTGACAGATAAAGGCCTGATAAAGGTATGATTCCCTTCTACAAATATTAAAGTCAAATCAAAATTGCCTGAATAATATTCAGTGAGCACTTATTTCTCCAGTCTTTCCTCATGGGATAAAAATAAAGGTTATAATCTGTGCTTTATTTGGTAAAAAAAAAAATTGTGGTGCTGAGACTCACATACTGATAAAAGTGTCATGGCTGTCAGCACAAAATGGCAAAAAAGATGTGCCAGTACTTTGTACAAGTGAGTATGGTAATAAATAAATAAATCCAAAAACCACTTTCCTCAACCAGTAGCTTTCTTACTGTACCCCATTTGATGTGGCGAATTGCTTTGTAAAACTGAGGGCCTTTTTGTGGGGAAAATTGCTGTTCAAAAAGAAAAGAAGGCTAGATGGTTGAACGGGTTACCACAAGCCCCCTGAGAGACTCTAAGATTCACTTCCACCTATTTCAGGATTGTTTCCTAAAGGCTGAAAAATAAGAACAAGTAAAATGAAGGAAAATTATTTGAGATCAAAATACCTCATCTTCGTGTTCTTCCTCTTCCTCTTCAAGGTTTTGTTTTGAAATAATTTTATTCCTTGGCTCTGGAATGCCATCATTATTTATATATGGACTCTTCCCATAACGTAAATTGTTTTGCTTCTGGAGACCAGTATTAAAGGTTTTCTGCTGCTGTGCCTGTAATAGCAAAACACGCCATTGAACACACACACACACACACACACACACACAAAAGATCACATGCAATTCATTTATGGTCCTACAAAAGCAAAGACAAGTAATGGCCAAGGGAGCAGAAGGAGGGATGCGGCTTATCTCTTCAGGTGGATCCCACAAAGTCACGCAAGACAGAAATATTTTCCAGTTGAGTAGACCAACACAGGTTGGATTCATGCAATTCCTACATTTTGAAAATGTGAGAGAAAGTTTGCACAAGTCAGGCACCCATGGGGATGCAGAGGGAAGGAAGGTGTTTGTGCAGCACCTCTTGTCACATAAGGCCAGGTAAGCAGATGAACTGAGGCTAAATAACGATTGGTTTAGTCAAGCTTGAATATGCTTAGATTTCAGCAAACATACCTGCTTCATTGCTGTTTCACCAATTTTATCCGAATGCTTCCGAATACTCTCTAGGAAGTCCTTCAGATCAGACATGGAAATCTCTTTAATTTCCTCACGAAGTTTTGGAAGGTTTTCAATCATTATCTGACAAAACCGATACTGACTAACTCTAGGAAAGTAGATGTTTTCTAGCTGTTCCATAGTCTTTAAAGCAGAATAATATCTGGAGAAAAGAAGGGGGGGAGTTGTTGTTGTTGTTGTTGTTGTTGTTGTTGTTGTTGTTGTTTACCATCTGAACATAATCCTAATAAAACAGTCTGAGCAGTTTCGTGCAAATAGATTAGGGTCTCAAAAGGAGTAAATGGGGAGGCAGAGGGAGATGAAAAGCTGTCCTAGTACAGGTACATGTTTGGCCACCTTTGTGGAGAGTTCTACACCATATGCCCTCTAGCTGCTGTTCATCCTTAGCTATAATAATATCTGCTAAGAATCCTGGCCATAAATGGCTTATTTAGGCTAGCGCAGGCTTTGCCAACCTGGCACCCTCCAGATGTTTTCAACTACAACTCCTATGAGCTGTGCTGAATGGGGCTGATGGGAGTTGCAATCCAAAACATGTCACCATGCTAGCAACGATTTGGCTAATCCCTTTGCTTTGCTTCAGTAAATTCTCCAAAAAGATGCAAATGCAATGCAGTGAATATACGTGTATTTCATGTATTGCCATGTGATGTGTGCAGCTTGCCTCGCTACTTTGGCAATCTGGAGCTTGCTGTCTGCTTGCAGACTTCACTCCTATTTGGCACGTTTTGAGTCTGAGTTGTGTTTGCCCCACCATTTTCCAGCTGGCCACATCGCCCGACTCTGCCCCTAGCTCCACCCACTCATGCTCAGGACTGTACGTAGTTTCATCTGTGTAACGTTTGCAGTTGTGCCAAAAAATAATAATTTAAAAATGAAGTGCAATCTCCTGGCTAGAGTGCTGAATTGTGGTTGTGCATAATGCATAGATGCAGCCTAACAAGCTGAGATGCTTTCCCTGGCTCTTCACTGCTTAACTTTTAATCAGTGGTATAGAAGAAAAATGCATGATCAGCAGAAGTGACCATCATATGCAATGATGATCAGGCTCCTCCTTCTGCTGTTATCTACAGTCGCTATCCAATCAGGCTGCGGGACAGGGAGAGAGTTGGGTTTGCAGGACCTCTCCATCAACTCTTTAGAAAGACCAGCAATTTTTAGCTCCTCCTCTCATTGAAATTTTTCTAGGAGCTAGTCATTACAGGAACTCTGTAACTAAGAAATAGCACCAGTATTTTCTTTTTTTACTCTCCATGTCAAATCCATTTCCCTTTGTGCCATGTCATAGTCCTTGCCTTCAGGCTTAGAATCTGTAACCTGCCATACCCTCCCTTTTTTTTTGCTGAAGAGAGGGGTTAAAAAGTTTTAAATAAATAGTCACAATTGTAAGAGTGTCAGAGTCAAAAAGAGACGAGAGAGAGAGAGAGAGAGAGAGAGAGAGAGAGAGAGAGAGAAACTTGCAAGGACTAAATATTATGAAGCTGCCAAATTAGCATTTTGATAAGTTGCCTTCATACCCATAACTGCCTCTCACCAGAATTCATTCAGGTTCTTCATGCAAATACAGAAACATATATGTATATATACCCCAAATTGACAGATGTAATAATGTGCTTTATTGCACAACTCCACAGGAGTTATAATTATAGCAATTACATTCATACTAAACAGGGTAACAACAGACACTTATAATGTATAAGTAGTAGAAAGGATTAATAACTTTTTTCTTTCTTTTTTACAGTTGTAATACTGCTTTGGAATGTGCTTTCAAAGAAAAAGTGCAACCCTAAGCATGCTTATTCAGAAACCACTCCCATTGCATTCAATAGGATTTACACCTGTGTAAAATGTTCAAAGGACTGCAGCCAAAAGCAAATTATGAGCAAGGAAAGCTTATTTGCCGTTCCTATGCTGTATCAGTTATTTGTAGACTATTCTAAAATACTAAAGCAAATAAAGTGATAAATACCGTGACAAACAGAACTTAAAATGTTTTTTTCGTATTGCAAAAGACAGGGCTTCTTTTCTCATTAAATTCTTCAAAAAGGTTAATTTTTCTCATAACATCTGTTCATTTGTAATGACAGGCATGAAACAAAGACATGAAAAGAGTACAAAGAGCAAACCACGATTCATTATATGTCTTGACCAGAGTAGTCTTTAGCATCCCATCGGTAATTGCAGAAGACAAGTGGATGAACCCATTCATTAATAATAAAAAAGCAATACTTTGGCTTAAAAGAATTGTACTCACCTTTTTACATTCATCTGCTCTTTTAGTTTGCTGTACATCTCCAGTACTGTGTAAAACGAAGATATTAAAATACATAAATCCTACTACAAAAAATTGCAAAGGTTCCAAAATACATATATGTCCTCCAGTTCTATATGCAAATGCACACTTGTCTCATTGATGTTTTACAATGAGAGGATGAAATAATACAAGGGGGGAGGGATGTAAGGCAATGGAATGAATGGTGAAGGGGGAGGGGGAGTCCATGAACAATCAGAAAAGTAAAATCAAACAGTAAGTTCAAGCCAACGTCAGCACAAGCTTAACCTTCTTCTTTTTTAAGTTAAGCCATTGGAAGTACCCTAGGATCCACCATAAGCTACTGGGAGCAGCACACTGTATGCCAACAGTACCACCTACTGTAATCCTTGCAAGTTACAGGGCACACACACACACACACAAGGCAAAAGAAGGTCATTGCCTTCTACCAGAACAGCTCTTAATAAGCAGCACACCACGTGGGATAACACTGGCATATTCAGAATGGCAACGTGCAAGGGTTCGGCAGCTAAAATATCCACAAACAGTGATTCAGGACAAGGGAGATGGTATTTATTTTAGCTTCCTCTAAAGCCCTTGCTGGTGCTTATTTCCAATATCTGATCTATTCCCACCCATTTTCAGATGCATTTGTATGATGGCATTGTATTTTAATTCATGAACTCTTTTTTTTGTTCACGGCCTCAAAGCTGTTGAGAGAGGAGGCATTAACGTCTCCTAATAAACAATTTAAAATGGCTTCAGATTTCAGCTACTTTTATTTATATACCGCTTAATGCCAAAAATAAACATCTAAGCAGCTTACAAAATATAAAAGAAACAGGCAAATGTGAAAAATCCTGAAAACATGAAAACAAACACCCATCATTAAAACATGCAATAAAGCAGTCCCATTGAAACACAGCAATTAAAAACAGGAGACTTGGGTCAAGAGGTCAAGGGAATGCCTGTGTAAATAGAGGTCAAATGACATTGCAACTGCATGACAACATTATATATGCATTAAGCCATTATCATTAGCTTCATCCATAATCTTTCACCAATAGCCTGGATATCAAACAGGAGCAGAGCTAAGTGAGCTACATCTCAGCTGAAATGTTCCGCCAAGGACCACAATGGCAATAATTCCTTTTAAAAAATAAATAAATGACAATATATGGAGGTAATTTTAAACTAACCGTACTGAAATGCACATCCTTCTAATTTTGCCAAGTACTGCTTGAGTACTGCACATTATCTGTAACTCACCCGGAAGACACAACTGCAGCTTTTCAACCACTGTTGTAATATTCCTCTGCTGAAGTCTACAGTGGATGATTTCTTCTGTCTCAGCAATCACCTTGGATATTTCCAAACATACTACAGTTAAATTGCGCACATACGGTGTTTCCTGCAAGTATCCATTAAGCACATAGGAAGCGCCATTTTCTCACCTCTCTCCCAGCATCTTGAAGCCTTCGGTTGGTATCAGTAACTTGGACCTTAAAAATAATTTCACCTTTGTTAGACAAATATGCACATATTGCCCTGATGCAGCCGCTCACCCTTGTAATCAGATCATGCTTCATGAGAAACTTAGAACAAAGAAATGTAAATCCAAATTAACTCTACAGCTTGAACTTGAACTTTTGATCACCGAGGGTTTTTGTTAACTTCAATTAGTTATGACAGTTCTTTCTAACAGATTCTGTGGCAAACTTCTCAAATTTACTTGGGATTTTTGAACTTTTTTTGTTTCTGTAGGTCTGTCAAACAATTCAAATCATTGACCCAATTGACCACTGGTCCCTTTTTGATAACCTCAATGAGCTCTATGTTCCATTCATTGTCTGCAAGAAATGGTGATTGCATTTTACGGTAATTAAACATTCATACTTTGCTGAATGCAAACACTGGGTGGTTGATTAACATCAAACGTGGAAATCTCCAAGCCACAGCAACATTTTAATGCCGCAGGTGCAGGCAGTGTTCGACCTCAGACTTTCCCACATATTAAGTGACTCATTAGGTCATCATAATAAGGGAGCACATTCTAGTTTATTAAAAAACTCATTAATTTCTGAACAAAGATGCTCAATGACCTCATTGATGTTGTATTTGGTCCCTTGTTATCTGAATATCCTTTATATAATGCTGTTCTAATCATAACCTCTGGTGAACTATGCTCATTCTGTCTGGTGTGCATATTTTTCTTGCAAATGTGTAAAGAGAGCTAAAGGGACTAGTTATACCATTTACTTTGGAGGAAATCTCACAACTTGTTTCTAAAGAATCCCAACAATTCCAACTGCCCTTTGAGAAAGCAGAGAAGCATTTGCTTGAGAAAGGAGAAAGTCTGCTGAATTTGGGGTAGTTGTTTAAAAAAATAGATTAAACTTGCTAAAATATTTACATCCACAATCTTGCTATGCAACTATATTATTCTGTCTTCACCTCTGTGATACTTACACCAATTAAAATGTTCCAGGCACAGAAATGTATAAGTATATTTGAAAAAGGAATGTGTGATTATGAAGAATATTTTTTTCACTGCAGTAATTGTAATCATAACTAACACCTTACCTTGAGTTTTTCTGCATCAGCCCTTACTTTAAGAAGTTCCGTAATAGCATCCACAAAGCCTTGGTGGTGAAAATTGCACATCTTTTCAATCTCCTTGTCGTGGTTGCGTATACATGCATCCAGCTTTTCCATAAACTTTTGATGTGCATTTGGTTGATCATCATATACAGACCTGTCAAGTATATATAAATAATTACATTCGAGTTAGCAATTAGCATGCTTTTAGAATTTTACTAATAACAGCAACTTTTCCAAATTTGTTTTTAAAAATAATAATCTAAGATTACACATGAATTAATAAATTTGTCACATAATTCAGTTATCAATACCATCAAAATTGCCTCTGGGAAGTGAAACGCATAACCCAAGGCTTGAAGAATTTCATTGAGTCAGGTATTCAGCCAATCAAATCTCAGTTCTATTATTCATACCTTAGTGCTCTTCTCTTAACATGCCCAACAACAAAGATCTCCTAAAAAGCCATTTATTAAAATAGATGAATTGTTGCTATACAAAATGTATGTCCTTCAACTATGCTAGATCATATTTCATCATTTTGCATGCCTCTAGGCAATATACAGTTCAAAAGCAGCTTGCACAATCAGCCCCCTAGTGGAGAATAAATGCCAACTGCTCTACAAGTTCAAAACTTGGCTCCATTGTACTGCCTCACTCCTTCCAGGAAAGCCTGCCTAGACAAACAGAAGTAAAAAAACACACACACCATAAATAATATAGGGCAATACCAATTTTTAGCACAGATAAGCTCAAAACCCAGATATCAGATTCAGCATCACTTTTCTGGGTATTTTTATTTTACAACACCCTCTTTTCTACAGAATTTATACGTATATTTTTAATTGCATCAAAATGAATCATTAACCACAGTGATTCCATTAGGCTGTAACCAAAGCTGTCTGAGCTAGAGTGAACGTGGCTTCTGCTTCCAGAGTGGGACTTCACCTTCCTCTCTTCAATCCCCATGGCTCTCTCTGGCATACCCTCAAAATCTGCTCTGGCAATTTGAGGGACCTTCCAGAGCAGATTTTGGGATGAGCTTTTATTCCAGTTATGTATGTATAAAGACCCAGATGGGAGTCAGCCAGTGCCCATGGAAGACTGGTAGAATGGAAGGCATGAAATCAATAGCAAACTAATTCTCGCTTTGTTCACATCCTCCACCCTGCTAATAGACTGATAGAATTTTTAGAGTTGGAAAGGACCCTGAGGATCATCTAGTCCAACCCCCTACAATGCAGGAATATGCAGCTGTCCCATTCAGGGATCAAACCTGCAACCTTGGGGTTGGTCAGCACCACGTTCGAACCAATGCTGAGCTCTAGAAAAGCAACACTGAGGCTAAGGGTGGAAGTAATGTTAGTCAGATGGGAGGTGGCCTGCTGAAGATTGAGTTTGGTGGGGTAGGAGAGCCTCTGTTGGCCCCTAATCCAGGACATCTTAATCGACCTTCCTGTCAAGATACCAGACACCAAATTACACATTTTCCCCTTTGCACCAGCAACAATGACTGGCTCAGGGAGCTTGCCCAGCATTTGCTGTTTGCATCAGTTTGCAAATGTCTCTGGGTAAATGCATATACAGTGGTACCCCGGGTTACGTACTTAATCCGTTCCGGGTTACAGTACGTAACCCGAAAAGGACATAACCCGAACAATTCATTCTGCGCATGCACAGACCAGAGAAACCCGAAAAGACCGCGAAAATGCTCTGCACATGCGCAAATTGTGTGTGCGTCAGGTTGCACTTCCGGGTTAGCAGAGTTCGTAACCTGAAAAGTACACAACCCGAAGCGTACGTAAACTGAGGTATGACTGTACACACACACACACACACACACATATACAAGCTTATAAATGGCATTGGCTCTGCTGCTGAGCAGAGGAGGGAAATCAACCAAGTGAGACTGGAAAAAACACTCTCACTCACAAGCCAATGTGTCTGTTGGCAGAGGGAAGCAAAACATATGCAGGAAAGGCATTGGTGGAAGAACAAAAGAGGAATGGAAGTGTGGCCAAGGAGCATGGGAAATGAGAACAAGCAGAGATTGGCAGACACGGGAAATTCAAGTCAGGCCACTGGAAGCCAAAACACAGTAAGAGGCAAAACAACGCCAAACAATTACAGCTGCTGTCATGGGAGGCTTAGAGGATGCACCAGTCACAGAAGTAGGAAAAAAGCATTCCTTGTCTTCTCCGAAATAGAACAGGAAAAGATACAGGAAACTCACAACTCTACCCAAATACAATCAAGCCCATTGCCACCCAGTGACCAAACAATATAACACCACTATCCACAGTTAACGTTTGATGAAATGCAAGCTAATGTATTGCCCTCCAGATGTTTAGGACCACAACTTCCATCATCCCTTACCATTGCCAGGATGGGAGTTGGTGATTCAGCGCATCTAGAGCGTGCCAGGTTGGCGATCTCTGGTTAAGAGGAGCCAACTTCAAAATGTAGTACAGGTATATGGTTCGTTTTAAACTAACAGTGGTTAGTGTTAAACAAAAGGGAACACAGGAAGTAATGGTTAGTGAAAACTGAGAGCCATGCAGGAAAATAGAGGGATTCTGGAGAGGAGACTAGATTCACTCACATCAAGCTAAACCATGGTTTGCCATAACATTATGCATCCATAAATGATTTTGGCCCCAAATATCTGAAAGATTGGCTCATTCCCTACAAACCCTCTCCAGTATTAAGATCCACAGAAGGGTCTCTCTTGGTAGTTCCACTACGCTCAGATTTTCAAGGTGTTGGGGGCCCAGGAGAAGGCATTCTTCACCTAGGCAGCTCCTAGGCTGTGGAATTCCCTTCCCACAGAGGTGTGTCTGGCTTACATTAAATAGTTTCTGCCATATACTAAAGTTACACCTCTTCACACTGGCGTTTGACACCTAAGGCCTTCTTGGTAGTCATGCCCACCCTGCAGAACACCCTCCCATCAGATGTCAAGGAGATAAACAACTATCTGACTTTTAGAAGACATCTGAAGGCAGCCCTGTTTAGGGAAGTTTTTAATGTTTGATTTCTTACTGTGTTTCTTATTTATTGGAAACTGCCCAGAGTGGCTGGGGCAACCCAGTCAGATGGGTGGTGTGTGTGTGTGTGTGAATTACAGTCACAGGAATAGAGTGGGTCCTGAATATATATATATATACACACACACACACACACACACACACAATCAGGACCCACTCTATTCCTGTGTCTGTAATTCATTAACTGCTCCTAATACTGATTTTTTTTTTTCTAGAAACCCGCCCTGGAACCTCATGGTGAAAGGTGAGTAAGAAATTGAAAATAATAATAATATTGTAGATACTTATCTATAGAGGAATAATCAATTATGGAAACTAAGGGGGAATTATAAAACAGAGAAATCACCCATGATTTACAGCAAAGGGAAGGCCAGCCAGAAAATTATTGGAAATATATACAGAACTAATGAAACTGATACAGCTTCCTGAATACAATTACGTAAACCAGTGGTTTGTGATCCTTACCTATATGTGTACTTACAACGCACCCCACCTTTCTCAAAGCATTATTGGCCCCATTTTGCAGGCAGAACACCAACACAGAAAAAGAAAAGAAAATGGGTTCCTGATAGCAAAAACAAAAGTGAAAATCCACCATGTATAAACTGCAGATCGTAGTTTTATACTGTATAATGAAGGTCCTCCACGTTTTCAGTAGAGATGTAACGTGTTGTCTCAAGGCATCCTGTCTTTCCAAAAAGATCATAATACACAATGTATAAAAGTGCCCACCCTTTCACAGGCCATTTGCTGTTCAGTATGAAGGTAGCACAAAATAAAGCAATCAACTGTCCATAGCCATTTTGTGCTACACATGGAAACAGCACCATCTTGTGGGAGTTATAATACATCATTTTTATTTTTATTTTTAAAATATGGAACGCTTCACGAATTTGTGTGTCATCCTTGCGCGGGGGCCATGCTAATCTACTCTGTATCATTCCAATTTTAGTATATGTGCTGCCGAAGTGACCACATAATACATCATTTCTTGCAGTGTCTCATGAAACAAGACAAACTTTTGCCTATCAGCACACAGAATAAAGTTTTGGCTTTTTTGTATTGTCTCACACTCTATGATCCTAGAGAAACATGAAACAATATTTAATGGGTATGAGTAAACATAAATTAGAAATTAGTATTTTCTTTAGTGAAAGAAGAAGCAAGAAGTTCGCTAAACACTACCCTCCAGTCAATTAGAAGAATAGAGGGGGATTTTAAAAGTCGGCAAGGAGGCTTTAAAAAAAAATAATCTTAAAATTAAAATGAATTATTGTGCATTACCCCATTCATAGCGCACACAAGTTGTTGAAGTTACATGTGACCAGTCTTAACTTTAAACTGCTGACCCATTTTCCTTTTCACATGTTTTAAAACTCTTGTTAGGCAGTTTACTTATACACAACCTTTGTTTATACTTTTTTCTGTTGCCCATTTAAATCTACTATGCAGTGATTTCCGAACAATGACACATATTCTTTTCTGCTCCTTTTACATTTTGAATTAACAGATCAAGCAGATAAGAACCCATGTTCTTTATGAATTTACCATTTCCTCCAAGCCTGTGCTCCTGAGAAAAGAAAGACTTGCAGCATTTCCAATTCATAGGATTTGTTGTCTTTTCATCCAAATACTTCATTACCTCTCCGTGCAAAATTCTACTGATAAGAAAGCCCCACAATAGTAGGATTTCATGCAGTACTATAATTTTGTTTTATTATTCAATGAAGTTCATTAATATCATGTGACCACTAGAGGGCAGCACTCCTTCACACAAGGCGTGGCTTACTGAATAAAATGAATCAGCCACACTTAAGGGAATATATGAGCTGCTTTATACCACTGGTCTGCCTAGGTCAGGGTTGACTGACTGGCAGCAGTTACCAATTGTTTCAGTCACGACTCTTTCCCAGCCCTTGGTTGGGATACTACAGATGCACATTCGGCCAGATTCTGAGATAAACCACCACTTACATTAATTTCTGCTGGGGTACAAGAAAATTCTCCAAAAACTATTCATCATTGGCACACGTACCCTTGTTTATTTATTAATTTATTAAATAAAACAACTCGATCAGAAGACATGAAATGTTGGCAGGTGCAGGGATTTGAGATCTCACTTTCACACAGTGATGGACCTCTCCTTAAACAGGTTCTGGGTAACTTTTTTTTTTTTTTTAAGGCAACTGAACAAATCATTCTGCTGGACCCAAAACGCAATCTCATCTCAGTCCACAACTAGACAAGGAGATGGTCACATTTAAAAAAAACCTGATTGCTTCCCTCTTGACAGAAGCCAGACGTTTACCATCACTAAACACTGGAGGTCTTTAAAAGCTGACTTAATGGGAGTAAACTGGGAGCATACCAGAACACAAATAACTGTGTCCTGGTTATCCCAGTCCACAAACAGATGGAGCTAGTAAAGCCAGCTGGTAAAGCTAAAGGTGAAGGACCCCTGGACGGTTAAGTCCAGTCAAAGGCGAATATGGGGTGCGGCGCTCATCTCGCTTTTAGGCTAAGGGAGCCAGCGTTTGTCCACAGAGAGCTTTCTGGTTCGTGTGGCCAGCATGACTAAACCACTTCTGGTGCAATGGAACACCGTGATGGAAGCCAGAGCGCACGAAAACACCATTTACCTTCCCACCACAGCGATACCTATTTATCTACTTGCACTGGTGTGCTTTCAAACTGCTACGTTGGCAGGAGCTGGGACGGAGCAACAGGAGCTCACTTGGTTGCAGGGATTCGAACCACCGACCTTCCAATCGGCAAGCCCAAGAGGGTCAGTGGTTTAGACCACAAGGACATGGGCACTCACATCACCAAGGCCACCTGCGCCTCCATACATAAAGCTAGATCCAGGGTATGCTCCTGCTCTTTCAGAGCAGTGCACACTGGCGTAGGAAGGGCGGGGCATAGGGGGCGGGGCACCCCGGGAAGCGGGATCCCAATAGGGTTCCATCTCGGCACGCCCCGCCCCCAGAATGCACACTACGCCCCTGCGGGCAGCGTGCCCCGCCCCCAGAACGCACGCCAGCCCCGCCCCCACCTGCTTCCCACCCCCGGTGCCAGAACATGAAGCTCCGCCACTGGCAGTGCAACTTAGTCAAGAGGAGGACATCTTCCCAGTTTTTGAACATGAGAACAGCCCGCCCACATCACCACCTCCTTGTCAGATTGAGCCTCAGGTTATTGGCCCTCATCCAGCCCATCGCTGCATAAGTTAAGCACCTGCACAGCCTCACCAGATTCAAACTGAGAGATACTGGGTCTCATCAGCATCCTGAAGACGCTGTGTCCCCAATCCCCAGATGATTACTCCTAGTAGGTACATATAGATATTAAACAACATGAGTGACAGGACCCCACAGCATAAAAGCCAAGGGGTCAAGCAGAAGTTTGGTAGCAGCCCTGATGAACAACCCTACCTCCATGCCTATCCTCAGGGCTAACAAACTTTTGTTTATTCTAACTACCAAATTCCCAACGTTGATCCAGCCTCCTCATATATACAACCAGTCTCTGCTGAAACACGGGAACAAAAGTAACAAAAGCTTAGCAAAATGTGGTTCTAGTTCCATGCCTGTCTAACAAAACTGCTATTAGACCGTAACCTTGAATTGTGCATGCAAGGGGAAGTTTTCAAATATTCAAACAAAGCTCACTGAACCCTGAAACACACACACAAGATACTGCATTTCAAATTGGATGCTGTCCAAACCGTAATTAGCATAACCCAAATGTGACAGTACAAAAAACAACAACAACATTACATTATTGCAGCAATTTCTCAGGAAGCCTTGCCACAGTTTCCGCTCTAACAACCTACCAACATACATTTGCCACTAATCACCAGCTCCCGATGCTAATTTTTCCTGTATTTCATGTAGCTTTTTGAACACACACCCTTAAAATCTTCCCTTAAATGGTGCCCAGGTGCTTCCTGCAATTCAACAACAGATTTAATATGGTCATATTCTCAATCCCTAAACAGACTTTCTACTTGCAGACATTATCTCTCCCATCCCTGTTAAAAAATAAGTCACTGCTCTACTTAGAAGATTACAACATGCCTAAAGAATGGAATCTGCTTAAATTTTGCAAACAGGGGAAGATAATTTATTAATCTTAGTTCTGCCTGATTTGGCATGTTTTCCTGTATGTGCAGTTTCTGTGAATTGTTCTCACTAATAGTATCCTGTTTCTATGAGCAGGAAAGGGCTGAGTACAGTTTGTTAGTTAACATTGCTTCCTATAACCAGGGTCAATATTCTGTAGTAGTGACACTACAGCAGTTATTGTTCAGTCTGGATAAGCATGTATCACACTGATGGCTGTTAATGGACATCCTTTGTAGTGAAATGTCAATGCATAATCAGTAAATCCAGATTTGCAATGGACTTCCTTCTTCCTGTTTTTACAGCGCAAAGCAAGGAGATGCCTCTTCCTGCAAAAGCTTTTGTGCTACCGTACTTACCAATTTTATACAATAAGGCTTCCCAGTAATAAGCAAGTTTGCCATTTTGTAACTAAGTGAGACATACTGAAGCCTACATTCTGTTTGCAAAGATTCGCTTCAACCGATTGCATCCAACATGAATCCTACTCATCGAGTAAATCCACTAAAATGAATGAACCTGAATTTATCATGTCCGTTCCTATCAGTGGGTTTGCTCTGAATCAGACTAATGTTCGTTACATCCCAAATGCAGCTCCACCTTTGCAGCAAGTTATCAAACTGTTCCATTAACAGGAAAGCTGTTTACAAATTTAAGTGTTAGCTTTAAAATGCTCACAAATCTTAATTCCTCCTGCCACCACCCTTTCAATTTAATGTCTTAACCCCTGTAAGAAATCAGACTGGACAGAGAACACCCAAACACACCTAGTAGCAATGTTGTGCTTAATGCTTAAACTCCTCTTGATATTTTGATAAAAAATGAATAAGAAGTTTATTAATGGGAAACTAGTATAATAGGTTCGGTCAAATACTACCAGAAAAATATATGAAAATTAACTTGATTCTCTACACTAAAAGATCTACATTGGCTCCCAGTATGTTTCTGAGTACAGATCAAAGTGTTGGTGTTGACCTTTAAAGTCCTAAATGGCCTGTATACCTGAAGGAGCATCTCCACCCCCATCGTTCAGCCTGGACACTGAGGTTCAGCACAGAGGGCCTTCTGGCAGTTCCCTCTCTGCGAGAAGTGAGGTTACAGGGAACCAGGCAGAGGGCCTTCTCGGTAGTGGCACCTGCCCTGTGGAGCACCCTCCCATCAGACGTCGAAGACATAAACAATTATACCACTACTCAAGTGACTGGTTGGGAGATTTATTTTATAAGCCAAACTCACTATTTCTGTTATATCAACCTTGCAATGAATAGTAAAATTCACAAGAAACAGATAGGGTATTAAACTGTAATTTATGCTGTGACAACTAAGCTCATGCTGTTTTCTGGGCACAATGATGCAAACGCCGCAGATCAATACTTTAATAGTGACAGCATGGAAATCTTTTCAGCAAATGCAGTCACAGGATCCAGTAAGATTCCTGAATTGGCTTGGAAGCATACCAATTTCCACATAATTTACTTTCAACACAGAAACCCCAACACAAAGCAAGTTCCCATAACTTACACATTCACTTCTTACAGCAACCTCTTTTGGTGGCTTATCTTACACTGCCACTCCTTTACTGGCTTCCTACATGAAAATAAGCTTCCATGATATCATCGTTCAGGCATTAAGAGCAATATTACTTCCTAGCACGCTTCTGCAAAATGGACACTTTCCATTAGTATCCAGCAAGTAATATAGCAAGAAGAAGAAAATGGATCTTAGGCCATTTAGCCTGCCCAGCTCTCTTTTAGCACAAGCCAGAAAACAAAAAAGACCAAGCTTTGAGAATGGATGTATAGCAGGAACAGAGCTGTGTCAGGAACAGAGCAGTTGGTGTTCCCATTTGAGTCCTGCAGAATGGCCACTGCCTAGTATCCATTAGCGGCCCAGATTTCTACTTGTTTTATGTTAAAGCAAGCAATGAGCTTTCAGTGCATCTTCTCCACCTGCTTCATGAGTGGGTTGGCCCTGAAAGGAAGAGACACAGACCCCATTCCCACCTCAAGTCCTCTGATACACACAGAGGACTTGTTATCTATTATTTGGGAGCAGCCAGAAGCAGGAAGAGACTATCGCTGACTACCCCTAAAGGACAAGAAGAAAACAGTCCTTCTCCTTCCATGAGTCCTTTGGATTCCACAGAAGAAAAGAAACGCTTTTGTACCATGCTTTGGAGCAGGGGCAGGCAACCTAAGGCTCATGGGCCACAAGCGGCCCATGGGGGTCGTTTAACCAGCCCACGAGCCGCCCCCGAACCGAGCCACCAGCTCGGCGAGTCCCCGCAAGCTGCGCTAAACCGACGCAGTGCAGTGTGCAGACTCGCTTCCACTGCGCCGGAAATTGCATCTACACAGATGCTGGAAATCGCACCTGCACAGACGCAGATGCTGGAAATCATGGGCATGTGTGCTCACGCATGTGCGCAATCTGGCCCACGGAGGGATCTTTACTGGAGTGAACCGGCCCAGGTGAGGTAAACCTTGCCAACCCCTGCTTTGGAGCACCTGAAAGTGGCCAATGAGACATTTGCTGTCTTAAATGTTTCACGAAATGAGAGGTTGACTACCCTAGCTCAACCCTAGTGCTAGAGGTGAAAGGGCCCATTGAAGGGGAAAGGTCAGTGGCTTCACCAACAATGAACATGAGGATGCTTGGAGAGCAAGGGGAAATAGTCTATCTTCACCTATGTATGCCACGTTTGCACATTAGGCTACAATACTCATCACAGGAGGAGTGTAGGGTAAAAGACTGAACTGGTTTGGTGCATTGAAGAAGCATTTACTAGGGTGCATGGAAAGTCAGAAAGATTGGAGCATTTGTTCACTATTTCACAATGCATAATAAAAAATCTATCATTTTATCAGGTCTCTTTGATCTTTTTTAAAAGGATAATCAACATTTCATATTCCTTGTTGGCAGCTCCACATTTCTCTGATGAAGTCTTTATAGCAAAAATAAAAACTTCCTAAAACATACATGGAAAACACATAAAATATTATATGATTGTATAGGCATGATTATGCGTATCACACCATGGCAAAAGCAAGTTTGCCCTAAGTATACAACCGATAAGAGAAAGATAGCCAAACATGACTCGCTTCCGGGTTAGTTTACACCCACCATTACAAATCTTCAAATTTACTCTTTATACTTTTAGACATGCACTTAAACAATGTTAGATACACAGACCTAAAAACCAAGTTATAAAGCATCCTTTACTGTAGTCACTTGTTAACTAAATAAAAATACTTTATGGCTCAACTGGCAGGGGCAAAACTGAACCTTGTGCTCTTTCTGCTGGCAAAGAAAAACTAAATTACTTAGTTAACGTTTTGGTGACCAGATCTTAAAAACAATGTTTATAACTGTGGGAATCAACTAACATCATCTCAGATCAAGATTTGGCCACAACTATTGAAACTATAGCAAAATAAAAGGGTTTTAAAGCACAGCACACAGCATGTTTAGACAGGACTTTCCCTAGCTGTTTGTGTGGAGTATATCAGCTATGCACTTGAACTTGCTATACTTGATCTCTAAAACTATTAATTTCAGTTTAAGAGCTAGAGGACAGATTAGACTCTAGATACAACAGCTTTCAAGACTTACTAACAGCAACACACTGACATCAAAGAGGCACCTGTGAAATTACTATTGCGTAGAATGTATTATCAGACTCAAACACTGAAGGCAGTAGACTTATTCTATGTGCTTCTCCCAAATACCAGTGACTTTCTAGACCTAACCAAGTGCTAAACACACCAGCCATGTCACACTATGTAGCCCTAACAAAAAACTGTGCTTGCTGACTATGACCATCAAGTAATTCAAGATTAGAGGGGGGGTGTTATTGTACCAGTTTAGCAATGAGATTTATATCCCCTCCATCCTCCATGGTCATTGTAACCCGCTGGAGTTCTAGCTTCAAATGTTGGGTTGCAATTCTGCGCACAGTTATGCCTTTGTCACTTATTAAAAGGAAATTTACATACATAAGACATTGCAAAACCTTAAGAGCTGAAAAGACAGAGCTTGGCAGAACTTGAGTATTCTGTGGAGATCAGCAAGCTAAAGAAACAAAGAGACTGACAGTACCCAAACCAGAGTACAGTGGTACCTCGGGTTACATACACTTCAGGTTACAAACTCCGCTAACCCAGAAATAACGCTTCAGGTTAAGAACTTTGCTTCAAGATAAGAACAGAAATTGTGCTTTGGCGGCGCAGCAGCAGCAGAAGGTCCCATTAGCTAAAGTGGTGCTTCAGGTTAAGAACAGTTTCAGGTTAAGAATGGACCTCTGGAATGAATTAAGTACTTAACATTTTTCCTCTTACTCTACCACTGACAGAGAAAGTGATGGTAAATACCCACTGCATGGTTTGTTGTTGTTCAGTCGTTCAGTCATGTCCGACTCTTCGTGACCCCATGGACCAGAGCATGCCAGGCAACCCTATCCTCCACTGCCTCCCGCAATTTGGCCAAACTCATACCAGTCGCTTCAAGAACACTGTACAACCATCTCATCCTCTGTCGTCCCATTCTCCTTGTGCCCTCCATCTTTCCCAACATCAGGGTCTTTTCCATGGAGTTCTCCTCTCATGAGGTGGCCAAAGTACTGGAGCCTCAACTTCAGGATCTGCCCTTCCAGTGAGCACTCAGGGCTGATTTCTTTGAGAATGGATAAATTTGATCTTTTTGCAGTCCATGGGACTCTCTAGAGTCTCCTCCAGCACCATAATTCAAAAGCATCAATTCTTCGGCGATCAGTCTTCTTTATGGTCCAGCTCTCACTTCCATACATTACTACTGGGAAAACCATAGCTTTTCTTCCCCTTCTATTTGCCAGGAGGTGATGGGACCAGTGGCCATGATCTTAGTTTTTTTGATATTGAGCCTCGGACCATATTTTGCACTCTCCTCTTTCACCCTTCATTGCACAGGGAGACATTTTCCCTCTTACTCTAGCACTGACAGAGAAAGTGATGGTAAATACCCACTGCATGGTTATTTATAGGCAATTAGGCTACTAGAACTAGACAGCTATACCTCGATTGTCTGGCAGATGCCTCCCTCACCTTGCCTAGGACAGTTTTAGCCATTCCATTACTCCAGGCAGAAAGGCAAAAAACAGAATCTTGTGGCCCCTTAAGGACTAGCAGATTCCCTGTGGATTTCACAGACCATGCAGTCCACTAAGTTTGTGCCACAATTTGGCTCATTGGTACTCAGCTGAAATTCATGTTCACTGATTTCAGTAGGTTGACTCTGCAAAAATATTAGCTGAATGCCACCTTTTGTCTTTCAAGTTGCCCCAGGACTCTTAGTAGCTTGTGCTACCCTTCTGGAAATGGTTACAACAGAAAAGGAAATCCCTTACAAAAGAGATTTTCCATTTACAACAAGCAAGAGGCCTTGGGAAAATGTTCTGTATTTGAGTTCACAAAGCAGTGAAAGTCAACCCTAGCTGGTTTTAATATAAAAGGGCAGGGAGGAAGAAAGCCGAAGGCTCTGTAACAATATTCCTCAGCGTAATCATCTTTGAAATAAAGGAATATTTACAGAGCTTCAGCAAAAATCCTCCTCCTCCGGTGTTGCGAAGACCACCACTCAAGCAATATGATAGGACTTAATAAAAACTACAATTATTATTTTTAATTTCTTGCTCTTCCATTCTTAAGTTATTGGGTTATTATCAACACTTTGAGTCCAAAAAGGATATGTTTCCATTCTAGAGATAACCTGAAAAGAAGAAAGGCTCCAATACCTTTTCTGTTTTGTATCTCTCACAAACAGCACATGTTTACTTGAAAGTATATCCAAATGTATTCAATGGGATTTCTCCCAATATGTGTGTGTGTGTGTGTGTGTGTGTGTGTGTAGTTGTTCCTTCAGTTCTAAGCAATTGCTGAGAGAAGGAAGAACAAACAGGTAAATCGTCTCCAGCTATTGACTGCTGAATCCTCTTCCAGTTCTATTACCAGCTTATTATATTATGTTATCTTAAGCCGTGGAATTAGAAATTACACCCTCTCCCACTCACATCTAAAGTT
Organism: Lacerta agilis; assembly: GCF_009819535.1. NCBI lineage: Eukaryota > Metazoa > Chordata > Lepidosauria > Squamata > Lacertidae > Lacerta > Lacerta agilis. Next base: position 34,277,428 of record NC_046316.1, read on the forward strand.
AATGTTTTTCCTATCAGCTAACTCCAAAACCTTTATTATTTCTGATGGTTGTCTGAGTTTCACTGAAGAAAAAAAAATGCAATGCTGAAATCTGAAGTGACTCCAGAGCTTAGCATGGCTTAAATCCATCCAAAGAAGAGTCAAAGGAAAACATTGGCCCTGCACATATTTCATTCTATATGGTGTTGTGCCAATTCTGAGCAAAGCAGACATAAAACGGGCACAGGGAAAGCCTCAGAGGACACAATCAGCAAAGAGGCTACTGTGAAGCATAATACTGGGTGCTGTTAAGTGATGAAACCACCGGGAAAGAGTCATAACAACATCCCTAGTGCCTGTTAGAACTGCTTGGTCTCCCTGAAAAACAAGCTTTGTGCAATCTCACTTTCTGTTCAAAGAACCCTAGCACCACTTTTGAGCAGGACCATTGTTTCTTGGGGCCCGAGGTAATGACTGTCCTTATACCATCCTTCTCAAGTTCACTGAACATCCAAACATCAACAACAGCAATGTGTACACAGGTGCCTTAAGCACACACATGACTTTCTTTGAAGTTCTGTTGTGAACCTGAGAATTACAGAGCATTAAGTGAGGCATCACCACATAATTTGAATGCAGTATTGTTGCAAGAATGTACTGGTGTTTTTGACCTAGAAAACATTGGCCCATTGTCTTATGCTTCCATCTTTCACTAATAACCTAGAGTCAATCAAGCCCAGGTGGAATGAATGCCCTGAAATAGGCTCTCCGAAGAATTTAACCATTATCCAAGCTCCTGAATGCTAATGTTAATTCCCCATCTCAGATCATCTTCTGTTAGACCCTTGCCTTATTTCACTATACTGTATAAAGTTGGTGAGTAGTAAATTGAAAACATGGATATACGCAGGTGGCAAAGTAATTTTCACTTGTTCAACTTCTTCCCAATGCTACAGTTAAAAAATGTAACAGTATCTATTTTTGCAATGTCACTACTGTACATACTACCGGTATGTCATTCCACCTGCAGACTTGCAATGCACTTTAGCGAAGAAGACTGTGTTTCAGTCTCTGCAAGCAACGTCTTATGACACAAGGTATACCGACTGTATTAGAAAACCAGATCCTTATGTATAAATGATATATCTGCTAAAGGCTGTTTGTACTATAAAAAAAAAGTGTGTGTGGTGTGTGTGTGTGAGAGAGAGAGAGAGAGAGAGTATACACACACATGCACACACAAACCTTGTTCACAGTAAATATTTAGCCTAAGTTCCAATACACTTTTTGCCCTATAATGCAGAAAGTGCCTTAAATACTTTTCATACTGCAGTAGCGCGCATATATATATATATATCTCACCTTATTAAATACTGGTGGGAAGCAACAGGTTCAGCTTTGATAAATATCTATCTATTTCAAAAGTTTTAAGAGGGTTTCTACAAGCCTAGTTAAAACAGCCATAACACTGATAGGAGCAAAATACAGTGTATGTTTTAAATGCAACATAAGTTGTTCAACATATCCAGTGCTAGTAGCATAGTTGGTTGTAGCAAGATGTAACCCATTAGTGCTTCAAATACATTGTTACAATGGCTATTTAATAAATTGTTGCACACACAAATCTGAAGTCGTAAACTTTACCAGGCAAAGAGTGGATTTCCTATCATATTGTGTAAGAATCTCTTCCACAGAAAATTTGCCTACACAGCATTTCCAGTGGTTCATAATTCTACAAGAGGGAAATATGCAGTGTGCACAACATGAAACTCCTCTGGGCATATAGAACATTTGTTTCTCTTTCGTAGGAGAGAATGGGAAACCTAGATAGATAGATAGATAGATAGATAGATAGATAGATCAGGCATAGGCAAACTCCAGCCCTCCAGATGTTTGGGAATTCATCTCTGACCACTGGTCCTGTCAGCTAGGGATGATGGGAATTGTAGTCCCAAACATCTGGAGGGCTGGAGTTTGCCTATGCCTGGTATAGATAGATGATAGATAGATAGAAAGAAAGATAAGCTAGACAGACAGACAGACAGACAGACAGACAGATATGGCCAACAACTCAACAGAAACTTTGCCTGTAGAAAACCTAATGAAAGAAATGGGTTTCTTTCAAACCTTGTGCAACTGGCGTCCCTGCGTCAATCCCTCCTACTGTAAAGGGGAACTGACCGAATTGCTTTCAGGAGACTTGTCTACTCACAATGAAAATAAAAGTTTCATGAAGGCAAGTATTGATTTGTTTTTCAGCTTTAAGGAACTTCAGTTCTGGCAACAGAATGAGTGTGCTCACTTTTGTAATGGGCTTCCAACCTCAGCGGAGCTTGACAGCTTGTTTAAGATTTTGACTGGATTCAGTATGCCAGAGCAGAAAAGAAACAACATAGGGCCTGCAATCACCTATGTAGTGCACATAGAGTATGGAAGCAGAGTTTTTAGAGAGGATCTCGTTGGCATGCAGGAAATGCAGAGTTAGAGCACACACACCCCAACAGTTGGCTGTCTCTAACCTCTACTTGAAGACCTCCAGCAAGAGAGATACCCATGCTCCCAAGTAATTGGTCCCATTGCCAAATTTTTCCATTAAAAGTTTGTCCTACTGTTCAGCCAAAATCTAATATCCTTTAACTTAATCCATTAGTTCTGGTTCTGTCCTCTGGGGAGCAGAGAGCAACTATTTGCCTTCTTTTCTGCAACGGTCCTTAGCTAAGTGAGGAGTCCTATCATGTACCCGCCCTACCCCCAATCCTCTTCTCCAGCCCAACCATACCCAGTTCCTTCAACCTTTGCTAACAGGGAAAGCAAGCCCTGTCTCTGAACATCATTCCACTTTTTCCTCATCCTTACACTCTTTCATGATCTCCTGATTTAACATTTATTTTGTGAATTCAGTCTAACAACCCATTCAACAAGCAAGCACTGAGAATGGGGCACAGCATCTTCTACATGAACACAATATTAGAATTGAACATATCTCAGCCTTTCTCAACCTTGGTCTCCCACATGTTGTTGGCTTGGACTACAACTCCCATCATCCCTTGCTAGCAGGACCAGTGATGAGGGATGATGAGAGTCAACTAGGTTGAGAATGACTGGTCAAGACAGATGACATAATGACACATCAGCACCACTATGCAATAAAACATCTACCACCAAAATATTTCCTAGCTTCATGATGTAGAAGTATCCCATGGCACAAGAGAGGTGTGTTGCAGGCAAGATGAAAGGGGGAGGATAATCACTAAGACCTAAAGTTATTCCAGTCACCAGAGCGCCACCTTTATCTTTGTGGAGATATGACCACTGGATGATGCAGCAATAAGTAATTAGTAAAGAAAACAACAGATTTGCCCCACTTCTTTGGCGCAGGTTGCAACTATAAAGTATGTAATTAGGATCAGGACATTGTAGTGAGAAACAGTAAGAGCAGCCTCGCTTCCACATAAGATTAGTGAACACAACACTTTCAAAGGAAGCCGATTTACAAGTCCAGTGACTACATAAATAGCAAGACACACCCACTGGCTTTGACAGGACCAAAAAAATTACAAACATCCAAATTGTTCCTCCAACCACAATGGGTGATATGAAATCCAACTGTTATGTTCCTTCCAATACATTTCACAACTATTTCACACAAGATGAGGCAAGAACCAGAGTCTATCAGATGTAAGCTTTGCAAGTGCCAAGGAAAACAAAAAAAAACAACCCCAAAATGGCAGAAGAGAGCTACAAAACAATTAAAAATAAACGTATTAGAGTATCTTCATGATAGCTACAGGGATACTCTAATTAAGCAAAACAAATACAGTACCAGAAAAGGTCAGGCCAATATCAGTTGCAGAGAAACTTCAGTAATAAAACTAAAAGGCGGGGCCTTTGTCAGGATAAATGGATAACTACCAAACCCATTTCACCTAACAGGGTTTTCCAAAAAGCTATCTCCCTTCTTCATCTGATAGCTCATTGGTCTCCAGACACAGGCAATTAGTACAAATTCAGAACTCAAGAAACCCAAATGAAGCTTCTCTAGAGGAGTGCATTTTCCTCTCTCATTTCAAGGAGCACAGAACTGAATTTCTCAGACTATTGATTAACCTGATATGCCTGTCTTGGGAGGCCAGGTGAGCTGTCAGATAATGAGAGGAAGGAGGAGGAAGGCAGACCTCTCCCCCTCTCCTTCTTTTCGGTTTAAAGAAGGGTCTGCAAAGGGCAGAGGTGAAGTGTCAGGCTGAAACAGGTACAACAGACAAGATACACAAGAGAGAAAGACCACGGGAGAACGGGGGAGGGGGGCACCAGCAAGATAGACCACCGCCCCAAGACGTTAGGAAGGGCAAAAAAACTCCACAGGAGGGAGGACTTAAAAGGCTCGGAGGAATTTCCCTTCCTGAGACTTTGCAGGGAAGGGGGCACTTCTCCCTAGAGCCTGCTCCCCGCAGCCAATGTGCGCGTGTGCCTGGAGAGGAGCTGTCATTGCTCTTGCTCCTGCTGTGGCAACCAGAGAGAGATGGGGGGGAAAGCGCACGGGGGGGAGACTGGCACATGCAGCCCCTGCGCCTGGCCGGGGAGAGCCTCCCCCGCCCCCTCACCTCAAGGTGGGTCCCACACAGGCCGTCTCGGTGCTCTCAATCTCCTGCAGGATCCGCTCATGCTCCGGCAGGCTCTCCGCCATCTTGGATGGGAGGGAAGAAAGCGGAGGCGCGCAGAGGGAAAGGGCGAGAGCGAGGAAAGCGAGGCAGCCCGCGGGGGCGGAAGGGAGAGAGGGAGGCTCGAAGGGGCGGGGCGAGCCGCTGCGCAGAGGAAGCGAGCCAATCAGCGAGCCGGAAAGAGCCGTCGACCTTCGGAGGTGCCCGCCTCCTGCAGAACTCCCTCGGGCGCGCGGTTGCCCGGACTGGGGCGCTGGGCGCTCCTGCTGTGGCAACCGGGGAGCTGTGGCAAGGAGCCTTCCCTCGCTGTGGGTCGGGGAGGCGGTGGAAGGCGCGGGGTTGCTGAGCACTAAGGAGCTCCTAATTTGGAGTCAGTGGCACAAAGTTCAAGGGGACGTCCTTCCCCGCCCAGAAAGCGTGTTTCCAACCAATGGGGTGGGTGCCTAACTCTGCGCATAGCGCTAGGCACTGCCCAGCTCCGCGCTCATTAATTCCCTCTTTCCAACCTGTCCCTGCAGCCCGATCCGGTGCGTGCGTACTTGGAAGCAGGGGTGCTAACTTGAATAAAATATAAGGGGCAGGTAAGCCCCTTCCTGCACAATCGATCACGTAACGTGGTGCAGGTACACCATCTGAATGGCAATGCCCATTAACTTGGGGGTTGGGGGGCGGCGATCCCGGCAAATATTTTATTAGATCCCGTCAAATATTTTTTAAGTCTTGCTCGCGCTTACTTGGACGTATTCGGCCAGAAGCCTGCTTACAAATGCTGAGTCCAGCGGGACTCACCCAGCCTGACAGCCCAGTCCTAGGCAGAGGTCGGCGCGGCGCAGCAAACCCCAAACGGGGAGGTAGGAGGGGCATCACATACTTTAAGGTAAAGGACCATCGGGTCCAGTCGTGTCCGACTCTGGGGTTGCGGCGCTCATCTCGCTCTATAGGTCAAGGGCAGGGGCGTAGCAAGGTAAATTGGTACGGGGGAACAAATTGTGTGTGTCCCCCCCCCCCCAGGCATGGGAAGGTCAGGCGGTACCCGGTGCGGAAAATTTCTTGTCATTGATTCCCCCCCCCAAAAAAAAATTGTTTTACGTTATTTCATATTTTCTTTCAAAGTAATAATAATATAAAAAACCCTTTTATTTATATCCCACCCTCCCGGCCAAAGTCGGGCTCAGGGTGGCTAACATTGGTATAAAATCAAACAATAATTAAATTACCTCCTAAAAACATCTCAAAATCAAAGTCTAATTAGATGGCTTTCCACAGGGTTAGGGTTGGGAACAGTAAGTGCTCTCTGAACTGAAATTTCAGCCTTCATGACATAGGAAAACAGCCAAGTGAACAGCTATTTTGGTGGAGGAGGGTCAAGATATAACCAATATGCATGAAATTTCATATACAGCTATATAATCCCTAGTATAGTAAGATAAGACCTTTGGAGCAGGTATTTTTTAAAAAATTGGAAAAAATGTCAAAAAAAAATTTCCAAAGAAAATTGTTCCTTGATAATTTGTCACCCCCTCCATTATGGAACCCGGGGCGGACCACCCCCACCCCCCTTGCTATGCCCCTGGCCAAGGGAGCCAGCATTTGCTCCTAACTCTGTACAGGACTGGTCTGTGTGTGTCTAAAACGACCTGGAGGCGCTTGCAGACCTGCTCGTTGAGCATTCGTCCTGATTTGTCTGCAAAGAGATTAGACGGACGGTGTTGGCTATTGAATGAACGTTCCCTCTTGTTTGTTTACGGGGAGGCACTTTGCCTCGCTTTCCTTATCGCAAACATCCGATCTTTGGAAGCAGGATAGTGGCAGAAAAGCTCCCACTCCCACACAACCTGGATTTGTCGGTATGTGGGCTGAATCCTACCCGAAAATATCGGCAGTCTGGCAGGGGCGGAGCAAGGTGGGGGCATTGGGGGCAGTACGCCCCGTGTTCCATCCTGAAGGGGGGTGACACTCCCCCCCCGTGACTCCCCCGCTGAGCCCCGCCGCCCAGTAAAAAAGCCTCGCTCAGCGACTCGTAAAGTTGCCACAGGAGCAGCAACATAGACAGACTGTGCATATGCGGCATCCCACACATGCGCCGCTCATCCTGACACGTGCGTCATGATGTCACGATGCACGCGCACTGCAGAGTGACCCCCCGCCCTGGGGGGTGCCTCCGCGTTTGCCTCTCCGGCAGCCAAGCAGCTCTGTTCGCCACTGCAGTCTGGAAACGCCCTCAGATGGTCGCTGACATTCTGTCTTTAGAAGAGGTGGGTGGGATGGGTGTCTAGTTATCCTACACTAAAACCAGGCCCGTCTCAGCCATAGAGCCGACTGGCGCAAGGCGCCAGGGCGCCACGGCCTGGAGGGTGCCTCAGCCACACCCGCCACACCGTGGAGAGCGCCTCCACCCTCCAGCCCCGCCGGCAGCGCCCTCCGGCTGCCTGGCAGAGCGCGGGAGCGCGAGCTGCCCGGCCGCGCCAGGGCGCCTGATGCGCTTAAGACGGCCCTGACTAAAACGGTACTTTGCACACTCTCAGTGGGTCTCTCCTTTTTATAACAATACCTTCACATATCCCAGAGTAAAACACTGACAGTGCAAACACTTCCTTGATAAATATTTATTTGCATCTATCACTTTGAGCCACTGTATCTGGAAATGGGTCTGTAAATACCTCATAGGTGTAAAAAGGAGGGAGGGTAAGGTAGTACAAGCTCTTTGAACTGAAAAAGGCAGGGCCCAAAATAAAATGAAAAATGTTGAATTGCTTTGGTTTCTCATAAATCTAGGCCCAGTTGATGTCCTCCTATCCTTACTTGAAGTTCAACCTGAAACACTATTCAGATGAGGAAAGGGCAACAGGAAAAAACAGGACAACTGGATAGAGGGATGTTAGGGTTGCCATAGTTTGAAGAACAAAAAAAGAAAGAAAAAAGACACATTTGCCAGTGCCTGGGGCAGGAGGGGAGGGGGAGCAGGTGCAATCTACAATGTCCCTTCAAAATATACCAAAACAAGGACCTGGTCCTTTCCTGCAGTGTGTGTGTGTGTGTTTGTGTTTTACACTTGGTTGCCTAGTACTAAATATGCAACATAAAACGTAGCCTGCTCCCGCACCCCTGGACAGTTTGGCAAATTCAAGAAATCCACCCAGACAGAAAATTTACCCCTTAAAAGGAGGACATGTCCTAGAAAAAGAGGACATATGGCAATCCTAGAAACATCCTCCTATCCTCACAGAACCAGGAGGGAGGGAGGCAGTGTTGCTACTATGGCTCTTCCATAATTTTTCCACAACGTTCTACTTGGACTGAAATACAAATAGATATTTTAAAAACTGCTTTTCCCCTTTATTTACATTGGGTAAAGAACATATGAAACAGGGGGAAAGTTAAATTTGCTTAAAAAAAATGTGACTTGAAAATAGAAATATCCTGGGTGGTGTGCAATATTTGTCCACTACTTTCAATGGGTCTACTCTGAGTATGACTTAGTTGGCTCTCTCTCATAGTTTTTCTAGCAGAATCATCTTTGTAAACTGATCCTTGTGGCAGCAGAGCCATGCTATTTTTAAAAAAACTCTGTCAGGTACTAAAAATAAACTTGAATATGATACCTTGTAATCAAATATATAATATGATCATGGAAACGCAAATATATTTTCTTTCTTTTTTTATTTGCTAATTGCTGTATTTTAGCCTATAGTAAGTTAATGTGCTACTATGAATGTCAACCCTTTCTGCAATTCACTCTGCAACCTTTAACTAGCAGCACAAATACCTTTTAATCATCAAAGCTATATCTGCATGGGTATGAAATGTAATCCACTCCATGGGGGTTGCGGGGGGGGGCTATTTTTCAAATCTAACATTTTCTTAGACTCCAAAAGCAAGGGAAATAAAGAGTATACATTCACAGAAAACAAACCAATACCATCAGCAATTCCTGTGCCCCAATGCAAAGCTGCTTCCAGCACAGAAATCCAAATAACTCCACTAAACAGAAGAACTGAGTCTTAGGAAGAATCTCACCTTAACTTATGGAACCTAAATATTTTTCATGGGAATAACACTTTTCATTAAAATCAAGGGACCTCTACTGAGGTCGGAAGGAATGATAGGATAGCTCTCTGTATAACCAAACATAAATAAATAAAACCACCCCCACAGGACAGAATAAAGTGCATTCTTTGCGATTATGATGCTACTTACCCTAAAGTGATTCCGAGAGGCAGCTCCAAGTACTTGATCTCGCCAAGAACAGTTTCATATACGTTATCTTTGTTTTCTTCTGCATAAAACCCTGCTGCATTTGGGCTGGTATTTATAGCCATGGTCAAATATTGAACTGTTTCAGTGTTAAGAGAGGTCCTTCTCCTCCTCTCTTATTATTACCACTGAAATGAAAAATGTCAGCAATGAGAAAGTTAGGGATGAGAAAACAAACCCTGGATTGACTCTGGCAGTCCTGAAGACGTTCTGCCTGCAAGTACTGTCACAGCTGTTGTTCCCCTGCCAGCTCTGCTAACCTTTTGCTTATGACTCCAGTCTCGGCCTTCTCCTTGAAGCCAGGTCTACTTAATACATACCCATTTTGATGTAACAGGCAATATATTAGTTAAAACACTGCATATGCAAAATATTTTTATACATCCATAAAGTACAATAACAACCTGGTAAAGTATACAGTTTTGGGGGTCCCCCCCTTTATTTTCCCTTCTACGCGGGTTCTGTTTCTCTTTCTCTCTTTTATTTACGTCTCACCATGTTTAGTGCACATATGATTATGTACTTTTTGAACTTTCAATAAAGATGGTTTTTAAATAAAAAAACACATATCCATAAAATAGAAATATACCCCTAGGATAAGGCAAAGCAATGACGTTTTTAACTTCTACATCAAGCTCAGTCTGGCCACTACTGCCACCCATCCAAAGGCATACAGTCATATTTTCCATGCTTGGCTTTTTCCTGTTGCCTTAAGAAAAGTCCACACAAGCTAAGGAAGCAGATTACATTGGGGAAAATACTGCAACATGTACCAAGATCAATGTGCGTTGTTCTGGGAATGTTTCATAGTGATCTCAGAGATGCATCTTAGCAACTATTAGGCTAAAATCCAGAGCGGCTGCAACAAAATGTTGCAGCATGGAGGAGAGTCTAGGAAGTACAGTTCTGGGGTCCTTAACCCCTTCATGCACTAACTAGCAATCATGCATACCGGTAGATATGTTTGACTGCAAATTTCCCCCAAAGGGGACCCCCCCCCAAACCAGCCCAGTGAGATCTGGCCATGTTTTTAATGGCCATGTAATCTGACTGGCATGGGGGGGGGGGGAGACACAGAAAACTGGATGGGAGGGGGATGATGATGATTAATACCCTGCCCATCTGGCTAGGTTTCCCCAGCCACTCTGGGAAGCTAACAGAATATATAAATCACCAAACATTAAAAATTTCCTGATACAGGGCCGACTTCACGTGTCTTCTAAAAGTTGTATAGTTCTTTATCTCCTTAACATCTGAAGGGTGTTCCACAGGAAGGGCGCCACTGACTTCCGGCGGCGACGCCATTGCGGGTGGTCGTGGGCTGCTTCGGCTGCGAAGCGCCCAGTCCATCCCGGGGGTTAGGAGCCCCGCCACCGCAAAGCGGGGCTCCGGTTGGGGTGCGGGAAGAGCGTCCTGCACCCTGGGCTCCCCGGCTGTGCCCGTTGTGGCTCCGAACCCTTCCCCCGCTCCCCCTGTAAAGGGGGAGTGGGGGTGAAGGGACGACGGAGCCGGGCTATAGGGGACATGCCCCAACCGGGATGTAAATGCGGCGACAAAGCCTGTGATGAGCGTCTAAGTTCTACCTGTCTTTAACGAGCTGATAAGAACCCAGTGGTTGTGAGTACTTGACTGATTTCTTTTAATCTTGGAACGATCTGGGGGAAAGAGGAAAGGCAGTCCGCCTCCCTTCCCTTCCGGAGATGAAAGAAACTAACCAGTTTAAGTGACTGCTGCTACAATAATCGATAGAAAGTATCTGGAATTTGAAAACTGAGACTGCTGAGATATCCCTTTGGGGATTAATTGGGGAAAAAATATCTCCATTTGAAGTTTTGGTCTTTACACTCCGGCTTCGGAAAAATGGCGACGATTTGGACTGTCGTGGGAAAAAATTGAAACAAAGGAAGGAAGAGACAGGAGCTGAAATTTGATACCCACCCTCCCTTTCAAAATGCTGGACTTTGTGCTCGCACTTGTATTGAACTCTGGTTTAAAAGATGAAGAAATGCTCACTGTCTTGAAGCTGGAACTACTTGATCGGAAATTACAAGTCTTGTGTGGGATTTTAAAGAAAATGGACTTAACTTCCACAGAGGAGGCTTTTCAAAAGTTTTATACAATGGAATCGAACCTTGGCAAAGAGCTGGGAGGGGTGCTTGAAGGATGGTTTGAAATGGCTGGGCAACTCCGGGAAAAGGAACCGATTCCTGGGGGTGGCAGCCCCGGAACGGGAAAATTTATAATATCCAGACCCCGAGGTGGGAGCTCGGGGGCAAGGGACATGGAATTAAGATTTCTACAAGAAGAAGAAGTATGGTACAAAGAAACGGAGGAGCCCAAAAAAGAAGCGATGGACACCCTGAAGCCTGATGCAAGGTTTGTTGTGAATGCTGCCTGGATCTGTGGACATTTAGAAGAAGAGAATTGGAGATCCGGTTCTGGTGAAAGACAGAGAAAGACAATGGACAGAGGGGGAGTGGGTTGAAGTATTAAATGTATATTCCAAATGGTCTGTCATGGTATCTGAAATCGGAGAGTGAAGTCTGTTAATTATAAGTTTATTTTAAACAAGTAGGGAGATATTGAATTTTAAGTTAAAAGCAGCATGATAAAGGATAGAAGAAATAAGTTTAGTCTTTATAAGAATATTTGGTTAAGATTTTTGTTATAATAGAAAGATCAAGATAATGGTGTTATCTTTAATTAAAGTTAAAGTTTCTTTTTTATATATATATAGAGAAAAGATGTTAGGAAAGTAGTATATCGATTTAAAACCGAAGGTGAAAAGGCGGGGGAAGTCAAAAGTCAAGATTCAGAACTAGAATTTTTTTTTATGTAAGGTATACAAACAAGAAGAAGAATCCTGGCATTATGTGTATTTGTATTTGTTTTTGTATTTGTAGGTGTGGGTTAGGGTTTGTGTTATATTATGAAAACGCTAATAAACTCTGTTATAAAAAAAAAAAGGAAGGGCGCCACTACCGAGAATAGAATGGAGTGGTTGGAATTCTGAAAATATGCACTCCTGAAGGAGGAAGTGAAACCTTATCTTCCTGTTCTGTTCTTCTCTCTCTCTCTGTCTCTCTTTGCTTCATGTAACCAATGAGGACAGACATGCTTCAGCTAGCTCTGAACTTAGAGCATGTGTCTGGAGATATATTTGCTGTATTTTCTTACCAATAGTATTTTGCCTGTATTATTCTTGCTGCTGCATGGAACGATGCATGGCTGAGACCTTGAATCTGTAAGTACTGTAATGCATTTTAAAGTTACTTAACAGTGTGGGGTCTGCTCATTGCAAGAGGGATGGAAAGAGAGGTCAGCTGCTGTGTACAGATGTACAGGATAAAAACGGTTTAGCAACCTATATTCCTAATACTATGTACTGCTGCTTAACTTTTGTGAGTTTAATCTCTGCTACTGGGGCTCTCTCCTTGCAGGAGAGTGTGCAAAGCCCCATGTTTCTGAATTTATTAGTTCTCCACATATGTGGGTCACAGGGATTCATTTTTATTCCCCAAAACCCTTTGAGGTTTTTTTAAATAAAAAATGAGTACCGTACTTCTTCAAACCTTGGGATCCCATCCACCCTACTGATGCCTCTCTCTTGTGTGTGGGTAGTTCTATTTGGGCTGCATGAGCAATGGCATTCAGGCTGAATATTTTTAAAAAACAAACAAACCAAAAAAACAGATGAAACTATGTGGAATTTAGAGGTTTTTATTGCTTAAATGGACCTCAGAAAAATAAAAACCCCAAATCCCATTATCATCCATGGATGTTTTGCTATAAGCAAAACATTATTATTTTGGCTTATTATTTGCCGTTCACCCCAAAGTCTCAGGGGAAGTTACTACAATTTTTTTAAAAAAAAACAACATGCTTGTTTGAGGCATAGCTTCCCATCCTGCAGACTCCAAGAAGCACCCTCCCTGACTTCTAATTATTATTTCAAACTACAGGCAACAGTGAGAAACTGAACAAGTTTAACAAAATAAGCATGCCCCATCTGCACTGTACAATACTGTACATCTATGCCACTTTAAACGGTCATGTCTTCCCCCTAGGAAACCTGGGAATTGTAGTTTGTTAAGGCTGCTGAGAGTTGTTGAGAGACCTTTATTCCTCTCCCAGAGCCACAATAACCAGAATGGTTTAACAAGCCCTTTTCCTGGGGAACTGTAGGAGCTATACATTGTGACAATGAAAAAGCCTCTGTCTCTCCCTGGGGGTTTAAGATTGCTCCCTTCAGAATGATGCATACTTTACTTCAGTAGGACACAATTAAGTTATCTTAGCCACATATGCTTGAATTCAGCTGTATGTGCACATCACAGACAACAAGGTGTTTTAACAAATGTAAGGGGGAAATAACCAGAGGAAATACTGGTTTTGTGCAGAGAGAATGACCTCTTAAATCATTAACCGAAGACAGCATGCTTGTGGCTGATCCCGCCAGCCACTGGATGTCACACAAACACAGATGAAAGGATCGCTTGACAGCAACTGCTGCCATATGGAGACTGAACATGCACATGCAAAAGATTAGGTATTAACTTCTAGCTTATTGGAGACGCCTCATGAAGTTCGATGATTATAAAATTATTAACCATAACAAAATAACGGCTTACTAAGGGCATGATTCAGTCGTTGCAAACAAGAGTGAGAAACACAGGTAAGTAGCTCTAACGTGGCCCAATGCCAGTCACTGCCTCCATAGAAAAAGGTATAATGGGGTGGGAGAGCTCATGGGGGGGGTTTTACAAAGGTTTAGTCAGGTTCAAGTTTGCCTCCATGGAGCATGCAGTTGTGGAACCCTTGAGGACTCTGTCTGACTCCATCTCAGTCTCCTGCAAGCCTCTGGTACAGGGATGGAGAACCTGTGGACTACAAGTGCATTTCTGGAATACAAGTCCCATCATCCCTGACTATTGGCCGTGCTTTCTGGGGCTGGTGGGAGTTGGAGTCCAACAATGTCTGGAGGGCCACAGGCTTCCCATCCCTGGGCTAGAAAGTTGGAATTGGACTAAGGGCATCTGACTTCAAATTCCTGCTCATGCATAATGCACATTGGACAATCTTTGGCTAGAATCACACACATTTTCTTGGCCGAACCTATCGCACAGGGTGGCTTTAAATATAAATGGGAGTAGTAGCTTTCATGTACACTAACCTGACCTTCTAACAGGAAGGTTGAACTAGAAATGTCAGAAAGCAATTGTGAGCCCTGTGTGTTAACCTGTAGTGTGCAAAGCACTGTTTTTCTTGGCTGCTTTGATCTGGCAGGCACGATGGTGTCCATACTCAGATTATCATATTTTCCCACTTGGTTCCTGGCTCCCTGCCTTATTTAATGCACGAATGCAAACCCACATCTTCAAACCAGTGGTGATCATTTTGTTCCTGGATCAGTATTGTGTGAATGAACGGTTATGCAGCTGTGAAGACATGTTGTTTTTCATTCGCCTAGCACAACGGTGACAGACAAGCAAGCCCCACAATGGTGCAGTTACCAGACATGAGGCAAAATATGCGCATAGGATGGAGCAGGTGACAAAAGTTGAAACTGCATGCCAAAATGGCACAAAACCTACCCACACAGCCAAAGGAAAACTGTTGCTTGTATAGCCTGGCAAAGGGCTGATGAGGAACGTGTGTTTCTAATGTGAACATTGTTCACTGTAGATATTATCCACAGTAAATTTTAGTGTGGATTTTCCATGGGGTATGTGGCCAGGGTAAAAATGACGAGGGGGCTTATCTTGACGAGGATTAACATATTTATTATTATTTATCTACAGCATTTATATCACACCCTTCAGCCAAAAAGTGGCTTACAAAAATCAATTTCAAGACAAAGCATGGATAGCTCAGTTGGTAAGAGCATCGTGCTGACAACGCCAAGGCTGCATGTTCGATCCCCGTAAAGGGATAGCCGCATATTCCTGCATTGCAGGGGGCTGGACTAGAGGATCCTCAGGGGGTCCCTTCCAACTCTGTGATTCTATGTCTAGGTTTAATTCCTGCCATCAGTTTCACAATCTAAAAAGACATATCACAAGAGGAAAAAGGAATGGGAAGGAGGAGGGGAAAGCAAGCTCAAACACACGTTCTTAAGTTTACAATTCTTAATGTTACAGCCTATGTCAGTCATGGTTATGAACCTCCTCCAACCCTGCAGATCCTTTTGGGGGTTATGTTCAGAAGAGGGGGCCCTCCAGGTAGTTTCACCACCCTCAGAAGTTTGGAGGGGGGAGTGGCAGCCTCTAAGCCGCGGAATGCCCTCTCCCAGAGGTGTATCTGGCACCTTCGTTATGTTTTGGCATCAGATGCCCAAAGCACATCCATTTACCCTGCCCCTTGACACCTGAGAGATGCATCTTTTAGCACCTATCCTATGGTCTTGTCTTGTAATTTGTTTTCAACTGATTTTCATATTGAATTTTTAAAGTGCTGTACCCAGAGTTTATGGTGAAGGCCAGGTAAGAAAGTATAATAATAATAATAATAATAATAATAATAATAATAATAATTCCCTTGATAATGAGCACTGCACTGAAGCACTGCTTCCTCCATATGAGATACAGGAGTGGAGCTGCTGACCACATCCAGCCAGGAGGACCAGGCAGCTCCTGCCACTCACTTCTTCCCTCAGACAGCTCAATTAGTATCCTCACAGGAAGGGGCCTGATGGAACTGACTTCCTCCCTCAACGATAGTAAGTGGCAGTTCCATAATCCCAGTCCACAATCCTATACCCACTTACTTGGCAATAAATCCGAAGGAACTCTATGAGATGGATGTCCAGGTGGACACATATAGGATTGCGCAGATATTGTTGTAGATGTTTTTGTGGACTAAGTGCCTCTTTACCAGATGTTGGTGGATAAGAGGGGAATTGTAAACAGTGCAGGGAAGGCCATTGAAACAGCAACCCCGCAATTAACACTCCTTTATACCTGTGGTGGGTGTGCTTGTGTTTGTTTGTTTGTTTGTTTGTGTGCATGTGTCTGCCACCATCTAGCTCTTCCTGCATTAAATGAAGTGACTTTTTCATACAAAAAGGATTAGGCCATAAGAAATCTCACAATCCTTAAGTTGCCAGAAGACACCTGTTGTTGTTTTGCTGTAATAGTTCTGTTTGGTACCAGTAATAGTTCTGAAAGCATCTGTGAGAGATGTGTATTAGATCCTATCAGATATGGGTCAGTGCAAATGTACTGTTAGCATGTGATTCCTCACCTAGTTAATAGTATGTTTATTGCTACCACAACTTCTGAGTGATATAATGAGGGCTGGTGTATTATAGTAAAGTGGCAACTTTACTCGTTTTAAACCCCTTTTTATTGCTTCTTCTGACAGAAGCCTTTCACACACACACACACACACACACACACACACACACACCCCTCCTCAGCCAGGATGCTCACTAGGTGAGCATCAGTCAGTCAGTGTCTCGAAGGCCAACCTACCTCACGTGGTTGTTGTGAAGATAACCGGGGAGAACCATGTTCATCGCCATAAACTCCTTGATGGAAAGACTGGATATAAATACAATGAATAGATATAATTATATAGTCATTATTGGCTATAATCTGCAAGGTAGTAATCAGTGACTTGTGTTTGTTTGTTTTTAAGTGGCTGTGTGTACCTCTAATTGTGGAGTGCTGTTGCTTTTTTAAATGTAAAAGGCAGCAAAGTTTTACATTCACATTGCACTGCACATCTGCTTCGGGAGGTACGCTGCACAAAGTCTCATGCCAAGAACAAACACAGTTGGTCTCTAAGGTGCTACTGAAAAGAATTTTCTATTTTGTTTCGACTATGGCAGACCAACACGGCTACCCACCTGTATCTGTGCTCCCTGTTAGGAAAGAAAGGCAACAACAGTAGCCTGGCTTTCGCACTCAGAGAGACCCTGCCTGCCTACCCTCCACATTATAGAGTTAGCCCAAGACATTCAGCAAATAGCTGCCTGCTCCCCATTGCATTCAAGGTCCCCACCCCACCCCCAAAATTGATTGTTTCCCTATTTGTCTTCTGGAAGAGCTCCATTTAGCAGCTCTGGTGGGCGTCTACATCTGGAACTGCCATTGTATAATGAGTAAATAAGTTTTCTGCTGCCTTTTTTTGGAAGTAGCATCCTGTATGGTGCCAGCCATAAGGAACAATTTAAAAGGTCCTCTACATATAATCTACCATAATCTGCCACTCAAACAGGCAATGATGATCTCAAAGGGGGCAGATAAGGAGGTGGGAGAGACTGGTGTCGAGGTGATTGTGTTGCTCATTATGTATTAACATACTGCATTAGCAGCTCTTGATTATTCACTTGGCGAGGCACTAAAGGAGATTTTCAGAAGAAGAAGAGTCAACACTGAATAAAATATCTTTTAGCCTCTGCATTGTTCGGTTCTCACACCTCACCTCAGAGAGGCTTTCTGGAGGAAAAAGAAATCCAGATGCTCACCAGATGCCAGGGTAGCTGTTGTTGTTGTTCAGACGTTCAGTCGTGTCCGACTCTTCGTGACCCCATGGACCAGAGCACGCCAGGCACGCCTATCCTTCACTGCCTCCCACAGTTTGGCCAAACTCATGTTAGTAGCTTCGAGAACACTGTCCAACCATCTCATCCTCTGTCGTCTCCTTCTCCTTGTGCCCTCCATCTTTCCCAACATCAGGGTCTTTTCTAGGGAGTCTTCTCTTCTCATGAGGTGGCCAAAGTACTGGAGCCTCAACTTCAGGATCTGTCCTTCTAGTGAGCACTCAGGGCCGATTTCCTTGAGAATGGATAGGTTTGATCTTGCAGTCCATGGGACTCTCAAGAGTCTCCTCCAGCACCATAATTTAAAAGCAACAATTCTTCGGCGATCAGCCTTCTTGATGGTCCAGCTCTCACTTCCGTACATTACTACTGGGAAAACCATAGCTTTAACTATACGGACCTTTGTCGGCAAGGTGATGTTGTCGGCAAGATGATGTTGGCCAGGGTAGCTAGGGACCATTTAATGTATCACACAGAGCAACACTCTAGACAGGGAGTTGCAATCAGTGCTGCCTCCCTGATTGAGTCCCTGTTGTGATATCCGTGTTTGTCACATTCACGTGTTACATTTTAGGTAAAGTTACAGGTGGGTAGCCGTGTTGGTCTGCCATAGTCAAAACAAATTTTAGGTAAAGTGGGGCTAAGCCATGGGGATCTTGAGACTCCAGATATTGCTGGACTTCAGCAATATGAGCCCCAGCCAGCACATTAGGGATGATGGAAGGAGTAGGCTAGCAATATTTAGAGGGTCACAGATTCCCCACTCCTGCCCCATGATAAGGCTAACCTGGGAGAAGGTTTGTATTTAGGTAGCCACTATTTTGGCAGTCATACAGAAGCACCACTAAGAAGTGAAGGCTTCTGCTAATCATTCTAAGAATTCCTCCTGAGTGAACACATTGGGGAACTTATTGTCCTGCCAAACAAAACGCATGACAACTTGAAGCTCAAATGATTTTTCAAAAGCACTCCATCTACAGGTCAGGTTTTAGTTCCTCTTTATTACACACCACATAGCTTGCTTCCGGCTTGCTTCATGCATGATAATGAAGTAACCATGGAACTATAGTCATGCAAAATAAATATTGTTGTGGGAAATAAATGGGCTGTGTTGCTACACACAAGAATGCCAGAACATTGAGCAACGCCAATCACTTAAATGTCAGTTTAATGAGGGCATGACCAGATTGTGTGTTCCTCCTTCAAATTAATTTATAGCTTGGTGTAAGACGCTCAACTGACTCAGACTCAAGGTTTTACTGTTCTCTGAAAAAAGTGAAAAGGAATCTTATTAATGAATGCAAGCATAAATATTTTCTCCAAAGTTTCAAAGCGCCTATTCCCCCCCCACACATTATTATATTCATTATTTGCAGACAGAAACAGTTTCTGAAAACAAAAGTAGTCGCAAGTAATTTCTCACGTTGTTGTTTTTTAAACTATTGTGCACTTTTCCAGACTCAAAGGAAACAAAAATGGTACTGAAGGAAAAATAGAGACGTATTGAAACTTCCACATATTCCACAGAAATAGCAGGGCTTCTCCTGTAAATATCTTCCCCTAAAGAGGGGGGGGGGAGAGAATGTTTATAGAAAGTGAACATCACATTTGAAAATATGTCTACAACAGTTCATTGAATTGTTTAAATTGGTGTATCAGCTTGTTTTTTTAAAAAAACCTAACTAAATTTTGGGTTCCATGATCACTGCAGATGGTGACAGCAGTCACGAATTTAAAAGACGCCTGCTTCTTGGGAGAAAAGCAATGACAAACCTAGACAGGATCTTAAAAAGCAGAGACATCACCTTGCCGACAAAGGTCTGTATAGTTAAAGCTATGGTTTTCCCAGTAGTGATGTATGGAAGTGAGAGCTGGACCATAAAGAAGGCTGATCACCAAAGAAGTAATGCTTTTGAATTATGGTGCTGGGGGAGACCCTTGAGAGTCCCATGGACTGCAAGAAGATCAAACCTATCCATTCTTAAGGAAATCAGCCCTGACTGCTCACTGGACGGACAGATCCTGAAGCTGAGGCTCCAATACTTTGGCTACCTCATGAGAAGAGAAGACTCCCTGAAAAAGACCCTGATGTTGGGAAAGATTGAGGGCACAAGGATAAGGGGATGACAGAGGACAAGATGGTTGGACAGTGTTCTCGAAGCTACTATCATGAGTCTGTCTGACCAAACAGCGGGAGGCAGTGGAAGACAGGAGTGCCTGGCGTGCTCTGGTCCATGGGCAGGGGCGTACAAGGGGGGCGGAGGGGGCGGGGGGCCCCGGGAAGCGCCCCTGCTGGGGGTGACACATCGGGGGCGGCCCCGCCTCCTGGGCTTTTTAAAAACTTTATTCACTTTTTTTTTTTAAAAAAAATCTTTTTAGGTTCTTTTCGGCACTGCCAGGGTGCAGCCGCAGGGGAGGCCAGCGAGGAGGGGTGTCACCCCCCCTCGCTGGCCGCCCCTGCGGTTCCGCCCCGGCAGTGCTGAAAATAGCCCCCCATTCCAGCGGCGGAACTCGGCATGGAGGCAAGGGGCGGGCCAGCGAGGTGGGGTGCCACCCCCTCCTCGCTGGCCCGCCCCTTGCCTCTTTGCCGAGCTCCACTGCTGGCTTGCGGAGCCGGGGCATGGAGAGGGGCGGGCCAGTGAGGAGGGACACCCCTCCTCGCTGGCCCGTCCCTCTCCCTACCCCCACTTGTGCTCCACCAAGGGAGCCCGGGCGGCGGATTCGGGAGTCTTTGCAGCCCGCAAAGACTCCCAAATCCGCCGCCCAGCACCCCTTCGTGCAGCAGCTGCTCACGCAGGCACGAGCAGCCGCGGCATGAAGGGGTGCCGCCGCCAGGCGGCGGCTTCGGGAGTCTCCCAAATCCGCCGCCCGGCACCCCTGGGGGCGGGGCATCGCGTGCGTCATGACGTCATGACGCACGCATGCACCGCGATGCCCCGCCCCCAGGGGTGCCTCTTGGCTTCCTGCCCCCAGCAGCCAAGGGGCTAAGAACGCCCCTGTCCATGGGGTCATGAAGAGTTGGACACAACTAAACGACTAAACAACAGCAACAACAACAACAACTAAATCTTGAATTCAAAATGTTGGAATGGCAAACAGATAACTGAAGTATGTGCCCATATTTTAACCCACCTTTTAACTTTCTGCAAATGCATTTATTTAGTTCAGGTTTAGGGCTCGTGTCTGAGTGTCTGAGTCAAAAGCACAATACAAGCATCTATGTCTAGTGCAGGATGTTGGTGCCCAAGTCCAGGGTCAGCTCTCAGCAGAATGAGCAACAGCGCCCCATACACAACAGGGCTATGTTACCATATTTTGAGAACTGCTTCAAATAATCCACATTGCCATCTAAAGAGTTTGGGGTGGAGAATGAGACCATTAACTACAACATCTAAGACCGCAGTCCCAAGCCCCCGTACCTGAGAATAAGCCCCATTGAATTCAATAGGACTTACTTAGAATCACCGGATTGTAGAGTTGGAAGGGACCCTGAGGACCATCTAGTCCAACACCCTGCAGTACAGGGATATGCAGCTGTCCCATACGATAATCGAACCTGCAACCTTGGCATTATCCGCACCATACTCTAACCAACTGAGCTATGTCCTGCAGGAGAAGGGCAGGATATAGAATTGTTGGACAGTGTCAATTCAGCTGTCCATACCACAAGAATCTGGAAGCATTTGAGTGAAATGTCCATATTCTGACCAACTAAGAGCTTTGTGTAACTCAAAAGCCTACTCATTCACCAACAGAAGCCAGTTCTGTATGAAGTACCTCCCTGAGCTTATTCAAGGTAATATCCATCTGATGCCCATCCCCTAACAGAAGAAACTGGGCAGATTCCTCCTCAGCAATATGTCTCCAAAATCAGTTCTGGAAGCTCCCCCAACCCTCCAGAGCACATCAGGAAGGGGGAGTCAGCAAAATAAAAATAACCCACCCACATTTCTTCTGTTAGTGGATGCCTCCACTGGAGCAACAGAGCAAGCAGCACCAAGTGCATTCCACCTTCTGTGTTTCTGGGTCTCCAGATATCGAGTGATTCCTTTTCAAAGCAGGTACTGAGGTTATATAGCACTTTAAACACTCAGCTGTGTCCTCAGTGTTTGGAGGAGATTAAGTTCAGAGTTCATTGTGCTGTCTGTCATTTTCAAGATTAGATAATTTAGCTAGGCTCCTACCGGCAGTGTAAAAGTCTCCATATTTATTGACTGTCTGGATTTATTATCAAAGCTTCTAAACCCCATCAACACCTTGTAAACAAAAATCCCATTATTTTAGTGGGCCCGATAAGATTTTACACGGAGCTTACATTTGTTGTACGTTGGATGTTGCTGTTGAAGATGTTAAAATAATCTGAGGTCAGTATGATGAATGGCTGCAGATTTCATTAGCAGCTATGGGTGCTTTCACACATGAGGCTTAAACTATTTATTTATTTATTGCTTTAATTGGTTTATACAGTGTGACACACACTCTACATTGCTTAGAACAGCAATACCCACATGGCAGTTGAATTAACTGATTCACTGCAGCCTGAGTACAGGACATTTTTTCATCCCAAGGGCCAGCTCTACTATTGGGCAGAGTGAGGCGGCTGCCCCCCAGACAGCAGATACTAGAGGGAATTGTGAGTTGCTGAAGCTGTGTATGCAATGGGACCTGCCCTGCACCACCTAGGCTAGCCTGCTACCCTCAAGTGCACTGTAGGATGCTGTCCCATTACACGTGTTGAAGTAAGATTCAACTTCCCATCTGGTTGGCTTTTGTACAAAATGGGAGGATGCACCATCTTTCATTTGCTTCAGGCAGCAAAGTGCCTTGGATCAGCCCTGGGACAAGTACATGCTCTGCATACAGATGTTCCCTCATTCAGTCCCTGCCACCTCCAGCTACAAGGACCATACAGCAGTGCAATGCCATGTGCTTGTACTAGGTGTGCTTGGATCATTTAATTTATTCCAATATGCAGCAGAATTTACTTCCTGACCATGATGATGGTGGTGGTGTCTATACTCAAATTATGGCTGTGGGATGGCCTTCTAATCAAGAGGCAACAGAGGCAGAGACTATATTCCATGCAGAGTGAGTAACAGCTATGTCTAAACACTCTGACAGGACATGGCATGGTGGTCTCCAGATGTTATTGCGTCACTTCTCCCATCATCCCTAATCATTGGCTATGCTGACTGGGGCTGATGGGAGTTAGAGTCCAACGAGATTGGAGTCCAGTGTGGTGTTGTGTTTACAGTGTTGGACCAAGACCTGGAAGACCAGGGTTCAAATCCCCAATTATTCAGAAAGTTCACTGAGTGACCTTAGGCTAGTCAGAGCCTAACCTGTCTCACAGGGTTGTAGTGAGGGTAAAATGTGTAGCAGGTACCATGTACGCCACCTTGAGCTCCTTGGAGGAGGAATAGGTATGTAATAATAAATAATTAAATAAACATACATACATACATACATCTGGAGAGCACCAGCTGGTCACCCCTGCTTGAAAATAAAACCTTTTAGGGTGTAAGATTTAAATGGGCCTCCAATTTTTATTTCAGGGGGGGATGTGGCTTAGATCCAAAGGTGTCTTTCTTTTGCTCTGACTTTGAATTTATGATTTGCAAGTAAAATTTATTTAAATAAATCGAGTTATTTCAAACTGAAAGGACTTGAGAACTAAGGTGTCAGTGGATTATGTTAATTTGTAACCATGAACGAAAACCCACAAACACTCGCAGAAATCTATTGATAAAGGAAACTCTTTTTAAAAAAAATAAAGATCACTTCCAGGAAACACAGTCACTATAGGAGATGAAATGTTCTTTTTTATATATATTTCTTGATTGGTTATCAGGCATAGGCAAACTCCGGCCCTCCAGATGTTTGGGACTACAATTCCCATCATCCCTGAACATTGGTCCTGTTAGCTAGGGATGATGGGAATTGTAGTCCCAAACATCTGGAGGGCCGGAGTTTGCCTATGCCTGGGTTACATATTGAGTTCATTGTCTTGAGTAGATAAAAGGAAAACCACACTGTGAAGCCATAATGCTTGTTGAAAAAGAAGAATCACATGACGCTTTTTAAAGATAGGCGATTATGGTGTTGGGTTCTTTAATACCACGTCAATTGAAAATGAGTTTTTAGAGAAGAGGTCACACTAAGTGTGCTGTACAAAGTAATTAAGCAAGACAACATAGAAGCCCGTTACAGATTATTCACATCAGAGACCACAGGAGTTTCTGTGGTATGGAGGTTAAGCAGCTTGCAAGTACAACACACATAACATCTACCGCACCTCCTGTTTAAAGTTTTCCACACCTGGGTGAGGCTTGGGTCCAGTTTTTCATCAGGGTGCAATGCACTAAATATCATTTATGAAATTCTGCATGGCTTGGGTCCCAGTTGCTGTGCAACACGTTCTTCTTCATAAAAAACCCGGGGTCAATGGGACTTCTTTAGATTTTGTTTGGAGAACATTATAATTTTTACTTTGCTCTCAATAGATTCGTTTCTTAGGAGGATATGTTAAGGGAATCTATAAAAAGACCCATATCTTTGGAACTTGTTGCCTGTCTTGTCCATCATAGTCCTTCCTCCTCTTCCCTGGCTTTCATAAATCACACAAGTTTATAAGCACGTTAATTCTCTAGTTGAAACAGCTCTTCCAACTCTAAGATTCTATGATTGTGTGACTTGTTTCTAGACCCAATTTAAAGTGCTGATGGTTGCATTTAAAGCTTTTTTTCCAGTTCGGCACACATTAGCTGAAGGAACACCCCCCCCCACACACACACACACTTGCTACGGTCATCAGCAGAGGTCAGGGCCCCCAGTTGAGGAAGTCTGACACAGGGACAGAATGCTCTATTAATTAGCTTCAAAATATAATCAGTGTTTCTATTTAATTCCATTTTCTGTTTTCATTCTTATTTTCTTCATTGTTTATGTTTTGTTTAGTTTATGTGTTTAAATGCTGCTAATGTTAATAGATCACTTTTAGTTAGTGTATGTTTCCCCCTCACCCTGTGACCACAGTTCAGTATGTTGTATTACAGTTTCATTACAGAGATTGATGGGTCAATGGTCTGACTCAGCATAAGACAGCCTTGTATGTTCAAGCATATTTTGACAGGGATAATTTCATCCTGGTAATGAATGTAGATTAAATGCATGCCAGATCCATCATTGTTTGCCAGAACCCCAAACCTGTCCATTCCTGTCTATATTCGTTAGCACTGACAAAATGGGAAGAAGATAAATCTACTCCGCCTTATGAATGTTGGGTTTATTTTTATTATAACTAGACAAATCTTAGCATATAATATTTTTTTTGCTTCTCAGCTTTAAATGTGATCGTTTTTGTCAAAGCATTTGACTGTCTTAGACTTCAATCACTTTGCTTAGGTAGTAGTATCATTCCATGCTATTGCTATAATAACCTCTTAAACAATTTGTAGCATTCAATGCAAAGTCCTGTTTAATAGGATTGTAACCCTACAGCATCATTAAGAGCACTTCAGCTACATTTACTTTTTTTACTGCCTGGATTTATTGCAACCTAGTAAAAGTGCCGGTTTGGATGGCCACACACACACACAAAAAAAACTTTACTTCAATTTATAGAGTAGCCTTTTCTTGAGAGAGATCAGAACTAGCATGATATGAGAGAGAACGAAAGAATTCCGTCTTCTTTAATTAGTCTGTAAAAGGTAGGAGCCCCTAATACAAATATTTAACTGTGCAGTTGTACACCAGCGCTCAAGTCATCAAGGAGAAATTTACAGGCAGCTCTAAAGCCACTTGACAATGATTTTCTTGGGTTATGACTTCTCAAATTGCTGTTTATTGCCAATAGCGCTACATCTGGACATAAATGAGGTTCGTGGGATTAAGGCACTGTCTATGTTAAAATGTTTAATCTTCACTTTACATGAGTTATGTTAATGGAAGGCTTCTCTTTGTGTTCAGGTTTTCAAGTCAAGTTAGCTATTTTTACACACACTAATGAATCACTAGTTAAACAGCCTTTTGGATTAGAAGCCAGATTTGTCTTGTTACCTGGTAGTTTCTTTCGGAGAAGAGAGCGGGGAGCATCAATTCTTTCTTGAAAGATGTTGCGAGGGAGAACCAGACTGGCTATTTAATTATACAGTGGCAAAGACACGCCTGATCACTACTGATGAAAACTTTTTAAACACTGGATGAAGTGATAGACAAAAACAAACATTTTTCTTTTCTGTTTCCTGTCTGGTTCTTTCTATGGCAGGGTTGCTTGTTGTGGCTGAATGTTGCTTTGTTTCCTTGTTAAAAAAAAAAAGCCTCACCCATTTAATAGGATCAACCAAATAGCAGCCGCAATAAGAACATGCAAGTGATATTTGACATCGCCGTCCAAATAAAACACCCACTTGTCAGGAGCATACTTGGAGAAAGAGATATTACCAATCCCTAATGGAATTAACAAAGTTAATTTGGAATGTGGGGGGACTTGTTAATGCAATGGCAAATAGCACAGTTAAGCTTCACAATACCGAGAAGTTCTTAGTACATGAAAGCATTGGTTTAGCTGGGACTTTGTCACACACACCCTGCTCTGCGCCCACTTCATCCCAGAAGGTGACAGCCACCCTCATATTGAGGAGGAGGCTCCATGACACCACCACCCCACAGCAGGTGCCCCTGAAGGTGAATTAATTGAAGAACATTAGAAAAAAATATATTAAACAGCCTTAGTATGTGAAGAAGAGAAAGGGTGCTGAAGGGTTAAGAAGAGGGACTGCCGACACAATAGTTACTGGGGTGATGTTCTTAAACCCACAATAGAGAAGTGATTCTATGGCTTGTCAGTCATTGCGGCACAATAAAGAACAACACCAGCATAAGTGTTAAATTGCGTAAGACAGCCATACATTAGATGCATCACCACTTTTGTAGATAGGAAGGCCACATTTACCAAATTGCGAAAGGAAGCACTTTGTGGATAGGCCTTAGAACCGTGTGGTTTGCATCACACTTGGGTGTTCAACAACAAACCATAATCTCCAGACAAAATTTTTCTCTACAGTCTTTGGTAGGCAATTCTGCAGGCTGTCATTTCAATTTTTCTGCCTATCACACCTGTACCCCAGCCTTGCTTGTCTTAGCTGGGTTCAGCACAGTAGAACAGAAGCTGGAAAGGAGGAGGAAGCCAGTCCCATCTGCTGCAGTAGTGAACTCAGTTGACCAAATGAGTTAATTTTAAAATAAGAATTTGAGTAGCACACATTTTACAAGACAACACACAAACTGAAATTCTCTGAATTTCATATACTAGGGTAAGTGTTGCATATAACTGCAGAGTGAAGACCAGTATACAAAAATGCATAAATTATGGGAAATTGTGTATACCAGGAGAAATTTGCACTAAAATACTGGTGAATTTTCATGAGGGCTTTTTCCCCCAAATGCAAACAGGTATGGAAATATGGATAAATTAAGATTAGATTAGTGACATATTTGCCTGTTTGCACTGACAGGTGCCAAGCTCAACCCCACCTTACAAATCTCTGGCCAGAGGCAACACCCTTTGACCTGTTGACATATATATACCACAATATATATATATATATATATATATATATATATATATATATATATACACACACACACACACACACACACACACACACACACACCCCACAAAAATATATATACCACAAAAAAAGATTTGAGTTATGTGACTCTGATTGGGTCTACTGGTGGTCCTGGGGGAGATTTCACTTTCCCCTAGACACGTTAGTTTCCTACATGAAAGTAGATTTTGATGCGAGGACACTTTCAAAACCACAAGCCCCTGAGTACATTCTGATGTGGCAGATTTTCATGGAAAGATTGCATCGTTCAATCAGGCCATTTGACCAACGTCGTACTGACAGGATCACATGACAAAAACATGCAGACTCAGAGCTGGAAAAGAAGTGCCAAGCCAGCATTCATCATTGTTGTTTTTTTACAGTGCCCAAGCACGGCTACACCATGAGGGCTTCAGACAACTCCGGCCAGCTGCTGGCAAGGGTCTTGAGCAACAGCACTGCGGTTTTTTTCTTTTCCAGGGAAGAGTAAAGAGTGGCTGTGCAGAGGTAACACTGCCACCACATGCACAGAAAAAGAAAAAAAAAACCCCAGAGTCAGCAGAGGAGGAGATGGGCCCCCTCACTTGAAGCAGAAGTATTGCTCCACTACACAATTGAATGGGTTTCCTGTGGCTGGCAATATAAGCTAGCATCTGGTAATGCAAGCCTGCGATAGGAAGAGAGAACTTCTCTGATAGAAGGAAAAGAAAATAGAAACAGCAACCACAAGGGGAGAACAGAAACTTTCTAAACCTTCCTATACGGGCCACGATTTTGCACTGCTGAGCACAGAAGTACGTTGATCTGAGTTCGAGAGAAGTTCTCTCAGTGAGACTCCTCCTCATTCAGAATCAAAATAAGAGTGCTTATTTTTCCAGCAGAAGCAAAGGCGGCAGCAAAAACGATTCAGAGTGAAAGCTCCTTTCTTTGCAAACGATAATAGTCAAGTATTTTGGTTTAGGTAGTAAAATCAGCTGAACCATATTTCTTTCCTTTTTTCTTTCCTTTTTTTTTTGAAAGGGGAAAAAACAAGGCTGATGAATGTATAAAAAAGAAGAAGTGAAACAGCACAGATACCTGCAGCCCTACCAACCAGTCGCCCCCACTTTCTGGGCCTGTCTTTTGCTGCACAAACCAACAGAAATAGTCCTGTCCTGTTGAGATATAATTTGTTTTGCTACATAGCCGCATATGCAGCAAAGTGATATCGAGGCCAGAGAGGGTCCGCTCCTTTGATGAGTTAAGCACACAAAGGCCCACATTTTGATGCAATCTGATCTCATATTTAAGTCCTAGGCAAACTGCAACTGAGAGGAAGTGATAAAGAGAACTTCCTGCACAAAACAGCCTGAGATAACACTTTCCATAGGCTGGGAGGGGGGAGACGGTGGGGGGACGAGAAGACAGACACAAATTGCCACATAACTAAAAGGGAACTCATTCTGCTCTTAATAAATGACCTTTTCTTTTTTTCACGTGGCTGTTGCAAAAGCCAGAAAGCACTAATTACCTACAGTCAGAAAAGTAAGAGCCATTCTCTAACATACTGAAGTGCACAGCAACACTCAGAGGGAGTTGTGTGGATATTTATTTAAAATGCATTATATATTTAATGCATTTTTACCCATCTCTGCAGCATAAAAGGGGGAGTTCCCAGAGCAGATCAATAAAAACAGTAGAGAACAAGATAGTCCCTTGCCCGTAAGCTTACAATCGAAGAAACATGACGCAAAAGGAAAAGCAGACTGGGACGGAAGAGGAGTACACACAAATTCAAGGTACCAGTTTGCCAAGGGACCATGTTATTATAAAGACTGGTTTGAATCAGTGGAACGAATTCAGAGTGAGGAGGAATCAAATGTGAACTGGTCTTTCTGCCAAGCCAATGGAGTGGGCTCTGCTGCTCCCTCTCTCCCTCTCCTAGAGCCACCTTGAATTAGGTTGGCTGCTTTGGCATCCCCAGAAAAAGAGGAAATGCATCGTCAAAAAATTTACAAGTAATTGCTACAATGTAAATAGAAATGCAATTTGTCTCACTGTGGTGGGGTAGAATGTAGCTGTTCAGGTGCTAACTGCAGGTGAGCAATTTCAAGGCCCCAAAGCTCTCTCTTCTTTGGGTTCTTTATCTTTAACCTGGACTCAGACCAGGAAGTCCTTCAAATAGAGGATTGTCCTCTGCAAAGCAGGGCACACGGTCACCTTAGAAGATGGAAGGGCTGCCTATAGCCGACTGCTGAAGGAAGAGAGGAGTCAAATGGAGCTGGTCTCCCTGCAGAGCTGATAGAGCTGGACGTCTTGTCTCATCTCTTCCTCTGCTGCAGCTGCTTTAGTTCTGGATATGAATTTATGCTGCAGTGAAGTGTTGCATGTACAGAGTTGCAGCTCTTAATTTCAGGGTGTGCAGTGAATTATTCACTTACTGTCCTTTGCTGTTCAACTAGAATTCAGTATAGCTAACAAAAAATTCTTTCCAGCAGCACCTTAGAGACCAACTGAGTTTGTTCTTGGTATGAGCTTTCGTGTGCATGCACACGAAAGCTCATACCAAGAAAAAACTCAGTTGGTCTCTAAGGTGCTACTGGAAAGAATTTTGTGTTTCGACTATGGCAGACCAACACGGCTACCCACCTGTAACTCAGTATAGCTAAGTGAGGTGGTGCTCATAGAATCATAGAAGGGACTCTGAGGATCATCTAGTTCAACTCCTTGCAATGCAGGAATATGCAGCTGTCCCATGTTTTGAAAACCTCAAAGACGGGGGTGGGAAACCTCCAGCAAATGTGCCAGTTTGTTTGGCCTACAAGGCCATTTCCTCTGAAACCACACCCAGCAGTCAATCAGTTCGATCCAGATTTATCAGTGTCTTCCTTATGGGGAAAGCACTGGCCAAGAAGCCCCCTGCAGAAAACAGGACTGAAGTCCCTGTGCATCATTTGATAAGCGGACAGTTCAATCATATTGGGTGCTACTTTACCAGGGTTGGGGAAAGATAAAGATTGCCCTGCCCCAAAGCATTGGAGATCAGAGTGTACAAAACAAGACAAAACACCAAGGTTTAGTTTTAGCCTTTGCACCTCTAAGCTGAGCCCCTCTAGATCTGTGACATGATGCAGTCTCGCGAAATCACAGCCTGCTTGCAATATATTTTTTAATCTGCTGCAACTTCAACAATGTATTTGTATTTTAAAATATAAATACAAAAACTTGCTATTTTTAAATGATGTGTGCCTTATTAAGGTGCCATACACAAAAACTCAATAAGTAAATAAATCTAATAAGTAAGGACATTTAAAACATTGTAAGATAAGTAATACGTTTTTCGAAACCTAAAAAGAAATAAGCAAGTCTATAAAATCACCATCTAATTAAAACAGATCAATACAAAGTTTAGAAGTCTGGTAAATATATATATATATATATATATATATATATATATATATATATATATATATATGGCTTCACCAGGTGCCAGAAAAAGATGAGGAGGGCATTTCAAAACCAGGGTGCCACCCCTGAAAAGACCCTCTTCCCATTTGCTTTCTTTATATTATTGTGGATTTTTCATCTCATTTATTCTAAGTCACCTAGAGTGTATTTTATGCAGAATGACAGGATATAAACAAAACCAACAGCTTTAAAGCAATGTGTCCATTTACTGCTTC
Organism: Lacerta agilis; assembly: GCF_009819535.1. Classification (NCBI taxonomy): domain Eukaryota; kingdom Metazoa; phylum Chordata; class Lepidosauria; order Squamata; family Lacertidae; genus Lacerta; species Lacerta agilis. Next base: position 34,308,137 of record NC_046316.1, read on the forward strand.
GGCTGTGAAGTAGTTTTGCTTGCAGAGAAATCATTGCCATCAGATTTATTAATAATAGATTCCAAGCTTGTTTTTGCAGTCATAGGAAATGTTGATTAGTTAATTCCCAGGTCTTCCCAGGCAATACAATGGTGCTTACTCACTTGGATTAAAACTAAATGCGTTGCAAAATAGTGGAGAGAGACAGAGTGGAGAGAGTGCAAAGGAAATGTGATTTTTAAAATAAACATGCTTCTCTCATCTGTTGAATGGATTTCAATGTGTTAAATGTGTTAAATATACGTACCAAACAGCACAATTTCATTGCATGTAAATACCCAGAGCAGATAACCAATCATGAGAGATTTACTGGAGCAGCCTGTTGTGAAATGCAAACAGTAGAGTACAGGATAGGAAACAAATGCATTCGTGAATACAATTGAAAGATTTGGCAGTGGCAGTAATCTTGTAATGGGTTTTTGAGCATTTTATCTTAACCATGAATGGCTTTTTGCTTTCCTCAGCTGCAAAAACAACACCGGTTAGCAGACTACCTAAGAACTCCAAGGAGAGTCCTTATCCCATGCTAGACTGTGGACAGCAAAGTGCTGTCTGCGTCAGAACTTGATGCTTAAGGGAGCAAATCTAATGTTGAGGCCTTGCTAAGAAAATACTGTAAGAGTTGCAGAAGGAGCCTTTTCTTTTTACAGTAGAAGATAAGGGTGCTGTGGTTTTAGATGAAGGAAGTGCACAAAAGACCTCCCGTCCTCCCATCGTTTTTCTGATCATTTAGGTTGCCAGCTATGTCACCTATAGGTCAGTGGTAAACCACATACTTTGCATGCAGAATGCCCCAGGTTCTATCTGTAACATCTCCGGTTGAAGGATGTCAGGTTAAAAAAAAAAAAAAAGTTGTGTAGCACCTTGTATGGTTACAAAAGGGTTACAAAAGCTTTTCTTGTGGACCAAAGCTGCCTACACAGAACATTCGGACACTGCATATTTGTTTGTGTCCCTGAGAAACTGATTTCCTTCTGAAAATAAAAGCTCACTGCAGTTTGTTTCTGCATCACCCCACAGTGTATCCATTTGAAAACAGATGTAGGTGGCAATAGGGGGTGTATCTACACCTGCCCAGTGACATCCTGGGTGGGAGCATACCAAGATTGCAATCGCCACTTCCTTCACCTGGGGCTTCTGCAGGGAGGAAAAGGCAGAGATAACCAAGTCAAGGGGAGGGTTCTCAAACAGTTTCTGCTGAGGAATAAGGTGGGAGAGGTTAAAGAGGCTGCTTAACCCTTCCGCTTGCCGCCATTTCCTGCTCAAAATCACACCGCCACAAGATTCTTGTCATCCTAACAGAGGCAATACATTTCATTCTCCCATTGAAGCTCACAGCCTCTGGAAGATGTTTTCCGATAAGATAAGAAAAGCCCAGAGTTGGGGGCAGATACACAACATGCGGTCTGGTCCTTGATGCCTGGCAGCTGAAAATAGCCAGCATTATATTATAATTCATATTATTATATTATAATTTACATTATATTTTGTATATCATATCATAATTAGTGGAGAAATGGGGAAACTGTGTATGGGGGGGGCCTCCATCAACCCCGGCCGATGATCAGAGATGACGGATGTCAGCATCAGGAGGTTAACAGGTCCCCTATTCCTGGTATGGTGAGATGATGTGACAATTCTGCGTAAAGTATCTGATCTGTGGTGGTTCATTCACATAACGAAAGTCATCACTTGGGCTGGACGTGCATGTGTGACTGTGAACAAATCTCAGGCTCTAGTTCTGTAACTGCTTTGGTGATGGTCAGTAAGCGACTGGAAGCTATTTGCAAGCAGGTGCTTATGTCCAGAGCAGGCAGACAATTCATTTATGGGTTTTACCACCTCAGTGGGAAATGGAACTTCATCCTGTCAAACCATGTGCCACAGGGAAATGTCATGCAGGGGGGGCAGCTGAAGATATTTGGCTATCTGCAGCTAAGGACAAGATGTTGCATGCAAAACGCCATTCCACCTACCGTAGTGGACCAAACTGACAGCTGAACCTTACTTCAGCACTGGAGATGAGAGAGGGCAACTAGGTTAGGGAGCACAGGCCAGGCATCAAGGCAGGTAGGCAAGAAGGAAGCTTCACTGCCACTGGGGTGCTGGCTCAGAAGGATTGGAATGGCAGCAGGGGAAATGACTGCTACCCTCCAACATCTGCCACCTTACTCTGCCTAATGTTAGGGCCAGCTCAATAATAATAACAATGCACACATATATAATGCTCCCCAATATTTCTGAGAATGATCCCACAACAAACTCCACTGTATTGATTCCTGCATACAAATTGTGCATGGAAGAGCAAAGGCCTTCTTATTACACATTCCCATTTTTTCTGTTTCCCCTGAAGGCTCCATAGCCTCGCATTTCACAATTCTAACCTGCGAAATGGAACGAAACTAATAATGGAGCCCACAATTGACTCGTATATCCTTTAAAAAACAGAACCATCATCCAGCACTCAGGCACACACACACACAAAAAAACTCGTGAAATTTGTTCATGGTGTCTCAAATGTAACTTCTGTTGATCTTCTCTGTTGAACCATATTGGGACGTTCTGCACATTAAGCATACAAAGTAGCACTTAGAGATCATTGAGGCAGACATCAGGTACTTTATAAAGGAATGTATCATTTGTCTTGTATTATCCTTGGCTTCCCCGACTCTCTAATATTCAGCAGAGAACTTAAATAAATCCGTCACTCTTCTTGAACACTGCATTAGCTTGGTCAACAGCACACTAGCCCCTCCACAGTGCTATTGACCATCATTAATGGTTGCTCACAGACATACTAATGGGCTTACTTTACAGTTTAAAAAAATGTTATCTCTGCCGAGGAGTTGTTTTGCAAATCCAGTGTCTGGAGTCAATTTTAACTAGCTCTTGGAGATATACAGAATGGCATTACAAACAAAAGCTTAAGGGGAAGATGTTTGTAACATCGGATGGGATCCTTTCAAGTACAATTATTTCCTATGTTGGTCTCCAACCGTAATAAATTATCTATCTATCTATCTACAATTATTTCCAGAATATTGGTGCATAGGGACAACCTTTGGCAATTTAGGAGTCATGGATAACATCTGTCTGAGATTAGAACAATTCCCGCCCTCCCTTCCCAGGTGGGCGGTGTTTGCGGCACCGGGCGGGATCACCTGGGCAGGTTCCACTCCCCTTGGGTCAGGTCAGCCCTTGACCGGCCTCCGGCCAGGATGGGACAAAGGACAGAGGCCGGGGGGCGGGGTCAAGGGCCAGGTAAAAGCGGCAGAGCCGCCAGATTTCCCCCCTTTCGTTTCTCTCCCGCAGAGAGAATCCATCACCCTTATCCATTGTTAGCAGTTCTTAATCCCAATTCAATTTTAACCCTACAGACACATAGGCTTGGTCTTGACTGAATAATTAGCCCCCTAAATCATTCAGCAAGGCAATACTGAAAATTTTAAGGTGCGTGCATCATCCACTTCATTTTGCTTACTAGAAAAGTTAGTAATCTCCTGCAGGTTGGGAAAACTTTGAAACTTGGTTCAGTGCTATATCAATGTTTAATAAGATGCATGCTTTTAACATCCAAAACCTTTAATTCTGTCAGCCAAGCTCTTGGCTTTACTTTAAGGTGCAGAGTACCGTCTTGTGTATGTTGTACCAAAAGTAAAACTAGCATTCCTTTTTGGGATTTTAACCAATGATATCCCAAAAGAAAGAACAAGATTATTTCTATTTGCAGTGACGGCAGCTAGGGTACTGGTAACCAAGTACTGGAAAAGTGAACAGATCCCCACTAGAGAAGAATGGGAATTAAAGTTAAGCAAGTACTTGGAACTCGCAAAAATGACCAAATCATTAAGGAATAAACCAATTGATGCAGTCCAAAAGGAGTGGGAATGCTTTAACACTTATCTAAAGCAACAAGGTTCAACAGGCAAAATTTGGTTGTTCCTAGAATAAATCCGTAAATAGAAAAAATGTTTCCTTAAACCAAGATGAGGACATGAATTGAAATACAGGAAAATATAGTATCAGATAGATAGAATGAATCGTGGTGAGATACACAGGAGTCGAAAATAAATAGAATAACAAAAGAGATCTATTCCAAAAGGGAAAGTATCTGAATTGATGTTTTGGGATAGTATTGTATAGTAAATTTCGCTTCATTTTTGTTCATGATTTTGTTTTTCCTTTTTTCCGCTTGTTATTTTTTATTTTTTGCTTTGTTTCTTTGTTTTCTGCAGATTTGTTTGTTATGTCAAGTCTTGTTTGTATTTGCACAAAACTCAATAAAAAAAATTAAACAAAAAACCAAAAGTAAAACTAGCAAGTAACTGCTCAAACTTCTCATATTTACAGACTTGCTCTGCTTGTCAATTCTAAAAAGCCAACTTACTGCAAAACATCCTGTGTCTGTTCTGCCATAAATGTGGGATTTTCCATGTAGAAGGATCCTGGTTAGATTCCTGGCATCTCCAAATAGAACTGGAAGAGACTCCTGCATAAAATAATGGAGAGCCACCACCAGTCAGCATGGACAAAACTGAACCAAACGGGCTGACTCGGTATAAGACGGCTTCCTCTGTTCTAAACACAGGGGAAGGCAGAGACCAAATGAAGGACATCCACTACCCCACTCCAGCCCAGAGCAGATCAGAAGAGTAGCAGCAGAATGGGCTTTCTCTGCTCTCTGTGCCTGCTGGCTCCATGAGAATGGGACAGCAGCATGTATTGGATGACATGAGGCCATGGGGTTGATCTACTCCACAGGTCAGGGACTCCATATCCCAATGGTAAGTGCTCACCTAGTCAATCAACCACAGGACAAGATCTACCGCAGAGCAGAAAATAAACTTGCTTGGCAAATCTCTTTTGACCTTTTAAATGATAGGTTTGCCAAAATGAAGACAAGAGAAAGAAGTCGTACAAGTAGGTTCAAGTAGCAGGCGATTTCACGAATTACCGTTTTGTTTAATTATGTGAACGTTCTATCATTTCTGCTCTTGCTTTTTGGCAATTCCAAATAATGTTTGGAATACAAAGATGATTTGTAATTTCCTGAGATTGCAATGTATTCTTTTTGTAAAGCAGGATATATTTATTAATAGCCATGAATTAATTAAGTAATAGCTGCGAACGCTAATTCACTAGGTAAGCAAACCATTTGCCTATCTAGTGCATTGATAATGCATGGTTACAAATGAATTTTTCACCATTCAGTACCTACAAGTTAAGCAGATATTCCATGTGCTACATTGCCTACTGACAGCATTTGGGGAGGGGGTGCAAGAGGAAGGCCCTCAAGATTACCGTATGTTCCACCCCAGATTACCTCTCTGTGGCCCTGTGTGGTATTCTGTGAGCTCCAAAAAGGTTATCTTGTCACTGTCATAGGAGCTTCCTATCATCTACAATCTAGTGGCAAACAAGGTAGATTTGAGAACCTGGGCAGGAGGGGCAAAAACCTCAGTCAGACAGAAATGAGAGTAGCAGGATTGGTCAGCCTGTAGCCTTCAGAGTGAACAAACACTGCAATGTTGAAAACAACTCCCATTGCCAAGTTGTTCCTAATGCTGATAGTTCTCCAGTACACATTTTCCTACTCTATGCTCTCTTAAGGGCAGCTATAGCCACGACTTACTTACTTGCTTGCTTGCTTCCTCCACCAGCTTATTCAATGTTTTTACAGTACATTTCCATCCCATCAATGGGTGAAATAAACAGCGGCCAACATCAAAAGTTTTAAACTGTATAGTTTAAAAGAAAAGAAATAGAAAAATGCAGCAGCTAAAACAGTTTGCAAAAAAGGGGGGGAGAGGATAAATCTTCTATAATTGGTCGTCCTTTAAGCTAGGGGTAGGGAACCTGTGACCTGCCGGGTGCTGTTATTCTCCAAACCCCATCATTCTGGACCATTGGCCATGCCGGCTGGGGCTGACGGGAGCTGGAATCCAATAACATCTAAAGATTGTCAAACTTCTGGGAGAAACTGCAATGCGCACACACAACCCGCCTCCAAGAATGCATCACAACCTAATCTATTGGCAACAACAGATTTTCACAAGGAGAAAAGGTGGAGGGAGAGGACCCTATGATAGACAGGAAAGGCCTTTGTGGGGCCTAAGCACCCAGGAGTGCCACACTGGCAACTCCTGACCTAGAGAGCCACAGATTCCACCCCCCCCCCATCCCTTCACTATACAATATTTGGGAAGGGGGGTTGACGGGATCTAGTTGACTCTAATGTTGACTCCATTTGGATAGCAGGCATCAAGGGCCAAACTACATGTTGTAGGCAGTTGTGTGTATTTTTTCTCCTCCAGAAAGGAAAGAGCATCATCTGGAAAGTCACAAGTTCCTCATCACCAGCATAGGATAAAGAAAATAAAAGTTTTTACTTGGCATCTGAACACTACTGGATGTCCTGCATCAAGGAGTATCAATGTATATTATATGTATATTTGTTTGTTATATTTCTGCACCACTCAGCAACTAAGTCCTCCAAGTGGTTTATAAACTAAAAAAAAAAGCAGTATAAATCAATTACATACAGTACAAATCAACCCCCCAAACAAGTTAAAAGTCAGTATAAGCACAAGCACCCTCAAAACACTACAAAAATATATGGACCTGCTGTAAGTTAAAAGGAGAATATATGCTCATAACCCACCAGGAGAATATATGCTCATAACCCACCAGGAGAGCTTCTCTGGGGAGGACATTCTAGAAACTTGTCACCACCACCACAAAGACCCTGTCCCTTGTGACCAACTACCTTACTTGGTTAGGTGAGGGAACTTGGAGAAAGGCTTATGATGAAGGTCTCAAGGTCCAGCAGGTACATACGACAGAAGGCGGTCTTTCAGGTAACTTCTGTCCTGACTACTATTTAGGACTTTACAGGATACAACCAGCACTTTGCTTTGAGCTTAATAACTGTTGCCAGGCTATCTCTGACTAGATAAGCCCATTGCTGGTAGGTCAGCTGAAGCTGATAAAATGTCTTCTATGTGATATGAAGGCTACCTGAGCCGCAAGTGGCCATGCTGGATTTAAAACCACCCCCAACAAGGATTCCGTTAGCCTCCTAAAGTCCAGCCCCATCCAAGGCAATCTGAACACCACTGAGCATGGGTATCTGCAGGGGCCAGTGAGGGTGTTCCCTCAACACTAAAGGTGTTTATTTCAATGGACATAGGCACACACACATCCAGCTAGTCAAGAAGAGGTTTAGAAGGACCACTCCTATTGTGAGTGGCTGCCAGACTTGGACTCTCTTCACTTTTCTGCAACAGCCTTCCTGGGCCAGCAGGCAAATGAGATGAATGCTGCTTGTTCTGCTCTCACAACGTTGCTTCTGCAAATGCCCCAAGGTTTGAAAACCCAAGAAATATAACGGTATTATCAATAAGGGAGTTGTGGTGCCTTTTGTGATCAGGTGAAGAACTTGAGGGAGCCTAAGGACCACACCAAACTGCCCCCGCTATTGAAATGGCCTCCCAGGAAACACCCTCTCCTGTGAACTCCTGCTTCTCAGTCCCAGGTCTTCTAAGGACCACCCTTCTTTTCTGACCGCATGTATCTCCCCCTTGGGTCAGTCACACTCATTCAATACAAATGAGCTGAAGTTAAAGTTAGGTTCTTCTGCTAGTGTTAGGAAAGCAATGGGGATCAGATTCAAGCTAAAGCACTAAGTACAAATCAAATTTCAACAGACTCCCTTTTTCGTGCGATCTTCCCGAATTCTCTCTCTTCTTGTGATACATCTAAATGGATGTATTTACATCTTATACCAGGCACCACCAACCTGCAGCCCTCCAGGTGTTTTAGCCTACAATTCCCATGATCCCTAGCTAACAGGACCAGTGGTCAGGGAGGATGGGGATTGTAGTCCAAAACGTCTGGAGGGCCGATGGTTGGGGATGCCTGTCTTATACAATAGTTGAAACAGTAAAATAAAGTCCCCTTTTACACATTTGAGAGGAATGTAATTGATTTCAGGGAAAATCACTGTGTAAAAGCGAAGAGGTAAGCTACCGTAACTGTCCTTGCATTTCCAAAGAGGCTAAAGTTCAGGTTTGGCTTGAATGATTGCAATTCATTCTGATTAGATAAACTGTAAAAATGTCCTAGACTGTCTCAATGTACACATATTTGGTATTTCTAGCCAAGCTTCTACCCCTGACTGTTTTCTCTAGTATCACGCAATGGACTCATTGATTATCCAGAACACAGCAAGCCTGCCAGGTGAAGACAAATTCTGCGGTAAATCATTCATCCTCCTCTAGTTACTTGTGTTTACTGATCTTTTTTCATACCTGCAACTCAGTTATGTGTGGCTGTTTTTCATTCTTCAATCGTAAAACAGTTTTTTTGTTTTTGTTTTTACTGTAATGGTTTCTTTCAACTTGGTTTTTGTTGCGAGCGTGTGCTCTATTTTTTTATTTTACCATTTATGGAAGCCACCCAAAGTTCTTGAGTGGATAGGTGGTATGCAGATGTAATAAACAAACAAACAAACAAACACAAATGTAATAAACAGGGCTTTGTTTTGCAGGGCTTTGGGACTCAGCCACCAGTCACTGTAGATTTGGCCTTAATCTCGAGTCTGCTGTTATGTTGCCTTTTGTTGCAATATATATGCTTTGATTATTTTGTCATGTCATTTTGGGGGTATTTGACCATCTGCTTCTGCTTACCACTTAGCCTATATGCATATAGGAGACATTTGCATTTTGTATACGGGTTGTGAAATTCAGCTTTCCTTGACACTGAATTTGGGTGGAATCTATGTTTGAAATGATAGACTACTAACACCCAACTTCTGTGATGGAGTGAGAAAGGTATCCTCAGTTTAAGATATGAATCATTAAGCTATTCATTTTTCAACTGTCTCCTGAAATATCAGTGTGTTTAATAATAATAATAATAATAATAATAATAATAATAATAATAATAATAATATATTTATACCCCACTCATCTGACTGGGTTTCCCCAACCACTCTGGGCGGCTTCCAACAAAATATTAAAAATACAATAAAACATCAAACATTAAAAACTTCCCTAAACAGGGCTGTCTTCAGTTGTCTTCTGAATGTAAGGTAGTTGTTTATCTCTTTGACATGAGATGGGAGGGCGTTCTACAGGGCGGGCGCCACTACCGAGAAGGCCCTCTGCCTGGTTCCCTGTAACTTTGCTTCTTGCAGTGAAGGAACCACCAGAAGGCTCTTGGAGCTGGACCTCAGTGTCCAGGCTGAACCATGGGGGTGGAGACGCTCCTTCAGCTATGATGACAATTTACTATTTTCCTTAAAATACACAACTGGAAGAAGCGTACCATTTGGATCCCTTCCAGTACGTTTCCGAGCACAATTCAAAGTGTTGGTGCTGACCTTTAAAGCCCTAAACAGTCTTGGTTCAGTATACCTGAAGGAGCGTCTCCACCCCCATCATTCTGCCCAGACACTGAGGTCCAGCGCCGAGGGCCTTCTGTCAATTCCCTCACTGTGAGAAGCCAAGTTACAGGGAACCAGGCAGAGGGCCTTCTCAGTAGTGGCACCTGCCCTGTGGAACACCCTCCCACCAGATGTCAAAGAGAGAAAAAACTCCCAGACTTTTAGAAGACATCTGAAGGCAGCCCTGTTTAGGGAAGCTTTTTATGTTTAATAGACTATTGTATTTTAATATTCTGTTGGAAGCCACCCAGAGTGGCTGGGGAAACCCAGCCAGATGGGCGGGGTATAAATAAAAATAAATTATTATTATTATTATTATTATTATTATTATTATTATTATTATTATTATTATTATTATTAACTGCATATTTCTTTCCATGGCACCCAAAAAGCCTCCCTGCCCCCTTAGTCATGAGATGGAGGGTAGACAGCTTTTTCTACCTTAAAAAAATACATAAAGCTGTCTAATGGTCAGACCATTTTAAATACCGTAGAGAAGTGAGCAAGCTTTTGAACTTCCTAAGAACCCTTCTAACAGTTATTGGTTGGTTGTGGAGGGAAAAAGGGGAAGTCATTTGTGGATATATTTTCTACACTTTACTTACTTACTTACTTACTTACTGCACTTTCACATAAAATATCACAAAGCAGTATACAGACTAAAAACCCACAGTACTCCAATAAAAACATCAAACAATAAAAGACATCAGATGTAAAAATGCATTTCACCTAGTGGTATTCTACACAGGTAACGTGCAATATATAAAGGACTAAAAAAAAAAGTATATGGTTAAACAGTGTGTGATCCTTCAGTCTAACAATGCATGGACACAGAAATCACTATAATAGCAAAAAATGGATCATTAATCAGCTCTCTGTCCAGGAGTGGCAAAGCCATATCAAATGAAGCATTAAACGACTAATCTTGAAAACGATGACAAACACTGGCTAATTGACTAGCACAAGCCATCTTGAGTCAAATATTTAGTTTTGCATTAAATCCGTATCCAGCATTAGAACATTTCCTCTTGATTAAAACAGCTAAAATGTGGTTTTTCTGCTCCATTTCCCACATCTAATTAATGCTGAACATTGACTCATTTTCTAATAACATTACAAATGTATTGGCAAACATGCAGAAAGAGGAACCAAACTGGGCCTGTATGATTAATTCCTATTTCTCCATTTGCAAAGGGTGCTAATATGGCATAAGTGAGGCTATTTGCAGACACTTGCCTGAGCTGTATGCAGTTGAGTCCTCTGATTGCTAAGATAAACAGTCATCTAGATCTGGAGATAAGCACTGCCAAGAACACACTGCCGCTAATTTAATTTTAGGCTCATTAGGAGTTAAAAGGTGATCTGCTGCTACATTTGCAAGCAGTATTGGCAGAACAATTATATCAGCATCATCCGATATGGTTCTGAATAACCTTTACTAGTAGAGGAAATTTTAAAGAAGAAAGATGGTTTAAGAGGAATATAAAGGGAGATGAGTGATACGTATCTAAAGAGGAGTGTGGATGTGGTCAATAACATTTTATCAAAAATACTTGCCAGAACTAAGAACAGCTATACTTTATCTACCTACCTGCTTGTGTACACTATAATGGAGGTAGCCAACAGGGTGCGCTCCAGATATTTTGGACTACAACTGTGTTTCCCAAACTTGGGTCTTCAGCTGCTTTTGGACTACAACTCCCATCATCCCTAGCTAGCAAGACTAGTGGTCAGGGATGATGGGAATTGTAGTCCAAAAACTGCTGGAGACTCAAGTTTGGGAAACACTGGACTACAGCTACCATTATCCCAGACCGTTGGTTATGTTGGCTGGGGCTGATAGGAATTGTAGTCCACAACATCTGCAAGGCTCCACATTGTCTACCCCTGCACCCCACACTGCCTTGATCATATTTTGATGGAGATACAGTGGAGAGGAGGGAAGCAGATGGAAACGGCTAGTGCGGAGCCATTACACCCTAAAATTTGAAAGGTGGCTGTAGCTGACTCATAATGGCTCGAGAAATTCTGAATGGGGGTAGGATTCATTTCTGACATTGCTAGTTCCAGTTTTAGAAGACATCTCAAAGCAGCCCGGTATTGGAAAGTTTATAATGTGTGATGTTTTATTATGTTTCTATGTGTGTCAGAAGCCACCCAGGGTGTCTGGGGTGACCCCGCCGGGTGGACAGGTTAAAAATAATATTCTCTGTATTATTAATAATAATAATACTTCTATTTGTTCAACTCTCCCTCCCACTGATCATTTTTCTCAAAATTCATCCTTCAGAGCAGACAACAGGTGAGTACAAAGGGCTGTGTGCCAACCAGATCTGTTATGCATGTACCTCTGTTGAGCTCCTGTTTAGAATACTGTGGTGAACTTCTTGAAGGCCATCCAGAGTGGAAGCTGGTTTCATTCCAATGCTTTAAAAAAAACCACTGCAGTGGTTTCCATGTAGCTTCCATGTGCTTTTCAAAATGCTGGTTCCTCTGTTGCTGAAACAATCTAGGACTAGTATATCTCAGGACACGGATGGAGAGCTTGTGGTCCTTACAGATGTTGCTGGACCACATCTCCAATCATCCCCAACCACTGGCCTTGCCACCTAAGGCTGATGGGGATTAGTGTCCAACAACATAGGGCCTTGGGGTGGGCGTTCTTGCATGCAATGTCCCCCTCCTATGTTTGGATCTGCTCCAAGAGCAAAGAAATGAATCTGGGGACTGCAATGAGCAGAACTGTCCTGATTTCAGCAGCCATTCCTTGGAACTCAGTGACATCCACCTCTCCCAAGTCAAGGTGCATAATACACCCAGGACTTGACAAGATAGTCTGGCATCTGAGGTAGAAAATCCCATAAGTGACTCTTATGGGAAATAAAAATAGAATAATAATGAATTAAAAACTAACAAATGTTCTTCCATGATACCAAAATTCTCCACGGTGGCTGCCTATGGTGACTCCCTCACTCTGCCTAATGTAAGAGCAGTATTGACATTCTCCAGTACATTTAAAGTGCATTATTTACTCCAAAGAATGCCAGGAACTACAGTTTGTTGAAGGTACTAGGGCTTGTAGCGGTGTGGGGTAAACTATGGTTCTCAGGATACCTTGGGGGGAATTTAATATGCTTTCAATGCATTGTGTGGCTGTGACCATACACTGCTTTGTTTTTAGGTGGTGGTGAAAAGTCGTCTCTTTTGATCAAGTTGTTTCCATAAGCCTGCTGCTGGTTTATTCAGTTTTTACTGTTGTAGGGCACAAGCTCAGTTGAGGTGTCTGAGCCCATAACGTTTCCAGACAGATTCTTTTCTTTTAAATCTATAGAGAGTACAGGATGCAATTGTGCACCAGTGTTCAGGGAAAGAGGAACCCTACAGCCACGGAATGTAAGGAGTGGCAGTTCCTTGCTGCCTAAGACCAAGGGCAAGGACCTGCTCCTGCTGTTCCATCTCCAACATCCAACCTCATTGGCAACTGAATCCTATTTCAGCAACAGTGGCTGGACAGCATCCTTAATCACATCTGAGGGCAGCAGGCTAGTTTAGGGGGCATATGGAACACAGCTCTGTCCCGTAACACCTCACTGATGCACCCCACCTGCCAGCATCTACTACCTCGTTCCAATTGTCCAATGGTTGGGCCAACCCTAGGACTTCATGGAAGCATTTGGAAACCTGGGAAGTCACCTTCTGCAAAGTTCTTGATTATTTCAATCAGGGATTGAGCAGGGAAACTTTTATTTATTAATTGAAAAAAACAACAAATGAACTCAAGGTTCTTCCTTAGGGTTTTTATGTCAAGAATTCAGATCCATACCTCCATCACCTTGAAAGATCCCCTAATCTGATACTTAAGGCAGCCACCCCAGTTTATCTGGAACCAGGCCCCACTGAATTCAGTGGGGCTTATTTCTGGGTAGGCATGCATAGGATTTCACTGTTAGTCATTGTTGCAACACAGTAAATAATGATGAATATAACCGAGGCCTAATATTATAGGTCGAAAGAGAGAACAACATAATCCAGTGACTTCTTACCTCCTTTCCTCTGCCAACTTGTGATCCTTGAAAATATCACACGTCCTTAATGAGGAAAGCTGTTCTCCCATGTTTGCACTTGCTATTCACCATTAGCCAGATAATTATCCTAATGTGCTAGAAAAATATAGTGACAAGGCACAGCTGCTTCAACCAGGATTGTATGTTAGTGAGTTTTAAGGACTTAAAGAGAGCAGGTAATTGACTAGCAAAAGGCTTTAATAATAATAAAAAGGAGGCTCTATCTTCAGTAAAACAATCAACCGTTCTGTACTTCAATATCACCATCTCACCACAGCCACGTACCTGTTATCAGATCTATTTGTGGGAAACCGTTGTCTAAGAAACCACTTCCTCTGTGCTTCTAAACCAGCACTCTGGGTCCATTTTGAAAGCATTTGTTCAATTAATCTGCTGTAATTTGCAAATAATGGAATGTGGATTCCATAAGCAGCTAAGGAAAAATTGGACACCAATTAACTGTTAATCACGCGCCTCCTGGTGCAATTGACTATTCATTTTAATCCTTGAAGCTGTAGTGAGGGGTGTTTTTTTTCCAGAGCCTGCAATGTGGCAGATAGTCGCAAAAGAAGTCAAGGTTGCATCCATTTAATCATGTGGTTAGCAACCAAGCCGGGTAGCTGAAAGACAACCTCCATAAAGTGACAAAATCATTAATGGATTAATCAATAAGCTCAACTAGACCTACTTTGTTTTGTCCTTATCTCCTGATGAAAGGTTTGATGACGAATTGAGATATATCTGCTCTTGCTGATAAGGTCATCTGTACAGAATTTGTGAAACACTGCAGAATAAAAACAAAGGGTGCTATCAAGTGTTAGTCACACTCAGAGAAGGCCTATTGAAGTCAGTAGACTTAAAAGTAGCTTTTAGTGGGTCTACTCTGAGTATGGTTTTGTTGGCTACCAGCCAAAGTACTTTCAGCAAACAGGCCTGCTCAGGCATGCCAGCTCTTCATAAGTCTTTCCCCTATGAGGCAGCTGTGGAGACTGACGGCCCCTGCCTTCCCACAGCTGCCTAAATCTCCTGCTCCCCATCTGGGTCCTTGCTACAGTAATGAACCAGTCTCTACTCCTCTCTCTTCATACCTCTTCTAGTCCTGGGAGACCAGCGATGTGGGGAGCTCATCGCAGTAGAGGGGGTGACCCCCTCCTTCTTCACCAACCTGACTCATCTCTGCCTCTTGGCTTCCCTCCTTGCCTGCTTCTGCCTCTAGACTGCTCTCTGCCATAGGCTCTTCCTGCTCACTAAACCCTATTACCTCTTCAGCTTCCAACACTTCCTCCTCCCGTTCTTCCTTATTAAGAGTGGTTGGCCACTGTGATGCTAGGCTAGATGCGACATTGGCCTGATCCAGCAGGCTCTTCTTATGCTATTGGCAGGATAACCTGAGTATCTGTGAAGAGCCAAACTGCTGAATTGATAACAGAACCTGGTTTAGGGTTATAAAGAGAACACCTGCACTCTCACGTGAAGAGCTGTTTTGATTCAAAACTCCCTTTTGATGAAAACGCTTGTACTTTAAACACTGCCATGCCTGTTGAGAAATCATGCACCTTTCCACATGCCAGTCACTTGCCTCAATGAAAACCATTCTGTTCTCCCTCCCTCCACCCCCCCTCCAAAATCCGTGCCAGGCACTTTGGTCCAGCTGAACTGTTAGACACTGTTGACAGTCTTCAAAAGTGGGTGTTGTTTAAGGAGTCAAAGTACACTATCCAGCAAAATCAATATCCTATTAGGCTAGAAAGAGTTCTGACTATCAAAGGCCAACGAACCTAATGGCTAAAAATATAAGTACCTGACCCAGAAGATTAATCACACACTGCCATGCTGAAATTGGTGCAATTCTTCCAATCATTAACGTTTTGCTTGCAAAAATGCGCTTCCCGTGTTTGTTCTCCTGCTAAATGATAACCGTTTTCAAGTTGAATCTCCTGATAAAATGAGCTCCAAAACAAAATGGGAGCCATGCCGTAAAGGTCATCCATGCCAATTCAACCAAAATAGCCAACCGTCAACCAGAGAATGGTCCAGAAAGATGGAGAATAACACACCAACGTACAGATCTTGGCATAGCTGTCAACTTTTCCCTTTTCTTGCAAGGAATCCTATTCGGAATAAGGGAATTTCCCTTAAAAAAAGGAAAAAGTTGACAGCTATGGATCTTGGGGTCGGTGAGATGAATAAGAGACTGCACGAAGGGGAATATACAACAGATGGTCTAGTGCTACAGTATCGTTGTAACTGATTTCCACTTGCAAATAGAAGTGGGGATTGCAACTACTGTACTGTATTGCTACAGTGCTGAAAGTTCCCTGTTCAGAATTCCAGCTATTCCTTTCAATCTCCCATTCCCTGTCCCTCCCCCCTCAATTTCTATTTTGAGGACACTGGGAAGAGAGGTGTATGGACACACAGGTGCCCAATGAGTAGAACTTACTTTCCAGTAATCATGCTCAGGATCAGTCCTGATCATCATTTCCTAGCCTGTTAACATGACCTGCCATCCTGTTTGCAAACTCAAAGCAAACTGAGGGGTTTTCCAAAAGATCAGGCTTGCTTCCTCTCCAGGATCACCTTCCCGGGAACTGGCGGAAACTCACGTAGGCCTACAAATAGCTGCCTTGTCTGGAAGTCATTCTGTGTACTGCAAACTGTTCGCCATGAAGCAAGGGGTCAGGGAAATTTACCACTGTGCTAGACTTTCTATCACATCTGATTCATTTTAGATGGCAAAGGGGCGGGGGGGATTCAGTTTGATCCTTGATATGGCTCCTTGGACATAAGTCCCACTGAGTTCAGGAGCACATCTCAAGTGCACGGAATTAGATTATTCAAAAGGGCTTGCTTCTAAGTACATGTGCCTAGGATTGATTGCACTGTGAAAGTCTTGGTATGGGGGGGGGGCTCCCTCTAATTCTTGATCAGGAACAAGACAGATCACCAATGACTTTCCTTTAGCTGACTTGTGCCTCCTTGGTATCATCCAACCTTCAGCAGTTGAGAATATCAGACAGGCTGCCCACTTAATATTAATTAATACGTAACTTCTTTGCAAAAAATGTGTGTGTGTGTGTTTCGATGTGCAAGGGCATGAAAGCCATCTCTTTTGGCCTTTAGAATAAGTACAGGGATGTGTCTATAGCAACTGATGAGTCTCAATGCTGGATCTCAAATCTTTGGGGAGGAGGGGAAGTTACAATCAAATGGTGTATAAATTTTATGAAGTGAAATGAAGCTAACTCCTAGAGGATGAGTTTATTTGTTTTGAACAGTTTACCCCACTCTCCCATTAAACAGGGTTTGAGTTGTTGTTTGCTTATGTTTTTGCTCCATCTTCTCTCCAAGGAGCTCAGGGCAGCATATAAGGTCTCCTCCCTTGCAAATCCTATACCCACAAAAACCCACCCAGCGAGATAAATTAAGATTGCAGGCGGTGGCATGCGCTTCATGAGTGAGTGAGTGAGGTTTGAACCAAGGTCTCCCCACTCCTAGGCTAACACTCTGACCACAAGCCCCCACAATACACATGTGTATATCCCACAATGTTGTTGTTCAGTCGTTCAGTCGTGTCCGACTCTTCGTGACCCCATGGACCAGAGCACGCCAGGCACGCCTATCTTTCACTGCCTCCCGCAGTTTCCCACAATAGGGAATAATAATTTAGATTAATAGAATGGTAGAATTGGATGATCCAGCCCCCTTCAATGCAGGAATCTCAGCTAGATCCTCCTTGACAGACAGCCACCCAACCTCTGCTTATAAACCTTCAAGGAAGGAAAGTTCATTGCCTCTTGTGGAAGTCTGTTTTACTGTCAAACAGCTCTTACTGTCAGAAAGTTCTTCCTGATGTTTAGTCAGAATCTCCTTCCTTGTAACTTGAAGCCATCGATTCGAGACCTACCCCCCAGAGCAGGAGAAAACAATCTTGTTCCCTTTTCCATGTGACAGCCCTTGAGATATTTGAAAATGGCTATCATATCTTCTCTCAGTCTCCTTTTTTTCCAGGCTAAACATGCCTAGCTTCTTCAACTGTTCCTCATAAGGCTTGGTTTCCAGACCCTTGATCTTCTTAGTTGCCCTCCTCTGCACACGTTCCAGCTTGTCAACATTCTTCTTAAGGATGAGGGAGTTCTCTTCCTGTGCATGCCATTGTTCCTTCCCACACTCATATTCCAATCATTTAAGAACTCACTTCACATAATGCCCACATTGATCTGACCAACAGCATACAGTACAAATCAATATAGCTAACTTGACCCAGTGATATCTCCCCCCCCCCCATGCAAACAAAATACACGCAAACAAAACTTACTGCAGTATACTGAAGGCAAACAACCATGCTCTGGGCCCACAACCTCTCTCACTGGCAATAACTAATAAATGAATAGAAAGAGAAGCTACCCACATTACTGCAACACAAAAACTTGCACATACACCATGTAAAAGAATGAATGTTTACTACCCCCCTCCCCCTGCTCTCTCTCCCCACCTCTCTTCTCCCCCAACCTTATACTGCATACATTAATGTCTCGCATTGAATATAGCAGATATGTTGAAAGGACTTTATGAGCTGAAAATAGAGACAATGTCTGTGCTTTTGTAACCCAAGAAAATCTTTAATAAAAACATTTTTTAAAAAAATCATGATGCCCACATTAGTTATACATTGTTTTCAGTCAGTGGGGCAGGACTTTGGGGCAGAGGTCAAGGTGACCCCACTGAATGAACCAGAGGGCCCTCAAATGCATTAAGGCTGGTTTACCACCTTTTGAAGTGATACATATTCCCATCTGAAGAGCATCCCTGTAAGACCACTGGAATTAAGTGAAATAATACACAATACGATTGATTCTAAGGAGAAAGTCCCACAAGCCCAGCATCTAAAATTACCTAACTGCGCCAGTGTTTTCAGGAGATGAAAGTAAGGTTATGTTGATGGTATCTGCTACACTCTCTCCCCACTTTTTGGACCCCTGGGCCCAAAATTCAAAACATTTCGTTTCAGTCCTGCAACATTCAAAAGGTCTTTTTGCAAAGGTTCCATCCCAGAAGTGAAATTCTCCTTAGGGAATCAAAAGGGTCCTTTTCGTTCAGTTTGTTTGGTGTGGTTTTTTTTCCTCTCAGCCAGTTAAAGGTCTTCAAAGAAGATGTAGTCGTAGTTATATTCCCAGGAGGGTAAAAAAAAAAAAAAGATCACTGTACAAATCTATTAACAAGCACAGGCTCTTTCCTGTCATTTCAAAGTAAAAAGATCTGCCTCATTTTTCAGGTGATTGTCTCAACAAAAACACTGACTTAGAGTTATATTTCCCCTCCTCATTTTTGTCAAGCCAACTCCTCTTAAAGTGCAAGCAGAGGGAAAGTCCGTCCTCAAGGGGACCACTACTGATGAGAACTATTGAAATAGCCCTTGTCACCTTCAATGTCCACCTCTTGGTCTGAATCATCCGAGATGTCAGTATCCAGCTCTTCCTGAGAGGCTGGTGATGGGGTGTACCGTGGTCTCCCTGGAGAAGTCTCCTTATTGTGGTCGGGACTCAGACAGTCCTCTTGTCTTGGATCCTGGTGATTGTCCCCACTTTCAGTTTCCTCTTTTTTGCTGGCTTGAGGGTTCTCCTGAAAAGGTCAGGGAGAAAATTTACAATGAAGGATCCCAGGTGAAGGAAACACTGGGGTGGTCAAGTAGGAGGGAAGGGAGGCAAGGATAGAGGTGTTTATTTATAGATACTATTTTTAACCCTTCCACTATCTCACAGAGATACCAACCAATTAAAATCACAACTATTTTCCTTCTCACAAGTACAGAGGTGGGAGGGTGTGTCTGTGTCTGTGTGTCTGTGTCTGTGTGTCTGTGTGTTTAGGTAAAAACCCTAGGATCACTTACTTGGTTGCAAGCCCAATGGAACATGGTGGAATTTACATCTAAATCCATGATGATCAGAAGGGTTACAGGATTAGGCTGCAATTCTATAGAATACTTGCTTACTAGGAAGCAAGTTCCATCCATCTCAATGGGGTTTACTTCTGAGTAAACATGCATAGGACTGGGCTGCATAGTGTCTGTTTTGGATTGTGGCTGACCATGCCAAAAACTTCGTGGTACTGCATTAGAGATATTTGTTTTTGACTTTCATTAACAGATTGTGGAGTTTGTTCAGAGGATGTTGTGTTTTTTTTACTCTTTCCTTCCTTAAAGCAAAGAATGCAGCCTGCCATTTTTGCATATAAGCTATGTTCACAGCTCCAGGGAGCATGTTCTATTTCCAGCATTGCAGGGGGTTGAAGCAGATGACCCGGGGGGGGGTCCCTTCCAACTCTATGATTATATCTTAGCACTTCTAAGGGCCACTTTGTCATCTGAATCAGAGCCCCACTGGGTTTGTCAGTGGGAAATGACGCTTATGCATACTGAACCTCAAGAAAGCAATGAGCCCATTGACTTGGGCTGCATCACTGGTGTGATCCTAAAGCCGGTTATGATGGTGAAGGAGTTCTGCCTATTTCACTGGGGATGCTCAGAAATAAATGACTGGAGGATCACACTCGTTTTCCTAACACATTCAGTTCATGGGTCAAAGCCAGACGATCAGTTCCTCAGGGACAAGACAGGACTAAGTTCTCTATCCCTCTCAACCTCCAGAGAGCTGTTGCACTCAGATCCTACTTGTGTGCTTTCCATATGAAAATAGGATACTGGAATAGGAGGGCCACTGGCCTGATCCAGCAGGGATCTTCTTATGACTCAGAGTGGCTCCTTTTCCTTTTGATGTGGCCATGTATTTTTCTAGGGCTCCCAAAATAAGTAACACAATCGGCACCCATTGCAAAGACAGAAAGCAGAGCCAATTTTGGGGTGCGGCAGGGGGAGGAATAAGGTTCATGCTAAACAGCAACTCAGAGATCCCAACGGGACTGTTGGTCATCTTAAGTGTAGTCCTGCCCAGAGTAGCTGGGGCAACCCAGTTAGATGGTTGGGGTACAAATAAAATAAAATAATAATAATAATAATAATAATAATAATAATAATAATAATAATAATAGCTGAAGAGGGTAAACAGCCTCCTCAGGACTCTGTGTGTGTGTGTGTGTAAAATGAGGAGTTGATTTCTTATAGGAATAGAAGCATCTCTCTTACCTGCTTTAGACGCCGCCATTTAGCCCGACGATTCTGAAACCAAGTTTTAACCTAAGCAATCCAACAACAGCAAAAAGAGAGAAAAGGGGACATTAAAGAGAGACCGATGAAAAGACTACAGTCCTCAATACACCCACAGTGCAATGGCAATCATGCCTACTCAAGAAGTAGGACCCACTGAGTTGACTAGAGAGCTTATTTCCAATAAAGTTTATACAGGATTACAGCTTTAATTCCACCCCTTCACAGTGGGACTCGAGACTGCAATCCTATTCCATGGGCTCCTGTTGGGAGGAAAAGCATGATAAAAAAACCTATGCACACTTGCATGGGAGTAAGACCCGCCGAAATCAATGAATATTGTTTCCAAGTACAGCAGGCATGTGTTTGTACTCTTGCTTCAGAAAGAAATTCGGAGAGGCCAGACTGCATATTGGGTGTAAAGTCTACTCCCTACTTCAAGAAATTGCTCCAGATCTTCCTTTATTGTGATATCAGGTTTTGTTTTGTTTTTAAAGGGAGACATTTATTGGAATTTAGCCTAATTCGAACCAGTTAATCGTTAGCTGCCAATGTAAGGTGGCCAGGTTAAAAAAAAAAACTGTTCCTAAAAACTAAGGTATGTCAATAATATAATATAATATAATATAATATAATATAATATAATATAATATAATATAATATAATATAATATAATATAATATAATATAATATAATATAATATAATATAATATAATATAATATAATATAATATAATATAATATAATATAATATAATATAATATAATATAATATAATATAATATAAACCGATCGGGCACGATCACTAAGGAGGTGAAGGGAAAGTTACTGAAATTTAGTCGGAATCCGTCTGGGAAGGGTCATCCCCAATTGCCTCCCTCGCGTCGCCTCACCTGCCTCTCGCTCAGCTGCAGCATCTTGGCCAGTCGCTTCCTCTCCGGCGGAGAGAGGTACTTCTGCGTCTCGAACTTCTTCTCCAGCTCGATGGTCTGGTCGTTGGAGAAGCGCACCTGGCCCCCTTTCCGCTTGTGCAGCGGCCTCTGCATGAAGGGGCTCCACAGCAGCGGCTTGCCTGCGGGAGATGGAGAGACGGTCGCGCTGTTAATATTGCATTGCAAGGGTGGGGGCAGGCATCTCGGCGCCCGTGGGGCCTCCGGAGCGCAAAGCTTCCCACATCCCCATTTATGCCAAGATCGCAATCCCCTCTTCGCCGAAATTGATGCCCTGCAGCTACAATTCCTACCTGTAGTCCGCGACATCTGGAAGGCGCCCTCTGTGGCGAAGCCTGATTTAATCCGAATTTACCTCTACTTGGTTCAAGCCCATGGAACGTCCAGTTTACCCCACACGACGTTCAGTTCACCGGATGGAACGTTGACTTCACTCAATAGAACGCTCAGTTGGTTCAAAACTCCAGGGATATTTAATTTGGAATAATTTCCAGCTCTCTCCCACCACCGCCGCCCGCAAAACCGTAGTGCCCTTTCTGCTCGGGACTTTGGAACAGAAGTCCAGAGGCGGGTTCAGCAGAATGCGCAGAAGGGCACCCTAAGCGCAGCAGGGCTAGCTCACCGTATTTTGACAAGTAATGTGCATTGCCAACTAAAGAGACAGAGAGAGAGAGTTGAGCGGGGAGGTGTACCCCATAAAACCAGAATCTGAAAATACCTAGAAATAAATTCCCACGGAGCTAACTTGTACTGAAATGCCCATTTGATACATAGGCAGGTGAAGGAAAAGTGCGAAAAACCTTAGTCACCTTTTCTTCACTCTATTTTATTATTTTGGAAATCCGTGCAAACGGCATACATCGAATGAATTCTCCCAAGAAGGTTCCGAAGCCAACACATGCTACAATTTTTTATCTTTTATTTTATTTTAATTTTTATTTTATAACTTCAGCGTGAGCCTCTTCGACACTACGGTGTGAAGCGGTCTATCAACCGCTGAAATGAATGAATGGACGAATGAGCAAGATTCGTAAAAAGACGCTTAAGAGGGGCCTGAAGCTGCAATGCCTATTGAACTCCGTTGAGCTCAATGAGGCTGAGTTCCCAGCAGGTGCAGAATGGATCATTTCTTCGCAAAGGCTAATAAATACACCGTCGTTGTTAGCAAACGGGTCCCACTTTTCGTCCTTCCTTTCACACGAACGTCGTTCGTTCACTTTTGCCGAAAGAGAGAGCTACGTTCCCATACTTTAACCCTCTCACTCCATTCAGGCGCCACTCCGATTTCTGGGTCCGCTCGCCCAAGGAACATTTACACGAGCAGCGCAGGCCGACGCAAGGAGCAGCCGCTGGAGACCCCGCCGACTCTTTCCTGTTCCAAGGACTGTAGTCCCTCCAGCGATGCCGACTCAGATAAAATAAAAAGGGATCTTGCCTTGCCTGGGTTGTAAAAGAGTTTCTCACCGCTTTCTAGATCCATGGTCCCGGTCACTTCGACTGAAGCCCGGGACATATCGAGGAAAGGGCGGCGTTTTCAGATTGGGCCAGCTCAAACACCTCTTTTCCTGCACCCAGCCTAATCGAACTGGCATGAATTGCCCCAAAGTAATCCTCCATCCTATGATTAGGACCTGCCTTTTGCGACGCAGCTAGTGTTTAGTTGACTCCCTAACGATGAAATACTTTTGCGGTGCTACCACTATCCAAAAACAAATTTAAATCGGAGTCAGCCCCATTGAGTGCAGCCGGACTTTCTGCTGAGTGAAAATGTTCAGGATCGCACCGTCAATTAAATAATCTAATTGATCAATTCATTAAGAAACTTAAAAGGGGAATGAGCCACCACTGAGTTCTTTCGGAATTCCTGCTGAGTGCAAACATTATCCATCAGCAATTAATAAATCACCGGTCTAGGAGACGATACCGCAATACAGTGCCTTTTTGAGACATTGAAGGAAGTTCAAAACAGCTGACATGTTAAGAAACAAAAGTCATCATCACTTATTATCAGAAGAAGAAGAAAACACCTTCTGTGTTTCATTCCCTGTTACGGTGACATACCTGAACCAACATTTTCTAGATTGATTCAGGTGTTACTGTAGGAGGGAATGAAAAAAATACACCTGTACATTGCTTCATATGCACACACTCATACATTTGTATGTGTTTGTACATACATATATGTGTACACAAACACACACACACACACACACACACAAATAAACGCAGACTTCCTATACACTATACCTTTAAAGTGCATTCAAACCACATTACCACCACCACCATCCAAAAAAGAATCACGGGAACTGTAGTACCCCCAGCTACAATTCCTAGCACCCTTCGCTTCCCAGAATTCCGGTCGGAGTGAGTTTATGTATTTGTGTGCTTTAAAGGTATATAGCGTGTACATACACTCACAACAAAAGCATCCAGAAATCGATTGCCAAGGGGCTAGTAAATGCCTTTTGGGATTCAAATAGCCCTCTGAGGTTGAAACCCACCGGGATGTGGGTCCTTGACTGAAATCTGGGGGCGGGCAAAGTGAGTCACAAGAGAGCCAGTGTGGTGTAGTGGTTAAGAGTGGTAGACTCGTAATCTGGGGAACCGGGTTCGTGTCTCCACTCCTCCACATGCACCTTGGGCTAGTCACACTTCTCTGAAGTCTCTCAGCCCCACTCACCTCACAGAGTGTTTGTTGTGGGGGAGGAAGGGAAAGGAGAATGTTAGCCGCTTTGAGACTCCTTCGGGTAGTGAAAAGCGGGATATCAAATCCAAGCTCTTCTCTTCTTCCAAACCGGAGTCACTAATCCGGGGCGGCTAATCCGCGGATGTGAGGTCGGCGCTGCTGCGCCCGGAGCCGCCTGGGGTTCCTCGCGGCTTCACTTTCCGCTCGAGCCTCCCCCGATTTGTCACATCAGCCAGAGGGCAGTTTAAGCCGCTCTCCGCAATGGGCTGATGGCAACATTTCCGCCAATGTGTTTCCTGTTGGTCTCTCTTGCTCAGAAGAAGAAACACCCAAGGCTTCCTCTCGGCTCTCTCGCGCCCAAGGAAGCCGCCTCCGAAGGCAAATCAAGGCTCCCCGTAAGCTGAGCGCGACCAGCGCAGCGCAGCGCAGGCCGGAGCCGGAGACGCGCAGACCTGGAGGCGGCGCGCCCACCCCTAGCCAGCCAGCCTGGAAGCCGGACTGCCCGGGCCGCGGGGGGGTGAAACCCCGAGGCTTTCCTCTCTGCTCCGTCCCTATCAGAGAGGTCTCGGAGACTTCCGAACGCGAAGTTTCCATTTAGCGACCGCATTTAATAGCTGTCCGCCATTGCTTAGTAAACACCATTTTTAGTTGATTAATTCGATGTTTTATTATTACACGGACACATGGGCGCACCCGCCTTTCTTCCAAGGGACTCAAGGCGGTGCACACGTTCTGTTTGCCCCATCCCCGTTCTGACCCTCACAACAACCCTGTGAGGTAGGTTAGGCTGAGGCGGTGGTTGGCCCAAGGTTACCCAGTGAGCTACAGTGACTGAGTATGGATTGGCC
This sequence comes from Lacerta agilis, assembly GCF_009819535.1. Taxonomy (NCBI): domain Eukaryota; kingdom Metazoa; phylum Chordata; class Lepidosauria; order Squamata; family Lacertidae; genus Lacerta; species Lacerta agilis. Next base: position 34,333,332 of record NC_046316.1, read on the forward strand.
CGCTGGTCTCCGAAGGTCCTAGTTCAACGCTCTAACCACTACACCATATTGGCTTTTTATTTTATTTTATTGTAGATCGCAGCTAAGATGGGGGCATCTAAACCCCTTCGAAAGTCATCTGAAATGATCTGCATTTCTTGTAACATTTCGCACAGTTAATTATACCTCGTGTGCACTTTTTTTCTGCAGTTCTTAATCCAGGTGAAGGGAACCTTTCGAGCTCCAGATATTGCTGGACTACAACTCACGAGTTCTGTATACATGAAGAAAAAATTATGTTCACACGCTTAGAAAATTGGCATCATCTTCTTGATGGTCTTTTTCTCGGTGTTTATTTTATTTTATTTTATTTTATTTTATTTTATTTTATTTTATTTTATTTTATTTTATTAACAAGCTACTCCTTTATCCTACTCTTTCATCGACTGCATTAAAAAAAAGGTTCCTGAAGCAACTTGAAGAATAACGAGTTTATTATCAAAACTCACACGAAAGCTCATACCAAGAACAAACTTAGTTGGCCTCTAAGGTGCTACTGGAAAGAATTTTTAAAATTTTGTTTTGACTATGGCAGACCAACACGGCTACCCACCTGTAACTGAGTTTATTATAGTTATCCGTGGATTTAAATCCAGTTCCTCAGATGCATGCAGTCAGCTACATAAAGGAAAAAATTGTAAGGTGGGAGCTGAATGGCAATTAGATGCGAACATTACAGTCCGTTATAATCACAGCTTGAATGTACAGTATATTTAAACATCTTTTACAGCAGGCATGGCCAAACTTGGCCCTCCAGATGTTTTGGGACTACAATTCCCATAATCCCTGACCACTGGTCCTGTTAGCTAGGGATGATAAGAGTTGTAGCCCCAAAACATCTGGAGGGCCACGTCTCTGTTTTACAGAAACAGATTGGTGATCATGTGCTCAGCACATAATCATATCAACACCCTAGTGGGGGTCTGGGAACCATTCGCAAGGAACGGCAATAGGTAGCACAGATACCCGGGCAGATGGATAAGCCTAATTAACACATGTAGTGTGGTTTAACAACAACAACAACAACAACAACAAATCCTTCGTTTCAGTTTTCACCCACAAGAGGACTGAAGGACGGTCCCGTAGGTATTCCAGATCAACAGCACAATCCTGGGCGCTTACTAAACAGGCAAAGCTGCAATCCACTGCACACGAATGTGGGAATAAGCCACAGACGTGTTAGAGAATTGCACTGCCAATGCAAACATTGTTTAAGCCGGACACTTAAACGTTGGTGTGTTTTTTGGGTGGGGGAAGTCAACATTCTAGCTGTTTGGTCTGGTCAAAGCATTTTGCTGCTGTCATTGGGGATTGCTTTGTGGATTTTTAAAGGAATCCGTATATCTATATCATCTATCTCTGTATCTAGATTTTTCAAAACTGATGCTTATGCTCATAAAAATGGTTTTAAGTAGCTCTGAGCTACTTACGTGTGTGAAACTCATAAATAAATTCAAGATAAGTAATAAGAGCATTTTTAAAGTGGTGCTTGTACAATGCGAGGGAAAGGAAGGGTAGAATATGCTTTGCTTCCATGGAGCGCGCTCGCTTGCATTTAGACTTGGTGCCACAAATCCTGATGTGCACGCGCTTAGTCGGGGGAGGGGGCCCCACGGGCCTTTGCCACTAGAGCACGTCATAAATTTGCCCTGCAAGGACGGGGAGTCCTTATTGCTTTAACGGAACCCCGGGTCTTTAACGGCCAAGCCCGATTCGCCTAGGCAGGAATGAATGCGCGCTTGAACGGCGTCCTGACGAGCTCAGCGATGGGAAGAGGCAGTTTTCGGTGTCAAGGGATCCGAGGCACCTGATACGAGCGACGGCAGATTCTCTTGAAATCGCTTGAAATGTCCAACCACGTAAAAGCTAGACCGGGGCGCTTAGTCAAATGTAAATTTCATTTTAGCTGGTGGGCTTTCCCACCATCTAAATGAGCTACAAGGCCGAAACCTTGAATGAGAAGGAATTTGCTTCCCGATTCTAAACTCATTGACCTGGATCTCATTTTCAGCTTTAAGTTCCGCAAAAACAACGTGATAAACATAGAACCAGAGGGATTCCTTTCCAAACAATGAAGATCGAAATAACAAGAATAATCATTCCTAGCTAGCTAGCTATTATACAACGTTTTCAGCGTGCAAAGTCATATGTATTATCATGGGCGTAGCCAATATTTTTGTTAGGGGGAGCAGGCCTTTTGTTGGGGGGCAGAACCTCAGTTAGCTATGTATTTTTATTGATTTAGGGGGATCAGCTGCCCCTCCCTGCCCCCCTTGGCTACGCCCATGGGTATTATATATAGGACATCCGTGCAACGAACCTATAGACTTCCATGAACTGGTTGGTTGGTTTGAGTGGGAAGGTGAGACGAATTATTAAAAATATGGTATCACGCAAAAATCCAAATACTTTGGTTTGTTGAACGAGATGTAAACCAGTTTAAGTGGAAGCACGGGAACTCCGCCCACGGAGCCCGTGGCATGCCCTGTCCCCAAATCTTAATGAAGGCACCTCCGTTCAGTTTCCTCTGGATTAAATTCGAGGTGACTTCGATTCTGGTGCACAACAACACCCCATTTTTTAAAAGATTTTTTTTTAACCTGGTTTTTAGGCAGTGCAATTCTGTACAGGGTCTACTCAGAAAGTAGACTTACTCCCAAGGAAGCGTGTGCAGGACTGCAGCCTAGTCTCGTTTAATTCAATGGAATTGACTTCCACGTGGTTTAGGGCTGCTGCTGCTGCTGCTGCCTCGCGGAAGCGGAGGCCAAGAACTGTGTAAGAGGAAGCAGAGAAGAGCCTTTAGTTCAGCATCTGCTGCCAAGCGAGCATGGGGGCAAAACTCCCGTTGAAACACATGGATTTGTTTTCGTCCCCACGCAAACTGATTTGTTTTTTGTTTTGTTTTTTACTGTGGCAGGGTGGTGCAATGGTTAGAGCACTTGACTAGAACCCGAGTGACCAGGGTTCAAATCAGCCATGAAGCTCACCGGGTGAGTGACCCTGCCCATGTCTCTCAGCCTAACCTACTATACAGGGTTGTTAAGAGGATAAAATAGGGAGAATCATATCTCTGCGGGGGGGGGGGGAAGCAGGATAAAAATTGTAGCAATTAATTGCTACATTTAATTAATTGGTACGTTCTGCATCATATCGAATAATACCAAAAAAAAAAGTTTGTGCGTGTATAAAAAGAGAGAAAGCATGGGCCTTCAGAAACAGCAGCAGTTTCCCCGTTAGTATAACGGGAAATCACTATTTTCTGAGGTGGGCTCCTTATTCCAGTGTTGCAGCAAGAATATTATTTGACACTGACTCTTTTAAAAAAATTTCCACGAAATTAAGAGCGCACTAGTGGCCGTGTTGAATCAGACCAAAGAAAGTTCCACCTAGAGCTGCGGATCTGGGGCCTTTACAAGTGCCGCATAATTAGCCCATCAGCAGCAGAGCCTACACTGTGGAACTCCCTGCCGATTGAAAGAAGGCAGGCTCCTTCGCTGTTTTCAGCGCCTGCTAAAAACTTTTTTTTTCTTTTTTGTTCCAGCAAGCCTGCTCGGGCATGTGATTTCAGTAGGCATAAGGTGTTTTTTTAATTACCGATTTGTATTTAATTTTTTAAAAATATAACTTACTTCATTTCATTTTTAAGTAGCATTTTTAAGGTATATTTTAGACTTGTACACCGCGCAGAGGTCTTTCGTTCTACTAAGCTGTCTATAAATTTTGCTCGATAAGAAAGTTAGAACAACCGTTCCATCCTCAGCAGTGGTCAGACTTCCGAGAAGCAGGACCTCGCCTTGGTTTGTTGCTGGACCCCAGCATCCCCATAACCAGCTTCGGTGCATCAAGGGCAGCCATACTGATGGCCTCCCGGATGTTGAGGACTACAACTTCCATCAGCCCCACCCAGCATGGTCTAGAACGATGGGAGTTGTAGTCCTAAAAAAAATCTGGCGGGCACCATGTTGGGTGCTCTTGCAATCTATGGCCACCCTCACAAGCAACCCTGCAGGTAGGCTGCTTGTTCCATTGCTGACCATTTCTACGGTGCTGTTTTCCGTGCATGGCTTCTGTGGGATTTATCGGCTGCATAAGATCGCAGCCCGGAAACAATTACAGAGCAATCCTTTGCATGATCACTGGAAAGAAGCTCTATACATAATCCACTCGGATGTCTATAATCCACTCGGAAATCGGAGCCACGCAGACTAACCCGGTGGGGTTTCCCTTAAATATATTTATATTTATATATATAATTCATGTCTAGCGCGATCCTAACGACGTTTACGGAAATCAGTGTAATCTACCATTGCTACTGTGCAGTTTAGGATTGCAGCATAAGGACGGAGCAATGGAAACGGGAGGTGGGAAGTTTATCTATAACTTATTGGACTGCGCGCACAATATACATTTAAAGTGCATTTAAAGCACATTACTTTTCCCCAAAGAATCATGGGAACCGTAGTTTAAGGGTGCTGGGAAGTGTAGCTCGGGGGCAAACAAACCACAGTTTCCGTGATTCGGGAACGGAATCTATGTGACTTAAAAGTACGCAAGCTAGTAAGGTCATGAAATACATCACTTCAGAAGGCGACTGCCCCTTAAGACACAGAAGGCTTACTTTCAAGTAAACAGGCCCCGCATCGGGAGTTTATCCTACGCCATAGTAAGGAGAGCGGGCGCCCGAGTTTCAAAGGGCCCCACACCCTCTCACCCTGTCGGTCGGTGTTTGTGTTTCTGTCTGGCCGAAGCCTTTGAAAAATGCAAAAAAAAAACATTGTTATTCAAGATTTCTTTTGCGTCAGGCCTTAGTAATTCTGGTGAAAACAGGCTTCTTTTTTCTGCGTGTGCTGATTTTTTTTTTTTAAGGAAGCAACGAGTTATTTTAGCTGTCATAAAGCCCCATCCCACACAGAGGAAATGAACAATATCAGAAAAACGGATCCAGGCTATCAGAAGCCGAGTGTTTCCTGAATTTGTCTGTATTGAGGATGTCGATAAAATAATCAGCAGTGTGCACGACTCCCGGGGAAGAGTCTGCTCCGGGCGGCCAGGAAAACACTTAACAGCTTCTGAACCCAGATTTACTCCTATCAAGAGCTCAAGATATCCTGTATGAACGGAAAGGGTCAGCCAACCCGCTCTCAGACAGCACGAACTCGAGCCAATCCTGCAAATCTTAGACGTTGCAAGGTCTGCTGGCGGCCTGCGGTGACAGGGGGGCGGGAGGGGGGGAGGGAGAGAGAATCGGGGCCCTCGCAAGCTTCAGTTTTACACCATATGGAGCACAACCTCCCCTCTTCCGGTTCGAAAGAGAAACAAGCGCAAATATAGATAAATAATCGAGAAATCGTAAATCCGTTTCGCCTCCGGAGCGACTCCGCTTTTGCGTCAGGCCGGCCTGTATCTGAAGCCGACAGTGTTACCGGCAAACCACCTGAACTTCAACCCGGTAGGCTGGATCCCTGCTTGGAGGAAAGCTTTTTTTGAAGTCGATGGCACTTAAATTAGCCATGACTAAGGTAGGTCAGTCCCATTCATTTCAGCAAGAAACGAATCTGGAGCAAGACTAAAAGCCCGGAGGATCCCGCGCCTGTAAAACGGGACGAAGCGAGCAAATCCACCAGCGCGAGAGAGATCGCAGCGGACTACCCGCGCACAACCCAGCTTCAGATCCGAATTAAAACCTAGAGAAATGCTTTTGAGTCGAATCGGTGCCCATAAGGAAGAAGCAGCGTTCGGCCTGCGCGCTCCCTCGTCCTAAGACCCATCCGACGCCGCGGAGCTGACTTCCGAGTAAGCGCGCCTCGGCGAAGGAGGAGTGACAAGATTCGACGTTTTTAAAAGCACGTACTTAATTCCCAGCAAATCCTCCTGCACTGCAGATCGGATCGTGGAAGAGAATAGCGCGGACACACCCTGCGCGGGGCTGGCTGCTGCAGCTGAGCGCCACCCAGTCCCGGCTGCAGCGGTGGGGCGCCTAAGCTCGCTCTTTCACTGCCCCGCCACAAACCATAGTTTCTCCTTTGCAGCCTCGTTAATCAGTTGCAGGTAAGGGGGGGGACTTAAAAGGTTTAGTACGACGATGACCCCTTAGAGATCAAGGCTGCAAAGTCCTCGGAGCCCCCAGGAGAAAGCCACGGGGACTATGAGTCAACATGCACAAGCTTGCACGCTTCGAGCAAAAGCAAGAGACCAGCTGGGGCTTCATGCTTCGTCCACTTCCCTGGGTTCTCTGGCCCACGAAAGCTGGTGCTGCAAAACCCGGGTCCTTTAAGGGTCCACAAGCACCCGCATCGATTTCAAAGGCCCTCCAAAGGCCACGGAAGAAGTGGAGCGTGTCTTGTCACATTTGCTGTGGAGACGCTCGATTCCTCTCGGGAGGCCTAAGGCCCAGGAGCTGATTTTTCCTTTTCCTCCGGAATCGTTTGCACCCTTCAGTGCAACTTCTATGATGCCCAACCTACTCAGAAACGTTTGGGGTCCAATAGTCACTGGCTCGTTCCTCGGTTATTTTAATATATAAAATCCTGGTGAGGGGAGCGGGCTTCCGAGTTGGAAACTTTCTTGGTTGTCAAAGAAGGACCAAGCTAAGTTTAAATAGTCCCATTCGGAAGCCCGCTGCCCTTACCAGGATCTCAATCATTCCTCTGGATTTCTGGGAGGGCCGGCTTAAAAGGCGCGTGGTAAGTGGGTCAACTGACCGCGGGGTAAGGGGACCAGGAGGTTAGGGGGCTGGGGAGAGGACCCCATACCTTCCCCAATCCTCCTCCCCCCCATTATTGGTCTATAAATCCCATCCCTTTTGACCATGAGCCAGCGGATCTGGGAGCGCAACCAATATGGAAACCCCCCCCTTCTTATCCCGGGATTGCGAGCGTCCCCTCCCTGCACTCCCCACCCTTCCCTTGGCCTGTGCTGCTTACCCAGCTGGTCGTGGCGGATGAGGGCGTGCGCGTAGTCGCTGACGGCGCGGGGGAACGGGTAGAGCGGGGCTCCGGCGGGCGCGCCGTAGGGGCCCGCCCCGTATGTGGCAGCAGCGGCCAGGTGGTGCGAGAAGGCCGGGTGGATCGGGGTGGGCTCGTAGATCGGGGTCCGGTAGGAGGCCCCCGCCACCAGGCTGGTGAAGGACGAGTTGGGTGACGGCAGCGTGGGCGGCGGAGGCGGAGGCGGAGGCGGCGGAGCGGGGTGAGGTAGCCCCCCAGGGGCGCCCCTGCCCAGGATGTCCTCGATGTAGAAGGGCGTGGGGTGCACGGGCTGCAGCAGCGGGGTGGGCGCGTACAGGGCGGGCAGCGAGGCCGGGCCGGGCGGCTGGTACTGCATGGTCGCGATCCGGGTCCCGATCCTGGCACCTCACTCTCCCGCCAGCCCTGCTGCCCCAGGCGCAGGGAAGTTTCCTCTGAATCTTCCCTGCGGGCCGCAGGTTTCAATCGGAGGGGGCGGGGCCGCCTCATGTCAGGCCGCCGGCTAGCCAATGAGGGCGCCGGGCAAGAGGATAAGCCACGCCCACCGCCTGTGGCCAATTCTCCCCCACCCTCCCCTTCTCCAATCTACAACAGCTGATGGAGCGGCCGCCGGGCGAATCCACAAGGGAACGTGGGGCGGGGGGGGGGGGTGTTGCCCGAAGGATCTGCTCGAGGCCCCCGCTGCGCTCCTAAGTGGTTCTTGACAGCAAGTGAAGGCGAAGACCCGCTGGCGAAGCTTCTGAGACTCGGAAGTTTCTGAGACTGGGTGGGTGTTGTTGTTGTTGTTTGGTGGGGGGGGGGGGAGAAATAGTGACTGGCTTTGCTCAGCTTGGCCTCCAAACCAGCCGGTGGGCTCCTTCCCAGGGCTCGCTTCTGGGGTGTGAGGAACGCGGACCCAGAGCAGCCGGCTTCTCTGAGGATGTATATACAGTGCCACGCCGATGAGGGACAACGCTTCCCAGTATTATGGGGGTGATCCAGGCTCCGAAGGCAAATGGGCGGTTTTCCTGAGCCCGGGCATCTCCCCTTTCATTTGATCACGGGCTTCGAATCCCGTTTTAATCGCCGGGGACATTTGAACCCTTGAAGGCGACAGCGCCTCTGAGCATAGGCAAAGCGCCGTTCTGTTTGCACGCAACCAATAACCACAGCAAACCCCTTCCCCGCTTGGATGATCTAGCTGGATGATCCTGCCCGCGACAGCCTTTTTGAAGGGCTTCCCTCCGCCTCCTCTGCCTTCTTTCTACCACCAAGCTTTGCCCGGATCCTGTGTGCTCATAGAGGTTGGTTCAATGCCACCTGTCACCTGAACAGTCAGAATGGATGCATTTTGACCTGGGAGGTATTCTAGCTGAGTTCAATGGGACTCCTAAGTAAAGGTGTACAAAATTCCAGTTGGATTTTGGCAGCACGGTTTGGGAACCAAACCTTCCCCCGGGGGTTCCCTTCTTTTGCACCTCTTCAGTAACAACCTCGAGAGGGGAGGGAAAATATGTGTCCGAGACACATTCTCTTGCCTTGGAAGCCGCTTCATCCTCTAAAGCAGCTTACTCCGATTACCGTAGCAACGCGGGAAAGGCGCTCTGCAGTCGCGCAGGGGAACGCTTGCCTTCCCGCTCTTTTCACAGCTCATCCCGAATATTGCAGAACAGGCTCCGGGACTGAGCACAGGTTGGGAAAGTATTAGACTCCGTTGTCCAACGGGCCCTTGTTCGTTCTCTCTTTCTTGCAGATGAGTTTGTTTAAAACAGTTTCTCCTACTCTCCCACTAAACAGCGTTCGAGTTGTTGGTTGCTTATGGGTTTTTTCATCCCATATTTTCTCCGAGGAGTTCAGGGTGGTCTTCTCCCTCCCGAATCTTATCCCCACAAACACGCACCCAGGGAGGTTGATTAAGCCTGGAGGTGGTGACCGGAATACACTTCAGGAGTGTGTGATGATTTGAACTCGGGTCTCCACACCTCATAGGCTAACACTCTGACCATATGTGTATAATCTTCGTGCAATATGGAGGAACAATTTAGAATCATAGAATGGCCGAGCTGCAATGCAGAAATCTCAGCTAGACCATCCATGACAGGTGTGGCCACCCGACCTCTGCTTAAAAACCTCCAAGGAAGGAGAACCCGCCACCACCTCTCGTGGGAGTCTGTTCCACTGTCGAACAGCTCTCGCTGTCTTCCTTATCGTTTCCTCTCTCGCTCTCCTGCAACTTCTTCTCTGCCTATTAATTATTCCGTTCGTTCGCCTGCCTTTAATCCGACAGATCATTGTTTGAAGTTGTCGGCTCCTCCTTCCAATTTAGGAAGAAGCTGCGGATGTCTTTAAACTAAGATAGGCTCGTTCCTCCCCACTTATCTCCTGGCTGGGTGCTAACTGAGCCGCGAGGACCTTTCACCTCCTGCTCCTCCTTGCACCCGGGCCTTCCGGAGCTGGCGGGGGGCGTCAGACACGGATCCATACACCTGGGATCTCCGCTATGCCAAGCGCAGAAGTCACCGTCAGATCCACGCGGGGGTGTATTGACTAGCAGCAGGATAAGACCAGGCGCGAGACAAGTTGGATCAAACGGGAATGCCAGGGACCGCAGTTACCTTCCTCCCTTTGCTCCCCAGGTGTTCGTTCTAAGTATATTTTTTTTATTTTAATCCCCGGAATATTCTCCAGGTCCAGCGTCCTCCTTCCTGCATTAAAAAAAAAATCACTATCCCAAAAAGATGTTACAGATGTCAGGGGCGTCAACTGCCCGATCACACGCAGGCTTCTTTTGGAGTTAAAAATCCCTTTATTTGGGAGACCTTCGCTTTCAAGTGAAATAGCCCTGAAATAGCAAGATGTCCTGACTGCGAAAGGATTCTTTCTGAAGTCCATTCTGGCTTGCTTTTGGTCAGTTGCAGGCAGACGAAACCTCGGCCAGTGAAGTCGCCTGGTTCGTTTCCAGTTTGCGCATCTAATAGAGGGTGGGTGGGGGGTAAGGAAACGCAAAGAAACGTTGCCTTTCATGCTGGGCCAACTTCATTCAGAGAAAGGAAGGCTCCTTCTCCTGTTCCCCACCCTCTCCAACACGCCACGGTTTTGCTGGTTTGTAAACCAATTTCCTCCTCCAGCCGAGAAGGAAAACACGCCCTTTTCGTTGACTCAGAAGACTTTTCCCGCTGCTGATCGTTGGGAAACTGACTTTTCTCGGCTATGAACATTTAGGGCTGGATGTGGGGCGAAATGAATCCTGCTTTATTCCCATTGCAATCAATGGGACTCGCTGGGCCCATAGATTTCGATGGAGTGTGCTCAACTCGCGAGCCCAACCAGGGCTATTCAGAAGTAAGTCCCGCTGAATTCAGTGGGGCTTAAGCTCCTAGGAAAGTGGGGCTAGGATTGCCGCGTCCAAGCCCATAGTTTCTTTTCTTGCCGCCACCCCCATTCTGCCAAGACTTGGCTAACTTGAAGTATCATGGGGAGAGGGGGCATTTCCTTCCCTTGGCTTCATTCATGAATATATGAACATCTATCTAATCTATCTATCTATATCTATCTATCTCTTCATCAGAAGACAAGCAAGGGCAGCTGCTCCGTTTGTAGTTCTTCTGCGTGGCTCCTATATTAAATCCAAGAGGCTCATGACAAGAGAGCAAGCGAAGAACCTACAAACCGAGATGCAGAACGATCAGAAATCGTTGCGTTTACAGAAGCCCCATTGAGTTGTATGGAGCCAGCGAGGCTTCATCACGCGCGAGAGCATCCCCCCACTGCGTTTGCCAGGGTCTTATAAAAATCTGGCATAGGGAACCGAATCCCTTTATTTGATGACTTTTTTCTGCCTACCTTAGCGAGCCCTCAAGGTCTTGCCTTGTTGCCCACCCCAAGCGAACTGGCTAATATTTTCACCTGGAAGCATTGGATTTGCAAATTTAGTTTCCTTAAGACGCGGGCCGTAAAAGAAAAAGAAAAAATAGCATCCAGCCACTCACCCCAACCTTGCTGCCCTTTGGGGATAAACAAACAAACGACGGGTATGATCGGATGAGAACTAATCCAGCGTCAGCCCCCCTCGATATTTTTACAAGCCACCCAGTTTTTTTAAAAAAAATAAGGCGAGAGACCTCAAGATTGAAAGAGATTCAAGCTCAGGTTTGTTGTACTTCTAGTGGTGGGAAGCAAATAAAGAGCGAAGTACGGGGGTGGGGAGATTATTCTTCGCTGACTTTTATACAGGCAATAGGCCTTGTTAAAAGGAAGTTTCAATAGCCAAGTTATTGCATTCCTGGGCTGCTGCATAAGCCCTAGCAAGAGAAGTAGGAGTGGGGGGGGGGGGGAAATCGGCACTTAATTTTTAGTGCCCCCCCCCAAAACCCACCACCATCTCCGTTCGCGATCCCAGCGCCCTTTTTCTAGAGGCTGAAAGCGATTAAGCCCAACTCTCCACAAAACGCCGCATTTATGGAGCTACATAATTTTTAATATCACCCTCGCAGGTTTTTATAGTCGATTGTATTATGTTTTTACGGCCATTCGGGGCTCCAAAAACCCTGCTCTCCCCACCCGGCTCCCTTCCTCCCTCTAAAACTGTCCCCGTCCGTTCTTTTCACACACTCAGAACTCATAAAATGGAACAGTTGTGACTTTTTAATGCAAGAGGTCTTGAAGTTTCAATATTTCCACTCTGCTGGATACTCGAAGCAATAAAAAATACAGGAGATTTTAATTATTTTCTGGATAAAATAAAACTTCCTCCCTCCCTCTCTTCCCCTCTCTTTTAAACAAAAAAGAAGAAGAAAAGAAAAGAAAAAGTATGGGGGAACATATGTTTGGTTCTGTCGTGGTTGGGAAGGAAATTTGCAACGCCTCCTCAGGCGGCCGCCGAGCGGTGCAGGAAAAGAGGCTGCAGCCCAGCGCGCAGAGCCAACGTCGCGCGAGGCGGGTCTCTAACCCCTGGGAGGCTAATCCCCTAAGTGAAAGCGCAACACAGACGCTCCCCCGCGTGGTAGCCAACCAGTGTACAGTCTCCCGGTCCCCTCGTTATCGGCATTCATCGCCTCAGTCTGCAATCAGAAGCAATAGCCACTGATTACCTAGAATTTGGCTACCGGGCCCCGAGAAGGCTGGCTCTCTTTGAGCAGAAGGGGCCTGGACTCCTCAGAGTAAAACTCAATGCTTCAGGATGGGTAGATGAAAAGGAATGATCGAAACACCGTGGATTTTTGCAGGCATCGTGTTTGGGATGGGATATGTCACAAAAGCGTAGCCAGTTTTTTGCGGGGGGGCAGGCTTTTGTTAGGGGTGCAGACATTTGGGGGGACCAGAACCTCAGATTTGTATTGATTTAGGGGGCAGCTGCCCCCCTGCCCCCTGCCTACGCCCATGGGGTGGGGGTGGGGGGTGTTATTTTGCTTTTCAAGCAGACCACAACACAATCTGCACAGGAATTTCACACTCTTCACCACCACTTCCTTTTAGAACAATAAAATAGGTTTCAGGTTTTCCCCTTCCCCTTGCTGGTCTGAGCTTGTAGCCATTTTACAGACGTTGGGATCTGTAAGATAGTGAGAGGTGGGCAGGAGAGCAGAGTGAGCCTGTAGTGTTGTTGTTGTTGAATTTGTATGCTGCCCTATACTCGCAGGTCTGTAGTTACAGATAATAACAAATATGGGAAAGACAGATGATGCTGATTAATAATAATAATAATAATAATAATAATAATAATAATAATAATAATAATAATAATAATAATAGATATGGGAAAGACTAGTCCAGAAAGCAGTAGCAAATAATAAAATTGTTATTCTTAGTTATTGAGGGAGGGGGGAAATGAGAAATACCTGCTTCCAGTCAAGTAGGCAGCTAGTGAGCTAGCTGGACTAATGGTGTGCTTAAGGCAGCTTCTGATGATGAAACCATCCTTCCTAGCAGCCCTCTCTTCCCCACCATTGCCCCGCCTCTTTTCTTCTCATTTGTCCATCCTCCTTCATCACTTAAGTCGCTAATTTGGAAAATCCAATAAATTTTTACTAAAGAAGAAGAAGAAGAAGAAGAAGAAGAAGAAGAAGAAGAAGAAGAAGAAGAAGTCGCAAACAAGAGTATTGGATAAACCAGGGATGGGAAACTTAAAGATCTGGCACTCCAACCTGTGACACACCTTGGCCACTTATAGGGTGGCTCTGGGAAATGAAGATGCCCAGTGGCTGGGTCTCCCCAGCAGGGGGCCTTGCGGTGCACCCGACTGTCCTACATGCAAAGTTTTGCAAAGCAGAGAAGGGACCAATGGGGCCTCTTACAAAAGACTCATCACTCAGTGCCCCAGGCCCACTCCCTAACAATACCCCCACAATAAACCCATGTCCTGCACCCTGCGACTCAGTGTCAAAGGTTTTGCATGCTGCTTGGGTATTTAATTTAAATGTACAGCATCTTGCAAAGTTATCTATTTAAAAATAAGTAAAAGGTAACCAGGAATGGAAGAGGCAAGATAAGATTGCAGCCTGCCCATTTAATAAAACAATAGGCTATAAATCTAAAAGCATTTTAAAAAATTGATTTATTGATATATTGAATTTATATCCCGCCCTTCATCCCCCAAGGGACCAGAACGGCATGTCAATAGAGGGGCAAGTGGCCCTCTATGAACTTTTGGAAAGAAGGTGGACTAAATGAAAATCAAATCAATTAGCAATTGTTGAAAGCTGGTGTATTTCCACAGGTTTATTGAGCGGAATGTCCATTTATCTTCTCAGATCATTTTAGCTGCAGCAGGGGCTGTAGTCAAAAGGGAAACCTCTTATCTCCGCTGTTAGGGGCCTGTCTTGTCCAGAGAGACTGTCTCCCCTCCTCTCCAGTGCAAACAGTTCACCTGCCTGGGTGGTGCCATCTCACCTTGTTGACTTTCTCCTGTAATTGCCAGTTTATCAGCTTTGCCCCTTAAGCACCCAATCCGCCTGGAATTAAAAGCAACAAATAAACTAAGGCACAAGTGTGCACGCCAAGATAATAGAAGGTTGATATTGGCCATCTTTTGTTGGAATAAGCAGGTAATTCCTTCAGCAGGGGATTGCTTTTGAAGGTATCACCCAATGGAACAGGTCCCAGTTCTGAAATGTAGATAGGATTCCATTTTCCTTCTGCCATCTTTGTAACAGTAAGCTCCTGCACACTCCCAAGTTTCTGCAGGAATTTTCTTTGTGTTCCCAGTTGCTTTCTATTCCAAATAATAGGAACTAGAGTTTGTTCTTCAGCTCCTGCATATTAGTATCAAGCATGTCCCTGTCCCATGTGTATTTGTGAAGTGTTCAGAGGGGAAACATTAGTGACTGTCTTTCCCAACCTGGTGCCCTCCATATGTTTTGGAGTACAGTTGACAGCTAACTGGGGGCTGATGGGTAGGGCTATGCATGGATACCCAGCCAGATGGGTGGGGTATGTATAAACAAACATACATTATTATTATTATTATTATTATTATTATTATTATTATTATTATTCCCCCCCATCCACCCTGTGCCTTCCCTATGTCAACCCCAGAGGGCATCCACCCTATACTGAATGCATCCCTGAAGCAATTTAGGAAGCAGGGCTAAAGGTTTATTAACCCTATTTTACCATCAAGTTAAAATATGGTCTAGAAAATATCAGGGGTTGCACTGAGCAATAGATCTAGAACAAGCAGAAACCTATGAAACATCAGAGGACAGAGGTTGCACATGATTGTGGTAATGTCAGTTGCCCCTTGGCCAGAAGAAAGTTACTTTCACCTTGCAGGTGCTCCCTTATGAAGCTTTGCCTTTGCCTCCCAGGTGGATTGGGTGACCTCTTGTGGTGGGTTGAATTACCACGCCAAAGCCAAGAAGAATTAAATGGGGATGGGGCCCCAACATAGACAGAGCTACAGGCATACATGCACCATTCCGTTTATCATCTGGTGTCTGGAAACAACTAGAAATAATCTGGGTTTTGTCCGCTTTGAGTGCTATTTTTAGCAGATATCAGGCGAGGCGAGGACACTTTATATTCAGAATAATACCACAATGGGAGATCAGTTTCATAATCGATTACTCCCTGTGTATTTGGTAGATTCGTTTGAATTTCTTTACTTAAGCAATCCAATCTGGCTTTGTCCAAATTGGGTTATTCCTGGTAATTTCCCCTTTTATCCCTCTTAAAAAGAATAAAGACACAACAGTCTTCTTTAAAAGTAATAAGTTTACTCACGTTCAGTTCACAGTTGGTTCCTTGAAGGCAGGCTTAAGCTTGTAGCTACAGAACAGAGTTTGAGTTCATCCCATATGGGAATGAGCCCATGTGCTCAAAATACGTCAGTATCGGCATCAGAAGAACAACAACAAGGGAAGATGGCTGCATGACTGGCCTTTTGATCGGGTCTCCCAAGGTCACGCCCTTCTACCTGGTCACACGCAGGGGGAGGAAGCTCCAGACTAGGTGTGACAGGAAGTCCTTCTGGCTGGAGTAATACCCTCCCTGCGTGTCCACTCTGGGCAAATAGAAAGTGTTGTACTTGACTGCTTATGTTACATCTCACAAATTCCACCAAAGGCACAGCAAAAAGACTGACTATTAATCCCCTACCATTGTAAGCAAGGGCATTCACCATTCTTCTCCACAGGTGGTTACTACCTGGAATAGCAACTTTGGTCATTAAATTTATATCCTGCCCTTTATCTGAGGAGCTCATAGTTCTTCCACCTTTTTTTTCTTCTCACAACAAACTTGTGTGGTAGGCTAGTGACTGGCCGAAGGTCACTCACCGAGCTTTATGGTCAAATGGGCACTTGAAACTAGGACTCCTGGGACAGACAACCTTGCTGTGTATGATATTTGTCCTTCCCACTAATGGTGAACCTGGAGGCATTCAGAAACAAACCCCTTAAGTTATATCTACAGCTAGCACACACTGGGCTTTGCGGATATACCGGTATATATACACAGGTGTTATTTCACTACATCATATGTATGTCCTAGAACAGCACCAACTTTTTTCCTAGGTGACAGAGGTTAAAGAGCCTGAACTAAACTCTGGGCAAGATAATGAGAGAATAACTAACACAGACAATCAGCAGATCATTCAAATTAATTGATTCGGTTTTGTCTGGCGTCTTTTTCTCTGGCTAAAAGCAGCATGAAATCTGTAGAAGGGGCTGTTATCTGTCTGTCTCTTCCTGTTATCTGGACCCTGCAACATAAGAGAAGCAGAAGGAGGAGGCAGGGGAACACTGCCTTTGAACAGGATCCTGGCTGTTCACTTGAAGAGAGTACAAAATGGCATCTGAGCAATTAGAGACCATTACAAGGAGGATAACTGACAATTCAGTTAAAGTCAAGGACTAAGATTTAAATGCCAGCACCTTTTAAAGATTATGGGGCAGGTTAACCTGGGAGTACAAGGCAGTTAAAATATATATATACTAGGGCGCAAAAAAATTCTGCTTGCAAATCAGATGTGCATGATGCAAGTCAAGAGTGGTACATATTCTCTCCATAGCTGCATTCTTGTAATATTACAGACTTTCTACCAAACCATTTGTATCCTTGTAGTACATCTTTTTCATGTAGCCTTACCATCTTCATACTTAGGAGAGAGACTTATATTGCGGTATAGCAGCCAGACGACCTACAATATCATTATATATAACCTTCTGATGCCAATCCTTTTGGTGAGCAAAACATGTGTGCTGTACTAATTTGAGACTACAAAACCCATGATGCAGAGATTGCAAGCGAAATACATGCTCAAATATTTGATGATTTATCCTTAAAATGATATGTAGCTAATAGTGAAATCACTGATGGGCAAGCAGAACTCGGTGTCATTTAAACAGCAGCCTGATTTTCCGATAATTATCTGTTCAGCTTTACACCTATCCCAAAATATACTGCCTACGTCTCCCATACTTCAGTTTACTTCCTATCAGCTTGCTGTGCCTCTTGCCAAACCACCTTTCCTTTACAAACAGCAGAAAAACAAGCATCTCTTCCGCTGCTTAGTGGGACTGCTGAGAAGATTTGCTAGCTCAACAATTCTGGACTGTGCTCCACAACTCTTGCTTTTGAAAATGAGCAGGGCTGTCCCCAGTGCCCATCCCAGCTAAACAATGTTTCCTGCCACCGTGGGTGCATCTTCTTTTACCTCTCGGCATCCTTACTTCAGGCTTGGCTGTATCTGAGTGGAGTCAAGGATTTCCTGCGTTTCAATCTTTTGCCCAGCCGATGAACAGGCGTGTCTTCAAGTCAGAGGTGAGGAACCTGCAGACTATAACATTCATCATGTCTGACTACTGGTCATGCTGGCTGATGCTGATGGGAGTTGGAGTTGAATGACTTCTGATGGGCTACAGGTTCCCTACTTGGCTGAAAGCCTTTCATTATAGCCCCCCATTATATATTGCCACTGTCCAACCTCGTGGTCCATCTATCCAGGTCCTGATGCAAATGCATCCTGTCTGCCCTCAAGTAGTTATGCTGTAACATAGCCAAAGGATGGTCATTGTTAGAAGCCTTTAAGTTCCAGCCCATCAGCTGTTAAAATCAGCCAGTGTTTTTTTTACTTGGTAAAGTTTCCAGAAAAAAAAGAACCATTTGCAATCTTTTCTGCTCTGTACAAAATGATCCATAAGAGCAATTTCATGATCTGCAAGTACAATCTGTGTTTAACAAGCAAGGAGATGGAAAGTTGAGCCAATGACATCTCGGAAGAGTTCACCAGCCCAGTAAACCAAGCCTGAACAGTTTTATTAGAGCCACTAGTAGTCCAAAGTGTATACTTAGATCCTACAAAAATATATTGGGTAGAAAACACTAGCTAGAAAGCAACACACATCTCTCCAACCTGGACAGCTGAATCGTTTCTTTCCTTTGTACAATTTTGCAGTGGTGTAAAATGGCAAGACTCATTTTATTTAAAGAACAATGACAGTCCCTGAAGAAGAACAAGAGGGACAATCATGTATCAAAAATAAGTTTTAACAGGCACTGTAATAACCTGTGAAATCAGAGTCATGGCAGAGAAGCTCAGGGGCCATTAAATGTAATGAAAGCAGCTTTCACTTTCCACATTTCCACTCTTACAGCAGTTTTACGCAAGCATTTCACAGGCATAACATTTACAATAGCAACTCTATATAAAGCCAATTTAATTATCTTTATCAAATGGCAGATAATAAATTTCACTGTTCAACAATGAAAATCAATTGTCAACATAAGCTATGGATAACAGCTAATAAAATGACGTTCTGTAAACCTGGGATGAAAAAGACTGGCTTCCGCGTTAACAGATTTAATAAAATTTCCTTCCCTGCTTTCAGGCCACCTATTCAGATGCTAGCTTGCTGGCTTGAGTTACATTATAGATAGAACCTAATATGAACAAATATCTGAGCAAATGCTTAATATTTGTTGCTACAGATTACTGAATCAGTGCTAAATTTGGAAACTATTGGTGACCCTGGACCCGAGAAAGAAAGAATGAACTGAAAGGACACATGTAGCACCTTCCAATGCACGGTCAGAGTGCATAGTTGCAGAAAGATTGGTTGAAACCCCAATGAGATTTGATTGTGTGGGATGTGATACATAAGTAGCAGTCAAGTACAACGTTCCTTGTTTTCCTAGTGGACATGCGGGGGAATGTTTGATCCAGCCAGTCAAAAACTTCCTGTATCCTCCTGACCGGGACATACTTCCTTTGCATGTGACTAGAGGTGGGCGTGACCTTACCTGTCCAGGTAACAAAAGGACAAGGCATGCAGCACTCTTTTTGACTTCCTCCGTTGTTGGAGCAGTTTTTAGCTAGAGATGCTCTGTTGGCCAACAGAGGACACTGGGAGTATCCCCATATGGGATAGCTCCACTTGTATATACTTTGTAACTAAGTCTGCCTTCAGGGATCCAACTGTGAACTGAATGTGAGTAAACTGCAACCAGTTATCCGCTGTGCATTTAAAAGGGGAATGTGAAACTCTGCTAAGTAAAGGAACTTGCTAGCGCAAGCTAGGAAGAATATTAATAAACAATATATCCTCTCCTGCCTCCCTGAACATTCCCCCAGATTGGGTTTTCAGTATCAGGTAAACTTTATTCAACACCGATGTGCATTTTTAGCTAACAGCACTTTTTTTTGCCGATACTACTTGACTCAGTCATACCTAATGATTCCTGCACTACATTCCCAGCACATTGCACTAAATATGCTGGGGTATTTACAGATGTTTGGCTATCCAGCTTCGACTTACAAGTTCAGTATTCCTTTAAAAATAAAATGTTATGGTGGCTCACCATTCCATAGTGCATCAGTGGCACAATGCCAGCTTCTTTACTATCTTACAAAATATGGGTGATGAGAGCCCACTAATTTAAAAGTGATTGGAGCTTGATAATAAAGACAGGCAGCATACATGCTTTTAAATGTTTTTAATTGTTCTTAAATGTTCTAAATAGGTTAATACCATTGGAGAGTGTTTGCCTGACAGCAGGAGCATAGGAACAATTCTGTAAGAGCCACACCCATGCTCTGCTGTAGGAGGCAAATGTCCTGGCTTAGCTTCAGGTCTCAGTTGTGGAGAAGACTCACCTTCTTGTGCTATATAGAGTAAGCCTCATGAGACAGAGCTCCAGGGTTTGATGACTCTATATTCTGCTGCTAAGGACGAGTAGTGATGTCAACAATAGACCTCGAACTTTAACCCCAATGGAACGATAATAGTTAGCAGAGACCAATGAATTTAAATTTTAAACACTAAAAGGCTGAAATTTGGCTTGGGTGTGGGCGTCGGTTCCATGAACTGGCCCGCATTCCTGTTTTTGTTTGTGGCATAACACAACTTACACTACTATGTACACTACTATGTGGTTTTATAAATTGCTTTCTGGTCCTTGACCGTAATAAAGATTTTACTTACTACTGCTGCTAAGGAATCTAGGATCCTTAAGATACAATAGGGTTAGCCGAACATCTACTGGGGCTTTCTTCTGAAATGGAGATCTGTTGAGTTCATCCCCATACATCTTCACTTAATGAGTTATGTGTATGAGGATTGTATCCCTGAGTCTGGGAAAGCCCATCAGAGCAAAGGCCAATCCGGGGAGGAAGGCTTGATACTAGAAGTGCTTCTGGTCATTTGTTAGAGAAACTCAGGTTAATTCAATTTACAAATAAGGCACACGTGTTTGATATGTTCAAAAGGCCTGTTGATTCCTCTTGCAGAAAAATAAGCTTAACGATGCTGGACATTTCATGTATTTATTGGAGAACAAAGTTAAAAATTCAAAAATAGTGAGTTAAAGCATTTATTAAAAGACTGGTATTTTCAAACTCTCTTCACAGCTAATTTGGGACACCGACATTATAGCACTACATACAGCTGTGAAACATTGAAGAAACAAAGACAAATGCTGTACATCCTTAGTTCTGTACTCTAAATGGATATCTTGACTTTGAAAAATTTGGGTCTCCTTTATCTTCCTCCCTGGTCTTTTCCAGGATGAATGCAGATCTGTTCTCTTTATCCTTGATACTCCTTTTATGCTGTAGGGTTAAAGAGCTCAGCTGATCATTTATTCCACTTTATGTTTTAAAATTTATGATACGCACTACAGTACACAGTTCACTGACTGGCAAAACCACACAGAAGATGACACTGGAAATTTGGCTCTTTTGAAAGATAGACATCACAATTTTAGACTGGCCTAGCAACTTAGTGATGATTTAAACCTGGGTCAACAAATGCAAAATATAATAATAATAATAATAATAATAATAATAATAATAATAATAATAATAATATATTTATAATCCGCCCATCTGGCTGGGTTTCCCCAGCCACTCTGGGCGGCTTCCAACAGAGCATTAAAATGCAATAATCTATTAAACATTAAAAGCCTCCCTAAACAGGGCTGCCTTCAGATGTCTTCTAAAGGTCTGGTAGTTTCCCCCCCCTTTTGACATCTGGTGGGAGGGCGTTCCACAGGGCAGGTGCCACTACCGAGAAGGCCCTCTGCCTGGTTCCCTGTAACTTGGCTTCTTGTAGTGAGGGAACCGCCAGAAGGCCCTCGGCACTGGACCTAAGTGTCCGGGCAGAATGATGGGGGTGGAGACGCTCCTTCAGGTGTACTGAACCAAAGCCATTTACGGCTTTAAAGGTCAGCACCAACATTTTGAATTGTGCTCGGAAACGTACTGGGAGCCAATGTAGGTCTTTCAAGACCGCTGTTATGTGGTCTCGGCAGTCGCTCCCAGTCACCAGTCTAGCTGCCGCATTCTGGATTAGTTGTAGTTTCTGGGTCACCTTCAAAGGTAGCCCCACATAGAGCGCATTGCAGTAGTCCAAGCGAGAGATAATTAGAGCATGCACCACTCTGGCGAGACAGTCTGCGGGCAGGTAGGGCCTCAGCCTGTGTACCAGATGGAGCTGGTAGACTGCTGCCCTGGATACAGAATTAACCTGTGCCTCCATGGACAGCTGTGAGTCCAGAATGACTCCCAGGCTACGCTTCTAGTCCTTCAGAGGCACAGTTATCCCATTCAGGACCAGGGAGTCCTCCACACCTGCCCTCCTCCTGTCCCCCCCCCCAAAACAGTACTTCTGTCTTATCAGGATTCAACCTCAATCTGTTAGCCGCCATCCACCCTCCAACTGCCTCCAGACACTCATACAGGACCTTCACTGGTTCCAATTTGAAAGAGAGGTAGACCACTTTCGTTTTGGACAACTGCAAGTACACATTCAAGTTCGCTTTACCTCTTTGTGAGAAGCCAGACTTTCTACAGGACAGTCCTAGGCCTGTATACTCAGGAGTCAGTCCCAGTGAGTTCAAGGACTACATCCCTAATCTTCTACATTTCCAGTGTACCTGTTACACTGAACTATGCCTATCTCCTAGCTATTATTAGTCCTGACAGAGCTGTAGATTGTTACAACCTTGTAATTTTCTTGTTCTACAGAAAATACAGCAGTTACCTGGAAGAAAGGCACACCTCCACTGATACACACACTTGTCTCCAAGAAGGAATCTTCACTTAGCAGGCTCCCGTTTGTCTCTATTATTTCCTCCTCCTCCAAATCATCCTGGGAACACAACAGTAAGCCTGCTATACTAGTGAATACAGATAGAAGCCCCGTCCTAAAGTTAAATGCACAGCTGAATGTTGCAGGGGCACCCCTCTGTACAAAGTCAGTTTGCTCTATAGTAGGGATGCAGAAGCTCAGTCCTGGGGACCACATCGCTTGCAAGCTCTACTTTGCAGCCTCCTTGTATGTTTCTGCCTGTCTCAAACATGTCCCAGGACTCTTGCTTGCCTGGATGGAGCCGGAAGGAGGTGCTTATGTAGCAGGCTAGTTTCATGAGTACATGACAAATGAAAATTCCTTGCTCTGCGCACTTTTGCCTCCAGCCCTGCCCACCACTGGTATGTGGCCCTTAAAAAAAAGGTTTGCCCCCTTGCTCTACAGCTACTTATCAGCCCTAGACCTGCAGGTATAGGGCGGTATGTTAAATAAATAAATAAATAAATAAATAAATAAATAAATAAATAAATAAATAAATAAATAAATAAATATCTCACTTCTGTTTATGTACCTCTGTGTCCCTGCCATTAATTATTACACATTTGAAGAAGCGTCTTTCCTCCCTCCCTCCCCCCCCTCTAAGCTTCCACAAATACCTTTTTAGGAGCTTTGGGCGTAGCAGCCTCTTCTGTCTGCTTTTGCCTTAATCTTTCCAGCAGGACATCGCGAGGTTCTGTTTTCACAACTGTCACAGGGTACTGGTATCCTCTCCTTTTTGGGGTGGCTCCTTCAGGAGAAAAGTAAGTTTAAGTGACACCTAAAATAGCCGTCTTTTGGCACAGAAAAGCTGCTAAATTCCACACACTTTTGGATCTCTCCATGACTCATCGTTTCCCTCCAAATACCTGTCGGGACATCCACTTTAAGTTCCTCCCTCAGGAAGCCATTAATGCGGGTTGACCCATCCTCGGTTTCTTCAAGGAGTATCTCTTTCTGCTTCAGCAGCACATTCTTATCATTCCTCATCCTGTCAAGGAGCCTCTTCAGGGCTTCCGCTTCAGTATCTTTTTGTCCGGCAATATGGTCCGTGACCTTAGCAACTGACGTGCTGCAATTCTCATCTAAATCCTGAAAGCAAAATGCAAGTCTTAAAACACTCCAGAGTTGTAGCAACCGGTAAACCTTTTCATTTTTTTATCATATGGTTCCTAATAACCACTGTAATAAATCTAAACTCCACGCATACACATGGCACCCAAAACCCAGAAGTGGGAAGCATCCTGTAGAGTCCTTGTGGCTCCTGAGGAGACCCTCCCCAGAGCCAGAAGAAGACATCCTCTTCAGGGTCAGAGAAGCATCTCCTCCCGAATCACAAGGATTCTCCACTTAAACACATTTCACTTATGCATGGGGAGCCCGGAACGTAATCCCCACATAAGTGGAGTTGGCTGTAATCAATCAAATGGAAACCAAGGCACTCAGAGGGACATAACAGGTCTTTTTAAATGGCAGCTATTTTTTTTGCTAATGAATTCACAAAAACTCCTAGATGAGCTTAATACTAGGAACTTTCTTTACAAAATGTGGAATTAATAAATATAATGCTGGACAAAAAGGGCTTAAGCTTGGTTTCATACATACAAAGGTCCATGTTCTCAGAAAACCAAGTTAGCTTCCAGGTAGCAAAAATATTTAAGTCTTCTTTGCCAGTTCTCCTCTACAAAGGCTTCTAAAATTCTAGAAAACCACTAGTGGCACTGCCCAGACAGACATCTCCTGACTTCTTTGTCAAATTATAAGCAACAGTGTACAGCGTAGTAGTGAACAGACACAGAAATTGGGCTGGGGCAAAAGGGAGCCGCAGCAGGTGTGGGGAAGGAATGAAGCACTCCAGTTTCAGCAATGTGCCCCAGCATGCTGCGTGCTCACCCTGAACCACCTAGTTTGCTTTAACTATGCTTTAATGTATCATGTGAACCAGGTCCTGTTGCCTCGGCAGGAAGGTTGACTAGAAAAAGTTGGTCCAGAATCAGGCCAGAGGGTAAACATTTTCTAAAAGTGCTATATTGTGCTTGAAAGCACATTCCACTGCACACAGAAATGATCATTCCATTGTACATCCTGGCACAACCGGAGCTCAAAGCAAGGGTACTGCAACTTCATTTGCCTTCATCAATATCAGTTAGCCAAATCTGATATTGATGCCACTTGTGATCAAACTTTCAGAAGGCCTCATCTGTACTATACAGTTAAAGCAGCATTATACCACTTTCACCGCCATGGTTTCCCCCAAAGTTTGCTAAGGGTGCTGAGAGTTGTTAGGAGACCAGAGCTACAATTGCCAGTTTCCAGAGAAGAGAGATTAACTATTAAACCACCCTGAGAATTATAGCTCTGTGAGTGGAGTAGAGGGTCCAGCACCCTTAACTAGCTAACATTCCCCAGATTCATTGGGAGAAGGCATGGCTTTTTAAAATGGTGTAGTGCTGTTTTAAATGTATAGTGCAGAGGGAGCCAAAATGTGTTTGAATTCTTCCATGTAAAGATAGGCAACTCTCCCCAACCTTGGCCAAATACTGGATGTTGAATAGGTCCAGCTTTTCCAACTGTTCTCGATTGAGAATCAAGCAATTTTCATGCCCAAATGTTACCCAGTCCAAGATGTTTTATATATGCTAGCCACAGACCGGTCTTGTCTATCTAAAGCAAGAGTGGGCAACCTACAGTATTTGGCCTATTTTGTGGGTGGCAAGGGGTGGAGAAACAGGAAGGTACACAACAACAACAAGAAGAAAAAACAGGAGGCCCAGCACACCGCTGCCCCTGACCACCCAACGCATTACCCCCAAGAGATTCTTCACCCATGGCCTAAAGTGGTACAGTACTTTTAGGAAGTCTGTCATTAGGCTGTAAGATGCTAAGTAACCTTGTAGATTCTTTGTAGGTGTTCCTTTCTGGTGCTGAGGAAGGCTGCCTGTTGATCAACAATGCAGTCCATCTTTGTAGCTGCAGTTTCTGCCCAATTACTTGTTTCCTGGCACATGTCTTTCAGGAGTCTGTCCAGGTCCTTGCAGTGGCTGGCTGATTCCAGCAATATCTGAACGTTTTCATCGTTGGATTGCCTGATCTCTTGTGAAAAATCATTCAGAGGCAGCATTAATCTGCTGTGCTGGGAGGTTGTAGAGTTGACAAGGCCAGTAGTCTGCCTGTATTAACAGATTTAGTAATAGATTATTAAAACTTTTGATCCAAGTACAGTCGTACGTTGGTTTTCAAACAGCTTAGTTCTCAAATGTTTTGGCTCCCAAACCCCGAAGTGACAGTTCCAGTTTTCAAACGTTCTTTGCAAAGCCAAAAGTCCGACTGGGCTTCTGCAGCTTCCAATTGGCTGCAGGAGCTTCCTGCAGCCAATCAGAAGTGGTGCTCTGGTTTTCGAACAGACTTCCGGAACAGATTTTGTTCAACTTCTAAGGTATGACTGTACTTGCTTTTAATGGCACACAGCAGGGTTAATTGCGTTGGCTATCACTTCCTATGTGTTGAACAGGTCACATTATTACTGTGAATACTTTCCTGCATTTATATTGTGTTTGAGTGCTCAAAAGCACTGAGCTGCAGTCCTTTCTTGATAGTGACTAGTAATTTTGGGGGCACTCTGCAGGACAAAGCCTAATCATAAATACAGTGTTTCATTGTGACAGTATCAATGAGTATCCTTAAGGATAGCTGAAGAATGTAGCAAAAGAAACAACCTTCGGGAACTCTGTTACATGAAGTTTTATTTCAGTGTTTTTCAACCACTGTTCCGCGGCACACTAGTGTGCCGCGAGATGTTGCCTGGTGTGCCGTGGGAAAAATTGTGTTTGATTCCTATTCAAGAGAATTACTTTATATATAGTCAATATAGGCACAGAGTTAATTTTTTTAACATTTTCTAATGGTGGTGTGCCTCGTGATTTTTTTCATAAAACAAGTGTGCCCTTTCCCAAAAAAGGTTGAAAAACACTGTTTTATTTAATTCATCCAGCAGGCACACCACAGCTTACAACTACCAACAGCTCTCTGATTTTATGTTTTATTAAATATATAACCTTTGAACAAGTAACCACAAAAATAGGTCAGGCACCCACCTTGTTCAGAAACTAATTTAGACCATTTGATAATAGTTTGGAAGCAGTCCTAAACTTAAGTTTTATTCATGCAACTCCCACAATAATTACTCATTACTAAGTTCATAGCAGTCACAACTTATTAATGCAAGTCCCCAAAAAATGTACAATAAGTCAGTCAGTTATTACTAGGTGCTGCATTCAAGCATGCTTAGGTAAAGGTAAAGGGACCCCTGACCATCAGGTCCAGTTGTGTCCGACTCTGGGGTTGCGGCGCTCATCTCGTTCTATAGACCAAGGGAGCCGGCGTTTGTCCGCAGACAGCTTCCGGGTCATGTGGCCAGCATGACAAAGCCGCTTTCTGGCGAACCAGAGCAGCACACGGAAACGCCGTTTACTTTCCTGCCAGAGCGGTCCCTATTTATCTACTTGCACTTTGACGTGCTTTCAAACTGCTAGGTGGGCAGGAGCTGGGACCGAACAACAGGAGCTCACCCCGTCACAGGGATTCGAACCACCGACCTTCTGATCGGCAAGCCCTAGACTGATTTTTAGACTCAGACTTCTACATTTAGAAGGCTCACACATTTGAATTCTTACGTAGCCTACCTGCAAAATTATTGCAGGGTAAGCCTAAGGAACATGTGTGTAGCCTTTAAAAGACTTTTAAGTGATAAGCAAGTTGAAAAGCTTCCTTACAAGGATATGCTTTCTTGGGCAGCACTGATACTCTTCTTGACCATTTCACCTTTCTCTAGCACTTCACTTAGATTCTGCTGGGTTTCTTGCTCTAGCAGGCCCAGAGAAGCAAGAAGCTGGGAAGAGGCCTAGAACAAATGCAGAGAATTAAAACACAAATCTACTGGTTTTTAGAGCCACAGCATAAAAAGAAAGCCAGTGTACTTTTGATGAACATGGGAAAACATTTTAAATATTCTGCTGCATGGAACTTCAGGCCCTCGACAGGTGCTCGTGGATTAGGAATGGGGACAGTTACCTGCTGCACTATACAAGTTGTACATTAGGCCGACAAGCATATTCAAAAATAACATCAGTTCCTACAGATAATGGAACCTATATTTAAGTACACTGTTCTCCAGCACTTTTAATCTCCTTTTCGTTCAATATATGACCCCTCTTATGCATGCTAAAACCTCGTTGTTTCCGTCTCTCAGATGCACACTCAGGAGCGCAACACTCAACTCCTTCATCTACCTAAACAGGGTGCAGCCAGCTGGCACTCACCTGGTTTCACTGCACACTGCTGTGCAGGAAGGTATCAGTGGCAGCAGGCAGGCATGTTGAAATTCATGACACAGCAGCAGCTAGGCCATATTGCACAACACACTAACCCTGTTACAAATTGGGGGTGGGGCAGGACAGTGGTGCAGAGGGAACACAGCACACGAGAGTGAAGTGCACAGAAACAACCCCCCCCCCCCCAGGTGCAGGGTACACAAAAAAGTGTTTATTTCTTGAATGAACCCTATGAAACAACAGATAAACTTCCAGTTCCCATACAAAGAAATGTGGCTTGTATGCACTGCTCAACACAAAAAGGCCAAATATGCTGTGTTATATGCCCTTCTCCTGCATATTGCGGCATTTAAATGGAACCTGAAGTTGAGAGCTGCAACTTGACTTTCCCCACCTCTACAGGATGGCAAATGCACAACTTCAAACATAAGACAAAGGGCACCAGAACCAGCAACCCTCACCAGTCCAGTCTGCCTATCAACCATAGTCACAGTTCTGCCTGCCTCTGTCTGATTGCATTGAGGACCTGCAGAGACTAACTTGGCCTATACCTTATTGTGCTGCAAAAAGCAGAGATACCTTTTTAAGGGCCACCTTAGACAACACCACTTCTTCCTGTAAGCTCTCGCAATCATGTTGAAGTTGAGCCAACTTCTGGGAAACGTCGTCCTGTAGTTTACTCAAAGCAAGAGAATGGTCTTGGAAGAATATAGTCATTTCCTCTCTATAACCTGTCATCTATAAACAAGAAAACGATAGATCAAAGTTCAGAAATACACCAATGTTAGGGCTTTTAGTAGGGTTTTAAAAAATTACTTCAGCTACACAATCTCTGTACACATCCACACACAATGCAAGATCAATTCACAACGCCAAAGCATGGGACATTTCACTACCTGGCTTAGATACTTTCTTAAAATATTATTGATGTGGCTGTTATATATATTTTATATCAAAGAAACTTTCGCACACACTTGAGTACAATAGTTCAGGATATTGCAGAAGCTGTTCAAAAATTACCTTTTCAGCCAGGGATGAATATTTATGCAAATTATCATGAACTTGAGAGTTCAGGTTCAGAACAAATTTCAACACAGGTGACAGACTCCTCAAAGCTTGGTCCAATCCTGATGTGTGCTCTTCCTAGAACCAAGAGTAGATTGTGGGGTATAAGACGACAGTTCTTCTACTTTAAATCATTTGAGTTCAGTAAGAAAACTGATTGTTGTGGAAAGTGGAAAAAGAAATGTTACAGCTCAAAACCACCTATGGCTTCTTGTTAAAAAGCCATGTCAGCTCAAAAATTAAGGTGAGGGCAGTTGTAATCTGGCTCCAGAAAATGGCTACTATACTACTGTCTGGTAGAATGGTCAAGGATGTACAGAAGGGTGGCAGCTGATTGAGCAAGACCAGGGGTCAGCAAACTTTTTCAGCAGGGGGCCAGTCCACTGTCCCTCAGAACTTGGGGGGGGGGGTTTGAACCAATTCCTATGCCCCACAAATAATCCAGAGATGCATTTTAAATAAAAGGACACATTCTACTCATGTAAAAACAAACTGATTCCCGGACCGTGCACAGGCCGGATTTAGAAAGTGATTGGGCCAGATCTGGCCCCTGGGCCTTTGTTTGCCTACCCATGAGCAAGACTTTGCTTGAGAGCTAAGGCAACTCTCAAGATGCCCAATGACCAAGTACCTCAACTGTCGCAATGAAGTAGATAGGTCATTTCAGCTGATCAATTGCTGTATGACTATTATTTGTTTTCTGTTACAGCTGAGAAGCATTTTCCCTACAGCCGCTGGCTATATTCTTTCCTAGCTTCTTCCCTCAGGCCACTCTGCCAAGGAACAGGGAATGGCTAGGGAGACGGTTAATGAGGCTAAACGAGAACCATTCAAAATATCAGTAAGTGGCTTCTACACGTCATCTCTTTTGCTGACTGCAGAGCCCCTCCTTTTCTGGTTCAGAGAGCCATTATCAGTTACATTTCCACATAGCTATGCATTTCAAGCAATCACGATATTTTACAGAAACAATTCAATAATTATTTAGAAGTGTTACTGCCAACGGCACTTATACTTACTAAGAGTTTCCGGAGATCATTTTTATTTTGAGATGTCAGTGACTCCTGATTCAGTATCTTTTCAGAAGCTAGAGAAACTTCAGTGGAAACCATCTCCTGCAGAGAGCCGAACGCTGAAATTATAGCTGATGCAGTAACTCCAAAAGCTGAAGAATTGGCAGACAGAAGATCACCTACCAAGAGAGAGACAGGTGCCACAGTTTGAGTGAGTCACTTCTCAACAGGACAGTCTTCCCCATGATTTCAGGAACAAGTCTGACTACAAATTCAGTTTCAGGGGAAGGGAGGTCTTCTGAATGACTGCTGCACAGAAAGATGAACTGAGGCACTTACCAACCGAAGAAGTGTAAGAGTCCAGCATTTGTTGGTGTTTCCAACAGTTCTCATTGATGGAGTTCTTCATATCACAGAAGAAGGCATTCATGTGGTCTGCAAATGTCTTTTGGACCTCCACATTATGCTGTTCGACTGCTTTTTTACGATCCAATTTTGCATGCAGACCCGAAACATCTGTGGTTGTTTCTTTAACAGCACTAAGCAGCTAAGGCAGAAAGGTTTTGACAGCTTTCAGTTCACATCACGCTGATTACAAAATCAGTACAGATTAAGTGATGTTAAGCCACCTTCAAATCAAACAAGGAATTATTCCAAATTGTAGTAGATAGCATCTAGTATGAGCACTCAAAGGAAAACCTGTGTATGGACAGTTGCTCACACACGGCTTCCATGCAGTCAGGACTCTCGCACAATTGTGTTCTCGGTCATATTAAACCCCTACGTTTAAGCAGTTTAGTGTTTGGGAATCAGGGGCAGACTCTGTAGTGCAGTCTCACACTCAGTTTTTAATCTAGTGCCAACATGCAACACAAAAAAAGCTAGTGCTGTAACTAGAGGTGGCCCAAACTGCATGGAAATCTGGGCTCCAGAAGTGAAAGTTGAAGAGAGCTACTGAGTTCAGATAGCTTGCTGGGGAACACACTATTTCCTAGCAACTTCAAAGCTTCATTCCAAGGCAACCCTGTGCCTTTTGCTGCGGGGCATGGTGCTAAAACACACTTGTTGCATAAACAGCAGCAAACAAAATAAAAGGAGAGATAGAAGGGGTGGGATGTTGAAGCTTCAGTCACTATGTCAATGGCTAGTTTCTATGCCCAAGGTTCAAGCTACTTCAGTGAGGAAAAGACAAAGCTGAGAGGGTAAAAGGCTCTACAAGCCTTGCCTGAACACATGAACAGTGCATGCCACTGCCCTCTGGATTCCCTTCATGAGAGAAGTAGACCATTCTCTCCCACTTCTATCCCAAATCATGAACAGATCATTCTTATGGTCTGGTATGCACTTCAAGATTTTGAAGGCGGCCTGAAAACATATGCAGCGCTGTCAGCGTAAGTTATAATCATGACGTTGTAAACGTATTGCCCATTCAAGTGCTAGTGGGGGTGGGACACCTTGGAGTGAATTTTGCTAACCTTAATTGCAGTGCCATGAAGTTTTTCTTCTGTGTTCTCCAAAGCTGATGCTATATACACTTCTTCCTCAAGAAGTACCTTGGTTGTTTCCAAGTGCTTCTGTGTGTCTTCCAGCTCTTTTTCCCTAACCTGCAGGTTTGTCTTGCACTTCTCCATTTCACTTTTATGAACTGTGAATAACTCAGTAACCTGCATTGAAAGTAATCCAAAACAGTTAAAATACCCTTGAAAGAAATACTATGATCTGTTAGAGCAGGAGTGGGGAACGTCTTTGACCCAACTCTTTATTTCTCCCCATCTATGGGTGAACTTTGTCAGGTGGGCAGGATCACCTGTGAAGGAAGGGAGCCAGGGAAGGAAAAGCTTGCTGCTAATGATTATCAGAACAAGCCATGGTTTGTTGTTGCATATGAATGGAGATATTGTCAGACTGCTTTGTTATAGGAAACCAGAGTTATTTGTTACACTAGCTTCAACAAATTTAATTTGCATCTCATGGAAAAGCTTTCACATGAACAAAAGTTGACAATGCTTTAAATATATTGCATCAAGTGAGTAAAGTACATTATTGTCTCCTTTTTCTTACCAACATTGTCCATTCCTGTATATGCTGAACGCTGTTGGTTAGATGGGAACATGCTTTATTTTCATCTAGATATTCTAAAACTTTTTCAGAATGTAAACGCATTACCCCTCCTTACTCCTCCCAAAAGGAGCCACGTAGAGTAATAACAGTCTACCAACTTACTCTTTTCAGTTCTTCCTCCATTGCTCCAATTTTCTCAATATATTCTGCAATTTGTTCCTCTTGAACTGTCAACTTCCCATTAAGAGCACTAAAATTAAAAATAAATCATGTATGGTGAACACTGAACAAGTTAACTGCCTGTGCAAGACAATTAAATATTTGTAAGAGCAAGGAAAGAAAGACATATCTGGAAATTCCCTGTTTAAACGCTATTATGATTTTGAATTTCTTCTATCACTCATTATCGATACAGATTTCTTTTTAAGATATAGGAGCAGCCTGTTTACAATGAAGTCTCTGAGATTAAACAAGTGCAAGTGGCCTGTAACTTATACAATGGTACCTGTAGTTACGAACTTAATTCATTCCGTAAGTCCGTTTTTGACCTGAAACCGTTCTTAACCTGAGGTACCAACTTTAGCTAATGGGGCCTACCGCTGCTGCCAACACGCAATTTCTGTTCTCATCCTGAGGTAAAGTTCTTAACCCGGGGTAGTACTTCCAGGTTAGCGGAGTCTGTAACCCGAAGTGTTTGTAACCCAAAGTACCACTGTACTTTAGGCATTCTAATATATAGATAGGAGTGTGGTACTTTAAAAACAAAATAATTATGTAGAGAAACGTTGCCTGCACAACATATTAGACAAGCAGAACCTGCAACAAAACATTGTAAATGTATGACCCACACGCTCCTTCAAGATGGTACTAACTGCAAAGGGGTTCATGGTGGTCGATTCACACTCCCCCCACCCTTCCTTTTCCAACTGACACTCAGCAATCTGTGGCTGTCAAAGGCCACGGAACACGTTCGGTCATCATTGCATTGCTGTCATTTTGGGGAATTTTTAAAGAAGAGTTTTGCTCTTCTGCACACTTCGGGTTTCACCAGACCGTGCGGATGCCTCAATGGCACTGTTGCAGCTCCAACCCTGTTGGCACTCAATAACCTGAGTTCATTAATAGAGGATATAAGCAGCACCTGAAACAAAGCATCTTAAGGTATATTCACCTTCTACCATTAGTGCTCTTTACTCACAGTTCTAGTTAGCTGTGCCCTCCTCAAAAATATTCCATTTCATTCCTTCCCACGTGTTCCTATTTCTTCTTTTCTAACCAATGCTCAATATCCATTAGCTACTGAGCATGGCCTGTTCTCACTGGGCTATTGGGGGGGGGGGTGCTCTTAATTTTTTTTAAAAAATAGATTGGATTTGTATAAAATCCTCTCATGTTGAAGCCTCCCTCTTGGCTTTTGGCACCAGTCCTATTATCACTAACCATCTGAGTTCACGATTAGAGGAAGAAGCGAAGATGCCATGCTGATCCGCAGTGGCCAAGCTTTGCTGTTTTCAAAGTACCAGTACTCACTCATAGTTTTCCACAGAAATGTAGACACCATTTTTCTCTCGTGCAGAAGTAAGATCTCGTTTCAAACGTTCAATCTCTTCTGTATATTCCTGTTAAAACATCAGTACAGTGTTGATACGTATCCTCCAAGCTGACTGGCCTTTGCAAACCCCAATCTCAAGAGATCTTGCACTGCAACAAATTGAACTAGATCTGCCCTGCAATGCAGTAGGTAAGATCTGAAGAGAACTTATACATAATGAAAGTATACTGAACCTTAATGAGTGCCCGTTTCGTGAGTTTCTGGTTCACTTCAGGCTTATTCATGATATTTTTAGCCCTGTGGGCATATTCAAGAGTACTCAGAGTTTCCTGTTGTACAAAAGATATAAAAGTGACAGATAAGTGTTTTCTGTTTCAGCAAGAGCAGGCCTATAAATATATAATCAATCTCCACTAGTCAATCCCAATGGGGAAAGTTGAATTTCTGTATAGAGAAATGGCATCTTACTCTGTGATCTGCTGTGCATCCTACCAACTTTAATCAGTCCTGTCTACACCAGGCTCCAGGGCTGTAACTTGATTTAAAATAAATCATGGTTGACCAAACATTTGAGTTTTAAAGTTGACAAAATCTGCACATTTGTATATGTCTTAAAAACATGCATTTTAAAGAAAATTGGTATACAGATGACACAGTGCAGCAACCACCAACTCAGAAGAAAAAGGAGACTTGTGGCACCATTTAAAAAAAACAACTTTATTATGAAATTTGTTAGCCTTTAAGGTGCCATGTGACTCTGTTGTTTTTGCTTTAACAGGCTAACTTTCTCGAAATCCTCTTGGAGGAGGCATTCCTGCTTGTGTCAGAGAGAAGGTGGTAGAAATCGTTAGTATTTTCTAATACAATGATACAATTCTGTGATAGTTAATTTTTTTGTATTTTTTTTAAAGCCTGCTGCTCAATAGAGACGGAATCTTACTTAATTGAGAATTTTCAAATTAATGTAGCTCGTTAATTAACTAAACACTGTAGGTTTACCAGCATCCTATCTCTTATCATCCACAGGAATCTGTATGTTCTCAGCCACTTTTACAATGCTTTAGGAAGGCTTAGATTAGCACCCTGCAGCATACACAGAGTTTCCCTAGATTAGGTTAGGAGTCCAGTGATGAAGTCTTGGAAGGCCACCCAATCACCCAAGTTATCTTTGAAACAAGGTTCTTTTCAGCCACTAACAGAGTCTGAAGGCAAGCACCTTACCTCCAGATTGCTCGATGCTGGAGAAACGGTAGCAATTATGGAAGTTTTTGTGCGCCCTCCAAGGGAGTCCTGCAGGATTCTAGTGAGCTTAGATTCTCTGTATGGAATGTGAGGGGTTCTTTCAACAAGTGCAGTAATGACTCTTCCCAGAGTCAATAGGGACTGGTTGATAGTTCCAGCTTCACGAGCTCTTTTGTCAACTGCTCCAGAACGACCAATATTCTCACTTCCTGCCAAATCAACCTGGAAGAAATACCGTGTCTAGGTTAATAAGCTGTTACAATCATAGGTGAGACCTTACTTTCAAATTGTATAATAAGCCAACACAAGTAGGTAAAGTGTGGCCTACTTTTTGCAATGAGCCAAACTCTCCTGTGCTACATGCCTATCTGCTAGGGGTGCGTGCAGATCCCTGATCTGCCTTCTGCTGCCCTGGGGGGTCACCCACCCTGGAGCTGCTCCCAAAACAATTCCAGGGGCAGGACTAATGGTTTTAAGACCCAATTTTAACACAAATTTAAAATAGGTTTCAAACTAGAGACAGGGGATGCAAAGGCAACACGCAAGATCAAATCCTGCTGCTTACCAGCTGACACATTCAATTCTGTGTGGCATCCACATGCCACAAGATTGATACTGCTGCTCCAACAGCTGTGTGGCATGGATCCTCAGGGGTGTCAGGCAGGAGAGCTGCGGCATTCCTTTTGTTTCATACCTTCTCCCATGAAGATGCAGCCACTGATCAGAGAAGTCTTGGCTCTTTCCCCATGGTTTTTCCACCTTGCTTGCCTCTCCTTTCTGCCTGATGTCCTGCCCATTCCTTGACACCCACAGATAATTCTGGGCCCATCCAACCAAACTTGCAGTGATCAGTGGTTTTTGTGCCCGACTTATCTGAGGCCCTCTTAATATGCTCCATTGGGCTCTGGATTCAGGCCTTGGGCAAGTCTGGTGCATTGCCTTAGCACCTATGGTCTCTTAAGACATGCATTTTAAGATCACTTTGTCAAAACATTCAGTAAGAGTTTTCATGGTTTTCAAAACAGCACTGTGTCCCCCACCCCACCCCATATTTTTTGTTGCTCCTATATATAATCTCTTCTTGGGCTAATCCAAAGTATGGGCACCTACCAAGTTTAGCTTCCCAATTTTAACAAGCTCTTCACCATCTGTTGTTGTTTCTTTCATGTGTAGCGTGACAGAGAACACCGAATGGGAGCGACTGCAAATGGAGTGAAGTATTTCAGATAAATATTCCAGTGGACATTCAAAACACTCTCACACACACAGGTCCAGCATATTCACTTACATCAAGTCAACTCAAAGTACTGTAGAAGCTAAATTGGCTCATTTTACAGATTTTCTTCAACTTAGAATATGTGCTGCCACAAACAGCAGGACAGAACTGTTCTACCACTGCATTTTCCAAGCTCTGCAAATATCCCAGCTACAGTACAGCACCTTCTCTTTCACAAAGCTTCATTAATAAAGCCTTTTGTTTCTTATTGCAAGTAGGACTGCAGGAAGTATTCTGTGTTGGTGGCTCTGGCGCCACCTGCTGGCTTCCTGCCTCCAATGCATTCTTCCATATAAGTGGGCAGAAGGCCTGATTCAAACTGTTAGATGGGACTCTTCTGGGGGCATAGAACCTGGAAAGGGAGAAGGCTTATGGGTGATGGGGAAACAGCATCTAAGGGCAGCTTAAACCTTCTTTCCCCACTAGCCAAAACCTGGGTGGCTAGTAGCGGACTCCCACTGATCCACACTGGATTTGTGAGGGTGAAATGAGCTTGTGTTGTCGCCTCAATTCAAATGCAGTTTTCAAAGAAGAGAGTTCAGAAGGAGTTCTTATGCTTCCTTGTGAGAAAACAAAGAAACATGACAACCAAACTGTCGTGAAAATGAAGGACTGTAAGCTCAATAGTATATAGTACATACTTAATGCAAATGCTCCCAGGTTTAGTCCTTGGTATAGCCTGTCTAAAAACCCCACAGAACTGTTTCCTTGCACTGAGCTAGATGGACCAGTGGTCTGATTCTACATAACGCAACTTCCTATATTATTTTCTACAAAAACTCAACCAAATAAGACAGATGTAACACTAAGTAGTGGAGTACTTGATTGTTCTGCCTGCTGTAGCAACTGCAATGCACTATGCTAAATGCCCTATGATTTTTAACTGTATTTTTATTGCTTCTTTTATTTCTTATGCGGAATTTTATTGTGTTATAATTTGCATTCCACAGAATTCAATATCAAATATATTTTCCTTGGAGGACAAGGGAGTACATAAACATACAAAATAAAAATGAATAAAATAAATAACTATATGTTATATTGTTGTAACCTGCCCTGGGTGCTTATGGTAAACCTTATAAATGAATAACCTCCAAAGGTGGAGGTAACTGGAGCAATGTGTTTAATGAAACCTG
This sequence comes from Lacerta agilis, assembly GCF_009819535.1. Classification (NCBI taxonomy): domain Eukaryota; kingdom Metazoa; phylum Chordata; class Lepidosauria; order Squamata; family Lacertidae; genus Lacerta; species Lacerta agilis. The sequence continues at coordinate 34,370,049 of NC_046316.1, forward strand.
CAGCAGACAAGGACCTCATAATCCAAAACATCTGGGGGGGGCTTGCCTAAGGGAACTATTGGATATAATTCTTACATATTAGAATCATAGAATTGTAGAGTTGGAAGGGACCTGAGGATCATCTAGTCCTGCAATGCAGGAATATGCAGCTGTCCCATACCAAGATCAAACCTGGCATTATCAGAATTATGCTCTAACCAACTGAGCTAGCTAGGTGTTTTTCTTTTTTTATTTACCAATACTATGAACGAACAAGACTTCTCATCGAGAGAGAAAGACATGTTTCTTACCTGGAATACTGGTTCATTAAAGTAGCTGCAGTGGTTCTTTTTGCTGCTCCCCTTTCTAAAATCTGATAAACTTCATCCTTGTTATGTACTGTTATCTCTTCCAAACCCTTGATTATGACACCTCTCTGTCACAACAAAATGCTAGGTTAGCAAGTAATTTAAAATCCCACAGCCTTCAGGAGAAGCCAAATCAGTGTTTGGGGTTTTTTTTTTACCTTGTTACGTGGGTCATCAAACATTTGCAGCTTTTCCCCAACATCTGGAGAGGGATTCAATAGATCAAAGAGCTCCTCGTTGTAGATTTCCAACAGAGATACTTTCACAGAAAATTCTGTACCACTTTCAGCAAGCTTTTCAAATATTTGATGCAGTGTACGGGGAATTATGCCAGCTAATGGATCCTATAATTGAAAGTAAAGAAATAAAGCATACTAGCATTAACTAGTTTTCTAGTTTAGGAATCTGACACTAGAATGCTAGCATGAGCATACATCTTTAAAATGCAAGTGTGTCTAATACAATCCATTACAGTGGTGCCTCGCTAGACGAAAATAATTCGTTCTGCGAGTGCTGTCGTATAGCGAATTTTTCGTCTTGCGAAGCACCAACGAGAGAATAGCGGTTTGACGAAAAAAAGAAAAAAAAAATCGGAAATTTTTTCGTCTTGCGAGGCAAGCCCATTGAAAAATTCGTCTTGCGAGAAAGCCTTCCGCTAGCGAATGCCTTTCGTCTAGCGAGTTTTTCGTCTAGCGAGGCATTCGTCTAGCGGGGTACCACTGTATATATAGTTTTATGCTGGAGACACTGAAAATGTTATGATTTTGAGGTGGTTAGGCTATAATCCTGAGCCCCACATCCAATTCCTGGATCCATCACAGTTCAATTAGCCAGGCCAGGCTGGTAATGGCCTGCTAAGTATGAGCTGTTAAGGGAACAAAGGGAGTGGCTGTGTCAGAGGGCAAATGTGTGTGCCTCCTTCCCTGGATACCAGTAATTAGAAAGACAAAAGGCCTGAGTTTAGAGTTGAATTGCAGTGATGTGATCTAGACCTAAAGCAGCAAGATGGAGAGAGAGTCAGAGCAATGTTTGATTTTTTGTTGGAATCCAAAACTGTGGCTATGAGAGAAGCAAGACTTTATTTGGGTGGTAATGCTAGGAAGCCCCTCAGGTTCCTATATGTGTACGGTAAATAAACCATATATCAGAGTCTCCACTATGCCTCATTCCAAAAGGAAACATAAGTGCCTAGAATCTTGCACCACTCAGAGAAGGGTTTGTGCGTATTTTCCAGGAAGACTTCCTTCCAAATAAACATGCATAGGATTCTGCTGTTTGTTAATTCCTCATATTTTACCTCTTCCCATGTGTATTCTTCATTAGGTGATCTCTCCCCTTCCATAGTGAAGGTCTTTCCTGTTCCTGTTTGACCATAGCTGTATAAAGGAATTTGGAATGTTAACTTCAGGAACAGATATAGATGGAGTTAGAAGAAAAATAAATATGATACTCACGCAAACACTGTACAGTTGTAACCCAAAAGAACTTCATTCAAAATCGGGCACACTACACTCCGGTACACGTCAATTTGTTTAGCCTGAGCTCCAAAAACCTGCAGAGTTCATACAAGGCATCATTGCTACACGTTTTTCAGTTATGAAACAGGAACTCTCCAACTTGCCACATAATTTCACCAGTGTCAGAATTATATTCTGATTTAGCTACAGATTCTCATCTCCCAGTCTGTCATCTCATGCCATTTGCACCTGCTTCCCCCCAAGAAGAGTGGTAGAAGTTCCAATTGTTTTCCAATCAAGGGAAATTTTTGTGGTGTAGTACAGTCAGTGTAGTGGTGTAGTAGTTAGTGTTGAACAAGCACCTGGAAGACCAGGATTAAAATTCCCACTCTGCCATAAAACCCACTGGTTGACATTGGGCTACTCACAACCTTGAGTTACCTGAAGAAAAGATGTGAAAAGAAAGTAATAAAAGGAACTTTTTCTTATTAAAGTTCGTTTTTGTAATAAGAAAAAATCTGCCCTTATTCCCTTATGGGGTACACAAGAGCCCTTGCAAAGTCCTTTGAAAGTTCTCCATTGGTAAGAGGAGGTAAGCACCCATTGTTTAGGAAAGATGTTGGCCAAATCAAAGGTTTTCAAGGAAATGGGTGTTTTGGAAAATATAGGACTTTTCTAAAATAAAGCTGAGGTTTTGTATTTAACTTTTAGTTTAGTAGGCACTGGCTACCAGTAATTCCATGCAGACATGTGAGCAAGATGGTGAAGGGGGAACAGATCACTCATCTGTCCTCTTACTTTCTATAGTAGGCATGGGGGAAGGGAGTGGGAGGAAATACTTTTCTTCCACAATCAGTAAGTATGCTGGCAGAGGAGATGGAGTGAGCCATCCATCTTCCTGCAGTCCAGATGGGCAAAGCACTTTTTGGGCTTGTTTAGAAGGCTGTGCTAGGAAACCATCCTCTCCCCCACGTATCTGAAATAAATACCCGTTTTCTATGGACATTTCATGTTCTATAGGCAACTTAAATAAGGCTGATCAGATAGGTTACCTGTTACATGACAAGAGACTTGCCACTCCCACCTACCTGTTAATTCTTCCCAGCGTAAAAGACTTATAAAAACCCCACTTCCTATCCATATACTGTAGTATTTGCAAATTATTTTTAAAGCTAGTTCAATTTATATTATTCCACAATTGAAAGTGCTGCATACTAGCTCAAGAAGTATGCTCATTTAGACGTGACATTCACTTAGGGCTCAGTGTTCTGCGAATGAGCATCAGCCTCATATGCTTCTCACATTTTCTTCCTCTGGTGCAACTGTGCTGAAAACTGTTGTCTCCATTTTTCACTAAGTGTGGTTTATGATCATGTCTGAACCCAAAAAAGTCATGAGTCTTAACTATAGTTTAGAGAAAGGAGCCAACTTCAAACTAAAGTTTATGTTCTGGCTTGGTTCCCTATACCACCGTTAAGACTAACTTCAGTTTCATAGTTACCGTACTAGTAGAGTAGAACAGATGGGAAACACACAAGGGCCAAGGTAGGCAACACTAAATCAAATTGTTAATTATGTTCAAATCAGATATGTCCATCTGGTCCTAGTATTATCTTGTCTAGTATCTATTCAGTTTGGAAATGAATCCTTAGGGTCTTAAGGCAAAGGACTGTCCAACCAGTTGTACCTTATCCCAATGTCAGGGATCGAACCTGGACTCTTCTGCATACCAAAAATATGCTCTGTTCTGAGCTATGATTCCTGCCCTATAGTCTCAAAACTGGTAAGATAGCTAAGACGTGCTAGGAAGCCAACAAAATAGTGATACTTACCATATCAAATGTGTACGTTTTCTTCGTTGTTTTATCCATCACCCCTCCAGTGCGAACTGAAATTTCTTTCTTTCCATTTTCACACTCTACCACAGAATGGGAGTTAGATTTGCGCTCAGCTGCATTGAAGGGCCTTTAAAAAACGTTAAAAGAGTTGTGATGTGGGATTCTTGGAAAATCTGGAGTTGTGGAAAGTTTTCCAATGCCCTAAATCTACTGAGATTCAATACAGCATGTTTACTGGGGCTATATTTAGAGACAGTGTTCTTGAAGCGACTAGCATGAGTTTGGCCAAACTGCGGGAGGCAGTGAAAGATAGGCATGCCTGGCGTGCTCTGGTCCATGGGGTCACGAAGAGTCAGACACAACAGAATGACTGAACAACAATATTTAGAGAGGATAACTAAAAAGTATGCTATGCATTTAGGTGATGAATCAGCATCTCCTCCTGTCCCCCAACATTATGTATTTCAGTATTATGACTGAAATATATGATTAAGAAAATATCAAGCATACAATTTGATTTAAATGTTATTGGTAAGCATATTTACACTAAACTTGGAATTAAATTGTCACAAGCAACCAGATAATGGAAACTGAATTGCTGGAGATTGTCAAGCTAGAAGAAAAATGACTCATCTCACCTCTTTAACCTTGTTCTTAATAAACAGATAGCTTTTCTATTGACATGCGCTACTTAAACCTCTTGGGAAGAGGCAAGAGGGAATAAAAGATGGCATAACAAAAAAGGCACAATGCTTTTTTTCTTTTTTAAGCAGATAATGGAAGACAATCATCACCACTGTCTACAGCAGGCTGTTTAATTTCAGCTCCCATTATTCTTGTCCACTGACTATGCTAGCTGGCAGGGGTGCCAACTTGAATAAAATATTGGGGGAGGGGACAGGCAAGCTGCACCTGGCATAAGAAATCACATGTCACGGTGCATACAGCATATGAATGGCAATGGGGGGAAGCTTGGCTCCTATGCTAGCTGGGTTTGATAGGAGCTGCAATCTAATAACATCCGGAGGTGCATGTGTTGGCCACACATCAGCCATTCTTAGGTCTGACATATGAAATTTACAAAGCAAAAAGATCTGGGGACTTATTCCTACATTATGATTAATATGCATCAAGGAAGAAACAGGATCTACAAATCCCAACGCAACTTAATGCATAAAAACTGCAAATGTGTAGGTTCTGCCTGCAAGATCAAGGATATTGCTATCTCCCCACAAAGTATCCAGTAATTTCTAAGCTAAAGTATAACTGATCCTGAATATACACCCTCTTGTTTAAAGATATGTAAGTAAGCCCACTGCTGGATCAGACCGAGGCTGAACATTCTCCGCAAAAAATGCCAGCAATCAACAGGAGATGGACCTGGACCAACCACGGGGAAGATGACCAGCTACCAACCCGAGGACCACCACCAACCTTCTGCCCAAACCTACAAAACACTTGTTGGTCGTGGTGGGGTGTTTCTTCGACAACAACAGAACCCTGTATGCATATTCAGATGTTCCACTGCGCTGCCAAGCCAGTGTGCCCAAGACCTCAGCCTTTAGCATCCAACCTCCTTGAATTTCACCATCGCCGACAACGCCTAGAAAAAGGATCTCTTCGGTACCCGAAGCATCCACAACACCATCGCGGGGGGGGGGGGGTCAAGTCTAGTGAGAAGTCAGCGAGGCTTACATGCACAAGATCGAGAAAGGCGCCCAATTTGGCTTCCGCAGCAAACCCCCCCCCCCAATATTTATTTTCGTTTTTGTTTTACAGGACCCGACCCCGCGCTCACCTGCATCTGACCACCACTTGGATGTTTTTGCCCTTCTCGTCCTTCTTGCCCCCATTCCCCGCTGCACTCATGTTCAGGCCGCCGCAGGCAAGACACCGACCCGGGCGGAGCGGAGGAAGGGAACGGAAGGGAAAGGAAGGGAAGGGAGGCGGCCGCTCGAGTCCCGTTTCGTCTTCAACGGCTGGGAGAGGGGGGTCCGCGCACTTGCAAGCTCCACCGGCTGGCCAAAACGCCCGCGAGAGACGGAGAGGAGAAAAAGAGCCGCCGGGTCCCTGAGGATAAAGAAGCGCTTCGGACCGGCGAATGTCAAGTCGAACCGCCTGAAACGGGACGGGCGCCTAGTCTGCCTCCACACTCGCCTAGTTTGAACGACTCGCTCCTTCGCGCCTCGGCCAATCAGCGCGAAGGGAGGAGGCGCGCAGGGCAACACGGGACGTTTTTGACTGCGTGATTCGGAGACGCAAGGCTCAAAATGAAACATAGACCACTAACGTAAGAGCAGTCCGTTCCCGTATTGTAGAAAGGACTCTGGGCTACTTCTGACGCCATCCTCATTAGTCTAATACAGATATCTCTTCCTCCCACCCCACCCCACGCCCGGCAAAAAGCCTGTGGCAAGATTTAAAACAAAATAAAATGTCAGCCTGCGATTTGGTGGCAAAGTGTTTAGAGCAAAGGCAGGAGTTTGTGCACAGGTCTTTACGTTGTATGAAAGTATGTATGTATGGGAAGCGCATTCCAGCCTCTGGAACTGAGCCGCGGTAAGAAGACCATTTCTCACATTTCAGAGTGTTAAAGGAGAAATCTGAGGGCTCCCTTGGACAAAAAAAAAAAAAAAAACAAGGACACCAGCCAGGAATGTCAGAGCAAAACAGCAGCCAGTAGGCTTGGTCTTTATTGAAGACTGTCGCGACAGGGCCCCCACCCGCCACCAGGTGGAGCAAAATGGAAGCCCTGAACAGGAAGAGACCCCAACTTTTATTATCTGAAGAAGTGTGCATGCACAAGAAAGCTCATACCAAGAACAAACTTAGTTGGTCTCTAAGGTGCTACTGGAAAGAATGTTTTATTTTGTTTCAACTTTTATTAGTTACTAATTTCCCAAGTAACACCCCCAAACTACATCATTACTACATCACAGATACATCACAGATTGGGAGGGTCAAGGGAGGTCCAGATCTGACATGGTTGAATTTAAAGGAATTTATAACAGAAACACCATATATAAAAGAATATTTTCACTAAAGTGTGTGTGTGCGTGCGTGTCGTGCCTGTGGAACTGGGTGGTTCGGGGAAATTCCTGTAACGAGGAAAAAAGATTCGGGAGACGCATCTTTGCTGGAAATATTCCTGTATAACACCAGGACTAGCACGTGTGGACACTTGATCCCAAGCAAACGCTCGGTTATTTGGTACTCCTGTGCAGAAGCTGAGCAGCATTACTTCTGCAGACAGACCCTTCTGTTTTAGCCATCTGACGGAGTAAAATAGAAATTCCCAAATAGGGAAACTACTGACAATTGCTCTACTCTTTTATCTCTATGCTTAGGGATTTGTAAAAGGCATGCTGGGAGTTGTAGTTTCCACTGCCCTTTTCATTGGGTTTTCCGGCTTGCCAATCACATTCATATTAGCTCTGAAGCGGTGCGACCTGAGTCTGCTGTTACACGGTTGCTATGCAGGATTCCTTATGGTGGAAAGTAGAGGGAGCGTAGTTATTTACATATGACGTGTCCAGTCAGTCACCAGGTGAACGGTTCCCATTCCCTGCCTCCTTGCTGTGAGCAAAGGAAAACTGCAAAGAGGGGAGACTCTTCTATAGGGCAATTCATTTGCTGGAAGCAACCATTTGTCCTCTGTGGTGTGAAAGGACCACCTTTAGGGCCTATAAAAAGGCATTTCTTAAGTATCCTTGGGAGTGACACAAAGAATTTTTAACGACCTAATGACAGTTCACTAGGACCAATCAAAACGTGACAAAATTATGAGCCAAGTTAGGCAATAGTAGTAGGCAATAATATAATTACTAGGCAAGCACCATAATTATATTGTTTTCCATGCCTGCTATAAGCTTTTCTGTTTATGAAAGCCTACACAGATATGTAATTTTATCATGCATATTTGTTTTTTAAAACTTGTTTTTATTTAAATTTTGAAAATTGTAATTTGAAATTTTAAAGGCTGCTTTTGTCACTATTTTAATTAATATTTTGTACTATTTTACCTATTTTACCTAAACCACCTAGTTGTTCTTAGTGCTATCTAAACCTCACTAAACAAAATTTTAAAAGGCTTTTAGAGTTCAACAGAACTCAGTGACTGTGCTGTGAAACCGATGGATCAAGAACTTTACAGCACTACCGTGGAATTATGTGGCTTGGATGTGGCCTGTTATTGTACGGTGGAACTGTGTTAGGTAAAGGTAAAGGGACCCCTGACCATTAGGTCCAGTTGTGGACGACTCTGAGGTTGTGGCGCTCATCTCACTTTATTGGCCAAGGGAGCAGGCATACAGCTTGCGGGTCATGTGACCAGCATGACTAAGCCGCTTCTGGCGAACCAGAGCAGCGCACAGAAACGGCGTTTACCTTCCCGCCGGAGTGGTACCTATTTATCTACTTGCATTCTGACATGCTTTCAAACTGCTAGGTTGGCAGGAGCAGGGACCAAACAACGGGAGCTCACCCCGTCACGGGGATTCGAACCACCGACCTTCTGATCGACAAGCCCTAGGCTCTGTGGTTTAACCCACAGCGCCACCCACGTCCAACATGGGGATTAGCAGCTAATAAAAGTTTGGGTTCTCTTTGGTACGGGGCTTCCATCTTGTTTCACCTTGTGGCAGGTGGGAGTCCTGTCGTGACAGTCTTCAATAAAGACCAAGCCTACTGGCTGCTGTTTTGCTCTGGTATTCCTGGCTGGTGTCCTTGTTTTTTGTCCAAGGGAGCCCTCAGATTTCTCTGTTAACGGGGTGTGTGTGTCATGAAGTCAAGAAGTAAAAGAAGTAGCTACACCCTGTATGGGAAATGCACCAGAAGATATACTGTACATCGAGGTGGTGTAGTGGCCTGTCACAATTGTTCCTTCATGCCAGAGACAGCAGTTAGCCTTATTTTGGCTAGAAACACACTTATTTTGCCAAAATGTGTTACTTGTCTGCTTTCCAGCTTAAACATTTGGAAGAGATAGTGTACAGCTATACCAGACACAGGGAGAACATCAGTGCAGACCTGCCGTGTGCTGTATCATTTGGTGACTACCTGTGGGGTCCTATCTGTTGCTGTCCCTGTGGAGCTCCCAGCAGCTGAACAGAGGTATTGCTTACTTGGTGTAGTATACTCTTAAGTACAATCTGCCTGTTTCTTAATAAATCTTAAGACTTTCTTCACCAATTGTGCCTTGTCTTGCTTCTGAATCCCAGAGAAAGAATCCCCTTGCCTTTGGCAGGGCACCCTCCCTCCCAAGAATGTGTAACAAAAATATTATTTCAGCTGTGAATGGAGCTGCATTACTGTCTTGTTGTGTATACTGCAGCTCTCATCAGAACTTATTTGGCCTCTTATGTTCTTGCTTGAACATCTTCCGCAAGATGCAGAGCACAGAAGACGGGGCATTCCAAAACTTTATGGCGGGGTCAAATTTAAATTAGCTGTTGACCTGGCTTCTGAATATATTTAACAGCCTGTTAATGCAGATTCATTGTCCTACTTGGGTTTGTTGGGTTGATGCAAATGCCTCAGATTTGTTTGGACATGGGTGGATGACTGACAGCAGCAGGCAGTAATAACCAGGGAACAACAAAGATATTGCAGCAAGGATCTGCCAGGTCACAGACAGTTCCACCTACTTGAACTACAACTGGAGACAGGTAAGAAGATTGTGTGGTTTAAAATTATTGCCTATTTCTGCACAGGTGACTTCACTGCGTTTTAGTGAGGCTTTCTCTCAAATGAGTGGGTAGAGGGTTATTAACTATGAACCCCCAAATTTGGGATCCCTTCCAAACCTCTGGCAAGGTTTGCAGTCATTTATTTTTTTGTAGCAAACTTAAATCCAGGCCTCTTGGTGCCTTACAATAATTTAAAAGCAGACACAGCGAGTCTTGGGTATTTGGTGAATGGGCTCCCCAAAATGCTACAGGCTCTCAGTCAGAGGGTCTGTATTACTGCTGGCCTTTCGAGATCAGTATTTGATTTTCTACCAGTGTGTGTTTGAGTTGCCAATGTGGTGTAGTGGTTAGCATGTCAGGCTAGGACCTGGAGCCAGGGTTCTGTTCCCCACTCAGCCATGAAATTCACTGGGTGACCTTGGGCCAATCACTGCCTCTCACCCTAGCCTACCTCACAGGGTTGTTGAGGGTATTAAATGGGAAAGGGGGAGAACCATGTACACCACCATGAGCTCCTCAAAGAAAAGGGTGGAATATGAATTAAATGAATAAGTAGCACTTCAGTTTATGAGGAATTCATCCACTGGTATCTATTGGTCAAAGAACAGCATACAGCACAAGTAGCTTGTGCAGTGTGCTGTAATTGACATGATTGCAATTAGGCATTTCCTCATATATATCATTACGTATAAGGCTTAATGAAAGGAGGGTGTGTATATAATTGGCATGACATAATCACATTCTTACTAATTACTTTTCACCTTGACTATATCTCACGGGGAACTGAGTATGTCATACAGTATGTCTAAAAGGATCTGAAAAGCAAAAGGCAAAAATATGTACACTGCATGGTTTGAGCACATCAAACATATCCATTTTTAAGGAAATCAACCCTGAGTACTCACTGGAAGGACAGATCCTGAAGCTGAGGCTCCAATACTTTGGCCACCTCATGAGAAGAGAAGACTCCCTGGAAAAGACCCTGATGTTGGGAAAGATTGAGGGCACAAGGAGAAGGGGACGACAGAGGACGAGATAGTTGGACAGTGTTCTCAAAGCTACCAACTTGAGTCTGACCAAAGTACGGAACTGCGGGAGGCAGTGGAAGACAGGAGTGCCTGGCATGCTCTGGTCCATGGGGTCACAAAGAGTGAGACACGACTAAACAACATCAACAACAATAGCAGAGCCATAGCTACTGGAGGCGGGCAGGCAGGGAGCTAGCCAGGTTTTTTGCCCTGGGTGAAGCTTCTAACAGATTACCATTGGGGCTCCCAACCTGTGTGTGTGTGTACACAAATGTGCATGGAGGGGGGGGTCTTCAAACCAGATTAAATGAAGCATAGTTTCTCCCCTGCCTACAGCTGATGAGTGGTGGGAACTCACCCTAGTCCTGGAGGGTCAACAAGTGGGGCTTCAAAACCCCATATCACCTCACATCATAGTGACATCAGGTGACTGACAGGACAGTCCCACCCAACTGTCAAATTGGTCTAGCAGAGGTGGAAAGATAAGAATCTGTGTCACTAGCCAGGAAAATTTCCTCCACCCCTATGGTAGAAGGACTAGGGAGGTCAAGGAAAGAGGGAAATGTTTACAGATTCTAAACAAATAAAGCAGGAACTAGCCTGGATGAGGATGTTTACATAAGCTGTATTCCATCGGGGTGTCCCAGTCCTGTAATACGGTATGTTGCGAGACTTGTTGGATTCACTGAGCAGGTCTGGTACAACAACAGGGAACACATTAAACATTAGGCTTTCGGTGTAGGCTCTCTAGAACAGGTATGGGCAGCCTGCAGGCTCGCAAGATCTACCGTATTTCATGGGTAGGCAAACTAAGGCCCGGAGGCCGGATCCAGCCCAATCGTCTTCTAAATGGAATCAGCATGTTTTTACATGAGTAGAATGTGTCCTTTTATTTAAAATGCATTTTTGGGTTATTTGTGGGGCATAGGAATTTGTTCATTATCCCCCCCCATATAGTCCGCCCCCCCAAGGTCTGAGGGACAGTGGACTGGCCCTCTGCTGAAAAAGTTTGCTGACCCCTGATCTATTTTGTTTCCATTAGAATCTCAAGATAGACTTAGGTGGACTTACGTGCAAAAGTGGCACATTTAGAATAAAAGAATTTGGAGCCCAGTAATTCATTTTGAATACCATAACTTAGCCTGGAAAGAGGAAACTGAGAGGAGATATGATAGCCGCGAATAATAAAATAAAGCTTTTATTGGAAAAAAAAAAGAGAGAGGAGATATGATAGCCATTTTATATTTCAAGGGTTGTCACATGGAATAAGCTTGTTTTCTCCTGATCAGGAGGGTAGGGCCCAAACAAATGGACTAAAGGTTTAAGAAAGGAGATTCTGACTAAACAGTCATAGCTGTTTGACAGTTACAGGTGGGTAGCTGTGTTGGTCTGCCATAGTCGAAACAAAATAGGAAATTCTTTCCAGTAGCACCTTAGAGACCAACTGAGTTTGTTCTTGGTATGAGCTTTCGTGTGCATGCACACTTCTTCAGATTCTTCAGGTATCTGAAGAAGTGTGCATGCACACGAAAGCTCATACCAAGAACAAACTCAGTTGGTCTCTAAGGTGCTACTGGAAAGAATTAGCTGTTTGACAGTGGAACAGACTCCCTCAGGCGGTTGTGGACTCTCATTGAAGGTTTTTTAAGCAGAGGCTGGATGGCCATCTGTCATGAATGCTTTAGTTGAGATTCCTGAATTGCAGGGGGATCCATGGTAGATCATGGTAGATCGCACACACACCCCACTCAAAAAGGAAAGAAAAAAAAAGGCTTTGGTAGATCACTGCCAGTATTTTTTTTAAAATAGTGGGAGTAGATCTCAGTCTCTTGAAAGCTGGACATGCCTGGACTAGATGATCCTTGGGGTCCTTCCTTCTACAATTCTCTCATTCCACATGTGTTTAATATTCCTGGAAGTCTGAATTATGTTACTCTAATTAAACTATGTCAAATGTTGTCTGTACAACAACTTTGGAAGAAGAAATTAACAGTGTTTTTTTTTAAATTGTACATCATCAGCAAAACAGAACAAGCTTGAAAGCTGTAATTAAAGTTAATGGGAACTTTTGTACTGATTTTATAGGCCTGTATAATTCTTCCAAAGATTCCTGCCTTGCAGAAATACCCTGAGATCTTCATGATCTACCTCCATTATCACAGCATTATACAGTACTTCAGGATGATGGACTAGGAAGGGGTATTGGCCTGATCCAGCAGGCTCGTCTTATGTTCTTATGAAGTTTGCCTAATACAAGCTTGCATATAGTTTGTGCTTTAAAACGGAACAACAACCCACTAACACCAGAATTTTACACCAAGATCAATAAAATTCTGTGAAAAAAGGATGAATTTTATGACCAGGTGCTGGAGACAAAGAACAGGAAGAGGCTGTTATCTTCATGCTAAGCTTGTAAATTTTCAACAAGTACCGGTAGCTGGCTAGTCATAGTTGGAAATGTAACACTAGACTCCTAGATGGACATTTGGTGTCATCCACACAAAATTAGTTATATGAATATGTAAATTCAAAACAAGGTATTTGTACTTATTTGCATAATTTGTTTTGCTTTTAATATCAGGGAGAGGCAAACATGAAAGTAGGAAGGAACCTATATTTCAGACTACAGGGTTAGAACTTTGCTTTAATAATAAACAGAAACTCTTAGGATGCTGAAGTTTGTGCCCAACGCTAGTTTTTGCCTCTGTGTCGAATACACGTGCGCCTTGATCATTTAGCTTGATTTTACCGTTGACATACACATATTATTTCTGAAGCCCTTTTTGTCCTTAGCCCGTAGCCCATCGAAATCAAAAGGCATAGGCGCGCCTATCTGCATCGGATCGGGCTGTTTGAAAAAGGATCCCACACAGGAGACAAGTGATGTTGCCTTCCAACTGCTTCATTACTGGGGCAGCCGATTTCGCATACGTACAACCGTCTAGTAGGCTGTTGCCTGCCGACGCTCGTGCCAAGCACGCCATCCGCCTGCAACAGCCCCTGCCGCAGATCGCGTTGTTCTTCAGGAATCGGAAGGATGCCGGGCTCGAGCGGTGCTGTCTCCTAACCCATTTTAATCGGAAGCAAAATCCAGTGGATGGTGGCAAGACTCGCTCCCCTCCCCACCCCGCCCTAGGTAAGTGTATAGTGAGGGTCCCCCGGAGAACGAGAATGAGAGCGAGCGCGCTGGGGCGTTCCACCCATGTGCTAGTTCCTTTCGCACGTGCATGGTTTTAACTCGGAAGTTAAAACGGGGTCGACTGTCGAAGCAAAGCGTGCAAAGGGCGAGTGTCTTAGATACCAGACTGTCATCATTCTCCATAACGGGAATCCCTCCACCCTGCGATCGAAGAGAGCAGCAGACAGCTCGGCGGCCTTTTGCTCCTTTTATACCGCAGCAGCAGCAGCAACAGGCGCTTTGCCGCCGCGTCGCTTCTACAACCGCCGCCGCTGCCCTCGGTCTCTCTCTTAGCGGTTCCTCCGCAGAAATACGAACTGGTTCCCCTCGGCCCCAGGTAGGAGTAGCAGAAGTGCTTCCAGGCCTCGGCGCGGGGCTGAAGGGAGGGGGAGGTGGGCGAGGGCAGCAGCAGCGACACTCCGCCGGGTAAACGAGGGCAGAGAAAATGGCGCCTCCGCCGGCCAGAAGCGGCTTCTGCTGAGGGAGGAGCGGCGGAGAGGTAGGCCGGGCTTGAGCACCGGCGACAACAGGCAGGGCCGGGATATAATGCGGCAGTGGTTCCTCCGGCTTACTCCTCTCCTCAGCAGGACTGTGCTACTCTCCTGGGGCTGCTGCTTCGCCCGGCCTCTCGCTCCGCCTCGCCTGCTTTCGCTGCGACAGCGGCTCTTCGTCTCCGGGTATCGTGTCTCCTTCCCCACCTCCTCCGCCACGCGGCGCGCCGTTGCCCCAAAATGGGGGTGTTGTGTGCCAGTGTAGTAGTAGTAGCAGCAGCAGCAGCAGTAGCATTAACGGTGTGTGTGTGGGGGGGGGGGGGAGAAGTGTGTGTGTGTGCGCGCGCGCCCCACCTCCCTCTTTCCGTTGTGTAAGCAGTTGAGGTGGCGCGAGGAGGGGGCTGGGGGTGGGATATCTCTTTCCACCCCCCCCCCCAGGTTTCTGTCCTGGTTGCGTAACAGGCGGTTAAATGTGTGTGATTTTTTTGGAGGGGGACCTCTACCTGGGAGCGGGTGAATCAGCGCTAATGCGAGGCTGTGGGGGAAGGGAAGGTGGACTCTGGCACTGAGCTGTTTAAGGAGGGAGGCTTGGCTTTGAGGGGAGGAGGCGGTGTAGCGGCCTCTTTCTCCGAGTCTGCGAAGTGACACTGGTAGGAAAGAAAGGGGGTCGTACGCGGCTGCGAAATAGCCTCCAAGCGATTGAGTCGGGTGTAGTGGTGCGAGTAGGAGTAATCAAGCCGTAAACAGCTGGCGCAAACAACGCTCAGTGGTGGTGGTTGTTTTCTTTTCCCTACCCTTCCACCCATCCCTTGTATTTTTTGCTGGGAGTCATGTTTTTAATGGGAGGAATTGAACGTCACATTGGTCGTAACAACCGGTTTACTAAGGGGAGAACCTAGCAAGCGGCGAACGATCGCTGAAATTCGAGCGAAAGAATGTTTTTTTCGCAGAACGGTCTGGGAAATCGAGTTTTTTTCTTCGCAAACTGCGATCGTCTTTAAATATTGTGTCGCCGTTGGTACTCGAATGCTTTTCTCCTCTCTTAGTGTGTGTGGATGTCAGAAACGAGAGCACAAAATATATGCATGCAGGCGAGGGTTTTACAACATCGTGTTGCTATTTTTTAAGGGCGACTGTTTTGCATGAGTTGGCAATATTAGTTGTTTACCTACAGGGCTGATGGAAAGTACTTCCCTGCAAGTGTGTACGTAACAGGTTTATCAGATCCCCGTTGTCTTTGAAGAGGATTAGCTTTTAATGCTCGCATGGCTTTCATGTGGACTTAAAAACACAGCGCAGACAACTTTGTTTAGAGCAAGAATCGGAACCGTGTTAGCCCAACATTATGTAAGTTAGGAACACACTAGACCAGGGGTCAGCAAACTTTTTCAGCAGGGGGCCGGTCCACTGTCCCTCAGACCTTGTGGGGGGCCGGACTAGTATTTTGAAAGACAAAAATGAACAAATTCCTATGCCCAACAAATAACCCAGAGATGCATTTTAACTAAAAGGACACATTCTACTCATGTAAAAACACACTGATTCCCAGACCGTCCGCGGGCTGGATTTAGAAGGCGATCTGGCCGGATCTGGCCCCCGGGCCTTAGTTTGCCTACCCATTCATTAGTCACCTTTATAAGTTGTTCTGCATGAAGGAAGCTTCTCTCCCCACCCATTCAAAACTGTGGTTTTGGCACTGTTTAACTGTTAAACAGTGGCACTGTGGGTTAAACCACAGAGCCTAGGGCTTGCTGATCAGAAGGTTGGCGGTTCGAATCCCCGTGATGGGGGGAGCTCCCGTTGCTTGGTCCCAGCTCCTGCCCACCTATCAGTTCGAAAGCACGTCAAAGTGCAAGTAGATAAATAGGTAGGCTACCGCTCCAGCAGGAAGGTAAACGGCGTTTCCGTGCACTGCTCTGGTTCACCAGAAGCGGCTTAGTCATGCTGGCCATGTGACCTGGAAGCTGTACGCCGGCTCCCTCAGTAACGCGAGATGAGCGCTGCAATCCCAGAGTTGGACACGACTGGACCTAATGGTCAGGGGTCCCTTTACCTTTGCAACTGTTTTACTTCATAGATATGCAGCAATGCTAAACACACTTACTTGGGAGTAAGCCCCCACTGAACTCAGTAAGACTTCTTAGTAGACAACTGTACAATTGCACCATAAATCATTTTGAATTCAAAAGGTATGCCATAATTGAACAGAGTAGGATTTGGCTTGTACTCAGAAAACATACTTAAATACAAATGAGGCAACAGTTTAAATAGTTTAAGTACAATATACTGCAGGTATATAGGGCATCTGTTTTCTGTCAGACTGGTCTGTATGAGGAAGAACAGCCACAGTGCTGAACAAAGTGCACCAAGAACTCTTGGTGCACTTTTTTCTTGGTATATTTAATAATAAGAACTCCAATTTATTTAACGACAGTGCTGAACAAAAGCATGCAAAGCTTTGAAAATGTATACACTTAGGTTAATGTTGTAGTCAAATGGTATGATGAAGCGCAACAAAGTGCTCTTGGAATTAAGCTCCATTGAACTTGGTGGGAGTTGCCTACCACTAAACATAAATAAGATCAGGTTGTACAGGTTTCCAGTGAATGTGTCATGTAGTAGCAAGATTTTTGAACTTAAGAAGTATTATAAAAATAATTTGATGCTATTTATTAAATATAAATCGGTTGCTAACCTATATTAAGAAAGGATGATTGAGAAGCTTTCACTAAAGGTAACTTAATACTCTGATATATGTTGGAAATAAATGCACCCCTTGATTCTGTTGGACTTAGGCCCACATAACTGCATCAGTAATTTTTTTAAATTAGTGGGACAAAGGTTTCAACAACACAAAACATAAAATGAGTTGGCAATACTGCAGATTATTTCATGCTTTAATTATTCTTTCCTGCCTGTGTGTGCACCACATGCATGTACTGTACACAACATCAGAAGGAGGGCTATCTCCCATTTAAAGAAATCTTAATTTTTAGTTGATATGCATACATTTGCACATTAAAAGTTATTCAGATGATTTGATATATCAGCCCTCCTTCCGTGTCTTCCTGGAGGAAATGGTACTTCTAAAATGTTCTTTGAACTTTTTAATACATTATCAATACTTATTTTTTAAAAGGTAAATGAAGGATACCTTTTCAGTTGGGCACAATGTTTAATTCATCGATCAATTAGATGCTGAATCCCACAACAGAAGATAGCTTCGTTTTGCTGGAGCAATAGACAGTAGTTGGATTTTCTATCCCCCCTATGAATGTTTGGGCATGGCCAATGCTAATACAATGAGATCATCCATCCAGGCTCCTTTCCTCTACACTGTTACACCTTTTGTTCACTTTGTTATTTTTTGTTATTCACAAGAAATGCTGTCATCTCCGGAAAGCAGTTTTTTTAACTTCTCCCCCCCCCCCCCACACACAATTTTTTTGGGCTGTGGCTCCTGTTTGCTAACAGAGTATCTCCATTTTAATGTCAGAGTATGAAATTATGTGTCACAGTTGTGGGCTACATTGATGTCAAGAACTTCTACCTCAAATCCCTCGGCACAGTTCTTGATGTTTCAGATCTTGTCTACTGAGCAGGGTATAAAACCAACCCTGCAATGTAGTATACTACCACCGCTCCTTAAGTCCAACCAGCCTGGGCTGAGAGACCCTTACTGGATACTTCTAGGATAGAGAAGCAGAAGTTAAAAGCAGGGCACATAGGAACTGGATTCAGTACCAAGGGTTTATCCAAAATGACGGACACCCATCTTAAATGAGGTAGCTATTCAAAAGAAAAGGGGGAAGCATGTGAAAGTCCCTTAAAAAGTGCAGATCTTAAATACAATTGACAATTATGAATGGAATCATGAAACTAACTTTCTAAAACAGTGACCTGAAAGCTTCCCCAGCAAAAAAAAAATAGGATACTGCAGGCATTACAAAGAAATGGGTACAAGCAATAGGAAAGAAGAGACAAAGGGGTGAAGGCAATGACTAACTTATAGTAAAAAGGTATAGCAACTGATATGAGTCCCCTGAGCCAATCAAAATGCTTAGAAGCTTCCTGAACTTGGGCATATGTGCATTCTCACAGCTGAAGCCAATTCTCAAATTAGCAGGCCCAATCGCTGACCTTGAAACACAGGAGGGTGAGATAACGCAGGTGCTTCAAACTGATGAACTCGCCACAATTACTGAAATATACAGTGGTGCCTTGCAAGATGAAATTAATTCGTTCCGCAAGACTTTTCGTCTTGCGGAAATTTCGTCTTGTGAGGCTCCGTTTAGCATAGGAACGCATTAAAATTTAATTAATGCGTTCCTATGGGAAAAAAATTCCGGGGGCGCCAGTCGGAAGGGGCGCCGGCCGATTGCGCCCCTTCCGACCGGAGCCAAAAGGTAAGACTTTACAGCTATGGCGCCACGCCACGTTTTAAAGCTGCAGCAGGCGAGCAGCAGCACTGCTGTTCGCCCGCTGCAGCTTTAAAATGCGGTGTGGCTCCGGTCGGAAGGGGTGCCGGCCGATCGCGCCTGCCCACCCAAGATGGCGGGCGTGACCGGCCGGCGCCCCTTCCGACTGGCACCGGAGCCGCACCGCATCGCATTTTAAGGCTGCAGCGGGCGAACAGCAGCACTGCTGTTCGCCCGCTGCAGCTTTAAAACGCGGTGCGGCTCCGGTCGGAAGGGGTGCCGGCCGATCGTGCCTGCCCACCCAAGATGGCGGGCGCGATCGGCCGGCGCCCCTTCCGACCAGCACCAGAGCCGCGCTGCGTCACATTTTAAGGCTGCAGCGGGCGAACAGCAGCGCTGCTGTTCGCTCGCTGCAGCTTTAAGGCGCGGCCCAGTGCCGGTTTACAGTGGTAATGCGCAAGACGAATTCGTCTGCCGAGTCAACTAAAAACTCGCAAAACCCTTTCGTTTTGCGAGTTTTTCGTTGTGCGAGGCATTCGTCTTGCGGGGTACCACTGTAACTGTTTCTCACAGAGGCTTAAAGCAAGAGATCCATTTTTCATGACAGATCAGGCCCTATGTTGCTGATTTTATAAAAGGTTAGTATCTTGATAGAAAATTTGTGTAGCATGTTAATTGAGTCTTCTCTCTGTAAGGCAGGGTAGCTTTCTTTGACTTGAGGGATTCACTTAAGGGCCACATTCGAGTAATAGGCGTGGCTGCCACACACTCATTAATGTACTTGCATGTTGCATACGTGCATACACCCTTACACAGAATATCCACAGGCAGACAGCCTCCCCACCCCAGCTGATCCATGCTGAGGGGGATTATCATTCCCTCTCTGCTCAAATGATCAATCTCATGACACTGGAGAGTGATTTGCATTCCCTTTGGGGCACTAGGCTCTTTCCACTCCAGCACTGTGTCTGTTTCATTTTCTTTCTTTTTGCTGCTGCAGCAAAAATCAAGAGTTCTGGGAGGGCCAGAAAAAATTGCTTAAGGGGTCAGATCAGACCTGAACTGAGGTCCTGTCCCTGCTTCTCACCACCTGGCCCAGGGCGGGGCCTGACAGGCCTCATAAGGAAGGTTGCTGCTGCTGCTGCTGCTGCCCAGGAGGACTCCCCTGCTTGAGTGCCTGTGTGTAGTTTTTTTGTTTTTGTTTTTATATAGGTTTTATTTTGTTCTTAAGGGGAGGGGTCAGGGCTGCCTGGGAGTGGGTTCCAGCCAACAAAATGACTGGGGCAGGTTCCAAGGGGTGGGGGTGCACTGGGACAACCGGTCTCAGTGATCACGGGTAGGAGGAGGAGTTATGCTAAGACCAGACCATGTCATTACCAAGGAGGCAGGTTTAGTCGTTGTTTGAGGACTATCCCTGCCTCTGGGTCTGGTCTTGACCGGACGGATACTGGAATCAGCAAGGGATACCCACATGACCTGAAGGTGCTGCTGTGCAATGCCAGGTCAATGATTCATAAGACCACTGCCATCCATGACTTGATCGTGGATGGAGGACTTGACCTGGCATGTGTAACAGAGACTTGGTTGGATGAAGCAGATGGGCCTGTCCTTGCCGCTGCTTTTCAAACCAGGTTTCTCTTAGGCACAGCAACCCAGGTGTTGTGGGCAGGGAGGAGGGGTTGCAGTGATTTTTAGGAAGTAATTAGTTTTCACCAGGCGACCTATTGGGAAGACCCAGTTTCCTGAGTGCATGTTCTGGAAGTTGGGCAATAGGGGCAGTACAGGATTCCTTTTGGTGTACCGACCTCCTCGGTGCACCAAGGATTCCCTGCCCGAGCTGCTTCAGGTCGTGGCAGATGTTCTTCTGGAGAACCTAGTTTGGTTGTCCTAGGGGATTTTAACATCCGTGCCGACACAACCTTACAAGGGGCCGCTCGGGACTTCGTGGAAAGCATGGCCTCCATGGGGCTGTCCCTGAATATGTCTGGCTCAAATCATAGCCGCGGACATGCCTTGGACCTGGTGTTCACCTCTATGGATGTTGGTGATTTGACACTAAGTAAAAGGGAAACTAAAGAAGTGCCATGGTCAGATCACTTCCTGGTGCAACTGGACTTCTCTGCGACTCTTCCCCTCTGCAGGAAGGTGGGACCGATTTGTATGGTCCACCCCCACCACATAATGGATCCAAATGGTTTCCAGAGAGTGGTAGGGGATGCTTTATCCCATGTTGATGGCCTTTCAGCTGATTCCCTGGTGGCCTGCTGGAATGTGAAGTTAACCAGGGCTATTGACTGTTTAGCTCCAAAGCGCCCTCTCTGATTGCATGGAGCCCGGACAGCCCCGTGGTTTTCCACGGATCTGAGGGCAATGAAACAATTGCTGAGATGGCTAGAGCGCCAGTGATAACTCATTCTGAAGCCGACCGGACACGGGTTAGAGCTCAATGTCGAGCCTACCAAGTGGCGGTAGCGACGGTGAGGACTTTCTTCACCACCTCTATTGCATCTGCAGAAAACAGCAGCAGGAGACTCTTTCAGGAGGTTCACAATTTGGCTTCTTCCTCCTGGGCTGTGTTCAGAAAGTGGTGATGGGGGATGGGAGTTCAGACCCTTGGGCTCTCGCTTGTGGGGTGCCTCAGGGTTCTGTCCTCTCCCCATGCTTTTCAACATCTACATGCAGCCGCTGGGAGAGATCATCGGGGGTTTTGGGCTGGGTGTTCATCTGTATGCTGATGATACCCAGCTCTACCTCTCTTTCAAATCAGAACCAGTGAAGGTCCTGTGTGAGTGTCTGGAGGTGGTTGGAGGATGGATGGTGGCTAACAGATTGAGGTTGAATCCTGACAAGACAGAAGTACTGTTTTTGGTGGACAGGAGGCAGGCAGGTGTGGAGGACTCCCTGGTCCTGAATGGGGTAACTGTGCCCCTGAAGGACCAGGTGGGCAGCTTGGGAGTCATTTTGGACTCACAGCTTTCCATGGAGGCGCAGGTTAATTCTGTGTCCAGGGCAGCTCCATCTGGTACACAGCCTGAGACCCTACCTGCTCGCAGACTGTCTCGCCAGAGTGGTGCATGCTCTAGTTATCTCTCGCTTGGATTACTGCAATGTGTTCTATGTGGGGCTACCTTTGAAGGGGAGCCGGAAACTACAACTAATCCAGAATGCGGCAGCTAGACTGGTGACTGGGAGCAGCTGCCGAGACCACACAACACCGGTCTTGAAAGACCTACATTGGCTCCCAGTACATTTCTGAGCACAATTCAAAGTGTTGGTGCTGACCTTTAAAGCCCTAAACAGCCTCGGTCCAGTATACCTGAAGGAGTGTCTCCACCCCCATTGTTCTGCCCAGACACTGAGGTCCAGTGCCGAGGGCCTTCTGTCGGTTCCCTCGCTGCGAGAAGCCAAGTTACAAGGAACCAGGCAGAGGGCCTTCCTGGTAGTGGCACCCACCCTGTGGAACGCCCTCCCACCAGATGTCAAAGAGAAAAACAACTCCCAGACTTTTAGAAGACATCTGAAGGCATCCCTGCTTAGGGAAGCTTTTAATGTTTAATAGACTACAGTGGTACCCCACTGATCTGTTCTGGATCGTGCTACGTAACACGGGCATGCGTAACGCGAACGCCCCCCCAAAAAACCTGGAAGTAGCGCAATTTGAGCACTTGTGCGCATCTGGGGGCCGTGCACGGGCTGCGCGTGCTCCGGAAACGCTTCCGGGTTGCGGACGTTCTTAACTCGAACGTCCGCAACCCGGGGTTCCACTGTATTGTATTTTAATATTCTGTTGGAAGCCGCCCAGAGTGGCTAGGGAAACCCAGCCAGATGGGTGGGGTATAAATAAATTATTATTATTATTATTATTATTATTATTATTATTATTATTAGCCATCCCTGTTATAAGGTGATCATACCGGAGCAAATATCAAATAGAGGGTATAGGTTGGTTTCTTTTATATTTCTAAGAGATACCTACTAGATAAGAATTGATTACAGGAAACGACAAAAGTGATTAGGAAAAAATTGTGTTACTTTTTTGGTTAAAACAGCTGGCATGAGTGCCATCCAGTTTTTGTTTTTGTTGTAGTATACAGGGTGGCTTAATTTTTAAAATATTGGTTGATATATTTCCCAGATATAAATAGGAACCATGTGACAAACTGGTATCTGTTTTTAAGTACCCTATGAAGTTAAATGAGTAGAACCCTCCTAGCATTAAACTACCATTGGGATCAATCTAAGTAGTTTTCCCATGATTAGTAGTCTGTATCCATCCTTTGTCACTGAAACATTAGATTGTGTGGGCCATTGTGAAAATGGAAGGGACAGTGGGAAACAAGCCAATTAGAGAGGAATACTGTTGGAAGGCTAAAAGAAATGTGATCTTAAACTACAAGGGAAATGAAGGAAAAGAGGAAGCAAGATAAAAAGCTAGTTTCATTATTTTCATAAGGTGGGGAGATAATACTAATAAAATGAGTAAAGAGGTTCTACAAAGACTAAAAAGAAGAGATAATTATGCAGACCAGAGCAAGGGCAGGGAGTGTTACCTGGTTTTCTGGGATAGGGATAAAAATTATACTTCAGGTATATCAAAGGTTGAAGGCATTGACAAATAATCAGTAAGATCAGGAGCTCTTGACCTTTTATTTTGTGAGGAAAGAGAGGTATCAGGTGAATATATCTGGTTATTATATCTGCTGAATGGAGTTCACAATTCTGTAGAAAAACAGTGACCTTTGAGTGATGCAAGATAGTCAGCTAGGTATGTAGCTGAATCATTTTGGGCATCCTACTTGTTTTGATATGAGATAGCAATCTTTCTCTTCATTGTGCGATTAAAGCCCTACATGCTGCTGTAAATTAACCTTTCAGTTCAGCTCTTGCAGACACCTGTGCACCTCACTGATATTTTCCCATTAAGTTATTGCCAGAGAACTTCAGGCTTTGTGAGCATCTGCTTCTGTGTTGCTGCACTGTGCATGGTATGAAATAACATCTTTTTGAAATTAACTCTTGTGTATTCTCACTTCAGTGAAACTTCTCTGTTTCCTCTTCTAAGCATGTTAATGCCTGTTATTGCCACCAAATAGTCTTGTATATGATGACTGAAGGGGGGGGGTGTCTTGTAAGCCATTCAGCCCAACCCCTTGCTCCATACATGAATAACAGCATTTATTCTTCCTGTTATTCCATTAGAATCACTTCCTGTGTGGCTACCCTTTAATGACAGCACCTGAAATGCCAGAACTTTGTACACCACTTGTGAGGGTTCTTCTTTCAATTAATGTCATTACGTTCATATTTTAATTTTAGTTTATTGTGTTGTATACCACTATGGGTCTTCTTTATTTCTAGAAATTATAAACATAGTTTATCATTACTGAAAATAAATGCTTATGACAAAAGCATTCATCTAAATCACTCTAAAAACCTTTTTAGCTTGGGAGTATGTGTTTTTGTGTGTATCCTTTCTGTAACTCCTTCCCACGCAATTGTTTAGATCTTAGTTGCAAGCCACTTTCGTCATAAAAATGTTCTGTTGAAAGCAACTCAAACTTTGCTTCCGTGATGTGTGCCATCGTACAACATTTTTCTCTTTGATAGTACAGTATTAACTATTTCAGAACTGGTTATTATTAAGAAGCCCCAGGAATGTGCTTTATATATATAAAGATACGCTTTATATATCTAGATATATAAAGCAAAAAGATATACAGTACAAGTGTTGAGTTGGAGGGGGTGTTCATATTCTTGTTTAGAAGAATGCTTATTGTTAATGAGCTCTGGTTTTCCTTGCAGAAGCTTAGGGACTAATTTGATGAAAGCCATTTCCCTGTTGAGGTTGTGAGAAGTGTCACTAATATATGGCATGTGAGTAATGCTTTTCTCTATAAAGAGATCCAGGAGGCAGAGAGAGAGAGAGAGGAATAAGCCACCATACATCCAAACTGTATCTCCATAGGCAAAGTCCTGTTTAGAAATTAATTGATCTCATTATCTGGGTTATTCCAGGTCAGTGTTTAAGCTGCTATAAATATAGATTACTCAGACTGTCACATGCTAGTTCAATACTTGTTCCCAGAAGTATTATTAGGTACCACCTTAGCAAGTGCATTTAGCTTCTATTGAAAGTATCTTCATAATTATGATGAGTTTTTTGTGCCTCTAACAGCTGCATAACAGGTAGGATTTCAACAGATGTAGCTTTCTGAAGACTATGTATCAATGCTTGGCAAATTTGTTACATGTTTTACTTGCCTGTCAGAGGCCTAATAAAGACACAGAGCCCTTGCCAGGACAAAAAAAGTAGGAACTGTGAAAACTGAGGTGTGTGTTAAATTAGATGCGTAGGAAGCACAAGTAGGGATGAGTCATGCCTTTGCTGTAACATGCAGAAGGAAACAGATTCTTACCTACAGTGAGATCTATCAACTCTAGGATTCATTTTCTTTCTTTGCTTTTATGTAGCATTTGAACAAGAACTAAACTCGGGATCCTAAAATAAAGCAGAAAGTTATCAATTTAAAAATAACCATGACAAAAGCGGGGAGATGCCATTTATACATTTCTGGAGGTACTTTTGACTTAGATTTATGAATTAGGTAGAGTAGAGATATTTGTAGCGGAGATTGTCAACACCTCGTATATATAAGTCTTTAAAACACCATAATTCTTAAAGCACTTGTGGCAAAATCATTTTTAATCCTGGAAAAAAGTGACAAGTCTGGCCTGTTGTTCAACGTCTGTTTAAATGACTTTGATGAAGGAATTGAGGGGATGCTCATCAAATTTGCAGATGACACCTAACTGGGAGGGGTAGGTGCTGCAGAAGACAGAATTGGGATTCAAGATGACTTCAACAGATTGGAAAACTGGGCCAAACTAACAAAATGAATTTCAATAGGGACAAATCTAAGGTTCTGCACATAGGCAGCAATAACCAGCTGCACAAATATAAGATGGGGGACACCTGGCTTGCCAGTAGTACATGTGAAAAGGCTCTAGGGATCTCAGTAGACCACAAGCTTAACATGAGTCACTGGTGATTTCTGCATAGCAGGGGGTTGGACTAGATGATCCTTGGGGTCCCTTCCAAACTTACAATTCTATGATCTATCTCACTTCCTTGATTACTAGATATAGCCAGTGACTTCCAAACAGTGAACTTAGTAGTTACAGAGATTTTTAAATTACAATACTTGGGGTAAGTAGCAGGTGGTGTGGTGCCACCACTTACCTGCCCTCATGTTGCTGCTGCTTAGCTGGAGGAATATTGGGAGGGGAAAGGCAGCAGCAAGGGCAGCATGGTACAAACACACCAGTGAGAGCACTGTACCAACATGGCTTCACCTCCTGGTTAGAGCAACAACTAACCAGAGGTCAGGTGAGTGATGGTACTTTACCACACCACTTGCTTGGGACATGAGTGATGATGCAGATGTGGTTGAAGTCTGACTCTAGAGACATGGGGGTGACACTGCTAGATATTTTCCAAGTACAATGAACTTTTGTGTTGTATCACACTGAACAATATAAAAAGTGTGACTTAAAACTACTGAACAGTAATGTATTTAAATAGATCTGTACATTGATGAAAATGCCTCTTTTTCATTACTGAGTAATATTTTTTTAAAAAGCTTGTTATTGGCTGATGTGCCTTTAAATGTCACTATTACTTTAGGAAATATGTCACAATATCAGCCCCCAGTTCACTCCCTGTCTTTAAGTGTTTTTTAAGGTCAACAAGCAATGTGTATAAGGAGGACTAGGCTAAAAGCTATGTTAGGGAATGGACTTTGTTATTTTTTATTTGTATATGATAGTAGTGAGTTTTAATGAATTCCTCCAAAGCTCTGAATGCTGTCTTCATTATAGAAGAGGTGAGAAGTTACCATATTAACCTGATTGTCATTTGGCAGGAATTGTGCAGCTGGTGGATTTTATTTAATGGAAACATTGGCTTCTGTGGGTGTCATACCTGAATTTGTCAGTTGCGGGAATTTCTGACATTGTAGCCATTTGAATCCTTCTTCTCTACCTTGTCATTACTTTGCAACATACTGTTCATTACAGGCTTTATTACTCTAATTTAGGAATCATCCTTAACTGTGGATTGAAAGGTAAATGTTGTTAACTGTTCCTTAATGTCAGCATTCAGAGGCCAATCAGCCAAAGCAGTACTTTATATACTGCTTCTTAGTTCCAGTATAAATTGGGAAAGGCCCACAGCTTAAATGCAAAATGCACTATTCTGGTTGCTATCTGAGTGAAAAACTTGACTTTCTTATTTGTGGACCCTTTCCTCTTACTTCCAGTCCAGTTTCTGTGCCTCAAGACATTTGTATGCAACTTTTACTAAGCTTAGTGCACTTTACATTGAAATGAAAAGCAATACTTAAAATCTGATAGAACATAAAAGCACAAAAAATCACAACCTAATAATAAAAGTTACAGCACTCCAAAGCATCCTATTTATCTTCTGTCTGCTTCATGTAAAATAGTTTGCAAATCCCTCCAGAATGCCATCAAGACACACTTTTTTAATTTAAAAATTTCATTTAGAAAGTTATTCCAGAATCTTGGAGTGAAACAAATGAAAGACTGGCTTTTAGCTGCTGATTTCACTTCGTGAGGAAATACAGAGCAGGACTTGTTCTTTTATCTTTATACCATAATAGGGTTAAATACAGAGAGAGGTGGTCCCTATTGATGAATGCTGGGTCCAGGGATAGGGAGCTTGTGGCCTTCCAGATGATGTTGGTCTCCCAACTCCCATCACCCCTAGCCAACATGACCCATAGTCAGGGATGGTGGAAGTTGTAGTCCAGAAACAACTATGGGGTCACAGGTTAGCTTTCTCTGGTTTAAAGGTAAGTACCATGATATTGAATTAGGCTCAGAAGTTCTCAGGAAACTAGTACAGCTCCTGCAAAATTGATTATATGTTAATCGCCTCCCCATGTTCATCAGGAAGTAAGCAGTGATAATCTGTACTAGCTGTAGCTCATGAGTCATTTATGAGGGCAGCTGAATATAGTACACATTGCATTACTTGATTTTCAAGGTGATAAAAACATGGGGCAGTGGGGTGAGATCTCATTGATTTAAATAGTTGCAGATTCTGTCCAAGACTATGCCTAGACTCCAAACAACCTTAGATGATTATTTGCATAACCTCCCTCTAAAGCTTTAGGGTTATTTACTCACATAACTTCTGACTTGTCTGGATACAATTAGTTTGGCTGACCACATCCACACCTATGTCACAGAGCAAGCCAGTCAGTAAATCACACAGCTGAAGTTAACTCTTGGTTAGAGAATCAGTCTTCACAGATTTAGCTGAGTACTCCTTGTCTTAAGTCTCCTCCTTTCCAGGGCTTCTTGCAAGTACGGTAATTGGAGACTTTGCCTGTCTGCAGTCTGTCTGCTCTGCCCATTTTATTCCTCTCTTGGTTCTGTGAGTTGGGGAGGGGGAACTTGTTGCAGCAGGAGAGGGAGACACCCATGACTCTTCACCAGCCTGACTCATCTCTGCCTTTTGACCTCCCTTCTACTCTCCAGTTTCAGCCTCTGATTCTTGACTTCTTTCTGCCACAGACCCTCCCAACTCACTGAGCCCTGTTACCCCTTCAGCTTCCAACACCTCAGCTTCCCAGTCTTCTCCCTCTGACTACTCATCATTGTCCCACTACCATTCTTTGGGCTCTGAGCCTTCTTCCCTTGGTGGCTCCCCAGTTGGTTCCTCCCAACACTTGGCTGTGACATTCTAGTCACTGGTTCAGAACTAAGCGATTCCTAGACTGGGTGGTATCAATATATGAATGATGTCTCACTTCAAAGTCCTGGATGGTATCCACCAATGGTTTCATATAGACGTTAAACAGCATTAGTGGCAGAGTGAGGCTTGTGGAACACAAGTCAGTTCCTTTTACGCTCCACTGGTGTCTCCAATTCTAGGTCTCAGATCATGTCCACAATCTAAGCTAGGAAAGTAGCTGGGCACTGTTGAACTCCCAACCTTAATCTGAATCCCAACATAAGCTCCACAGAGTCCGACTGCTGTCTGCACTGAATACCTATGTAACTCTCAAATATGACATGTGTGTATCATATTGGCTCTATTTCCTGCTGTTCTTTTAAACCCCGCTACACCCCTACTTTTAAACTATTATTTCTTATTAATTTATCCTAATCCTCTGTTACTGGAGCAGTTGTTCCTCTTACGTACAGGCTTTCACTTCTACAGCTGCCTGACCCCTCAGTTTGATTCTTACCGTAATTACCGGTATGCTTGACTGCAACTTTACCTCTGCTCTTTAGCATGGTGTCTTTGGATAGCTATTTTTTCTTTTGCTTGTCTTGCTGACATCTGCTGTTTCATAGGTTAGCACAGTTCTCAATGAGGGATGAGGAAGTCTATACAGAGCAAGAGGAACAACCTTGATTTTAGAAATGCAGTGTGCTGTAGCTGAGATCAAACTGGTTTGCATGAAACATCAATGTAAAATGTTTAGTATACAAGTGAGGGCTATGGACTTTGATAGTGCCAGTAGACAGTGGAATTGTACTGTGGTTTAACCCATGGTCAGTATGAGATTGATTGGAGAACATAAAAATATTTATGCAAGTAAGTTTATTTATTTTTATTTACGTTTCTCTATTAAAATGTTTAAAAATATCCACCATTCCATATGGATTGATGTCCTCTGCACAGTTGCACGAGAATTGACTGTGTGAACCCAAAATGATTTCTGTAGACCTTGCTAACTATTTGGGGTGTGCGATTGTGATGGCTGAACGTAGTGTTTAAATATGTGGTCTGATTTTGGCCTAGATACGTAATAATCCTTAAACACACAATTCTCTAGTACTGTACTTATTTTGCCTTCCTCTAAGCCTTAATTTTTCACATTCTTCTGTTACCTTAAAAAAAGTAAATAGCACTGTTCCCAAAATTCTATGCTGTTATTTTTCCTTTTGAAGTTTCTTTACTTTTGTGGCAGTAACAGTAATGATGAAATAGCTTTGTAGTTTTATCAAATGAATTATTTAGAACAATCGTAATGTGATGCTGTTCTGCTCCAAATAGCTAATACACTTTGTATTTGTCTTCAGTGTTTCAGCCTGGTGGTGTAATTGCCAGGAGACACTGGGAACAAATCATTCAGCACTTTAGTTTGCAGAGTACAAGATATTTGGGTGAAAGAGGCAAGAATGATCTAGGAACTGAAAAGGGATGTTGTTAACAGGCTCATCTTGTATCTTTCTCTACTCAGAAATAAGTCTCATAGTTTTCAGTTTGGCTTGCTCTTGGGTAAACGTGGATAGAATTGCAGCACAAAAGCATTTTTATTTGGCGGGTTGAAGAAGGCATGCTGTTCCTTTTAGGCATATATTTTAAATATATATTTATATGCTTTACATGAAAGCCAAGAAACAAGAGACTGTATGCAAAGGCATGACAGAACAAGAAGCTCTTGCAATGATGCCTGGTACCCAGAATATGTGCAGGGATGGTTTTCTTATTTTTCTATGCTTCTTCTTTTCTTTTGTTCCTATCTTCTAGCTAGATCAATGACGGATCAGGAATAGGGTGTATGTAGCATGAACAAATACAGGAAATGCAATTATATTCAGTTCTGGATAAGGGTGTAGTCAGGTAAATAGCCCAGCATGAATGACTTCACCTTTCATGTGGGCTTGAATTAATTCACAGAATCACAGACATTGAAGTAAACTGTTTTTGGCTTGTTATTGGGAGTGTGGTTGTGACATTTTGAACCTGCTTGGTCAGTTCATTTTGGCTCTAGCATTCTGTATTCATTGTAAAGCAATTCATCATGGATTTTAAGAGCTATAGTAATCTACTCTTGGCAGATGAAAATGATGTTATAAACTAGGCTTTACTGCATCATAACTGAAATAATGCTTTTATTTAGGCAAGCATGTGTTGATTTTACATTGCACTTTTTTCCAATACATAGCCAATATTATCAATTAGTAAAGACTAACAGCAACTATATTGTTATAGATAAAAAGGAAATTAAGTATAGGCTTTGAAATATTATAAAAAACATATTAATAAACTGGATTAATTGTGACCATTATTAGGCCAACTTGTTATTGAAAGCACTCAGAGCTGTTCTACATTTGAAGGAAGTAATATAGCTTTAGTCTATTGATTTCAATGAACTTAAGTATGCTTTACAGTGTTGGACTGTGGACAATAAGTTTTTGATCTGGACCTTCCACAGTTGAGCGTTCTTGAGTTGCAGATGCATCTACCCATTTTCTTTCTTAGGCTATATTTGAACTGAGATACGGCTTTAACTTTTACTGCTTTTTTTTTTAGGCTTCAGCAAGCAACGCACAACAAAATGAGTCATCTTGTTATTAAAAGAATAGCAAATGATATTCTCAAATCACCTGAAGATAAACGAGAGTATCGTGGGCTAGAACTGGCAAATGGCATCAAGGCAATGCTTATCAGTGACCCCACTACAGACAAGTCTTCAGCTGCACTTGATGTACACATAGGTATATGATCATCTATAATATATTGTAACTTGGTTTTGCATTGTAATCTAATTAAAATGCAATAACTTTGAAAAGAGGGTTTACAATCTACATACTACGCTGAGGCTGCAATCCTAGTTTTGCTTACTTGGAAATTAACATTATTTGGAAGTGCACAAAACTGCATTGAACTCCCAGGAAGATGTGTATAGGTTTGCAGTCTTACAGTGCTGGCTAAACATTTCTACTCAGAAGTAAGTCCTGTTGAATTCAGTGCAGCTTTGTTCCAGGTAAATGGAAGTAGGATTGTAGCCTTAGCCAGATTAGCCTCAGAAGTTAGGTTTGTCATAAAACTGGCTGTATAAATTACTTGTTCTAAAGCAGGTCTAAGTTTTTCAAGGATGAATGATGGAAGAACTCAGTTTATATGCTCCATACCCTTATGCACTTAAGCTCCCAGTGTGTCTGCTGGGGAATGCATGGAAGAAAATAGTTTAATTTCCTGGTCTAAATTAACGGCATATGGAATGGCATATGAAAATTATTACTTTTGTAATATGTTTGAGAAGTCAGATAGTAGGCCTGAAAATGATGTATTTGCATGTTAAGCAAACATGAAATTAGAACATGGTTGTTACCTAGATGTTCTGATTTAAAAACAAAAAGCAAAGCAAAATTGTTACATATGTAGGTCCTTTTCTTTGTAGTTTGAAGTGCTTGGGGTGCTCACATAAACCACTTGCCTCTGATTCCAGCTAACACCTTTCCTATAGCTTCTCTACGGTTTTATATTAAAGTTAGTATGAAGCAGCTGCATACTAGCAGGTGCATTCCAGTCTAGCTTTTCTGCAAAGGGAAATGGAGCTTTATAATTTCCTAAATATTTGCAGTCATAATCAGTAAGATGATTTCTCTGACCCACAGAAAAGTGTTAAAATGTTGCTTGATTTCTCTGACCCACAGAAAAGTGTTAAAATGTTGCTTGTTCTGGATGATTTGATTGCTTTATACTGAATTTGTGTATCAGCTTTTAAAGTAAGATTCTATTTCTGCCCATTTCTCCTATTCATAGGGTCATTATCTGATCCCCCTAACATTGCTGGATTAAGCCATTTTTGTGAACATATGCTTTTTTTGGGAACTGAGAAATACCCAAAAGAAAATGAGTACAGCCAATTTCTCAGTGAACACGCAGGAAGTTCAAATGCTTTTACCAGTGGAGAACACACCAACTTTTATTTTGATGTATCACATGAACACTTGGAAGGTGCCCTGGACAGGTGAGCATATCTGTTAATGATTAAATATATTAGTTTGGTTTTGTCTTTCCACCAAGCACAATTAACATGAGAGTCCTACCAGGTGGTAACATTATTTAGTGTATTTATTACTTCTGCTTTTTCATAATAATGACTTTAATACAATTGTAAAGACTAAATTACTGAAATAAGACTTTTAACACCTTGGGTATAACAGTGATAAAAGAAAACATATGGAATGAACCCTTGCGGTAGTATATCAAAATAGGTTTTTAGTGAGAAGAGACTCATCAGCAGTATGGCGAGTGTCTTGAAAACTTCATATGGTTTAGCATTTTGCTGTTACTTTACATAGCCATGAAAGTGTTGCATAGGAACCTCACATATGTTTGTTCTATAAATATATTCTGCTTACACTCTCAGCATATGTTGCATATTTATCAGCTGACTCTCAAAGGCTCTTCTCTCTGTGGAATTTTATATTTGGTGAAAATAGGGATATTCAGGCGACTGCTGCACACTGTATATTTGATTTTACTTCAGAGTTAGCAAAAATAACAGTGCAATCTCTGGTATGTCTACTCAGAAGTAAGTTGAATTTGGTGGGGCTTACTCCCAGGTAATTTAGCATGATTTTTTTTCAGAGACAAAGTAATTAACAGTTTGCACAACCCTCACTCATGTCATGGTCTGTGTCCTTTTACCTTTTAAAAAACAAGTTATTTAGTTCATGTTGAGGGCCAAGGGGAGGCTTAGTAACATTAGATTTGGTGATTTTGGAAGGGCCCTCAGTACATCTGTGTAGAGCAGGTCCCAATAGCTCTTTTTTCACAGACACACAGCAGGCCACTGCTAAGGAAACTTTCAGGGGCTAGTTCATAAGACAACAGCAAGAAGCAGCAGATCTGAGGTCGCAAACAAGGCAGCTGATGGTATCTTGCTAATAGATTGTGTCCTGTCTGCTAAAAAGGTCATTATAGTAAATTGCAATAGATTAGAACATCCACATGGTAATGAGACTACTTAGCAACAGAGTGGCTCCAGGTGAACAATTTTTTTAATTAAATTGTGGGCATTTGTCCAGAACATTGAAGACAAAGGCTCAGACCTGGTGGGCAAATCCTATCCTGGACTGGTGATAAATTGTGGTGTGCTTCTCCACACTGAACATGAATTTCATGTGTTAAGCTATCAAAAATGAAATTTTCGACACATTGATTTGGGAAATCTGACTTTTTTTTCTTGCAGGTTTGCTCAGTTTTTCTTGTGCCCTCTGTTTGATGAAAGCTGCAAAGACAGAGAAGTGAATGCTGTTGATTCTGAGCATGAGAAGAATTTAATGAATGATGCTTGGAGACTGTTTCAGCTGGAAAAGGCTACTGGAAATCCCAATCACCCCTTCAGTAAATTTGGAACAGGTATTTAATCTTCCATTACATTTGCACATGATCTGCTTTAGATTGGAGAGTTTCTTTAAACTATGCTGTGCTGTGAGGCTCCAAGGCATTATTTTATATTGGAAAAATTATATTATGAAGCAGAATGCCTGTTATGGCTGAAAGAATGGATCACTTTGGAAAAAGCAGATTTATTAGACCTGGAGGGCTTTAACAACAGGTATGGATGGCATGCCTACCTCGCATATGAGAAGATTAAAGCCCATAAAGATTTCAACAGCCACCCAATTGGAAACGTATAATTTAAAGTCTGGAGCAAGTACAAAACAAGACTGGAGTCAATGACACCATGGTGGCTCTCACCTCTAGAAGCCCATGCCATGAAAAAGCTAAACATGAATAAGGAATGGGCAACATATAGAGATTTGCTAATGAAAGATCAAGGTAAATTAAGAATAAGACCATATGAGGAAATAAGGCATTATGTCTCCGACAGATGGCAATATATACAACTTGGAAGTGTCTTTAGTTTGGACTCGAAAGGCTTTGCTAAAGAGAATTCATTAATGTATGAAACTTTAAAAACAACAAAAAATTATCTAAAATGTATATATTTTTGCTAGATCTGGACATAATTGACGAGGAAGTGAAAGAGCCAATGATTAATTGGGCATGAGACTTGGGCCACACAATATATGTAGAGCAATGACAGAAACTTTGGCAGGAAGATATAAGATTTACCACCTGTAGTACAATAAAAGAAAATTTCATCAAAATGTTCTACAGGTGGTATTTAACACCAGTCAAATTAGCAAAAATCTGTAAACTGAAATCCAACCTCTGTTGGATATGCAACACGAAGCTGGAACAACAATGCATATGTAGTGGAGCTACACCCCGATTAAGTACTTCTGGGGAGAAATACAGGAGGAGTTGAAAAAAATGCTTAAAATCCCACTCATGAAAAAACCAGAGGCTTACCTACTGGGACTATTAGGGAAAGAAATACCGAAATCGAAAAAAAAGAATTGTCTTATATGCGACCACCGCAGCTAGGATAGTAACAGCATCTAAATGGAAAGCTAAAGAACTACCTACCAAGGAGGAATGGATTCTCAAATTAAATGAATATGTAAAATTGGCATCCATACGACAGCAGTCAAATCAAAAACTAAAAAATGAATGGCAATGCTTTGATGACTATATGGCAAACTACTGCTCCAAAAAAGACATGCTAATATGCTTAGACTAAGAATGTAAATGAATCAAAACATTAAATTATCAATGACATATGTATGTACATAGAGAAAATAAAAACAAAAAGGGTAAACTTGATTCTAGAGAAGACGAGTAGCGGTGGAGGGAAGTTAAACAGGGTGGTGGGTTCATTTTATTTTGTTTGTTCTTTTCTTCTTTTTTGATATTGTATAATGATTTAATGTATAATGATTTAATGTATCTTTTCTGTTATGTATTTCTCTTTTTCTATTAAATTGTATGACGGAAAATCTAAATAATTTTTTTTTAAAAAAAGAATGTGTTAAAATAAAAACATGTTGTATGGAAATTATTTGATGATGTAGCCTTCACACATGGTGGTTTACTGCATTTGATTCACCTTTAAAAGCAACTGAGAATGTGTCACATGTATTTAACAGAATTTATATACCAGTTGCTAATTACAAAGCCTATAAGTGGCTTACAAGAAGTATTAAAATTACCAATAAAAAGCAGTTTAAGAATAAATACTGTAATTAAAAACATTTAAAGGATAATTAAAATTAACAGTAGACTGAAAAGAGATTAAAGCATGTCAACATCTACATGGATGGGCTTGTGTAAACAAAAATGTTTTAAGCAGGTCATAAAAGAGTACATAGGTAGAGAGTTTCAAAGTGTGAGTGCTGCCACACTAGAAAAAATATTTCTTTTTCTTTTTCTTTTATTCCATCCGTTTTTACTACAGCGGTATTACCTCTGGTGAACATATTAGGTTTAAAATGGTGTAGCAAGATCCCTTTCTGATAATGGTCACTTTCTGTCTTAAACATGATTTCAAAAACTATTTTCAAATGTAGTTGCAGTCTTTAAAATAAAATAAGAAAACGGAAGCTTAAAGAAGTATAGCAGCACCAGATACTCTGCCATGTGAAATGCAGGTGTTGAGTCAGATTCCACTAACCCAGTGTGCTACCAGAAGCCAGTGCAAGGACTCCCATTAGTGCAACAGGGCATTCCTCCCACTCCACAACCCCCAAATCTGCTCTGGAGGGTCAGGATAACAGGGCATGGGGGGAGAGGGGGGATCATTCTGTCTGGCAAGCAATCAGGAAAGTGCAATGTTGAATTTTTCTGTAAGGGTGGTAATTCACAATGAAAGTGTGTGGAGACCTGAAGTACTGTGCATTCATCATAAATTGAATAAGACCATTCGTTTATGTATCTTGAATGGTTTTTCTTATTTGTGTTTGTCTATACAGTTGTACTTTGTGTTGCGTTCGCTGCGGGTTGTGACCGGCGCAGGTTACGAACGCGGCAAACCCAGAAGTGTTTACTTCTGTGTCTCGCCCTGCGCGCATGCGCAAAAGCGTTCTGTGCAGGTTGTGCATGCGCAGAAGCACAATATCGCCACTCAGGTTGTGGACTTTTCGGGGTGCGAACGGCACCCCAGAACGGATCGTGTCCGCAACCCGAGATACCTCTGTATTGATTGCTACAACGTATTTGTGAATTGAGCTGATCGTTCTGTAAATCCTTGTTCTCGTTATTTTTAGAACATTATCATTTTTAAAAAATTAAAATACTGGTAATCTTTATTGAAAAATTAATTCATAACAGATAACAAAAATCACACACATAAACAACTACAACATAAAAATAATAGTGAAGAGAAAATATCACAGATTCAATGTCCTATAATGCATTATTCGATAATATTTCTTCCAATATTACTTAGGCTTCCCCCCCTTCCTCCCTCCCTCCTTCCCTACCTCCCTACTTCCCTCACCCATATGCGATCTTAATGATGTTATCCTAACCTATTCTGCTGTGTTATTTATTGTTGTTCTTAATATACACATTGTTTACATAAATACTATCTAGTAACCTTGCAATTAATGGTCCATTATCATACTGTTGCCTAATTATCTATTCCATATTTCTTCATATATAAATCAACACATTCCCATTCATTATTAACTTTCTGAGTAGAGCCTCCTCTTACCGACGCTGTTAATTTTGCTAATGTCATAAATTCACAGATTTTTGATCTCCATTCCGATAATTCTGGTATTGTTGTTTTCCAATTTTTTGCGACTAATAATCTTGCCGCTGCTGTTCCATAGAGGAATATATTTTTCTTATCTCTAGGGATGTCGTCTGTTAACAAGCCCAGCAAATATGCTTCAGGTTTTTTATGGATTGTGGTTTTAAAAATCTTTTTTAATTCCTCGTGAATCTTAATCCAAAACTGTTTTATTGGCGTACACCCCCACCACATATGAAAAAGAGTTCCTACCTCTGCGTTGCATCTCCAACATAAATTGGAGTATTTCTTATGCATCTTGGCCAGTTTCACTGGAGTGAGGTACCAGTGGTGACACATTTTCATGATGTTTTCTCTTAACAGATAGCATGCAGTGAAATTAATATCTTGACTCCATAGCTTTTCCCATCAATCTAAATCAATTGTTTTGCCCAGATCTTGCAACCATTTTATCGTTGCTTCCTTAATCATTTCATCTTTTAGCTCCCACTCCAATAGTAAATTATACATTCTCGATACTATTTTTAAAATCTGATTTTAGCAATTCATTTTGTAATTTTGTTTTTTTTTTTATAAGAATTTATTGACATTTTTACTTATAACAACATACAACCTTAACCACACCTACATTTATACACATACAAAACAAATACAATTACACATCTAATACAAAAATTGCCATGATTTTTCTTCTTAATTAGACATCTCAAAAAAAAAAAATTCTTTTTCCAATCTTGACAGTTGACTTCCCCTGCCTTTTCACCTTCGAGTTTATATCCATAATCTACTTTTTAACCTCTTCATTTAAAAAAATTAAACTTAATTATATATATAAAGTAAAACATTCATCTTAATCTTCATCTTAATCTTAATCATCTTAATCTATAAACTTAAACCACTTGAAATGACTTCATTTATACTACATCCTCATAAATCCTCACAAATCATCCTCATCAAATCTATCTCTTCTATCCTTTGAACTGCTGCTAATAACATAAAAACTTGAAATATCTCTTTTCATGTTCGAACAAATAATAAAACAAACTATTGTTGACAGTGTTCACCCTCCAATTTCAAAATACCATAACAGATTGCTTTAGATTTTACTTAATACTTCATATACTTACCTGGCAGGGGAGACACCTTGATCATTTTGTAATTTTGAGGTTCCTTGTTCAAAGGCTTTGAATGGCTTTATTTTTAGAACATTATCTTCAGCTCACTTATTGCTTGCATTAAGCTTGTTTTTATAACACATTTCGTCAGCTCAGAATGCCGTGTTTTAGCTTTATTTTGCATAGCAGCAATGTTAGAGTCAGCTTACTGGAAATGGAAACTCTAGTCTTGATTTTCCTTTTTCACTGCCAGAAAAAGTGAAGTAATTTAGAAAATTATTGTTGAATAATAAAAACTGGGAGATAGACACTGGCAGACAGCCCATTTGAAGTTGTCACATGATGTCAAGTGACTGACATCCACCCTGATTTAACCACAGTTTCCTAAGTCAGGTATCATGGGGAAACTATTTTAATTATCCCGAAAGTCTTATCTAAGGCCAAGGGTGGGAGGAGAAAGCGCTTGAGCTAACTGCTCGTTTCTACTTCAACAAACCATGTTTTGTTGACTCAAGAACACTATATCTGACATTGGCCTGAACATGTCCAGGAACTCTGAGGATATACACTGCATTCATTGTTAGGCACAACACTAATTGTATGATTAACATACACAACCTTTATATTATGAATACCAGAATAGGATTTGCCTGTTATCTTATTAAGGAAAACCCAGAAAATTAGTGAAAATGTATAAAAAAAGGTCTAATTTATTCTGGAGGTGCCACGAGGTGGAGGGAACCCTGATCTGTATGTGGTGGTCATGTAAATATGCTAGAGAGTGTTGGGAAATGATCTGCACAGAATTAAATAAGATTCTAAAACTCGCATTTCCCAAAAGACCAGGGGCCTTTCTGTTAGGGATAATAGGTCTGATATTCCAAAAAAGGCACTCAATATTTTTCTGTACACAACCGCTGCAGCTAGAACAGTATATGCGAAAAAATGGAAGGAAGAAGAGATACCCACAATGGAAATTTGGCAAAACAGATTGATAGAATACATAGCATTAGTAATCATGACTGTGAAATTAAGGAAAAAGGATGAGATAAAGGTAAAAGAGGAGGTGTTTTGGAGATTATTTTAGAGGGTATAATATACAATTTAACCTACAAGTAGGAGTTGACATATGAACAGCAGATAACATCAAAAGAGGAAGAATTGAAATGATAATGGGTGAAATATCAGGATATGCAGCAGATCAAGATTTCCCTAGAATGTCACAGAGAAATTGATTGGGAAGTCTTAGGAAAAGAGATACTGTACGATGTGTGTATAAAAACTGTTAAAATTGCATAAATAAAAGTTTAGAAAAAGGATTTGTAGAAACAGTCCCTTGAGAACACAATTCTAGATTTCAATTCTTCTAACTCCAAGCTATTCAAGCTGAACTACAAATGGTCTTGCTGAAATCATGAAAACAGGAAATTTGATAAACATCTTGCACTCAATAGAAGTACCATCATGTGATAGAAATATAAATAGGAACTGCATGCACAATGCCCATCATTTGTTGTGAGAATAAAGTGAGGGGGTGCGGAGAACCATGTATGACACTGAGCTCATTGGAGGAAATGGAGAGTATAAACATAGTAGTAAAATAAAACAATCCAGATGCTGTAATCTGTTTGAGAAATATGTGCAGTATTGCCTCTTGTGATTGCAGAGATTAACAGAACTGAGCACATTTACCCAGTCATGGCTCTTATTGTAACACATCCTTCTTTTTATTTATGTTCTGTAGGAAGCAAATTCACTTTGGAAACTAGACCAAACCAAGAAGGGATAGATGTAAGACAGGAGTTATTGAAGTTTCACTCCACTTACTATTCATCAAATTTAATGGCTGTTTGTGTTCTAGGACGAGGTAAGAATGCCAAACTTTTTGGGATCTACTTTTAATATATAACCAATTTACAATGGATTAGCACTGGAACTTAACTCTGTGTGTGTGTGTGTGTGTGTGTGTGTGTGAAGAATGCAACCACTCTCCAAACCCTAAACCACAGGTCTACCTTAAATCTGCAGCATTTCTAATATCTACACTTACTAATTTGTAGGATGACTTTAATTTTTTTTAATAGGAAGGGATGTATGTACTCTGCAGATTTGTAGTAAAAGTAAAAGATTGTGTGTCTGCTGCAGAATTTGTCATTCTGAAAATGTCTGTTTTTATATAATGTATATGTTTCTAGCCATAGTATTTTCTTATAGATGAATTTTAAAATACAAACATGCAGTGATGTTCCAGAACTCAGAACATGGAGAGCAGGCTTCAGTGGCATTCATTTCCTAGCATGCTCCAATCTCCATATCTTTCTTCGTCTCACTGCTATCTGCCTCCCAGTCTAGACTCCATAGTTCTAATTCCTTAGGAAGATACTTACTGTATACAGAATACATTGTGCTGCATCAACAGACAGGTTTTATTCTGGGCACAGAATTTTTATTATTGAAGAATGTGTAAAATGCATTCAGATTTTAGATACTGGCTTTTCTGAAGACTGTGCTTATCAAGCCTTTCTCTAAAAGGAGCAATCAAGGATAACATCTGTGAAACTTTTGACCATGTATAACTTTCTTTTCCTCCCAAATATATGCATACAGAATCCTTAGATGAGCTAACAGGTTTGGTAGTGAAGCTATTCTCTGAAGTAGAGAACAAAAACGTTCCATTACCAGAATTCCCTGAACATCCTTTCCAGGAAGAACATCTCAGGGTGGGTTTGTTGCATTGTGACTTCTTTTAAAATAAGTTTTATGATGTGTATTTGTTAAGATGCCTTTAAGCAAGGCCAGAAAACTACTGTGATAAGTTGAGTAGCGTCATAGCACATCAGAATTACTGGTACAGCAAGACAAATGTGTGTTGAATGTAAAAGGTGTGGGTGTAGGTGTAATCTGTCCCTTCCTGAAACTTCACTAATTGTTCTAATAGAAAATGCAGTTGAGCAATATTAATTTTATGTTATGGCCTAAGCATGAAATGGGCATATGTGTAATGAACTGTGGGTGGTGGATTTGAGGGGGAAAAAAGTAGCCTTGTAAAGGAAAAATACTGGATTCAGTTTAAATCAGATTTATTTTGCTTTGTTTGTTTCACAGCAACTTTACCAAGTGGTACCCATCAAAGACATTAGAAATCTTTACGTCACGTTTCCAATACCAGATCTTCAGAAGTACTATAAATCAAACCCTGGCCATTATCTTGGCCATCTTATTGGTCATGAAGGTCCAGGAAGTCTTCTATCAGAACTCAAAGCTAAAGGTAAGGTGTGCAGTGAGTTGACATTGAAGCCTTGGGGCAATTGCTTCCCTACAGCTCAGCCCCTGAAAAGTAGGGGTGAAGTAAACAAAATTAAGTTTCAGTTGTAATGATATTTCAAACAATCTTGCATTATATTACTGATGCTCTTTTTGGTGTTTCCTGTCAATGGCTTAGTGCTTCTTATATGAAAGATTATAAGGAGTCATATGCAGTATATCCCCCCTCACCAGTATTCCATCAACAGGATGAGTGTTTGTGATGCCCAGGGCATGTTTACCAATGTGTAGCATATGTCCCCTTTGCCCTCAAAATGCCCCCTTTGAGGGCCTGCACCAGCTCCAGCTCCACCAGGAGTGGTAAGGGGGCATAGGCATATTGTCAACTGAGCTGGGGATGGGGACTTGGACTGACATAGCCTAGCTGCATTGGGAATCTGCAGAATTCTAAGCTGCTCATTGCAGAAGATCTTTACAAAGTATTGCCCCCAATGCACTTAGATTTTGTGTGCATGCAATGTCTTTCTGTCATTTGGTTCTTTCATAGTATTTATTTAATTTCATAGATGTTAACCAAAGACGTGTGTGTACATGAACAACATAACTAAGAAAAATTAACTATTGTGTCAGAGTTTAAAATATACTCTATTTCACAGGCTGGGTAAATACCCTGGTTGGAGGACAAAAAGAAGGTGCTAGAGGTTTCATGTTTTTCATCATTAATGTTGACCTTACAGAAGAAGGACTTTGTAAGTGGATCCCTTCTTTTATTCTGTTGAGTTTGGATTTGGAGCACATTGATCTAAGTGGGCTTCTCTAAGTAGACTTTTTACATCTCCCAAAGTGAGAAATAATTTGATGGAAATCCATACTATAATAGCTAGGTCAGGGACAAATGAATTGGCTTCAAACTAACCTCCCCATCACATGCAAAAATTTAGAGTTAAGAACAACCTCACTGCCAAAACATTTGTAATTTTAAGATTGTAGGTGGGCTCTTTTTTTTAGAGGGTTGAACAAATGAGCTATGTGCTCATTCTTAATTCTACAGATTTGAAAATTATTTTCCTGCATCTGAATACTGCTAGTGTTCGCCCAAATATGAAGAAAGTTCTTAGCCCGTCTAATTCTGTTGAAATTATCAGGAAGCTAGTTGGAGGATTCCTAATTGCATATAAAACTAAGGCATATTATGGCTTGGTACAAGGAAGCAAATGTGGGTTCTCTGAGATAAGATAGTGGCTGTTTTGCTTTTCCTCTAGTGCTACTCCTACTACATTGTTTGCCTTAGTGCTACATCTGAACCTGGGCTTATGCTTTATTTTGCTCAAAACAAGCCATGAGCTGTGGGCGAGGTTTGTTCTATGGTTTTGTCACTCGTAGTTTGTGCAGGGAAAATAGAACATGAACCTGGGTTCAGACATAATGCTAAGGTCA
The DNA here is from genome assembly GCF_009819535.1 of Lacerta agilis. Taxonomy (NCBI): domain Eukaryota; kingdom Metazoa; phylum Chordata; class Lepidosauria; order Squamata; family Lacertidae; genus Lacerta; species Lacerta agilis. The sequence continues at coordinate 34,412,749 of NC_046316.1, forward strand.
CAGCAGTATAGCAGCAGCAGGATCAGAGGAGGAACAAAGTGGCCACAATCTTCTATCTTTGGTTACTCACACTGAGCCATGGTTTGGTTTTGTGTTATGTGCAAATTGGGCCACTGTTAAGATCAGGGGTTGACAAGGTTTACCTTGCCTGGGCTGATTCACTCCAGCGGAGATCCCTCCGTGGGCCAGATTGTGTGTGAGTGCATGCGCCCACGATTTCCGGTGTCTGCGTCTGTGCAGATGAGATTCTCGGCATCTGCGCATGCACAGACGCAATTTCCAGCACCACGGAAGCGAGTCCCCACACTGTGCTGCGCTGCTTTAGCGCAGTGCGTGGGGACTCGCCAAGCAGGCAGCTCGGTTCGGGGGCAGCTTATGGGCCGGTTAAACGTCCCCCGTGGGCCGCTTGTGGCCCATGGGCCTTAGGTTGCCTACCCCTGGTTAAGATCATAACTGATCAGCAAGTTTATATCTCTGGAAATTATTTGTATATCTAAAGGTATAATGTGCATGTTGTTTGCTTGATACTCTATATTCTTTTACATTAGTCAAATAGATGTGTGAATACTGCATGCATTTGGTTTGTGCAACTTTGTATTAGTTTAGCCTCTGTCAGACTGAGCTGCTAGTTTTAAGTATAAGGGCTTAACTAGAAGATTGATGATCGGCAATGCAGCCCCAACCATATCTACTCAGCCGTAAGTCCTGCTGAATTTGATGGGGCTTACTCTCAGTCAAGTGGGGTTAGAATAGCAGCCCTAAATGGCTCACACACTGGAGCAAATAAATCGGGGAAGGGCATCGGATAAAAGCATTTCAAACATCCCAGGCTTCAAAGTGCATGCATGGAGGTGCTGATTCGTTTTTTAAAAGCCTTGTACATGCATACAGGAGATTCTAATCGTAGATCTCTTGAGTCATGTCTAGTCTTGGCCCCAAGAAAACTAAAAATGTTAACTTTGTGTTTCCCTGAGAAATTGCTTATGCATGCAATATTTTATCTTTTTCTTAAAAGTACACGTGGAAGATATTATCTTGCACATGTTTCAGTATATACAAAAACTACGTACAGAAGGACCTCAAGAGTGGGTTTTCCAAGAATGTAAGGTATGATAATTGCAACATATTTGGGGTTTTCTTTCAAGTAGTTTTAGAGATTCACACTGGATCTTCTCTTATTTTAGATACCTTAATTAGAAATAGATGCGTCTGTTAAATGTTCTTGTTTTTAAAATTAATTTATGAACTTATGAATATACAAACACATGAGCTACCTAAAATAATGCTGTATCTAATAACCCATAACCTTATAAACATAAATTCATCTTATAAAAGATTAAAATTATTATATCTTCCATTTTCTTTAAATCTGCTTAGTTAAGTTTCTAATGTTCTTGAATGCAATCAATTAGTTTCTAATGCTTTTGAATGCAATTTATTATATACATTGTTTACTTTGCCCTAAATACATTGTAATAACTTAAAGTGGTTTTCACTTATTTTCTTATGTTTCATTAAACCACAGTGCATTTATTCAATTGATTGCTAAGTTCAAAAAACAAATAAAATTTATGTCCAAGCTTCATTTCTCATTATCGTTTAAAAATACCATTCTGACTGATCGTTTACAATATGATGAGTGGCATTGCAGAATAACTTAATTTTATTTCTTGTTTTAGGATTTGAATGCTGTAGCCTTCCGGTTTAAAGATAAGGAAAGACCCCGGGGTTATACATCAAAAGTTGCAGGGATTCTTCATGTAAGTTATGAAATTGGACTGAATTTAATGCTGAAATATTTCTTAACATTTCTGAAATGTGTCAAAAGTTGGGCATCAATGTCATTAGGTTGGGGGTAAAGCACACACAAAAAAATTATTCATGTATAATGAACAAGATGAGTATTGCAGGCCAAAAGATGTTGATATGGCATACAGTTACCACTATAAAGTTGTAGTGACATCTAGTTGTCTCCTCAATGGAAAGACTAGTTACCAATTGTGGACTGGGACCCTGACTGGTGCTGGATATAGCTGAATAATTTGCACTGTTTCCTTCCAAGTATAACTGAACTGATTACCTGTATAGTGATTAATCAGTATGACTTTTACAATGCGCAAACATGCTTACTGGTTAAATGATCTTTCCTCTACCAGGCGTTCTTAGGGCCTGGTCCTAAACATATGGTATTGTCTTATTTATCTGTAGACCTGCTAGGTTTTAGTGTCTTCACATCTAAAGAGCATTGGTGACAAAGATCGAAGGCAGACTCACCAAAGGTTCCAGTTTGCAAAGCAATCTTGGAGAAACCTTTGCTTCTACACTCTTTTTTATTTCCAGAATGAATTCATAAGTACTAAATTCTTTGCTTTTTGCTTGTGGGGGCGGACAGAGAATATATCTTTCTGTTAGAATTTCTGAAAGTAGGTGTTTGTTTAGATACTGCTACATGAACATGTTTATGTTGCTTCCATTCACTTTGAAAACATCCTCCAGGGGTCAGCATTTACTTCTTTTTATCCCTTATAATATCAACAACGTAGTACAGATAGCTTTTATTTTATTAGCTGTGTAGCTAAATGACAGTGATTCTTTCTGTACTGTGGGTGACATCTAACATTAGTCATAACTCTGAGAAGATTTATTGATTTCAGTGAGTCTACTTAAAGTGTTACTTACAGTGATAGCCAACTATCTTAGTAACTATATTTTATCACTTTAGTATTATGCATAATGTCTTCGGTTTAAACTAAAAAAAATAACCACATTTTTATTTATTGTAGTACTATCCTATAGAAGAAGTTCTTGCTGCAGAATATTTACTTGAAGAATTTAGGCCTGATTTAATAGAAATGGTATTGGATAAGTTAAGACCTGAAAATGTCCGGTAAGCTATATTGCCACATCCAATATTTTGTACAGATTGAGATGGAAATATTTTGCAGGTTAAAACTGCTAATAGATTGTAGATTGTACTTTTAAATCCAAAATAACTTTACACGTGCAAAACTCCTTGAATGAAATATTTACGTTTTCCTATTTTATACAAAGAAAAATATTTAGCACAGCATGGAAGGAGGGAAGAACACTGCATAATAATGTTAAGAACTGATATGTGCCTTTGTCATATTCATGTAACTAATGTGCAGTTCTTTTGAATTATCATACAATGTTGATAGACTTCATTGAAACTTCACACCCATGTCATTGACTCTTCTGGATGCTTTCACACTAGGGCTCAATTGAAACAATCCTCCAACCCATAGGTGAATAAATGAAAGAAACAACAGGCATGCTCTTCCCCTCTAGCATGATGCTTTTCTTTCTGTTTTCTATTTATTGCAACTATAGTTTGCCATGTTGGCAAACTGGTCAGTGCTTGCCCTTGAAATCAGAATCTGAAAATGTGATTTGAATTAGATATCTGATTCTGGTTGTGGCAGGGTGAGGGGCGTAGATGACACAAATTGATTATTTGGGAAATTGTAAAGATGATAGTTGCTGCAGAATAGGGACCAACTATAGTTGCTGCAGAATAGGGACTGAGAGGGAACTTGTGCTTCGGGCAGTGGGGGGTGCAGGAAGTGCAGAAAGGAAGCATGTTATTTTCACTGTTAACCAGAAAAATAGGCTTGAAGGATTAACTGGACTGAACCCAATGCTTCTACTTAAGGAAAGCACACTCTTCTTTGTGCAGCTTGGTTTCTACCTGTGATTGTATGCTCACCCCAATTTTGCACTTGGCCCACATACAGGGTCCATGTCAGCAGACAACCTTGACTGCTGCTTAATTCATAGTAATGTATTGACTTGCTCTGTATTTGTCATATGATTTGTAAAACAAGGTTGTTGCAGTGGAGTGGAAACACAGTTGTCCACTGGCAACAGAGAGGTTTTTATTAGTGGCAGGTAAACTCTTCCTGCTATTTTCAATACGATAGACTTTCATACTTGGTGTACATAATTGACTCTTATTTTTTTTGCTGAAGCCATGATTCTCTGCCAGTGTATGCTAGAAACACTGAGATAAGTAGTGTTCTCTCATTGCCAGTGACAGAATTGTTACCATAGTAACTAATTTCAAAGGGAAATAAAGCTTCCCTCATACTATTGTATTGTGCCTTGTATTCATACATAGTGTGAAAGAAGGCTGAGTGGGGTGCTTCATTTATAGCACAGAATCTTCCATCTTGAGAGATTATTTGGCAGCCAAGGACAAGGTTAAAATGAAAAATTGCTAGTTATTTCTGTCTCTGATTCAGCCCTATCCTTTGTTTTTAAGGTTTTGTTTGTACTAAATGTTCTGATTAAGTGTTCCATAGTTCCAACTGTCCTGTAGTCTTCTAATTAACTACGAGTTGGCTCTGAGGTGCTAAAACAGGGTTGATAGTAAATGTTTTCTCTCACATATAATTGGCCAGAGAGATGCTAATTACTCTTGCTATTCTGCATTATTTCTCCTTACTTACCCCCCCCCCCCAAAAGCATTTCTTTAAAATTCTAGACAATTTGAAACCTGGAAAACTGTTAAAACTAATTGGAAACAGTTGTTAAAATGTTGCAGAGAGCATGATCAGAAAAGTATGTTGTAGTATTACCCATGGATGACATTTGTATGGCCTTTTCCTTTGCTTCAAATTTCTGTTTAGAAATGGTAGAAAATGAATTTAGGAGCACCTTGGGTGTGTTATATATGCTCTTAATTGCTGGTAATTTTTTCAAATATTCTGTTAATGTCTTTTAAAAAATACTTGTCATGAGAGCTAGAAATCTTTTATTTTAATGAAATTTAGAATGGCATAGCTGCAAAAAGCAAACTGAGCTTAATATATTTAATCCTGTAAAATATATCCCCATATATGCAAGTTCATTGTATAAACTCTGTGTGTGTGTGTGTGTGTGTGTGTGTGTGTGCGTATCTTATATGGCAAAATATAATACATATATATTTTAAAATAACAAGGCGTCATTTAACATAGCCATTTTGATATGAATACATGTTGCTTTTTTACTGACAGGAGGATTAAATGCAAAAATAGAATAAGACATATAGAATTTATAGTATTAATAACAGAATCTTTGAACTTAGTGACCAAGCAGAATTATTTGAATAGCATTTTGGGGGTGGGGGAGGTAATATGCTTGTTTACTTACTATGTTTTGGTTTTATTTTTTAGGGTTGCAATAGTTTCTAAGTCTTTTGAAGGAAAAACTGATAGAACAGAAAAATGGTATGGAACCCAGTACAAGCAAGAGGCAATTTCTGATGAAGTCATTAAGGTGTGGTGAGAAAGTTGGTGGTAAAATGAATATGTAACCAGTATTTTCACACTTCTTACAATCAGGGGCGGAGGAAGGGCGGGTGTGATGGGGGTGGGCCACTGAAGGGGGTGACAAGATGCCGGGCGGCACTCACCGCAGGGCCTGCAGTGTGCCTGAGCCACATGTCTCTCCTGGGAGTGACGCGGTGGCTTGAGTGCCCACAGGCTCTGCACTGCCCCAAATGGTACACCTGCCATCTCCCCCTCAGCTGTAGGGCAGCTGAGTGGGAGGAGGCAGGCTGACTCCTCGGAGGCCCCACGGAGCGTCCTGCCCCGGATTGCCACACACTTGCAGGTGGCTGCCTCTCCCCTGGGCGCAGGGCACGCGTGCCGCCCCAAGCGCCTGATTGGCTTGCTCTGCCGCTGCTTACAGTAAAGTTTATTTTGTATTGTTTACAAAAACAACTATTACTGTTGCTTGTATAAGTGTGTCACATTGGTGTAAGTTAATTTCAACTGGTGTTATGGGAAAAAATAGATTTCACTTCAAAATGTGAACCAAATCCTTGAACATCTCTTTGTGGTTCAGCCAATACTATACATGTTGGATCCTTAAAACACACACACCCCAAAATCCTGATTGATACGCTTTAGTGAGAGAGAAACTATGTGCAGAGCACCTAGCTGAATATACGGCTATGATCACACACGCAGCTGTGTTTGGGGGATTTGTGTAATATTTTCACATATTGCTAAGAGTGAAAACCAGCTGCTCACATGGTGATGCATATTGCAGAAAGCATTTCTTAGTAGTTCTACACAGTGGTTAGAGCATGCAATCTAGTCCTCAGTCAGCACTATGTTCTAAGTGTTTATGGAACATAGTTAAAAGCAAACTTAAATGGTATTATGTGAACTGCAAGGAATCGTACAAATTAAATAATTTGAAACATTAGTAATAATTTTTTTTTTGTCATGAATTTTGAAGAAGCATGATTCATCAGAGGTAGATAATCCTTCACAGAGCAGCACAATTGCAGCACAATTTTTTTTTAACGCACCTGCTGGATAATAACAAAACTATCCTCTTGCTTGCACCTTGAATGTAGAAATGGCAAAATGCTGACCTCAATGGGAAATTCAAGCTGCCAATGAAGAATGAATTTATCCCTACTGACTTTGAAATTGTACCTTTAGAGAAGGATGCACCACAGTACCCTACTCTTATCAAGGTAAGCATATGTATTTAATAGTTGTGGGTGGAATTTCATGAATATGTACCATACTTTCCTGAATTGCTTTTGAAATATTAAGGTCATTGAGTAGGCTGCTTATAATATGAACAGTATTGTAAGAATAGATTGTAAAAAAGAATGAAAATTGGGTCTTTATTTTAAGAGGGGAGTAGCTCCTGTCCAGTTGGCTTTTTGCCCCGTATTCAAAATATATAAACCTTTAAGTTTACATAGTGGTGGAAGTGAGTTCAAATTGCGGAGTTTGGAGATGAACTCCTAATGGCTCATCCCAATATCAGGGAAGCCCAGACCCTGCCATAGCTGTCTCTTCTTTCCAGACTTACCTGGCAGTGGTGCAATAAAATGGCTTATGGATTTAGTGTTCATACATGCAAAAGTCACACAGGGCTTAGAGGCCCTCCCTCCATCTCAGAAATGTTAGCATATAGGCATGTGTTTAGACAGCACGAGGGAACATTGTAGGGAATAGGTCTGCATCACTGTGTGCTTAATTGGGGTGGGGTTGAGAAATTTGGGCTCTGTTAAACCCTGTTGGACTACACCCAAATTCAGATGGCCTGCGCTCTGTATGTTTAAAGAATATAAACAGATTAAAATGATAAAAATACAGTTTGTAATTTAATAATAATAATAATGATGATGATGATGATGATGATGATGATGTTGATGTATGTTTTCTTAAACTCAGGACACTGCTATGTGCAAGCTATGGTTCAAGCAAGATGACAAATTTTTCCTACCCAAAGCTTGTCTCAACTTTGAATTTTTCAGGTATGCAAGCATTTTTGTCTTTAAAATTTATCTTTCTAAGCAGAGTCATTCAAGAAAACATTTTATCATTCTAGACATGCTTGGGGCTGCTATAGTGAAATAACTGAGATTGTCAGTTCCCACTTATTGCTGCAATCCAGCATTATGGATGTGCAACAGTGTGCACAGGTTTTCTGCTGGCTGAAGAGTATTGTCCATGTTCCAGAGGAGCAACCATGTTAATCTGTTGCAGCACAAGCAACAAAGTTTTGTAGCATCTTAATTTGTTACTGTTAGAGTGCCACAAGAGTGTTTTAAACATAATCCAAGAGCTGTTAATGACTCTCCTCCTTCACCACCCTCTTACACCAAACATATCTCTGGTGACAGGTAGGTAGCTGTGTTGGTCTGCCGTAGTCAAAACAAAATAAAAAATAAAAAAAATCCAATCTGTGAGCCTCTGACCCTTGACTCACCATCCCTATAGTATAAACTTACTTGTAATGTTAGCAACAACCAGGGTGCCTTTCTACAAAGCCTCTGTTTTCTGTCATTTCTGGAATGTGGTGTGTAGTTTTCCCAAAGCAGCTGAATATTCAAACAGAAAATATATGTTCCAGAGCTTCTTATGAGCTAAATATGCTCATAAGCCTGATAATTTCTCAGTGTAATGCTGCTCAATTCATAAGGAAGGCTGAGCATTATGAAATTTGTATAGACCAGTTAAAAACTTACTTTGGTGAAATTGCTAGGTGCTGAAGTCAAATTACCTGTTAAAGTTGAAGCATACATAACATTTTACAGCATTGAAAATTAATTTTAAGATAAAACCAAGTAAGCTAGGTTTTTACATTTAATATAATTGCTAGCTACCGGTAATTTCATGGTCCCATTTTGATTTTTGAGGAAGCATGTGAACTGCAATACTGCTTAGTTTTGTAAGAGAGTTTGTAGATAGAGAGACAGACAGACAGACGGACAGACAGACAGATATGAGAAACTTGGGTGGTTATGTATCTTGAAATGATAATTCCTATATTAAGTAAAATGCAGTCCCCCCACCAGAACTTCTTTATCTTCTGATGAGTTATGTATTGAAAAGATTTTAAAAATGAGGTCTCAGCCTTTTTTTTGATTACGGTATGTTGTTTCTGCTTGTGATGGGTCTCTACAATAATAGCCTTGAGATAAGATGTATATGAAAATGCAACAGTGAGTTTTAACATATATTGAGGCCGCATACATTTCTGGGAGTGAGTCCAATTGAGCCCAGTGAAACTTAACTTCTGAATAAATAAAGTTGGTTTGCATGTCAGAAATCATCGTGCAAAGGGCCACTTTGCACATTATTTAAAGAACACTCCAATTTTTCTTTAAAATGAGATGCATGGTTTTAATTAAATGTTTTGTTCTTTGAATCATTATTGTGCCCCATAATTATTATTTTGCTTTAACATGCTGAATATTGTTGTACTTTCATATTTTACTTGATAGAATTCTTCAGTAAGAAATGTTGCTTTGTGAACAATTTACTTGTGCGATATTGATGATTTCATATTTTAAACTGCTATATGTATATATCAATAATAGATATTAGACCATACTGTACACAAATTACTTCTGCTCTTAATCTGGTTTGTCACTCTTAATATGTTGGTGTGAAGCAGTATTGTTGAAACATGACTTGAGTCTTTGAGTTGTCTTTACCTTTGGAAGTCTGTGCAGCTTACTCTTCCTCAGGGTAGCGTTATGTGCTATAGCTAAATACAAAACCTTGATATTTTTGTGCCTAATATAGAAAATGCCAATGGTTTGGTAGCAAACCTATAACTGCACTGTTTCCTGATTTTGTGAAACCAGCAGCTGTGTTCAGTGAGGTTTCATCCTGCGCTGTTTACTGATTTTGTGAAACCAGCAGCTGTGTTCAGTGAGGTTTAATCCTGATGACAAGCAAGTTAAGTGTGAGACTGTCTTACTTGGCAAGCTTTTAGATTTATCCATTGTGGCGATTTTTAACTCATTGTATATTTTAAGTGTTTTACATATGCTTCGTACTTGTTTATAAGCATTTGTCTTTGTAACAAATTCAGAATAATGTGGGCTAAAAACAGTTTTGTGTAATGTTACACAGTAGATTTAACATAGATGTAATACATCTGTGTCTGTCTGTCTGTCTCAGTATGGAATTGTTTAATCAATCTTTCTCCCTTTAGCTGTGTGTTTGTGTTCACATACTGTCTTAATATTCTCATAACAGGAAGCAGGATTTTCTTCTTTACTGTGTCCTTGAGATCCAGTATGGAGGATCTAGCAGAACTGGGAAGTAATTGCAGCAGATATTTTACTTTCAACATTTTCTTCCAGCCCATTTGCTTACGTGGATCCCTTGCATTGTAACATGGCCTATTTGTACCTTGAGCTACTCAAAGACTCCCTCAACGAGTATGCATATGCAGCAGAACTAGCTGGCTTGAACTATGACCTCCAAAATACCATCTATGGGATGTATGTAAGTACCAAATCAAGGAGAATCTTAAAAGCCTTAAATTTACTTCCACTAATCAGAAAAAAATTGATTTGCTGGAAGCAATTTTTCAATGGCTTTTCCAATTAAGAACCTGTTTTTTCAGTTTCCTTTTCAACCTTGATTTCTAGCTATACTTTCTCATAATTTGAAATTTCTGGAGTCTTCAACATTTCCATTCACATTTAGCAATTTTTGCACTTCATTTTACGTCATTCACCCAAATATTTGCAAGATTTTTTTTTTTTTACTTAAAACTCAAATTTACAGTCCGAATTGGAGTTGAGATACTGCTCCATTCCACTAGAGTTCCGAATGAGAAATCAAATTCCTCAGTGTTTCATTCCCGAGAATATTGGTTATGAGGCTGCATATACATACTCTTCAGTCATGTTTCTTCATCCATTACCGTGTCGCTCCTTGAAGTATCAAAGCATCCTTTTGTTTTGTTTTTCTTTTTTGTTAGTCGCTACCTTTATGCTGATCCTCTCCATTGCAACATGACATACCTGTTAATCAGGTTATTGAAGGATGATTTAAAAGAGTATACATATGCAGCACGCCTCTCAGGTTTGGTCTATGCCATTGCATCAGGAATGAATGCAATACTTGTAAGTAAGATTGGGGGGGGGGTGAACAAGCAAAAATTAGATGGCGTGAGAGTTGAGTGCTGCTTGGAAAAATGACTACTGGTTTTTTCCTCCTTTGCATCCCTATCATAAGGGAATGAGTCTTGTGCAGTTTTATAACCGTTTATTGAATGGTTTGGCCATGATTGGAATGGATTTTTTTTATGACTGAGAAGTGTTCTGATGCATTACTGATCTGCATTTCTTACTCATTTGTATAGTATAGTAACCTTGAAAGAGTTGATATGTTTTCAGTTAAACATGGAGTTCTGCTGGCTTTCAGTCATTTAGATCCTAATATATACTTAAAAAACAACAACACCCAGCCGGCACCAAAGTACTGCAGGGCATCTTGAAGACTAATACATTTATTGCAGCATGAGCTTTTGTGTGCCAGAACCACCTTCATCAGACATGCAATTTACTAAATATTACTAACTGCATTATTGGTATGAGAAGTCTGCATTTCAGGATCAAGGTGACTTGTGAAACATGGTCCTTGTATAACAAATGAGTACATTAAAAAGTGATCTCTAGTACATGACTATTTCTTCCCTAAACTTTCCAAGAACATTGCACTTACTTTTAAGACTCCAGTAATCTCTATGTAGGTCGTATATTTTCTTTATCTGATGAAACATGGGGCTGCTAAAAAGCGTGCTTTTTAATGTGCTGGTTTCAGTGCTAAAATTGGCTAGTGGGAAACAGCACAGTTTTATAGTATTTTTGCTTATTTACATTTGTAGCTTGCCATTTTTTTCGATCATGGAACTCAGTGTGGTTTACAAAGTATTGTTCAGCAGCCTCTCATCTGATCAGACCTAATTAGCACCAGCAAGGTTGCCAAGGTGTTATGTTTTCAGACTGCAACCTGGAATCGAGTCAGTATGAGTCAAGTCCATTCTAATTTCTTTCATCATGTAGCACAGGGGTTGGGGAGCCCTTTTGACTTTATTGGCCAGATCCTTATTAGGATCTACCTCAATAGCTTAGTTTGCAAGGTTGGCAGAGCCTGCCACATAGCAGTCACCAGACATCACAAATGACAGGTGAGTTGGTGTACCTTGCGGGTAGCAAGGTGCTACTAAAACAAAGGTTTTATCCTTTATATGTGCAAGGAGCTTTGCAGATGCTGCTAGTCATCAGTACCTGCAAATCCTCTTTCCCCCCCTCCTTTCCCCTCTAGCTCCCTATACACCTTCAGAGTAAGCTCCAGAAGGTTGGGGGAGCCTATGCAGCATGTTTGGCAGGGGGGGGGGCGCGGCGCCACGGAAAAGGAAGAGGAAACTGAAGTCACATTGCACAAGCAGAACCTAGTTGGCATTGCATTTGATACAGCCTTGTGTGTATGGTGGTCAACTGAGTTATGCAATCATTTTATGAACCTGTCATCTTGATGTCTTACAAATGTTTAAGATGCTACTTCTTAAAAATCAGTATATAATGGACTCTTCTGCTTTATTAACTATGGAACAGAAGTTTTTCTTTCCTATATTCTTTTCTAGATTTGGTTTCCTAGGATACTTTTATTCTTCATTTGGAAGAAGAATGATAAACTACTTCTCTTTTCATTCCAATTAGCATATTGCCTTTCTGATTTTAATCCTGGGAAATAGCAACAACAATTCATTCCGTTTTCTGTTACCTGATGTTTGAAGCATTGCTTTGCACCATGGAACAATATTTGTTTTCCACCTTAATTTTGCTTTGTAATTATAATAGAAGATGTTAAGCCCCGGGAAAAAGTAAAGCAGTAGTAATACCACACATGGACTTTCACGCAGTAAAGGGCAAACCTTAGGATTTCTGATGAAATAAGAGAGAATACTTCCCAGTGTTAAGAAGTTGCTGTTTACTGCTTTGATGGACAATCTAGAATTCTAGAAAACAGAATATTTCAAACACATAACAGCTTATATATCCTTTTCCTATAGCTTTCTGTAAAAGGTTACAATGACAAGCAGCATATCCTGCTCAAGAAGATTGTTGAGAAAATGGCTACCTTTGAGATTGATGAAAAAAGATTTGAAATTATCAAGGAGGCGGTAAGCCATCTTGAATTTGACTTTGATCCTTATAAATCAGAATAGCAAGTAGCCCATGCTATCAAGCAGGGGAAGACACCATACATGCAATATTTCATTCCTTGAAGGCAGGAGGGGGTGTACAGAAGCCTAAAAGTTCAAACAAGTTATGAACAATGTGTAGGGAATGTACATATACCTGCAGAAAGGTGTAAGACTGCAGGGGGCAATGATTGGTGCCACACTTGGACTGTCGTCATTTGTACACTTGCCTGAGAGTAAGCGCCATTTGAAAATAATGTGACTTCAGAGTAGTCATTCATAAGATTTAAGTCAATTAAATTTAGTGAAGGCTTTTTCAGCAATGACTCTTGTCTTTCTGTAGTTCTCTTCCTCTATCCAGCACATATATACTGTTCCCCATCCCTTAGTGATGGTTCAGAGATTAGGAACAGACCACAGGATCCCATTCTTCTTCTCCTCCACCTGCCAGCTGCTCATCAATTACAGGCAAATTCCTGATGTGTTTTATTGGCCCCAGTATTGGTTGGAGAATGCTAGTCAGGGTAACCTTTTAAATCATGGATGGATAATGATTTGCCAACCAGCTTCAAACTATGGTATGAGATCTCAGTTAAGAGGGAGCCCTGCCCATCTTGAAGGGCATTTATTTCTTTTATCTGACCATATAATTTGAATATAGAACATCAAAAAACCGGGCAACGTTCATCGCAAAGCTTCATTAACCATTATTTTATTTTAACCTTGTTAGTACATGCGATCGCTTAATAACTTCCGAGCTGAACAACCACACCAGCATGCCATGTATTACCTCCGACTACTGATGACAGAAGTTGCCTGGACCAAAGATGAATTAAAAGAAGCTTTAGATGGTGAGCTGCTGCCAGTTTATATATTTTGCCAATTTTAATTACATCTTTGCTATCTAATGTGTATTTTTACTTGTTCTAATTTTATAATTGTTGTTTATTAGTCAAGCATTTTTTATCTCAACTGAACTTAGAGCAAAGCATTTTAATTTCATCTCAGTCTTCAATAGTATCTGCATTCATACTACTGTTCTATGGAGGGTATGGAGATTTTTTAGTAATTTAGATTGACTTAGTGGTGGTGAGAAAACCTTTTAAATACTTTATTGTCATGTTCTAGGTTTTTAAGATCGAAATTTAGTATTTAAATAATCCTTAATGATAACCAAAACCACATTTGTTACAGAGGGAATATTAAAATAACAAAGCTTTAAGCATTTAAAATAAGTCCATTGTGAAGAAGCTTAGCAGAATCATCAAAATATCTTTCTCTAAAATATATCTAGTTTAAAATTCTCCACCAGCAATAACTAGTCAATCCAAGAAGATCGTAAGCTTCCAAACGTATGCTCAGATGTGAAGTTTGAAGTCCCTCACAGAAAAGCCCCACAGTTTTGGTGCAGACAGATTTCAAGAGCTTAATCCCCCTAACTGGGGTTTCATTTAGTTCAAACAATCTGCCCTTAAAGAGTGCCTTTTAAATTCTGGGATCTGGACAGCATAAAAAACACTATAAGAAATTAATTCCATATTCCTGTGGAAGAAGTGGTTATGCAGTATGACCCATGGATATATAATTTGCCTCTTATTTATCTTTTTTACAGTTGCAGTTGTGCAGTTCTAAAATTCTGTTTGATAGCCCTAGGAGAGGGGTCGCCAATATTGTGCTCCACCCCCAGTGTTTGACTCTTAACTCCCATTAGCCCCAGCCAATATAGTCAGTGTTCAGGGATGATGTGAATTGTAGTACAAAACACCTAGAGGTCAGTACATTGAATATTCCTGTTTTCAGATGAGATTACCAAATACTTTTCAGAACCCCAGCATGCTAAATGCCATTCCTTTCTTCCACTCTCAAGTCCTGTTTCCCTATTACCTTTTAAAAGTCTAGAGATGCAGCTGTTCTAGCTCATCAATTTTCTTTGAGTCTAGGAAAAATCAGAACATTGGAGAAAGGTACAGGCACTGCCACTTATCTGCTCACCAAGCATAGTTGGTGTTTTTCCAGGTTGGCAAGCTGAACCTCCGTCATATTAAGTCTGTGAACTCTGTAAACACTGTCTCTTTCAAGACAAAGGCAAGCACAGTAATATTTGTTTTATACTCTCAGCCAGACTAGTACAATTTGCTCCACTTTGTTCAGGAACATTGCACGGGGCAGGGCAGGATATAGGTCTCGGGAAGAAAGCAGCAGATATTTAATTCACTCACTCAGGGATCACGCTGCTCCACTTAGAAGCCCATGTTTGTTATCAGACAAATGAACTGGGCCAACACAAACTCATGAGTGATTCTAATGACAGCAGCAGAGAATGAAGCAAAGGGGAAATCACTATCCACTCCAACCTAGTCTCCATTCCCATCTTCAGGGCCAGATGTAGATTAAATGGTTTTACGGATGAATTCAAACATTCTTCTAGTTTAGCATTCTGTTTGCAGCAGTGGCCATCTATATGCCATTGGAGATGCTCACAAGCAGGACATGAAGACAAGAGCTGTCCTCTGCAGTCCCCCTCTGTTGTCATTGCAGTAATGGGACAACTTCATTGGATGCAGCACTGTCTTTAAGCGACACTGAAACAACAGCACCATCCAGACAATATAATCTCAGTTGAGAGGGGGTTCCATAAGTGGAAGTCCATCACTGAGAAGGCCCTGCTCCACTTCACCACCCACGGGCCTTGCCCTCCAGTGGCACCCAAGCAGGACTTCCTTCACAGGTCTTGGAGCATAGGCTGGGCTGGGAGTTATCAGGGGAGGCGCTCCTTTAAATACTTGGATCCCAGGTTGAAGAGGTCTTGTACACCAGTACTAATACCTTGAATTGGACTTGGCAGATAACCATCAGTCAATGCAGAATTTGTTGCAATATGATTGCTTCTTGCCTCCCTGTGTAACAGCCAGCATAATCATTCTGCGGTAGCTGAAGCCTCTGAGCTGCAGGCTTAAGAACAACCCCAAATACAGCATTCCTATGTTCTCTACCATCAGTGATATCAGAGATCTTATTTACACAGCATCTATTTACTAGTGATCCATATGCCTGACTGTAGACAGGCAGGAAGAAGAAATTTCTTTCCAACATTCTCTCCTCACCCCCTGACCCCTATTAAGTTTCCCACCTTTCCCTTTGTACACCTCTACAAGGGAGTGGAGGTGTGAAATCTAGGTTCTGTTTAGTTTCTAAGATTGATTGCCACAATCCACTCTGGTGACACTTAAATTTGTATTCACTATTTACATTCATCTACACTCACGTGTGTTTCAGTGGGTGTTTGGATGTGCCTGGAGCTAAAGACATTAATCCTACCATACATATCTATGAAAAGTTTAATTACCGGTAATTTCAAAATAACCACCAATCTCTGAAACTGCCATTCAGAAATAATTGCTGTCAAGATGATGGGGAATGATAAACTACATGTTCTTTTATGTAGTTAACAGCTTAAGCTTTATCTTAAGCCACCACCTGAATGACTGTTACTATTTTTGAGGCTGGATGTCTGTTTAGCCTAACTGCAGTGCAGAATCTGGGTCAAATAACATGTGAATTCTAAGCAAGGCAAACTACGCAGTGAGCACTGCAATTTTGTCCTGGAAACTTTCCCAAACCTGAATGTTTGTGAAGAAAACTCCCACTGACTTTTGTTGATGATTATAATTTTCTTCGTCATCTTTCTAAGACATGTATTGCATTTTAGGATGATATAGGCCTTGTTTTTCGAAATGGAAAATGTGATTGATTTTAAACGTCTAAATATCTATTGCAGATGTCACTCTTCCCCGTCTCAAGGCCTTTATTTCTCAGCTGTTGTCACGGTTACACATTGAAGCACTTCTCCATGGCAATATAACAAAACAGGTTGGTTTGCTATGTTTTTCATCAGAAGCAGATTTATACCGATAAGTAAACCCTTGATTTTAAGTACAATTAAGTTTCTCTATCTTTTGAACCATGCTTGCTTTTTAAATCTTCATAAGCTTTTCTGTCAGTGAGTCTCTCTTACAGGTTTGCTTGTCCAATATTGTTCTGTGGGTGTCTTTAACTAGAGAAAAGAGTATAAAATAACACAGAAAGGCTATGATATCTATTTGAAATGAAATCGGCACAATGCTGTATCCCAGACTTACATTTCTTTTTCTTGTTGTATCTTGGGGGACAGTACAGGTGCACAATCAAACCTGTGATGTCTCTTTAAGCTTACTTTTCACGTTCAAGATTGAACTGTTTGGCTGTGTGATGCTTCCTTTTTGTCCCAGATAAGTAACTGACCCTGTTAAGTAATTTCTTAAAATCAAGCAAAACTACTTGAATGTTCAAGGGACTTGCATTCCAACATGAATTCCAACATGAATGAGCTTTCAGGCAGCTTCATGGTATCTGTGCAGTCTGCTGCAGTGATGAAATAAGGCTGTAAAATTGAATGCTAGATCCACACACTTAACTTCTCAAACAGGCATATAATTTGAACCAAGAGCATGTACAGTATTTAAAATAGCTGAGGATGAAGTCAGTGGCTAATGTTAAATGGCAGTCTGTGAGCTGGAAATAATAGACATTGTGACATTAATGTTACAGTATAAGATTGCCTGGTACAGCTTTGTGAGATGTTTGAATATCTTAGCAAAGGAATTTCATGCAGCAATGTTAATGGTACTTTATAGAACTAGTTTGCTTCCATACCTGCTTGTAAAATGAGACTAGAGTCTTCCATATTTGCACTAAGCATGACAGGTCTGTATTGAGCACCAGTATATTGGTTGGATAAAATAAGTAAGAGGAAGGTACCAACAGCCATTTTTGTAGAAAAAAACTTTTAAGGTACTGTATCTGTAGAAACTTATGTATATTTTATGTTAAGAGGCAACAGTGAATGAGCATGTCCAGCTCAGTTATTTATGAGCATCTTAAAATAACTCTTAATGCCATAGTAATGGTAAAATAATTTGACTTAAGGCAAACCAAAAGGGCAAGGTCTCAAAGTCCTCCCACATGAGCCATTAAGGAATAGTAAAAACTATTTGAGTCTCCCCAGATAGTGAACTGCGCAGTGAACAATGACATCTACCACACCTGGATATTTGGTTTCATGGAAGAGGAAGTGACTTTCCTTGACATTATTTGTTTAATCAAACCACACCCTTGTTTAGCTTTTTAAATGTTGTCTTTTCTATACAAGGTTACTTTTTGTGATGTTAGAATCCAAAAGGTTTTGGCTTACTGAATTTGAATTTTAAAGCACATTTTAAATGAGATTTTCTTGAGTTCAGATCAGTTGACCCAGCCTTGTACTGTAGTTTTCATTTTGAAGTTGCATATCTGAATATGACTGTATCTTTCAAAAAGGCTTTGGAGTTTTGCATCTCTATAAGCACAGTTAGCTTTTAACAGCCTTTATTATTTTGGATTTAATTTCAATGCATCTTGATGAGTTTGTTTTCTGCTGTTAATACTTTCCCTAGAAGGCACGACCAACAGGTAGATCGTGATCTACTGGTAGATCACTGGATATCTATGGTAGAGCACTGGTAGATCAGTGGTTCCCCTAAAAAAAAGCTCAACATTTTGGCCCTTCACCCTTCCTTTTTCCGTAAAAAAGCTCAACAACTTTGACCTGAACCCCCCAAAAGGGGGTAGATCACTGCCAGTCTTTAATTCTGTGAGTCGATCACAGTCTCTTGGGAGTTGGCCACCCCTGCGAGTGACTTCAGGCTTTTTTGTAGATTTTTTTCTCATTATTGTAAGGTTTTCTTTGGTACTTTAATGCATAGTGAGTTTGATATCAACTCCAGAAAGTAAGACTCCTCTCTGGAGATGTCAAAGGGTTTTATAACATTGGCTTGTCATAGGCTTTTTTGCTGTTTGTGCAGCTGTATTGTTTTAGCCCCATGAAGCAGACACATCTCTCGTAGTTACAGGTTTAAGAGGACCATGAACTTGGACCATAATCAATGCATTTTAAAGTAGGAAATGAGGGGGGAACTAAGGAATTGTGTGGTTTCACTAAACTTTCAGAAACCAAATGCAGAAGTGTAGGAGACAAGAGTAATATGGGGCCCTTTGACCCATGATACAGCAGATGCTGGCTGTGGAGATCAAAGTAGCAATGAGTTGACATATTTTCTGTAAATAAAGAGGGGAGGCAGGGAGGAAAAAACAATTCAGCCTTGTGTGCTAAGATGTAGGGCACAGGCATTGCATATAAAAAGTGTATTTATTTATTTATTTACTTTAAAAAGTTGATCTTGTTTTCTAAAAGTATTTAAAACATAATGTAGAAACAGAGATTCAGCCTTTCAGTTTTGTGTGCTGCATAGCTGTCACACGTACTAACTCGGCTTTGCATTCCTAATGCTTGCATCTGCTGAAATTAGTCATCTCCTTTTCCTTTCTAATTTTGCCATTTTTCGTAATACCTGTTATCCTTCTGTGTGCTACCACATGGACAATTGCCAGGAGATGAATAAATCTCCGATGAATTTCTTCTCTTCCAGGCTGCATTAGGAATTATGCAGATGATTGAAGACACTCTCATTGAGCATGCTCATACAAAACCTCTGCTTCCGAGCCAGCTTGTAAGGTA
Source organism: Lacerta agilis (assembly GCF_009819535.1). Taxonomy (NCBI): domain Eukaryota; kingdom Metazoa; phylum Chordata; class Lepidosauria; order Squamata; family Lacertidae; genus Lacerta; species Lacerta agilis. The sequence continues at coordinate 34,431,827 of NC_046316.1, forward strand.
TAGAGAGGTACAGCTGCCTGACAGTAAGTTGTCCATTTGGACATAAGCTATAAAACTCATATAGCTGAGATTCATGGTGCTTACATTTGCAATAAGTCAGGATGAAATATCTTGATTTGTTTTTAGAAAGTGACTTGCTTTCAGTACTGCATGGCAAATATTTCAGAATCAATGCCAAAATGATTTTTTTTTTTTTTGCAACAATAATCTAGTTCTGTGTTATGAATCTCTCTGTTAGTTTTGGAGGAAAAGGCCTTCCTCATTGAATAGAATGCAGAATTACTATACAAATGAAATCACTCAAGTCTCAGTATTTGACTTTCAAATATATATCCTGAATTTATTCACAGCGTGCAAAGAGTTAAGCACTGCAGAGTAGGAAAATGGATAGCAATGTGTCAGGAAACCCCCCTCCCCGCGGCTGGTAGAGTCGCGGGAGCGTCTGCAGTATAGAGAACCACCTCCACTATTTACTCATGAGCAACCACTGAACGTCCTTACACAGTGTGTAGAGGTGCATCATGGGCAGATCATGCACCATTTTGGGGCTAGTTGCTTATGTGGAAACGGGAACTACTGTTTACCAAACCACTCACTGCCATTGTTTGGGGTAATTATGCACCTGATTATAATATAAGCTGAAGTTCTTTGCTCATGGAACAAAGAAACCATGACTAGAAAAAGTAATTCACTTCAGTCCTCCAGCCTCCAGATTGCATTTATATACAGTACTTACATTTTCTTCTCTAAACTAGTGTACATCGCATAGAGAGTATATTTCCCCTTCCATTCAAATTCTGTTGACGATGGATGGTTCCCTGTTTGACCATCTTTCAAAATGACCATTTGCATCACTTTCATGTTTTTTTAGGAGGTTGGTTCGTCTATCAACAGAGGAACGAGGTTCATAACAATTGTGGCATTGAAATATATTATCAAACAGATATGCAAAGCACCTCAGAGAATATGTTTTTGGAGCTCTTCTGCCAAATCATCTCAGAGCCTTGCTTCAATACCCTGCGCACTAAAGAACAGTTAGGTAAATAATAGCTTGCCTCTCTCCATAGATCACCTAAATATTGTTATGGTGAGCAGAATTTGGATTGTATTCTTCTGCCACTATAGTTCAATGTAACTTGCTGACCATGTGATGGCTGTGGAATCTTACTGCTGGGTTGGGGCCCTTTATGCTCAGTGACAAATCAATGAAATCACTTTTTCAAAGAGATACAGGAGAATCATGAAAGTGATTTATACAATTTAAATATATATGCTGTTTTCTTCATGGTCAAAATGCATAATGTGAGATCCCTCCATTAGCTTGCAAGAAAATGCAATTACCTGGACATAGTTGGGGCTGTTTTTTGGGATAGGGGAAAACTGTATTTGATTGCTTGTATTTGATTATATGTTGTTCTTATATTCAACAAATAAAATATTCCAAAAAAAGAAAGAAAGCTAAAACCTGAGATTAGTTACAATAATTATATCATCTATTCACTTGATTTAAGGCCATTTAAGGCACTAATGGTCATGTTAGAATTTGGCCAGAATTCAAGGGCAGAAATAAAAACCCCTTCTGTCTTTTTAAATTATTTATTTAGTGAGTCTAATAGAATGAATTATTTGGGTTTTTTCAAGGTTACATTGTGTTCAGTGGTCCACGGCGGGCAAATGGTATCCAAGGACTACGGTTTATCATCCAGTCAGAAAAGCCTCCACACTACTTGGAGAGCAGGGTTGAAGCTTTTTTAAAAACCATGGAAAAGAGTATAGAGGACATGTCTGATGAAGCCTTCCAGAAGCACATCCAGGCTTTAGCAATTCGCCGCCTTGACAAACCAAAGAAACTGTCTGCCGAGTGTGCAAAATACTGGGTCGAAATTATTTCCCAGCAATATAACTTTGACAGAGGTAAGAAGCACTCCCAAGCTGGAAATGGTTTTGTTGTTGTTTCTGTTTTGATGAAGGCTTAACAAAAGTAACAATTCAGACCATCTAAACTGTACCCACCATGCATGATAAAATAATATTATTTAGTTCTAGAAGATTAATTAGTGTCAAAGTCACAATGCTGGGATGCTGCACATAACCGGGGCGACCAGGTCAGATGGGTGGGGTACAAATGATATTTTTTTAAAATTAAATTATTATTTGCTGTTTCTGTGGTATTACCTATTTCTTTGCCCCATCTAGACCACATTCCATTTTTGAAACCTGCCTGGCATGTATTCTTACAACTGATTATGTGATGAGGGATTTGCATTCTAGAAATTCCAGCGCTGCCTTATCCCTTCCTTTGCATCAGACTAAGAACACATGATGCTTGATGCAGATACTCCTGATCCATTAATCATAGTTAAGGACATGGAATGTCACATGTGCACAGGCTTCAGAAAATGTCCTGATCCTTCAGGATAGCAATATTTTCAGTGACAGGCATATCCCGGGTATAGGGCGGTATATAAATTCAATAAATAATAATTATAATTACAATATGCTGAGGTGTTGTGATTTGAAGGAAGTGTAAATTGCATAACTGTATTTATTATAAACTTTGTCGTCCAGATAACATTGAAGTGGCATACCTCAAAACTCTTACTAAGGATGATATTATGCACTTTTATAAGGTAAGCGGATCATAATATTTCTGATTGGTTTAGCTTCTGATTGTAAAATTGTGTAAAATTTAAGGGAATATATTCATAACAGTTTGAGAACTTGATAATCATTACAACTAAATCTAAATGGAGTATACATATACCAGATGTTAAAATGTTGCTGTGTGCTCTGAACGTGACAATAGAGCCTGCGAGTACATTCTTCTGTTTTTATTTTATTTTATTCCAGATTCTTTTTACCAGGGTAAAAAGTTGCTCCCCAATTATTCCCTAGTCACTCAGCAGAATACTTGCAAACTTCATTCTGTTCATACTGTCAGCATAATTCAAACATGTAAATGAATAGTTTTTCTCTCTTTTTTGCCTGGACAAGCCAAATCTCTTTACAGGAATTATACAGTGGTACCTCAGGTTACATACGCTTCAGGTTACATACTCCGCTAACCCAGAAATAACGCTTCAGGTTAAGAACTTTGCTTCAGGATAAGAACAGAAATTATGCTCTGGCGGTGCAGCGGCAGCGGGAGGTCCCATTTGCTAAAGTGGTGCTTCTGGTTAAGAATAGTTTCAGGTTAAGAACGGACCTCCAGAACGAATTAAGTTCTTAACCCTGAGGTACCACTGTACCTGGTTTGGGTTAAAATTGTGACCCTATATTCTAAAAGCTTTTTAAAGTAGATGGGGGTGGGGAAGAACAATTTTTTTTGTTTGTTCTTTAGCCAGATTCTACAAAGGACATATTGTCCTTGGGGACATCTCTGCAGCTACTATTGTCATTGTTACATATAACACCTGAACTGTTCGTATACTGTATTTAAGGAGTTATAGGGGTTTAAACCTTGCTTTGAACCTCAGCTCTGTATGTATAACAGTAATTGGTGATTTTGCAAAATTAATAATATTGTCTTATTGAGAGCTGCTTATTGCAATACAAGTACGTAGCAGAGGAGTCCTATAGTCCAACTCGCTGGTTTTCAACCAGTGGGCCGTGGCACCCTGGGGTGACTTGAATGATGGTCACGGGTGCCGAGGACAACACTGGCCTCTGTCTCTCTTTCTTTCCTTCCCTCCCTCCTCTGATACCCTCTTGCATCTCTGCCTCCCCAAGGCTTGCACAACTGTTTGTTGCAGTAGCCCTGGCTATGAGCTCCCCAGGCAAATGATGTCTCTGGGGCTGGCCAGGGGGTGCTTCCCAGGCCTCTGTGGGAAAGTGGGATGAGGCAGCTTTCTTTGGGGCAGGGGGTGCTGCTCAGAGACCAGGGGCGGCGGCTACCCACAGGATTCCAAAGGAGAGGGGAGAAGAGAGGAGGCTGAGGGAACACTCCACAAGGGAGGGTGTTTGAAAAGGGGTAAAGGGCTGTTAGCTCTGCAGGCAATGGGTGACATAACTGGGCTCCAGAGGCCCACAGGGGTGCCACAGACAGAATGTTGTTGGTCAAGGGAGCCATGGACCCAAAAAGGTTGAAGACCTGGTCTAACTCAAGCCCAGCTTGGAAGAGACGAGGAGAAAAAACAACAGGAACAGTATAAAAGCATGCATGAATTTGTCTGAGTCACTTCTTCAAAACTGTAATGACCACGCCATTTTAAATAAGCAACAGCTATTAAGGGGGGGGGAATTAGTTCGTCTGAACTTGAACCAACAGCCCTGGAATGTGTTTAATGTATTCATTTTTACCTGCCTTGCAAGCTGCACAGATTGCACCCTTGCTTGTTACTGCCACCTGGTCGTATTGCTTTCTTCCATTGGCAGTTTGGAAGGGATAAGCAAAATGTTTTGCATGTGTGCTACTGCTTTGGCAGACAGCACTGTGCCTTTTGGCATTGTTTATCTTTCTGTGTTTCTTGCAAGTTGTGGGCATTGTGACCTGATGGTTGCACACCTCTCTTGGTATGCACAGATTGGCTCCCTCTGTGTCCATGTGGCATGTGAGTGTTGTTGCAGTCTTGTCCCTGATTTGGGGAGGCTATTCCAGGGACATTGTGAACATTACTGCTGTTAATATCGTACACACACACACACAGCGAGAAGGGATGCAAGAAAGGGAATGAAACATTGTGCAGCATTTCTGTTGAACAGATTATAAGGCAGCTTCTTTGAAGTGAGGCAAACTTCTTTCTGCCATCTAAAAAAGTAAATTAAAAAATATTTTGGAATTGAAGCCTCTCTAAAAAAAATAATTGTGTAAGGAGCTTGCCATTAACTGTCCCTCCCCCCCCCCCCGACTTTGGAATGGAGATGCTTTTTCTAGAACCACTTTAGTTACTTTTAATTATGAATGCTTATTGTGTTCAAGTCAGTGCTAATAGAACTTGACTGCGCATTGCATCATGGTTTTCAGTAGACTTGTCATTACGGCCGATTAAGAAAATGTTAATTATTGATATAAGTGCATTGTAGTTAAATTATTTGATTACAGTTGTGGACTGATTTACTCCCCCGCTAATTCCATTAATGAAACTTTTAAAAGATTTGAGCAACTGACAGCTAGATCGACTTTAAATTGCTTACTCTTGCCATACATTTTAATATTGCTCTTAAGCATTGCTGGTGTTTTTAGATTATTCAAAAATCATCTCTCATCTCTACTAAGTGCACCTACTTCATCATTAATTTTATTTACCTTCCACAGTATGTGGAAGAGATTTTGGCATAATTTGAGGTTTTCTTGGGCAGGCCACAAGCACTATGTAACAGCCAGGGTGTTAATGGGGTGGACTCACTGGCATAACTGAAATATTGACAAGCCAGCCCTGCTCAAGATCAGGGAGGGGCCCATTAGGTCAGTTGTGTTTATCACTGAACAGGTATTTTCATGTTTGTAAAAGAGTGACTTGAGATTGTATATGACAGCATAAGAAGCAGCAGTTGGCTGCATAATCACAGTGTGCATAGATTACATATTTCTCTTCCTTTTTGGACATTCCACCCTACTTGGATAAAGTGTCCTGCTTGGGTCAGGCACATCTGCTCAGGGCTGGCAGACTTTCATGCACACTTTGGTCTGCAGTGCAAATGTTCTCATCTCTCTTTCCTCTGTCTTTCTGTAGGAGATGTTGTCAGTTGATGCTCAAAGAAGGCACAAAGTATCCGTGCATGTACTGGCACGGGAAATGGATTCCTGTAAGTACTGAGTGCCTTTCTTTGTTTCCAAATAATCTTTACTCAAGTTTGCACAGAAAAACACTAGGTAGAACAAACAGAATCTTTTGCAAAGGATGGTTATGACCTCTAGTGGATTGGTGGGAGTATATTCACTCTCGGGAGTCCTGGAGAATAACAAATGTGAGAAAAGTTTGCAAGTGTGTAGATTTTCAAGCAGTACAAAAAGCATTTCAATCCTTGGCTTTTAATGGTCTGTTTAATATCTGTGTATAAAAGTAGATGTTTTCCTAGATGTTTATGAACTGTTGTTGTTGCTTTAAACAGGCCCTGTTGTGGGAGAATTTCCATCTCAAAATGATGTAAACCTGGCACCAGCTCCACCACTGCCACAGGTAAGATGTTTTTGTAATCATTTATGAAAAAAATGAGAGTGCCCAATATACGCTCCAATATACTTGTCCAGCCTTATCATGTGAGAGTGCCCAATATACGCTCCAATATACTTGTCCAGCCTAATCATGTTTAGAACTATCCCTGTGTTCAAATGAGGCTGGTGGTGCATATCACTTCCAGGAAATGCATTGCTCATGGGACCTATCTGGCTGCTATGCTTGGGACAGTTTAACCACTGTGTGAACAAGCCTTTAGAAAAATTGAATAGTATTTGGGGTGTGGCACTTCTGGTACATGGAGCTAATAAGGCTCAATTAGGCTTCTGTATTTGGCCATTTGAAGCAAACCACACCTACCTGTCAGGCACAGAGAGATGTTCCTGTCTTAAGATTGTCATCATAAAATACTGGATGTATAGTTTTGTAAGAAGCTACTTTTTAGGCAATCTTATCTCGTAAATTTTGCGTCTGAAGGAAGTTCTTATGTAAACAAGGTTTGGATCTTAGTTATATTTTTTTTTTTGCTATTGGCTTTTTAACTGAGACTTGAGGACCTGGTCACCCTTTGGCTGATGATTTTAAAAATGAATTTTGCTGCAGTGAATACATATAGGCATGTGCTTGATTCTCAAAAGTTTCTTTTTCTAAAATGTTTATTTGCAGCCAGACGTGATTCAGAATATGACAGAGTTCAAACGCAGCCTGCCACTCTTTCCTCTGGTGAAGCCACATATCAATTTCATGGCTGCAAAACTGTGAAGAACCTTTGCTGGGTGAAGAACTGGAAGTGGAAGAGTCTTGTATGACTTCAGTGGATTTTCATAATGAACCAACATCTTAAACTGTTGTTAGGACAAACAATCCTGTCCATTATGAGGGTTCCTGATTCCTTCTAGGTTCATTCGGCATTTCTGGTGTGATAGGGTTACAGCAAATTAGGCAAATAGGCTGTAGTCATGCGTCATGTTTATTGTAGAGCCACTCTTGGAAACCAAAATCAAGTGGTATATTCAAAGGTCTGTGTAGGTATGGTATATTTTACAATAGTGAGGCCCTTTTAAAGGTTTTGTTTGCATAATGGAATATGAAGAAGCTTACGGAACAAACTGGTGTTATTTTAAAGGCCCTTCCTTTTCTTATGAAAAGTCATTAAGATTAAGCAATTTATTGGATGTGGAGGAACGAAACATGATTAAAATGCACATACTGATATTTTTAAAGAAAAGACTATGGAATTATACCTTAACCATATTGATCCTCAGAGCAGCCAACCATTTAGGTTCTATATAAATCAGTGGAAATGAGGGGAAAACATCAACAGATGTATTTCGGATGAGTTACCAGGCATATTGACATAGTTTTAATCTTTATACACATTTGGGGACATTTTTTAATATTCAGACTAGTAAAATGCTGGAAACACCTGGGTAGACACCCTTTTCTTGCCCAGAGTGTTACCTTCTGCTTGTAACCCTTGTGTTTTCTCAGGGTTACTTGGAAAATGTTTCATTTGCATAAATAAAATTGTTTTGGCGCTTTTTCTTCCGGTTGTTCATGTATTGTTTTTAGATATCTCATCAAACTTGCCCTCTCTTGTTGGGTGTGTGTTGGGTGTTGTCAAAAAGGCTATCAGTGACCCTTAATAGGTGTTTAAGCTGTGGACATGGGGCATACTTCCGTGAAAAGGCAAAGAATGGAAATCTTAGTCTTTGTCACAAAGACACAGCACAGTGTGTGCCTAATTCCACAAATGCACCATTTGAATCTCCAGGACAAGGTGGCCCTTCAAGGCACGTGATACAACAATACCTTAATCTGACCTACCACTGTTTTTGCAGATCTCGGTGCAAGCTTTCAAGCATTATCAGGCTTAGATGTTTTAAAGTGACAGGGAAGAAGAAATCCCAGAACAAATGGCAGGTTAGCATTTGCTTAGCCATGCCAGCAATTAAACGTCAGCTCAATAGGACAACATCACATTGAACCTGACCAAGGCAAACTTCCATGTGCATAAAAGCTTGCGGCCAGTTTTTTTAAACACAGTTTAAATGCTTATCCTGGATCATTTTTATTTGACACTTCAGGCATCTGCAATGCAATAATAGCACAATTTAATAATCAGGATACAGGAAGTTGGTGCCAAATGCTTTCTAGGAAAACAGCACATAGCAGAGATTTGTATGCAAAATAAATAGGAATGATAAAATAGAATAATTTTTTCATCTCTAGCCTATTGGTTTTAGTGGAGGTTGTGCTACTAAAAGCTCATAGGAAGACAGGGGAGCCAGGTGCTGAAGTTTTGCTTAATCTGGTTTTTGGAGAGAAAAGGCATACATTTACCAAAGTAATATGTCTTTTAAATGCTGACTTTTTTCAAGTTTGTTATATGGATTCTAAGTCTGAAGTATTTCAAAGATCCCAATGGATTTCTAGTCTCAGCTTGGTTTTGTAAGAGAAAATGTGCCTCCTACTTCAGAAATCTGACCTGCATAGCACTAATCATATTAAGAGCACTGGTTACATGCTTTGCAGCTTGAGGCTGGAATCTGAATGTCTTGGCTACCCTGTCCACCATTTTGTTTTATTATTACTAGTTTCAACGTTGATCGCCTTGTGAATTGTCAGAATAAAATTGTGTGTTGCATCTTCCTAGAGATACGATACATAACATCCAAGTAGGAAGTAAACAGCTAACCTTGGGACATAAAATTAACCTGCCTATATCTTTAAAGGGCGCAATGTTTTATCATTGCTGTATTTTACCTTGTTAATGTTCAAAACCCCTCCTGCATCTTACAGCAATGCAGTGAGTTAAAAGAAATACGACATAATCTCTGGGAGTGTTAATGCTATTCAACATTAACCCTTCACGTCCAACAAATTCATTACTCATTATGGCTGGCATCATGGTAAAGAGGTCATTCAATTGTTTTGTTACACAGAAAGCTGTAACTTTTTATGTGATACAGATGATAGGTTTTCCACTCCCTTCCTAACCTGCTCAAAAACTGAAAACATGACGAGGAATCAGATGAACTCTTCATGTGATAAGTGACATTATGTATTAGACATCAACACACACTCCGTGGATATTGTCACATCAATATACCTTGATACTTAATTATACAGCAGACTTTGTTTACAGGATGCAAGCTATGACAGAGGCATCATTGGAATTTAATTATGCTAGTATTGTTGCACATGCATGCAATCTGTTCAGGGATTTCCTCATCCAATCTAAACAAGGTTGCGCAGGAACAAGACTTACAGAATTTTATCCAAGAAGCTTTTAATTCATTATCTGGGGGGGACTGGACGGGACCCTGTTTGTGGCAAATAGTGTATGAGAAAAATAACCATCAATAATTTCTGTCCTTAGGAATATCCTGGCTAAGAGATGCACAGGATTTCAGTAGTGGTTTATGCTATTCACACCCAAAACATTGGCATACCCATGGTGATTCCCATTTTGTGTTAAACGTCTGTGCTGGTAACTTTCTTCCAGCAAGAACACACTTTGGGAATTGTATGCTTAGTTTCCTGTAATAGAACATTGGGCATGAGTAAATGTTTGGTCAATCCCAAGAATGACTTCAGAATGCTGCAGTGGTCTTAAACTCATTTCCCCCACTCTTCCCTCAATAGTAAAAAAAAACACATTTTGCTGGAAATCTTGGAGGAGTGGAGTAGGCCTAAACATGTTGGAAAATGTGCCATTTTACTGTTGTGTTGCCAGCTGTCAACAAAAAAATGCTACCTTTTCCCCATTCGTACATACTATATTTCTCTCCACTGTGCTTTTCACAAATATTTAAAAGGTTTTAGATTTTTCCTCACAAATACCTCATTTTTGTAAGTTTAGCTTTCCCCCCCTTTTTTGTTAAAATCGTTTGCACAACTATTTTAAAGAAATTGGAACGCACACTACAAAATTATATATTTTGAGACTTGTTAAAACATGCACAACTTTCAAGAACCCAGTGACTTTGTGTAGAAAATCAGTTCATGAAATAGATAATTCCTAATGCAATATTTTTGAATTTATATCACAACTTACACATTGATGGAAATTGCTCCCCTTATTTTTGTAGAGCAAGCATGAAACCACTTTCCCATGGAACTGGTTGAATACAAGTCTGTTCACTACATGCTCCAAAGTGATTTCATGATTGCCGAACTGAATGTTTTTTTTTAAAAAATGCTGGGGTTACAACATAAGCAGAACATTCTTTTTTGTGGTGTGATATTGGTCCAGTTTGGACATAGCACCACTAAACCATGGGCAAGTCTCAGTGAGCGCCCATGCACCCCACTTTGCTCCTCCACAGCCAAGAGGAGGACTTCTGCCGAGTTTGGTTTCACTTCTAAAACATACTGTCTTCGTGTTACCTGCCAACCAGGATTGCTGGTTTAAAACATTGTGTCTAATTTAATTAGCCAGCTGCATAACTCATAGTTTGAAGTTGGCTTGTTATGAAACTGACTACAGTTTCATGTGTGCATGCAGTTTACCATTTGTGGCCCCTCGGCATCCCGAACTATATTTATTTATTCACTACTTATAGGAATGGCCAGGGCGGCTAGCAGAATATATCAACAGTATCATAAAAAAAAACCACATCCATTGTACAATGAACCTTTATTCTGAAATATCATGAAGTCGGTGTGTCCACATGCTGTGAATGCCAATGTGTCCAGTAGAGAGACTAAATTTCTTTTTAAGTGTTCTCCAGCATTTTATGATTTCTGAGTTTGGTAGAACAAAATGCAGTTTGATAACTCAGGCATATCAGTGGATTCTCTCCAGTAGATCCAAAGCTGCAGTGTCAACAAGCAATAACAGACTACCTAGACTACACTGTAATTCAGTTTTAGTGCTCGTTAACAAAAATTATGTAACAAATCATAAATTATGACTAGACTACTGTAATTTTTGCAAGTGCTATTTTGAGCAGTTAATGTGGAATTGGGTGCATGTTGAACACAATATGACAGAGTGCTTGTCATACTCTTGACAATAAACAATCTGAATATAACCTCGAGTCCTGAAATGGTTTTATTTTTAACTTGTCACATTCTGGTAGCAATGCATTTGTCAGCAGCTGACTTTGCTGGGCACAGGACGTCATTTTAGGAATCTAGATTACAGTTTTCAGCGAAGTCTCCTAACGCATTTCACTTTTACCTTTTAGGGTCCACCCTGCTTTTTTAAAACACTCAGAGTATGGCAGAAACATTAGGAATGAATTAACAGCTGCACTATTCAATTTTGTTTTAAGCTTTCCAAAGTATTTGTCTCCGAAACATGGTTTGAAGTAGTGCTTTTGCTTCACTAGAAAGGGATTTGCTGCTCCAGTCTTAATTTGCACCAAGGAGATTTCTGTTTCCTTTAATTCCAGCCTACTTTCTCTAAATCCCAGAGCCTCTGTCTATAATCTTGGAGATTTCTTGGAGAACAGGCAAGATCCCTGCAGACTTGGAGGTAGGGGGAAAAGGAAAACTCAGGTAACTAGCGACTGGCGAACTTGATAATACCAGAAATGGTCATAGAACAGATAAACAGTCTGTGAGCACTGAGAAAAGGATGCTATAATTACTAAAACCCAGTATGGGTTTATCAAAAACAAGTCATGCCAGATGAATCTCATTTCCTTTTTTTCTTTTTTTTATCTTGAGTTACTATCCCCACAGGGGAATGCTGTGGGCATAGTGTACAAACCGTTTATAAGCCCCATTTATTTCAGTGCAACTTTTTTCTAGGCAGGTATATCCTGTATGGATTGCATCCGGGCACTATGACACTCAGAAGTCCTGTTCTGAGCCAAACCTGATCAATAGACACAGAACTGCAAGTTAAAGAAGCTAAAGTAGACTGAAATAACAGACTTTTATTTCCTGGTAAGTACACCGAAGATTAACAGCCTTGCTTGGCAAAGCCCCTTCCGCCCATAAGAAGGAGGGGGGGTTGCAGGCAGGTATCACGAGCCCTCCACGTGCACAGGGGATGGGGTCATCCCCTGGCACAGATTGGCTGAGCCCTGGGCGCGTTGCCCAGGCCGCCGGCCAACCGGCGCGGCGGCTTTGGGCGTGCCTGCTGCACTTAAGCAGGGCGCTCCCAGGGCTCAGCCTCTTGCTTCCTGCTCCCTTCGTCGCGTTCCCCGGCCCACCCTCCCGTTAGTTTGGGTAATAGCCTAGGCAGGATTGACGCTGCTATGGACCACGGTTGGTCGCCGTTGAGGGGCCTGGTAGGAATTTTCCCACTTGGCAAATTGGGTCCGCCTGGTGGTTTTTCGCCTACCACGTAGCAATTCGTCACAACTTTGGTCTGGCGGTTAGGCATTGGATCTTAGGGTAGGTTGGAATGGTGGGGGGGAGGACTGGCCATCACCTCCCCCCAAAGGGGCTGAAGGGTACTTCGATAAAGGAGTTCGGTGGGGCGTGACCACTGTCCGGAGCCGTGGAAGGTGAGGGCCCCAGGCACGCCCCAGGCCGGTGATCGCAGGGTGAGTTCCTAGCTGATGTGCAGCAGCAGGGGCTCATCCATCGTGGTTAACCCTTCCCGGACTGCCAGCACTACGTACTGGAGTCTGATATAGTCGGCTGATCCAATGCCTAAGCCAATACCGCTCCAACATCCGTAACCAATAAAGTTGTGGCCATTTATTTCCCATTTGAACCTTACTTATGGTGTACTGTGTCTTATTTCACCGGGGGAGGGATCGGGTCCTTGACATGCAACAAGTGCCCCCGGGGATCTATGAAGCCTTATTCTCATTCAAGTATAGCTCAATCTCAAATATGCTGAAATAGTGTTGAATACTGAGGGATTGGACTACAATCCTAACCTTACCTCCTTAGAAACATAATAAAAAATAAAAAAATCCTTCCAGTAGCACCTTAGAGACCACTTAGTTGGTCTCTAAGGTGCTACTGGAAGGAATTTTTATTTATTTTTTATTTTGTTTTGACTATGGCAGACCAACACGGCTACCTACCTGTAACTGGATCCTTAGAAACACGTTCCTCTGAAATCAGAACTTCAGATTGTGTTGTACATAGTTGTTTCCTATCGAAGGTGGACCATTCCCAAACCTGGAGAACGTTTAGAAATGGAAAATGCTTGCTGCACATGTAAGGATAAAGCTCTGCTTTTATTTACACAGATTCTAGCAAATCACCTGCTTGCAAGGCTGTGTAACAAGAGAGGCACTTAAGCAAGAAACACTTGCACTGGAGTTCTAGGCCGTGCTGTTTGTTCTCTAGCTGAGTGGGTTGTCTAGATCAGTGTTTTTCAACCACTGTTCCGCGGCACACTAGTGTGCCGCGAGATGTTGCCTGGTGTGCCGTGGGAAAAATTGAAAAATTACTTTATATATAGTTAATATAGGCACAGAGTTAATTTTTTTAACATTTTCTAATGGTGGTGTGCCTCGTGATTTTTTTCATGAAACAAGTGTGCCTTTGCCCAAAAAAGGTTGAAAAACACTGGTCTAGATAACCCTTCACAATTAACCCCTGGTCGCCAAAGGAATGATTACAAGTGCAACACATCTGGAATTTTCTCAGTTGTCCTTTGCTGAAAGAGAACTGTGCCAGAAAATAATCCTGCTGGGACATGCCCTGAAATGTTACCCTAACTTTCTCCCAGTACTTTGTTCTGGGTCAATATTTCAAAATTCAAGTTACGACTACAGTCTTGAGGAGGGCTTGTGTTCAGATGTACTTAGCAGAGAGAAAAAGTGCAGATCATGATGCAGTTAATTAATTTTAGGCATCCTACATGCCATACAAGAAGGCTGATCGCCAAAGAATTGATGCTTTTGAATTATGGTGCTGGAGGAGACTCTTGAGAGTCCCATGGACTGCAAGAAGATCAAACCTATCCATTCTCAAAGAAATCAGCCCTGAATGCTCACTAGAAGGACAGATCCTGAAGTTGAGGCTCCAGTACTTTGGCCACCTCATGAGAAGAAAAGACTCCCTAGAAAAGACCCTGATGTTGGAAAAGATGGAGGGCACAAGGAGAAGGGGACGACAGAGGATGAGATGGCTGGACAGTGTTCTCGAAGCTACTAGCATGAGTTTGGCCAAACTGCGAGAGGCAGTGAAGGATAGGCATGCCTGGCGTGCTTTGGTCCATGGGGTCACGAAGAGTCAGACACAACTGAACGACTGAACAACAACAACAACATGCCATAGGTTTGTAGCACCTCATTCCCTCCAACTAACACTAGAAATGTTAATGTATTTTTAAATATTTTGTTGGAAGCCACCCGGAGTGGCGGGGGAAACCCATCCAGATGGGCGGGGTATAAATAATAAAATTATTATTATTATTGAAATTAGTTTGAAGATGCTGAGAATTGTCGCTCTGTGAGGGGTGAACTACAGTTCCCAGGGCAAAAACTAGCAGTCATAGAATTGTAGAGTTGGAAGGGACCCCAAGGGTCATCTAGTCAAACCCAACAGACCTAACTGACCTGACATGAGAGATCTGTGATTGGATTCCTCAGTGTTTTACCTTTACCTTTTATACCCAGGGGAAGTTTTGACTTTTCTTGGAGAGGTGGTGAAGGAGGTTCTCCAAACCCGAACCCCTGTATTTCTATTCTGTTTGTATCTAGAAACGCTGAACAGTATACAATGGAGCAGTTCGGCTAATGCAATGAGCTTTGGCTGTGCTACTGAACTTTCCCTCCCTCACCAATCCCTGCTCACTCTATAAACCTGAACAGATTTGGGGAGATTTCTGGGACAGAGGGCAAGGGAAGTTCTGCTGCACTAACAGAAATACTGTTTTGGACTTCACCCTATGTTTGCCTTGAGTGAGGAATACAAAAATCAAAATAATGTGTTGCTAGCATGGCAGCCTATTTTGCATTACTGCTTATTCTGCGTTACTGAACAATTTCTAGGAGCATTAAGTAGCAACCCCCTCTTTTTCTTTTAAAGCTTTCTGTTGACTTTTAAAGCAAAAAGGTTGAAGAATGATGTGACACACTCGTTTGTCATGTGCGCTGCCGACGCTAAAAATAATGTTGACATTTATAGAAGATGCACATTTGAGCCAAGTTTTCCCCACACATGACTCTTCTTGAGCTCAAAGAGGCTCTGCGGGTGTCAGGATAGGCCTTTGAAACACCTTCTCTCCTCCGCCACCACCCTGTCAATTTTTTGGTCTCCCATTCCCCCCCCCCCCATTTTGTGTCTTTTCAGGCTGCTGCAAAGCAGTGAGAATTGCCAGTCACCCAGAAGAGGGTTGGTATGTTGTGTACTGCCCTGGAGGGAGATGCTGTCAGCAATACATTATGTACATAAAAGGCACTCTGGAGGATCAGGGACAAGCTACGTGGCATGAGCTCAAACCAAGCTGGAGAGTTTGTTTTGTAAAATTATTGTCAGTTGTAGATTTGCCACCCTGCACCCACCTGGAAGCAGATGTTGTCTACTTGGCTGCCTTCCAACAGTCTTGCTTAGGGCTGATTCTGTTCCCGTGGTGCTTGAGCAATGGTTTGTTTATTAATTACCTACCCTTCACCCTAAGTTCCCAGGGCAGGTTACAGCATTAAAATACAATATTAAACACTATTTTAAACAACTTAACAGCCCTAAAGATAAGCTGGGTCCTAAAAACATACTCCTTACGTCCCAGAAGCCACTTTAGCATTAGCTGCATAAGGAAGGTGCCAGACATGTGGGAAGGGGATTCCACAACCTAGGGGGCCACCACAATAAAGCCATCTCCCAGACTGCCCTTGTCCCGAACCTTTGGGGACAGAGGAACTACCAAAAGAGGCCCCTTTTCCAATCTCAACACCCAAGAGGGTCTGTAGGGAAGGACGCAGGCTTTCAAATATTGGGGGCCTGGGTCATTTAGGGCTTTAAATACCAACATGAACGCCTTGAATTGGGCCTGGAAACAAGCTGATAACCAGTGCAGCTGTTTTAAAACAGGGTGGCGCTATGGTCTAAACCACTGAGCCTCTTGGGCTTGCCGATCGGAAGGTTGGCGGTTCAAATCCTCGCAACGAAGTGAGTTCCCTTTGCTCTGTCCCAGCTCCTGCCAACCTAGCAGTTCGAAAGCACGCCATTGCAAGTAGATAAATAAGTACCGCTACGGCGGGAAGGTAAACAGTGTTTCTGTGCGCTCTGGTTTCCGTCATGGTGTTCCATTGCGCCAGAAGCGGTTTATTTATGCTGGCCACATGACCTGGAAAGCTGTCTATGGACAAACGCTGACTCCCTCAGCCTGAAAGCAAAATGAGCGCCGCAACCTTTGACTGGACTCAACTGTCCAGGGGTCCTTTACTTTTACGTTTTATATATATACGATGCCATACAAGCTGTCTTACTCTCCCATGACTCCTATGTGATCTAAATAAACAAACCTGATAATGTACAGGTCCATCATGACTCTGACCTATGGTGTCACCTCAAATGAATGGAAATACCATCTGTTTGAAAAGAGTGTCAAGCTTTGTACATTTTCACCATTTTTACTGGTGTAATAGACCATCTATACATCATTTTCATATAATTTTCCTTCAAAAGGGAACAGTTTGTAAATTTCAAATTACCTTCCACAATTTTTTCCAATCCTCAAATTGTATATTATGTCCTATATCTTGTGCCTATTTAATCATAACTGATTTGACCTCCTCATCTTTAGTTTCCCATTCTAGCAGAATACTATATGCTTTCTTCAGTAGCTTCAAATCTTCTTCTATAACTTCCCTTTGAAATCTAGAGGTTGTATAACTAAATCCTTTTTTTATTATCATCTTTGTACAACTCATTTAATTGTCTGTAATGCAACCAACTCTGAAAATGTTCTTTAATTTACTCATAATCTTTAAATTTCCATGAGCTATGCGGAGATGGCAAAGTTAACATACAAACTACATGAGAAGGACAAGCGTGACTTTTTACAAATTATTTAAAAAGACAACAAAAGGATTTGGACTCCTTGGCAGGTTTTGAGTAGACATTCACAATTTTATTGGTAGAACACATGATAGATAAAGTAATGATATGTACAAACTTATAACATGCAGGAAATAATATGTACACACAAATCGGAGAGGGGAGCTGAGGGAAGTCTCGGGAGGGTGGAAGAGGGAGGGAGGGAGGGAATAAAAAAGGGGGAAATGTAATTGATTATACTGATTGATAATTTGTTTTGCTAAATTTGTTCAATAATTTTTTTAAAGAGTGTCAAGCTTTGTCCAGATTCCAGGAAAGAGGTCGCCAGCAAGATGCTACTTTGATATGGAAAGTGACTGAGCTCCATTGTGTATGTGTGTAGATCAGCTGCTTAGAGACAAAAATAAATAAATGAATACATTTAACATGCTTCTTACAATCGCAAGACATTTTACAGGATTGTGATATTTCATTGTGATTTGACTACTGAATTTCTAGTTCAGTCAATCTTTGTTGTTATTTCCCCCCCCCAAAAAAAAATGTCTGTATGTTCTGAAACACCCTAAAATGGATTGCTTTGGCCCTGTTTTGGCAGATTTCGCCAGCACGGACCGCTCACCCATATGAATCATCACATCTCATCTGCTGAGTGTCATGAGGATGTGCCTTAAATAATTCCCCAAAAATCTAAGAGGATACAAGAATGGAAAGAGAACTGATCGTAGAAAATCAAAACCCTCACTGTTGCGGATTTCACATCCTAAAAATGCATAGGAACACCACCGATTCTGAGACAATGCAGAAGGCACATCGATTTTAAAGTTCCATAACAGATTACATAATTGTAGATACTTTATAATTTCCATGTGTTTTCATACAGCTATGTCAGCAAAGAAATTGGTCTATAAGGATGAATATGAAATATTTTAGCAGCTTCCCTCCCACTTCAGGTCACCAAAATGTAGGAAATTAAAATCACTGATGTTTTGCCAGCTTTTATGTCACCCATATATGCTGCCTGTGATGGTCACATTTCGCTCTGCCCCATGGTAGGATTGATCCTGCAGTGCAGTCAGCATGAACTGACTAACAGTTCATTCCACATGGGTTCCTTGATAGCAAAATCATTTTATTGCGAATTATGACTGGTGCTGACAGCACTTTCAAAATTCAGTGTGCCCAGTAGTCCAAAAAAGTTTACAACCTCTATCATAGGTAATGAGTGTTTTTATACTAAAGTGCAAACTAATATGTTGGTTCTATAATCTGTGATCCTGTGTATTTTGTCATTGGAGTTTACCTCTCAAATTGTAGGTAAGTCACTAACACCAGATCCAGTCTTGGCCTTGCTTTTGATAGAAAGCAATTCAAATCCCAGATTGGGAATATGGCGACAAGAATGTCAATAGCTAATCACTGGGAAATCTTGCTCACCTTCCTCAGTTGATTACTGGGTAGAGCCTGGGATATAGGTATCTCTGAGCATCTCACAAAGAAAACTAACTATGGAGGAATCTAAATCAGATCACTTTTATGCTTCTTGGTCTAAATTTTTTATTTATGTCAATACAACAGAGACAGAACATGGTCCAATTAAGTTTGTGGAGAGGATATGTTTCAGAACATTAGGATATAAAAGTGATCAGTGTCTTGGATTGTGATGATAAAAGATGCACCACATGATTTAATGTAGGGTATGGCCTTTCCCGCGACGGGGTGAGCTCCTGTTGCTTGGTCCCTGCTCCTGCCAACCCAGCAGTTCGAAAGCACGTCAAAGTGCAAGTAGATAAATAGGTACCACTCTGGCGGGAAGGTAAATGGCATTTCTGTGTGCTGCTCTGTTTTGCAAGAAGCGGCTTAGTCATGCTGGCCACATGACCCAGAAGCTGTACGTCTGCTCCCTTGGCCAATAAAGCGAGATGAGCGCCGCAACCCCAGAGTCATCCGCGATTGGACCTAATGGTTAGGGGTCCCTTTACCTTTATGGCCTTCCCTTTTCTTCCCTTCCCTCTTATCCGTTCTAATTTTCCTCCCCACCTTTTTTATCAGTACGTTTGATGTTGTTTGTATATTGTCTTTAATATTTTCATTTTTTATTTTAAAGCAAAAGTATATACGTTTGTGTGTCTCTGTGGATTCAAACTGGAGCCACAGGGCTGAGGAAGAGCTATTTGACAGTGAAATGGGCTCCCTTACAAGGTAGACTCTCCTTCATTGGAGATTTTAAAACAGAGGTAGGATGGCCATCTGTCAGGGATTATTTAGCTGTTATTCCTGCATTGCAGTGGGTTGGACTAGATGACCCTTGGGAATCCTATGATTCTATAATTTTTTAAAAGCCCGCCTCAACACCATTTTTATTATTCACATGGCTGCTGTTTGTTCTGCATGTGGGAGGAGAGAGAGAGATTCTTGCAAATACTGATAGAAAAGCAACCTTGCTTTGCACAAGGTTTCCTCTGCTGTTTTCTTTTACTTCTCTTGTTTGCATTTCCCCCCATATTTGACCCCTCCCCTCTTTCCCCTGCTACAGCTTAGAAATCCAGATATGCTTACAAGGCAAAACGTGTGTGCAGAAACTGTGAGGCACACAGATCAAAGGGTAGGAGAGGCGGTGTCTCCCCCCCTTTCCCCCCCCACCTGCTGTGTGTACATTTTCTTTCTCTGCTTAGCTCTATAGAAAACACTGGGGATATATTACATTGCTCTGAGCCCTCCAGGACAGTGTGGCCTGTTTCTCTTATTTAGATAGATACAGATATCTGAGAGATGACTGTTTCGCATGTCTACTAAATATATATTTATTATCCTTACATTGCCGAGAACAGAGGCCTGAGTTGTGTCTGCCTTGGTTTGTGAAAGGGCAAGTCCATATAGAAGTCCTCAAGGATAGACTACTGTGATGCGCTCTCACAGTCCAAATACAAACCACAGAAAGAGTTTATTTCACTGATATTTTATTTCTTCCTTTCCAAGGTCTTGTCATAAAGTGGGACGCCAGCTTCCTTTTAAAAAGGTATAAAAGGCGGTACCACGAACCAGAGCCTTCCTAAGTGTTTTGCAGCCGTTCTCTTGTATGTACCGGTATTATGTATTTCATTTACTTCCCACCTTTCCTCCGAGGAGCACAAGTGATGCCTGAAAGAGAAAAACAGGCACTTTTTGGGGGGGGGGTGAATTTCTACCCCCATCGTTCAGTCCGGACACTGATGTCCAGCACCGAGGGCCTTTTGGTGGTTCCCTCACTGTGAGAAGTGAGGTTACAAGGAACCAGGCAGAGGGCCTTCTTGGTAGTGGCGCCCGCCCTGTGGAACGCCCTCCCATCAGATATCAAGTAAATAAACAACTATCTGACTTATAGAAGACATCTGAAGCAGGGGCGGAGGGAGGGGGGCGATGGGAGCCCACCACTCCCATCAGTGCGATCCCAGTGGGGTTCCATCGCGGCTGCCCCCCCCCCCCGTGCTGGGTGCCTTGCGGGCGGTGTGCCCCGGCCCAGTATGCGTACCCTGCGCCTTTGGGCAGTGCGCCCCACCCCCAGGACACGTGCCAGCCCCCTCTGCCCCCCCCACGTGCCAGAGAATGAAGCACTGCCACTGATCTGAAGGCAGCCCTGTTTTTTTTAGTGTTTGACCTTTTATTATGTTTTTTATATGTGCTGGAAACCGCCCAGAGTGGCTGGGGAAACCTAGTCAGATGGACGGGATATAAATAACAACTTTATTCTTATTCTTTATTTTCATGCCAGGGAAAGGTCCAGTATGTTTGTAGTGAGAAATCAGGGGGCCCACCAGGAGTTTCGGTTTCCTTCAAAAGCAGCTCTCTGCATTTTGTGCGCAAGGGAGCCAGAGCTGTAGCCTCGGCGTTGCTTTTTCTGCGGCTTAGCTGGCCAAATAGCTGGCATTAAATTATGAGCTCGTAGGGAAAGGTTTTGACAGGTGCTGCAGGGCTTGTTTGGCTAGAGCATTTTGAATCAACATCTGACTTCTGAACTTTGGGGGGGTTGATTTTTTCCACCCTGCTACTTTGTGCCGCTTAGCACAACCTCAGCAGAAATGGTTCCCTGCTGCCTGTGGCCAAGTGCGTCTTAGGCATGGGTAAGCAACCTAGGGCCCGGGGCCCGGATCTGACCCAATCGCCTTCTCAATCCGGCCCACGGACGGTCCAGGAATCAGCATGTTTTTACATGAGTAGAATGTGTCCTTTTATTTAAAATGCAGCTCTGGGTTATTTGTGGGGCCTGTCTGGTGTTTTTACATGAGTAGAATGTGTGCTTTAAAAAAAATGCATCTCTGGGTTATTTGTGGGGCAGAGAAATTCATTCATTTTTGTCTTTCAAAATATAGTCCAGCCTCCCACAAGGTCTGAGGGACAGTGAACCAGCTCCCTGCTGAAAAAGTTTGCTGACCCCGGTCTTAGGAGTGCTTCTCACAAGCAGGGGGCACAAGGTGGGTTTGGGGATGGAGATGAAGTGTGAGGTGCTGGAGCGACGGGGTAGGTGGTGTTTATGGGTGCTTGCGAGTTGTGAGAGTAGAATGGGATGTGTAGTGAGTGCTGTATTATTTGTGTAGAGATATAAGGCAGAATTTGGGTATACTGTGTCTATGGTACTGGGGTGACTGTTGTATACTGGGAGTCAGGATGTGCTTTGGCAAAAGTATTTCCAGTGTGGTGTAGTGGTTAAGTGCGGTAGACTCGTCATCTGGTGAACTGGGTTCGCGTCTCTGCTCTTCCACATGCAGCTGCTGGGTGACCTTGGGCTAGTCACACTTCTTTGAAGTCTCTCAGCCCCACTCACCTCACAGAGTGTTTGTTGTGGGAGGAAGGGAAAGGAGAATGTTAGCCGCTTTGAGACTCCTTTGGGTGGTGATAAAGTGGGATATCAAATCCAAACTCCTCTTCTTCATTGTATAGTTTATTACATATGTTATTTCTGTAAACCGCTCAGAGACATTAAGTGATATTAAGTGACATATAAATATATGAAATACTAGAGGCTGCCAACCTTGCTCGCTCCACTCACCAACCCCAACTACTTGCAAACCCCCTTCCTCCATAGCTGTTCCTTCTCTCTTTATACCTCAGTGAGTGTCTATCATGCTTTTAAGCGTTTTATTGGTTGGTACTGATTTTATGCGGACATGGGTGCCGCTGTGGGTTAAACCACTGAGCCTAGAGCTTGCTGATCAGAAGGTTGGCGGTTCGAATCCCCGCGATGGGGTGAGCTTCCGTTGCTCGGTCCCAGCTCCTACCCTCCTAGCAGTTCAAAAGCACGTCAAAAGCAAGTGCAAGTAGATCAATAGGTACTGCTCCGGCGGGAAGGTAAATGGCGCTTCTGTGCGCTGCTCTGGTTCGCCAGAAGCGGCTTAGTCATGCTGGCCACATGACCCGGAAGCTGTACGCCGGCTCCCTCAGCCAGTAACGCGAGATGAGCGCCACAACCCCAGAGTCGTCCATGACTGGACCTAATGGTCAGGGGTCCCTTTACCTTTACCATTATTGATTTTATAGAAGTCACTTTGGGAGCCCTGTTAGCTGAAGACAAGGATACAAATGTCCAAAAGAAAAAAGAGGATGTGTGTTATTTTTAAAAACTGCACTTACATGCAAATTGTAAAATAAAACCACAGTGACAAAATAACAGGACAACAGCAATGCGCTCATGCCGTTTTCACTAATATTCATTTTTACACACATTTTCCCCAAATATATGCATTTGTACATATTTTTTGGTTGGAGAACTTCATTGCAAAATCAGGAGAAGGGTGAATTTTGGAAACTAGCTGTGTTTCAGAAAGTGTGAATTAGGTAGGTTTGCATCTAAAGGCGAACTGAACCAAATTTCTTCCCATTGCTGGAACAGGCCACATGATTTCTGTGTTCTGTACGGTAATAAACGCAACATCGCAATATCAATACTGGATTCAGGAACTTATTTCTGGACTGCGATATTTCATCAGATATCCTTTTATGGAGGCCCTTGAATCTAAACTATTGATTGTGCAATTAAAGCTCCAAATCCTCACCTTTGTGCTTCTGCTGCAGGGGTATCACATTTCCTAAGTGCTCAGAGCACAATGTTTATGCCTGATAAAACATAATACCTCCTCTCATAAGCACTCAATAGCACCAAGTGATTGTTAGACCGGAATGTGGCTGGACAAGAGAAATGAGCACATCAGCTTTTTTTTTTTGGTGGGCAACAGAATTCATGTTCCCAAACCTAAACATTCTGTGAATGTCTGCTGTTTTCCCCATGTCAATTCATTTGATGCTGTGCACAGCTGGAGTGTTAAGAGGCAGCTCTGAACATTACAATTACTTGGTGCGTTTAACACCAGTATTTTCCCCACAGAAAATAAAAATACTTAACCTAAGACATGCACCTTGAAATCCATCTTAACCCAGCAAAAAAGATATGGTGTGGTTTTTTGTTTTGTTTAAGTTGCTGTAGGTTTTTAAGCATAAATTGGATGGCCACCAGTCATGTATGGTTTAGTTGAGGTTCCTTCACAGCAGGGGGTTGGGCTCGATCACCCTTGGGATCCCTCCCAACTCTACATGTTTATGATTCTATGACTAGGGGTTAGCCTGGTTGTGCTCTCAGGATTACCCTCCATTCCTGTGATCTTGTAGCTGCTGGCTGCAAGAGTGGATTCTGCAGAAAGGGAGACCGTGAAAAGTGGTCGAACCAGTCTGTCTGTCACGTTAATAGCTATAGCCAAGTCTGCGATAAGAACACCCCCACCCCCCCAAAAAAGACCTCCTCCCGCAAACACATTTAAAAGGCCATAGATTATTTAGCAGCCAAGGGTCTGGTTATAAAATGATGGCATCACACATGCTTCCCACGGGGAGAGCAGTCTACAAATGGGGAGCCATTCCTGAAAGAGCAGGTTCTCAGGTTGCCACTCACCTCACTTCCCTCGCAGAGAAGAGACTCTGATGATGTCCGCAGGGTTTGGGCAGGGTCACGTGGGGACAGGCAATCCTTGAAGTACTGGGGTCCTGAGGTGCAGACGGCTTTAAAGCTCAAAAACAGCACTTTGAAATGAGTTTGGAAACGGAGCGCCAATGCAGTCAAGCCAATGCAGACATACCACAATGGACTCTGGAAATCCCCTTGAGATTCAGCTGGTCATCCATTATTGGGGTGTGCTGTTTGGGCTCATGGTACTTGTGCTTTGATCCTTTGGGATACTGGCAAACCAGTAAATAAAGGTAAAACAGCCTGTTAGCAGTTTAGTCTTGGTAATAGAGACAGAAGATAATACAAAGCTCTTAACAACTTGTGTCCAGAGTGCTGTAAGGACCACTTTAGCCCTTATGTCCTGGCTTGACCACTGAGTTTGCCCCCCATGTTACAGAGGCCTGGCTGGCCTCCATTGAGAGTTGCACATTTTGTGTCAGAAGCCCCGAGCAACCTTTTTGATCAGTCATTTTAATCATTTTATAATGTTTTTATGATGGTTTTACACCACCATGTTCTATTGTCTAAATTGGCAGCATATACTTTATAAATAAATAAGAATTCAAAGTGTTTATTGAATAGGAGCAAGAACACATGAAATCTATTTAGGAACCACCATCCTCCAGTAAGCCTTTAATTGAATTGCTGTTGGTCTAACTGCATTCAGTTCAGGTTTCGATGCAGCAGGGAGTAGACAACTCATAAAATTCTGTTTTTACTACTGGCTTCCATGCTGTTGTGCTGTCTAAATGATTATTGCTTTGCAATAAAGCTGCCTCCACAGTCTGCAGGCAGTATTTTCATAATATAGCCAGGATAAATGCTCATACCACGCTCAATTATTTACTGAAGAGCTTAATTAAAACAAGTGTAGATTTAAATAAAGCAGCAAGCAAAGTTCAATGATGTGTAAGAGAGATGTTGCAGTGTTAATGCTTTCCTCTCAACATAAATGTAAATTGGTTGTCCGGGTGTAATGTGAACATGCCCTGGTCATTCCAGACACAGAACTTGAATTTAACCCTTAAGGTCTCACTCCCAATGTCTATTTTATACAACCCACTTTTAAAGCTATCGTCTGTCAGATTAACCCTCTTACATCATTTGTTTTGACATCAATCTTCCTTTGAGGTAAATTGGAGCACCTTATTAAACTCCCAGCTAGCAATAAAGATATGATTTATTTCAGTGTGACTCTGTGTTTAATGTAATAAATTTATTGGAAATCAGTCGAAAAACATTGCTAAACACACGTTACTAGGGTACATTGGCCTCCACAGTGTTGTTGTCATGATTATTTTTTAACAAAACTGCTACTGAGATTCATTAGAGCAGTTTTGTGTTAAGCAACTGTGAGTCTCAAGCACTTTAGCGTTGAGTATTTGTTTATTTAGAGACAAACCAACCAGCTGGGAAAAGATGCAACCTTCCAATGAGGCATCCTTCATTAGGAATCTCTGGAGGAGAAAACCAAAGAGAAAACAAAAAATGCCTAGGTAAATTATGGAAGGTGTTTAATAAACCCCACTAGATTAATAAGAAGAAATAATACAAATAAAACATCATTGCTAACAACTTTGCTCTTTGAGAGTATTAACTCCTGTGTCAAGACAACTTGGTGAAGAATGAACATCCTAAGGTTAAGCTTAGCCTGCAATCCAATGGATGCCTGCAATGTTTTATAATGTTGGTTGTTTTTTTTACATAAAGAAATGAAATATAGTTATTTACAAAAAGAACCCAATTTTGATCAGTTGCTGGAGATAGGTAGTGCCTTTCCTATTCAATTTTAATAGGGGTAAATAGGATCCCTTATTTTTGCAAGTTAAACAGAAATTTTCATTTTTTTTAAAGGGTGGGGAAATGAAACACCACAGTGCAACTAGCCTCAATTGTTGAGGATTTAATGGAGCATGAAATGGTTCAGGGTTTTTTGTTTTTAAATTGAAAACAGTGACTTAAAAAGCCACCCCAACTTGGGCAGATGAATCAGTCAAGTTTCTGTATTTGCCACTTTTCTTTTCTTTTTTATGTGTATGTGTGTGTGTGTGGGGGGGAGAGATCACATGAGCCATCCTTGCTATATAAACAAAGGTTACTTGAATACTGAACAAACTCCTAGAACCCATGGATTTTACACATCTTTTGAAGAGACACCTAATGCATCTGCTGGAATTTGTAAAGCTTGGGTATGAGCACTCTTAATGGTGATCTAAATGGAAGACGACCGGGATTAGCAAAGGCTCTGCAATTGCAATATAGAAGTTGGCACAACACAGCAATTCCTTGTGGACAAAGAGATTTTGCTGTGTACACAGAGCTGCCTTGCACGCAATAGTTTCCTGGTTTACTGCACAAATGGGCACAATGCCAGTGCAATGGTGGATCTTCTGTCTGTGCATGGGAACTTTTGCTGCTTCCTTGTGAAATCTAAGCTCCCCCTTCCCACTGCAACCCCTGAAAAGCCACTCCAGAAACTGGAGAAACCCTCTAGAATAGCCACCAACCCAATTTTGAAGCAAGCATTGATTCGCATGTGACAGTGCTTCCCTATATCATGGGGCTCTTTGAAGCCTTGATTCCACTTTCCAGTGCCTAACAAATTCAAACCCCTCTTTCCAACACCAATGTCTCAACTGCACATTGAGGCTTTCAATCTCCTACATAGCAACAGAAATATCACTTCCAGAACCACACAACTTGCATTTCCCAATGCTCATTTAGCATAAAGCAATAGGTTAACTAATTTGGGGTTGGAGAAGGTGGGCTCAGCCATTTTATGAAATTAAGCAAAGCAAATGGCATGGTCCAAGGATCTGCAGTGGAAAAGAGAAAGGAATCATAGACAGTAAAACATAATCCTGCATAACTAAATCTGGGCAGAGTTGAAGATGCTCTCGTAGAACTGGGATAATGAACAGCAAGCTCCTTTATGGGAGCTAAAATCTGATGTCGCTAGTTGATGTATGCTAGTAGAAATAATCAAACTAGGGTAATATATTTGTTGTTAAATTAAGCAATGGATATAGTTCAGTGTTTAATAGTTTATTCCCCCAAACATTTAAAGGAATTAAAGCAATCTATGTTACTATATTTGACACCATACACCTAAAGAATATAAAAAAACTTTATTCAATCTAATCCAGTATGTGATCGTAAATTGCACTACTAAAAACATGTCAACAGCACAGTAACCAAGGTAATGCGTTTTGCTACTGCATTTAAAATATAATCCCACATTCTTCACAGTACATTTGTAGTGATAAAACAATAATTTCAGCAATTTTACCATAGAACAAAATTTTAGACCAACCAATCTGTACTTTAAGGTTTTGTAAGAGATAGTTTAAAAACCAGCAGGTATCAAAGAGCTGGTGTATATAAAGTAAAGATCACCTAGAAGGCTTCTTCTTACAACAGGAATTTCTGCAAGAAATGTTTTTTAGTGCTGAAAACTCATAGAAAGCCAACATTCTGCAGGATACTGCTGAATATATAAATATATAGATATCAAAAGTCAAATTGACTTACAGTGGGGGGTTTTAGTACTTACAACAAGAAACTAAAGTATTCTGTTATGCTTTAGGTTTTTCCACATATACCAATGCTGGAATACTAGCTGGTCATTATTACCTTTTAAAATATTACATTTTTATATTTAAATTAAAGCTTGCTATGGAAATAATAATATTTCTTTAGCATACGTTATTACAATCAAACAAAGACTCTTTTTTTCATTTGCATCACTTCTGGTCAACAACTATTTACCAGTACTTAAAAAAGATGTGTTTATTACCTTTTCCATGCATTAGATATTTGAATTTGAACATAATTTGAGAGTTTAAGAGACACTCAATGGTTCTTTAATCCTGCCAAAGCAAATACCACTTGTAAACCCAGAATGACTGTCATTTGTTACATCGCGACGATGTGACTTGTACAGAACCTAATATTTAAACACTGATACACTAATTTCTACTGTTAAGAAAAAGTGCAATTTAAATATCTCCCTTATCAACTTCAATCCTGCCATGTACTAGGAAATCCATCTCATTGACTGGAATGGGACTTGTGCACACATGTCTAGATTGGAACCTATGCTCCAATCCAAAGAATTTACTTACAGGTGCCACCAAAATCAAGGACACTTTGAAAATAGATTTCAAAAGAGATACAGTTAAGGTGAGTGCCAGATAAGTCTTAAAAAAATAAAAATAGAAAATAGAAAACTTACTTCAGTAAAGCAGGATTTACTTCTGTAATCAATAGTCTTTTAACATTCACAACTGAACATACTTTCTTCTAAACACAGCTGTGTGTTTACCAGTGCTTGTTTTTGAACCCTTGCTTCTTGATTTAGCCTGAATAATGACTCCACAATTTGGTTGTGCTTCCAAAGCATACTGGCACTAAGCAACAGTCTAATATTGAAACGAGTCACATATAGATTGTAATTCAGTTTTTCAGTTTTACTGGTGGCAGACAGGAGTTAATTATATATAATGCTACTTGCATTACAATGAAAGAGCCAAAAGACAGCAATCTGTTGATTTATTTTTTTTTAAATAAAAAAGCAATTTGCTGGTGTTCCAAGTAATCAGACCCAGACAGGTTTTTCTATATTTAATGAAACTTCTAACAATCTGGGCTGTTGTGATGGACTATGTGAACTAGCAAGAAAATGAATTGAGTTCTGCTATCACTAATTTGAAGCTTATTCTTTAGCTTCCTCTATGAATACGGGAACCCCTATTAACTGACATTCCAGAGTTCCACTTGGCAATAATAAACTATGCATATTTTTAGAAGTTTCTTATATTGGCCCATTTAGCAAAGTACTGTGCATTTACTGCAACAAGCATACAAAATATAATTCAATACAGTCTGCACATAATTTATTAACTTCACAACTGTTTGGCTTCTGTTTCGAAAGAAGGCAACATTTGCCCATAGGAAAATGATTCAGATGTCTTCCGCCTCAAAGTAAACACATCAGTGAAAACAAATCACATTCTTAGGATCAACAACTAAGGAGGATTTGCCCTGCCATAATAAGGTATTTTATTATTCTATGGGGGTAGGGGGTGGGGGGACCACAAAAATCAGCAACATATCCTCCAATCTCAGCTCCTTTAGCCAAATAATAGTATTGGTACATTGCTGCTGAATATAGCAGATGAGATTGTAAAAGTCTGACATCCACAGTCATTTATGCACCTTCTTGCTCAGGATAGTTTAAAATTTTCCGATGAGCTTGTCGCAAATATTGCTGCTGTTTGAAATAGACCTTGAAAGCTCCTTTTATAGCAACAAAAGCAATTCCGCCCTAAAATAAAAGGGAACAATTATTCAAAACTGACAGAACATGTTTAACACCTAATTATTATTTTTTAAATGGTTACACACACACAGGATTGTCAAGCCCCATTTCCTTTGAAGTTTGGCTAATTAGAGCAATTCTGTACTAAAACCCGAAGCATACATTTCCCTGTCACAATGGGGGTAATCTAATGTTTCTGGTATAAAAATATCTATGCTGAGTTTGCACATTCTTTTGAAAGTTTTCATTCACTTAAATGGGATGGGGAGGGTTATGGTTTGTTCTAGGGCTGAATCTCAACCTTCTCACTCCCCTGTGGGCCATTTTGACAGGTGGGTGGGGCCACTGACACAAAAGAGGGAATTTTCAATCCTTCACAGCTCATGCCCAGTCCTCCAGTCCATGGTTCACAGGATTGTGTGAATACAATCCTACAGCAAGGGTGGGGAACCTCCATCATGTGAGCCTACTTATGGGTCCCAATTTGGCTCACAAGGCTGTTTCCTAAAAAAACAACCCACCCACCTGCTCCATACCTAATGCTATATGTGACATCATGTGCAGTTAAGGATGCATTCCAAAGGAACAACCAGAAAGTATCCTTAGACCCCAAGCACCACCACTAACCCCCATACCCTATGCAACAGGACCTACTGTAACTCCAAAGTGCCATATAAATGCTATCTGAATATTTTAACCGATATTACGTAACAGTAAATGTAACAAAACACATCAAGCATGTTATTTAACAGAAGTACTGTACGACAAAGGTGAAAATATGCAGAGAGAAGCCAAATGTCCTACACGTCTGCAAATCTAGTTCTGTAAAGGAAACTTTACACAGTCTTACCAAAATTGTTCGCTGAAGATTAGAGTTAACACTGCTGAACATCAACTTGCCAACTATCGTAGCAATAGTGGGAAAGACAAGAGCTCCACAGAGAATACGAGTAGCAGAGACGTGATCTGCCAGAGGGTTGGCCTCAGCTGGAATACGAGGAACAGGACATCCAATCCCTAAAGAAAAATGCCATTGCTAACCAAGAATTAGAGTGCACTAAACCAGATTTGTATTACAAATTTAACCTCTTGATTCCAATTAGCTTTCGATTTAATGGTTTTGAGTACTCCTAGCCAGAAAACTTATATACTGCAACACATTCTAATAAAATTATTTATGGCATTTACTTCTAGTTTCACAGATTAGAAAGTGCTGCTCACAATTACACTGTTTTCAGTCTTTATACTGCAATACCTTCTTGCAGGCTGCATTTGGGAGATGGAACTCCTCTAACCAAATATTGTGCTGGACAATATATTTTTACTTAGCACCAAGGAGAGAAAAAGAGAAGTGCTGTATTTTAGATACTAACATCTTACCACCCCTCCCCACAGAAACAGCCAAGCCTACATATTCTACTCAAATTTTGGTAGCATTACCTGGAAATATGCTGTTCAGAATCTGTAGTTTGTTAGAATATTTTCGCCACAATCTAAGCACATAGTCTTCCCAGCGAATCATCTTTCCCAATATAAGCATAACTGGGATGGTGGGAAGTCCAATTAAAAGGAATAAAGGATCAGCTCTTTCCATGACATCGAGGCCTTCTTTATGACCCACAACCTGATGAATAAAAAACACATTATTACATTAAGCACAGCACCATTCTAAATATAGGTAATGTGACTACTTTACAATGGCTTGAATCCTCAAAGAAACTTCTGCTTATGTATTTTAATTTCTAGTGTTATTAATGCAGCACATCCTGTCAATAAGGCACCATTTTCAGACTCTTTAAAACTAGTAAGAGAGAAAAGCACTTACAATTCAAGCAGCATGTATCAAGACATGATTCTACTTCAATTTGTTATACCAAAGAAAAATAATTTATACTAGGCCATTTTGTTAATGAGGCACAAGTTTATGCCCTTAGATACCTCAATGGAAACCTAAAACTATGGGTCGACTTCAGGAGCCACAGCTATGTTGTTGTTGTTGTTGTTTAGTCATTTAGTCGTGTCCGACTCTTCGTGACCCTATGGACCAGAGCACACCAGGCACTCCTGTCTTCCACTGCCTCCCGCAGTTTGGTCAGACTCATGTTGGTAGCTTCAAGAACACTGTCCAACCATCTCGTCCTCTGTCGTCCCCTTCTCCTTGTGCCCTCAATCTTTCCCAACATCAGGGTCTTTTCTAGGGAGTCTTCTTTTCTCATGAGGTGGCCAAAGTATTGGAGCCTCAGCCTCAGGATCTGTCCTTCCAGTGAGCACTCAGGGCTGATTTCCTTAAGAATGGATAGGTTTGATCTTCTTGCAGTCCATGGGACTCTCAAGAGTCTCCTCCAGCACCATAATTCAAATGCATCAATTCTTTAGGGTCCAGCTCTCACTTCCATACATCACTACTGGGAAAACCATAGCTTTAACTATACGGACCTTTGTCGGCAAGGTGATGTCTCTGCTTTTTAAGATGCTGTCTAGGTTTGTCATTGCTTTTCTCCCAAGAAGCAGGCGTCTTTTAATTTCGTGACTGCTGTCACCATCTGCAGTGATCATGGAACCCAAGAAAGTAAAATCTCTCACTGCCTCCATTTCTTCCCCTTCTATTTGCCAGGAGGTGATGGGACCAGTGGCCATGATCTTTGTTTTGATGTTGAGCTTCAGACCATATTTTGCGCTCTCCTCTTTCACCCTCATTAAAAGGTTCTTTAATTCCTCCTCAATTTCTGCCATCAAGGTTGTGTCATCAGCATATCTGAGGTTGTTGGTATTTCTTCCGGCAATCTTAATTCCGGTTTGGGATTCTTCCAGTCCAGACTTTTGCATGATGAATTCTGCATATAAGTTAAATAAGCAGGGAGACAGTATACAGCCTTGTCGTACTCCTTTCCCAATTTTGAACCAATCAGTTATTTCATATCCAGTTCTAACTGTAGCTTCTTGTCCCACATAGAGATTTCTCAGGAGACAGATGAGGTGATCAGGTGCTCCCATTTCTTTAAGAACTTGCCATAGTTTGCTGGTCGACACAGTGAAATGCTTTTGCGTAGTCAATGAAGCAGAAGTAGATGTTTTTCTGGAACTCTCTAGCTTTCTCCATAATCCAGCGCATGTTTGCAAATTGGTCTCTAGTTCCTCTGCCCCTTCGAAATCCAGCTTGCACTTCTGGGAGTTCTCGGTCCACATACTGCTTAAGCCTGTCTTATAGAATTTTAAGCATAACCTTGCTAGCGTGTGAAATGAGCACAATTGTGCAGTAGTTGGAGCATTCTTTAGCACTGCCCTTTTTTGGGATTGGGATGTAGACTGATCTTCTCCAATCCTCTGGCCACTGCTGAGTTTTCCAAACTTGCTGGCATATTGAGTGTAGCACCTTAACAGCATCATCTTTTAAAATTTTAAATAGTTCAGCTGGAATAGCATCATCTCCACTGGCCTTGTTTTTAGCAGTGCTTTCTAAGGCCCATTTGACTTCACTCTTCTGGATGTCTGGCTCAAGGTCAGCAACCACACTACCTGGGGTGTACGAGACCTCCATATCTTTCTGATATAATTCCTCTGTGTATTCTTGCCACCTTTTCTTGATGTCTTCTGCTTCTGTTAGGTCCTTTCCACTTTTGTACTTTATTATGGTAATCTTTGTACGAAATGTTCCTTTCATATCTCCAATTTTCTGGAACAGATCTCTGGTTTTTCCCATTCTGTTGTTTTCCTCTATTTCTTTGCATTGCTCATTTAAGAAGGCCCTCTTGTCTCTCCTTGCTATATCTATCTATCTATCTATCTATCTATCTATCTATTTGGAAATCTGCATTCAATTTCCTGTATCTTTCACTTTCTCCCTTGCATTTTGCTTGCCTTCTCTCCCCTATTTGTAAGGCCTCATTGGACAGCCACTTTGCTTTCTTGCATTTCCTTTTCATTGGGATGGTTTTCGTTGCTGCCTCCTGTATAATGTTACGAAGCTCCATCCATAGTTCTTCAGGCACTCTGTCCACCAAATCTAAATCCTTAAACCTGTTCCTCACTTCCACTGTGTATTCATAAGGGATTTGATTTAGATTGTATCTTACTGGCCCAGTGGTTTTTCCTACTTTCTTCAGTTTAAGCAGGAATTTTGCCATAAGAAGCTGATGGTCTTAGCCACAGACAGCTCCAGGTCTTGTTTTTGCTGACTGTATAGAGCTTCTCCATCTGTGGCTGCAGAGAATATAATCAATCTTATTTCGATGCTGCCCATCTGGTGATGTCCATGTGTAGAGTCGTCTCTTGTGTTGTTGGAAAAGAGTGTTTGTGATGACCAGCTTGTTCTCTTGACAGAACTCTATTAGCCTTTGCCCTGCTTCGTTTTGAACTCCAATGCCAAACTTGCCAGTTGTTCCTTTTATCTCTTGACTCCCCACTTTAGCATTCCAATCCCCTATAATGAGAAGAACATCCTTCTTTGGTGTCATTTCTAGAAGGTGTTGTAAGTCTTCATAGAATTGGTCAATTTCAGTTTCTTCAGCACCGGTAGTTGGTGCATAAACCTGGGTTACTGTGATGTTAAAAGGTCTGCCTTGGATTCGTAACGAGAACCTAATTTGAACCACCATCCAGAGAACCTACATGCCACTGCCCTGTACACTTATAGTAGTGCTATTAGCTTCTCTTGCACACTGAGATCAGAGTGCCAGACCTTCTGGGCTGGTGAGCAACTCATACAATTAGGCAACTGTTTGTCTCTCTTAGGCTAGATATCCATTTAAAACCCACTGTACCATCAAGTCAAATAATCCTGTTTCTGAGTATACATAATTATTGCATATGAGTTTGGCAGCACAGAAAACAATCTTGAACTGAAACCTGACAAACCATTGTAAATAGATATAGATACGTATCTGAAATGGACTAGATCTGAAACAAGGAAGTATTTTTAAGCAGCTGTTTTCGGTATTAATTTCGCTATATATGTCCAAAAGCATCTTGATATGAGTCACAAGGAGTGTTGCAGTCAAGAAAGAGCGCTACTCCACAAAAACTTCAAAATAAATGTTTGAGATATATATGCTACGCAAGAATGATGTTCCTGGAATCATGTATCAAGAACAGAACCCATGAGTAAAGCTAACTTTTTAAAATGTCTGATATTTTTCAATCCACAGTTGTGCTGATAAATAACCACAATCTATAAATAATTGAAAACTGTTATGACAGCAGTAGTGCATTGAGCACATCTGTGCAGTTGTCAAAAGCCTGCTTCAAGTACTATATATAAAGTGAACAAATGGGTGGTGAAGGTACTGCAAGTGACTCCATATCTATACTATAAGGCAGAAGCGCATCAGAAATGAGTCCTGTCTTGTATCTTTCCTCCAAGTATTCCTCTAGACAGAAAAGATGAAAAATTGGGAAGAGGCTGAGAACAAACTTGTTCATTGAAACTATATAGGAAGTCTATATCCAGGCTGAGGGCTTGCTCTGAGCATTCTCCCTTTGCTCTCAACTAGGTATTTCTTTCATTTGTTTCCCAGCTTTCTCTAAGAACAGAATACACAAGCATTTTATCATCACAACAGGGGGAAGGCTAGCCCAAGCAAGAATAACTGGCCCAAGGTCATCCAATAAGCTTTATGGTGAAACAGTGACTGCTTCCTTCCCGACCCCCACCCCCAAAAATTGGGAAAGGTGAGCAATAAGCAGTGAGAGAATCATGGTGAGCATGAGAAAAGCAAGAGAAAAATCTCAGATCATGGGTAGAAGCAACAGGAATTATCAAGCAATCTGTTTCTCATTCAAATAGCAGCAGTGACTCCACGAGTGCATGTGAGCATATGCAGATTTACAGAAACAGGCAGAAATGGACCGATGTGAGGCTCTGCAGGATATTTATGATTAAATTTATTCAAACAGATGCTTGTGTGTGTAGCGGGAGGAGCTGAATGCAGCTGTGCCTGTTAGATGGGATTTGTCAATCTGTAAGCACAGAGTTACATGAAATAGCAAGGCGGGTAAGGAAAAACCACCACACGGGTAAGGAAAGAATATGGAGTCATGCTCTTGTAAACTGTGTTTTCCAATCCTCTCACTGAATTTTCTTCCTTACAAAAAAAACAAACAAACTTCTTCAGCAACTGTCTAGAAGTTTCCAGCTTGATTAAAATGTAACATTTAGAAAGTGCATCTGAACCTGCATCACTGTTACAGCTCCATAAGTGACAGCTGTCCAGTAGATAGAGCCCACCATTATTCCAGCTGCAGCAAACGGACAGGCTTTTGAGATAAGGCGATCTGCCAGGTCCAAGACATAAACAACTGGACCTATAACATAAAGGAGAAATAAAGTTTTATAGCAGAGATGATGGATCAAGAGTATATAGCATGACACTACTCTCTGTTAACTCTATCACTGTATTTTAT
Organism: Lacerta agilis; assembly: GCF_009819535.1. Classification (NCBI taxonomy): domain Eukaryota; kingdom Metazoa; phylum Chordata; class Lepidosauria; order Squamata; family Lacertidae; genus Lacerta; species Lacerta agilis. Next base: position 34,467,558 of record NC_046316.1, read on the forward strand.
GATTGGATGCTATGAGCTGCCCTGAGAATCTCAGGGCAGGATAATAACAGAAGAACAAAATCCATCCCCGAATGTTACACTGTCCCTTGCACCTCACTGTACATCACCTTGAGACAATTGCACATAAGGCAAATGATGATGGTATCTTCCTTTTTACATAAGAATGTAAAATGTCACCACCCTCGACAGTTTGCATTTCTTATAGGCAGATGGGAGTTCGCACCCAGCCCCGCACATCTCCTTCAAGCCCCCCTGAGACTTGAAAGGCCTCATGAGGATGTTTACAAAGTGTGGTTTTAAATCCCTGTGGTCCACTTTGAAATCCCGACAATTGGGGCATCAATATGGCATAAGGTGATTGATAGGTGGGCAGCATATGGGCGGAAGGAGCTGTGAGGGTTAGGGGGTGAGGTGTAAAAGATGCAGAGTTGCCAAGGCAGGGTGAGGGGGTTGGCGAGCTGAGTAAGCAGGGATGCAACCCCTGGTTAATATTAGTAGTAATGGTGGTAATGTAATAATATTCCAGTTGTGTGCTCCCCGCAACCCAATCTTCATGGAAGATTCACATGCGCATCTTACCTAGTTTTGGAAATACTATTAAGTATTCTGCATTGCACTGAGGACAGGCAACACGAGCTGTACTGTTCCCTCTCTGTTTTTCATCCACCCAGCGCTGTAGACAAGTTTGGTGAACCCATTTCGTAGAGCCTCTACACCTGCATGGTCTCACCCACTCTGCTGTTCTGTCATCCTCATCAGTTGCAAAACACACCCAACAACTCCTGAAAGTTAAGCACAAGTGACACATCAGAAAGCTTTAGCTGTCAATACTATAAGAATAAAATCTCCCCAACCATTTTATTGCTAACTTGTTTACCTAGAAAGGGCATTTCTTAAATGCAGTGCTACTAACTCAAACTCATCAATACCATAGTCTAACAGCTAGATTAAAAAAAATGTGTGCTTAATCCTAATGCTATTTCTTAAAATCATATTTTGCATCATTCGTGTCTGAAGTAATTGAGGTCCATTTGCAATTTTTTGCTTTATTCATTAAGTTAATGTATTCCAACAAATGAACAAATTATTCTACATATAATATTGATATTTTGGTCTTTCCTGAATAGGGAATGTTTACATCCTGGAAACACTTACAAATAAAGAAAAATGTGATTGTAAAATTAAGGAAGGAAATACACTTAATTCTCTTGTAGATTGATTATTTTATTTTTAGTTATAAATGTGTTTGACAGTAATCTAGCGAAGGGAAAATTGCCCTCATGCAATTTATCTTTCCCCTCCTGTTCAGATAACGGAGTGATTGCATTATAAATATATCTAATTCTGTACAGCCCTTTGCTTTCCACAATCAATCGTAATCACAGCGCTATACAGAAAATGCACAGCAAAAGAGACATACATTTTCTTTTCCAATATGGAGAGAGAGAAAATTCCATTATTCTTATCATGTCACATCTACATAGCTATGGCACTGCAACAAAGCAGAATTCTACCTTCATTCACTTCATTTCTTTCTTCCGTCAATAATATTGTTACTGGGCACAATAATAAATACAGCAAATAAATAAATACACAAATTTCTAAGAACTGCAACTATTAAATGTTATTCAGGAAGAGTAGAATGATCTAGAGTTCAGAATAGGACGGTAAGTAAATCCACAAAGAAACTGTAGTTAATTACAACTTTCCCACATTTGCACAGGAAACATTTCTGGCTGATAGTGCTAAAAAAATCCTGCATAGAAATGAATAAATGCTTATTTATGTAAACTACCGGTATTTTAATCCATTCCATATTTATAATCACATGATAGGGCAGAAAATAATTGTATTTCTTATTTCCAAAATGCTTATCCTGCCTTTCAATGGCTAATTTGCATTCTCAGGGCATCTGAGAAACGCAAACACAAAAAACCCAGCCTCATCCGGGAAAGATACACAAATAGTTGTATCAGGAGCAAAAACAACAGTAGACAATTTACTGGGAAGATAATCAAAATTGAATCTTAAATTGAAGGCAGGGTGGACTGATTTAAATCAAATCTTTCATCTTGAAATTCATCTATTTTCTGAAGCAGCATGCATACCAATTGGGTGCTATAACAATTAAACACATTTTTCTGCAAACAAATGCATTTTCAATGAACCTCAGGCTTCTGCTTGTGGTATAAGGCCTTTACCGGGTACTTCTTCAGCTCAAACTACAACATAGAAAATAGGCCTGCATTCCTGCCTACTGTTCTGAACCACTTTGGTGCCTGCCACCAGGCTCAGAATAATGGAGGCAAACCAACAAGATTTGATGGGGCACCCCTGCACATGCATTATTTACCACTGATATAAACCGTTTGGCACAGGATTTCCAGAGTTTATTCAAATAAATATTTAAATATTTTAAAGTAAGCAGCACCAGCTGATGTGGCTTTTAGGAATTTTATAAATTCATGAATAAGGACACAAGGAACTTAATTACTACCACCCTGCCCTCAATAGCAGGGGTCAGCAAACTTTTTCAGCAGGGGGCCGGTCCACTGTCCCTCAGACCTTGTGGGGGGCTGGACTATATTTTGGAAAAAAAATAATGAATGAATTCCTGTGCCCCACAAATAACCCAGAGATGGATTTTAAATAAAAGCACACATTCTACTCATGTAAAAACACACTGATTCCTGCACCGTCCGCGGGCTGAATTTAGAAGGCGATTGGGTTGGATCTGGCCCATGGGCCTTAGTTTGCCTACCCATGCTCAACAGCTTCAGACTTGGCAATCAACAAATTATCTTGGAAAAGTCCTCTAACAAAAATTAACATATACTCTTTCTATGGTGTATTCCAGGCACATCCAACAGGTAGGTCATGGTCTACCGGTAGATCACTAGTAGATCATTGGCTCCCCCCAAAGAAGCTCAACAACTTTGGCTCCCCTAAAGAAAAGCTCAACATATTTGCTTTACCCAAAAAAATGGAGCTTTCCTCCTCCCTAAAAAAAACTCAATAACATTGACCTGAACCCCCCAAAAGGGGGTAGATCACTGCCAGTTTTTAACTCTGTGAGTAGATCGCAGTCTCTTGGGAGTTGGCCACCCCTGGTGTATTCTATCTTAAATACCCAATCTTAGTTATTATTATCATTACTACCTTTATTTCACTATAGCTCTGTCCACTATTGTGTATGTGTCTTTTGTATTCACATCTAACAAACCGTATTCCCTGTTTACTTTTAACTTTCCATTATTTAGGCAACCCTCTCCCCCCAAAAAGCTATGATGAGACAGTGCTAAGATGTTGGAACTACATGGCAATAGAAAAGCATTTATCTGAGCTTTAAAAAAAATGCATACAGGAATTAAGTTGAACAATTCAATCTTTCTTCTCACTATTACAGAAGAACTGGAATTTCAACACATAGACACACACACACACATCAAAAAGCAAAACAGAAATAAAGTCGCAAATGCAGAAACTACTAAACAGCCTCACTGAAATTTGAGGAGCCTTTGGAACCAAAAATAATATGAGACTGGTATATCAACTCTTTTACCTAGAAGACACATACATGACATATTTCATAGCTTGCTCAAGTTACAATGTATGATGGCTACCTGTTAATGAGTGCAAAACTGGGCCACACAGATAAAGTTGTGACATGCCTTGGGGCAACCTGACACCCCAAGAGGTCTAAAGTTCATTTGGATGACAGGAAAAAATGACTTTGCAATCTTGCAAAATAACACCCTTGAATTAGTTATTAAAGACTATACTGTGAAGTATTAAAACATGTTTAATACTAGGTTATATGCTTGAAATATAATATATATCATTAAGACTATCAAATTCATTTTGATACAGAGAAATGGATCAATGTCACATACATTTTTTAAACAAGAAGTTTCATCCAATTTATTGCTCAACAGCTATATTTTAAACAAAGGATGGCCTACAAAAAGAATCACATGATATCCTTTATATTCTTAAGCCTTTAGCAAGTTATGAATAATGAATAGTAAATCCCTTGTTTTCTGTCATCAGCTTTATCTTGCTATTGACAGTAGCTACAGCAGAAAGAGCTAAATAAAACCATTGACACAAGGATCTCAGTTCTTGCCAGATTTTCCATTTTCTTGTATTGAATAAAACATTACCCTGGTCTTAGTACAGAATCAGGTCGCTACTCAGACTGCAACCTAAAATAGAAACAGCTAGCTAGGTCAAACAAAACATACTTTCTGAAAACTCAACATTACTATCTCTATAAAACCAAATGAATTAGCAATAGTATACTTTCCCCAACTCTTTTCTACTTTAAGCATTTCAGAACAGACTTATTATTTCAATCTTGAAAATAATTATGTCTTTATTCTAGCTACTATTAGCATTCAGCTTCACTGGAGATCCACAAGTTCTAACATAATGAGAGAGGATCTTTGCATTCTGGATTTCAAGTTTCCAAAAAATGATATTGCTGTTAATTTTGAACTGCACATCTAGCTTAGCATCCTATTCTCACAGTGGCCAACCTGCTGGCTACAGGAAGTTCCCTCTTTTAAAGTCAAATGTGATTATGTTGGACTTCCTTGGCAATTGTCCACTTACATATATGTTGGAAGTTACTCATTACTACAGCACTTTCTTCTTTTGGATGCTTCCTTGATTTCATTCTCCATCTCAATATCATCTTCACATTTTGATCAGTGGCAAGATAGTAAGCCCACTTTTGGGGCCAGGTCCACGGCAACTGTGTGGAGGATTCTGCCCCTTTAGGGATTTCTAGCTTGGGGACTCTATGCTCGGTGTAGAGTGATGCCACCTCCATGATGTCCTTCCTGTAGAGTTTATATCCAGAAATAACAATGTCCCACTGGTTCTCTCCGTTCCACCGGGTTTCCATTATGCCCACTATACCAATGCTGTCCTCTAAGACCAAACACTCCAGTTTGCCCATCTTGCTCAGAGGTGTCTAGTAGCATTAGCACAGAAACACGGAATGTGTTTTACGCTACAACATTTAGCAAGTCAGAAATGTCAGCCATTTGCCCCCTGCCCTCTTAATGCTTAGTTCTACACCCCCCCTATTTAAAACATTTTTTCTTCATCTGGTGGGGAGGGGAACACTTCTTCTGAACCAGACCCTGTTTTGTTCCTGTCAGCTTTCCCCCCCACAATCAGTTTAAAAGCCGCTCTGCCACCTTTTGATTTTAAATGCCAACCGTCAGGTTCCATGCCAGTTCAAGTACAATGTATTCAAGTATGTGAGGGAAGAGCCTGTTTTCCAATATAGGTGTGGCTCCATTTGCTCTGTGCCAGAGAGCTGGCTATTACTTTGTGTCTTAAGTTCAATTGATAGGGATTTTGAAAAGTAAAATTTCAAGCACCACTAGATTATACCACTTTTCAGCTGTTGTGCACATAACAACTAATTTCAATATTTATGACCCTGTAAGTGATGCTCTGTGGACAAAACATCAAGAAGATAGATACTCATACCTGCCTTTTCTTAATTTCTGTATAAATCTACTACAAAGCTTATCTTAAAGCAATCTGGGGCGTTAAAGCAGTGTGAGCAACTAAATTTTACATGGATGGTGCAGGAAGAATAGATTCATCTAACTAGTCCTGCCAGGGGAAGCCCACATAAGGACATCTGCTAGCACAATACAGCTTCCCCCCATCTCCTCCCCCTGGTATGGAGGAAATCCTGGAACAGCACATTAGGTGGGAAGGAGAGGGCAAATTGTTCCATCAAGCAAACAGAATTGCTTGCTCTGATGGAGTGTTCTGCTTAGCACAATGTTGAATTCTTCCCTGAGCCTTTTCAGAAGACACATAATCCTAATTGTAAAATATTGACCATTCTGTTGCACACAGAATGTATAGCAAAAAAATGCTCAATCTTTTTTATACAGAATGAGTGGCACGCTACATTTCTTCTAGCATAAGGAATTTCAGCTGAGCAGTAGAACTTTCCTGCCCTCATCTCTCCCCCATGGACCCCAGAAATGTGCTCCAAATGGTTGAGGAAATATCCAGAACAGATTTAGAGGGTGCACAGAGAAAGAGGGGGGAAGTTCTGTTGTATAGTTAAAAGTCCTTCTACTAGTAGAACTATTTTGCTGGATACATCATTTGCTTTTGAAAATTAACGTTGTTCTAAACTCTCAACATTTTCTATTTTCTGTGAGATTACAGTACTGACCTATTTGCCTGACTTCTGCAGTTTGACACGCCAAACGTCAAGTTGTTTTAATTAGATACATAACTGTTCAGTAAAGGGGAAGAACTAGAAGCAACTTAGGAAACCAAGGTAGGGTTATTACTGGACAAATTTCACAAGATCTGTATGAAGATATTCCAAACAAGTTATTCTTGATTAGATTGAACTATAATAATGAATGTTTGCCTTTAGCAGAATTACAAAAGGTCATATGTAAACAAAAGGTAGGTGTGTATAGGATTGCACTGTTAAGCACTTAATCTTGACACTATTTAAAGACTCTACAATGTTTCCTTATCATATTGCACCACTAGGCTAGAATTTTATGCCTTGTCACTGCTACTAACACAACTTCACTAATCAGCTACTCTTCATCTGTGTGTGGAAAGAGGAAGTAGAAAGTACCGGTACCTTTTTTGCACTTAAATAATTCTGCCACAGGGAAGCAGACCTTCTTCTTTGTGACCGTGTAGACAAATAATTCAAATACTACTGGTTGAAATACCTTATTTGTTTCGCTGATTGTGTAAAAGCCTTAGGGTATTTATTTTCTCCTTCCGTGGGTGGCAATTAATTCTAGCAACTGCAGAACTGCTACTCCCAATAATTACATTTTTTCTTTCCACATACAGAAACTACTTCTAGTAACTGCAATTGTGCATAAAAATCCCTTTCTTTATTGAGCACACAGATTGTTGTTTAAATTAGCATATAGAGAACAAAAAAATGCCTCCAAATTAATTTTTTAAACAAGAGCCACTTTTTCTGGAAAAAGAACATTAAAATCAACATAAGAGCATATACAATAAAGTTAAAGTATTTATGCCTTGTACTTTAAAAGATTTATTAAGATATATTTTTATAACGAAAAACATTTATCTTCAATATCATTTACTATCCTACAATAATATGAGAAGAATTAACATGTCCTTATGACATTAATTATCCCTGCAGCTTTGTTGTTGTTCAGTCGTTCAGACATGTCCGACTCTTCGTGACCCCATAGACCAGAGCATGCCAGGCACGCCTATCTTTCACTGGCCAAACTCATGCTAGTCGCTTCGAGAACACTGTCCAACCATCTCATCCTCTGTCGTCCCCTTCTCCTTGTGCCCTCAATCTTTTCCCACCACCACTGAATTTTAATGTGAGTGATCATTGCCCCCTTTTTCCATTGTATAATAATTTTCAAACGCACAACTTCTGCCAACATTTACAGATGAATGTCTATTTAGAAGCAATTCTCCTAAAAGTCCACCAAGCTTACTCCCGGCGAAGTGTGTGCAGAATGCTTAGCTAACCAATACTTATTCTCTATTGAATGGCAAATCTTGTTTTTGTTTTTTTAATGAAAAAACACTGTCACTCCCATTTTGGAGATAAAAATGCTATTGTGCCTCTATATGTGTAGGTATCCATGGTACATTACAAACATGATGGAAGGGCTGCTGAATGTCTGCACTTCCATTAGGAAACAGACATAGGCAAACATCTGAACCAGGCCAAAAGTCACCAGGCGGAGAAAAGTAACCCAAGGCAGGTTTCCCCAACCTGGTGTCCTCCAGAAGTTTAGGGGTCTACAATTTGAGCATGGCCAACAGTGAGGGGATGATACGGGTTGTAGTATAGCACTTTGTATGGGGCAGGGGGAAGAACCAGGTTGGGGATCTTCTCAGTTTTTCTCTATGTCACAGGAGACTATTTCCACATTAGAGAAGTCAATAAAAGATGAAAAAGGGCTGCAGAAGAGACAGATGTTAGAATTTGCTGGCAAAGCATAACTCCTGAACTTTGGTTCAGTCATCATCCATTGCATTCAATGGGGCATTCTACATTTGTGTATAGAACTGTGGCCTAAGTAGCCTTGGACAGGCCACTCTCTCTCAGCAGCAGTGATCCATCTGAACTATGGAGATACAACTTTTGTCCACAGGCAGCTTTCCGGGTCATGTGGCCAGCATGACTAAACCGCTGCTGGTGCACGGAGAACCACGACAAGTGCCAGAGCGCACAGAAACGCCTTTTACCTTCCCGCCGCAGCAGTACCTATTTATCTACTTGCACTGGTATGCTTTTGAACTGCTAGGTTGGCAGAAGCTGGGACAGAACAATAGGAGCTCACCCCATTGCACAGATTCAAATCGCTGACCTTCTGATCGGCAAGCCCAAGAGGCTCAAAGGTTTAGACCACAGCGCCACCCGCATCCCTTTATCCGGTTACATATATCAGGTAAATTAGGATAGTTTGCTGCATGTAATGTAAGTTGCCTCACTAACTCCCAACATTCATTTAAAAAAGGCATTCCTACTACAAAGATAAGCAAGGCAACAACTTTCCAAAAGAGAGTGATTCCCATGTATTCACCAAGAAAGACTCATTTCTAAATACGAAATGAAGACCAATTACATTGCAGTGCTTCCTCCCCAGGGGGTACTCAAGGATACACAGTACCAGCATCTCTTTTGTTGTTGTTAAGAAGTGTGGCACTTACCGTACTGTAACAACTTCATGGTGAGTACCGGCACCTATTTTTCTAGAAAAAAAGCACTGGTACATTGGCATTTGCCTCTCCAAAATTTGATTTAGCATTCTCTTTGTTTAGTTAAGTCAATGCTAATTAAAACTTCAGGAGTTTTGCATGACGGCTAATATGAACTAAAAGCAAGCAGGCAAACCAATGCATTTCTTCAGTCTTACAAATTCTATTTTGCTATACTATACAGTGGTACCTCTGGTTGCGAACGGGATCAGTTCCAGAGGCCTGTTCGCAACATGAAAAGAGAGCAACCTGAAGTGCTGAATCTGTGCATGTGTGTGGTGCGATTCAGCACCTCTGCGCATGCGCAAAGCGCCAAACCTGGAAGTAACCCGTTCCAGTACTTCTAGGTTCGGCACGTTCGTATCCTGTGACGAACACAACCCGCAGTGAACGCAACTAGAGGTATGACTGTATACTATTTAGCCTAAATAGTATGAACTTAAAAGTCTTCTTTAAAAACCAGTGAAACCATTTCCATCAAGGTGGTACAATAAAGAATTATCCTTATGCTGTATCTCTCATTTTGTGAATACAAACCAACAGCAATATCCCAAGCAACTATTATGGTACACTATACAACTTCTGCCAATAGCTCATGACAATGTTTCCTCTTGATTTGTTAATACACTTCAAACAATGTGACCAAAAAATCCACTTATCTATTAAGTTGGCATCTGTCTTGTCTCGAGAGACAATGGAATGTGTCTCCAGGGGTGAAGTCAAACCACTGGAGAATCATAGTGCCTGTTATGGCTGCAGAAACCAGTAACTTGTAACTGCAGCCTTCTGCATGGTTTTTGCTGTGTTAGCAGCACCTAAGTGACCTCTCTGGGGCGAAAGCCTGGGCAGTGTGTATGGAGGTCCTGGGCTGCCCAGATAACAAGATCCCCCTCTTGGCCTCGCTGATATGGTCCAAAGGAAAACAGAGCAATACATTTGGCATCAGCTTGGATGCAGGAGTTGCCGGAAGGATGCATACAAGACGCCATCTAACTGTCTTAGGGACCCCACTCCGGATTTGTGTAGGGTTGGCTCCTTGGCCTTTTCATCTTTCAAAGACGTCCCACAAGGCAGCGGGTACAGATTTTTCCTCAGGGTTTACTCCCAAAGCCTTTCTTACGGATGAGTATAGCTGCAAGGCAACGTAGGTTTGGATCAGATTTTCCTTTTCCTTAATGGCCTACCTTACCAGGTTGATGAGCCATCTGCCCCTCACCTCCCACTACAGCATGTGCAGAAACCACCTTCTTGACTGTTGGATCCACTATTCGTCTCATCCGCTCAATCCACTAACACCTGTCTTCACATGCAGAGGAAGTCCTTAACACACTGAGGGTTTGAGACCCATTGGCTACCCTCAGCTGTTTTAGCCAGCCAGTTGAAGCCATTTCCTAAGGTGTGGCCACTGCTGCATGCTGAGAGCTTCTAAGAGTCACAGGTGAGAGCTGTTTGAGTGCAGGATGGGAACCAAAGGTGGACAAACCACCCCAGACAGCACGATGTGTCCCCCACCAGAGGTATTACCCCTCCTCCAACAGTCCATATCAACACCCAGTATCAATCCCTTATATCCAGTAACTACAATACAGGCAACACCTGATTTGTGTGGGAGTTGCATTCTGGGTCATCACGTGCGACAGCAGAGCATGCATATGCCTGCTTCACTCCTGCCCCCTTTCCAGCCACTTCTAGGTTGCTGCAATGCTGCAATGCACTATCATGGTCGTGCATAAGTTGGACACACATAAATTCATTGTTGGCATTATCAAGTTAAAAATACTATTGCAAATGCCCAAAGATTTACCAAAGCTATTATAAGGTTTTTTTTTAATGGAAAAGGGGGCCAATATATTCCAGCAGCCTTCCAGGTCTTTGCTGCAAAAATATTAAAACAACTGACATATGGCTCTCAGAACTGCAGCTTCTTAAACCTTGCTCCCTTAGAATCATTCCAAACTCAGTTCTATCGCTGCCTGCTAGGGATCCCTTCTTGTGTGTCTAACATAGCTGTCCACCTGGAGGTCGGGAAAATCCCTGTTAGCGCTCGGATATGGATTCTGAAGATCCATTATTGGTTAAAACTTATCTTTTTCCCTGTTGGGTTGGCACCCTTAAGCCTACTGGATTCCTACCAATCCAAATGGAAAAGCTAAGAGGCTTGGGGTTTCCCCCACAGGCCCTGATAGCTGTAGGTTGTGAGAAAGCTAGAGCAGTAATCCGCCAACGAATTTGGGATGTGGAACTGCAATGCCACGTGAGCGAGATGAATAAACACCCAGCAATCAAAGATAATGGGAGAGGATTTACCCCAGCAAACTATTTGTCAAAATTACAAATACCTAAATACAGACGGTCATTTACCCTTGCTAAATTAAGCATCCTGCCATCTGCCTTATTGCAGGGCAGATTTGAGGGTAAACCATAGGCGGAACGAGTCTGCCCCTGTGGCTTGATGGAGGTAGGAACTGTCTCTCATGCTTTGTTACGCTGCCGTTTCTACGGGGATATACGCTCGGTATTTATTACCCCTGCAATGCAAAAATCTCCAAATGAATCCGAACTTCAATGTCTAAAATCCCTGGTAGAGGACAAGGATCCTCAGATCACATTAAGGGTAGCCAAATTCTGTGTGATTGCCACAAAACTTAGGGAACAAGCTGTGCTATCATAATGATTAAGGCATTAAATGATAATTTTAGGTTATATGTTAGTGACTAAGTTACTAGGCTCCAGTACTTTGGCCACATCATGAGAAGAGAAGACTCCCTGGAAAAGACCCTGATGTTGGGAAAGATGGAGGGCACAAGGAGAAGGCGACGACAGAGGATGAGATGGTTGGACAGTGTTCTCGAAGCTACTAACATGAGTTTGGTCAAACTGCAGGAGGCAGTGAAGGACAGGTGTGCCTGGCGTGCTCTGGTCCATGGGGTCACGAAGAGTCGGACACGACTGAACAACTGAACAACAACAAAGTTTTAATTTATATAATTTTAAACTGTTGCTATATCTGTATTGTCCCTGTTATACCTAATTGCACATTCAAATGTATCCCTGTCGTGTTTTATGACTTCCTTGATATTGTATGTGGGCTGGAACTGGTCTGTGACCGAAATAATAAATTCATTCATTCATTGTTGCCTGTATTATTGGAATGCAATTAAATGAGACTGTGGTTCCTCAAACTACTAATGTAACCATTTTGCCTTACTCAAGTCAATAGGGCTGTTCTCAAAGATGGGAATTTACTTTCTGTCACTAGGTGAAAAAAAGCCCAGACTACGTCTGGGTTATTTCCATATTATACCACCCGCCACAACAGAAATGCAATATACTTTATATAGAATTACTAAAAGGACCCATCTCTTACACGTTATTACTGTAGATAAAAGGTAAGCCAACAAAAACTGTGGAACTATAGTGATCACTGCAGCAGTACACATTATGGAATGAAAAGATCGTACAGCAACCCACAGTCATATAGCTGCATCTCAACTCTACAAGAATCCTTTGAAAAGTTGTCCCAACACTCCATATACTGTACTAGGTTTCTAACTTAATCTTTATTCTCTGCTTCTCACGAAGCCAGAACAGTAGCACTCCTGTCCTTCTGGGCCGCAGAATTCAAACTCTTTTGGAATGAGGGCCTGGGGACTCTGAAGTAGTCAGTGCTGAAGGATAGTGACAAAGACAGAAAAGGTTACTCAAACATACAGTGGTAGTATGAGCACAAGGTTGCTCCATGTGGTGGAAACATCCATGATCACAACTCATTGTTTTATATGCAAGATCCATAAGCTACTAAAATAGGAGTTGTGGGTGTTGACATAGATGTTTCTAACAGCATGTAGGGGCTACTACTTTTAAGATTACTGCAAGGTGAACTTAGCAACGATTTCTACTGGAATACATTTGACAGCAAACGGTGTGTGTGTGTGTGTGTTTTTCTGTGATTTGGGCCCAAGGCCTCATTAACCCTCAGAATGCTCCTGGTGGGGACACAGCAGCAACTCTCCACACACACCCCGCCCCCCAAAAAAGACACAAACAGCCTGCGTTTCTTTTTGAGCCCCCGGTTTCCACATCGGCTCAGGCCTAGGGCAAGCAGCTACCCTCAAATTCCCCCCGTGACTTTCTGCACGCATATATGCCGTCGCGGTCCAGGATGGTGCAGTGCCTCCACGCGTGATTTCCCTTCGACCCCGTTCCTGCTTCAAAATCATCCCCTCAGGGCGCACTTGGAAACGGGCCCGCCTTACCTCCCGCAGCTCCCCCCTTTCCCCCGTACCTGTCCAAGGTCTGCGGTATCAGCAAGCCCGTCTGCTCCGACATCCTCTCCGGGTGCGGGGAGCCCGGGGGCTCGGCTACGACAGGCGCCAGGAGCCGGCCTGGGGAAGCAAGGCCCAGAGTCTGCCGCCAAGGAGGAAGAGGAGGAGGAAGCGGCAGGAGGATCTCCTTCCGAGCGGCGACGGGCCTATTTGACTAGACGACGACCTAGGCCGGTAAGGAGGGGGGGGGGGCAAGGAGAGCGAGAGACACAACAGAGCCACAACCTCGGAGCGACCGAGGGGGCGGGGAGGAGCGAGGGCAACTGCGCAGGCGCGGGGCCCTCTTACCTCACAGAGGAACCGCCGCAGCGCTTGGTTCCCTTCTCGCCCACTCCGAGCTGAGATACCGCAGAGCGCGCCCAAGGCACCATGGGAGATGTAGTTCCCGCTCTTCGCCGGCCCTGAGGGGGGGATTTAAATTCCCCTTTCCCTCCCCCTCCCAACCCCCTCGCCCCTGCCGCCTTCTTCTCCTTCTTCTAACGGCGCGCTCGCCCGCGACAGTTGCTCGTTGCCCTGCTCCTCCTCGCCCGCCGCCGCTGCGTGAGAGCGCGGGCCGGCCGGGGGTGGGGTTTTGCCTTCGGCTGGGGGAGCGGCGAGATGGCTACGCTCGCTGAGGGAAAGGTCAGCACACACCTCGACGCTGTCAATTCTTGCTCCTTGCTACCCACCCTCCCTTCCTTCCTTGGGGAGGAGGAAACAGAGAGAGATGGGCGAGTGTTTCCACAACTCTCATTTCCCCTGCTCCCTATGCGGAGACGGTGGTGGGGTGAGCTGGGGTGGGGAGAGGTATTTTTCGGTTACATCATCACATTGAAGCTCCTTCGGCCCCCTTTGCCTTGCCTTGCCTTCCCCACTGGTACAGGTGCGCCTCCTTTGTCCCAGGGCATTCAGCGGGGGGGGGGGGGCAACTCTCCCCACTCCCCCCCCTTCGTCACAGACGTCCTTTTGGGGCAAAGGGGTGGCTGGGCTGTGACTCCTTGACTGACTGTGCTCGCTTAAAGAACTTCATGTACAGTATACTTGTTTGTTACCTTGATCTCCTTAGCTTTTCCTCCAAGAGGCTTTTTGGTCGCGCAAATGGTCTTCCAGCTCCCTGCCCCACACTTTTATCCTCCCAACTCCCCTAGAGAGCCAGTGTGGTGTAGTGGTTAACTGTGTTAGACTCATAATCTGGTGAACTGGGTTCGTGTCTCCGCTCCTCCACATGCAGCTGCTGGGTGACCTTGGGCTAGTCACACTTCTTTCAAGTCTCTCAGCCCCACTCACCTCACAGAGTGTTTGTTGTGGAGGAGGAAGGGAAAGGAGAATGCTAGCCGCTTTGAGACTCCTTTGGGTGGTGATAAAGTGGGATATCAAATCCAAACTCTTCTTCTTCTTCCTATGAGGTAGGTTAGGCTGAGAGTGGGGTGACTGGCCCATGGTCACCCAGTGAGTTTCCCAGCTGAGGGGTTTCAGCCCAGCTCTTCACTGTACTAGCTAGAACCACTATAGAGAATGGCTACTTTTCTTGCCAAAAGATGACACAATTGCCACCACCACCACCACCCTGCCACAAAAAGGTCACCTGCTTCAACAGAAGGAAATATGCAAATACGTTTTGAGTAGCCTATGTGTTGCGAGTTGGTTAATAATATGCTTTTCATGAGTTTTGTGGCTTCTCCCAATCTTTTTTTTTATTGGGGATGCTGTGGCTGTAATTGAAACCAACATTTTATAATGGCTGTGTTTCTCATCCTCAATTTCTGAGTCAACTTCTCCTGGGAAGAGGCTGCTGGAGCTTGGAGTCATTTTTTTTTGTAAAAGATTGTTTGTGTACCAGTACTGTATTCATGTTGAGTAAAGGGCACAAACACCCAGGCTGTAAATTTATCTGAAAATGTTACAAATTGGGGCCTACTTTCTAGAATGTTCTGTAAAGTAGCCAAAGGAATGCTGCCACTTTTTGACCTTTTATCTTCTTTTTCAATATTTTGATTAAACATGCAGACTAGCATATAGACAGTGATAACCAAATACATAGATATGATATAGAAATAAGTAGCAACACGTCAAAAGTGCAAGTAGATAAATAGGTACCGCTCCGGCGGGAAGGTAAACGGCGTTTCTGTGCGCTGCTCTGATTCACCAGAAGCAGCTTTCTCATGCTCGCCACATGACCAGCTGTATGCCGGCTCCCTTGGCCAGTAACATGAGATGAGCGCCGCAACCCCAGAGTCAGACATGACTGGACCTAATGGTCAGGGGTCCTTTTATCTTTTTAATTGATATTGGTTTTGCAGTTGTTAAATATGGCAGAACTACAAAGTGGGATGCAATAATTTGTATAACAATTTAGCTATTTGGGTTTATAACAATTCTTAGGGAACTAGTTATTTCTGTCTGCAGATTGGAGTTGCTTTGGGAGTCATGGTAGTGGTATACTTCTACAGAATGCTAGAAGTGTAACCTTCTGATACATTGTTTTGCTCTGTTTAAAGCTGCTTGTTAGCATTCATTTGTTTTCCTATTAACTGGTAGTTTTGTATACTTTGCATATTAGCATTTAGCTTGCAGCATTGAGAATGAGTTGTTGTTGTTGTTGTTGGCACCTGTCTGTCTCGAGAGACAATAGAGTGTGCTTCTGGGGGTGAAATCAAACTGCTGCATAAGCAACACCAAAGTGACCTCCTCGTGGCACAAGCCTGGGCTGCTGAGATGACAAGATCCCTCTCTCAGCCTCACTGATGTGGTCCAAAGGAAAGTAGAGTAATACATTTGGCACAAGCTTAGCTGCAGGAGTTGTTGTAAGGAGGCATAGAAAGCACCATCTAACCATCTTAGGGACTGCACTCCAGGTTTGTGTAGGGTCAACTCCTTGGCCTTTTCATCTTCCAAAGACGTCCCACAAGGCAGGGGGTACATATTTTTCCTCAGAGTTTACTCCCAAACTACCCCCAACGGAGCATGATGTGTCCCCCAATAGAGGTACCATCCCTCCCCTAATCCCCTCACACCCCAGAAGTTGTCCTCTTATACCTTTTTGTCCACTGTTCCGGGACTTGGAAGATAATTAGGAAAAGACATAGTGGACTTCCTTTAACCTGAAAGAGAGAAGGCATACAAACAAGAGTTATTTCACTGCTGCTGACTTTCTTGGATGTTCTGTTCAGTGCAAAAATGGTGCTGTGGTTGGGGCAATTAATGCTTTCTTGTCTTAGGGTCTTGGCATAAGCTTGCCTTGGAGACAGCCCCACCTTGGGGTGGGGATGGAGACAAAGGCTGATTTCTGTTCACTTCTGCATAGTGGAGGCTGACCCATTGGGGCAAATGGGGCACTACCCTACCAACCCAAGTCTGCCCTTACTCAACTCCTATATGGCCATCTTCTTACAAACAGTCAAGGGTGGCTCGGTCTGCTATTCACTTTGGTTCCTCCTACTGTTGGTCTTTTTGCCTTCCACCCTACCAGTCCTGTTGGGCACCAGCCACCACTGCTCTTGCAGACAGGGGAGAGAGGTGGATTAAAGGACTTAGGGGAGGATTGGGCAGAAGCAGCTGCTACTATGTCTCTTGTTTGATCCCTACACATAAAAATAAACACCTGTTTTTCAGGTTACAGTGTTGCTCCCTATTATTATTTTAGTTCCAAAATAATATGAATGGGGAATCAAAATATAAATACAAATAATAAAAACAGCATAGAAAACAGCTGCATAGAACAATGAAGCAAACATCCATATTGTCAAAACTAAAGTGCCAAATCAGAAAAGGAGTGAATCTAAGAAGCAAAAGAGAAATAACGAAAGCAGCTCTTGTTCAAAAGGCCTTTCTGAAAAGCCAGGTCTTGACCTGATGTCTAAAAGCGTTCCACAGTGAAAGTAGGCAGGTCTTACTAGGGATGGTGTTGGTGCCAAAAACAACCAGGCACTACAAATTGGGTCCAGAAATTAATAGGTAACCAGTGAAGATCGAATTGCACTGGATTGATATATTCAAGCTGCCTACTCCTGACAACAGCCTTGCAGGAACATTTCCTATCAACTGAAGTGCAATGCACTTTAAAGGAAGCTCCCTACAGAGCATGTTACAATATTTTAGTCTGGAATTAATATATACCGACCGGTATATAATTTTTATACCACCCTTCATCCAAAGATCACAGAATGGTTTACAAATGAAGCAAGACTGACGTGGTTAGGCATGCCCTCTCTAGGAAAGGGGACATGTGTTATAGTAACCAAACTTGATAAAAGGCATTTCTAGTCAACTGGCATGATCTGATAATTCAGAAGCAGCATGAAGGAATACCCTCTTGGTGTGATTCTGAATTTTCAGAAAGAGTGCAGCTGCATCCAAAACAGGTTGTATTTGTAATCCTAGATCCTCAGTCACTTTATTTCAGCTTTAAGCTCATATAAAACAAAACTAAGATAAAACACACACACACAGTTAAATTTAAAAATTAATGACAATAAAAGCCTTAATAAAGATACAAAATTAAATATGGAAATTATAAGGAAATTTCAGCCTAGATCCTACAAACAGTTATTTCATCTTATCTGAATTAGGTTTGTTCATTGGCATCCAGCTTCTCAGTTTCCAGGCACCAATTCAGGCTTTCCACTGCCTTCCTCAGATCAGAGGCAGATGGAAGATGATAGTTTATAAGGGAGAAAGGCCCTATTGTACTTTATGGAATTGACATCTGAATAAACAATTGGTGGCTGAGATCTAACATAGCCAAATTCCAATTTGTTTTAAAACCCTGTATCTTATTAACAGCACAATATACATAATGCTACTTAAGCATAGTAATCTTTGGTATTTGTCTTTCTAAGGTACTACTGTGAAGTAAAATGCTCATTGGTTGGTAATTGGGAAAACATGCAGTTCTGTACATTTAACTTGGCTTATTAAAGTCACACCATTCTATTATTATTCATGACTCAGGAAGAGAGCTAATTAAAGTGATTTATGATGATGCTGTACTTTGGTTAGTCAGACTGACCTGACAACCTTTGGGACTGTGGGGTTGGGAAGTAGGTATCTAGAGCACAGTACAGTAAAGGAATTCTGATGCATGTGATGTGTTGTAAAATAAGGCTTTCCATTTCTGCCACTTTTGTTGCAGGAATATATGTTACCCAAATTTATCCCTGCCCAAAAGCTACATGTGAATCCAAGGCATTTGACTAGGATATGCTTTAAGAATGAAGGACATTATAATAACTTAAACACTAAGCATATTTTGAAGAAACAGATATGAAACCTGCTTCCCATTAATAAGATGAAAATAAAACTTTGTGTCAATTACCTTCCCCTTTTCAGCAGTGCAGTATACAAATCTGAAGCACACACACACACACATGAACATGGTGTGTGTGTGTGTGTGTGTGTGTGTGTTGTCTTTGCTTGTAATCTTCTCAATGTTGTATGATGTGCACTGTTGGAGAAAGAACAGGATAGATTTTTTTATTTGATCCATTATGACAACAATATGTTTTTGTCATATGCTGTGCCTTTTAAAATTGAAAAATACCCAATAATTAGCTAGTATTAGAGTTGCTTACTTTGGATCACTATTACTGTGTTGGATCTTAATTTAGATGCGGCTCAAATCTCTAAAAAATTAAAAATAACATCTTGACCCATATCTAAATTAAAATCAGAGTGACCCGTGCCTAATAAAATGCTTGGCTCCAAAGGTACCTGTTAAACCAGTTTTGCCTCCTGAAGAGTGATCGAGAGGCTTTCAGCCATGAGAGAGCTGCAAGCTCTTTCAGTTTTACAAACGTGCCTCGATGCTTCGAGCACTCTTCTCCCAGCTTGCCTCTGTTCAAGGAAAGACTTCAATCCCCACAATTCCGCGGTTGCACATGCGTCTTCTGCTTACAGTTGTCAAAGTGCTCTTGCCAGAGCAATTTCTATTTGTCATATACCAAACCCGAAAGAAGGAAATAGACACACTGTCCCTTCCTTTTATTGATCTTTAAATACAGAATACTCAAAAGGTAACTGTTATCGGCGTCTAAGCGGGTTACTGCATGCAAACGAAGTATTATGGGAGTATTTGATTTTCATGTACAGTAGTTTAGACGGGCACAAATACACGGGGGGAAAGGGGGTGGAGGAAACAGGAGGCGCCGCATACCAGCCCAATGCTAGGTATTTAGCTGCCTTTTTCCGAGTAATACCCAATTTGTCTCTCTTCAGTTTGCCTGCGTTCACGTAATGGTTAGGTATTGACCTTGACAGAGGGGCAGATCTGTAGTGAAATCTTACGTATAAGAAGCGATGGGGGGAAATATTGCAAGCTAGTGTCTCAATCTCAATATGAAGTTGATAAAAAATACCTTAAAATTTTTGTAGCACAGCTTATGTGCTATATTGGAAGCAATAGTTTTACTGTTACTATTGGCTATTGTTTAAATGATTTCCTAAACTAGCCGTTAAAACACAGGAGGAGAGCAATATATCTGATTGTCCCTGTTTGTATGAAATGTATTGTATTCATTTTTCTTCCTTTACTGTTGTGGTGACTTTGATCGTAGCGCAGCTAATGGAAAACTACACAAAGCCTTTTATATTATGGCTTGCTGCAGTGCTGCTTTAAAGGTTTCCCTGCACCCCCTACAGCAGCAGCAAAGCTGCGTGCTACAGATGCGCTAGTTTGCTCCTTTTCGGATTAGGAATTTAGCTTAATACTCTCTTTATGTACTCCCTGCAAGGCATTATTTTTAGATTGTGTGCACAGATCAGCAATAAAATAAAGTAAAAAATACTGATTGAATATATTTCTTCTACGCCCATTAAAAATGTTGCTGTTTTCACCTGTTATGAAGAGGGGTTTTAAATTCAGGAATGTTTTGAATTTAGTGGATATGAGAGAGGAACTTACTACCTTCATATTTCTTTACACCCTTCTCAAAGCAATCTCTGTTTAAGTATTGGTTATTTTGCTGATGCAGTTAAATAGCGTTGAGAGATACATTCGATTTTGAAGGTTGCAACATTATTTGAGAAAAGTATATTGTTAAAACAAGCCTGTTTAATTTATGAATTTGTTCAGCGTCTTTTCCAGACGGCCGTCTTTTGTTTGGCCTATTTAACTATTTGCTGTTCCTCTGATAGCGTTCTCATAGGTGCAGAGGTAGGGAATGCTCTTTAGTAACCATAGATAGAAGAGAAAATGGTCATTATTACTATCTGGTGATTTATATTGGCAATATAAATTAATTAGTGTTTTATGCCTGTGCGTGGAAAAATCTGCAGTAGGAGGATGCCTACAAGGAAGTGTTAACGCGTCTGAATACAGTACTTTCCCCAGTTTATGCGGGATTGAAGGCTTCAGTATTTTTTGCTCAAAGCAATTTAGTTCTTGGAGTATTAAATGCCATATTTAACATGGGAGACAAAAGGACTATTAAAACAAACAAAACTGTACCCCCTAGTTACGTGTAAGATGCCTCCCACCCCTTCAGTATCTTAAAAAAATACCGTTTGGCTTAGTTTTTTTCGTTTATTCAGGGCTTTAAAATTGTGGATCCTGATCTGTTTTTAATTATTTGGTTGAACCGGTTTGTTGATTAAGCGAAATGGGTATGCGGCTCCTTTAAAAAGTCTATTCATAGGAAAGGGGGTGGGGGAGAGTAAAGGCTGCTGTCTTTTTAACCTTGCTGAAGGACGCAGCAGTATTTATTGACGTATGCAAATAACAAGGAAGGAGGAGGGTGCACGGAAAAACAGGAACCAGAATCAGTTTCTCATTGCAGGGCGAGAGCTCTGAGTTCCGGTGTAAGAGAAAGAGACGTGGCGAAATTGCTGTATATCTCTGCCCTATAAGCATATCTTTCTTTTACACTGAAGGGAACCAAGACATCAAAAAGGGTGAAACATCTTTAAATGTATTTTTAGAAGCGACGTGGAGCGATTACACTGATTCAAACTGTTACTCCTAAAGGGGTGGGGGGTAGGGATTACGTATTAGTCGTGCCTTGCAACTTGCGGCAGCGTTACGCTAACAGTGGCATTCTTGCAAGCAGCAGAGGCGAAGGCTAAAGCAGCCATATGAATGTTAACAGTCTGTCTTCTGGGTTTTTTTCCTTCTTCCTCTCGTTTCAGCTGCACAAACCATGCAGGATGATTTACTGATGGACAAAAGCAAAGCCCAGCCCCAGCAGCAGCGGCAGCAGCAGCAAGATCCAAACGCAGCAGAAACCCCTTCTACGCCCATCACGTCAGAGACACCCAAACAGGAGGACAGCGGCTCAGTGACTAGCATCGGCTCAGCAGCTCCTGCCCAAAATAGCAAGGAAAAGATGCAGATGGAGTCCCCCATCTTGCCAGGCTTAAGTTTCCACCAGCCTCAGCAGGAACCTACAGCCGGCACCTCCTTGTCTCCCTCCTTCGGAAGCACCTGGTCTACTGGGACCACAAATGCAGTGGATGATAGCTTTTTCCAAGGGATTACCCCTGTCAATGGGACAATGCTTTTCCAGAATTTCCCTCACCATGTAAATCCGGTTTTTGGTGGCACTTTCTCCCCCCAGATTGGCCTAGCTCAGACTCAGCACCACCAACAGCAGCAGCAGCAACAAGCCCAGCAGCAGCAAAGGAGATCGCCAGTCAGCCCCAATCAGGCATCTTTTGCCCAGAGAAATGCTGCTTATAGCCATCAGCCCATCATGACCAGCAAACCTTCCTCGTCCTCAGCTTCCACCTCTTCTCCTTCCAGCTGGAATAACCACCAAAATGCCGCCTGGAGTACACCTTCCAATCCTTGGGGCGGGCTGCAAGCTGGCAGGGACCCTCGAAGGGCAGTAGGTGTGGGTGTTGGTGTAGGAGTGGGAGTTGGAGTGCCATCCCCACTCAATCCCATTTCACCTCTTAAGAAGCCCTTCTCTAGCAATGTCATTGCCCCACCAAAGTTTCCACGGGCTGCTCCCCTAACCCCAAAATCCTGGATGGAAGACAACGCCTTCAGGACTGACAATGGTAACAATCTGTTGCCTTTTCAGGTAATGTCTTCTATTTGAGTAAAGAAGGGGAAGTGATATTTCAGTATTTGTCTCATAATTCTATGTTACATCAAACACCGCTTTTGTCATTCTAGCACATGCCTGACTTCTTTAGCTATTTTCACTGAAATAATTCAAGCTATGTAGTAGCTGAGGGCACTCACATATGTTAAAAATCTCGTGAAAATTAGAGTCAAGTTGTGATTCAATATTCTTTGTTTCCCTTTAATTTTGACTTTAAGGATCAGAAATACTTGCTTCTTGGTGCTCCCTTCTTTCTTCCTACCCCTCCTCCTAGGATGTATCATGCTCCATGTACAGTACATGTATTTTAATTGGTACAGTATTTTTTATTTATTTTTTAATTGAAATATAGGAACATTAATGGATCCATTAAAGTAGTTGGCTTCAAATTTGAAATTAAATGGCTGACTAAAACCGAGAACAGTTGAGGAATCTAGTTAATTACCTTCTGCATATTAAAGGGCCAAACCCTTTCTGCTTTAAAGGGCTTTACTTTATTAGTGCTGAGAAATGAGGTTCAGCAGGATTGGATTTGCAAAATCAGGCAGATGAATGCAAATAAAATGCTGAAATTGCTGAAGTGTAATCATGATACTGTGTTTAGGGTGTGGGTTTGAAGGAGTTTTGGATGAGTGTTGACTTGAGTATCATTTGCTTTCAATAAGGAAATATCTAATGGCAACACACAAGATTAAGAAATACAGGGAAGGTATTTGTGTGAATGAATTTCTTAAACTTCAGTTTTATGCCTTATCAGAGAAAAGATACAACAGGACATGACCTTCACAACCATATTGCAATGGAGCCTATTTACTAGCTACATAAACCCTGAAATATTTAAAGCAGCAGTGTCCTTCATTGGTTTTGTTATCTAAGATGTCAGGGCAGATCAATTGCAACAACTGAAACTGGGGAAAATAGAAGCCCTGAAATTTTAATGTAGAATGGAACTTGTCTTGGTGTTAAATGCCGCCTCAACTGAATAATTGGCACATGCACTTTACCTTGTATCCTGTATCAGATTATGAAGATAGAAGCTTTTTTGTTTTATGTTGGTTGCCCCAAGTTGTTGCTTCTAAATGCATAAATTGGACTCTCAAAGGGCAGTGAAATCACTTTGTTTTCTGGTTTCAAAGGAACACTCTTTTAAAGTTACATTTTCCAATTCAGGCAATAAAATTACAAAAACAGTTACTGTTGGGATTGATTTTAAAATCCAGTACTGTATATTCAGTAGTTCAGAATAAAATCTTTTAAGAATACCTGCTTAAATGGAGCTTTGAGGAAGCAGCGCTTTGCTGCATGGCAACGGTGAGGTTCTGGGCCATCCTTCCTGCACTGCCATTGGGGGATGCCAGAGCCCCCCCCCTTCTGGCTGCATGATTTGGCACGAAGAGTCCATTCCAATGGGCCAATCAGAGAGTGCTAGGTTGTGTCAGCAGCCTGTCTTTAACCTGCTGATATCCTATAAATTGCGGCTGCACCTGGGCCCCCAGTTCCTTTTTGGGGTTTCCCACCTTCTCACCCTGTGTATGTGTGGACATGCTCAAATGTGATCAGGCAAGCCAGTGTGAAGACCTTGCTATGGAACACTTAGTCACCATTCTCAGAGCCATGAATTAATTTTTCCTGCAGACAAATTGGCCGGTCTGCAGACTTTCGCCTACCTCATAGCAAGCGTTACAACTTTTTGCAGATGGCACTGGGTTGAATCTTTAGCCTATTGGGTACCCCCTAAAAGGGTGTGGGATGGGGTGTTTCTTGCCAGGAGCCTACATGCGGGGCCATGATATATGTCAAGGGGTGACTCTCATCCCAGGAATGACCCATCCCATTGATCAACCAGTAGGCAGGTTGATTACCGGTAATTCCGGATTCATACCTAGTGCCTTTGCCTATGTCTGTTTACATCTGTAATCAATAAAAAGTTGGGGTCTATTTCAACCCATTAACATCCTGTATGTGTATATATATATATATATATATATATATATATATATATATATATATTACCACTTGTTTGGCCCCATACCGTGCTGCACACCACCTGCTCTTGAGCATGCAATGCTGCTTGCCTCCTTCCATTCAAATAAGAGGATTGGTTTCATATTTCATTGTGCGGCTTAATTCTGTTAAAGGGAGAGTTGCTTAGTTCCTACTGGTTCTTCTGTGTGAAAAGAGCTGCAGGCTTCTTGCCAGTTGGTATCTTAAAAGTCAAAGAGGTGGACAGAGAGACTTCTCTTGAGACATTTACGTCTGTTAATTGTAGTCTATTACTGCATTCCATGAAGTAAGTGTAAAGTATAATTAGATGCTTCTGTGGTGCCTAATGACAAATAGGGTAACCTATATATTGCTATATAGGTTACCACATTGACTTTCTGAAACATAGGTGTTAGACTGACATGTGTGACAAGTTGCTTTTTCCATTAAAACAATGAAGACAAGCTAACATACAGCATTTTCCTTCTAAATAATGAGTGACATTCAGTTGTGGCTGCCATGGAATGGACTTCCACTGGTGCAACAGTATTTCCCCTTCCTTTCTTCCCACTTGTTACTCCCCCCACCCATGTTCCAGGAGTCCTCCAGAGCAGATTTGGGGAGAAAGTAGATAAGAAGGAAGTCCCCTCATGTATTATTTGGATGTTGCCCAATGTTTTCAGTACTGTACTCACATTCTAAACATTGACATATCTTGTGTTTATGTCAAGAGTAAAAGTAATTTATAATGCACATATGATTTTGACTCAAAATAGATACCGGTACTTTGTACAGGAAATATTGATTTAACATATTGGTTCTAAAATATGATTGAAACCTTCATTTTCTTTAAATACCCTATTAAAGTAAAAGCCAACATAAGAAATACTTTTTTTGTAAAAAGAAATGTGATTTTTCAACCAAGAAATGGCTGATATTGATGAGGGATGGATTTATGACATGAGAATATTATCTGAGAGGGGGAGCCTAGTACTCATTCCATGGTTCATTTAGTGGATATGTTAATAGTACAGACTTGTTTCATAGTTTGTGCTTCTGGAAGTTGGAGTGGCTAATAATTTCTAACAGAATTCTTAGCATTGTCATCAAATGACAGTTCCAGATTTATTGGGGAATATGCATTGATAGTTCCACTGCACTCAGACTGGGCTATTATAAGTCAGACCTGTTTGGGGTTGCTTTTGAAAATGGTTCAGAAATTTCAACTTTACAAAATGCAGCTGCCCAGTTGCTTGACAGGATCAGGCATTTGGAACACATAACACCCGTACTGTACTATATAACACTGGCTGCCAATTCATTTCAAGACCTGTTCTAGGTTTTATTTTGAAATGCTGCTGCTTTGTTTTTGAAATTCTAATTAAATAGCTTTCATCATTATGGTTGTTTTGAGCCATATTTGTATTAAGTTATGCCATGTTGTGAAGGCTTTTTTAAAAGAGCAGCATATAAACTAACTCAGAATAAAGCTAATTTAAGTTTGTAGTATGATTATGCCAACCATACAAGTCCTTGGCACTTGGAGCTTTCACTAAATACTAAGAACACTAAATGGCATGATTATTATTTTAAAAGATATGTTGCTAAGTATTTTCCCATAAAAAACACAATTAGGCAAATTTGTCACACCGTTTGCTATTTGGTGTTATTTGAAAATGTTTTCATTTTGTAGCTTTAACTTGGCATGTTTACTTTAAATGATGTTGCGACTAGATAAGGTGGCAGTTCTAAAATTACATATACATTGCAAAAACTCTTTAGCTGCCTAAATTAAATATTACATTTAACTTACCCTGTATGAACTGTGAAAACATAAAGATGCTTGTTAATACCAAGGTGAGGGTGATGATCTTAAAGGAAGACATTGTTTTTCATCACCATCAATACATGCTTTGCAAATGGTCTCAATAAAAATTTAAAGAATATGGGGTGACGCACTGAAAAATTGTGGTTATTCAGTCATATTCAGAATTTGTTACCTTTTTATGAGAATTCCACAATCTGCATGTGACAGATTTTAGTCTTCAAGGCACACAGATGTGAAAGTCAAATAAGTGGTCCTTCCTGGAAAAAAGTTTTGAATCCTGACTTATATTTGTATGATGTCCTATTTAAAATTGGTGCTTCAGAATATACAAAATATTATTTGATAGTGTCAGCTGCAAGCACTGAGAGGGAACCTCATTTCTCTACCTTTCCCAAATAATCTGTTTGTGATAGCTGACTGCTTCTCTAAATGAAAGTCAAGCTGCTGTTCCCAATTATTACTTTATTTAGATGTTGCATTATTGACATCATTAAGTATCCAATTTGGCTCAAATATTATGTATTACAGGGCAACATTTCTTGTAATGCTTCTGCTCTTGAGTTATAGCCAGGATATCCTGAGCCTTAGATCTTTTAGATTAATCTTAAAGTTGGAGATCATTTAAAATATGTGTGGCTACTTTAGTGTCATTTTCATTACTTCTGCATATATCTTTGAAAACTATGGATGCAGTAAGTTTCTAAACTGGCACAACAGATGTGAGCTGGAACTAAATTTCAGTAATGTTGACTACAGACTCTTAATGCTAAGAGTGTATATTTAAGAATTTAAAAATATTTTGTATTATGATTTATGTACTTTGAGGAATTAATGCTGTGCAGCTCTATCCTAGACGATGTTAGTATTATGCCATATGTTGCTCTAAAAATACCTTGCTTATCAAACAAAAAAGAGAGCAAGCAAACACAATATCTTGGCTACCATTTGCTACTGAGCAGCTTGGTTCAGCAGGAACTCTACACATGTCCTGGCACTAAAACTATTTTGCTTTCACACTGTGCATGTAATATGTTATAACCTTTTTTTAAAAAAAAACCTGGCTAGTGTTTGAAAGTAATAAGAGAGCTATCAGTTGTTTTAAGGTGAATAAATTCAGTATAGTGTAGAACAGTGGACTTAGAACCAGATTTAAATTGCTGCTCAGCTGCAAAGCTACTAGCTGAGCGTGGGCAGCCATTGTCTCTTAGCCTAACCTACCCCACAGGTAATAAAGTGAGAACATCACGTGTGTTGTCCTGAGCTCCTAGATGAGAGGAATCAAAATGTACAGGCAGGCCTATCATTCTGGCTTTTAAACAGTCCTTGAAAACCAATTTATTCCAGTTTGCTTTTATTTGGGGAAAAAAATACCTGAGATCTTGGGCTGCTTTTCTGATTTATTGCTGTTGGTTTAAAATTCTGTTTTTACTAATGGTTTAATTAGTTGTATCAGCTATAGGGCTGGACTCCGAGTTGGTTTTAACTGCTGAAATCATTGTATTCTATGAGAGCTGTAGCCTACTGTATATTTTAATGTAAACTGCCTTGGGGGGCTTTTTTCCTGAAAGGTGACCTCGGAATATTTAACAAAACTATTAGTAATAAATAAATGTGATAATTATATTACTATTGTTACTTGTTACAGATACAAAGCAATATTTTGGATGCCTTCAAGCTACAGTTGATTATTGATTATTAGGAAAAGGAAGTCAAATGTTTAGGATGATGGCTTTAACACCCCTTATACAATAGTTCTGTTGCTTCTTGATGATATACAGTAGTAGCAGATGCTGTTGGAGTAGTCATCATACGGAAAAATGATGGATGGGTGGGTTAGAGTGCGGGTTGAATAATTTTTCATGTTGCTTAAACTCCAACATAAAATTAATTCCATGCTAATTTTCACAGTTCATTTGTTGTTAAGACTAGAATATTAATTGATGCAGCAGCTTTTAAAAAGACTAAAACATTTAAATATAAAAAATAAAGAATTGGATGCAGCTTTTAGAGAACACTACTTGTTGTGAGAGAGATTTTAAGTACAGGCAGTGACCATTTTGCACGTGTTCTATTGGCATGCAACCGCTGATGCACACCCTGTTTTTGGCCCTAAAACAGGGCGGGCTTATTTGCACTCTGCCAATTCATGTGATGACCAAGAATGCAATCCCTGCACAAACGAGGAGTTGCTTGTAATGTTAATATGACCCTTGGTACAGATGTGTATCTTAAAATGTTATGGTATAATAATAAGCACTGTTCTGATGTCAAAGGCTTGTAATGTGGCTTGTGCATTAGTTCTAAAGCCAGAAATAAACTGGTTATCATACCATACAATACTGTATTGTATCCAATCCCAGTTTGAACAATATGTGCCAGCTGACTTCCAGCTAAGATGGTGATCTGAGAGGTAGTGATGCCACAAAATCCAGACCTAATTTTTAGCCAAAGATATCCTGCAATGGAATTGTTTTTTCTCTTTTCCCGTAGCTTATAATTTTTATTTTGTCCTTTTGCTGTACATAATCAACTTCACTTGGAGTAATTTATTGTATGTGGGGTTGTTTCCTTTGTGCTTGTGGCCTATGCTGTGAAAGGAGCCTAAGAAACTGGTGGACTCACAGCACATGCTGAAGAATACACCTGAAGAAGCAACCAAAGGCTCAACAAGTTCCACTGAAGAAATTATGGATCTTAAAAAACAAAACAAAAACATTTGAATGAATGTGACATCTATCAAATCTTCAATTCTGATGCTGCACACTTCAGCACATCAGATTCAATAACATATGGTCACCACTGAGTATTGCCTTTCAGATGTGCAAGGCTGAGAAGATGAGATTGTATTCCCCCTTTATATCCTTAGAGTGGAGAATTCAGCTTTACATGCTAAATAGGTGGACTTGGTGGGTAGGTCTCATAGTAACAAGTTAAGAATTATGGGAGTGAGGGAGAGATTGGTCCAGGGGGAACCCTATGATTTTTGTGGCAACCCTACTAACAGTTACTGGATTTCTTGAATGGTTCTATCTTAGATAGAATGTGCAAAGCACAGCCCAGTCCCCCCCCCCCTCCAGGAAGAGAATATGTCGATATTTTAAGATATCTAATCAAATGGGATTTGTTGTGGAGTGCATGTGAGAAGTGGGTGATGAAGTGGGGGCCAAATGTGGATGAGATGGTTTTTTCTGGATTATGTGAAGGAGGATTTTGAGGCCTGGCAGACTTTTTCCAGTGTGAAGTACATGGCCCAGGAGTGTGACATTACCTTCTTTATTATATTTCCTGCTATTTTCTGTATGTGCATCAATGGGCAAGTCAAAATTTCTATGAACCAGCAGTGCTGAAGGACTTTCTGCTTACACTTGATCTTCCACTGGAAAATCCTGTACAGGAATAACTTTCTGTGCAGGCCTAGCCTTTAGTTGCTGTCCGGCTGCCTTATTTTACCCAGGTTGATTACGGTACATCAGCTATTTCTGCTGAGAAACACTGTAGACCTGGTTCCTTCAAACTGTACTCTAGCCTAAGTTTAAACAGTTCCTGAAGTTGTCTGTGACTATGGACTTCCTCGTTTTGAACACAGGCATTGCATGGACAATAATTCTGTTTGTTAGATTTAAGTTTGTTTTGGATCACCATGTTGTCTCCCACTCTTTCTTTAGTGTGAAGTAACACATTCTGGCAATCCCCATTGATCTTCTGGTTTCCCCTTCCTTCTCCTTCATATACACAGCAACACGTTTGCTTTACAGTATTTTAGTTATACTATACTGTTTTGTTTTACCCTGTGTAACTGTTACAACATAGGAGAGAGTTGTTGTTGGGCTTTTACTTAGCACACTGTGTAGCTATTTGACAATCCTGCTATCCCTGTTAATAAACAGGCTCTTGGAAAAGAATCATTTATTGGTTGGGAAGGGCCATAGCTCAATGGTATAGCATTTGCCTTGCATGTGGAAGGTCCCAAGTTTAGTCTCCATCATTAAGGAGGTCTGCTATGCTATGCATGTCATTAAGGAGGTCTACTATGCATGTCCTGTCCTGTGGTGGTGCTATTTTGGTCACAGGTTATCATTCTTTTTAATGTGCTCCTGGGAAAATATCTAAAATTTTCAGATGCTGGTCTCATACTCAATTATATCCCAGCAATGTGGAATCTGACCAGGGGCAATGCAATTGGGTTCTCTGTCCCCTTTTGGTGGCCAAGAGTATTCAAAGGAATTCACCACAGCCATAATCATTCAGTGATCACAAGACTTGTCAACTCTTGCAGAGCATGAAAAAGTGACCTTTGGCAGTAGCGACAGATACACAAGCACACGTACATTTGTTCTTCATATATAGTACTGTTTGAATTAGGCAGGGCTCATCAGCCTTTTTGGACCAGTGGACACATTTTTAATTTTGAGTAGGTGCCAGTCACAAAATAGCTGTCATGGAAGTGTAGCATAACAATAAATTAGACAGTACAGTCCTGACGAAGCTTTTCCTATAACTATATTTCCATACTCAAGCCATGACTGTACTGTTTAATTCATACATGAAGACCAAATGTCTGGGTGCCTGTGCACCTGCTCCTACCTGCCCAAGGCCACTTTGGTTAAAGGCACTAGAATAGGGGTCAGCAAACTTTTTCAGCAGGGGGCCGGTCCACTGTCCCTCAGACCTTGTGGGGGGCCGGACTATATTTTGGAAAAAAATATAAACGATTTCCTATGCCCCACAAATAACCCAGAGATGCATTTTAAATAAAATGACACATTCTACTCATGTAAAAACACACTGATTCCCGGACCATCTGCGGGCCGCATTTAGAAAGCGATTGGGCCGCATCCGGCCCCCGGGCCTTAGTTTAGGGACCCCTGCACCTAGAACCTGGTTTTTCTCCAATACCAACCCCTAAACCAAAGCCTAGACTGCCCCATTAATCACAGAGACTTACTTCTGTGTAGACAATTCACTGTGCACTGAATTGTTACTAAGTGCCTGGTCTTTAGCTTCTGTACAGCATGAGACATCCTAATATTCTTTGCAAAGTTTTTGTAAAGTGCACTAAAGAGGAGGGTAAAACAGCAGCTCTTTAGGACCCCGGGGATTCCTGTTGCCTGATGTCCAAACAATTATCAATCCCAGCTGTGACTTCTTTGATTGGCTAAAAACACTGACAGATGGGAGCAGGCAGCCTGGGTCATTTCACAGAAATCACTTAAAAAGGTAGCTGCATATTTTTCTTCATAACTTCCTTTCTAGGAGGGCTAGATATTTACTTCTCTTTAAAAAAAGAAAGAAAAGGGGGGCAGTAAAACTCAGCCCTGCCCCCCACCAGGGCACTAATGATGGCCTTCACAAATAACAGAGTGCAATCCTTTGACATGGAGTGTATAAGTAGCATTTCGGTTGGAGACCATTCCCCACCCCTTGCCTCTTCTCTCCCCCATTTTATAATTGTATGACAGTATATTTATGATTTTGCTTGGTTTAATTGCTGCTACTGTTTCTTCTTGTGTTCATTTGTATTGTTATAATATGAATACCAAAAAAACCCCTATGCATTAAAAAAGTGTGCAAGCTGTCATTGCTGGGATAACAGCAGCAGAAATACTCAAGGATGCTATTATTAGTTTGGTTTGTGGTCCTCTTTTCTGTTTGGTTAGAATTTCTGTAGTATATTTGGAGGGTAAAAAGTGCTTTACACTTCTCATCTTCTATTAGCTGATGAGATAGGTCAAGCTTCAGAAATGGTGACATGCCCAAGGCAACTGAGATTTGCAGTTGAGCAAAGACTTGAGCAGGGGTCCTCCATAGGTCACTTGTCACTTGTCCACTGCACTGCAGGGTTAATTAAACTGGAAAATGAGTTTTTATATTGTTTGTGCCATTTGTGCCTATTGCACCAAAATTCAGTGTCACATTCTAGTATAGGTAGGCCAGGGTTCTCTTATAATTTTGTTACAATAAAATATTTATTGTTCACATTTTCCTCATTGCTCAAAGACTGTAGGTTGCTATGTAATTCATTTACTTCTATTTAGCTGAAAATTGTCATAAAATTAAAAAGTATTATATACAGTTTTATAGTTCAGGTGGTTTTAAATTGCTCCTTTGCAAACTCTTTTTTTCTCATTCCGTGTTAAAATAAGGAATATCTGAAGCAGCTTTCAAATGTTTTCAGAAGTCAAAATACATTTTAAAAATATGTGTGATGTGTGGAATTTCATCTAGACTCTTGCAAGTGCAAAAACAGCCAAAGGTAATATCTGAATACCAAAATCTTCATTGGATCTCTTCCATGTCCAGAGGCACAGTCACTTTCTTCTGTTTATTACTGAAATAAAAGAAAGATCTATTGCAGCACAAAAGCTTCAGAAGCCATGCAGAAGATGAGCAATTGCTAATTCCTGGATCTATTGTCACAAACCTCATCTTTATGAAAGGCATGTGTGATAAGGAAAACTACTCTCAAATAATATATAGTTTTTCTCTTGTCGCCTAAAAGTGTTTCAGTCACCGATTGGTTACTGACTTACAAGTAACAGAATGCAGTAGAATCTGGTTTGGGACCCTTCCTGTAAACACACTTCTCATATTCCTAGAGGTGTATACCTTTCCTATAAGAGTCTCTAACTCAGGCATCAGCAACCTCCGGCCCATGGGCCGTTTAACTGGCCCATGAACCGCCTGGTCACCGAGCCGCCCGCTCAGTAAGTCCCCCGCGCAGTGCACTAAACTGACGCAGCGTGGTGTGGGGACTTGCTGAGTGGTGCCGGAAATGGCATCTGTGCATGCGCAGATGCTGAAAATTGCTTCTGCGTAGGTGTCTGGGCATGCGCATAAGCGATTTCCGGTGGCGGGGGCATGCACAGACGTGATTTCTGGCATCGCGCTGCACATGTCCGGCCCATGGCCGGATAACCTTGCCGACGCCTGCTCTAACTTGATCAAGTAGGATAAGCTACATCTGGGTATGTTGTTGACTTAAATGGGGAAATGGACGTTGAAGATGAGATTAAATCCATGTTTATGGGGCACAGTGTTCCTTTATGTACTGCATCCTCCAGATAGTGCAAAGTAGATGGACTAGGTCACATTACTTTGTAAAGAGTAGTTTATATCATAAATGAAAACATTATAGGTCGGGGTAGCCAATGCAGTGTCCGCCAAATGTTGGTGGTTTATAGTTCAATCATCCTTGATCATTGACCATGCTGGCTGATGCTGATGGAAGAGGGGAATCCAACAAAATCTGGAAGGCACCATGTTGACTGTACCTAGGCTAGTTATTTAAATTGATCATACAGTGATAAAACTGAAGCTTTCAAAATCTGCTCTTTGATCCTAGCGCAATTTCTTGGGTGTGTGTGGGAAAGCATCATGGTTAACTGACATTGCAGATGTTCTGGTTGTACTTACTTAAATCATACTGTTTCAGGATACAGACTTGTGTGTACTTGTAAAATGTTAACAGATATATTAAGAGTAGATATATGTTTGAATTCAACACTTTTTAAAATTGTAGGTTATAACAATAATAGCTAACCAGAAAACGATGTATTATTTTTCACTGTTTATGTTGATAAACTCTTCTGTCTCTGTAGCTTTTGGGATTTCTCTTCTGGAGTATTTCCTGTAGTTTGTTGACTTGTAGGAGTCTTGGATGTTGCTACTAAAATAAGAATAGAATAAATTAGCATTATGTTGAATCAGAAGGGTTAGAGGTCTTAAGATGTTCTGCTGCTTTGCCATCATAATAAAATATAAGTAAAATGTACAGCAAAAGTTTGCCCTGGTGTCTGCTTTTGAATGGGGAAACTTCTCATAAGGAAAGACTTATGATTACTTCAGGGTGATCCAAAATTTACTTCACTGGGACTGCATTTGAAGACTGATTCAGCTGAATCAAACTTCAAATTCTTAACCCTGTTAGTTTTAGGACTGTAATATCCTCATTATATTGCCAGTTGTCCTGTGACATTGGAGGTGATAATTTCAACTATGTTCTACATCTAGTTGTCACGAAAGACTTCATGCAACTGAGCTGCTGCAGAAGAAAATGACTTCTTTGCTCACAAACTTCATCATTACATGAAATTATCACTTCCTTTTGTAGTTCTAGCTTGAACTGTGATTTTTCTATAAATTGCTTAAACACAATGAGAAGATGGATGCTCACATAATGAGTATTTACTCACCATGAAAGAAAGGAAAAGCAGGCACAAAGCCCTAAACTTTCCAGGAGTTCTTACCTCCTCAGGCTATCCTTAGAGCTCGTCACCTGCTACAATATGGGATGATATTGGAATACTAAGTGGGTGGGCTACAAAGAGGGTGACAACTCAGAGTTCCTGAGTGTTCATGAAATAACAATAATGTTCACATTATTAGGCCCCAGGTCAGAGTTAATAAGATGTGATGGGAGCAGATCCACAACTGTACTGTATAGGAAAAGGTTAGTGTGTTTGATTGTAAGAGCAAAATGGATGTGTGGATGTTAAATAGAACACCCCAACCTGCATTTCCATATCCTCCCTCCACACGTAACTTTTCTGTTGGCTGTACTCTGAAAACAAAAGTGAGACCAGCTGAGAGAAAGTGCTTGGGGAGGAGAACAGAGAGTTCAATGGCTGGCAACAGTAGGTGCAGTCATACCTCGGGTTACATTCGCTTCGGGTTGCGTTTTTTTGGGTTGCAAACGCGGCAAACCCGGAAGTGTTTACTTCTGGGTTTCACCAGGCGAATATGCGCAGAAGCATTCTGTGCGGTTTGCGCATGTGCAGAAGTGCCGCTTGGGTTGCGGACTTTTCGGGGTGAGAATGGCACCCTGGAACGGATCGGGTCTGTAGCCCGAGGTACCACTGTATTTGCAGTTGTCACCTGTATTCCACCTTTGCTCTTTAAATTGCTCCCAACTCCTGCTTTCTACATATATTGTTAGAACTTTGCCCATGCAGCCTACTTAACTCTGAGTCTTCTGAGTATTGAGAATCAACAGAAAAATAATTAAATAAATGAGTTTGCTCAGGGCAACTGAGCAAAATCATTTGCTTGCTGAGTAAATTTCCAGAAGCAGAACATTTCCAGAAGTGAGATACTGTAGTATATGTTTCTATAAATTTCCCCCACTACCACCACCAATGAGTTGGAAAATAAATGTTGGGAGACAGCCATGAATATTCATAATTTGAGGACAACATATTGTTGAGCTTGCATAATTAAAGTCTGTAAAATAATTGATATGAGGTCACCCAGACAGGCTGTGAATGATCACTTGAAGCCTATTCAGGGTCAGTCTACAATATTTTAAGCTCATACCAGTGGCTTTGTGGTGGCCAAAACCCATTTGGCTTGTAATTCATGTTCTTGTTAATCACCACCACCACCACCCTGCTTATTTTTATTCATTTTAAGACATTGTGGCATCATATTTTGGCACAGGGCCATTCATGAGACTCATTAATGTGCTGCTGCATCCCAGAAACTTGCCACATTGGCTTGGATTGTGACCTAGTTGTATGATTTGTGACGTGTGCCTAAACTGTTGTAGTAGCATTTCTTTGCTAACAAAATGGGTCACAGCTTCGCCAGCATTAAAGATCAGTTATTTTTAAGCCAAGCTATTTTATAGTCCAGGAATCTACAGATTCAAATAACATTTCTCCTTCCTTGTCTTTTGAGCTTTTTTAACTGATGGCCAACTTTGGTATGACTTGTTCTTAAATTTTTGAATATAGAAGTAAATTTTACCAGTTTTAGTCAATAGAAGTAGTCATTGGCTTTTTAAAATTGATTCATAAAGCAGAATGTGTGAGCAGATTTTTATCTGAAGCTTGGTGCTAAACAAATTTAACTGTAACCTAAATGCCACAAGTTCTCAGTCGATCGTAAAAATGTCTGCAGATAATTTGCCGGAGTGCAGTCATAAAAGTAAGAATAATGACTTCCACTTTCTCCTTTGACAAAAAAGGAAAGTACTCTGTAATAGCTTTTTAATCTCTTGCAGAAATAAGTGGTGTTCATTTTTGAACTGCTGGGTTAGGTGAGCTAGGTTAACTGTAGGTTTCTGTGTAGTGGTATACCTCTTAATCATGGAATGGAAAAACATAGCTTTTTCAAAATTGTTCAGCAAGCATATTATGAAACTGTATTTGAAATATTGTAAACATTCACTAGAATGTAGTGCTTGAAAGATCAGTTACAAAAACCTGCAAGCCACAGCTCCTACAGACAGTAAGAGGACCAAGGAATGTGTGTATAATCAAAGTCACTTTGCTCCTAGGCTCTAACCAGTCCTCCTGATTCCTAGGCCTCTGACAACACTGTTTCTGAGAAGCCCGCTGCTGAGATAAGCATTATTTAAGTTTGCTAATGGTGGATATTTCACCCCCTCTCTTCTGTCTAAGTTGCCAGGTGAATTAAACATTTAAATTGACTGCTAGGCTAGGTCATACACAGCACAGATACACTAATAGAGCTTGAAGAATAACTGCTAATGGCTTGGGGATCAAAGAAACAGACTGACAAAAGAAAACATTTATTTACAATGTATAAATTACTTCCACAAATTGGGTTATAATAAAATGAGCTGTACAGATTGAAATCTCAAGTTGCTAGATCTTGATGAGGATTTGCCTTTTACTTCCAGTGCCTTAAAATATCACTGTCACCAACAGGAGGTTGGAGAAATAGTCAAATGTTCCTGTGCATTCTCATATGAATGTGTGAAGCCTTCCTTGCCCTTGGGTTACTGCTATGAGCTAATTTTTCTCATTTGATTATGGTGCAAAAGCTTCCAATTCCTGGAAACTTCCTCTGGGCTAAAACAATTATAACACAGAAGGGTTTTTGTTGCTCTTTTTCTTACTATGTACAGCAACATAATAATGAAGTGTGGTCACATAGCAGAAAATCCCCCTGCATTTGCTGGATTGCTTTTTAAAAGCAATACAAAAATGATTCTACTGAAAATTACAAATAATCAAGTAAAATTTTGTATTTAACTCACTCATCGGTGAAGAAAGAAAGAGAAGGTATAAATGTTAATTTTCTCCTTATCTGACTCCAATATTTTATAAAGGGTAGGCTAATATACAATGGCTATACTGAAGACATTATTCTTTTAGGCCTTGTTGAGGAAACTTTGGGGCTTGTGTGTCCTTAGTCCATGGGTGGGCAGAAAGTAGATCAGATGTAGTAGTAGGTATCTAGGCCATTTCCAATACACCTCCAAGTGTTTCAGAGCCGAATTGTAGCAGCAACAAGATAACTTTTTGTTAAAATAACGTTTAACACCTAAATTAGGCTTCTGAAATGAATACATCTTGGGGTAGCCAAGAGTGAACTTTTGTGTTGGAGGAGTGTGTGTTCAGTTCACTTCTGCTATTGGTAGATCTTGGGTTATAGCAAAAGACAAAGTAAGTCTGACACGCCTGAAGTCTGCTCACCCCTGCCTTAGTCGCATCATGGGCTTTTGGTGGCTCAGTGTAGATTCTTTTTCTCTCTTTTTTTAGTATACTGCATTTTCAGGAGTTTTAGGAATATATGTGTCCTCAGGAAGCACATTCTGGTGTGTGGGTGTGTGTGAGAGAGAGAGCAAAGGATCTATCCCTACTGTCTTGCTTCTACCTACTTATGTTTCTAATAAATTCTGTGATTATAGTCTACATGTCTCCAGTCAAGTAGTCATTGGAATGCTAGTACTGTAGCATAGGTAGTTAGAAATTGGGAATCTTCCAGTTGCTATCCTAAGTGAGGTCTCTTGAAACTAACTTGCCATTCAGTTGTGTTAAACTAGCTCCAGAGCATAGACAATACAAAGTACATATTAGTTAAAATAACTGTAAGAACGTTTCCTCAGATCACTTCAGGGTGAATTTTATTTTATTACAAAGCAATTAGGCAAATTCATGGAGGACATTGTTAACCACAGTACTGTAGTTCAGTGCAGATGCACTATGCTTCAAAGTACGGATGCTGAGGGAAACAGAAGAGGAACATAACTTTCTTGCCTTGTTTCCAAGTACCTAGACATCTGGTAGACTATATGCAGAATATTAGATTTAGATTACTGTACTTTAGTCTGATTGTGCAAGACAATTTGTACATTCTTAGCATGATATTTGATTGTTGATTATATTATCCCCCCACTTAATCTTCAAAAAGCCCTTAATTGCTTACTTAATAGATATGGTTGAGCGGTGTTGCTTGGGCCCCATAAAACATTTGTATTTAAGTCAGGTTGGCCGGAGGCTTTTTGAACATTTAACTTAATGCTTGAAGGTGCATCAGCTCCTATACCACCCTACTCCAAAAAAAATTATATCTATCTGTCTGTCTATCTATCTATCTATCTATCTATCTAGACTAGGGGATTATCGGAAGGAACAGAGTAGCTGTTGGCAGATGGCTCCAACACAGAGTTGACAGTTCCAGTGGGCTGCCCATCTGGCAGCAAGTGACACATAAAGTACTTCTCCTGCCAGGAAATCATGGGGATGGATTACAAGCCTCTCCATTTTGTGCCAGATAATGACTTTCTGAGCATACTTTCTTGCATGTAGAAACGCCCACCAAAACCTTCCAATCTTCATTGGAGCCCACTGCCCATTGCCACCTCTTCCCCCTTCCCCAAAGTGAATGTTTTGTTCTGGGTGTGTGTGTGTGGCAGAGACAGGAATCTGTTTGAAATGAGCTATGCCTTTCTTTTGTCTGCTTGTAACAGGCCAAACATGGGTGTTAGTAAAGTTGAGCACTCTGGCACTGCATGTTTGCCCTGTTCTGGTCTTTATTATTATCCAGGGGTTTAAGGAAATCTAAATGGTTGGGTCCCTTCTCTTCCATTTTTAAAGAGACTACTGATGATTAACGTTATTACTGGATGTTACATTTCTTTGTGAAGTTCCAGAAGTGTTAGTAGGCAGAAAAGCAGTACAATATGAATGAAGCCATTACCTTGAATGAGAAATTTCTTAAGACATGAGTATTGTTTAAAATTATTTAAACTTTATCCCTTGTATATTCATGCATTTTATCCCTTGAAAAGCAACTGAAATGATAATATCCTTGAGGAAAGGTGTTGGGTGTCACTTTATCGCCCCCTTTAAAGTGCACATATTTTAGATCTATTGGGAAGGGTGTGGATTACGTAACTTTTGTTGCCACTTCCATCCCTGTACTATAGGTCTGTGTAGTGCAAACTTTCAAAGAGTAGGTTTTAGAACCTCAGCTATGTGCCCAGGCCTGCCAGGTCTGGCATCTACAAAGGAGAGTTTATGTAGGAGTTTATGTAGTATAGTAGTTAAGAGACCTTGTTATAAACCACAAATTCACCACATATCCTTAAGTAAGACTCTGAAATAGTGTCCATTCCTCTGCCTAGCCCTGCAGTTGTTCTATCCAACATCCCACTCTGGGATTACTTTACGTAAATAATAATGAACTTGGGTGGTGAGTGCTGAAAGAAATTGAGCCAGAATGGGGCCATTTGAGAAATGATACATACTGTATCAGCATGTTCAGGGAAATCAAAGCCCTGTAAAATGGGAGGAATAAATCTGAAACAACCTGGATTGAGCCTGTACAGTAGCTAAACAATGTTGAATGTAATGGAATGGTCTGTTGGAGGCAGGTATGGCTAGCTGATGGAACCCCGAACTGGAGCACTCCAGTTAGAAGGTGAAGATACAGCACAACTTATAGTTGAAGGTCCTACTTGTAGGGTCCTAATTGTGTGGACATAAAAGTGACCTACTTCATAGGTGTCAGCAAATTGCTGAGAATTTATGTAAAGCAGTTTGAGTACAATGGTTAATATTGCTCTTCAGTGGGAAAACTGAGTACAAATTCCCATTAAACTGTGAACCTCTTTTGGTGATACTGGAACAGACACACATAATGAGCTTATCCTATTTGAATGTTAGGAAGTAATGGAATCACCCCACATTACCCTTCTGATCATTATCATAACTGTTAATTAATGCACTTGCAGAAGAGAGAAAACGTGCCATATTCTTACTGAAAAAAATTAGAATATTTTGCAAGCAAATTTTCTGAGGCACTGAAATTACTGGCCCCTCCTCTCCCTCTGTGTCAAGTCCTTGTGTGCACAGGTTACTGTGTCTGGATCATGCATGTGAACAAGGCCTACTTTTAGTTCTGCAGCCCACTCATGGGTTTTCTCTCTCCAGTGGTGTAATGCAATCACTTGTCACATTTTGGCTGTGCCAGGGACACTTTGTCTGAGACTACATATTTTGCTGCTCCACTCAGTCAAGAGAGCTAGGTTACTACCAGCTTGAACACACTCGGAAGTCAATTAAAGTATATCTCTGTTTAGGGTTATTGTGAGAATTAGGTTGTCATCTAATATTTTTTTCTTACAGGTTGGTCTGGGTATATATGAGCTACCCCTCCCAAATTTCTTTTGGGTAAAAACATAATTTAAAATACTGTATCAGTACAGAAGCTTCCATAGGAAAGAAACAGTATTTGTTGTCATCAGCTTAATTTTAAACGGTCTTCAAAAAAAAAAAAAGAGTATAAAAAGGCTCTTGGATATGGATTAATAATTGATTCTTCGTGCAATGCTTGCTAACACTAAAATAAAAAATAAAACTCAGCTGAACCTGGCAAGGATTTTAGAGAGGCCACTGTGTGCTGCTTAGTCTTCTGCTGTGCTTCACTGCTTTTATCTGTTCTCAAGTTGTTTGCACAATCTTGCTGTGCCCAAGGGTTTTGTGTCAGAATAATTGCCTTATTTTTGCGAGCTGGCAATGCAGAGCGTCTTATTGGGTGCAAATGGTAAAATTTTCAGGGAACGCTGTTTCTGAGTGAGGCTGATCTCCTCCTCGCCCTGGCTACCCTATCTCTTAGTTTTGTGTATTAAGATACCAGGAAATGTAAAAATCCACCTTGTACTGATACATTATTTACCTTCCAGCAATCTTAATATGTGAGCAGCAATGGGATTAAAATAAAATTAAGGGAATTTTAGCTTTGAATCTCAAGAACTACAGTGTTCCAGTCACAGAACAGACCCTTTCTATCTACTCCTGCCTTCTGCAGCCTACTTTGCCCCACCCGCAAGCTGCGCTTGAGTGTCAGAGCGGCATCTGGAATAGGATTTTTATTTAATTTGCACATTTGATGAGGCTTGGGGGAAGGAACAACAGGAAAGGCACGTCAGCATAAATCCAAGAGCTTGCAGAAACTCATATGATAATAGAATTTGCTTTAATTCTAGATCTAGGGTATATAAAATGGATTTATTTATTTATTTAGTGCAAATTATGCTTCACATAATTTGGGTGCCAATTTCTTAATCTCTCCAAATCTGAAACAGTTACAGCACATCTTCTTAGTTCTAGGTCTTTGTGGCTTAATGTCTCAATTTCTCAATCTGTGGGGGAAATGGAAGGGATATGTGAAAATCTTTGTCTTAGATGTGGATTTGGTTCCTTCCAGATAATGTTGCAATAGAAGAGGAACATTCATTATAGTTTTATTCCAGCATTGATTCTGACATTCTGAGACCTTTCTGGTTACTCACTTCAATAAGCTGTCAAGTTAAAACTGTGTCCTTTATTGCAACATTCACACTTGCCATGATCAGTTGCATTTATAGAAAAGAGGATCTTTCTCTTTACATGTTCTGCACTCAAAATGTTCTGAAGGACTTACCATATTTAGCTTTGCATATTTTGCTAATTTTACAATAAATTTGTGGTGAGTGGGAAAAGTGTTAAGTGTTTGCATTATTTAGTGATGACATTGTAACGGTCCTCTTATTTTTTGTTTTTTTCCTAGGACCGGAATCGGCCCTATGATACTTTTAACTTGCACTCTTTGGAAAATTCATTAATGGATATGATAAGGACTGATCATGAGCCTCTTAAAGGTAAACACTACCCTCCCAGTGGCCCACCAATGAGTTTCGCTGATATAATGTGGAGGAATCATTTTACAGGTTAGGAATATTCATATGTTCATACTCACTTTAAAAGAAAACATCTTTTTTGCTGCAGTAACATTTATGTTATACTTTTTGCTAGTAAACAAGTTGCTAATATGTTTTATGCTATTCTTTGGCTTAAAAATCTCAGTTAGCTAATTAAGCATATAGTGTGGTTGATGGTGCAACTGGATGCTAAATAATCATGATTTCTTTAGAGGCCGTTTTTTCTTTTACAAAAAATATCTTAGGCTTTCAACTTCTAATTTTTAAATCAATGAAACCTACAAAATTGATAATCCAGTTATTCTGTTATGAAATGGGTTGTTAATATTTTCAAGTGGTTGTTTAAATATCTACCCATAATTATCATGTTTCCAATGTGGATACAAATCTCAAATGGTTCGGAATTAGGGGAAAGAACGATTACATTTTAAAAAATCACTTCTTTGGTTGATGTAATGAAATATTGATATCTCTTCAGCTGAGCAGACCAGGCTGTTCTTTCAGCTCCAGTGATAAAGATTAAACTACTCCTAGCACTCATCATAAACTATGTGAGTGAGTGGTTTCGGCAGCTTTTAGTTTAATAATTCATACTAATGTCTACTTCAACATCAGTCTCTCCAGTCTTTAGCTAAATGTGCCATATAGCTTTCAGGAATTACTTAACAGAGAGCAATGGATTTTTGTTGAAAAAAATATTATCACAGATATTTAGTGCACAAGTTTTGAGCAATATCTAATTGCTTATCAAACTTTGGAGATCAAGCAGTTAGTCTTGAGCATGGGACAGGATGTCTGGGATCTAGGCAGATCTTGTATTTAACTGTCCAGATGGAGCAGAAAATGAATTTGCATTCATTCCAAGCTCCATGGGACACCTAGGAGATATTGGAGGTCAAAATAATCAATTTAGGTTGGTTGTAGGAAGGCTGAAGACTGGGCAAGTGTATATGAGAACTGGTACTCAGAACAGTGAAGCGTTTTCATCTTTTAGCCTTTTAATTCCAGTGAAGTTCAGAATGCAAGCCTCAAGTAAAGACCCTGTTAAAATGATTCACTTCTTTGGAATTGCTTGTTTGGCTGAAGTGAACTATTCCTGCAATGCCATTTGGACCAAATGTTTTATTTACACTTGTTTCCCACAATATTTGCTGTTTCACTTCACAATGATATGCCATGAATTTCTCCCTAAACCTAGTAATTTTACTTGCAAAATATCATAGAACTGAATTCATAGAATTGAATGCATAAACTTGTTTGAAAACATTTACTGTATTTCTGTGATGTCACATAACTCAAGTATAGTTTTAGGACATGCCAACATAATGACATTAAACAATATTGTGCCAATGCAGTCTGTATCGGTGGCTAGGGTGTGGTGGTATTTGCTAATCAGTGGGTTCTAAAATCACAAGGAGCACACTCTACGCTATTTGAGATGAGCTACAATGTGGTAGCTCAACTATCTGCTTCTTCAGGTGGTATATAACACCACCCAAAGAAGGCAACTGACCAATTAACTGGCCTCAGGAAGTGCTCACCTACAGTGCCTTCACCTTGCCAGGATTCAGGCTGATTCTTTTTCTTCCCAGCCCACCACTGAGTCCAGGCACTGGTCTGGGCTTGTATGTCCTTTTCTGATTCAGATAGTAAATATGGGGCACTAAAGCTAACTAACCTAATTAAAAACATGGCTGTGGGGAAATGGCAGCCTGAGTCAGCAGACTAGTTAGACTGTGAGCAAGCTTCTATGACATTATTTGGGAGTCCAAGTGTAAGTTCTTGTGTTTGAATGTCACTCCCCCCAAGCTTTGACTGATAGGTTTGGAAGGCCAAG
Source organism: Lacerta agilis (assembly GCF_009819535.1). NCBI lineage: Eukaryota > Metazoa > Chordata > Lepidosauria > Squamata > Lacertidae > Lacerta > Lacerta agilis. The sequence continues at coordinate 34,511,275 of NC_046316.1, forward strand.
TTTGAGGAACTTTCACTTGCATGCGTTGGCCTCAGATTGGATAATTATGATGCTGGAAAGATGTAGCTTTAACCATCTCCTTGTTTTCTTACAAACCAGCCACCCAAATGGCACCACATGGGCCTGTTTTATTTCTATACAACATTATGTGCTTTCTGTATGTTTCTAAAAACAATTGGCTAGCTTTCTTCTTCTTTTTTTGAGGGAATAACTGGGGTGTGTGTGTTGGTTCCTTACAGAAGAAAACTATATACCTGAGCTTAATGGGAACTTAGACCTTTACAGCATACCTGTGCCTCTGAAATGCTCCCCCCCACACAAAAAAACATTCCTACACAGACAGCAAGTGTGCCAAGAAAAAGACCCCTGGAAATGGTTTCCTGTGGACACATACATATGAAAGATTTGAGTAGTGTACCCAACCTCCTATCAGCCCCAGCCAGCATGACCAGTGATGATGGGTGTTGCAGTCCAGCAACATATAGAAGACCACAGGTTTCCCATCCCTGCTTTTGTCTCTGGTGCAGTATGGCCTAGGTGCTGCTGTGTCATAACAAACTTCATAACAAGCAGCCCTCCTGTGTATCTTGTAAAGGCAGTACAGTACTAGAAAAAGTAACCAGAATTAACCTAAATACTCAGTCTGAAGTTGCAATACACTTATTTGTCCTTGAATATAACCATGTGACCTGTCTCTGCAGGGATAACATGAGATGTATTCTATGTCTCAAGGACTAATTTACTTCACATATATGTGTGCCAGATGCTTGAGGCAGCTTTTAATGAACTGTTATGATGTCAAACTCAGTAGATATTTGTACATACAGTGTTCCAGTACTCCCTATTAGGCATAAAAATGCAAATGCATGTTTGAAGAAACATGGAAAGTTGATAAAAACCTGTGCATATACATTCTAGTCTCCATCCTTTTCTAAAGGGGTGTCTTTTAACTTGTGAGTTTGCTGTCTTTCAGAGAGACCAGTTGCAGAAAGGCAAGAAAAATGCAGTGTAGGCTTGTGAATTGGAGGATTAGTTTTGGTAGAAAGGTGGGATAAAAATAATTTGAATAATAAGGCTGGCTTTAGTATTGGCCTACCAACTGGACCTTAAACAAGTATCTGAGATGTTTTGGAATTTTCATAGCAAATGTATCAAACTACTGTATGATGAAATAAGAGGTATTTGGGGAACGTCTGTAGCAGTCTGTGCAGTAAAAGTATGCTGGTCTCTTTCTGCTAAAATGAACTATTGTGTTTGAAAATAGAAGATATGAATGTGTGCTAGCCAGTTCAGTTTTCCTTCTGCCAGATAAACAAATCTTGGAAGGTCTGCTTCACAGCCATTAAGTCTTTTCAGATAAAATGTCAGCTTGCCACTGGGCACTGTGAAAAGCTCTCAACACCTATTCTTCTATGAAGTGTCCTTCTGACTGACTTCTGGTTCTACTCTTTATACAATTGTGCCTGAGTATAGCACTGATCTTGCTGAGCCTTTTGCCTTCTCTGGAACACAATTCCCACTAGTCAAGTTTACATACTGAGACAGAATCTTTGCTGCAACTTGTGTTAACTGTTGTGTTAAAGACCTAGAAGTCATAGGAAGCAGCTTTGTATGATAACATATATCACCATATAGAAGCTTTTATTCTTCTGGAACTAAAGGTCTACTCCAGCTGCTTGGCAAACCTAATTCAAGCACCATATGTGTCTTAATAATCTCAAAGGCCAGAGAAGAGCAATTAAGGTCTTATCATAAGCTTAGCAGTTATGACATAGGTAGTTTAGACAGTAATAATTCAGTATCTACTATTGTTTTTAATTTAATAATTATTATTTATTAGAAAAGACTTGATCATCATCATTGGCCACCTGCTGATGGAAGTGTGTGGACCACTGGTTCCACATATGAATCTGCATTTGTGAAGGGGGAGGGGACTGAGTATCATGTCCTTGATGTGTATGCTTTGTTACTTAGTCCAGTGGGCACATTATAAATTGCCCTTTGCTCTGAACAGATGCAAATGTCTACCAGCCATCACTATTGTTAAACTGTAGCAGATAGGTTTTCTAATGAACTATAGATTCTTAAAATGTATGGGGTTTTTTTTTTTTTAAAAAAAAAAGTCTGGTGGTGTTTATTTTCATTTTCGCTGAGTCATGTACCGGTAGTTGTTTTGCTCAGCAATATTGACACTGCTGGTGATTATTGTTTATTGTAGTTCTCAGCATTATTGAGAACCAGGCAGCTGAAGGGCATCGTGATAAAGATAATGTTAAGGGAATGAAATTCAGTCCCTGTAGGAGTGCACAAGTTCTCTAACCCAGATCCAGTCAGCTGAGGTCACGTGGCTGGAATTACACAGTTGGCTGCTAACCCTTTTTGGCTCAGTACCGCTGGGACTGCCTGCTAAAAAGCAAAAAGAGGACATTGTGTGCTGCAACATAATGTTTATGTAAAGTGTGTTTGAAGTCTCTCTGTTTAGAATATTTCATTTATGAAGAAGAATGACCTCTTAGAACTTTAAAATATTTGGGTTTTTTCCCCCAGGTACTGTGAGCCAAATACAAGTTCAGAGGCAGTCAAAGTTTTTTTTACCTTCCCTATCTATGGGGAATCTGAAGTCCATTTAATATTCTACACCTTTTAGAACCAGTTTGCATACCTTGTTTAAGCCATTTAAAATTTTTTTCTATTTAAATATAAATATACTTAAATTCCACATAGATTCCTTTAAAATATAAGTAGTAATGTTTAAATTATAATATATATAGGCGTATTACTGGTCAACATATCAATTTATTTTCCAGAATCTTGAGTTTTTCAAGGTTGCACCCTTCATGTTGATGACAGAAGTTTAGAACCATCTTGTTGATAAAATTTCAGATGCAGTACTTGTACCATAGATTTAATCAGAATATTTTTTTTAATCTGGTAGGCAATGTATGTGTAACTCATTCGTTGACATTTTTTAAGAGTAGGTGGGTGGATAGATGTTATTTTCTTTTATTTTTGAAGAATTTGCAGTCTTTCTATCTGCTTTCTCTTACGTTGTTAAGCACAACAGCTATTTTCATACCATTGTACACTGGCATGAATTATTTCTTCTTCCTGTGCTTTGAGCCGCTTCAAGCCTTCAAGTAAAGTAGAAGTGGGATTTGACCAATTTTACCATTACTGCTTATGTTCTCTTAAAGTTAAACATAATGAGAAACTTGATGCACATGAAATTGTTCACTCTCACCTTAGTGCCTCTGGAGTGGAGAACTATGGTCCGACTTACAGTGCTAATACTGCAGCTTCTCTTGAGCCATGCTTATACTGAATAATAGTTTTCACCATAGGAAGTTTTGCTATCTGAGTAACACACTCCTTAGTCAAAGAAAAAATAGAATATGTGCTCTATAGTAGAGGACATCAGCTAATACAGATATCTATAATCATTTTCAAAAAGCAAATTTTCTTCCCTAGTAGTTCTTGAAATAAATCTAATGATCTAAGTAGGGCTACTGATAATAATAAAATGTTCAAATATTAAATTGGCAAAAATAAGTTCTGTTCTCTACTGGATATAAATGTCTGCTTATAACTCAGCACTTGGTTCTGGCATCATTTTCTAATGGATCTCCCTCCTCTACCTTTTCTCCTCACTTCCCTTATTTATCATTTTTAAGCTTGTATGCATGATGGCAGGGCTTGTGTCTCATTTTGCCAATAGATGTGAGCTTCTTTGGCAGACCTTTGTCCGAAATGTGGGAAATAAATGATTCAGACTTGTTGCAATTAAGCACTTGCCTTGTGGTGAATTAAAGTTGCCCCAAGTAACTGCATGCAGGCCCACCCCTGAGGGAGAATACAGGTGCTGTTGGCACAGCTCTCTTCTATGCTTTCTTGGTCAGGAAAATCCTGTCCCCACACCTCCTCCCTGGCCATAAAAATAGGGAGTACCTAAGCCAAAGAAGTCGAATGAGGGGAAGAGTAAGTGTAATGCACCCAGTCAGGGTTGGCAGTAACTGCCCTGTCATGATTTGCAAGCTGAATACATGATGCAAACATTTCAACTGGTATACTTAAAGTTTTGTTGTTGTTGTTCAGTCGTGTCCGACTCTTCGTGACCCCATGGACCAGAGCACGCCAGGCACACCTATCTTTCACTTCCTCCCGCAGTTTGGCCAAACTCATGCTAGTCACTTCGGGAACACTGTCCAACCATCTCATCCTCTGTCATCCCCTTCTCCTTGTGCCCTCCATCTTTCCCAACATCAGGGTCTTTTCTAGGGAATCTTCTCTTCTCATGAGGTGGCCAAAGTACTGGAGCCTCAACTTCAGGATCTATCTTTCCAGTGAGCACTCAGGGCTGATTTCTTTAAGGGTGGATAAGTTTGATCTTTTTGCAGTCCATGGGAGTCTCAAGAGCCTCCTTCAGCACCATAATTCAAAAGCATCAATTCTTCAGCGATCAGTCTTCTTTGTCCTTAACCACTTTGAACTTGAAACTGAAAATATCAACCAAAAAAAAACACAGTTGTATTTGTATTAGTTTCAGTCAGACATTATTACTACTGTAGTCTTCTCCCTAAAAGTGAGATTCTTGGGTACAGCTAAACTAAAACACAGAATGCTGACTAATATTATATGTTATTGAGATATTTTTGAAACAGCAGTAATTACTAATTCTATTGCTGATCAACTTCTCACACAAAAATTAATGCAAAGTATTTCAGTTTTAAGTTATTCACTTAAGGAGCTGAAGAATGAAACTATCATGTGTACTTTTCTATTTAGAGCTCTTAGTATTGTAAGAACAAGTATGCGTGACTACTCATACAATTTGACATTTTTTCTTTTCTGGGAAGGTAGTTGTCAAGAGAAACTTAAAAATAGAAGGCAAAGGGCAGGTGACAAAATGTCACACAGGCAGCACCTGGCAGAGTGACTGAATGAACACATACACACACCCCAGATGTCACACTCTTGATTCTATTTTTATATCTGGTTGAATAGCACAATTCCAGCCTCAGCAAAGGAAAGGAGGAGAGAGATTAAATATGCATTGAGAGCCATAATTCATAGCATGCTCATTTATTCACTCATATCTAACCATAAAACAATTTAAATGGTTGGGTAACCTTTTATTGCAATCATTATGCTGATAACTATTTTGGCAGACATTTGTGTGCCATATGGGATTCTTCTGCAGACATAGCTAGAGATTAGATTGGATTCATGTGCTGTTTCTTGCTTGGGTAGTGTTCACACCTCCCTTTGATGAATGGGTGATTGATTGCATATTGGGTATAGGGCTGCCCCTGCTATACCACAGTGAGAAGTCAATATATAACTTGCTTCTTATTCTTGGAACTGGATATCTCATGAATGAATATGAAACATGAATGTGGGTAGCAAATTCCAGTGAAGGTGCCTTTTTTCTCCTTCCAATCTCAAGTGAGGCTTCTATTAAGATTTTTTAAACTGCCCTGCATTGACTTGAGTTCCTGAACAAGCTATTTAAGAGCTTGCTATAACACTCAGGGTGGTGGTAGAATGGCTGGGCTGATGAAAAGTGCAAGATCTAAGCCTTTATCTAAGTCTTAACCTTTATATTGTCCTTGTCTGTTGAGTCTGTATTCCAGAGTTTATGTAACTCTGTGTAAACAGTTTGCTATTTATTTTGGACTAAGTTAAAAACAACAACACTAAGATTGAACTAGCTAGAATTCATTTAGGATCTCAACTGCTATTTGGGGGCGGGTAGTTTATAATTAAAACAAATATTGATATACAGCCCTCTGTGGTGCATACAGCAGCATGACCACACCCAAGCACAGTCTCCTGAATATGTTAACCATATTCTTATTACTTCGTTTTCTGGTTCTGGCATGCTACTGTTGTCACCTTGGGTAGTAACCAAAAATTATTTCACAGGCTGGCTTGATCATGTCAGCCTTTCAAATAAGTTCACAAGAAGTTACAAATGTGATGGTGGATGGTAGTCCTCTTAAGGTGAATTAATTGTGGGGGTTTGGAGCAATAGCAAGCATTTATATAGCACTTTAGAGTCTTCAGAGCACTTCACATACATGATCTTGCTACATGCACCCAATAAGGTAGGCCAATATCCCCATTTTGTAGAGGAAATTTTCAGATTTAGGGAAGATGGTTTGGCTTGCCTAAGAACAGCAGCTGAGTTCATGGTAGGCAAGATTCAAACTAGAAAATTTCTGGTTTAACAGTCTCTTTAATTTGCAGAAATGCAGTGATTTGCAAAAATACAGCATACTGCTATTGCAGTCCTCTTTCAATCACTACACAAGTTTTAGTGAATCAGAGAGGGTCACAAAAGTTGCCAGAAGCAAGGCAGAGAGAGGATTCTTTATACTAACATCTTAATGGTCTCCAAGCATTTTCTGCATTGCAGTGGGTTAGACTAGATGACTCTTGGGGTCTCTTCCAACTCTTAAGCTATGTGCCTCAAGGATGCTGCTGCTTCATTTCAGAAAAATGGAAGAAGGGATTTATTTCTGTCTTAACTATCAGCATCCCATTAAGCAGGCACTGAACACCTGTGGGTTGTCTTCTTCTTTCCAGTGATTTAGTAGTGTTGGAATTGACAAGAACAAGCAACAATCCAATAGACTGAAATCATGAGAATTCTTCAGGTGTTCCTTTCTCCACATAATTAGCATTGCATTGAGGAGGAAATGGGGGCCAACCACACTTGTCCTTTCCCTTCAGTCATCTCTCTCCATGAGTTGGAGGGTGACTGTCTACAGCAGGGAGCCTACTCTACTTGTGTAGGCTCCTTTGCAGATTTTAGAACCAGTGGGAAGTCCACGTGAATGAATGGAAACACGGCTGTAGACAGTTGCCGTCCAGCTCACAGAAGGGGATGGTGATGGAGGAGAGTGCTTTTCCCTACTTCCTCCTGAGTGCAATGTAGTTGTGTCAAGAAAGGAACACTTGAAGAGGGCTTTTGTGAGAGTTTTCATTAGCAGTTTTTCTTGCTGAGCTAGTGAGGAGGGACAAATACTTTCATTTCTAGGGTTCAAGATTTTTCTTAAGGTGTTAGTTACTTGCTATAACTAAATAATTTAAATTATTGAATTGCATAGTTGAAGAATAATAACAATATAATAATATTACATGAATATTTTATTTAGCAGTGGAACAGCCCTGGTTGGTCTGATGGCTGTCACCTTTATCAGGAGAGAGATGGCAACAATGCAACCATGTTGGCTCTCCCTGATGTGTTAGCACGTTTGACACTGCTGACCATGGTGTCCTTCCGCAACCACTCAGGGGGTTGGGAGACACTCTGTTAAAGAGGTTCTGCTCCTACCTGTGGGGTCACTATCAGAAAGTAGCATCAAGGGTCTGTTGCCCTGCCCCATAGTTTTGGGACTATTTAGCTATGCTGATATTTATGAAATGATTGGGAGTTGTCATCTGTGTATTTGGATCATGGTGTTATCGGTATGCTGATGACCCACAGCTCTCTTCCCATTCCATCTGAATCTGGAGAGGCTGTGAAGGTGTTGGAGTGGTGCCTGGAAGCATGATACACTGGATGGAGGCCAATAAACCAAAGCTCAGTTTTAGTAAGGCAGATGAGCTGTGGGTGGCTGGTTCCTATGTCTTGTAATTAAGTGAATGACCTGCTTTGGGAGGGGTTGCACTTCCTCTGCAGGCACATGTTCATAGTTTGGGAGTACTCATGGATTCCAATCTGTCACTGAAGTATCAAATACCTTCTGTGACTTGGAATGCTTATGCCCAGTTTAAACTACTTTGACAGCTGTTGCCATTCCTGAATGGTGATAGCTTGGTCTCAGTACTTCATGCTGTAGTAAACTCTAGTCTGGACTACTGCAATGTGCTCTACATGTGACTGCCCTTGAAGATAATCCAAAAGTGGCATGTGCTACAATAAGAACCCCGCCCCCATATATGCTTTATAATGTTTTTTATAATTATTTATTGTTTTGTTTGCTGCTCTGGACTTCTTTGGGGTTGGTTGGGATAAAATAATACTATATGATTAACATAGGTCTGTCATGTTAATAATTTAAAAAGTGTAAGTCTGAACTGAAATATTACATTTAATTAAATTAATAAAGTGAAATTGGCAGTGTTTAAAATTCATCTGATCTTCCCCTTCCATTTTTTATTGTTTTTTTAGCAAATAGAATGCATAATTAGATAATTACTATTAAACATTCTTATAGAGAAGTATGTCAAAAGCAATTTTTCCCAGTTTCATTACCATTTTTATGTAGTTGTGAAATCTAGCATTGAAAAGTAGCCTAATGAATATAAAATATGATGCCAGAATGTTCTATTTTTTAGGTCGTATGGGTATAAATTTTCATCATCCAGGAACAGATAACATTATGGCTCTCAATAGTAAGTTTACATTTATCTTCTTATAATGCATTTTATATAATTTGGCTATACTCAATATGCTTTTAAATATTTGTCTTTTGGGTACAGTGAGGAGAAAGTAAAAATAGATGAAAAGTCTATGTACATTTAATCAGTCTCTACTGCTACTATAATGTGAAACAAATCACAGAACACATCTATGGACACAGAGGTAATATTTGATCAGATGCTGATTTTGTGGAGATCCCTTATAAAATCATGAGGATCCATAATAATCTGTGCCTTATATCCATGTTCCCATGACAGTGCTGGAAATACCCAATCTGTGATTTTGACAATGCAATCAGTGGAGATGGATGTGATTTGAGATTTAATGGTGATTATTGGTGGTGTGTAAAATAAAAATGCAGCTTTGAGAGGATGTTTTGCTGAATCTCTCATGCATGTCTCACCTCTCTTTCTCTGACTCCTGCAGAGCACCATTTTCCTGCTCCCAGTTTTCCAGATTGTCCCCCTTTATACTTTATCCATTCTCAGTCAGTCCACTTTCTATTCTGCTGCTCACCTGATGATTGAAAAGCATATAGAGCTAACTGACGAAGTAGAAGTGGCCACTGTTCTGGCATCATCATCACTTTGAACATAACTTGCAGAAAGGCTGCATGCAAAACTTTATAATTAAGAACAATGCTCCTTCATTTTCTTGTACTTTTCAAATGTGGGGAGGGGGATAGTCACCTTTGCCATCTCACGACAAATGGGGAGTGGGGGAGGGCTCAGAGGCTTTGCAGGTGCCAGAGGAAGTCATAATGGGTGTCGTTGTGCCCATGGACGCCATGCACATAACCCCAACTTTAAAACCTCTCCCAAAACCAGTAGTACGGGACTGTGGAATGGACTCCCTGTCCTTCCCCGGCGGTTTTTAAGCAGAAGTTAGATGGCCGTCTGTCATGGATGCTTTAGTTGAGATTTCTGCTTTGTAGGGGTGTGTGTGACTAGATAACCCTTCCAACTCTACAGTTTTATTCTATGTGAGGCATAGGAGTGTCTTTCTACTACTGTATGTCACCTCATTCACTTAGTCCAGTATATGCAGATCCCGCTATCTGCACGCTTGCTATCTGAAAGATCAGTTATCCACACTTAAAGGATTATGCCCAAATATCACTCAGCAGGTTCACCTGTCTGAACAGCTGACTTCCTTACTTACTTCCTTGTTTGTTTGTGCTTTGTTGGTTGGAAGCAGCCATTTTCCAGAAGAAACCATGGAGAGAGGAAGAGGGGAGCGAGATCAGACAAATCAGAGAGCAGGAGAGATTGGACAAATCAGTTTTGTTTTTTTATAAAAATAAAAAACTTTATCTCTCTTTTGCTGATTGGCTGCAGCCATTTCAGGAACAAACCATGGGGGGGGGGGGGAACAAGAGCAGACAAATCCTGCGTTAGAAATATTTCCATAGGAAATAATAGAAATTGTGGACATGTTATGTCAGGGGTTGGCAAACTTACCCGGCCTCGGGCCGGTTCCTCCGGTGCCGATTGTGTGGCGGGCCAGAGGGCGGGGAAGCGTGCGCCCATACACGTGCGCACACACTATTTCTGGCACACTTCTAGGTTGGCGGAGCACTGGAAATAGCTTGTGCGCATGCGCATGGGCCTCCTCTGACCTGGAAGTGCACCGGAAATGATGCTTGTGCATGCGCTCAAGCTATTTCCGGCTCTCCGCCAACTCGGTGATGGGCAGCCGCACCACGCCAGTAAAAGCAGGCCGCGGGCAGCGGGGGGCATCGTAGGCCGGATAATTGGCTCACTTGGGCCGTATCTGGCTCACGGACCTTAGTTTGGGTACCCCTGTGTTATGTGAACAGTTGCTGAATGAAAAATTTCCAGGTAATGCATTGTGTTCAGTAAGCAGGACCTGCATGTACAATGCAGTGCCTTTTTTAATGTAGTGAAACATTTTGGGCTTCAGCAGCCTGAGAATTATGCCCTGTTCAGGTCTTTAACTCTAACACCATATGTTGGGAAGGCAAGAACAGTAGCTTTACAATACTTGTTTATTGATTAGTGAAGGGCATTCTGCATATGCTCAAAGGCACACATTTCTTCACACCAGAATATTGCAGCATGATGGTTTGCAGTGACTAAAGGAAAAACATGGCTGATGCTTAAATTCCTTCTGGCCTTCCTCTTCCCTTGCTTAGGGGGTAGCTTTTGTGGTATGTCTAGATGTTGTGGCACTACAACTCCTATAAGCCATAGCCAGAATGGCAAGTTTTCAGGGTTGGTGGGAGCTGTAGTTCAACATCATATTGACTATCCCTGTCTTAACATAGTTCTGAGGTAATTCCCCACTGTAAACAGGGACAGCAGCAAAATAGTATCCAAGAGATGTCTCTCTAATGTTCTGCCTAAAGGTTACCTAATAGAACCAATATCACCCTGGTGTAGCTACAGGCCACATATTAAATGTTCTCTAATTTTAGCTAAGTTCAATTGTGAGAGTAAATATTAAATAAAACTGATCCGTTTGTGCTTAAACCTACTTCAGAATCCAATGCTAGACATGGTTCAGGGAATGAGGCCCTTGCAGGCTGACCTCATCATTTGAGAACAGAGTCACACTAATATACAAAATCTCTATTGCAGGATAAATTTTAGTAACATGAATGTGTTCTGTAACTATACACAGATCTGGTTAACTTAACATGTAATGCTAAGCCAAACCAAGGCTTAGCACAAATGAGCAAACCTGCTGGATCTCAGAGAGATTGCAGCTGCTTTGCTCCTCTGGTCCTGCTGCTGCCCTGCTGCGAGTTAATGCATGGTTTGGCTTAGCATTATGTCTGAATCCAGGCTTGTGGTTTATCTCCCCTAGACAAACCACAAGTGGTAAGCCATAGAACAAACCTTGGCTACTGTTTGGGGTTCATTAGGAGCAAGATAAATGTTGGAAAAGTTGGCTTTTAGTGTAGTTGACTTTTCCAGTATAACTGGAAGTTAGACTCTGGAAAAATCAGCTATTAACAAACATAAGACATGCTATCCACAGCACTCAGTTGATTTTTTCATAGGAAGTTACTTCAAACCAAAGAATTAGATTTAGATGTGGTTTGTGCACTTTTGCCGTGCAGTGACTTGCCAACTTGCTTCTTTTCCCTATTCCAGTAGACAAACGGAGGAATGGGTTGAAATATATTTTTGATTGATAGTATTTAGTTGACCGAGATTAATTAGCATTTTCATTATCCAAGCATTTTTTGTCCTTCCTTCCCTAGTTCCATGGAAACATTTTACTAACATATTATTTTCTTTATGGTATCATTTAAATTTTTTGAGGGGGGGGAGTTATGGTTGTAAGTTGTTTTTAATTGTTTTTAATCTTGTGTTTTAATGTTGTGATCCACCCTACGACCTTAGATTGAAGACTGGATAGTTAATAAAAATTATTCATCATCATCACCATTATTCATTTCATTTCTATACTGCTTTATATTGTTAAGAAAAAAAATCTCATTGGTTTACAAACCTACATTTAAACACCAAACAAAGCAATCCAGAATAAAACATTATTGAAGAAAGTCAAAGTATAAAGTATACATTCAAAGCAACATAATTACCAGGAAACTAAAATATTACCTTAAAGATTTAAAACATTACAGAGGAGAGCAACTACAGAATATACATTTAACACAGCAGAATTAACAAAAAACAAAACAAAACGAAACCCTTAAACATTACAAAAGAAAACTTTACTAGAAGGCAAATAAAAATGCACTCTTAAAACAGCATAATTAGCAAGAGAATAAAAGACAGTCATACCTCTGGTTACGTTCGCTGCGGGTTGCATTTTTGCGGGTTGTGAATGCGGCAAACCCGGAAGTGTTTACTTACGGGTTTCGCCATGCGCAGAAGCGCAATATTGCCGCTCGGGATGTGGACTTTTCGGGGTGCAAACGGCACCCCGGAACGGATCGTGTCCGCCACCCGAGGTACCACTGTATTATCATAAGCATAGAACATACTTGCATCTGTTGCTACCAACCACTGTTCATGGCAAGTGGTGGCTGTGGAAGTTCAGGTTTGATGACCTGGGTTTTCCCTAAGAGGCAGCCAAAATCATCTCTCATCTCTCAACTTTTGTAGCTGGAATGAATCAGGGCCCCACCCTCCCAGGCCACGTAGAAAAAGGCCTGCAGGCCAGGGAATGGGCTGTCCAAATCAAATAGCCAAGATGGTCTCCGGCCACAGTTTTCTGGTACTTCTGAACCAGTGAACTATGGGCTCATCCATACTGTTGTCTAATGTGGCTAGTGTAAGCTTCCTATTCCTTCATTATTTCTCTGTTGTCCAAATGACATTCTCCTCCAAATCACTGCCTTCCTGCACTTCCTTTTCCTTAAGTCTGGATTTTCTTATACCTGGGATACTTCAAAAAGTGGAGGAAAGGAATGATGAGCTCTGGAGTGGAACAGTATTCAGGGTCTCAGATAGTGGCTGTTGAAAGGTAAACAGGATCTTGTGTAAGTTCAAGGATGGATAGTGGTGAATGGTTGGTGGATAGGAAACAGAAGCTGTAGAGGAAACGTTTGTTCAAAGGATGAGATCCAAGATGTTCAGAATGGAAGAGAGAATAGAGATAAGATGCCATTGGGTGTTCAATTTAAGACCCATGTGATGCTCATCTTGCAGAACCAGTAGGCATGGGGAATCAGCTTTGGAAGGGTGAAGGCACTTGTGCAAAAACCAACTGGTGGACCTCTTCAACTTTAACATGATAGAGGTGGAACATAGATGATCTGTGTGCCACTAAGATGATATAAATCACCTCCCTTGACAAACAAAATTTTGATTTTTTGATTAAGTGGTTTATAAAATTTCTTAAATATTATTGTGGCTTTCGTGGGTTTTTTTTAATTGCATTTAATTTTTAAAAGCTGATGCTTCTGAATGATGATAATGTAGCATTAGGTTGGTTCTGGAGGCAAGTGCCAGAAGGTGATGGTGGGAATCTATTGCTCTGCCCCTTGGCCCTTTCATTAATTGGATACCACAGGATTCCAACTTCTTTCAGTCCTTTTTTTTTAAAGTTGGCACCTAAAGCACAAAGAAATGCGATAAATAAAAGCATTTCAAAACTAGCTATAATTTCTTCCCTCCCTCATCCTATCCCTTGCCAAGGGGAACAATGATCAGTGAAACAAAAGAAATAACACATTAAAAGAAAAGTTACATAACCTGCCCCACCCCATATTTATGCAAACATTAAATCACATGAAGTTTTCTTAAGAAATCTAAGACTTTGGAAAAACTCAAGGAATCTTTGCCAAATACTTTGAAATTTTTCCAGATGGTCACACTTAAGATAAATAACTTTCTCTTTCACAGCCATGTTGGTAAAATCTTGTGTCCAAATTTCTGGATCTGAACTAGCTTAGCACAGCAGGACCAATTGTGTTTAGCTTCAGTTTCTGCACATTGAACCCAAGCTTTCAGATGTTTGTTTGGCCCCGATAGATGCGTTAAGTATCCTAAAATTTCATATATAGAGCATAGATTAAATGGCATATTTAAGACTATGTGAATGAATGCCAGTGCGGCATTCCAAAAGTTGAGGCTGTGAAGTATGTGCGTCCCTCCCAAACTGCAACCCTGCCCTGTTTCTCAATAGCTACATGAAATCTCTGAGTGAAGTCATGTGGAGTTCCAGGCTGAAATATTATCAGAGCAAAGTATCCTCAGCATACTATCTCATTAGTTTCTAGGAAGACTGTGGGCTTATGAGACCTGAGCATAATACTCCAATCTTGTGTGGTCTTTGGGCTCAACTCTGCAGGTTTTTCTTTTAAACCCCTAAACTGCTCAGAACTGGAGCAGTTCTTTTTATATGTTCCCTTCCATGCACGCCAGTCACGCCACTTAAAGCTAGTGATCACTGACTTCCTCTGCTGCCTGATTATTAATGTTCATTTACTGCTGCTATGTTTTGTTGCTATTGCTTTTTATTGCTGTTTCAAAAATATTTATTATATTTAAATTTCTATATTTCTATTTTATTTGTTTGCTGTAAGCTGCTTGTGCTTATTAAAGGACAAGTGGGATAAAAATTTCTAAAATTTTACTACAATTGATTAGGTTTGTCTTTGAGGTAGTAATTAATATTTTTCAAGTTTCTAGAATGAGCAACCACTTTCAAGCAAATGGAAAGTCACTTTTCTTGCCAGTTTAGTTCTTACACAGCCCACTTTCCACCAAGGGTTATGGAATCCATAGCTGAAACAGTAGAACAGCAGAACATACCCATTTAAAAAATAAACAGAGTAAGTCATATTGCAAGTAATCCCATTGTCATTATTAAATTAAGCCATTTGATTCATTGGGCCTCCTCTCTGAATGTGGCTCACTTGGCTTACAACCATTTGAATTCTGTTAAGTTTATCTATGTTGTGTGAATGTGAAAATGAGCTACATATTGGCTAGAAGAGTCAAATCTCCTTCAGCTACAATGCCAAAAATGTTCGTTTTGCAGTCATGAGCTATTCACTATTTTTATTTGGGAAGTGCTTTCTGTTTGCCACATAGATTAGGATGTCCATTAAGCTAGCTCCATAGAAAGGATTATTAGTCTGTCTGAATTCCATAAAGTTCTGTGTTTAAATTATGCCCCCCTCCGTAAATATAAAAGCACCTTTGGACAGTATCCCCCACCTACCCAGCCTGCCTGCATTTTTCTCTGTGATAGAAGAGAAATACACAGAGAATACAAAATTCAGAGATTGCTGCAGCAGGGAGGCAGCAATCAGAAAATGAAAACTGTATCCATTTGCTGTTCTCAGTGTGATAATAGACACTGCATTTCTAGGACACGGGTCGCGCTGTGGTCTAAACAACAGAGCCTAGGGCTTGCCGATCAGAAGGTTGGCGGTTTGAATTCCCGCAACCAGAAGGTCGGTGGTTTGAATCCCCGTGACGGGGTGAGCTCCCATTGCTCGGTCCCTGCTCCTGCCAACCTAGCAGTTCGAAAGTATGTCAAAGTGCAAGTAGATAAATAGGTACTGCTCCGGCGGAAAGGTAAACAGCGTTTCTGGCCAGTAAAGCGAGATGAGCGCCACAACCCCAGAATCGTCCACGACTGGACCTAATGGTCAAGGGTCCCTTTACCTTTACCTTCTAGGAATAGTCTGTGTGACTAAAATGCAGAGATGCTATGTCAGGTGCTATTGTGGGAGCTTCATAAAGATTCAGCTGCATAAAGCAATGTATAGAAATTCACACTAACCCATTTAATTAACTCAGAGCTTCATTTACCAAATGGCTTGCTTCAGTTGTCTGCCTCAATCAGATAAGCACCCTTCTGCTGTTTTTTCTACTACATTTAGTAACTCATGTACTATTATCATAGCTCAGTTTTGTCAAGGTTTGTAAAAAACAAACAAACAAACAAACCCCACTTTGGGGGCTGTAGTTTTTTTCTAAAAAATAAAATAAAAAATACGTTGAACATTTTTATAAGAATTAGAGTTTTCTAGTGTGTTTCCTCATTGACATTATTTCACCAAGATCTGAGATGAAAACTGAAGATAAGTGTTGCTGGGAAATACAGATATGCGTGCGCACACAACTTTTAGTTCTATGTCTAGCCATTTAAACAGATACTCACAGGTTTTGACAATGCACATGGCTGAGTTTTCAGTGCTGTATATATTTATTTATACTGAGTTTTATGAGGAACTCTTTTAAAAATGCTTTCTACATAAAAACCACTAAAGACAGGCATCTGGATAAATCCTCTAGACACCTACTACAGATTCTTTGCTATCAGGGAAATGTGTTGCCCAGACAGTGCTTCTCTCAGTCACTAACACTAGGACTGTTTGAATTACTTGAACTACTTTCTTCAAAAGCTGAATTTTACAGAAAACAATATATATAGTAATTACTGTTATGCCAATACCCACTATATTTTTCTGTATTTACATGCAGCCAGGAGCTATGGGCGGAGACGAGGTAAAAAAAATATTTTAAATTTTACTGAATATGGTGATGGGAACAGCAAATTGAGGCTATGTACAGCTGGTTATTTCTGTGGGGCAACAGGAGTGTCTTCCTCTTGCTGCCATAGTGGCACTAGTCCCAATACTGAATATATAGCTTTATAGTTATATGAACATAGTGGAGAAGTGTTTTTGAAAGGAGAGAGATTTTGTTTGTTTCTCTTAAAAACAGGGTGGATTTGATTCAAATCAAACTGATTTAAATCACGATTTAAATCACTAGTCAGTAAGGCTCAGGGTGGATTTAAATTAAAAAATCTGATTTAAATAAAAAAAATCCACCCTGAGCCTTACTGACTAGTGATTTAAATCGTGATTTAAATCAAATCCACCCTGCTTAAAAAGCACAGTGCTGTAGTGGTAGACAGTAGCTGCTGAACTGTCCAAAGAAAAATATTCAAGAAATGTTGATATATTGCTAATGGCAAACAAAGTTGAACTATTTTCAAAGACCTATGTGAACAGGTGTGGATCAACATCTATGATCTCACATGCTTTCACAAAAAAATAAAAAATTGAACTGTTCAGTTTTCTATTTTTTTTAAAAAAAAATCTGTTACTTTTAAGCATGTGAGATTATAGATGCTGATAAAAAATATCAAACATTTGCCTAGAAGAGGCACACCAGAGTATACATGTATTGTACCACTGTTTCTGTGCTTTTGGGGACTTATGGAGGTTTTTACTTTTTCCCAGGCACAGCTCTTAAAGCTATGACCCATTTCAGTTTTCACCAGAGACTATGATAGGCCTTAATAAAATGTGTATATACTGTGGGTAACAGATTCTGTTTCTGCAATCATGCAATAAAGATTTCTAATTGCTTATGATTAATTTATCACAAATCATTGTTTTGCTGCCAATTTTCAAAGTTCTTATTTAACACTTGAAACTGAACTTGAGTCATTTAACACATGCACATATTCTGCCTTGATGGTTTTTCAGTGATGCAGTATGTTTTATTACATTGTTGACGGAGCAGCTTCAGTTTAAAGTTATGCTGCGTTATTTTTAAAGACCAGGCTTCTCATTTTAAATTTGAGAGAAAGGTTTCAGCTGAAATTAGCATGTTAGTCTTGAAGTTTCCTAGGAGAGAGAGAGAGATGGGGGGGGGGAGGGCTACTGTGGCCCTTTAAAGGAGAACGTTAGTCTTACTGGTTTCTGTGCAATCCCACATAAGGCTTTTGTGTTTACATACAGCCAACTTCAGCACCTAGGTCAGCAAACTTTTTCAGCAGGGTGCCGGTCCACTGTCCCATAGACCTTGTGGGGGGCCGGACTATATATTTTTGGGGGGAGGGAATGAACAAATTCATATGCCCTACAAATAACCCAGAGATGCATTTTAAATAAAAGGACACATTGTACTCATGTAAAAACACCAGGCAGGCATCACAAATAACCCAGAGATGCATTTTAAATAAAAGGACACATTCCACTCATGTAAAAACACGCTGATTCCCAGACCGTCCGCGGGCCAGATTGAGAAGCCGATTGGGCCGGATCCGGCCCCCGGGCCTTAGTTTGCCTACCCATGACCTAGAGCATAGATAAAGAACTTTGTGACCCTCCAAATATTGTTGGAGTCCAACTCCCACCATCCCCAGTCAGCATGATCAATGTTCCCCAAAACTGCTGTAGAGCCAAGGGCCGTCCTTGGGGTACATGCTTAAGAGACCATTGGCTGTACTTTTGTGCTTGGATACTTCATGATGAAAAGAAAGTCACAAATGTTGATTTTCATAAGCCTGTTTGACAGCACAGATGACCACTTCAAGAAATGTTGTTACAGGTATCAACCTCCTCGCTCCCTCCCAAAATATTGCCATGCTCTCTGTCTCTAACCAGTCTACTCAGTCACCAATTCCAGACTTGAATAATATGGCCAAACACCATATCTGCCAATCATTCCAACGATGTGCCACTGACTGGCTGACCAGTGAGGGCCTACAGGATTTCATGCTTCTCAAATTTCCATATCAGCCATGACATGGCTGCAATCCTAAACACTTAGCTGTAAGTAAGTGCCATTAAAATCATAAGTAAGTCCCGTTAAAATATTTCTTCGTAGACATATTTAGCAATGCAATGTTAATATACTAAGGGCTAGAGTAAAAAATATCTTAGTCTCGTGTGCAACCTTCTATTTTAAAAGGCACAAATATTATCTCTCTTTGAAATATAAACACTGAAGAAAACTATGTGGAGCAGGGAACACCTTAGCAACTGGATCCCCCACCCCCGCCCCCAGCTAAGCAGAGTTTGTTAGTTAATCAAAACTATTAGAAGGAATATTCTCATAGTTCATATTCTAACTTGAATAGGGAAGTTTTCTGATTTTTGTATCTGCCTCCTTTTTCTCTCTCTTACGGCAGTGGATACCTGGCTTTTCCCATCATTTCTAAGCAGGGTTACATGATGGTGCTTGAGCCTGGAGGGGGGAGTATTAGATCTGAGACAACTCCCATTTTCTACTTATATTTCATTGCTATTGTTCTGCATGCATGTTACACTTTTCTGTCCTTTTCATTTCTGGTTCTTAACTAAATATTGAATTGTTTCACTTTTAAAATTAGAGTTGTGAATGCAGGATAACTGTTCCCAACACCATTATCTAATTAAGAGGGAATGCAAGAACACACACATTTCAGTTCACCAAATGAGAAAGCAAAACAACCAACGCATTATAGAGTCATTATCCTAGTCTCTATTTTCTTTTACTGAATTTTAGAGAAAATAATAGAGAAATTTTGAGTCATCTTGCGCGTCAAACTTCTGTTGTTGTTTTACTCACATGTAAAATGCCATTTTGAAAAAAACTGTTTCCAGATAATGAAACTTTGGGAAATTGTATTTAAAATGATAATAAAACAGGTTTATTAAGAATGAAAAAAGTTTGTAGGTTGACATTTTCATGGAATAAATGTTGCAGTTGTCTTTGGGATTGCTGATGCATCAGTGCCATGGATACTTATTGGTTAACGATGCACACGCATGAAGCAAGATGCCTTCTATTTTGGCACCAAGTCTATGGAATAGCAAAATGTATTTAGAGTGTTTTTGGGTGCTGATGCTTAGTATTGTGCTAGAAACATTTACAACTTTTGACCTACTGGATTTTCAAGCAACTTAAATGATTTTTGTTGCTTATAAAATTGTTTAGCTAGTATTTATTATTTTAACTGTCTTGATAATAATTTTTGATAGAAAGGGATACAAATACCTTAAATAAACAAAAATCTAGAAAGACCCACAGGGTTAAGACTATCTACAATTCTGAACTAGTGTAACATTTTAAAGTGAAAGCTGAGATGACCAGCATTCTTTCTAACAAGCTTCCTTGTCAAGATAAAATTTCACCGAGCAGCGCTGACACATGAACAGGGATAGACGGAAGAAACTAATTATTGATGAAAATGTTTTCCAACATGGACTTGGATCCAAAGATAAGTTAATTTAACCAAAGGAAGTTTACAGAAGGAAAATTTCATGTTCCTTACAGCCACCTGAACCTCCCAAAAATCTTTTTCAGAGGTTTTGGCATGCGGCATTGGGGGCACTGCAGGAGGTGAGGAATTGAGTAGAACTCTGTCTGATTTGGGGCAGTCCTCTACTCCTTTTGCACACCCCATCCATACCCCTTCCTACATTTTTTAGGAAGGCCCTCTGATCCTCTGGAGTGACTCTGGAGTGGGGCACAGGTGGGTATTTGAGGAGAGGAGGGTGGGCATGCAAAACTTTTCTTCCATGCACTTAAGTTTTTATCTTGCGATCCAACCCATAGTTTTTGAGTGTATCCAAAATAGGAATTACAGTGTGATTGGATCTTGCAAGGGTGTTATGTTCTGCAGTGGTGTGTATACACAAAAACATGTACAGTATACTTGAACTGCTCCCACATGACCATCCCTACCTTCCAAGCAAGGCAGAGAGCATCCCAGAGCCCAATAAGCAAGTCTGAAAACCAAGTTACAAAATGACTTTTTAAGCTCTCTACCTTGCATGCGATTAATTTGTGGGCTTTGAAACAGACAACTTTCAACTGTGCAAGGTTGAAATCATGCAAGTTAATTGTGCGTAAGATGTGATCATACTATATTGGCTACTTACATTAATTAGGACTTGCTCGTGCTTCCACATTATTTCCTGCATTTTAGGATGAAATTTTCTTACGCATCCAGCATTTCTTCAAAGCAAGCACCTTAGCACGGAGTGTTCCTCCAAGTGTTTAAATTTGTTCAGGTGTTTAATACAGCTGGCCCTTTAAAAACTGTTTAGTTTCCTAAATTTATACTATATTGCCCATTATAATTATTATGAACATTCCAGGTGACAGAATAAGAGATTAATCTTCTGTGTTTGATTTTTCTTACAACAACAACAACAACAACAACAACAACAACAACAACAACAACAACAACAACAACAATTTCCTAGGCAACTAAAACATAGATGCTGGACAAAATACATTAACATTGACAAAATCCTACCTGCAGGCCTACATTCTAATCAATGCTATAAAACATGAAAATGGCTATAGATAAATTTTGTGATCTACAAACAGAATGGGCTACTTTATCATCTTTTATATCCTCTTTCCAAGCTAGCCAGAATTAATTTCTGAACTCACTTGACCACTGTGTGTATTGTGTGCATCTGGATGAATGAGTAAGGGGGTCCCAACATTACCCTCGTCATCTGCACATGTTCAAACCGGTCATTGCTGGTAACATGCTTGACATGTACAGTATTGATATCAGAAATGACACTTATTCACATGTATGGTTGGAGGATCAAGTACATATTTAAAAAATTGTGTGGCGGTTGGTTGGTTGGTTGGCATTTGTCTATGCCATCAACTCCAAGGCATGTGGTAAAGCCCCAGGAAAGGACAGAATCCCAACAGAAGTGCTGAAAGCAAACCTCAACTCGTCCCTCATGATGCATGGTGATCATATAATTATTATTCACAGCATCTGAACCCACCTATATTTGACACAGGTGTCTTACATCATTAATTTGACACTTGTAGACGCTTATCTAGAGTAACAGTGTATTATTGGTTAGTGATCTGTTCAAGTCATGGTGTAGTATGTGGTAGAGGTAGGCAAGAGAATTTTTTTGTACTCATCTGCAATATAGAATTCACTTACCTCTGGCTACAACAGTGATAGCATAGCATGATAGAAGGGATTTTAAAAGCCATTGGGGGGGGACGGACGGACATGAACTGCAACATTTTAAAACACTCTTAGTTTGTTTATTGAATATGTCTTTCCAGAAAAGTGTAATGTTATGACTTCTAATACACTACAACATTTTTTGCAGGTCGTTCTTCACTCTTTCCATTCGAAGATGGCTTCTTAGATGACAGTCATGGTGACCAGTCTTTATCATCGGGTCTTAGCTCTCCAACCCGCTGTCAAAATGGTGAAAGAGTGGAACGTTATTCTAGGAAGGTGTTTGTTGGAGGTCTGCCTCCTGACATTGATGAAGGTACTATGAAATAGTAATGTGCCGTGTGGTGGGAGGAAGGGAATTGTCATTTTCCTATAAGTTCCTTTTCTAAAGGTCTTTACAACTTTTTTTATATATAGATGAAATCACTGCCAGCTTTCGTAGGTTTGGACCTCTTGTAGTAGACTGGCCTCATAAAGCTGAAAGCAAGTCATATTTTCCACCTAAAGGTAACCAGGTTAATATAAACCTTCTGGTGCATGAAAATGTTCCTTCTATGTGTGAATGTTATTTTTAAGTATACATTTTTAAGTGCTTGAAGTATTTTTAAATTAAGCTGCTTCTGATTGTAGAATATGGAATGAACATGAAAAGGTTGTCCTTGTAACAGTATATTTTGTAGAAATGAATTTAGAATTTCAGCACATGGGGCTTTGTATGTGAATAGTTTCTTTCTTCTCCTCTTTTCCTAAAAACATATGTGGTTCTTGGCTTTTTCTTTTGGCTTTTCAAAGTTCTTTAATCTCTCTTGAGCATGTATACACGGAAACTCTAACAAAGTGCTAGATGCAATATCATGGTGTTTGCTAGTATTTTAGGACATAAATTCATAACCATTTACATGAGTGTCCAGCATCTGAATTGTTTAAAAGAGCTTAAAGTTGTTGCAATGCTAGTCCATACAAGACTTCATAGTCACAGGCATACTGTATAGGACAGGAGTAGCCAGTGTGGTGCCTTCCAGATGTTACTGGACTACATTTTCCATCACCCCTGATGATTAGCCTAGAAAAATGTATGCCATTTCAATAGGTCGTATTTTGGGCTGTGAACATACATTTCTTCTTCTCTAGCTGGGTTGAGCTAATAGTAAGTGCAGCATCTCTAGCAGTAATATTTTTGAGAGCATGCTGACTAATAAGATTCACGATTCCTATTCAAACTATTGGGCTGATCGCTGGAGAATCATCCACTTGGTAATTGTTTATGTTAAAAACAGTTGTATTTTTCCAAAATGATTTTTAACTATAGCAAGGAATGATGCAATGGATATACAATATAAACATGTGGATGAGAAAACCAAAATGAATCAGTTAACCTGCCAGTTTGATTGCAAAGTTTAAAGATGCCTTTCCCCCAAAGAGCATTTGCAGAAGGCTATGATTTTATTTTAATTTTATCATACAGGCCTAGGGTAAAGTCAGTTTCTGCTTTACCAAGTGATTCCTAATAGTGTGTGGGTTTCAGAGTTGCCTTTGAGCTCACATAAAGAATTGCAGTCCAGGAGAGACTCCTTCCTGGGGGAAGGGTGGGGTTTATTTTTGCCTCTTTCCCTCCCTCTGTAGCATCTCTTTCACCATTCCACAGATTTCTGCATCCCCATAGGGAAGATTTTCAGAAGAGACGGGGGTCTGAAGGAGCAGGGGGAGAAGGAATTGGCAAAAATCACTTCCCTTCTTTTTCCAGCAGAAGCATCCCATGAGTACATGGGAACTATGGAGCCAAGCCAGCATGTTTCCTCTTGCTTTAGTTTTAAAAAATACCTATTGCTGAACTGCAAAAGGCTTTAATTGTTACTGTTGGAAGCAGTTTAAACTACCTTTGAAGAAACTAAATCTTCTTGAGTAAGATCTATTTTAGCAGAAGACAAGGAAACAGTCTTTTCCTATTTTTATCATGGTTCTAATGTGGGAAACAGCTTTCAAAGCCCCTGCCAGTTGCCCTGAATGTCTGTCTGAAAGTGCTAAAGAACACTCGGTCACAACTGTTCCAGATTATTTATAACTGACTTCTGAGCTGTCAGAGCTTTCAGCACAAACCCTGTAGCATGAATATATTAAACTCTGTTGGTCAGGTAAACTTGGAAACAGGTACTTGACAACTGCAGTACCATTCCTTCTGTGTTCAAAAGGCTGGTGCCTTTGCAGGTATGTTCACATTCTTATGTCAATAGTCTTTGTTATCATGTTTCTAGCTCCTCTTGAGCGCTCTTCTCACCCGTCACTGGTTGTCAGGATGCTTAAAAAATAACCTTGCCAATGTTTCCTGCGATAAACATCTATGCCAGCTAGCTAAGAGTACTTTTTACTGTATCCTTTGCAGCATTTTGTTTTCTCGAGGCTTGTAAATATTTTAAAAGTTTATCTCAGGCTTATAACTGTAGTTGTGCAACACCATGGGTCACACCCCTTTTCTGTAAGTGTTTTGAATCTTCTAGTTAACCCACCAAATCTTTAACCATCCAACCAGCATTGTCATATTCCAACTCCCTTAAGTGAAGGGGAGTGTTTGTGTTTTGATGGCACAGAGACACTTGGCAAGTACTGCTCCTTTTATTGGCTGTAGTGCCATAGTGTGAAAAGCTTCTTCATGTCACCCAGCAGCTTTTTGGGTTAAAGACTTGGAATCCTACCAAAGGTCTGCTTGCCATCTAAAGTTGTATGTTCCCATTTCCGCCTTAGTTTTGGAGTGGTCAACATTAGGGAAGTCTTTGGTTGTATTTCTGGAATTTCCACCCACAGCCTATTATTCCCATTGCTTTGTCACCCCCACACTTTTTAATGTGATGAGTATGTACATCTTCAGTCAATTATGTCCCTGTAATTGCTGGGAAACTCCTCTGTCACTTCTTGGTAATGATGGTTCCAAGGTAATTGTTGACAGAAGCCCTCCTGGCAGCGCCACTGGGGCTAGTCAGAATGGAATAGTTGACATAGTTGCAAGGAATACCTGAGCTGCACTGGGAAGAGGATGTTTGTTGCTCCCAGGACAGCAACATCTCAACAGTAGACATGAGATCAACTTAGCCAGGAATTCTGCCATGTAAGAAGTTGTCCACTACATCAGCAGAATCACCACTCCTTGTGGATCTAATTAATAGGAATTTACATCCAAGGTTGTTGAAGCTTTGCATAAGATGTCAGGTAAAGGAAAGAGAATATATACAAAATATTTGACAACTTTCCCCCTGGGTTAGTGGTCCTGTACTGAAAAGCACAACTCCACTCCTTTGGTGTCTTCAGATTTAGGTAATGCATATTGAATCAGCTGCTTTCTCTACTACCAAGTTGTGAAAAACTGCCAACAAGGCATTCAACAGCTACAAACAGCTCAAAGATTTCACTAAAAGAAATCTCATCTTGGCAAGAGGCACAGGGATTGAAAAGTGCCAAAGCTATGGAGCCCCTTCCCCCATTCTTTGTCTTTTCTCCACCCTACTTTTTGACTAAGTTAATTTAAGTTAAGTCACATTCCTGAATACATACTGGCCAACTCTCCCTGCGACAGTGTTAATCAAGAACCCCACTTCACTTTGTTTGTTTTGAATACCTTGCCTTCCTCTCACTATAGTAGCTTGATGATGATCCACCCTGCTTCCAAGTTGAGTTTATTTTACCAGAGTTTTGTGTCTTGTATGAGTTCTGCTGTTTCTTTTCCACATAACATCTGACCTAGCTAGACAATCAAAATCCCCAGATCTTCCCCCAGTGCTCTCCTGTCATTCAAATTCTAAGCCTTACTTACCAGTCAAGTCGCATGTTGCCGAAATACAAAGTTTATTGATACTTCTCTCGACCCCGTTCTTCTTTGTGATCTTTCAGGTACATTGTTATTATTCTACACAAACTCTCGGAAAAATCATCAGGCACTACTACCTACAGATTGCCTCCTTTTTTACTCCTTCCAATGCTTAGGAAGCAGTTGCATAGATGCTATATGTTCCTATTCTACTGATTTAACCAAAAGACCTCTAACTTGTTGTTGAGCACTGTTACTCTGAGATGTTTTACTCCTGAGGTACTAGGAAATGATACCTTAAAGTCATCACTCAAATGTATATGTAATTACTGTTATTTAAACAATCACCACAAATCATTTAAGTATTCATATGGTTTGTATCCTAAGCTAAATGTGCTGCTTATCAAACAGCAATACTATGGATTAAATATTAAATCAAAAAGCTGTAATTGCAAAGGCCAACCATCTTCATACTATGTTAATAAATAGAGTCTTAGAGTGCTAACAACATACCGGCAAGTGTTTTCACACAGTTGACTTCTCGGAATTAAAGCTGAGTCCCTATAGTTGAACAAGAGATTGCTATTTCTGGTCTCTGAGACATTCAAAAAATGGCTTTCACATAGCATTTTACATTCTCCATATTCTGAAGCAGTTCACTGTGAGTGATGTGTGTGTTAGTTCCATCCGTGATTTTGCTTTTGAAAAACTGAAGTAGCATTTGTTGTTTGGAAGATTCTTGGAGTGTACAGTATTATATATTGCTGAGGAATGGGATTACAGTACAGTATGTCCAGGGCAAATGGCAAAGTACTGTATTTTTCTTTGTATAAGAAGCCCCCATATATAAGACGATCCCTATTTTTTTAAACCCAAAATTAAGAAATTGGGCCAGAGCCCAAACTTGAGCTTGGGCTGCCTGCACCAGAGCTCAAACTCAAGCTCGGGCTGCCCTCACCAGAACTCAAACTCGAACCCCTGTGCATTCACCATCTACCATATGTATAAGACAACCCCCCAATTTTTGACTATTTTTTAAGCAAAAAACATCATCATACACAGAAAAATATGGTTATAGAGTTCATAAAAGGTATAACTTAGTTGATGCAGTTGTTCAAATCAAAGTATTTAGTTGCAAACAATTGAGTAAAGTGCATTTTGTGGTTATGGAGATTATTCTGAATACTTTGTGCATAAATTTTCTATGAAGTTATGAAATGCCTGTTCTATTACTTAAAATTTGTATCTCACAATTATTCCTAGAAGAGACTCTGTAGAAGTTACTGTAAAAATCCTAATAGTATTATTTAACATCTGTATAGTGTGTTTAAAATGCTTTATATGCATTATTTTGTTGATGGGGAGAAGTTTGATGAGAGAGGGTTGCTTACTTTAGGCCAGTTAGGAAGTTTACAGCAGAAACAAGATTTAAAGCAGGGATGCCCTGATACAGAATTCATTCTCTTAGCCACTATGCTTCATCATGTAAAAATACATTTGAAAATATAATTGGGTACATTAAATAGCAAGCACAGAGAACATCAAAAATGGTAACAGCCAATAAAAGTAACTTGCATGAGTGCATGATAAAATAAGAGCTTGGTCAGATATGTTTTAGTAAAGATTTGGATTGATCAGTTAATCTAGGTAAGAAAGCAGAGTAATGGAATAGGATAACCAAAGCTCTTTCCTAATGTTGCCTTAAGGGGCATGGGCACAATAAATGTGATTGCTGCAGGGTTTCCCTACTGGCTAACCTGCAGCTGAACTCTTCAAATGCACATGCTGTGAAACATAATCCTCTTTACTGCTGTTGTCTTTCTCCCTACTTCATGTGCCAGGTATGCAAGTGGCACTGTCTAAATAAAAAACATAAATAGATTGGATGACAAAAAGCTTCTGAGTTTTAATTTTTTATTTAAAAAAATGCAAAATTGGTAAAATGAGTTTTGAAGAAGCCTGCATCCTTCAATTTGCATATTACATTATCTTTAAAACCACACAACTCAACTTCAGTTACGTATGAAGTAGATAGTTGTATTTGTCCCCTCAACTTCATCCTGAATGTTATGTATATAAATGTGTGTGTATGTGTGCATGCATAATATATGGGATGATAGCTCTTTCTGTCATCTCTTTACACTTTTAGAATACAAAACTAAAACTTCCTTTTACTATGTTAATGCTAAACTGGTTTCTGAAGTGGTTGGTTGTGTTTCATTCACAGAAATAGAAATGTTATTCTGGAAGTTATTCCACCTATTGCTACCAAGTGCCAAATCTAAATCATACTTTAGGTTTGTTTTTTGTATTGTCTATGAAAGACCATATACTATCTTTAATGTAACACAGTTCAACCTTGCCTCATTGAAATCTTTGTTGTTGTTGTTGTTTGCTAATTCATTTGACTTTGACAAATGCCCTTTTAAAATTGAATATAGCACCTGAACTTTTTACTGTGTTCCTAGTCTACATTTTGTTGCAAATTGTTATGGACTGTACTAGCAGTTAAGTCTGATGCTTTAAAGTTGATGTGATTTTTTGAAAGAAGAGCTGCCTTATAAAGCTAAGGAGAAAAATGTGATCAAAACAGTAATATGAATATGTGTGCATTGATATTTCTATGCAAAAGGATGTAGTGCCAAGAATAACCAAACCATAACAGTTGTTTGTAATGATGGGTGCACTGATTAAACAGTGCTTTTTGTCTTAAAAAATGTTTAGGGGTACTCTCATTCTCCTACTCATATTGAAATACTGCCCCTCAATGAGGCCAAACTTAGATTCACAAAATGTTTAGGGGTATGCGTACCCCTGCATCCCCTCAGAAAAAAGCACTGGATTTAAATCAAGGCAACTCAAATTAATGATTTAAATCAACAAGAAAAATTGGTAATTTAAAGCACTGACTTGAAAGAAATAATTTTGCATGCTTTCTGTAGATGGCATATATTTTAATATTCCCATGTAAGGTTGGTCTTATGACCAGCATCCATGACAGTCTGCAAGGTTAACACTTCAGACATATGCATGTTTACTCAGAAATAAGTCCTCTTGAGCTCAGTGAGGCTTTCTCCCAAGTCAGGAAAATGAAACGGAAAAAGAGAAAAGGAAAAAAAAGAGAGAGAGAGAGATGATCTCTGGTCTGCTTTGATTCACCATCTCATCATTCCCTGCTCTAATCATTTTTACTTGCTCATCAAACATTTGCTGAAGGATGGCAACAGTCACTGGAATGTCCACTGGTGTATTTGCTTGATCTTATTAACAATTCGGTCTCATTACATCTCACATCTCCACTGTAAGATAATCACAGCGTTTATCTGTCTTATCAAAACACATTCCCTTCTCACAGAGGAAGCATGTAGTGGCAAAATTACTTTCGATTTCAAAGCAACACTTTTCGTCATGAAAGCAGAGAATTAAAAATGAAGAAATAAAAATTCTTAGCACTCTGATCCTCCCTTAAACAATTATAACACGCTTTTAGTTCTGCCTTAAGCCTTTTAACAATTGACCCTTCTTAAAGCCAGAAAGGAACCAGAGACCAAATTGCAAACATGCGCTGGATTATGGAGAAAGCCAGAGAGTTCCAGAAAAACATCTACTTCTGCTTCATTGATTATGCAAAAGCATTTGACTGTGTCGACCACAGCAAACTATGGCAAGTTCTTAAAGAAATGGGAGTGCCGGATCACCTCATTTGCCTCCTGAGAAATCTCTATGTGGGACAAGAAGCTACAGTTAGAACTGGATATGGAACAACTGATTGGTTCAAAATTGGGAAAGGAGTACGACAAGGCTGTATATTGTCTCCCTGCTTATTTAACTTATATGCAGAGTTCATCATGCGAAAGGCTGGACTGGATGAATCTCCAACCGGAATTAAGATTGCCGGAAAAAATATCAACAACCTCAGATATGCTGATGATACTACCTTGATGGCAGAAAGTGAGGAAGAATTAAAGAACCTTTTAATGAGGGTGAAAGAAGAGAGCGCAAAATATGGTCTGAAGCTCAACATCAAGAAAACTAAGATCATGGCCACTGGTCCCATCACCTCCTGGCAAATAGAAGGGGAAGAAATGGAGGCAGTGAGAGATTTTACTTTCTTGGGTTCCATGATCACTGCAGATGGTGACAGCAGTCACGAAATTAGAAGACGCCTGCTTCTTGGGAGAAAAGCAATGACAAACCTAGACAGCATCTTAAAAAGCAAAGACATCACCTTGCCGACAAAGGTCCGTATAGTTAAAGCTATGGTTTTCCCAGTAGTAATGTACGGAAGTGAGAGCTGGACCATCAAGAAGGCTGATCGCCGTAGAATTGATGCTTTTGAATTATGGTGCTGGAGGAGACTCTTGAGAGTCCCGTGGACTGCAAGAAGATCAAACCTATCCATTCTCAAAGAAATCAGCCCTGAGTACTCACTAGAAGGACAGATCCTGAAGTTGAGGCTCCAGTACTTTGGCCACCTCATGAGAAGAGAAGAATCCCTAGAAAAGACCCTGATGTTGGGAAAGATGGAGGGCACAAGGAGAAGGGGACGACAGAGGATGAGATGGTTGGACAGTGTTCTTGAAGCTACTAACATGAGTTTGGCCAAACTGCGAGAGGCAGTGAAGGATAGGCGTGCCTGGCGTGCTCTGGTCCATGGGGTCACGAAGAGTCGGACACGACTGAACGACTGAACAACAACAAAAGCCAGAAAGTAGCTCACACACCAGATGTAAATTTGCACCAGCAGATAGAAAACCCCTCTCAGTGATAACTGTCTCAGAGATAATTAGAGAAAGGAAGGCTTTTGCAGACCCTACACCCATTAGGGCTCTTATGTGGGTTTTGGGCACTTAAATCACTCACTCCCATCCGAGTTCCCAGGAGCTGACAACATCTCAGTCTCCTGGCATAGTAAATGGCTTTTTCTGAGCACCAGAGCTTCCCACAGCTCTGAATACCTACACACTCTATGGCAGTGTTTTTCAACCACTGTTCCGCGGCACACTAGTGTGCCGCGAGATGTTGCCTGGTGTGCCGTGGGAAAATTACTTTATATATAGTCAATATAGGCACAGAGTTAAATTTTTTAACATTTGCTAATGGTGGTGTGCCTCGTGATTTTTTTCATGAAACAAGTGTGCCTTTGCCCAAAAAAGGTTGAAAAACACTGCTCTATGGAGCAGCTGCCACAACAGCAGACCACTCCCCCTGTACCAGTTTATCTACTTTCCCTGATGGGCTTCATGACAGAGGCTACACCTGTGTGGAAGCTTCCTCTCCTAATCCCTTTTCAATCCCCTCCTGAGACACAGTGGTGCAGGAGAGGGTGCGGAAGCTCCTAGTCCTTCACTTATCTGACCTGCCTTTTCCTCCTCTTCTTCCAACACATCCTGTGCTACACCTTCCAGTTCTGAAAAGTCCCCTGCTTCCAACTCTTGCCTCCTGGCCTGTGCAGTACCGCACAAATCATTGGCCCCCTCTCCTGAGTCAGACTCCAGCCCCCCTTCTCCCAATCCACACTTGTCAGCATCCTGCCAGTCCTGGACAGGAAATCCTTTTACCCTGACCCTGGTTGTGTTGGGGGCAGCTCTTCAAAGCTCATTGAAAATGGATCAGTTGACACAAATTTCTTCCATGTTTTCAGTGGAGTGTTAAGGCAAAATAGATTTTCTTTATCCCTAGCAATAATTATGCTCTCTCCGTGTTGATTTGTCCTTTTATAGATTAACTTTCATTCTTTACAGAGTACTTCTGTATTTGTGATGCAGAGCTGCTGTTGCTGCATAAATTAGTTTAAAGCTTTAATACAAAGAAGTCCAATAGCAATAAGGAATAATGTCTTTTATGTGGCAATTTTCCTGTGGCTTTGTGACAGGAGGGTACTACATAGGAATCAAGCTGTAAAACTATTTTTTTTTACCTCATCTGAAATGTTTATGCATCATTTCCTTGGCTGAATGAGTCAGCTGGCACTGCAGTACATTGCCACTGCCTAAAGAAACTAGCTTCATAGCCTAATATGCAATATCACTCTTCTGCAGTAGCTAAAGTAAGATTAGTCTCTTCTATTTTGCAATTTCTTTAGCACTAATGCCTTTGATGTTTTTGGAAAGCAAGTCACAGCACAGCAACGCTTTAAATGAAACTCTGCAGATTTTTTTAAGTACCTCTGGGTTCGTATTCCTAAATCAGCTTCTTTGACTTTTCATTTCATCCTTGGATTTTGAAGTACAATTTATTAGTGTTCAAAGCATACAGTTATAAAGTTATAAAATATGCCTGATTCTATAGCAATGACTATTTATGCTAATTGTAACTAATTAAAATAAAAGTTGCCCACATTTCTTAAGGGTTGTATTCAAGTAAGTTATATTCAGAGTAGCCCAATTGAAAAATGTGGACTAACTTAGATGCACTGATTTCAGTGGGTTTACTCTGGGTACGGCTTGGATAAAATACTAAATGTTTTTCTCATGTTTTTCATAAAGAGGGGCCTATATGTCATCTCAATAAATATCATTTTACCGCAGTGGAATTGGGAGCAACCCACTGCTGTGACATTATAAAGCTTGAAAAACAGTTTTAACACACTTTGCAAAGTGTCAAATGTCTGTAATTTAAATGTATTTTTGCTGAATAGCTATGGTCATAGAGTTTAAATGTGTTCTTCCCCATTCTGATCAAATGCAGTAGCTGCCTTGAATAGGAAATTCTATGTAAAACATTTCTGAACAGTGCCTGTGCATATCTATAAGTGATATGTTCTATTGCTGATATGCTATTAACAGTTTAGAAAGATTTCCTGAATTTGCAAATTCAATCTACCGTTTCCCAGTAGAAAAACGCCTTATTTTTTATTTATCTTTATCTGTTTGTGTCAATTCAAATATTAATATTTAGCTATGGATCCAATATATGTCATAGGTACACTTAAAAGAAGGGCTTTTCAGATGCTCGCTTAGCATAGAATTATTGTTTATATATGGAGAGTGGTCTGTCTTTTAGCCTGATCCTTTACCTATGAAGTGGCCAAGAGTGTTCTGTTTTGTTTCATCGTTTGCATAGGATCATATCTAATGGTGAGATACAAATGGAGGAAAACCAGCAAGAGTCTTGCTGTCTTCTGCAGCTCTTAATACTTACTGCAGGGGGTATGGGTGCTGAAATGCTGGTTCAGCTGCATATACAAGTGCTTTGGAGCACACAACTTAAGAGTTACCGTAACACCAAGCCAGCCCTTCTTGCTGCTGACTTTTATGCTGTTGCAGAGGAGGTAAAGTGGTGAGGCGCAGCAGTCCAACATCCTGCAATCACACACTCTACATCTATGCTAGTCCATTGTGATGCTGGTGACAACCTGTGCATGCTCCAGGGTGAGGGAAGCCTTGGAGACACGCAGGTGGTGGGGAGAGTAATCGAGTGGAGGGCAGAGTGGGCAAGTAAGCTGGTTGTGCAGCAGCGAGTGGGTTAAGTGGGAGGAGAGGTGCAGTAGCACAGGCGAGTGTGTGGGGCCTGTGGCAGTTGAGCAAGAGGAGTGGTGGAGGCGTGATGGTCAGTAAAATGAGCAGGGGCATGTGTGTGTGTGTGTGTGTGTGTGTGCGTGCCCGCGCTATTTCTTCCTACAGCTATCAGGCCCACTTTACTTTTGCCTTTACTTATGCCCCAACATAACATTTCTGCTCGTGAAATTATGCAAATACAGCAATAATTAAACCCCATCCTAAGCCTTCATGCAAATAATGCCTGAGGTCAGGTGTAAACAAAATAATTGACCCTGTTTGCGTCTGGAATGTTTGTATATGCCTTGTTTCCACAACAATGTTGTGCCGTGAATCAACTGTGTCCACGGCACATCTGTCCTACAGAATCCATGTCATGCTTTCATTTTAATATTTGTGTATTTAAATGTATTGCTTTCCTGCAAGAATTTATATTTTCTGACTTTATTCCTGTTTTGTAATTTTGTTCTCTTCCAAGGTTATGCCTTTCTGCTGTTCCAGGAAGAAAGCTCTGTGCAAGCTCTAATAGATGCCTGTCTGGAAGAGGATGGGAAACTTTATCTATGTGTATCAAGTCCCACTATCAAGGACAAACCAGTAAGCAAATCAACATACTACCATATATATATATATATATATATAGAGAGAGAGAGAGAGAGAGAGAGAGAGAGAGAGAGAGCTGAAAGTCAACTGCTGTCGTGCAAAAATAGCTGCCTCTGTCCTGTTATTTTGACTGTTATAGTGGCATACAGTGGTACCTTGGGTTAAGAACTTAATTCGTTCTGGAGGTCCGTTCTTAACCTGAAACTGTTCTTAAAGCACCACTTTAGCTAATGGGACCTCCCGCTGCCGCTGCGCCGCCAGAGCACAATTTCTATTCTTATCCTGAAGCAAAGTTCTTAACCTGAAGCGTTATTTCTGGGTTAGTGGAGTATGTAAGCTGAAGCGTGTGTAACCTGAGGTACCACTGTATTGCTTTAGCATATATTGACCATGTTAAACTTCAGTAAATGTCAGAACAATTTAGCATTCAAAAGTCTTTCCTTTGAGATTGTATAATAGATTAATGCCCTGGTCCAAAAAACTGATCCATGTACGAGAGCTTTAGTGAGCACACAAAGCAGCTTTATCATGCGTGTTAATGTACTCTTTATGTGCATCCCTTTCCATGTGCTGGTTAGCTCCTTTCATTTGAAATGTAGATACTCCAATGTAAAAGAAATTATGTGGAATAGTATATGGCTCTTTCGACTGGGTTGTGAGTCAGTTTGTGTATGGGATGTTTCAGCTTGCAAATAACGATTCACCTTACTGTATTTTGCTTAAGTTCCATTGCTGCAGACATAACAGTACTGAATTCTGTAGAGTTGTAGGCAGCCTAGCAGTACTGCATGAAAAGTAGAATATCACAAGTGAATGCTATGTCATGGTGTAAGGCAGTGTATAGGTAAAACACATGAACTGATTTTTCTTCTTAATAGCCTCATCCAGTGTTAATATTTAGTCTAACTTTAGTGAACAGGCTTTTGCTTTGTGTGTGCTCCTGCCGCCACCCCCGTAAGTATGACCACAGTGAGACTTTTGCTTCCATTTTTAAAAAGCCATGGTTATTTGTATCTGAACCTGGACAAACTGACTTGTCTTGTTTGCCTAAACCATAGTTCAATTAAAACTACTTATGATCTTGATTTGTTTCGCAAAATTATAGTTCAGTTTCAGGTTTGGACCTAATGGTGAACCACGGTTACTTGAGAAAAGAAGGTGTACATAAGCCTGAGTCTCATTTGTATAATGCAAAACTGTGTCTGAACCATTGTGTCTGAAGCAGTTCAATGTTAATTACCTAGTATGTAAATTGGAAATTACTCCAAAATTCTCGGTGTATTTGCCGCTATTCACAAACTGATGTGGAGCAGCCTCATCACTGTGGCTAAATGGGAGAAGTATAATATGAACTAGGGGTCAATGTTTGATTCTGAGGAGAATCTAACTCGCCATATTTCCCTCCTTTTAAAATGGGGTGAGGATTGTATGAGTAGAGGGTCTTCAGGGGAACTTGGCTTTGTCATGAATGAAGGTGTGGTGATGAGGGTGCTCTCAGCAGAGAATTTTAAAACAAACCAAACAGGTATTAGAATATTTAAAAATTCTGACTCGATAAAAAAATGCATAGATGTGACAAATCCAGATATTATAAACACCTTCCCAAAGTTCACATGGCTTATAAGGCTTATGAGAATGACTTTTTTGTTGAAACAAAATAGGAAATTCTTTCCAGTAGCACCTTAGAGACCAACTGAGTTTGTTCTTGTTATGAGCTTTCGTGTGCATGCACACTTCTTCAGATAACTGGACTTTTTTGTTGATTGCTTGGTTCAAAACAATTCAAAGACTTTGTCCCAAATTCAGCCATCTGGCTTCTTAAATGGACACAGTAAATGCTTTCTGTTTGGGCAATCCTCTTAGTCTAAGCAAAGGAATTAAGTTCTCTACCAACCACCTTTTCTTCTGTTTTCAGAATGTATGAAATGCTTATTAAATGAATCTTGGCCTGTATTCTACTGTGTAATTGTGTATTAAAAGAAGCAAATAGGAGGAAATACTGTAGATTTATGTGAAAAAATATTGCTCAACCTTATTTCTAGAGGCAGTAAATAAAATAGAAAATTACCATAATTAAGATTAAATTCAGAGACTGTATATGTGGCATTTAAAGGTGGCGCTGTGGGTTAAACCACAGAGCCTATGGCTTGCTGATCAGAAGGTCGGCGATTCGAATCCCTGCCACGGGGTGAGCTCCCGTTGCTCGGTCCCAGCTCCTGCCCACCTATCAGTTCGAAAGCACGTCATAGTGCAAGTAGATAAATAGGTACTGCTCCAGCGGGAAGGTAAACGGCATTTCTGTGTGCTGCTCTGGTTCGCCAGAAGCGGCTTTGTCATGCTGGCCACATGACCCAGAAGCTGGCTGCGGACAAACGCCGGCTCCCTCGGCCTATAGAGCGAGATGAGCGCCGCAACCCCAGAGTTAGACACGATTGGACCTGATGGTCAGGGGTCCCTTTACCTTTACCTTTTATACTCATTGTGGAAGGAAGAAATACAACTGAGACTTTTTGCATGAAATGATTTCCTTTTATTAAGTTTGTAAGAGATATGAGTGAGCAGACTAGATTTTTATGTACGAGGTAAATATTTTCTTAGGCAACATTGTTAAAATAACATGTACATATCTTGTTCTTATATTTTATTTCTGCAAGAAGCTCTGTATGTGCTGCTCACCAGTTTACTAATCCTTAACAATGTTCCATTCAGTGATGAACACCCTGATTGTAAGTTTAGACAACGCTTTTTGCTGGCAAGTCAAATTAGCACGATTTGCTACGCCTGGATGGAACCCAAGAGTTGACTGGATACCATGCTTTTTATTTTATTTTTGTCAGTTTAGCTGTCACATGTAAGACAACCAGTGTTTGGCAATATCTGAACATATTTGAAATCCGGATGATGTAATTTGGGAATCCTAATGGAGGTTTTCAAGCTTACTTTGTATCTTCAAAATTAACAGGCCAGTTTGGTAGACAAAGGTGGTAGTGAGCACCAAGGAGATACAGCATTGGTTAGAGGCAAGCCTGCTGCGTGCATCATTTTGTATAGCTGCATAAGTTGATGCTTTTATGATGGTGCTTAAGTGCAGCATATCTGTTCTGATAAATTCTAGAACCCCCATCTTCATTGGTTTGTATTTATATGGAATTAACTTTGGTTATACTGCAAACTATTAGAAATGGGAAAGGATTAAAAGGTGTCCCTTGACTTTTGTTGCTTTCAAAAATGAAGTTTAAAATGAAGCTAATCTTTTGGCTTTTTCAGGTGCAAATTCGACCTTGGAACTTAAGTGACAGTGACTTTGTAATGGATGGCTCTCAACCTTTAGACCCCAGAAAAACTATTTTTGTTGGAGGAGTCCCACGACCCCTCAGAGCTGGTAAGTGAATATGTTTAATGGTTACCAAAACCATGAACAACGAAACATTCAAAGATTGATGCAGTAATAAGTCTCTAGAGCTTTTCATTATATTTCAAATTGGCAAGAACTTCGATGTGGTTTCTTCCTCTTAAACAGCAAGATTAAGGAACAGACTACACATTATACAGTATTATGTCAGTCTAAAGAATTATCTTCATTAAATGTTTCTTGAAAAAGCACTTGCGATGAAATACTGACTGCTCTGCATTTTAAACAGTGAAATATAAAACTCATTTTAAAAGTGTAATCAGTTGAGTGTCATAGATAGGTAACTGATAAGAACTTGTTTACATTTCTGGTATTCCGTTTGTCTTGGTTTATAAAGTTTGTTTTCTGTTGCATTTGGCTTTGTTTGCTTTTTTGGGATTTTTGTCTTTTACACGGTCAATCATTTCCATTTCCTGTTTTAGATTACTTGGGGCTAGAATTTTGGTTTTTTATATATGTAGACTAGTCACAAATTAGCTGCTGGAAGCTGAATGAATGTATAGGTCTTTTATAGTTTAATATTCTTTTACAGTTGAACTAGCAATGATTATGGATCGTTTGTATGGAGGAGTCTGCTATGCTGGCATTGATACGGACCCAGAGCTGAAATACCCAAAAGGTGCTGGTAGAGTGGCTTTCTCCAATCAGCAGAGCTATATTGCTGCTATAAGTGCTCGCTTTGTCCAGCTCCAACACAATGACATTGATAAACGGGTAAGCAAAATGTCATATGACTGATTGACACGACTGACAAATTGTACAGGCATCTTAAGTGGGCTCAAATCATTTGCTCAAATCAAGTGGGCTCAAATCATTATCCACCACTGTCTCCTCTGACTAAAATTTGCTCTCAAGAATCTTGGGCTGTGGCTTTTTCAAGTCCTATTTGAGGAGATCTTTTAACTGGAGATACCAAGGAACCTTTTTCATGTAATGCATGACCTCTACAGCAGTGCTACGAGCCCTCCCATGAGTTTGTGATTGATCACTTGAAGTCTGTTTTAATGGCCAAAATTTAGTGTTTGCTAGATTTTAAAATGTAAATTCTTTCCAATCTCAAATGGGTTTCAATAACAGTGTACAAAATCAATATTGTCTTCATAGGTGAAGACAAAGTACAATTTCCTTGTTCCTTTTTTCTCCTGGAAATGCCCTGTTTCTGTAATATACTTTTGGATATAACAGTTGGGCTGGAAAATACACTAGACAGTAGTGTTGCAAAAGTGCTGTGGTTAAATGTGGGAAGGTGGAAGAATAGCAGATATTCAGAAATATGTGAGGTCAAAGCAACAATACCCTTTCCTTTGAAATTGATTTCCTTCATAGCCTTAATTCATCCCACAGCAAAAACTGCTGCTGTTGGTATGATTTTAACAAAAAATGTTGTGAAAATGGCACACATATATTTGTACGGGCTTGACCTTATTTACATAGAAATGTATTTTTATGAAATAAAATAGGGAATGTGAAAAAAATCAAAAAATTATAGATTTTTAAAGCGCTAATTGAATATCCAAATGGCACTGCCATCCCACCCAGGAGAGACCAAACTCTCTAGACTTTACTTAGAAAAAAATAACCCACATAGATTTTAATGAGAAATATGTAAGTAAGCATGTTCCATTGAAACCAGTGAGATATAAGTATGCTTAACTTTGGCTGACTCATATCCTTACAGATTTATAATTTTTAAGTGTGATAAATCTGATAGGGCTTAATCTATA
This sequence comes from Lacerta agilis, assembly GCF_009819535.1. Lineage (NCBI taxonomy): Eukaryota > Metazoa > Chordata > Lepidosauria > Squamata > Lacertidae > Lacerta > Lacerta agilis. The sequence goes on from NC_046316.1 coordinate 34,549,922, forward strand.
AAGCCATTAATTCTTGCATGACTGGAACCGTCAGTGTTAATCCTGAGTCATGCTGTCACTTTGGCTCAAATGCTGAGCTCAGAATATAATTACCTTGACACTGAATCATTATAGACTTATTTTGGCAATAGCATCTAATGTTATGAAAAGAAAAATGGGACAGGACAAGAAAGACAAGGCTTTTTCTACTCCGATCACTTTTCCAGTGATCATGACAAGTTAATGTTTTAATGTGGTTGTTTTATTGGGCTTGAAGCTCTATGTTTAGGTCAGTGCACTGTCTAGTACTTTAAACTTGATCCTAATATAAAGGAGATCCTAAACATTTGCTATTGTAATAGGAGTGGGGTGCTATTAATACGTCAAAAGGATTTAAAAGAGCAGATTTTGAAAACACTAGACTTTTATGCTGATGTATGAAGGCTCATTCATGGGTTACGTAATGATGCAAATGGAAGTTCCAGCAAATGCTTTGAAGCATAGCAGACTCCCTAGGTCGATGATGACTGACATTGTCAAGGACTTCTAGTTCCTTCCTCCTCCCGCAGTCTTCCTCCCCAGACTTCTCTTGTTTTCTGTGCAGTTCTCCAAATGCTGTAGGAGAGCTGTGGCCAGGCAATAACGAGGGTTAGTTTTTGTAAGGTTTCTGGGTAGACTTGCTCTATCTGAAATTGGAACTGAGAATTTTGATACTATGAACCTGGAAGGTTAATTTAATAGTAATGAAAGGAGGACACATTCTTGCTGCTCTTGCCTGAGGCTTGTCTTGCAATATGGGTGTCCATGTGGAGGTGGCAATTGTCCCCACTCTAGCCCTGATTCCCATCTTTAAGTTTACTTTGCCCCCACCCCAGAAAGACTCCTGTGGACACCCATGATGGTAATGTACAATTGTGGGAGCTGTGACATATCACTTTTTAAACTCATGCACTTCTGTGATGTGACAAACTGTACCAGCCAGAAGCACCACATTGTCTCTGATACTGAAAAGCTAAGTGGAGTGTGTTGTTACTGACTATTCTGGCAAGTTTATACACTATACAGGTTTGTCCTGCATTCAGATGAATGAGATGAATTCACAGAACCTTCTTTATATTTTGAGTTATTTTGTGTTTCCTCTCCCCTTCTGTAGGTGGAAGTGAAGCCATATGTGCTTGATGATCAGATGTGTGATGAATGCCAGGGCACTCGCTGTGGTGGAAAATTTGCTCCATTTTTCTGTGCCAATGTTACCTGCTTGCAGTATTACTGCGAATACTGTTGGGCCAGCATTCACTCTCGTGCTGGGCGAGAGTTCCACAAACCACTCGTGAAGGAAGGGGGAGATCGGCCACGCCACGTTCCGTTCCGTTGGAGCTGAAGTCTGGGCCTAAATCCAGCAACAAAGAAGTACTGGAACTGAAGAAATTGAAGGGAGAAGAGAGTGCTGCCTCAGGGCTTTAGTGTTCTGGAAATCTGTGCATTCATCCTTTACTTTAATGAAGAGATGGGTCTTTTTATTACGATTACTATTATTATGATGATGATTATGATTATTTACAGTCACATTACTGAACTCTGTGTCCAGTATAATACAAGCCTAGCAGAGTGTAACTATACTGATTTTGCACTTTGATTCACACAAACATCTGCTTGGTACCTTAATTTCTTACACGAGACTTGTCATGTCTGACAATAAGTAGACTGCCATTCTCATCAGCCTTTACTGAGTTGGTGTGTATGTGAAAAAGACTTTTAAAATTATAATTTTATTTTAAAACTGGAGCATGCACTTATTTTCAGAAACTTGTAGACTTGCCCCTAGCAGATGACTTACCAAAGGTAACACTCACAAGTAGGTAGGTGGCAGATGTAGCAAAAACTTAAAATGGATATTCAGCAATCATTAGTTTGGGTCATTTAGAATAGGAATAACCCTGAAAAGCCTTTAGTTGCTCTCCATTTTTACTGGTAAGGTTGATACCTCATAAGCTGGATCACATTTTCTCCACCCCCACCCCTTTTTGGTTTGCTGAGGGTTTCCTATTTGGTTAGGTCGTTTAGTGTTATGTAAATGTATGCTGCAATAGCTTTTGCTGCTATTAAGATGGTATTACTAATACCACAATACTCTATTCAAGCTAGGGTATCTATCAGTTTAAAAGATGATTATATGATTTAAAACCGTGATGGCTGCTGAAAGGAGATCTGTATAGCTTCCAAGGAAGGTCAATAGTTTTGACTGCATGTTTACTTAAATCAGGTTGCTGCATGCAATAAATTTTTTTTATATATGTCTCATATGAAAATCTGCCCACAATGCACCAATTAAGGGTTTATATAGACTACAATGTACTTGTTATTAAAAACAAAACAAAACCCACACACAGACTTAGCACACCAGACACAAATTACTGACTGGAGGAAGGCATGCCTCAGTAAATGTAAATGCTTCTGAAATTAGGATCAGCCCTTTGCAGTATGACCTATATTACAACAAATATTTTTTTAAAAAACTAGATGTAGAATATCCTTAAAACAAATTTCTGAATGATAGACGAAGTACTTTGCGGTGCTCTGTTATATATTGTGCAATTTATTTTATATAGTAAAAGTGATTATGTCTAGTACTGTGATCAAACTTAACTGTTTAAGCCTCTATATCTAACGTTCAATCACTTCTGAAAGATTCAGATACATATGCACACTCACGAAATGAAGTTTGAGCTCTTTAATTCCAATCTCATAAATGCTTGCACCATTTATGTAGCTTCAGCCCTTGTCCAGAAAACCAAAGAGCTCATGGCAGCATATGTACACTACTAACTTCACTAATAGGCTGATAAACTAGGCACATTTTATGAAAGGTGGGGGAAAGTGGTGCTAAAGAAATGTCTGCATACAAAAGTTAACTTGCAAGATGTCTACTCTCTGGGTGTGACATTTAATTTCTTGAACCCTGGATGTATCCTGTGAAGCTTGAATATATTTGAGATCTACTTTATAACAGTGGACATTTTTTTAGCATGTATTATGGGCGTGCAAGACAAACACATAAGCACACATTAGTGTGCTAACTATAAGAAAGTGAGGACGTGTACACTATTCTTTGGCATTTTTTTGTGAGTTCCCTTCTCCACCCCCCACCCCCCGGGAGTTCTGGGGACAATCTGACTGGATCTGGCACCGCATAGTAGATTTAAATGTTACGGATTTTGTGTGTTGTGATGGCCTTGTTAATGTCTAACTTTGTACGTTTTTCTTTCAATGTTTAGTTGCAATTACTGGCTCTGAAAGAAACTTTGTGTTTAGAAAAATAGTTTTTTACTGGTTTAAAAACAAAACAAAACCATTCGTAGTATCCCTTCACGTTTTCTTCTGGGCATTTTTGTGATATTGCTTTATCCAGCCCAGCTGTCTTTTTTCTTCTGTTTGGGGTTTTCTTTTCTTTTCATCTATACAAGATTTGTTATGCACTACTTTTTGTATCTAGACAGTTTTCAATAGTTGGCAGATTATTCTTTTTTAAAAGAAAAAGGCATGCTTTCTGACTGACATGATCTTTTGCAATACCTCAATTTTGAAATATAGGAAAGAAAATATTTTCTAAGTAAGTTTATTCAGAAAAAAATATATATTAATTTAATTCTGCGAGAAAATGATTTAACAGATGGGTAACTTTATTTTTTTCATGCTTATTTGCGTTTTTGAAAATGAAGAAGTTAGAGCTTTATAACTGTAATATTGAAGATCATAGCTAATCTACAGAAGTCTACCTAATTATGTGAAACAATAATACACAGTTTTGAATATATATCCCTCTTTCATTGTACAAACACCCCGGAAAGAAAGGAGGGAAAGAGCGAGAAAAAGTGATGCTGGAAGTTATATAAGTAATAACATGAAAACAAAAACACAGCAACGAAAGGTGTAAAACAAACTGCATTTGGTGCTGGAAGTTGTGAATAGAAGGTGAAAAAATATTTTCCCCTTAATTTGTATATTTATAATCAAGCAATTATGCACGACTGACCAGAATTGTGAGAGTTCTTCTGTTTGTATTTTTTTAAAGATACTTTTTTAGTTTATTAAATTATAACATGGTCCCTTTTTGTTTTGTAAATGAATGTGCCCCCTAAGTTGTTAATATGTTATATTATTATGAGAGGGTCCTTCAAGAAAAGAAGTTATTTTTTAAAATAAGGTGTTCTGAACTGCAACTTGACTAAGAAGTCCCTGGGTACAACAGGTCCTCTCGTGGCCTTCTCTTGATGTGAGACTTGAACTAGTCGATTTTTTTTGAAGGCAACTTAACCTCGACTATTTGTTGTTATGTGCAATACTGTTTGTACTGTTTGTATAAAAAAAGAAAAAAGAAAAGAAAAAAGGCATAAATCTTTATTGCAGATTTATTTTCATTGCAAACTTTAGACATTGTGATTCACTAAGATCATTTTTCTACTGTCAAATATGTACCTTTTCTTCATGCTGGTATTTTTTCAATAGTAATGTAGCCTTTGTACTGAGACAAAATTTTCATTGTTATTTTTAGAAAGATTTTTTGCTAAGAGAAATTTAAACATTGACATATTTTTCATTTTTATTTCAGATTTTCTTTAAGGAGTGCTTTCTCAACCATTAATATAGTTGTTTCTGGGAGAGACTTTCATATCTGGTCAATGTCATTAATATTATTTTGTATTTTTACTTGGAATAAATTAATTTTATGATGCTAATTCTTTAAAAGTTTATTTTTTTCATTTTCAGTTATTTTTGAAGCTAAAAAAAACCTTTGTAATATTGTTACTAAAAGTGTCTAGTTTTTTGAAATGCAAAGCTTTATGTATTAACTCGCTGTTGTGGTTTACAATGGTGTGAAAATGGTTGGATATGTAAAATGATTGAAAAACTGTAATGAATAATTGGGCAATAAAATTACAGAATGAAGCAGGAAAATGATGTGATATTTTTGAGAAGCCTTTTTTTCCTTTGTCAGAATGATTTAGGAAGATATTAGGGATGTCACAGTACCAGTTCGCTGTCTAGATTTATACAACACCAATGCTGATAAAACACTATTGCTGTTGTAATTAACTCCAATCTACAAAAATAACAGGCATACAGCCATGGCTGTTTAGTGTAATGCAAATTTGCTCCCTCCCCCCCATTAGCATAGGCCCAGTCAGCAAGTGCCGAAAAAATAAATGGAGACTACACAGCATTAATGCTCGGTCAATTCCCTTCCCGTCCCCCCATCCCGTCCCCCCCCCCCCGGCAATACTCTTTACAGTCTCTTTTGGACTGTAATTTTAAATCTCTCCCAACATGCTTCAGTGTGATCTGCCATTATCTTATTTATTCCACTCACCCCTCATGCTGCATTATTCATGCACTTCTTTAAGTGGCAACCCAGAACAAATGGAGGAAGTTGTATAGTATCTGCATAATGTTACAGTGCAATTACCATACAGTGTAATTTATGACATAGTTAGTACTAAGTAATGCATGTGTAGCAACCGTTATTACTATATATCTGAGCACTTTTTTGAGCTTCTTGTATATTTATCCCTTTGTGTTCGCCCTTTTTAAAAAATAAATAAATATCACAGGTGCAACGTCTGTTGCTGCTATCAAAACACTGCTTCACTTTATGTAGTTCATCACCACCACCCTTTGCCTATCTAATCCTTACCTTTTTGCTGTTATCCTGGCAGATTTTTTTGTGCCGATGTTAGAGGTACTATTATCGACCCCTTCTGATCCTGCAAACCAAACTAGTGTTATATAAACAGAACATCCAATGGCCATCCCTAGATAGATCAGTTACCAGACTTGATCTATTCTCATGCTGGTTTCTACCTAAGGGGGGTAATTTATTGATCTCTTGTAGAAATGTCTAGAGTTGGCCCATTGTGTCCTTTTTGTAAGAAATGTATAGGGGGAAATAAAATAGTAAAATTTAGACTCTATAATTAGGTACTACTACTGGTTGGGATGTACACAAATTGTGCAAGTAAAATAGAAGTGGAGAAGAAATTTCTAAATTTCCTGCAAAGTGGTACAAAGTGTGTGCTTAGATTCTGCCTACACACTTGTCTTTTAGGAAGGCAGGGGCTAAAAGACAATTGTATTACAAATATGCAGTTAGCAAATAAACTTTGCTGATTTCATGATCTTTGTTAGAGTAGTACAAAAAGTATAGTGCTTTACTGGGGGAAATCCCCCATGTTAATATTTCAGTATTGTGACATCTCTATTTGCAAGATATGAGTGAAAGATTAGTCACAGATTTGTAAAACAAATAATAAAAAGTCTTTTGTTAAACCTGGCTTGTATGTAGTTGCTTTTTACACCAGTTTGTATAATGTCAGCTTAACCTTTTTTTTAACCAGAAAACTTTTCTTCTCAATCTCTGCTGTTGTAGTGTTTCTGTCTTACCACAGAGTATTTTATATTCATGCTGATGGTTTGCTCTATACCCCAAAAGGGTAGCAGATCAGGAGCTTGTTATGTCATTCTGCACATTTTAAATTTACCTAATAATAACGTTTAGCAACAAATAGAAATCCAGGGTGCTAATACGGGATAATCATTTCTGCTATTTTTTTTTTCTGGATGTAGCTCTGTTTGGGTATAAAGTATTAGGTATTTGTAATTTTGCTGTCAAAATAATGGACATAACTTTTAGAGTGTTCACAGCTAAAATCTCTGTACTTGTTTTTTCAACTAACTAATTTTAAATGTACCATATCTTTTACTACATGTTCTCTTAGACTGGTTTTGCTAGTAACCCTAAAAGGCTTTTACCTTTTTTTGGCTTGGACTAATGCTTTGTATGGAACTGCAGTACTGTGACTAAACATGGAGCTCAATGCTGCTATTGCTTACAACTGCTTCAACTTTGTAGTTTGGACAATTTTTTCCCCTGTAATAACTTATTAAATCTAGTTGTATGAAGTACTGACACTTGTCATCCTTTGCACATTTAACAGAAAGCCATGGGGAAAACCCTTCCTACACATTTTTCGCTTTAACAACATGCATGCACATTCTCTTGTCCCCTCGTTCTGTTAGTCAATTGTCTACTTAATACGAAATGTCCATGTTTCAGGGTAATCAGTTATATACACATACACCTAATAAAGTCCTTTTGTTTATTCAGTTAGTTTAATAGAAGTCTTATGAAAAAGGTGGGTGCAAGCAATCATTTACAAAATGGTAACTTGCCCTTGGTACGTGTAACACTTAGTAGCCACTTCTTTAATCCTGCTAAAGCCATAATGCCAGTTTTACTATATAGTAAGCCCAAAACCTATGCAGGGGTTATGTTCCGGGGTTCACGCCTAAAGTCAAAATTGTGTATAGTCAAAACACATTGGATTCATTGGTGGCTGGGATAGCAGTAATGTGCATTGAAGCCTTTTGTGATGCTTTGGATTCATGTGGGAAGTTTGCCCAAATGTTGTGAACTTTCACATGGAAACCCTCCTGAACCAGAAGCATTCATCTGCTGCTCTCACATGAGGGATTGGGGTAGGCATTAGGTGAGACTTATTTGTTAAGCTAACACAGCTGTGAAGTGGCATGGAAGACGCCTATAATTTGAAGTAGTGGCTGGGAGGGGGCCGCTCCCCCTGCCTGTTGCTGGTCCTCGGTGCCTTCTCACCCTTTTCCTCAGCTGCTTTTTTGACACGTAACAAACACACCTAGAATCCCGGATGGTGGTTAAGTGATTGCTGGGAAAAGTTGGCTCACAATTGGTAGTCTGCTGCTGCTTTTTTTAAAGCATGGAGCTGTGCTTTATCTCTCATGACTAAAAAGGATCGAGACATCCAGTTAAACAAGCAACACATGTCAACCTCAATTACATTCTAAAGGAGAGTATGTGAATGCAAATTAATGACCCAGCAAATGTTTTCATAGAAGCAATAACTAACTGAAAGTTCTCTTATTAAACGTTGCTTCCTAAGAGCCAAACGATATATGATGCGGACGATCCACAGCAAGTTCTGCTGATGTGTCTTAGCTTTACTTCAAAGCACCACCACTGATTTGATTGGGAATGTAGCACTAGGGTCAGGCCTACCCCTCCCACCAGCAACACATCACACAGCACCGTTTCCCCAGTAAAATGGGGAATGTATCTACTTTTGCAAGTAAAGAACAAGAAGTTGGGAGCACTGGTTAGTTCAAACACCTCAAACCTGCTTCAGGTTCACTTCTCTTTTAATTGGTGCTACTCTCCTGTTTCCCCAAAGCTACCTAATTTTGTGGACCCAGGTGGCGCTGTGGGTTACCGTAAACCACAGAGTCTAGGGGTTGCCGATCAGAAGGTTGGCGGTTCGAATCCCTGCGACGGGGTGAGCTCCCGTTGCTCGGTCCTAGCTCCTGCCCACCTAGCAGTTTGAAAGCACGTCAAAGTGCAAGTAGATAAATAGGGATCGCTCCGGCGGGAAGGTAAACGGCGTTTCTGTGCGTTGCTCTGGTTCACCAGAAGCGGCTTTGTCATGCTGGCCACATGACCCAGAAGCTGTCTGTGGACAAACAACGGTTCCCTTGGCCTATAGAGCAAGATGAGCGCCGCAACCCCAGAGTCGGACACGACTGGACCTAATGGTCAGGGGACCCTTTACCTTTACCTTTAACTAATTTTCTAGCCACATCTTGAGCTAGAGAATCTCATTGTTTCAGTTGCTTTGTGTAATGTACAGTATGATTATTTCTTATCTGTCCTGAACCTGCTATCAGCTGCCTTCAGTGGATAAACCCAAGTTCTGGCAAGAGGATGCAATCTTCTCTCAGTGCAGCTTATGATTTTATAAATTCACAAAGCCCAGCTATTTAGCCTTTTGTTGTACAAAAGATCCACCAACCTTTGATAATTGTAGATGGCAATTGCCCTTTTCCGTGTATTTCCCAGTCTGAAGAAGTGTGCATGCACACGAAAGCTCATACCAAGAACAAACTTAGTTGGTCTCTAAGGTGCTACTTGAAGGAATTTTTTATTTTATTTTGTTATGCTCCTTTTGAGCCAAGATGGCCAGAGCTGTGTGCTGTATTTCATATCTAGCTAAAATTTGTCTCCCCACTCACCACACCAACTTCAACAGCACACTCTGTGTGCTCAAGCTCACTGATCCCAAAGTGGCTCTGCTCACAGCCACTTTTGAAAGCTGGGATTCCTTGCACTTGTTTACATTACTTTACATTCACATTAATGTTAAGTTGCTTTGTCAGCCCATCATTCCTTTTGGAGCCATTCCACATGTTGTTTAGAATATAGGTAGGGAGCATGTGGCCTTACAAATGCTGCTGGACTACCATTCCCATCATCCATGTCTGTTGGCCAGGTGGATAGAAGCTGATGGGACTTGGTGTCCAACAACGACCTGGAGGATCTCAGGGTCCCCTACTCCATCCCTGACACCAGATTGCTTCTTGTAAATTAATTAGTACCAATCCTGATCCAGGGGAGTCTAGAGCTTTCATTTGTCACTATGAAGGAAAGTAAATGTATTCTACCCTCATCCACAAAAAGGTATATCTTACCCCATCACTGCTAAATTTATATTGCAAAGTTGATCATCAGAGAGATTAGGATGTTGCACTGCCAAGTGCAGCAAGTTTTGGCGTCTCTCCTTGCTTTAGCCTGCTTCCCAATCTTGCTTTAGCTGTAGCAGTAATACGCACACACTCTCTGTGTATGTCTCCGTTACCACATCTAAAGCAGCCTCTTAGGCTGCCTATAAATTTGGATTGTGACATGAATGCCAAGATTCAGCCAAGCTCTTTCTAGAACAGTCCAAGATCTTTTAACAGCTTGCGTGGCAACTTGCCAGCGGGAAGTGGAAAAGCAGGCAGGCACTGTAAACCCTGCTTTGTCAGCAACAGGACAGCAAGTGTGCATAAAAGCTGACTAATACTAATTCTCCAGCAGTGGAGAAAAAAGAGCCCCACCAGAACACTCTAGTGCAATAAACCAACCAGCTTCTGCGAATCTTTAGGGAGGGTTGGGGGTAGGGGTGGCAAAAGTCTGAGGGCCAAACTACACATGACAATCAAATGTGTCTTTTTGAATTTAATGTGCAAAAATCCATGTGACGGAAGGGCTGCAAGTGAACAGGATTGCATCTGTTGCAAAGGGAAAACTCAAGCCATTCCTTCCCTGCTGGAGTCAGCAGGCAAATCCCCTCTTCTGAAGTTGTTTTTCGCTTTGGGGGGAGATCCGCACCACCCCCACCCCCCGCTTTGCTTCAATCTCCCAGGACATTCTATACAAGATCTCAAAGTACAGTCGTACCTCGGGTTACGTACTTTTCGGGTTACGAACTCCACTAACCCGGAAGTGCAACCCCACACGTGTGCGATATGTGCAGAGCATTTTTCACGGTTTTTTCGGTCTGCGCATGTGCAGAACAAATTGTTTGGGTTACATACTGTAACCCAGAACAGATTAAGTACATAACCCAGGGTACCACTGTAGCTGTCTTATTACAAAGGAATTTCAGAAATAGACTGGAAAGAGAAGTTGCTGAATTGCAACTTATCACCAAACTTAAAACCATGGAGAGACCTGGTCTGAATAGAGACACTGGATTCTTATCTCATTATACATGGCAAAGCTATTTTTAGCCATCTCACCCCTTGCTTTTTTCCTGCAAGGCCAACAAGTTTACCTCACCTATCAGCCACTGACCCATTCCCACCACCCTTCTGAGTAATACCCCTCCCCACCCTCTCACTATATATAGGATCTGGTGACTTCTATTTCAGTGTATCTGAAGAAGAGTGCATGCACACGAAAGCTCATACCAAGAACAAACTTAGTTGGTCTTTAAGGTGCTACTGGAAGGAATTTTCATATTTTTTATTTTGTCACTTTTAACTGTTTTTCCCTGTTTGTATCTTTTTAAGTATGCATGATATAATCACCTTTTAATTACTAGTTTTTATTCCTTACCTGTTTTAAGTCTTATGTGTTCAGTTTATCCATATGTTTTATCTTATGCTGTTCTGTGAGCGAAATGAAGTTTGATACTGATACAGGAGCTCAAGTTCCCTGAAATTTTGTCCTCCACACTTCAGTTCAAATTGATTACCGTACATACAATATTATTGCCTCTTGTTTAGTCGGCCCATCTTTCTTTCTCCTGCCCAAGCTTTGAGATGGCTACTGAACACTGCTAACTAAGCTTTATCCCAATAGCATCAGCTGCTCCCTCAACTAATTTCCGATCTCAACACTCTTGATGCCAGGAAAAGCACCCTGCCTGGTGGCTTCAGGTTGCCTCCAGCTGCATTCTAGTGAATTCAAAGAGCTTTTGTAAACTTAATTAGTGGCTGAGCAGTTTCAGCACAACTCTGGAGCGATAAGCTCCCCTTCTGTCTCTCTCATGCCAATACTGTTCCTATCTGGCACTGCTGCTGAGAAGTAATTGAAATGGAAAATCTCTTTAAGCTCATCAAAATACCTGCCAGGTAAGATGTAAAAAACCATCTTCCCACCTGTGTTGTTAGGGTAGACCTGTACATTGTCAGTCCCGCAGGCGGATTAGAATACCTGCAGCTGGCAACTCTTGCTCACGCTGGTGTGAAAACTTCTAAGGCCTGCACAAGCCTATCAAAAACAGCCATGGGGGAGAAATACCAGTCTTGTTCCTCCTTTCCTTGAACTGAGAAGTGATGCAGGGGGCCTAACTTTGTCTACCTGTAGCAGCCAGACAGGCAACCACCAACTAATACTTCCTTGGGGCATAAATTAAAATAAATTTAAACCTGCAGCTAGAGATCACACAGGAGGACGGGGCATTGTTACCATGACAACCCACTCACCTTGACCCTCCTGAGTCATGATGTCCCTCTTCACATCTTTGAAGCAGCTACTGTTCTTTGTCTGCAAGTTTGCTGAATCATCTTCTCCACTTCTCTCACCAATTAGATTATTCGTTATTCAGCAATAATTCTAAAGGTCCTTTTAAGGACAGTAGAAAGCCCATACCGCCCACGTTTAGCGATGTCCATAGCACAATATTAGTGTGGACAGGGGAAGCAGAGTTAACGGAATGGCTTACGCTAATATTCTAACAATTCTTATTTCTAGTCAAGGTTATAAAGGGTTCCCTCAAGTTAAAAACAACAAGAAGAGAGGCCTTCAAAATGACTTGCATGCCCTCCTTCCATTACAAGATTTTTCAGGTTTCAAACTTCTCCCCCCCCCATTAGAACACAGAAAACAGCTTTATATGGAGCCAGACACTATGTCCATCTGGCCCAGTACTGTCATCACTGGCAGCAGCTCTCCAGAATTTCAGATAAAGGGCATTCCTAGCCCTACCTGGGGATTTGAACCTGGGACATTGTGCATGCGTACTGCCATTGAGCTATGGCATTTGCCTGTAAGATCACGTAAAAGCAGACGACTTCGGCTCTAGAATGCTGGCAGGTGATCTGTTTTCTTTTCCTCCAAGAGTTTCTACAACCTAACCTGCAGAGCTGCTGCTGCTGCTGGCGGCAGAATGAAATGCTGGACTTGCACCAACAGGCAGCTGTGTAAAACAAATCAAGCCCAAGGAGAAGATAGGGAAGGATTCCTCATTTGCATGGTGCTTAGTAGGTTGCATGTACAAGGCCTAATGATTATGGGGCATTAATTAAGAGACTTTGCCATGGAGGAAAAATGAGGCTATAAACAGCTCCCTTGGCTGATGAAAAACCAAGGCCAAGATGATCACAGCAAATGTCATTTAGCGCCTTCAAAAGACCTCCACCAAGGATATTAGTCTTGCAGGAAGACTTGAGCAGTCACCTGCTACAGGGGAAGAAAACATTTCATTTGCCTCTGAAGCAGCCATGTTGGCCTGTAGTAGTAAACAAATGACATCAAAAAGGAAATCAATTCAGCTGTTGTGGTTGCTGTTGCTGTATTAAATTTGTATACCACCCTACATCTGCAGGTCTCAGGATGGTTCATAGGATAAAGTTTGAATATAAAACCACAAAATACATAAGCAAAACTGAGTTTTGATAATCAGGACTGGGTTTCAGTTTGTTTCAGTCTCTTACTGAGCCCAAACACTCATTTGGCATTTCTACTGCCTCATTTGAACAAGATGAAAAATTAGGATTTTTTTGGGGGGGGGGAATAATCTGCATATTTGATGGCACCACATTCCAACACTCTTGATGAGTTCATTCAACAATTTCATGTAGGAATTAAATAGCGGTGGGATAAGATGGAACTCTATAGAAATTTAATGCCATGGAGCTAAGCAGTGCCCTCAACACCACCTTTTGGCCATTCAAATAGGAAATTCATGCCTGTAAATCACAATGTGGACAGCCTAAAGCCTCTGCAAAGTGACTCACTGGGTTACTATAGAAATAAAATTGCCAGGTTTAAGGTCTCGTGGCATTTTAAAGAAGGTTGATGCAGAACTTTGCTAGAACTAGAGCTTAAACAATAGCCATCATTAATATTTACCTCACCCCCGTGGGTGTTGTAATAGAAGCACAGCAATGCCAATGACAACCAATGTACTAAAATAAGGGTAATGTATAAATAGCAATGGTGGATTATCCAAGGCAGTTTGGTACACCTTTTGGAAGTAGCCTACTATTTAATGGCATTTTCTCTCAAAGCACATATATTTAAGGTACCGGTATCATCAGGTAGCTTATGCTGTAAATACTTGAAGCTTAAATGCTGATCATGTACATATTTTACTGTGTTTGACTGGTTTACAAACCACCCAATTGACTAGTAAACTGTAATAAAGGTGATGAACTGATAAGTCAATGTTACTTAGGGCTGCTGGAGGCATTTTATACATTTTATAGCAAGACGACATCTATAGCCTATTTTATTTTATGAATGGGAAGCCTCTGCTTTCTAACCTTATGGTTTCCGTATTCCAGCATTTAATCCCACTTTCGCTTCTTGAATTAAGGCCAAGGTAGCTGCTGCTGTGAGTGCCAATGTGCTATTTCCTTCGCCCCGTATTACAGCAGCTTCCACAATACTTCCTCCTGCCAACCTAGCAGTTCGAAAGCACGTCAAAGTGCAAGTAGATAAATAGGTACCACTCCGACGGGAAGGTAAGCGGCGTTTTCGTGCGCTGCTCTGGTTTGCCAAAATCGGCTTTGTCATGCTGGCCACATGACCCGGAAGCTGCACGCCGGCTCCCTCAGCCAGTAAAGCGAGATGAGCGCCGCAACCCCAGAGTCATCCACGACTGGACCTAACAGTCAGGGTACCTTTACCTTTACAATGCTTCCTACCCATATTCTGTAGCTTCCAGAGGACTATATGCCCCTAAACATCTCTTCCCATTCACCACATTAAGAGTGCAGTTTTATACATCCTTACTTGAATATGTCTGACTGAGCTCAGTAAGATTTACTTCCTAACAGACACAGATGGGAACAATTTACAGTGTAATCCTTACAATGCAGAAAGTGACATCTAAACATCTTCCTAAAAAGGAGTCTAATCTTCCATACAGCAGCCCTAAAATAAACACACACCAACCTTTTCAGCTCCCTCCCAATATTCATACTAATTTTTTAGCACAGTTCATTTTACAAGGTATGTAAACTTTTTTGAGATCACAGGTATAATCCAGAATTTAGATGTTCATTTTAGGTCTTAATGGTTTTTGGCTTACTATTCTTTTGTTAGGTTAATTGCTGATAAACTGAACATCAATAAGTCATCATGGGCAATTGCTCAGCATCTAGGAGGAGATGGTCTCTTGGCAGTTTGGGATCTTTCGGTGTTTTTAAAAGAATCAGATTTTGGTGTGAACTGTGTATGGGGGAAAGAGAAAACACAGAAAGCAGAGTAGGTAGTTTGGAAGAAAACAGAAGAGAACTCAAGTGTTTCAAGCTGAAAATGGAGGAATAGCTCAAGATGCTCTTTGAGGACCTGCTTGAGAAGACTTCCTGCCTACTTGCTTCCACTTATGCACCACTTGTATATTTTACTACAAAATTGCTTATGCTTCCAAATTAAAAGCACACAAATCTAAAGCTGGTGGTTCTGCATCTGACTGTTTGGGCCAGAGGAACAGCACACAGCAGCATGAAAACAGTACTAAACTCATTTCCTTGTTTTCAACACATTTAACTACTGAAATTGAGTTAGCCCCTCTACAAACCGCCATGATGTATTCCAAATATGGGAAGAGCTCACACATCTCTTTGCAGAGAAGTGATCTCCCACTGAACGTTAATGATCTGTACACATACAAGAAGCACAGCTCACTTACAATTCACGACCAGGGACTGACACAAGCTACCTAGTTAACATCAAAAAATGCAGGCAGTGTTTATTGATTCTATAAATAGCCAGGGCTACCTACAATGGCTGCCAGCAACTATAAAGGATGGTGACAGGGAGCATAACCAAATAAGCCCATCATTTCTAAATACACTGCAGAGGATAAGCTCTTGCTGAAAGGTGGCAAAAGAGGTTAGTATGTGAGACAGGGGTGGGGTGGGGTGGGGTGGGAGAGAGAAGTGGTGTTTGACAACATTTCAGGGAGGTGAAGGAAGATAATTTGTATTGACCTAAAAAGTACAGTCTTAATAAAACCTAGATATAAAGAGTAGACCTAAATTTGTGCACACATCTTCTAGTGAAAGCCAGGCATTTATCTCAAAGTACAACTGATAACTATATGCATGCTTTATGCTGCCCAATTTCTTTATCATGCATTTTCATAAGAAGCTGAATTAGCCTGCGAGGACAGACAGGATGGATACTAAGACAAGTCATTAAAATCCTCTGCTGAAATAGCAATAGATAGATCTGTGTCGTAGTGTGATTTTCCTCAGCCATTTAACAGAAAAACCAGATCACACAATCTTGTAAGTGTTCAGCGCCAGGAAACCAGCTGCATTTCCCCCACAAAACATTCATCCAGAGAAATGCCAATTTTATTTTATTTTTTTCCATGCAGCTGTCAGGTTTATGACCAAATATACAGAAAGAACTACATGAGAAATATAACAGGATGATTAATGCCAGTTTGGCTTTTTTAATTTTTTTTTACGGAATGCTAGTTTAATGTTACAGTATGGCAGTTCATATATATACTGAAATCTGACACACGTCCATTCATACGCAAGTGCTGCAAAATGACCTTGCTCTGTAAGTCAACATTTAAAACCATCTCTCTATACTGCTGAAATCTCATGGCTATTCAAGCTCCGATGCTGAATTGCACAGCAAGCGCCAACCCTAGATATGACAACTAAACATGTATTTCATGTATGCATTCCGACAGCTTATGTAGGTTTGCCTTTAATATATTTAGAAAACCATGTCCACGTTTGGTACAGACATGCACATCTATGCACAGACATATGTCACTACTGACTCCCTTTTAGAAGACACTTTTTTTTAAAAAAAATGTACAGCTATTGTTATTCTTATTCTGTTATTAAAGCTTCCTAAAATTTGTTACATGATTTCAGCTTGTAAAGACTTCTTTCTCTCTGATGCCGCGAAGGCATTTCTAAATAGACTACCTCTCTGGATCTCAAAGCTTCTTCCCTCTTTCACTTAAGAGGTTCATGCATTAGAGAGTCTTTCCAGCATGGAACCTCAATTTTATAAGATCTACTGCTAGAAAAACTCTGTTTATATATTTGCTCTTTTGGTTAAAAAAAAAATAGGCTTGACGTCTACTTCATACAATTGCTTTCTTAACTGGGCTATGTTCTAGCCACACATATATACATATAGATATGTACACACACAAACTTTAAAAATGGCACCCTCTAAACAGGATGTGGAAATGGCCTGAAATAAGCCATTACCTGTAATTCCTATGAAAAAGTCAACTGCTCTCAAAATGTCAGAAGACTGAAGAGCACCACATACATAAATATAAAGTTGGGAACTTTAATACTTGAAGTTTCATTTAATTCCCTAATATTCTTCCAGAGTGATAGGCTTCGCCATTATTCTATCAATGTATGTATCCTGAAGAGATCTAAACCTCATTCTAACTTGTTAGACTAAACGTTCTTAAAGTATACTATGAAAGTTAGCTAAAGTGAGGTTTAAAAGAACAAACTAGTTAAATACTCAAACACTCTGTACAAATTACTGCAGCTTGAGGGAAGAGGGAGCGACAGGCATATTTCAAAAGAGAAGTAACACTTATCAACATGTGCAAAACCTGTTAAGACCTGTTTTATTTTTCTATCAAATAAGAATCTGTAGCTATTCTGGAAATTCAGAACTACCTTACAGTAAGTTTACATTTAGAGGTTTTGTATAATGCAAGTATTTAAGACTTTAACTATCCCAAAGTGACAAAGGTGGCTCTATTCAAAATGCCAGCCCTTTCTCAGAATTTTTCCACAAGTATATTTACATGTTATGCTTGAAGTCCACTATAAATGCTTTAAGGATTGCTGAATATCAGCTGAAAATGTCAACTAGCAACCACTGTATTAAAATGGTCATTTGAGTGAATGCATAAATTTTTCAAGACTATATTCGGAGTCATACTGTTCTTGATCCCACAGGTCTCCAAGATTCTCAAGAACGGACTTCATAGTTGTTTTTCCAGAAGCAGAAGGGGCAGCATCTGATTTTTCATTTTTTCCATCCTTGAAGGTATTTGGAAGGTGAAATGGAAGAAAAAGAAAGAGAAGCACATTGAAATCTATGTATTTTAAGAGCCAGAAAGCATCTGCAAATACATAAATCAGTACTTAAAAGATCTAACAATCCTAAAGCAGTCTCTGCAAATTACAATACGACAGCAAGCGGAAGCAAGAGGGTGCTCATCTTTCTCACATCACCTCTATGAAATGAAAGACTTCCGGCATAAAGGGAGAATGGCTATAATTCCACTGCAAATCTTACCAAACATTGTTGACTAATCCAAAGCATTACAACTACGGTAGCATTAGCCGCTTGCTTTCAGATCATATCTGAGCTACTCTTTACCTTGTCGAGTGTGAAGAGGTCAAGCAGTTGATCCGTCCCCATGCTTTGTAGACTAGTATTCTCTTGACTAATCACTGTATTTGCAATATTCATTTTGAACTTCTGCAGACCCATTATTTTTTCTTCCAAGGTTCCCCTTGTAATCAGGCGATAAACATTAACAACTCGTTTCTGCAGGAGATAGTTAATATTTGTGAGCATTCAAGAAAGGGTAAAAGAAAATGCAGGGGAAGACACTCAACATACACTCAATTACACCATAATAGAAAATAAAGCCAGCAATAGAGGCTTTCATCACTGGAAGCAATTTTTACACTGTACTTTCAAATCCAGGTACTGAACAAGACAAAAATGTTCACAGCATAAGAGAACCCAAGCATGGCTCAGTGGTGAAGAGGAAAGAAAGGAGGCAGTCCCCAATGAGGACCTTTAAAGGAGTATGGAATAAAAAAGAAATTATTGTATACATAAATAGTATTTTTCCTTCCTAGGATAGTATTTTTTCTTCCTAAGATTTACCTTGGGTGTTAATGAGATCCCTTCTCTCGTAAATAGCAAATATCTATTTTGGGGCAGGGTGAAAAGTGAAGAAACATTTTTTTCTGGGTGGAGGGGGAAGACTGCAGTAAAACAGAACTTTTTGCTTGCAATCTCTCTTTGCTAGCTAGAATCTCTCTTTGCTAGCTAGAGGGCCTTCTCGGTAGTGGCACCCACCCTGTGGAACGCCCTCCCAACAGATGTCAAAGAGAAAAACAACTAATAGATTTAATAGATTATTGCATTTTAATGTTCTGTTGGAAACCACCCAGCGTGGCTGGGGAAACCCAGCTAGATGGGCGGGGTATAAATAATAAATTATTATTATTAAATTATTATAGTCTATGCTAATGCTTTCAGCTCTACATCTCCATTATTTTAGAAAATGGTGGTTATAAACTGAAAGCACAAACTCTGAATGATGGGGGCTATTTATAGCATTGGTTTAGGAAGCTTAAACCAATTTTAGGTTTATTGAAATGGTTTTAATTGCTCCCAAATCGGCAGCAATTTATGCTTTACCTGTCCAATACGATGTGCTCGGTCCATTGCTTGGAGGTCTTTCATTGGATTCCAGTCATGTTCAACAAATACCACTGTGTCAGCTCCAGTTAAATTAAGGCCCAGTCCACCAACATGAGTAGTGAGTAAGAGGACATCTATGGAGGGATCATTATTAAACCTGTGAATGAAAAAAGCCAGTTTAGATTTACATGGTTGCACATGCAGAAAAAGCTTGAACCCACAATGGCAGGGCTGAGCAGACAGAGCGCTGGTGGGGTGGAGGGACTGGAGAGAATAGGAGAGACAGGTCAGAAACTGATGCTAGATTGTGTTAAAACTGTAACAACTTATTGCTTGCACCTTCCAGATACTTTGGTGTTGCATGGACAGAAATCAGGGCTTCACTAGAAACTGCCCATCTGCTGACAGGGCACTTCTAGCCTAAATTTTGTGGTGGGAGGGAGAAGAGGTGAGAAAACCCAGCTTATGACAAGTCAATGGTATGAGCTACTTCTAAATACCTTCACCAACCTGGGTCTGTAGATAGCACCATCACCTCAAGATGGGACCGTGTGAGCAGCCAATTTCTACTTATCCCAGTTACGGTCCCTGCCCAGTGACAAAGTGCCAAAACCCATTGTGACTCAAGAGCAATGAGTGCAAAATGTGAGTTCAAAGCAAAATAGTATGATAAGAGGAAGGTAAACTCTCGCATGGCTTCCAATCAGGAACCCAGACAGAATTTCTGTCCATTAAGTTAACATCTGGTTCATGGTCCATAGCAAGCAAAATGTCATCTTGCAAAAGTAAGAGAGGGAAAAGTACCCACTGTTGCTGTTAAGTTCATCTTAATGCCATTTTCATGTTTATGCTGGGCACCAAGGATGAACGGTCCTCTCCTCTGCATCCAGCATAAAAGCAGGCCATCAGGGCAATTTGAGTTATGTATTCCAAGTTGATGCAAGTGAACCATAAGATCTCATTCCCTTCAGCAACTGTGGGAACTCTACATGCAAGAGCTACTCTTTTAGAATATAGCTGACACTGGGTTTACCTTGACACAATGGAATGTCTCTGACCAGCAGGTATGCTCCCATCCAGTCGCAGGTAAGTAACAGAGGGCAAGTGGGGCTTGAGAAGGTCATGTTCAACTATATCCAGCATACTCTTGAGTTGACAGAAGATAAGGATCCTGTGTTGTGCAACTATGGCTTCTGTGCCACTTTCTGAGGAGCCTCCATTTCCCAAGCCACAATCTAGTAGCAGCTTAAATACCAAATACAAAAGTATCCCATTAGTCATTGAACTTAGTAGGCATATATTCTCCATTCAAAACGATTATATAGATTTCATCCATCGGAGGAGTCATCGTAGCTCAAACAGGACAGCGCATGCGCCGCATGCAGAATTCTGATGTTTAATCCCTGGCATTGCCAATTAAGAGTCAGGTAGCAGGTGATGGCAAAGATTGCTGCCAGAGAATCTGGACAGCCACTGCTAGTGAGATTAGAATATATAGGACCAGCCAAGTCTAACAATGGATGAGGCGCCTTCCTAGGTTTCATAGTATCAAAACATGAAACCAATGAAGCTGCAAATAAGTTAAAAATATTTGATTCTTAGACCCTCTGGAGGTGCACATGTACATGCATTAGAAGCTAGAGAACGGGTGAGACACATCAGCTGCAGCACCATTTATTTCTCTTTTTAAAAGTAGTTATGGGTGAAATCTACTTACTAATGACTGAGTGTGAGTATTTTGGCATAAGCTTAGAAATGAGACACCAGTGACAAAGCAAGAGGCAAATCTGCTTTTCATAAATGATGTTGATTCCAGGATTGCAACAAAACAAGAACAGAAATCATGCAAATGTGTTTAGGGTGATAGAATTTCTATTCCCTTAAAGTGTTTTTTTATAAATTGATCTATATTGAACACTTTTATCCTGCCTTGGTCAGAACACACCTGGAGCACTTTGTCCAGCTCTGGGCACCACAATTTAAGGAGGACACTGACAACCAGGAACATGTGCAGAGGAGGGCAACCAAGATGATCTGGAAACCAAGTCTTATGAGGAATGGGTCAAGGGAACTGGGTATGTCTAGCCTAGTAAAGAGGAGACTGAGAGGAGATATGATAGCCGTCTTCAAATATCTAAAGGGCTGTCACATGGAGGATGAAGCCAGCTTGTTTTCTGCTGCTCCAGAAACTAGGACCTGAAGCAATGGTTTCAAGTAGCAATGACTAAACATCAAGAAGAACTTTCTGACAGCAAGAGCTGTTTGACAGTGGAACCAACTCCCACGTGAGGTGGTGGACTCTCCTTCCTTTGAAAGTCTTTTAAGCAGAGGTTGGGTGGCCATGTGTCATGTATGATTTAGTTCAGATTTCTGCATTGCAGGGGTTGGACCAGATGACCTTCATGGTCTCTGCCAACTCTACAATTCTATGAATTTTATAATTCATACCACAATTTCTTTCCCATCCCATTGTTACATATAAAAATGAATATGCTTAAGGAGAACACTTTCCCTAAAACTAGATATACAGCCAGGGTTTTCCTCACCTGTTTTAAAGCAGAGAGTTTAGGTGCATGCTGGATGTCTCGAAGGGAAGAATTCTCAATGGCAAGCTTCTCTGTAATTCTCTTGTGTTCTGGATGATGAGCAGTTAAAACTAATGCTGGATGGTTGCAGAGTTTCCTTAAATACTGCAATGCCTTAAAAAAACAAAAACCATGAAGGAAGCCATTAAACATGCATAACAACTTAATATATATTCAGATAAGGCGCAAGGTAGTATATTTCTCTTACTCATTGAAATCTTCAAAACAAAATAAAATAAAAAATTCCTTCCAGTAGCACCTTGGAGACCAACTAAGTTTGTTCTTGGTATGAGTTTTCGTGTGCATGCACACTTCTTCAGATACACTGAAACAGAAGTATCTGAAGAAGTGTGCATGCACACGAAAGCTCATACGAAGAACAAACTTAGTTGGTCTCTAAGGTGCTACTGGAAAGAATTTATTATTTAATTTGTTTTGACTATGGCAGACCAACACAGCTACCCACCTGTAATTGAAATCTTGCCAAAGATTGGAGATAGATGCCATACTTACAGCTAACTAATGTTCATTATTTAATCATAATCAGTTGCGGAGGGCATAAAAAAATATGACTGACAAATTTGCCCTGGAGCAATTACTTTACCCTGTATTTTTAAAAAATCATTTCTTTGCTTCCTGTGAATCTAAGAATACTCCGTACTATATTTGTGAATTATAACATATTATTTAATAAATTTTACATTTATATATCACCAAGCTTAAAATCTATTTGGGAAATTTAGAGGCAGTTCACTACTTTGGTTCAATATAACTACAGTATTTAATCAAACAATCACCAGTTACATAAAAATTACTACTCTTATTAAATGCTTGTAAGGAAGATGTAACAAAATGAAATTTCAACCTGAAACACATGTCCTGTGGCTTTAAGTTTTGGTTTCTCAGTTTCCTCAACCAGTGACACTGCTGAAACAGTTTCTTCCACATCACATTTGGCACGAGACTTGGCAAAATCTTCATAAAGCTGAACCTATTAAGAAAGAAAGAAAGAAATTATGCTTAATAGACTATTGTTCACTTCAAAATTACCTCACAAAGGGGTGTGTTCAACAGTAGCTACCGGTATCTTTTTAAAGAGGGTGGTACTGTGGTGTAAACCACTGAACCTCTTGGGCTTGCTGATTGGAAGGTTAGCGTTTCGAATTTGCATGACGGGGTGAGCTCCCATTGCTCTGTCCCACTTTCTATCAACCTAGCAGTTCGAAAGCACACCAGTGCAAGTAGATAAAGAGGTATCGCTGCAGCAGGAAGGTAAATGGTGTTTCTGTGTGCTCTGGGCACTCGTCATGGTGTCCCGTTGCGCCAGAAGCGGTTTAGTCATGCTGGCCACATGACCTGGAAAGCTGTCTGTGGGCAAACACTGGCTTCATTGGCCTGAAAGGAAGATGAGCGCCGCAACCCCATAGTCGCCTTTGACTGGACTTAACCATCCAGGGTCATTTACCTATCTACCTACTCCCACATTTACCTCAACAATATAGTTGACAGAAGATCAAGTATCCTGTGTTGGACAGCCATGGTTTCTGTTTCATTTCTTAGGAACTGCTGTTTCCCAAACTATAATCCAGCAGCAATTTAAACTAATGAATGCTCAACACACTGCCATTTTCAGGATTAAGTCACTGCATTTCCTCTTTGCAAGGGAATATACAACCACAACTATCTTATTCTTAACATAAGCCCAAAGAAAAATGCTGCTTAGAAAAGGGCACTCTATTCAACTATTCATATCCAGAGGGACAGAAGCTTTTGCTCCACACCAGAGTAGCATTAACTGTCCTCACTGTTGATTTTCTTCGATTTATTGTTATTATTGACCATACACTACATATAAACTACAGCACAAGACAAAAGCTACTTCAACAGTCCAGAAAAAAACAAAGGGTTTTGAGTCCAAGAAGTTATGACTAACTGCTCATCAACGAGCATGTTGTTATCTTGGATGCAAGCCCCAGCAATATTTTTTCAGGCAGGACATAACATAATAAAATTCCAATTTGGAACAAGTATAGCAAGGGTGGCGAACTCTCAAGAGACTGCGATCTGCTTTCAGAATTAAAAACTGGCAGTGATCTACCCCCATTTTTTGTGGTGTTGAGCTTTTTTGGGGAAGGAAAGCCCTGTTTTGGGGGGGGGGTTCAGCTCAGGTAGGAGGAAAGCCCAGCTTTTTTAGGGGTGAACAAAAAATGGGGGGAGTTCCATTCGGGGGGTTAAACACAAGCGTCAAAGGGGTAAAGTCACTCACAAAAATATTGCTATGGATCAAAACAGCAGCACAGAGAAAGCTCCGTCTTCCCTTCCAGAGATCATACAACAATAGAGGGCGGGGCAAGGGGGCAGGGCAGGAGTCAGTTTTAGCGACGCTAAGGAAAGGGAGCCAGAGATCGACCAAGATCTACCAAAACCTCATGGGGATCTACCAGTAAATCATGATCGACCTGTTGGACATCCCTGAAGTATAGGATCTGAGAAGATCTACAACAGGCTTGTTTGTTGTTTACTAATATCAGCGTAATGCAAACCAGCGCAAGGAACTTGCCTGTAGAGGACTGAGGATGCAGTAATAGTCTTGAATAATTTTGGGTGGAAGATCCTGTAGCACATCTTCTTTCATCCTTCTCAACAAAAATGGCAGTACTTGCCTGTGCAATGCTTCCATTGCAAGAACACCTGCAAATGCCCACCAAAGGAAGAGCATATGGATCAGCAAAGCCACTAAACAAGAACAGGATTCTTCTGGTGTCTCACCCACAGCAGGATTAACTTTCCCCAAGAACAACAGAGCTTCATTAAGCAACAGAACTTGCTTCTTACCGGCCTCCTGTTCTCGACCAGAGCTCCGAGCATCTCTACTTGCTAAGATGGGCTTGCTATAGCGAGCTGCAAACTGGCGCTCAGTACCCAAAAATCCCGGCATAAGGAAGTCAAACAGTGACCACAATTCTAAGACGTTGTTCTGAAAATTGGATAAACAATGTTTGTTTTTAATTACGGCAAACTGGGCCAGTTCTCATGCATTTATTTATTTATTTCAAGAGATAGCGGGGATTACCTGAATTGGTGTCCCAGAGAGGATTATCCTGTAATTGGCAGTCAACTGTTTTATTGCTTTGGACAGTTTAGTTTTTCCGTTTTTGATGACATGGCCTTCATCAAGAATACAGTAGTTAAATTTAATATTTCTAGGAAAGAAAACACAACTAATCAACTTAAAATAGCTTTGAAACATACAGTATATTTCAAAATAGCAGGAAGAACTATAGCTTTTACCTGAAAAAATCGATGTCATTTCTCACAACATCATAGGAAGCTACAATTAGGTTGTATCTTTTCACATGATGCTGCAACCTTAAGAAAATAATTATAAAAAGTAGAACTTAAGAGACAGCAACAAAAAATAAATCTGTACACTTATTTTTAGTACTTTTGACATAATCACAACAGAAGAAACCGTCACTGCAAAGCAAATCTTAGAGCCAAGCTTCTGCAATATATTACAGTACTCACCTTGCCCTTTCTGTGGGAGGGCCAGTATAGTGCAAAGGATTTAGATACTCTTTGGAACAAAATTTGCCCACTTCATCCACCCAATGGCCTGTGAGTGTGGGAGGGCACACCACTAAGGATGGGAGTGGAACACTATCGGCCATCTTAGTTCTTGCATATTCTTGGGCCCTTTGGAGAACAAAACCAAATTACAAGAAATGTTACATCTTCTATACTGCAGATATGTTGATGTAAAAATTGACTAGCCATAATTGCGCATGCTACCTGAGACAGTGATCTCCTGCAAGAATACAGATGGACTGCAAGGTTTTACCTAAGCCCATATCATCACAGAGGATTCCATGAAGCTTGTATTTGTTGAGAAAAGCCAACCAATTCACACCTTCCTGTGAACAGAAAGGAAGAGGGGAAGAGGAACATAACTTAGGCTTCTGTTCTTATGCCCCCTAAAAAGGCCTCCACAATTTTTCACAGCAAAAAAAAAAAAAGACAGCAAGTAGGCTAGATAAAGTGAATACAACAAGAGGCAAAATTGAAATACATTAAAATTATGATGCCCAAAAAAGTTTTACCACTCATCTAACAAAAAAGAAGAAGAAGCATTTTTCTTCCCAGCAACCACACCTCTTTGGGCAGTATTAATGCTTTTCTCAGGAGAGATTCTGCTAGAAGTAAAAGCTCTGTCCTCTCCTTTGACACTTTAATGTTAACATTATACCACTTCATGAAACTGCCAACACTCAGAAGTGTGCACCAGAGTCAAGAATTTGATAAATATTTCTAAAATGTCTTAGGTACAAAAAACCTAAGGTGACCTAGTACTGGTGCTCGCACTGAGGAATTTATTTCCAACTCTGCTTATGTGTTTTATGATTAATCTCAGGAATCTTATTAGATACAGTTCTTGATCAGTAGAAGCTACACAACTCTAGTTGCATTTTTTCCAGGTAGGCATTAATTGGAAAATAGTTTTTTTTTAAGTTCAAGTCTTCATAAAATTATGATTGGAAGCAGTGTTCAGAAGACAAGAAACTATATGGTTTTCATATCAGGTTCCAAAATACAAATTTAAATAATAATAAAGCTATTCAAACCAATCCCCAAGACAAATTTGATAAGGAAATTATGTGTGTCTTGGGGGGGGGGAAAACTTCCCATAAGAATTTACCTGCTGATATTTTCTTAGTTCTGCTTTAATTGGTACTGGAATTTTATAGTTTTCAAGTTTTTTCCCATCCAATAATTGTTCCAGAAAATGGCGCTCTTTGGCTTTAATCTTGATTAAGTCCTCAGACATATTTGGTGGGTCTGGAATGCCAGCCTGAAACAAGAATATATATATATAATTTATATATGGCATATTTAATTAAAATAAGAAAGAAAGTTCATGATATCCTAAAAGTTAATTTTAATTCATGTTTCAACTCTATCAATATCAATATTCTAAAAAAAGCATAATGAAATCACACAATTTGAAAGTGTCATTAACTTGAAGTAACTCAGCTTTCAGACACAGAATGGGAATTAAACTACTGCCTTGCAATGTAGTTATTTTCTTGAAAACAATGCTGTAGAAGTGTGTTCAGTCCACAATTAAGAAGTAGTGATGCTTCCATTACATGATCTACTCAGGAACCAGCAGATAAATAGCAACCAGCAGAATAAAACAATTATCGTATTGGCCTGAATATAAGCTTCACTTTTTTTTTTTCCAAATACCGACCGTGAAAAGTTAAAAGTGCGGCTTAAAATCGTGACCTTACAAAAATAGGCTTAAATGGAACGGGTGTGAGTGCCTGTGGAATTTTAAGGGAGCGGCTTATATTTGGGTACAGTGGTACCTCTAGTTGCGGACTTAATCTGTTTCGGGGTGCCATTCGCACCCCAAAAAGTCCGCAACTAGAGCGCCTCTTCTGTGCATGTGCATGGCACGATCAAGGGCTTCTGCGCATGCATGCGTGGTGTTTACTTCCGGGTTTGCCGCATTCTTAACTTGAAAAAACGCAACCTGAAGCGGCTGTAACCCGAGGTATGACTGTACAGTGGTACCTCTGGATGCTAACAGGATCCGTTCCAGAGCCCCGTTCGCATCCTGAGCGCCGCGTCTGTGCATGCTCACCGTGCGATTCGGCACATGGCGTCATTTGACGCGCATGCGCGAACCTGGAAGTAACCCGCTCCGGTACTTCCAGGTTTGGCGGGTTCGTAACCCGTGACGAACACAACACGCAGCGTTCGTAACACGGGGTACGACTGTATTGTCTTTCTTTCTCTTTCTCTCCCCTCCCCCCCCCCCCGAATTTTACTGGTGCGCCTTTTATTCGGGTACGGCTTATATTCGGACCAATATGGTAATTAGTTGAGATTCCTACAATGCAGGGGGTTGGACTAGATGACTCTTGGGGGTCCCTTCTGACTATGATTCTATGAATTGGGAAGAAGGTAAGCCTCAATGAAGTGCAGGTGGTCAAACTGAATATCCCCTGACCACTGCAGATATATAGGTGTTCAAAGCCTCAACAGCTATGTCATCTAACAAGCAGGTTCCATTATTTATATAGCACCATCTGCATACTAGTAGATCACAGATCTATTGTGTAAGGTAACCAACACAGTGGTCTGTACAGGATTCTTTAAAGACAAACTTATGTTACAACCAAACAAGAAGGACAAACTGTACAGAGAAGTGTTTTCCAAAGTAGACTAAACTAAGACCAGGCATTGAGAGTTAATGTTTTAAGTGACATTATGATACAGTAAAATCAAGAGTTAACAGTGATTTACGTGACACAGACACTTATTTTGTTAGTTTCAAGACTGCCTCCTTTAAACTGACAAAAGATGAGGGAGGAGAGAGGAGAATGTAAAGACTCATTTATCTTTTCTACAACACTGACTTCTTTGTATGCTGTTTTGTTTCTTGCTATTCCTGAGTGGTTTCTTGATCTTTCAGTGTTAAATTTCACAGTCATAATAGAGATAGTTTCAGTGTTTGCAAATGCACAAAGACAAATTTATCTAAGAGTCTAGAAAGGTGCTAGGATCAAGAATGAATTGAACATCGTATGAAAGAATGCATTTGAAATTCAAGGAGTGAATGCTCAATCCAAGTATTTGTAAAATATAATATTCCTAGCTCCAAAATGTCCAATTTTAATCAGCCGAGAAGATTTCTGACACAAAATGCATTACTTGCTGAATCCCAAAACTTTTACTTATTTACCTAAATAAGATGCAATACTGAAAGACTGTTCCTTTCTATCACCATATGCCAATATGCTTTTTTACTCACTCACTGACTCTCTTCAGTCAAAATGAAAGTGTTTGACTTACCTCAAGAGGCATTAATCTAATCAGCGTAGCAAAGCACTGGGTGGCCATGAAACGTACACTGTCTGTTTGATCGCTCATTCTGCCCAGAACTGGAACCACAAGGAGAACTATATAGGGAACAATTCCGACATCTAGCTGTTCCATTACACCTGGATTAATAATTAAGGAGCTTCTCTTTACCAGTTTTGGAGCCATTTCCACAACAATAAATCCGTCTAATCTAAACCCAAATGCATCTGAACAGCTATTACTGAATCACATATGCATGAATCTTAATTTCTGAGAGCAGTGTTCCCCTTATGGAATGGGGCTTTCCTGCCTCCCACTTCCTAATGCAACCCGTTCCCCCTGAAGATATGTATTTTTGATGCAACTGGTCCAATTATGAATATATGCGACCCCTGAAAACTTCTCACATTTTCCATTCTCTCTTTAGATAGTTCTTCTTTTACAGGTCAGGTGGTTTATTTAAAAAAACTACCTTCCACCTCAGTGCTAAGAAAATGGCACCGATATAGAATTTTCTATTACTATAGCATGCTGTGCAGTATTCATCCGCTGGAGTGAATTCCTTCCATATCAATTTGGTGCAGTAATTGCTGTTATGCTTTCCCTCTCATCAGAGCCATTCTTCCTACCGCTGCCCGCCCCTTCCTGAAACGCAACTTGGAATCATCAGGTTCTTCGGGACACAGTGGTACACTCACCATGGCAACCACAGTGAGATGTGTGGACTCCTGATGATGCTACTTCTCATCATAGTGTTAACTGTACATTACTTGAATTCTGGCTTCCATTCAAACAGCCACATGCAATTTTCAACCTGCACACAAGAACATTTCAGGCTATCCCCACACCACACAACTCATGAAGGTCAAGGGATCTCTGGTGTCTTTCAGCACAGCCTTCACCAAATGCATAAATCGTGCGGTTAAAAAAAAAAAGATGGAACTGGAATCATATTAAGGCTCGGCAACTGAGCATAGGTACATGATCTTCTTAACTACTGAAGCAAGATATTCTCATGACTTTGTGGAACTGAAAGCTTGAGAATATGAGCAACTGGAAGTCAAGTCTCTGGTCATTACTATCAAAGTTAGTGGGTTGCAGAATGGTTTCTAGGACACTTTCTCTATACAGGAGTATCCAGTGTCAATATACAGAATTCCAGGCATTGGACTAGAGCTCAAACAATTATTATGCATTTCCTTAAAAAAATATCTTTCTTCTACCAAGCCTGGAATCAGATGATCATGCTAGTAAGAAGCAAATGTTTCTGCTCCAGTTCAATCTTGCAGAAGCACTTGCCCTTTTGAAGAAACTCCCCAGGCTTCACAAAACTTATTAAATCTCCCCCAACGAAATCATACATCTGGAGAGCATTTCAGCACTTAAGTCACACATGAATACCTCTTCCTTAGAATCAGGAAAGGATACAGGCAAGAGCTTCAATTGCACCCTCTTGCTTGGTACTGTCATCAATTGCTCCCAGCCAAGGAAGAATCTTTTCCAAGAAAATGTGCATGGTTTCCAGGGTGGCCACTTTGCTCATTACACCTACACAGCGAGCAGCCATGTGCCTCACTGCAGTGGTGGGGTGTTGAAGGCACATACAAAGGTAAGGCAAGTGCTGTATCAACTGCAAAGAGAAATCACAGCTGTTTTAAAACATACCAAATGCCAACCGTGAGTATTCTATTTTGCTAAACACTGCAACCTGCATAAGCTAAAAAGGAACTTTATCATTACCACACACAAGGCATTTGGTGCCTTTAAGCTACTTGGCTCCTGGAACTTCCATACAAAGAGGGAAATGTGTGGTGCTAATGTATAGTTTTATATTCAGGATGGAATGAAAATCGGAACACATTAGGTGTTCGGCAGCTTAAAATATTTTGGGCTCTTATTTCCAGAAGGGACAACCATCACTTAACTAAGAAGGTCATTTCAAGAGACCGTTTCAGTAAAAAACGGAAAAAAGCAAAGTATATGTATCATATCACCTCTTGTAGAGAAATCATATTATCTGTGCAGTAAAGTTTACAATGAAGGATGTTGCATCATTCCTAACAAAATGATGAATGTAGAAAGTTAACTGAACTGAACACAACGGTGTTCCTGCAAGGAACTAGAGGGAACAAGAGAAGCCCAATATCAACACTGAGATGGATTATGTTTGGGATGGTTTCTAGTTTTATGTTCCAAATCAAAGGCATCAAAAAAGGTGTTCTGCTTTAATTGGTAATTTAGTGAACATGCTGCCTCATCTTGTTATCTCATAATCACAGACCAATAAGAGTGTGGAAAATTACCTCAGTTGTATTGATGGTATGAACGTGGTGGAGATGCATGGCTGGTGTAAATAAGAGGTCAGTGAGTGGTTGTTGGAGCTGCTGTTGTTTGGAATAGAACAGCAGCAAGGGACTTAGGAAGAGGACTGTAACTACTTGGGGTCCCACTTTGAAAATAACAGATTTAAACACAAATATCCTAAACTTACTTCATCCTTAATAACTGCAAGCTGCTGTTGCATAAGCATTTTTTCTAGTTTAGAAAACGTGCAATGCTAAAAAATTGTATTCTTGAACAGCATCACTTATGTTATCCATTTCCAAACACCTACACTGGCAATTAAAATCGTGTAAGAAATAAATTCAAAACATTTAAATTACCAAAGGGTGAAGCTGAGCATCCATAAAAGCTGCAGTTGTTTCAAAAACCTGTAGAGAGTTCACTAATTCCTGGGCTGGACCATCTCCTTTTTCCAACAGCAGTTTTCTGTCTACAAGAAGCAATATCATATTATCAGAAGAGTTTCAGAACTCAACTTTTAGAATACCTATACCTTAAGAAATACACATACCAAAGTTGTCTATGTCAATACTGTTCCTTAAAGAACCAACCATAGCGTCCCAGAGATGTGGCAAACCCACGGCCATTTCGCATCCAAAGTGTTTAGCAATAGTGGATAAAGCAAATTCTGCTCCTCTTCTCTGTACAAGATAAGGCTTCTGAGCCTAAAATTTGATAAGAAGGTAAATAGAAGGGTTATGAAGAAGAAGAAAAGTTTTTATCCAACCATACAGCCTGCCCAGAATAAATTAGCCTGCCCTAGAGTACATATCAAGCTGGAAACAGAAAGCAATCACACTAACACAGAGAGAGCAAAGTAAGATCAGCAAAATTTCGAGGCAAAAATTGCCAGTGATATAGGCCTGCAACATATGAAACACTTATCTTTCAACAGAATTATAAACAGGAGAGACAAACACAATACGAACAAGCATCAGATTAATGTCAAAGGCTGTTGATTGAAAATGCATGTGATCAAGGAAGAGGTATAACTGCTAAGTCTTCACAACTAGTTGACTATTTCCAAAATCAAATGAGATTCCAAAAATGATTTTCAAGGCCAGTTTTGCACATATGTTCATTACTGAATATCTGCATGTGCAAATGGACTATCATTAATGAGAGACAGATTATCTCAGATAACTGTGCTTTCAAAAAATGAAGCCTATTCAGAGTTACAATGCATTGTGTAATCAACTTATGCATGTCTTGTGTGTTAATCAGTGAATAGAAGTAAAGAAACCAGGAAAAGCAATGCCAGAAGCATTATTTCCCTGTCCTTTCTTTCTAATCCTCCATGAGCACATTTGTTGTAAACTGTAGAAACTGATGTTGACACTGCATACATGCTGCATCTGATCACTCACTACACATATTCTATTGGCTACAGCAGGGTATTTCTTTCAAGCCTAATTTCAGAGGTGGAACGGGACACTGGAAGTGCCGGGGAAGGCCTGTGAGGGTGCATGGGCACCACATTAACTATACAGGGTCATATACACCTGGAGTGGAGCACCACACAACGACATTCACAAGAATGAAAATGAAAAGTTCACACCCACTTCATCAAGCTCTGTGGTTACATTTCCACTACTGCTTGTAGGTAGATCTCCAATTTGGGCTTTGGGGGCCTTTGGTGTAGGACCTCGCCTGCTTGTGATGGCAAATGCAGCTTTCTGATGCCTGTACAGTGTGATTATACCTCTGTGCTTGGTGACTGTATGATGCATCCCATCTCTTTCAGAATTAGATCCTACAATAAAGAAAGGTGGCAATTAAAACATTTTTTCACACCCAGGGTACAATTATGCTAATAAAAAACAGTGAGAGGAAACCAGGAACATATGTTTTCCTCTCCAGAGGATTCAGAGGGTGGGGAAGGGAGAGTAGAGGAAAAGACATGAAGGAGAGACTAGAAATACAGTCTGGAAATTCAATTCTCTGATAAACATTTGAGCTGAATTAAAGAAACAAGCAAGATCAAAACAGAACACTCAAACCATTGATTTGAAATGCACATCCTTAAAACGAAGTGGCATAATTGGGGGGGGGGGCAATGAAATTCAGATGCACATTATTTCTAGAGAGAAATTAAATAAATGATATGCCTAGATGTTATTCCTCCCTCCCACCTCGCCTGGAAGAGGGACTTGGATATAGAATCTCCTCTAATACTTTTAAACTTCCAGGTTGAGTGAGTGTTCGGATAAGGACAGCAATTTCTTCTCCATGCAGTGATAATAAATCAGGGTAGGCTCAAACCCAAGATCCACTTCCTCAATCTCTTCTAGAAGCCCTGAACAGGACTTAATCCATGGATCAAACATTAATGGTATTCCCAAGAAAGCAGTATGTTCAGAAAATGAATGTTTCCCTTCCTATAAGGAAACTTGAAGCACTGCAAGCGTAACACAATAAAGTTGCTGTTCATTTAGAACATTTCTCTCATTAAAAAAATTATGATGCCAAACACAAGAATGATCAACCAGTGGTTAAACAAAACATTTTAGGAGTTTCTGTATTATTTTCCTACTCTGAATCCAAAGAAAGCATCATGAACAGTAACAGGCAAGGATGCTGATTTATTGCTAGCTGGAAAAAATGCTTTGACAGTCTGTCAAGGATTATTCAAATGCCCCAAGCTGTTTTGGACAGCCTCTTTGTAGGTTTCTCTTCTACCAAGTTACTCATCAACAGAATAGCACATAACCTACCTTTTGAATTTTCATGGCTGCTCTGAGGTTGTGCAGGGCATGATGCTAAAGGAGTAAGATGTGAGTCTACACAGAGAGAACTGCAAAGATTTTTTATGATCTTTGAGTTGGGACACGGAGATCTTGTTGTACACTGCTGAAGTAACTTTGCTATGCACAAAGCGGCATGGTTTTGTACTAGTGTGTTCTCTTCTTTCTTCACAGCCTCCATCAGTGGTTTTATGACAGGGTTTAGTTTTTCTGGAAGTTGTTCAAGATTCACAACAGCACAGGCAGCAAAAGTATGCACTCTCATCTGCAATGTTTGCCATTCCTGGTTTGTTTCTGAAACAGTCATTTGGACTTGTTGTCGTTTGCTTTCTAGCTGCTGCAGAACTTTAGGATTTAGATCAAGAGAGGATGTAGATTCATTGAAGACAGTAGTGACCTAAGAAAGTTAACCCAAATCAACATTGCTCTAATTATTACAACAGAGAGAAAGGACAGCAAAGTTTTCTGGTTTGTTTACACCTGGTGCTAGAAGCCGATACATGTTTTTTGCTTGTCCCCCCCCCCCAAACAGGTGATATTGTGTACTCTACCTCCAGAAGTAGCCAAGGCAGGCAAGAGTACATCTAGGTTCAAAATAAGCCTCCATAGTAAAGTCTTAGTAGGTAAGATGCTTAGCACACCCACTGCAATGCTCAATGCATTCTAGAGAAAACTGCCAGAGATGTGACAGTGGCAAATGGGAGATAGTCCATAATACCCTGGACAAAATTTGCTAGAGTGTCCAGATAGATCCATTACTAAACATAAATGTGTAATTTCCCCATGTTTCCAAGTTTCATAAGGATGATGAAAAGCAAGGCCTTGATTATGAGCTGAGCCATATATGACCTTCTTAATGATGGTGTGCCTGTACTTCAATATCCTTCTGCCTGTTCTGGAATCTCAGTATGAGAACAGATCCCTTTTACCAGCAGCCAGAAAAGGTAAAGGAGGACTGAGAGGCTTGAAGCTTATTCTGTTGCCCTAAAGAGAGTAGAAGCTACCATATACTGACTCATTTTCATTTTTTGCAGTAGTACCTCGCTGCCTTAAGATAGCAGTAACTTATATTTTTTAGTGGCAGCTCCCACCTGGCGATTAGGCAACTGCCATACTATTCTGTTCTTCGGTGCTTTTCCCTCGCAATTGGAAGTGGCTGCAGCATATACTTATCAAATGAATTACACATCGATTAAAAATGTAACTGCTGAAACTTTTTTCCTGGGGTGAGGAGATTAATATGGTCCCTTCTGTGAAATTAAGATCTGGCCAGCTCTTTTAGTGGTGAAAGATGCACTGAGGAAAAAGTGCCTTGCTTTGCTTATATGGTCCACATCTGCCAGACACCTCTATAAGATGGAAGGGGATTTCTCTCTGAAGACTGGTAATACTTTCCACACTATATTTATTAAGTAATATGCAAGGAGGGGCATATCTTTCTGTGTAGCCACAGGTGAATGCTTGTATGCTACAATGGCTGCTCAAGCTCTTTTTTACACTGCTCAACTAAAGATTGGAGGCTAGCCCTTTCATTGAGTCACTCACCAATTCATTCGCTTGATCAATTGTAAACACACTGCAGTTTACTCTGCTGCCCATGTCTATGTTTGCATCAGTGAACGAGGAGATGAGTTGTTTACATTCATTTTGCATTCGGGTGAAGGGAACAGCAATTTCATCATAATACAGATGCTCAGAAAGGACCCCAAGCAAGCGTGACTGGACAGAAGTAGTCACTTCTTTGTTTTCCTGAAAGCAAACACCATGTCGCTCAGCTGTCAAATTAGCTATTTTAAGTGCAAGCAATCTTCATTGTTCATGAAGAATAATTTGGGTTTATAAATTCTTTTTTTGTTTTGTTTTGTTTTTACAAAAACAGGCATTTCCAACAGATACAACTGCTTATAAGGGGCCAAAGAACTGATGCAACTAGTTCTACATGTCCAATAGAGCTGATGGCTTATTATCAAACAGCTAGTCACCCACCCACTCTACTCCATCTCCGAGAAGCACTGAACACAGTTTTCTCACTACATCCATGCTTAGCAATACATTTTCAGTCTCAGTCTATGTGCATCAGGAGTACTGAACACAGCCCTGTCAGCTACCTACTTTCAACATTAAAATTAGCACCTTACATATCAGCTCATGACAGCATAAAGAAAATGTAAATCTGCTCCAAAAATATAACTGAAGCTTAGTGTTTTAACTTTGAAAAAGCATGCATTTTTACTGCAGTACATGTCTTACCTTCTGCAAGGAAGCCCACTCACAGATTACTAATGCAACACTAAACCTCTGCAAAGCAGACTTGGAATTCAAGTGGAAAAGCAACAGCTGGGCTAGCGATTCAGCTGGCTTTATTTCTTGGGAAACGGTATTCACACCTTGATCACAAATACAGCAGCAAAGTGCTCCAAGCAATCTGGAACAACAATCAATTTTATATTAGTTACACTTCAAGTAACACACTGTTCTACACAATCAAACTTGAATTATGTTATGAATAGCTTGTCTATAAACTCATTGATTTTCCAAAAAAAACCAAAAAACCTGTTTTAAGATTCTCAGTAATAAACTGACTTTGCTGCCATCATCCGGGCTCTCATAACAACATAATCCCTGGTTGCTAGATCTTCGACGACACTTTCTGCTCCAGCAATATATTCCTGTACTGCTTCTTTAGTCGGGGTTTGACCTTGCCGCACCTTGCCACCTGTCTTTTCCTATGAACAAGATGTAAGAAGTTGTTTGCGCAAGCCTCATTTGCTTTCACATCCTACTCTTTTGTTTTTAAATTTGGGCTACAGGTATGAGAAAAGCAACTTTCCATTACAGATACATTTTACACTACAATGTAATACCTTTTCAAATAGTATTTAGAAAACAATCCTGACTCTTACAGAATGTATATAATTTCTAATAATATGCATTGCATAGCTTTGTCTTCAATATTCCTAACCCTTCTGGTGCAACCCCTGAGCTTTGAATGGTTTCAGGCTCCATGGTTCTCAAAGTAAGAGGCAGCCCTTGCCAAAAAGTACAAGCATTTAGTTAGAAAATGCTTAAGCTTGTGACACGTACAGTTCAGATTGCTCCATAGTATAATGCAACAAAATAAGCAAACCACCACCCAAAGGAATACAGGTCTCTTCTGACCTTTGATCTGGCTTTCACTTCTAGCAACATATTTAAATCAATAGGCAAATGTGACGGCTGCATCATTAAGCAGAGCCAGGCTCCCATCCATGGACACGCAGCAGCTACTACATATTGTAGGGAAGCCTTGCTTAGTAATTCAAGCCACACCTTAAAAAAAGCAGAAAAACAACATTCACAGGATTATAAAAAACAACAACAACCCTTCATATTCAAACATCTTACATTACCGATTTTTTTTAAAGACTTTTCTGTGCACATGAAATACATCCACAATTTTCACTAACATATTCCAAGGAACAGCATTTCACACTGTATGGTACAAATCAGATTTGACCAATGCTAAAACTGAAAGATAGAACACTACAAGACAGCATCCGCACACAACCAGATTTACAAACAGGGCAAGGTAAATTTAAGTTGCAAAATCGCACATACCTTATGTATTAGTTCCAGAATTTCTTGATTGCTTTCTAAAATACAGAACTGAAATATATGTCTTAGCATGTCTTGCAAAATGGGAGTAAGCCAGGTTGCAGAACTCTAGAAACAGCAAATAAGAAATTATCAAAGCAAATTATTCTAACAAAACAAGCTTATTCTCAAATAAGCATACCAATGGTTTTTATTTTTTAATTTTATTTTTAGGACGATGGAGCAAGCAAAAGTAATTCCTTTCTCACTTTTGAGTGGTAGAAGTTTACAGATTAGTTCTCATACAATTGGAGGGACAACTCTGCCCACTCACGGCAAGCCATACTGGAAAGACAAACACTCCACATCAATGTATTTTTATCCAATAAAATGCTAACCCTTCTGAACCAACTAAAAAAAATAGGGGAGGGAAAATGAGAAGATGAACAAAGAAGTAACTCTGACAGATTAGAAAGGGTCCACCAATGTCCAGAAGACCACTAGAAGGTAAATAGCTCTCACCTGATCCTCTGTAGATAATAGGGTAAACAAAGTTTCTAATGCTGCTTTTCGAACAGATGATATTGTATGATGTAGGAATGGCCACACACGTGGTACCAGAACTGTGAGTGATTGCTGAATACTGAGGTAAGCGTGGAAGGAAAAAGAAGAAAATCACATTGTAATTCATATTCGTTTGTATTCATATAAATTTATAAAGCAAAATCAGTGCTGCTGTGTAGGTATGCTGACAAGTAGAATTCATTCTATATATTATAAAGACAATATACTTTGAAAACAGTGTATTTTTACATAAAAATTAAAATTGTGAAAAGAATTAAATTACCTGCATTTTCGGACCTGAGAATACATCAAAAGGGATGAAAGAAGGGTCATAATGCTGTTTGTGGAAGCTGTTAAATCGTCCAGTTCCAGGAGTGCATCCCAAAGTACATTAAGAATAAAGGGAACCTAGATTATAGACAGAGATGAAAAATACATGAGGTGAAGACAGTTTCATAAAACATGGATTCCTAAGACTTGGTTTTCCCTTCAGAAGGGTAACAAAACATTTAAGTGTCAGAGTGCTCCACTTACATTCTGTGGCTGAAGATGCACAAGGCTTTCCACAACTGGTACTAAAGATGCTGCAGCGACAGCTCTAACGTCATCATCCAAGTCTTGCAGACCTTCAGTTATTGCAGGCAAGACTTTAGGCAATAAAGTATCAATTAAGTCCTGCAAAAGCAAGAATCCTTAAGCTAGAGATCAAAGGTCAAAGCAAATTCTAAGCTTGCTGGCAGGACGATTGTTCCTTTTCAAGCACACATAAACTATTTTCACTTTAGGTAATTTAGCATCATTCTGCCTAACAGCAGACGCAAGTAAGCTGAGTGTCTATCAGTCTGAAATGGAGTCACCCAAAATATAAGGTAATAGTTTCAACATACATGTAGTATTTTCTAGGTACACAGAAGTAAGCATGTTACGGGAACACTAAAAAAACAACAAAACAGAAGAGAACAGGGTGACAAATACCTGCAAACTTACAGGAGCAACAGAATTCTGATTTGAACTCAACAAGGAGAGACCAAGGGGCCAAAGCTCAGGCAGACTGTGTGAGTCTATGAATAATATCTACGGTTGGGACATTGTGTGTTAGGGTGACAGCTGGATAAAAAGAAAAAGAGGGGAGGGAGCGTTGGCCTGCTGGAGTTCCTAACATCCTATAGTAAGTATCCTGGAGATGTGCATGTGTGAAACAATAAAGGAACGTTTTTCTGCCCACCTCTCAAAATGGGGAACCTTTCTATTTCTGTCTTAAGGGGTGAATTATACACCAACACTACACTGCAAGTTCCACTAATAATAATAATAATAATAATAATAATAATAATAATAATAATTAACAATGAAGGAAGCATTACCTAGTCTTATCATCAAAGAACACATTTCTAAGCCAAAACAAACCCCACCCTCCTGGTGGGTACTGATCAGGGCAGGAAAGGCCCACAAAACCGCTCAGTAGAGATATTCACATACACACTGCACATGATGGCACAATGCCACGTTATACAGCAGCCAAGACTTTGAAATCAAAGAAACAATATCACCTTAAAGATTTTAAACCAATTACCTGACGCACTGCCAAAACATACTTTATCCCCAGCAGGCCACCATGCCTCACTTCCCACTGCTCCTGTGCCAGTAATTTTAGCAAGATAGCCACAGTTTTATGAACTCCACTCTCGTTCATGTACTTCAGCACTACGCCCAAAGTCTGAGCACAAGTCTCTCGTACTGGTGCCACAACCTAAGGTTTAAAGGGAAATAAACACATCCAGTGTAATAAAAAAAGGCATCAGAAAATTGAGCCCCATATGCAAAGCAAGGAGTTGAAGATTGATACTTACTTCATCTGAAACAAAATCACCAAATCTGTCTAATGCAAACACACAAAGAAGCCTGATAGCCAAGTCTTCCAGCCAGTCTTGGTGTTGTTGAATCATCTGTTTAGAAAAAAGGTAAATTTTGAAAAGGTGAAATATTCAACATTATTACTTACATTTTTAGTCGTTTCCTCACAAAACGTTAACTAAAAGTAAATTACTATATAGTTCCAACATTAAAACCAAATATAAAAACCAGAACAGAATAAAAATCTAAAACATAATAAAACAAACAAAAGGCAGGTCTAATATAACCCACCCCACAAAAAAGACAAGGAAGAAGCCAATATAAACACAAAACTCTCAAAATGAAGGTCCAAAAGCTAGCATATTTAACAAAACACACGTTTTTGCCTGGTGCCAAAAAGTAGATAATGATGGTGCCAGGAAATGACAGTGCTTTCTGTAGCAACCTCTCTCAACACTTCATTATTTTTATAACAAAAGAACAGCTGAGAACTCTGCACTACAGCTGAATGTACAAATGCTCACAATGTATTATCTAGGTTTGCATATTGATCTTACCTCTTCTATAGTGCTGTCTCCTATTTTACCCCCACTTTTTCCATGAGCTTTAAGTACCTCTCTTAGTCCAACACCTGCACCATGCCGGATCTAAACACAAAACAGATTAAGTTTCTGGCGGTTTTAAGAAGAGGTTTCATGATACAAGATTTATTTACATATATGCAGGTCTCACTATTCAAACAACGCATTCTCAGGAAATCATTTGTTGACAATTTCCATCGATTCCTATGGGAAAATTTCTAATGTGTTCCCAACCACAGAATTTTGATCCCAAAATGATGAAACAATTTATGAAAACCCTCTTGAAATGTTGCAAAAGACAAAGCAGGAAGGAAAAATGCTCTCTTATTTGTTCAGTCTCCCCCACTTCCTCCCCTCCCAGATAGTTCTGGTAAACACCTCCCACAGACC
Organism: Lacerta agilis; assembly: GCF_009819535.1. Lineage (NCBI taxonomy): Eukaryota > Metazoa > Chordata > Lepidosauria > Squamata > Lacertidae > Lacerta > Lacerta agilis. Next base: position 34,590,432 of record NC_046316.1, read on the forward strand.
ACAAAAAGTAAGCATTGTTAAAGCTGCTTATTTGCTTACACACAGGTCTGGCTGTTTGGATAACTGAATTGGTGGTGTATATAGTGAGGTTGGGTACTAATAACTCATGTTTGGGTAAGTGAATTTTTGTGTAATGAGCATTTGGATAGTGGGACCTGCCTGCATTCAAAGCACACAGACCTTGATATGCCATGGTCCATTTCACCCTGAAGGGAATGTAGAGCTTGAGGGGGCAAAGGTCCCCCCCCCCATCTCTGTACTAAAGCCTACACAACTGTCCCATTGTATCCAATGCATGAAAAGGGCATCAGTGGTCTTGAATGTCAAGTTACCTTTAAATGGTTAGAACTGCACAGAATGAATACAACTGAACTAATGTTATGGTCTGAACTATTCGTTAGTGTCAATACAAATAACTTACAAATTGGAAACAAAATTATTCGAAAAACTGCCCCAACCTCAATCCTGAAAGTGTCTATTCTTTCCAATCCAATATAACTGAGGACAGCAAGATTATTATTTTTTACCTCCCATGATGGGTTAAACAGATCGTTGCACACTTCTTCACAAAAACTCTCCAGAGGCCATTCGTTGGTCTAAAAGAGAGAAATAAATAATACAGACTATTACCACTGTCACCAGCTGAATCACTGGACAAAGTTATTGAGGTTGGATTTTGCTGTCAATTCAAATTTTTATGAGGGTATACTCTACCTCTTCTGGCATATTCTCTACCAAAAGTTTGGAGTCAGTTGCAGGTTGACTGATGATAACATTTGCAATTTTTCTTCTCTTTTCATCAGGCTCACCATCAGTGCTATCATTGCTAGAAAGAACAATGAAATGTTTAAGTGTCAAATTGCTTGACAGAATAGTTACTTGTCACATAAGTTATTGTACTCACTATTAGCATTTAAAGATTGACAATTTTAAATGAAAGTGTCTAAGACTCATCACAGAACAACTTTCGGAAAATTTGGGCATGCAGGTGCAAATATCTTAATGAATGGGAATGCTTCCAAAACAGAAACTTACAGTATTATATTTGAAAATATAAGAAAAAAGATTGGCTTTGATTTATCACTAGATTCCTTGGTATTATTTTGCTACATGAAATAAAATATACCATTATTAACTTGTAGGCAGCTGCTAGGATAACTATAAATCATAGACAGAAACAAAGAGATACATCCTCTAATGTAAAGGATGTAGGACATGCACGATTAATGTAAGTAAGATGGAAAACAGTCTTATCTATATCTATCTAACCAACCCAACCAACCAATCTTGCAATGGAATGGAATGACAAGGTTCAAGATATACACATGGCACTGGGAGTACTGAAAAGGAACTAACAAGACAACTTGTTGTACTGTAGAGTACTCTTTCAGGATTTCAGCTAGGCAACTTTCCCAGGATACTCCCATTCCTCCACCTGTCATATCAGCATTCTGTGGCTATTAAGAATGTTCTGCCATTTTAGGGCTGTTTTAGGGTTTTTGTACTCGCGCAAACCTTGGGGTTTCCTCATGCTTGTAGATACCTTCCTCATACACACAGAAAGTGCTGTTTCGGCCTCATAATGAATGGCATTCACTCCAGAAATTGCGAAATAGGTGTGTGTGTTTTAGTATGTCTATATTGATGTACTTTTGTAAATCAGCCTTCCAAGCTTGGTGCCCTCTTGATTGTTTTGGACTACAACTTCCATTATCCATGAAAATTGGTCTTTCTGGCTGCGGCTGATGGGAACTCTAGTCCAAAACATCTGGAAGGCATCAGGGTTGAAGAAGGCTGTTTTAAAGTATTTTATTATAATGGTAAGTAAGTTCAAATTGATACAGTACCTCTTCTCATTGGTTTCTACTGCATCTCTTGACTTCTGCTTCGCAAACAACTTGGCCATTCTTTTAGCCTTATTTTTCTGCCTGCTACTCATACCAGCTCGAAATTCTGAATCAATCAACTCAGCAGCTTGAAGAGTCTGGAAAGATACAAAGGTTCATTGGCTACTCTGGCTTAGATCCAGATAAATATGATTTGCGTTCCACTCACACAAAATGTTTTTCGTCTCCTTTCTGTAGCCTCTTGTACCCCAGCATCACTTCTGAGGAGCAAGGGATTCTTTGAGGAGTGCAACATGAGGCAAGTATGGCTGAAGTGGTAACAACTGGAAATTCAGGACCACTTTGGGTAAGTAAAAGTAGCTTCTGTTTGAAATTTAAAGGACACACCTCCCCCCTCACCTAAAACTTTCAATATCATCCTCCGTCAATAATTTTTACAGTATGTTACAATAAATTGCGGTGTGATATATTTTCCTAAAGTTGAAGTTATGACAAGCATAGTATTTGAAACTTTTTTCTTTACAACGTTTTATGAGTCTGCAGTCAAACAGTCTGAAATTTTACCTACAGGTTGTTTGTGAACAAAAAATGATGAAGTAGGAGTGTAGTCCAAATCCTCATCATTGAACAGGTCTTCTGTGTTCATTCCAATGGCAGCCCCCATATCAAGGCCGAGCTTCTTCTGGAGCAGCTTCCTCTGTCGTGCTATTCTCTCTTTGGGATCAACTTCACCTTAAAAAGTAAAACAGTCTTTAATCCCATATTTATCCTTTACTAAAATGAAAGCACTAAGCACATTTTAAATATAGAAGCAGAACATTTACTGAAGAATAACTCCTATTTCTCTGCTTCTTTCAATATATACTCTTCACTGTCACACTTTGTGTCTGAAGTATATAATGTCATCTTGACTAGTATAGAAAGTCTGGTTTAGGCAAAAAAAATGCCCATTCATATATTAATATGCTATTTAAAATATTTCATTTTTGCTATTGCCATCTGCAACATGGTGTAAGAGGTAAATTTCTGCCTCTTTAGAAGTGCTACTATAAAGACATTTTCAACACTTCAGATTGTTTTTATAGGTATGGCTTATAAACTAAAAACACATGAGCAATAGTTCTGGGACCAAACTGAGAAACAGTGCAAGAGCCATAAGAATATAGGAAGATCTCCAATTTTAGACATTTAAGATCTGCTGACTTCAATTAGCCTACTCTCAATATGGCTTGGTTGGGTATCACCCACACCCCACAATGAAACTGTGTGAATTCTTTCATGGTCTTAGCTACCAAATGTGGAAGGAGTGATACAGTTCACATCTAACACTAAGCCAATGCAAATGTGTGGGTTCCCAGAGTGAAGATTGTTATCGTTGCTCTCCTCCATTAGTCCTGCTGCAGGTGGACTACCCATGGCTTGGCTTAATATTATATGAACGAACCCAGGCTTATGGTTTGTCATGTGCTCAGGTTTGGCTGTAGTGCAAAGCCAAACCATTGTTTACCCTCTAGTACCGTGGCAGCAGCAGGTCTGAGAGGAACACAGTGGGTGTGATCTTTTCTCCATCTGTTTGCTTGTTCATGCTAAGACATGCTTTGGTTTAGCATTACATCTGAACTGCACCATTGTATCTAATGTAGTTAAATAGATTCTAATTTATTTCATAAATCTGAGTACAAATATTTAATCACAAAAATGCAGAGACTATAAAATATTTTTAATTATTTGAGATAACGAAACGTGACACAATGAAAACAATGTAGCTGAAGTATGTGGCAGTTAATGTATTAAAGGAGCAAGTACCAGAAGTGTCATCTTGAACCTCGAATTCTGCACCAGCAGACCCAAGAAGAGAAGCACCATGCTTTAGAAGTCGGCAGATATCAAATCGGTCAAAACGCAACCGATCAGAGGCAGAGGATTCTTCCACTGGACTTTCGCAGCCATGTTCTAGGTAAAGGTTAACAAAAAACTTAGAATGAGATTAGTGCTGAAGTAACTGGTTCAAAAATATACAACTGCCATTCAATGTCATTTCACTAATGGATTGAAGCTTTACACATGTCTAAGCAAAGTGAAATAATAGGTAACAGCCACATAAAGTACTTCATAGTAGAGAGGGGGAAATTGTGTTCATTATGGCTTTTTGTTGTTGTTAATAACCAAACATACAATGTTGCAAAGCAGGTTGAGAAAGATGGCTGCACACATAATTTAACAAAAATGTACTTCACAGTAATACTTTTAGTTCTCTTGGAATCACCTTGCTTTGGTCGTGGAGTTGGGTTCCATTCTGGTACATTTTTCACTATTGCTTCTACAGCTTGTCCAGCTGCAATGCGGGTATCCCAGTTTGTACTCCTTAAGTGTATCAATACCTTTAAGAAGATCAAAAATGCATTTGTTATGCTCTTTATTTCCAAACAGATGTAATTAAATTCAGCAGCCATCTAATATTCTGCATAACACTCAAGAGCTTATAAAGTATGATTGATTAAAAGCTAGTCATTGAAATAGGAGGTGATAAACGCAGACAACCTTTATCTTTACATCCCAATAGCTTATCAAGTTTACTTCTGGTATATACCACTTGATTTTTTTTAAAAAAAATTAGTTTATAAATGCCTACATACACACACACACACACACACACACACACACTTTTTGATATATACATGTTAAGCAATGGTCTGGTTCAACTAGCTTTTTAAAAAAATGTGGACACTTTGACATAATACCTCTTTTCTTTCAGAAAATTCATAGAGTTGTTACTTACACAGAACACTAGATTAACACATTTAAGAATTTAATAGCTATTTTTGCTCAAAAATAGCTAAACAGCATGAGGCTCTCTGCATCTCAGCTCTTCCTGAAACCATCTGTTTCTACAGAGGATATTCAGTAAGAACATAAGAATCTGCTGGATCAGCCAGTGGCCCATTTAGTCTAGTACTGTATCCTGTTACAGTGGCCAACTAGACCCCTCCAAGTCCAAAAGCAGGAACAGAGTGCAACAGCACTCTAGCCACTTGTGATTATCAGAAACTGACAATGTTAAGTCACTTCCTTAACCTATCACAGGACAGAAGCAAGGGTGGCACAGAGGCTTGACAGCCCATTTACAACAAGTCTACAAATATGTCCAACTTCTGTCATTTTTATAGTAATGCCATGGAGGAAATCAATGATTGTGTTCCACAAATTTTTTTGACAGTAAATTCTGTGGATTTTCAGTAATGATCTTCCCTAATAAAGTGTTTTACAACTAGTATCATAACAAACAGCCCCTATGCAGAAAGACTTTACCAATTAAAGCCACAATCATACACCCACACATTTGGGAATAATCTACATTACTAAGACTTTACTCACAGCAGACATATACAGGATTGCCCTGTAAATACAGAATTCTAACACACTTATATGCCATCTAAAGTGTTCTATTAAATAAATTAACAAAATGCACCATTAAATGTATTTTGATATTACTCAACTGATTCTAACTTAAGGCCTTCCACAATGACCAGGTATTTAAGGTTACAGAAATTCACATTTGGCTCATTTTGATGACAAGGAATACTTCCAACCATAAGAGGCTATTGGAGAGGGGTGCTACTGCAGAACAGGCTTTCCAGCACTGATGTCGTTTCCATATACCAGCATGGGGGAGAGCAGGATAGCAAGGTCAGGAAGGTGTTGGTGTATTGGCAGAATCAATCCAGCAGCCCCAGAGGTGAACCTGAGCAACTTCTGCCCCCTCATCCTGGTACACAGCAGCTGAGGGGTTACCAAGTCCATGGTGCCCCCCCCCTGCACTGCCTAATCCTGGCTGCAACATTATCAAATATTAAACAAAATGCTTACTTTAGCTAAGAGATTATGTAGTTCATGTGGATGAAGTTTCACAACCTCCCCAAGTTGTTGTGCAGCTGCTTTCCTTGTTACTGGTGTTGTGCCAGTGTCCAGTAAGATAAAGAGACGATCAAGCCTAGTATGGATGACAAAAGGAAAATAAATTATTTAAAAGATGTATCTGCGAATTTTGAGGCAACCTATATTCTAAAGATCACATAACTAGATAGCTAATTACAGTGCGTTGCATTGACTGTATTAAAAAAGGAGTTTAAATGCCATGAGACTAGACCAGGGGTAGTCAACCTTTTTATACCTACCGCCCACTAATGTCTTTCTTGATAGTAAAATTTCCTTACCGCTCACCAGTGCTGCAGTAACATGTGCCGTAGAACCCCCTACCACCCACTTGGAATCCTGAAACGCCCACTAGTGGGCAGTAGGTTGACTACCCCTGGACTAAACTAACAATTCGGACTCAGTCACATTTCTGTCACAGTGAAATATAACCATACAGCCATCCAAATCTTTAACATCAGATTGACTTCAAACAATGTATGCTGTCTGAAATGTTTTACTCATTATCCTTGACTGTTTGAACTGAAATACTGTACAAAGTACTTCACAAGCAAGTTGTGGTTACCAGGTTTGTTTCATCTTCTCTCTGCCTCTATTTGTAAGCTGATTCTCACTGTTTTTTAAACTATGTAGTAAACTTTACAGTCATTTTTAGCATAGCACTTATGCTATATGGCTGCTTCAGCAGAGCTTGGCTCAATGATGGACTACTTAGGTTAAAATACTTATAACTAAGTACAGCCTGCAACATATGCACATTTAACTTGTGTGTGTTCAGTCTTACATGCTAGGCAACTTTTTTTAAAGTGTGGGGTAGGAAGTGTCTTTGAAAAAAGACCTTTGAAATCCCTCCCACCCAGGGCCGGTGCGTCCATTAAGGCGAACTAGGCAGTTGCCTAGGGCGCCAAAATGGAGGGGGCGCTGGCCAGCCCAGAGGCGTCTTAACCATTAAGGCTAGTGGCGCAAGGCGCGGAGTTCTGGAGGGTGCCTCCGCCATGCTGTGCCATGCGCGGAGGAGCTGCCCTCCAGCCCCGCTGGCAGCGCCGCCCTCGCCTGCATCTTCTCAAGCTGCAGGCACCATTTTGGGGGAGCTGGCGGCGAGCCTCCCGTCGGTGTGGCAGCCAGGGCTCCCTTGGCGGCAATGCCGCACAGCCGCTTCGGCTGAGCAGGCGGAGGCGGACCACAGCAGCAGCGTCCCTGCCCGTTGGGCCGCCCCCTCCAGCTGCCCACCACGCCTGGCCAGCCCCACTGGCAGCCCCACCCTCGCCAGCCTCTTCTCGCGCTGCAGGCGCCATCACAGGGAAGCCAGCGGCGAGCCTCCCATTGGCAGCCAGGGCTCCCTGGGCGGCAGCACCAGGCAGCTGCTTCGGCCAAGCAGGCGGAGGCGGACCACAGCGGCAGCATCTCCGCCCATTGGGCCGCCCTCTCCGGCTGCCCGCTGCGCCTGGCCCTGCCCAGCAGAGCGCGAGGCCGTCAGTCCTGCCTGTGGCGGGTGAACAACCTGCTTCGCAACACACATGAGAGTGCTGCAGCTGCTGGGTTGCCAATAACAAAAAAGAGTGCTTGGGGCAACCCAGATTCGGGGAACAGGGCTCGTGCGCACACACACACACCTACTGGGGAGAAGCTTTGAGTTTGGGGAGCGGAGTATGTGTGTTGGGAGGGGAGGAAGAGGGAGAGAGCAGCGCACATGCAATGTCCAGCAGCGGCACCCCTGAGCAAGCCTGATGAGTAAAAAGCTGCTGCTCTGTGCGTGTGTTGTGGTTGCTGCAGGTCTCCATTGCCTTCCCCCCTCCTTTTTCTGAACTCAGTAGGAGGTTGCTCTTCGACTGCCCTGGAGAGCACCAACTGGGTGGGGAAGAGGGAGAGCCAGTGAGTGGGCAGGTGAAGTGCGGGAGTGAATGTCATCAAGAGGGGCTGGAAGAAGTGAAGGGGTAGAGGCGAGCTGCTCCTTGAAGACACTTCACAACAGGAGACCCTGCTAGTGCAGGCTGTGAAGCCCAATGAGCCTTATTTCTCCTTCCTGCCTGCCCAAACCCCAACCCAGTAGAATGACTACAGCGACTGGATCGGTCTCTTGCCAGCCGCGGGTGTGCCTGAGTCCCAGGCTGAGTCCTCTCTCTCTCTGAATGTTTCCCTCTCTGCTTCTGTCCAGAGAGAGAGGGGGATCTATACACACACACCAGCATGCATACAGACAGACACACACACACACACACACACACACGCAGGGAAAGTATCCCCAGATTCAAGCGCATGAGTGTGGATTTAAATCCCGCTCCCCACATGGTTCATTTCCTTCCTCTTTGCAGCCCTAGACACCTGTTTCCTTCCTGTTTTCTTTTCCGGAGCAGAGATAAGCGTGGTGTGAGCTCCCGAAAAAAGGTCGACAACTCTGGGCAACCAGGGGTGGGGGGTGGCGCTGGCCAGATCTTTGCACCCCGGCGCCACATATGCTTAAGACGGCTCCAAAAGAGACTAGTTGGTTTGGCAACTATATCAATTGAACATGCTGAAGCATCAGCACTTGACCTGAAGGAACTGTTAACAAAATTTGCAAAGGAAAAGGCACGTAAAATAAGATTTTGATTTGCTTGAAATTGAAACATTAAAGAGACTTAAATTTCAGCATCACATTTAACATTTTTCAAAGTGATTTCTGTGCTAAAACTGTGTTCTGCTTGAGAAAATAAATCAGAAATTGTTTTATGACTTTTTTCACAATTTTTAAAAAATAAATTAACAATTTCAAATTCTGTGCTTTTCATTCTTTCTGTAATACATCTGTGTTTGAAATATGACTGGCAGGGGGGCGGGGCGCCAGAAGGTGATCTCGCCTAGGGCGCAAAAAACCCTAGCACCGACCCTGCTACCAAATGTGTTTTGACTATACACAATTTTGGTTAGAGGCACAACGTAAACTCCACATGAACATAACTTGTGGGCTTACTCCAGTACAGAGATAAGGAATCCAAGTATTTTTGTTGTCTACATCTGAATGTCATTTTCTAGTTTAATTTTCTAGCATGCTTCTTTAAGAAGAAGGCAGATGTTTGTACAGTATAGGAGTCTCCTATAAATCCTATAAGTATGCTGTTAAGCAAATGTACACATATAATCCAGCCAGTTTGGGACTTCTTTCTTTGATGATGATCTTGTAAGAAACTCTCACCTTTGACTCTTTATAGAATATAATGTTTCTAGTCACCCTGACCTGTAAGGGTAAAACTAAAAGCATTACTGCAGCATGTTTTGTATCCCACCCCACATTATTTCATTTGTTAGATGCCTACTACAAAAAATGTCATAGCACCTTACCATTTAAAAATACAAGAGCTAAAAATAATCACACTTAATTATAAAGTCAACATAAACTCCACCCCCTCCAACTTTATATAAAATCAATTACTAAGACTTTAGCTAGCTGAAACGCCAACAAGGACAAAGACATCAACAATCAAATGCCTAAGAGAAAAGTTACAGGTGGGTAGCCGTGTTGGTCTGCCATAGTCGAAACAAAATAGAAAATTCTTTCCAGTAGCACCTTAGAGACCAACTGAGTTTGTTCTTAGTATGAGCTTTCGTGTGCATGCACACTTCTTCATAACAAGAACAAACTCAGTTGGTCTCTAAGGTGCTACTGGAAATAATTTTCTATTTTGTTTCGACCAAGAGAAAAGGAAAGTCTTTGCCAAAAATATTAATGTAGGCATAAGGCGAGTCTCACTGGGGAAAGCATTCCACAAAAGGGAGGGAAACCACTGAAAAGCCTCTTCCTTGCTGCTGGTGGGGATACTCAGGGTCTCCAACAGTTATCTTAGGAGCCATGTAGGCCCATGTCAGAAGAAACATTCTGCCATGTATAGGAGTGTGGGAATACACTTCGTGGGTTCCTTTGAACCCGTGGTTATTTGCTTTAAGTTTATGTTTATGTTATGCACTATTTTATGTATCCTTCCGTTTAAAAGTGAAAGCGAAAGCAGGGCTCAGTAGGCGTCTCGCCACTGAGATCCCTCCGCCTAGACTTTTTGGTTCCAGAGGTTTAAAATGTGAATGATCAGTTAATCTGCTTCCCGCCTTTTTTGGGGGCAGCAACAGCGTTCCTATTGGTAAATTTATCGATCATGACGTTGCACTTGGTTGTCAATAAAAGGCTGCAGCTCCCCGTATTAGGCGGACAGTCAGAGTTAGGGTTCAGATGATTTAGATGTAGATAGTTGGGGTTTCGGGGAACGGGTTGGTTGGGCTGGTTGGGTTGGAAGCGCGTGCAGGAGGTAGAGAGGTTAGCTTGCGGAAGATTTATCGGTTTAGGCTTAGATAGCTTTAGTCCTAGGTAGCCTAGAACTTGCGGAAGAATTGGCGGTTCAGGAACGGCTAGTCTAGGGAATGTGAGAATAGCTTAGGTATAGATAAAGGTAATAGCCTATGCGGGTCAGCCAAAGCCATCCAAAAGAAACAGTGATTGTCTGTCTTTATTTCTTCTCAATTTTATTTTTCGTAGTCTATGGGCGCTTTTTCCTGGCCGTAGTTTTGGCCACCTTTTATTTGGGTATATTAACTAAGGGAATAATTTAGGAGGTAGCAAGTGCTCGCGGGTATTTTACGAGGCACTCTTTTTCGTCGGACTACTCACGCACCTTCAGATTTAGCCTGGTGGACAACGGCCGGTGTGAGTTTAAGCTCCGGAACCATCGGCCGTCCCGTTCGCAGGCTTGGCCGGTGCCCGTGCGGAGACGCATGTGAGGCGCTGGCCGCAGATCCCCCGGCAACTGGAATCCCATGTGCAGGTGGCCTAGTCCTGCACGCGGGGGGCTCCAGCAAAGAATCCCCGCATAGGAGTCCTCAATGTGCAAAAATTACAGGAATAGAGATTGAGAGCTCCTATCCATACTGTAGACACAAATCAACCTGTATTTCTCTCCCCCCCCCCCCCAGTATCCAATATTTTTTATTAATAACAGTCTGGATTAAGGGTCACAACATAACATACATGTTTAAAAGCATGAAGGGATGGTGATTCACTCAGGGGCCATCACTGAAACTAGAAAGTGCTGCCACCTTCATGAGAAGATCACACAAGGCCTTCGCTTTCTTATGAATTGTTGTCTCCTTCAGGTGAATTGTGAACTAGTTTTGAGATACTAGAAGCAAGTGCCCTGCATCTGATGTCCTTCTGAGTTGCCCTCTCCCTTGTGGATGATCTTTTCATCTATTCCTCAAATGCTTGTCACACTGCTACCAAACAGTACAATCCTATGCATGTCTATTGAGAAGTGTCTGGGATAGAGATGTGAAGGCCCGGAAAAAATCCGGGAAAATTGAAAAAATAAAAAAATAGATTATGGAATGTTTTATTTTAATAAGATGAATAAAATATTTTAAGATAAGGGGTTCAAATATTTTATAAATCATTTCTAAAAAATATGTATGGTATCAGATTATTCTAATTTCTGTGAGGACAAGCAAGTCCTAGGTTACAAACTGAACTCTCCAATGCAAGAACAAGATACATTTCTTCCTTTAGGAGATGCTGTTGTCACCAGAAAAGAAAAAGGTTTCAGTTTTGTTTTTGCATGCGTGTGGTATGCATTGGTTCTGTTCCTCTTCACTAGGCCTCAAGGCACTGGAAGAAAATATAGAGCAACAAAAAGGGCCTGAAAGTATATATTACAGCTCAGAAAATGATTCTGATTAAATTTCATGCCCATTCATTGAAACTTAGTCCCACTTCCTTCTTCAGTTCTTTTTATGAGAATGTTTTTTTTTAAAAAAAAAAAAAAAATACTGTGGAGAGGAAATATGAATAATTGTTACTTCTGGATTTTTAAAAATTGTTTTGTGGAGTGTTTTTGTTCCACATAAACTAATAAACATTTCAGGAGATTGTTGCTCCATTTGTTACAAATACAAATAAATATTTTAAAAGTAAATTCTGTTTGTAATAATTGTTTGGATACACTATATTTTTAATATGCTAGTTGTGTTAATTTTATGCCCATTAGAATTGTCCATAGTTATATTTTATGTTTCTAAAGTAACAGAATGACTTTCAATCTGGAAAAGAAAAAAGAAGTGCTAATGTAGCATTTTTTTTAATTTTTCCGAAAATTTCCGTTTCCCCCCGAAAAAAACCGCGTTTTTTCCCGAGCTTCAAAATTTCCGGAAATTTTACATCTGTAGTCTGGGAATATAAGCCGCACTGAATTCAATACTAATTACTTCTGAATAGACATGCACAGGACTGTAAAGTGCTATAGTTTCGAGGCTGCAATCTTCCTTTTAGTGGAACTAAGTGCCACTAAACGAAGTGGGTATTCTGAGTAAACATGTGTAGGACTAATCTAGCCAACCAGATGCCTATGGGAAGCCCACAAGAGGGACTCTTGAGTGCAACAACACCAGTGTGGTGTAGTGGTTAAGAGCGGTAGACTCGTAATCTGGGGAACCGGGTTCGTGTCTCCGCTCCTCCACATGCAGCTGCTGGGTGACCTTGGGCTAGTCACACTTCTCTGAAGTCTCTCAGCCCCACTCACCTCACAGAGTGTTTGTTGTGGGGGAGGAAGGGAAAGGAGAATGTTAGCCGGTTTGAGACTCCTTCGGGTAGTGAAAAGCAGGCTATCAAATCCAAACTCTTCTTCTCTTCTTCTTCTCCTCTCCTGTGGTTTCCAGCAACTGGTGTTCAGAAGAAGCATGCAGCCTCTGACAGAGGAGGTAGAACTTGCTTCCTGTGGTATGGAGGCATGTACAGAGTACTAAGGCCTCATACTGAGCTGATTTTACTCACTAGGGATGTTGAGTGCAGTGCTGAATGGGAAGGAAATCTGTGTGTTTTCCTAGGCGACCCCATTGCTGGAGACTTAGATAGTAAGTCTGTTGCCGTTATAAACAGCAGGTGCACCGAGGTGAGTTCCGCTGATATAGTGGAGATGTGCCAGGTGCGCAGCTCAGGAGGAGCTACAAAGGGTGAAAGGCTCACCAGGTATGCTCAGGAGTTTGCTAACACAGCTGGTGCAGACTTCGCTGTGGTTAGTGGCTTGACACAGGTCTTGAAACCCAGAGTCTTGAAAGGGGTATACAGGGTTTGTCCACGAGGGACGGGAAACCATGCCCAAAGGCTGTGAGGGTACACACTGTTTCCTTGGAGAAGGAAGCTGGACCACGTCCAGAGGCCGTGTGTGCCAACACTGATTCCTCAGAGAGGAACGAGGCTAGGGTTAAAGTCCCAACAAAGCCAAGTGTGAGATTTCCTGATAGTCAGAAGGGTTATGACATCAAGACTAGTCAGAAGTGCAAGATGGTGAGGCCTAAGGCCAATCCAGTTGCAGGTAGTTCCAAGGGTGGAACAGGTGATACAGAGGTATACTGTGTGTATGATGTCTGTATGGTTGTTGCAATTACACTGATGATGAATGACTGCAACACAGTGCATGAATCGGGGGAGGTTGTTGGAGATTCATTCCCCGTGTGCAGTCATGGGATTGTTGTCTATCACATGATGGTGTTTTCATTCCACAGAGTGGGAAGTGGGAAGTGACTGAAGACAGGATGTTTGTCTTACTGTGTTCCCTGAAGTGGGACTATTGTCCTTTGTTTTTCTCTTTGCAGTCTGATGCTAGAGAGAGAGGGAGCCATGTTGAAGTGCTCCGTGTGTGTTTATATGTAAATAAAGTAGAATAGCCAACATGCTGAGTTGCTGTGGTCTGTTACGCAAGCTGTGCACACTCTGCGGATCCTGTGTGCTGATGTCTTCTGGCATCAGTCGCAGCGATGTTCGGGCTGAAGAAGCTTAAGAAGCTCCCAAACGATCGTCCAGGAAGGAGGGAGCATACCAGTCAGGCATGTGTCTCTGCCAGGGTCCGACTTGTGAGTAGGCCATTTCCTGATAGAACACATCTATCAGGATTAGTAGCCACTGATAGCCTTAACCTCCATGGCTGTCCTGAATCTTCCAACACTGAGCTTCAATTGATATCCCTGAGTTCTAGTGTAACTTGAGAGGAAGAAAAACTTTTCTCTATCCAGTCCCTCTATACAATGCTTAATTTAACATCCTTCAATCACGCCACACTTACTTGACTTTTCTCCAAACTAAGAAGCTCCAAATGCCTGCAACCTTTCTTCCACCCCCTTGATCATTTTGTTGCTCTTTTCTGAAACGTTCCCAACTCTACAATATCATTGTTGAGATGAAATGACCAGAACTGTACATAGTATTTCCAAATTGGTTCCACCATACAGTTCTATAACGGCATAATTGTATTTTATTTTCAGTTCCTTTCTTAATAGTCCCCAGCATGGAATTTGCCTTTTTCACAGCTGCTACACATTGGGTCAATGCATTCATCAAGCTATACATTATGATCCCAAGATCTCATTCCTGGTCAGTCACTGCCAGTTCAGACCCTGTAAGTGTATATGTGAAAATAATGTTTTTCTGCTTCAACATGCAATCCCTTTTTGTTTTAACCACCCTGAACTATTAGGTATCATCAGCAAACTTTGCTGCCTCACTGCTCACCTCATTTATTAAGAAATCAATAAGCACATGTCCCAGTACCAATCCTTGGAAAACTCCACTTTATACAGCCCTCCATTGGAGAAAGACTGTCCCATTTATTGCTACTCTTCTGTTACTTAACCAGTTCTTCCTTATTTTATATTGTTAAAATTATACTGTTTATATTTCAATATCCCCAAAATTGGTTATTTGGGGGGGGGGGCTTGGGAAAATGTTTTTCCTTATGGCTTAAAAAATTATAGAAATTTTTATATCTCTACGCATGATACATCAATGAAATTGCAGGATCTTCCCAGAAGACTGAGTAGAGACACAGGGGGGAGGGCACTCAGGTTCTTCCATTAACACCAATTCCATCACAGACTTGATAACTATTTTTCCTACCTCCCGCTCCCATATCCTGCCTTCCACTCCCATCCACTAAAACTTCACACACAAGGCATTTGGGCATAGTCATTTTCAGGGTGTCATTGAGAAAGAGGAAGCAGGCCACAGAATGGGAAGCAAGAACCAAGACAATGCTCTTTGTTCCAGACATGGGAAGAATAGATACAAATCAGTAGATTTGGCCTCCCACAATACCAAGTCCTACTTGAAGCACAGTTCAAGAACACATTGCTATTCATAATTAACGTATTTTTGACCCTTGGTCTCCTCAATATGGCTCCTAGTGGCACAGAATGAATATGTCAATAGTGAAACCATTTTAAATACTTTTACAGAGATCCAGATAATGTATTAATTTAGAAAATTAAAGAATAAAGTTAAGCAAAATTCTAGTGAAATACTATGTATAGAATAGACTAGAACAAAAACCTACCTATACCACAAAAAGGCACAGTGAGTACTTTCTTCGAAGTCTACCCATTCTAGACCACAGTTAACAAAACAATGTTTGCAATTAATGAGTTTGTTGACAACCACCAGTCAAAGTATTTTCTAGATAACTACAAGAAAAAATAAAACTATTTAACACATATAAGAACAAATATTTCTTGCTGAACCACAATACATTTTAGTTGTCTCTTGCATTTTGCTCCATTTAAAAGTCTTAGTATTTCCTTTTACAGTAACACTGTCCCCTCCATCTAAAAGCCTAACAAAAGTAACACAAGACCTTTTTAAAAACTCCCAACGAAGTTTCTGAATATTTTCATTAGACTAAGTGACAGTGTGGACCTGTCATTTTAAGAACGACTAGGTACAAGGCACATTTTTGCCAGGTGTCAGAATGGCTTTAATTGGCCTTACATGGGGATGTAATTAAATTAATCCAATGGTTCAATTTCAAGCTACAATGATAATTGCTGAAGGGGATCTTATTATACCCAAGAATGCTGCTGTTATTGGGGCACCATGTTTGGCTACTCAGCAACTGTTGGCAGTAGTTTCTGTGCTGGCAAACCTATGTTTCTCTCTGCATAATATGTAAAATGTGTGCTTTATGCAACACTTGCAGGGATGAGTTGAAGAATTTGTATCAAGATGTGGCTACTTTGTGATTTCATGCTACAATTGCAGCTTTAAAAAAAATAGCATCTTCATGTACAGTATGAGGTACATATGAGCCATTATTTAGACAGGGGGAAATTCTTTTATGCCTGTAATTACTAACAAAATGAGAGATGGAAAATCCATCAACAAGGTCCATAGACAACTGCTAGATTTTTTTGTTTGGCAAAGACGTCAATTTTATTCATCAGTTTCTATTTTTGTATCACTTTGACCACAAGGTTCCCTACTTTATGGTTTCCTGCCTTTTTTGGTTGTTCAACTGCTCAAACTCCTACACTGCTTTCCCAGACCTATTGTTGTATAGAAAATTGTAGGTGCTTAATAATTAAGCAAATAAAAATATTATAGAGCTTCATTTTTTCTCTCATTCATTATCTAACAGCACAAGATAGTGGTTTATATCTTATAAACCTTAGGGCAAAATACGTAGAACCATCAATTCAACCTTTCAAATGAGAAGGGACTATTTTTCTTTAGCTGCTAGTGAGCATGAATGTTTTTATGAGACATGTACAACCACTTCAGGAAATCGTGACTTTGAAACTGGGAATCCCTGGACCTCCTAATGTCATTTGACTACAACTCCCATCAGACCAAGCCAGTATGGCCAATTGTCAGGGAAGATGGGAGTTGCAGTTCAGCAATATCTGGAGGTCCAAATGCTCCCCATGCCTGCTTTAAAATGTTAAGAACAATATCATGATTAACTCAGACCTATCATCTTCTAATTTGCAAATGTTCTTTACTGGCAGATTACAGAAAGTAGGGAAAACGAACAAACTGCCTTGACCTGAGATGACCATTTGGGCCCACTATTTTCTACTTCAATTGTGTCTTGGCCAAGCTATGGCATTTCTTAGAACAATTTAATTGGACCTCAGTGATCCATATTCCAATAACCTCCCATACAGATTACTGCAATGTGCTCTATGTGGGGCTGCTCTTTAAAACAATCTGGAAGGTGCAGCTGGTTCAGAATGTGGGAGTTCAGCTGCTAAGCTGCTAGAATATTGCACATCACTCCAATTTTGAAAGCACTGTACTGAATGCCAGTGAAAGCACAGTACCAGGCCTAATTCAGGATGCTGGTACTAGTGTACAAAGCCCTTTAAGACTTGGGACACAAGTACCTGAAAAAGTACTTTTCTCTATATGCCCCGAGCCTCAATGTATATAACCAGGGGGTGAGACCCTTCTCATAGTGAAACCACCATGGATGGCAAGGAGGATGGGAATGCACGAGAGGGCTTTCCCTGTGGTGGCACCCTGCCTTTAGAACTCTCTCCTGGGAGAGATCTGGTAGACCTTCATTTGCCAAACTGAGGTGGAATTTGAAGAAGTTTGTGTTTATGCAGGCCCTTGGAAGGGAATATAGATAGCTAGACATTGGAATTTCATGACAGACAATTACTGCATATTGTTTTGTTTATGCTGATATTCAGGGGCGTCGTAGGGTGGGGGCGGGGGGGGCGGGCCGCCCCTCGTACCGCCCCTAGGTGGGCGTAACATTTTGGCGTGTGGGGGTGACTTGCGGCGGCCCCTCCCACCACTCCCTCCGTCACCCCGGGAGCAGCAGCGCTGCACGGACGGGGTGCTCGCTCGGCCGAGCGAGCACCCCGTTCCTGCAGCGCTGCTCCTCCCGGGGTGACCGGTGGTGCGTGGGGAGTGGTGGGAGGGGCCGCCGCAAGTCACCCCCACGCACCGCCGCTCGCTCCGTCACCGTGGGAGCAGCAGCGGCGCAGTGTGTGCGGTGCTGCTGCTCCCGGGGCGACGGAATGAACGGCGGCACGTGGGGTGACAAGCGGCGGCCCCTCCCACCACTCCCACGCGCCGCCGCTCATCACCCCGGGAGCAGCAGCGCTACACGGACGGGGTGCTCGCTCGGCCGAGCGAGCACCCCGTTCCTGCAGCGCTGCTCCTCCCTGGGTGACCGGTGGGGAGTGGTGGGAGGGGCCGCCGCAAGTCACCCCCACGCACCGCCGCTCGCTCCGTCACCGTGGGTGCAGCAGCGGCGCACAGTGTGTGCGGTGCTGCTGCTCCTGGGGCGACGGAACAAACGGCGGCACGTGGGGTGACAAGCGGCGGCCCCTCCCATCACTCCCCACGCGCCGCCGCGCCGCTCCCTGCCCGCTGTGCTCAGGGAGCGGAGCCCGGGGCAAAAGGACAGGGGCAGGCCCGCTGGCCCAACCCCTCTCCTTTCCCCGGGACGGCTCCGCTCACGGAGCGCAGCGGGAGAGGGGCGGGCCAACTGGCCCGCGCGGAGGCGTTGTTCCGTGCGCATGCGTCATGACGTCATGCGCACGGAGCGACGCCCCGCCCCCATGGGTGCCACTGGGCTTGCCGCCCCCAGCAGCCCGGTGGCTAGCGACGCCCCTGCTGATATTACCCTGGGGACCCTTTGCGGGGGGGGGGGGAGATGTAAGTTTAACTAATATTTTATTATTTATTAGATTTATATACCGCCCTTCATCACAATATCTCAGGACGGTTCACAGGATAAAATCAAATATAAATTAGCAGTAGACATTTGAAATATCCAGTGACTTTTGTCAACTTGCTACTATAGATCCTTTCAACCATCCCCCTGCTTACCACTGGCTAAGTTGGCTGGGAATTATGAGGATTGTAGTCCAACAGCAGAGCTAAAATGCTGGGGAGCTGCTCTGTGATAAAACAATGAGCTCAAGGTGATTGGTGGACATTTGGTGATTTTCTATTTTTTTATTGTATTTTTACTGTACCCTTTGGTAATAATATGCTGCTCACAGCTTGAGGTGGACCTTGAGCCAAAAAGTGGTATATAACTAAACCACAACTTAATAACGTAATATCTGGAGACCTAAGGTTGAAAAACACTCCTTTAAATGAAGCTGCTTCTCCGTGCAAAACATACACTCTACTAGAGAGCTATGTGAAAAGGATCTAGGGGTCTAGCAGAACACAAGCCTAACATGATTCAACAACAGTGTGATGAAGCAGCAAAAAAAGCTAATGCTATTCTAGGCTGCATCAACCGAAGTATAGTGTCCAGATCAAGGGAAGTAACAGTACCATTCTATTCTGCTTTGGTCAGACCCTACCTAGAGTGCTATGTCCAGTTCCAGGCACCACAATTTAAGAAGGATATTGACAAGCTGGGATGCTTGCAGAGGAGGATGACTAAGAGGATCAAGGTTCTGCAACCAAGCTTTAAGAGGAACAGTTGAGGGAGTTGGGTATGTTGAGCCTGGAGAAACGACAGAGGAGATACGATAGCCATCTTCAAAGATCTGAACGGCTGCCACATGCAAGATGGAACAAGCTTGTTTTTTGATGCTCCAGAAGCTAGGACCTGAACCAATGGTTTCAATTTACAAGAAAGGAAATTCCACCTAGGAAGAACTTTCTAATTGTAAAAGCTGTTCAGCAGTGGAATGGACTCCCTCAGAAGGTAATGGAATCTTCCTTTGAAGTTTTAAAACAGATTAGCCATCTCTTGGTATTCTTTAGTTGCAATTGCTACATTGCAGGGGGTTGGACTAGGTTACTCTTGTAGTCCCTTCCAACTCTCCAGTTACAGGTTCTATAAAGATTCTATAAAACTCAAATTATAACACTGCAGTATCGTCACAAGCTACAGCAAGACAATTTTGTAAATAACTGCTGGCAGAAGCTCACCAGTTATTCCCAAGCCAGTGTAGCACAAGGCAGCTAGGTTTTAATTTACATGATCAGAAAAACAGTGAGGGCTACAACAGGCAGAGCACATGGTTTACATGCAGTTCCCAGGTTCAATCCCCTAGGATACCCATTTACAAATAGGGCTGTCTGAAACCCTGGAGAGCTTCTACCGGTCATTAGTCTAAAGACACAGAATCTGTGCCTGCCCCCAGTGTTGGTCATAGTCCAACATCATCAGTCCCCGACAGCATAGCCAAGAGTCAGGGATAATAGGAACTATAGTCCAGTGACAGCTGAAAGTCCACATATTCTGCATCCCTGGTGTAGGCAATACTCAACTAGATGGATATGACAAGTTTTTCAAATCAGGCTTTTTATGAAGAAATGTAACAGCACTGCTGCTTAACATAAAGAATAACCAGAAGAAAACTCACGATAAATAAAACACTGACCAAATGAGCACAATGGGCCACAATTTAACAGCTTCTAGGTTCCTAATTTGGTTTAGGACTGCAGTGAAAGCATCTTTATTATGTGGGGACCTCATGCACCAGGATGCTCAAACACTGGAAAGGGCATGATGCACAGCTTCTTCATATAGTGGAGGCCTCCGTTGACACACATCATGCATAGACAGGCGCACACATTCAGACAGGGAAACCCTAACAGCCTTGATGACTTCTCATTCATTTTCGTGTAGTCAGAAACCATAATTGTGTGTGTGTGTGTGTGTGTGTGTCTCATCAGATTTCTCCACGGCCCTTCTTTATTCAAACTCACTTAAAGTTACGTTGAAATTAAGTTTGACACCTACCACCCACCGACCCCCTTAAAGCTTCGGGAGTCCCAAACTTTTGTGTGTGTGTGTGTGTGTGTGTAGGGCCCAAGCTCCTTTCGCCTGCACTCATCCTTGCTTCTAGACTCCACAAAGCTTCTAGAATCCCGGGTATAGGGTGGTATGTAAATTCAAAAAATAATAGCAATAATAAAAGCGAGGGGGGGATGCCTGCCTACCACGACTCCATGAGCAGCCACCTCCCCACGAGGCGTCCCTCCGGAGTAAGAAAGGCAGGCGCCTGCCGATATCCCGGGCTACTATACCAACCCGAGGAAAGAGCAATTAAACGAAGAACGAGGCGAAAACCCTCTTAGGACACCGCCTGCCCCCTCAGCCCAAGCCTCCCCCCACCACCCCACACCGACCTGGAGACGGCCATGGCGAAGGAGAGACTGAGCTAAGGCCCGACTGAGCACGCAGGGAGCCACCGCGCTGCTGGCAGGAAGGAGCGGGGACAGGGCCCCGGCCTGGGCCTCCGGGAAGCGCGGCGCGGCCCGAGGGCCGGATGGCGACTAGGCGAGGCTTCGGCCCGCGGCGGCTCGAGCTCCCCTCCTCCCTTCGGGCGCCTGTACGAGCAGTAGCGCCCAGAAACTCCACCCGCGCGGATTAAAGCCTCTATTCTCCCATCACCAGGGAGAAGCCCGACGCCTGGTTTTATATGAGCAGCCATCTTGTATTTATTCCCTTCCTCCATGGAAGCCGCTTCCTGATTGGCATGGACGCCAGACCGCAGCCAATGGGAAGCGCCCTCTGAAGAGAAGCGCGGGGGAGGGGACAAGCAGGGGCCGGAGAGGAGCCTACCATGGAGTTCGCGGAGCCTGCTGAGGAGGAGGCGGCGGCGGCGGCGGCGGCCACGCTTACGGGGCAGTACCATTCGCCCAACCGGATGGGGGTTGGTGGTGAAAGGAAGACTCGGCAGTTTTAGCAGTTTCCCATCCGCGGAATAAAGGGAAATAATATATCCTCTCCCCCCCACTCTCCCAATTTCTCCGAAAATAAACTTAACTTGGAAAATAAAGCGGTGAATGTGTTAGTTCCTGGAGAAATAGGTCTGTTGTGCCCTATTCTTGCTTGCAGGTTTCGCGCAGGCATTTGGTTGGCCACTGTGAGAACAGGTTGCTGGACTAGATGAGCCGTTGGACTGATCCCGCCGCAATCTCTTCTTACGTTAGTACTGTATGTTATTCCCCAGAAAATGCCCATAGGACTGTGGCATTTCTAGCTTACATTTCAGTTACAGAGGGGAATTGAGTACCTGTGGTGCTTTTAACCCCACTTTCCTAGGAATGAGCTGCACTAGGGCTTCTGAATAAACATGGTTAGGAGGATTGCACTATTACTACGGCAGTTCTACATTTGGCTTTCTCTTGCACTATATAATATGATGAAGGAATTGGCTACTGTGCCCCTGGCCGATAGAATGTCATGCTAATGAGTTCAGTTTTAGGTCAGTTTCAGAAGGAAAAAGTAGACCGTAACGAATCAACTCGGACTTAAGCACCATCATGAAAGTACCGTTGAGCATATTTGATGGTGGTGATAAAATGGGCAAAATATATTGGGCATAATATTCAAATTGACTCTTGGTTAAAGCTATGGAATGTTGGAATTAATGTCACTGCATGTATGGTCTTGAAAGAAAATATAACGAAACTGATGTACAGATGGTACTTAACTACAACTAAATTAGCTAAGAAGTACAGAATGAAAAATAGGAAATGTTGGAAATGTAATGAGAAAGAAGGAGATTTTTTATCATATGTGGTGGACTTGCGATAAGGTTAAAACATTTTGGGAGAATATATATAATGAGTTAAAGAAAATGTTAAAATGTACTTTTCCTAAGAAACCTAAAGCCTTCCTGTTGGGAATGGTAGGGGCTGAAATATCCAGATCAGATCAGAAATTACTGTATTTATGTACGCCACCACAGCAGCAAGAACTTTACTTGCCCAAAATTGGAAACAACGAGAAATACCGACGATACAGGATTGGCAGACAAAGATGATGGACTATGCGGAATTGGCAAACCTGACGGGAAGAATCAGAGTGACCAAGTGTTCCAGAGAGACTGGAGTAAATTTATTTCATATATAGAAAATCAGCGTACACATTTAAAAACACTAGCAGGATTGACATAAAACTTGCAATGTTTATAAGAAGAAAATTTCTACTTGTATTTTCAAAATCTGAATAATTTAGAAAATATAGAATTGTGATGATATAATTGTGTGGAATTAAGACATGTCTTAGAAAGCCAGAAGACGGATGGAGGGAAATGGAGAGCTTGGCAGAGCTTAAAGTTAAAATGTGTTATAAGTTGATATATTAATGTTAAAAATTTGGAAATGTGAATAGAAAGTGTCGCTACAAGGAGATACTGCAGTAGGTAACTGCTATCAAAGCTTCACTCTTCCTGCCTCTTTTAATCTTGAAGACCATTTAATTACTGAGTGCTACAACAATCTTTACAATGGGAAATAACTTGAGATTCCTGCCACTTCAATAACTTGGGGTATGTTCGCAACACCACCTCAAAACACTGAACTTTTTTTCTGGTGCATTTTACAGGTCTTTCCCCCCAGCTGTTCACATCAGCATGGCTTCTTTACTGTCAGATTAATTTCTATTTGTGTCTGCACCATCTTTACCCTATGCAAAGGTGTTCACACCTTGGCTAGAGATGAATTAAAGGTAAAGGGACCCCTGACCATCAGGTCCAGTCGTTTCCGACTCTGGGGTTGCGGCGCTCATCTCGCTCTATAGGCCGAGGGAGCCGGCGTTTGTCTGCAGACAGCTTCTGGGTCATGTGGCCAGCATGACAAAGCCGCTTCTGGCGAACCAAAGCAGCGCACAGAAACACCGTTTACCTTCCCACTGGAGCGGTCCCTATTTATCTACTTGCACTTTGATGTGCTTTCGAACTGCTAGGTGGGCAGAAGCTGGGACCGAGCAACGGGAGCTCACCCCATTGCAGGGATTCAAACTGCCGACCTTTCGATCAGCAAGCCCTAGACTCTGTGGTTTAACCCACAGCACCACCTGGGTCCCCCAGAGGTGAATTAGGAAGGGCTTAATAAGCACGCCAATCAGTGTGAAACTGGTTTGAGAAAGAACGCATCAGATAATATTTTAGAACCAGATAAAGGACACGTGTATTTTGGGTAACATGTGAGCATGGATTAAAAACCCAGCATTGGAAACAGGGTGCACAGTAAACAGGAATGTGAATACAGCCTTAGTTAATTCATCAGCTCTCACCAACTAATCACCTTAAATTTCACATATTCCATAATTCTATAGCTGCAATCTTTAGATACTGAAAGGATTGTGAACTAACCTAAATTCAACAAAAATAATTAAAAAGCCACATTTTAACTGTTTTTTTACACAGCCCAACCAAAATAACACTTAGAAAACTCTAGTGAGCTCTGAAATATCACCAAGACAAACTAAAGACTAATAATTTGTAGTCCTTATTACAAAAGCCCAAACATGCCCACACAATATTATCTCCTGTAATAGAAAGCA
Organism: Lacerta agilis; assembly: GCF_009819535.1. NCBI lineage: Eukaryota > Metazoa > Chordata > Lepidosauria > Squamata > Lacertidae > Lacerta > Lacerta agilis. The sequence continues at coordinate 34,614,274 of NC_046316.1, forward strand.
TGAGAAATAATTTATAGGCTAACGTTAATTCCACCCAACCCTAAATTTCAGCAGTCATCAATCTCCAACTAAGTCATAGAGGGAGTAGACCCATTTAAATCAATTGACTTACTGGTAAATTACAACCCTTACATTATGACTGTAAAAACCTAAATAGAGCCCTGTTGGATTTTATGTAAGTTTGTAGCACTTAATTTGTTTAGGTCATACCACATACTACATTGTGTTGAAATTTTGCCTTATGCCATACATTTTTCAGCAATTCATTATCTTGATATAACCTAAACACAACTTATAAACATGTTTCCCGGGGCAGTTCCTTGATTGATTCAGAACCTAGATGGGACCTAGATACTATATGTAGCCTAGATTTAAAGATTAAATAACATTATGCTATATTTAGCCTTAAGCCCCCAAATAGGGTTGCCAGGTCACAACCCAGAGAACATGTGTGCCCCTTTACAGCCCCACAATAACACAAATCTATGCAGCTGTGGCTTCTTCTGCCTTGATCACCCTTCTGTGCTTTGGACACCCTTCTCTTTCTGCCTGCTGCACAGCATATTGAGAGCCCTGCTTCCTCCAACGGTGGAGAAAGGTGTGTGTATTAATGGACGGGGGGTGGCTACATCCTCATTTGCAGATTGGATGGCTTTTCCTCTAACTAGACTGTGCCACCCAGTGAATGTCTGCTACTCCCATATTTGGTGCTCGTGTCATTGCTTTGGCAGTGCGGTATTAGTTGCTGTCTCCATGCTGCACAGCACCATTAGTTCCATTTTGTCCCACCATACCTTTCTCAATAGCCAGTGACCTTGTATTAGAGTTGGGCTATTTTTTCCTTTCCTGTTTTACTATTTCTGACCTTCCCTTCTCGTTGGATGTTCCAGCCCATTTGAATTTCTTTATTAGCAGCAGTCTGAGTGAAAGAAGATGTTTGATATGATTTGATATAAGAAGTAATATGTTGTGTTATGAAGCTGTATTATTAATTATTATGAAGTAATATTTGGAATAGATTTGATAAGATAAGAAGTGATAGATTATTTTGGAGTAAAAACTAGATTTTAAGAAGTATGTTTAGTTTTGATTTTTGAATGATTTAATTTTAGAGATGAGAAGTTATTAAAGTAAAATTAGAATTGGAACCAAAGGAGAGAAAACGGGGGAAGTCACAGAGTAATGATTTGAACAAGAAGTTTTTTTTTTTGGTGCAAACAAGAAAAAGAATTATTGGTGTGATTTGTTTTATTATGGTTTAATTGTGGGGTTTGTGTTTGGGTTCGTGTTGATGTATGTGTTATGTTGTTCTTTGTTTTGTAAAAACCAATAAATTCCTTATAAAAAAAAGGATGTTCCAGCCCATGATATGGAAGTGTGTTGTGGTGGATATAGTCTTGTGCTTCCATCAGGAAAATCTCAATTCATTCACCAGTCAGATATGAAACACACAGTGATCTTGTCCAGGTCAGGTTTAAATACTGAGAGCGTGGAGATAGTGGGAAACCTGCTCGTAAATACCCTTGGAAGAAAAAAAAAAACATCCCCTCAAGTAACCTGGTCCTGAGTTATACAGTCTTACGTGTTAGTACCAACACCTTAAATTTGGCCAAGTAGCAGCTTGGTAGCCAGTATAAATCCTGCAATTGAGGCGATATATGCTGGTAGCAGTTTGCCCCAAGCAACTGAGCTTTATGAATCATGGTGTTTTTTGTCCCCACAAGAAACACCCAAGAGTCTCTTCAAGTGCTTTCTTGCTTGCATTTCTTATCGCCACAGGAACGAGTAGCAGCTAAGGCTGTAGACGGACTTCTCGATCCCATCTGTGGCCCCCGATTGGGTCAATTTGCTTTGTGCTGCCCCATCCCTCCCCCAATCTGTCCCCAAAGCAATTCGTTGGTGGGGTTTAGGGTTTTTAAATCCCTATTTTAACACAAAGTTTAATTTAATTTAATAAAATAAACAAATAGTCCTGTAGTCTTGATACTAATCTTGCTTCTAGATTCTAGTTTTGGCTTTTTCGAGATACTGCTTATAGTAGTACTTAAAAATCCTCCAGAAGCATGACAGAACAAAAATGATGAATGCCTGCTGACAGTTGAGGACTGTACACAGCTATCTTCAAGCCTGAAATTTCTTTGCCTGTTTGCAATTATACAACACGGAATTGAAATTCAAGGGAACCTGCTGCTGAGATTACACGGGCAGGATACTAATAGAGCACAATTCCTCAAGTTTACAATTTTTCTCAGTGGGATAAGTTCCCTTACTGTAATGCTTTTAAAATAGGAAATACAGTGGTACCTCGGGGTATGAACAGCCTAGTTAACTAACTTTCTGGATTACGAACAATTCAAACCCGGAAATGAGTGTTCTGGGTTGCGTATTTTTTGGGGGTATATGAACATACTCCATACAGGGGTGCACTTCTGTTTTGAGTGCCAGACTTCCGTTGTCCAGCAGCGGAGAAGGGGATCGTCATGGCATTTCCCACAGCTGTGAGGGAGGGAAGCTGCGTGCCCGCTAACCATCTGGTTGGTGGGTACGCAACTCTCCCCCATGACGCTGCAGGAGACGCACGCTCTAGGGAGCATTCACCGCAGCAGTGGGGGTGGGATCTGTGTGGATCCCAGTTCAGCTACTGATTGGTTGATTGTGTGACTGCGGAAATGGATAAAAGCCCCCCCCCACCCAAACAATGACTATCATCAGTGCAGGTAAGAATTTTTTTTTAATTTTTATTTTTATCATCTACAATACTGTTTTATTTATTTTATAGCACAGTACATTGATTATTGCTTTCATTTTTATGGATCAATGGTCTTGTTAGATAGTAAAATTCATGTTAAATTGCTGATTTAGGGGTTGTTTTTAAAAGTCTGGAACGGATTATTCCATTTTGCATTACTTTCTATGGGAAAGCGCACCTTGGTTTAAGAACGGACTTCCGGAACAGATTAAGTTCATAAACCATTGTACTGAGAAATTCAAATTGCTACCATCAAATGAATTGACCACATTACCATAACTATTTTATTTTCATATTTTGCAGGTTTCCTTTCAAATTCATAGTAAAAGTTTCTTGAGAGCAGTCTTTGTCTTTAAATTATTTTATTACACATTTCATAAGTTGAAGCAATATATGTACATTTCAAAATAGGGGAAGTGAGAAGAACACAGCTTCTGTGGTGCTGTAAGCTGTGGTCTTCCAATTTCACTATGGGTAACCACTATTTTTATTTTACAGAGGTTGGACATTTGTCTCCACATATACGTAACAAATGTACCACTATCTACATGTAAAAAACCCCAAACATTTGTGGAAACTAGTCTTACTACTGATACGAGTGCTGTAATTTTTAAAGATATGCTTCTTCAGTTTGAGAAAAGGTTTGGTCCCCGCACAAGGGATAATGGGTAAACATGCATGGCCACACGTACTTGGCTCATTTCCAAATCTGGTGCTGTTTTGGAGGTAAATCATAGTGTGATCTATCTTCATCTTCAGATGCATAGTCTAAAGGCAAACCATAATTGTAATCAATTGTTACTACAGGCAGTCTTTTCCTTTGCTCTGTCTCACTTGTAATTTTAGGTTGAAGTTCCCTTCCATGGTCCACTGAAACTGAACTAACTTTCTGTTGCACGGATGAAGAGTGATGTATTGGCTGTGAGGGACATGGTGCAAATCTGGTTTTTCTTTCTTTGTTAATTTCATCATTAGAAGGGCGGCTTCTCCTGTAATCTTCAGGGCAATCAGGTCTATAATGCGAAAACAATTATTAATTGTAAACTTCTTCAACTGATCAGGCAGTCATCAAAGACAGGAGAGACAAGCATAAAAGGTTGCACTTTACAAAAAGAGCTATGAATCGCTCATTGAAACATAAGTAATATGCATTATTTACCTTAATACTTCCTTTCTTTGGAAAGGAACCTGTCAAATTAAAAATGTAAAAGGTGTATTTCTCCAAGTGATGTGTAGTGCAGCCTCTCTGTGTGTGAGATAACGAAATTCCCTCCTAGCTTTTTAGTTGCGATACATTTCATAGGAAAAATGTTACCAGTATAGGTCCCAATGCATAGGACGATTCATACCTGCACACAAGGCTCAGCCTCCACTCAAGAAGAGATTTCAGGGGTCTCTTCTGTAATATGATCCATGCACATTGTGAGATGATCATGCTATGTGAGAACAAGAAGTCTTGTGCATGCTGAGACCCTTGTGTATATCCACCCAACTCAGAATTTTGGACTGCGATGACATAATGCAGCATTAGTGTTTTGAAGTTTGATACAGAGCAATCCAAAGCCTCTTTGTGCTGGTCTGGAGGTGTGGTTGGTTGGACCGAGTGGAGGTATTGCCCCAACAGCCTCCCACTGCCTGTGGAGTGATGCCAGCATCACAATGTCAGTGCAGACCTTCTCTTTTTGCCCGCCAAACAGGCAGATGTGAGGACCACCGGTGGGATCCCTGCCCGACTGGCACATAGCCCAAAGGGAGAGAGCTCTGAGGGCGGGGAGGAGCTGAGGATCCACTCCAGGTTGATGCAGAGATCTGCCTGCCCCCACTTTCTGTCCCAGCCACCATGAATGGAAGGGCTGCAGATGTAGTGGTGGCCCTGCCAGTCTGTTCAGTCTCACCGGACTGGGTTAGGATTTCCCCCCTTTTATTGCTTCCCCTTCTGTCTTCCACTGAAACTGTCAAATATCTTCCTAAGAATATGATCAAACACATTGTCTCAACAGGAATATCCCCAAACACAAATACTTAACTATTTTGCTGCTTCATACCAGTGTAAATTACTTTAGTTAATAATGAATTGTTGCAATCGAAAATGGTTACTTTCTGTCTTCCTGCTGTATAAATAATAATATATGGTAGGTTACATGTTATATGTCACACAGGCATAGAAACAGGTTTGTGGTCAGCATCATGAATCCACACCACACTGCCCAGTTATCACGATCAGTGACTTCAGGCCTTCTCTACTAAGGCCTCATTTGATGTAATGCTGTGATTTCTTTTAAAGCCATTCGACTTTTAGAACTATATTGCTTTCACTGCCACTTGATCCCAATAAGCCATCCAAATTCTAAGAGGGCATCATTGAAAAGAAATAAATGAAAACTTCTTTAGGGCTACAATTCTGAGTCCAATTATACCCAGTAAAATTAATGTTATCTGAAGCCACAATGCTATCTCTCTCCTACCCATGGTTAAGATACTAGGAAACAAGCTGTAGGGTTCTCTCCAAATCCTCCTGTGTTGGATGCACATACTACTCCACTACCTTAACTACAAAAGGGATACATTTGAACTGACCCCCCAACCACATCTAATTCTAACCAGGATTTCTTGTTAAGCATAATTTGAAGCCAGAGTTTGATCTTTATCAAAATCCTTTTTAATCTGGAACCGATGAATTAGTTTGTGCTGTGGTATCGCTTAACATCAGCCATGGTGGGAGAAGGGAACTGAGAAGAGGGTGGAGGAGATGTAGGGTGCGATTTCAGAGACTGCTCCTAATTATAGCGAAGAGGGAACCAAGAATTGTACCTGTTCCAGCCTCTAAAGAAAAATCTTTATTTTCAAAACTGAGTTCCTCAAGAATGAAGTAATTCTATGAAAGGATGTATTGTGTCCACAGGAAACTGTCTTGTTGCAAAAACAAAGGCGTATGTATATTATTAGAAAATGTCAATCTTTGAGTTTATATTTTTGAATGTGAATCAGTGACATGCTTTGCATAAATGCCATGACAATGCCTTTACCTGCAATCTCTATTATAATCATTTTCTCTGTGAAGTAAAGGAGATTCTGTGAAGTGCTCATGAGAAAGAAAAGGATGACCTCTATAAGAAGCAAAACAGACATATTAAAATAGTGGAAAGTGAGAAGCAATCTGAGTATAAAGAATATGTATAATAATTGGCATAACATTAAAAATATATACGGAATATGAAGTTTATACAGTCAGAAAGTTAATTGTATATGGAGCTTAAAGAAAAACAGTATTTGAAACTTGATAATTTTCACCAATTATCAATTCCATAAATACAATAAATTATCAAAACTATAATTTGCTAATCTGGCTAGGTTTCAGAATTCCATTGTAGATGGGAATATCAAAAATAGCCAGGGTATCAGGCTCCTTGACCTCAGAAATCTAGCAGTACATAAACGGAAATGGAGTCTTCCTAACTGCTTTGTACAGTTCTTCCGTTGTATTAGTTAATAACAGCTACTGTCAAAGACAGGAAACTGATCTAGAGAGATATATACTCTTGAGCTAGTACGGTAATTCTTACCTTTCTAAATATCCTTCACATGGCACATCATCATGGGGCGTGTGGTCATTAAAAGGTCCCCTATTTCGAAAAGCTTTCAGTTGTGTTTCCTCAGCGATATCACCATGAAAACGTCTACATCTTGATCCAGAATCTCTATCATCAAAATCTTCTAGTGGCACCTCTCTTTGTAAGTCATCGATGTGATGCTGGTGGTCGGGGAGAGGTGCCATTCTTTGTCCATGGCCCCTACTAACAAACTCAAAGTCTCCTACTGGTGGCTGCATATCATCATGAGGGGGACAGTCATGAAAATGTCTAATTCTTTGCAGAGATCTCTTCTGGAATGTTAGGTCTTTTAACTGCACAATTGGTTGAAAGCCATCATTAGATTGTGGTTCATAAAATGGTCTCCGCCTTTCTACATGGCCCCCCTCAACCTCCGTATCTAGCAGCATACTTCTGAGAGCAGGGATGTCAGGAAAATGTATTTGCCTCTGATCATGACCCACATTACTAAGATCTTCTGGTGGTGCCCTTCCTAGAAAGTCATCAGAAAACTGATCATGGAAAGGACTCAGCCTATGTTCTGATCCTCTTAAATCCATCATGCGCATTTCTTCTTGATAGTCATCATCATAATACTGGCAGTCAGGAAAATGCCCTTGACTTATTTCTACTAGTGGCTGCAAATCATCTTGAAACTGGTGATCATGGTATGGTTTTCGCCGTTGTCCAGGACCTTTGTTAATGAAATCGAACTCTCTCAATTGAACCTGTTCTGGTAATTCATTGTGGCCATAGTCAAAAACTCTTACTCTTTTCCCATGCCTGTTAAGGAAAGGATTCTCATTTTAAGAAAGGCAAGTATTGAAATCAGCAGATAAAACCAAAGTGTAAAGAAATATCTCATCTCTTAAGAGTATCACACTTACAATTTATATTTTTGGTCATAGTTTTAATGTTTGCATGTCAGTTTTCATTATAGAAGAAATCCTTGAGTGGAATTATTATGACTTTTACTGCACTTTCCACAATTTAAAACCTAATTATCATTAAATTATGGCTTAATTGTAAGCATTACAATAGAACTATACAGATTTCATTGTTCTGACAGTATTTTTCATACTTCTACTTTCTACTTAAGAAAAATGAATTTCTGCAGGTTACCTAGGATATTCTTCATTTGGGAATCTATCAACATGTCCATCAACATCATTTGGTGGCGGTGCAATATCTCCATCAGCATCCCATAAATTCATTCCAAGATTGCTAGAAAATGTCAAAGCAGAATGTAATAATTGTTTGCTGAAGTTACCGATGGAAAAATACAAAGCAACATTATAATGAAGAAAAGGGGAAGTTTTCAACCATATTTATCGGTTTCACACCTGTATGTAAATATATGTCTATACTTCCACATAGCTGGCCCTTGCTGTACAGTTGTATTTTTATGAGCAAAGGATGGATGTGCTTAATCAGCATGTAGGACACCCAGATTTCATATTAGGATATGTTACTCTTCACTTATCAGTTCATCAGAATGTATATTTAGTGTATATTCAGGAAGTGAACAAAAAAGTTGTGAGGTTTGCATTTTTTTGGTACAGAAATTATTGGTTTAAAGTGTAGAGATATTTCCTATTCTATTGATTCAAGAAGGAAGCTTCTATTGATTCTGGAATCTTCTCTGTGTGATACAAGCTGGAAGTTTCTAGCTAACAAGCAAGCTTCTATTCTGCCTACAAACAAGCAGAAGGTTCCTGATGTTTGGGTTATTCCTTCAGAGAAGTTACAGCTGGTTTAAACGGGTTCTTTTGTCTCTTTCTATCAAGGTCATTCTGACTATAATAATAGGCCAGAAGGAGCCCATCTCTCTTTCCTCTTTCACTTCCTGTTTCTTTCCTTCTGTTCTGTACATAGTATGCTTAAGCAGTGCTTTTTTCTAAAAAAAAATGTTTAGGGGTACAGTACTCTCATTTTCCTACTCATATTGAAATACTGCCCCTCAATGAGGCCAAACCTAGATTCACAAAATGTTTAGGGGTAGGCTTACCCCTGCGTCCCCCCAGAAAAAAGCACTGTGCTTAAGTGTTGAGGATTTAGTCTTATTGTAAGTTTTAATTACGTTTGCTGCAACTGGATTTCTTATGGACTGTGATAATCCTGAAATTTATGGATTTGTTACCATAAAGCTCATTTGCCTTCATTAGTAAAAAGCTCTGATGGATGAAGTTGATCACCTCTGGTCTCTTTTTTGGGAACTCTGCATTGTGTTTAAGTTTTTTCTCTGCTAACCATACACTGAGGTCTGCTCTGAATCAATATGGAGCAGAATCCATGACAAAGGTAACATACTTGTTATCACAATCAAACTCTGAAGAAGGAAACACTGAACTTGTATAGAATCTCCAATAACAGAAATGGAATGTATTTAGCAATGAAAAGTTATGTATTTACTTACCTTCTCATTGGTTGTGTTTTGAGATCTGCCAGGTATATTTTCCCATCAATATGGTGACCACGAGCCTCCCCAAAAGCTAAACAGAATTTGTGAACATTAGTTGTGTGGAATGCCATTTTGTGAACAGTGGGAGGGAACTGTTGATAGGGGTTCGAAAACTGCAGTGCACTGCATGCTAGGAACAAATTCTGTTATACTTACATGGGCATTTCTGTTCTTTTCAAGTGAAGAAGGCCAGCTAAGTTGGGGAAAGTTCCACTCCTTGTGGAAAAGGAGGCAGTCTCCTTCTAGAGATTGCAGGTCCACCCCTATCCCCCCTCCCAAACCCAAGGCAAAGGTAGATGGTTCAAGGATCAGTTTAGATCTTTGATTAGATTCCCTATGGATATGATACTTGCTTTGAGGAGAGGGGAAAGGGATAGGAGCACACACAGCCAAGCTGGGGGAAATGAAGGAGCTATTCTCTCCCAGGGAAGCAGCTTGAACGATGGGGCCTAGCTAATCTCCTTTACTTTAAAATAAAAAAGAGTCACAAGTGAGCACAGAATTTCTTTCTTTGAGTGCAGGAGGCTATCTAGGTTGGGGATTTTGAAAAGCGGTGCATCTCTGGGTAGATCAACAACTTTCTGGAGAGTCCATTTGCCAGGGATCCCCATCAGAGGATGCAAAGATGTTAATTTTGTAATGTCCAGTGATAGCAGATATGGCTGCATGCAATTCTGTTCTGAAGTGCTCTGTCACAAAAAGCTACTGAAGTTGACTCACTCAGTGACTGAGTGAGGAGCTACTTCCTCTGGCTTCCATAGGAGCTTGAGGCTTGGGTGTAAAGCAGGTACTATTTGTTAAAGGCAAGCTCACAATGGGAAAGGTCAGATCAAGCAGCAAAGTCTGGCCAAGGCAGACAAAGTCAAGTCACAGCAGGCACCCTTTGACTGAGAGTGACCTTCCTTAGATGTTTATAGAGCCATCATGTTTCACATTGAGGACACAGCATTCTGTTCATCACTTTTAAACAGTTCTTCCCTGGATAGGAATGTAGCTACCACCTGGCTAGCATGTTGGCTGAGAGAATGCATCACAGTGTTATGACCCCCCAAGCTTGGAACCTTGCAGTGCATGGTAGAGGATGAGGCTTAGGTGGGGGAGCAGTGAGAGGAAGAACCATCAGTTTTCCTGGTCAGAGGACACAGCCCTGTCACCATCCTTGGACTCAGCTGATGAGTCCTCTGCTGGATCTCCTCCCCAAGTTAGCAGACGTCAAACACTACAAAATCAAACAAGGCTCTTTAACAACCCAGAATGCTCCTCCAGGGAGGCACAGCCACATTACAGGTCCTGTCAGCCAATATAAATCTTCACTTGGCTTTCTCCCTGCTAGTATTACATTTTCTCATAGCAATTTTATGTAGTAGTGAGCTTAAGCAGAACAGGACTGCTTGGAGCTATCCAAGGTCCTGATTTTCTTTGTCCTCTGCCTTCACCTGACCTTGGGCTTGGCTGGCTTGGCCCATTGCTATTTAAAGATATGATTGAAGTTTGTTGGGACTATTGTTCTCCCTGCTGCTTTCTGAGTCATCTGGTTTTTCCTTCCTCCCTCCCTTCCTCTTGTGCTAAATTGTAGGAACCCTGCTAGATTGTCTCACAGCCTCTATGTAGGAGTTGACTGGGGATCCGGGAAGGAGGAGACTACCTCACTCTGAAGGGTGGATCCCTCCCCCAACTTATTTGGTTTCCTCAACATGAATAATGTTGTTTTAAAACAGCACAGCACAGCGCAACACAACAAAACACAACACAAAATGATGCTAACTGCATCAGGCTAGCGTTGACATATTATTTGTTCTGTAAACTGTTGCCTAGAATTGTGGTGTGTGTGTGGGAAGACATCTCAGATCTACTTCATTTTTTTACTAGAGCCCCAGGTTCTAACAACCAGACTCATGTGCAAAGACACAGAGTTAGAATTAAAGAACATGGTGCCTCTGAGCATATTCTGAACCTAGGAAGTTGTTGCCAGTATCAGAAGTGAAATTAGATCACAGCACTTTCACACAAAAATTACCTCCTGGTTAGCTTTCTACACTTCTGCAGCCTAATTTAGGTGGCAAAAAATTGTTTTGTTGATGCCATTGTTAAATAACTGGGAGTCAGAGGGTGCAAACACATTTCCACTTGTGCAACAGGCATTTCCCCTCCTGTCATCTCCTATGCATCCCCCATCATGCCTCCAAAATATGCTCTAGAGGGTTCCCTAAACATCTGGTCCAGAGTCTGAGGGTGCATGGCAGCTGCAGGTGGGAGAAGAAGAAGGGGAAGACATGCTGTGCTGCCAGAAGCCTTTTCTGCTGGTGCCATAGCCATGTTGCATAAAACCCAGAAACGCTTGTGGATCTGAATAACTTAAAAATATACTAGTAGATCACAAACTACCTTCTGCCTACCTCTGGGTTAGAGAACTTGTATTATGAGGTGACAGACAAATGCAAATAATATACAAAATAAACAAAACAAACTGTGATTAACAAATCAAGAAGTAACCCCATCGCAGTGCCTTTTCTTACTAAGACAAATTCTTCCTTCCTTCTTTAACCACAATAAAGCAGTTAATTGACTGCTGTTAAGGTTAACCAGGGTTCTAATTTAACTGTGATCTGAAACAGTAGTTAGAAGGGAGAATTTGACCAAAGAAGGAGAGGAGGTATGAGGTGTGGATGAGTATTTCCAAGGCTGACTCTTGATTTGCCAAGCATGCTTCTCAGAGAGCTAGTGTTACTACACTACACTGCACTGCACTGCATTGCATTGCATTGCATTGCATTGCATTGCACTGCACTGCACTGCACTGGTCCAGTGGGTGCTATTTGCCACTGCGGCTATAGGCAGAATATTTTCAATCTCTGAAAAAATAAAATGTGTCCAGCTGCAATATAACAAATCATGGTTTGTCATTATGAAGATGAACAAGCAGGAGCCTCTGGTTCACATACTCCACCCTCATCCTTACTTCTTCTCCATCACTTGCATAAGAAAATTGAAAACTTCTGCTTTAGCCTTAACCATAGTCCCCTGTTTCATTCACACTGAAGGAACTGTGGTTTGTTCTAACTGTGGTTACTTAGAACTAATTAGGCTTAAACTCTTATAAAGAAGGATCAACCTTCTTTTTAACTAACCACAGTTGGTTGGGATGTTGAAAAAACCACAGCTGAAACAAACTGCAGTTCCCTACTTTTGATGTAACAGGGGCATCTGATGACTGTTGAAGCAGAGGTTTTTGACCTCTTCCTCATGTACAAAGTAGGAGGTAAAGTGAATATGAGCCCACGAATCAGAAAGGCTCATTCTCGTAACAATGAATTATGGTTTGTCGTTTCATTTAACCAATGTCATGGACTCTCACAAAAACAGCTTATTACATCCACCCCACCCTGCTAGGCATGAGAGTTATCCATTTGATGAGCAACTTGATAAAAACCTGAAACTTCGAGTTCTTAGATACACCACTGTGGTCTCTAACATACCAAGAAATATATACTGGAGTCAGAGATAGTGGAAATTGTTGTATCCAGTATCTGCATGGTTCACATCACAGTGATCATGCAAATGAGAACTCCACAAAATAACACATTAAAAAGATTTAAAGACATTTTACAGACAGTGTCAGGACTGAATTATTATGAGTTAAATTACATGAAGCCAAATCACATTAAGAAGGTTCTATTTTCCCTAACACAAGTGTAAAATTTTCTGTGCGCATATGGAGATTCCAGTTACAGGTGGGTAGCCGTGTTGGTCTGCTATAGTCAAAACAAAATAAAAAATTCTTTCCAGTAGCACCTTAGAGACCAACTAAGTTTGTTCTTGGTATGAGCTTTTGTGTGCATGCACACTTCTTCAGATACCAGACCAACTAAGTTTGTTCTTGGTATGAGCTTTCGTGTGCATGCACACTTCTTCAGATATGCACACGAAAGCTCATACTAAGAACAAACTTAGTTGGTCTCTAAGGTGCTACTGGAAAGAATTTTTTATATGGAGAGATTGTAATTTTGCACTCCTATGACCTCCAGGAGAGGTTTTTTTTGAGTTGCATAAAGCTAAACAAAGAAAGGAGGCTGCAAAAGTCTCAGTATGATTGTGGCTTTTGGAGGGCAGCCTTTTGGATCCCAGCTATGGCAACTGATATAACAACATAGTGCATGCAGAACTTTTTGATCAAGAGGCACACAAATACCTTGGATTGCTGTTTCTGGATCCCAGCCTTCAACATCAATAAGATATCTAAAGAAATATATGCACAGATGCAGATCACCAAGCAGAACATATCACTCTAGTGAAAATAACTGTTTAATATTTTATATGATACTTACCTACAGATAAGATAACCTGTTCTATTGATTCCATTAGTACAGTGTACTCCTATGAGCTTTGCTATTTAAAAAGCAAAATGAAAATAAAAGAATGTGAATATAAAAATACAGTAAGTGCACGATAAAACAAAGAGGTTTTGAAAAGACTCTTGCTGTTTACAGAACTGGTCCAGTAGTGCATCTTTAATCCCTTAATGCTGAATGTATTGTCTCCCACTTAGAGAACCATAAATTCAGCAAATGGTTATCTGCATTCTGTTTCACCTGCAAAACCTCTTCTAAGATGTGATGAAGACTCTGAAAGCTGACAGTTTGAGCCAACTCCCCCCCCCCTTTTTATGCTTAACTAGTAATTAGTACTGTTAGGACTGAGGTGACATCTTAGGTAGTCTGCATGCAATATACATGGGAGCAGAATTCATCTAAAGACTTCTGCTTCTGCTGTGGGCCTTTCTGCCCAACCCATCACATGAAGCTGGCATGGTGGGGGGGGGGGGGAAATCAGGTAAAAAAAGGTAAAGGACCCCTGGTTGGTTAAGTCCAGTCAAAGTCGACTATGGGGTTGCGGCGCTCATCTCGCTTTCAGGCTGAGGGAGCCGGTGAATGTCCGCATACAGCTTTCCAGGTCATGTGGCCAGCATGACTAAACACTACTGGCACAACGGGACACCGTGACGAGTGCCAGAGCGCATGGAAACGTTCTGGGGGTGGGGATCAGGAGAACTCCCAGAACAGCATGCAGGGGAGGAGAGGGATGATCATTCCATCCAGCAAGGCAAGCTGCAATGCTTGTGCAGATGGAACATTTGGAAGAGCGTGACATTGAATTCCACCCGAAGAATTGCTTTTGCGGGTCCAAAACTGAATGCAAGGCTTTCCCTGCAGCTTGATCCACACTATGCAGAAATCTGTTACTGCATGTGGATTGACTTTTCTGGACTGAGACAATGATGTGGATGCACATTTTTAATGGGAATTATTTCTACACAATAGCCGAGATCCAAATAAACACACAAACAGCTTTGCATGCACAAAAGGGCTTTGTATTTGTATTTCTTGAACAGCAGTCTCATGCTGCGTAGCAAACCTCATCTGAAACTGGGCCAAACTACACAATATGTTAAATGCATGTACGGTATTTAGTGACTCTGACTTTTCTTATTGAAAAATACACTGTTAGTAAGGGGGGAAATGGAAACATTGTAAAATTCCAGATTTGTTACATTGGAAAACTGTGAATCCATACTCACAGATTCCAACAGCAATTAGTAAATTATACATATATGGACAAATAATGTCAGTGTTTTACAAAATGAAAAATGCTGTTAATTACCATTTTCTGCATTTTCCCATAGGAACTTTCTGACCAATTTTTTGAATTGTAGAATAGTAGGATCATCTGGAACTTCAAATCCAATAGTATAAAGTTTCTTATAGACCACATTTTTAGGCAAATCCTATCAACAAGAAGGTGAACAAAACTGTAGCAAAAAATTGTAATTTAATCACTGCATATCTCTACGATAGATCCAACTTTTAAAAATTGGCTCCGAATAAAGTTCATTTTGTAGTAGCTGAAAGTGAACAATTATGTCTGGTGAATCATTTTCCAAAAGGCTCTTGCATCAGTCATAATTACTGTTGGTACAAATCCCCAAACTCAGAAAGGGAATGTGATTGCAACAACTCCAACCACTTTTGTGTCATCTGTCTTCCTTGCACTGAAATTTATTTATTTATTTATTGCACAAGATCTGACAGGAAACCTGCCCCATGAGATCATATTTGGAGAAAGCCTATAGAGTTTTAAAAATATGACATAGTAACACGGCTAAGTATCCAGTTTCAAAGGTCTGAGCATCATGGCATCATTATAATCATCCGACAAAACATAGACAGATGTCAGCTGAAAATATAATCAGAGTGCTTCTCTCCGTTTTCGGAATTTCATTTTTGGAATTTCATTGTGATAGGCATTTCTTAATTTGATTAAAATCAATGAACAGAAAGATCCTGGTTTCAAATTGGCAAATCTTACTCTCATAATCCTGTCACTATGTCTCACTACCAGTCTAAATGTCTGATGTAACTCAGTCACACTATAATCCACTAAAGCGAATCAGCCCATTGATTCTAATGTACTATTGTAACAAAGCCTAAATGCATTCTTGCTCTTTCTCCCTACCTCTACTTCTCTTCCCTTGCTCTGCTGTTTTGAATGCCCTCAGGGGCATGAATCTAATCCTGTTACACTAAGCAAAGCACTGTGCACATAGATGGCAACTATAAATAAATAATTGGCATTAGGAGCTCATCAAATTCCTTCACTGCTGAATGCTGCATAACACATAGAGAATTGGTATGTTTTAAGATAAGCATTAGAAAGTACACAGCAAAACTCGGAAATACAAATTTACTATTATTACCTTCATATGATAGTATCTTGTTGTATATGTTAAATCTATAATTAAGCCAAGCTCTATATTTAGAGCTTTTATTGCAGCTATCAGATTTTTTGGAGTGAACTTTTGAGTTGGTGTCAGTCGCTGGTTGATTTCCTAGGGTGGAGAAAAAAGTAGTTATATATGAGAAAATGTACCTATAGAAACGGAAAAATCTGACTCATAAAACTGAGAATTAGGAAATGAAAAAGAAGCATTCAAAAGTAACAGGTAGTTTTGAAGCACAAAAATTCTTTACCTAAAAATAAACAGGAGGCACATGTAATATGAAAATTCACAGACAGAAGGTTGTTAAAGGGGTTTCTGTCCTGACTGCTGTAAGGATAATGCTAATTTAGAGCCCAAATGGAACTGCCCTGAATTGAAACTGTAGTATTTTGTCAAATATCTGACTTTTGCAACAACCTGAACAAGTGAAGTTACTGGAACTTCTGCCTGCTTCTTTGGAGAGAAACTGATAAGCAACGTCTAGGTGGAGCAGATCATTTTGGAGTAAACATCTTTTATCTATACAGTTTCACCATTTGAAGCATCCTTCACAAAACACCTCTTTGCATCATCTTGAGTAACAGTGCTGTTTATCAGATAGTAAATAGCAAACCAAACCTCCCATTCTTGGAGCTTGTAAGCAACTCCACCCAGTACAGACAAGCTAAGAAACAGTACTTCTGAATTGGAAGAAATTTCTCTCCCCTATTCACCTTTCTTTTCTTAAGTTCAATTTACATATCACCCCCTTCCTTTTCCTCGGCCTTAAGGAGTGAGTTAGCAAGACAGAATTCAATCTGTGTAAATTGTGATTCCTGGAAAGTGTCAGGTTGACCCATTGAAAAATATGGAAATGTGTGATGTAGGTGCACATAGGATACAGGTTTGACCACTGTATGTTCTGGAAAGAAAGTGCTTTCTTTTAATCTCAGTTAATAAAACCCACAGACCAACTGAGCGACAGGGTTTTTGAGACAAAGGGCCAATACACAGAACACAGTGGAATACCCTACAACCATGACAGTCTTGAACCACATACAAAACACAGAGTAGGGATAGGAGAATACTAAAAGATAATAGTCTTGTAGTTTAAAGACTATTCTGTTGCTCTTATCTGATATTGGGCTGAATGGGATTATCCAAAGGGGGATAAGTTAATAGTCAAACACTTAGATAAAATATACCTCAGTTTATGTGTTATGCTTCATGATTAATATAAATGTATGAAAGCAAAATGTTATACATACCCCTTTCATGGGTGCTTTGAAAGGAATGAACCGGGTTCCTGCTATAGGTTGTCCTATAGGCGATACATTCCGCCATCTGTTAAGAAAAGGGAAACAAGGGTTGTATTTAATTCTGTATGCATTGGAAAAATAAAGGTTATGACAACAGCATTTTACAGAAAACATAAGGACTTCAATCCAGAGATATATACATAAAGCAGAAACTCGCTTTCAGAATACTGCACCAATTATAGGTTTTGGTGCAGTTGATAATGGTTCTGAATCCAGATACTCTTTAATGCTGGAAGAAAGGGAAGGAGGTTCTGGATTCCCTCCTCCTCCCCTCTCTGACCAAACTCAGGGTTCAACCATACTTGGTGCTGTACGTGTAATCCTCAGGTCAGTGTTACTGTGCCCCAGAAGCTACGTAGGCAAGCATTTGTGTACACTTCATTTCCAATCTAACATTGTTAACAAGGTTGATTTCTCCTTTTCTGTAGCATTGGTCATGCCATTCCAAACAGGTAAACATGTCATGCTTACTGAAATCTCAGAGCATGAGCGTGCCCTATTGATTTTAATGGGAGAGAGCTCAAAGTTCTCCTACAGAAATGTGCTAATCTTTGATTAGGTTTCTAGAAGAGCAGCTGAATTTGTCTGTCAAAGAACAAATAACAAAATAATCTTGAGGCACCTTAAAGATTAAGAAATTTATGAGGGCATAAGCTTTTGTGAGCGAGAGTCTGCTTTATCAGATGTATGATGTGCTATCTTCAGTTGCAGGTGGGAAGAGGATTATCAGCAGTGAAATCAGAGAGAAATGAAATTTCAAAATTTACAAAGGTCAATTAAATTAGGGTCAGAATGTCTGCAAAAAAAACAGTGAACATTCCCCCAAACCATGACAAATGTTAACATAATCAACTTACTGATGTTGAGTTAATTAACATACGTAGTGAGACAGTAAACCATTTCCTCTTGCTATTATTGTTAGATGATAATCAAGCTTTTTGTTGCCAAATAGCACATTTTGCTATAGTACTTGTTACTACTATTACTACCATTAATTCCATGGGGCATCTACTACTGCTGCTCCTACTACTACTAAATTATTTAGGGAATTTCTATGTAAAAAGCACCCAAACCAAACAAAGGCAGTCTAGAATACACTGATATGATTAATGGCATTGAATGCCATTGTGAGATTCAGGAAGGTCAACAGGGCTACACTGTCCCTATCCATCGCCTACCATAGGTCCAAATCTGGGTTGGAAGCAAGACAAAAACCTGTATCATTGCAAAAGTTTCATTTTAAAAGCAAAGCTAAAATATACATTACTTAATGCAGCAACATATAGAACTAGAAATGAGGTTGGCAGGCTCCAAGCTTAGAATGCATCTTTAGCAATTTTTAAAAATGGGAGTCACTGTGATGTGGATGTTCCTATGCTATTTCTAGCAGGGTTTGAAGGAAGCAATTGTGAGCTGGTTTAACATGTTTATATCCCAAGCCATCATCTCTGATATATGAGAAATAACCATTGCTCCTGCAATGTCTGCAATCACTTCCTATAAACATTACGAGGAGCATCCGTACTGCAGCAGCTTCTATGTTGTTGCCAGTTACATTAGGGGGCTGTTGTGTATTGAGCACATATAGTAAGCATAAAAACTCATGGGACTCGGCGATTTAATTTTGGCTTTTATTTTGTATTTTATATGAGATACCCTATTATGGAACTAAAAAATAGAAATTTTACTTGCAAAAGTAATGGGAAGCCTCTGGCAAAGTGAGAGGTAGGTGAAAAGTTTCTCTTGCTACTATGGAAGTCTTTGGCTTCCCAAGTTGCTGCATAGGTAGCCTCAAACTATGGCTTACTGGGACTGCTGGATGTGCAGGCTCCCACAGCAGAGCTCACAGCTGCTTTGCTCCTCCTAAGTTTTTTTCACACCAGCAACATGCTGAGCTATACCAAGGTTTGGCTTAACGTATCATCTGAACCCCGGCTCGTGAGTAAGCTCTTTCCCTGCAAACCA
Source organism: Lacerta agilis (assembly GCF_009819535.1). NCBI lineage: Eukaryota > Metazoa > Chordata > Lepidosauria > Squamata > Lacertidae > Lacerta > Lacerta agilis. Next base: position 34,633,112 of record NC_046316.1, read on the forward strand.
TGAGCTGTAGCCAAGAATAAACCATGGCTAAGAGCAAACCTTGGCTACAGTTTGCGGTTAGCAAGGAGAGAGCTTAACCACAAGGCCAGATTCGGACATGCTAAGCCAAATCTTGGCTCAGCATACCATATGCATCAAAAGGACAGGGGAAGCACACATACTTCTTTGTGCAAAGTAGGCATCTTTTTACTGTGGATATTCTGAGGAACATTTTTCACATTTGCAGGCGCTAATGCAGGATATGGGGGTGGGGATTTGAAAACAGAAGCATGGATAGTGAAGCTATCCTGCAGAAAGCATTATTGCTTAGACACTTAACCATGTTACATTCATTGTCTCTTCCACTATTATTGGGGATTCAGCATGCAACTGAACATTAAACTCAGCCAAGAGGCCCTCTAGTTTGCTTTTAAAAAATCGGGATTCAAAACTATGTTCTAACATCCTTCATAACTTGTCCCTATATGTATATTCTGCTTATTAAACATCCATATGATGTGTACTGAGCATGGATCTATGTGAAGGTAATTTTGAAAATGTGTATTCAATACATGATGAATCTTAGAAGAGCATTTCTAGGGACCAGGTTCAGGACTTCAGTACCCTAAATAATTCATTGGCTATCATGAGTAACAGAAGTTGAAAAATTACTCAAAATAAAAAAGCACATTTGCATATTTTGATTCAGAAGATTCAGCTGTCCATTTTTTCATAAGCCCATGTATGACTAAGGGCATGTGCAGGCATACAAGACCAGTATTTAATCTCCAACTCATTCTTGTTGAATGTGTAAGGCATATTAGCTTCCAACACCAATTTAAAACTACAAGCAGTGTTTAAGAATGTGGAGCAAGCAGGAGCAGGCTTAAGATGTGTGGGGAACCTCAGCCCAAGGGGCTAAATGCAGCCCTTAAGACCTATTTACCTGGCCTACAGAACTCTCCCCTGGCCACACCTCTTATTGGTCCTGCTTCAAACCCTCCTTAAGTATTTTAACCTGGCTGAAATGTTTTAAAACTCTTGATAGTTCTTGGTTGCCTGGATGTACGGAGGTGTGGAAGTGTATAGAAAGGAGTTTACTATACACTATTAAGTTTCACAATTCTCAGTCCACTTCTGTCTCTGACCATGCTCATTGTTTGCCTCTGGCCCCATCCGTTACTAGCATGCTCCCCAAAGGGAATAGGACCCAGGCTGAAAAATGTCCCTCATTACTGCATAAAGCAATGGCACTATAACCTGTGCTACAACACTTAAGGCTTTGACATAAACATCTTCTCATCCCTTATATACCAAATGACCATCTTATCAGAACTGCTCTGCATGTCAGGATTGGGGCTTCAATGTGGTGGCGCCTACCCTTTAGAACTCCCTCCCATTACATATCAAACAGGTGCCATCTGTACTCTTTTCAACAGCTCTTGAAGACTTTCCTTTTTAACAATTTTTCTGAGTGGATATTCCTATCTCTAATGTTTTCTGTATGGATCTGAAATTGTTTTCAGATATCCAATTGTTTTATGCAAGTTTTCATTGTATTCTGAAATCACTTCAAGATGCTTCAAGGAAGCAATTATAATGGGAAAAAATAAAATATAGGCACCCCATATTCAAAACTCAGTACCAATGGCAATGGATGGCAAAGCCTGTATTTCTTGCTTTATATACATGCTCCCAAAGTATGAACACTTATCACTATGTCCAACAGTCAATAGTGCATATTTCCTAAATTGTACTTAGTGGCACTTGCTTCAAAAATAAATTTATTTTGCTTTAAGTGTGATATGGGTTAGTGTGTTGGACTAGGGCCTAGGAGAACAGGGTTCAAATCCCCACCTCAGGCATGCAGCTCACCAAGTGGATCTGATTAGGTCAGTCACTGTATCCCAGTCTAACTCACAGGATCACTTTGAGGATAACATGGGGAGAGAACCATCTAGCCATCTTTCAGTAAACCTTTTCCACTGTGTAAGCTTAAGCTTCTATTCTCAAAAGGAATTGCCTCAGAGTAGTTTTAAAAAGTATAGCTGACAGGTGAAATAAAGAGACACAGTGGTGGTAGAATTGTTATATTTTATTGTCATAAATATTGGCTTGTCTGAAATACAAATTAAGCAAGATTGTAGAGCTTTCTTCAGATTAATTCAAAGATTGTATGGAGTAATTTCAAGGTTGACGTATGTAACCACTTAATGAAGATAAAATGAGCAAGCGTTATCTGCTGCCTCATAGCGATGCAACACAGTTGTGGAATGAACAAAGTATACTTACCATCTTTGAACACTAAAACTCTTATCGTAGGGATAGGCTTTCATTCTCTATTTGTATAGCTATCAATCTACCCAAACTGGACTGGGATCCAGCAAGCACTACTGAATTCAAACAGCACATCAAACCACTGATTATGATCCAAATTCACAGATTGAGTTTCCAACAAGGAGATGAGTTAATATTTAAAGTGCTTTAACCAAGCAGTAAGATATTTGATAAAAGCAACACTCAATGACTTATTGGTTTGTCTTAAGTTTATTTTATCAGTGAACCTTGCCTCAGAAGTATGCATGCAAGTATCCTATGATCTTTTTTATTCCTAAACATGTTTAAAATTTATGAATGTTAATTTTTTATTACTGTATTCATTTTGTGGTAGTTGCATTCCAAGCAGAAGGCTTTTTGATATTAACCTGCATTAAATATATCTGAACCACCTCAAATGGTTGAAGAGGCTATCAAACATTTTTTAAGATACTGGAAGAAAGAGGCAATACTCATGAACCCAAGCTGGAAATGAAACCAATTTTAAAAAACATTTGACTCAATATGTCCTGGGCAGAAATGAGTATCTGCCACCTTTTAGCAGCTTCTCATACTATAGCTGCCACACATATTACTGCTTGAAATTGCTTCCTTGGTAGCAACAGCCTCATGCAGTGAGCCATTTCATATGTACTGCCTCACCTTGCTGGTCAACTCCCACCACATTTTGTCTCCACACCAATGCCAAACATTCCAGCTTCTGTGAACATGGAGATAAATGAAATAGTTGAGCCTGATCCTCATAGTGAAGTGATGCATACAAAACATCTCACCACATGGAGGCAGTTTCAGATAAACCAAAACTAAAGCCCTCTCCCTGCTGAAAATCCTTCATCTGTCATGGACTTTTTACATTCTCCAAAAAAGTGAGGAAGGCCCTTGTTACCTCTGTAACAAACTGACATGCAGAGCTGAACTTTTTTGTTTTAGTTGTTACCTTGCTATACAAGGAAGCATCTGGCAAGAGGAAAAGAGATAACTCCTCAAGTATCATTTCCTGCTTAAATACTAGATTGGGCAAACTGCCAAGATTTACTCTGAGGTGAGGATGATCCCTTAAGGGGAGAACATAATTGCTAGTTTTAAACATGCTTTGTCTCGTGTTCTTGAAGATTTCTGCCTATCATGCCACTGAGAGCCATGCATCAAACTGAATGTTAGAATTATGCTGAACATTAAATAAGTGGTGAAAGCCTACTTAATATTATATTAGTCTAGGATCAATAAGAACAGGAGTGACTAATCTTTTTCACCCTGAGGGCCACGCTAGGGGCTGCCACCCCTCCAGGTTCTGCATGCTAGTGGTGGATGTGCCCAAAGCACATGTGTACGCTCTCCTATTCGGCCATGCTGGCATACAGTTCACCACAGAGGCAAGCACACATGCAGTAGAGTGGGGTGGAGAGGGACAGACCAGCAGAGGAGTGAAGGTTCCAGCATTCTTCCACTGCACTGTAGTGCTGGGGTAGGAGGCTTTCCTCCTACCTCAATGCTATAATGGAGACAAACAGCCAACAGTTTCAAATGTCTTCTTACATTCCAAAGCAGCCTTTTCTCTCTTTTGTGTAACGCCACTACAAGATGACACAGGAAACAGGAATAAACATTTCTTCCCATTTCCTGAGCTATAAGGCTGTCTTGCAATTGTATCGCACCAAATAAGAAGAGGTGCATTTGCAAACTAAGTTGAGGCAAAGGTGCCCAATTTTTGGAGAGTTGGTGAGGCACCCTACAGCAATAACACTATGCCATCACAGTGGGAGACTTGCCTCATTGCACTCATGCAGTGAAAACTTTGGAATGAAATCCATCTCATGCAGACTTAAGTTGCATTCATCACTTCCTCTGACAAAGAAATCAGGTAGTAAGTGATGGCAGAAATGAAACTAATGAGGAAAAAAAGAGAGATGTGCCAGCATGTTCAGTGAAACCCCATGGTTTTCAAAAGTATTAAAAAAAACATGTTTTTTAAAAAGAATCCCAAGTGGCAAAGCCCTCAATGAGGCCTGAGAATATTCAGTACCTATGGAAAGTTGACTGTCAGATGGAGAAAATCAACAGGGGTGAAGGTGGAATTGAGTTTTGTGGAGGACAGCAGAGCAGGTGTCATGGTTGTACACAAGTCCTCATCTGAGTTAAAGCTATTTTTTCATAATAGGAAAAAACAACAACTTAGGAATACTTGCAATGACCCCAATTAACATCTGATTTATTACTTCAAACTGTGTTACAGAAATACACAAAGTGAAGAATATTTCAACTGTCCCTCAAATCATAAGGAATGAAAGGAGAACCATTTAAGCAAATAACTGAGTAAAGAACTATCTTATAATGCCCTCCACAAGACTCTACAATTAAAAAAATTAATAGAAGGGAAATCTGTCTTTATTCTATTTAGATAAACAGAAATCGATAGTATGTTATCACCTGTTAAAAGAATGATCATGCAAGTAACTTAAATTATGTAAATAAGTCCTTCATTAACAAAAAGTGATTTTTAAATGTTTGCTAGCCTATGTCTTATGAATTATTGCAAAGTAACACAACATTTTTAATAGAGAAGTATAGTTCCTTCTTACAATAAGAAACAAAGACATTCAACTGCACTCACTTTCTATTCCTACTTATAAATTATTATTTAGCTGCCTAAAATAACTTAGCTGTTTAAGTTGAATTTATTTTTCCTAATATGAAAACATAAAATATTTACCAATCTGAATTAATTTTTATTAGATTGTTAATATACCTGAAGTATATAATGACAATGCATTCCAAGTAATGTGTATTAGCACTTTGGATAATGTATATTCACATATATTGTTAGCAAATTCATTATTGGTATAACAATTAACACACAATAAAACAGAATAATGTGCAATTTGAAATAGTCCAGCTATAGTGTACAATTAAAGGAGGACATAAAAACTGGAACCTTCAACTTATTGTGAAAGTTATCAGTATTTTTTTTCCTACAGTAAAATATGCCTTATATGCTGTAGGACCGAATCATATTGGGAAGGTAAATCTATTATTTTATATTTTTACACCTCTTTTCATCAATAATTTCAAATCAGTGTAAAAAAAATAAAAACAAGTAATACAAAATACACATAAAGCAGCAGCAGATTAGTTTTTTTTTTAATGCCCGAGTAAATACAAAATTTTTGTCCGATGCCTAAAAGACAGCAATGGTGGCATCAGGTGTACTATCATGGGGAAACCATTCTATAGCCAAGACAAAAAATGTCCTTGCCCTTATTGTAACAAATACCATCTCTGATATTTGGTATTTGAAAGAGAGCATCAGTCAAAGACCCTCTGACATGGGAGGAAACCGATTGATATGCATTTTATATTTTTGATCTGCTTTACACATTAACACCTGGCTTTGGACCAGAGATAGGACCTTTTCATTGGTGTGCCCCAGATGTGTAACTTCACAACATTTTTGGCACTGGGAATAGCCATACTTCTCCCTATTTTAAAATGTTGCTTCTATTCTTACTGATGCTCTTTATTGGTGTTGTTTTTGCTTTTATGTTAATGTTCAATTTTAAATCAACGTGTTACCTTCATTGGAAACTTCCACTGAGAGGCGAGATGGAAACCTTTAAAAAACTGAAACCCCCCCCCCCAGCACTGTCTTCTTAGCAAAAGCAGCCAGTGTCCATTCTTTATATAATCCTTTCAACCAATTTATCACAGATTTTTTCATATACCCCTCACCAAGGATCTACTAGTCAAGAAGTATCTGGCCTGCTATAGTCTGTGTGTACTACAACTCTAGTGCTGGTATTTGTATGGGTGTACTGTGAATGCATACAGAACAGCAACAACATAGAAGAACAAATGAGAGATGGCAGGTTGTGTAACAGCTCCTTAAATGAACAGCTGCTGCCAGTAAACTCAGCCAGTAATGAGTTCCAGCTAGCAGCATATACTAAGATGGCTAACAGAACTGTCAACAACACAGGCAGCTCAGTGCACAGAGGCTGTAACGTGCGGCTGCAATTGTATAGTAACTTCGGTACTGAAAACTTATCTGTGCCTAGTTCAGTGCACAATTGTGATAGTCATGCATCACTTCTCATAGTATGTTACCAAGCTGGAAGAGGTGAAGTCCTGTTGGTTAGCAGCTATACACTGAAGTTGTGACGATTGGCCTCTAGACAAAAAAAATCAAGCTCTACTATGCTTCCAGTTCTAGCCTAAAATATAATGTACCAATCTTGCAACTACAGTTCACTTTTATTTGCACTATTTTAATTGGTACCTAACTTCCCAATAATTCCTTACAACGTTAAGTTTTTGTTCTCAATGCAGAATTCCAGCCAAGCTACCCTTCTATTGAGGGCTGGACTACCAAGTTGATCTGTTTTTGAAAATCAATGCATGTTTCAATTTTCCAATAAATGCAAACTCAATTTATGTTGGTAATTTAATGCCAGGTTACAAGAGTGTACACGAGCAGGAGGCAACAGAGGAAGACGCAGAACAATTCAAACTAAAAATATGTCATAACAACAAACTTTGCTTTTGAATTGCTGCAACAGTACTCCTTTAGAAATAATACTGCTTAGCAATATTAATGTCACTTCCTGAATTACTTCAATTTTATCTTGAAATTTGGGTAGCTTTATCAAACTAATCTCTACATTTTAAGTTGTGTTATGTTTTAAGAGAGCTCTGGGGTATTTTGGCATGTCACAAAAGTGGAGAAAAATTGGGACCTTAGGGGCTAACTGTGATGAAGGAAAGCAATTATTGTTTAATAACTGTTAGAATTATGCAAATCAATGCTGACAATCCTACTGTTAAAAATAACCACACTTGAATACATACTGTGGTAAAGTTGGGCTTATGTAAATAGCCCGTGCTTAGTCAAGTAGCATGTGTTTCTGTATGTCATGTAATTAATAAAAACCACATTTATGACATGATGATGTGGTATTTTTCTGTCATGTCACAGAACTGAAATGTTAAGAATGTAGTTTCAATTAATTCCTCTTTACACACATTTGAGGATCAAGAGAGAAGAAACAGGAGCCATCTATGGCTGATGGAGGAGCATTCACAAACACGGTGGGATAAAATACTTACCTGGGGGATGGTAAGCTGTGACTTCATGTCGCTGCAAATACTTACCTTAGCTTATGGTAGATGGCAAAGACAGTGTTGCAGCAAGAGAGAACAGGTGGGGCTATCAGAGCCCACTTCCTCTCTCTCCATGTACCGTAATATTTATAGGATACTTACCCAGCAGGAATACTATTCTTCTTAACCATGGTGAAAGCAGGAGTGGACAAGAGTGCGAGGCAGCAGAGAAAATGGACAGCACTGCAGCAAATGAGAGAGAACCGCACCGTTAACCCGGTGCCAGTCTCTTCCTCCAACTCTCACAGAGCTGAGAGCCCTCAAAGGTCCATGTCGGGTGCAATGGCATAAAGCAAGGGAGCAGAAGGTCTAGCATTTGTTGCCAAAGAGTGAGAAGAGCTGAACCCTCACCCAGCGCTTATCTCCCCACAGTCCAGCCCCATACCACCACACCAACCTTATTTTGAACACAGGATTGGGGGGGGGGTCAGACTGCAGGGCGGTAAACAGTGGGAAAGTCCCAATAAACCCAGTTTGCTTCCAAACCAGACCCATGCCCCTCTCTACTGGGGCACTGGGAAAGAAGAGCCTGATCGACAAACACCCCTCACCATTTGCTTGGTCTTAAATGCACGCACTGGAGGTGGAAATGGGTGGGTGGTGGTTTTAAGAGGGCGGAGGAATTAGCAGCTAGTGAGGGTTTGTTTTTTCCCCAAGGCGCGGAGATAAGAGCTGAACCTCTCATTCCCCCCCCCCCCCCGATAACAGCCGCCTGGCAAAGCACCTCCACTTTCCAGGAAGCAAATCTGGGAGAAGAGAACGAAGCTGTCTCGCTGGAAGCTTGGAGGAAGAGCTGCCCGACCAACCTGCCGCGGGGCGAGGGGGGGGGCAGGTTTCTGCTTCCCCTCCCCCGAAGGGCCCGAAGCGAGGTGGGGAGAAAAGGGAGCGCCACAGATTCCATAGGAAGCCCCGGCTCACCGGCGGCGGACACCGAGGTTGAGGACCTCGGCGCTGGGACCCCAAACAAGAGGGGCGTGTAACTATCTGGGCAGCGAACCCTTCGGGCCGAGAAATCAACCGAGCTGCGTCGTGGCCTTCACCAGGCCTCGCAAGAGGACCGGCTGCGGTGGCGGCGGCTGCGGTGGCGGCAAAAGCGGGTGGGCGGCTGCTCGTACCCTCAGAGACGCTTTTTTCTCTCTCCAGAGAGAAGCGAACGGACCCAGCGACGAGGAAAGCTTCCCCCTTCACGCTCCGACACTGCGCACGCCCCGTAGCCGGTCAGAGCGACAAGCGCATGCCCAGCGACCGGCGGCGCGCATTGGAGCGCATGCTCAGAGAGGGCCCTCTTTTGGCCGTTTGGGGGAGGGCGCTTCCATTTGCCGGCTTCTGTCGGAAGAGCGGCTGGATGGCGAGCGGGGCGGGATGGAGGGAGGCGGTGCGCGTGCTTGTTTCGCTAACGGTAGAAAGGTTACGGTTATAGCCAGGGCGGGAGAGGACGTCTCTCTGCTTCTGAGCGGTTTCCCGTTTCACTTTGCCTCACCCTCAACGGAGCTGGGACTTGGCCGGCTGAGGAGACGGTTCTCTCCCTTCTAGCTCACTTCAGGAGGAAACGGTCCAGCTAGTCAGGAATGCGGGCGGAGCGGGCGGGGGGAGAGAAGGAGTTTCAGTTTTTGACGAGAAGGGTGCGTGCCTAGCGGTGCATTTCTGTGCTGGGGGAAAGATGATTGTTGAAGCTTTTAACTAGCAACGAACCTTCCCAGATTAAAAAAAAAAAAAAAGAGGAAGAATAATATTTTGTCTTACTGCATTTCTATTTTCTAGGATAACCCAGTCAGAGTAGAGCATGAGACACTCCATCTTTGGGGGGGGGGGTGAGCCTCCTGTTGAGTGAGAGATTCCTGCGTTGCAGGACTAGATGATCCTCGCTGGTCCCTTCCAACTCTACAGTTCTGCGATTCTAAGAATTTAGGACTTTCTGGTTCTAAATTTCTGGCAATCCAGAAGCAAAACTCCTATTCTCAGAACTTGCTGGTAGTAAATGCGCCCACTTCTCAAATAGGGCTTCTCAAGTTAGGTGCTTACTGTATTTCTTAGACTTGTTTGCATTCCATTGTGGCAGCCACTTGAAACAATATTGCTTTCATTGCTTAGTCGCTGTAACAGACCTGCACAACTATTTCATAGAACTCACAAGTTGTTAAATGTGGCCTGCCAGGTGATTGACAGCTGCCACTCAAGTGTGGTTGGTATATGAGCTGTGGTTGACTTGGAATGTTCCAGGTCACACAGAGCTTCTGTAAGCAAATCAGCACACACTTCTGCATTCTACACCTGCACTCAATGAATGGGCAGTACCGGCACAAACATTCTGCACTAGGCAAAAGAATAAGATGAGCTGTGATAGACACAAATATGTGGAATGCAGCAAAGATGGACTGGTTTTTACATTTTAATATTCTGCATATTCTTTCCCAGTTTCCTTGATGACCAACTGAATCCAGTCTTTATATAAAATGGATTCTGACAAAGAATTAGGAATACTACTGGACAGAAAAACAAAGGCAAGCTATGAAGACTATTTTTAAATGTTTACATTATTACCCAACTCCAATGCCCTAATAATTAGATTTGTTGATCAGTTTTTTATTCTAGATAAAATAGTGATCATAATAATAGGCATATGTTTATTATTATACCCCAAGAATATACCACAATTAACAATTAATATGGTTATTCTGAATTTCTTATAATACTCCTATAGATAATAGACTTAAGTGTATTTTAAAAACAAATACCCGTACATATAGATTATGGCTGCAATCACGCAACACTTTATTCTGTTTTCCGGATATTTCCCTAATGGTTAAAATTGCAGGCAAGCAGATGCCTCTTGGGAGGTGAGGGTGTGGTTGCTTACTGATTAAAACTGAAATTTATTGACACAACATCCTCACACATACACTATGTAAAAGAATGTAAGTTTACCACTTCCCCTCCCCTGCACTCTCTATCCCCACCTCTCTTCTCCCCCAACCTCATACAGTATACTACATTAATGTCTCACATCAAATGTGGCAGATTTGTAGAAACCAGCAAATAGAGGCAATGCACGTACTTTTGTAATTCAAGTTACAGGTGGGTAGCCGTGTTGGTCTGCCATAGTCGAAACAAAATAGAAAATTCTTTCCAGTAGCACCTAGAAGACCAACTGAGTTTGTTCTTGGTATGAGCTTTCGTGTGCATGCACACTTCTTCAGATACACTGAAAAAAAAGCACACTTCTTCAGATACACTGAAAAAAAGGTGCTACTGGAAAGAATTTTCCATTTTGTAATTCAAGAAAATCTTTAATAAAAATTATTTATAAAAATCCTGAAATGAATTGTTATTTATAACGACAAACAAAATTGTTACATATGAGATTGCCTAACCTTAACAATATAATCAAATATTTTTAAAGGCAGCATGCCATGGTACTGAAATTTATTGAAAAGCTTGAGTTTATTTAGTGTAAGAAGATAACTTGGCTAGTGAGATGTGGTTCCCAAATTACCCATCTACATGCAGTCCCTATTATTTATTTATTTACCGCTTGACTATGATAGTCTCTAAACTGTTTACAATAATACAATATGGAAAGTAAAAAAATTAGTTATATCTATAGCATCTGACTTGGAATAAAATGCTTGGTGGAGTAAAAAAATAATAATCATTTATTCAGTAGGTGCCAAAGGTTCAGTTAGGAAGGGGTCGTGTCTGACTTCAGCAGAAAAGGAGTTCCCTAAAATTGACTTCATCCTATGCAACATCACCCTTTTATTTACATTTGTTTATGAAGTTGTGTATCATATAGACTATGATTTTAGACAGTTTTCTTTTTTATTATCCAGAAAGAAAAGGTTCAGGAAAGAATTGCAAGGAAAAGTAAATCTTTACAGAAAAGAAGTGTCAGAAGAAAGGTAAGTTCATACATTGTACTCCATCGCATAGCATGCAAAACATTTACTGAAGCAAGAATTTGGAAATCCTTTGCTTTTATTTTTATTTTTTAAATAATCTCTTCTATACAGTGCTTTCATGGAAAATGTATTTTTCCCCAAATCAGTTTTATCTTGAAAGTGAAATCTTAACTGCGCAGTGCCATTTTATTGCATGTGTGGGTGAAGATATAATGACATCAGGGTAAGTTGCTCTAGACCAGCTTTCTTCAACCTGATACCTCCAGATGTTTTCAACTACAATTCCCATCATTCCTAGCCAGTGTGATCAATGGTCAGTGATCATGGGAGCTGTAGTCCAGAGCACCTGGAGGGAAACACTATGTTGGAAAGCCAGTATTAGACATTATGAAGTAAGGCACTTCAATTAAGGTTGCTGTTTTTGTAATCATTTCATATTGTAATATTTGGTTTTGCATTCACTTCAAAGACTCATTGGCGGAGCACTCAAGGGCGGCTTTGGGGGCCTTTTTCTATTTTCTTTTAGTCCTTCAGAATCTCTCAAAAGGCCACTTTTCTAGATACAACAAGAGCCGAGGCGGAGGAAGGGGGGTGCGGATCCGCCCTGGGTGTCATCACTGACGGGGGTGACAAAATGACAAAAATATGAGTTTTAAATAAAAATAAAAATGAGCTCATAAAACTTTTTAGTTCAGTCAACAAACGTAACGAAACGCGGCTGGCACTGGGCGCCACACAGTGGGGTCCGGCACTTACCACGGGGCCTGCAGTGTGCCAGGCCACATGTCTCTCCTGGGAGTGACGTGGTGGCTTGGGCGCCTGCAGGCTCTGCGCTGCCTAAAACAGCAGCATGGGACTTGCATCTGCCCTCCATCTCTCCCTCAGCTGCCATACAGCTGAGGGGGAGGCAGTGGAGAGGCTCCACGCAGCGCGCCCCACCCCCAGCTGCAGGACATGCGTGCCGCACCTGGCACCCGAGTGACTAGCTACGCTACTGAACAAGAGGAACTGAAATGGAAATGAGTTTTGGAGAACTCAGTTATACATATAGATACGTTTGTTGAACACATGGGACATCTTGGATCTTGGACAATTAAATGTTTATTATAGGATGTTGACCAACTATAAATGTTATTTTGTTTCTGATATGAAGATCATTCTTCTTCGTTTATTCCATTTAGCCTACTAATCTGAATGGTGGCATAAACCTTGCCTGCATCACAACTTGAAGTTTTTGTAGGTTGCTAGTAAACATTTTGGAAGGGGTGATGGTATATGATGTATACAGCTTAAAAAATGAATAAAAATATAAGGGAATAGTTTTGATCATTTCCTTGCAACTTTTCTCTTTTGGTAAATTGTTTAATGTAGCAAACTGAAGATGACATACATGTTGATAGAAAACAAAAAGAAACCCCGGACAAAAATCCACAGGAAGGTAGCTCAATGTTTTTACTCCTCACCAAGTTGTAATATATCACAATGAAGTTCAAGGGCATTTCCACAAATGTGGTTCAAATTAAATTTAGATGTTATTCAAACGTCAAACTTGCATATGACCTTTTCCTGTTTTCATTCTGTTCTAAAGTACTGTAACAATATTAGCACTTGATAAAAAATAATACAGAATATTTTAATGTGCTAGAATTAGAATATTCTATTTTTAGATTCTTGTCAACTTTTTGTGCAGATGTTTCAACTTGAAATCAAGTGTTTTGTGCATTTTTCTTGTGCAGTGAACTAAATGCACTTTCATTTATAATTTGCACTTTAAGGAGCAAGCTAGAAATGTGTATGTATGACTCAGCTAAAGAATACTTAATCTAAATACTTCACAAACTTTGAAAAACCTACTGGATTATTATCATTTCCTTGAGAATCCAAAATTGTCTATATGAAAAGTACTGCAGAATACATTCCAATAATATTCAAGTATTTTATTGCAAAGTGTGTTTTAAATGTCTGTGCTTTTTATAATAGCTGTGGCTGTAGAAGAAAAACAAAGTAGATTAACTGAAGTATTACGGGATAGAGTGAGAGGGAAGTTGAGAACTGTTAAGGTAAATAGTTTTAATTGAATTTTGATTTAACATTCAAATGAAACATGTAACTTATTGTATGTATGATTGTATAAAAGGCGGAAAGTTCAACCAATTTAAAAGACTCATCATTTCTCCCACATCAATTGGAGCGCATCAGAAAAAAGAAGTTAAGTGCTGAATATGGAAAGCCTGCATTTTATCTCAGTTCTTGTTTTCTCTTTGGTTTTAAAAATAACAAAAAGCACACTAAAATATCCTTTGTTTTAGGCTGAACAGGAAGAAAAATCTTCTGACAAACCCTACTCTGTTACTAAAGAATACCAACACAACTCTGAAGTGAGCACTGAGGTAATAATATATTTGTAAAATTGCTGCCAACACTGATAAGCTGCATCATTGCTTTTTATATTCAGTTTGGTGCAACAAATTATAATAAGAACATATTTTTGTAGAATGTGTGATTCTGGTTATTCCTGCCATTACATATAGAAAACACCTGTGCCATCAAGAAGTTGGGTATCATTCAGTCCTGAATCTCTTCTAACTGCTTTTTTAAAAAGCACATTCCCCCATCCCCTCAAAAAAGGATCCTAGGAACTGACATTTTTAGGAGTGCTGAGAGTTGTAGCTCTGTGAGGTATAAACTAGATTTCCCAGGTGGGGTGGGTGCTTTAAATGTACAGTGCATATTCAAGAATCTCGGTATCAGAGAGGTGGGGAGAAGCAAGAGGGAGGTGCTTGCCACTTGTTCCTCTTAAAAAAAATCTCTCTGATAGCTCTGTAATCTAGAGCTTCTTCTTGCTGTGGCACAAATTTGATAAAAGCTGAAGAAGCACCCCGCTCTCTCTTAAGCAACATGATCTTGAGGTGTTTTAATTTGAAGTTGAAGGTCAGCTGGAGAAGACTGAGAGATTGGCATATGCTGTCTCCCCTCTACATTCAGAGTGCTAAGATCTGAATGATGAAGAAGGTAAATGATTTTGGCAACAAAGCTATGGGCAGAGGTGTGTGAACTAAGGCATGATAAGGGAAGGCCTAAGAGGAAAAGGTTTCATTAAACAGGGTGGGAATGAGAAGATGATGAACCAAAATTTAAGTTGGGAAAGATAGAGATGAATTGGTGGGTTTTTATATAAGAAAATGTGGCTTGACTTGGTGAGAAGACTGGATATGAGAAGGAGGGAGGAAGGAAAACAGCCTCAGTGCTAGGTTAGATGGTGATGTTGTCAATGGATATGCGGAATAATAAAGGAAAATTAAGTTTCTGGAGAAAGAGAAGGCTGCCCAGTATTTAGCACTACTGACTGATAATTAAATCATTTTAAATCTTAGAATGAAGTCTCCTTTGATGAGGGTTTTATATTTTTTACATCAACTTTTGAAGATTACTCAAAGCTGAAAGAAACTGATCAGGTCATTGACCAGGTATTGCTATTCTCTTCATACAAAGTGCATTCTTTTCTGTTGCATTATGCTGCTGGAGTGTCTTGAGAGTCTTCTGTCAAATAGATGTGTAGTATTTGAAGTTGTTTATAGCTACAGTTAATTCACTTTATCTGTTAACAAAGGAAAATTATGAAATAAGCTATTCAAAAGTTTTCTTCAGTGGCCCTAAACCTATATACAAAATAACCATATATCCTTAAACAAAAGAAAAAGAGTTTTTATTTCATTCATTTCCTTTTTTTCAAAGTACCTTGTACCATAGATTTCCTAGGTATATTGGACCATGATCCAAATAAGTATTTGACTTACATTTATAAACAATTTTCGTGTAACTGGAGCTTTCTTTAAAATATTTAACTTTTTCACAGACTTTTGTTACACTTTCTAGTGTTGCAAAGACCAGTTGGCGACTTTAATACTCTGCTGATCACTTCAAAGGGATGAGCTGGGTTGCAATTAGTTGTATATAGGTGAGAAAGTGCCCAAATGAGCAACAATATGGGCTGGGCTGGGCTGGAGATTGCTTGTGAGTGAGCTGGAAGGAGAGAGATGCTTTGAGAGCTAGGGACAAAAACATGTCTTGCTGTGTTCTGAATCCAAAGCTGTGGCTAATTGAGAAGCAAGACATTTTGAGCTGTTACTGCTGTGAGCCCCTCTGTTCTGTGCTCAGGTTAAAGGTAAAGGTAAGGTAAAGGGACCCCTGACCATCAGGTCCAGTCGTGTGCGACTCTGGGGTTGTGGCGCTCATCTCGCTTTATAGGCCAAGGGAGCCGGTGTTTGTCCGCAGACAGCTTCCGGGTCATGTGGCCAGCATGACAAAGCCGCTTCTGGCGAACCAGAGCAGCGCACGGAAACGCCGTTTACCTTCCCGCTGGAGCGGTCCCTATTTATCTACTTGCACTTTGATGTGCTTTCGAACTGCTAGGTGGGCAGGAGCTGGGACCAAGCAACGGGAGCTCACCCCGTGGCAGGAATTCTAACCGCCAACCTTCTGATCAGCAAGCCCTAGACTGTGGTTTAACCCACAGCGCCACCTGGGTCAGGTTATATGTATGTAAATAAAACCATATACCTTAAAGACACCACAGTCTCTACTGACTTTCTTTCCAAGGAAGCTGAGCCTGAGCAAGCACACAATCCCTGGAGACTCTCACTGGTTGGAGATTGGGGTGGCATGGAATCATATTTGGCATGGCCCTAAGTGTCTTTATGACTATATCAGAGTCCTTAGAAGAAATATATGAGAAGCTATAGAAAATGAATGCAGAAATTTATTTTGTTTTCAAGTGAACGAGAGTGAGGAAGACAGCATTTTGGATGAAATCACTATGCATTTCTTTCACTTGCTTTGTTGTTGGAGGGAAATACATTGATATTTGTTTAAGCAGAGACACTGGGAGAGATTAGGTAGTTGGGCTACACAAAGCACCAGACCCTATATATTTGTTTTTCAATGAGATCAGAGAGGTACTGCCTGTTTCCCCACACCTATGGACTAGACCAGGGGTTGTCAACCTGGTCCCTACCGCCCACTAGTGGGCGTTTCAGGATTCTAGGTGGGCGGTAGGGGATTCTATGGCACAAGCTGAATCCTCCTTCCATCGAGCACTGGTGGGCAGTAAGGAAATTTTACTATCAAGAAAGGTGCATTAGTGGGCGGTAGGTATAAAAAGGTTGACTACCCCTGGACTAGACCATGCACTGAAATGCCTGCACATTCTGAATGTAAGCAGTATTGGTGATACTTCATTTTTGTGGGAAATGTCTATTCTCATAGTGATCCAGGTACTGTATTGAGGAATCACTTATTTCTTCATATTTGGATACTGTTCATTAAACCTGAAAGTTGAAGTATGAGTTTTCTAATTCCAATGAAAACTGTAAAATATAACAAAAATTGTAGCTATCAATGTTTATCCATTATAAATAATCAAAGGCTAACAATAAGGTGCTTCCTTTATTAGGACCTATTGAAAGATCAGAAAGAAGTGAGCAAACTGGTCCTAATAATGGTGTTACAGCACCACATAAAACATACTAAACTCATAAAATTATAAAGCAATTTCTCTGAAAATTACCTCTATCTATTCCAACATGTTTATGTAGATTGTGTTCTGTTGGTATCTGTCCCATAGTTCTCTATATTTCTATCACACATTTTTTTATTATGATTAACAGAAATCAATAAATGACAGCCTTCAAATTGTCTGTGGCTTAAATGAACAAGCTCCTTTGCTTGATCATGTGAGAGAAATACTACTACCAGAACTGCTTGAAGTAAAACCACCTGAGTGTGAATGCAGTAATCTCGATAAGAAAAAGCAATGGGACCAACAACTTTTTCTGCCAAGCACTTCCCCAGGTAATGTATGTTGCAAAATATGACAGCAACTTAAGATCCTACAAATGTGCATGTGAACACACAAATGCACAGTAGCCTGCAGATAGTCTGATCCTGTTCATTTTCTGGTACAAATGCAGAAATGACTGCCACCCATCACCAGGTGAGAGGCCATGGAATGCAAGGAAAGTGCCTGTTTTCAGGTTAGCCCATTAAGAGACTAGTTCTTCGAAAGTGGGCAGAGTCTAGGAGAGGTGGGCTAGAGGCAGAAACTCTAAAGGTCCTAGAACACTTTTGTTTGCTAGGAGCTCTGATTGGTGCTGTGATAATAGACCTGCCTTGCTACATGAGCTTATCTGCAGGAGCAGAACAGGACACATTTCAGTATCAACCATTCTGAGAGAGAAGGAAGGATTAGAGAGAAGAGCAAAAATTTGCTATGCAGTCATACCTTGGGTTGCGCTTGCTGTGGGTTGCGCATTTTCCAGATACAAACGTGCCGAACCCGGAAGTACCGGAATGGGTTACTTCTGGGTTTCGGCGCTCGCGCATGCGCAGAACCACTAAATTGCACTTGGCACAGAAGCGCTGAATTGTGTCACACGCGTGCGCAGACACAGCGGTGCGGGTTGCAAACACTGCGGGTTGTGAACGCGCCTCCCACACAGATTTTCTGAGTCCAGTGGGCAGAGGTGGAAGTGCGCAAAAAGATCCACGTCACTCTGACCTGTCCTGGCATTCGCAACCTGAGCGTCCAGTGTATTTGGCGTAGGTGGTTAAGCAGTTTGTTTGGGGTTACTGTTATACTTTTCTGGATCAGATTTAAATATCTGACCAACAAAAAGAAGATAAATTAATTCAAGAATTTACATTCTACCTATATGTCGCCCTAATTTCATAATAATTGTTCTCAGTTATACACAGCTGTAAATTGCCAGACAATATGGCACCACGATTCCTAGAGGATGAAGGATTTTATATTCCAAGAAAGCCTCGTATATCTAGGAATACATATTACAAAATGGAAAACCGTCTTCTTCAGCAAGATGGGGTAAATGTGCTGCTTAGTTTCTAAAAACTTCTGTAACCTAAATAATATGTTTAAAAAGCAGATGACTTGCTTAATGTTGTTTGTGCTTCTGAATCATTTTTATTAAGGGGAAAAACTGGTTTGAAGAAAGCGGGGAAATAATATCGTTGCCTTCTCCAATCAAACCATCAAGTTACTACAGAGTGTTTTTTCCTTCTGAGATTGACCCACGATTAAAGACAACATACAGGAAGGTTTGTTTTTTTCCATTTTAAAAAACAAAAACACTTTCTTTTTAAGATTATTATTTTACTAGGAAATGCTTTATATTCCCGGGCTAGAAATACTATGTAGGGCTGGGAGTATATTTTAGATGGAATTGTTAATTCACATCTTTACAACTAATGAAAGCTGAGGAAGCTCTCTACTTCACTAGGAGTTGTGCAGTGTACTACTAAAATGGAATGAATATATTTCAGCTAATATTAACAGTAATATATAATACCTTATGTTTTAGCTAAAATATTTTAATGTACTTCATTCATTTTATATAAATACAGTACACTTAATGTATAGAAATAAAATCTAGTGATCAAATAAAATTCTATAAATCTAGTGATTTCTATAAATTAATTTGCTAAGGAATCAAACACACATGAAGTTAAAGAATGATCTGAAGGCACATAAGCCACCACCTTGTTCAAGCTATAGGTAGGGTCTGATTAGTGCATAAGTGTCTGGAAATCACACGTACTTTGTCTTGGGTGCTATGATGAAAGAAATTTATGGTATTAATGTGATAAAATTAATATTAAAAATGTTCAGTTTATCTGAAGTAAGACTAATAGTTACCAGAGTGACTCAGAACAAACACCTTTGATTTGGGGTGGAGGTATGTTTATCATGCCTTTTTACATATGTAAAAAGGCATGATAAACATGTAAATATGTAAATAAGAGTAAGAGTTAGTTTAGTAACCAAGAATTAAGACAGAAATAGTTTTTAGGAGAGTCAATTGATATGAGAGAAGCATCACTTTCCACAGTGTATACTTACACACATTTTTGTCCACTGTTATCTCTGGTCAAGGAGGTTATGCAGTTTTTTTTTAATGTGACAACCTAGAAAACAAAGCAAAAATTACCTATCAGAGCTAAAAACATGCATGCTAGATGAAGTAATTCCTTATTGAAACCATATTCAACTCTGAAAAATTTGTCTCTTCACCTCAAGTTTACTTTTTTTTAAACATAGGCAATGCAACCTCAACTGGAAAACTGCATCATAACTAAGTCAGAGGAACAGAGCAAAATTTATCAACTGGATCTTAACATATCATGTATTGTGTTTAGCCATCATTTTTTTTTCAACTGTGAACAAGTACTGGCTGCCAGGTTGCTTGACCTTTATGACTGTTTTCAACAACGGCAGCAGCAAAACGTTACTCTCTTGCTATCTGAAAAAGTAAGAAAATGCTTTATGTTACAGTTTTAGTTATAAGGTATGATGTAAAAGGCTTTAAGACTTCAGGATGTCACAGCTTGAAGACTTGGTGTCTTCATTCTGACAGATGGGCAGTAAAATGGCAAATGTAAATCCATGTAGACGAATGCAAAGTGATGCATATCAGGGCAGGAAAAAAACCAACAACCCTAAATATCCAGAAAGGATATTGTCCTGTAGAGCAGTGTTTTTCAACCTTTTTTGGGCAAAGGCATACTTGTTTCATGAAAAAAATCACGAGGCACACCACCATTAGAAAATGTTAAAAAATTTAATCCTGTGCCTATATTGACTATATATAAAGTAATTCTCTTGAATAGGAATCAAATAAACAAATTTTTCCCACGGCACACCAGGCAACATCTCGCGGCACACTAGTGTGCCACGGAACAGTGGTTGAAATACACTGCTGTAGAGTGTGACACTTTCATTTTAAAATATTAATAATTTTAACAAAATACCACATGAAGTTATTCGCTAATAATAAAATTATTATGCATTTTAAATAAATTATTTTTTATTACAGCTCAAAGCATTAATAAGTTCCACAAAATTACTGGAAAGTAACCTAAAAACAAGTGAGCTAAGTATGAAAACTTTGAAGGATTACAGATCACAAATAAGGTACCTATTTAAAATGGGGCAGGAGGAGGAATTGACCTTGCTATAGGTATATATTGCCTTGATCAGTGCTGATTTCCAAGACTGCAAAGTTGAAAATAGTGAGTAATCTGCATTGACTCAAAATCAATTCCCTGAGGCAACTGATTAAGCTGCTTTGAGGTTTTAACCACGCTGAGTACCCCCCCCAATCAAGTAGAAAATAAATTCTATGAAATAAATAAAAAACAAACATAACCACCATCACTTAAATTTGTTACCCACCCTTCAGCATCAGATCCCAGGGTAGGTTATAACAATGTAAAATTCAAAAAAGTTAAAGCAAGTTGCAGTTCCAGGAATAGGGTGGGTGTTGTAAATATATATCTTGGGTGTCAAAGCCCAGGTAAAGGAGTGCATCTTCAGCCTACAGTGGATACTATGTACTGTGAAAGTACCAGATGCAGATACATGTAAGTTGTTATTCTGTTATTTGGTTGTAGGTCTAGGCCAGGGGTAGGCAACCTAAGGCCCAATCGCCTTCTCAATCCGGCCCACGGGTGGTCCAGGAATCAGCGTGTTTTCACATGAGTAGAATGTGTGTTTTTATTTAAAATGCATCTCTGGGTTATTTGTGGGGCATAGGAATTCGTTCATTTTTTTTCACCATAATATAGTCTGGCCCACCACATAGTCTGAGGGATGGTGGACCAGCCCACGGCTGAAAAAGGTTGCTGACCCCTGGTCTAGGCCCAGACCTCTTTTTCTTGGAACTGGGTAGCATTATGAGTTTGGTGGGTGTCAATCTGAATGGTGCCATTAATCCCTTCCAATTCTTTGGCTCCTGCATCTGTGTGGATAGACTGTACAGGCTTGCCAAACCAATTCCTTTATTAAGGTAATGATTTTGTCTGGCTTGTTAAGCACCATGATTAGCATAACCAAAGAAGTTGCTCTGTGCCATACAACAAATGGGTGGGATTTCCCCCACCCACGCACGCTGTTGGTTGGAGAACATTGGCATCCTCTTTCCTTTGAGCTGGAAGCAGGAGACACAGATATGCGGTGAGCCCTTCTATCATATGCTTAAGTTGTATATATGTGAAAATAAAACCATCTATCCTAAAGATGCCACAGTCTCTGCTGACCTTCATTCCAAGCAAACCAAATTCTGGACAAGTGCTGGAACCCCTAGAATCTCTCACTGCTTGGAAACTAGGGCAGTGTGTAACTATATTTATATAATGTGTTAATCGCAGGGGAAATGAATGTACAATTTATGTCATGGTTTTAGATTATTGTTTAACAACTGGAAATCATTAAATGGAATTTTAAGTTTGTGATCAGTTTGTTTTTTTGCTGTTGTTTTGCATTATAAAATACCAGAAATACCAGAATATTACATGACATAGAACACCAAAGAGATAAATGCTTAATACAAAGTATTATGAAAGTATGGAAACAAATAAAATCTCTACGGAGACAGCAAGGATTTGTCAGTTCTACTGTCAGGCTGCAATTTCAAAAGTAAGTGGTAATGATTATATTTCATATATGATTTTTAATTCTTCAGGAAGATTTAATCTAGTCCTTGTGTGTTTCTCAAAGAGAAGAAATGGAATATATCGCAGTTTGTTTGTTTATATGTACTGATAAACAGCTTGATATCTTTTTAAAATCTCTAAAAATTAATCTAAAATCTAAAAAGACAAAAAGCGGGATTTTGCGTGCTCAGTAAACTAACAGTATTTGGAGATCAAGGAGTATGTTTCTCTGAGGATCTGATGTAGGGCTGTAGATTTTGTTGGAATGCTTAGGCCAGGCTTCCTCAACCTCTGCCCCCCTGGTGTTTTGAGACTACAATTCCCAGGATCCTTGACCACTGGTCATGCTAGCTAGGGATCATGGCAGTTGTAGGCCAAAAACAGCTGGAGGGCCGAGGTTGAGAAAGCCTGGCTTAGGCTGTGTGCCTCCATCTATGCTTGTATATTTGTAAATAAATTCAAATATTACAAAATGAGCCTAAATTTAGAGGTTTCATTGTTTTCTTCCCATCTTTCAATAAGGCTGACATATATCTCAGAACTCGATGAATTCGAAGGCAACATATCAGAAGAGAATGAAAATGCTCCAAGAGAAGAAAGCTATACTGATTTATCAAACAATTTTTCAGCAGCTGGAAGAATACAGAAGGTTCTTAAGTTGAAGAAGTTGCAGAATAGTAAATCATTGTGCCATAGGAAATTGACTGTGATTAGCACTGTTCCCTGTTGGTTTGTGCTCAGTTAATTTCTGGCGCTTATTATAGAAATCTGGTTGACCTTATGAATATTTTATATACAGTATAAATTCAGAATTGAAGAGTACTCTATCTCGTACATTAAGGTTTTTTAATTGGAATGCGGATATTGTGGTTTGTTTGAAATAATGTATTGGGTGCAATGAAAATACAAATATTGATTTCTAGGGATGCTTGGATTCAGCTCATACCTTTCAAACCGCAATGGACACCAGAGGGATAAATGAACCTTTTTTGGTACCACATCTTACCTTTGTAACAGAAATAACAGCAGAAGACATGTGCCCTCTGTGAGTTACAGGTTTCCTGTTTTTAGTTTTGCAAAGCACCTATATAAAAATGTATTTCCCCAGTAGTATAAATATATATATATTTGACACAAAAAGAAGGCTATGCACCTGTAGTTTTATGCTTATTTATTGAGTTTTATAATGCTTTAGGGTGGGGAAGGGGAGAAATGCCCCTTAAGTGAGCCGGCCCCCAGCCAGCCCATCCCGCACCTCACTTTGCTTCTGAAGGTGGAGATGCCAATGACAATAGCCTATGCATGCCTGATATCCAGAAAGAACTATGTTCCACTGGTTCTTTCCACCTATATTAATGCTGTCCTCCAATACTATTTCTGAAGTTCAGCATTTCCCATCTTGAAGCAGTAGGGGGAGCCAAATCCTATGTGAAGACCATCACTGAAGGGAACACCTGGAAATTTCCTGAAAGTTTGGCTGCCAGTTATTCTGAATTTCTGCTAATTGTAGGACACGGTGCACTATGGGTATAATCCAGTTATATACATCTGCTTATCCAACATAAATCTTCTGGTTTACCATCTCCCCCCCATGTCCCCAAATCTGCTGTGGAGGATTCCCTAACCCCTTGGAGCAGATTTGGGGTGTGTGGGAGCTGCAGGTTGGAGGAGAGGAAGAAGCAGTTTCACTGTGTGAGCTATGGATCCCTAATTTTTGGAGCGCTTAATAATTCTTGTGCTCAAAAGAAATGCACATATGAGAATTGTGACTTCGAACCCTAGTTAAAGGAAAAAATTGTATCTTCGTTATTGATTTCAAGATCTTTAATAACTTTGCACAAGTTAAAGAAAATATGTGATTATGCTGTAATCCCCCACTTTTTGGTTTCACATGGAATATACAATAAATATTCAATTTAATTCTGTACACATTAAACATCTAAAATGTTTGCCATAGTGAGACCCAATGTAGGAAAAGTGTAAGCACAAATTTTATTGTTCTTTGAAAGCTTACCTTTGATTTGTTGGATGGTTGTGCATGTAAATATTAATATAATCTTTGATCTGGTCTGTATTCTGGTATGTTTAGAGAAGAACAACAGAGAAGAGAAAAAGTCAAAATGGAAAAATACTTTATTAAAATATATTACAACAATAAATTGGTCTCCTCTACTTCTGAAGCTCCTCTTCACCAGGATTTTAAAGTAATATTTCAGCAAATTTTTAGAATTCAAGTATTAAACTGGCCTGAATCTCTTCGATTAGAGGTATGCCTAGTTAGATGATAAAAATAGTTCAACAGTGTACCATAGCTAAAGCTATTCTTTACAAAACACTTTGAAGAAAATTGGTTTGTGTTCTGATGTAATATTTAAGAACTATTGTTCATACTCAGCATAGCTTCCTGTATTTTGATTTTAATGGGTAGGCTGCATAAAAATTGTGTGAATCTATGGTGTTCCATAATGTGTGAAAAGTCACATGACTTTTTCATGCTGTCAGGTTTTTGGCATCTCAGATTTCCTTGGTGCCCTGTGCAACGCCAAAATCTGGCACCCCCTGCCTCCTTCCAATGGATATCATAGTTGTGGCACCTGCTTCAGCGCCCCAGACACTCTGTTCCCAGAGTGACTGCACCAGTCACACTCCCCTAGACCCTCCTTTGATGCTGTGTTATATTATCTGTATGTGCCACTGGAAAGTGGGGCCAATTGTGGCTTCCTTGCAGGATATGCATATGGTAAAGAAGAAAAGATGTAGTTATATTTTGGGAGTACAATGAGTCCATGTGATGCAGCCACTGATTTTGTAATGTGTGAATTTTAGAACATATTTATAACCTTAGATCAGTGGTACCTTTTACACAGTATTGTGTTATAATGGTGACTACTTGTTTATTTAAAAAGAATCCACTTTGCACTAGGTACAGTACTGATTTATAAGATATCAGCCTTTTAATATGTGTATAATAGGGTTTATTTGCATATTTTTTCTTCTTGCCTTTCTTTGGTTAAGCTGACACAGTTTAATCTTCCTTTTTAAAAACATTGCGTGATTTGTTCAATTTTAGATATTTGAATCAAGTAAAAAACCGACTTTGTTGGCCAAAGTATACTTACCTCTTCCCAATAATGTTACATTGAAAAGCAAAGATGTTTTGGACGAGGCAGAGTTTAGTTGTGAACAACAAGTTAAACCTTCCAATGGGGCAGTGGGAAGCAGTAAGTTCATAATATATACATTTAACTCAATAGGCATGATGGTGGTGACTACTATTTTGCGGATCATTCAAACCAATGGGAAGGGTGCCTCTATTCTGCTGCACCTGTCAGTATGGTAATGGCTTTCTTTTTAAAAATGCTTATTTCTCCCATTATATCCAGTTATATATTTGATAGAATTAAAAGGTTTTGACATAGAGCCCCCAATCTCTGAGGATATTTAGCTTTCTACCTTTAGACCTCTGATTAGTCACTGTGAGGGCTAGTCAATATGCAATGATGGCAGATCGATGGGCATAGCCAGGGGGGCAGCTGCCCCCCAAAACAAAACAAAAAATAAATACAAATCTGAGGTTCTGCCCTCCCTAACAATAAACTGTCCCAGTCAAATGAGTAAAAGGAGCACAGGTAAGGGCTGTATAACCCACCCTTCACTGACAGCTTACCTTGGAGCATCTCATCATGATTCAAACACCAAGCATTTCTGGGGGAACAGACTGTGAAGAGGTAAATTGAGGGTATTAATGATTCAATCAACTGTACACTCTTTTATTATTCAAAAACAGACCATTATATCCTCCCTCTTCATGTGAGTGGGCAGATCAATGTTTAAACACACGAAGCTGCTGTTGTCATGATTAGTTTGGCCTTAACACTGCAGTCCTAACCATTTCCATTATCATCATGGTGGCCAGGATACTTCACTCTGATCACTTGTTTATTATGGGGGGGGGGACCCAGCTCAGGAGTTGGGGTATAAATTGGATGTATGGCAGTTATCATTAATTCACTCAAATAATGCAAAAGTAGGAATGTTTGGGGGTGTTAATAGTAGTTTATATCTCATATTTGTTTCCTCTCTGTGTCTCTCTGTGTGTAGGCTTATGCACATTGCGGCATTAATGTTAGTAATAATATGTTAAATATAATTATAAGGTCTTGTTATCAAAAGGCTTATTTCAGTTATGTTTTTCACAGATGTATCTTTTTTCCTTGATGAAAAGGAAAGAGAAGAACTATGTATTCTGACATCAGGAAAATTAATGTATTCTTTATCTTGGACAGTTGATGACACAGGAGCTCCTTTAGCACCCACATTTCAGCCTCTTCATGTTGCCTGCATTAGGTAGTAAGGTTTATGTTTGCTGAATAGAGTTCCATCATAATGAAACTTGTTTATCCCTTTAATTCTTTTTCCTTTTTCTTTTAGTGTGCCAAGGTGTATCGATTCAGGAAAAGGAACTGGAATTTGGCAGCATTCTGACATACAGAAACGAATTGAGTGGGCAAAAGATGCCAATATTGATCCAAATAACCCTGACTATTTGGATTTGATTGAGATAATCATGGTAAATATTTGTCTCAGTAGCTAGTGTATCCGTTGATACTTAGGTCTTTGTCATATCAGAGACTTTTTGGAAATGTGAGGTGTGCATCTGACACACAATTTGCTGAGCTCCTGAACCAGGTTTGCAAGATCCATGCACCTGCACTTTCTGATGTGCAAAAGTTGTATTTTCAATTGTTATGCTTTATCATTTCAGCATGCATGTAGAGCATAATATTGCAAGCAGTATTAAGAGAAGTAATTTTTTTAGTTTAAATTTAAAAACAACAGCCATATTTATTTGTTGTAGGCAACAAACTTGCTAAATAAATTATTTTATAATTCCTAGTATGCAAAATCCTTGGAGCAAAATGAATCAAAATACTTTCGTCTTGAACAGCTGCAAGAAGAATTTAACTTTGTTACTGCAGAAGAGATTACAAATTGTAAACGTTTCCAGCTGTTGCAGCTGAGAAGCTTGGGACAGTTAGATTTCTATGGTTTCCAGCAAATTCCTCTGTATGATAGAGAAATACCAGACACAGTCTTTCAGGTATTCCCCTTTAAAAACAAATGTTGGCCTACAATTTTGGATACTGTTTGCTTGAATACAAACAGTATTGTCTATGTGTTTCATTCTGATATATGCATTCATGTTGGGCAATGTTGATTATGTATTCTGAGAAATGGAGCTTTATGATGCCTTTCTACATAGTTTTAGTAAATTCATTTTAAAAGTTTATTTCCATCTTTTCTTTCTTTCAAGAAGCTCAAGACTGCATACATAATCCCAGGCTCTTGAATAACATATGGAGAAAACAAGGAAACATCAAATGTATAATGTTTATATAGGAAATCAAGGATATACATTAATTCATACAACAAAGTACTTAGAAAGTATTATTCTAAAGCTGAGGGACAAAATGCTTGAGAGTTATGCGACTTCCCCAAATACAATGAAAAATGGAACATAATTGTAGCAACGTAACTTGTATATGGCTAACTGCACAGTCCAGTGAAAATTAATGCTTTAATGAATTATTCTTATTTCAGGCATATGGGAACCAATTAGAAAAGGACATGATGACAGATGCAGATCCTATTTCTGCACGAAGGAATAGTTCAGCCACTTTTGTTAGGATGGTACGATACTTTCCATAAATTTAATATTGAAGCAAAAATGGCTACCAAAGTACTGAAAATACAGCTAGGTATTTCAGTCTGGGTTGAGTTCAAGGAATGTTTGAGTCATCTTGTGTCAAACTTGGTTTCATGTCAGTATTGTATGCCTATGAAGCATCAAAATTGTCATCACTCCACCTGCAACAATGATTATATGTGGCACACCTGTGCTTAACTCTCCCCACCATTTGCTGTTGGGGTCTGGAAGACCCCTTTCAATTCCTACTTAGAACTAAAAGTAATATCTGATTTCAAAATAATTCAAAATAAAAAATAGATTTTATCCATATCACATTCTAAAAAAGTAAAAACATTTGAGGTATATTGGACCTTACAATGTTGGTGTCTATGTAGCTAAACCCATTATGATTTAGTTTCAGATTGCATTCATCGAGTCTCTTTTTTATATACAGATGAGAAAACAAGCTACAAAACGAATTGTGACCATTAGGCACAAGTTTAACTTATCAGATATTGTGAATGATTATGAAGAAATTATATCTATGAGGTATAATATTCATTTATTATGTAAAAGGTTAATGGACTATACCCCATTCACTTTGCTGCTTAGTGTAGGGCTATGTACATCTATTTTTGGCTGTTCTATAATCTTCCATAGACCACCTGACTAAAGTTTCTGAATTTTGCAGTTCATTTTATTACAAAAAGCCTATAGAAAAACATTGCAGATTAAAACTTATTTTTCTAGAATTATGTTACAAAATGCATAATTAAGATTTAGGTTTTTCTCATATGAGCATATATGCAAGTCTGATCTAAATTATTTTCTTTTTTTAAATAGTGAATTGAGTAATGCAATTTTCAAGCTAGGTGAACGCAAAAGACATTTGAAACCACAAAGGAAAGAGAGGCGAAAGATTCCAGCACAGGCTGTCTCTGATGGAGATGTAAAACTTCTCATCAGAATATTGAGAGCTTATAATATTCCTGCAAGAAAGGCACCACCAACTAAGTAGGTACAGAATTCCTAGATTATAAAGGTTTTGACTCTTGAGAAATACTGTTTATATCAACACATTGTGTCATAGAGAATTGCATAATGGTTGGCTTCCGTCTGTCTCGGGAGTTGCATACATATTTCATAATCTGTTCTATATGCCTCTCATTATAAAGCTTCGACTTGGACATAACATCAAGAATGAAGGAACAATTTCAATTGCTAATAATACTGCTAGAAATATTTTGTTAAGTATCTTCAGTATCTTAAAAGTCACTGAATGAAGTGAGGCAGATACAATGGTTAAGTTAGAAAAATATTTATGGGAAAATATAACAAGTAGAATTATAGGGAAAGCATATTAAAACATAGTGCATATTTTACTGCAGCTTCTAATCATCCAACACATTGTTAGCATTTTGTGCTATTTTTATCTGAAGTTCAGCTGTGCAGTGAAATACTATTTTAGTGTACAGATATGTAGAAGGATTTTGTGAAAGTGTAGATGGTTAATAGCCACTAAATCTAATCAAATTATGTTGAAAAATCAAGGCTTTAGTGTATTCTGAAACAAACTAATAATAATTTTACAAGGTACTGTGTTTGAAAGTACGGTATGTTTGTTCTTTTATACATTACTATGCAAGTAATTTGGATTACAAAATAGTAAGCTGTAGCTGCAAGCAAACAGAGCTTTCTTTCAGAGAATCTAAATAATATTTTAACAATAATGATTGATGTAGGGGGCAAATCACAAAATACTTGCACTGGTTTAGTCTCATTGACTTGCATAGAATTGCAACCATTATGCTGAAATTCTCCCTTAAGAGATGCATTATTCATGATTTTGCTCAAGTACCAAAGCACAAAGAAAACTATTAACTATTATTGCTTCCAAACTCAGAATGAAGGATTGGATGGACGTGGTTTAAATAAAGAGCCACAACTTTATTGAACCACTGAATATTCAGCTACCTGCAACAGGCAGACTAATCTTAATTTAGCACACACACTCTACAAATGTGGGTGCCTACCAGGTTGTGAAGGTACAGCAACAGGGTACTGCCTCCTGCTGTTTTGCTTGACCAACTCCATCCTGGCTCAGAGCCCCAGTTCAGAAGATTGCTGCTCATTGCTAACCCTTTCACCTGGTTAGCAATTAACGGAAAGCAAGCTGGCTGCCTACCTGCTGAGATTGCCCCTCTGATAACGTTCCTTTTTTCCCAGTCTCAGCTTGCAAGTGTATATGCTGCAATGTCAACTTTCAAAGTGGTCTTTTCCTGTCTCCACTCCAGCAGGAGTGCGTTTCCACTGCCTTTTATTTCTAGTAACAACCAGCCAATTAAGTACCTATACATAAGCAGGGAATCTTGATGCATGTTAATGAGGTAAACTGGCTGAAATATGCATGTAATTCTTGTTTACTATCTCAAGGGTTGGAGTTGCTAATTCACCATCCTATTTACCAAATCGTATGTCCAGAGGCAGACATATTTTGTCAGGAAATTCAGCCTATTCAGCAGACCCTTTGTATGAGGTAATTATGAAAAAACAACATTTATATGCTCCCCTCTAAATTAATTTCCAAATCAGGTCTATTTTGTGTGTGCAAAAATTAGTCTCAAGACTGCAGTATATTTATACATAGTTTCATCTTGTGGATAAAAGTTTGCTTTCATTAAACAACCATGCCTCTTTTTTGCTTCTGAATCTCAGATATTTCAACTAATTTGAATGCTAGTATTCAGGGGGTGGAATTTGATTATTACATTGAGGGAGAATGGAGCAATCTGTGCTAGAATCAACACCCATGCTGTGCTGGCAGGACTTCAACGAGCTTTGTGGCATAGGGATTGAAAATTATCCCATACATTGCAGTAAAATACATTTATTTTTGGAGAATGAGGTGATTCTAAAATTTTATTTTTAATGTTGATGACATAACAATGTCCTCTGCAATAAGACTAGGTAGAAAAGGGTTCAGACTGAATGCAGGGCTCAGGTTGTGCTCTAGTAACACAGAGCTCCAGGGTTGGATCAGCAAGGAACAAACGAAGACTTGATGCCATAGCAACAGCTGCATCCTAAGTGCTAGCCTTACCCATTATGAAAAAAGGAGTACCTTCCATGAGTGTCCACAGAAATAATGGAAGCTGGGCAATGTCTATGACTTGTAACCACAGCTTATTGACTTGACTATTCAGTCTTTTTATGATTGAACCACACACACATGGTGCTGAAGAGAAACAACAAGAAATTGGTGGACTGTTCCTGCTGGTGATACACTATATTGTATGAGAGTATACATTTCAGAACTAACTTCTAACAAGCTGCTTGATTTGTCTATTTGACAATAACATAATAAAGCACTAGTAAGACATAAAGCTTCAATTTGTCTATATACTGTAGGACTCTGAACCAGGTTAAAAAACCCTAAGACTAAATTCCACACCTTTTACACAGCATCTGCCTTGGCTGTGGTTAGGGATGTAGTTTACAGTGCAAATCCAGAGTCGTTCACGACTGGACCTAATGGTCAGGGGTCCCTTTACCTTTACCTTTACCAGTTTGGTTGTCAATTCACCAAACTGGCAGCTGTTATTGTGACAGGATGAGAACTGGAGTGTATTTTTTTCTTGTAATGCCCACTGGGTATATTATATTGGGAGTGGGGAGATAAATGCATTACATGAGTAACTGATATTGATTTTAAAATGTCTACAGTTTATCTAAATATCTGTAATAAGGAAAATGTCTATGATCAATAGGCCTGAAAATGAGACAAAACCAAAATAAAATCCAGTAGGTACTGCACATTTTTATTTTAGGTGGGTGTCCATCCTTTTGTGGAAGTTACCTTCCAGGACACAATCTATCAGACTAGCACTGCTGATGGCTCTCATCCATGTTGGAATGAAGAATTGCAAGTTGATTTTATGTAAGCTACGTGTATCTCACTTTTAATAATATATACAGTACTTCAAGATTTCTGTGGCCAAATATTTTTTACATTGCAGCCTGTTCCATTATTTTAAGTCTCTGATTTCAACTGTATATATCGGTTACATATGTTAAATCAGTAATCCCTTATTTTGCATGGTTGTGGAAATTATCTGAATATTATCATAGGGGTTGCCTTGCAGGGAGCCTGAAGAATATGAAATGTTGAAGTCTTCAGACTTTTTTGTTTGTTTGTTTAGAAATACAGTGTTACCTCGGGTTACAGACGCTTCAGGTTACAGACGCTTCAGGTTACAGACTCCACTAACCCAGAAACAGTACCTTCTGTTAAGAACTTTGCTTCAGGATGAGAACAGAAATTGCATGGTGGCAGCACGGCGGCAGTGGGAGGCCCCATTAGCTAAAGTGGTACCTCAGGTTAAGAACAGTTTCAGGTTAAGAACAGACCTCCAGAACAAATTAAGTTCTTAACCTAAGGTACCACTGTATAGGTTTGGATCCCAGGTTTCACATTCTTAAGTGGAAGCAGTTCTGATCATGTATTTGGTGGGTGGAGGGAGTCACAGATTTTCCCGCAGCTGCAGAATGTCCTGGAGGATAAAGATACCAATGGCGACTAGCCGAGATGGCTATGTTCTACCTTTGCTTTTGGAGGCAGTATGTCTCTAAGAAGCAGGTTCTTGGAATCACAGGTGGGGAGGGTGCTGTCACACTCATGTTTTCCTTATAGACTTCCCATGGGTATCTGTTTGGCCAGTGCAAAAACAGGTTGCTGGACTTTATGTGTCTTCAGTCTGACCCAACGGGGCTCTTCTGCTGCCCCACCTCCTCAACTGTTTGTGGCAGGAGCCATTCAGAATGGCTTGAGAGGTTATGCATAAAGATGCAGTGCTTGTAAATTGATACCCTTCTGTGCACAAGCAGAACTGCTTACAGAACATTAAACCAAAACCACAGTACAGTAATAACTTGGAAGTCAATTGGAATCCATTCCAGAAGTCTGGTCGGCTTCCAAAAGAATATTTGAAAACCGGAACACTCACTTCTGGTTTTCAATCATTTGAGAACCGGAACGTTCTACTCCCAAGGCGTTCGAGAGCCGAGGTACGACTGGACATAGTTTCAGTAACTTTGTTATCAAAATGTTTGATTTAATTTTTTTGCTTTCGTTTTTGTTTCAGCTCTCCAGGGCATGATTATACTTTTTCAGGGCTATCTAAAATCAAAGACAATATAAATATTAACATTTTTGATGAATTTGTGATTGAAAAGCATGAGGTAAATTGTAGACTAAGTTTGTTTGGGGAATGTGTACAAGGAATCAAAGAAGGTTATAGTATAGTATGGTGGAGAACAGTATTGTATCATAGATTTTAAAGAAAAGTCTGGTATTTTGTACACCAAACCCTATTTCAGCATCATATTTGAAACTAGACAGCATTTTTTCTAAGAATGTATTTATAACCCAGCTAAATCATTTGATATTTTTTACAAGTATTAGATGTTTCTGGTTTAAATATTTACCCTGCATTTCTTTTCAAATTGTTTATTAACACTAGAAATAAAATTGGTGATATTTAATGAGGAGAGAATATAATTGAAAATCTGTTTCATGCCCCAAAGTTTTTGATAAGATGCAGCTAGAAAAATACTTTTGGTCTGCTTAAACACCTTAAATCCGTTTAGGCAGTAAGTGAATAAAGACGTGAGATAGTTCTAAGATTCAACTGTTGAGGAAACATAGTTGAATAATGCATACTAAAATGCAAAAGATTAACTCAAATTATTAACTTTGTTAGGACACATGTCCAAAAAACTGCAGTGGTCACTCCTATGTAAGAAAGAATTGGCTTGGATCAGTTATGTTTCCTTTCTCTACTCTTCTGGAGCATTCAAAGGTAATGAAGAAGAAGAATCATGCTTTTAAAGATTTGTATCATTAATATAACTGCAGATAATGAATTGCTTTTAAAATAGCAAGATTGTAATGCAGCCATATCATCAGATTTTTAGACTCTTAATACTTGCATTTGTTTCATTAAGCCAAATAATGTATGTTTTCACAGATTTGTGGTACATTTCAAGTAAATATGCCACCAGTTTTGCTTGGATATACTTGGAGTAAGACATATGTGCCTCCCAAAGAAGAATGTCATGGCCAGAACTTGAAGGAATATACTTTTTTAACCATCTTTGCCACTATTGAACCTCAAATATCTTCTACTGAAAATAATTTAGAATCAGACAAGGTTCACCTTTATTTTTTACTCTGTTTAATAAATAGGACAATGTTGATGAAATTATTGCTTTGAAATTTATAACTGAGATTATAGTTTTTATCTCAGTTTAAAATAATTTTTAAAGGACATTAGAAGAACCTGCTAGATCAGGCCATTCAGCCTTCTGCTCTCACAGTGGGCAACCAGATGCCTATGGAAAGCCCAAAACCTTATCACAAGAGCATTTCCCACTCCTGTGATTTCCAACAACTGGTATTCAGAAGCCCACTACCTCCAAGCATGGAAGCAGAGCATAAACACATGGCTATTAGTTATTCATGGCTGTACCCCCCGTGATTTTTTCCAATCCTCTTTTCAAACCACCCAAGTTGGTGGTCATCATTGCCTCCTGCAGAAATATATTCCATATACATATGTGCTGTGTGAAGAAGCACTTTAGTTTGTTTGTTTTGAATGCTTCAACATTCAGCTTCACTGAATGTCCATGAGTTCTAGTATTATGAGACAGGGAGAATTTTTTTTTGCTATCCCCTTTCTTCAGTTCCTACGTAATTTTATACTGTTCCATCATGTCACCTCTTACTTTCCTTTTACTGTCCATTCATTCAGTTTGTAGAGGTCTTTTTGGAGCTCTACACAATCCCTTTTTGTTTTAACAACCTTAATGAATGACCCTGAACAATTTAATATCATCAGCAGTCAGCCACATCACTGTTCACTTCTAACTCTAGATTGTTTTTCAGTTCATAGATCATGAAGATCAAACACTGTTGCAAAAAGCATACATTTTTAAGCAAACATGCAAAACATTGTTTCCAAAGAGGAGAATAATAACCTCAGTTTTTAACAATCAAGGAAGAAATATTTTAGTAACAAAGTACATTACCTCTCTGAATCCACCTCAGCAATTATTAGATATGTGTGCTGATGAGCCTAACTCAACTTCTGTAAGTATGTAATGTTTATCACAGAATAAGCACATACAGTACTTGGTGGGCTGGGGTGCTCACAGCAGGGGTCTCACAGTTAAAGGCACCTGGACTATAAACTGGTGGAAACTATGAGCTTTAAAGCTGGCATTGCAGCATTTGTTTCCAGCTATGAAACTGAGACATGTGATGCTGAGGATGGTCAATATCACAGTCAAAGCTCACATCCATCATCAGGGTGGCATAAGATTGCAGCTAACCTCTGTAAGAATAAAAAAAAGGTAACACAATGAGTTAATTATTGCTTGATGCTAATAATAATAATAATAATAATAATAATAATAATAATAATAATAATAATTTATTATTTATACCCTGCCCATCTGGCTGGGCTTCCCCAGCCACTCTTAACTCTTTAATATTGCCAAATGTCAGATGTATTATTTTAATACGTATTTCTGGGACAGACATACTCCTATTTTTTTTTGTAGGATCTTATATCACGATTTGTGTCTTTAATTCCTTGTATATCAGACACTGGGGATGAAAATGATGATGTTGACCTTTGGATGACATCAGAGGTATATGAAATTTTATTTCTGCTATGCTTTTTTACTGGTTTGATTTTAAAAAATGTAAATTGCATTTCTTAACCCCTATAAAGGATTTTATTGAAGAGCAGGGTATAAATTTGTTAAATAAATAAAATGTTTTGATGTTGCTTTTAAGTCATAATAATATACCTGAAAATATGAGCAATAATATTTGAAATGTTTCTGCAGTTCAAGTAGCTTGAAGTTTGAAGGTCCTCTAAGTTAATTAGGATGAGCGGAGGGGCAGAAGCTAAACTGATAAACATAACAAGTCACCAGACCTAGCTTTCATGCAAGTACTGTAGTCAAAAAAGAAATTCCTTAACCATGTGTATGCCACAGAATTAGGACAAATTCAATCAATATATTACACCATTGGAAAGAAAGATTCTAAGAGGAAATTACAGGTGTTACATCTGTTCCAGTTAAAATGGTAGAAAGTGTTATTAAAGCAAGCGTTGTTAAAAATATGGCAGAATTAGGGCCCCACCAGAATGATGTGGGTAGTTGGCAAAACTTGGATGAGGGCATCTTCCACATGCATGGAACGCTGTTACCTGACAAATGTAAATTCCTCACTTCACACATTCTACAGGATTACAGAGGGTTCCCCAACTCCATACTGGCATTCAAGGGGGTACTTTCGTCCCAAGCTAAATAATGCTTTATACAGCAGTATGAGCACCTTGAACTTAGTTTGCTTATTTTTATTATTTACGGTACAGTGGTGCCCCGCTAGACGAAAATAATTCGTTCTGCGAAAATTTTCGTCTAGCGGGTTTTTCGTCTTGCGGAGCGGCAATGACAGCCGCGCTCTGCAAAACGAAAAAAAAAAAAAAGACGAAAATTTTTCGTCTTGCGAGGCAGCCCCATAGACTTTTTCGTCTTGCGGGGCAGCCTTCCGCTAGACGAATGCCTTCGTCTAGCGAGTTTTTCGTCTTGCGAGGCATTCGTCTAGCGGGGTACCACTGTACATAATTATATGTTTAAATATAGCAGTGGGAGAAATATAACTTGTGAGAGCACTGTGGTTTTTTATTTTGCTACTTGAAGTTACCGTAATCTTTAAATAACATGCAAGCTGCTGTTTCTGAACTTGCTCGTGGCAATGCCACTGTAGTATTATTTTAGTGAGAAGATGAAGAATATATGCATTGCTTTTAAAAATGAATGATCTTATATTTCTAACAGAATTTCCTTGAACTTGGTATTGGTAGTAAAGAAGAACATGCAGTGCTTCTATGTAACTACTTTCTGTATATTGGGAAAAAAACATGGGTACTGTTGGGAACATCAGTGTTAGAAGTAAGTCTGGCAAAATATTTCAATCTTAGTTTCTATAATTCAAGGGTTGGCGAACTTTTTCGTTCTCAGTTCAGGGCAGATCAGTATGGAGAGAATCAGCTGCAACAGGAAACCATAGAGGGTGCAAGGTTGAACGCTAAGTAGATGTTCTACTTGGTATGTCTGTGTTCAGAAGAAGAATGGCATGAAAATAAGAGTGGGCATGAACAGCAGGGTCAGTAGTGAGCCTAGCGCTGAAAGAGAGCAACACAAACAAGTGCAAAAACCTTGAATGGGCAAGGAAATGAACTAGCTGACTGGAAGTGTCATCAGCAAATTCAGCCATTGAGCCAAATGAGATACAGGCTTCAGGTTTCCTGCCTGTGGTATAGTTCTTCCCAGAAATATAAGCCACATAACAAGTGGAACAGTATAAAATTCATAGCTTTATTATGCACTTAATTCTGAATCCAACTTAGGCGTAGCAGGAACAGCAGGACAGTGTTAAAAGAAGCTGCCAGGTTAAAGAAAATCCATTAAGATATCAAATCATAAATTGTTTCAGGATAAGTTATTTCAAAACCCCATTTAACTGTAGTGTAGTCTTATCTTTGATATTAAATGATCAATCATGTGTGATCCTTAAGATGTATTATTGATTCAACGGCACCCATGACAATAAATTCTTAACATTATTTGTTTTAGATTTATATATTCTTCATTACTTAATAATAGTTACACACCTCTATCTCATTGTCTTGAAATAAAATGGCCTAGCTTCTATCAAGCCAAGTATTTGTGTGAATAAGGATTGTAGGATTTCTAAAAAATACCAAATTGCTATTTTATTTCTCAGTATATTAGAAAGTATAAGGAGTAAATATAATATATAGTTTATCCTGTATTTGTAAAGGAACAAAATCTTTTGGCAATGTAAAAACTGGAATAAACAAGCAGTATAGATATGGCAATATGCCAAGAGTAGAAACAGAGAGAATCTCCATTACTAAGAGAATGATGAAATAGGATCTTGGATATGGTATACATGTTGAAATTGATAGCTATTCTTAAAAACCCCAGAGAAGGTTAACAAGAGAGCAAGGGGCTTATTGAAAAATTGTCATTGTTCATAATGTATTAGTGTAATAACCAAGTGCAAGATAATGTGTTTTATTTCTTCCTTCCCTCTTGTATAAACACAGACATTATAGGTTAATTGTTGTTTTATTTATTTTCTTATTTTTTCCATGTTATAGAGGCAGGAAAATAAGAATTTTTTTAACAATTTTTTGGTAATTTTTTTAACAACAAAGCTGGCTGTATCATTTGCTTATTACAGGGGAAAGTAGCTTATGTAGCAACACAAGAAAATGGAGAGTATTTTCTGTGGAATCCACTGAGTGGCCAGTGCTATAAGCAGTTTGATGCATTTTGCCCTCTACAGAGTGTTGATTGCTTAATCAGTTGGGAAAATGTAAGTATGATTAAATAGAGTAGAAAAACAATACACTGTTACATGCTTCATGCATTGTTGTGGGAAGATTCATTGGTAGTGGTGGGTTTGTAATACTGTACTGTATTTCTTTACAGTAACAGAACATAGTGATGACAAACATACCCTTCTAATTAGATTTAACAGCTTGCACCAGATTTCCAGAGAGCAACATTTATGGTCTGACCCTCCTCCTGCAGCCCTGTTTCCAACTAATTTCAGCTGGAAAGCTCTCAGGCAGCTCACCCGTTCACTCACATTTAAATTACCAACCAATTTTAGATGATTTTCCTCAGCTGAAGAAGGCCCAGGACATACCCAGCTTGAGCCAGATAACTATATTTCCGGATAAAAGTTCTCATTAACCATCACTGTTGTGGAAATGTTGTAATCTGGGTAGAGAAATTGGGCAATATTGTGCCACTAATGAGGGATCTTTGTAAGGTTTGGGAATTAATACAATTATTGTTTGTTTCCAGGTTGGTGACAATGAGTCTCCAGCTAAGATATCATTGTACAATACAGTCATATGTGGGACTATTAAATCTGTAAAGGTTTTATAAAATACCGTAGAAAATCCATCTGGACCAAGAGATTTTCTCACTTATAGTTTTTAATTGCCTCTTTTATTCATTCTTCTGTAATTGCCCATTCCATAAGTTTTGCCGCAGCTTCCTTTATAGTTGGTATTTGTGTTGTGCTTAAAAAATCGTATCATTTCTGAAGGGGAGATTTTGAGGAGTACAAGGAGGAGAAAAATTCTTTATACTTCTCAGATTTGTTATGTAGAAAATACTTTTCTTCTGGTTTAGTTTTAATGGCAGCTATAGTTTATTTATTTCTTTTATTTCATAATCTTGTGGTTAAGAGTTTAGGCCCCTTCCCCCAAATTCATATTTTGTTTTAAGTACAGCTGTATCATAGTTTTCTTTGTTTCTATGGTCTCCAATTCTTTCCACTTTATTTGCAATTTTTAAAAAGCATTTTTGATCCTGTAACTGTGTGTTTGTTCCAGAAGGGAAATTTCCTGTTCCTGTTGTCATTTTTGTGTCCTACGTGATATGTTTAAATGTGATCCCCCCCTGTATACATGCCCCTTTCCTCACTGCCTTCATTGTTTCCCACAATAGACCAGAGCTTATTCCTTCTGTATTATTTCCCGTATTATTTTCCTAATATTTTAGTCAGTCTTTCTCTTATTAATTGATTTGTTATGAAATACCATAGTGAGGTTGTGTGTTCAATTGGAGTGAATTCAAATTTTGTGCAGGCTGGGGCATGCTCTTTTATTTTGATCTCTCCTATTTGTGTTCTTTCACCGCATTTAACAGTTGGGTGGATGTCAATAGGAAGTCTATTCTGGATCATAAGC
This sequence comes from Lacerta agilis, assembly GCF_009819535.1. Taxonomy (NCBI): domain Eukaryota; kingdom Metazoa; phylum Chordata; class Lepidosauria; order Squamata; family Lacertidae; genus Lacerta; species Lacerta agilis. The sequence goes on from NC_046316.1 coordinate 34,672,546, forward strand.
TAAACACTGGGTACACATATGTGAGTCACATCTCTCGGGTTCATCTCCCCACAGACATCCCTTATTCCCCACTCTTGTATAAACCTCACCTTTCAGTTGGTCTCTGCCTTTGTTAAGTTCTGTAGTGCTGCTACATTTCTGGGACAGCCCACTTGTTTTGCATAACTCCAAATAAATACTGGAGCTTCCATATTTTGAATCAAATCCAGTATAGACTGATGGTATTATGTATTAATTTCAGTGTATCAAATAATATGTGGAAATGGGAGTAACATTCAGTGACAGCAGATGCTTTGTAAGCAGAAGGTCCTAAGTTCAGTCCATGGCATTTCCAGCTAAAAGGATATGTGGTAGCAGAACTAGTTCAAATATGTGTTTGTTTCAATTATTTATTGTTGACATTTTATGTCTTGATAGGTCTGGTTCAACATACAGCAGAACAGTTCACCAATGTGTGTCAGTTTTGATATTTCAAAGGAAAGCTTATGGAAACAATTTCTTCCATACCATGTTCAGGATTTAAAAATGCAGACTGTACAGGTGACAAATATTTCAAAAAGTACTTACCTTGCAAGTGACTTGCCCAGTGGGGCAGAGCCTCACTGGATGAGCCTACATATTACATATTGTAGTAAGAAGGAAAGAAGAATTTAAGCTAGAATTCTCCTTTTAAAAATTGCAAGTTGCTCTGATACCGGAGAGCTGTGTGTGCATTTAAATCAGGGGTGAGGAACCTCCATGTCACAGGCCTAATTAGACCCACCAAGACTCTCAATTTGGTCTGTGGAGCTATTTTGGGCAAACCACACCTACCTGTCAATCAAAAGACATCAAACACAGAAATAATGTGAGCCTTTGTTGTACAAAGCACTTTAGCCAGGGCACTCAAGAAGGGTGGCCTTCAACATCGTTCAATCAACTTTAGGTCAGTGTAGAAGACACAGGTGTTTACTATTTAATAGAGACCATTATAGAATGGAATGCTGGATTGTGGGAATTCTGTTTCCACATCTCAAAATTAGCTTTGAACCTTGCATCCTGGAACATGTTTCAAAAATACAAGTTGAATTTACTAATATCTAGGTAATTTTTCTTTCTTTATTTCCTTAACAACATTTATACATGGCTTAATAAAAAAAATCTCAAAGCAGTTTACATAAAATAGTATCCAATATTCATAAGGAAATATCGATAAAACCAGCAGACTTTTAAAATAAGTAGACAGAATGTGTCCATATGGAAACAAACAGTTCAATTCTTTACTGTCATGATAGCTCAGTCAGTAGAGCCTGAGACTCTTGTTCTCAGGGTTGTGGGTTTGAGCTCCATGTTGGGCAAAGGACTCCTGCATTAAAGGGGGTTGGACTAGATAATGCTCATGATTCCTTCCAACTCTACAATTGTATGGTTCTATGATTCTTTTAGGAGAAAAGAAATATGCAGTGTCATGGAATCTGGAACCGGAACCACAGGCTAATCTAACATTTCCTCATAGTGGGAAAACAGAGAGCTGAAGTTAGAGGGAGGAGTCTATTGTCAGTTTTATCTGTGCTCTCACTCCTCTCCCATCAGTGTTTTTCTGCACAGCTTCTCTCATTATTAATCTCCCTACCACAAGCAGTATTTAATTGGTGCCAGTTATTCTTCAGACATCTCACTCCCTGACCATCTTATACGTCACAGCTGCATTTTCCCAGTAACGTATGGTGTGCTTTGTATCAAAAAATTGTGATACCTTCAGAAAATCTTTCCAGATCCTGCTTAATGTGTATCTGTATATTACAGTGTTGTACAATATCTGTTTCAGCAAGAAGAACTATTTTACATCCCAACTGATGTAAGTTTGGTCATAGAGCTACAAAATAGGTATGTGCTTTAAACAGCATTCTTTCAAATAACTTTTAAAGTTTAGGAGCTTTGGATCAAACTACATGCTATGTTAATCATGGTGGGTTTTTTTAAGCATTTAATGTTACCACTCTTATTTTCAAAGAAAAGCAGCAGGCTGTAGTTACATATCATATTGTGGAAGGAAATACCATAGTTTAAATATGCACTGTGTGAAGAAATGATTCTTCTTGTCTGTTCTGATCTTCCACTGTGTAATCCTGGGTTCTAGTATTATGACAAAGGCCTGAATTCAGACTGAAAAGAGTCTACAGTATGTAATACACCACCACCACCCTGTCAAGCACCTTCCACAAAAAAGAAAACAGTGAAATACTAGCAGCTGTGGAACAGTTGTTAGACTATTCTAGGTCCGAGATTTGTTTTGTTTTTGATGTCCTCTACTTTGGGCTAATGAAGGTGATGAATGGTTGGTGAAAGACCCTGTGTGAGAGGCAGGCAAGGGAAGATCTCCCAGGGTGAGAGACTGGGAGAAGAAAGGGAAGCTCTCAGTTGAGAAATGGAAGGGTCTATCCCCTTCAGTGTGAGACTAGGGTTAAGATCTACCTTAGAGGGGGGGCTTTGTATCCCCCCTTTCTCTTCTCTCTCTCTTTTTTTGTTTTTTATACTTAAAATTAGTTTGTTTTTTATTATAATATATGATTAAAAGTTTCAATTAAAAAGATGCCCAAAAAAGTTTTTTTATCCAACCTGCTGACCAGAAGGAAGCCTTGTAATAAGTCATCTGCCTTCTTCTGTTGCAGTGTCAGTTATGCCACTCAAAAGGCAAGGCCCATTAGCAAACTTGACCACTTTCCATTCAGCCTCTTTTCCTTATTATCATAGCTTCTCCTGCATGTATGGTTTGTATGTAATTTTCCTCTTTGCAAATATTGTTTCTGTTCTACATTCCATGACACCCACTAATTTAGACGTTTTGTCATTGTATGGTGTTAATAAAATGCTGTAATGGTAACTGTTTATGCTGCTACTTAAAAAAAAACAGGATTGAAAAGACTTTGAAAAAGAAATTTATGGAATGGCGATCTCAGCAGCCAACTCGGTGGCATCGACAGTGTACCAGTGTCTTACGACAAATTCTCTCAAATCTAGAATTTAGAAATGGACAGACAGCTAGAGAAAAAGAAGAAAATAATTTGGAGGCTTTCCAGGAACATTACTGGGTTAGTGTTTATGCTACTAGATTATTGAAATATCCTGTTCTCAGGGACACTCACTCCCACTATTTCTGCTCTTATAAAGGAGGGGGAGTTGGATCTTTGCAGTCAGGACTGAGCCACAGGCAGACATCACTTAGGAGCTTGACACAAGGGTTCAGAGATAAGGGATCAAGCCCCAGATTTAGATTTGAGGGGGCTAGTGCTCAGAGGTAAAGCCAGAACTCAGAACCATAACTTATTTCAGTGGTGGCCTTGTTTTTATTGAAACAAACTTTAAACATGAAACACATGTTAAGGTACTGAAAAATGTTAAGAATTTGTACTTTCTAAAGTTTAATATCATTGCTGAGCAAACAAGCAATGTTTGACAGAGTGATTATTTTATAATTTAGAAAATATTTTTGTAGGTTACAGGATTTCCTATTCAAATGCCGTATCTGGATCTACAGTCAATAACTGAAGCTGTTTATCAGACAGGAATTCATTCTTCAGAGGTTCCCAACACAGAATTTGCTCTTGCTGTGTATATTCATCCTTACCCAAATAACATGCTATCTGTCTGGATATATTTAGTATCTTTGGTACGCCACCAGTAAGCAGTACCACAAAACTCTTCAGGAATGAAGAATTTTAGTGCAGCCTTGAGATGCTTTCTGGTTGTGATGTCTGAATTTTCACTCTTATATCAACAAGTAGTAGTAAGTTATGTCTTGAGATTCACATTGCTTTTGCAGAGATTATCTCTTAAATGTTCCTCACATATTGCTTACTAGATATACGTAAAAATGTTGTTCATTTGTAATTGTATTAACTTGTGCTTTCATTTACTTTCTGCAGTGGTAAACAGCATTAAAAAGATTTTAATAATCAGAAAATAAAAGCTTTCCTTGTACCCATCTCTATATTGCAAGATTTAAATTAGCCAGATTCAAAATGTTATATTGCTGGTTCAAGGACTTGTGTTTCTAATGACTACCCAGCGAAAGCACCCTTGGATCAATATTCACTATGAAGCCAAGGGACCAAACCTCCTTTACCTTGGGATAATGTCTGAAATGGCATATTAACCAGGGATTTGGTTCATTCTGGAGACACTCCTGCATACCATCCTATGCTCAATAGTCAGTGTCTTCCAAGTTTGCAGTTATGTATGTTTTGTATTTCCTTTAGTACAAGAGTAGAAATACATTGTTGAATAGCTGTAGAATTCTATGTTATCCTGTTAGCAATTGCCCTAGAACCATACTGATTTCAGTGTGATTTCAGCATAAATAGCCTATAGTTCCATTGCTAGTTGTTTATAACCTAATACAGAAACATTTCCTGTCTTGCTTCCTCTCCTTCTTAGAAGAAGAGGATGTGTCATTGGTGGAGTATAAAGCACAGACCTTTTTTGCTATAGATTTTTTTAAAAAAGTATTTCCTGCCTATTTTGTTTATAGAGGTAGCATATTTAAAAAAAAAACACATACTGGGACATATGGTATGGAATGAGCTCCATTCACTTGCTGCTTTCAAATAAACAGACCACTAGAGAGATAACTGCCCAAAACTAGTTTTATTTTTAAAATGAGTGCATGGCACTCAGCTGGAATTTTTTTATTGTAGACATTTCTCTTGCATGACCACGACCCATAATTCCTTCAGTCGGAATTTCAAGTAGTGTGTGGATTCAGTGGAGATTGACCAAACCCATTTTTTAAAAAATAAAAAAGCAAGAACTGGAAATGGTTCACAGTGCATATTCTATTGTCAATATCCTGCTAGTATGTCAAATTCAAAAGGCTACAGTAAATAATAAATAAATAAAAAATTCAGAGCAGAAAACCACAAACCCAATAGCACATAGTGGATCCTTTTAAGTCTAATGACTTAAATACAAGTAATACCCTATTACACATAGGCTTTGCTGTTAACTAATTACCCTCCCCCATAATTCCAGTGTTAATTATCAGCTAATGTTTGAGTGTACAGGCCTACAAAACAGACTTTTGTATTAGTAACTCTAGTTTGCTGTCTCACAAGTGGAGGATGAAAATGAACCCAATGTAAAAAAAAAGAAACAAGTAACCTGTTATTTCAAGTCATAGATTACCACAAGACTGTACATTCAACGTATTACTGAGGTAGTCAAACAATGAAGAGTCTTAAATATAGTATAACAAACTAAGTTGAGTATCTTTCCCTTTCAGATGCATTCTGTAGTCCTTCATCCTCACATATTAAAGTGAAACCACCACAAATGATACCATCAGACCTCCACCTATTCTATTTGTAACCACCCCTCTGCCCCCTTAAAGGATAGCATGTGAGAGGAAAACAAGACAATATTTAAAGAGCTTAAAGTAGCAGATACTCTTTATCAAATTGGTGGTGTTCTCAGAATGTTCCCTTCTCTCAAAAACTCCACACATTTGTTTAAGACACCCTGAAAATATATTACGGTATAAAAAAATTACTACAGAGGATTGTTTCTCCTCTAAATTATAGAATATTTTTTGCAGCATATTCAGCTCTAGGAGAGCCTTATGGCAGTGCCATTTCTCTCAAAGCACCAAGTGTTTGGGGATGATCCCTTTTGTGAGGAAAATCTGTGACAATTTTTATATATATTTTCCCCTATCAACTCATACTATTCTTTTGAAAAACTTAATCCATTCCTAGACATCAGGAAGCAAGTGCTACCCTCTGCCTTCAACCATCATGGATTCCTTCTCACATCTACATCAGATAGGAAGCTAGAGAAGCTGTAAGGTGTTTCCATTTGCCACTCTGTTTCTGGTATGAACTCAAGTATAGGAAATTAAATAGCTAAAAACTATCACCTTTCTGATAGTTATGCACTTAGCAGTCTTTGTAGGACTATCTAGTTCACATCAGAAAAATATCTGAATTGCTATTAATACGATTGTAGAAACAAGAAGTGGTAGCTGTTCTGGTAGAGCCTGAGAACTTCAATCCCCTATCTGCTCTGCAACTATCATGTACAATGCTATGCTTCTTGAAAAGATTAATTGTACTTTCTCCCTATTTAAGTAGGAAGTCATACAATGGAGAGAGAAAAATAATTTGGGTCATAAATAGTTTGTTACATAAACTAGGGGAAACCACAAACAATATTCAGTTGGCTATTGGTTTTGTTTGAAAATAGCACACCATTCTTCCCAATAGAAAGCACAATTTTGGATTAAGGGAGTAGTCTGGATGAGTATCTGAACTCCCTTTGGTATTTGCTATGGCCATTACCCTGAGTGAGGAAACCCAAGAACACTACTTAAATGATATACACCAGTATCAAATAGTTTGATTATTCCCTGAGTTAGTATGACAGTTTAGCTCTAAAATGGTTTCAACAAACACTAAAGTACTTTGAAGTATGAGATATACAAAAAAGTTAACCCAAAGGGCATTCTAACACAAAATATCATCCAAAGATCTTGAACAAGAGCGGAACTGCCAATTTCAATCAAGAGGTTCTCTCCTCTCCCATGTGGCTCTCCATCTTGAAGGAAAGCATGGCACTTGGTGGAGTTTAAAGTCTTATTCAATACTGTATAGCGAAGGGTAGACACAGTGGTCCCTTTAGAACCACATGGGATCATTCCTCTTCATGGGAAGACAAACTAAGCCAGTGCAGCAGTTTCTCAGCATCAGTTTTAAGCGCAGGCTTCAAATGAACAAATACAACAACAACTGTGAATTAGGAATATTCCATCCTTCTCAGGTTATTAACACCTTATCAGCAGGTATAATCTCATATTAGCAGTTCCTGCAATTGAGATACCTTTTTTTAAAAAAGTATTCAACTACTTCTGCTGTTAAGAGGAAAAATAGAGGACTGTCCTCCTTGCAGCATTCTGCTGTAGTTATCACCTCTCAAAGCAGGGAGTAATGCAAGGATAACGTCCAGCGATCTGATAGCTTCGGTTGTAGGAAACACTTATACATGGCTTCATTTCTATGGGGACAGTTAGTGACATTCCAGCAGCCATCTGTATATGACCTCTAGCCTGGACACCACCTTGTAAACCAGCTGGGCAAGTCTGCAGTGGATAAGACGACGTGTGGCCAGATGGCAGAATCTGCTGGCAGTTTTGCTGCTGCGCTGTTGGATGATACTGCTGAGGAGTCTGATGTGCTTGAACATACTGGGGTATGTGCTGCTGTGGAGGCTGTGTGGTTGTTTGAAATAAACTGTGCTGGGCTGCTTGAGAACCATGCTGTCCTTTTTGCTTGTTGGCTTCTTTTACATCATTATCATGGGCTCTAGAATATAATATTAAAACCTTATTTTATTATCCATTTTAGAGAGGCTGGAAACCAGAAACCCTGTGTATGTATGTGTATATATATACACAGGCATATTGGGGTGAGAGTATTTCTTCATATATCAAAGCCTACTTGATATGCATGGAAATTTCTGTGGGAAGAAACTGAGGATGTCTGTGTGGGGAGAGGAACACACATATACAGGTGTGAACATTATTTACAATGCTTTAGATCCTGGCCCCAGTTTCAACAACAATAGAACACAATGATAATCTCAGTATACTGTTTCACTGACATTACCTCATGTAAAACAAATGTAACAAGCACTTTACATCCTCATAAAACAATTGGACTTGGGGGGGGGGACTTTTCAGAAAAGAAGAAGAAGAAGAAGAAGAAGAAGAAGAAGAAGAAGAGTTTGGATTTGATATCCCGCTTTTCACTACCCGAAGGAGTCTCAAAGCGGCTAACATTCTCCTTTCCCTTCCTCCCCCACAACAAACACTCTGTGAGGTGAGTGGGGCTGAGAGACTTCAAAGAAGTGTGACTAGCCCAAGGTCACCCATCAGCTGTATGGGGAGGAGCAGAGATGCGAACCCGGTTCCCCAGATTAAGCAGACTTCCAAAACAGATGTAGTGTAGGAAGCACTGCAGTCACAGAACGTTTTGAATTTACATTGCAGATGCATTTTAAGAACAGCATCTAAGGTTGATTTTAAAACTGGGTGTTTGTTTTTTTACATCTACAAAATTTAGTATTTTTGAAAAAACAAACAAACAGAGAAAGGGGAATCTGTGGCTCTCCAGTTGTTAGGCTCCACCTTACATCAGCCCCAATCAATATCACCAATGGGCAGGAGTTTCAGTCCAACAACTTCTAAAAGGCCACAGGTTTCCTATCCTTACAATAAAATATGCCTCAGAAGGTTATACTCTGAATGGCTATTAATTTTTCAATACTGTTTCAGTGTGCTTAATTCGCTCTGCAGTCTGGCACCTTAAAGCTGCAATCCAAAGCACTGTCATTTCTGAAAACTTGTTGAAATCAATAGGGCATGCATGCAAGACCATGAGTTTAGCAGCAGCAGGGCGCTAAAAGGGTATACTTTAATCAAAAATAAGTTTAATGCTTATCACCATCTGGTGGGTATGAATGAAGCACAGAATTAAGTCATCTTTACAACTTCCTGTATTTGACTTATTCTGGCTATCTTACGGATATCGTTAAGATTAGTTTTATGCTGTTAAACGTGTATGCTTCTGCTCTTTCATTTTATTGTAGGTACATCACCTTGGGTACTTCAGTAGAAAGATGACCAATAAGTGCACTGATAGAAGTCAGACAAGGTACTGTTTATGCAACTATTTCTAAGGCACCAAAGCCACCACGAGCCAGATTTTCCTTGCAGCAGTAATGCAAAGCAAAACTCCACAATAAAAAGCCTAAATAAAAATAGTTGTATGAATAAAGCCATCATGCAATTTCAGACCTTCTAAATTTCAAGTGGTGGATTGCAGGCTGAAGACGATGCAGAGCAAGGCAGCACAAGGAGGGGGAAACCACATTCAAGTCAGAAGCCGATTTTGTCAAGTGGGTCCCAAGGAAGGAAAGATTAGAATGAAAGTCCCCTTAATAAAGGCACTTTGTACCTTAGCCAAAACACACAAGGTTGAAGTCTGTGATAACTAGGATGATTTTCAGGCAGAAAAGGGGGAAATAATAAAATGTGGCAATTATTGTGAAAGCATTCAAGCTAAAAACGAATCAGTTGCCAGAATCAAGAACGACACCAGCATGACTACCAGTTTCTTCAAAGCGATCACAAGGCAAAGCAAAACACATACACCCCATTGCATTCCACCACTTGGGTGATTTAAACCCACACCATCATTTTTAGAGACTTATTGAAAAACTTACACCAACAATCGTTCAATGCATGGCACCAGGAAGTCCCAGGAATACGCAGTAAGGCGATGGAGTCTTGCTGGCCACGTTGGAGAAAGACGCAAGATAATCCTTGAAGAAGCCACACATGCAGCAGCCACTAACGAAGGGGCATAATTTAAAAATGCATGATCTGGAGAGACATCGGAGGATCATGGTTAAGTCAAACACAGTATTAGCTGTGTAACCTAAGTAACTATGGGGGGTCTTTAGAACAAAGCCATGAAAACGCACCTTGCAGGGATACTTCCAAAAAGTAGTCGGCATATTTTGCCATGTACAACTTTGTCTTGTCCAAGCAAACCATTGGCCATCCATCGTGAAGATCAGACTCGTGAACGGCAATGGAGAGGTAATAGTCAATGAAGTGAGCAGCTGTCGGGAGGCAGAGGTTCCACTGAAAGGTTTCTAGTAACAGCAGCTCCATGTGCAGCAAGTTCTGTTTGTTTAGTACCAGGTTCATGTTAGTCATACAACCCAAGCTGTTTAGCTGTTCAAGTTTAGGTACACTGTCTTCCTTCTCTTCAAATTTACCTTGGGGGAAATGAGAAGGTAAAATTCCATTACAGCACAGGTACACAATAAAAACAAATGCATGTATGTTTTAGCCCCTCATGGAGGAAGGGCAATGCCTCAAAAAGAAACGGATCAACATTGCAAAATAAAATAAATAATAGCAGCTGGCATACAGCAGGGTTAGACATCAGGGTGCCTTCCAGGAGTTGAAGCGTAAGTGTCATCATCCTCAACCATTGATCAGGTTGGCTGGGGCTGATGGGAGTTGAACAACATCTGGAGAACAGCATGTTGGTCAGTCCTGCTACAGAGGATTAGCTAATTGCCACCATATCCTGCAAAAAGTTACAACTGGGATTCTGTTGCACTTGTAGTACCTTATATCACCTCATAGCGAAAAGCTGCAGAGGTAGATAACGGCCTAACCAGAGCACATATACACTTTCTATTAAGTATAAAGGATATACATTTACAAAATCTATGGAAGAACTGGTCCTCAGTTTCAAAATTAAATATAGGTTGCTCATTTAGGTTGACAATATAAATGGCTTTATTTATATGTTTATTTTTTTAAGGTTTTGACAAAGGCGTTTTGAGTACATTCAAGGCAGATTTGGTTTGCTACTTCAGATATATTCACCGAGTAGAAAGCGATTATTACTTTTTTTGGGGATGTATGCCATACTCAGTACCGCAGTATCTGAAATAACCAGTTTTGGTTTCCGTATTTTTGCAAATGTGATAGAGGATTCTGATGTGAACAACTAGGTATAGCATCGCAATATTTGAAATTCTGAGGTATTTCATCCTTCATGAAGTATATTGCAAAATCAATTGTCCAAAAGCTTCTGAGGTAGACACAACAACTGCTAGCAGGAATTCTGCTGCTCACCAAAGCCCTTTTCACAATTTACTCATTGGGACAGGGGCTGCTTTTAGCTCTACCCTTCATTACATTAGCTCTCTGCTGCAGAAGTTATGGTTTTCTTTCAGTTTGTTGAGGATCCTGGCACAATATGAAATGCTTCTTGCCTGGGGTTCCACACTGTGTAGTGAGACACCACATGTAGAGCAGGCTCCCAATTTATGTTATGATCAACATGGCAGAGGTGGGAGGAGTCACACAATTTGGGGGACAGGTTTAAACACAGCCCCAGTCACCTTGCTTTTGATGTGATTTGTACAGTGGAACCTTGGAAGCTGAACACCTTTGAACTCGAATGTTTTGGCTCCCAAACGATTGAAAACCAGAAGGGATTGTTCTGGTTTTCGAACGATTTTCAGAAGCCGAACATCCAGCACGGTTCTGCGGCTTCTGATTGGCCACAGGATGCTCCTGCAGCCAATCGGAAGCCACGCCTTGGTTTTTGAACTGTTCTGGGAGTCGAAAGGACTCCCGGAACGGATTAAATTCAAAAACCAAGGTACGACTGTACCTGAGGTAGGTCAGAGAGTAATGTGATATTAACACTGGACATGTGGATATAAGAATGAGATTGAACCTACATAGAACAGTGCTCGTTGAGAAACTGCCAATGCCCTGTGTCTCCCTCACAATCCTTCAATATCTTGCAGGGTGGTGTTTTTCTTTTTTTCTTTTTGCATAGTTGTAGGACATGTAACAGACTGGAAAACTGAGGAGCTTTTAACCGAACAATGGGAAATATGATTTTCAAATCTGTTCATCCTGTTGCTTCATACTTACTCGCTAAAAGCAAACAGGAAAGAGCCACCACATGCAGCTGCTGAATGGATATGTCGTAACGGTCCATAAAGAGGTCCAGGAGATAAACAGCAAGATGGCGGGCAGCAGGGCAGAGCCTGAAGCGATTGCTCACAATGGCAATCAAGTCTGCAAAGTATCTTCTCAGATTTAACTGGGGAGACTGGCCTTTATAGGATGGAAGCTTCAGCTCCTAAGTGGAGAATAACAGGCACTTAAAAAAAAAAGACAGCCACCACTACACAGGCATTTAAACTGACCCAAATTATAGAAACTGAAGTCATTTTTAAGGTTTCTAGGGTTTACAGTTTCTCTTATTTTTTCCTACTGATGACACCACACTCCAGATCTTGTGATGACTCCACTTGGATGTTACATTTACAGTCATACCTTGGATCCCAAATGCCCTAGAATTCAGACGTTTTGGCTCCCAAACGCCACAAACCCAGAACTGATTGTTCCGGTTTGCAAACGATCTTTTGGAATCCGAATGTCCAATAGAGCTTCCTTTGTTTCTGATTGGCTGCAGGAGCTTCCTGCTGCCAATCAGAAGCCGCTCTTTGGCTTTTGAACGTTTTGGAAGTCGAATGGACTTCCGGAACGGATTCTGTTCGACTTCCAGGGTACGACTGTATTTGTTCTTATATCACTCCTTACCTCCTGCCAGAGCAGCTAACTACAGTCTTAAAACTCAGTTACAAATAAAGCAAGAATTAAAAATATCAACAGATCAAAAACAACCCTTTAAAACACAACCACATTCCTGCAGCACCCTAGAAGATAGTCGCCAAGGGGCTAAGATATATGTGTCCTGTAAGCAGGAGCAGAAGCACTTTTACACATTGCCTCCCTGTCCCTACTCACAAGTCAAGTCTAGCAGGATAGCATGGTCAATAGTATGAAAAGTCACTGAGAAATCAAGGAAGAAGAACAGGGTTCAGGTAAATAAAATTTTTTAAAAATCCTTCCAGTAGCACCTTAGAGACCAACTAAGTTTGTTATTGGTATGAGCTTTTGTGTTCATGCACACTACTTCAGGGTTCAGGTAATCAGTTTCTTCCAAGAGTGCAAGAAGCTGGGCCACCACAACATTCCCTCCAAAGGGAAAGCCAGGTGGAAGTCATCAAATAGCTCTGGGTGCACTGCTATCTCACATAGCCACACATACACAACATCCTGCACGCATCCAAATTAGCTACAAGAAGTGGTGGGTTCAAAATGCGCTTATCATCCAATCTCTTTCATCAGCTGCAGCTCTTTCGAGTACCAGGGAACAAACAGCACTGACTCCACAGCACTAGAAAGGGCACTCAGGAACAATTGTGTTGATGGCCTGCCACATCTCCCTAGACAAAGGCCTTGACAGAATCACTAGCTCCATATGCAAGAAAATTCCACTGACCATTCAGGAATCCGTTGGATTCCATAAGTGCCCTGGGGTGGGCCTTTTTTTGTATTTTTATTTATAACATAACGGAGTATAACAGTAGGCGTCAAATAAAAGTAGAGAGACATCTAGAATCAAACATATGGGAACAAATTTCCATACCAAAATCAAACATAGCAACAAAATACCACAAGGTTCTAAGTAACACAAATGGGTTTACATTGTCCTGCACCTTATTACTGCAGTACATTATAAAAAGAGGCAGTTTTTGCACAAAAGCCTTATTTTGTTGTCTGTTCTCTCCGGTTCTCACCATATATGTAAGGGATGTTCATAGGCCTTTCCATCCCTACCACCACCACCCAAACTACTTTAGCCTTCAGTCCTATTACTTGTCACAGTGCTCACGTAACAGACAAGGCAAAAGGCTTCTTCAGCTAATCTAGAACAGTAGTCACCCTTATGCATATGAGCAGCTGGACAGTCCACTACATGGGCTTCTATTACATTAGCAAGATCTGTCTATAATCATTGCTTTCACAACACCTCTGTGGTGGAAAGGGTTACTGGATCTCCAGCTCACAGCTGGACCATGGGGAGGCAGCCAATTAGCACTCATCTGACTAGCAGGCATGCCAGCACTTATCACCTCTCCAAACTTGTTTGCACAAAACAGATGCTATGATCCATCTATTAGCATGTAAGTACCCAAGAATTCACTGGAGCTAAGAATATGCAATGCCAGCAAGTCTGTAGTCTAGGAAGTTATGAACGATCATTACAATGAGCATTGAGTGTTGCTAGAACAGGGAATTTTTTTATCCAGCACTATATCCACGGCTCAAAAAAATTGAGCTCAGTCTGTAGAGCATGAGGCTCTTAATCTCAGGGTTATGGGTTCAAGCCCCATGTTAGGCAAAAGATTCCTGCATTGCAGGGGGTTGGACTAGATGAGCCTTGTTGGTCCCTTCCAACTCTACAATTTTATGATTCTAAGTGTTCTTGGTTTTCACAGGGAAAACCACAGATAAAATGCTTTGACATACAAAGGCCTGAATTTTCTTTATTGCTCAGCTGCCTTAGATAGCTATTATCCTTTGTAGTTAAGGGTTAACTGCAAGAGTCACTGATTTAGTTACCTGACTCAGAGCAGTCAGCAAGGTAAGACATCACAGCCCATTGCTTTAAAAATAAACATAGGACAGAGAATCACTTGCACTGAAGACAAGACAAGTCTATAATTAAAGTAATCAAGAAGGAATATCCCCAAATAATAGTTTGGATTTAGTTTGCAGCAAAGAATGATTTACTGTGGAATAAATCCAGAATTTCAGGATCTTTTTAAAAAGACACATCTGACTTCAGCTATCTTTCTTAGCTTACATTGGGATCAACAAAGGCTTTAAGAAGCTGGCAAGAGAGCAGAAAAATGGGATGGTGGTCACACAAATCACTCATGCTTCAAAACAGCTGCCAGGGCAAGTACACTGGTTTAGTTTCAAAGAGACTGACACTTCAGTTGTCAGTAGAACTGAGCAGGGCAGCCCTGCTCCTGTTTGTGACCTATATGGGAGTATGACTAAGGTGCTGTTCAGACAGGTTAATGCTTAAAAGGGTGCAGTCCTAAGCACACTTACAAATATGTAAGTTCTGGTGCTTTCAGTTATAGAAAACTGCATGGTACCCTTCCTCAAGAGAGAATTGACCAAGGTGTCAGCCATATCCAGACTTTTACTCTTTCATCAGCTTACATATATAGCAGTGGTAACTGCTGAGAGCGCATTTGTACAACCAGAGGCAACCACACACACACACACACACACACAACAAAGGGTTCAGAAATAGGTGGCAACTATTTATGAAATTAACATAACTGAATCAGTACAGTATATTAACTGGTAATTCCAGAAGAGTTGCCATCATTCCAGCGGGGGTTATATGCCTTTAACAGTAGCATGACAGGCAGAAATTCAACCACTGCACCAAAGTGATGAAAAGCTGCACCTGCTGAATTTCTACCCTGTTTAAAACCACAGGAATCCTGCCAGAAACAGGTGGCAACACTTAACTCCAGAGCAGATAACGTGCATTTGTTTATTATTAAAAAGGATTAAACCTGCTAAGATCAAGTAGACATTCCAGATGGAAACCCAACATTTTAAATTTGGCAGCCTATAAATGTGTAAGTAAGAAATGTTCTCACACTGGTCCTTTGAGGAAGACTGCTGCATTTTTATTGCAGTCTGCCTCTAGGAGAAAGAGACAAATAGAGCTAATGGGCTGACAATTTCCGACTAGGATCTATAGCACTAGCCAGCTGTCTAATGTCCCTTTAACAACTATGACCCAGCCTCTCCCACAGTTGTTCCTGCCGCCCAGCAACCCACTATCACATTTTCATCATTCTTTATGTAGTTCCCATGAAACTCTGGCTCAATAGCCCAGTTAAGCAGCCTGGAACTTCCACATAGCTCAACAGGCTTTGGGACAAGGCATCTGAAGTTGTCTTGATGATTTTTTTTTTTTAAAGGAAATCCATTTTGTATAGAAGGTAGAATAAAGACTTTTTTTAAAATCAGGGATGAGTCACTTTGGGAAAAGCCAAGACTAAACAGGTTCTCACAATTCCTGAATGAGTAGAGGAAAAATAAACAGGTCCCTCAATGAAGTCACTATCTGAATAGGAGTTTCATCTCCACATGCTGTTCAATTAACAAAGTAAAGCTGATCAAGCAGAAGAAAAGTTTCAATGAACTCTTTGAAGGCAATGCAAAGTATATTACCCTTTGTTTCTATAGGTGCTAGAAAGCACTTTGTGTGAAACCTTTGACTCAGCCACCCTTCTTGATCCTCAGAAGAAACATTTCAGACTCCTTTGCAAAAGCAACAGGTCCAGTTTCAAATGCTCACAAATATACATACATCTGGCAGACACCATGACTCAGAAGACTGCCAGCCAGACACAGATCTGTGAGATCTAAGTTTCATCTCTGCCGCAGACATATAATGCAGCCTGAAGCAAGTTGTGTGGGCAGTCTGGGATGTTTACCTTAGGCCCCAGTTCAGAGAAAGGTGAAGTCTGATCCTAGGCACTTTTAGGACACTGGCTTGGAGTCTAATTTTGCTTCCATGAACAGAATACAGTACATGGAACATTGCTTTGGCAACTTTCCCCTCCCTCCCCAATCACCTCCAAAAACTGTTCCTGGTGGCTGGGAGGCCCTGGTACAGGGTGCTGGGTGCACATGAAAGTTGACAGAGTTGCCCTGTCCCATGAGAGAACAAAGCAGCTTAGGAATTAAAGCCACCGGAATCAATGGGATTTAATGTACCTAAGCTTTATGGTGCAACCCTATGAGTGTCTACTCGGAAGCAAGCCCCGTTCAGTGGGAAATACAAGGCAGGTTATCAAGATGGATTTAAAGCACAACTAACTTTCAGGGCATGGCTCAGAAGCAAGTCCCCCGGAATTCCCAACAAGCATGCAGTTAGTTTCCCCACCTGCACATGAACTTATTTGCAACTTCGCTTCTGTAACAGCCCTATGAATGAACACAAGTAAGACTATGAAATCCATCTGGAGGTAAACAGGCGGCCCATAGGGCACGGCCTTCCTGCAAAATGTAAACGCTGGGGACAAAAGAGTGAACGCAGGAAGTCGTTTGATGCGCCCAGTGTGGGGTGGGAGAAGGACAGAGAAAGAGCAGTAGGCAGCTGTTTCACCCTCTCACTCAAAAGAAGCAAACTTGATTCTAGCACTGAGCAGCCCGACACCTACCTTCACGCGGAGCAATTAAAAAAAAAAGTGGGGGAAAGTGGTAGAACACGATCGTGCCCTGATGATCCGAGTTACCTTGTAGCGAAGCGCTTGGTGGATGTCGGCAGCGAGCTGTCCTTTCCACCACTGCCCCTCTAGCTCCATGGGACAGGGTGAGGCGGCCGGGAATCAGCAGCGGGCGGCGGCGGCGGCGGCGGCAGCAGCACCGAAGCCTGCACAGGAGAAGGAGCGGAAGCAGCCCGGGCTCAGACCCCGTTTTCCAGGGCCGCCGCTTGCGCCCAGTTAGAAGCAACCGGGCAACTGCTCCCCACCTCGCCCCGCCGAGCTACGAGAACTCCGCGATCCCCTCCCCACTCTCTTTCCAGGGAGGGAGGCCGGCCGAGGGAGCTGCGCTTGGGGCCAGGCAGCTGATCTCACTCAATGCATGCCGAGAGAGAGGCGCGCAGGAGATCCTCGGGCTAGCAAGAGAGATCGAGCTGGGAGTTTTTGACGCAGCTCCCGATCGCCCGTCGGATCCCCCAGGTGGGAAGCGAGGAACCAGGGGTTTGCATTAAAGGGCAGCCAGCCCTCCTCCGGGCGGCACCGGGGGATCAGGAAGCGCGGTGGGAGCCCAGCTGAGCTTCGGAGGAGGCGGAGGACGTCTTGGCCTCTTGACAAGGGCTGCGGGGGAAAGCGAGCGCCGGCCACCTCCTCCCCGCCCAAGACCGTCCCGCAGCAACTGCCAACTTTCCTCCTCCTTGTGGAAAGCGAGAGCGCAGCGCCAGATGAAGCTACAACAAAGGGCTTGACTTGACACGCTTCCTCTGCTGCCCTAGCCTGCCTCTGGAGAGTCCCCTTCTCCTTCTCCTCCTTCTCCTCCTTCGGAGCTGCGCGCAGCCCCGCCGCCGCCTCCTCTCCACTTACCCGGAGTTTGCCCAGCTCCACTTCTCTCTTTAGAGCCCCCGGGCCAGCAAGAGATCCACCTCGGGCATCTCCCCGGGCATCGCCCCGACTCGAACGCAGATCTGCAGCAGCAGCAGCAGCCTCAGGCTCGGCATCCCGCGGGAGCTGCGCTCGTTGCCCGTCGCCATCCGCCGGAGCGGCTCCCTCCGTCCATTGTTAAAGGGGCTCCGAGAGCGACTCTGTATACAAAGACAGCGAGCCGGACACATGCGGCCGCGCCTCCGCCAATCGGCGCTCGCCTTACAACTCCGCTCCGGCCGCGCGCTCCAATCAGCGCGCGCCATCCACTTCCCTTACCCCCGCCGCTGCCATATGCGCTGGAAGTTTTTGGGCCAATTGGATTGCCGTAGGCCGCTCAGACTTAAAAAAGCAAAAGCGAAAAGAGAGGAGGCGGCGGCGGGCGGGGAGTCACGTGGCCTGGTTTGGGGGCAAGTGGTTTTAGGTGCGCTCGGGTAAAGGTCGCCTTGCGTGGATTGTTCTTTTTTTTTTAATGTTCAAGGCGGGGATCTGTAAAGGACTCAAGTCATTGTCCGGGGCTGGCGGGGGACGTCTTCCGCGTTGTGAAAGTGTGTGTTTTGAACAATTTGAATAAGCGTATATGCTTATCAGTTAGCAAAGGTTGGGTGCGGAGAACAGCCAGGATCGAATAAGGGGATCGTGATAAGAGGAGTGGAGGCTGCATTGATCAAGTGTCAGAGACCTAGTCTGACGGCGTTTGCTCCTTTCCCCCCTCTAGCTGCTGGGAATCACTTGATGGCTCTCTTTCTCAGAACACACTTCCTAAATTCATTTTTTTCTTTCTTTTTATCCCTCAGAAATAAACTTTACTGCACTGTTCCAGTTTAATTCAGTATCTATACACCAAACAACAGCAACATAATACTAATAACAATAACAATAATCAATCAATCAATTTATTTATTTATTGCATTAGCCCTATGGCCATAGCACATAGTAAAAGACCAGGCAGTAGCCTGACACGATTATGCAAAGAATACAACAGATACAGTTAAAACAATTGGAAGTAAAATCATACTGGATAAAACAAAATAAAAAGCATTAGCGGGCGTGACGACAGTGTTCATGTTGGGAATATACATAAGACTAAGGCTAAGGGAAGTTGGCCAAAAAGGTGGTCCTGAGTTTCAGGGCCTGTAATGTGTAGATGGCCACTCCATGTGAAACCAAGGGGTTGGCATCCGCCAGTAGATATTTCATGCGGTCATCGTCCTTGGCGATAGTCGGGATTAGAGGGAGAAGCCTAGATCTTATTGAGGCATATAGTGGGCAGTGGAGGAAGAAGTGAATAAATAATAATAATAATAATAATAATAATAGCAACAATAACAATAATAATAATAATAATAGAGATTTACTCATGCAAATACAAAAAGTAAAAAAGTAAAAAAGAAAGAATATATATATATATATATATATATATATATATATAAATGCACTAAAGTAATAAATTAAAAAAACACACACATATATATGTGTGTGTGTGTGTGTGTGTAAAATAAACTAACCTAAACCTAAATTATATACTTAAATAAACAAGTTGTAAACTTCCTGTCTTTTCTGATGAGCATTCATTTTCTGCATGTGAAGGTACTTAACATTTTTCTTTTATCCTTTATTTTATTTCTAGAACATTCTACAAACCCGAACACAGCCTCATTTTATAACATACAGTTATTTTTCCTCCAGGATCACTCAAAGGCCGCCATTATTGATGCCTTGTAGGTACTTTCTGTATCTCTCCCATTTTTTCACAAAGGCCTGTCTGTTATTTCCTCTCAGACTATTGGTTAGCTGGGCCATCTCAACATACTCCTGAAATTTATTTTGCCATTCTTTTACTTTTGGAGCGCTCTCCCCTTTCCAATTTGATGCTATCAGCGTTCGGGCAGCGGCCGTTCCATATAAAAAAAAAATCTTTTAAACTCTCTGGGATGTCGTTCTCAACAATACTTATAAGGAAGGCCTCTGGTTTCTTAAGGAGAGTTATTCATAAAAGTTTCTTAAGTTCATCATAAATTATATTCCAGAACTTCTTGATCTTTTTACAGGTCCACCACATGTGGTACATGTCTCCATTGGTTTCCCCACAGCGCCAGCAGTTATTGGCAAGATTTTTATACATTTTTGAGAGCCGTGATGGAGTTAAATACCACCTATACTGCATTTTGAGCATATTTTCTTTAATATTATAACATGCATGCTGCATGTCACACTTCCTAAATTCAGCCGCACTGGTGCATCATTTGGCATTTTACTAAACCACTCGGTTAATTGATAATTTGTAGAGCTCAGAAACATGAAAGTTGTGTGACTCAACGCAAACCATGTTTAATGCATGATATTTAATTAGCAACCCCAAACTGGGACGCCTTGGCTAATAGTCTGTAGATATTATTTCAGGTGGCTATGCAGAGTAAGGAGAGTTGGGCTGCATCCTTTACACACTTAGCAGAGAGTGTTACCCCATTAAATACAGTGCTACTTACATCCAAGTAAACATCCATAGGTTTGTGTTGCATGGCTGTGCTGTTTAAGACTCCTGTAAGGCTCCTTAAGTCTTAATGTTTGCTTACTTGCACTGCATGGTGATTATGCCCTGGGTAAGTTTGACAGAAAGTGGTGGGACCTTGGAGTGAGCAAGCATAGGGTCAGGATGCACATGTGGTAAAGACATAGCTTTTGAGCAAAGCCAACCTGTGCAGACTCTGTTGTAAGTACTGCTGAGATAGCTCAGTTCGTAGAGTCAGGGTTGTGGGTTCAAGCCCCATGTTGGGCAAAAAGATTCCTGCACTGCAGAGAGTTGGACTAGATGACCCTCATGGTCCCTTCTAGCTCTAAAATTCTATGAAGTGGGACTTCTGAGTGAGTATGGATACAATTTGGTATCACATCTTATTACCTCTTTGACATGATGCAGCCACTGTTTCACACTGTAGAAGTTCATGGAGATGAGGGAGAAGGGCTTGGGATTTGTGTAGCTGTTTAATAGTTGCAGCATAAAGCCTGCTCTAGTGAATAGAGTTTGTGTGAGAAGAATGCAGTAGTTGGACCTGTCTAGTCACTTTTGCAGCCGAGGAGTTTTTGTGCACATGCTATCATCCATGCTAAATTGCATTGAATTCAGTGAGATATGCATGCAAACGATCACACCAGGGTCAGGGCCATCATTAGGCCAACTAGGCAGCTATCTAGGGTACAGATCTCTGAGGGGTGCAATACTGACCTTTGAGGGGCACTTTTTATACAGATTCGTTTTTGTTATATGTTCTAAACAAAACATTTACTTGGCATTTTACCTGGCATTCTGTGGTTCAACTGAAAAGTTGTACAGTGATCGCAAAGGATTTTTTTTTTAACTTGTAGAATTATCTAGCCCTTTTTGATTCTATCACAAATGAACATTTGCACAGTGAAAGATCAAGAAACAATATTTATTTATTTATACCCCGCCCATCTGGCTGCGTTTCCCCAGCCACTCTGGGCGGCTTCCAACAGAATATTAAAATACAATAGTCTATTAAACATTTGAAGCTTCCCTAAACAGGGCTGCCTTCAGATGTCTTCTAAAAGTCTGGTAGTTGTTTTTCTCTTTGACATCTGGTGGGAGGGCGTTCCACAAGGCGGGCACCACTACTGAGAAGGCCCTCTGCCTGGTTCCCTGTAACTTGGCTTCTCGCAGTGAGGGAACCGCCAGAAGGCCCTCGGCACTGGACCTCAGTGTCCAGGTAGATTGATGGGGGTGTAGACGCTCCTTCAGGTAAACCAGAAAGAGCTTATATAACTTCTAGCAGATGGTACAAAGCAGAA
Organism: Lacerta agilis; assembly: GCF_009819535.1. Classification (NCBI taxonomy): domain Eukaryota; kingdom Metazoa; phylum Chordata; class Lepidosauria; order Squamata; family Lacertidae; genus Lacerta; species Lacerta agilis. Next base: position 34,694,002 of record NC_046316.1, read on the forward strand.
CATCTTAGCACATGTAAACTCAGCCAAATACTACTCAATTATTCTGGACTGCACATCTGATGTTAGTCACATGGAACAACTTACAATGATTTATATTATGTTGATACTATCAAGCCACAGATAATGAGATGTCTGAGCCTGAGGTTATCATAAGAGAATATTTCTTGGGATTTGTTGCACTATAAAGGAGACTACAGGCGCCTTTATGACAGAAACTCTTCTTCGACAGCTTGAGCAAATGAGATTAACAATTGAGAATCTGGTGTGGTCAAAGTTATGATGATGGAAGTAACATGAAAAGCAAAGAAAATGGCATATGAAAGAGAGTCTGGGACATAAACCCACATGCCCTTTTTAAACTTGGTAGTCAATGCTGCTGCTAAATGTTATCAGGAATCAACCAGTTTCTTCAGTTTGGTTCAACAGATCTATAATTATTTCTTTGCATTGACTCAGCATTGGAAAATTCTAACCAGCCATGTATCACACTTAGGCATCTGTTAAGCCAAGGAGTACATCTCTTTATACTACAACAAAAACTCCAGGATAATGTGCCTAATGTTTCTGTTGCTCTAAGGATACTTCCCACACTTCCAAGTGTCAATGGCAAGTGGTGAACACAATTTCTCAAAGCTCAAACTTATATAAACTTACATTTTGCAACTAGTTGGCTTGGCAGCTATATGAATTGAACATGCCAAAGTATCAGCACTTAACTTGAAGGAATTGGTGACAAAATTATCAAAGGAAAAGGCACACAAAGTGAGATTTTGATGTGCCTGAAATTGAAACTTTTAGAAGACTTAATAGTTTTAACATCACAATTCACACGATTGTTCAAAATGATTTGTGTGCTAAATAAAAATTTATCAGTTTCAAGTTTTGTGCTTTTCATTTTTTCAACAAGACACCTGTTTTTACTAGCATGAAATTTGGCCCCAACTTCCTACAAACCCTCAAACAAATATACTCCCAAGCCTCAGCAAAATGCAGAATTAACAATATGGACTCAAACACCATAGCAATCCAAAGAGGCACAAAACAAGGATGCCCACTGTCTTCCTTCCTATTTATCCTGGCTCTGGAAACCCTAGCAATCCGAATCCGAGCAGCCACAGACATCAAAGGAGTGGTAATAAAAGGTAGAACCTATAAATTAGGGCTCTTTGCAGATGACCTAATGGTCACAACACCAGACCCCTTAAACACAGCAACCTCCCTAAATCAGAGAACTCAATACATTTGCAACGGGCCTACAAGCAAATTTTGCAAAATCAGAAACCATGTGCTTCAACACCCCTCCTCACATCCAAAGAGAACTCACTAACATCACCAAGATAAAACTCTGTCACACCAAGTTCAGATATCTAGGGGTACAAATAACCAAAAACCTCAATAAATTATACCTCCACAACTACAAGCCCCTGTGGCAACAAATAAACAAAGACCTAAAGAGATGGAACAACATGAATTCCACTCTCTCAGATAAAATAGCCATGATCAAAATGATCACCATCCCAAAACTAACCTACCTGTTCCAAACCCTCACAATCTGGATTCCCTCAACCCAACTCTGCAGATGGCAGAGAAAACTACACTCTTTTATCTTCTCACACAAAAAGCCAAGAATAAGCACCAAATACCTACACCTACCCACCTCAGAAGGAGGATGGGGAATCCCCAACATAGAAGCATATTACAATACCAACCAAATACGTCATATAATCCCATATATACTAGAAGACTAGACAAAACAATGGATACACTTAGAGAGGGACACAATTGAAAATATCTGCACCACTGCATACCCACTGCTCCCAAACAAACTAAGAAAAATCCCCACAACACTTAACAGGTACACACAAACCATGTTCAAAGCATGGAAAACAGAAACAGGCAAACTATCCCCAACACCAACCCCACTAATTCCCCTGGCCTACCACCCATTATTCCACTATGCAGCACAAAACCTCCAAATGAAAACCTGGCAAACCAAAGGCCTTTATCGCCTAACAGACTTTCATAAAAATAACAAACCTCTGTCAACACAGGAAATGCAGGACAAACTAGAAGACACCCAAATGCCCTGGTTAGCACAACACCAATTACATGCCCTCTTAAACAATCCAGCAGTAAAATCAGCAACAACTAGACCCCTGACAGCCTTCGAAAACCTCATCCTAATGACAAAGGGACACGGCAAAGGGATGGTATCCACAATATACAAAATACTACTCAAAAATCGCACGAACTCCCTAGATGCAGTCAAAAAACAATGGGAGGATGACATAGGATATGAAATCAACCCCACCCAATGGACCAGAATGTGGTCTAACCCCCCTTTAAATCCATATCAATGAAAATAAAAGAACTCACCCTGAAACTAACCTACAGGTGGTACCTAACCTGTAAAATTAACGCTAATACGCCCAGGAACCTCACCAAAATGCTGGAGAGGGTGCACCTCAGCAGGCACATTCCTCCACATGTAGTGGGAGTGCCCCAAAATCCAGCGATTCTGGACAACAACCATACGAGAAATAGGTAAGTTAACCAAGCAAGTACTAGAAACCACTCCAGAATTGGTCTTGCTAAACATCTTCCAAGACAACAATGCCCACATACACCACAAAGAATTCATAACCCACCTACTCTCAGCAGCTAGAAACATCATAACCAGACACTGGAGAAACCTGTCAGGAGTAAGCATGGACCAATGGTACCAAGTAGTATGGGAAACAGCCCTACTAGAAAAACTAACCAGTAAGCTGAAACTGACGGTATGGTTCCCCTTCATCACACACACAGACCAACAAGACAATGACAAAACTCTACTGACAGCATACAAATCAATATGGCTAACCTAATCAAAAGCACTCATCTACCCCACTCACACAGGAAACCAAAGACCACCACAGCCAACCACAAATGAACAGTCACACCCTACACCAACCCCGACCTCTCTCACCACCAAAGGAGCACAAGCAAACAACAGAGAACCCGCACAAACAACACTGACACCAAACCCTACATATACTAAGTAAAATAGAAACATCGTCACCCCACCCCACCCATCTCCCCATCCCACCCAGCCCTTTCCCCCTTTTCTTCCTAATGTCTCAACAAACGAAACTGATTTGTAAAAATGTTACATGGAAAAAATACGAGAGAGACATTACACATACCTTTGTAAATCAAGAAAATCTTTAATAAAAAAAAGACATCTGTTTTTGAAAATTGATGTTAGCAATTTTGGAGCAGTGGGGGGGGAGTGCAAGTAGTTAGCCTGGACTAGGGTGCAAAATTGCCTGGGACCGGGGCTGGACCACACCCAGACAGTTTGCTTCTCCTGTGACCGTTTGATCATGCTATGGAAGTGTGAATCCCAGCATCCTTTGTAACAAGCCATGTCTACTGATGGTGCTGTGTAAATAACAATCCCGGTTGTACAGAATTGGCAGGGCCAAACTAGATGTGCTACTACAAGATGTACATATTCATACATATGCCCCCTGAATTTATTCAGGTATTTATACCTTGTTTTTCCAAGCAAGATGTCTTCCAAGCAGCATACAATGCATTCATGGAGCAGGATACAATACTATAAATACATTTTTTAAAAAAATCTCCCCCAAATATTCCACAAATCTCTTCCTGTTCTGTGACTAAAGGTTCATGTAAACATGAATGAATGAATACACTATAGAAGTTGATGCTGTTTGTTATCAGCCACTTCAGTGTTTGTGTGATTTTCATTAGGACTGTCATTTAAGTGGAGACGGCATTACTTTTCCTACCCACCAGTGCCCCAACAGAAATTCCCTACCTCCTCTGTGGCTACTATCATCCCTGGGAGGGAAACTTCCATTCACAAATGAATTTCCGTAAATCGCTAAATCCCTTTCTTGAGTTCATTGCACATCAGCAGTGTAAGTAGGAGTGGTCAGTTTGGATTTATTTTGGCTAGGCCTTTTAAAAGCTTAATATGGCAAAAAGGCTTAATGCTCAATAATTTTATATTATATATAATATATAGTGTTGAAATAAAATTTAAAAAATAAAAAAATTGTCCAGTAGCACCTTAGAAATCAACTAAGTTTGTTCTTGGTATGAGCTTTCATGTGCATGCACACTTCTTCAGATACACTGAAACAGAAGTCACCAGACCCAGTGGGAGGATGTGGTGGATTTTTTTCTCAGGATAGTAGGAGATGGGTGATTGACTCAATGGGTATGGTAAACCTGTTGACGACTGTTAACGACTGCAATTAGTCTTACAGGAAAAAGCAAGGGATAGTATGCAGGTGACCAAAAAAAGCTTTAGCATATTAATGAGACAAGAATCCAATATCTCTATTCAGACCAGGTGTCTCCATAGTTTTCAGTTTAGTAATAAGTTGTAATTCAGCAACTTCTCTTTCAAGTCTATTTCTGAATTTTTTTTGTAATAACGCATGCACACTTCTTCAGATACACTGAAACAGAAGTCACCAGACAAAAGTGCAACAAACCCCACCCCTCAATTACTAAAATCGTGTCCAAAAGGGTACAGGGGTGAAACCAACCCCCCTCCACTCGGTTCACCTCAAAACAAACCCCTCTTACTTCAAGGACTTATTAGTAATGAGAGCCTAATTCCAGCTTTCGTGGCCTGGTATCCTCAATACTCTGGGTTACTTAAATGAACAATCTCTTGCCTACAGTAAAGGGCCTCACTCAGCTCGGATCCCCACTGTATCAATTTGCCTCACCACTCTGGCAACTTTGTGGCACTGCAGGTTTTCACCATCTAACACTTTTCTGTGTGTCTCTAGGACACAAACTATCACCTCCCTTTCCTCAGGTAAGTTTTGCCCTTTCTTGACCCACACCTCTGTGAGATTTGATACCCTGCTGGACCAATAATGGCGATTCCTCCTTGGCACCAAAAAGAACTGAACTTTATTTTCTTTAGAACATAGTTGATTTAAAGATGCATTCACAATCTTAGTTGTAGTAATACAGAAACATCTTTCAGTCTATAGTTTCATGTTAAACTAATCCTAACCTAAACCACCACTATCCTGGCCCCACACCCTTCTTCTTCCCTGTCTCCACACACACCCTCCCTTTTCTCAACTGTCAAAACGGCTGCCCCCAAAGGATGAGCTGTCAGTTAAGTTGAAGGTGGAATAACTCCTTCTGAGCTGGGAGGTAATAACTCCTCCACCCTAGGGCCAATCCGTCACAAAAAGCTTATACCCAGAACAAACTTACCTGGTCTCTAAGGTGCTACTGGACAATTTTTTAATTTATTTTGACTGTGTCAGACCAACACGGCTACCTACCCAGATATATAGTGTGTGTGCTGCCTACAATAAACTCTTAGGTGAGTGTGTTGTTGAACAATGTTCGTTTTATAATTTTCTAAATTACTAGTGTGTGCTTTATGGTGAAATGGCCAACAAACACCCTAGAGCAAATTTAGGATACCAAATATGATAGATAAGAGAGGTCACAGTATGATTTTGACTCATGCCTTTCAGTTAGCATAACAGCCCTCTCCTTGCATTGCAGAGAAAGTGACAAAATTTATTGGGGATTTAGAAGAACTGTGTGGATCATTAATTACCTGATCCATTTTAGCAAATCTATGGGAACAGTGTTTTAGCTTTACAACGGAGCATCTCTGAAAAATGGTTGCTCACTCAGGAAGAAGGCAGAATTTCAAGTGGATAAAGAACACTGTGTACCAGTAACTGGAACAAATGGCTTGTTTTCCAAGCCATAATATAGCTAGAGCTACCCTAAAAGCAGATTGGTGTAAACTTTGACTATGAAGGAATTAGAAAGCAAGAAGGGGGGTGGTATAGCCTGAGATGCCTTAATGCTTGATGTACTGAATCACCTTTTCAGACTGTTGAAGTACACTGCTAGTATGAGAAGAGGAAGAATGTGGCTCAGCATCCCAGTATCTCAAGTACCACCTCCCCCCACATGAACCAACCAGTACACTGCATTCATCATCTGATGTGCTTCTTTTTGTGCCCTGTGTGAAACATGCTTGGTGCCATCATTGTCTGTTTTTAGGAGCCAGGCAAAAACATTGACTCAGGCTTTTGGTTTTCAGTTGGAAGGGCAGTTAGATATGCCAGTGGCCTTTGTTGTGCTCTCCTTGAGTGTTTTTGCCCTGTTAGAATATGTCCTGGAACTCTTCTTACTTGCCCGTCTTGAAGATAGGGAGGTGTGTGGAAAGCAGCCTACCATATGAAGGAAAAAATTATGCTCAGTGCTCACTTTTGCCTCCAGCCCCGCTTGGAAGGTGGAATAGAAGGGAAAGTGGGCCCTCAGGCTGAAATGGCTTTCCCACCCTTGTACTGGAATGCGTAAGGTAGTGCCATGATCCTCCAGGAGGCTCCACGGGAAATGCTCTGGCAGCACCTGAAACAGCAGAAATGTCAGCCATGAAGTTCTTGGTTCTTGGCACACACCTGGCAACGGAAGCAATGTTGCACTACAAGCTAAAGCTTCTTCTGCTTTCCATGTGTTTGAATTGTATAGGGGTAGGGGGATAGGATTTTTAAAATATATTTAAAATATATTTTAATATAATTTATAATCTATCAATCTTCAAGGTGTTGTGAGACTCCTGTGGTGTGTGGAATTCTCCCAAGGCAACATTGGATGTTTTTAGTTATGTCAAGTGATGTTGAATCAAGTTGTTCTGTAAGACTGTGCAGCCTATCCTTTTTGAGGCTCTATCTATTACCCTATTCTTCATCCAAAAGCTTTGGACAATGTACATGGTCCCCCCCTTTCTCCTAACAATAATTTTGTGCAGTGGGCTAAATGATTATTACTAGCCTGCACCTACCGGTAAAAAATTTGTGTCTAATGGTGTCCCTTAAATGGAGGGCTCATGGACCCAGACAGTAGAAAGGTGATTTTTGTTGTTGTTTGTTCCCTCTCTTGCTGCAGCATCTTTCTTGTTGTCCCAAAGGGCTCCCCAACCCTCTGGCACATATCTGAGGGGAAATTGGCAAAAAAAATCCCTCCCTCCCTATTCCACTGATGGAAGCCTCCATTGGATTAAGTACAAAGGACACCTTTGGATGCAAGCAATGGTGGTTCTTGTTTAAATCCATCACCAATTACTGTATTTCACAGGGACCAGCCAATAAACTACCCAATGCAAAATGAAAATACCCACAAGACATAAAAGAAGTAGAAGGATCCAGGAAAGGGAATAAAGTGATATACGTGCTAAGCATATTGTGGCTTAGTTGCAAAGCTGATAGCTCAGCAAGGATACCTGGGATCAATTCACACATTCAGTCATTACCAAGTGACATTTTGGTTAGGTTAAACATCTGTTACACTCCAGCAATTGTCCACACAGCCTTCTGTGTCATAATAAAGGGAGCCTGATTACCTAGATCAAAATCCCAAGAATATGTAAGTCCCATTGATGAGAATACTGTAAGTGGATAACTCTGCAGCCTTGATAGTTTCAAGGTAGTCTTTACAGTAGTCTAGTGTAAGATGTCACATTCTGAGCCACTATTTATAGCAGAGAATCATCATCCCCAGCAACACTTAAGTTTGAAAGGGAACTACAATGACTATATTTATAAAAAAGCTGAATAGTTTTCCACCTCTAGAGGGACCACCAGGATCAAAGATTAGGCATGCCAGCTCACTTGAGAAAATCCTCACTGTTAGACAACAACCTTTCTATTTATTTTCTTGGTGTGGTATGTTCAGTGATCACCAGGTAGGGGAAACTATAAGGGGTTAAAATCAGGTGGTCATCAGAGTCAAGGTTTCTTAGCTGAACTGCCTTGGTTTTTAGCAAGGCCATTAACTGATTGATACCAGCATTACATTATCTCAATGCAGAGAGTTATATTGAAGGCATTGGAGAAAAATATTGTTAAGAGTTCCGTTTAGAATACACACTCATTTTGTTTCACCTAATCTGGAATTATTCACACTCATCCTCAATATGCTGCTGCTGCTGATAACAACAACAACAACAACAACAACAACAACAACAACAACAATGTATTATTTATACCCCGCCCATCTGGCTCCCAACAGAATATTAAAAACAAGATAAAACATCAAACATTAAAAACTTCCCTAAACCGGGTTGCCTTCAGAAGTTTTCTAAAAGTCAGATAGTTGTTTATTTCCTTGACATCTGATGGAAGGTCATTCCACAGGGCGGGCACCACTACCGAGAAGGCCCTCTGCCTGGTTCCCTGTCACCTCTCTTCTCTCAGTGAGGGAACCGCCAGAAGGCCCTCAAAGCTGAACCTCAGTGTCTGGGCTGAACGATGGGGTGGAGACGCTCCTTCAGGTATACTGGGCTGAGGCTGTTTCGGGCTTTAAAGGTCAGTATCAACACTTTGATTGTATCTAGATTTTGCCTTCCACAAGGGTGTGTGTGGTTATTTGATATGTGTTTGAAAACTCTCCCCCTGACTAGATTCTCCCTGCACATACCCCAGGGTAAATGATGAAGGAAGTGCTGAGTGCGATCTTGGTATACACCCACCCACGATGTCACTGGGCAGGTGTGGACACATCACCACCATATCCATTGCTTGGGCCACCTACATTTGGTTTTTTCTGTTTTAAAATGGTCATGGGGGTGCTTTTCAAGTTGACACTTCTCATCACTTCAGGATGGAGAAGCGAGGAAAGCATATAACATTAAGCTCTGGTTTAATGTTATATCTGAATATGACCTAAAGGGTCAATTGCTTTAGTCTTTGGGTTTATTTTATTTTTTGTCATATGAAACTGGTAACAACATTTCAAAATAGGCTCATTTCTTTTTCTCCCTGCATTCATCCTCCTTATAACTCAGCATTCATTACTGTAGAGAGAAAAACAAGGTGTGGTAGTTTTGAATTATTTTTGTCCCATTCTAAAAAGAAACACACAGTGTTATTTCATAAACCGCTGTTATTTTAGCTGCTGATTCTACTCATGGCCCACTCCCTGCCCCTTTCAACTTTATAGCAGACCTGCCAACTTGCCCATTTTGGCCAGATTCATTTCCTTATAATGTACCGGTAGTTTCCTAAATGGCAATGTTGTTAATTAAGATAAATTGCCCACGAACTAAACAGGCTTGGTATATGACACTGCAGCACCTCCAACACTGCCAGATTTCTCTGCAAATGATGGAGTTCATTCGTAAATTAGCTCACCATCCTGGCAAGACCTTGGATGTGAGTTAACTAGCTGGCCGGGTTGACCAGTTTCTTTCATGACTGCAAAGTAGCTCTTTTGCTTGGGAAGTGGGAAGGAGTAGGGAATTCAAACTTTCCCTCTTTCGAAGGTTGGCAGGTATGTAAATATTCTTTCCCCTTGGGGGGGGAGGGGAAAAATATTCTTTCCCCTTGTGAGAATTTTGCTATCTTTTGAAAAACAAGTTTGTGGAGTCCAGGTGGTCCACTGGAGTGTTGCACTTTGGCTTACAGGAGGCATAGGCAAATTCGGCCCTCCAGATGTTTTGGGACTACAACTCCCATCATCCCTAGCTAACAGGACCAGTGGTCAGGGATGATCGGAATTGTAGTCCCAAAACAGCTGGAGGGCTAAGTTTGGCCATCCCTGGCTTACAGGGACCTTTTAAATTACCAGTAGGTTCCTTTACTGAGCTATAACATCTGCAATGTTACATCCAGGGTCTTTAGGTTGCTGTAGTTCTGAGAGGGAGGATTATTCTGCTTTCTTTTCAGTAACATCTTGTTTCCCTGTGCAATTTGAAGATAAGTCAGGCCTCCACAATCTTTCACCTTATCTGAAGGCTGGCATGAAGTTGTTCCTTCAGCTTTACCACATCATTGTACTTAAAACAACAATTAAATAGTATTTCCTTATTCCTAAGAACCTTTTAATGAGGGTGAAAGAGGAGAGTGCAAAATATGGTCTGAAGCTCAACATCAAAAAAACTAAGATCATTGCCACTGGTCCCATCACCTCCTGGCAAATAGAAGGGGAAGAAATGGAGGCAGTGAGAGATTTCACTTTCTTGGGCTCCATGATCACTGCAGATGGTGACAGCAGTCACGAAATTAAAAGACGCCTGCTTCTTGGGAGGAAAGCAGTGACAAACCTAGACAGCATCTTAAAAAGCAGAGAATCACCTTGCCAACAGAGGTCCGTATAGTTAAAGCTATGGTTTTCCCAGTAGTAATGTTTGGAAGTAATAGCTGGACCATAAAGAAGACTGGTCGCCGAAGAATTGATGCTTTTGAATTATGGTGCTGGAGAAGACTCTTGAGAGTCCCATGGATTGCAAAAAGATCAAACTTATCCGTCCTTAAAGAAATCAGCCCCGAGTGCTCACTGGAAGGACAGATCCTGAAGTTGAGGCTCCAGTACTTGCGCAGTCCATCCTGGATGCCGGGCGTGAGCGGCACCCTGTCTGTGCAGCAACTTGTAAGGCTGTAGCGCACGAGTAGCCGCCGCACGGAAGTGGTGCCGGGTGGCGTCTTGGTGGTCGCGGGGGGTGGGGGTCGCGCCGAGTGTCACCCCCCCTCCAGGCTGGAACTGGCTGGAAAAGGGGCGTGCCGCTCTCAACACCCCCACTTTCCTACGCCACTTTTGCTAGATGTCACCAAGCAGGATGGGGAAGCAATTGAAACAGTCTTTACACCATCTCTGGAGAATGGGATGTCCACGGCAGCTGAGGAGACAGCCAGCTCACTCACAGAAGTGTAGGAATAACCAGAATGACAGATGCGAGTTCCATTACCAAGGACACAATGTCATTTGTATTGGCTCAAACAGACTCTGCCCATTTACTGGACTGCACCCTTGAAAGGCCAGTCTTCTCACTGGGGATGAGAATTTCACAATCCCCTCTGCTTAAAAAGGAAAGCGGGTGAGGCATGTCAAGTGCTGGAACAGCATATTAGCTAACGCCTGGTCATGAATCTTACAGACTTGCTTATAGACCTATGAATTGTGTAACCTGTAAAGGTAAAGGTACAGGATCCCCTGGACAGTTAAGTCCAGTCAAAGGTGACTATGGGGTTGCGGCACTCATCTCAGTTTCAGGCCGAGGGAGCCACTGTTTGTTCACAGACAGCTTTCCGGGTCATGTGGCCAGCATGACTAAACCGCTACTGGTGCAACCAAACACTGTGACGGAAACCAGAGCACACGGAAACGCCGTTTTGCTTCCCATTAGCTTCCTGTTGATCTACTTGCACAGTGCCACCCATGTCCCCCTGTAATCTGTACCTTAAGCTAATGCTGAGACCTCTTGCTGATTTCTTGAAAGAAGCTCTTGGAGTTTCCTGGAGCTGAGTGTCCAAGTACTGTCCCTGAGGATGGGAACCAGGATAGAAAAAAACACACCATTCAGTGTTCTCCTCCATCTTCTGGGCAAGTTGCCTAGAAGTTTGTTTATAGACAAGAGGGGTTTGAATAAAATGTAAAGTTCATGGATTTGAAACCAGTTATATCTCAGGGTCTATTAATTTTCTTTTATTTCTGGACCTAATATTGGAAGCACATTCCTTATTTTTTACAACCCACATATGCTAGAAACCTTTTTCTCTCTAGCCACTATACAGGGCATTTATTTTAATAGAGATGAACAAGGGATGGGAGAGAAAAGGAATAGTCCACGTTTCTTTGGTAATTCAACTCCTACTCTGATATATTTGATTGGTCCGGTTTGGAATATTTATATAAATTTGTGTAGATGTCTTTAATTGTCTGACGACTTCTAGAGTTTGGTTAGTTTCACCATCTTCTTTTAATTTCAACTCTCTGGTAGTAAATTTCCAGGTTAAATTTCCCCGCCGGTAATAACTTCTGCACTAGAAGATACTCTGTTTTGCCTCTTCAAGTACCAACAGTTTTTATTTCTATTTTTACATTGGGAAGTGTGTGATCTATGTTCTTTGAATATATTGTAATATAGAGCATGTATGCTTTTACAATTAAGAATGCCCTGCTCTCCCTCAAGTATTAGAAATGGTTTTACAATTAAACTCCCTGTAGTGCTGAGCAGCCTGGGCACGATGTTGTTTCTGAAAGTCTTCCATCAATGAAGGATGGTTCATAGAAGAGTCTTCAGGGCTGAGTATAGATATATATAGAGAGGGGTGTGTGTGTTTATAGCAGTAATGCAAGAATCGTTCATCACTATTGATATTTTATTATGTTTCAATCACATATGATGTTGTACAGTAATATTTTCTTAAAAGTTTCAATTACCGGAAGACCAAATATGTATGTATGTGTATGTATAAGATTTATGTTCTGCCAAACCTATATAATCACTACTGTGGCACTAGCTGGAAGGTGTAAGACGCCAAAGTGAGAAGCTGCAGTTGTAATTTTAATGAAGTTTTTTTTTTTTTTTTTGCTGAAGGATTTGCTAGCCAGCAACCAAATATTGCTGTGATCCTTTTCAAACCCTTGAAAATTTGGCTCATCTCTCTTGCCTTCCATGGTGGCAGAAGAGAGAAAAGGCAACGAGGAACTTTGCTGATTTACATTAGAAAACTCACGTGTTTGAATTATGGAACAAAAGGGAAGGAGTCCTTACAGAAACCCCAAACTTCCATCTCTTCTCTCCACAATTTTGGCCACCCAAAAGCAATAGCTAAGGGGGCCCACACAATGTGTTAAGGGGCATAGCCAGGATTTTAGTTAAAGGGGGGGCACAACTTCAGTTTGCTATGTACTTTTATTGATTTTTATTGATTTAAGGGGGGGGGCAGCTGCCCCTCCCTGCCCCCCTGGCTACGCCCACGGCCCCTTGTAATTCAAGGAGTGCAGAAGAAAGTGTTATGGGCAGTCATAATGCTAGCAGCAACCACCCATTCACCAACCTCAATTTTTGAGTTCCAGGTGGGTAGCCGTGTTGGTCTGCCATAGTCAAAACAAAATAAAATAAAAAATTCTTTCCAGTAGCACCTTAGAGACCAACTAAGTTTGTTCTTGGTATGAGAAACTTAGTTCTTGGTATAATAAACTTAGTTGGACTCTAAGGTGCTACTGGAAAGAATTTTTTATTTTATTTTGTCTCAATTTTTGAGCGGCTCACATAATCTCCACTTGAAAAATACAGTTGATAGCTCTGGAGCTGTCCTGTGATCAGGCAGCATTTTACACGTTCCATCAAATTTCCCAAGCCCTGATGTGCTTCATTTTTATCCATCCCTGGAAACTTAAGAGTGTTTTGAATACTTCTTTTTTTTGGGGGGGGGAGGACGAATTCAGATTGGCTGCTCCCAGATTTATGATTTGGAAAACATAAAAGGCAGTGGTAATTTCTTATTCAAAAGTCACCACAGTCCTTCAAAAGATACCGTCATGTTATTACAAACAAAAGGAAAAGAGGGACATGAAAGCAAATGGCTGCCTTCTGATCTTATTGCAGTGCTTATGCTGCCATGTAGTTGGTTTTCTCTTCCCTGTCCCCGTCCCCCCCTTAGTCTGGATGTATATTTGCATCAATTAAAAGTGACTAAATACTGGGACCAGCTCAGTAACATAGTTCATATGTCTTTATCGTAGTGTTAGTTCAGATTATGTCTCTGCTATTCTCACAGGTCCAGATTCTATCCAATTTCCAGCTAAGGTCACTGCATAACAAGATCAGCGAGGATTCCCAAGGTTACCTGGTAAGTGGTTCTCCTGGGATTACAACTCAAGTTCTCTATACATCCAATCCATTATACTGTCCAATGTTAGTTTCCTTCTACTCATACACAATTCATATTGGGGGGGAATGCTTTTCCATTTTTGAGGCTGCAAAGTAGAATGTTATATTCGAGATACACACACAAACACACACACACAAAATGGCAGCCAAACAATTTGTTTGTGGCATTTGTCATCTTCATTCCAATGCAGTGACTCATCTCATTGCCCGGAAGGCCAACCTGGGTTGTTTCTTCTCTTATACATTATACATGTACCATCAACGTTTTCCTGAACAGCTCCAAAAGGACACTTTCTCTGCTCAGCCATTCATGGCCTTGGGTATCATTTCACATCTGCAGCATCTTTGTTCAGCAAACTGATCCTCAGTTAACACACAATGAGCATGAACTTTCTGAAAAGCTGTATATTACACTAATCCTTTATATGTCTCAGAAGTCAGCAGCGAAGTTTACATATTTCATTGATCCTTGGGAACATCTCCAATGTTCATTCCCTATGGCTTGGTTTTATTTACGCCATTTTTAGGACCTGTTCCTTCCATAGCTGTATGAAAACTCCAGAAAGAAAAGCTTTCCTGGGGAAATAGATATCTTTCTCTAACAAGCACTTACCTGTTGTATCATTGTTTTTTACCTAACTGTGACCCATCAGAGGAGGGGGGAGATGTTTGCAATTCTAGGATGTAAAAAAAGTGAAATTTGTCCTGAACATCAGCCTTCATACCTGAGGAGTAGAAAGTGATCAATATTTTTTAAATATACAAAAGCATTCTAGTGGGTTTCTGGGGAATTAGAGGCTGGTTAGTTTAAAGTCTGTTCTGAAAAACTAATGAACAGCATTGTTAAAGATATAATTACTAAACACATTGATGAAAAGGTTGTGCCAAAGCATGGCTCCTGCAAGGTTTGGACCTGTCTCACTAATCTTTTAGAGTTCTTTGAAAGTACGCACAAGTATACAGATAGTGGTGATCCAAAAGGGACACGGGTGGCGCTGTGGTCTAAACAACTGAGCCTGTTGGGCTTGCCAATTGGAAGGTTGGCGGTTTGAATCCCCACGACAAGGTGAGCTCCTTTTGCTCTGTCCCAGCTCCTGCCAACCTAGCAGTTCAAAAGCACGCCAGTGCAAGTAGATAAATATGTACCACTGTGGCAGGAAGGTAAACTGCATTTCCGTGCGCTCTGGTTTCCGTCATGGTGTTCCATTTTGCCAGAAGTGGTTTAATCATGCTGGCCACATGACCCGGAAACTGTCTGTGAGCAAATGCCAGCTCCCTTGGCCTGAAAGCGAGATGAGCACCGCTACCCCATCATCACCTTTGACTGGACTTAACCGTCCAGGGGTCCTTTACCTTTTAGTGGCGATCCAGTTGACATTGTGTGCTTGGACTTCCAAAAAGCTTTTGACAAAGTATCATGCCAAAGACTCCTGAGTAAGGTTAGCAGTGGGATAACAGGCAAGGTTCCTCTTGTAGATCAGGAAAAAGTCTGGATAACAGGAAGCAGAAAGTAGGAATACATCCTGTTTGTTTGGTGCATGGGACAGTAGGGCAATAACCTAACTCAGGGGTCAGCAAACTTTTTCAGCAGGGAGCTGGTCCACTGTTCCTCAGACCTTTTGGGGGGCCAGACTTTATTTTGAAAAAAGAAGAAGAATGAATTCCTATGCCCCACAAATAACCCAGAGATGCATTTTAAATAACAGGACACATTCTACTCATGTAAAAACACGCTGATTCCCAGACCGTCTGCGGGCCACATTTAGAAGGCGATTGGGCTAGATCTGGCCCCTGGGCCTTAGTTTGCCTACCCATGACCTAACTGATTACAGCTCAGGAATCATGTTCAGCTGTCGGGATGGACAACAAATCAGGTTGTCTGGGCATCACCACAGATTCATTCTCATCTCTGCTGTTAGGAGAATTATAAGGTCTAAGATATAAAATAAATGTTCATAAATGTACAAGGCAAATACATACATAAGTATATAAGCCACATGTCTGAAATAGTACAGAAGAAAACCCTGAAGCCATTTTGACTCTTCCAAATGGACCTCAAATATTTCTCTGCAAGAAGGAAGGAAATGGGGAAAGCTTTCCAATTGTCTTTGGACTTCAGGGGCTTACACCTCCCTGTAAATACAGTCTGGCAAGTATCTGTTAAGCTGAGCACACTATCAATATGCGTAAGAGATTCAGGAACTAAGTATTTAACATCTCAAAGGAATGGCCAGGCTACACAGAAAAGGCAATAAGATAAGGCATTATAGGTATCCTGGCAGACAGGAAAGAAGCAACACACTCAAATTTCTGCTGGGGACCACCTATTTCTGTGATGTATGTATGGTGTTTTGGGGGGTGGTTTTGAGCTACAGGGTAAAGGTAAAGGGACCCCTGACCATTAGGTCCAGTCGCAGGCGACTCTGGGTTTGCGGCGCTCATCTCACTTTACTGGCCGAGGGAGCTGGCATACAGCTTCCAGGTCATGTGGCCAGCATGACAAAGCCACTTCTGGCGAACCAGAGCAGCGCATGGAATTGCCGTTTACCTTCCTGCTGGAGCGGTACCTATTTATCTACTTGCACTTTGACATGCTTTCGAACTGCTAGGTTGGCAGGAGCAGGGAACAAGCAATGGGAGCTCACCCTGTTGCGGGGATTCGAACCACCGACCTTCTGATCAGCAAGCCCTAGGCTCTTTGGTTTAACCCACAGCACCACCCGCGAGCTACAGGGTAGGCAATTTCAAAAGTCTATATAAGAGCTTACACACCAATGTTCTGGGTTCCTCTCCTCCCTCTCTGTGTGGGGGAGTGGGGGACCCTGTTGCAACAGGTTAAGAAAGATCATGCTTACTAGCTGCTTTGCTTCTCAGTATTCTCTGGTTGGGCTCTGTTATTTTCTCCTACCGATAGAGAACTTGCATAAGGACTCCATACAGGCTCTTGAATACCCCATAAGGGATAAAGGAGCAGTTTTTTTTCTTATAACACTGCTATAGTTTTATTTCAGTGGGACCAACAGTCTCAGTGTACACACCATACATTTAAAGTGCCCCCTTCCCAATTCTGGTAACTGTAGTTTTGTAAGGGGAATTGTGACTCTATGAGGGGTAAACTGCACTTCCAGGATTCATTGGGTGGGTGCTCTAAATGTATGGTGTGTACACAATCCTATAATACTTTCCTGGGAGTAAGTCTGATATGATGCAATGTTGTTACTTCTGAGTAGACATGCATGGGATTGCTCTGCAACTTCATGAACTTAAGTAAGAAACTGGCTGATTTACTGGTTGTGTATTGCTCTCTCCACAAAATGGCTGTCAGCTGTCAGCTCTCTCTCTTTATATATAAGACGTTTCATTGATATACATACTAAGGCAACACTTTTGGTGTTTTACTACAATTGATCGTCTTTGCATATCTCCCTTCCGTGTGTGCTCTTTCATCTCTAAGGGGAAAAGAACAACAATAAAAAAGTTTCTGGTTAATATGAAGGAATTTTCCTACCTTCCAGCTGTTTTCATATAGTAGCTAAAGGTGATGCACAGTTCATAGCAACTGCATGCTGCCTTCTGGTTTTTTATTTCAAAATGCATAATTCCCCCCCAAAAAGTATTACATTAAAAATACCACAACAAAACTAATTGCCCTGAGTAAACATATGTATAGAGAGAAGGTGCCAAACAGTACAGCTATCTGCAAAAGTCTCGAGCAGCATTTTAAAAGCCTCAAGGGAGTAAGATCTAAAATAACAGGCTGATTAATGTGCTTGGAAGAAAAACTGCAAAAATAACTTTTATTTAGCCTGTTTTGAAATCACAGCCACAAAGAAGTAACTGATCTGCTGTCATTAAGCTGAAAATCTTAAAGCCTGGGGGCACAATTAACAATCACATGCACACCTGCTGCCTCAAATCTCTCTTTTGAAATCAAGAGTAAAGGGACTGCAGAGTTTTATCAAGGGAACAAAAAATATATGAGATTCTAAGGTTTCTCTCCTATAGGGTCCTAGTTCAAATTTAGTCAAGTGGGTGAGGGGCTGGAGTCTCTATATGTTGTCCGGGGCTGCATACACACCATACATTAAAACATACAACTCCCCCCAACCCAAAATTGAGGAAACCGTTGTTACCCCTCACAGAGCAACAGTTGCCAACACCCATAACAAACTATAGTCCCAACAATTCACTGCCAGGAAGTCATGTGTTTTAAATGCATGGTGTACAGCCTATATTATAACTTGGGAGGGAGCAAATACTCAACAGGGCTTTATTCAAAACAAAGGCGAAGATCTGGTTCTGTATCTGTATGCACACACAAGTGCGCTTCAAATACACTCTACTACCACTCCACAACTCTTATCATAGCCAATGATCTGGAAGGGGGAATGGTTACTCCAAATGTTGCAAATAATTTTTTTTTTAAATCACTTAAAAGGGCCATGGAAAGTCCTTTGTTTCTAATCTGGACATATGAACATTTCAGTTAATGCAAAATAAAATAAAAAATTCCTTCCAGTAGCACCTTAGAGACCAACTAAGTTTGTTCTTGGTATGAGCTTTCGTGTGCATGCACACTTCTTCAGATTTCAGTTAATGCTATTTATCTCCCCACCTTGTAAAAGCATTACAAGGGAGGCAGTGCCTCTCCAGTTGGCATACACTGCAGAAAGAATCAGTGATAGACAGTGAAATATGTCTTTGGCTCCCTGGTGAGAGAAGGTGGAACCCCTGATGTAGGATGCCCTAGGTGAGAGCTAGGAGGCAGGGTAGCCCTTTTGAGACATATAGGCTGCTCAGCTATTCTATATATTGGAGAGCTTCTTTGGCATGGGTTTTGTTGGTTGGTGGAGGGATTGAAAGTGCAAGATTGTGTTGTGCTTTGCTTATGTTGACTGAAGTGGTTTATTAGCTTCCCCGCCTTTTCATCCTAGCTCATTTCCCCCTTTCCTTTCCTTTCCTTCCTCCCATTGGTTCCAAAAGGAAAAGTGGATAAGGGAAAACAGGTAATAGGCTACCCACCCACCCACCCAGCATGTTCTGCCCTGGGACTTGGGAAGTGGTGGTAGATCTACCATAAACTCTCTCACCTCCATAGGATAGCTTTGCTCATTATCTTGGCTTTCTCTGGAAACTTCAGGGAGGGCTGTAGAGCATCTTCTTTACACGCAAAAGTCCCTGGCTCAATCCCTGGCGTCTCAAGCTGGGGTGAGGAATGTCTCCCATCTGAATCCTGGGAATACCAGTCAGTGCAGAAATTCTGAGGTGGATGGACCAATGGTCTGACTCAATATAAGGCAGCTTCCTGCATTTCTAGATTTGAGGCACCTCAAAAGTTCAGTTCCAAAAGTCCCTGAGGAGGTTAGCTTGTTTATTGTTGTAGTACACATTAACATGTTTACAGTGTTTGTGGTGAATTTTTTTTATTCTTCCCTGACAGATGAATGGTACTTACTTTTACAGAGGGTACTAAAATATATTTCAGTAGGAAGAGGAAACATTTTAATTAAACACAGCATGGGTCCCAACACATCTTGACAAAATGTCTTTCCCAGCAAATATAACCTATATGAGAACAACTGATGAAAACATAACTCTTAAAAATGCCAGATACAAAGTAAAGACACTAAATTAGTACAGTATAAGTAATCTCAGTACAGCATATATGGAGAATGTACAGTGGTACCTCAGGTTACAGACGCTTCAGGTTACATACTCCGCTAACCCAGAAATATCGCTTCAGGTTAAGAACTTTGCTTCAGGATAAGAACAGAAATTGTGCTCTGGTGGCGCAGCGGCAGCGGGAGGTCCTATTAGCTAAAGTGGTGCTTCAGGTTAAGAACAGTTTCAGTTTAAGAACGGACCTCCAGAAAGAATTAAGTACTTAACCAGAGGTACCACTGTATGTAGAACTGCTTCGAAGAAGACATACAGATATGAAATGTGCAAGCTATTTATGCAAGCGCCTTACATAATTTTTGATCACCTGTGTGTGTGGATGAACTACTAAAAAAATGAAACTCCAGTCTTTAAATATGAACAGAATAATAATCAGAGTTGTTGTGATATAAGCAATAAGCTGTGAAATAGTGATTATGAAAGACTAATTAGCACTTCAAACTCAAAGCTCCAAAAGCTTAAAAAATTCCCCTGGATAAAAAGAAGTATGGAGGAATTTTATTATTTGACTAAACTGGTGTTTTTAATACTGAAGTTTACATCTGGATGCCAATAGTACAGAAAAAAGTCAATGGAAACATATCTGCATTGCTACAGTAGATGCTTGTTATAATGATATCATTATATAACTAGATCATATCATCATATTTAAATATTTTTATTTCCTAGTTTCATCACAACTGATCTGGGATCTCCCAGTGAGTTTAAACTCTGATTTTTATGCTGCTTTCTATCTGGAGGGAGAAACAATTACAGGTACCGTTATTTTTCTGTGTATAAGACTAGGTCCCCCCCCCCCAAATAATGTCAAAAATTATGGGGTGTCTTATACATGGATAGAGCTGAGGGTGGACTGGCGATTGGTTGTTGCCCCCAAAATAGGGGACATCTTATACATGGGGGTGTCTTATAGAAAGAAAAATACGGTAAATAACCAGTGTTTGGGATATATTTTGAAACAGCAAAAATTAGCATTAGCCAGTTGTGTGTGTAGTACCTTGCTTGTTTAATGAAGATTTTAAAACCTTATTTTAAACAGGAATATATTTATATTTAGATATTTAGATTTGTGTAACTACAGGAACTTACGATTCAAGTATTGATTAAATTAGAAATATTTTGTGGAAACTTTTTAGGAAAGATCTAATGCAGGGAAATTATATTAAGTAATTTAAAATTAAGTTAATACTCCTGTCTTAAATATCCCATAGGGGCCAATCCAGAAAAAGTAAGGAATGTTCAGCTGAAATCAATAGATCTTAAACACTTCAATATGATCTTACATCCCATCTATTTAATCTCTCAGTTACATCTACAACGAAGCTAATGAGCCCGTTTGAACATAACACTAAAACATAATTTAACATTACTATATTGAGCCACCGTGAGCCTCAGCCTTGGCCATTTCACCTTCTAGCACAGCAGTGAAAAATAGTTGAGAATTCTTTGCTTCCATTTTAGATTAACCACAGTTTGCTGTGTCATCTGAACTGTGGATAATCTTAATGATGGCTAAACCAGCAAGCTGTTGGACTAAATTTAGTTAAGATTAACAATATTTTAGGGCAGAGGTTGCCAACCTTTTTGAACTAGTAGGCACATTTCTAGTTTGAGAGCGTGCTCAAGCTGTCAATCACAAATTGACTGCCGTGGAGAGGGTGTGGTATGACCTAAAATGGCTCTAATGGAGATTGTGGCATAACACAGAATTAGAGAGAGAACCACTTTTGACATCCTAGGCAGCTATATCCCCATGTTCCTGACTGTGCAGATCTCTTTCTCCCCCCCCCCCACAGTTGCTATCTAGTAACAGCTAGGAGAATTCTTCAGTACCAGGAAAAATATAAGATGTAGCCACATCACTCTCAAAACAACATTTTAAAGCAATACAAAAATCCCCAAAGAAAAAACAATACAAATGCTTTCAATGATTTTGAATCCTGAGTCATATTTAGGATATGACACCATCTATTAGAGTCCCCCTCATGGATCACTGCCTTGTCGTGGCGAAGGGGCTTGAATTACTCAGGGAAGCTATGGACAGGTCAAGATGGACAGGTCATAGTGGAGAGTTTGGACCAAACATGATCCACCTGGAGGAGGAACTGGCAAGCCACTCCAGTATCCCTGCCAAGAAAACTCCATGGACAAAGACAACAGGCACAGAAGTCCAAGCTGGATTTCGAAGGGGCAGAGGAACCAGAGACCAAATTGCAAACATGCGCTGGATTATGGAGAAAGCTAGAGAGTTCCAGAAAAACATTTACTTCTGCTTCATTGACTACGCAAAAGCATTTGACTGTGTCGACCACAGCAAACTATGGCAAGTCCTTAAAGAAATGGGAGTGCCTGATCACCTCATCCGTCTCCTGAGAAATCTCTATGTGGGACAAGAAGCTACAGTTAGAACTGGATACAGAATAACTGATTGATTCAAAATTGGGAAAGGAGTACGACAAGGCTGTATATTGTCTCCCTGCTTATTTAACTTATATGCAGAATTCATCATGCGAAAGGCTGGGCTGGATGAATCCCAAACCAGAATTAAGATTGCCGGAAAAAATATCAACAACCTCAGATATGCTGATGATACAACCTTGATGGCAGAAAGTGAGGAGGAATTAAAGAACCTTTTAATGAGGGTGAAAGAGGAGAGCGCAAAATATAGTCTGAAGCTCAACATAAAAAAACTAAGATCATGGCCACTGGTCCAATCACCTCCTGGCAAATAGAGGGGGAAGAAATGGAGGCAGTGAGAGATTTTACTTTCTTGGGTACCAAGATCACTTCAGATGGTGACAGCAGTCACGAAATTAGAAGATGCCTGCTTCTTGGGAGAAAAGCAATGACAAACCTAGACAGCATCTTAAAAAGCAAAGACATCACCTTGCCGACAATGGTCCGTATAGTTAAAGCTATGGTTTTCCCAGTAGTAATGTTTGGAAGTGAGAGCTGGACCATAAAGAAGGCTGATCGCCGAAGAATTGATGCTTTTGAATTATGGTGCTGGAGGAGACTCTTGAGAGTCCCATGGACTGCAAGAAGATCAAACCTATCCATTCTTAAAGAAATCAGCCCTGAGTGCTCACTAGAAGGACAGATCCTGAAGTTGAAGCTCCAGTACTTTGGCCACCTCATGAGAAGAGAAGACTCCCTAGAAAAGACCCTGATGTTGGGAAAGATGGAGGGCACAAGGAGAAGGGGACGACAGAGGATGAGATGGTTGGACAGTGTTCTCGAAGCTACTAACATGAGTTTGGCCAAACTGCGGGAGGCAGTGAAGGATAGGCGTGCCTGGCATGCTCTGGTCCATGGGGTCACGAAGAGTCGGACACGACTGAACGACTGAACAACAACAACAACAAAATTAGAGTCAAAGCAATTTTTAAAATCTGTTGTTCTTCTCTCAAATACCATATTGTTCTTATCAACGCAGAATTCAGTTTGCTGTTTTTATATGTTAGAGAGATCTTCTCTAAATTTTACGGGTTTGCATGTATTGTGACTTTCTGTGAAATTAGCAGATAGAAGTTTCAACATTTTTGTACAATCTGCAGTTTCACTTCCTTGCTATTTACACTTCTGTCTTTAAGCTGTCATTTACTTCTGTTGAGGAAACCTTTCATTTAATCATCTGCTTTATTTTGTATCCATTTAAAATACACCCTAAGCCCTCAGGATATTGGCAAAGATATGAATGCACCTGCTCTGCTATTGCTATCTTATTGCACATTGATGCTTACTGTGGCTCTAGCACATTTCCTTAACTGGTGTTTGAAGCTGAGCACACATGACATAAACCACAATCCATAGGTATCCTGTAACTTCTTGATTAAATACTCTGTCTGAGGTGCTTTCCCTCAAACCAGTTTCCATCTGATTTGAGAACAGAAGCCGCAGTAAAGCTAAATTGTATACATTTCAGGCAGCTGCTGCACATGTGCAGATGAAAGCACATGTACCTTCAGTGAACTGGAGTTTGGCACAGGGAAAACAAAGCAGGCAATGGGCATTGGATGAAGACAAACCGGACCCTACTCTGGTCTGCACAGCAGCATAAGAGAGCAACTTGAAATGCTGTGGGAGGAAGCAACCTCATATTCACACCGTACATTTCAAGCACATGGCTTCCCCCAAATACTGTAATCCTGGGGAAGTTTTCAAGGGTGCTGGGATTGTAGCTCTGTGAGGGATAAGCTACTGTTCCCAGAATTCAGTGGGAAAAGTCATGTGCTTCAAATATACGGAGTGAATGTTGCACATTGGAATTTGGATCACCTTTAACCACATACTGTTGACATTGTTAAGATGTTCTGTTGGCTTTGTTGAGGCATGATGCCATTGGTCCACAATCTGCTGCGTACATATATGAATTCATATGTCTTTCCATTTGTGTGGTACAGAAATTAGGCCAGCTGGCCTCTAATTCCAGTTCTTTCATTAAGAGAGATAACATCATACTGGTGCTTGTTTTGTATTAAGTTTAATTTTGTGACTTCAAAAACAGGAATTTAGATAGCTTGATGATTTTGTGACCATTATTACTATCCCCCTGCCTTGCAGAAGGTAATTCACTTGGTTTCCTTTGCCATGATATGGATTCTTAAACCCATTACAGCTCTTCAAGCTTCCTTTAATTTTCTGATGCAATGCATGCCCACTTGTAAACTGATTTCCTGTCTTGCCCCACTGGTTTACCATACATATTCCATAACTGAGCTATAGCATGGTGTTATCAGTCTATTTTTCAGCTTTCACCAATTGTTACATACAAAGGATTGCATACTAAAGATTACTATTGTCATTAGAGTACTAGGAAGTGAGAGAAATCAAGTTGGTAGGTTGATATATTGCATCAGACCAACATTCTTTAATGAAAATGAATACATTATCTCCAGCTTCATGGGACTTCGCCTGAAATATTGCTCTCTTTACACCCAACAAGAAGTTGACTTAATTAAAAATACCACTCCATCTGCACTGTCTCTTGTGAGTGTTTTGTTTTAGGTTCTGCTTTGTTCACTTGCATATTTTCTAAACAGGATTTGGGTGATTATCAGAAAAGAAAAGAGAAATACTGAGGAACAATACAATGCATGTCAATGAGAACAGGATAGACATTCTGTAAAATAATTAATTCTACCGTGTTTCTCCTAAAATAAGACACCGTCTTATATTTTTCTTCGCTCAACAAAACACAGTATGGCTTATTTTCAGGGGATGTCTTATTTTAACCGTGTCGCATCGGTACGCTGCATAGCCACGCCTCTCCAGGCTGTTTTAATGGGAGGTACCACGTCACTATGGCTTATTTTCGGGGTATGGCTTATTTTTGGGGAACGGCTTATATTTCGCAAATGCATAGAAATCCTGCTATGGCTTATTTTATGGCTATGTCTTATTTTAGGAGAAACAGGGTATATGTGGAAAAATACAGTAGCTTTCCTAATGATGAAGTTATAGCATCCAGAAGATATCCAATTAAAGTGGTTTAATTGACCCTTTCATTTTTTTGCTCACCATGTTTGCTCCAAACATGGAATAAAACATACAGAAGGTGGCACAAGCATATACTCCTACTTTGGAATATCACTTATGAATAAAGAATACATTTTAGACAATGTAGGACCAAAAATTGGGGAGGACAGTTATTCTGGATTAATTTATGTGGAATTTATGTGGAATAAATGTATCTTTTGTGGGTAGCATTACAAATAAACTTTTCAGAAGAGGAGAAAGCACACAGCTCAAAAAGAAAAAAATAGATTTTAAATGAATATGGAGAGAGGCAGACATAAGTTGACTCAAAGAGGTGTCAAATTAGTTCTGTTGCCCAGTAGTGTATTGGAGTTGTGTTTCCTGAATAGTCTCCCACATATTTGCATGGCAAAGGACTTTTGAAACTAGGATGGTGAAAAAATCAGTTTGTGGTGTATAGCAAAGGCAATTGCTACATAGGGAAGGGTAAACAATCCTTTCAGAAGAGGACGCAGTACTGTTGATCAATGTTTTATTCTGAACCATATTATAAGAAAATATAGTAAGAGCATTACAAATAATCTTTATGTAACCTTAACTTATCTTTTTTCTGCATTCAACTCTGTTAATCAAAATAGACTGCAGGATAAATTTCAAATTGCCAACATTGACTGCAGACTTCTGCTATTGACCCAATAACTGTACAGCACCACAGAAATGAGGGTAGGTGTAAATGGTGATGTCACTGATGCTTTTAAAATGTCATGAGGAGTGAAGCAAAGTTGCATTCTGATCCCATTCTTTTTAAGTTTTATATTAATGATTTGGTGCCATATTTACCCAAAGCAAACTCCCCTTCTTCAATAGTTAGGAACACAAAGATCTCAATCTTGGTGTATGCAGGTGGTTTAATGCTCTTCTCCTTTTCCTGACTGGGCCTCAGCACATACTGTAGACAGGAAAGCCTATCTATAAATTATTCTAAGACCAAGATTATGATTTTTGACAGACACATTCCTAGGTACAGATTGTGCTTGGATTAGCAGGCTATAGAATCAACTTGCTCATTTAGATACCTGGGTGTACTCTTTAATGAAACTTTCTCTTGGAAGTGTTATATGGAGGCAGTAAAAGTAAAGGCATATAAAACCATAGGGGCATTGATGAAGTTCTACTACCATAAGGGGGAGCAGCTGATTGAACCAGCCCTAAAGATACCGGTATCTGGTAGCCAGAGGCATACCTAGGGCCCCTTGTATCCTTGCTAGGAGTGGTATTGGCACCCCCTGGAAAAAAACCACTTTACTGCAATCGCCTCTTGCCGACCTTGCTTCCCCTCCAGCCTATTTATGTTCCAGCCAGCGTATTCTTCACTTAAACAAATTTGAGTGCCAAAGAATTATCATCCCCTTCCTATAAGATCACCTATTCTGGTGAATGAGTGTCCAAGTATTTTCCATCTTACAGCCAATCAGAAGTGCAATTTATTACTCAGTATAAAAAAGAACCTTGCTTCTTTCCAGACCAGTCTCATGTAACAACCAGCTGCTAGTCAGCAATGGATACTTTGTGTTTTAAACTTAGCTCTTCACAAAACTATGGACACATAGCGAATTCCTATACAGTATACAGTATGTAAAACAAACCCAGTAAAACATGATCTCTCCACAGTCACAAATACTTTATTTCATGATTTATGAAAAGTGCATCTTGCTTCCTAGATGTATTTATATACATTGTATATGCTATCAACATTTTATATATTTGTTAGCCATATTGAATTTTTAGTAATCTAAACAGAAAGGTAGGATATTGTATTTTCAAACAAATAAGCCAAATAAAAATAGATTTACTATGTAAGTTGGTTCTTGGATTAGCGTTTGCTTTGAAAGTTTGTTCATTGAAAATAGTCATATTTTTCACAAAGTAATGAATCTTTAGCAAATGTCTAAAGGTTTTATAGTCCACTGAAAAGTGGCATTTTTTCTCTGACTGTTGAAACAGTATTTGCTTTTGGAAGTTCAAATACAGAAGGGGGGGGAGAGAATGGCAGAGTTGAGTCTGATGGAGAAATTCAACTCTGAATAAGGGAGTTTGAAGATCTGTTTATTGCACTCCCTTCCTAGGAATGTAAGGATGACGTTTTTTGAATGTTACATTTGTTTTAGTTCTGTATCTTAAGATCTTCCATAGAACACAGGAAGCCAATCTATTTTCTTTATACCGCATGTTGTCAATTTAAACCACCCCTTTATGCTCCAAATATTTTTCCTGCTAGCTTCCTTCTTTGCATTTGACTCTGGTCTTTAAATCCAAATATGGCTGTTCATATGTTGAATAATGCTGTGCTGGATTTGCTTCAGCAAGGCTGCAAAAATGTCGAATTTGGACGCAATCCCTTGCCTTGTAAAGCTTACCCTTCGTGTTGCAGTAACGGCTAAACAAAGAATTACCTTCCATATACCAACCAAAGGCGCATCCCTGTGTTGTCTGTCACAAAGAGAGCTTCAGCACTGGCTTCACCCCCCATTTTTAGGTCCTCCTGATAACGTTCACCTAGGTTTTAAACAAATGCGATTCATGCTACCTATTCATGCTTCTATTGTGCCACTCAGCAGTTCTCTTCCCCGTCTGCTTTGTTTTGTAGCTAAGCTGGGTTCATATAAGCTGCTTCGAGGAGGCCATTTCCCCTTCCCTTTGCATTTCGCGAGTGTGCAAAGAACAATGCCATTGTCTTCATGCAAGAGAAGGGGAAACAGGCCGCGTTTTTCTTCTTCTTTTGAGCACAAAAGGACTATCTGCAACTGAAAGATGAGCACTGGAAGGAGGGCAAATACATTGCTAAAATCAGGGGGCGGCTTCCAGACAATGGCCGCGTGCGGTTGATGGATGAGCAAAGGGGGAAGAAGTAGGTGATGTCGTCGTCATCCCTTGGCTGAGGGAGAGGACATGATGGCACCCTGTTTTGCTTCCCGGAATGGGCTTTGCTTGTGTGTATGTATGTGCTTGTGTGGCACCAGGCCGTTTCGTTGGCCACCCGTGAGGGGGGAATATGGGTGCCTCTTTGTTGGATCTGGTAGTGTGTACTGTATTGGTGTTACTGATCCACCCCCACAGCCTTCCATTCTCTCTCTCTCTCTCGCACACACACACACAAAAATAACAGGCGGAGAGGAGGAAGAGGAGGGACTCGGCCGTGTTGCCGCTGCTGCCTTCATTACTTTGACAGAAAAACTCCCCGGCCGGCAGTTGCCGCCGTCGCCGCTGAGGCAGCTTTCATAGTACGTGAAAGCGCCGAGGAGGGGGGGAAAGGCGCGCAGGTCGTGGCGCCTCCTCAGCGGCAAAGAGGGGGTCGTCGGCAGCCCCCCCCCGGCGTCTCCTCGCGCCCCCCAAACTTCCCTGGGCCTCCGTCCTTCCGCCCCCTCTCCTGTGCGGCGGTTTATCCCTCCGCCACAGTCACCCCGCCTTCCATTGCTGAGCTCGTCAAACTGCTGGAGTCCCCGGATGGAAAACTATAATGGCCGCCAATTGTGACTCGTCGGACTATGGAGACGGGCGAGGTAATCTAGGCGCCCGGCGCTCGTGCCCAGCGTAGGGGGGAAGGTCGCGGGGGAGTCGTTGGGCTCTGGGCGCCCAGCTAGGTAACGGGGAGGCGGGATCCCCCCACCCCATACGGGCGGCGGGAGGGGGCAGCTTCTTCAGCGGGACGGGCGAATCCCGGTAGTAGGGCAGGAACCCGCCCTCTTGTTGGGCCGAGGCATCAAATAGTCCCGCGGTCGGGACTTGGTTTTGGAGAGAGAGAAGTGCACCTCATTCACGGGGTGGGGTGGGGGGTGCGGGGGGACTATTGAGGGGCCATGCGCCGTTGGCCGCGCGGCCGCTCGCGCCCCTGTGGACGAAGGCTCAGCCAACACGGCGCGCGTGTATCCCTCCGCCTTGCCAGGATGAGAGTTGCTGTTCGGCAGCGCCCCGTCTCTTCGCGGCTTCAGCCAGGGACCCCCTTTCTAGGACGGGGCGCGAGCAACTTGACACCCCCCCATCCCCGGTCTCCCACAACACAGCTCCATGGGTACCAAAATAGCGGGGTTGGTGCCCCTGAGCGACACCTGAGGGGCCTGGCAGCGCTTCTCCCTATGACGCCCAAAAGTTCTAGAGGCGCCCAGGAAGCTCAACTCAACCCGAAAGGGCTTTTTTTTGTGTCCAGGCAGACGGATGAGTTGGGTGGTCTTTTGTTTTCTCTCCAGTTTTATGGACTCCTCCAGCACCTTAAAGGTCTTGAGACCTAAAAGACAGCAAGTTGGCAGGCCAGACTCCATGGTTTCAAAACTCAACAAAGGTTATCATGTGTTTGACTTGGGGCAAAGGCCCTTCAACCCTTTTCCAGTGCAGATGCTGAGCATTGCCGTTTCTGGATTGTGTTGAAATTATTAGCTTGGAAATGGCTAGGAAGCACTTCCTGCAGAGAGAGAGAGAGGTCATTTTGTTGTTGACTGCCATCTTGTTTTGCTTGGGTGCAGCCTTGCACCAAAAAAAGACTTGCTGTGATCATCCTTTCTGAGCTGGTTTTGGTTGCTGATATTTATGGTAGTTACCATAGGACTGAAGTTAAGTAGCATTTGTTGATGCAGCTTGAAAAAAAATTATTTGGAAAGGAAAACCAACAAAGCCAATTGTTCATGAAAATTCCTTAAGATAGTGCAAAGGTTCTTCTATAACCATGGAAATGTGCTAATAATTTTTGTTCTCACTGGCAGTCTTACTAAATTATAGTGAGTGATATATTGCTGTATAATAATATAGTGGGATGTACCTATGTGGATAATTTGTAAGATGGACCTGTATTACAACTTAAGTTGAGAAAATTCTAAATCTGCCAGTCCAGTCTTGCTCACATATACTTGAGACGTGAAAACACAAAGGCTTGGTTCTGAAATAAGAAAGATACTACCAGAAGTTGCAGTGTTACAAGTAGACACATTTTATACAAACTATATAGATAATTTGTCTTTGCTATTCCTTCAAGTCTTGCAAAATATGGGATGTTTTGTATAGGGAATTGATCAGTAGACTTGAAACATCTCTTTCTAAAAAGGTGACTGCATTGCATGTAGGTTACAATGTGGAACCAAGAAAGATAGTTTGTAAGATTGATGTATTGGGTTTGTTTTTTGCTATTAAAATAATGTATGTTTTGGTAACTAGATTCTAGGCTTCAGCCTGTATAAGGAGATACAAAAAATGTTCTAAATTGGGTTTGGTTTTTTTTTTAATACTTGGGCAGAGTGATTTAGCCTGTTAAGTTGCTTCTCTGGTCCCCATGGCACGTACCTCTGCACAGAACAGACCTCTTTCTCTGTGAAAGATTTCATGGTTCTGATTGTGTACTCTGGTTTTCAAGTCACTGCTGTCTAGAAAATCCTAAATTGTAAACAGTTTTTGTTTTTTTTACTTGTAAGTAATCTAATCTGGGGAAGCGGGAAGTGAGCAGAGCAATCCTACTGGGTGGGAAAGATCTGCAGCAGAGCAACTTCCATTTTCAAAGCCTTGCTGGCTTTGGCGGAAGGTGAGGAAGAGGTGACCATTTTTTCTGTTATGTTTGCTTTCCATTGCAGGGAATTAGGTATACAAGCTCTTAGGCTACTGTAGTTTCTGGAGTCATGGTGGGTGAATGAAGAAGTGTAGGATCCTGCAGATCTTTGGCTGCCCTCAATGTATACTAATATCCTTCTAGTTTTGGGCCACCACTGGTAGGGTAGCCATGGCAGCAGAAAGCACTGTTGCCATCCAGGGAACCACCTGACAGTGGTCCACATCTAGAGATACTTTATGGTGTCTTGGACTCCTTCCCGGCTACCACAGGATTGCACCCTTAGTAAATTAGTGGTGCTTGCACTATTTTAAAGCTTGCAAAATGAATAAGATGCATGTGTTTAGTGCAATCCCCTTTGTGTTTACTCAAAAGTAGGAGTGCAGCCTTTGTTTTATAACATGTGAACAAATTCATTCCTGACATCTTTTAACTATTTTTGGAATATTTTGGGAAATAGTTATATTTGCAGTTTCTGGAGATAAATATTTGCAGGTTAATTTACAAATAAGCAATGTAAATATTATGTATAAAGGAAGCTCGTTACATGTGCTTTAAAGTTAGCTAGCATAGCCAGGTTTCTATTCCAAAGTGTAGAAGACTTTGTACAGATGTGTAAGGTTGGTGAGATTTAGGAGCATAAATTAAACTTGGCATTTCCCTAGTTTTATTTGTTTAGAATTCCTGTCATAGTGGGCATTTATTTGATTTTGATTATCCTGCTAAAAGTCAGGAGTAAAAAAATGCTATAGATTCGTAGTCAACAGCATCATTTTTTTAAAGGGGGTATTAGTAAATACTTAGTGCCAGCTATGTGTAGAACTACAAAAACTTGCACAACTTCTAGATATTGAGTTACAATTTTCCCCTCTTCTGGCCATATTATGAATGACTACATTTAGAGTAAAATTACCTAAATTTTTGCTGTAGGTACATTAGGATCAGGCACAGTTAGATCTCAAGTGGTAGTGACTTCTAAGTTGTTCCTATGTTTGTGTTTTTAAAAGCATGTTCTTTATTTCAGGATTTTTTGTACATTGAATGCAGTGTCTTTTGACCCCCTGTTTTATGCCTTTCATCTCTTGGAAGAGAAAAGTATTGAACAGACTACTGAAGAATGGATTTTTAGTCTTTTTAAACAGTAAGTTTATTACTTATTTGAGGTTAAAGTTAAAATTCACTGTGGGAGAGTTTTGTTTAAAATATCCTGTATTCTCAAATGCTGTTGAGTGATATCTAATGTTAGTTATACTCGAATGTAGTACCAAAATCAACTTAAAAACCATTGATTGCAGTGAGTGTGCTCTTACTTATTTATTTTTATACTGCCCTATACCTGGAATTTATATACCACCCTATACCCAGAGGTCTCAGGGCAGTTCACAGAATAGTTGGATATCACCCGTTACGTTTATGTATGTGTTCAGACTTGTAAATCACAACATGCCTGGTTGCCTATGCTGGTTATTATTATTTATATAGCACCATCTGTGTACATGGCACTTTACAGGTTCTTACAATCTGAAACCTAACAAAGGAAAACAACAGTGGCAATGAAATCAGTGGAAAACAGGGGAATAAGATGCAATTAAGTTTCTTTGGCTTAGTTACTATAGGGTATTATCACTAGAGGATTGTTCCAAAGGTGAGTTTTTAGGAGAAATTTGAATGAGGTAAGGGAGGTGGTTGGACACATTCTGGGAGGTATTTGAAGCAGCAAGGGAGAAAGGGTGGAGAATGAGACTTTTAGAAAACAGAGGGTAATGGAGCTGAAGAAGTAAAAGCCAAAGGAAGATATGTGTTATGATATAAGAGCAGAGGGATAATGGGGAGGAAGGCCATGGAACTTGGAAGGATTTGAAGATGAGCACAAGAAATGTATTTATTTATTTGTAATATTTCTCACCCACCCTTCACCATAAGCTCCCAGGGTGAGTTACAACAGTATAATGTGCAATTATTTAAAAAGGTTAAACTGTTACAATTATAAAACAAGTAAAGGTAAATGGGACCCCTGACCAGTCACTGACGACTCTGGGGTTGTGGCGCTCATCTCGCTTTAATGGCCGAGGGAGCCGGCGTACAGCTTCCGGGTCACGTGGCCAGCATGACTAAGCCGCTTCTGGGGAACCAGAGCAGCGCATGGAAACGCCTTTTAAATTCCCGCCGGAGCGGTACCTATTTATCTACTTGCACTTTGACGTGCTTTCGAACTGCTAGGTTGGCAGGAGCAGGGACCGAGCAACAGGAGCTCACCCCGTCGTGGGGATTCGAACTACTGACCTTCTGATTGGCAAGCCCTAGGCTCTGTGGTTTAACCCACAGCACCACCCGTGTCCTATAAAACAAGTAAAACCATTCAAAATTGAGCAGAACAGTATAAATTCAGCAAAAGTGGTGGGTCCCATGAAACAGTCGAAGGCCAGGGTAAAAGGTTTGTCTATAGCATACAGCAAAAACTGTATAGTGAAGATGCTAAATGCAGCTTTGTAGGTAGTTCCATAGTTTAGAGGCTGTCACAGAGAAAGTCCTCTCTTGGGTTACTATTTCCTGCACTTCTGTGGTTGGTGGAATTACTAAGAGAGCCCCCTCTGTAGATTTAAAAGCCTGAGAAGGTCAGCATGGATGGATACAGTTTTTAAGATACTTGGGAGCTGAGTTGGGCAGGATCTGGAAGGGGGTAGGAAGCCACTATAGGGATTTAAGAAGGGGCATCACGTGGTCAATTTGCCAAGGGAGGTGACATTGTCAGCATAATGTTAGATGGAGATGAGTGGATGAAGATGGGACAGTGGAAGACCTGAGATGGCAGTAGCTAAAGAAAGAAATTACCAGGGCAGGGGTCAGAGTTTTGCTGAGGAAGCAGAGAAGAAGGGCTATATTTTGTGACATTGTAATAGATTACATGATCTGGTGATGGACTGGATATAGGGTATCCATTAGGAGTTGCACAATGGCAAGGACATGGCATTTGAACCAAGTACAAAATTACCTAATGCTGTTTCCATTTGAGAACTTCAAACATTGCTACTATGCTTTGAGCTAGAAAAGGAGAACATCAACCAGTGTTGGGCCCCTTGGACTTCATTGCTTTAATTCGGTGAACAACATTATAGATAACATAACGACATATAGGAAAACAAAGACCTCTCTAGCTCTGTTTAGGTGTTAGAATTTTCAAATCCTGGAAGGGGAATAGGACCACACACTGCTGTACCCCTAATGTCTCTGTATGTGCAGGATCTACCCTGACCTTCATGTGTTGAGTAGTAAGATTTAAAAGGGCTTTCTAAGTACCAAAGGTACCGGTACTTAGAAAACCGCCTCAGACCTTCTGGCTCAATGTGGTAAGAGGGCCGGTGCATGCAAGAATGTTACTAACAGGGTCGACTTGCATGGCCCTGTCTTTCCTACTTTCCCCCCAGTTCCTTGTTCGGGCATAATGCCTGCACAGCACTTCTGTTTAATGATTCTCTACCCCACCTCCCACCCCAACAAGAGGATTTTCCACAGTAAAACATCTACTTAGGGAAAAGACCTGTGTTAGAAATATTTAGGTCTGATACCAGTGAGGCACATATTTTCAAATTTCTGTCTTTTGTTCCTGATGTATACACATTATTCCTATGAGAGTTTATCTTTCAGAACACGTAGCAAGGGTTTTTTTGTTTGCTGTATTGCAGAGTGAAGCATCTTTTAAAATCTACTTAATTGAGATTTCTGGTAAGTTGCCTGCTTGAAGTCCTAGTTGACATTTAAGGTTATTTTCATTTCATGTTGTCATGGTACAGTCTGCACATGTTGGTAATTGAGTCTCCTGTTTGTGTATTTTGTTTTTTATAAAATGGTTGGCAGCCTCTGTGTTGAGCAGTCCATCATGTCCAAATGTGTAGAATATGGGGCGATCATAGGAAACTGGGTGAAGATTGACTTACTGATCATCTTGGAGGTGGAAGGCCAGGAACATAACTAGGTAGGGTTTGACTGTCTTCTACTGACTTGGGAGAAAAGCTGTGGCTGAAACAATGGCACATTGCTTCTAGCACTACATTGACTCATGTAGGAATTAACCAATGAGAATAACTCGTATGTGGGAGGAGCAAAGTAATCTGAGTATCTAAGAGGAGACCCCAGTAGCTGAAAGGTTTTAAGTGTCACTGTGAAGGTTTCAATTCTTAATCCACATCAAGGGGGTTATGGGTTTAATGGGGGGGGGGGGAATGTGACATGTCTGTGGTGACAAAAAACAACTTTGATCAAAAGCTTTATGCCTTTTTAGTTTTAATGGCTGTTAGCACACAGGCGTCAGTCAGTACAGTAGTACCTCGGGTTGTGGACACAATCTGTTCTGGGGTGCGATTGCACCCCGAAAATTCCGCAACCTGAGCGGCGATAATCGCGGAAGCGTGATATCATGCTTCTGCGTGTGTGGCGAATTCATAACCTGCGCCGTTCACAACCCACAGCGAACGCAACACGAGGTACGACTGTATGCTGCTTTTAGTATGTGAAACTCTATGGGTATCTTTTTCCATTTTAACCTTTAAAATTATCTTTGTACTTTTAATTTCAGATTTACTAAACTGAGGAAATCCTGGAACTCTGAGTACTTCTGCACAAGAGTCTCTTAAATAACGAAGAGTACAAAAATAGTAAATTACAGAGTACTTTAGGAAAAATGCCATCCGAACAAGAACCATCATTTTGCATCCAAAATGCAAGTTGGTTGCATAACAATGAGTTAGATAGAACAAGTGTTCCTACATTGGATACTTCTGTTAAGGGGTATATAACTCAACCTGCAATTTCAGATATTCTCACCTATGGACTGAAAAATGTGAAAATAGAGCTGCCTAGGGTAAATATCCCAAATGAAGTGCTATGTACACATGAAATTGACAGATACATGAAAGTATTTCAATGTAAAGAAAAGCCTGCAAGAGCCTTTTCCATGCACATGGATGTGAATGGAAGCAACTGTTCTGAGACTGATATTCCACATAGTAAACCAAGATTGAATTATGAGGAGGGATTGAAAACATCTGCAAAGATACTGAATTTTAGCTGTACCAAATGCAGAAACAATGTTAAGTACAGTCCAAATGATCTACAGAAGCATTTCCAGCTTTTACATCGTGGAGAGTTGCCATCTTACCCCTGTGAAATGTGTAATTTTTCAGCTAATGACTTCCAATCATTTAATCAACACCGTCGAACACATCGTAGCACTTTAGTAAAATGTGAAATCTGTAATGATGATAATAGATATACTTTGTTGGACCTAACAAAACATTTCACATCTAGGCACTGTGTAAATGGCCATTTTCAATGTGAAAGATGTAGATTTTCCACCCATGATGTTGGCACATTTGTTCAGCATATTCATCGGCACAATGAAATACAATATAAATGTGATAAATGTCACCATGCAAGTTTTTCGAAAGAAGAGTCTCAGAAACATGTTGCTTCACACAGTGGCACATTTCCCTTCAGTTGCCAATATTGTAACTACATGGCATCACGGAAAAACTATCTTTTAAAACATATTATTACATTACACAGAGACCACCTCTATGCAAAAGATAAAACAGATACAGATAACAACGAGAAGATGAAGAAAACTTCAACAGGACTAAAACTTATCTTGAAAAGGTACAAAACAGGTGCATCGAGGAAGGCCCTGTGGAGACGTAAAAGAATGACTACTGGCAGTTGTAGAACTGGAGAAGAGGACGGAGAAGTTCTCAAAAACATGAAGGAAATTCAGCCTAAATCTGAAGAGCTAGGCCAGCCTATAAAAGAATTACACCTCAATGAAGACAACAATCTTCTAAATGAAAGGCATATCTACAGTGGGGCAAAATCCTCTCCAGCAATACCATACAGTAGAGCAGAAGATGGCTTGGGTTCTGGCGTGCTGAAAAAAGCTGTTCAAGGTCCTACAGTTTTGATGGTTAAAAACAACAAAATATCTGTTCCTGCAAATTATAGTGCTAAATTTATGGGCTTCAAGGTGGTTGACGGAAAACAGCATATAGTAATAAAACTGCTACCTACAGATAAACAGAATTTGCCAACAGAAAATAAGGTTGATGGCATAAAAGATGGTTCAACTGAATGTCTGCAGCAGACAGCTGACAACTTCAATTTAACTTCCGCTGCTGGACCTCATGAAATTAATCAGCAAATGTCTAGAAATAATTCTGTCCACTCATTAGCATCATCTCCACTGTCGTTTTCTAATCAACATTCAGGAAAAATAAAGCAAGAAAGTCCAGATTATTTTAGTTTGAATACATCTCGAACAGTAGAACCTCATATTGTAATGGTAGGAAACTCTACAACTCGTCTGCCAGCAAAATCAGACTCTTCACTTCCTTGTGATTTTGTGGCCAAGGCTGGAAATCTAGATCCTTCATGGAGGAATTGTGTACCTCAGGACCATTCTCAGGTTTTATCCTCTGCTGGTGCACACATGCTTCATTATGACCCTATGAAAAAAACCTTTCCTACAGAATTAAAAGTACGGAATGGTGAAGTAAACAACAGTAAATACAGTAATATCTACTGCCCATCAACTGATTTTTCTAATCAAGTACCACTGCCTTTCCATAATTATTCCAAAATAGATACTTTGGATAGCTCCAAACACCATATGTCCAACAGCGCCTTTTCTCTCCAAAGTAGGTCTGTAAATGAAACCACTTATCTGCAACAACAAGCAACAGTGTTAAATCTAGAAAGAAGATCTTCATTGTTGTCTCTTCATGGCTTTGTAAATACAAACAATGTTCCACTATTTTCAGCTAACCAATCCAATTATGCTACTGACAGACAGCATCCTATAGAAAATCATCATGATGACCAGCAGCATTTGAATACAAAGGTAAATCAAGTGTTGGAACATGTAGCTGAAAAATCAAAACAAGAAAATGCCTCTGATTGTGTAAATACATCACTTATGCCTAAAATAACATCTGTTTTCTCACTCCAGAGTACTCAGGCATCCAGCTATTTGTCACCTGAAGTAAACCAGTCATTACAAGATGTTCTAAGAGGGCAACCTGCTACTCAGCCACTCAACTATATAAAAACTGGTTATGACAACTCATTTCCAAATAATAAAATGGATTGTAAAACATTTGCACACTTCAGAGATTCAACTGCTGCATGCAGTTTAACCAATTCTCATGTTAAATTCAAGAGAGAGCTGAATGTGAATGGCAGTGCAGCGAATGAAGGTGTGTATTTTAGGAATGAAGGACGACTCCCAGTGATGGCTCATAGAACAGAAGAAATGCATTCTACTTCAAGGACAACAGGCATTGGTGCATTGCTTAAAACTCAAACAGATTCAATTTTAGCACAGCAGTTGGAAAAACACAAGATGCACTACAGTTTGAATGTCCCTAATGCTGTCCGTCCAATGCTTCCAGAACAGAAGAAATCAGTGCTACTTCAGTCATCTCTCCCAAGGTTTTTTGTACCTTTGCGCCTTGCCCATCAACAAGGATTGCATGTTATTTCAGGGAAGCCTTCTCCAAAAAACAGTTCATCAGATGTTCAGGCAACAAGAGCTACACCTTTACTTTTAAACAAAGGACCTGGAATGATCTTGACTTTTGGTAGTGGCTCAATTGGAACAATTGCAAATGCCACTGAAAATAGTTCTCAGGTTTTA
Source organism: Lacerta agilis (assembly GCF_009819535.1). Lineage (NCBI taxonomy): Eukaryota > Metazoa > Chordata > Lepidosauria > Squamata > Lacertidae > Lacerta > Lacerta agilis. Next base: position 34,732,111 of record NC_046316.1, read on the forward strand.
GAGAAAATTGCATCTAAAGAGTGTGGTAAAGCGGCAGTAGCTACATCAGGTATGAAATATAAAATTGACAGCTCTAGAATTGTAAGAAATTATTCTGGTGTTAGTGGAATAGCGGTTGCTTCATCCACTGGCATGTCATACAAGGAGCAACTTAACATGACAAATTCAGAGAGCAGAATTTCTTCCGTGAAAATACAGGCTGGACATCATGGCAGTAATGTTGCTACCTTGGAGTCAATAAAACAACCAGAGGTTGGACAAGAACAACCTGTTTATGCACTTTTGCCTGATGGTAGACAAGCAGTTTTTCTTAAATGTATGTCACCAAACAAGTCCCTAGTACAGAAGCATAATGTTCTTCAAGGTACTGCTAATAGTCAAAATTGTGAACCAAAGAAACCTGGAGCAATGCAACAAAAGCTTTTTTTGAAAATTAAGACCTTTCCTGCTGCTGACAATTGTCAGCCAAATAGCAACATTAAGTCATCTTTACAGTTCAATAATATGCATTCCCTTAATAGCCCTGCACTAGATCAGAAAAAGGCAGCTTTTTCTTCTAGCAATGCCTTACTGTTTCCAGTTACATTGATGCCAGCAAATGCCTGTTTGGCAAGTGATAAATCAAAGGATCCTATTACTTCTGTAGAATCTGTACATTCCCGTAGGAATTTAAAGACACGGTCACAAAAGATTCCATCTGATTCAGCACAAACAGTTAGTGCTAACAAAGGGAATACTTTTGGAGCCCAGGTGTCAACAGGGCCACTGACAAACAAATTTTCAAAAGCTAAACGTCATTCAAGGCAAACTGGTGCTAAAGTTTCTGATGCTACGGTTTCACAGAAGAACAGGAATTTGAAACGGAAAGTTAAAGATGACCTTCAAGAACCTCCTAGAAAGAAAATGTTGCATCGAAAATGTAAAGAGAAAAATCAGATGGATGTGAATGAATTTGAATCCTTAATTCGTGCCCCTTGTAGACCAAGATTGTCAAAAGACACTGTGAGGATTCTAAAGCTACTTCCATTTAATTCCAAACAATTAATCAAATGCCCCCGAAGAAATCAGCCAGTTGTAGTGCTAAACCATCCTGATGCAGATGTTCCAGAAGTTGTAAATGTTATGAAGACTATTGCTAAATTTAAAGGACATGTGCTAAAGGTCTCCTTGTCAAAGAGAACTATTGATGCTCTTTTGGAGCCAGCAGATTATAACAGTTTGTACATAATTACTAATGATCTCTCTCGAAGAAAACGCAAAATGCTCAAACCTGTAAGTCCTGTAAAAGAAAGGTTTGTTTTAAAATTAACACTGAAGAAGACGAGCAAAAACAATTATCAGATTGTGAAAACTACCTCTGATAATACGCTGAAAACTAAATTTAGGTGCTGGTTTTGTGGGAGGATATTTGACAATCAGGACAATTGGGTAGGACATGGACAGCGTCATCTAATGGAATCCACTCGAGACTGGAATTCATTAGGGTAATTTATTGTGATGACTGAAAAAGACAAAGGAGTTCATCTGCTTGCAGATTATTTTGGATGACAGCATCAAAACGATGTTTTTAAAAGAGAAACAAATGTGCTAACACCTAAAATTATCCTGTATGAATTTAATTTAAATAGCTTCAATTGCAGTTCAAATTGCATTTTGTTACTACTATCATGTGATATATTTAGAGAATGAATTTCAGGGCTTTTGTTATGTATATATTTAAAAATCAAAGTGTGTACATATTTTTATACTTCAGTTATTTGCTATAAAATCTTGCACAGGAATTGTATTTTTTTCAGCTCTGTGCATGCACTACTAAAAAAATGTTTTTCAGCTACACACAGCTATTGCCGTATTTTTCCTCGCTCTTTCAAGACAACCCCAACAACCCCCCTTTTCTTTTCCAGGGATGAACACTCTTGTTAGCAAGTGCCTAAAAGATGTGAAGCAGTTTAATTTGTGTCAACTGTATAACCACAGGCCCTCATAGGGCCAGGTTTTCTAACAGTTTCTTTTAAACAAAGCCATATGTGAATGCTTTAAGCTATATTGCTATGCACATGACACTTGTACTATTTCTGTGCAGTTTGTCTACTTTCTTAGTGAAGTATTTTTCATATAAATCAATAAACATGTTATTGTGTTTAAGCCTGATAATGAGATCAGTTGTAAATATAATGTATTCACAATTTGTACAGTACATTGAAGAACATTCCAAGTGGATGTTTGACATCCCTATTAAATCAGTATGATTTGTGTTATACTGAATAGTTTTGCCACCAGATGTATATAAAGGGCAGCCTGTGGCTGTGGTGGCTTTGGTTTTGCTAGAAATCAGATTATAGCTATTTTTCTGTAAGTCTTTTTGCTTTTTGTGTGGCTAGAGAGTATAACTTAGTTTTTAAAGAGTGCTCCAATCTAGATTTTCTTATGCCATACATTGATGCCTCATAAAATTCTGGAGTATTTGTCATTCCACAATAGGAAAGAAACCCCTCTTATATTTGGTTATCTTCTGATTTGGACAAAAAAACTCTGCCCATTTTGATTGTGGTCTCTTAATTGTTGAATAGATTTTGTCTTTTTGACAGTATAGCACTGGCTGCTATGTTCTAGAAATGGTATCAGGTTTTTACTCAAGATTCTCAGGCTTTTAGTTGTGTTGATTCACAATCCACTATACAAACTACTGTCCTCTCATAGCCTGCAGTCAGTCTGTATTTCTCCTTGTAGGCTAGAGATTACCGGTACATCTTTAAATTGTCTGGCCTGTTCAGATATTACTTACGGGACAGAAAGGAGAGAAATCTCAATTTGGCAAAAGTTATTGCTGATTGTGCCCTCCCCCTTTGTCATAAAATGGAAGTTGCAATAATCCATGTTGTAACACAGAACATTGCATCTTTGATTTTGGAAAAAAAAGTGTGTTGGGCATTTAAATAAGTATATGATAGCCTGGATCAAACAGTACTTTTCCTTCTATCCCCTGCCAAAGTGAAAGGGATAAAGAGAAATACATCTGTCCCAACACATACTAGGTTGAACTTTGTCCCTAGTAAGGCACGTCTGAACAGGCATTGTGTGAATAATCTGTATTGCTAGAAATAACAAATACTTATTTTTTGTGTTGTAAGGCCAGGGAGTAATTTGAGTATTGGCAGTGTTTCAGCACCTAAGTTATATATTGGTCCTCTGTAGACAATTTAGACATATCTGAAGGGAATTGCGCAGGGAGAAAAATCAAGTGTAACGAGCAGTAACAGGTTCACATTTGTATTTTTAACTTTTTCCAGTATTTAAACAGTTCCAACAAAGTAAAGTATCTCAGGAAAATGATGTGCTTTTAAACAAGAAATGCAACTCAGAATTACCTCTTAAAAATTTCCCTGCACATACTTGCTGTTAATAAATTTGTTATAGAGATATATTGTTCTTTAATTGTGTTGAATAATTTTAAACAATGAGTAAAGCACCAGTCTTTATTGTAACATTCAGTAATTACCTTGCTGATAGAAATTTATAGTTTTTTTTATAAAAAAAATGGTTTTAGTTACTTGAGGTGACTTCCTCAGATACATTACAGGATGCACACTTTTTAAAAAGGTAGCTACAATATAAGTTTACTAAAGGAGGCAGTATGGTGCATCTCTTTCCATGTGTGGACATTCCTACTTTTATATTCATAATTATTTTGGGTATTTATAAAAGAAAATATTTCATAATGACACAAGCCTTACCTTGAATGTAAGAGTTTGAACAAACATGCAAGCCAGAAAGGAGATCTTGTAAGGCTGTTGCTAGACTTTTAAATATTTATATATCCACAAAGGTTCAGCCACATGGCTTGAGCTGTAGAGCAGCCAGGCAGTGTATTTGTAATGTGGCTTTTGTTCTCTGCTAAAGCACAACTACTTTTAATGCTGCATGAGTAGGTGTTTGTAAGGTGACTGTAATTTTTTTGCCACTAATTTTTTTTTGTAACGTTGCTATTAAATTTTAATCCTTTGTCACAGTTAACAAGGTTGGAGAGCATCATATTATTTATATACATATTTGCTAAAGGTTTTGAGGAAATGGTAGATTTTATACAATTTTGATATCTGTGTTAAATGGCATTCACTTCTAGTGTTATGTACTCAAGGCAGGAAAACGGCCTTAAATTGCTGCTGCATTTAGAAGCTGAGTTTCTTGTCAGTGGGTCTTGCTTCTGAGTGAATGTGTAAGATTGCTGTGTAAAAATATTTGCCCCAACTCTGGAGCATCAGTCCTGTTGCTGGTTTACTATTTCTTCTCTAAGCTACTAAGTTTGTTGTTCATCAACTGACTCTACATTAATTGAATTTGAAACCCAAATGAAGTATTCCTTAATGTAACAATACTGACTGGTAAGAAAATACATTCCCCCCCCTTCATTTTTGCAAATCACATGGTATGTGACAGGCCTAATCATGGTAAATTATAAAACTGGTTCCAAAAACATGCTTCGTTTGCTGTAAAACAATAGGCCTCTTCAGGTGTTCCAAATGAGGGTTTAGGGTAGGCAGTGGGGAAGAGCATGCTAGCTGCAAACATGTCTCCATTTCATTTGCCTTCCAGTTTGTGGAAGGCAGTTGTCTGCAGAGCAGTTTTTTGCATCCATAGAGAATTTCTAAAAGCAGCAGCAGAAGTGGGCAGAGATAGCTTGCTCATCAACCCATCTCCCTTTTGAAGTTTACTTCTGTGTAGAATGCCTGAAGAGTGCTTAACAGTGAATTGGTTGATTTGGAAAGAAAAAAGTTCACATTTTAACCATAATATCCTGTATAGGTCTAGCACTACTTACTGTGATTTGGAAGAAAAATACTTTTGAAATTGGGCTTGGGTTTAATTAGGATAGTGCTGGAGGCATTGTTCAATTACCTTTATTCACCTTGAGATGAGAGCTGAAAATCATTTGGCTGTCATACAAGCGTGTAGTTTTGAGCAGAAATCCATTTCCCTTCTGAAGGAGAGTAGTTATCAGAGCTTTGACAAAAAACGTGACCCCAGGTCTTTGCTGTCAATTCTCATTTAGAAACACTGTATTATAGAATTTGGAGTTTTAATAAAAATACTCAGTTTTGAATACTCAGGAGGGCAAGCCACGTGTTCTGTGTCCAAAAAATTCTAAAGTGTTCGCATAACTCATAGAATCAAGTGGAAAATTATTTAGAAAACCATCTGGGTGTAGTAAAATGCAACTGATGCAAAATATATCTGGGAGGAAAAGGAAGGTGGGGAATAAGGCCATTGATTAGAAATAAGGGGGGTTGTCCTTTGGAAAATTGGAGCAAAATCTCAACTCTAGTTTCACTGACAGAAGCCAAGAAACACACAAAGCTCTCTCTGCTAATTATAGGAAAAGCTCCATAGACACTATGGCTACCTTGCTGGATCCAAGCCATAATGTTTTTCACTACAAAGTTGTGCTTTCTATCTTGTCTTAAATTCTGTGATGGAGGAAAGTACACCCCCTCCCCGCAAGAATCAGTTAATGATTAGACTTTCATTTTATACCCACCTGTCCTAAATTGTGCACAGTCTAAAATTCCAAACTTAAGTCTAACCTTGATAAATGATCCTGCATGCCCACAATCAGTAAAATCACTAGCACAAGGAATTTGCCTGTTACCCATTTCTAAAAAAGCTGAGGTGTGCGATTATGTCCCATTTTAATAGAATTTGAGAGGCAGGTAAGTTGTATTTTAAATGTGAAAGATTACAACAAAATACACTCAGTCACAATTGCACAGAACTATGCTCTATCATAGGCTTTTTATATTATTTATATGTACATTTAATAAACATGTAACAATGCTCTCAACTAGCACAGTTGAAGCCAATACAAATCTATTGCATTACATTAAATAGAACTGAATTTTTAGACCTGTCCCGGGGGGGGGGGGAGGAAAGGTCCAATTTTTAGCTTGTTCCATGATGGCTCATTTTGGCGTAGACATCCTGGTTTAACAAATGTGCCTTTTCCCAAGATGTGGCTTTAAGAACAGTTAAGATGTAGCTGGTACAGTTCTTCTGAATATATCGCATGTCAAGGAATACTTTACCTGAACTTGGAACATCTTAAAAGTACCTAAGTACATTCAAGTACATAACAACTTAGAGGCTGGTGTGACTGTAAAATTGCCACTTCATCATTCAACCAACCAGTAGGTTATTCAAAGACTGGGTAACTATATCAAATAAAATCTCTCTTTCTCCTCTTACAAATTGTGTGGACTTCTCAGGCTATGGTGCTTGGTGTAAAGCTTTTCGAGAAAGCTTTGCATGCTTATTAAGACGCTCAATCTTAAATTTTCAGAAGATAAGGGCTGGAAGATTTCCCCCCGTGGATCTTCAGTGCAGTTATGATACTCTAGCAATAGATTTCAGTTTGGTCGAGTCTTTTGTGTTGTTTTGACTGTCAATGAGAACGAGAGAAGTCCGTTGATGATTCTCTATTATTTCGGCCACACTGTTGAAGTGCTGGATTGGGAAAACAAGAGTTCAAGATGGCTTACTCAACATGGATGGAAACAGAAATCTTGCTGATTCAGCCAAAAACTGAATCATCAAGATTTAGGTAAAATCAACAACTAAACTTTGATTATAATACAGTAGCTCAAAACAAAATATTTACATATAAATGCAGACTATTTATTAGTCAATATTTTCTAGAAGCTTTGTATATGAACTTGCAGTAGATGGTTATTTTTTGTATCTATATGCGCATGGGTGGGGGTAGAGCTTAGCAGGCTCATTCCAGCACTTGTGTTGGTTTTACAAGGCTCCACTGAGAGTCAAACTAAAAAGTGGATGAAGCAGAGCAAAATTTTACTCAAGATACTGGAAACTAAATGCTTTCAATTAACATTTTGTCTTAAATTTAACGACATACTGAAGAAAAACACACTTCCACATTTCGAAACAAACAAAAAACTTATTCCTCTTAAAATTTAAAGGTGAAATTGCAATCAAAAGAACTCAACAATGTCATTTAATTTTTAAAATTCTCTTGGGAGTGAAAGGATGTTATTTCATATGGTGTTTTTCATTTGGGGGTAGTACAGTAAAGTTTTTAACATTTAAAGGATATTCAGTATTTTTAAGTTTAGCCTTTTTTAGAAAGACTAAAGTCTGCATTCTTTATTTGGGAGAAAGCCCCATTGAATTCAGTGGGATTTCTGAGTAGATATGGTTAGGATTGCAGCCTTAGGCTACAATGTGTACTACTGCGCTAGCACAAATACAAAGGCTATCCCCAAGAGAGAATTAAAAATACGAAACAATACTGTTGAGCTCTCTGATTTAACAGTGGATACTTTGACTAATTTTCCAGTTTTGTGAGAAGACAATGTACATACTTGCTTTTATTACAATATAATCCCAAAACATTAAATGCACACTTTTTTGGAGGTGGGGAGCGAGGCAAAAATTAGTTGCCTGACAAGTGAATATGTACCAGTCAGAACTTTCAGAATCAGCAGAGTTTAATTAAAATCTTCTGAAAGATAAGAGTAAAATTGGATCGACGGTACATGATACATTACGGCTGTTGTTAAATGCAGTAATGTCCTTTGTACAGTCAATTTTTTGAAGTTGCTAATTAATGATTGTTTGAATCCCACCCACAAGCAAAATTAATGTAGTGTTGAGTGCTGCCCCACTTATGTAAAGGGTAGCAGAAGAGTTCAAATACTGCTATTTCCCCCTCTGTGGGCTTAGTTTCATATTCTAGCATAAAGCAAAGTGTAAAGCAACTGTTCCGAGAGCATAAAAAAGACACCTTTAGAGCCAACTGTTTGGCTATTTTCTTCATAGCTTGAAGGGATGTGGCCTACAAGTGGGAATTGAGTGTATCTGTCTTCCCTTCAATTAAGTTGTTATCATCCCCATAAGCCCCCACCAGCACAACATCCCTACAGTTTGGATAAATGATAGTATTTTGGTGTGTTTTTCATTTTATTGTCTTTAACGGAAAAGCTACAGTTAGGAGTTCCCAGTGGGAGTTCTTTAATGAAGGGCTTGATTGTTAAAAAGAACTGTAAACTGCACTCACATTTTAATTAGGTCTTGTTTGGATTTGAATCATCTACTTTTCTGTTTAATGTGTAAGAAAAATAATAGTTAAATCAGTTTTTAAAAAGATTTTCTTTTTATACGTTATCATGCCCAGAAGCAATGTAACTAAAATTTCCATCCAAATAAAACAGAAATGCAATCACCTACCTCTTCACCACTTTTTTCTCTGCCCAGAGCATACTGTCTTGTTGATTCAATAAATCGGATTGGGATGTTATATACTCTGTTGTTATAAAGCACAACAAGTGTATATGGTTGCTTTGAGTCTTGTCCTGAACTCTTCCTTACTAGGAAAGATCCATCCTAGAAGTCATAAATGAAAAAGCAAATACTAATGAGGGTTCATAACATAGAAATTCATTTCCCCCACGTAACCCTTTCTTTCCTAAGATCTTAACAGAACTGAAAAATGCTAGCTAATGTGCAGCTCTCCCAAATATTAGCATGGGGGTCTTCCAGTTTTCTCATCCATGTTGGTGTCTACCCACTCCCCTTGGAAAAAGTCTATTGTTTACAGTTACAGTTACGTGTTGGTCTGCCATAGTCAAAACAAAATAAAAAAATAAAAAATTCCTTCCAGTAGCACCTTAGAGACCAACTAAGTTTGTTCTTGGTATGATCTTTCGTGTGCATGAAGAAGTGTGCATGCATACGAAAGCTCATACCAAGAACAAACTTAGTTGGTCTCTAAGATGCTACTGGAAGGAATTTTTTATTTTTTTATTTTGTTTTGACTATTTACCTTCCCAATTAACATCAATGGTGATTAAAAGTTTGGTGCAAACTGCATTATTGTATCTGAATATATAGCTTATGCTAGTGTTACATGTGCTAGTGAGGAAATGGCCTTTGGCCTTTTTCTACAGAATGTGACAAGATAATTTTGTGTGTGTGTGTGTGTGTGTGTGTGTGAGAGAGAGAGAGAGAGAGAGAGAGAGAGAGAGAGAGAGAGAGAGAGGTATAGAATTTGTTAAGAATATCACATTCTGTTCTAGAATGCAGGATTCTATGTTTAGGAAGTTGGTTCCTTTCCCAGATTGGAAAATCAGTTTTTCATGACAGGTTCTAGCCTCTAACCATGTGCATATGGAATTGCAACTTAGGATAATACTTCATACATCTGATGAAGTGAAGTCCAGGACAGCTCATGCCATAATACAAATATTCATGCTTAAAGGTTCTACAAGAATGGGTCCATCAATTTAAACAGAACAAAGTAAGAATGATTAAATCCCTATTTTGGAGGTTCCTTCCTTTTATCCCTTGCATGGCCTAATGTGCATTTTTGCTTTTATGGTAAACTTACATTGCAAGATCAGTAAGGTGGCAATTCTATCCCATTACTCTGTGTCAGCTTGCAGTAGTTCCTGCAGTGAACCCCTCAGCCTTCTTAAGAGACTTGGAACGATTTAATCATTGCACAAACTGGCTGAATTATGAATTGTAAAAGAGGGCTCTGGGATCATTGTTCCCAAATTGTATGAAAAGCCTGTAACTAGTATCATTTGTTCCCGTCAGACATATATATGCCTTTTGATGTTTATTTTGTAAATTTCAAGTTCCATTCCCCTTCTGTGCTTCTAAGGAGTTATTACAAGGTATGAGTGTTTGGAAAATTATTTTTTACCGTGTTTGATTTGTATAATGCATCTTCAGCTGTTTTTCGATCACTTGAAGCCATAAACCATGCTTTACCATGAACGCTGGCATCCTGTGAAAAGGAGAGGCATTTCCATCTGCACACTCAAAAAAAGCACTGATTTGCTGTGTTGCCTTAACAAACCAATGTTAAGATCGGAATACACATTTAAGATCAGAAACATATATGAATGAAGAGGCAATGTATAAATTTATACATATCTATAAATGAACCAGCATTTGTGTAGCTTTCAGGCTGGGTTTCTCCAGCTACTCTGGGTGGCGTTCAACAAATGAAAAAGCAATAAAACATCAAACAATAAAAGCTTCCCTATGCAGGGCTGCCTTCCGATGTCTTCTAAAACTCACATAGTTGTTTACGTCCTTGACATCTGATGGGAGGGCATTCTACAGGGCGGGCGCCACTACCAAGAAGGCCTGGTTCCCTGTAACCTCCCTTCTCACAGTGGGGGAACCACCAGACATTCGCAAGTGTATATATTTTGTACTCTCAGAATTATTCATGAAACAACTTTTGTTCTATTTTTAAAATGCAGGTTATGAAGAGTTTTTAAATGTAGGTTGCAGAATTCATGACAAGAGAGCTTATATCCCTTACTTAATAGTGTGGCTAATAGTTGTTCCCACACACATTTCTGCTGTATTTACTGTTATTTCCTAACATTTTATTAACCACCTTTCTTTTAACATGGAACACAAGGCAACCTACCTATGTGGTCCTTAGGAGGTTTCCCATCTAGATCCACACTTGCTTAGTTTCTGCTAGGGTGGCCTTACATGCCTTCGGACCACACCCCGAGTATGGTAACTGCAACAGATTTAATTCCTCATAAAGGCAATAAATGCTAAACAGGTTATTTGTTTTAAAAGATGTTTTTTGTCTGTGGTGAACTGGCTGAAGGACCTAACTGAGGACTGGCATTTTATAATAAGGAATCTGCATGTCTAGTTTGACAGGTGGGTGAGGCTGCCCACCTGTCATCACCTGATGCCACAATGACCCGTTTTTGCCCAGGTGGACACAGGCACAGCACTTTGCAAGTGCTGACAACCAGTTTATCGTTGACACTTGCAAACCTCCCTTTCTGTCCATCTGGGGTTTTACCTGCCCCACACCTGACATCATAGATGACATCAGCTGTAAGGTAGGTGAGTGTGACTTGGCTGAAACAGCCTGGTGTGCTAAATGGGGAGGCTGCTTAGGCCTGAGGCCTGGAAATACCCTACGGCTGTATTATATCTTGACCAAAAGTTTGTGGAACACACTCCCCAATCTCCCTCTTTTAAAAAATGAATTCAAATAGTGTTGTACCTGTTCTGCTGCAGTATAACCACCTTGCAGGCTACTACTACGTGGAGCACATGAGGTGCGGTTCACAGGTTCTGGGGGTCCTGGGGAAGACACAAGGCAACCTGTAACATTCCATGTTTAAACACGAGAGGGCTCTATTATGTAAAATTGCAGCCCCCTTTGCCTACTGCCTTTGCTGCCGTGCCAGTCATAAAGACAGCATGAGAGGATCTTTCTTAACTGTGCTGAAGATGCATGAATTGGAAACCCACCCCAACTTAAGTCAAATGAAGGAGGGCTTACTTGGCAGCGTTGCTGGCTTCGGAGGCAGCGGTCTGAAACAAACAGAAATTGAGGAAATGCGGGGTGGCATTACACGTTGCAACTGAGGTAAGCGAGGGAACTGCATTTTGCTCACCATTTCTTTTAACCAGAAAAGGAGAAAGCCGTACAGGGAATAAAGAAAAATACAAAGCAGCGAAAAGGGTGGTATTTACTGTGAAGAGCTCAGACAAATTCACGGTGGCTACAAATGGCTGACAAATTCACGGAGGAGAAAGCTCTCAATGGTTGCTAGTCATGATGGTTGTGTACTGACTCCAGTACCAAAGGCAGTATAACTTTCAACACTGGTAGCTGGGGAACATAAGTGGTGAGATTACTGTTGCTCTTGGGTACTGCTTGTGGGCTTCTCACAGGAACCTGGTTGGCACTTTGAGAATAGGATGCTGGTAGTCCAGCAAGGCTCTTCCAACATGCTTTTTCCTTGGGGGAAACCTATACATCCTTTATAATCCTAAGGAAATGTTCTCCTCTGGTTTATTCCTGGTTTTCTTTGAGAAGAATTTACTCAAGCCCTTGCAGGATCCCCTGTCTGCTGTAGGGTTGTACCCACAGAAGGCAGCTCTACTCGCAAAATTCTCTCTTCTAACTGCAGCCCGTTCTATGCTTTGCTAGATGAAAAGGATGCAGAGCTGCAGTTGGGAGGAGTTGAGAACAGTTGTTAAGATCCAATCCATTATGTTTTGCTGATGAATATTCGCCGCAAAGAAAAGAGGGGCATCTTCTAAATGGTCAATATAGTTTCCTCAAGGAATAGCACTTAAACTCCAATTTGTGCAACATTGCCAGGAGGTTAAGAAACTAACAAATTTTGGAGCTTACATGCTGTTCCTCTGGTTAAAACTACTTTTCTTGACTTTTATTATGCTTGCATCTTGAGAGACATATATATTTTTACTCTTTAATTTTAGGTGCTCCAAAGCTCATTCCCCCCTCTTCTGAGGGTGAAAGGCAAAGGTAGTGATGGCACCAGGGACCAGGGCCCCAATACAAATACATGGCATTGTGTTCATCTATGAGGATTTAATGTGCAAATTGTTAACGAAGACATTTGTACCTAATTTCATCTCTTGCCCAATAACCAGTTGTACCCACTTTGGATTCTCTTTCTTTTTAGACTTTGAAACCAGCGAATCACAACTCAGCAGCAAAAACGAAAAATTTAAAGCAAATTATGTGCTTACTTTTGGATACTGGGTGGGATGGGTGGAAGAGGGATATCATGATTGGAAACTCGCCGGCGTTCAGCTGGTATAGGTTTATCTACATTTGGGAAAGGAGAAGTGTGATTAGGGAAAGGATGCAGATGGGTCTCGGTTGCCCTTGGTGACATACGCGTAATTCAGCTTGCATGAGCAGCAAGGACACTACCTTCAGATTTGACCTTCCACTTTCTGCTGTGCTGCAGCTGCAACTACTGAAGGTCAAGGCACAACAGCTTTTAGTCCTTCCATCTGCTCTCTGGTGAGAATCTGGTTTTGCTATCTTTATCTGCATTATACCATATATCACACATCATTCATTTTCTGTCTATAAAGCGATCTAAGGTACAATTCTGAAGAGGAGAGCAAAACGGGCTTCTCAGGCTTTCAGTCCTCAGTAAGTACAGCTGCGGCCGGAAGGTAAACGCCGTTTCTGTGCGCTCTGGCACTCATCACGGTCCTTCGTGTGCCAGTAGCTGTTTAGCCATGCTGGCCACATGACCTGGAAAACTGTCTCTGGACAAATGCCGTCTCCCTTGGCCTGAAAGCGAGATGAGCGCTGCAACCCCAGAGTCACCTTTGACTGGACTTAACCATCCAGGGGTCCTTTACCTTTACCTCTACAACAGGAGTGGCATTATACGTACAGGTGGAAGGGAAACTGGAGACCACTTGCTCAACACCTTGCAACGAAGTGAGACTATTTACACCTTGTTGAAATGAGCAGAATGAGATGGATGCACACTGCACTGTGCCAGAGCTGCCTGGAGCTGACTTAATACTTGTGTGGTGGTCTTCTCTCTTGAGAATCCGCATGGTTCACATGTGCTTGATAAATTTGCAAAGCAAAAGTGAATATCCAGGCTATCTTTAACAGGTTTAACTAGTCTATATTTCATGACCCGGAGTATGTAGACTACATAGTTCAGTACTTTTTGCAATAATAATAATAATAATAATAATAATAATAATAATAATAATAATAATTTATTTGTACCCTGCCCATCTGGCTGGGTCTCCCCAGCCACTCTGGGCGGCTTCTATCAAATATTAAAATACATTTAAAATATCACAGTTTAAAAACTTCCCTAAACAGGGCTGCCTTCAGGTATTTTCTAAATGTCAGGTAGTTGTTTATTCCCTTGACCTCTGATGGGAGGGCATTCCACAGGGCGGGCGCCACTACCAAGAAGGCCCTTTGCCTGGTTCCCTGTAGTTTTGCTTCTCGCAGTGAGGGAACCGACAGAAGGCCCTCTGCGCTGGATCTCAGTGTCCGAGCTGAATGATGGGGGTGGAGACACTCCTTCAGGTATACAGGAAGGAGTCCAGCAACCAGGAGATGGTCCATCAGATCACTGACTGCTAGTTGGTACATCTAGTAATTGGATGTGGTTATAAATACCTTATTAATTCTACTTTGCAAAAGCTCTCTTGGAATACAGGGAAATGCCTTCTAGTAGTCAGGCTGTTGTTCCATCCAGCCCAATATGTTCTACCCTAGCTGGAAGCAGTTCTCGATTGTCTTGGGAAGAGGTCTTTCCCATCTTCTGTTATTTGGTGTTTTCACTGGAGATGCTATGGAGGCATTGCTATGCCATTGAGCTACAGTCTGCCCCCATCTGAAATTTTTGTAGCAGGCTTAGACAAAATCAATCCTGCCTTGAGTGGGCCTGTAGTGGCCTTGCAGCACTACAGAGTTTTACGCACGCATTATTAATAAGAAGATGGTAGACAAATGTTTGAACAAGTAGTTTACCTTCAATAACACTTAGGTGGTCTCTGTCAGGGAGGCTTGGTTTCTATGACAACAAAGGAAGTAAATTGGGTTAAGATTGTGTGGTAAAATGCTCTTCGGTCAGTGATCTGACATTACAACTGACTGAGATCCCTGCTTCCTTCTAGGCTTGCGGTAGAGGATATCCTTCAGCCAGTGTGGTGTAGTGGTTAAGAGTGGTAGACTCGTAATCTGGGGAACCGGGTTCGCGTCCCCGCTACTCCACATGCAGCTGCTGGGTGACCTTGGGCTAGTCACACTTCTTTGAAGTCTCTCAGCCCCACTCACCTCACAGAGTGTTTGTTGTGGGGGAGGAAGGGAAAGGAGAATGTTAGCCACTTTGAGACTCCTTCGGGTAGTGAAAAGCGGGATATCAAATCCAAACTCTTCTTCTTCTTCTTCACTACACACCAAAGTACTTTGTAAGAAGAGAAGCAGCAAATATCTGCCACAGCAATTAGCTGTAATAAATTTCTGCTCCATTCAGTAGCACGCTGAGGATTTGGTTGTCAGCAGAAGCAACATTCACTGTACAAATAGCCTCTTTACCATTTAGCGCCGAGAAATTGGAACGACGTGGCTGATTTAGGATAATGGTTGTGTTAAGCACTGTTTAGTATTATGGAATGATTGAAAGTTTTGTTGTATTCTCATTTATTATTCAATGTGTAATAATATTTTAGAAATCAAAATCAACTTACTGATGGCGGTGCTGGATTTGGTAATTTTTTCCTGCAGGGGAAAAAAAGAGAGTTATTGCATGTGATTCATAAGCTCGGAGGCAAAAGTGTCACTACATGAGTGAAAGGCATTTTGGTTTACACAAGGGGAATCCATCCCCCTTCCTCCTCCGGCCCCACCTGCCACATCAAGTGCCATGCCTGAGAGGTCTGCAGACCTTCTGAGAGCCTTTACAGAGGACTGCAGTGTGAACAGTGAGGCAGGAAAGCCCTCTTAGAAGTGGGGAATCCAGCCCATGGAACACTCAACTTTCATGTTGCCCGGCTTAATGGTGATGAGCACCAGTGGGGTCCTTTATATAATGGGTTTAATGAATTGGGCAGCCTCTACTTTACTGCCTCCAGTACATGCTGAGAGTACACGGAACAGTTCTAAAGTAACATATTTTTTATAACTTACGGAATCCGTGGAAATGGAGATGGGACTGTAGCAGAAGGAGCCTTGAATTCTGGAGCACTGTTGCTGCTGTGATCTAAAAATCCAGACACAATGTTTAGTGCACACTTATTTTTGGACTACACTTCCTTCATCTCTAGACAGCATAGCCAATACCCAGCAATGATAGCTGCAGAAGTGCAAAACATTTGGAGGGCACCAGGTTGAAATGCATATGCCACAGAAATACATGCATTAGATACACAGAGAATATTAACAGTGCAGATGTATGAATGTAGCCACAGTCTGTTAGGATTTCAGTGTAAGTGGAATGAAGGGGAAGGTATGAAATTTGGTGCTGAAGTGGCTTTCGACGCCCCTCCAGTCATAGTACAAAAGGCCCCTCAATTGTGTCCAGGGCAGAATATACTTACTGTCTTCATCTTGTATTCTGAGGCTATCAGGTTCCTGAAATCAAAATAACAGTTGTCAGATTTTGCTACTAAATTTTGATAAGGAGTATTTCATACTAAAAATTCTTCTGAAACAAACCTAGCATCAGTGATGAATGCTCAAAATGTGCTGGCTGGGGCTGCCACATAAATAACAACATTTACTTAATAATCTCTGGTCCATGGGGTCACGAAGAGTCGGACACGACTGAACGACTGAACAACAACAACAAAACTTAATAATAATAATAATAAGAAAAGCCAGATTATGAAGCTACACAGAAAGCTGAAGGAACAATCAGAGAGCCAACAAATATCTTCATCAGAGGAGATGCGCTCTCCTGAATTATTTAGACAAAACTGGAGGAAAAAGAAATGACATTTTCCAATCTTTCGGTGAAGATCTTTGTTAGTTCAAATCACAACATGAAAAGAAGCTTTCTAGATCAGAAGAAAGATGTATCTAGTCCATCAGTCTATTATCCACAGTGGCCAATCAGATGCCAATGGGAAGCCTACAAGCAGGGCATGAGGACTTGTTTCTCCACAACAATCAGAAGGTAATTGGTTTTCTGTCCCTCAAGCAACAGCAAGTAATTGCCTTTCAAACCAGGTAGGTGGTTAACAACTTACAATTTTTGGTGGAGGCCGGTTCCTAGGAAGTGGCAAAACATTTCTGGAAAGCATATAAAATGTTTCAATCAATTTTTTTGCTCTTAATTGTAACAGTAATTATCTGCCTTGCTATAATTTCAGTTTCACCTGAAACTTTTGTTGTAGAGAGCACCCTGATTAGGATGAACTATGCGTATATATGGAGAGAGACTAGTGGACTTCCTGTAAAGCAGAGATATCTGACATTTAGTGCTGTTATGTCAGCACTAAACAACTTTCAACCCTTTGAATAAAACTCACCAAAAACCAACAGGCTACTATTTTTAAGTGCTTATCCACCAACACTGGATGTCGATGTAGACATTAAAGAATTTTTTTTATTCTCAGCTGGATGCCATCCTATCAGAGATGCCTAAGGAGAAAATTATCCTCCTGGGTGAGTTTAATGCAAGAGTTGGGCGAGATTTTGATCTGTGGCTTGGGAGTATTGGGAAAGAAGGAACTGGCAACAGCAACCAGAACGGAATCTTACTTTTGACTATATGTGCAGTGCACAACCTTGTTATTTACCAACACACTCTTCCAACAAAAAAAAAAAAAAATTAAAACATCATGGAGCCACCCTCAGTCGAACCACTGGCACCTCTTAGACTATGTAATTGTCCGAGCTGAAGATCGCCGTGATGTGCTCCTATGACGAGTGCTGGCAACTGCTGGACAGATCACTGATTAATACATTCCATGATGGCTATCAAGATTATACCTCAACACAGGCTTCAAGGAAGGAAATCAAGGCACAAAATGAACACTCAAGCCCTTCAAGATCCTATTAAGATGGATTGCTTCCAAACAACTCTTAAGGACCATATGCTTTCAGAGTTCCTTGATAACGACATTATTGCAGCCTGTGAACAGATACCAAACCAAGAAACACCAGAACTGGTTTGAGGAGAATGACAGTGAGATTGAACGCATTGTTGACAAGAAAAGAAAGGCCTTCAAGATCTGGCAAAGAGATAGAAACTACGCCACTAAGAAAAAAACCCTATGCCAACGCTAAGGCTGAAGTCCAAAGAACCAGAGAACTAAAGAACACCTGGTGGATAAAAAAACCTCAAGAGGTCCAGCACTTAGCCGACACTCATGATGCACAGAGTTTCTTTAAAGCTACAAAGACCATCTATGGACCAATAATTCATTGCATATGCCTCCTATGCTCAACAGATGGTACCACACTTCTAAATGATAAAGAACCTATTGCACTGTGCTGGAAAGAACATTACCACCATCTCCTTAACTGCAACTCCCCCCGTAGCTGCTGAGGTCCTCTCACAAATTCCACAAAAACAAATTAGAGATGAGCTTGCAGTATCTCCAAATCTGGGAGAGTTGTGTACAGCTATTAACCAAATGAAAAACAAAACCAGCAGACCTGATGGCATACCTGCCGAATTCTTCAAAGTGGGCGGAACTGAACTTGCACAACAACTTCACAAGCTCATCGAAAAAATCTGGGAGAGAGGAGATCCCAGCAGACTTTAGGGATGCCAAAATTATCAACCTTTTAAAAAAGGATGATAGAACGGACTGCGGAAACTATCGAGGCATCTCTTTATTAGCTGCGCCTGGCAAAATTCTTGCAAGGATCTTAGCAAACTTTCTCCTGACTATATCTGAGGCTACTCTTCCTGAATCCCAAAATGTTTTTGGACCTTCTAGGGGGACAGTGGACATGATTTTCACTGCTCGACAGCTTCAAAAAAATAAAAATAAAAATGCAAAGAGCAAAATCAACCCCAATACCCGACTCTGGGAATTGTTGATCCGAGAGGGGAATAAGGGTATCCTATCAACTCCTTTGCAGGAAGCCTTGACTGTTTAAAATAGTATGATACTGCCTTAAATGCATAGTGCATATGGAGCCTGAGCTGGCATTTGAAATGGAACATGCAGTACCCACAATGCCAAACTGAATGCTCAATGTGAACCCCTTTTTGTGTAACATACTTGTCGATTGTTACAGATATTATTATTATTCATAACTTCTTCTTCTTTGGCGATCACTTGTAGTCGAGTAAGACTGTCTTCCATAAACATGGTTTAAACAATGAGTCCGTAAGTGACTGTGGAGGCCAATTCTGGATCCACACTTCCTTCCACAGTGGGGGCATTGGTTTCCAGGTGGGAGTTGATCACGGTGAGGGTTTGCCAAGTGTGCCTTCCTCTTAGCACGTTTCTCCCTTGCGTCCTGAGTTCGAGCGTCTTCAAAGCCCATGACACCTTTGATAAAGGTTGTTCTCCAACTGGAGCGCTCGCAGGCCAGTGTTTCCCAGTTGTCAGTGTTTATACTACATTTTTTAAGATTTGCCTTGATCAACATTGATCAACATTGATGCCGAAATCCAGCATCGCCTGAGCTCTACAAGTGCGGCTTTCTCCCGATTGATGTGCAGAGTGTTTGAGGACCAGGACATTCACAGGGAAACCAAAATGCTTGTTTACGAAGCTATTGTACTACCAACCTTACTATATGCTTGTGAAACATGGCCCACTTATTCATAACTAACCTGGGCACGTCAGGTTTAAAGGACTCTTTAGCTGCATTGTGTTCAAGCGAGTGTCCTCTGAGTTCAGGTCTCTGTCCAGGTTTCGGAGGAAGTTGCTTGGAATTCCTTAGGGATAAAAATATTAAAAGTCTAGTTTTCATATTGAAATTTTACGTTTACACAAAATGTGAACTAGCCCACAAGTTTTGCCCAACTGTTGTGAATTTGGATTACTAAGCAGTTTTCTTGCCCAGATACTCTCATAATTAGAAAGCAAGACAGATGTTGGAAGAAGTTTACAGGACTTATTTCTTGAAAAAGATGGTGCTGGGCATATTTTTCCTATTAAGATAACCATAAATATGCATCAATCTTATAAATCCCTAGGTCCCAGTTGTAGCATTAGAGACTGTATATGGTTTCAGTTTGCAAATAAGGTACAGTGGTACCTCAGGTTACAGACGCTTTAGGTTACAGACTCCACTAACCCCAAAATAGTACCTCATGTTAAGAACTTTGCTTCAGGATGAGAACAGAAATAGTGCGGTGGCGGCGCGGTGGCATCAGCGGGAGGCCCCATTAGCTAAAGTGGTACCTCAGGTTAAGAAACAGTTTGGTTAAGAACGGACCTCCAGAATTAATTAGGTCCTTAACCCGAAGTACCACTGTACACCAGTCAGATGACTATGGCCATAATCCTAAAGGTGTTAGTTTTATTATTATTATTATTAATTACATTTGTATACTGCCCTTCATCACAGGGTGGTTCACAACATAAAAATACAATATAAAAAACACAAAATACATAAGAAAATAAGAAAACAAACAAACAAACAAACAAACCAAGGATGCCCCCTCCCACAACACATTTAAAAGGGCATTGGACGTTAATCAGCCCAAGGCCTGGTTGAAGAGGAATGTTTTTGCCTGGTGCCTAAAGTTGTATAATGAAGGCACCAGCCAAACCTCCCTCTCATTTGATCTCCCCGCCCCCTTATTTCCACTTGAGTTGAATTCTATTCCATTAATAAGCCACTGATCTAAATGTGCCTCAAGTATCTGGAGTAGATGAATACACCTCTAGGAGGAAATACACTTGTGTGGGGAATCACATGATATTTTTTTAAAACAGATTTTCACACAGATTTAACATTACCTGGGCAATGGAGGCAGCGTTTTTTCCTGTAGGGAGAGATGGAATTGTTTATTATTTAATAATATTATTATTTAGTCACTTTACACACAACAGTGACCCAAAGTGATTTATAACACAGTATAAACATTAAAACCAATTACAAAATTGAACAAGCCAATGAAACCTTTAAAAAACCAAAACACATCCATACAAATAAAAGTCAGGTTGTACAGAACCTGCCCCACAAGAGGACAGAGTTGAGACATAAGCTATATTGGATGGAGTTGCTCTTAGAAGGACTATGAACACAACATTCCTGGCAATGAGGAGAAAGAAGTGATGAAAATGGAAAGGGTCTTGGAAGTCCCCCGTCACAATATTATAGACTAGTGGTTTAAGCCCGTTAAAAAAAACGGGCTAGAATATATGTGGAGGGGGCTGGCGCCCCACCCCCACCCCCTGCCAAAGCCTGCTTTAGCGGGTGGTCGGGGGGCGGAGGAGAGGCAAGCAGGGCTTCTCCGTTAAAGCGGAGAAGCCCTGCTTGCCCGCCCCGCCCCCCACCCCCTGCCAAAGCCTGCTTTAGCGGGTGGTCGGGGGGGTGGAGGAGAGGCAAGCTGGGCTTCTCCGTTAAAGCGGAGAAGCCCTGCTTGCCCCCCCGCCCTCCAGCCAAAGCCTGCTTTAGCGGGTGGTCGGGGGGTGGAGGAGAGGCAAGCTGGGCTTCTCCATTAAAGCGGAGAAGCCCTGCTTGCCCCCCCGCCCCCCGCCCGCCTGCCAAAGCCTGCTTTAGCGGGTGGTCGGGGGTGGAGGAGAGGCAAGCAGGGCTTCTCCGTTAAAGCGGAGAAGCCCTGCTTGCCCCCCCGCCCCCCCGCCCGCCTGCCAAAGCCTGCTTTAGCGGGTGGTCGGGGGGTGGAGGAGAGGCAAGCAGGGCTTCTCCGTTAAAGCGGAGAAGCCCTGCTTGCCCCCCCGCCCCCCGCCCGCCTGCCAAAGCCTGCTTTAGCGGGTGGTCGGGGGGTGGAGGAGAGGCAAGCAGGGCTTCTCCGTTAAAGCGGAGAAGCCCTGCTTGCCCCCCCGCCCCCCGCCCCCCTGCCAAAGCCTGCTTTAGCGGGTGGTCGGGGGGTGGAGGAGAGGCAAGCAGGGCTTCTCCGTTAAAGCGGAGAAGCCCTGCTTGCCCCCCCGCCCCCCGCCCGCCTGCCAAAGCCTGCTTTAGCGGGTGGTCGGGGGGTGGAGGAGAGGCAAGCAGGGCTTCTCCGTTAAAGCGGAGAAGCCCTGCTTGCCCCCCCGCCCCCCGCCCGCCTGCCAAAGCCTGCTTTAGCGGGTGGTCGGGGGGGTGGAGGAGAGGCAAGCAGGGCTTCTCCGTTAAAGCGGAGAAGCCCTGCTTGCCCCCCCGCCCCCCGCCCGCCTGCCAAAGCCTGCTTTAGCGGGTGGTCGGGGGGGTGGAGGAGAGGCAAGCAGGGCTTCTCCGTTAAAGCGGAGAAGCCCTGCTTGCCCCCCCGCCCCCCGCCCCCCTGCCAAAGCCTGCTTTAGCGGGTGGTCGGGGGGTGGAGGAGAGGCAAGCAGGGCTTCTCCGTTAAAGCGGAGAAACCCTGCTTGCCCCCCGCCCGCCTGCCAAAGCCTGCTTTAGCGGGTGGTCGGGGGGTGGAGGAGAGGCAGCAGCGCCATGCAGGCCAACGGGGCAGGAGGGGGTCAGCAGCAACAGGCTCTCCTTGTAGCGGCGGGAGCAGCAGCGTGACCTCCCTCTTCGGCTTCCCCTCGTCCTCTGCAGCCCGGCGTTCCATTTCAACCGCCCCGCTTGAACTGCCAATGCTGCTCGTGGCCCGATGTCTCTCTGCTCCAATCCCTGTGTCCCTGGGGCACATGCTCAGTTGCGCAAACCCAGAGACACACAGACTGGACGCAGAGACACTTGCATTTTATATATATAGATACAAGGAAACTTCCATGTCTAGTATGGTCAGAATGTACAGTGGTGCCCCGCTAGACGAAAATAATTCGTTCTGCGAAAATTTTCGTCTAGCGGGTTTTTCGTCTTGTGGAGTGGCAATGACAGCCGCGCTCCGCAAAACGAAAAAAAAAGACGAAAATTTTTCGTCTTGCGAGGCAGCCCCATAGACTTTTTCGTCTAGCAGGGCAGCCTTCCGCTAGACAAATGCCTTCGTCTAGCGAGTTTTTCGTCTAGCGAGGCATTCATCTAGCAGGGCACCACTGTATTCCATTTGAAATTTCAAATCTGTGAAATACTGTTCTGAACATGCACACGGTTTCATCTGAGCACAAAATGGACCATATGCCATTTCCCACTCTGGGCATGGAACATTTCTTCTCTCCAATAAAAAACGGGACGCTTCTGCACAGGTGAGATTTTTTTTGCACATGGTTTTTTTTTTTTAGGACTTCAGCGTTTGGTTTTCAAAGTATGTATACAAGGTCTTACCTCTTCCTCGGGAATTTCATAGACATCTGGAAAAAGAAGGATGTTCCGCAATTAGAAACAAAACTCAAAACAGCCATGCACAAATATAGATACAGAAATCACTATATATAGAGAGAGTTCTATTTTTTTAAAAAAATGATAACCAGTTTTGGCAGGACATTTAATACTTGTAGATCATGCTAAAATGTTTTTGAAAGGTGAAAAGCCACTGATATTTAGGAACAGAATAAAACAAAAAATATTAGCAATATTAAGCATCATTGGCTCCAGTCCTACAATAAGTGAAAATAAAAAAGTTCACAGAAAGTAACCTTCAAGGACAGTCAGGGACCTCACTGACAATGCTGGGTAAGACAAAGGGTTGTTAGGGGGTAAAAAGCTTTATTCCAAAATTCACTACAGTGCCTAAACATAAGTTGGGTTACAGGTCACAAAGCCTGGAGGCATGGCAGATCTCTAGAGTTCATGGCTAGGTAGAATCTAAGCTTCTGAAACGCACCCTTGGCTCTCCTTTTGAAGAGTGTGATGGACACCTTCATTTATGCAGTTGATGTCAGATGATACTCTGTGCTATGCCATGCCCCCTTAGCAGCCAATTTTGGACTGGTGCCCATGGCAGTTGCTCAAAATTCCAAGGGTGCCCACTGCCCCAAAAGGTTGGTGATCCCTGGACAAACCCTGTAGAGCATAAGGCTATCATTGGATACTCGTCATTGTGGCTATGTGCTACTTCCAGGTTTGGAGGCAGCATGTGTCTGAATGCAAACAGCAGGAGAGAGCTATTATCCTCAGGTCCTGCCGGAGGGCTTCCTGGAGGCACTGTGCTGTCCCAAGGTTTGGGCCTGGTCAAACAAGCAAGCACTCCTGAGAGCAGGCTGAGGGAGTGAAGTCTGTTTGCACTGGTGCAATTTCCTTGGTGATGACAGTGCCAGCTCACTGCCTGACTGACCCCTCTGTGCCTCCCCTTGGGAGAGTGGCTCTTCGCTGGCTGGGAGTAGCAACAGAGTCACATCAGCTGGCTAAGACATTACACTTGAGTATCACATGACCCTAAGGCAGGCTGCATTCTTGACAACCTATGCGGCCCCTTCCCCAGGTCTATGTCAGCACCTCACAATCTGCTGGGACCTTCTGCAGGATCAGAGTCCTCCAGTTCCCATATCTCTTCCCACCCCTCTTCCCCATCTGACCGACTCCTGTCAAGTTGTTTCCATGGGGCTCATAACAGGAACTACTCTTCCTGAACAGTCCCCCCTCCATGTGCCCACCCCATATTACTGAAGAAGGTCCCCTGACATCTCAGAAAAGCTTTTAAGGCAGTGGTGGCCAAACTTGGCCCTCCAGCTGTTTTCAGACTACAACTCCCATAATCCCTAGCTAACAGGGCCAGTGGTCAGGGATGATGGGAATTGTAGTCCCAAAACAGCTGTAGGGCCAAGTTTGGCCATCACTGTTTTAAGGGGACATAGGCTGAGGGGAGGGAATGGAAAACTTTCCTTCCGTTAAGTTTTTTGCTCACGTATCTTAGGATCCAAGCAAATAATTCTTAAGCATATTACTAACATACTTCATTTTATCAAAGCTCTTATATATTTTTTCTGACTTGAATACATTGGGTTATGTCCAGACTAAATTTCGCAAATTCAGGCCTCACCGAAATCAATGTGACAGGACAAATGAGTTAAATCCCATCAATTTCAACAGGAACAAAACAAAATAAAAAAATAAAAAAATCCTTCCAGTAGCACCTTAGAGGCCAACTAAGTTTGTTCTTGGTATGAGTTTTCGTGTTTTTGCATGCACATGAAAGCTCATACCAAGAACAAACTTAGTTGGTCTCTAAGGTATTACTGGAAGGAATTTTATTTATTTTTTATTTTGTTTTGACTACGGCAGACCAACACGGCTACCTACCTGGAACTGGAACAGGAACAGGAACAGGAACAGGAACAAAGTCAAGCTTTATGCCTCGTAATGTTGTACTGTTTGTTATGGCTAAGTGTATGTTCACTTATCAGAAGGAATTGGTTGGAAAAATTATTCAAATCAGGTTTTCCTAACTATGTGTTAAACAATAATGTCGTTTGTCATTGATGCAAAGGATGCAAGTAGGGATAGTCGTAGCATTAATAAATTCCACTAGGGGGTGCTGTTTTATTTGAAAGCAAAGTTATTGCTACCATCCAAAGAAACGGAAAGGAGTACTATGAATGAACTTTCTTACGTTCCATACAATGTGCGTAGAAAAAACTCCCTTCTCTGGCGTGGCTTGTTTACACTGTACAGCCTTAATGAAGCCTGCTAGTCTTATTAGACAAAACAGTGAGCTGTTTCCTCTAGTTGGCAATATAGTAGATCCAGGATGACTTATGATACAAAATCTGCCCCGAGTTTGCTGCAAATTCAAGGAGCACTGCCAATGGTTAGGGATGATTGCAGGTCAGGAATAATATCTGGAGGGACAGAGTGTCCCAACACCCCCTCATACACTGTGTGTGTGTGTGTGTGTGTGTGTGTATATATATATATATAAAAGCAAGCAAGATCTAGGTTTGTACATATATATATATATATGACACCATAAAAGCAAGATCTAGGTTTGTACACACACACACACACACACACACACACACACACACACACACATATATGTACAAACCTAGATCTTGCTTTTATGGTGTCTTTAAAAGGACTGCAAAATGTAACCACAACTTCAAAACATATACAATGCTGTTTATAATTATACTAATACACATTCTTTCATACCTAATGTTGAAGGCGATGGAGGAACAGGAGGCAATGCTGGCGAACTGGGAGGATCGAGTTTTTGCATGGGCTTGATCAATCTGTTCACCACTGGGGCTTAAAATGATGAAAGAAACATAGGCACGTCACACTAATGAAAACCAAAGTCACATGTATCGGGAGATAGTATTTTTTGGCTAAATTAGTTTCCTTAAAACTGTTTGAAACTGAAATTTGCTCTTTTATACTGCAAGCAATATGCCAGCCCCCCTCTTTTAGAAGCATACTTAAATATGCCTTACAGCTCCTTTTCTAAAAAGGAAGCGGTCCGTTCAAACGTAGAGAGACATGGTTCAGCAAGCCTACAGCAGAAATCTAGTGGTATGTGCAGAACCCCAAGAAAAAGAAAGAAAGAAACATATTAAAATCAGCAGCCAAGAATCTAGCCCTCATCGTTCTATGGAAAGTTTAAAAATGTGCATAAAATATCACCTCTCAAATTCAAAATGTGGCTTTTGCTTGCTCTAATTTCCTGCATTCTTCCCTTCACCTCTGTAGTCCTTTGGAAGGGGAAGGGAAGAGACTGGGTCTTATCAAAAGGAATGGCCCTGCTAGCTAAATTTGCACGCCTAATTCTGAGAATTTTTCTCCTGTCTGTTGGACAGAAACTGAGTCCTACACATTTCAGATCCAATACCTTGTCCACTTGGTCGGCTTCATGAAGTTGTGTGTTTTTAAAAAAATCCAGATGCTTACGTTTTTTAGGCTGCGGAGTGCTCTCTTCTGTGGGTTGAATATAATTATCTTCTTCATCGTCATTTTCTAGAGGTACAACGTAATCTGCCTGAAGGAAAATGCAGAGATGAGTTAATATAGGGTATGTATAAAATAGCACATGACCCAGCCGGAGACCATTGTGCGTGTGTTCCCCCGCGGTTTCAATGCAGAGCTCTCAGCACACGATTAGATTTCTCCTGCGAAATTAATGGGATGTGGAAAGTGCCACTGTTATCTTTTCTGTCCTGGCAAAGCCATTAATAGCCAGTCTCCTAGGGAAGAAAACCCCCTTCCCCCCATCTTGATGATGGTTAGTAGGTTTTAGTTCTCTTTTCATGTATTAAAGTTGTGCTGCTACGGCTGTTGTTTGTTTCATTATTTTATGCTGGGTTTGGATTCAGCGTTGTGTTTCAGCCTTGTTTTACACATTGAAGATGTAGTATGTCACCTAGATATTTTGTCTTTATGAGATGATGCATGAAAAAAAAAACCAAAGGCCTAAGCTTGGGATACCTCTCCCATAAATACCCCAGCTCCAGTGAACCAAGATTAACTGAGTGTTTTGGGTGTTATGTCATATGCGTGCTGAAACTGTCTTGCGCTAGAAGCATGGGTTTTTCTGTGGGAGCACCTGAATAATGGAAGAAAGAAGTCTGCCTGGCATCCATCACCAGGATTTTAAGTACAGTGGAACTTCTACCTACGACCATAATCCGTTCCGGATGTCTGTCTGGAGGTCGAAATGGGTTGCTGGGAGAGGTGCCGTTGTGCGCAGGTGGTGATTTCCCACTCCTGCGCATGTGCGAACTTCGCTCTTGCACATGCGCGAACGGCGGCAAACCCAATGGTTACTTCTGGGTTTGCTGTGGATGTTGGCCGAAATGGATGCAAGCAGAGGTGGACGTAATTGGTTTGACTGTAGTTGATAAAAACTGGCCCTTCTGAGACCTTTGAGTTGTATCCGACTCAAGAATGAATGAACTGACATGAATGGAATTAATTAAGTAATGACAAGCTTCAGTCAATTGATTTCAATGAGTCCACTCTGAGCATGACATCAGGTGCAATACTAACCCCCTTTATGCTAGGCCATTCTGAAGTCGGGGAGGGACTAAGATGCTGTGGGGTCCATTACATCATGGCTGCCATACTGCTGCATACAGACCTATGGGTGATTTCACCTGTTTTAGTTTGTTGGTTTAGTTAAGATTTTGGTACTACTTTACTTGTACTTTTATAATGCTTGGCTTAATGTTTTTAACTATATGTTGTAAGATGCTATGTGGGATTTGGTGACAGTAGGCTATGGGTCCAACAACAAATAAATAACAGTTGAACTAACAGCTATGATTTACTTGTTCTCTACAGTAAATTTGGGAGACCTCTGGCCCTCCAGATGTTGCTGAACTGCAACTCCCATTATCTCTAGCCATTGGGCCAAACTTGCTGGGACTGGTGGGAGTTAATAGTTCAGCTACACTGGAGGGACAAAGGTTCACCATGCCTGCTCTGTACAAGCAGGTGCCTTCCCTTTGTTGGTTTCCACAAGGATTCTTTTTGCAATTGTTAATCAATTAGAGACCATTGAGCAATGTGGTCAGATTAAGGGATGGAAGCTTCTTTTGGGACCCAAGTTGGAAAATCTCACATGTCTCTCTCTCCCCGCTTGGCAGTAAAAATGCAACAACAACAACAACAACAACAACAATGACATTCAAAGCTAACAATTTGCTACCTTTTCATTTAGGGAACCCATTCTTAAATTTGTGACAGAATAGAATCCTTGTATTGATTTTTTGGAAAACAATGTACCAAACTGAAATTAAAACTCATTGCACCTGCTTTATTACTTGTACAAACCAGGTTCCCCTTTTTGTTTTGCATTCAGCAAAATGTATTTACAACAGTAACACAGTTGTATTTACAGTTTAATTGTTTTGGGGCTTGGGATGGGTTTTTATTTTGCCAACTGCCCTGGGAATATGACCAAACAGCAGCATAAAAACATGACAAATTCATAAAAATAAACTTCGTACATCAATTGTGTATGAATTGTATTTGATATATGAATAGTTTTATTCCTTCTTATTCTGTAGCATTTCTTCCTGGATTGGTATATAAATATATCAAGCCTTAAGACAAAGAAATAACCATAGAAGAAGAAAGGATGGGAGAACGATGCTCCGTAATGTATGCGGGACCAAGGCTGTTTGTTATAAGGACAGAATGTAATACCGGGAATGGATTATGTCTGACTGCGACTGCATGTGAATAATTTGGGGGTGACTCACTGCCCATTAGTCAAAGCTCCACGGGGCCTCTCTTGCACACACAAAGACCTCCACGTGCGCAGGAGCAGCTAGTTTTCTTCAACGGCAGAGAATGCTCCACACATATGTCATTCCCATTTAATATGGGCACATCCTTGTAAGTGCCAGGGTAATATTATTTAAAGGAATAAGCATGCCACTTCCTACAACTCTCCCTTCCACTTCTGAATCTTTTGTATGTAGAGAATGTGAAATGTGCTAAATTCATAAAATGGGCAAATGGTCCTAGAACAATAATTTTTAAATCATTACTGTCATCACTTTATTTTTTATTTTAAATTATGACCTCCCTATCACTATGGTCAAGAGGATTCATTCTTAAGGTGGCTGTGCCTAGCTTTTGTATCTAATAACGATCCTGATTTAGCTGCCAGCGTTACCTCATCATCCTTAGGCTTTGGTGGTCGTATTGTCCTGAGAGCAGCAGGTGGCAAGGGCAAAGTGGCCACTTTCTTTGGTTTAGATAAAGAGTTGCTTGGCAAAGTAGGCAGTGGTTTGGTGACAGGCCAAGGCTTCTGTGGACTAGGTCGCTTGTTGTCTGTAAACGAGAAAAAAAAATCCAGTAAGAATCCTCAACTTTCAAAAGGGTGCCTCCATCCCCTTCCATTTTGATCTAGTCTACTTACAGACTGAGATCGGTTTCAGATTTGCGACTGATGTACAGGGAACAGGACATGTAACTGACCTGAGGTACGTTAAACCATAGTTAAAAACAATGGTTTAATGTGAATGAACAGCATGCTGCTGAAACTATGGGCACGTCACTCCTCTCCCACTCCTGCTGTGCTGTCTGGCTAGATGTGACATCTGAACATGGGCTTGTGGTTTGTTTTTACAAAACAAACCATAAGCCTGGGTTGAGTTGACATGCCAAGCCAGACCATGGCTTGTTTTCTAATAGCATTGCAGGAGTGGTTTCAGCAGTGCATACTAGCGTGCTGCTCATACACATTAAACTGTAGCTTATTTCTATTATGGTTTAGTGCGACTTCAAAACAAGTTCAGTATATTGTGCTCTCTGGTTCTCTGCATCTCTGTCAGATTTAAGAAGCAGCAGACTGTACAAGAATATGTCTATTCCCCCACCCACCCTGCACAGTTACACATCCAAAACTACTTTGAATATGACATACTTATCACGACTGGATCAACAGTCAAAGTCACTTGTGCTTGAAACCCTCCCTAAGATCCCAGCCAAAAAAAAAACACTTCTGGGGAATGACATAAAATGCATTGTTTGAAAACTGGGTGCTGTAAATACCTCCTACCCTCGACTCCCCGGCAACGAAATGGGAAGTCATAAAAATCATCCTGGAAAGGATCACTTTTGATAAAACAGCACCACTGAAAGAACTGAGCATCAGCTTGCATAAGCAATTAAAAACAAAAATAAAATAAAGCTTTTTTGTTTTATAACAAGCTATATTTATTTTCAACCCCTTCATTGTTTGGACACGAACTTCATAATTGGGGAGTTGGGATAATATTGTGGACCTTTCTATGGCTGGCATTTTAAAAACAAATTGCAGATGTGGGGAGCCTGGTCTGGACTCCCTCTGCCCCTATTGGTCCAGATTGCCCCTGAAATGGACTTTTAAAAAGTCACTCGTGCCAATTTTGTGAATGGTGTCATGTGCAGCTCAGCTCTGAGTTCTGTTATAATTTAATTTTCCACCTCACAGAAAAGCACCCAGTGAACTACCCTAGACTTGTGTGTGCCATTAAAAGGGTGGGGGAGCGGTATTGTAACCTCAGCCGACAATTAGAAACTACAACTACAAAGGGATTGTGGCCTTTAAACTACAACTACAAAGGGATTGTGGACTTTAAAGGCCAACCTACTTACTGTGGCATGAGCTTTCATGGACTCAAGCCCACTTCGGCAGATACATAAACGAAACAATTGTAAAGTGGGAGTTAGGAATGCAGGAAGATCATCCTACTGAGGCTCAGCCCTGATTAGGAGACTGGGGAAACAGGGTGTGACCACCATTTAAATCCCTTCTGCTTCCTTCAAATTCTTTTTTTTAATAAGAATTTATTGATTTTTACAACAAACAAATAAAACACCCACATTAACCCAACACCTAACTGAAAATAGACAAATACATATACACCAATAATTCTTCTTCTTATATCATCAAAAAAAGATCTTGATCGAATCTTGGCACAGACTTCCCCTGCCTTTCACCTTCGTTTCTAATACCAAATATTACTTTAATAACATCATATAAAGAATTAACACCTAATCTTGTTTTATAACATGCAAAAATTTAACAAAACTAACTTAACAAAAATTTAATCATATTATAACTTCATATTAATTCCACACACAATTCTAGTTCTTAACACATTATTCTCAATATAAATCACAGCTTCCTTCAAATTCTATGCCATTCATTATGTTCTGGAATAGGAAATCAGGTGCATAGAACGAAGCATAAAGATTACCTGCATAGTCTCCTCCAGCACATGTGAAGGCTGCTGGAATCTTCTTTTCCTGCTCGCTTGGAGGGGGCTCATAGCTGTCATCAGGGTTTTCTTCAGTGGGAACCACATACATCTCAGGATCAGAATGGTCATCAGGGTTCTCATAATCACTATCCTAAAAAATAATAATAGGGCATCATTCATTTTCTTAGAACCTTGTAAGATGCAACTCTTAGAGAGAATACATGTGTTGGGTTGAGATATGCCATAGTATCGTTTATTTTTAACACCAGCCCAAAATGTAAACAGCTACCCCAGTCTTTTAATTCTGTGTTTACATGAACACGATTAGTCCCCTGTGATGTATAATGATTACCTGTAGATGTGAATGGGCTGCCAGAGACTAGTCACAACATGAGAACATTCCCCAGCACTCAATAAACAACTTGGATGCAATATTTTTTGGGACAATAGGCCACCTTCTGAGAGCTGCATAGCAGTGGTGGGCAGGGGCAGTTGCAAAATTGGGCTAAGCAAAGAATGGGACATTCACATGCCTAAGTTACATTCCAGCTATGCAAAGTCAGAGGCTTCTATGCACAAACACCTCCATTCTCCTTCCAGGCCAGAAACTTTACCACGGTTGAAGGACCCATTCCAGTCAAGGAAGAAGGGTGTGTGTGGCTTGTGGGTGTTTTGCTTGAGGACAGTCCCAAGGTCCAAATGGAAAGACTTGGAGGTCCACATTTGGACCATGGGCCTGATGTTCCCCACCCTGGGTGCAGAGGAACAGAGCCATGCAGGTGTGGTTTTCAGGGGAAACAAGACAAAAAATGATTCGAATAGAGGACAGTGATTTTTTTTTTGCTGGTAGTACACTCAGTGGGTGTTTATGCCCTGTGGCAAATCCCAATGGTGGCCAGTGAAGCGGGGTGACAGTACTAAATAGCAGACCAAGGGTCCAGGGTCCCTTTGTCCTTATCAGCATTTCTCATGCAGTGGTGCTGGAAGAAACGGGTGGTGAGATCAGAACTACATAGGTCAGGAATAGGGAACCCGTGACCCTTCGGATGTTATTGGACTCCCAACTCTAGTTCTGATCTTAGTGACAACTTCTTATTATCCAGACACAAGACCACTGCTGTGAGCATTTTGGTAGTAATGCAAGACACACACACACACACACACACACACACACAATCTCCAGCTCTTCAAGAGTGTGACTAGAAGACTGATAATATCATTTATATAAATGGAAGCAAAAATAGATGGTTTGGAGTCAAAAATTCCACAACTCAGATTTATAGTTATTTAGGTGTTATGGTGGAAGTGTGATGAATATACTTACAAATTCATCTGACCACTGTTCCTCTTCCTCTGCGTAAAAACAAATAAAATTAATTTGCTAGCCTTTGAAGAGCATGCAAGATGTCAAATACTTCCTTCTTGCAAAACTCTGTCTACAAAATGCTCCTAACTGAGGTGTTCATACAGCTAGCTAATACTTTAACTTAGATTTACGGTAGTGAAATGAACTGGTACTCGAGGACACAATTCGATAACCATGTGCTACAATGTACAGCATTTGCATTTTATGGCAAAGGGGAAAAGCTTCTCCCCTTTGTTTATCTTCTTGGCCACTTCTCACAGGCTGTCAGATGCCATGACATTTGCAGCTATCGTTTTTCCCAGTGGAAGCCAGCATGCCTGACCATCCATCCCCAATAGCTGTATGCTAGCCAGTCTGCAACACAGATTTCCTATCCTTTGCCTGCAAACCATTTGCATGAGACATTAATACAATCTTCTTATAGGAAAGAGACACATGCAGGCATCCCTCTTCTTGAAGAAAGTCAGCATCTCTGTTGAAACGGGAACCAAGAAAGAGAGGAAACATCTTGCAAAATGTTACCCAGGAAGTCTGAGGCCAAGGCACTGTGTATAATGGGCGTCCAAAATTGCTCTTTCTTAAATCACAGCCTCCGATGCCTAAATGTAGTACAGTACTACTTTTCTCCTCAGCCTTCCTAAATACCATTCTGAAAGCTAGCAAAGGGTTATGTTTCATCAGGTACTTCTTATGGTTTGATCTTTTAGCTGAGGTAGCTTTTCTGCGGCCAGCCTTTTCACATCTAATAGCCGAGAGAATGATTCAAATTTCTTTATAGGGATGCAGTGTTCACATTAGCTACCTGACACTTATGATCAACTATTCAATGAAGTCATTAAGTGCCCATTTAACCATTACCCTAGCCATGTCGGAACCACTTCTGTGAGTGGTTTCCATGTAGCTAAGATAACTTTTAATTAACACAACCATCAGGGAATGGGCACCCCCAGGGCAAGATACATGTGACTTGCCCCTCACCTTCCTTTATAAGCCCCAAACTCCCTAAACTGTGGTTGGTATCAACCACAGGACTTAATTAACAGTTAATAAACAGTTTCATGCTCATACCTCCATAATCTACTGGTGGCACACTTGGTGGTGGTTTATTTGTTAGCCTGTGAAAAATACAAAAGTATTATATTACACTTCCAAACCATTAAATAATAGTTGCACAGCAACAAATCACTTGGCGAAAACGAATTATAACAAAAAGCTGGTGACAAAAGACGACGACAAAGACACTTAGCAAGAGGTGCATGAAGATGCAAAGGAATCTATGGCTTGCGATACTTCTGGGAAAAGAATGCATGTAATGAACATGAATATTTTTGCAGGAAAAGACAACGGACAGACAATTAAGGATGTGAGAAATGCAGGTTGTTAGTTATAAAACTATCCAATACAACATTTAGAATGCTAAATAGTGAAATGTCCTTTTAATCTGCAAATTGTAGGTTTGAATGCATCCAGTATTTCTTGTCTGTTTGGAATCAGAATCTGATTCTGCATCTCAATATTGGTTTCTAGCTTCTTTGTTTGAAAACAAGTTCCTTTCTTCTTTGCTAATCAAAATTTCAGTTTGTTTTTCACAGGGTCTAGGGACCAGTTCTGATCCTGACCAGCTTAAGAGGAGCTCCTGATGAATGCAAATCTAAGCAGAGCTGGGTTCTCAGATCATGGAGATTCTTAAGCTGTTTTAGCTGGGATGATCCTAGTTATGTGGATGGGAGTTTTCGAAGACATGTCCAATCTGATTTTGAATTTGCAGCATCTGAAAGATACAATGTAAGCCAGGCATGGGGAACCTGTAGCCTCCCATATGTTGTTAGACTACAATTCCCATCATTCCTGATTATTAGCCATGCTGTCTGGGGCTGATGCAAGTTGGAGTCCAACAACCATCTCGAGGGCCACATGACCCCCAGCACTGTTTAAAAGCCATGCATCTTTTAGAAAGTGTTTAAAAGTTGTTTACAATTATTGCTGTGTCTACTTATTCATCCCTATACTGTTTAGAATTTTAATTTTATCAGTGCACATTTAAATACAAACTGAAACGAATGTCTCCCTCATCCCTACTTCTGAGTGGGCATGTAGAGGATAGCATTGTTAATCATTCAAAATCAGACGGAGGTCTGCTCAATTGTGGCTGATTCTCAGCCTCCCATGCCCTATCCCATGCTTCCTAACCCTCCAATGAGGCTTTTTTTGTTCTTGTGACCACAGTAGTGAGTAGAATTTAGGAAACATTTCTTCCTGTGTGCTTCCTTAAGGCAATTTATCTTAGAATCCAAGCCAATGAAGTTAACCATAGCTGGCATGCTTAAAAGGGATGAGTTTATCTTTGATCACAGTATATTTCTCTGTTTTTCAGGTTGGCAATAGATGTCTTTTCCGAATGGGGCTGGCCTGAAGTATGACATGGTTGTATGAATTATTTGTGGGTTTAACTAAACAAAATGGATTCCAACTTCTACAGGCCTGAGCTGTTAGCGGATTTCACAAAATACCTGTAGATGCCATAAATCATTTATAATAATAATAATAATTTATTACTTATACCCCGCCCATCTGGCTGGGTTCCCCAGCCACTCTGGGAGGCTTCCAACAAGAGATTAAAAATACATTAAAACATCAGTCATTAAAAACTTCCCTAAACAGGGCTGCCTTCCTTTGATACAGTTACAGGGCTATAAGGAGTTGTGGCCAATTGGAATTTCCTGCAGCAGCTATCCACATCAAACACATGCTTAAACATGCTTTTGAACACTATGTGTTACATTTTTAGCATGCATCACACAGGTAAGTGCTGGAAAAACAACCCATGGGATGGTCCAGTGGTGGAATGGATGTTCAAGTTTGCTCTGCCTATGTACTTTTAGGAAAAAAGAAAATTAAGAGGCTGATGGTTTGGGGACTCGATAGGAGAGAGAAGGCTCTGCTTCTACAAGTAAACCCTGGCAAAAAACACAAAAACATTACACTGAAAGCAGGCAACAAGACTTCATGCTGAACAACCAAAACTTGTGCAATTCTCAATCGCCATACCGATCCCATGTATTTTTTCCAGTTTTGCAAATTATGGCCATTTGTTCATTTTGGAACCTAAATATCAAAAGAGAGAAGAAAAGACAAACGTTTCTCAAGCAGGTTAGGTCTGTCAGTTTGTGAAAGCTGTAACTCTCGTACTTGCAAATGGAACGAAACCACAAATGCACACTACTGGTATTTCTGTAGCATCACCTAGAGAGTCTTTGACAGTATGAGTTCCACATGTGCATTTGGAAGACGTATCTAGTTGCTTCGACCCAATAGCTGCTAAAGAAATCACTCAGCTGCATTTTTATGTCCTGTGAGTTTTGGTTGTTCAGATTGGTGAACCTGCTGCTAGAGAAAGCTCGTGTGTGTGTGTGTGTGTGTGTGTGTGTGTGTTTGTGTGTATTGCTTTAATATGTGTGCATCTGGTAAGCAGTCAATGGAACGGAACCATTTACAGCTCAAGTAACCTTGCTCAACTGGTTTGGGGATCACAGGCATTATAACATTTACAAGCTTGACCATTAAGCAGGGCTGTGGAACCTGTGGCCCTCCAGACGTTGTCAGACTCTGTGATCAGCCGCAACCAGCATGAACAATGCTCGGCGATGAGCTGTAGTCTTGCAACATCTGGGAGGATCATGCTCTCAACCCCTGCTATTAAGAACAGTATTGCTGATGGACTAGGGGAAAAGAAACCAGTCAGGCCTGCTCTTTTATCTGTTAATAGCACCAAACAGCAAGCGATACTGATATCTGCAGATCAAGCCACGGAGTGGGGTCCTGCAGAAAAAGTTTGCAACCCTCATAATAAAATTTCACAATAGTTATCAGGCTGATAACAAACCTGGTGAACGATAAACCCCTACGGTTTTCTTTGCAACAAGTAGTACAACGAAGCCTCTGTCTGTAGGTGAGAGAACATGACTGATGTTCCTTTATTATTATTATCATCATCATCACAAGGTTTAGAGGCCTAGATATTCCGCCATAAACCCCACTAGTTCCCCATTTTAGTTCAGTTATGCTACAATTTATGGGCCTCCTTTCAGTATTGCTTCCCCTTTCGCGTTATGCTTCAATTCATTTCCTTGACTGCACAGTCAGCATGCAAAATGTAGCTATTTTCACTGATATCATTTCCCATTGTGGGAGGGTCAAAAGATGGTGACCCGGTTCTCGTACTCCAAAGTAGCTTTGCTTTTACAGTAAAACTGTCCTCCCCCCCCTTTTTTAAGAAAATAAAAAAGGAAGTCATGTATTTGTCAAATGTGGTGTGTTCGGTCATGCATGCTCCTGTAATCCAGTTTGCCCATGTGCAAGGTTACTCATGTGGTGTTTGGAAAGTGCTTTCAAAACCAGGCTTCTGCTAACAGAGAAACGGCCAAGCCCATCAGTACGACTTCAAAGACGTCTACACTTCTGCACAGAAAAGAAAGTTACACCAAGTGCGTTTTCTCTCATCACTTTAGCATTGTGATTTATTTAATGATGATCATTCTTATCCTGCTCTTTCTCTCTCTAAGGAGGGTCAGAGCAGAGTCAATTAGAGACAGTAAAACAGTATGAACACAACAGGAACCAACAACAAAACTCACAGCAGTCAAAATATCAGAAGTCTGATTAAATACAGCCATATGGATCTCCTAGAGGGGATCTGTTTTTAGCAGAACCCTCAGAGAGCACTCTCAGCAAACTACAGTTCCCAGGATTCTTTGGGTGTGTGATGGCTGTTAAAGTGGTATAAGATTTCTTTAAATGTAAGATGTGGATGTTGCAGCAGCTCTGAATGGGAGACTTAGTATACCTCCTTCTTGCCCTGCATGTGAGCAAAACTAGCTGCTTGTTCTTGGTAACAGATTGTAGGACTAATTTTTTTTTTTTTTTTGCCCACAGCTATCTGTGACGGATTGGCCCTAGGGTGGAGGAGTTATGACATCCCAGCACAGAAAAAATTAAGACACCTTCGTCTTGACAGACAGTTCATACTCTGGGGGCGGGACGATCCCCGGTTTAAAAGGAGGGAACGGCAGTTTTGGCAGTTGAGAAGAGGGAGGGTGTGTGTGGAGACAGGGAGAAGAGGGGTGTGGGGCCAGGATAGTGGTGGTTAGGCTAGGATAGGATGAAGATTAGTCAGTTGTACTGAAAGAGTTTATATTCTAGATGTAACTAAGCTGATGAACTATTGAAATACGCGAAACATGATGTTCTGAAATAAATAAAGACTTGTTTTTGTTGAGCCAAGAGAAAAGAGGCATTTATTTGGTCCAGCCATATATGGGTGCTCATGAGGAGGTGAACTCAGGGAAAAGGCAAAACTGACCTGCAGGATGATAGTTTGTGTCTTGGAGTTTCACTCAGGAGGGGCAAAAGGGCAGAAACCTCGGTAAGGCTACACACGTTACTAAAAGGGTTTAGCTAACTGATGCAGTGGGGGGAATCTAATGAGAGAGAGAGCCCCAGAACTGATAGAGCTGAGAGGTATTCTCAACCCAGGAGCCCAGAGCAATATATATATAAAAACAGGCCACGACAGCTGGATAAGAGAACCCCGTTACTAAGATATCCCTAGTTATTGTAAAAGGGGATTATCCACACAGACGGACCTCAAGAATCGAGGTGGGGGTGGATAGAAATAGTGACCCCGAACACCTCAGAAATAATACACTTAGTAACAGAGGGGTAGCTGCTTGTTCTTGGTAACAGATTGTGGGACTAATTAATTTTATTTTTTTTTATTTTTTTTGCCCACAGCTATCTATTAATGCCATTAGAGCCAAGGAGAAGCACAAGCATTTTCTGGGGTGGAAGGAAGGTAATAATTGCAGGAGTGATATATGAGCTAATATAAAAGGAGTCTAGCTCCAGAGTGCCTTTCTGTAGGCATCTATATTTAGATGCCTACAGTGTTTTAAGGATAAATACAGTTAAGCGCACGCACACAGCAGTTGTGGCAGGGGCAAATTGGCGCTCTCTCTCTCCCTGAAGAAAAAAAATTGCTGCAAGCTCTTTGAAGGAGGGAGAACAACCTTGTTGATTTGGTTTATCAGGTTTGTTGCAACAGAAGTTGTTGAGACATGTTGCTATCATGCCATTGTAATACAAAGATACCAGTTTAAACACAGTTGTTGAAAGTGCTTGTCTAATAGGAGGACAATACATAACAGCTGGGCACTTTGAAATGAATCCACTGTAGGTCATTTAATGGAATTATTTTCAAGGTGGGCTGCATTCTACTTCTATTTCTCCTTCACCTCATAGAATTGTAAAGTTGGAAGAGACCCCAAGGGTTATCCAGCCCAGCCCCCTACAATGCAGGAATCCAAGCTAAAAAATTACTGACAGATGGCCATCCAACCTCCGTTTAAAAACCTCCAACGACAGACAGTTCATCACCTACAGAGATCACCTACAGAGG
This sequence comes from Lacerta agilis, assembly GCF_009819535.1. Taxonomy (NCBI): domain Eukaryota; kingdom Metazoa; phylum Chordata; class Lepidosauria; order Squamata; family Lacertidae; genus Lacerta; species Lacerta agilis. Next base: position 34,770,894 of record NC_046316.1, read on the forward strand.
TAATCTCTGTAGAACAGCTCTGGAGCAGCAGGTCACGAGGAGATATGCTTCCTAACCATGAGCATTTCACAAGGCAGAGGAGCAATAACAGTTCTCCTACTGAGGCTACTGAGGCTGAGACCATTCATGATGTAACTTTCAGCCTGCTTTTGACACACACCTGAGTTTCTGCCTCGTCTTTTGCAGGCTCATTCAGATAAAGAAGAGGCCGTAATTCTTAATCAGTTGCATTTGCAAGTAAACGTCAATGAGGTAGACCATCTGAAGCTTACATACACCTAGGAACAGTGGTGAGATGTCACTGAGAAACATCTGAAGAGAACTCTTCAGCTGACATTTGTGCAGATGGTATGTATACTGCAGGTGAGACCAAGGAGGCACCATGCATTCCACCAGCACATGTTTGATGTTTGCACCAGTTGCCCATGTTACCAGGTCACATTAAAGGATCTTGTGTCAATTAACAAGGCCCATAACAACTTGGGTGATGGTTACTTTAAGGATCACCTTGGGGAAGTCTCTGTTAAGGATCTCCTATGGGTCAGGTCCATGGTTTGTATTCACCAGGAGCTGCTCATTCAGCATCATGGAGATGATACTGTGAAGCTCCCCTCCCCTGCCTGAGATGAGACAGGCTCTCTCTCTGCTGGACTTCAGATGCTTGATGGAGACCTTTCTATTTCAGCAGACATTTTAAGGAAGTCATTTACGGAACTTAGGTTGTCTACCTTTGGTTTTGTGATAGCACTTTATTATTTTGACTGATGATTGTTTTACGGCTTGTTGGGTAAACTGCTTTGTTATGACAAAATAAAAAATAAATAAATTCCTTCCAGTAGCACCTTAGAGACCAACTAAGTTTGTTCTTGGTATGAGCTTTCTGAAGAAGTGTGCATGCACACGAAAGCTCATACCAAGAACAAACTTGGTCTCTAAGGTGCTACTGGAAGGAATTTTTTTTTTAAAAAATTGTTTTGACTATGGCAGACCAACACAGCTACCTACCTGTACCTGCTTTGTTATGGCCATCTATGCATATCCTCCAACACAACACTGCCCAAATCCAGGACACAATCTTCCAGGTTCAAAATGGTGCATGTGTCATATAATGACTGCATTTTCCAGAGTAGTTTAACAACCAATCACAGGGAACTCTGGGAATTGTAGCTCTCTGAGGGGAATAAGGGGTCTCCTTACAACTCTCAGTACCCTTAACAGACTACAGAGCCCACAACTCCTTGGAGAAAGAAGAAGAAGAAGAAGAAGAAGAAGAGTTTGGATTTGATATCCCACTTTATCTAAGGAGTCTCAAAGCGGCTAACATTCTCCTTTCCCTTCCTCCCCCACAACAAACACTCTGTGAGGTGAGTGAGGTTGAGAGACTTCAGAGAAGTGTGACTAGCCCAACGTCACCCAGCAGCTGCATGTGGAGGAGCGGAGACATGAACCCGGTTCACCAGATTACAAGTCCATTGCTCTTAACCACTACACCACACTGGCTCTCATGCTTAAAGTGTTATTATAGTGCTCTAAATGTATGGAGTGAATGCAGCCTAATATACATACTGTTATTAAGAAAACAATTTAGAACTGTTTGTTATGAACAAAACTGAGAATTTCAAAATGCTCAGTTGGGCATCTGAAGCATTCCATTTAATGCACACTTATTTGGGAGTAAACCCCCTTGAACATGCTGGGACCTACTTCTGAGTAGGCATGAACAGGCTTCTGCTGAACATATATCAAAAATAGGCACTAAAATGAGTAAAACATTCAATCATGTAAATTACGGATGTACATAGCTTACTTTTTGAACTTGCTCATTATTCCGCTGTCATTTTTCTTGATATCATGTACTATCTTTTGAAGTTGCCTGTAGAAAATAAAGCATGGACATCTTTCATCATGGCTGTGTTATTAATAGAACAAGAAGGTGTATAACAACATATACAACTAGACACTTCAAAAGCCCCATATTTGCTGTCATATGTTCCTTTTTTTCATGCCACTTCTTTCTTTCACTCTTTTTCTTGGTGGAAGTGTTAATTCTTCTCAGAAGCTGTTGGTAAACCCAGCATCTGTTGAGGAAAACCTCATCAAAGTGTTCTGTAGCAAGGCAATCTAAAATAAGCATCCAAAGTGCTACAGTGCAAATCCTCTCATTGTCCTGATGAAAATGATTCAATCAGTTTATTGAGCAGCTTCTCAGAAGGTGAATCTATGGCATTCCTTTTTTGGGAATCTTTGGCATTTTTTAGTTTACAAGAGGTTTCTAAATACATTTTTTAAATATTGCAAACTTTAAGAGATTTAGGTCATGAGGACAATTGCCTTCCCCACTGTTGCTTCTCAGCAACTGGTCCTGGAGGCAGTATATAGCCATCATGGGCATCATCAATGATCTGTCCAAATCCGCTTTCAAAGCCATTTAAATTGGTGACCATCACCACATCTTGGGATAGCAAATACCAATGTTGATCTATCCCTAGTATGAAGTACATCCTTTCGTCTGTCCTGAATCTTTCACTGTTCAACTTCATTGGATAAACCAGATTCTAGTATTATGCGAGAGAGAGTGCACACACTCTTCTCTCTATCTGGTCTCTCCTGGTACCATGTATAATTTTATTAACCCAAGTCAGTTAACTAGTGGAAAGGAAGATTTCAACTAAAAGACCTTTGGTAGGCTCAAGACACCTTTTCCAGAACCTGATCTGTCCTGCAAAAGAACATGCAATAATAATGAATCCCCTCCCATGTCATCATGCCTTTTTTGAGCATCCTTTCAGAATTAAGAGCATCCTTGCAGTATTAGGAATTAGAGGTGGGGAGCCTGTGGTCTGCCAAATATTGTTGGACTCCAACTTCCATCAGCCACACCCAGCATGGCCAGTGCTCAAGGTGATGGAAGTTGCAATACTAGAGGACCACATATTCCCCATCTCTAAGCCAGACATTGAACCATTTGATTTGCAGATGTTAGGCAAAGGTAAAAGGTAAAGGACCCCTGGACAGTTAAGTCCAGTCAAAGGAGACTATGGGGTTGTGGCACTCATCTCACTTTCAGGCTGAAGGAGCTGGCATTTGTCCACAGACAGCTTTCTGGGTCATGAGGCCAGCATGACAAAACCGCTTCTGGTACAATGGAACACAGTGACAGAAATCAGAGTGCCCAGAAATGCAGTTTACCTTCCCGCTATTTATCTACTTATACTGGTGTGCTTTCGAACTGCTAGGTTGGCAGAAGCTGGGACAGAGCAACGGGAGCTCACTCCACAACAGGGATTCGAACCACTAACCTTCTGATCAGCAAGCCCAAGAGACTCAGTGGTTTAGACCACAGCACCCCCCCCCCCCCGCAATCCCCAACTGTGCGGATGTTATCAAGTGCTAAAGCTTATACCCATGCCATGAGCAACTTTATTTGCTAATTCTTGTACATCAAGTTGATGTTAAGTTGATGTCACCAGTTTACAGTTTTAGCTCCTATGGTCTTGGAAAACGAGTTAACCCTAGTATTGCTCCTATACTGAGGGGTAGAAGAGACATATTTCACCTCTACCTCACTGTTGTGGAAAGGGAGTCAAAGAGCTTGTTCCCATTTAGTCAATATTATTTCATTGGAACTGGACTGTACTCAGGCAATGACATAGTAATTACCACTCAGCTAGTCTTTGTTTTGGTAGGCATGGCTTTTAGTTTTGTATAAACAGCTGTGCAGGTGAAACAGAAATTAAAGAAAGAGAGAGGGTTATAGTTTCTGAGCAATGAATGGATCTCACCAGCTCCAGACAAATTGTAAAAATCCACTGGAAGTTAGGAATGCTCCCACAGTTTATTTCAATGAGACAGGTAAAACAAATAGTAACTCTCTAATCAGGATGTGTTCACTCAAAAGGGGGTATCAGACTGGTTTCTCAGCATTATTTCCAACCTCAAAAAATAACTTAGGACAGAGAAATCTTGTTGTTGGTTCTAAAATTGTCAAAGTCAAATACAAATGCTATCAATCCAATAAGGAAAGTAATGCCATTCAAATGTAGCATTGTTCAGTCGGTGACTTAATTCTGCTACCCTTTCCCTCTCAACTGCAAGATGGCAAGTGTCTGAGATGCCAGTACCAACCAGGTGATCCATGGATTAGGTACACAGTCAATTTCCACTTGCACTGATTTATGTATCTATGCAAAGGTCAGTAGGGAGTAGGTATCCAACTAATGTGTTCTGTCAGGGCAAAGGATTTCCACTTGCACAATCTGATCAGCAACTGTGAGAACAGCATGCTAGAATCCTGTTAACAGATTTAGGAGGTGTACAAGGGGAGGGCAAAGTTCTGTTGCACAAGTAGAAATTCTTGAGTTGATGGAATGTGTCACTTAACGCTACTCTGTATACAATCCATTGCTCCCCCCCTCCATAGTTATAAATTAGGAACTTGCTTCTTTTTTCTTTTAAAAAGGTCTAAGTGGAATTACCCACCCCATCCCCAAATATTTTGCAGATATTTGCAAAGATTAAGTCAATAATGGATATTGTAAATATATATTTCTTATTATATTTATTTACTTATTACATATCTTTATCTATTGCTTAATACCAAAACAGTCTCTAAATGATTTACTAAAAACAATACGTATATAAAAACAAATAATGAGACTGGCAAACCACAGCGCTAAATAAAACGACAAAAGCAAAAAGATAGCAGCTGATTTGGAAAAACGTTTTAAGAGTCAAGGACCCCTTGGCCCTCTTCACCCTGCCATTTGCCAAGGCACATCCTGACTCACAATATACTAACTTCTATATTGTTAGGATAGAAATCACGAGTTTTAGTACACAGGAAGGTGCCTTATACCAGAGCCAAGCTATTTTATCCATTTACCTTAGGACTGTCTACTGTGATTGGCAGTAGCTCTCCGGGGACTCAGCAGAGATCTCCCCAGTCATCTGTAACTTCATGCTTTTATGCTGAAAATGGCAGGGTTTGCCCCAGAACCTTCTGCATGCAAATCATGTGCTCTACCATCAGGGCCATCCCTAACATTGGAAAGTTAGGCAACTGCTTCAGACGGCAGATGCAGAACTGCCCTGCCCCCCTTAAGCTGTCCTCAGATGCAAAGTAAGAAGTCAGTGTTGAAGTAAGACTCAACTGCCAGCTGAGTATGTGGCTACTGTTTGTGGAAGGGGAAGGGTGACATCTTGCCCATTGCTTCAGGCCACAAAATGTCTTGGGTGGCCCTGCCTACCACTGAGCTATGGTCTCTGTCCAGAGAACTCTCCTGCATGGTCCCAATCTAGATAAAGCCACTTTTAAATCCTGCTGAAACAAACAGGGCAAATGATTTGTGACTAAATCCCTCTAGTTTTAAGGAACAAATTATACAATGCTAGGCAGTAAGTCCTATGGAGTCAACTTATTTCTGAGTAAACATTCATGGCAATAGGCTGACTAACTTCGGGCTATCACTTGTTTCATTCTCATAAATCAGTCTGTTTTTACTTCCAGTAAGTGTTTTACTCCTGAAAGGTTTGGCATTTTTAAGTGCAGTACTCAAGAACAAAAATTGTGAGATCATGTTTTGGAGCAACGTGCACAGCATATGCACACTTGACAATGATCTTTCACTCTTAGCTACAAACAACGTGGATGTAGGATGAACTCCTTTCTGTGGAAAGAGCTAAAGGGTTTCTTAGAGCTGCATGTGACAGCGGCCAGACCCCAGGAATGGCTTTGACTGGCCAGCTAAACCAGGTGAGGGTAACTGATGGATCTCAAGCCCTCAGTGAGTTAGGGACTTCCTTTGCATGCGATGACAGGTTCCAGCAGATTGAGCGGACGAGACCAATAGTGGGTCCAATAGTCAAGAAGGAGGTTTCTGCACATGCTGTAGAGGGAACTGAGGAGCAGATGGAGCTCATCAACCTGGGAAGGTAGCCCTCCTAGAAGGAAAACTCTGATCCTGAACCTCCATTGCCTTGGGGAAGAGAAAAAGGCTAAGGAATAAACCTTAGTGGAGTCCCTAAGATGGTTGGATGGTGCCTTGTACATCACCTTCCACCAACTCCTGCAGCCAAGCTGGTGCCAAATGTATTGCTCTGCTTTGGACCACATCAGGGAGGCCAAGAGGGAGATCCTGTCATCTGGGCAGCCCAGACTCTCCATACATACTGCCCAAGCTTGTACCCTAGAGAGGTCACTTGGGTGTTGCTAATGCAGTGGTTTGACTTCACCCCTGGAAGCACACTGCATTGTCTCTCAAGGCAGACAGATGCCAATAAATGTCGCGTACAAAAAAAGAAGGCCCAACATACAAAAGCCCAAGCATGGGAGGGAAGCACTCATACCCACGGTGGACTCATGATAACTGTGGTATCAGTGTATGGTGTTCAACCCATGGGTCAGATTTCCCCATCTGAAAAGTTTATACAGGAAAAGCAGCTACCTCTCATGGGGACGTGAATGACAGCTATAATGATGTCCCACAAAATGTGAGATACACTTGCTTCCCCAGAGCCATGCACTTGCTTGCAACCTTTGGAACACCAGCTTTCAACACGGCTCTACTGGATCTTTATTGAAAATCTTGTCACATTTTACAGATTGCCCTTCCCTGCCTCCCTGCTGTGATTTTGTGTGGTTATCTTCATCAAGTGCTTCCGCTTTCCCTTTTATTAAGCGTCCCACTCCTTGAAGGTTCTTCTCTATTTAGAAAAGCCTGGTGGCCAATGACATGTGATTATAACGTCAGCCAGGCCGGGAAACAAGCGTGCAGATAAGGAAGCTGAAATGACAGCCGTCATACAAAACAAACAGATGAGAAGAGGACAAACAGGTTTCTGTTTAGCTTCATAAAAAAGTAGAAGCAGGTGAATCCAAAGTTAAAGACATCCCAGGGTCCATGTTTTGCTGAATGCACCTTTGGGTCCTGAGAAACCTGAGACAATTAACAGTGCAAACCTACCCATGCTTACTCAGAAGTAAGCTCCATTGAATTCAATGGGATATACTCCCAGGTGAGTGTGTCTGGGAGCTGCACTGCACAGCTCCTTTCAAGTTAGAAGTATTGGGAGACTGCATGGGCTATTTGTTACTTTTAAAATGTCCTTCGATCACATACTTATCAGTGAGAGAACTCTTACCAAATCAAACTTTTTTTGTTTGTTAAAGTATGCCAGCTTTAATTAGGAGATGAATTAACTACTGCTTCAGTTGCTTAGTTAATTTATTTTAATTAGTGGAGCTGATATTTAATAGCACACTTTATTTTTGTTGCTGCTTTTTTAAGTCTGGCATTCTACTCCAACAAGAAATGAAAGTACTGTAATATTAACAACCCACTTGTCAGTCACACATCATTGGGGTGTCAGATGATTTGACAGGTGGCTGGCAGGCACTAGGGAACCTACTGCTCCTGAACAGACCAGGATTGACGTTCTGTCCTGCTTCTGCCGGGTTCAGGTGTACAAGAGAACTCTACTGCAGGGAGCTCTATTGCACACTCTTAACTGGGCAGGACTGACCTCCCCTGTCCATCAGCTGATTGGTGGGTGACTCAGGGCTCAGGCCCTCTTTCTAGAGTGTTTCACTTCCCTCCCTGATCAGGGTTATGTCACCTGATTGGCAGGTGAATGTAGTTTCAGAGAAATAGCCTTGTGGGCCAAGACTCATCTATGGGCCCGGGGCAGAAGTTCTCCACTCCTGCACTAAAGCCATTGCTTTGGCCTTGCATGACGCGTGAACCAAGTCATTGTTTCATCAGCATTTGTGTAAAGATGTGCTTCATATTGTTCCTCTATAACACTGTAACAGTGTTCCAGAGGTGTTACAATTATCCTTTTTTTTTTGAGACAAATGGATAAAAATGGTTTAGTAGAAGAATGGTAAAATATGTACAATTTCCAAATATTTCGAAGCTGAGGGTGACGGGGAAATCCTCACTCTTCCCTTCTCCATAAAACAGAAGGAAATTGGTGTGGAAATGGAAATATATGCAGTACTTACTTTCTTGTCAGTTCTAAGCGTACTTTACTACGTTTGGAACCCGAAATGCATTATGTATATCAGAGTACATGGAATTGTACATGTTGGCTATATTTGTTAAATTCAGAAGCATAAACTCTATCAATTGCAACCCAGCACACATTTAGAGTAAGCTACAATGAATGCAGTGGGATTTTCTTCCAAGTAAACATGTATTGAATTACACTGTTAGTTTATTCAAATCATTACAAATATACCCAGATGGAGCATGAAAACTGATGCACCCTGAAGCATCAAAAATATCATGGGGGGAGATGAGGGGAAGGTTAAAACAGTGCTGTAGTAGGGTAGGGTTTTTTTGTTATTGTTTTTAAAAACACACATTTTATTTAGGATATAATGATCCAGAAACAGAAAAAAATACCACCACAAATATCTATATCTCCACAAAATGGGACGATTAAAATGCCAGAAACAATGATTCCTCTTTCAGACTGTCTCCACCTCTTTTTAAGAGAGTTAATGTCTATCTGTAGCCAAGCAGCATAGGATTTGAGTTGTCTTCCATTTAAATCTGGCCCTCCAGATGTTCCACGACTGCAGCTGTCATCATCCCTATCGGCCATGCAGAAGGTTAAGGCTGTCAATGGCCACTAGACATGGTGGGGTCACATATTGCCTTCAGTTACAGAGCCAACATTCCTCTGAATAAATACCAGTTGCTGGAGCATAGGAGTGGAAGAAGAGTGTTTTCTGCTCATGTCCTGCTTTAGGCTTCCCATAGGCACCTGGTTGGCCAATGTGAGAGCAGGATGCTGGCTTGGTCCAGCAGACTGTTCCTCATATGTTCTTACAGCTGGGTCTGATAGGAGCTGGAGTCCCACAATGTCATCTGCAGGGGTTGCAAATTAGCCACCATGAGAATGGAGGGATTTGCAATTACCCAACACTTTATATTGCATCACATAGTTATTATCGTACTTTTCCGTGTATAAGACTAGGTTCTGTTGTTGTTGTTGTTTTACTAAAAAGAATGTTAAAAGGGGGGTAGTCTTATACAAGGGGGCAAGCTCTCCCCATTTTCTTAATTTTGAGTCCCCCAAAATAGGGGGCGTCTTATACGGGGGGCGTGTTATACACGGAAAAATACGATATATTGGTAGTAGAAATCATTATGAGGGAGCACAGTGCAGCTAAAGCAGGGGTAGGCAACCTAAGGCCCGTGGGCCGGATGCGGCACAATAGCCGTCTCAATCCGGCCCACGGGCGGTCCGGGAATCACCATATTTTTACATGGGTAGAATGTGTGCTTTTATTTAAAATGCATCTCTGGGTTATTCGTGGGCCATAGGAATTCGTTCGCCCCCCCCCAATAATAATAGTCCAGCCCACCACATGGTCTGAGGGATGGTGGACCGGCCCACGGCTGAAAAAGGTTGCTGACCCCTGAGCTAAAGGAATACTTGTAAAACCTGCTTTAAAAACTTTATTCTACATAAGGAAAATAGATCATAAGGATGTTTTTCAATTTCTCCCAATTTTTTCTCCATTGGAAAAAATAAAACAAATGCTTGAGGAAAAACAGTCCCCCACATCTTTCTATCCTGGTCCCCGCCCCCATACACACATTATTTCTGTTTCTATTGCTTACTGTGCAGCAGTCATTGCTGCATATAACATGTACACACCTCAACCTGGGCAGAACACCCCCACCTCCCATTTATTCCTGTACATACTATATGGGAAACCAAGCTTTAAAATGCTGGTTGCCAAACAGTTCGCTCCTCATAACGTTTACTGGGAAGTAAGTCCCACTGATTTCATTCTACATAACTGGACCTGAAGCTGTATCTCGAAAGGTGCGTCAAATAATTTCTGTTAAGCATGAGTAGTTCTATTAAAGTGAAGCAGGGTAAAGCATGTTATTAAGGTAGATGAATGCTTGTTTATACAATGAAGTAGCTAGAGCGAAAGCAGAAGATTGTGGCCTGTACGGCTGATTTTCTTTATACCGTCTCTAAGCTATCATTAGACCCGCTCATGGCAATGAATGTCGGCTGCATTGGTGGGATTTTGTTAGCTTCCTTGTTTCTTTAGCTGAAATGTTTTAGGCCAAATGGGTTGTCCTCTTACGATGACCGTCATCCTTTCATGTTTCAAGCCAACTTCCCAGTGCATATTTTAGGAAGTGCATGACCGTAATAATTCTGGGAGTATTTAGGTAGTCAAAATGTTCCCAGTGCTTCTGGGCAATAATGCTGTCTATCTGATTGTGTGGCTATAAAGCCCTGTTCTTATATCTGCTGCACTGAAGGATAAAGCTTAGAGAAGAGAGAGTAGGGACAGGCGGCTGGTCCCACCTGTGAGGTTACATGCTGCCCAGCTCTGCCTCTCTGATCTCTGCCTGTTTGGTTGCATTTCTGCCTGTTGAATGCCTGTTAACGGAACAGAGACTATTGGGGGAAAAGGTCAGTCTCATACACCATCTTCCTTGTAACTTAAACTTCCACCTTACTAGTTTCTGCTATTACAGGTGGGTAGCCGTGTTGGTCTGCCATAGTCGAAACAAAATAGAAAATTCTTTCCAGTAGCACCTTAGAGACCAACTGAGTTTGTGTATCTGAAGAAGTGTGCATGCACACGAAAGCTCATACCAAGAACAAACTCAGTTGGTCTCTAAGGTGCTACTGGAAAGAATTTTCTATTTAGTTTCTGCTATGTTATCCTCAGTTTCTGGAACAGCCAGAAACTCTCTTTAAAATTATTTTCTTTTCTTCTAAATTCCCTCCTACAACTTATTACTTTGGTAGCCTTATTAAAGTGACGTGTTCACTTGTCCAATAAATGTGTGGTCAGGATTGCACCCACTAGTTTTCATGCCAAGCTTTAGTTCTCATGCCAAGCTTGTATGCTCCAGTTGGCACCCCCCCCCCCGTATCCAAAAACGCAATGCAAAAGTTTGCAGGGAAAGAACATTTGTGCATTCCATGTTATCTGGAACCCTGATGATACAAGTGTGCTGTATGTGAGAATGCCAGAGGTGGAGCTAACTGGAGGGCACAATGTCAAGGGCAGGGCTGATCAGTGTGGCCTCACTCCTATAGTCATAGATTTCTAGAGCTGGAAGGGACCTCAAGGGTCAACTGGTCTAACCCCCCACAATGCAGGAATCACAGCTAAATAATCCCAGACAGATGGCCATCTAACCTCTACTTAAAAACCTCCCATGAAGGAGAGTCCACCCACCACCTTCTGAGATCGTCCTTTCCACTGTTGAACAGCGCTTACTGATTAATGTGAGAGCAGATCACCTGAATGTGGAAGGGCCATAGTTAAGTGTAGATAATCTGCTTTGCATGTAGAAAGTCCCAGGCTCAACCTCTGGCATCTCCAGATAGGACTGGGAGCATCCCCTGTCCGAAAGCCTGGAGAGCTGCTGCCAGTCAGTGTAGACAGTAATGAGCTAGATGCATCAATGGTGTGTGGCTCAGAATAAGGCTGCTTCCTATGTTCCTAATAGAATCTGGACCTTTGCTTGATCTCCGGAGCAACTCCTTTTCTGGGTTCTATGCTTTCTTCTCCCAGATGTCCACAACACTCTTAACAAGCTCTGCTATCTTCTTTAATTCTTATCCTGCCTCATTTACCTTTTAATTTCTATGATGGAACTGTAGTGCAGGAACAAGCTTTGCATGTGACAGCAAGTGTCCAAAGAGTGTATGCATGAGTTTGTGGGATGTCGGAATGGGGAATTTGTGTTCTTTCTCACCATCAGGGTGGGGTGGGGAGCTGCAAAAGTTCCCACTCATGTCATTGTGCCCCCACTTTCCAGCACTTCTTGTCCTATTAACTCTGGTAGCGTTTATTCCTGACTAAATATGTGTGGGATTGCAGACTGCGCCTCTTTGAAATGTGCCTAGCAGTACCGACATGCTACTACATGTAGAAGTTTCGGCAGGAAGTGGTATTCAACACAACACTGACTCCAGGCTCCTTCCTTATTCTGTGGAGAAAAGTCCTGAACAACAGTGCTGCATTCAAGCAGCCACCCTTATACAATTGTATTAGATATTTGTTTAAATATGTACCCTGCCTTATTGCAAGACTTGAGATGAATTAGCACACTGGACGAGATAAATTCTCTCTGTCTCTGTCAGGAAAGAACAGAAAGTCCTGCAAAATTTACAGAAATAGGCTTAGCTATTCAGCCATGCTGGAACAATCCTCTGCCAAATGCTCGTTTGCAATAATTGCTTTAGCTAATATGGGCCGATGAAATCAAATAACATGCTTTGTCAGCGCTCCTGTACTGCTCTATCCATGCTCCAAGCACAGTGAAGAATATTGGACAAGGGTTTTACCTTTACTGCATACCTGTTCCTTCCTGCATCCTCAAAGCACTGCTAACTCATTAACATCCAATTGCCTTATGTGTATGTAAATGCATTTGTTTCCCCACATTGACATCATTCCTCACTGACATCACATGAAAGAGCCAGTATGGTGTAGTAGAGATTAGTGTTGGATTAGGACCTGGAAAACCAGGGTTCAAATCTCCACTCAGCCATGAAGTTCACTGGGTAAGCGTGGGCGAGTCACCATCCCTCAGCCTAACCTACCTCACAGGGTTGTTGTGAAGATAAAGTGGCGGCGGCGGCAGGGGGGGGAGAGAACTATGTACGTCACCTTGAGCTGCTTGGTGGATATCTATATAAAACCTCAAATTAGTAGTTTTTTCATCTGCTGCAAAGTATAATCGCTGTGGAATTTGTAGGTGTGTAGATTTAAGTGCTTACAGTTACTGATTTGTAATTGTTTGTCAATGATTTTACTGATGGCTTAAATGTTTCTTGTAAAGTGTTTAGAGGTTTTACTATAATTAAGAGGCATATAAATTTTTGTTTTATATATTACCATGTATTTTGTTAACTGCTCTGTGCTCCTATAGGACAAAGGGAAATCTAGAGATGCAATTCATAAAAATGTGGTTTCTTAAATTTTACTTTTTATTCCAACCAAATAATCTTCCCCTAGATCGATTGGCTCACAAACCTTTTTACATGTCCCACCATCAAAAGTCCCATGGGCACTGTTAACTCTCCACTGGATTGCTCGTGCCATCAGTTTCTTCAAATTAATTTTCAGTAGAGCACTTTCAGAAACGCTCTGTCTCAAAGCCAGTTTGTGAGATAAAGTTCCCAGGCAGGTGTGGCTGAGTATCTAAAGTCACCTGCATGACATTACCCACACTTGACATGTTTGCTGCAGAAACACCTGTAGAAGACATGTGTATCTGCAGTAGTTGGTTTTCCCTTGTGAAGCAGACAGAGAAGTCCCACTCTTTGGAGATCTCTTTGGAATGCATTCAGGAACCGGTCAACCGACCATGACTAATTTTTGTCTTTGCAATATAAATCTGAAACCTGCCATAAAAGCTATTGAAAAGTTTCATGCAAAAAAAAAAAAAAAAAAAACCCAAACCCACCACCTTGCACATTCACTTCCTGCCAACTGTGCAGCACCTGTGCAAATTCTAGATGGATGCCCAACGCAGAGAAGAGGAACAGCTCTAAGATAGTGCCACTGCCCGCACAAAGGAAGGATGCATGCACCAATGTGATAAACAGCAATGCTTCTTGAATTTGCAAAAAAAAGGAGAGAAAAGCACAAAAAGGAACACAGGGAGCATTATTGCATCCCCATTTAAACAAATGTCAGGCTCCCAAACGGTTCTGAGTATGTGCTGGCATATTGAGGCGCAAACCTGCCAGCACCTTTAGTGACCGGCTGACACTCAACAAAGGAAGCACTTCTCAAGATGGAAACGTAGGGTGCTTCCAGATGACATATTTACTGCACATTCATCCTGACTTGTTTGCAGGGAGACGAGATGATGTTTGGCTATTTCACTGAGCACGCATTCTGATTGGTTGGTGGGGAGGTTAGATGATGTTGCCTATTCCTGTCACATTCCTTCTCACAAAACATCCAATCTTCCGGGAATGTGAGTTGGTTGCCCAACCGACCATAATTGCCCAACCTGAATTTGCTGGTATGCCACTGAATCCCATCCCAAGGTAGTAACAATCTGGAGGCAAGCGATTCACAGAATGTTGTTGTTGTTGTTGTTGTTTACTATCCCATCAAAGTATTGGAGACAGCCTTCTTCTCTGAATGCTCTGGTGTCCCATTTGAGAAAGCTGTACAACTCTGCAGCCTGCTACCCCCTAACAACCATTTTGAATCCTCCCTCGATTGCTTTATCTTCTTACATACGAGCAAATTTATCCTCCCTGACCATTTCCAAAGAGGGGTTAAGTTTGTCAGCCCGCTGCAAGCAAGGACTCTAGTGGCACCTTCACTACTTTTTTTTTTTTAATGACATAAGCTTTCGTAGAAGACAAGCCAGTTCGCCAGATAGATATGGAAACCCTATTATTTTCCCCATTTTCTTTTAAGGTGCCGCAAGATCTCTTCCTGCTTCTGTCCCCCAGATCCCCCTCGTGCGCGCCTCCGAGAAAGAAACAGTCTCTGCGCCTTGCCGTAAAAGCGCGAGAGGAAAACAAGGGACGCGGTTCAAACCATACCTGAACTTCTGTCCCGCTGGCACCGTGATTTTATTGAACTTGTCCATGCTGCCAGGCGAGGCGACTGCCTCGGACAAACGGGCATCCGAGTCGGCAGGGACTGAGGGGGGCTTCCTGGCTCGTTCCCGAGAGAGAAAGGCTGGATTCCCCCCCGGCTGCTTCTCCTCCTCGCAGATCCCCTTAGCGTCGCCTTTGCGCGCAGCCCGCCAGGCGACTCCTCGTGTGTTGGACGAGAAGCAAAACTTGCCCGAGCGCCCGGTCGGGTTTCATGTTTCGAAGGGGTCATGTGACGGAGCCAGCTTGGCTGGCAATAGGGTGTTTGTGCAAACTTGAAGAAGATCCGCACCTATTGGGCGTGTCCAAAACCACCCCTGTCTGGGGCTGAAGTCCTTCCTGACGTCCTCGCGGCTTTACCTCGCGCGCCGCGGGCGTTTCATCCCCAGGGATCAAGCTGGTTGCTGGGAACACTTCCTGCCGCCGTCCCGGGGCTTTGAAGCGGCTGCTACCTGGAAGACTTTCCTGCACGTTCTGCCGCCCTGGAAGGCCCTTCTCTCTTGCAATGGGATGCCTCGCCCGCTCCCTAACAACACACAAAGTTCGCTTTGTAGAGCCTCCATGTTCCAGGGCAGACTACCTCGGAGTACCAGATATTGGAGACAAGAAACCGGGAAGGGTTCTTCCTGGTGTGATTCTATGAAGAGTTTTTCCTGGTGTGCCCTGCCGACTTGCTGTTGGAGAAGAAATGTTGGTTTTCTGTGGATCTGTGCCCACAGGACTCTCCTTATGCTCCTTTCATAAAGCGGGCTACATCCAGACACTTTTGGAATCCCATTTTTTTATTGTCATAATATTTATATTTATATCTCACCTTTCTTCCAAAGAGCTTAAGGTGGTGTACATAGTTTTATCCTCACAACAACCCTGTGAGGAAGGCTGGGCTGAGGGGCAGTGACTGGCCCAAGGTTCACTTCATAGCCGAGTGGGGATTCGAACCCTGCTTTCTCAGGTCCTAGTCTGACACTCTTAACTGCTACACCGCAGTGACTCTCTTTCAGTGTGGTGGATCTGCGCAGATCGTGCCTTCTGTGCTCATTAAAGGCAAGCACATTCTCTTCCGTGTCGATTTCAATGTGTGTGCATCATGCTTCCCACAATCATTTCATGCTCTCTTTTGCTTGAGGTGCTGTTTGTGTCAGGCTGTGCACACACTTCCATTTACCCTGCATCCAATGTGCACCCACCACTGCTTGGGGAAGCGCTGTACAAACCATATCCTGCAGCGGCTGCAGGTGCCCTGTTGTTTCTTTTGAAATGCTGTGTTTTGATGCATTTCTCCCAAAGGAACTTCGATGCATATTGGGGGGGGGGGAGAGAGAGAGAATGACCAAGCTGTGTTTTAAGTCAGTAATGCACACACACAACCTTAGTCTTTGCCAACCGGTATCTTTCTTGAAGTGTCCATTCATTTGCGCTACCTCATTGCTTTTGGCCCAGGAATGCTGCTGAAAAGAAATCTTTAAAGTGTAAGGGGAGGGTTAACATGGGAATGCAACGTGCTGACCCCCTCCCTTCACAGGGAAAGAAAGGTCACCCAGGGAGTGTTAGCAGCAAACACACACTGCTCTAAACAAAGGCGAGGGGCTGTGAAGATGCTGTGCATAGTGAGAGTAACACGGCAACTGGATTTTGCAACACTACCCTTTGTTCCTCTTCGATGAGCAAGAACAGATTTTGCGAAGGAACTTGAAAAGTGAGGGGGCTGCATGTTAAAACACTCTTAAACCTGGAACCAGGCAAAAACTGTCAGCTGATCGTGGTAGCAGCCACAGCAGTGGCTGAAATGAACTACAGCTTGTGTGCACGCATGCTGAAATCTCATCAGTGGGATGGTGTGTGAAATGGGTGAATACATTTCCTTTTTTTTAAAAAAAAATACTTAAATAGGATCAGGATTTAGGATTTGGACTATGTTTACTGCATGGGGAGGAGGAGATGAACCATACCACAGTCAGGAGAGCCAGTTTGGTGTAGTGGTTAAGAGCGGCAGACTCATAATCTGGGGAACCGGGTTCGTGTCTACGCTCCTCCACATGCAGCTGCTGGGTGACCTTGGGCTAGTCACACTTCTCTGAAGTCTCTCAGCCCCACTCACCTCACAGAGTGTTTGTTGTGGGGGAGGAAGGGAAAGGAGAATGTTAGCCGCTTTGAGACTCCTTCGGGTAGTGAAAAGAGGGATATCAAATCCAAACTCTTCTTCTTCTTCTTCTTCTTCTTCTTCTTCTTCTTCTTCTTCTTCTTCAGGATGTACCCACATATAGCTGCAAAGCTGTTATTTGCCTTGGAAGGAAAGCTACCAGTAGCACCAATGGCTGAACAGCAGCTTGGGAGTCGAATTTACATTGGGAGTCTGGCATAACTCAAACCATTGGAGAGTTACAGAGCTCAAGTAGGACTTTGGATGGTTAAGTCCAGTCAAAGGCGACTATGAGGTGCTCTTTACAGGTAGGTAGCTGTGTTGGTCTGCCATAGTCGAAACAAAATAAAAAATAAAAAAAATTCATTCCAGTAGCACCTTAGAGATCAACTAGGTTTGTTCTTGGTGTGAGCTTTCGTGTGCATGCACACTTCTTCAAATACACTGAAACAGAAGTCACCAGACCCTTATATATAGTGAGAGGGTGGGGAGGGGTATTACTCAGAAGGGTGGTGGGAATGGCTGATGGGTGTGGAAAACCTGTTGACTGTTAACAACTGCAATTGGTCTTACAGGAAAAAGCAAGGGGTGAGATGGCTAAAAATAGCTTTATCATGTGTAATGAGATAAGAATCCAATGTCTCTATTCAGACTAGGTCTCTCCATGGTTTTAAGTTTGGTAATAAGTTGCAATTCAGCAATTTCTCTTTCCAGTCTATTTCTGAAATTCCTTTGTAATAAGACAGCTACTTTGAGATCTTGTATAGAATGTCCTGGGAGATTGAAGTGTTTTCCTACTGGTTTCTCTGTCTTGTGATTCCTGATGTCAGATTTATGTCCATTTATCCTTTGGCGTTATCTCGCTTCAGGCTGAGGGAGCTGGTGTTTGTCCACAGACAGATTTCCGGGTCATGACTCGCTACTGGCACAAAAGAACACTTTTTGAAAAACAACAGACAATGCACTTTCATTACTGCTGGCCACTGTCATGTAACGGACTCACACACCCACGCTGTAAATTTAAAGCACCAGGCTTTCCCCATCCTGGGTACTGTAGCTTACTTCTACAATTCCCAACAGCCTTAGAAAATTACAGTTCCCAGGGTTCTTTGGGGAAAACCCTGTGCTTTGAATGTATGGTGTGAACATTGAACCTGGGCTTTCAAGTCCAAGTGCAGAGGTGTATTCAGATGTTTTCCACATTGCATCCTGACTGGGTGCTGTTGGGTACTTCCCCCTCATGCCCAATGGAAAGGAACTGAGCATAGCACCACCCACTCTGGTCCCATTCTGGTCAGTCATGTGGGCTGAAGCATCTTGTAGGGTCATGTGAAGTTAAGACGCTTTGAGAAGAGTGCTTCCAGTCTCCACTGTAGTAGTCGCACCATCCCTAATGCTGTGTCTGGGCGCTATAGATCTTATCACACTCTCAAATTCAGGAAGATGCTAAAATTAAGCAGCTTCTTCAGTGTGACCCCACCACACCTGTTCTTTGCCACTTTGTGTGCCTCTTGGAGTTTCACAATGTCACCACCTGGTTTCAACCATGAGGGTTAGAAACCTAATTCCAAAATGAATCATTTCTCTTCTTGTAAGGTTTTGTGACCTTGACAGATCCGTAAACGTTATACTGTAGTTTACTCATCACAGATGTACAGTTCCTAGCACCCTAAACAAACTATGTTTCTCAGGCTTCTTTGAGGAAAGTCATGTGTGTTAAATATATATACAGTTGTACCTTGGCTCCCGAAAGCCTTGGGAGTCAAACATTCCGGCTCCCAAATGATCGAAAACTGAAAGTGATTGTTCCGGTTTCCGAACGTTCTTTTGGAAGCTGAACGTCTGACAGGGCTTCCGTGGCGTCTGATTGGCTGCAGGAGCTTCCTGCAGCCAATTAGAAGCCGTGCTTTGGAAGTGAAACATTGAGGAAGTCGAACAGACTTCCGGAAGGGATTCTGTTTGACATCCGAGGTACGATTGTACATGCACAAGGATGGACAACTCCACCAAGATTTCTAATGCTCCAGGAGATGTGTTAAATTGTGTTTTATGATTTCAATATGTATGCACTTTCTTTTCTCATTCCCCTCACTTTTTCTTTTATAGCTCTTATATTATGCCTTTCCTCCTGATGCGAATCCAGATTAATTATAAGAGAAATTTGGGGGGGACGGACCCAGCAGAAGGTTTTCAGTTTTATGCTTCAGTTACCTGAATGCCCCCTCTGCAAATGCAGCTCTAAAGGCAGCTGGGACGTTTCTTTTTTGCACATTACAGTCCTGTAATGGGTAACTCCCTTAGCAGATTTGGAGTAATCAGGGTTCCTGCTGGAATATGACAGAGCAATCACACAAGCTCTCTGGTCCTCAATGTGCTCATTCTGACATGGCATTATTGAGGTTATTTTGCAGGATTTGCAAAATCTTCCAGTCCCAACAACATAAAAAACAAGTTGTGTCAATGCACATCCAAGATTCCTCGTTGGACTCCAGTTCCTCTTCAGTCCCAGCCAGCAAAACCAACGGCCAGGGATGTTGAGTGTTGCAGTGCAACAACATCTAGAGGGCCACACGTACTCATTTTAGGTAGTACAGTTCCACTTCTACTAGGAAACACTGACAGTCAGAAGGCATTCATGAAAACAGCACATTCTCATGCCGGATCTGTCTTCATGATTCACTTAGCAACTGTTCCAGCCACAGTTAATTTCCCTTGAGAACAAAATCACAGTTTGGAGGTACAGTTAACACTTCTGCTTTTATTATTATTATTTTAAAAATTATTTTGATTGGTTCTTCAGTCAGTGGGGGACTTTTGCTTCATTATCAACTAAAAGGCTTGATTTTTTCCTTACCTGTTATTATGCAGGAGAGATAGGGAAGCAGAGGCTCTCCATACGTTATTGGACTGCAACTCTAAAAATCCCTAACCGTTTCCTATGCTGACGGAAACTGGGGCCCAGAAAGATCTGGTGGTCTGCAGGTTCCCCATCCCTGAAATACAGGTTCACCCAATGGTGCCGTGGAGGCCTGGATATTGCCATATGTCAATCATAGCTTAGACCCTAGGCTTAACTATTAAGTGGTGGTTTGAATCCTAGACTTCAATATGGAACCATTTTTGTTTAGCGGTAAGATTCAGGTCAAAATATGACAATGTATTGTTTTAACATCTCATTAAAGCTATATCTATATCTATATCTATATCTATATACGTATCAGTAAAAATATTTCTTCCTGAAGTATTTCAAATGTTTTAACCAAGCAACATAGCTAAAGAAACACACAGCATAGTTTTATACATGTCTACTCATTAGTAAAGCATACTGAGTTCAATGGGGCACACAGCCAGGTAAGTGAGTACAGGGTTACTCTACACTTGTAAAGAGACAGAAACATCTCCCTCTTTATGTCTTAGGAATGTAACATGAAGCTGGAAAGTTGCTGTTTGAAAATGGTTTACCACAGAATTTTTTCCATTATTTGTGCAGCTTTCAGACCATGGAATATGAGTGATTTAAAATTTCCATTATTAGGATACTATGACACATAATGGCAGAGGAATTGGGTTTATTTTGTTGCATAAGAAAACTAAAATATAACATTTGTTTTCCCATGTTTGAATGTGCTATTTGTGCCAGTTGCTTGTTGTTGTTTTACAAAAAGACAGTGGGCTTATACCTTGTACCGTATGGGAGAACAGAATTTTGAATTTGCATTTCTTAAAAGTGAGCTGTCCAGGAGAAATATATCTTAAAGACATAAAAGAGGTAAACTGTTTTCCCACTTAGACTGCAGTCTTATGCACTCTCATCAAGGAGTAAGCTCCATTTAACATTCGGGTAAACATGCGCGGAAGTTCACAGTTAGTGTGCTAATCCATTAATAATTGTGCTAATAATTGTGAAATTAATTAGAGAATGCTATGAACAACAAAACAGAATTGGAAAAACAGACCGGGGTGTGTGTGTGCCAATGTGGAATCATTTGCACATTTCCCTTTTTTATGAAATAGCAAAAATACAATTGTAGGCTGCAATGTGCCATTGAAAAAAGATAGTTCAAACTATTATTAGTTAGCTAAAACTGTTTTAAATTTGAGAGTACTTTTCTCTTTTTGTTTGGGATAATACCTTAAGGCAATTTCAGCTGTGTTTTGTGACATGGCTTTTATAGCATGGGGCAATCATAGCAACAATCGAGCATTCTGGTCCTCAGATTGGAACAAGGCCTGGTGTACGGCGACAGCATACTAGGTGCAAATAACTTCAGTCTTGAATGTGAAAGAGATAGGACTTCAGATTACTTGATGCATCTGTTCACAGTTTCCTTCCTTACAGAGCTTGAGAATCTAAATGTGCAGTTTCTTCATGCTTGAGTGAAAGGCAAGTTTCTTCTCACTGTTGAGGTCCAGGTGCAGCACTTTCTACCAGACTGTCTGGAAAGAGGGAAGGGTGGGGGCGGGGCGGGGGGCTCAGACCATGCAAAAATGGCAAGGCCTCATCTTTGTTATTTTATCTTGCACGGGGCCTTCTGGTTCAGATGAGCAGGGCAAATTTCCTGCTTGGCAAGGGGTTGGACTGGATGGCCCTTGTGGTCTCTTCCAACTCTATGATTCTATGATTCTAATTGTTAATCATTCTAAACAGTGGTATTGCTGGAGATGGTTCAGGAGTCCTGCACCCTGGGTTTTTCCATCTTGGCTCAGATTGACTGCTCCCTCCCAAAAACTTTGGAAATAATCAATTTTGCTTTCTCCCCTGAAATTTGCATCTACACATAGAAATTTGCATATACAACTGTATACAAAAGTGCCCTGCTGCTAAGATATGTTTACTGTGGTAGAATAAACCAATATAGGCATATATTGTATTGAGTTGCATGCCTCTGAATACATTTGAGTTTTCATGCTGAAGAATTTTGGTTTCTTTGCATTGGGATTGGAATTGTTTTGATGTACACATTTCCCACCCCACTATGAGGATACAATGCATCATTTTGTAAAAAAACAAGTCAGTGTATGTGTAATTAATTTGAAGTCATTGGAGAAAGTGCATAAACGTCAGCCTTTGTGCAGATTCAACAGATACCATGGTGAATAAGCAAAACTGAACAGCATAAACAGTTGACATTGTCAGGTGGATACGTTTAGCCTCCAAGTGATGTTGGGAAATATGCATGACTTGGCAACATGAATAGGGCACTCCATGCATTACTCTTCCACTTTGCAAATTCCTCACTTGGATCTTATGCATATTGCCTGCTCATGCTGCTAAAACGTAGCACATTCTCTGTGACGTGTGCTCAAAATGCACAATGGCCACCCATTCTGAAATCATGTGAACCCCATAATGTGTTTGTGTAGAATATATTCATTTTTAATGGTCTACATATCCAAATGCATAATTTGTTCCAGATATTCACAAAGGGGGAAATTATGTATTTCCATAATTATAGATTTCTTTTATCAGTGATCCTGATAAATCAAGAATATATTACCGGTATATAAGAGCACATGAGAGAGAACCTTTGATGGAAATTCTGAAATATGATGGCTGATTACTGCCTGGAATTTCTTCACATGAAACTTCAGGCACTCCCAAAGATATGCTTCCTTATCATTTTGACCCTACTGAATCTGAATTCCTACATCAATAGTTTCTCAATAAAGGGTGTACTGTAGGAAATTAATGTATTATGTTTAACTCAAGCAACTGTTGAAACAGCAATGGAGTGATAAGATCATGGCTTTGTACATAGTTACCCAGAAAGTGCAACATGTGAGGAAGTTTTAAAAAGATTCTGTGGCAACACAGTTTCATTTCATCTTCTAAGCGACCTTCTATTTACATTTTGGTAAATATAGATGCATATTTTCTTCTGATAAGGAAGCAGTTACATAATGTTAATCACCACATGGCAGACCCTTGTTTACTGATGGGAATGGCAGCAAATAAATTGCCCATACAAACATCGGCTGAAATAGGGTTTTTTGTTTTTTTTGTAATGAAAACAAAACAGGAAACCGGATACAAAAATCTTTAAAATGCACATTCACCAACTTTTTAGACCAGCTAGCAACATTCTAGGATAGAGCCTGAATGGGAAAAACAGGCTGCGCGCACACTATACCGTTCAAGCACATTCAAAGCACATCCTCCTCCCCAAATAATCCTAGGAATTATAGTTTGTTAAGGGTGCTGGGAATTGTATCTCTATGAGGAATAAACTATGTAGCCATAGAGCTGGAAGTTGGGGCTAAACTAAGCAAGCCAACTCTTCCTGGGTACCAAACAAGGAATAACATGAAGCTTTAGTGAGCAATGTGCAATATTTATTTAAAAATGTGAATATAAAATATGAAACATCTGTGTTCACCCTAACCTTTCCAGACATAACTCACATGAGTTACTGCTTAATGTGCACTGCAAGGGAGACTAGAATTTAGTACTTTGCATGTTGCAAAAACGGGTGTGAATCTTACAGATAATTGTCTGGTTTGGGCCTGTAATTTGGAAATGTACAGGAGATATAATTATGGTGTAGTCACTGTGTTGAAAATAAAGACAGTTCTGAGCTTGAAATGTTTACAAAAATATGTTATTTTTCCAGGGTTCTTTACTTCCATATGACTAATGTTTAGGCACTTGGAAATTAAGAAGATATTTAAATAGAAAATGTCCTGAACGACAAATATTGGAGGGTATTTTCACACAAGAGTCCGGATCAAAATTCTTTTACTTCAGAGCTGTTTTGCTTGAGCAATCTGATGTGCAATCCTATGTTCAGATACTCAGAAGTAATGGTATTTCAATGGTATTTAATCCTACATAAGTGCGTATAGGACCACAGCCTAAGACTTATTTTTATGTAGCAGGAAGTTTGCTGTCTGAAACAGCATCCGTACACTTCTCCACCTTTATTTTATATAATAAATCAACCTTTCTTTCCCAGTGCGGGGCAGGTTAAGGGTAAACATGTATTTGTAACAGATTCCACTTTCTCTTTGAGTTGTGCACTGAGTACATGCGAGTGCTCAGATGCAAGCTCAGATGCAAGCCTTGCAACACCTGCAGCTAAAAAAAGTGTAACATGTGCTGTGTACAGTTGTACCTTGCGTTACGTACGCTCCGGGTTACGTACTTTTCGGGTTACGAACTCCGGTAACCCGGAAGCACAACCCGGAGCGCGCAAACAGCTACTTCCGGGTTTTTAGCGCGCTTGTTCAGGTTGCGTACTTTTCGGGTTACGAACTGTAACCCGGAACAAATTATGTACACAACCTGGGGTACTACACTAGCAAGGATTTTTAAGCTCAGACTTGAAAGTAAGGACACACGTCTGGCAAACAGGACCTCATTTGGAAATTATTAGAACAAGCTGGAAGT
Source organism: Lacerta agilis (assembly GCF_009819535.1). NCBI lineage: Eukaryota > Metazoa > Chordata > Lepidosauria > Squamata > Lacertidae > Lacerta > Lacerta agilis. Next base: position 34,795,043 of record NC_046316.1, read on the forward strand.
AATAAAAAATTAACATTATGGCATGATGTGCCAATACTTAGTGAAGTATCAAATAGATGGTATTTAGTCACACAAATAATTAAGAATATCGGGGATCAGAATAGACCTTACATGGTTTTCGAGTAAAGCTGAATTAATAGAGTGGGTTAATTTGTCTTTCCTTTAGAAGTTATATCCTTTGTAAATATTTTTTTGACTTGCTTTTTAAACAAATATTTCTTCTTTTGATAATGGTACATTTTACTGTTTATAGGAAACCATTTATGATGTTTAGACCATTTATACACCCATATATTAATTCATGTGTTACATGTATATGTGTGTGTGAATATACTTAATGTACTTAATATATTTATAATGCAGAATTAAGAACAGACTAATATAATGGTACCCAATCTGCTGCTTTGAGACTGATCTTTATTTTTTGCTTTTGTTTTTGTCTTGTTTTTCTGTTTACTTTGTGCATTATTGAATCACAAAATAAAATAAACTCATAGTGTGACACAGCCCCAATACTGTAGGCTAATATACCCAAATGAAAGGTGGAATTTATTCTGCAAGGCCAATCTAGTTTGTTCTAATCCAAACACAAAATAAATATACCAGTAGCAGTTTGGATGAGGTTATGGTCTGATTCTCTTCTATGTGAAAAGGGGAAAAAAGAAATGAGGATATTAAATTAAATATGAATAATACAAAATTAGTTATGAAATGCAACAAAACATCTGTCCACTTTGTGAAGGCCAAAAAAAAAAAAAGGTGAAAACTTACGGCTGGTCCATTATACAGAATCTGTTCATCTCATATTCTGATAAATTCTGAAAGAGAGAGAGAGAGAGAGAGAGAGAGAGAAGTGTTTTTGTAGGGAACAGCTAAAACAAATGAGGAGCTAATTGAAATTGAGTTTCACTTTAGCTGGAGGACAGTTAGATGACTCTGTGGAGTTAAGTAATCATATTCTTTTAATGCCACTGAACGATTAAGTCCTGGTTACTTATTAACTCTTTATTACTAACACCTGGTGATTACTGTGGAGGGGAAGTGGCACATGTTGTACAGTGCAAAATCTTCCCAGGAATGTTGTGCATTAAAAAAAACCATACTGATTAATGAATAATTATTAAAACTGCAAGCAAGAGGATGAATTGGATGAATCTCCTTTGTTGGAGCTTCCACAGAATGTCTACTGAGGCTCCAGGAGTCTTGTAACCCTTGACAGTTTGAGGGGAAAGGGAGAGGCATCAAAGAACACTGCTACTCAGAAATGAAGTCTTTCAGGGCTCATTCACACTTCTACTTGCCTCATGGCTAGAAGGCACAGGTCCAAAGTTTTCTGCTTGTCCTATACTTTCTAGGCATGAGTCCAAGCAGTTTTCCATTTGCCCCACTGCTTTGCTCAGGAAAACTCACTCTTTATTGCTGAATTGGTGCAAACATCATTTACCAAGTTTTAGACCACCCAAGTCTTGATTTCTACCAGTATCCCTCCACTCTGCCACTGCTGTTCAGTGAGTCTTTGCCCTTGGTCATGACTCCTGATCTATAGATCTTATCATCACCAAACCCAGTTTTATTCCTATTTATTTAGGAGATTTTTTTGGCCACTTCCAGTTGAACTATTGGGTTGTCGTATCACTAGGATTAGAAATATTACTATTACACACAATGACAAATTTGTAATTCTGTTATTACTCAGACAAATAACATATATTTTAACACAGACTTCAGTGTTTATTTGCAGACCCTTTCAAACTGAAGACAGCAACGTTCTGTTTATAAAGTTTTCACTATATTTTTTATCTTGATGTAACATAAGCTTGAGCGTGTTATTTTTACAAAATTTATAACCATCTGTCTACTTGCACACAAGCTGAATTTGATAGATTTACCATTTCTGCTGTGCTCCAAAAGCAAAAAGCAGGGTGAACTTCAAAGCAGGGCTGCAAAACCCCAACTTTATCACAGAAAGCATGAGAACCAGATAGCATGGAAAGCATGAGTTTGGTTCCTCAGATAAGATAACTTCAGGAAGTTCATGTCCTCCCTGCAGCTACCTGTGCCCCCCAACCTTTCCAGAAGGTCAAGGGCCCTTCCTGAGTGACATAGGATGAGACATGGGAGTGGGCAACTTTTGTTCTGTAAAGTACCTGTAAGGTTCGCGTGATGGTGCTTCAAGAGTAACGGAGCAGGAGCCCAAACAGTCTTTTGCAGTTTTATTGTGCAAACTATTTACAGTACAGAGCTACAAAAAGCATGTCTGTCTTAGTCACTGGCAGAATCCGGGAGTGGCCCCTTCCAGCTTCTCCCCCAGCACAATAACTTTGGCACCCCAAGTCTTCTCCTACCCTCCTTGCGTTTCATCCCTCTGCGCAACTTGGGTGCCGGAAATGGCGTGCCTCCCTCCTGACCAGCCTGTCGAGGTGAGTGCAGGGTCTCGGCAACATCACCAAGCCCTCTCCCCGCCAGGCTCCCTGCTTGCGGCTCCTGGCTAGGAGAGGCGCTGGGGCTCTCAGTGGCATCTCTAAGCCCTCTCCTTGCCGGGCTGGTTCCTTCCCTCTGCTCCCCACTGGAGGTGTGGTGACTTTCCCCGCTGGAAGAGGTGCTGCTGCTGAATTGGTGCTGGGGCTCTCTGTATGCTACTGGACCCTCCACTCCCCTCAACGGGCCAGGTGGCAGTTCCCTGACAGTACCTTAAGTTAACTAGTCTTCAGCTGAAATCCATGATTTCTGCCAATACAAATCCAGAGTGATAGTCATGTTGAAGTTCTCCAGTGAAAGCAAGACTTACTCTTTGGACATCTAACATATTGATTGTGGGGTGAAGGTTGGCACGTATCTACGCACAGGTAAACACACAATGGGTTTATAAAAACAAATTGCAGACAGTGCATCCAAAAGGCCAAGAAATGCTAGAGGTGCTGTCAGTGAGACAAGGCCCAAATGTAAGGTAAGTTCAGTGACCATGCACCTCTTCAGTCCTCCTAGCTTTGCTATTTAACAGCTGTGATGAGAAAACAAATCATTCTTGACAAAACTCAAACAAGCAAAATTAAATCTGCTGATTATTTCTAGCTCTGCAGTTTCAGCCTTAGTATGCCTTTGCCTACGTTGTTAACTAATGCCGACTTTCAGGTCAGAAGCAGAGTGGTCTTCTTGCCCCACTGGTTTCTGAATATTATTCACATTTTGTAAATGTGGGATTTTTATTTTTTATTTTTTTGCAGGGGGAGTAACTAGTAGGAAAGTTTGGTTGGGAGAGTCCATTTCTGCACTGAGCTTTACCTCCAGGTCTACTGTATACCACTGAACTCCACATGTGGACCCACCTAAAAACTCTGTAATCTTGACTTCACCTTTAAATCCATGCTTCACCCATGTCCCTTCCTGGGTACTATAATGTTTATTTTCAAGAGCTGGCAATCCTGTTCTCTTCACAAGTGTGGAATGGAATCCAGTCCAGGTTCTGAAATCTAATCCGGAATATTGCTGGCTCAGCTAAAACTGATTTCAGAGTGGAACTAAGTGTTTCCACCAACCCCCAACCCATATATATGTGGGACGCGGGTGGTGCTGTGGTCTAAACCACAGAGGCTAGGGCTGCTGATCAGAAGGTCGGTGGTTCGAATTCCCGTGATGGGATGAGCTCCCATTGCTTGGTCCCAGCTCCTGCCAACCTAGCAGTTCAAAAGCATGTCAAAGTCCAAGTGGATAAATAGGGGCCGCTCTGGTGGGAAGATAAACAGAGTTTCTGTGCACTGCTCTGGTTCACCAGAAGTGGCTTAGTCATGCTAGCCACATGACCCGGAAGCTGTCTGTGGACAAACACTGGCTCCCTCGGCCTATAGAGCAAGATGAGCGCTGCAACCCCAGAGTCGTCTGCAACTAGACCTAACGGTCAGGGGTACCTACACACACACACACACAGCATATGCAGTATCTCAGCAAAATTGTGTATCTACAGACTTTTCAAATTCAAATGTATCCCTGCTTCTCATTAAGATTCTTATCTGCATTAGGAAAATGTGGTATTTCAGACTCTAGAAAACCATCTATATTTAATACTAATCCTGTAATTATACTGTAAGACAAAACAGAAAACTAGTTTCACACACTGTATGTACCATAATTAGGGGATGCCTGACTAGGTCTTGAAATCAGCAAATTCCTATGGATATATATATATGGACAAGGAAAGGGGCAGACAGCTTTTTTCTGCCTCAATTCTAGTGCCATTAAGATCTGCATGAGACGCAGAAATTTAATGGGTAGAACTTGGCTGGTACATCAGTTGCACCTATTCCTGATATGCTGAGATGTGACTATGGTCCTATATGTATTAGTTACATCTCGATTTGACTACTGTAACATGCTCTATCAGGATCTGCCTAGTAGATTTGTTTCAGTCTGGGTTCAAGCCTGTTATGAGTCACCTTTAAAGGATGACCTTTACAGAAAGCAAGACGGGGAAAGGAACCTTGCTCCTGCTTCTTGCTTTCTCGCTCTCTCTGCAGCTTTTGATACCACTGAACATGGTATCCTCCTGGGCTAGCTCTGGGGAATGGGAATAAGGGGTGCTGTGCCACAGCGGTTCCAGTGCTACTTACGGGACCTATGGGACGTGGGTGGCGCTGTGGTCTAAACCACTGACCCTCTTGGGGTTGGCGATCAGAAGGTTGGCAGTTCCTATCCCCACTACGAGGTGAGCTCCCGTTGCTCTGTCCCAGCTCCTGCCAACCTAGCAGCTTGAAAGCACGCCATTGCAAGTAGAATAAATAGCTACCGTTGTGGTGGGAAGGTAAACGGTGTTTCCATGCGTTCTGGTTTCTGGCACAGTGCTCTGTTGTGCCAGAAGCGGCTTAGTCACGCTGGCCACATGACCCGGAAAGCTGTCTGTGAACAAACACCGGCTCCCTCTGCCTGAAAGCGAGATGAGCACCACAACCCCATAGTCGCTTTTGACTGGACTTAACTGTCCAGGGGTCCTTTACCTTTTTTTTTTTTAACTTACAGGACCAAGTCCAGAGACCAGCATTGGGAAAGTGCTGGCACCGCTACGTAGTGCCACAAGGCACTTATTTTAACCCAACTATTTAATATCTATATGAAGCAGCTGGGAGCGGTCATTAGGCGTTTGGGGGCACAGTACTGTCAGTACGATGGTGATACTCAGGGTTATTGCTCCCTAACATCTGACTTGGGAGAGGCCATGTAGTCCATGGATGAGGGATTTATTTTTTTAAAAGTTGGCAACCCTGGAAAGGAATTACTACAATATTGTGCAGCTTAGTATAGTCACTATTCTGATTCAAATCAGAATTCGAGGTAGTACTTATTAGGATTTGCCAGAACAATTTACCACCAAAAACTGGAAATAAAACAGTTACTATCATTTGGACAGATTGCTCTTGGGAATTAACATATTAGATATACTTTCTATAAAACAGAGTGCTTAATGTTTGGAAAGTCTGAGTTAACTTTGTCAAACTTTATGATTATTCTAGAAGGATTTTTGCATTCATCTAGGGAGTAATTAAGGATTTTCTTGATCAGTTAACTATTATTAATAATTATTATTTATACCCTGCCCATCTGGCTGGGTTTTCCCAGTCACTCTGGACAGCTTGCAACACATATAAAACCACATCTAGTAGTTTAGATGGGAAGTACTATTTACTGATAGCTCAATGGTCCGAACCTCAAGTTCACTGGAATGTGATTAATTGAAAATAAACCTAGAAATGAGTTTACTCTAGCATCGTGCTGTAGTAACTCCCTTCTTCCTTGCATATAAAATGCTTCAGAAACTTTGGCACAAACATTCATTCTGGCTTTCCTCCACCTCTTAATTTTGCTCACATGCCTGCTAGCCTGAAAACCATGCATGCTTGGTTTAAAAGAAAAACAAATCACCCTTGGCCTTTAAGGAAGTAGACTGTGCTCCTGCCTTCAAATAAAAACTTCCTGCATTGTAACATCTGTTGAGAAGTCACTTCCTAAAGCAAACTTGTTGATGGCTATGCAAATGTTCCACACCATACTTTTTTCAGGCAACATAAGCTTTTCTTATGTGTACTCTCTGGTACATTTGCAGTTCAATACTCTACTTTTCTTGTACAATACCAAACAGTGGGTGGGGGATATGAGCAAAACACACACAATTCTGAATGCTAAAATATCCCAGCTAGTCCCAGAATTCCCCATGGAAGTACCGGTATTTGCTAACGACCTTTTCAGCATTTGGCAACCAGTGGATGCTTTTACAACCCCTAATTAGCTGCATCAGCCAAGTCAGAAAATACTGAGATAATCCTTTTTTCGCCTGTCTCTTTTGGACTCTTATCGCTTGCTTTCCAAAGCTTTTCTAACAAGAGCTTGGAATGGGTTCCCAGCATTCCTTGCAGCTAGACAAAAAAGAGAGAGAAATGTTGGGCTAATTAGTATGGAATGGTGCTTGTTTTATGAGTTATACAGAAATGAATTAGTCAATTCAGAATTTCTTCCCAGAGTTAAAATCTGAATGTTCTGAATAATAACCTACTTCTTCCAAAATAAGTCCAAATCTTCTTCCCATTTAAAAAGAAAACATTTAAAATATATTCCACTTTTCTTAAAAACAAAACAAAACTGAAGAGGGCTAACAAACACAAACATAACTTAAGAATGTATCAGTTACCAAACACTGCAGAACAGTAAGAGGGGGAAAACCCCCATATAGGCTACTGGCAGTGTTCTAGAAGGATGTGGAAGTCAAGAGAAGAGGTTTATATTTCCAGTTTTGGTTAAAGTATGTAAGGTGTGAAAATACCAGTACTCATGAGCTTGTGGAGTAATGTACGGTATGTACGTCTAAGTTTCTCTGAGCCACAAACTGAGGTTACAATGTCAAATAGCACCTCTCATCCTGGCATGTGAGGATATCTGGTGGAAAACCACAGTTCTGAAACATAGAGGAGGGCATGTGACCAATGAAAATGGAAAATATGCATTGATTGAAACAAGAAGATAATTTGGTTTCAAAGCCATTTCAGTGTAGAAAACTCTGACATCTGGTGGTCTTAATGAAAAGTGCATTTAAAAACTCTTCTCAGAAGCAGTTTTATGTCATGCAAATTGAAAGCCAGGGTTCTGATATATTTTTAAACGAAATTGAAGTAAATGAGAAAGGGCTTTTATAACACTTAAATTCTTTTTATGAATGTACTGTGTGCTTTGATGTGCTGTATTTGTGGCATCTAGAATTCAAGCTGCCTTCCGAGATATGCCAGTGGTCAGGAAGACGATTCCTGTTCACCCCAAAGTTGCTTGGTCATTTATCTTAACATTCTTCTTGTGTCCAGAAATTAGTTATATCATACTCTTTCACTAATGAAATGACTCCTGCATTTGTCGTCTTTTATCATTTTCTTCCTTTGCTGTTGGGCAACACAATTTGCTTTTCTGTTTCTTGCAAACTGGGACAGAGCTGCAAAATTAGAACTTAGAAAAACTTGCAAGACTGGATCCTGTCAGACACATCAGAACTTTAATAGGCCATATCCTGAACAGAGGAAAAACTAATGGTGAGAAGAGTTTTAAAACTACACTTCTCATTTAATAGTAAAGTGACCTTGCAGGCATCTAAAAGAAACATTTATGTCTTAATCTGCATGCTTTTACTGGATTCCACCTGTTGGAAGCAGGAATGTCCTAAATTAAGCCTAAAATAAGGCATGAGTATACTGCATATTTGTGTCTACACAAAACAAGCGCAGCTGTGGTGTTTCAGAAAGGAAATGAACAAACATTGACAAGAAGGGCAACTGTGAGTGGCAGAACCACAGAACCAGTAACAAGGGCCTGGAGTGTGATAAAGAGAGAGAGAGAATCCAAAAGTCAAAGTGATGTACAACACCTGTCCAACTTTGTAACAGATCTGTTGAGCAGATCCCTGTTACAGTTAATTTTGCTCCAGTCTTACGGATGGGAGACTGAAGCTCCGTCTACATGAGGGATTTGTGTGGTGTGGGAGAGAATTGTGCACTCAGGATCCTGCCTTAAGGTTGGACCACATTGTCTTCCAGATCCTAACATCGCGATCGGTATGCACGAATGAGAAAATAAATAAAAAGATACCTAAGAATATATTAAATCTTTTTTCTTTATGCAACTGCTGCGGCCAGAATAACCTATGCACAAATGTGGAAGGGCAAAAACAGTCCAACCAAAGAGGATTGGCAAAATAAGTTAATGGAATATATGGAGTTAGTGATGCTGATTGCAAAGTTAAGAAACCAGGATGAACATACCGCAAGAGAGGAGTGGGAAAACTTTGGAGAATATTTAAAGAGTTATAGCAGTTACATAAATCTCCAAGTAGGACTAGATATAGGAACGGCAGCTAAATTATTTACAAGTCGTAGAAAGATATGTAGCACAACTAAGAGTCAAAAGGAACACCATGGAGGGAGGTGTGGGGAAGTCAAATAATGTAGGATAATGAAGAATATTGTGAAATGGGTGTACAAATTTATGGTAAAAGCATAATATATTTTTTAAATTTAAAAAGAATAAGACCCCCCCCCCCCCAGTCCTCAAAGCTTGCACACATATTGTTTCAAAGGTTAATAATCAGCATAAAAAAGAGCAAAATAGATTCAAACCATCCAAAAAGCTCAATAGCATAACATATTGCAAATTAAAATAATGTGCAAACTATCCTTGCATGCCAACATAAGATCCAGACAGGACACATTTCAGCTGCATGTTATATTTGGAACAGTCCATTCAAATTCTGCTTTCTGCCTCTTCATGTTTCTGTTATAAAAAAAACTCATAAGGATGTTTACATAAAAACCTGTAAGGATAAATTATTAATTTTCTGTTTTAAAAAATATTTCTATATGGGTATTATTTGGAAGTATTCTATTTTGAAAGTGTAAGACTGAGTAGTAGTCTTATGCCTTTCTAAGCTGTTATATTTATCATTACTGGTTGTATTCTTTCACTATTACTTGGAAAATTTAATAGTAGTAGTAGTAGTAGTAGTAGTAACAACTCCAGAATACATCCAAGTTGTGTATTCAAAGACATAGCTCTCTCCTGAAATCTGAGAGCTCTAAGGATAGACTTGTGCTATGACTGGCATTGACTTTCTGACAGATTGGAGTTCATTCATTCTAGCAATTTGCCTCTGGTTTCTGGATGCCCCAAGTATGGTAGCATTTCCAAATGACCAGCAGTAGATTAGAAGTGGGTCACTGCTGGAGAAGGGTTCAACAGGAGCTTTCTGGTGTTTCTGCTTGACTGTTTGGAAACGACTTTGTGACTCCAGTATAGTGTCACATATGAAATGCCTCTTTGACTCTCCTAACAATTTGTGTGCCCTTGTATCCAACAGAAGCTAACATCACGGGTTGTATCCAGCTAAATAATATTAGGGTTGAGCCACTGATATTAATGTACTTCAGTAACTTAAGCCCATTGCTTTCTACAGATCCACTCTTACTTAAGTTTGGATACAATTCAGCCTTTATTTGAAATATTGATTGTCTTTCCACTCAGTAGGTGCCACGACAGGGTAGTAAATACCCAAAACACAAAATCACATAATACAAAATACAAAAACTGTTTTAAACTGTAAAAGTAGTTAAAACCACAAAGCAGGCTAACCTATCATTTCAATGCAATACTATAGAACATTGAAAATGCAAGGGCAAACAAGCCAGTCTCTCCTTAGTACCAAACTGATAAAAAGGTTGAGTGCTAGGTATACTTTTAAGGGAAGGGCATTCCAAAAGTAGGACATCACTTCAAAGAGGGCTCTTTCTCTCATCATCACATAACATGCCTCTCCCAACCATGGCACACAGAGAAGAACTTCCTCTGAAGATTAGACTATTTCAGTTTGTATCAAGGTACCCATAAAACTATATTTAGCTGCAATGATGCAATAGCAGCTTGCAGTTTAGTGTGATCGAGCCTGCCAGCTCTATGTTCCTCTTGCCAGCATAATTCCTTCCTTCTTAAGCCTGCCTTTGTACTACTTATATATTTTGGATATTGTGATAGTCCTAGCATCAGTTCAGAAGCTACCTTGGTGACTTCGTTTCAGTGAACATCATTCCCACAATAGTGTGCATAGGATTGCAGCCTTAGTTGTTCTGGAGTTGAAGAAAGGGGCGTGTATGGGAGGGTGGGGATCAACTACAAAAAATTAATCTTCAGTAAAGTAGATCAACATTGTTGCTAAACATTATGCTGCTTTTCTTTTAGGAACCCTAGAATCCTGGGCAAGTGAAATCTCTCATAGCTGTATAACATAGTTTTAGAAAAGTTGTTGAACAACTCAGCAACGCTTCATATTTTGTCATCCAGCTTGCATGGTCATGGGAAGATACCTTTTGATCCGAGTTCAGCATTTGATTCTATTCATAGGGAATCGCTCAGAGAGAGAGAGAAAAGGAGTCAATTAAATGTGGATGTCAGATTACTTTTGTTTGGGGATTACAACTTCAAGGGCTTGCTCAGAATTAAAAGGTCAATTGACTGTTTCCAGTGGTGGAACACATGGGTGTCTCTTGGCCCCTTTGAATACTGACAGTGTGGCCAGAGGTCAGCTAAAAGCAATATCCAGCCCTAGAGATAACAACTTTTTATTTTGGGGAAATGGGCTCATTTCTTATCCAGAATAGACTTTGTGGGTTAGGAATGCAATCGCCCAGATAGATTTTCATCAGCCCTCCTCTACTAATGCAACATATTTTGAGTTTAGTCTTGCGTTCCACTCTGGGATACAGATTTTGCATCTGATGCAACAGGGCTCTTATATTCCGATGTCCCTTCCTTCAAATAATCATGCAGTACATAGGGTGGAGGCGGCAGCAATGCATGAGGAAGGACGCAGCGGCTGTAGTGCCCTCCTGATAGCCGCACTGATGCTGCTGCTGCTCACCACGATCAAGGTGGGGTGGGCCAAGGCAGTGAGGATGGGAGAGCTCTGGGCTGGCAGTGGCAACATCCTGCAGATGTGCAAATATGTATAGCCACTGCTAACCTGGAGCTCTTACTGACAGCTCCCCAGCACCAATAGACACAGGACCAGCACTGCACTGCATCCAACTCATATCCTGCTGCCGGGTGGAGCTTAGTATGCAATGTGTACATTCCTAACAAGGTAGCAATGCTAACTATCACCTCAAACCATCTCAGACCACTGGCCATGCTGGCTAGGGCTGATGAAAGTTGGAGCCCAATAATATCAGGAGGGGCTTCCCCCATCCCTGGGCTATGTTATATTAGAATGCTGCCCGCTGTCTTCTGGGTGACCCTAGGCAATATCCACCTCTCAGCCTAACGTACCACATAAGGTTTATAGAGGAATAAAATGGAAAGGGGAAGGGGAAGAAACTCATATTTACTGCCTTGAGTTTATAGGAAAGGTGGTGCAGAAAAAAAAGATGATGGTGATAACACAAAATGGTTCAAATGTGGCTTTATCCCAGTAGCCTCCTCATTTTTCATGACTTCTTTCCCCCACTTTTGATCCACATTAGCTTGAAGAAAAGCTTTTCACTTCCTGCCTTTCAGCATCTTGCAAGAAAATGCTCTAAAGCCAGGGTGGGGAAACTGTGGCCCCATAGATATTACCAAAGTGCCTAGTACCCCTAACCAGCATGACCAATGATCAGGGATTATGGGAATTGTAGTCCAATAACATCAGGACAGTCACAGCTTTCCCAGCCTGTCAGTCTCTGTGTGTCTTTGGAGCTTTCAGGAGAAATAGGCAAAGTCAAGAGCCCTAGCAAGGCAGGGAGTATACAGGGCTTTGGACAGCTCCAAGTAGCCCTCCTAAATCAGGTGGTGTTTTTGGAGGAAGCTGTAGCCAAATGAAGACATGTTGTCTGAGCGGGCCTGGATTCTAGCAGGCTCCACCTCCCTAGAGGAGCTGACTTGCTGGTTCAAGGGCCGTCCCCTTATTTTGTAGTCTTCAGCTTCTGAAAGGCTGAGGAGGCAGAGATGCTGCAGAGGACTCATTCTCCGGGTCAGAGGGTAATGGCAGGACAGTGTCCTCCAGCTGGGAGAGCCCTGGATGTTCTCCCAGCTGGCAATTTCCCCCTTGGTATCCTGAACTTTGTTCTCCTCTGAGTACTGGGTCACGAGCCATAAGATTTCCCTGCTCTAAAGACCTGCATTTGCTGAGTTCAACTACAAGGTTCTATATTTACTGAGCCGAGGCAGTAAAGGATTTGGCCTTTATATGTTTTGCATGCTGCTTGCACCAGAAGGAAAGGGAAATCTACTATCTCCACTCTTGTCAGGCAGGATTGTTTTATAGATGTTCCATATTGTTACAGGTCACCCCAACCCCTGCCCAGCAGTGCACAAGATTCCAGGTGTCTTGGCATTTAACCAGGGTTCAAAAACAAGGCACAATAGAGACTGTAGTGTCTTTAAGAGATATGGTTTTAATTTCACAGATGTATAACCTGAACCTGCCTATGGAGGAGCTCACAGCAGCAGTGCCCAAAACACGCCAACTTATTCCATAGTATGAGCATCAGCATCTTTTTTCAGCAGCATCTCCTGCTCTGCAGGATACTTGCCAGCTTAACTGCTCCTCTCTGCTTCCTCATTACAACCTGCCAACCCTCTTCCCTAAACTAAATCCTTGTCATGAACTGGCAGGACAACAGGGAGGAGGAAGGGGAGCCTGACGAGAGGCGCAGCTCATGGGCGTACCCAAGGGGAGGCACGAGGGGGCACCTGCCCCCCTGAAGCAAAAAATAATAATAATAATTAAATGGTTATCGGCAGCCTAAAAGGAAAAAAAAGCTCTCCTAAAAAGCTCAACTACTGGTCTTTCTCCCCCTCCCAAAATCTAAATAACAATTGAGCTCTGCTGACCGGCTGAAATTAGCTTTGACACCTCCAAATCTCAATAGAATCCTAACACATAAATCTATAACACTGTTTAATGAAATGGGGAGGGCCAAATAGTTCTGGACCACATTTCTTTCTCTTTGTATCAGTTGCAACATTTATGCAGATTCATCTATGGCTATATCTTGCAGATCATTTTTGTTTTGAGCAGTTCTAGCTGGCTCTTTAATAAATAAGAATGGAAGTAAATGGTCACCAATGGAAGCTTTCCTCCCAGAGATAATTGCAGTCTCTGAGGCAAGTTTTGTCTGGTTAAATCCCATCCTCATCAACCCTCACCTGCTTCCCTCCTCTGGCTCCTATTTAAATGTTTAAAAATGTGTATGTGAAATGCTTATATGCATCAAATGTCCTGTTTAGTTTGGTTCTTATACAAACGTCTTGCTGATAAACAACAGTCATGCACATTTGTAAATTTGATTTGCATCAGCTTCATTTTGATCATGTAATTTTGGGGGAACCAAATTTGCCTTTTTTTGCAATAGCCTAATGACTCTCGAAGCTACCAACATGAGTCTGACCAAACTGCGGGAGGCAGTGGAAGACAGGAGTGCCTGGCGTGCTCTGGTCCATGGGGTCACGAAGAGTCGGACACGACTAAACAACAACAACAACAATGACTATTTGAAATGAAACTGATTGGAGCTGAGTGCTGACATGAGAACACAGGGCAGTGTTCAAGCACCATCATCTTGTGTGGATCCTTCCTCAGTCACTATTCACAAGACAAACATTTGGATGGGGGGGAGGGGGAGGGGGGAGAATGAGAGTTTACAATAATTTAATGGAAGGAAGAGCTTGTGACTGAAGACTGTGGTCAGTCACCTCTGTATTCTAATGAGTCCCTGCTGGCTGAGGGCCTGGGAACTATGCAGAACCGCTCCCTGCTGAGACTGACTGCCAAAGTAGCTGTTTCTCTCTCCCTCTCTCCCTCCTGTTCTGCATCTGGATGAGAAAAACAAGAAAGTGTGGGAAATAGCTCAGTGGAGAATGAGGAAAGGAGGGGAGTGTAAACAGGAACAACACAAGGCATTTTGCTGCCTCAGGCAAAAGACAAGGTCTCTCCCTCATCATTTCACATACCCAGAAGACAACCAGACTGGAGGCCACAGTTCTTCGCTGTACCTGAGGGCGGCAGGATAGTAGAAGGAGGTGCAGGCTGGATTGTGTGGCATACAAGGTGTCTTCCAACACCTTGCTGCTCCTTCCCAGCCCCATTGACTTCTGCATGAGGTAGCAGTCTCGCTCTGCCTAACAGTAGCTTTGGCTCTGGTGCTTCTAGATTTGCTTGGTTTGCAAATGGGTTGTTGAGATATTCTAAATAGGTAGGTGGCAACATTAAAACCCCCAACAACATTGTTTTTTTATTTTTTACCCAGAAAGGATAAATCTGGGTTAAAGGAAGGGGAAGGAATACAGGCTCATTATGATGTCAATGATAATACAGTTGTACCTCAGAAGTCGAATGGAATCCGTTCTGGAAGTCCATTCAACTTCCAAAATGTTTGGAAACCAAGACGCGGCTTCTGATTGGCTGCAGGAAGATCCTGTAGCCAGTCGTAAGCCGCGTCATACATTCGGGTTCCAAAGAAAGTTCGGGAGCCAAAACATTCGAGTCGCAAGGTGTTTGTCAACCAAGGTATGACTGTACAGTGGTGCCCTGCTAGACGAATGCCTCGCTAGACGAAAAACTCGCTAGACGAAGGCATTCATCTAGTGGAAGGCTGCCCCGCTAGACGAAAAAGTCTATGGGGCTGCCTCGCAAGACGAAAAATTTTCGTCTTTTTTTTGTTTTGTTTTGCGGAGCGCAGCTGCCATTGCCGCTCCGCAAGACGAAAAACCCGCTAGACGAAAATTTTCGCAGAACGAATTATTTTCGTCTAGCGGGGCACCACTGTATGTGACTTCTGCCACAAATTTGCCAGCATGAGGAGCACCCACTGTCCTTATAAGAAGGAACATTGGCATGGATTCGGCAGGGGCTGGATAGGACCAAATTTCAGAAAATTCGCTTTAAAAATGGATGAATTACATGAATTAAAACATTTTGCACTGAAGGACTGGCACCCCATGTTTGGTTACCATTTTTTTGTCTCCACCTAACATATATCTTAAACATGCCCGTTTAACTTGTCCTTTGAAATATATCGGACAGCCAAGGATGCTGCAAAACTTTGCTTTTAGCTGGCTTAGTAAAAATCTACCATGTACTGTATTTAAAAAAGCATAAAAGCTTCTCAACTGTTTTGTAAACATTATCTGTTGCAGTATGGTGATCACAGGTGGAATGTGCTGCATGACCGAAATATGGCTCCTATCAGTGTATGCTAAATGTACATTACCATACTTTCTTTATCCCATAACAGCATTTGACACTTGGCGGGACTGGAGAATACTACTGCAATTTAAAAAACAACCACCAAAACCCTCCCTTCATCAAACGAGTTCTTTATAATAGCAGATAGGCCCATTAAATAAGTACAATTACTGATGCGATGAGGATTTTGTGAGCATAAACTGTCTCATGCTAATATTATCATTGCATATCTTTTAGAAGTAAATCAGTCTGAGTGTACGAGCTACATATATATTGTGCTTACCAAGAGCTGCATGCCAGAACACCAGAGCTCAGCATTTTCATTTCTGCTCATGTGTTCATTTTACATGGGAATAGGGGGGTGAACCTTCAAGTGAGATGTTGCTTTGCATTGGATTTTCCCACACACCTCTCTGAAAACAGGCACAGGCTCAACATTTTCACAAATTTGAACTGTGGAATTACACCAAGAATGAGTGCACCTAAATTTCATTTCTATACCTCAACGTTCAGCAGAGTTTTGCATGACTAGCAAAAAAAAAAAAAAAAAATTGACTGCTGAATGAACCCAGAAGCTTGACTTTGCTCATCAGTCAAGCAGCCTGGTTCAAAATTCTACTGTGAAGAGGAACAGAGAAAAAAATCAGTCACCCTTGTGCCAGCATATAGTGAAACCTCATCTATCCTCTTGCTCAGGGGTCAGCAACATTTTTTAGCCATGGGCCGGTCCACTGTCCCTCAGACCATGTGATGGGCCGGACTATATTTTTTGGGGAAAAAGAACGAATTCCTGTGCCCCACAAATAACCCAGAGATGCATTTTAAATAAAAGCACACATTCTACTCATGTAAAAACACACTGATTCCCGGACTGTCTACGGGCCAGATTGAGAAGGCGATTGGGCCGCATCCGTCCCCCGGGTCTTAGGTTGCCTACCCCTGCTCTTGCTCTACAAAAGCAAGCTGGCCTCGCCTAACAATCAATCCCCGGCCTTCTACATAGTGCAGTAGAGTGGGGAGGGAGGGAGGCCAATTGGTTCAAGACACAGATGGCAAACATGTGCAAAGATGGGTTTGGACTACAACTTCCATCATCCCTGATGGGAGTTGGCATCTAACAATTCCTGAGCACCATTTCCGCATTCCTGCTTCAAGGGATACTTGGGAGGTAGGATCAAGTTTGCTCCATTGAAATCCTATAGCGAGGCAAGATTTAGAACTGTCTCAATGGCTTTGTACAACTTCTTCTGCAGAAGGATGGCATTTAGCTGAAGCAGGATTTGAGAATGAGCTGCAAGTGGCAGCTTATGTTGGTTACCAAATCACAACCCATTACTCACCAAGAAGATGTGTACTGAGGGTACTGCACATTTGTTTATTTCAGGCTGTTGTAGACTGCGGGTGTTTACCAATGCATGCGCCCCCCTCAGTCTCTTCTCTTTCCCTCAAAAGCAGTAAATGATATTGAAATTCTACAATTGCTTATGCGCATAAGGCAAGCAGTGCATGGATTTTCACAATAGATTGTGGTTATTCAGCTTCAGCCTCTGTGTTAGGGAAGCTTAAGTAACAGTTTTATTAGGGTATTTGTCAGTGGGGAGCCAATCGTCTTTAAGCAAGAAGAATCAAAACACAGTGTTAACTGGGGGATTTCAATCAATTTTAATTAAAGCAATTTTGTTACCAAACTACTTAATGGCTTACTAAATATTACTAAGCGCTACTTGCCAAAGCAGCTTTTGTTTTTCATTAGTGGCTCCTTGCCATCAGCAATGATCTCATCCCTTCAGATATAAGGTTCCATTTCCTTAGAGCTTCACTACAAATGCCAGCTTTTCTTTTGCAATTAAATTGCTAACTCTCCGAAGAGCAATAAAAAGCTATACTTTCTCTGCTGGCGCAACTTCTCAAATCAGGAAGTAGAAAAACCAATTTCTTAAACGAGCTGCAAATGAGCAGAGAGGGCAGTTATGGGGAAATTACTTTAATGCAGATTTACTGTTCTTTATGAAAAAGACAAAGATTTTCTAAAAGGGGGGGAAACCCCCGCAGTTCTTGTTTTTACAGATATCGATCTGTAAAATCTAAACTCTAAAAACCTCACTGCGAAATTAATAACACAATGTTGGCTTCTATTTTCAGAGAGTTGTCTGTTTCTTGTTGGCTGCTATGGAAATCAGGTAGGGGGACGAAGAGTTTGAGGGCCAAGGCACAAGAGATTTCACAAACTGATATTTCCACCTGATGACATGCTAATAGGCTTTTGATGACCCACCAGACAGGCGCTGCACAGTTTATTTGGGTTGCCGTCCACTAATATGTCAGGTTGAAGAACACTACACTGGGGGTGCATTTCCATCTCTTGCCGTTCAGTAGGCAGGAAGAAGCACAAGAAGGGACTTTATTCCTGTTTGGAAATGGGAGTAGTGCGGCACAGGAGTACCCCTCGCCAAAACTGTTCACTCACCAATGCTGATGGCAGCTGCGTGATCCAAAAAAGGTCTACCGTCTGGATCTGCCTTCATGCTATGATGCCATCTGGCTTCCCTAGAGCATTTGCAGAGTTAACAAGGGGAACAATAGCTTCTAGAAGCACCCGAAGACAATCAACCACAATTAAAACGAAGCTACTTTTAACAATGAACTTTAAATGTACACATGTGGAATCGAGCATTTCACATTATTTCTTTTCCTTTAGGAGCAGCAAAACCCTAGGGCCTTGGCTGATATGGTAACACCCAGTCTCATCAACTCACAGTGTGCCCTAGAATACACCCAATACTCCACTAAATTGGTGCAATGTAAGGGAATAGTTTATGGTTAGGCAAGACGTCTTTCAGATTTGTTTGTCATTCCTGACCTTTTCATTGATGCAGGCAGGGGAGTCTGGTGAACCTGTAAGATAGGAGTGGACCTTTCAGTTGTTGCAGGACTGCAACCCCATCATACCTGACCATTGAGCTTGGGTGACAATGAGGAGAGGAGAGCTGGTGTCCAAAAGATCGATGGAGATGATGGCGTATTGGAAAATATTTATGTCCAAGGAAGACATCTTCCATCAACCCCAGTCCTTTGTCCCTGTTGGAACTGATGGACTGGACTGACCTCCTTTGACATGTAGACTTACTCAGTGGAAGTAAATAAGTTGATTGAAAAGCCCATACAAGTTCCACAGTGGCCCTGCCATGCTCAGTCTATAGAGAGGTGTGTGAAACAAGTCACACAGGCAGCAGGTAGGGTATACACACATGAGAAATGTGAGGCCAAGAAACAAGTTGGTGGCTGATGTCCCAGAATGAAGCAAGACTTGATGAAATTTGTTGCATAAAGTTCTTATTAACTGATATCATTACTTTCTAATGTTTTATGATTACAAGGCAATGCTGTATGTTTAATAGGATAAGTTTTATGTGGAGAAACTAATTATTTTATAGTATTACCTGACATTTTCAGAAGGTAAAATCAAGCTTCTTTGGTTTTCTGAGATCAGTTCATGTGTTTTTTTTTAATCAAATTTACCAAGCTAAATGTTGTCCAGTTACAAGAATTAGTAGCAATTCTTCTTTGAATTCCTCATGCCCCAAAAATATTTTTAAGCCCCTCCACCACTGAAGCAATTTGCAAAAATTAAGTTTCACCCCCTAAAATGACCTGCCCTATTCCATCAGCCCCAAACTGCATGGGCAATGGTGAGGGATGATGGAAATGGGCTACCTCTGTAGGAAGCTGTGAAACAATGCTTTCTTAACATAGTATTTATTTTAGCTTCCTAATGCAACCATTTCTAGGTGTGAAAAGTAAAACCAAACTGGAAGAATTACCAGTGCTGAATGGTGGTAGACAGTGGTTCTGCTTCCACTGTCAGAGGCATTATGTACAGGGCCGTCTTAGAGGGATCGGCCACTGTGGTGCGGCGATCCCTCGGTGCCCCCGGCGTGCCGCCTCTCCGCCCGCCTCCCTCCTGCGCTGGCCACCCCTCGGGAGGAGGGGTGGGCGAGCGGGGGATGAGGGGCGTGCCGCTGTAGCGGCGCGGGGCTTTGCACGCCCTTCCAGCGCTCCAGCTGGGGCTCCGGGAGGCAAGGGCGGCCGGCTTGCAACCCGCTTGCCCTCCGGCGCACGAGCGCTCGCCCGCCCATGGGGGCGGGGGTGGGTTGGGGAGGGGGTGCCCGGTATGACGGTGGGCTCGCGGGGGCGCCCCTGGGGGGCCCGGTGCCCTGGCACGCAGCGCCACCAGCCCCTATGGAAGAGAAGGCCCTGATCATGTATCTGAATTACCAGTTGCTGGTGATCTTGTTCATATGCACCCTGCAAGCATCAGGCATCACTGTGAGAGCAGGATGCTGGCTAGACTGGCCATTGGATGAGCCCTAGACTGATTCAGCAGGCCATTCTTATGTAAAAGCCAATGAGCAGGGGGGTCGTGGAGCTGTACAACACTGCCTTGAGCAGTGCAATCCTTGACATAACATACTATTTTATACAATAGTCAGGACAGGCATTGGACTGTAGATTGTCCATAGGAGGGATAATTAAGCGAATTGCAGTTAATGCAGAAAACATGTAAGTCCCACTGTGCTCACTGGAATTTATTTCTTGGTGAGCATGTATAGGATGGGAGCCTAAGAGCTCTAAAATGATCAAGACATCTAAGCATTTCCTGCTATGCACAGGACTGGGAGAACTTTGGGGACCATACTGGACCATTTAAAAACTTTTTTTATTTATTTCGACTGCGTAAAAACAACACAGCTACCTATCTGAATGTATGTATGTGTATATATATATATATATATATATATATATATATATATATATGTTAGCAACTACAATCAAAATTTGGAACGAGATTACACAATGTTGAAATCTGAGCAACCAAACAGGGCAAGCAGGTGGTGGTGGTGGGGAACCAAAACCCTCCTCAATTGGAGCCTTTCTTCTGTTTCCTTTGAATTTGTTTGTAACGGGGGCAAACTCCCTGGGTTTTAAAATATGGAATGGCTGATAAATATTTTAATAACCTCCTCTGCTTCACTGAGAGGAATGTCTGCTAGTTTTCATCCGTTGGCAGAGAATGCTGACAATGGACAGATTGTTCGTGTTTCACCGGGAGTTGCCAGTTCCAGCCCAGTTGGGGACTGCTGTTCCTTTAAGAGCTCCCGCAGAGAAGAAAGCTTGACACAGTCCCTGAGTGGCTTTTAGGCAAATCTCTTAAAGGAATAGTTGTCCCCCCTTTGCAGATAGCCGGCAACCCTTAAAAGTCTGGTGGTTTTTGCCTTTTAAGTTGAGAACAATTGCAGGTTGAGACTAATTAGTGATTAGGCCTATGCTCATTTCTCTCAGGTTTCTGGCTTCTTCTGTGCCTGCCATTGCTTGTTTGGCTTCATTCATATTCATAGCAGATGGTGTAATTTAGGAGAAGGCAGGATGGAGTCATCATATTAGTGAGGGGAAATCTTGAGTGTTCAGTCTGTACTTTTTCTGTGTAGCCCATCAAGGAAGTTCCTTTCCACCTTTTAACAGCTTTGCTAGCTAAGCATAATTTTAAATGTAATTTGAGAAGCTCAGACAAGCTTTGTGTGGTTGTAAGTAGGTGCCAAACTATTATAAGAACCATGCTGGGTAGGGAATAATAGTTAGAATAAAAGTGATAATGATTGACTTCTGTCACCAGCCCACTGGCTTGTCTCCTGGCAAACTTATCTGGTATTATGAAAAGAAAAAAGAAGGAAAAAGGCACAAGACAAAATATTTATTGCGTTTTGAGCCAAATTCTTCCCCAAAGGCATCGTGAATATAAAGTGGTGGCAGCATATGCACCATAAATGTAAAGCCCATTTAAAGTACCCCCAAAGATTTATGGGAACTGTAATTTAAGGGTGTTGGGAATTATATGTCTGTGAGGGGCAAACTACAGTTTCTGATTCTTGGGGAGCAGAGGGTCCCTTTTCTTATCAGCAGCTCTTTGCTGAAGGGGGTGTTGAGACAGAGCCATAGAATTGCAGTTAAAAGGGATCCCAGCAACCATCTAGTCCAATCCTCTGCAATACAGGAATCACAGCTACATATAGCCATCTAACCTTTCTTTAAAAACTTCCAAGGAACAAAAGTCCACCACCTTCTGAGGTAGAGAAAGTTATTTGCTCCGTCTTAAATCCCACTGAAATTGGTGGGAAAGGTTCTTGCTCTCTTTAAAATGAGATTTAAGAAAATTACTTTTAAAAACTATGGGCAAGCAACTGGGCATCATTTAATATATGTATTAAATTTGAGTGAATTTTCCAAGTTTCTCTACTGTTGAATGGGATTCTTTTTTTTAAAAAAAAAGGGGGGAGGGGGAAGATGAAAATGGTGATGCTCTGACTTAGTATTTTACAAAGCCACTTACAAGCACCCAGAGTATGTTACCTCCAAGTAACAGCTTTCATCTTACTTGAAAATATAGCTGTAAAACTTTAAGAACAAAGGGTTAGACATCAAAGGATGTTCTTTTGATCTATATTTAATGTGAATATGAGTTATTTATGTTTATTTATTTATTTTTTGCATTTGTACCCTATCTTTTTATGATAAATCATCCTTGCTGTTGTACTAGCATTACCCCCCCTTTTAATTTGGGTTGGCTTGTTTTGCGTTGAGAGTGTAGATGCATTCAAAATGTGATTAGACATATTCGTGGCTAATGACGGCTACTCATCATGATGGATATATATTATGTCCAGTATCAAAGACAGTATGATTCCGAATGCCCGTTTCTGGAGATTGTCATGAGTGAGAGAGGACTATTGCACTCGTGGGTTTCTCATAGTCATCTGGTTGCAATGGAGGCTGGTCCATTAGGGTGAAAGGGGCATGGCTCTACTAGCCCCCCTGCCTGCCTTCTGGCTTACAGAATAGTCAGGGTGTGGCTCTGCCTGTCATTGGCTCTGGCTCCACCGCCTGTTGGCCTCCCTGCCTTCCAAAATAACAGCACAATTCAAAGTGTTGGTGCTGACCTTTAAAGCCCTAAACGGCCTCAGCCCAGTATACCTGAAGGCATGTCTCCATCCCCATTGTTCAGCCCAGACACTGAGGTCCAGCTCCGAGGGCCTTCTGGCGGTTCCCTCTCTGCAAGAAGTGAGGTTACAGGGAACCAGGCACAGGGCCTTCTCAGTGGTGGCACCCGCCCTGTGGAACTCCCTCCTATCAGATGTCAAGGAAATAAACAACTACCTGACCTTTAGAAGACATCTGAAGGCAGCCCTGTTTAGGGAAGTGTTTGATGTTTTATCGCATTTTTAATATTCTGTTGGGAGCTGTCCAGAGTGGCTGGGGAAACCCAGCCAGATGGGTGGGGTATAAATATATTATTATTATTATTATTATTATTATTACCCCAGTGAGTAACAGCCACCATGGTTTACTTTAGTTGACGACTTTGTGCAACAGGATGCTAGACTAAAGTAGTATTTGGTTTAATCCAGAAGGGATTTTCTTATCCTCTCTCACTATCAACATTTAGAGTGGAAACTCCTCATGGGGAAAGGATCGTTTCTGCTTATGTTTCCCTGTAAAATGTACATTAATAGCTAGCAGTAGTAGTTGTTGTAGAAATAACATGCTGATGCATTAGAAATTGGAAAGGGAACTGGTAACCCTTCTCAACAAGGGTGCCAACATGGATGAAATATGGAGGTGGGGAGTCCAGGTAAGCCCCACCCTGCTTAACCGACCACAAGACATGGCGCACAGACACCATTTGAATGGCAATGCCCATCAAATATTTAGAGGGGAGGGGAAAAGGGAGCCCAGCTCCTAGGCACTGGCTCCTTTCATCCCCAACGAAGTGAGAAATTATGCTTTATTCCATCCTTTCCTAAACCTGGTGTTTTTAAGATGTTTTGAGCAACAACTTTTATCCCTGGCCATTAGCTATGGTAGCTGGGACTCATTGGAGCTGTAGTTCAACTTAACTGGAGGGCGCCAGCTTGGGGAGGGCTGTTTTATTCAGAAACCTTCATAGTTCTCTCCCCCTGAGGGTTTTTAGTGGTTTTTCCAGTGAGTTTCACAGCTCTTTGCCCCCTAGCTTTTCACATCAGCACAGCTTCAATTTTTGCATACACCAAGAGGTGTCGATAGGTGGAGATGCTAAGGCTTAAGGCTCTGCATCATACAGAAGCACCTTATAGCAAAATAAAGCATACATATGCATTTTGGATTAATATCACTCATGGATTAAAAACCCAGCACTGGAAATGCCTTAAGCCTATGTGTATATGTGTTGACTTTTTAGATGAACCTGCCATATTTTTGCCCTTTTCTCCTCACTCATTTACTTGGCTTATTACAGATCGGTGACAGTTTAGTCATCAACATTAACGGTTACACAACAATGCTTAACTTGGCTTCTGTCTTATTCTTGTAGGAAGAAATAAAGAGACAAAAATATGTCTTCACTTTTTATAGTTTTACATTCCATTGGAGGAATAGCAATCGCAGAGGAATGTAAATGTACTCAACTACAGTGGTACAGTGGCGGCGGCGCTGCAGCAGTAGGAGGTCCCATTAGCTAAAGTGGTACCTCAGTTTAAGAACGGTTTCAGGTTAAGAACGGACCTCCGGAACGAATTTAAGTTCGAAACCAGAGGTACCACTGTATTAAATCCTTTAAACCCAGGTTTTTAAATAGGTCTCCTGTTTGCTTTAAATGCCGTTTGCTTTAACAACCTTTCCTTGTTAGAACCCTCAGCTTCTTTCTTTGAAAAATGCTCATGATAGTGTCACATGTTGCCAGCAATACATTACACCAGCCTTTGACTGGGGTCTGATGGGAGTTGCAGTCTAAAATGTCTCGAGAGACACCAGTCAAAGGCTTAAAAAATGCATCTTATAGTGGAGAACAATATGTCAAGGGTAATCCAGAAAGCTTTAAAATAAAGAATAACTCTAAGATGAACAGTAGCCCTTCCTCAACACAGTAAACATAGATTGCAAGTGTTTTGAGGCAGATAGCCAAGCACTGTAAATTCTATCTGTATCTTTTTTTAAAGGCACCATTCCCTTTCTTTATCTGCAGTAGCTGGCGTGCTTACAGTACATTAACTAGGCCACGGTTGTCATTGGTAACATCTAGTAAGCATAAATAATGTAGCTCCCTCCTCTACTTAAAGTATTATTGATGATGCATACCTTTATATAAAAACGCACACACAGTGAAGCAATACCTTGACAGCTGTAATAAAGCATTAGGTTCACACTGAACTGGAAGGCAAGTGTTAAATATGTCCCACCCCACCCCTATGGTCCTGTTGTTCCTCTTTTAAAACCGCAAATCTAGAAGGGGAGATAGCTTTCCTCTTTCACTCAATTTATGTTTTGGCCACAACAGCCAGTATAAAGCTGAATGCTGAAAAGTAACTAGGAAATAAAGGTAGCCCTTGTGAATAACTGCATTCATCTCTACTTTGGAACACCCTTTCACTGTGGTTCTGAGTGGAAAGTGAGTTTAGTGGCCTCTGAAATAAGCTGCAGCCTGCAAATGAACGGCATTGGGGCTGTCTTTGCCGTGCAATCTCTTTATAGTTACTCCTCCAGAGCAACACTCCCCAGCCGCAAGGGATGTGGGAAGTAGAGGGAGCCAGGAAACAGAAAGCTAGCCAAGGAGGTTAAGAAAGAACTACAGATTAAAAGAACTGTAACAGGAATAAACAACTCATCGTCTAAAGAGATTCTCCAAGGTTCTGGCACAGCTGTGTATGTGCAGGTACGATGCAAATACTGAGCATGGGGGTTTCCTCCATTTTGTATTTTCTATGTTTGAACTAGAAATGGGGGAGACGAAAATGCTTATTTCCGCCACTATTTGTTCCATCTTAAAATAATCAATGTCAGGTAGAACAAGCGAGATCTATCAGCCAACCGCAACTTCCTCCTAAATATTCCATTCCCACCCAATAGTCAGTTATTTGAGGTCCCACTTTCAGTACTGCTTACGTCTGCAAAAGTTAGGGAACAGTCATATTGCTCTGTTTCCGATCAGAGCATGTCTTGAAATGCCGGCTAAAATCCTGTAACATTTTATACTACAATTTTTCCCTCAGGCAGTTTTTTTTGTGTCCCATTCTATGGTTCAAGAAGACCATAGACTGGGACAAAGAGGGTACAGTAATAATGTGGTACCATTAGGGAAGCATCACAGAACAATCAATAAACCAGAATGATGTGTGCACAGCACAGTATGAATCCACTATTAATGCACAGCTATTGTATCTGGCATGTTGTGTATACCCACAAAACACCACCAGTCTGAAGGGGGGTCCTCCAGTCCCTAGCCACTCACAGACCCTCCAAGTGTCCCTATTTTCCAGGGATGTCCCTGATTTAGAGAAGTCGTCCCAGTTTCTGATTTGATCCCGGAATGTTCCGCTTTTCCTTAGGCTGTCCCTATTTCCAATGGAGAAATGTTAGAGGGTATGGAATTTTCCAATCCTGAGCCATCTGAAGGCAATCTTGTATAGGAAATGTTTTTTTTATAAAATGTTTAATGTTTCATTATGTTTTTATATACGTTGGAAGCTGCCCAGTGTGCTTGGGCAACCCAATAAGATATGTGGGATACATATAGTAATATTATCATTATGGAATAGGCGTCCCTATTTTCATTGGAGAAATGTTGGAGGGTATGCATTCAACATGATCAGTCCTCATTGATCTGTTTTGCCATCCTCCGTCCCCCCCCCCATGTAAACCTACTGGTAGTTATTTCCCTAAGCTTGCCATGGGCATAGCCAGGATTTTTTTTTGGGGGGGGAGGCAGGCCTTTTTTAGGGGGAGCATGCCTTTTGTTTTGGCGGGGCAGAACTGATGTGATTGGTCAGTTAAGTATTTCTTTTGTTGTACTTGATCTAGGGAGGGCAGCTGCCCCCCCGCCCCCCTTTGGCTACGGCCATGAAGCTTGCTGATACCTCCCTCTTTTGCTACGTAATAATCCACATTTGGAGAAAGAGTTCATTATTAGTATATAAGTTTTTGAACACTGGTTATGAAATGAGTCTTTTCCCCCTCAATCTTTCTACTTTGCCTTCTTGAATCTAGTTACCCTTTGGAATGATTCTGGGTTCAATTCAATTCAACCTAAGAGCATCCTCTAGTTTTGGGTTCCAAATGGAAAGGGAGCTTGGTGGCCTTGTGAGATCAGCGGCAACCTGAAAATGAAGGGCGTCAGTATGTTCTCCAAGGCAGTTCCAGCATAGCTAGTGATCTTAAGGAAGGCTATAAAGAAGTGAAGATGGGGGAGCATGAGACAACTTAAAACCATTGGAATGAAAATGGGATTAATACAAGTGCTCTGTTTTTACAAGATAATTTTAGGATTGTCACTATAATACTGGTGTTGGGAACTCCTCTCATAAGGATATGTATTATAAAGCAGTACAGTTGCTGAATGGAGTATTTTTATACTGCCAGTGATAAGGAAATAATATCATACACAGCTATGGCATATCACTTGAGCTCTTCTAATTCCAGCTAAGGAATAGTGATGACTATAGTAAGCATCCTTTTTTTAACACCAATGACAATAGTACTGGTTCTTAATTTCATGGATATAATATTGCCTGGGACTACAGACATTACCCACCACCCATACCCAGAAGATTTCAGAGTGCCACTGTAGGGGCATGCAGACTAAAAGCCTAGAAACAGTAAGTGATTGAAAATCTTGGACTAGGGGTGGCAGAAGGTAAATGGGCAGCTAGTAGTAGCAGCACAAAGTTCAAGCATCAGCTGAGGACCCTACTTCCTTTAGAACCCCATCTATGAATACCAGGATTAACTTGAACGATCTATGACCACTGAGCTTCAATATGGGAAGATAAAACCCCAGAGCAACATTCAGACATAAAAAATGCATTCATAATAGTGTGACCCTCCATACCAGGGGTCAGCAAACTTTTTCAGCAGGGGGCCGGTCCACTGTCCCTCAGATATTGGGGGTGGATGGGGCGGATGGACTATATTTTGAAGAAAAAAATGAACGAATTCCTATGCTCCACAAATAATCCAGAGATGCATTTTAAATAAAAGGACACATTCTACGTCATGTAAAAACACGCTGATTCCCGGACCGTCCATGGGCTGGATTTAGAAGGCGATTGGGCTGTCCCCCGTCCCCCGGGCCTTAGTTTGCCTATCCATGATCCATACAGCTCCCTTGGATCCATGTCCAGCCCACGGTGTTTTGCTCCCTGAGCAAATGACAAGATGGTATCCCCTCTCAATTCCACATATAGAAGCCAGTTGGATTGACAGCTGAAACCCCTTTCAATGCTGGCAACAGGGCAGCATCCTCCTCTGCATCTTCTAAGGATAGCAATTCAGATTTGAGGGGTGCAAGACATCTCATGCACACTGAATGCAGTTCAGTCCTCTAACACCTTACCATCGTTTGTTGTTGGGCCACCTTTCAAAGAGAACCAGAAGTTGGAGATGGACTGGGTCCAGCCCTATGCCCAGATCAAGCAAAGGGAGCAGTAGGGTGAAAAGAAGTCAAGTTTAAAATGGCCTGGGGTGTGTGATACCTGCTGCGATGAGCAAAGAAGCACCTTCCCAGAGAGAGGAAATCATCTGGTACAGGGTTGGTGCTCAGCAACTCTTTCCCATATTTTGATTTTGCTGAACTGTTTTTAGTTGTCTTGATGAATTAACTGCTGTTTGCTTTATTTATACGTTTCTGTGTTTGATATTATAGTGTTTACAATGTTCCCCCCCCCTCCGAATGCTATTGTGGTTACCGCTATGAGCTCAACATTTGTTGTTGGAAAAGCAGAATGCAAATATTAAATAAAATCAATCCCCCTTCCCTTTTAGTATCTGCTTCCTGAGTCAGCCACCTCACTCTGCCTCACAGTTGGCCTGGCCCTGCTTGAATCTAGATCGGAACCTGTGGCCCTCCAGATGTTGTTGGACTACAATTCCCATTATCCTTGACTATATTTTTGGTTCTGCTAGCTGGGGCTGATGGGTATTGGCATCCAACAACATCTGGAGGACCACATGTTGCCCATACCTGATCTAGATGTTGAGCCTGCAGGCTAGCACCAATTAACAACTGTCAGAGGCAACCTATAGCAAATCCATCACAGTTTGACAGGAAGGAAAATTATCAGTTTGTCTCACTCCCCTGCTTAAATGGCAGTTTCTATTGCTTCTCTCCACACAGACACACTGAGGTTACATCATCCTTAGCTGTGGGGGTGAGGCAATGTCTGCTTTTGCCCTATTTGGAGGACTTAAGAGCAATTGTCGAACAATTACCCTTTTGGCTACCAACAAGTCTTAAGATGCCATGAGTTTGTCATTGCAACACAGAACTACTGCAAAAGCAGTTGGGCTATAATAGGCCCAAGGCAGCTGAGAAATGTGCAAAAGAGGCACACTCTGGATGAATCTGAGTGCCAGTTTTATTACTAAATTTTGTTGTTGTTTTAATTCTGGACCAATTAACTGAAGATGCTTTGGCCTGCTTTATGGCACCATTGGATATTTGCATGCCGTTAATTGCCAGGTTTTAGCGCTCTATCCAATTGAATCGCTCAGACTCATTTTCAATTAACGCGCAGTGTTTGACATATGATCTGAAACTAAACCACCCCCTAGCAATAGTTTTATATGTCTGTTCTGTTACTACACTCTCTTCCCTCGGTAATGAATGTTCAGTGCGCTGAGAAAAATGAAACCAATTGCGCCTTCTCAACTTGGCATTTAAAACCCTTTGAATTGAATCAACTGTCTCCTAATTTGGAAAAATGCCTTGCAAAGCAGGGCTGTTTCTAATCTAGAAAGGGAGGAGGGAGAAATAAAATGCCATTGAAGATATTCTGCCCTCATGATTTTAATTACAGTGAAATGCATACATGTCCAAAGGTTTACTTTCCTTAATTGATTTGATTGCATTATTTTAGGGCTGCCATACGTCTGGATTTTCCCAGACGTTACCGGGATTCCAAAGATGGAATTGATGTCTGGAGGGGATATTCCGAAAGGGGGCGATTTGTCCTGGATCTTAGTCAAGTCAATAAAAACAAAAAGCTTGACAATTTTGGGGAGTCCTGGTTTTACTTTTTGAAATATGGCAACCCTACATTATTTGGAATCTTAATATTCAATGTCATTTAATATGTGTGCAAGGAATGAACAATGGAAGGTAAAAGAAGGTATGGATTTGGGTGAGTAGTAGGACCAGTCTGATGGAAGTTTATGCGTGGAAATATATGTAGAAAATAAAGGACACATGCCATAGTTCAGTAATAGCCTGTGGATTACTTCCGAAAACCCATTTGGTACAAAGAAGGTCCTATTGTCTGGAAGCTTTAAACCAGTCTTGTTTTTGCCAGTGTTTCAGGGAGAGCAAGCTGATATTAGACTTGGGGTATGGGCACCAATCCCATGGGGAGAAAGCAGTTAGTGTAGTAGGGTGAGGAAGCACAGCTCTGAGCCTTTTCTCAGAGCAGGAGTGATGTCATCAGCGTCAGGGCAGGGGCGGTGGAAGGGGGACGGTGGGGACAGACCGCCCCGGGTGTCTTCGTTGAAGGAGTTACATTTGACACGCTGCCTGCCGTGACTCCCAACCCTACCCCGAGCAGTCGGGGAAGGGGGGAGCTGCGCCGCTTTGCTGCTTTGCCGGCGGCATTCCCCCTTCCCCCTTCGTTTTGACAGCTTGGGGGAGGATTGGGAGTTGTGGGTGGGTGGCGTGCCAAATCGGCGGCTAGCTCCGCCCCCGTGGGTGGCTCGCTCCGCCCCCAGCTGCGGGGTGCGCATGCCACTCCGGGCACCTGAGTGGCTATGTTGCGCCTGGGAGGGCACCCTCCATGCCACGCCCCCCTTGAGAGCATGCCCACCCTGGGCAGCGCGGGCATATGCTCCACCGCTGTGTCAGGGTAATTTGATGGTCCCTCCTTGCTCTGACAAGTGAATGAGGTGATAACAAGACTTTCAAGTTCTACAATTGTTAGCGACAGATTAGCATTAATGAAGTTGCATTCTCTGACTGTTGGGTTGGGGAGCCACCTAAACTTAGTATAGTTCCTTTATTTATTTTACATGCTCCCTGTACACGGGGGGGAGAGTGTCATAGGGCACAAGACAGCTTTATCCCAATGAGCATAGCACATAAAGTGTACTTTTGTTTCCTGATCTGCAGGCTGTTCCCCAACTTTAGAAC
Source organism: Lacerta agilis (assembly GCF_009819535.1). Lineage (NCBI taxonomy): Eukaryota > Metazoa > Chordata > Lepidosauria > Squamata > Lacertidae > Lacerta > Lacerta agilis. Next base: position 34,825,474 of record NC_046316.1, read on the forward strand.
ACATTCTCTACAGTCATGAGGGCTAAAATCACACACTTCTAAAAACAAAACCCTCCAGGGAGTCATATTCTGTGCAAATTTCAAGACCGTCAAGTGGCAGAGTGCATACAGCCTTAAAATGCTAGTTTCTCTTCATGATTCCTGTATGATTAAATTTCATACAGTCTTCCCTCAAGAAGCAGGCTCTGTATATAAAATTAAAATTAGACACAGACTTACAGTCTAAATAAAGCAAGACTCATAACAGAAGGGAAGGTCAGTGAAGGGGAAAGGCAGGGAAAGCTTTTTCCAAATATTTTAATTTTAATTTGTGCCTGTATTTCTTTTTCTTTTTAGTTTAAAATGAATAGTTCTAGATTTGTAAGCAGCCTAACTTGCGCATAACTAATCACTCAGCGTTGGCAAACCGCCATCAGAAGAATAAATTTACCACGGATTTGATGTTACATTGTCAACAGTGTTGAGCAATATTAAATTGTGATGAAAAGCGAAAGAGCCCATGAAAGTTCCTCCAGATCTCTTTCGTCACATGACATTTCGTCACTTGCTTCTTGCAACACAATTGGAAATGAACTCTTAAGTATATATTGCTTGGCTTATATGTTTAAGGTAAGGGAAACGTTCACTTTTCTTTGTGTTCATTTTATATTTGTATTTTTCTGTTGCCTTCATGCATCTGAGGCTGAATACTGGTGTTACTCTACCAGTGTTTCCCAGTGCGAGGGCACAATCATTGCTGCTCGTGCACCTTCACTAAAACATCTTTCTGTTAACAATTCCTAAGAGAAATTATGAAAAATTCTTACCAAAAACCGAGCTCCGTCTATCTTTAATTTTTCCACTATCCGGGCGGAGTCATGCATCCCACACTGGAGAGGGAGGGAAAGGTGATATTAGAGTTGGTGATACATACATTACATAAACCTTTTATATGGCTTTTGGGCTGACATAGTGCCTTGACGAATGTTCGTTTTAAGTACAGTTTCTATTTATTCTCACAACCACCTTGTGAGGTAAGTTAAGTGAACAGGTGGTGACTGTCATCCAGTAAACTTCATGACTGAGTGGATATTTGAAGCTGGGTCTCTACATCCCATTCCGATACTCTGATCCCTGTACCAGCCTAAGCCCCTGGGACATAATCTCCCTAGTATCATGATGGCCAACAGTTTTTAGGCATATGGGCCACAGAAAAGGAGACACAAGCCCTCCTGCTGCCTCCAGTTGTGTCTCAAATTGCTGTTGCTTATGCCACACGTGTGACCTGTGTTGTAAAATAGCCAGTGACATGACCTATTAATTGGCAATTTGGGTCGGATAAGTTTGTACTAAGTATTTCAGTAGAAAGTTCTCCACAGTTCCTTTTTTAGAAGATTGTGTCATTTCCTTTGGAGTTGGGTTTTTTTTTTAATTTTACACAACACCGTTTCTGAAAATGACATATTTTCTTGACCTGTACCCTCTGTACCATGGACAGATGTGTTGTATGTCTAGATTTAAAGAGGAAGTTAGCAAGAGTGGATTTTTTTTTTTTTTGTGGTGCAGACATCCATTGTAGAAATGCAAGGTCAGGGGAAAACAGTACAATAAAATTTGACTTCTAAAAGATCATGAATTTATAGAAGGAAGTAGAAGGGAAAAGCAAACACATTCAGGATTGCCCTGTTTAATGACATAAATACCTCAGTATTATATACCTCTTTTTTGATAAATGAGAATATTTTGACAAAAAGGCTTTGTGAATGCATAGTTCTTGCTTCTCTTCCACATCCCATAACCTCTTACTAGGTAGTAAGTGTTGCTAAGTGTGTCAAGGGTTGCAGCTATTCTCTAATTAGCACCATCGGAGCCACTGTGAGATCACACATTCTACAAATGGTTAAAATGACACGGATGTGATCAGTTTAATAATACCGTCCCCCTGCTTGCTTCAGAAGCCAGGACAGGACAAACTACTGAAGAGGACAAGGCTGCAATACGAGGAGAAGGAAGAAAATAAATATTTATCCTGAGTGAGGAAGGGGAGCCTACAGTTACCAGTGAACGTAAAAGGTAAAGGTAAAGGACCCCTGGATGGTTAAGTCCGGTCAAAGGCAACTATGGGGTTGCGGTGCTCATCTCGCTTTCAGGCCAAGGGAGCCGGTGTTTGTCCACAGGCAGCTTTCGGGGTCATGTGGCCAGCATGACTAAACCGCTTCTGGGACACTGTGATGAGTGCCAGAGCACATGGAAATACCATTTACCTTCCCGCCACAGTGGTACCCATTTATCTACTTGCACTGGTATGCTTCTGAACTGCTAGGTTGGCAGGAGCTGGGTCAGAGCAACGGGAGCTCACCCTGTCACGTGGATTTGAACCACCAACCTTCCGATCAGCAAGCCCAAGAGGCTCAGTGGTTTAGACCACAGTGCCACCCGTGCCCCACATACAGTTACCAGCAGTGCTTTTTTCCCTTAAAAAAATGTTTAGGGGTACTCTCAGTTTGACTCAAGAAAACCACCATTTTACAGTTCAGATCGGGGAAAATAAATACAGTAAATGGACAAAAGTACAAAGATTCACAAAATGTTTAGTGAACCCCTGTGTCCCCCCAGAAAAAAGCACTGGTTACACACACATACACCAGAATATCATTTTCAGCTGTTATTCCTCTGCCTTGCCTCCGCTGCCGATGAATCTTACAATCTTTGCTTAGGGTTTCTCCACATTTGAGGAATATTCAGCTGTTAATCCCCACCCCTCCCTTAAAATTAGTCCTCCAGTAGATTCTCCAAGAGCTGACACGCGGATGGGAAAATCTAACAATTTCAGTTTTTCTCTCTTATCAATCTTAAGATCAGTTTTCTACACTGTATAGTACAAGGTTTGGCATGGTACACAATGTTTTATTATGTTTTTATATATGTTAGAAGCCGCCCAGAGTGGATGGGGCAACTCAGTCAGATGGGCAGGGCACAATTAAATTTATTTATTTAATTAATTCATGCCAGTGTGCATTTAAAAAAACCCCGTAAAACCAATCATTTTAGTGTGAATTTTTCCAAATGTAAATATCTTTTTTTCCTTATTTTTGCCTAACATTAACTTGTATTGCAAAGCAATTTCCCCTAATATAACTTACAGCCTGGTGAGCCCCCTGAAGCTGTCATCTGACTTGTTGGGTGTCACATGGCCGCCATAGCCGAGGGGGGGGGGATGATTCCCCTGCAAGAACTCTCAAACCCTGCATCTTGCATGGCCAGGCAGGTCCTTGTGTTGGGGGTAAGAGGAGAGGGTGCAGGCAGTTTTTAAGCCAAGAATATGAGTCTGTTCATGGCTGCATGTAGAGGAGGAACTTGAAGTTGAAATGTTGCATATGTTAACTATTCTGCACCCAGATTCATATTCCTAATGGCAATCTGACAACTATACATGTTGTGATAACATTCAGTATAACACAGGCAACTAATGAAATATTCCCTTTCTTGGTGCTTTAGGCTAATAATAGGAGAATTTCACAAGCATATTGCCTCTAAGAGCTTGCCACCGATGACTTCAAAAAAGAATGGAGTAATGTTACATCTTTGGACAGTCACTTGTCTAGAATATCATATCAGTCCAGTACCTGTCTCAGGAGATCTGCCACTTGAATAGCAGTCCAAGTCTCACATTCTTCTCGGAAGGGTAGTTTTGTGGCCATGCTGGGTCACACAACAAGGGCAAACTGATCTGCTTCTTCTGGTAAAGCAGAAACTGTTTGCTTTACTAAACATTACTGAGAGATTCTGGAAGTTATTAGAGGAAGTGTCCTTTGCAACTCCCCCCCCCCCTCCCTGTGGTTGTCATTTGCTTAAAGCTACACATCCCTTTACAGTGGCTGCGCAGTTGCTACTGTGATCATTTCAAATTTCATTCAGTGACAGTCATTCTGCTCATAAGCTGCGATGAACATGACAAGGAGGCAAAGATCTCTCACCACTAAATGCAAAGCAAAGATCAAAAGCATATCCACCGTCAACAGCAAGTTTAGATAATGGTGTATTGCCAATGAGACGTTTACTGGAGTAAATATACTGGTGGTATTAAGTTTTGTATGTAGGAAATCTTTTATCTTGATTTCTTCAGTGTTATTGTTTCTCAAATCACATCTTAAAATACATATTGCTGGAAGCCCTGACTTCTGGCATTCTGTTTCATGTAAGTGTATGTATGAATATGTTATAGCGAATGTTTGCAACCCCAGACAAATTTGTGAATGTCCAGAAATTAAGAGATATGCCAGTAAATGCCAACAACCTATTAAAATTTATTGTCAGCATTCACTGCTGCATGGTAAAAAGAAAAGAAAAGAGAGAAACAGGTGTCTTTTTAGAATCCACAAAATTAATTCGGGATTGTCAGCACTCACATTCAGTGTTCTTCAACTTAGCTCCAGGTGCCACCCTTTGGGGATACTGAGATTGGCATCTCCTGGGAACAGAGCCTTTTTAGTTGTTGCTCTTACATTACTTTTCTTGAAAAGAAGCCCATTTATGGTTTTCTCTAGTTTCCTTTTGGAGATGACTTAAAGTATGTTCATTCTGTCTGTTTTACATGACAGTTCAAGCTAGGGACGCAGGTGGCGCTGTCGGTTAAACCACAGAGTCTAGGGCTTGCTGATCAGAAGGTTGGCGGTTCGAATCCCCGCAACTGGGTGAGCTCCCATTGCTTGGTCCCAGCTCCTGCCCACCTAGCAGTTCGAAAGCACATCAAAGTGCAAATAAATAAATAAATAGGGACCGCTCCAGCGGGGAGGTAAACGGCGTTTCCGTGCACTGCTCTGGTTCGCCAGAAGCTGCTTTGTCATGCTGGCCACATGACCCGGAAGCTGTCTTTGGACAAACGCCGTCTCCCTCGGCCTATAGAGCGAGATGAGCGCCGCAACCCCAGAGTTGGACACGACTGGACCTGATGGTCAGGGGTCCCTTTACCTTTAAAGCTGTTCAAGCTACCCTGAGAACATATGCGTTAAAACGTGGAGCGGAAATGCCATACGCAAGCAAACAAAATAAGCCTCCTTAAAGATGTTCATGATAAAATAGATGCACAAACCTAAGTGAGGACCTGTGTACCCCCCCCAAAAAAGCCTCATGGCAAAATTGGCCAGTTCTTTCCTTGCAGTTCACATTGGGGCATTGCTAGGTGGAAACTGGGCTTTGAGTCCGAGAGCATCTTCTATGAGCTTCCCATTAGCCAAGCCTACTGTGTAGAACTTTTTCTGGTCCCCACCAAACACACACACAAAAACTAAGGTTAGTTTGACAACAGAATATCTTGGCACTAGGGAATAGATGAATCAATCTATTTCAGCCATCTTAGCTTCACATTCTGTTATTTTTTTTGAAAGCCACACACACAAAAGTCACATGTTGAATGTATTCTTTCCACAAAATGTGCAATTTTTTTGCATGCATTTCCTCTTTAGATATCCTTTGCGTGCATTTATGTACTCAACTATAATGTGAATTTGGAGAAGTACAGAAACCTGAAGAGTAAAACTGCCTTCTGGTGCATTAAGTGTATATCAGGTCGGTTTGCTTAAAAATGCAGGTCAAACCAAGTCTTCAGATGTCCCTACTTGTCACCAACATATTACTGCTTCCAAACCAAATTCCGGCGCTTAAGTCACACTGGTGATCACAGAGTTCTGTAGTTGTAGTGGTTACTATGCCCCATGTCATTAATGTGCACTGCATAATCAGAATTAGGCAACATAGGTCCCTTCTCCCAATGAGCTTACAGTCTAAAATAGATGGTGGAGAAAACAGAGCTGCATTTGTGTAAGCCAAATCCCACCATGTTCTTATAAATATAATTATACAGCTACAGAAGCAGCATAAATCTTGCCTTTTAAAGATCAGTCAGTAACAAGCACGTTGCATTTTTGGAAGTGGAAGGGAAAAAAAGATACAATGGAAGCTTACCGTTTAGAAATAAAGCTGGAGGAATGAAGTTATCACTCATTTTGACAGAAATCAGCTTGTTTCGTTTGGGAATCCTGAGTCACTGTGACATGACAAATGTAAAAGTTTCCATCAAGACTGGAGGGTGAGGATATTCTGTTCCACATCCTGCTTTTCCTTTTCCTGTGCTAATATATATTTTAAAGACTGAAGTAATTACTTTAAAGTCAGGTCTCAATCTCCCATTCCTATGTTGGAGTTTCTGTATTTAGAGGGATTGACGCAAGCATATTTCTTTCTTTCTTTCTAAATATCCGAACTATTTAAAACTCTTCTTCCACTTAACAGGAAGCAAATTCCTAAGTCTTGTTTACATGGATTGACTACTGTAGTCGTTAAAGTAATTTCTCACTGTACCCATTAAAGCAGCAGTTAATTGGAAATTATACTGTTAACCTACTTGCTAAATTGTAGCAACTTGCTCCCATGGGTGTTTTATCAAGCATTCAACATATGAAATATGCAACATCCTTTAAAATCAATATTGGCATTACAGAAGCAGCAACTATCAATGCACTGTGGTTATTTCAAGCATAAATGCATTTTATTAACAAGCCTAATGCAGACAGATTTGAAGATACTGTGTATAGAGTATTTAAAGAGTAACTTACCACATACAAGTGTTCTTCTTAGTCATCAAACTGCTTAAAGTCCAGAGCAGTTGCTTTGTCTATTATTCCTCTGAAAGCTAACTGTTCTGTGTGTTTGGAGGATGATTGACAAGCTAGCTGTGCCCAGTGGGAGGGAAACAACAAGCCTTTAGATTCATAAACTAGTTCAGGGAATGCATTGCATAAAATCCCTTGCAACATCCCCAGGAAGATCAATTATTATAATCCTCTTTGCAAAATTCACTGATAGCTTTCACTGGTGCCTGAATAGGTCTGGAATTTTAACATTTAAACTCCCAGTTCTGCGCTGAAAATTAATTAGGGAAATTTGCTTACATTTCTTTAAACCGCCTGCTTAATTTTGCTATGTGGAACTGAGAACTGGGTGGGAGGGGGGGCATGAGATGCTACGTTTTGTAGCAAAATAGGTGTGTATTACTATTAAGTACACTGTGTGCCACATGCAAAAGGCTGTTGGGGTTACAATGTTCCCCTAGTACCGGGACAGTGCTAGGAGCAAGAGGTGAATGGTTTTACGCTTCTGCCACATTTCCCTTGCACGTGTAGTCTGCTTCCTTCACTAAAGGAGAAAAGACAATTACTAGACTATGTTGTGTAAGATTAATTTGATATAGTAGATCAGGCTTCCTCAACCTCGGCCCTCTAGATATTTTGGCCTACAACTCCCATGATCCCTAGCTAGCAGGACCAGTGATCAGGGATGATGGGAATTGTAGTCTCAAAACATCTGGAGGGCAGAGGTTGAGGAAGCCTGTAGTAGATGCTTCTCAGAGGATCTGCTTGAACCAGTGATGTTTTTGGGTGAAACTGGTGTCCTCATTTGCACCAAATATCACTTTAAATTAAATGTATTTGAAATTGCGTCCACATAATCCCCTGCCCCACATCATAAAAAGTACTATGGGCGGTATTAATGATCACGATTAAGCTAGGTCCGTTAATTTCAATGGGTCTACTCTGAGAAAAACCTAGTTGAATACCACCCTCTGTTAGCAAGAGAAAGCTTGGGCATGGCAAATGTATCATGTGGAGGGTGCTTTCAAACTAGGGGTGGGCAAATCTGTTGATTTTGGTTTTCCTCAGTTTCTTGGTTTTCCAATCTTAAGTTCAGTTCTCCACATTAGGGATGCACTCAGTTTTTTTTTTTTGCAACCGTCGAGCTTTCTTTCAAACAGAGAAAGATTTGCTTGATTACGAATGTCAACTGCAGTTGCCGAGTCAATGCTGTTCTTTAAAGGATTTTTCAGTATTTAGAGGAACCTATTCCTGTGATCACTGCAGAAAAAAGGGCTGCTTTATGGTGAATGCAGCAACCAATTTCTATGTCAAAACTATTTTTCTCCTTTGAAGGGGATTCTTATATACTCTGCTTATGGCAGCCATTAACATTCTTTATCTTCCCTTCCTCTTTGCTATCTTTCAAATCCTGTTTGCTAGCCAGCCAGCCAGCCAGCCATGTGTATCATTGGTGGTAGTGGGAGATGGTAGGAAAACTGAAATGGGGCTCCGTGCCTCAGAGCTTAATCAAGAAAACAGGTCATTCTGAGTTACGCAACTTCTATTCAGTGTTCTCATATCTCATCCTCAGTTTGTCATGTTTTTCATTTAGTTCTCATAAAGAAAACGATCCAGGCACTTTTTTCCCCTCTGAGGAGAAGGATAGACAGTTTTTATTTTCATTTGAATTGTGAATGTTGTTTTTTATATATATATATTGAGCAAGTAGTTGTTTATAAAAAAGAGAGACACAGAATTCATGCATATACACCATACCCTGCCTTGGCCATGGGTGGACAGATCTTTTTTTTTTTTTTTAAAAAAAACATTTTGTGTGTGCAGGACAGAGGCACGGCTAGTCAAAAGATAAAAATTCTGCTTTTACAAGAGACCAAACTCCTACAAGTGAAATGAGTAGTTTCAGGAGCAGGGTTACAGCTTGCTTTAAGGCGCAGACCTAAGCATGGCTACTCAGTCAGTCCTATTCCATTCGATGGGGCTTACTCCCAGGCAAAAATGGTTAGAACTTCAGCCTTAGTATATTGGCCGAGAAAGAGAGAGAACATCACCCACTCCAAAACCCAGGCAGACTACATAAATGAGGATCCATGATTGAGGAATGAAGATAAATCAAATTGACAAAAAAGGGGAAAGGCATAATTATTACTTTGAACTATCAAATGACAAGCTGGAACGTGTCCAGAAGAGGGCAACCAAAATGGTCAAAGGCCTAGAAACGATGCCTTATGAGGAACGGCTTAGGGAGCTGGGTATGTTTAGCCTGGAGAAGAGAAGGTTAAGGGGTGATATGATAGCCATGTTCAAATATATAAAAGGATGTCATATAGAGGAGGGTGAAAGGTTGTTTTCTGCTGCTCCAGAGAAGCGGACACGGGGCAATGGATTCAAACTACAAGAAAGAAGATTCCACCTAAACATTAGGAAGAACTTCCTGACAGTGAGAGCTGTTTGGCAGTGGAATTTGCCACCAAGGAGTGTGGTGGAGTCTCCTTCTTTGGAGGTCTTTAAGCAGAGGCTTGACAGCCATCTGTCAGGAATGCTTTGATGGTGTTTCCTGCTTGGCAGGGGGTTGGACTGGATGGCCCTTGTGGTCTCTTCCAACTCTATGATTCTATGACCACAAGAATGAATTGTCCTTTCAAGCTGAGTGAGATAACCAGCCTTTCTGGAAAGAAGAAACAAATTGCAGGAAGGTGTGATTATTGTGGTTGAAGGTGAAGAAAAAACTTTGTTTCGCTGAGAAAAAAGTTGGGGAAGACTGCAGGGGCACAATAACACCTGTGGAGATGGCAGCCAAAGATTGACATTAGCAGACCTTCAGTTGTGCAATCAGTTGTTTTTGTGGCAGACAAAATACAGTCGAAGTCACTTGTACCAATCTTGCAAAAACAACAACACAATTTGGCGTCAGGTTAAAAGGCATTTTGCAAACCAAATGACATTAACGAGCCATATTCATACAAGGTAATTCCAAAAATGAAAGGGTGCAAAAATTCCAGTGAGTTCAACCCCTACTCCACATTTCCACATCAATTTTTTTTAAGTCCTCATGAAATTTCATCAGTATGTTAGTGCAATTTTCTCCTAAAACGCACATGTGTATTTTGCAATATTTATGAAATTTTGCCTCATACACATATTTTTGCAAAGCCATTTCCTCAAATAGAAAGTGTTGTTGATGTTATTTTCACTAATATATGCATTTTTAAAGAAAGGAACACTCCACCTAGTTTATGCATTTTTGTACACATTATGTGGCTGGAGATTCACAGTGCAAAATTCAGAGAAGTGTGACTTTTGAAGCGTGGCTATGTTGGGGATTTCATATTGTTTTATGCAAATTAGGTAGGTTTATGCAAACTGAATCAAATTCCCTGACCCTCATCCCTCTTTCAAACAAATGCTTCCTCTCATGTCGCCTGAGGAGAGATACAGCCATTACCTGATAATTGAACCATCTCAGTTATGTACATTTGAATGCACATAACCCAGGTCACGGTCTACCTTCATGTAGGCACAAACACCCACAGTTGGAAAGATAAACATTAGAGGCCCATAGAGCTCCACAGAGCCCCGTTCTCCTGCAGTGTGTGCCAGGCTGCTTACATTAGGAATACAGTCTTTAAAGAAACAGAGAAGGTTCCTTTAAGTTTAAAAAAGTGTTCAAGAAGTTTCTTCAGTGTGTGGGAGTGGCAGCTTAATTGGTATCAGCTGGAGATGCAGTTAAAAGGCGGAGCTATGAGTTTGCCATTTTGAGACACTAGGAGAGCACACATATGCTGATATTATGACTTTGCAGTATCAGGACTGTTTATCATAAGACTAAAAGTATACCGTGCCGATGGAGGAGAAGGACTGTAAATAGTAGCAACTAAAATGTTTGTAGTACCTGGAAATGCTTTCATAAAGAACAAACAAAATAGGAAATTCTTTCCAGTAGCACCTTAGAGACCAACTGAGTTTGTTCTTGGTATGAGCTTTCATGTGCATGCACACTTCTTCAGGTATTTTGTTTTGACTATGGCAGACCAACACGGCTACCCACCTGTAGCATAAAGAAAGTAATTCTTCTCTGTGCATTTGAGTGTGTCTGCAGTTCTGTCGTCTGCCACCAGGGAAACTCTGCTAGAGCTTTGGGAAGCGGTTATAGTCAGTAACCGCTAATAGCTTATTGGGAATGGGAGGCCCATGTGCACCTCTGTAGCCGTTCATCAAGAAGGAGGCACGAGATTGGTCTGGATGGGACAAGTGATGGCTGGTGCCCATTTGTGACTGGTAAGGTAGAAAACAAAGAGACAAACAGGAGATGGAACAAGAGCAATGGCAGCAGACCAACCAATTCCACCCTTTTATTATGCATATCAATGGTCCTTTCTATTTATTTATTTTTTTACAAAGTTTATACTTAGCCAAGTCACCTCACCCAGTAACATTCTACCCACCATGGTGAGATGTATGGCATTTCTAAATTTGCCTCTATACACACCTCAAATTTATATGCAAGTCTCAGTTCTTGTTTGTGATGGAGCAGGGATCTCAATTCACCCACAGTGTCCTGGGCCCAGAAAATCCTGCTGGCATCCCTGTTCCCAGGTAAATGTTAAAACCATTGTAATCTGCCTGAGTTACTCCATCATAAATTCATGGTTTAGTTAGTACGGCTGGGGAAACAATAATAATAATAATAAAATTGTCCGTTACCCTCTTGCTACTTATGCATCAAGAATTCAGTTTCATCTTTCACTTTTTAATGATAGTTGCTGAAATGCTCAGTTGTGGTTTTGTGCGTGTGTATTTCAATGTGCTTTTCAATTTTAATTGGGAAATTTCTTTGAATTATATTTGTTCTTTGGCTGCAGTCATATCTTGGGCTATTTAGGGTCTCTGTTGTGTATACTGTTTATGGCAATTGGTTGATATCAAAACCCTACTCAAAAGGAATTTGCAAAATCTATGATAAAAAAAGAAAAAAATGTATTGTGAAAATAACAGGGCTGTGCTGAATGTTTTCCTGTTAAGATTTGTGGGATGAACACTGTACTTTTTTTTTATTCAAGAGTCACAAAAGGTCCCTGAAAACCTTGGGTAGTATCCAGTGCAGCTGCTTTGCTGGTGCTTTGCTATTCTTTGCTTTTCCCTGTCTCCCCAAGGGCATCCTCAGGATCTGCTGAAGAAGGCTGGAGGATCCCAGAGTTTCTTGTGAAGAGGGATTGGTGGTTAAATCACTAGGAATTGTAGCCTTGTGGGGGAGGAAATGGGTCTCCTAACAACTCTTGGCACCCTTAACAAACTACAGTTCCCAGGATACTTTGGGAGAAGCCCTGATCGTTTAAAGTGGCACCTTAAATGTAGGATGTCTAGACATGGCCCAGACATCTATAGGATGTTTCAGCCAACAATCCTGCAACACTCTGAAGTTGTAGCTGGAAGCCATCGGCGCTTGCTCAAAGGGCACACACAATGGCAATATCGATTCAGCAAGAAAATACTTGCTAAGCACGAAATGAGCTTTCAACTTAAGACTTTATTTAAAGATGATATGTAGCTCTTGGTTATAAGCCGCATGGCGTCTAACACAGTGTTTTGATTGATTAAACAGCACTTTAAAGCCAGGGAATTGGGATTAAAGGAGCTCTGATTGCAGTTGCTCCACGTGCTTTTTTTCTGCTTCAGCAGCTCAGGTTTAAAAAGCTGTGTCAACAGTATGCTAGGAATAATACCTTAATCTCCACCGAGCCTTTTACAAGAACAGTAAAAATTTCATGTGAATCTAATAAAAACAGCATAAAAACACATTACTGCTTTATACTGACCAATACTGCCAGAACAGTTGCGGTGGTATTTTTCCCCTGACAAGCCCAATTGTTAAATTTGTTAGCTTATGTTGTGTGTATAAATGCACTAGATGATAATCGATGAATAACTGGCCAGTGAACATTGGGAAAAATCAATGTTAAGGGATTCTTTTTATTTTTGTTTTACAAAAACCAATAATGTTGGAACTGTGTAATGTCAATACCCATTCTCCTCTCTTTTAACTCTCTTATCTCTTTTGTTGTTGATCCTTAATGGGTCAGGGAAGGATTTACATTTCAGAATTATTGTATCCTGCTGTATTGAAGCGTCAGCTTCTACATTATTACCTCAGTATGGAGAGGAAAGTGTAATCCCCATGCCCCTTAGGGAGCTCACCCATTTGCCAGTTTAGGGTATCGACAAACAAAAACAAAACTTTTATTTTAAAGCATGGAGTAAGTTTGTTTCTATTGAGGACATTTAGTCATCAAAAGATGTCCATCACAGTGTATCACTCTGATACCAGCATTGGGGACAGAAGGTCTAAGACTTTTTGGCAAGGGGCCCTAGAGTTGGTGACCCTTGTTCTCATGCAAGGTTAAACCATAGTTGGGTAGTGGAAGCTATGATGGTAAAGGTAAAGGACCCCTGGATGGTTAAGTCCAGTCAAAGGCGACTATGGGGTTGCGGCGCTCATCTCGCTTTCAGACCAAGGGAGCCAGCGTTTGTCCACAGGCAGCTTTCCAGGTCATGTGGCCAGCAGGACTAAACCGCTTCTGGCACAATGCAGTACCATGACAGAAACCAGAGCGCACGGAAATGCCGTTTACCTTCCCGCAGCAGTGGTACCTATTTATTTACTTGCAGTGGCGTGCTTTTGAACTGCTAGGTTGGCAGGAGCTGAGACAGAGCAACAGGAGCTCACTCCATCATGGGGATTCGAACCGCCAACCTTCTGATCGGCAAGCCCAAGAGGCTCAGTGGTTTAGACCACAGCGCCACCTGGATCCCATGGAAGCTGTGATGACACGGCAGTGACTCAGCTGTTGGTGAGGCCAGGTGAGTGACTCACACCGTGCTGTCTGCTACCACCATAGTTAAAAACGAAACTTATTTCCCGTCTTTCAGTTTTTATGTTAAAATAAATGCTTGGTACTTGATGTTAACTTTTGCATATCGTTTTTTGTTTTGTTTTTCAAGTTTTAATAAAAAAAACTTTCATTTAAAAAGCCCTCTAAAATATGGTTTAATGTGAACCAGCAGTGTGCATGTTGTTTAAAGATCCCTTCTTTGTTCCATTCCTACTCCTGACTTTGCCATGTTGGATGGGAAGGTGCTCAGGGCAGGGGGGGGGGATAAACTAGAGGCTGGATTTACATCATGTGTGAACCAGTGCTCATGAGTTGTTTCACTTCCAAACAAATAATGAGTGGGAGCTAATATTTGTTCTTTCCTTCTCATCCACATGAAACCATAGTTAATTTTTAAAACATCTTAAAACACTTGCTAAAGATATTTTAAAAGATTTCCACCCCTAAAACTTGCCTTTGACAAGTGAATTTGGAAATGGGGCTTGGAAATCTTCCTTATCCCCTAACCACCTCTTCTCATTCCACAGTTAGGAAGAGCTGTTTGACTTCTTTCTCACAAAACGAAATAACCAGCCCTTGCTCTGGCCGAGTTCCATGGGCTTCGGTTGCTATACCAGATTGCTTTGCAGATCAAATGCCAGTTCTTGATTTGCAGGGGTTTCTTAAAAGGACCACAAAGGTGAATTCCACCCTGCTTGCCACAAAAATATATTTCAGTTTGAAATCTCTTTGGTGTTCTCTTGAGAATCTCTGGATTTTTGCTCATTCCACCTGAGGTGCTTGTGTACTGTACCAGAAAATACTGCACAAAAAGGGTCTTGTGTTGACTTGGCCAGCAGAGAGGTCTTTCCATTTGTGCGATATTGCATGGCTCGACTATGTAATAGCGCCATTGATTGAGATTACAGCAGCTTTAGCACATCTTAAATGCTTGCTCATTCCATTCATTTGGTTTTTTTTTGTTTGGGGGCATGAAAACTAGAGTGGGGACATTGTCTGGGTTTGGATCTTTCAAATTGATAAACATGTCCTGGATGTGCACACATTCCAACCCCCAAAGCCTTTGCCACTCTCCATTTCCGACAAATTACAGCTAGTGCAATTGTGAAGAATGAAGGCCCTTAGCAAGTACTTTTCACGGAAATAAAATCCTACTCTGGCAAATGCTTTGATTAGCTAAAACAATTGCTTCTCTCTTTCTGTCTCTCCTCTCTCACACACAACAATTTAGACTGATATGAGATGATAAATGGTTGTTGTTAGCTTGATTCGATAAGCATTCTCTAAAAAAAATACACCGGGCCTGGCTTCGGAAGGATGGATGGATATATAAAACAAAATTCGCCAAAGTATATCTGAATAACACCAAACATCATTCTCACGTGTGTACAGGGCTGGCTTAAGACATTCAGTTATTTGAGGCAAAGATGGCCCCCCACTTTCATGTATGCAAACAGATCTAACAGGCACTTAAACCTCACTTCAACACCTAGTAGAGGGGCAAGGTCCTGAAAACAATGCTTGCTCAAATGCAGAAGGTATCTAAGAGACTGCAGGTCATGGCAGAATATAAATAATAAATAAATTTTTTATTTGTACCCCGCCCTCCCCGGTCGGAGCCGGCCTGAGAGCGGCTAACATCATATAAGTAATACCTTACAATATGCATAAAAACAAGCAATCAATCGATTAAAATGCATCCCAAAATTAATTCAAATAAATTAAAATTAAAACTGAACAAATGACAATCCTCAGGTTAAAATTGAAAGTGGTTAATACTTGCCAGGATCAACAGTTTCCACTGATATTATAAGGACCTGTGAGCGGGCTGGGAAACCTCGTTCGTGCTTGTTCTTATACAAAGAGAAAATGAGTCAGACTGCTGTATTCGCTCCATGCCCCTCAGCATCTGCCACCTGAGGTGACCATCTCACTCTCCCTAATGACAGGGCCGTCCGTGTAGAAAGAGAAAACTAAATAATTTGCACTGGATCTGAACTTGCCACTGAGGGTACTTCCAGGCAGGGGGTTTATTGTGAGACGGGCGCTCCGAATGCATGAAAATCTTCAGCACTATCTAACAGATGTCACTGGCATCAAAATGTCAGCCTGCGTCCTCCCGCTCCCTCCGCTATTCAACCCAGATATACCCTTTCTGCTAAAAGTATGATATGTTAAAAATACCACACCTGTTGCCTACAATCTGCAATACCAAATGACCTATTTGCAATATTAGACGCCCGTCCGGAAGCATCCTAAGTAACTACATATTTACAGAGCACATTATTGGAATGCACATCTCCTGCTGTGAAAGATATTGCAGTAACCCAGGCAGTAAAGTCATCGTATGTGCTGCTCTCTATATACTGCTGAAGTTTGCTTTTTTCCAGAAAACCAGGAAGAGCCCAAGGATAAAGCAACAAAGGTTTCCCACCTTGCCTCCCAAGCCGCAAAAGCAAGTTACTAAATCCGTAATAAACTATGTAGGCTGACTTATTTATTTTAAGCTTTTTTATTTTATTTTTTTGCCCTGTTGACCAAACTCCAGTGCATAATAAGCACAGCAAAAGAAATAGCACATCATTAAGCCAAGTAAAATAAATAAATAAATGCATGTGGTTTTTAATAGCCTATTTAAAAAGGTGGCAGGGATGGCATTTTGCCTAGCTGGCTTCTTCTTCTTCGCAGAGCAGTTGGCTGCATCATCAGCCTCTGAGGGAAAGAGGGGCGAGTCCTAGCTGCTGAAAGCAAGAGGCAGAGGTTTCAGTGGTGACAGTTGGCCTTTCTAGCTGTCCCGGCTGCTTCCAGATACTGAAATGCTCTCCTCTATTTCTGAAAAGTTGCTGAAAAGTGCAGGAGGGGAAAGAGGCGTTGCATTGCATTCATGTCCTTCCCACAGGCATCTGGTTGGCAACTGTGAGAACAGGATACCAGACTAGATGGGCCATTGGCCTGATCCAGCAGGGTTGTTCTTCTGTTTGTGTGGGTGGGAGGGAGAAAGAGGAAATGCCCACACTACAAAATTGCTTGAACAGCCACCTCCACATTTGTAGAGTAGATGGGGAAACAGGGGCATCTGCAGGATTCCCGCCCCCCCCCCCATTTTAAAAAATACTACTAATAAGAAAACATTAAAAGTGGGAAGTCAGGCTGATTTCTTAGAAAAATTGAGAACAGGAGTGCATGTGCATTTTCTATAATATCTGAAGTTATACAAATGTTTGAAATTTTCTTGTTTAAAACGATGAAATCTGGGAATCTGTAGAATAATAATAATAATAATAATAATAATAATAATACTTATTATTATTATTATTATTATTATTATTATTATTATTATTATTATTATTATTATTATTATTATTATTTATACCCCACCCATCTAGCTGGGTTTCCCCAGCTACTCTGGGCAGCTCCCAACAGAATGTGAAAAGCACAATAAAACATCAAACATAAAAAACTTCCCTAAATATGGCTGCCTTCAGATGTCTTCTATTTCCACAGGGTGGGCACCACTGCCAGGAAGACCCTCTGCCTGGTTCCCTGTAACCTCACTGCTCGTCAGAATGTCCTCGGAGCTGGATGATGGGGAGTGGAGACGCTCCTTCAGGTGTACTGGACTGAGGCTGTTTAGAGCTTTAAAGGTCAGCACCAACACTTTGAATTGTGCTCAGAAACGTACTAGGAGCCAATGGAGGTCTTTCTGTGGGTGGGTGGTCAGGGGTGACTTGCTGTCTCCCCTGTGGATATCCATGGGTGGGGTCCCTGTGTGTACTTTTTTTAAAAAAAGTATTATCTTCACTATACTGGAAAATGTAACTGGATGGCAGGGTGGGAGAGATCATTGCTCAAATGCTCTTATGAACTGGCCCTCAGTCCAAGGCCAGCGCAAGACAGATTGCCGCCTGAGGCGAAAGACAAGATGGCACCCAACTCATTCCACACATAGAATCTGGCCAGACTGACTGTTTGAAACTTACTTTGATGTAGGAATTGCAGTAAGGAAACATCCTCTACTGCATCTGTTTTGGAATAGAAATGATGGCTTCGTGCCCCAAAGTGAAAGCTAAGGCTTAATTTGTTCTTAAGTATTTTAAAGAAGGTGCCATAGGTCTCTCAGGTTGCTGAGCGAATTAGCAGCTTTTGATTGTTCTAACAGCTGGATGGTACTTTTAAATTACTTGCAAGCTGTGGATTTTGCTGAAAATTCTTTCCTGGGTGGGCAGTGTCAATGAACGTCAAAGCATAATTCTGACAACGAATTATGAATTCAGCATGGAAAAAATGCTTCCTTTAACTTCATGGAATGATCAAAGGTTCTAGAATTTTGAGGCAAAGTCAAACAGTAATTTAATATCTATTTGAGTTAGGAGATCTTTCCTGAGAATTGGCCATCATTGCTAAATGGAGCCTCCGGTTAGGGAGATTGCATAACTTAATAACGCCAAATGGCAAGAGCTGAACTGTTTTTGGATATTAAAATCGCTGGACTAGAAACTCCTGTTTGGCTGAGTTTGGTGGGGCAATGTCCTATTTGCTCTAATGGACTAGCATCCACTAACTGCAAACCCAAGATCTAGCTGTAGGTCCAGATCTACCTTCCTTTAAAATACAGCAGGTGATTTGTAACTGAGCCCTGTGTACACCCAGTGGTTTATTATTGTTTAACATACTTAGCAGGGAATGTCAAACCATCTGAGAACATCTGATACCTTCCCAACATGTGCTAAAGAAAATTGGATGTGTTTAAAGGACACATACTTTTTCTTCACCTGCTGATGCATCTTTATTCGTTTGACTCCTTTCTTCTGCACGCAGTTTTGTTTTCTCTCTCCCTCACAAACTTTAATAGGGAAGGAGTGATGCAAAAAGCGGAACCAAAGTGAACAGTGCAGATTTCATGGGAACCAGAAGGGGGAGATCATGAGCTTGCTCTGCGTTCATCGTCAATGCGAAAGCAGTGCTTTCATTTTCTGTGTCCCAGAGATTTAAAAGTCAGAACAAATTTACCCACCGGTTGATAGCCGTAAATGCTTTTTATTTGTTCCTGATTGGTAGTAAATTAAGTAATTAAAAATTATTCTTGATCCTATATGGAATTCAAATGCCCACGTGTACCATATAGTGGTATTTATTCACTATTCAACTGATTCAGTATAACTGAAATTAAACTGTTGTGAAACTCTGCTGACATATTTTGTTTGAAATTATTAGATGTCCCCTTTGTATCCCAGCTTTCTCCTCTATCCCAAGTTAACCTAACAGTAATTACGGGTGGTATCTAAACGTATCGAGAATTTCCATTTCAAATCAGATTGAAATACTCAGATTACTGGAGGTAGAGAAAATATAATTAAAAATAGGCAAAGGTCTCTTTACAGAGCAATTGCATGTATGTTTACTTCAAAGTAAATCCTAGTGAGTACAATGGATCTTACATATTGGGAAGAATGCATAGCTTGGCATCTTCAGGCCATTGGAAAACGGTTCCGGAGAAACACACAAATATTTCCCCCCCCCATTTATGTAATAATGGCACTGAGTGAGTGAAATTAACATATGGCAATCATAACATGGCAATCGTGAAATATTTTTCTCTGGCAGGAGATAATGCCCATTTGGAATTCAGAGTTATAGTGAAGAAGAAAGTGGAACTAAAAAAAACAACTTCATGCAAAACACATGGGAGATCAATGGGTATTACCTAGGGTAGATAGAGCATATATCTCCTAGGTAATAATGTTCCTCAGCAGATGGAAGTGATCATTTAGCAATGCAATGCTCTTTAAGGGCTCAGTGCCATTGCAAATGGCCTTTAAAGCATCTGGCTCTGCCCCATGTGAATGTCATGCAAGGGGATTGGATGATATATTAGTGACTGAGTACACACCATACAGCTAAAGTGCATTTAAAGCACACCATCCCCAAGAATCCTGTTAAGAAGAAGAGGAAGAGTTTGGATTTGATATCCCGCTTTATCACTACCCGAAGGAGTCTCAAAGCGGCTAACATTCTCCTTTCCCTTCTTCCCCCGCAACAAACACTCTGTGAGGTGAGTGGGGCTGAGAGACTTCAAAGAAGTGTGACTAGCCCAAGGTCATCCAGCAGCTGCATGGGGAGGAGCGGAGACGTGAACCCGGTTCACCAGATTATGAGTCTACCACTCTTATGGTAACCACTACACCACACTGGCTCTCTTAAGGACTTTCTTTGGGTGTGTGAGAGCATTAAGTGTATATGGTGTATATGCTGCCATTGTCCTTAGCAAGTGATACATTTTTTACTTTCTTACCTGTCAACATTTGCCTTTTGGGGCTCAGATGTCCAATGCAATCTGAAATCAACAATGAGCAAATGTGATCACTCACTGAAATGATCAAATGCCAACCCGGAAAATATCTCCAGGACTTTCCTGTGTCTTCTTCCTCTTTGCAGGAACGGTAGCCAACACTGACTCTAAAGGTAGTTTAAACCATCTTGAAGAGAGTCACAAATGAAGAGAGTAAGTAGCTAAAAACACAAAATATCAAAAATACCTGCCAACCTAGCAGTTCGAAAGCACGTCAAAGTGCAAGTAGATAAATAGGTACCGCTCCGGCGGGAAGGTAAACACCATTTCCGTGTGCTGCTCTGGTTCGCCAGAAGCAGCTTAGTCATGCTGGCCACATGCAGACAAACGCCGGCTCCCTCGGCCTATAGAGCGAGATGAGCGCCACAACCCCAGAGTCATCCGCAACTGGACCTAACGGTCAGGGGTACCTTTACCTTTACCTGCACAGGTGCAGGAAGCAGATGTTGCTGGACAGCAAAGTGTAGGTGCTCTTTATTGGACAGGCGCTGATTCACATAGTCTGCTTTCTCTTGCTCCAAAAGGAGTCTCTGACTGAGCTACTCCTAAGTACATATTTACCCCTGTTTTACAAAAAGTTATCGTGATGTCTACGAACTCTTCTTTTGTCTAGAGTATGCAAATATGCATTCTTTCAAAGGTATGTGGCCTGTTCTGTATCTGGCCAAATCTTCATTTTGTCAGAATTCATGAGGTTCCTTTTTTGATGCTGAAGGGTATGGAGTTTTACTGTTGAAACTGATACTTGAGGTTTGTATTTGTCAGTGATATTAACAAAGGTTTGTTTAATCTTTTCCCAACCTGCATGGCAGGTATAGGAAGCCTTTTGTCCTCAGGGTGTTGCTGAACTGCAACTTCCATCAGCCCCAGCAAGCAAGGCCTATGGCCAGGGATGATGGGAGTTGTGATTCACAAGTTCTGAAGGACCAAAAGTCCCCCACACCAGCTGTACTGTGGTTATAACCAACCTTCCTCCTTTTAATACCCTAGTTCCCTGAATAATAACAGGGAACCATGACTTAGTTCACACAGCCATAATCTCTGGCCGCTCTTTGTATAGTACCCCCCCTCCAAATCTTCAGATAAACTACACCACCAACAGTGCCAATGGACACATGTGTTAACACGTGCACACAAACACCAATCGGAGGGCATTTAACTCTTGTATAGCACTGCATGCATTGCTGTTGGATAGCCACCAGATGGGCACAGAAGGATGTGAACAAAGCAAATATAATTAAGAGTGGCAGAGGATAATTTAGTGTTGCTTTAACTCATCTATGAAAGTGTGCCACAGGACAATTAATATCTGCAATGCCCTTCCTTTGCCAGAGGTGCCAGCTGACATAGTTCTGTCTCATAAAACATCTGCACGATATATAATAGATTGGTCAATTATTGCAAATCTTCCATTAGTAGGGAAGTAGTTATAATGAGAACCTACACCTACCTGGCTTATAATTAAGTACATTTAATTTCTTCTTGTTCTTTTTAAAAATGTTATATCAAATTAACACAAGGTGACTTAAGTGGCATGCTTATCACAGGCACGAAGCCTGATATAAACTTTTGTGTCCCTCTTTAGCCTCTTAACAATGGTGAGCAGCCTCGCTACGATGTCTTCAACCATGCAAAAGCTCAGACAACTTCCACCCTTCAGGGAATAAATGTGGGATTGCAATACAACAGGGTTGGGGAACTTGACCTCCCATAATCCTGACTCTTCGCCATGCTGACTGGGACTGGGAGGAATTGAGGGCCAACAACATCTGGTTCCTCATCCCTACTGTACAATGCAGATTGAAAAGATGTTCACCTTGAACAGGGATTGGGAACTTTTGGTCCTACAGATGTCATTGAACTGTACCAGCTCCAGCAAGCATGACCAATGGGTAGGGATGATGATGGGAGTTGTAGTTGTAGAAACATCTGGAGGGCCTCTGTCTCCCCATTCCTGAGTTTATATATATATAGAGTTTATAACTTGGTTTCCAGCCTTCTGTATGTCACAATAAGAGACCAAACAATAAGAGACCAAACTATGGCAGACCAACACGGCTACCCACCTGTAATAAGAGACCAGGCACTACAAACTCATATAAACTAGTTGGCCTGGTTTTTAGTTTGCTTTGCATTTAGCTCTTGTCTTGGTTTGAATCCTGGTTGGCTGAAGACATTGTAGTGCCTGAGGTGGCTAACAAAGTTAAAGCAAATTGTACCCCAAGGAATTGTTTTGACAACCGCAGCAGAAAATCCCACAAGTGCCTCTCCCTGTCCCTGGCAGTAAAAATACAACAAAGTAATAAAAAAAAATGCTGCTCTTGCTTGCTAACTCAAAATCAGCTGATTGAGGGGGTCACCTCATTTGCAAATGATATTCCCAGTAAAAGCTCTACATATTGATTACTATCACTATGTTGAGCTATTACTGGAATAACATTTGTGATGATATTGTTCTTAGTGATTATATCAGATATAACATGTTGACGTGTAGGCACCGAGCAGCATATTTCAGCTTTTTTAATGGTGGTGATAGGGAACAGAAATATACTTTAACTTGCTTTATACCACTCTGAGTAGTTGGGTCTCATTCTAGTTTTCAAGCCACGCACTGAATTCCTGCTTATGTCAAAAACAAGATTTTCAAGGGCAGTTTATTTGTACATCCCATGATATTTCAGCCAGGAGCAAATGAAAAGAACGATAATGAATTATTAGTGTATCTATAGTGGTGTAATGAAAAACCGCAGCTGAACCAAATTGCCTCTAAATTATAAAACAGCAAGGACTATTTTTTTCTTTCTTTTTTGGTTTGAATTATTTGAAAGCAGAGTTCCAGCTGATAACTACACTAGTCAAAACAAATAGGGTTGTCTGGTATAAATAACTGCTGTTCTCCAAGCAAGTACTTGATGGGCATTAATATCAATTTAAACTGAGAATATGTGAAATTCTAAACCAGGAAATCTATCAGAAGACTGCAGTCCCGATGGTTTTTCGGTGACAGGGGGCCTCTTAAGGTGGAATGGTGAATTCTAAAGCAGCCGTGGGAAGACTCCAAGGTTGGGGAAGCCATTTTGTTGTTTACTAGAACTCTGAGGTCCATGAACCAAAACCAGGTGTGAATTGCTGGTCTGGGTGGTTGGGGTGGTGGTGGAAGCAATTGTCTACTTGGCCACATGAGCTATACACTCCAATTGGAGAACAGCCTTTACCAAAGGTGTCATGGACTTCGAAGACACCCAAACTCAGGACGAAAGGGAGAAATGTGCTAAGAGAAAGGCATGCTTGGCAAACCCTCACCATGATTAACTCCCACCTGGAAACCTTTGTCCCCACTGTGGAAGGATGTGTGGATCCAGAATTGGCCTGCACAGTCACTGATGGACTCACTGCTAAAACCCTTGGCCAGTAAAGCGAGATGAGCGCCGCATTAGGTTCAGTTGTTTGCGACTGAACCTAATGGTCAGGGGTCCCTTTACCTTTGCAGAATATAGGGGTGTCTCCAAGGCCACCACCACAATGTAATGGCTATTTAAAACTGAAACACCGCTTGCAGTGGTGGCACAAGGATTGAGGCATTGCACCCTCAATGAAGCCTGGCCATCCAGCTCAAGGAAAGACAGAACATACACACTGAGGATTCTCTTAGACAGCACCTGATCTTCTTGGAAACTGCATCCAGCCTGGAAGTGGTAGTAGCTCTGTTTAGAGTAGTCCCTATGGGACTCTAGCAAAATCCAACTCTTTCCATGGCCCTGACTTCTTATCTAATGTTTCTGTTAAAGCTATTTCAAATGCTACCTGCCAACTGCCACATTACTGTCAGCCATAATGATGCCTTGCAACTGATTGGCCAGGACTGGAACGCTTAGGAATTGGGAACGGGTTTGCTTCTGACCAAGTAAATGGGTAGAGGGCTACCAGCACATTGCTCCTTATGTCTCTTGGTGTGTGAAAAATGTAGATTTGTTGCTTGAAATATGGAAATGTGACCATTCAAGGAAAGGGCTGAGGTGGCATCTGGCTTGGAGTGGATTTCATGGTCTAGTCCAGCATGGTGATTTGTATGCTTGTTTTCTTTTTTTTTTTTTTTTATAAGATTTTATTATTTTCTATTAAAACAAAAGAAAAACATAGCATAAACACCAACATTAACAATACAAAAACACAATACATAAACACCATACATAAACACAATCAAACAATTACAATAAAAAAAACATATACAAACCTTTAAACTAACACTTATCCTCTTACTTTTCTTGGTACTATCTTCTCTGTTTTTGGGGACTTCCCCCATTCCCTCCACTGTCTTCAAAATCATATATATCTTCTAGGTAGCTTTATATCTTATTCTATTCACATTTGCCCAAATTTTTAATGTGCTTAACTTTACTTAATCATATACCTAATCGCATATAAATCTTAACTTAAACACCAAATCTTAACATATTTTCTAACAAGTAAATCTTTCACACAAAAATATCTTCCTAACAATTTTATCTAACATCAACCTACTAAAGCCGCTCTTCTATTTAATTCTGCTCAAATATTCAATTTTACTGATTTGACTAAATAGTCTTTAAATTTCTTCCAGTCCTGTGACACCTTCTCCTCCCTCTGGTCCCGGATTCTGGCGGTCAGTTCTGCGAGTTCCATATGCTCCATCATCTTCATCTGCCATTCTTCCACCGTTGGTATGTCTTCACCTTTCCATGTTCTTGCCAATAAGATTCTAGCTGCTGCTGTGGCATACATAAAAAACACTCTATCCTGGCTGGGTATCTCTTCATTGGTTATGCTCAGAAGAAATGCCTCTGGTTTCTTACAAAAGGTAACTTTCATTACCTTCTTAAGTTCGTTATAGATCTTATCCCAGAAGGCATTTACCGCTGGGCACAACCACCACATATGAAAAAAGGTACCTTTCGCATGTTTACATTTCCAACATACATCTGACATTTTGGTATTCATCTTAGCTATCTTAACTGGTGTCAAATACCATCTGTAAACCATTTTCATTATGTTTTCTCTTAAACTATGACAAGCAGTAAATTTGATACCTTTCTGCCACAATCTCTCCCAGTCATCCATCATAATATTATGTCCTACATCTTTCGCCCAATCTATCATTGACGATTTAACCAATTCATCTTTCGTATGCCACTCTAGCAAAAGATTATACATTTTGGAAAGGTTCTTAAAGTTCGATTCTATCAGTTCTGTTTCCAGTTTTGATTTTTCTACTTGAAAACCAACTTTTTTGTCCATTTTAAATGTTTCATATACCTGATGATAGTGCAGCCAGTCGGGGACCTGACTTTTCACCTGATCGTAGCTTTTTAACTTAAAAGAGTCCCCTTCCTGCTGCAATATGTCCATATATCTTAACCAGTTTGCAGACATGTTCGGTCTCTTATAAGCTTTGGCCTCCACTGGAGAGATCCATCTAGGGGTCTTTCTCTCTAACAAGTCTTTATATCTAGTCCAGACCTGGTACAAGGATTTTCTAACTATATGAGACTTAAAAGTTCTGTGGATCTTAACCTTGTCATACCAAAGGTATGCATGCCATCCAAACATATTATCATGTCCTTCCAAGTCCAATACATCAACGTTCTCTAATTTAAACCAATCCTTTAGCCAGCAAAAGGCCGCTGCTTCAAAATAAAGTCTTAAGTCCGGCAGGGCAAAGCCTCCTCTCTCTTTAGAGTCTGTTAGGATCTTAAACTTGATTCTTGGCTTTTTGCCCTGCCATATAAACTTTGATAAGTCCTTTTGCCATTTCTTAAAACAATCCAGTTTATCCAGAATTGGTATGGCTTGGAATAAAAACAGCATCCTTGTTTTCACATGTTTGCCATCGGCAGTTGGTAAGGAAGCCTCTTCCCTTCCCTTTCTGTGCTTTCTCTCTATGGTGTGGTTTTCTTCACTAACTTGAAAGCTGTATCATCTGGAGCCAGTTACTTTTGCAGGCAGCTTTGGGAGTGCACCTGCTCTGTTCTTGTGGTGTGCTGTAATCTGGATTGTGTACATTGCTCTGTAGGGGCTGGTGGCTGGGTGGCCCTGACTTTGGGGGAAGGTTTGGACAAGGTGACCTCTGACAGTGACTTTGGCTTTTGGATTGTGAACACGCCATACATCTAAAGTGTGTGCCTTCTTTGAAAGAACGCTGGGAACTGTAGTTTGTTAAGGGTGCTGGGAACTGTAGCTCCGTGAGAGCTAAGTTACAGTTCCTAAGATTCTTTTGGGCAAGTCACATGCTTTAAATATATGTAATGTATGCAGCTGTGGAAAAATGAGGCTGCAATGGCAGTTCACACAATTATCACCTTCTGTATACTTATTTGTTATTGCTTTCATTCTGTTTTTTTAATCTTAGTGTTTTGACTGATTCTACATTGCTTCTGAATATTACAAGTGGAAAGTAAATTTGATATATGGGATAATTCCCAGTGAATAGCTTTGGGGATTAAAAAGTAACATTATTCAGCTGAAACCCTCTGGGTCACTTATCGTCAGGGGAATCATCTTCATTATTTAAAACGTGTTCAGGGTGTTCCTCTGCAGCAGATGTGGTAAACACATCCTTGGGTGTGATGGGGGTAGAAGGAATCCAATCCTCCCTTTTTAGGGCATGGATATTCCCCAAAGCTGCCCCTGTTATGTGACTGCTTCCTCTTTCTCACGATTAAAAGGATCATTCCTTTCCCGTCTTTCTGTTTGTCTAAAAATATAATTAAGAATAATCAACCTGGTTTAATAGTAACTTAAGACCTTAACCAAATAAACACAAAAGCAGGACCCAAGCCCAAAAGCACTCTCCCCTCCAGTGGTTTCCAGCAACTGTTATTCAGAAGCGTTTCTGCTTCCAACCTTGGAGTCAGAGCATAGCCATCATGACTAGTAGCCATTGATAGCCTTTAATTTGTCCAATCCTCCATTAATTTGTCCACGTTGGTGGCCTTTACTGTCTGCTGTGGCAGTGAGTTCCATACTTTAACTATTCCCCGTGTGAATAAGTACTTTCTTCCAACAATTATTAATCCACCTCAACACACTATTATTGTGTCTATGACATGTTGCAGAAACCTGAGAAACCCACCAGTTTGGAAGGGCCCTGAGCTCTGTGAGTAAACTTGAATAGGCTTGGGCTGCACAGGACAGAGGAACTGAAAATAATCAGCTGGAGAAATTATATAATCTCTTCCTGCTGGCACAGCAGCAACATGCAATTTTTTTTTTGCATCACAGTTAGTTCAACAATAGTTAAATGCCTCCCTTCAGTAGATCAAATGCCTGAGAATATAGCAACGTGGACTTCAATACTAGTTAAGCATGACTTTTCTAAGAACCGTGGCAGCAGCTTTGGGGATCCTTTGGTGTTCCTAGTGCATTCTCGGGCCATTTGGTTCATATTTACAGAATAAGAGGCAGTTAATTGATTCTGAACCTTCACTTGGGAGCAAGAACCTCCTGCATCTCATCTAACAGTTGAACACCTGCTTGGTTCTCTCTAAGGCAAGAGGAAAGGGGCATGTATCTCTTTCAACCTTGTTGTTGCAATTTCTGTTATCTCTCTTGAATGGAGAGTACAAAGCAGACACAATCCGTTTGAACTCTCTAACGCTGAACTACAGTTTTGAACCATGTGCTTCCTTTGAAAAAACAAAAAAACAAAACAAAAAACAAAGCCAGCTAAAATAAAATGAAAATACCTTACAGAAACTGGACGCTCATATATAAGGATGAAGATGATAAGTTGGATCTAGACATAGTCATGCTAAGTGGACTGCAATGAAAACACATTGCCTTGTAATCAGTAGCGGACAGTGTGGTGGGATGGAGGTGCTTATCTGATCTCCCAGCGGGTGAGTCATTGCTGCTGTTTTTTGGGTTGGGGAAGGATGAGGCGGTGGCAAGGTTGGTGCGGTGCAAACACACTGGCTGAACAAATCAAGCCTTCTTGCTTGTGTGTTTGCAGCACCCTGATTTCACCTCTACTTCTTGCTTCCCAGTAAACTGTAGTGACTCATCTGCCAAGAGATCAGGTAAGTCCCTCTGCCCCAAAACACCACCCACTGCTGCTGCTAGCATTGTACACTTTACAAAAACCTGTCATTTATCCCCATGGGAATATATTCAAAAGAATTACTTTTAAAAGGTGGTATTTTTCTTTACACTGCAAATCTTATTTAAACCCAACACTTTGGGTTGTTTTCATTCATTTCCACTAATTAATATGTACCTATCTTCACGAAGTGTCGTATGTTTTCCACCACCAGTGGCACATAAATGCATTGTAATCAGTTACTGTTTGGATCTTCATACAACTCTGCTAATCTGGAGACTAATAATAAGACAACACACAGAGAAAAGTGTTTTCAACAAAATTAGTCAAAGCATGAATTGAATGTGCACTTTGGAAATGTGGCAATGACGCGGATTTATTAGGTACAAGTAGCAGTCTTCTGGATATTTACTGGAGTGTACTAGAGAAAGCATGAATGAGAGAAGTCAAGCGGAATATACTGTTTTAACATAAAATTTCATAAAATACTGTTTTAAGTCAATGAGATATTGGACTGTGCACTAACCTCTTCAGTGTGTTTACATGCTAAATCTTGGTGGCATTGTTTTGTCAGAACATAAGTAGGGCTGTATTTGTTCTGAGATTCCATACAAACACTCCCAAAATCATGGAGTTTGTCTGTGCTGGATCCAGGCTTTAGGAATCATTGGGGAAGAGGGCACCAAGGGGCCCTCCTCCTTGCCACTGTTGGCATTGCCCATTCACCTGACCTCTTCCCCTGGGCCTTATCTTATCCAATGGCTGGTCAAAGGGAAATGCAAGGTGAGTGGAGATAACTGCTCTTTCTTCTCACTGTTGTCAGCTTCCTTACTCAGAGGGTACAAGTGAACAGACATTACCAGCAAGGAGGAGTAGGGCTAGGGGCTTCTGGAGTTGGCTGGGGCCTGCATGTGCTGCCTGATGCCAAACCTGAGAGTTGTATTCAGCGCAGAAGCCAGAAATTGTTTGGGCAATGTCTCAGAAATTAGCAGGCTGCTTGAGTAGCATTACATGAGACCCATTTGGCTTTGATACCCTATGACTCCTTACAATACCTCCTAAGCAGTAGAAGCACAGTAAATCAAACAGGTTCAGCAAATATAGCCAAACAAGAACCTGTCTAGTCACGTATTATTGGACTACTACTCCCATCAACCCCAGCCAGCATGGCCAATGGTGAGGGATGATGGGAGTTTGAGTCCAACCGCGAAAACAACTGGAGGACCAAAGTTTTCCCATCTTATATTTAGAACAAAGGCTTGTGCATATTCTCAATATTTGCTCCTCTCTAGTGCTAGCTCGCCTCTGAAGCCATAATCATTTTAAAGTAGCAGGATAATGCTTTGTTTCTTTAATATCCTACTGCCTGAATGAAACCTCTGTGTGCAGTTTATCATAATTTATACTAGGAAATGCTGGGAGACACTGTCTCCAGAAATAGATACATATGGTGCGCTTTTCAGGGGGAGTGTTTGCTGATGCAGCAATTAATGTCCAATACATCTGATCAGAGCTATAAGTCATGCAAATCCTTTGTGTGCACCTAGTGGAATCCATATCCTTAGAGTCTGATGTGCTGGTAATATTTTGCTGCGGCCTGGGGCTGCCAACTTAACAATGACAGCAACTACAACTAATTAACACTTTACCCAGACAGAGTTGGATTACGAACAGAAGTTTCAAGCTGTAATGAATGCAGAATCATTCCCTGGTGGTAATAAGAACAGATGCCTGAAGTGATAATAAATTAAACAAAAAGAAAGAAAGAAAATACAGAAAACAACTTTAGAGTACATCTTATTTATCAGTCTTATACCTTGCTTATATTTATTTGTTTGCATGTGAATGACTTTGCCCTGTTCAAAGCAATATGCACCCCTGTCCCTCAAAAAACCCCATTATCTATAACACACGCATCCCTGTTCTAAATCTGTTCCTCTGAGATTTTAGTCAAAGACAAAGAAAAGCATGGTGGCAAGCTACTTCTAAACGTGTAGACTTTGGTAGAACCGGCATTGGTAACAGATGGAATGCACAGCAGTAAATAAAAACCAGATCTCAAACGAACAGCAAGTATCGTAAGATAAACAAGTGACAGAAGGGCTACAGAAATGATGGTGAAGATATTCTGAGACACTGGAAAATGCTAAGAGTTCTTTACATCTGAGGAAAGAGGTGACAACGTACTTTGAGCCATGTCTTCACAGATCATTCTAGCACATGTAATTTTACACAATTCCCTTGTAAGGGGTGTCTTATTTCAGTCTTCACCCACCTGGTGCCTTCCAGAGGGATTGGGCTACAACTTCCATCAGCCCCAGCCAGCATGATTCTGTAGTCCAGAAATCTGGGGGGCACCAGGTTGGCGAAGGCTGCATTATATCTTAATGTTGTTGTTGTTGTTGTTGTTGTTGTTGTTGTTGTTGTTGTTGTTGTCGTTCAGTCGTGTCCGACTCTTCGTGACCCCATGGACCAGAGCACGCCAGGCACGCCTATCCTTCACTGCCTCTCGCAGTTTGGCCAAACTCATGTTAGTAGCTTCGAGAACACTGTCCAACCATCTCATCCTCTGTCGTCCCCTTCTCCTTGTGCCCTCCATCTTTCCCAACATCAGGGTCTTTTCTAGGGAGTCTTCTCTTCTCATGAGGTGGCCAAAGTACTGGAGCCTCAACTTCAGGATCTGTCCTTCTAGTGAGCATTCAGGGCTGATTTGTTTGAGAATGGATAGGTTTGATCTTCTTGCAGTCCATGGGACTCTCAAGAGTCTCCTCCAGCACCATAATTCAAAAGCATCAATTCTTCGGCGATCAGCCTTCTTGATGGTCCAGCTCTCACTTCCGTACATTACTACTGGGAAAACCATAGCTTTAACTATACGGACCTTTGTCGGCAAGGTGATGTCTTTGCTTTTTAAGATGCTGTCTAGGTTTGTCATTGCTTTTCTCCCAAGAAGCAGGCGTATTCTAATTTCGTGACTGCTGTCACCATCTGCAGTGATCATGGAACCCAAGAAAGTGAAATCTCTCACTGCCTCCATTCAAAACTTTCTCAAGGTCACTTACAGTACAGAATGCAATAATGTACAACAAACACGTGGATCTAACATCCTCAGGTCCATGTGCGCCAAAGTCTGCATGGGCACCTGAGCTTTCTGTTGAAATCAGAATCAGAATTGTAGTGTTGGAAGGGACCCTGGGGATCATCTAGTCCAACCCCCTGCTACGCAGGCATATGCAGCCGTCCCATATGGGGATCGAACCTTGGCACTATCAGCACCATGCTCTAACCAAGTGAACTACAGATACTTGTATGTATTCCTGAGTAACTTGTTCATAACTCAGAACATTTCAGACAATGTTTACTGAACTAACACTTTTCTAAAGTGCTGTCTAAAGAAGAGCCTACTGGATCAGGTAAAAAACTTATATATTCCAACATCCTGTTCTCACAGTGGCCAACCAGAGAAACCCAAAAGCAGGACTCAAGCATAACGGCACTCTCCCCTTTTGTGGTTCCCAGCAACTGGTATTCTGAAGCATACAGCTTCCAATCACAGAGGCAGATTATAGTCATCATGCTTAGCAGCCACTATTAGTCTTTTCCTCCATGAACTTGTCCTGTCCTCTTTTCAAGCCAATCCGCTTGGTGCCCATCAACATAGGCTAACTATGACCTGTGTGAAGAAGTACTTTTGCCTGCTTTGAATCTTCCAACATTCACCTTCTTTGGATGTTCCTGAGTTCTAGTGTTACGGGAGAGGGAGAAAAACATTTCCCTATCCACTTTCTTCAAACCATGCATAATTCTACACAATTCTATCATGTCACTTCTTACATTCTTTAATGTATTTTTAATCTTTGTTGGAAGCCGCACAGATGGGCGGGGTACAAATAAATATAATAATAATAATAATAATAATAATAATAATAATAATAATAATAATTTATTTGTACCCCACCCATCTGTGCGGCTTCCAACAAAGATTAAAAATACATTATTTTTAAATAAAAAATAAATAAAATAAAATAATAAAATAATAAATAAAATATATTATTATTATTATTTATTATTTAAACTAAAAAGGCCTACATGCTATAACCTTACTTCACAGGGGAGTTGCTCCATACCCTTCATCATTTAGGTTGCTTTTCTTCTGAACTTTTCCCAACTCCACAATTTTATTTTTGATGTGAAGCGACCAGAACTCAACACAGCATTCCAAAAGCGGCTACACCATAGATTTTAATAGTGGCATTATAATATTGGCTTTGTGCACCACTACCGGTGGAACCGTCTCCCTCAGGAGGCTGTGGACTCTCCTTCCTTGGAGTTTTTAAAGCAGAGGTTGGTTGGCTGTCTTGTCATGGATGCTTTAGTTGAGAATCCTGCATTGCAGGCGGTTGGACTAGATGACCCACAGGGGTCCCTTCCAACTCTGCAATTCTATGATTCTGTGATTCTGCCTGCACCTTGAACTTAGCTTGGGAGCTAATAGGAAGCCAGTGCAATTCTTTCAGCAGCAGCATAACATGGTGGCGATAGTCTGCACCAATGAACAGTTGTGCTGTGACTAAAACACCCCACCTGAGATTCTGGAAAGCTTCTGCCAGTCGAAGTAGACAATATTGGGAAAGATAGAGGATGGAGAAATCTCCCTATGTCCCCGTTCTGTGTAGGACCAAGCTTTATACAGCTTACTGTGAGTAAGACTTAGTGGGCTAGGTGGAACCCAGCCAAAGTTAGATGCTAAATAAGCTTGAGTGTTCCTTATCATCCCTGTGCTGCACACTGCACTCAAGCAGCTTCACTTACAAAAGGCTTAAGGGAAGTCTAAGACACACCCTGTACCACAAACAGTTCTGTGGCCATTATGGTTTTGTACTACTAGTCATGGGTGGTGAAGAGTAAGATATTGCATATGGTGCTGTGACTCAGATAACTGGAAGTTTTGTAGGGACGTTTTCACTTTAGGTTGGCTTCCCGCCAGCCTCTAGACAACTTCGTTCCACACCTGCTGAAAGTGGTCATAAAGGGAGAGTGTTTTTTTAAAAAGTCTAATGTAATATTTGTGTGGTCTTTCAGCATGCATTGGGAATATAACCATCTTTCTCTGTTCATGTATTGATCTGGATATAGGAAATAAGTCCAGTACTCATGATGGTCCACAATACAGCACAGAGCTCTGGCCCATAGTGCATTGACCATAGGTATATTGTATTGGGTCAAGGGATGTCATGGATCATATGAGATGGAGGTCCTGTTCATTTTGCCACAGGACTCTTTGGTGTGTATCCTAATGAACAGCCTTTATAGGTTGAGAATATTAAGCCATGATACTAAACCACAAATCTGTAGACTGTATTTGGCCTCTTCAGAAGAGTTTCTCTAGTACGAGTTGATTGCTCTGGGGTTGTGAATTGACTAGGACATCCAAGGTAGTACAATGCAAAATGTGTCAGGATGGAACCATGCTTTTACGGAGAACACAATTGTGGGCCACACATTGGACCACCCAGTACTACATACTGTACAGCTAAATGGAAAACACCAGGATTGGGACATGGCTGTGAGGGGTTAGATAAAGCAAAACCCTGTGGCAGGAGAAAGAGTAAGGAGAACTCTGTTGTTTAGTGGCTAGATCAAGCTTGCAATCAGATGAGAGGATTTTACCAAGTTTTCAGTCTCGGTGCTTTGGAAGAGGAAAGCAAATCTGTTTCAGTTCTGATCCCCTCCAATTAATTTTAAAGCTTGCACACAAAATCCGTGGCTATTTTTAAAATTTCCCAATAGTGAATGGCGAGGGGGGATTGCTTTTCCTGAAGTTGACTCTGCCACAGATCCCGAGCCAAATTGTGCAGCCTGCAAAGTGCTTCAGACTGAGTCAGACTGTTTTCTGAAGCACCAAACTGCAATCTGATCTGAGTCTTGTGGTTGGGGCACACTCCTAGCCTTTGCTTAAGAGAAAGAAGCCTAGCAGTACCATTTCACTGTACTGATGATATTCTTATTTCAAACCAGCTGAAACCAAAGTTTTCTGAAACTGCTTCACTATGTTCTCGGACAGATTTTTCAAACAGAATTGGGAGTGACAACTGCACTACCTTTTCTGCTTTCTGACTTTAGAGAAAGTTGTAAAAGTTGCTTGAATCACAAGGAGTCTGAAAAAAAAAGCCTGGTGTGTTTACTCCCATATAGCTTTGAGCTTGTGAGCCTGGAAGAGAAATAGAGCAAAATGACATCACTGGATGGTGCCATCAAAAGCTGCCTGTTGGCTGGGCAGACAGGCTGAGTGCAAGCTGGTTTTTCTGAGTGAAGCGTTGGTTTAGACAAACAAGAGAAAGTCTGCATTGTGTCATGAATATGATCAGAGCTACAGGCCTTATTCCCATGAGGAAGAAGTGGAAAGGGATGCAACTTTCAGCTCCTGTGAGCAGCTACAAAATACAGTTCAATGACATAATCATTTTTATTGTTGAGAAGAAGATGGGAATGAGCAGAAGGACATTCCTGATGGATTTAGCAAGAAGAAAAGGCTTCAGGGTAGAAAATGAGCTAAGGTATGGAAAAAAAAGCCACCACTCCACCCTCACCATTCATTAGATTCCTTTGTATGTAGACTTGGAGCTTAACATCTTTTGCTGACAGTGCAGTCCTATGCATGTCTACTCAGAAGTAATTTATCTCAGGTAAGTAGGGATATGGGATTGCAGCCTTAGCGTGCAAGGATGCGCTTAGATATTCTGTAGATGTCTTTTAGTAATTTTTCTGTCGCTTAAAAGGTTGGGAAATTGTCAGGAAGATAACGAAGCAAAGAGATCTGAATTGAATAATAAGTGGAATAAGTGGGCTGTTTAGCAACATTTCTGTGAAACTTCACTTAGCATTCGAGTTACATATTTAGTTTGATGTCTATATAGCTTCAAGGAAATGAATGTTCAAATGCACACAGAGGTGCATTCTGTGTATATGCACAGGCTACAATTCTTGACTGCTGCAAGAAACGAACATCCCGTAGGAACATAGGAAGCTGCATCATACAGGATCATACCATTGGTCCACTTAGCCCAGTATTGTCAACACTGGCTGGCAGCGGCTTTCCCGGGTTTCAGGTGATCAAGATGCTGGGGATTAAACCTGATACCCTCTGCATACAAAGCATGTAGTGCTACTGAGCTTCAGCGCTTGCCCAGATGACCTTCATGTGAGTCTTCTTCCTAGCTTTCAGCAGAGAATCATAGAATTGTAGAGTTAGAAGGGACCAAAAGGACATCTGCAATGCAGGGATCTCGCCCAACATGGGGTTTGAACACACAACCCTGAAATTAAGGCTCTCATACTCTACCGACTGAGCTCCCGCCTTTCCCCCCCTCAGTGGGTCTCTAGGCCATTTAGAAAAATTATAGGAAAATGTGGGAACCACAATGATAAATGGCTTCAGATTCTGAAATCCTCATGAGACAAGTTACCGTATTAGTTCTGAAGCAACAAGAGTCCTTCATTTTACATTGCTGCTTCTCAGAAGACTATTCAGACATTTCATTCTTTTAATGATAAAGGAATAAATTGGTTTCTGAACAATTTTCAGATCACCAGCCTGAGCACACACACACACACTCTTTATCTTCCTGCGTTTGTTGTGTGCCGACACATCCCTAAACTCTGCACCTAAATGTATTTGTAGAGTTCACTCATAAAATCTTTTATCTCCCTTTCTGCTAGAGTCTGAATAGGCAGTTCTTTCAAATGCACCTTTTAAGAGGCTGATGTGCCTTGGAGTTGAACAGATTTCCATTCTGTCATTATTTTTAAATCTTTTCTGATCTGGGCTGAACAGAGCATTGCAAATAAAGGCCTCTCTTCCTGTGTCTTTTGAGTAAACACAGACATACTTCTCTTTCTCTTCTGGTAAATCATGGTCAATGGCATCCACAACAGACTGTGTGCATTCTTTGCCATCATGTGGCTGGTGACTAACGATTGTCTGGCCAGTTGTCCCAGTTGTCCAACCTCTTTTGTCATTCCCATGCTTTAGGTCACCAGTGTAGCAAGATTGCTTATCATTTTTGCTCTTAATTCTTTCAAATAGAATCTCTCAAATCAAGTAGAATATTAGGAGTGCAATGGCTTTCCGACCTCCTTCCATACAGACAATGGTTCCTGACCTAACATGATGGTATGATGAAATTTAATTAAACATGCTTGTACCTTATTTACTAACAAATACCAGTTGTACATGTAAAAGAATGTGCAGGGATGGTGAAATGGATGTTCCAGATGTTGGACTGCCATCATCCCAAGCCAACATAGCCAAGGATCAGGAATGATGGGAGTTGTAGGCCAACAACATCTGGAGAGCCACAGGTTCCCATACCTTCTCTATCTAGTGTGACCAAGATACAGAATTCAAAGCAAGCCTATGTTAATGGGGGCTGGTGTGGTTCCTGGAAGCTCTATTAAGTTATTTGGGGCAGAGTAACTGTAGGCTTGTGGAGGTCATACACATGCAGTGCAGATTTAATCCTTGGCATTTCCAGGCTAGGAAAGATACCTGTGTGTGTGTGATGGCAGAGTAATGCCTTTGGAAGAAGAAGAAGAAGAAGAAGAAGAAGAAGAAGAAGAAGAAGAAGAAGAGTTTGGATTTGATATCCCGCTTTTCACTACCCGAAGGAGTCTCAAAGCGGCTAACATTCTCCTTTCCTTTCCTCCCCCACAACAAACACTCTGTGAGGTGAGTGGGGCTGAGAGACTTCAGAGAAGTGTGACTAGCCCAAGGTCACCCAGAAGCTGCATGTGGAGGAGCAGGGATGCGAACCCGGTTCCCCAGATAACGAGTCTACCGCTCTTAACCACTACACCACACTGGCTGTTTGGAGCAAGGAAAAGGTGGAGAAAGAAAATCTTGCAAATATGCTTTGTATTGTTAGTGAGGAAATGGAATGCATCGCTTTGTTTTCCTGCATCCGTTCTGAATTCACTTCAACCAAGACCATTTAACCGTCGATTTTAAAATATTGTCAACAATATCTGTGGAAATCCCGCACTTCTTACATTTTTTTTTGTGTGTGTCAAGAATATGATGCAGCTGTAAAAGTATCAGAGGAAACTGTGGCACTGTTGGCTGAGCTGCTGCTGTTGTGAGTGCAGAAATGGCAAAGTTCCCAGATTGTCAGCTTAATACATATACATTAAATATGCACATTTTATATAAAGGGATATAAACCACAGGAAGCAGAAGTTAAACATCTCTAACGGAAATTTGTTGTTGTTGAGACAACAAGGCAGAACCTAGCTCTGTGTTGATAAGAACATTGATGCCCAGTGAATCTGATTACTCAGATGCATATTTAATTTAGGAAACATATCCCATCTTTCCACTAAAAAAAAAATTGAGCTTACAACATCCAAGGAAAAATGCAATAAAACAAGCAATTAAAACAATTTATAATCCAAAGCAGAAGCAGAATGGCAATTCTTTGGATCCTCTCTTCTATAATATGCCTGACTAGTGGAATTTCAGAACTGGCATTTCAAGATGTATTAGGGTCAAACTGCACATGACCTTCACTGTGTAGTTCTGCCCTTGAGTGCACCATCCCAATCTCTCCAGTTGCCCTGATAACTGCACTGGGCTCCCAGCAAACTTGGTAGAGAACTCAATCCTACCCACCTCCCTGCTGCAGCCTGCAGTTTGCACTGCAAACCAAGCTTTCTGTGTCTGTGGCAATGAGTCCTGTTCCTCTGAAATCAGTTATAGGAACATAGTGGTGGGTATTGACCCAGGTCAGGCACACGGTGTAGTGGCAAAGGCAATAGTTGGTCATATTGTGATGGTTTCACTCCTACCTGCAGGGTTATTGTTCAGCTCCATGGCTTTTGTCCTGTGGGGTCCTGGCTGCAATTATCCATTCAGTCGCCTAACGTTATTAAGCATTTGTATGTAACTACTGGGAGCTGCTGTTTGGCTTTTTGGAGCACCAGGTCATTAGTACAGCTCTGTCTCTCCATTCCATCTGAATCAGGAGAGGTTGGTGCCTGAAATCAGTGACATGCTACATGAGGACCAATATACTGAGGCTGAATCCTGATAAGGCTGTGGATGGACAGTTCCAGTATCTGGGAATTTTGTGGACAACCTGTTCTTGGAGGGATTGAAATTCTCTGAAAGAACAGGTTCACAGTCTGCAGGAATTCTTGGATTCCAGTCATGTCACTGGAGTCCCAGGTGGCTTTTATGCCTAGAGGTGTTTATGGTCACACTAGGCTGGTTTGGCAGCTACAGCTGTTCCTGGACCAGGATGGCCGGGCCTCAGTAATCCATGTCATAGTGACTTTCATCTGATCTACTGCAATGCACTCTATGTGGGGCTGCCCTTGAAGACTGTCAACATATTCCAGCATTCTCTGGAAGGCATTGCTGTGGCAAGTCAAGTCACTGTGCCACTGCAGCTAAATTTGATCGATTGGATCTTGCTTGCATTTGGTGAGTTAATGCCTCACCATATATTTCCCACATGGCTTATGCCACCTAAAATTATGTGAGAAGGTGCTATCCTATTCGGGTGGTAATTTTAGAAACAAGTTTTGGTAAGTGTCTTAAACGGCTTAGCACGCTATCCCTCGAAAAGCACATTTGAAGCACATTTCCTCCTCAATGAATTCTGGGCCCTGTAGTTTACACCTCACAGAGTTACGATTCCCAGAAACCCTTAGCAAACCACAGTGCTCAGAATTCTTTGAGTGAAAGAATGTGCTTCAAATGTCCTTTAAAGGTATAGTCACTATGCAGTCCCTGCTCTGCCTGGATTAAACCAGAGGACTGGTATATTGAAGATCACAAGCCTGTGGGCATCAGGCACAAGTCTTGAGCTAGTTT
This sequence comes from Lacerta agilis, assembly GCF_009819535.1. Taxonomy (NCBI): domain Eukaryota; kingdom Metazoa; phylum Chordata; class Lepidosauria; order Squamata; family Lacertidae; genus Lacerta; species Lacerta agilis. The sequence continues at coordinate 34,864,289 of NC_046316.1, forward strand.
TCAGCTGCCATATGTAAAAACTTGAGGACACACAGCTTATTGAGAAATACCAAGAGTGGCATTGCTTGAAGTGTTTAACCCAACTGTCTCTTAACTGTTATGAAGCTCCAAGTCAATGAACAGGCACACCGTTAATTCTCAAGGCTGTCAGGTAGCCTTAAGGAGGCTCTTCATTGCAACAGCATGTGGTCAGGCCAAATGTTTTCAGTGCTGCAGACAATGGTGGTGGTGGTGGGGGAAATGTGCCTTAAGGGCATCAATTGATACTGAGCGACAGAGGACAGTCCAATCTGAAGGTGTCATCGAAAGCATCGTGGCGTCAAATCACTTCCCCCTGTTCATTTTGTGGACAGCAAAATTCCACGTTATTCCTGATAACTGAGAGAAACACTTTTTTCTTTATGTTTGCTTCTTTCCTAGTGATTCTGTCACACACATTGTGACTGAGAATAATTCTTGCGCTGAGATCTTGAAATGGCTACAAGCACAGAAGGTGGATGACAGTGCGAGATTCAGGATCCTGGATGTCTCGTGGTTGACAGCCTGCCTGGAGGTGGGAAGGCCGGTGGATTCAGAGAAATATCGGCTTGTAAGTAAAGTGGACTCAGTGTGAAATCAACAGCCTGGGCAACATGTTGGAAAAGTCAAACCACAAATAATGGATGATCGGGACAGAATACTTAGGTTTAAATGGATTTGAAGCCTGGCTTCATTGAACCCAAAGTGGCTGAAATCCAAGTACTTAACTTGCTTGTTGGATTACAGCCACACTTGGCTTACCTAATTTATTCTCCTGCCAAAACATGGCTTGGGGTTGTTTTCCTTCTCTGTGGAAGCCCCCTGAGAAATATGAAGCAAACAGATAATGGCCTAGAGTCAGTGCTGGTACACATGATCTTCTCAGCCCTTCTGACCACTCACCTCCATAATTTCCCTGATATCCAGCTGTGGTGATCTTGCAGCGTATTTGTATGGAAAAGCAGCATACAGATTTAAATAATAAATAAATAATCTGTGGCAAAGTGCATGGTGGTGCGCATGTAATTACCAAATGCCAAACTCTGGGTTGGTCAGCTTTTGGGTGGGTAGGGGGCTGCTGCCACTGAGACCAGGTGATGTATCTTTTTCTTTTCTTTTTAAAAAACACATTTTCTGTCATTTATCCACATACAGAGAAGTGGACTCTCCCATTTCCCACCTGGGAGCCTACTTCTTCTCCCAGTCTCTCAACCTGGTAGACCCTTTCTACCCTGCCTTTCATGGTCATGGATCCTAAGCCCCTTCATTCTGCTGACATGTCCCTCAAAGCTGGACTGAAGACATAGGAGACATAGGAGCCAAGGTCCCTTTGCCGCCTCCCCTAAAATATTTGAGGGGGCCAGACCAAAACTGAGGGGAATTTCCACTCAAATGGTGTGTGTGCATACCATGTCATGTGATCAATTATGCAGGGCAGGGCTTACCCCCCCCCAATATTTTATTCAAGTTGGCACCCCTGACTGAAGATGACATCAGCCCTGGAGCTAATCATTCCCTTCTTTTGTTATCAATGGAAGCGGGGAAATGGAAAACATAGTGGTAGAAAATTGCCCCATCTCATGTCCTGGTCACAGCTAGCCGACAGAACAGAGGACATGGTGGTAGCTTCCCAAAGAACCCCCTGCTCCCCCCCAAATATTGCTCTTTTGCAGAATGCTTTCAATGCAGGAACTTTCAATTTAACTCTCCAATCTGTCTTGAACATTATAGCGCTGTTGTTTTCCCTATAACTTTAGTAATGTGCTTCATGCCACAAGCCAGAGAACCACACCACTAATTGTATCTGCCCAGCTGTGTTTGTGACTTACTTCCTCCCCCCCCCCCCCAGATCAGCAGCCTCCACCACAAGCAGGACATTGTTCATATTCATTTAAGCCTAATGCAGCTCTGTGGATATCTTGAAGAAAGTAATTGCTTAATAGGAATTAGGACAGTCCTGCTATTGGAACTCCTTATGTGTAGTCCTTATCCCTTGTCAATTACAATGCCCAAAGAATGGGCATAAAAAGCAGGAGCAATTTCTGCCATCATGGCAAGCTCAGCAAGTGCCATCATGACTACAGGAGGGATTGCAAGGCTGTCCAGCTACAAAGGTGAATGCTGCGCTTTAAGAGATTGTGGGTGTGAGCAAGTCAGAGGATAATTACATGGAGAGAATAGTGGCAGCACCGTTAAGTGTGAACAAGCTGTTAATGTATAGTATCACTTCGGTTCACAGAACCTGGATGGCTCATAGTTAGAGAATGCTAGCTGGAGCAGAGTTTCCGATGAAGTATCTCTTGTGAGTGCAGAGCCAGGGAATGACAATTGATAGAGAAATATGTATCTGGCACCATCAATAATTTAAACGCTCTGCTGAGATGCGAGTCTCTATCACCTGAGCAGATTAAAAATATATTGCAGTTTCCTAATTTCTTCAGGATATTGCAAGGCCCAGATTTCTTTGGGATATTTCAGTTGACCCATTTGTTCCGGATATTGTGATCACTCTGTTCAGTACAGGTGTTGCACACCTCGGATAACTTGCTAAACTTTATTAAGAAGTAACAACTCTATTTTGGGTGAGCCCTGAGCATGTGTCTAAAATAAGGTCGGCAATCCAAGTATTGTGTTAGCAAAATCCACATGCGCCCACCAGATGGCGATATTGCTCTCAGGCACTGGACATTGTACAGCGCTTATATATATATTAAAAAATATTGCCAATGGATTTGTTGAAGAAAAGAATATAGTCAATACTTTGGATAATGCCTGTTTATGTCAATACATTTGTTGACTTATACAGGTTAAGCTCCGGTATTGGCTTACATGAGGGGCTGTGCTAAAAGATTAAAAGCTCAGGTAGAGATGGATGATGTAATGCAGGAACAGGTAATGAAAATCTCTCTGTGTGTGCATGCATGTATGTATGTATGTATGTGAGTGCACACACACACACACAGAGAGAAAGTAATTCAGTAATATTATATACATTTGCATAACAATTAAGGGATTTGATGTATAATAACCGAGCTTTCCAAATTTATGGTAGCAATTTCTCTCAACTGGGCTATTTATGCCCCAAACTACAGGAGAGATGTCAAAGATTTGAGATGGTTAGTTCTACTCAGAGTTGACCCATGGATAATGATGGCCATGTATGACGTGGATCTGACCATAGGCACGTTAATTTAAATGGACAAACTCTGAATGCAGCTCAGTTGGATATAGCCCTTGGGGTGGTTTTTTTTTGAGATGTGAGCTTCACCATATGAGCCATTTCTTCCTGACAGCCTGTTCCTGTTTATCTTGCTCCCTTGGTCTCACTGAGCCTTCTGCACATTCTATTTCTTTCCACCATTCGTTCCCTAAGCCCCAAAGTCCCTTCTGACTGTCCCTTGTACCAGGGACGCTCCACTAATGACAAACACACAGCCTTCTGACTTCCCACGCTGAAAGATACTCGGAGTCCAGTGTGAATTTCATGCTCTTTATTCAGCTCATAGTAGTGAGGAATGGAGTTTCCCCAAAACGTTTGCTTTATATACACTATTTACACAATGGGCCCCACGTGATTGGCTAATTCCAGGATACTCCTGTATGCCAATCAGAGTGCGGATTCACTTCCACCTGGAGCTGGATTGGGTGGCTCTTGCGGACCAATCAGACTGCTGCAATCTCAATCCTATTGTTCCAGGACCAATCAGACTGCTGCAGTTTGGATCCTATTCAACTCAGTACATAACACACGCCGAATCAATGACCAGGGCTTCATCAGCACAAAACCCCTGCACAGCATTATAAAGCACCCAGCAGTTTGTGATTTTGTTTCTCTGCCCTTGTGATCATACCTGCCTCAGAGGTGGAGAACCTCTGGCGCTCCATATTTGGCTGTACTACAGCTCTCACCATCCCTAACTAATGGCCATTCTTGCTGGGGTTGCTGGGAGTTGGAGTCCAGCAACGTCTGGATGGACACAGCTTCCCCATGCCTGCTTTAAGAAATATACCACCATATGCAACCACCATAGAACTGGCAACCCCCCCCCCCCCAAGCTGTGTCTGCAGCCATCCGTGTGGTGATCTCCAGTTCGGATCATCTTCCAGGGCAGTGAAGTAGTTTCTGGCACTGGACTGGCTCCTGCCATCCACTGGCCAAATGGCCACCGGGTCCTCCTTGATAGGAATGGGCACTTTGCCTGAGTGAGCAACAGTGGTCCTCCTAAATCTGACCCCTGACCTTTTCTGAGCTCTTGTATGTTTGGGTGTTTGGCTGACTCCTGGCTTCCTTCCAGCCGCGCACAGTCAGTGGACTAAGTGAACTAGACTAGTTCCGGTAAATTAGAGTATTAAAGTATCAATGCCTGGTGCCTCCTCCCCAAAGCCCAGGAAGCTTCTTCCAAGAGCCCCCCAGCCCAGTTTTGGGAAGGAGACAGCAGGGTCTAGCATCCTGTCAGAGGCCCGGGAAGCTTCAGCCTGGCTTAGAGAAGGAGACTCGATGCTCACACTGACAGTATTGTGATGTTGTGATATCGCCTCCCCAATCGCCCTCCCAAGCTGGTGCCTCTGTCCCTAACTGTTTCCCTATGAAAAATTTCACCACACACCACTCTTTCCTTCCTCAGGCTGTGGCTTCTCTCAGACCTGATGCAATGCTCTTTCCATGCTTTGTAATAGGTATCTCCACCAGAATTTCAAGCGGTAGTGCCAGAAAATGTGCTGCAACACAATCCTTTTCTCTATGGCTTAAAAGAGGGGCCAGCAAACTTTTTCAGCAGGGGGCCAGTCCACTGTCCCTCAGACATTGTGGGGTGCCAGACTATATTTTTTTTGGGGGGGGGGAATGAATGAATTCCTATGCCCCACAAATAACCCAGAGATGCATTTTAAATAAAAGCACACATTCTACTCATGTAAAAACACGCTGATTCCTGGACTGTCCATGGGCTGGATCCGGCCCCCGGGCCTTAGTTTGCCTACCCATGGCTTAAAAGGTGCAAATATTTCATGCTCTAAATGCTTTCCTGTGTAGGAACAACTCTGGCTTCATTCTTTACAAGTAGGCTAATTAGAATCCATCTCAAATGAACTTTTCATAATCACGACACATATCAAAGCAGTTAGAATTTTAATGAATTAAAAAAACAACAACACACCAAACACTGAAATTGAACAGAAGGCAGGGAAGTCCTTGCCTTAAGCATGTTTAAAACCAGCCCATGACGTTTTGCTACCAGAATGGTCTTTCAGATTTTCTGCTGCCTCCAGGAATAAGGAAGAGTTGAAATAAAGGTTAATTGGTTTTAAAGGGTTTTTCAAGTTAATTTTGTTGTAATTTAATTGGAGCAACATGAAGTGGAGATTTGTTTTACAATGATCAGCTAATTTTAGACAAGGGTCAGTGACAAAATAATGGACTCTACTGGAGTGTGGACTCTGCCACTGCAGGGGAGTCCAGTGAGAAGAGGCAAGGCCAGGATTAGCCAGGAGGTGAGGGACAATGCAGTGAGATAATGCTACAACTAGGGAGAATGAGGCGGTTATCTCAGGTGGCAGATTTTAGGCAACATTAAGCAATAGCATTAAAACAAAACAAAACAAAAAACCCATTTGGATCTCACATCCTGCCACACAATATCCTGGGAGCTTCTCCTCTGAGAGCTAGAAGTACGCCTGATTGCAGGGTGCTGAGGGTTGTCCCATCTTGATTTTGCCCTGTTGAAGCTGCACAGAGCTAGGATCAGATACTGGGCAACCGTCCCTATTCTGAGTGGGGCGACCAAGATGATCAAGGGTCTGGAAACCAAGCCACATGAGGAACGGTTGAGGGAGTTGTGTATGTTTAGCCTGGAGAAGAGAAGACTGGGAGGTGATATGACAGCTACAGTATCTTCACAGAGCTGAAGGGCTGTCACATGGAAGATGGAGTTAGTTTGCTTTCTGCTGCTTCACAGGATAAGACCTGTGGAGGGTAAGACCAATGGATTCAAACTAGAAGAAGGGAGACTCTGACTAAACATCAGGAAGAATGTTCTGACGGTAAGAGCTCTTTTAGAGTGGAGCAAACTAGCTTGGAAGGTGCTGGACTTTTCTTCATTGGAGGTTTTTGAACAGAGGTTGGATGGGTATCTGTCAGGGATTCTGTAGCTGTGATTCCTGCATTTCAGAGAGTTAGACTAGATGAGTCTTTTGGTTCCTTTGAGCTCTACAATTCTATATTCTATGATTTTGTGATCTCAGCATCCCCTGCAGGTCCCAGCATGGAGGTGATTTTCTGTTTCCAATCTCTTTGTGTCTTCAAAAGCTGGCAGAATGCAATTGATGCAGTATTAGTGTAATATAATAAATTAACCAGGCTCCTATCCTAAGTCTTCATGCCACATTTTGCACCAACTGAAGTTTCTGGTCACTTTTCAAAAGCAGTCCCATGAACAATGCATTACATATGTCTAATCTGGAAGTGACTGGAGCATGTCTAACCGGCAATTTCCTTGTTCCAAAAATGTAGCATCTCTGATTATATATGTTACAAAATCTTCTGTCTAAACAGGCTCTTGGAATTAACTAAAATCTTAAGAGAGTACAGTATAAGTTTTATATTGAAATGAACTTGTTTAAGGTGATTAAATTATTTTCCAGGCCATGTTGATACTTAATCATGTTATACCAGGCAAACTGAAGCTATAGGTCATAAATTGCACATAACTGACATATTCTTCAGCCTGCTCTTGCATAAAATCATTGAAACTAGAGAACTCAGAAGCTGTAAGTTTTACAAAGTTAAGAGATGACTTAACTTCCGAAATTTCCCACGCAGTCTTCTGAATTTCTTTAGCTGGCATTGGGTCTCTGGCAGCCCATTTAGCTGTGATATGATGTCTGCAGTTTAAAATCCACCATTAAAGTATAATTCACAGATTGCATTATTATCAAGTCTGAATGATTTTGTCGCAACCTACTGAATCCCTTTGGGCTATTTGCCAAGGCAGGCTCAGACACACGCACACTAATTTTCCTCCTTTCAAAACACACAGCGAAAATTACCAGAAAGCTGCGCTTACTACCGCTATTAGAAATTATCCTAATACAAATGCCATTGAACAAGTAAATGAATTCCGAGTCTCCACTGGATCATATATAATGGCAACTTTTAGATGAAATATTATTAGTGAAAGGGCTTATCTAATTTGGCAAAAGTCTTTTGTCCCATATATTATAGTCATGTCTCTGACGTAGACATGGAAGAAAGCTTTTCACGCTATACCTGGTTTCCTACACATTTGTCCTTAAATGTGTCAATACAGAATGAACCAATCTGGAATGGGTGCTCCCCCACCCCCAAACTGAGATGCTCTGTAATCTGACTTTGTGAATCATATTTATTAAGAAGGCGAGCAGTACTAGGTCTCTCAAGCAACCTTAAGAATCAATTCTTTGTCAAACTCTGCTTTTTGCATGAGGAAACCACTTAAAAGCCACGCGTTCTTTGATTCTCTTGCCGGACAGCTGGGATTCAGTTGACAACTTTACCATGTTACAGTATCAGCTCAACATGGAGGCCCTCTTGTCTTGGGAAAGGAGGAAGCAATGTCTTTTCCTCATTTGGGTACTGGCTAGGATAAACAACACAGGCATGGAGAAGATGTAATACTAATCAGTGCATGTGTGGCAATATGACTTAGCCATTCTAACCCAGGGGTAGGACACCTCAGGCTCAGGGGCGAACTGTGGCTCTCTAGGTCACTTTGTGTGGATCTCCCTAGCCACACCCTCTTTCCTGAGGCCACTCCCCTCGCCAGCCCTTGATTTACGTCCTGCTTTAGTGTTTTTGCTTGGTTGGAATGTGTCCTTGAACTCTAATAATGACTCTTGCTTGAGGATAGAGAGGGTTGTGTGTTGTATTAAGAAACCGGCCTATTGCACTACAAAGCTAAAAAATTATATTCATTGTTTTGCTCAGTTTTGTCTCTGACCTTCCGCACTAGTATATGAACCTGAGAACGTTGCCCGGAAGGGAACGTGACCCACAGGCTGTATGTTTCTCCACCCTTCCGGTCTAACCCTATCTTTATCCAGAATCTGTGTCTTATGGCCATTTGGTCACCATAGGGACATTTTTCATAACAACTTTTTCATGGCAAATGTAAAGTTTGCCCTCTGAGAGAAGGGCTACATGTCCTGGGTATGAACCCTGGGATCTCCTGGAACAACTTCTGGGCAACAGCTGCTAGTCAGTTTAGATAATACTGAGCTAATGGTCTAATTTGATATAAGGCAGGTTCCTGTGTTCCCATGGTAACCCAGTACTCGAATAAAAAGCATCATGCCTGGGAATGATGGGAGATAATATGAAAATTCTATCGCCGGTGTTGGTCCCACTATGGATCCTGCAGACACAGGCCAAATGATGCTGCGGTCATTTGGTATCTCCCATAGCTGGCAGTAAGAGGCATTTGTGGCGTTCTATATTGGGAGCATCACAATTTGAAACTGTTGCTGTCAGAATAAGAGAAAGATGGTGTGAGAATATGGCTGGGTTTGTTCAAAAGCACATTGTCTTCACGAGAGAAACAGAAGATTGGGGCTGTTTGCTTGAAATGTTTTGCAGCATGGCAAGAAAGGAACTGAATGTACTCTAGAGAAATAGAAACTTGGTAATCAGGTTTTGAGGTAATTATTAGAATGACAAATTGCCCATTTCCTCCTCCTCCTCTCTTTCTAGGTGGGTGAAAAGTGTTCTGCTACTTCATCCATGCAGTCAGTCCTTGGTACAGATAGTGTCTCCCAATATGCCTGTCAAAGGAGGACAACTTTAAATAATTACAACAAAAAATTCACGGTAATATACATTATTATATTTATTTATTTATTTATTTATTTGTACCCCGCCCATCTGGCTAGGTCCCCCAAGCCACTCTGGGCAGCTTCCAACAAATATTAAAATACATTAAAATGTCACAGATTAAAAACTTCCCTAAACAGGGCTGCCTTCAGGTATTTTATGTATGTCAAGTAGTTGCTTCTCTCTTTGACCTCGGATGGGAGGGCGTTCCACAGGACGGGTGCCACTACCGAGAAGGGACTTTCTTCTTTCCCTTTTTTTAAAATATACATTTTTATTAGTTTTTACATATATTTTCCAAACAGAACATATCATCTCATCTCATCTTATACAACATTTTGGCTAATTTTAGGCTGAGACTTCCATCAACCACGTCTGAGGATTTTCAAACCTCATCTCTTAATCTTAGTTACAGGTGGGTAGCCGTGTTGGTCTGCCATAGTCGAAACAAAATAGGAAATTCTTTCCAGTAGCACCTTAGAGACCAACTGAGTTTGTTCTTGGTATGAGCTGAAGTGTGCATGCACACGAAAGCTCATACCAAGAACAAACTCAGTTGGTCTCTAAGGTGCTACTGGAAAGAATTTCCTTTCTTAATCTTAGATTTGATCCTAACTATTACTTTTAATAATCCGTATCTTAAAATCCATTCTCATAAATCTTTTCTGCAATATTTCATATAGTTCTCCTTACAAAACTTCTTGTAGTCCTACAAGCGTAGTCAGTTGGTTACAATTGCCTTTCAGATAACTTGTATATTTACTCCAATCTTTCAAGAATTTCTGGTCCCACTGGTTTCGAATTCTCCCTGTCATCCAATCCAGTTCTGCCTGCGTAGTCCATCAATTTCATCTAACTTTCTTCTCAGAATAGATGGTCACACTAAACAACAGGCAGCTTGAGAAACTAGTTATAGACCATAAATACATTGCTCATATAGCTGCCCAGGAAGCAGCAACAGCTAATGCAGAGGATGAACAACCATCCTAGATATCTGAAGAAGTGTGCATGCACACGAAAGCTCATACCAAGAACAAACTTAGTTGGTCTCTAAAGTGCTACTGGAAGGATTTTTTTATTTTATTTTGTTTTGACTATGGCAGACCAACATGGCTACCTACCTGTAACTGGAACCATCCTAGGCATTATTGTGATTATTTCAATGTGTGCCTCACTGGCATTTTCAACCTACATTTTCTGTCCCACCATTGCTATTACCAATTAACCTTTTTAGAGCTTTCCTGCCACATGGGAGTAAAAAAAAATGGTCCTGTTTTGTGATCGGCAAACACCGAAACAAGTGCACGCCTCATTTCAGTGCATGGCTAGTTGCAATGTGGTTCTGGTCAGTGAATTCAGCTTAGTTAAGCAAACCATTCTCTCTCAGCCAAAACCTTTCCACCCCCCACCATTTGTAACATTTGTTGCTGTTGTTAATTACTCTTGGGCTACTTTATAGGGTTGGAAACGTTACTGAGAACTGTGTAACCTTTTGAGAACTTGTGAAAAATACCATGTAAATGTCCTTTCCCCCACAGTATCAATAGCTGGGAAATGGGCTTTCAGATAGTAAAGTTTTTCTGCTCTATCTGTGTTATGTCAAGTGAGTATGAGCATCCTCTGTTAGGCCCTGAGGATTCTAATCATTCTACCAAAATGAGGAACAGATTGGCTATGATGGGCTACAGACTGCAACTGACTCCAGCTGAATGTTGAATTTCATTTTCCCGAGCTACTCAAAATTCAGAGCCTGTTCAAGCTGCTGTGTTGTCCTCCTTTGTTATGAATTTTCCTCTGCAATCATTGGCTGAATATCACCCCCACAATATTATTTCAGATATGCCTAAACATAAAGATTTATTGCTTTGTTTTGGCTTTTTAAAAGTTAAGCTCTTTTGTCATCCCCCCCCACCTCGTTAAACTGACAGCTCAAAACAAGGGCATTTATTATATAGTTTTTGTGCCTGCTTCATGCCGCATCTGAACTTGCTTCCAGAATCTCCTTCTCTCTCATGTCCCTTGTTAAAGTAACAGCCATGACACTTTTTGTGTTTTCCACAATTAATACTAAGTCAAGGTGGAGCTGACTAAGGAGGATGGGAGCCGTAGTCCAAAACATTGGGAGGGCACTGGGTTGGGGAAGCCTGCTATAGCATAATTTGGAACCATTTATGAGGCCTACTTTGTATGAAGGCAAGCAACTGCTTACAGATATACAGTGGTACCTTGGTTTAAGTACAGCTTAGTTTATGAACAACTTGGATTAAGAATGCTGCAAACCTGGAAGTAGGTGTTTTGGTTTGTGAACTTTGCCTTGGAAGCAGAACATGTTTAGCTTCTTATTGAGTGTGTTCCATTTGTAAATTGAATCTCCTGCTGCTATTGGAAAGCACGCCTTGGTTTAAGAATGCTTTGGTTTAAGAACGGACTTCCAGAATGGATTAAGTTCATAAACCAAGGTACCACTGTATAGGTATTTCCAATGAATTCCAGAAGTCTGCTCAACAGTTAGTTAAGTGGTAATGAGAATAAACATGAGTAGAAAGTCTGCGGAGGTGAGGAATTATAATCTTCTTGGGAAAGACAGATCCCAACACAAGCCATGCTGAGCTTTCTGACTAAGCTTGCCACCTGCCTCTAGAAAAATGTGATTGTCCATTTTTAAAGAGAAAAGTGTCCTCTGTCCTGTTTGGATGCCTTTTTTCATGTATTCAAGCTCCTCCTCCTCCTCAAAACTGTGTGGGCAGAGAGTGGGTCAGACTTGGAAAACGAGAAGGGGGGGTATGCATGGCTTTGGTGGAGAACAGGTGGAAATAGTTTTTGTGTGGGCAGAGGCAGGTAGGTTGAAGACAGAGACTCAGAGTCGGAGAGCTAGTGAGAATAATGGCTTGCTTTGAAGTCATTTCTGCACCAGGTAAAGTATTTTTTAGCTCTCCAATTTCCCCCCTGACCTGTCCTGTATTTTGCCCAATCAAATGTGGCAACCCTGCTCTTGACTCAAGTGTCAGACTGGGAAGGGTGGCAGAATGAACAACCCCCCCCCCCCGCTGTTCTACCCAAGCTCCTCTTGTGCCACCTGAGTCCCCACTGATCTGCATATAAGTTCAGGACCAGTTAATTAGGTCAGACCGCTTTAAAACGATGCTGCTTAGCAAGCTTCCTGTCCAAGCAAGAGCCTCTGATGGGGACCTAAATGTCCAAGTGGGTAAATGTGGAGGCGGGTCATACTTCAAGTACCCTGGTCCCAAGGCAGGACATGATTTAAAGGACAAGACCAGCACACAGAACTGGGCCCAGAAATAGACTGGGAGCTGTTCCAACCAGTGAAGGGCTGATAGAATATGCTCATAGCAGCTGTTTCCAAGGAGAGAACAATGCACACTGTATTGAACTCCTTGAAGAAAATGTAGTTTATAAATGTAATAATAATTTGTCTTGGTGACTCGCAAGTTGTGTAGGCCTCATGTCAGGCATAGGCAAACTCGGCCCTCCAGTTGTTTTGGGACTACAACTCCCAGCATCCCTAGCTAACAGGACCAGTGGTCAGGGATGATAGGAATTGAAGTCCCAAAACATCTGGAGGGCCGAGTTTGCCTATTCCTTCCTCATGTTCAAGGCTTTCCTTTTTTCTGCCTTGTTTGTTGCCTTCTACAGTGAAGAGACATTATTGGATATTTGAGCTCAGTAAATTCCTCCATTGAGAATAGGCCTAATCCTTGTCTTTTAAATGTTAATGTCAAATAAAATATTATATATTTACTCCATCAATAATAGGTCATATGGTTAGTCAGCATTCAGAGGCTACTGAGAATGCTCAGTCCTCATTGGTCTTTTCCCTCCCCCTTTTGGGTTTTTCCCTTTTTAGGGGGGGGGTACTTTGGGGTTCTTCCAAGCATGCCGATATCTCCCTCTTGTGTGTAGATGTTGCTGCTTTGGCTACACAAGCAGCAGTGTCCATGCCAGGACATGTTAGTGGAAGTGATCCATAATGAACAACAACACTGCAAAACAAGATGATGCCTCTGAGGAGAGGGTGTGCCCAGTCTGTCCATTGCAGCTGTACATGCATATAATTTTTATGTCTTCCTTCTTATTTCAAAATATAGTCCAGCTGGCTCTCAAATCCATCATTCTAAAGGTCAGTAAAATTAAACTCTGAAAGGCTGAACAGTGGCAGTTTTAAACAATTGCTAACTACACCCCAGTGGGTCATTCTGTAGCACCTAAATAAATCAGATGTGTAATTTTTTTATTTTTTAAAAAAGTTTGTGTGATACTTATTACTATTATTTTTACTTATTATATTCTCTTCATTTGAAAGCAGTTCATTGCAAGTAATAAAACTGCATTCTGAAGCATATTTTATTGCTTTGGGATCTCCTGAGCTTCCACTATTCTGAAAAGCTGTGAAGGGGGAGAGGTCTCTTTCATGGTAGATATAAGCCCTTCACTTTGCAAATATCTTCACTTGCGGTTAAAGTTTCTTAGGTGGACAGATAGTCATTTGCATCATCTGCTAGTGCTACAGCCATCACTGCGTGTAAGATGCTTTCTCCCTGTGAACTACAGGGGCTTTGTGAACATCCTTCAGCAGCTATGTTTATAAAAGGCTTTCAGATGTGCCCTCCAAGTTTCTCCTCCAAATGGAGGAAATGTTTGAGGTGGGGGATTGAAGGTGTACTCCCACCTGGGTGGGTGGGAACATACCTTTCTCAATCAAAGGAATAACCAGGAGATTTAAGCTCCCAATTGTTCCTTTGAAGCCCTTAGGTGGGCACAGCTTCCTGAAAATGGCATTGTGAGCCAAATGAGGAGGTCTGGAGGACCATCTTTGGCTAGCGGTTCTCCAGTCCTGGCTTAGTGTGCCATGCCAACCAGGCCCAAGTGGCAGAGAGCAGGGCCAGAAACAAGCCCTTTTCCTTCTCAGGAGATTCTACATCAGAACAACCAGTCAATGCATGATTACAGATGTTAAGGCTTAGTCAGCTGTTAACAGATCAACAGTTGGAGAATAAAAGCAGTTCTAAATATAGACTAGAGGGCAATATAAGAATTAGCACAATGCCCACTTGCTGTGATTCCCCCTGCCTGCATGTTAATTCTACACATGTAATACCACCTACATTAACATTATAAATTGATTTTGCACTCCCATGAAACTCTGGGAGCTGTAGTTCTATGAGGGAGACTAGGGATCTCAACAGATAATTCCTACCACCTTTGCATGCCATGATTTCCATGATTTTTGTTGCAGGGCAGGAGAGACCTTAACAAGTTAAATAGGTGCAAAACTGAAATAGGTTTGCACAGTAGATACACCTTAAAATGACTAGTAAATTGCAGTGGGACCACTTAACATCTTGTGGTGAAGAACAATGCAAGAACAGCATTTACTGGGAGGATTTTCATAGCAATAGTTTTACATTTAAACTTCTGTCCCGCAGCGTTTTTATCTGGGGCCTGTGCTTTCACTGTAATTCATACATTCAGAAAAAAGATGTTCCGAAAGATTATTTTCTGTGCAAATACGGAGCTGCGATGAGGCAGCAGTATAATTTACTTATACAAGCTGTGGGCAACCAACCATTAAATGACGCATTGTCTCTGGCTGAATGCCACATAGCCTGCAAATTAGGTCCAAACTGTCTTGAATTATGTGCTGGTGATAGCATCTTGTTATAACCACTTTATTTTAAGATATAAATATATTGCCTTTTCTTTCCCTTTGTAACTTGGCGATAGCTTTTTTCTTGCTGTTGCTATTTTTAGCTTTTAATGTTAGCACCGCAGTCTGTGTTGGGCTGTGCGGTCTTTGATAAAGACAGGGATTTTTCACTTAGAAGTGACCCGCGGGACTCTAAAACCCCATTTTTGAGCTCTCTTGTAGAATAGCGGTTGCAATTAAATGTGCCATTTTCCATACTCTCAAGTCGAGCAAGAAAACAGGTGTTTTGTTAACACCACAGCCACTCTCATGTAATGAGGCTTAAGAAATCTTCTTTTCTTACAAGTCATGGTTTTCAGTGTCTAATTCTAGGGATAAAGCTTGTGCTATGCTACACCCTAAATCACAATTGTCAGGTGATGCCCAGGGCTGTAAAATTTCCACACTCCTCCACACTGTGGTGTGGACCAGGGCAGAGTGGCCACAAGCTCTAATGCTTTGGATAATAAAGAATGTGGGCCCAGGGACCTACCTCATCAGCCAACCTGACAGCCAGATGGAATAAAGGAGGCCAGAGTTGCAGATGTGGCTACAGGCCATTTTGGATGGCCCAAGGAGAAACTGAGCAGTCGGGAAAGACTGAGAAAGAAAGCAGATATTAATATTGCACAGTTTGAAGTGACTGGAAGCGTAAGAACTGACTCCTATGGGAAGAAATCATGGTCCAGACCCATAAAAATCTTATTCAAACTTTTACTTCTTTGAAAACAGAACATAAGCAGCAAAGATACAACCCAAATATCCACACAATGTCATGTGCTGTCCAGCACAGGATCAGCACCTTAGAAACAAAGGATAGCTCCCAAAATAAAACTGTATCTCTTCTCCCCATTCCAGCCTGCCTTAGCCTGCCATGGCTATTCTTGGGGTGGGCCTCGGCAATGGCAGCCTCTCTCCCTCCTCGACTGCTCTCCAGAAACTGCTACGAGCTGCCCAAGGGAGGAGGTCAGATGATCCTTCTCAGCCACCGCCTCTCAGGACAAGTGCCAGCTCATCCTCCTCCCTGAGCTTGGTGGCGGTGGCACTGCCAGGGGGGGGGGGGATGGACATCCCAGGATCAAATCAGAAGCCAGGATGGCTTTCAGCTGATAAGTCCGCGATTATTTGCACAGAGCACAGAATGGAGCTCGATGGCTTTCATAATTCTGGGACTGTACCTGGAAAATAGGAGCAGTTGGAGGGTATGAGATGGGATTTGTGGTCCAGCAACTTCTGGAGGGCCAAAGGTTGCCCAGACCAGTTGTAGACAGATGTGCATGTCTCACACATGTGTGCAAGGTGGGTGAATTTTGAGCAGAACCCCCCCTTTTATGTAGCATTTTCAGGTTGCTAATTGTGCCTTACCTATTACTTAAGTTTCAAAAATGAAAATGTAACTTGTAACCTGTAGGCAGTTCCACAGCAGCCCCATGTGTCTTCTTGCATGATGAAGGATTAATAAATGTCCGAGAGTGTAAAATCACACGGTAGCTTTCATCTGGAGAGTCTTTAATTTCTTTCTCTGCTTCTGTAATAAATCAGTAACATGGTCACTGGCTACCCTCTCCGAGCAAAGGATTCTTCACACATTAAAGCACCAAGACCTTGTTGCATTCCTGTCTCTTTCCATAAGGCACAGCTCAAGCCTGCAGTCTGATTTTTATGAGCCAAAACAAACATTGTTATTCTCACCCCAACCCTCCAAGAAGGTTGGTTAGCTTAGAATATTAATACTGAAGTGCAATAAAATGCAGAAGGACATTTTTCTTATAGACAAATACAATTTAATTCTGAGAACAGAAAGTAGTTAAGGCTGGCGCAAAGGGCGGAGCAATCCTGAGGTTCATTACAAACAGTTTTTGAATTGTACATGCCTTGGGCCATTACTCATGAGAATAAGAAAGTGGATGTTTGACTATAGACAGAATACCAATTGCCTTACTATATCCGGTATGTGGGTGATGGGAGATTGTTCTTTTCCCCCCTATTAACATAGCATTTCATTATTTTGCCCCCTTCCCTAAAAGAGTCTGTTGTGTCACTGACTTTGGTAAACAAGTAAATTATTTTAAATGCAGTTTAAATCTGACAAAATGGTGACAATATCTTCTAAATAACATTTTCTTTGTAGTGTAGAAAGTGTTTAGGGAAGAGAAATTCACAAACTGATGTGTTGAAGCAATAAAGTGATAGATGGTCTCTGTGAACTTAGCACTATGTAGAAGTTGCTTGCTCTGAATGTGGACGGTCCTGTACGAGGGACCCAATCCACTGGGAAAGTAGCCTATGAAAGAAATGATTGACAAAGTCTTGAGATCTATTTCTGCAAATTTCTATGCAGTTTTGGAATTCATTTTGTATTTGTTTCTGATTCGTTTATGGAAAGCTTTCACCCTCTTAGGTATGGTTGGTGCTGACCTTTGTGGCCATTTTCTCCTCTGCAGTTAAAAAATATGCAAACGACAAGCATGCTGTTTTGTTTAGTTATATAAAAGGTAAAGGGACCCTTGACCATTAGGTCCAGTCGTGGACGACTCTGGGGTTGCGGCGCTCATCTTGCTTTATTGGCCGAGGGAGCCGGCGTACAGCTTCCGGGTCATGTGGCCAGCATGACTAAGCCGCTTCTGGCGAACAAGAGAAGTGCACGGAAATGCCATTTACCTTCCCGCCAGAGCGGTACCTATTTATCTACTTGCACTTTGACATGCTTTCAAACTGCTAGGTTGGCAGGAGCTGGGACCGAGCAATGGGAGCTCACTGCATCACAGGGATTCGAACCACCAACCTTCTGATCGGCAAGCCCAAGGCTCAGTGGTTTAGACCACAGCGCCACCTGCATCCCTAGTTGTATAGTTAATACCAAAAACAGAAACTGTAATCTTTTTATTGCCAACTTCTAGAGTTGGAGACATCTGTAAAATGCTTTTATAAGAGGTAAAAACTGGATCAACTTTGCAACTAATTAAAATCTCTTGGAGGTGATGCATGGGCCAGAAATATTGCAGCACTGCAGGAATCTGGGGTTCTCCTCTGTACTAGATTAATGTAAATGAACTGTTTTTCTATGTTGCTTTTAATACACAATATGGAAGGTATCCTTTTTATTAGGGTGTTCGGCTATGTTGCTTTTTAATACACAACATGGAAGATATCCTTTTTATTAGGGTGTTCGGCTATGTTGCTTTTTAATACACAACATGGAAGATATCCTTTTTATTAGGATGTTTATGCCAGGCTAACAGACAGTAAAAATTATCTGTATCATATACTGTTGTGGTATCCTACTAGGATGCAAGCCAATTAAATATTTGTTAAATCCAAACAGTTAGCATTGCTTCCCTTCTCCCTTGATTCTGATTACATGGCAGTGAAAAGAGATAGAGGTGGTGAAGTAGATTTTTATTTTATTTTAATCCTGAGCAAATAAATCAAAACATGCCAAAATGTGTCTTACAGGGAAAAGGCAGTCCTACAATTTCGTTCAGCGTTTGCTGGCAGTGTTTTGTTTAGGGAGGAATACATATTCAAACGCTAGTGTGATTGTTTATTTAAAATGTCTTAATGAGCTCTGGATAGTTGGGAGAAAACACAGAGTAATGAAAACATCACTGAAATGAAGGCTTTGATGACATCTTTTAGCTGACTGTCAAGAATATTTCAGTAGACGTGGCATTTTAGTTTTCTTCTCAGTTTAAGGCAGTAACACATTTTCCCCCAAGACCTGTCCACCCACTAGCAGAAAGCAAGAAGTAGCCTACCTAAAATAGCAATGGCATTATGGTTTCTATCATTTATCTTGATAGCTTAAACAACGTGACTGGGCCATAGCTTTCCCTCTCTTTCTTTTCCCCACTTACTGGTAGATCGCCTTTGTTCTTTAAGTCAGCTTTCAGTATTTCTTGTACGAACCGTGATGTCCTTTGCTACACCCATAATGCACTGGCATTATTTGAAAAAGTTCTGCCTCCAGATAACTCCTCTCCATGATACAGTCATACCTCAGTTCTTGAATGTTTTGGCTCCCGAACGCCACAAACCTGGAAGCGAACATCCGACTGGGCTCCCAATGGCTGCAGGAAGCCGCGCTTTGGTTTTGGATGTCAAATGGACTTCTGGAACGGATTCCATTTGGCTTCCAAAGTACGACTGTATTGGGGCGAAGGAATCCCTGCATGTTTGCCATGGGATCTCTGGCGTTGTGGAAAGCATTTCAGGGTGGATGCTCATTTGTTCACTGTAGAATATGGTGACCACTGATGTGATTTATCTAAGGAGTCCCGTCGGTGCAAGCCCTGTGAAAGGGCTTCCGGCTGAGCAGAGGGGCTTTCCACAGTCTCCTCTCCCCTTGTCTTCCAGTGCCCCTGAAATAGGCTTGGTGGGGGGAAATCAGGAGAACCTCTAAACAGGGTGAGGAGAGGAGTGACTGTTCCTTTTGGCAAGCTGCAGTGCTTGTGCTGATGGGGTATTCAGCTTAGCACAATATTGAACCCCACCCCTGTTAGAGATTTCAAAGTGCCTACGTGCAGAAAATCAGCTTATCACCTCTGTAGCAATTACCAGTTGGCAGAAAGCCAAGATCTGCTCTCTCTCCAGACCCTTAGCAACGACCTGTGATTGGTCAATGAGTTCCTAAAGAATGAGCTCTGTGTGAGAGGTGTTGGTTGGTTGTTAGTGGTGTACTGAAGGTTGAGAGAGAGAGACAGAGAGGAGAGATTTTATGTTTTGTTTCTTTTATTTGTAAAGTCTGTACATAGTAACTTATGGATACTAGTTGCTTCAATAAATACTGTATATAGTTATCCAAGTGAGTTGCTGAGTTCCTGCGTTGTGCTGTCCAGTTAATGCTCTACAGCCAGAAGCTTCCAGAAAACCTGCGGTTAACTCTGCTTTGTCCAGGACTACGTTATTTCCTGACACTAAATCTTAAGAACCCCATGTGCCCTACTATGTAGAGGACAGTCTTCTATCGGAGTGTCTCAATAACAAACCCTTCAAGTGTCCCAATTTTCCAGGGGCAGTCCCGGAATTACAAAAGCCATTCCAGTTTCTCATTTGATCCTAGAATGTTCCTATTTCCCTTGCCATTGCTGCTTCCACCGCCGAGCTCAGGATGAGCTGGAGCTTCTCCTGAGTAGTGGCAGCAAGAGAGCATCCCGTTGCCTTACCATGGCTGCTGCTGCTGCTGCCAGCCTCCTCATTGGGCTGCTGATAGCAGCGATTGGAGAGCAGGCAAGGAGAAAGAGAGGCTGCCGAGGGCCCAGCCCAGCTCACGCGCCAGCTCTGAGGGGCAGGCAGAGGACAGGACCATCCTAGGTGGGAAGAAAGGGGGAAGGGGGAACAGAGCGGAAAGCAAGGAGTCTTTTTGCAAGTCTACCAAAGAATAAAATAAAATAATATCGGAATTAAGGGTTTTTGTCAGGAGGTCATGTTTGCAGTGTCCCGTTGGTACAGTGGTGGCGGCACTCGCACTCTGCAGTCCCTCTTAACAGAATATGAAATGTTGTGTGGGCACTTTAGGGCATGCGTGTGGGCAGCACAGATTGAGCATATATGCTCTGTGAAAAGTATGCTGAGACTTGTCCTTTAATAGGTATAATAGGAGAATAATTACCAAAGGATATGAAAAGACTGCTTATGTATATGACGACAGCTGCGAGCATGCTTTACGCCCAGGGATGGAAGGAAGAGAAAACACCAACTAACGAAGAGTGGTTTATGAAGACGATGGAATGTGCTGAAATGGCAAAGATGACTGGAAGAATCAGACACCAAGAGGACAACAAATTTAATACAAAATGGAAAAAAATACATAGACTATATTAAAGAATGTTGCAAACGCTTAAAGATGTTAGCAGGATTTTTTTTATAACACTTGTAATCTGCAAAAACCAAAAGACTAAAAAATGGGATTAAATTAAAGTTAGATAAATGTAATCAAATGCGGTAAAGATAGAAAATGTACATTTTGAAAACCAGGTGTGTGTGTGTGTGTGTGTGTGTGGAGGAAGTCTGGGGGTTCAGAGAAGCCCAAGTTTGTATCAGTGTTATTTTGTTTCAATGGATGTTTGTAATGTTAAAAAATTAATAATAATAATAATAATAGACCTCTCCTCAAAAAAGTCTGACAACTAGACTGAAATTATGGCTTCTACACACACACAAATCTGACAAGAGGCCCGTTTCATTTTAACGGACAGGCTATCCACCCCCCCCCCCCGGTTGGCAATCATAATCCAAAGTGAGAATAAAATTGCCAGCAATACTTTCTCCTCTCTGTGCTCTACATGAAGTTATATTGGAAGGGGTGGTGGTAATATCCTCATTTGCTCAGGAGGAAGCAATCGCTGCAAGAGCAAATGGGAAGATAATAGAGCTTGTGGAAGGTGAGTCAGTAGCAGCAACAGCAGCTGGTGAACTCATGATTTGCCAAGAGCATCTGGCAAGGTGAAGCAAGCTTGAGTGTGCTTGGATGCATTTCCCAGCCATTTCTACTTAAGCTGGCATCTGGAGGACTGCATCTGCTCCTTTCTTCCAGGGCAGGTCTTTATTACATGTGTTTCCTCATTAAGAGGGTAATATGTGAATCGGATTTTTTTTAAAGGCATTGTAATAATGCATTCCTCAAGGAAAGACCCTGCAAATGTTTGAGGTTCAATACACCCCCCCCCCACAGGCAGTTTAGTTACAAACAGAGGTATTTGGGTCAAAATGTAGCAAGATCAACTTTCTTCTACCTTGACTGAAAGTGCAAAAAAAGCAGAAGGAGGCAAATGAGACTTCCCAAAACATAATACAGTATGCTCTCTGAGTGAAACATCTGCCATGTTTTTCTATGATGGAAGGGAAAACAGGTGTCAAATGCGTAGGGGAAAGCTGATTGTTTCTAAGCATGTGAAAGAGACAGAAACAAGCTTAAATAAGAGTTTTCATTTTATTATCAAAGTGTTCTGTAATCTAGTTCTTATACTGCAATTTGCAGAAGTCATATTTTACCATTCAAGGTAAACAACATGGTTTGGATGAATAGTGTACCAGAGCCCAAACTAGACATGACATTTGTCATGTTGCCTGCTTTTCTACAGCTCATTATTTATTTTATGAATAGCTGGTGCACTTGGGGCTGGTGAGTTTCCCTCCTATAGGGTGAGGGGTCCTAGTTGGGATTGTGATGGGGCAAAGAGTTAAAACAGAGATAGCTAACCAATGGCCCTCTATTTGTTGCTGAACTACAAATCCCATCATCCTCTGACAGAAGAACATAAGAGACTGTCCCAGAATAAACTTAATTTACATTCATCTTACCTGGCAATTAAGAGTAGTTCAGAAATCCAGTGAACTTTGTGACACTTAAGTAAAAAAGTAAAGGGTAAAGGGACCCCTGAAAATTAAGTCCAGTCACTTAAGTACTTTGTTTCAAATACTGATCATCTTAAGAAAGACTAGTATACTTAAAAAGATTTGAAAGCCAAGGGTTTTTGTTTTTTTAAAGAAACACACACATTGATCTGCCACTTGAACATTTCAGTATGTTATCTAACTTTGCCAGACGTTACAGTGTGCCCTAGACATTTTTGGTTTTGCTTTTGTTTTCTCATTAGACCTAAGATTCTTGTCATGTCTTGCCTAATATCTGACAAGCCTGGCATTTTCTTGGTTATCCCCCCCCCCCCAATGAAAACATAACTCGACAATGAGTGAACATAACATACATTGTTGTCAACAGAAATAATGCACCGTCCTAGTCCGGTACACTTTAACAGAAAAGGATTTGACACTTGCGAACTTTCCTCGCATTTCAGTCACCCAAGCTGGACTCCCAAATTAGTTTGAGGCTGCAACAAGATGTTATCTTGGCAAATGCATTTCTCCAAACTCACATTTGCCAAGGTAACACATTTACTGAACTGAGAGAGCACATTATGTTGTCCACTGAGAACAATGACTGTTCTTTGGTTGAGTTTTCTTGCTTTAATTGTAAAAAAGGGGTCCAAGAATAAGGATACCATTAGGTTTGTCAGATGTTATTAGATAAGACATGACTGTCAGGATTTTCATTCTCTCCCATGCTGCAGAGTGTGTGACTACTAGATCACATGCTCTGTGTGTTCCATTCTTTGGAAGCATGAGAACGGAAGGAATTGTGCGCCACTTCCGTCTTCTTTTGTTCTTTGTTCTGTTCTGTTGTTGCTCTCTCTCAGAGGAGAAGAGAAACGCCATGATGGCACTGTTCTTTATTTCGATCCTGTAAATAAACCACTAAACCCAGATGCCACAAATCCTCAGTCTTGGCTTCTACTGACTGCTGCTTACTACATGCATGCATTTTCAGATGCATGTCGTGCTTGGAACTCCGGAGGAGGACTGGTGGCGGGAGAAGGCCGTCTCCCACCGAGAAGCACCAACAGTGACAACACTCTTAGGCCCATTGGAGGACCAGTTAACACAAAACCACTGCCATGTAGTGGTGAATTTTGAAGTGAAGGAGCTAACCACGAAAGCCCCCATAATCACAGCCCCCACAGAGTCCAATAATGTGTCGAGCCATTATTTATTCACTCCCTTCCCAAACAGCAATACTACATAGGATAACAACCAATGTATTAGGATCAGAACAACGTCATTCTATGTGTAGTTTCCTTGGGAGTAGGTTCCACTGAATGCAACAGTGCTCACATAGGTTCGACTCATAAAACACATTGAGCTTTAATGAAAGGTCTTCAGCTAGCTGAAATGCAACCTATAACTTTTCGTTAGAAAGAGCCCATCATCTTGCAAAGAAGTGTTTCCATTGAAACTACTGGCCTGAAGTTGGAACCCTATCAAAGAAAAGGAAAGAAATATCCAGGCTGTGCTTGTTTATATTCCTCATTCCCTTGTGGTGTAGTGGTTAAGAGTGGTAGACTCGTAATCTGGGGAACCGGGTTCACGTCTCTGCTCCTCCACATGCAGCTGCTGGGCGACCTTGGGCTAGTCACACTTCTTTGAAGTCTCTTAGCCCCATTCACCTCACAGAGTGTTTGTTGTGGAGGAAGAAGGGAAAGGAGAATGTTAGTCGCTTTGAGACACCTTCAGGTAGTGATAAAGCGGGATATCAAATCCAAACTCTTCTTCTCTGGGCACCTCCAGACTATTACCATTTTGTGGGAGGTTTGTGCAGTTAGTGGATTAAAGCACTCTTTTGTCCTAGCAGAACAAGCCCACTTAAAAAGAAAGAAAGAAATGGACTTTGTGTGGTTAGGAAAATGACGTGGAAATGAATTCAGCGTGAATGCTCCTTGCCATATAGCTGCTTTGTAAAACAAACCAGAATGCATGCTTAATAAATACAAGAACTGTGAAAGCAGATCAGGACCAATGCTCAATATATAGGAGCCCCAGATCAATTTTTGCACCTACTGACTCTTCCCCCTCACCCACCATTTCCCCCCTCAAGTCAGGCTTAGTTCAGTCTGGCCCTGCTATAGCCTGTTTATTTGATTGTTTCAAAGAAACAAAGATGTCATGCCATGACATGCTTGACAAAGAGGATTTGGGCAGATTTCTCAGTATTACAGAAACTGCAGTATTTCACCTTTCCTGCCTCTGGAGTTTTGGTCAAATTGGCGGTGATATGTCACCTGTTCCTCTCTAGGTCAAAAAGCCACAAAGCAGTCCATGGAAAGGTCCTTTTATTAAGTATACCTAAGAGCAAAATGTCACAGACAGTTACTAGCTATGCTACATTCACTGCGCTCTAAGGAAGTCTGTGCATCAGCTTGCAAGTTTAAACTTTCTGTGTATGGAATGTATGAGTGTCAGTTTTT
The DNA here is from genome assembly GCF_009819535.1 of Lacerta agilis. Lineage (NCBI taxonomy): Eukaryota > Metazoa > Chordata > Lepidosauria > Squamata > Lacertidae > Lacerta > Lacerta agilis. The sequence goes on from NC_046316.1 coordinate 34,888,656, forward strand.
TAAACAACTCATTCTCTGCTTCTGTCCTCGTTCATTGCCCCACCAAGGATGCGTTTGAAGTACTGGCTGAAAACTATGAGTTCAGAGAAGATGAAGGGCATTGCCTTGCATTTAGAAGAGCTGCTTCTGTGTTGAAATTTCTTCCTTTTGCTGTCGTTAGAGTAAGTGATGTTGAAGGATTGCCTTGGATGGGAGAACAAGTCAAAGGGATCATAGAGGTAAGTTATAATGCCTTTTAAAAAAAACCAAATACATTATCTTTTTAGTGTTTTGACGTTAGCAGAATTGTTGAATGAAGGTAAAAAACAATTAAAGAACATATATTGTGGGATGAATAATAACCCAATTAAATGAAGACTACAAATGCTAGACAATGCATATAGCGTTAACTTGATTCTGACCAAGGTAAGCCTCCTAGAGTAAAAAATACATAGGAGACTTAGTTTGGTCAGAATTGAGTATACACTTCCAGAGTTAATGCCCAAGCTTTTTAGATTTGTCTACCCATGTCCTATCTGGAACTAAAGGGGGGACATTGTTTGTCAGCTGTAGAATATATTAGCATTATTTTCAGCTCTCCTGACCTCACGACTTAAACTGCAGCCTTCAGGGGTGCCAACTTGGCCCCACAACAGTGCAGCCCTGGCACTGAAATTTGTGGGTGCTTGGCCCCTTCATGGGGAATTTTGTGGGTGCTTGGGCACCCAGGGCCCAGGGAGTTGACATCTACGGCAGCCTTCATCTTAAAACAGAACTGCCAAGCTTTCAGAAGTTGAGGGTGGTAAGTTTGCAAACATGACCTCATCGGACTTTATTCTCCTATAAACAAACCCTATTAAAAACTTTCCTACAACAAAGATCTGTATGCATCTCATATATACAGGATATAATAGAAGATGGGGAAAGTCCTCGAGTGAATGCCGTGTTAAACAGTGAAAACTATAGATCAATAAAAGTAAGTCTATTTTGCTCTTTTCTTTTTCTTTGCACATAGAATTGATCTTCTAGCTTGCCCCCTTAATATGTTGCCTTCCATCCCACTCAATGTGCACAGTCACTTGGTTTCAGACATGAAGGGAAACCTTATTATTTCAGTCAATGGCTCAAATGAGAAAATGACTGCTTAAGTGTACATGTTCTGTCTGTTGAAACAAATGAAATAGCTTTTACAGGCAAGGGAGCATCACATGTCTATTAAAGTTCTCAAACCTGTAAGAATTACTTAGATGGAAACTATAAGAAAACAAATACTAAATGTTAATTTAGATTTAAATTATTATTATTATTATTTTTAAAATATTTCCAGTATTTCAGTGCCGCCTTTCAGGGCCAAAGTTATTCCGAGGTGACTGACATACAAAGTTAATATATAAAATATGTTACATTGAATGCTCAAGGTCTGGTGAATTTTGACATTTACACATGAATCCTGGCATCAAAGAAAAATTTTATGACTGTCCAAATTATATATGTCAACTGAGCAACATTTTCTCTCTTCACACATAGAGGTTAGTTGGATTTGGGGGAAATGGATATTAAGAAGAAACTGAGTATAATTTTGAGGTGGGTTTTTTTAAAAATTAAAAAAGCCCTCAGAACAATTACACCACACTTAATTTCCTCATGATTGTGAACAGTTTGTGGGGTGGTAATACAGCTGTGAAAAAAATGAGACACACACGTAACAGAATTTCATTCTGCAAATAGTTTACTACAACCAGAAACTGCAAGTAGCATTGCATAGCTTGACATCAGAAGAACAAAAGGAGCAAAAAGATAGAAAGGAAAATACTTGGATCAGAGAAAAAAGAGAAACAAACAAGCACTAGCCAACTCACAAGACAGGTTGCAGCCCCACCTACTGTTGGGAAGGAACAAAATATGTTCATAGACAGTATACATTGATCAGTAGGTTTTTTTGTTTACATTTTCTGACCAGGAACTCAGAGAGCCAGTGTGGTGTAGTGGTTAAGAGCTGTAGACTCGTAATCTGGTGAACCGGGTTCGTGTCTCCGCTCCTCCACATGCAGCTGCTGGGTGACCTTGGGCTAGTCACACTTCTTTCAAGTCTCTCATCCCCACTCACCTCACACAGTGTCTGTTGTAGGGGAGGAAGGGAAAGGAGAATGTTAGCCGCTTTGAGACTCCTTCGGGTAGTGATAAAGTGGGATATCAAATCCAAACTCCTCCTCCTCCTCCTCCTCTTCTTCTTTTTCTTCTTCTTCCCAAACATACCTTTGGGGACCCATTTCTTAATTTTTAAATCATCTATCTATATGATGGTAGTACTGCAACTGAGACTCACTTTAGTCTCACTAAATAATAATAATAATAATAATAATAATAATAATAATAATAATAATAATAGCTATCACTAAATAATAGGTCCCAAACCATGAACTGAAGACCAATGATCTGAATCTCTTTGCATGTTGTAACTTCTTCTGCATCCCTTTTCAATGGTATGTGTACCATTCTTCTGTAAATTCCAGAGCACATCTGCAATCTTTTCTTCAGATGGACAATACTGAATGTCAACAATTTCTTGTTGATGCCTGCTAAACCTTTTCGGATTCTTGATTGTGCTTGAACACTCATATTGGTTCAGGTCTATCCAGTCTTAAATTTAATCTAAATGGCTTCCTGATGTACTTTTGCACCTGCCACATATTATTCTTCCATTGAGGAAGGTGTATCAGTTGCATCTTTTCAACTGGTCCAGCTAATAGTTCCTTCCCCATGTTGATGGATTGAGAGTGGTGGCACCCCCAGCCTAGTCAGCCTCCACATGTTCAATTCTCTTTTAATCTACAGTTGCTGGCAGTTGCAATTTTGAGTGGATTGTTCCCCTTGGCTACCATATCCCTGTTTTCACTGCATTCCAGTCACTTTGTGCTATGACTTTTCCTGCACAACATTACTGCAGATCCAGCTCTATCTCTATAGATGTAACAGCATCAGTAGTGGGCAGTGGGCTGGGCTGGGCAGGGTTGTGTTGCTTCCCTGGCTACACAGTGCTGCATGTTGCTGCCTGTTATTAAAAGGATGACAGGGGAGGTTGTTGTGTGGAGCTTGAAGTGGTGCCTACTTCAGCCTACTACTATGGTGGTTTTCACTTTGTTTGAGCTGCTCACTTGAGCATTCATCCTGATTTGTTCTGCACAAAGCTTGCATGGAGGTTCTATGATGTCTGATGTTCATTGAGCAATGGTTCTGATTTGTGTGGAAATTATATGACTTTCCATCAATCTATTGTTTTTGCCCCACACTTTCTAGCACATTTTCCCATCAGTTTTCATTGTTTTTTACTTGTACATTGTAGTGCAAGTGTGCCAGAGTACTTGAATCTGCCGGTATGTGATTGAATTCCTCCCACAAAATAGTTACAATCTGGAGTGGACCTTTGTATCTTTTTCAAGCTAAAATGTCCCAGTATGATTGTGATATTTTTTGTTTTCAATTAAAGTTCCTGTCTTCCCTTCCTTCCATCTGGATGCTAGGGTGATTTGAGATGTTTCCCAGGTCTTTCATTTCAAAATGTTGATTTGATTTGCATATTATTCCATTGCTTGTCTCGCTTTCGTTAAAAGCAAATCATGATATCAACAATGAAAAAGCAGCCCACATATGTCCATTTATTCTCTTGTTTTCTGGAGTGCAAGTTTGGATCGGCTTTACCTTGTATGAATCATTCCTTGGTAAGTACTTAATTTATTTTCTCATTCCATGCTCCAGCAGCCAGTTTAATTCCACAGACACTCTTTTGAGGTTTACACATGAGGTTCTTGTCCTTTAATTCCAATAAATGGGGTGGCTGGTCCATGTAAGTGTCTTCCTTTATGACACCAGGCAAGAAGGCAATATTTATGCCTAGGTCCTTGATCTGCATCCCCCTTCTGGCTGCCACACTTAGGAGTGCTTTTATAGTGATGTGCTTTACAACTCGGGTGAATGTTTCATCATATTCTTTGGCCACACATCTATAAACGGAACTCCTCTTCTGCACTGAGTATTATTTTAAATGTCAATTTACCTCCTGTAGTTTTCTGTCCAGGTAGCAACAGGGTGAGCTTCTAAGTCTTATCATTTTGATGGGTTTGGCTCTCTCCTGCTGTTGCCTCTTTCTGCTTCCTGGCCTCATTGTCGGGCAGATTTGAGATTACTTTGCAGGATGAAATTTCAACATTTCCCCTCTCTTGGCAAAACCTTTGGCTCTTCCACTTGAACACCAGGCACCCACTGCCATGCTAGTTTTGCAGGGCCAGCCCAATACATTTTGCTGCCTGATAGGAAGGAAAAAGTAGCATCCCTTGCAATTTCAGATCCAGCAGGTGGCCATGGCATGGTTCTCTAGTGTTTCGTATCCTGTTCCTGCGGATAGGCTTTCACTTCCTTTCCTTTGTATTCCTCCTATTGTCTGTGTAGAGTATTTGTAGCCTCCATTGAAGCTTGTTTCTGGGTGCTGCCATGAGCTCTAATAATTTTTATAGCATCTCGTTTTTCTGCTTCATGAGAGATGTGACAGTGTGCCTGGAATAGTCTTCATGAAGGTCACCAGGTATTTGCTCCCACTTGGCATGTAAGTCCTCTTGGGTTCACAAATGTCACTGTGGATACTTTCCAAAGAATGAGTAATCTTGCTTTGGATGCTTTTGGGAAGTAGGGTGCTTTCACTTTTCTACAGTACATGCCCTACACTCCAGTAGCATGACAACATCCTCATCTCCTTTGCTGAATTTTGTTTTGTGAACTCCTCTATGGCCCCTGGAGTTCTCTGTCCTAGGCATCTGTGCCACAAATGGGTGCTGAATGGTATTTCAGTCTGCTTGTTCTTGTAAATGAATTTGTACAGGGGTTTGTTCACAATTGACTTCTGATTTTTATTCTTCTGGTAATGGCCTCTTAACTGGTCTGGAAGGTAGGTGGTGGTTGTAGCCCAGCATGGCAGCCCCTCACATACCCGATGGTCAAATTGACTTCACCATGGTGGCCTGCCATTGGAATGCCTCCCCAGCTCGCTGCCATTTGAATTTGTCCAGTCAGGGGCAAGCTGAGGGTGGGGGTTGAGCCTGGGTGGCAGACCTGAGTGGAGAAGTCTTCCCTCTGGCCCGCCTCCAGGAGCTAAAGGCTCACTGGCCCCAAGAATGGCATAAGGGAAACGTACATACTTATGATAAGATGTACAAAATTCATACACATCTGAACATCAGGTTTTGGGGAGATGTGCAAGTTTCTCCATCCCATCTTACTGAAGGTGCAAAAAGCAGAAGCACAAGTCATCAGGATTAATTTTTACTTGCGAGTAAGTTTAGTTGACTCCTTTGAGACTAATTTCAAAGGAAATTTCTTTGTCCTGAAGTGTAAGTGCAGGTAAAACTACTCACTAACAGAAAGACAGTTATCAGTGAATCTAACTTCACTCACAGTTTTAAAAGAGACACTATTCTTTAGAGGAAGAAAAGTTTTTAATTTTGTTTCCTTTTACTATCATTGATAGCCCATTTTTAATATATAAAAGAAAACCATTCTAATCTTTACACAAGAACTAATACAACTTCTTTGAATCCTCTAGATCCCATTAAAACACCACTAAGCAAACAAAGTACTAAAAATTAATAGATAAGAATCTAAATAATTTTTGAAAAATGAGATTACAAAATACAATTACTCTTCCTCATAAACAGAAAGCTGTCCACAAAGAGTAGGTAATTTCACTCTTTATATCTTAAATATCGAGTAATATGTATTTTAAATTGTCCAGGATTTCCATCCCCTTCTTTTCTTTATCGTAATTGTTTAAAAAAATAGTCTCATTAGAAAGACAAGATAAAATTAGCATGGTCCATGTTTCAAAGGCTGGACTCACTAGGAAGCAAATTATAATGGGACTTTACAGACAGTTCTCAAATCAAATAAATGGCTGTGAAGCATTGAGGAAACACCACATTGATAAAATACATATAAAAGTGCATTGTTCATGTAGGATTCATATCTGGAAATGTTTGCTGCACTTCACTTTTCCTATAAAATATTACTACAGTGGTACCTCTGGTTACGTACTTAATTCATTCCGGAGGTCCGTTCTTAACCTGAAACTGTTCTTAACCTGAAGCACCACTTTAGCTAAGGGGACCTCCCGCTGCCGCTGCGCTGCCAGAGCACGATTTCTGTTCTTATCCTGAAGCAAAGTTCTTAACTTTAAGCGTTATTTCTGGGTTAGCAGAGTATGTAACCTGAAGCATATGTAACCCAAGGTACCACTGTATAGCAATTGTCAATTAGTCAAATGCATTATTTGGAATAATCCACCAGGACTTTTCTCCTGTAAAAGCTTCAGTGAATGGAAGGAATAAGACTCAGACAAGAGTATGGATGTGCTTTTCAATAAGTCCTGTTCATTTCTGTAAGACTTGCACAGGAGAAGCTCCCAGTGGGTAGTCCCTATTTCTGGCTGGCTAGCTATATGGTGTTTCTTGAATATCTGATAGAATCATAGAGTTGGCAAAACGTTTGAGGTAAGGAAATGACCTACTCACAAGTAGGTCGCTGGCAGAGACACATGCCTGACTGGCATGTTCCCTGTTTCCTGGGCGATCGTTCGGGAGCTTCTTAGCCTTCCACAGCCCCCGGACATCTCAGTGATTGATGCCAGAAGACATCAACACACTTACTGGATCTGCAGAGTTTTGCCCAGCTTGCGTGACAGACCACAGCAACTCAGTATGCTGGCTAACCTACTTTATTACATATAATACACATGGAGCTCTTCAACATGGCTCCCTCTCTCTCTAGCATCAGACAGCAAAGAGAGAGAACAAAGGACAATAGTCCCACTTAAGGGAAGACAGTAAGAGAAAGAGAAAGTGAAATCCAGGCAATGCGTAAGAAGGAGAAGGATGACGATGGACACATGTCTTGGTTAAACAGGCCACAACTTTATTGGTAGCAGCTTACATGGCAAAAAAGCAGGTGGGACACCTGAAGACTCTGACAACTGGTGACACGAGAGATTTATCTCCCAGTTCACCTTCTCAGCATGCGCAGGAAAGAAGACCAGCTTAGGGCAGCCCACAATGTAGGCCTTTCCTGCCACACCCGCAATCTGATCCAGCATCCGATATATCACCAATATTAGGTCTTAGTTATTGCTATCCCTAAAGAAGAGAAACTGAAATTGCCATTTTCCTGTCATTTCGTAAAGCTGAAAATAATTTATTTTAATACATTTTATTAAACGAAATACCTTGTATATCTTTATGATACTGTCTAAACATCAAACCCTTCCCAATGTTCTGTCTGTGAAAACATTGTAGCTTGCCAGATAGAACAATACACCTTTTTCTTCTCCTCCTGTGTGCTGTTCTGGGGGCTTTTCCAACACCCTCAAGCCAATGTATAGGGGAGGGGGCACATGGGAGAGGAGAGGGGGGAAATTGCCTTGGCAGGGCTTCCATTGGCAAGGTGTATTAGGAGAATCCTGTCCCAAGAGTGGAAGAAAGGTTACAGAATGCGTACAACAGCATTAAGAGTATTTGTCATCTTCATAATTCATGGAATCCTACCAGACATGAACTCTGTGGTCATCATTTGCAATCGAGTAGGGGCAATGGGGCTGAGACTTTGTGCTAAAATGCCAAAGAGGGAAACATGGAAGCATTGTTGTCCACAGCTATCCCAAAGACCCATAGCTCATTAAACTGAGCACCATTCCATTCTGTGTAGCTCTTCACTTCTGTTTTTGGAGTGGGACTGAAGACATCTGAGAAGTGGTACAGGATGGGTTTCCGGACACTGGAAGAAGTAAAATGCGACAAGAACTTAAAACTGACAAGAATGCAAAGAGCAGGTAATGTCATGTTACCATGGAATCTAGGTTAAGTTTTGAAAGCAGCATGGATCAGAATAGCTATTACTGATGAGTGTAAAAATGTCATCTATTTCATCCACATATGTCTTACATATTTATTGGCTATTCACAGAATATGTAATAAAGCTGAATGTTTTTTTACAAGAACATGCTTGTTTTGAAGATCTCTATTTCCCATGATAAATTACAAGGTCAATCATCCTGGGTAATATAAAGAAAACTCTCCTGATTGGTTTTAGGTTGGAAAATGAGATGTTTCATATTTTATCTCAATAAACATTATCTTGATAGGAAATATCCTCTTGTTAAAATGAAATAAATTAGTATTGCCAACAAATATTGTTCTAAGCCACAAAATAACTGCACAAGAATCACATAAATTGGATTTTATGCTATAAATAAGTCAAATTCTGTTCCTTTGGTAGCTCAGTGCTCAGAGAGAAAGTGCCATTTATTTGTTTTATTTGTCTTGATGATAATCTTTTCTTCTTCCCTTCCTCCTTACTTAAATGTTCACTTTTTTCTTCAGCAAATACAAAACCCAAACCATCAATCCTTCAATGCCAACCATGAGCTAGAAAATAGAGTTCTAGATGAATTTATGCCAAAGGCCTAGCCTCTGGAATTTTACAATAACCGTCGGTTCAGTTTTCAGGAAGAATTTTAAATGAAACTTCATACTCAAAACTGTTTGGCCATTTCAGTGGGTTACCTCTCATTTTGCAGCATATACCTGTATACAAAAATGTATACTTTTTACATAATATGTACAACAATAAAGACTTCTTATTTGAGGCCTTCTGTTTCAGTGGCCCTTTTTCTGGTTCCAAAAAGAAGCAAGTTTTGGGTCGAATGAGTTTATTCTGTATGAAAACTAATCACTGAACAATTTCAGTCCGTATCTTCCCCAGTGTGTTCTCCCCCCCAAGGCTCCCTGCTCTCAAATGATTAGGTAGCGCTGTGGTCTAAACCACTGAGCCTCTTGGGCTTGCCGATTGGAAGGTTGGTGGTTCAAATCCGCACAACAGGGTGAGCTCCCATTGCTCTGTCCCAGCTCCTGCCAACCTAGCAGTTCGAAAGCATGCCAGTGCAAGTAGATAAATAGGTACTGCTGCAGCAGGAAGGTAAACAACATTTCCATGCAGTCTGGTTTCCGTCACGGTGTTCCATTGCACCAGAAGCAGTTTAGTCATGCTGGCCACATGACCCGGAAAGCTGTCTGTGGACAAATGCCGGCCTGAAAGTGAGATGAGCACCACAACCCCATAGTTGCCTTTGACTGGACTTAACCATCCAGGGGTCCTTTACCTTTTACCTTTACATAAACTCTGTAGTCCTGCTTTGTGTTTTCAGTGTTGCCAGACTCCTGGAGCATAATCTGAAGCATGGATCTCATGAGAGTGCCAAGTGCAAGTTCCTTGACTGGAGATACCCATCCATTTCTTTTCAGATTCTTATTCCTATGCTGCCCCCATCTCACTGGCAGTACAATAGGTAGCAGGGGCGTAGCAAGGTAAATTGGTACCCGGGGTAAAAAAAAAATTCACCCCCCCCCCGAGGCGTAGAAAGGTCAGGTGGTGCCCGGTGCAGAAAATTTCTTGTCGCCACCCCCCATTGATTCCCCCTCCCACGCAAAAATGGTTTTACATTATTTCATATTTTCTTACAAAGGAATAATAACAAGTAATAATAATAAAAAACTTTTATTTATATCCCGCCCTCCCCGGCCAAAGTCGGGCTCAGGGTGGCTAACATCAGATACATAACATTGGCATAAAATCAAACAATAATTAAATTACCTCCTAAAAACATCTCAAAATCAAATTAAAGTCTAATTAGATGGCTTTCCACAGGGTTAGGGTTGGGAACAGTAAGTGCTCCACTGGACTGAAATTTCAGCCTTCACGACACAGGAAAACAGCCAAGTAAACAGCTATTTGGGTGGAGGAGGGTCAAGATATTAACCGATATGCATGAAATTTCATATATAGCTATATAATCCCTAGTATAGTAAGATAAGACCTTTGGAGCAGGCATTTTTTTTAAAAAAAAGTCTAGTAGGGCAATAATTGTTCCTTGATAATTTGTCACCCCCTCCATTATGGAACCTGGGGTGAAATGCCCCCTACGCCCCCCTTGCTATGCCCCGATAGGTACAGAGAGCCACATTTCCCCCTTAACTGGAAAAAACTCATTCTTCAAGACTTCACTTTTCTGTTTTGAAAACAAGGATGGTCTTATTGCACTCGACATCATTACGTATATTTTTACATCCTCTTTTTGTGTGGATGGGAGGAAACCTCATGGAGCAAGTTGCATAACAACAGTATAAAGTAACCAATCAAAAATAATCAGACAGAACTCTGGAAAAGAACAAAACCTGAATAAAACCAGTGCAATTCTATGCGAACTAACACACTGGCACCCAAAGGATAGCAACATCAGTGTGAAACAAGTCTTATTTGTGAAACTTTCCAAAGACAAAGATCACTAGAGAAAACTCTACCCACCCATTCAATATAGGAAGCAGGGACTTGTAGAAAGGCTGCACGGCAGATCTTAACATCACGGCAGGTTTGTGTATTAGGATCTGAGCTGCCTGAATGAGCAAACCTTCTGGGATAGGCAGATTAAAATATTGTAAAATGATTGACCCTGTGGAGCTTATGTATCTTTCAGTGGTGTTTAATGGAGCTTTTATTTTGAAACAGAGAACACACACAATTGTCATATAACAAAATAAATAGTCTCTTTTAAAATAAAACAAAATCTTGGATATTTCCTTTCCCCTGCATTCTATTTAAAAAAATATTTTTTTTCCCTGGTAAAATGTATGCATTTAGTTGAAAAATGCCACTCATTTAGCACAGGATCAAAATCTCACTGAGTCCTGTCGCTTAGGGGAAATTTCCTGCAATGATATCACTACTTTGCAGGAAATGTGACACACATATTTACATTCATGGAATATTAGCCAGCTTTTGGTTAGAAAACAACAATGGTGAGTGAACTGTTAGTAAAAGTTATTTATTGGCCTTGGTACATTTCCATAATATATTATGATCATTATTCCAAGCCTACGAGGTAGCTAATTTTTAGATTAGATGGCAAGCAAAGACTGACAGTGAGTTGAGCAACATCCAATTAGTCCCTGCTTCATCTAGGACTTGAACTTAGGCCTCCTAGATTTTCAGGCTTAATATGTTGTCCACTAGACTATGCTCATTATACCAAACTTAAATTGCTTTTCAGGATTACTACACTATGAAGACCTTGTTAGCTGTGTATCTAAGGCAGAGGCAGATGCAGCAAGCCTAATTGTTAAGGAATCTGTGCGGAGATTTTCCCCCAGTGCTTTGGTAACTTTGACTGGTGGTTTCAGAAGGTATGTATAATGAACCATGAGCCTTTGGGGCACCTTTGATTTGTGGGACATCATGTCCCAAAGGGTGATGCGCGAGGTAAAGCTCTCTTGGGACCAATCTCACCTACTGCCCATCCTCCTAGGCCTCAAGGAAGCTGCCCCCCACCAGTCATCCTTCCCCCGCTCCAAAAACCAGGTCATTAAAAGCTTCCATGGCCCAGGTGTCTACTGCCCCTACTGCCCATAGGGTGTTACATTTGCGTTTTGGGAACCCATCACCACACCGATTCCAACTGCCTCCTGGAAAGAATTCTCATCCTCTGTGCGCATGTAGCTACATCACTGGGGGGACAGGGAGAGGAAGACTCAGAGGAGGTTGAGGGATGGGGAGGAGGACTCTGCAAAAGTGCAGTTGAGTTTTTGCAAGTGGTCACTTAGAAAGCTCACATAGATTCAACCAACTCTTTTGCGGCAAGCGGCGGGAAGTTATCACGTCTATTTTGGCCCTCAATCTAAATACCTAGCAGTGTACAGAAGCAACACGCACATCTGTCTCAGAGGCAGGACAGATTGAGGGCAACACTCTCAAAGCAGCTCTGAAGGCTAGAGTGACCTTTCTGAGACAGATATGTCTATTGCTGCAATGTTATATTTTATTAGACATGTGTGTGATTCCTAGGATTGCTTCTCTGTTATTTAAATGATTTCTCCCCTATATTGCTTTTTTGACAAGGGAATACAAACGCTACCTGGTAGCCTGATAATCCCAAAAGTATTAAACCTCAGGAAAATTGGTCTGAAGCCCAAGACAGTTTGTTAATGGGTGGATCATTGTTTCCTAGTTGTATTAGAAAGAGGGGTGTGTTTTCTGTAAATCTGCTGTCTTATCAGCACAGTGAAGTCGTGATTGCTGTTTGTTTCTCTGTTTTGTACCTTTTGAAGTACATTTATATGAAAGTGAAGCATATATTACTCATCCAACTTTCTTCCCCAAGGTTCTTACACATGCCACATCAACAAAACATGACAGCAGAAGCTAAGATAGTTCTCTGCAATCTGTTCAGCCCATGTGTTGCATTTATATATCTTGAGATTTAACTGTATATCTCTGCTTTGCAAAGAACTGAGTTTTAGCTAAGTGTTTGTCAGAGTTGGAAATTAATGTTTTGCCAGTTGTTCCATGGTGGTACTGACCTGTCATCTGTGTTTGTGGTGAAGAAATCAAGCAATAATTTCAGCACCGATTTTAACATTCAACCATTTTCCATGCTATACTATGCCAAAAGTGTCGTGCCACTGTGAATTGTCCCTCAGTGGTGCTGAAGTGTGGTTCCTTCTCTGGCCAACATTTCCTTCACATGAAAGGACACTCCAGAGAGGCAGATACTTCAGGTGATAAGATAAAACATGGTTAGTTCTTCAACCAGAGGTCACTTCCTTTTAAAAAAGGAGGGAAACAGATTCCTGACAGTAATCTGACACACACATTTTCCCATCTTTTCACATGAATCAGCTGTCAAGCCATACTGCTCAGTTCAGAAGCAATGAAACTTTTCAGCAGAGGCCATTTCTGACCAAACCAACCATTTCTACTCTCTTAAATGCCTACATACAAAACAAGCTGGTTTTTCACTGACCTGATGTGAAATGCAGGTTATGTCAGCCACAGGTTAGCTCTTATTCATAACAAATAAAATATGGCAAGCAGATATGAAACACAAATCTATGGACAGTAAATCACACCAAATTAGATTTACATTGAAATATAATGCCTTAATTGGTTTGTGCATTGCAGCCTGAGGTAAGTACAGGAAGTAAACAGGTTCAAAGTAAATCTGTACCTAGAAATACATGGTACAGTTATGTGAATAATGTACCACTTCACAATTCTCAGGTGAAGCATTAATCTTTCAGCTGAAGTCAATGGAATTTACTCCCCAAAATGCATGCTTAGGATTTCAGACTATTGGGCCATAATTCTGAAATCGCTTATCTAGAAGTAATCACTACTGAAGTCAGTGGACTTTACTTCTGAGTAGGCATGGACAAATATGTCATTGTTGTTTCTTATTTTTCCAGTCCACATTTCCACACCAGTTTGTGATTTAAAAGAAAACACCCCGTCATGAATATTCATTAGTATTTCAGTGTGAATCTCTCCTAACATACATATGTTTCATGGCATTTTGCCTAATAATATACTTTTTTTCCAAAGCAGTTTCCCTTATTACAATGCATTTGTGTATATTAATTTCACTAACATTTGCATTTTTGTGCACTCTTTGCCCCAGTATATGCACTTTTGTACACATTATTTGACTGGAGAACTGCATTGCAAAATCAAGGGAAGCACAAATATTGAAGACTGACTGTGGTTTGCTTTGCTCATTGTTTCAAAAAGTACGAATTAGGCTGGTTTGCCTTTCAATGCAAACTGAATCTAATCTCCCCCTGCCCTACTTATGAGTAAATATGGTTGGGATTAGGCTACATGAAAGTTGTACTTTTACTTGTGCATGTGTAGTGGAAGTAAAAACCCAGCTGAATTTCAAATGTCCCCCCCCCCCCTTGTGATTTGCAACTTTTAGCTTGTGTCTGTCTGGTGTACCAGGCTGGGAGATGATAAAAATGCCTTTCAGCAATCACACTTGTATCTGGGTGATTTTCGAAAAACAAATGGCAAAGCAGAAAGTCTTGTGTAAATTTAGAACAGCTGTGATAAAAGACTAAATATATCTCCTGCTTTTCCACCCACACCGTCAATGGGAATGCATTTTATTGTTTATTTATTAAGGCTGTTGAACAAAGCAGATCAGTAGACACATTTTGGCAAAGGTGTTAAGAATCAGCACATGATATTATGAGTTATCAATGTGGACTGCCACATATTATGCAGTGCTGCAGTACAATAATAGGTAGGTACCACCTTATACCAAACAAGAAGCATGAGACTTTAAACCTGTCACTAAGGAAGTTTTGTTTATTTCTCACTCTTAAAACAATATTGAGGCATCCCTTCTCTTTCAAACCTAATTTGGAACAAAGGAGAAGCTTAGGACTTTCTCAACTTGGTGCTCTAACTCCCAATTCCCATCATCCCTGGCTATTGGCCATATGGGCTGATGGGAATTGTAGTCCAAACTATCTGGAGGACTCTGGGTTGGGAAAGGCCGCTTTAAAGATTAAAGGAGTACAGCCTGCCATATATCACCCAGCCAGAATAGATCTAAAGTAAATCCTTGGCTGAAAACCATCTCAGCCAGGGAGGTGAGTCTGTATGGTACTTGGATGTCAACACAGTAAAAGATGTTGCCACTTTGTACCAAGCTGTGATTTCTGTACGCCTTTTCCTTTGTCTGAAACATTAGCTGTAATAAAGGAAAAGAGAATTTGTACTGAGATGCTCAAGTGCAAATGACAGTAATTTTTGTAGATTTCTTCACTGTGCAGTTCTGGGGACGACAACTGTGTTGTCAAGCTGTTATTTTCCCTTTTTTGTGGGAACAAATCTACTTTAAGGGAGCATTGTGGTAATTTTGCTGCATGGACGCTTGAGACAATCAATTGGTTTGCACACGCCTCTAACTTAAACAAATCCTAGTGGGATTTGGCTGTACTGTCAAGGACAGAGGCTAAGAAGAGCCTTTGGACATGTTCCATGCCCTCAGTTCTGCCTCTGGTAAAGTACTCCACTGCACATCAGGGTTTTCCCCCAGGGACCCCACCAATCCATTCTGTTGTATAACCCACCAAAAATACATTCAGTCTCAGTCTAGAGAGCTCTTTGCGGATGTGTTTAATAGAAGTTGCTGATCTGGTGCGTCTTCAAAAATTTACTGTGAGAGAATTGAGTGACATGTTATGTAGTGCATAACATATGAGCAGCATCAAACTAACTCTGAATGATGAGACAATCTCAAAAGAGACATGCACACAAGACAAGGGCATGTGCTAATACGGTGCTTCCATATCACCTAAATCACATGTGCTCTGTGTTCTTGAGCTGCTTCCTGTTTGAGAGTTGACATCATGTGCAACCACTGCGATGCATTGCAAAGGCAACCCTATGCTGCCTTTGTGGTGCTGCCTGCATAGTGGTGCTGAAATACACCTCCAATTCTAGGAACAGAAGGTGGCCCAAGATAACCAAAATGCAGTGTGTTTTTTTCTTTAAGGAAAAAGAAAACCCTATCCAAGCACCATTGTCCATGCCAGATGTTGGGAGACCTTAAGCAAGACATCCTCAGTGAGGTTCCCTCCATGAGTGGATGCATCTATTTCCTATGGTCACTACCTGCCCTCTCCCTCCTGGCCCAGAAGGAGAAATACTTCTCCTTCTTGCTCCTATTATTGCTCAAATACTTAGAGATGACAGGTGAACAGGCAGCAACAGATGGAGTGTTGGCCTCAGGTACTGCTCAGCAATGCTGAACCCTAATGTAGGTCTACACAGCTGCTCACCACTCAGGAACTGCCTTGTTAATTACTGCTAAAGAGTGATCACTTCTGGAAGAAATATGTGTGCTGTAGTGTATACATTTAATCCTGGAAGCATGTATTGCAGTATTCACTTGGCTACTTCCACTTTGCATTTGACACACCACACAATAAACCATGTAAATGGTTGTTGTGATTTGTTTATTGTGGGTTCAGTCTAGAACAACTGTGTGGGGGAGACTCTGTGTACTGACCGGCACTTTCATTGAAAACATCCAAGGGCTTATCTGTTCTTCCTCTTCTCCCACTGCTTTCCCCTGTAGAAAGCAGCTCTTTAGTGCTCATTTGGAGCCAACAGCCATCAGATTTCCAGCAAATAACCAGGCTAAAGAGCCTGTTTTCCCTGGGACAGGAGAGGGGCAAATGGAAAACTACTTGGACCTTTGCTTTCTTGGCACAGGACAAGCAGAAATTTGGACGAACCCTAAGTAAACTTCCTAGAACTGAGCTCTTGGGGAGGCTGATCCTGGCATCTCTCTTGTCAGAGAGGTGCATTGCACCCTGCCCTACAGCTCATGCTCAGTAACACTTATTTTCCTTCTGTCTTGTCCTTCAGTGTTAGAGAGAAGGAAGTTAAGCTGTGGTTCTGCTGGGAACCATGTAGGATCAGAGTTACGGTAAGCACCATCTTCTCAGGGAAGAGAGAAGAAAGCTGAGCTCCCTTCATTCTGAAAACCCTCTAAATCTGGGATAGGGAATGGACTTCTATTATCCATAGCCACTGGCCAAGCTGGCTAGGGAGCAACATCTGGAGGACTCCAGTTTCTCCATCCTTGTTCTTCGATCAGATCTTTGCTTCCATTTCCCACAGGAGAGCAATGAAGAACGGGGAAATGAGGTTGACCATGCTTTTGCAACCTCTAGTGCATCTAATATTTTCTGTTAGATATTTAAGTGCACCCAAAATTTATCAGAACCTTATAAACCACTTTGTTGATTGTTGACCAGAACCCAAAGTGGTTTTCATAAAAGTGCACATCAATAATAACAAAATCAATAAAATACCATAAAATATAATGTTAATAAAGAATACTAAAGGATGACACTTTCATCTTCAGGCAGCTGGTACAGGATTCAGCGACTGTCATATTGGGAGTTTACTCCATTTCATACTGGAGAGGTTGCAGTCCCTTGCATGCTAACATAATTCACTGGCATGCTTTAATGCTCTTCATCACAAGCAAGCTGATAGATGTTTATTACTGCACAGACATCTTCAGAAACTCTACAAGGGACTGGCTGCCGATTAATGTGACCCTTACAAGTGAGACACGCACTTGTTGGCAATTATCTTCAATGCATAACTGCCCATCTCTGTGGTCTCCTGTGGCGTCTCAAAGAGTGTTGGTGATGATATGCAAACAAGGACGGCAAAGCAATAACAGGAAATGGAGTGGAGTGAATGAAATGGGTCTAAAAAAAAGAAAAGAGAGATCTCCTTGTAAGTAGTTCAGGTGAATGCATTCATCTGCATGCCGCATAAGAGCAAGCTGTCAAATACCCACAGGAGCCAATGAAGTTATCACCTTTGATTCTTTCTATAATTTTTCTTTTAAGGTCACACATCATCATTTTTCCTACATGAGGGCCATCCACTTGACAACTCCGGGCTTCTAAATTATACGGACATATTTTTAGAAAGCCTGCCATTGCATAAAACCAAAATGTTAATGGCATTGCTAAGTCAAATTAAATTTTAATGGCCCCGGTTTAATTTTTCTTTTAGCCAGTTCACATCCTTTAAATAGCATTTAATGTGATTCAGTCGACTTTAATACCGGCAGCTGACCTGAATAGCCTTTTCAATTAGCCCTTTTAGGCGAATCAAATCTGATACGTTTTAAATAAATAAAGATAGTTTTTATTATTGGTTAAATGCCAATATTCATGGCTCATTTAATCCATTTATTAAGAAGCAATGTCAAAAGAATAGCACTTCTTGTGGAGATCCCTGTTTTAGTGAATGAACTCCTGGTGGGGGGGGGAGGGATCTCTTTGTGTCTGTTGAGTATGCAAAGGAAACAGCCTGTTAAATATTATTAAAAGAAAATGATTTGCTCAATTAAAATCACTTGATGAACGTGAATGGGAAACAACAAGTTAACAATGCAAAGAACCGTGATTGGCTTTTCTTTCTTTTCATACCTTGCGTATAGTGCAATCTCAAAACAAAGTTAGAACTTCCCCTGTGGTCTCCATAGCCATCTATTCTGTGTTCATGAAATACGATTTAATAGAATATCTTCACAGCCAATTCAAGTGCTTTAAAGACACATAGGCTTATAAATAATGGCATTATGATGATACTTTGAGAGAGCAACTGCAACCCTTTGGTTTGTTCAGCACCATATTTGATTTGCTCACAATAACGTTGTTTCAGCTTTATTTTAATTTCTCTGTGACAGGCTCTCAAAACCATCTCTACAAAGTGGAGACTCCTACTGAGATAAAACCTTCACTGTACTTAGAAGTGGGGATAGTGAGAGGAATATAAGCCTGAATATCAAGCAGGGAAAGCAACGACCCTAATTCTGACATGATGGGGTTCTCTCTCTCTCTGCCTGTGCAAGCATGTTTAAAGGACCATGACTACGCTGTACTGAAGTCTGACTTCATGCCATTTTTGTGTAACTATCACTATTGCTGTTTGACTTTATTTTTACTAAATTTACTTCTGGCAACAGCAGGCATCCTTGCTGTTGGTTTATTTTTTTGTAAACTTCTTCACTCTAAACAAAAGCAAGAGCTCAATTGCTTGAGCATCCTGTTCTCACAGTGGCCAACTAAATGCCTATGGGAAGACCACCAGCAGGATGTGAATGCAACCGCCCCTCTCTTACTTGTGATCCCAAGTAAGAGGTATTCAGTCATGGCAATCCTTTCATGCTGCCTTTGATCCTTGAGGCAGTATAGAGCCTGACGGTCTTGCCTGCCATGATTTTGTCTGATCCTCCTTTTAAAGTAGTCCAAGTTGGTGGAGATGGTGGAGAGTAGAGCTGAAATCAATGGATTAAAGTTACAAGGAAGGGAGTTTGTATTGAACATTTAGGATGAATTTTCTGGTGTTGGCATGAACAGTTTGACAGTGGGAAAAAACCTCCACCAGAATGTGATGGTCTTTTTCCTCACGAGAGGTTTCTAAGCAGAGGTAGAATGCAACCTCTCAGGGATGCTGCAGCAGGTGAATTTTGTGCATTGACAGAAGTTCAGATTAGATACCCTTTGAGGAACTCTGATTGTATCTGGGATATTTTGGCTCAGCCTTAGGAAGAACTCAGGCAGTATTCACGGGCAGCTTCTTATCAACCATGTTTACACACACTTTTGTATTGCAATGGAAAGGAAAGTATTCAGCCATGCTCATTTGCTTTGAGACATTTATCTTCTCAGATGTTACACTCTGCTATTACTTAAACTCACTTGCCCCCAGGCACTATTAGAATGTGTGATGCACTACAGTGGAGGTTTGGTGGTTCTGCAGCCAAAGTATATGTCAGCTGTACTAAAACTGAATTATTGAGATGAATTTAAGTGCTAGAATTTCTGTTTCAAATACTGAGTGTCTGCTGATCATGTGTTCTGATAATTTATGATCAGAGACTGCCAAGGCAGATGTGAAAATATCTGACTTACATAAAAATGTTGTTTTTATTTAAAGAGAGACTGCACAAGCTATTGTTGCCTGACAGTAACATGGAAGGGGATCATTCTGAAGAATGTACCACTTTCAGATCTGTGGGAGGAATGTCAAGATGTTCTATACAAACCAACCTCAGCCAAGATCAATGATGGGATTAGCAGTATTTTGCAACAGAATTGTTATCAAATGGTTTTCTAGTAATCTGAAGAGGGCAGTGGTCTTCTGTTCATTTCTCCTTTTACATGCTTGTAGCCTCAGCAGAGTTATTTTGTCTAAGAATGAGACAGTGAGAAATTCTGCAAGTTTTCCAAGAACGAAAGCGGAGATCCGGAGCTTTTGATTTTTCAGGACATGCACTTTATTATTTATAGGATCAAATCAAAGACTAAAGATTACTGAGGTTTTAAGCGATAGGCTTACTGTATCTCACACATATCTTGGATGGAGGGAGTTAGTCCACACAGTGACCAAAGCTCTTTCAGGAGTTCCCATTAAAATTTCATTCAACAAGTAATCTTGGCTGAAAGAGTGTCAAAAAAGTAGTGGTTGTAGGGATTCACCAGGGAGCTTTTCTGGGCTCTGTGCCCCTTGTTTGACTTTTGTAGGGTGTGAGAGTGCATGCACAATGATGTGGCAAGGTTTATGCATACAACTAATGTAAATAACATAACGTAATGCTTGTCTGACAGACTGCAAAGAGCTTAGCTGTGCTATGAACTCAAACAGCAATCCTATATCACCTACCAGGGAATGAGTCCCATTTGATTCATACATTTATACAATTGCATGTTAAAGTGGTTAAGCAGTCATTCCACTCTTTGGCGAAACCATAACAGCTAGACCTGCATAGTTCCATAGTTGGATCCTATAAAACTGCGAGAACAGACAATACACTGGAAGATTATAATTGGAATGTTCCAACTGCTAAATGGACACTGGGTGGGGGGGGGAGATTAAACAGATTTACACATCTTTGGGTTCTAAATTTGGCAATTGATATTCAAGGTCCTCAAATCCAGGATGGGCAAAAGGTAGATAGATAGGTAGATCTCTGCAGGGTGATTTGCAATAGATCTGCAAGGGTTTTATAGATCAGTAGTCTGTCTCCCAATCAGGTACTGACTATACACAGACCAGCTTAATTTCTGCAAGGTGACTGCATCATGTGCCCTCAGACCACCCTCTTGATTCCAGATCAATGGGTTGTATCCAATACAGCTCTGGGTTAAATTCACTTAGCAGTATACTTGTTCCACTGGTGAAATGTTTGGTGCTAGTGGAACATTGGTGAGCAAGAGGTTGCTGGTAACTTTACTCTGCAATGGATTGCACAATCTGCTGTGCAAATAGCCCAATAATTCTTGCACAAGCAGACCCAGAACGTCAGATAAGGCCCAATATAAATAGCTTTTTAAATTTATTTTAAAATGATTCTCCTCCATGGCTGGCCTTGTGCTAATTGCTTCTCTGTCACCATCAACACCCCTCTCCTGTAAAACTAAGAGTCATAATTGGTTGCCTTTGACCAACGCTCTGTGCAGCTCTGCTGGTGAGTCATTTGCACATGTTGGAATATCTGATGTTAATAATTCAGATGCGGTTGATGTGCTTGTATATGCAGGCCATGTGGTGCAGGAGGTTATTGGCTCCCCCGCCCCCTGAGCCACTATTATGCACTTGGCTGTGGCTGTCAGACCATGGGGTTCTAGTAAAAAAATGAAGTGGATCCTGCAAGCTTGTATCCTGCCCATCCCTGCTGCAAATGGCAATCTTTCCTACCCTCCTCCTCCTGCTGCTGCTCTTGTGCTTTTAGGGGCTGCAACATTTGCCTTATTGGTCATCCTCAGCTGTGTCCTGGTAATGGGATGATGTGCAATTTGAAGAAGCAGAATAGGAAATGCCACCTTTTTTTCGAGCCAATGGACCCAGAACCCCATCAGCAGTAGCCTTTGGTAGCAAAGTCACCACCCTTAACATTGTTCTTACTCGCTGGGACTGATTAAGAGAGTTAATTGTCAAGAACGGGCAAACTTAATGTTTAAGTTCCCTAATCAAAAGCAGCAGCAAGCTGGCATCTTTTCTTTGTTTCTGATCTATCTACCATTTACACTTTACAAACCCTCTCATCTTTAAATAGCATTGTTTATTCCTTCCCCTGAGCAATGCAAGCAAAAAGCTTGACATGTTCTTGCTATTCTAGGGCTGTTTTGTTCCTCTTTCATCTTATGTATAAATACATTCCTTCTTCAGTGTCAATATTTTATTTCTGTGGGGTTGTGGAGGCTTTGCAAGAAAAATAGTTTCCTTGCATAGGGAATTTGCTTCCAACAATAGGCCTACTCAGAGTAGACCCACTGGAATTAATAGTCACAACTAACTTAGGTCCATTAATTCCAATGGGTCTGCTCTGAATATGTGGGTGCAACTCCATCTTCCCATGTTTAAATAGTAAATAGGTATCATAGCATCAATGGTCAGATTGCTCATTTTGCTGCCCTTAATCACAGCTGGCCTGCCATTAGGCAGAATGAAGTAGCTACCTCAGGCAGTGGGGCGTGGAGAAGTGTTAGAGGCTGAGCTGGTGCAAGACACTCTTGACACCTGATGACACCTCTGTCCTCTGGCTGCCCTTGAACACTGTCCTCCTTTTTGTCAGGGCCAGCCTTATCATTAGGCAGAATGAGGCAGCTGCTTCAGGCAGCAGAGGATTGGGAGACAAGGTGGGATTGAGAGTGGCTGCCTTCAGATGCAATACAGAGCACTGTTAGATCATCAGTGCTGAAGTAAGATTCAGCTGCCAGTCCATTTAGCTTCTGAATGTGGAAAGGAAGAGGTGTCACTGTGTCCTTTGCCTCAGGTAGCAAAATGTCCTGACCCGGCCTTGTTTGTTGTTTTTGTTACTGCAGCAGCACTGAGCATGCTGAGGCTCTCCAGGACTTCACACCAGACAGTATCTTGCTATAGTGAAATACCTGATGCTGAAGGATTCTTTAATGCCTAATAGTAGTAAACTATTTACCACTTGAAGCAGTATTTACCATGTTAGAGTGAGGGAGGCACTCTGTCGAGCCACCTCACATATACAGTCATACCTTGGTTCTTGAACGCCTCGATACTCGTACATTTTGGACCCCGAACGCCAAAAACCCAGAAGTAAGTATTCCGGTTTTTGAATGTTCTTTGGAACCTGAACGTCCGACATGGCTTCCACAGCTTCCAACTGAGTGCAGGAAGCTCCTGCAGCCAATTGGAAGCCACACCCTAGTTTTTGAACGCTTTCGGAAGTCAAACAGACTTCCAGAATGGATTACGTTCGAGAACCAAGGCATGACTATAATAGCAAAGAGTTGGTGACCCAGCACCACTAAAAAAACTATGTAAGAGTCCCACTGATCACTTTGATGAAATGGCATCAGCGTTCCTAGTGCTAAACTGTGGTGGCTGGCTGGCCAGGCAAATCCACTGGCCTTCCCAGTCAGCCACCTGAGCAAAAATCTCTTTTTAACTAACAGGTGGGCCAACCCTGCTTGGAAAACAGAGCTGCATTGGCTGCATTAGCTGCCCTGAGCAGGCCTGTTGCCCTTAGGTATGGTTGCGTGAATGCTTTTGTAGTGGCAGAGAAATAAGATACAACTGGCTGTCCTGCCAGTTTCTGTATATGGAAAGGGGCAGATTCAATTTCTCCCCATTGCTTCAGGTTGGAAAATACTTATCCTGGCCTGGGTCCAACCTTCCACATTCAGAATACAACAGAAACCCTGAATTTTAGTAGTGAGTAGATGCATTCTGTACAGATACTGTTCTAAAACCCTGGTAATATTTTAAAGAAGGATACGTTTGTGTAAGTTTTGGACATTGCAAATAAGCAGTGCCAGCTTTCTACATGATGAATTCTGCATTCAGCTTCAAATATTGCCTGGACAGCTTTGTGATGCAAGACCTTTGGGGAATATTACAGAACAAGTAGGACCAGATGAGTGTGGAAGAAGGCTGGTTGCAATATTTGAAACAACTGTACAAAGAGAATAAGAGGGAAGAGAGAATAAGTCTCAAAGAAGTCTTAGCAATGTTTCAGTGAAACCAATTTGCTGGTAGATCCATATGGATGAATTTAATTGTGACCTCCGAGAGCAACAGCAATTTAAAGGAAATGATTTGCACAAATCAAATTAGGATGGTGCGGAAGCCACAACAATTACATTCAGTACAAACATTCAACAGGAGTTCGTTTATCATCCAATGTATGAGACCTAATTCCCAAGTCCCTACAAAATGTTATATTATGTTATTTATTTATTTAACAACCTTTCTATACTGCTTAGCTGTAAATAAAACCTCTAAGCTGTTTACAAAAGATATAAAATGCATATTAAAATTGTCAATAAAAATCAGCTTTAAAAGCAAAACGAAGAAAATCCACAGTTTAAAATATACAGCGTAAGCTAAAGTTATAGAATAAAACACACACCATCTTTACTTGTCTGGGAAGGCTTGCCTAAACCAAAATGGTTTAAGCAGGCACTGAAAAGAATATAGCGAAGTTGTCTGCCTGATGTCAATGGGCAGGGAGTTCCACAGTGTAGGAGCTGCCTGCCACACTAAAAGATTGATTCCTTACAAATGTGGAATGAACATTTTTGCCAGTTCCACAGATTGCAGTGTTTGAGTGGGATGAGGTGAACTTTTGATTAATAGACAGAGGCCAAAAAGTTAAAAATGAGGGGGGCGGGGTCAGAACATTAAACCCCAAGATTGTCTCTCGTTGCTCCATTCATAGCTTCAGCAAGCTTGGGTCCATAGCAGCAGCCAACCACGGTCCCTGGTCTCTCAGTCCCTGGTCTCTGCCAGCCAAAGTGCATTGAGTTCTTCCCACTTCCTGTTCATCCTTCCAGGAAACCCCTGCCCCCCAAACCTCACCCCTTTTTTCCCTGTGGTGACATCATGACCACCATTACCACAGCAGCCTTCCCCTCACAATAGTATTGTCTTCTGCTAACAGTTGAGAGAGGAACTTCACCCTATCCTTGTCTGCTGCTGAATGTTTTGCATATCATTAGGGAAATTACTCTTCCCATGTTCTTTGATAGCACCTATCTAAGCCAATCTCCTGAAGAAGATGGCTTGACTTCAAACCCCGCCACATTTACTAATTTCAGAGATTATGGGGAGAACCTGGCACTGAGGAATTTTAGGGGACTATTGCTCCCTGCAAACCCACAACACTATTTAGATAGAATCATGAAGTCATTTAAAAGAATCTCTTAAAAGGTAAGATCACATTCACTGGTACCAAAAATGGTGGCCCATTTCTGGAAGTAAGCAAAAAACAACAACACATACGATGGAGCATATCGAATTTCAGGTGCCTATTTTTTTTTGGGGGGGGGAATAATAGCAGTGAAGTAAACAACCCAAAGTTTAGACAACTTAACTTTCCAAAATCAGTCCCTTTCATGTCTCATTGACTTCACCAGCTGTGTAAACAGCTGTGCACTCATTACTGCCATCCCTGCACCAATTCATAGCGAAAAGGAACACAATTCCCATTTTATGTTAAAGGACTG
Source organism: Lacerta agilis (assembly GCF_009819535.1). NCBI lineage: Eukaryota > Metazoa > Chordata > Lepidosauria > Squamata > Lacertidae > Lacerta > Lacerta agilis. The sequence goes on from NC_046316.1 coordinate 34,913,588, forward strand.
TCCAACCGGTGTGATTTTCTTCATTTGGCTGAATTTAAGTAATCTGTTTTTCACTTCAGAGCACTTTAATAGAAAAGCTGTCATGTTTGCATAACTTCTACTACAATTGTGCTGGAAGCCAATAGCAACCATTTTGCTTATGGATGGCTGATTCTGATGGGGCTGGTCCACTTCAAATGAATGCGAGAGCGAGATTTTATATTTTGGATACTAGCATAGCTTTCTAAATATATTTTATATATTCTGCTGGGTTTCCATTTCCATTCAAAAGAGGTGGCTGGACATGAACCCAGATAGATCTTCTCTGTTCATTAAAAGGAATAGGAAAGCCCAGTTACACCGGAGCGCCCCGTTGCCTCAGATCCATCAGAGCATGAGCAGAACGATGGATTGACAGCATTATCTTTTGAAGGATTAAAAACAACAACACTGCTATGTTTGTTGACATGCTAAAACAGACGTGCATTTAAAAAGAGCCTATTAGAAGTTTCAGCGGTAAGTGAGACAATGAAATAAATCACTGAAAAGCTTCAAAGCAGACAGAGGGAGTTCGAGTTGAAGGCACACTTCACCCAGCACACCAGACTGCATTAACCCAGCAAACATTGCTGCCATTAAGTAATTTGTTACTTTTATTAGAGCTTCGATAAATAAAAACATCTTCTTCCTCCTCCCTATGCAATAGAGTATCATCGCTCAAACTTATTTGTGTGTGTGTGTTTGTGAGAGAGAGACAGAGAGAGAGAGAGAGATTCTGAGTAAGGAGAATAGAAATATAATTCCAAAACAAACAACTCTCTTTTGGATAATAAAAATTGGAACTAGTAAATTGAAATTGCCTTGCTTTAAAAAAAAACCCCAAACCCAAACAAAAACCCCCTTTCTACCAGTTGTTTAAAAACTGCAACAAATGGCATAATAAAATCAGATTTTCAGAATACAGAACTTTCATAATTAATAACCTGAAACACTGTCCACTTATTTCAGTAAATAATTTTTATGCAGCTGACCTTTCTCTTTTCCGCAGCTACATTATTAATGAAACTGGAGCAATCACTTGGTTATTGTTTGAGCAAATCTGACTCTTCCCACTAATCCATTTTATAATTTAGTAACTTTGGTTAGCAGATTATGTGCTAACAGGGAACTTTGGAAATGTAAAAAATAGTCTTAAAATTGAGGCGTCTGCTGGTGAAATTCTGAATAAAAAGTAATAAAAGCCTTAAAAAGGCTTTACTAGATGTGTTCTACCATTCCTTCTAACATTAACAGCAAACTGAGGTAGCAGAGTGCCTAACTGTTTAGAAGCAAAACTGGGCCATCATAAAATAAGGCAGTGCTCTTCTCACACTCCGGGGACTCCTGAAGTATGCACAAGTATTTTAGCTGAAAAGTTAAAACACACACTTTTTTTTTAACCTCACCATAATGAGCTGACAAGGACCTGTGAATTTCCAGGATTTGCAGAATGCTGATGATAATTGAGCCTAGAGAGATTAAAAACAACAACCCTAGAGTAGCATGTCCCACTCCCAGGATACAGAATTCTGGTTTATTTTGCAAGGCACTCTTATGCAGGTTGCTACCCAAGAAGTTCAATGGGATTTACTCCCAAGTAGGCGATTATTGGAAACGGGAGATGCTCATAGTAAACAAAGGCAAACTCCAGGATTTGAGTGCAGCTGTGTGTTTTGTAGCTACCATCTATCCCAAAAACAGAAGGCAGGAACACGTCATGGTCTTTTAAACTTATTTTCTCTGGAAATGTTTTTGTTCGTTAAGTTTTTTAACATTTAAAAATCCAGTGTGGCTGCATGTAAGTAAGTGGGGGATTTGGGCTTGGAGGCAATCTGAGGGTGCAACTTAAATGGATATTATATTATATATATATATGTAACTGGAGGGGATTTTTTGCCTGGAGACAGAAATCAACCTTGGCCATACCTGTAAAATGTAATATTAACCATGGGATTTACTGCAGGGTGGTTCTCAAGCATAAGAACCCTCAACCACCTTGATTATGGAGATAAGGAAATGCACTGGTATTGGGACTGGTATTGGCACTGGTGAGCAGAGGTGTAGCAAGCCCAGGTGGTACCCGGTGTGAATTTTTTTTCCACCCCCCCCCCATCGACAGCTCGGGGTAGGCTTGGGAGTCGCGGGTGGGCACCGAATGTCCGCCCCCCTTCCTATGCCCCAACCCTCTTACATGTGCTTCCAATCTTCAGATGCCCCACACACTTTTGCAAAAAAGAAAATGAAAGAAAAATGAGAACTCCAAAGAAAGAGAGTTGGTGGGGGGAGGGAGCTGCACGGCTTTGCTGGCAAAGCCAAGCAGCTCGTCCTCTCCCCGCCTCCTGCCTCCTCCTCCAGGCTCCGGCCAGGACTCGGGAATGGGGGTAATGGCGTGTTGACCCCCCCCATGACTCCCAAAAATCCAGAGCTTGGGGGGGGGGAGAGGACCAGCTGCTCACTGACAGCAGAGGTGCAGCCGTGAGGGAGGCAAGGTGCTCTGCTCGTCGCTTCTGCCCTGACAGCAGGAGCGCACTCAAGGCAAGTGAAAGAATTGGCACTGCGCCTTTAAGAGGGAGCAGGCAACGTAGCCGCCCCCACCTCCTCCCCATCCCTCACGCTTGCACAAGAAGGAAAAGCCCGATAGGTGGGAGGGGGAGAGAAATGTGACCTAGGCTTGTAGCGTGCAAGAGAGAGAGAGAGAGAGAGAGACCAAGAGGCACTGCTGCGCGGAGGATCCTTCACCCACGGCTGTGGGCAGGGGTGCAATGGTACCCCCATGGGGTGCCCTCTTGTCACCCCTTCAGAAATGGAACCCGGGGCGTTCCACTCCCCCTGCCCCTCCCTTCCTACGCCACTGCTGGTGAGGTCAATTGTTTAATTCAGAAGTAGCAAATCCATGTTGTCCCCACTGGCATGGCCAGGGAAGATGGAAGTTGTAGTCCAGCAACAGTTGGAGGACTACAAGATCCCCATCCTCATTGAAATGATTAAAATTCCAGAGTACCTATAAATTGAGGTCTGCCAGGGAGACCCCGTTGGTTTTGTCATCATCAACATGGATCTGTTCGGTTGGCTCTGACATCAGGTTAAAATATTCTTGTTTCATTGGGCCTTTGAGCAATAGTAATGATCTCTTCATTGTCTTGTCGTCAGATAAGGATTTGTATTGAATCTTTGATTATGCAGCTCTTGTTGAGCTGTATAATTACATGGTTTGAGAGCATGTGTACTTGAAATTTTTGTTTATTTATCATTATATTTATATCCAACCTTTCCTCCAAGAAAGTAGATGGTTCTTCTCCTCGCCATTTTGTCCTTGAAACAACAACAACAAGGTAGGTTAGGCTCAGAGACTGGCCCCAGGTTACCCACTGAGTTTAACTGATCAGTGATCCCTCAAATAATTCAATAATCCTTCAAGTAAATGGGTCCCAAGATATTAAGGACTTAATATCTTACTAATCAACCATTAGTATGTAAACCTTGAGCTTGGTCAATTAGTAAATCAGCAACCTGAGCAGATCTTTGAACAGAACTACTATAATGTGCTGGTAGGATCTCACTTCTGCCAGCTGTTATGCTACAGAATAATTCTGCATTCTGCACTAATTGGAGTTCCAGCACCAACACCAAGGGAAGTAACCCAGTCTTGATGCTATCAATGCTTGGATACTGTGGTCAAGCTATCCCAGTCCAGAAATAGCCACAGAAGTTGCCCCAGAAGAACCTGGTGGAAGGCACTTTTAGCCACAAGGGGTCAACTGGATTCCTGGTAACAAAACTGGATAAAGGAGCACCTCCCAAATTGTGTACCTGCTGCTTCAGAGGGAGGGCAACCCCACTCAGGGCAAGCAGCTGACCCATTTCTTGGACACAGGAAACCCTCCCTTCAGAACCTGTGCTTTCCCAGTATTCAAACTCAATTTATTTCCCTTCATTCAGTCCAGCCCTGCACCCAGGCACCAGTCCAAGCCCTGCACAAGCTTTCCTGATTTAAATGTTATAGAGAAACAGAGCTGAGTGTCATCAGCATAGTGCTAGCACCTTGCTGCAAATCTAATGAGCACCCCATATAAATGCTAAATAGTATTCATATATGACTTCATAAAAATAGTAAATAGTTCTGAGGATAAAATAGTGCACTTCATCTCACAACAGTATACCTGCCATGCAGTTGAAGAGCTCTTGACCTCATAGGAAGGATCAAAATCACTGTAAGACACAGTCCCCCAATAACCATCCCATGGGAACTGGTCCATGATCAACAGCATCAAAACAACAGAGTGATTGAGAAGCAGGGGGCAAGATCTACTCCCCTTGTCCCATTCTCAGTACAGGTAATCCATCAGGGTGGCTGAGGCTGATTTGGGCACATCTGAACACAGATCAGAATTAATCTCAAATGAAAGGTCTGAATTCTGGATTGTCCAGTTTCTTTTATCATGTCACACAGGACGTTTCACCTATTAGAAAATTTGCTGCAAAGCGTGAGGAAATGTGCTGACAGTTATTTTGTGCGTGTATGCAAAACCCAGATAGATGTTTTAAGACTGAGAATTGCCGACTGTATGCTCTTAACATTTCAGCTGAGTACAGCTGGTCCCCGAATATGCATCAATATTCACCGAGGTGTATGTCTTTTATTTATTTATTTAAACAAGTAGAAGGTTTCTGCTCCCCCCACATCCCTTCAGCATTGATTGGCACTCACAAAAATTTATGCATGCAGGAAGTTGCCATGATGTCATTTGAAATGCTTGATTGGAAAGGAATGCAATTTACAAGATCTGCCAAGACAGCAAAAGGAAAACTCGAGCCATGTATTTTATGACTTCATATAAAACAGTGACAGATTGGTATGTTACATTTCATAAGCTTTAAAAGCCTGAAATTCTGTGGATGGCTTCCAGGTACAGTTGTGTTATTTACATGAACCTGAGACTAGCAAGTCAAAGCTTAAGCACGGTTCTGGTTTTGGATGGTAAAGTACTGGAGAGACTCCAGGAGAATTAGGAATTATCTAGTCTGGAGCTTTAGTATTAAAACTTCAACTTGAACCAAAGCCCAAACAGGAGAAGCCTCCAGCATTAGGTTATAATTAAAGAGCGTAACATTTATATGCTTAAAGTATGCACTTTTCAGTCTACAATCAGCTTAGTTCCAGATAAAATGGCTGCCTAAGAATTCTTTATAATTTTGCATGTTGAAATGAATGTGATGACTTTCTTCAGCTTTTCACCATTTGGATTATAAAAAAAGCTCTGGGTGATACCCAGTTGTGGCATCCCCACTTGTGCAACAGCCATTCTGCTAGTGAAAGTCTCATTCTTAGCTTAACATAACAGCTAAATCCAATGGGCGCATTAACCCTTGCAAAAAGCATTGTGCAGCTCCTATTGCGACAGCTGCGATAATTATATTCAGTGACTGTGAATAATAATATGTGCCATTGTTAATAAATACCATATAGTACTCACACATGTGCTGGCTTGGATTTCACAGCGGAATATAAATATAAGAAAATAAATGAATAAAATATGACTGCTAGAGGGTGAATCCAGTGTAATGTTAGTGCAGGAGGTTTAGAGAGCTGATGTCATCGTCACAGAGCACAAGCTTTACGTACCAACACTTATTGCCAAGGTGGTATTAATCTAAAACAAATGTAAGTGTAAATAGTTTTTGCTGAGAGGGAAGTAGCATAGAAGGTGGGTATTTTAAAACTAATTCTAGAAAAAAAAATTAATGGAAAATTGGTTTTTGATGGTACATTATTGTCTTCTACTAGAGAATGCAAGAGCTGTTAATGAACATGATAATATATTTGTTTGTTCAGGTGTTAACATTTTAATTTGTCAATGCTGAGTGGAAGAAAATAGCTGCTTTTGACTCTGAAGAGAACAGCTTTTAAGTAGAAGTAGAAATTATTACCAAATTTAATCATCAAACAGAGCCACTTTCAGTCATTCTGGCACCCGTGGAGCATTAAAATAACATTTCTGTTTTATTAGTGAAGTCATTAGTGCCCACACTCAGATGGGTTGGTGCTGGTCACTTGTATAGAAAAAGTGTGTGAGCCTAAAGGCAGATAGATATAGTGATTTGCAGTGCAATCTTATCCAGGTTTGCTTCTAAGTTGGTCCCCCCTGAGACTATCATCCACATAGGTATCTCTATCTATCTATCATCTCTCTCTCTCTCTCTCTCTCTCTCTCTCTATCATCTATCTATCTATCTATCTATCTATCTATCTGTCATCTATCATCCATTTAATATACTGCTCTTCATCACAAAATTCCATGGCACTTCACAGAATAAAATACAAGATAAAATACAAGTAAAAAATTAAAACAAAAACAACAAAACAACCCCCACAGACACATTTAAAAGGCTGTAGATAGAATATTAACCAGCCAAAAGCTTGGTTGAAGAGGAATATTTTCGCCTGGCGCCTAAAAATATATAATGAAGGCACCGGGTGAACCTCCCTGAGGTGAGCATTCCACAAATAGGGAGAAAGAGGTTTCTCTAGAGCAGGGGTCAGCAAACTTTTTCAGCAGGGGGCCAGTCCACCATCCCTCAGACCTTGTGGGGGGCCGGACTCTCTCTCTCTCTCTCTCTCTCTCTCTCTCTCTCTCTCTCTCTCTATCTATATATATATATATAGGACGGAATTGAATGAATTCTTATGCCCCACAAATAACCCAGAGATGCATTTTAACTAAAAAGACACATTCTACTCATGTAAAGACACATTCTACTCATGTTTTTACATGCTGATTCCTGGATCATCTGTGAGCCGGATTTAGAAGGCGATTGGTCCGGATCCAGCCCTCAGGCCTTAGATTGCCTACCCATGCTCTAGAGCATCCAAGTGATGGAAATGCCAAGTTGCCCACCTGCAGACTGCAGTGCTTTTTGTTTTTTTTAAAAGATATTTTTTATTCAAGTTTTCTTGGTTTACAAAAGTATGTGCAAGCGTTGAGGCCAGTAGGGTCTTATACAATAAAATTATCATTTGTTAAAGGAATACAATGAAAGAGCTGTCAACAATGAATTAAAATGCACCTGCCACTGCTCCTGCCAATAAAATATTTGACTCCACTGAAATAAACAGAAGTTTAGGCCTAAATAGCATACCCGCTATGGAATGGTTCTTTCCTTTTTCTTTGGTACAGGCACAACACTGAAACTGCAGGAAATCTACTTCAGTATCAGAACTCTAAATAGAAGGCTTGGCGGGAGGATATGCAATGCTAAGAGAGTCCTGGGAGATAAGTGGGATTTAATGGTGTACAAGCATCAGGACAGCCTTATTTTCTGGAATGGCCTTCCACATTCATAGGACATGCCCAGTGCTTTTTTCCTTTAAAAAAATGTTAAGGGATACTCTCATTTTCCGACTCATATTGAAATACTGCCCCCTCAATGAGGCCAAACTTAGATTCACAAAATGTTTAGGGGTATGCATACGCCTGTGTCCCCCCATAATAAAGCACTGGACATACCTAATCGGATGGCAGCAGCTTGTTTAGTGCTGACATTGGATATTGTTTCAGCTATATGTACTATAAGAGCCACTGCTCCATACCTCTCCATGCTCTAGGCATATAAAACTCTGAATTGCATGTCTCTTCTGTGATAGTCCCAAGCCTACCACAAAGAGGTTTCCCCTCCCCTTGTATAAAGAATGCAGGTTTGAGTCTATAATGAATTATTTTAGACACAACCTTTGTGATGTCTTGTCATTCTGTGTTTTGGTACACCATATTCTCATGATTCTCTGTAGCTTCTGACCATATATCATGATGAATTATAAAATGAAATCTTGCCTCCGGCTTTGTCATCAATCTTGCATCTTTGTCCCCAGTTGGCAGATGAAGGAATAGAGATCATGCAGCAAATGCTCAGGTGAGCTCAGTACAGAGCTTATATGATCAAATGCCTGGGATTTCATACTCACACAATTCTTTCTCTCCTTTTGCTTCCCCGTTCATTAACAAACAGAAAGTGTGCAATGGAAGATAAACCTGGGGAGGAAGAATGGCAACTTTTGGCATTTTGTTCTCTCCCGTGTTTTTCTCTGCTGTTGTTCGGAGTGACGCTGCTGATTTGTTTGCTTTTGCAGCTTAGGGAACCTTTATTTTCCTACTCTAAAAGTATGTGAGCAGCCATTTCACGGATAGCATGAATCCAAATGCTATTTTGAAAAGCTGTTTTGAATGCACATGTGACCAGAAACAACCATGCTTCATTTGACCATTCAGTGCATGCTACTTCCTGTGGGAACAGGAAGTCTGGTGTGGACTTCAGCCTTCCCTTGCAAGAGTCAATGCTTGTTCTTTCCTAATGGAAAAGGGGAGTGGGAATCTAGGAATTTTCATTTTTCTAGAAAAAGTTACTAATGGCACAGTATTATGCACCTCTGCTCAGAAATAAGCTCCACTGTGTTGCATCAAACGAAATGAGTCGTATCCATTGGGTTGTATCCAGTGTGGTGCTAAGTTAAAGTCACTTAATGGTATACAGTACTTGTTCCGCTGGTGAATTTTTTGCCAGACATTGTTGCACAAGAAAAGCTCACAAGGAAGTTGCTAGTAACTTTGTTGCACAATAGATTGCACAAAAAGTTACTGCTTGTGCAACTGTTGCATTTGATTCCTTTTTTTTTTGCACAACATTGTAACTTACCTGTTTGCTAGTGCAAGAGAATGCTAGCAGGCAGAGAATGTTGGGTACAGCTCATTGATTTCAGTGGATCTACTCTGAGTACGATTTAGATATTAAAAGACAACGAGGCTTACTCCTAGGTAAGCAGATACAGGATTGGAGCCCAAAAGGTTATGGAATGCAAAATACAATAAGGTTAAATGCGTTCTAGTAATAAAGAATAAAGATATACTTTGAAAGGTTATTGGATTTTATTTTTTAAAAAATGGACTTCAGTAACTTGCTCAGTTTCTAGTAAGAAAGAGTTTCAGAGGAAATAATGCTAAAATAATGAAAATAAGCTTTGAACAGGTTCCATCTAAAAATTTTAAAAAATTGATTAGGAGATTTATATTCCACCATTCATGTTATCACTCCCAGGGTGGCATATAGGGATTGTGAAATAAACACCCAACACATTGAAACAAGAAAACAGCGAAATGGTGAAAAATAGAGAAGCAGTGGAAATAAAATAAGTTTTTAAAAATGTGTTATAAAAACCTGGGATAATAAAATCCTTTACCAGGCACTAAAAAGACTTGAGTCGGGGCATCAGGTGAGCCTCCATGGGGGCAAGGATTCCATAAGCAGGGTGCCAAAACTGAAAATGGCCTTGGCAGATGATATCAGCATGCTGGCAGGCTCATGTGGCTGTAGACAGCCCTGTCTATTCCATACAGCCATGTATATTATTTTTCTTCCAAGAGATCAAGATGAAAGAGACCATCTTACTCACCGCAGCATGAGACAACCCACCAGGTGGTGGGGGAGACTGTCAAGTTAACTCCGGCAGTTGCTAGCAGTAGAAGTCATTTTATAGGTTGAACCAGCTACTAAATTAGCTAGTAAGTTGGAGGAAAAATAAATAAACAAACCCAACTCTTTAAATTACCAGTATGAATGACAAGCAATCAATGCCCTCCAAACTTGTGAAAGTTCTTCCAAATTTCCACATGTCTGATCTCATCCTCTTCACTTATAACTGAATCTCTTCTAATATAATATTTCTTTAAAATTCAAGAAAGTAGATCCAAACTTGGCTGGTGTTTGCATGTGAGGCTTTGTCCAAACTCTACACATGACATTCTGAGTAACTCAGCTGTTTGAGGTCTGGGATTCTCCTGGCTGATTATTGGCTCCTTTGTGGAATAAATAAATATTATTATCATTATTATTTTAAAAAAACACCCATCATAACCCTAAATTATTTCAGCTGCCTAATAGCTATCATTTTCTGAAGGCTATTTTCCAGTTGGTTCTCCCTCACCCATCTACCCAATAGGCACTGAAATGATTGAGGTAAAACTATCTATTAGCACTGCTAATGCAGTTTGAATTTGTGAAATTCTCATTCTTAGGTTTTTTAAGAAATAAAACGGGTGGCTTATACCTGTAGTTTATAGCAGTGTTAACAGCTCGAAAGCCAGCTCTACCCAGTCCCTCCACCACTTGTTCTGCCTCATTCTCACATCGCTACTAGAATTATTTAAAAAGAATAAATAAAACACAGTGAGGGCCTGTTAGTGGGGGGGGGGCAGGTTCTTTACTTCCAGTTTCTTCAGTTTTACAAGGATTTCAAACCTACAAGGTGAGAGCTAGTTCTGTTGCTGCCTCTTGCAGGAGAAAGTGGGGCTGAGGGACACAGCTTTTGGGTTGAGTAGGAAATCACAACATGTATTTTCCTCTATCTGTTAGTCTCGACCCTGTTCTCAATTGACTGGAGGCATGCAACGTTATCTAACACTTATTTCATCATCCTCTTCGCTCAAAATGTTATTCATCATCAGTAACCTGTGAAGCATGATTCCAGAAGCTCAAGAATAGGGAAGGGGAGTCCGTCAGGTCAGGGACTGAAAGCAGCCATCCAGGCCTCTCTGCTTGGCCTCTTCTGCCTTGCTTCGACAACCTCGGCCCTCCAGATGTTTTGAGACCACAATTCCCATCATCCCTGACCACTGGTCCTTCTGGCTAGGGATCATGGGAGTTGTAGGCCAAAAACATCTGGAGGGCCGAGGTTGAGGAAGCCTGCTCTAGACTACTCTCTCTCTCCCCCCCCCCCAGGCCACATTGCCCACTGCCTCTTCTCCACACCCTCCTCAGGTGTCCCCAAACTGTGATCATGCCTATTGCTTGGTTGGATGAAAGATGGAGAAAGCAGGAGCTTTTTTCAGTGAAAACTCCTGGCACAGAACTTCCAACCCAGAATGAGAATGTGGGAACGGGGAGTGCTAAAGTCCTCTACCGCGCTGTACCAAGGTTCCAGTTGGGTGCAACCCCAGCCAACCACTGGCAACTTGTGGAAGAAAAAGGCCTGTGTTCAAGGACAAATGATAGGATTTGTGTCACAAGTAGTTTGGCTCTAAATGCTGTGATAGGCTCTCATGTTCATCTCTGTAACCTTTGCAGATGATGATGATTTAGGTTGCCCCAGCCACTCTGGGTGGCTCCCAACACATATAAAAACAATAAAACATTTTTAAAAACCTTCCCTTGCACAGAACCTATGACACACATATTGTGGGAGCCTTTTTTGTGGAACATGGTTCAGCTGTACCATATGGTCCATGGTAAATCTGGCAATTAAAGTTTCTTTGGTGCCCCCCTTACCTTGATGCTGTAAGCGTGTGCTTATTTTGCTTAATGGTTAATCCAGCCCCGGGTAAGCATATATAAGGTTGCAGCCTAAATATAAATCCTCAAATGAATATAGTGTAAATAAACCAGACTATTTTAGGAGCAATGTAGAGCATCATGCTTTTAATATAGTTGAAGAAAATGAATAGCATGCTGTACATCTGCAGTAGTAATAAAATACATTATGATGTATTATTTTCATAGTTTAGTCTCTATATGGACTGCTTTCAGATCACAGAACTCATAAAATGTTTTGATAGTGAAGAATGTGATTCAGGGAAGTTCATGAATAGCTTTGGATGCATCTGAAATGCTGCTTGTAGGGTAAAACATTTTTAATAGCACACAAATTCTAACCATCATGCTAGCATATCCATCCTAAATATTATTTCCAACTGAAATCTATAAGCAATCGAAGTAGGATATATTGTATATCATATTGAATAACAGGAATATAAAATTGCCAAAATATTTTGGAGGTGCAAAATATATATTTGTGTATCTTTTCTTGTTTCTCCTAGCAAGGGCAGTGATCGCTTTCTAGTCAAAATTGAACCTGGAGTGCATAACCTTCCATAACAACATCTTTAGTTATTAAAAGGAATGGTTATAAATTACAATTCTAAAACATCTAACTGTTTCTGAGGGACTGAAATGTCTCAGTGCCATCAAGGGACAAATTAAAGGCTGGAACTTTCCAAAACATCTTGAATTTACTCTGCAGATACTGCATTTTACGTTCCGTTTATGTTTTCTTGTCACATATCTGGTTAATGTAAGTATTTAATCTTGCAGGCCTGTGACTTTTTATTTTTTGTTAGCTCTTTTTCTTACAGTTCAAAGGGTTGGGGGGGCTTACAACAAACCGTTAGTTTACCTGGAGGCAAGAACAGAAATTGAAGTCCATTGTTTCCCCCTGTAAGCACTTGAACTCTATATGAGCATGAAAATTACTGAATAGTTTGCGAGGTTTTGACAGATTGTCATGCTTCACAAAAAGAGTGTTTGAGTCCTTCCATTAGTGGACTTTTTGTAATATGCTAGGGGGAGAAATAGCACTCCTTCAAATTCCAGCTAAATATGGTGAGCGTCTATTCTTTAAACTGCATCAGAAGAGATAATTACTTCAGCTTCCTTTTTCATGTGATACTTTCACAATGATGCCTTAAGAAAATGACTTTATATGTAACAATGAAGCCTTCACTCTGGAAGCCATCACATAACTAATAAAAATACTTAGCATTTATATAGTGTATTTCAAGAGTAGAAAGTACTTCATATACACTGTGATGTATTTAGGTACAGTGAGTTAATGGGACATTGTTTCCTACAAACTAGATTCCAGAAGGGCCATGTATCTCCTTCTGCACTTGAGCCTTGGAACTGGAGGTATTTTTGGATGAGGAGCATGGGGAGCAGGACTTCACCAGCAGATATCCACACTGCCAATGGTCCTGAGAAACCATTGGATCTGGGCATCCCTGCCTCAGGACTGGAGGTCCCCACACCAACTGCTTGGGTTCTTGTTTAGGTCTCAGACCACGGGTCACAGGAGTAGAGAAGACATTGAGCCAGGATGGAACTTCAGAGCCATTGCTCCCTGTATTTGAGGCCACACAGGAGGAGATGAAAGGGCATGGGAGCCATAGCTGTCAACTTTTCCCTTTTCTTGTGAGGAATCCTATTCAGAATAAGGGAATTTCCCTTTAAAAAAGGGAAAAGTTGACAGCTATGATGGGAGCGCCTGCCTGGATCTGGGCCTAGCTGAAAATCAGAAAGGGGTGGAGCCTCCAGTTCCTGTATGAGCTCAAGATTGGACATAGTTCCTAACAATGACTACCACAGTGTTTTCCCCTAATCTAAAGGATGAAAGTGGGGAGAGAATCTGGTGTCTAGCAGTGTAATAGGTGTGTGCTGTGGTTTTATTGCTGTAGATCATGGCATTAATAATAAGACTGACATAACTCCAAGCAGTGGGGAACAGCAGGGAGGGTTGACAGCTATGCTATGACCCTCCATGATGAACTTCAGAGACCCTGGAAAAAGCCTGAATCCAGTATCCTCCTGAAAGGCATTCAGGCATGTGTTGAGTTCTCCCACCTCTGACCTAAATATTAACATATGCACATTTAGTTGCAAAGTACAGGACACCCCACTCCAGCGGGATCCATCTACACAATGGTAAGGTGCTTATAGCAGACAGAGATGGCAAGGTTCCAATAATGACTCACCATCAAAGTCTTTCACCCTTTTGTTAAGCAAGCAGGATGGCCGGTTTTCAGCCCTTTTCTCACTAGGATGGGCAAGGTGCGAAATGGGCAGGAACTCTGGGGGAAAGACGGGACTTGCTCATCTCAAAGTCCCTCTCTTCCCTACTAGGAGGCATTAGCTGAGGATATTATTTAAACTCCAGATTTTCCAGTAGTTAGTGGTTCTTCTAGCTTCAACAGGACAACACTTATCCAGTGCCCCCCAGGACTCAGCACACTTCTGCTTCACATTAAGGCAGGCATACTTTAATTCCATCTTCTCCACTTCTAGTGTGGGTTTATGGCAAAATTGTCATGTCCATGTTTCCATAAGCCACTTAAAATAGGGAATCTATTGTATGGTATGGTATGGTATGGTATGGTATGGTATGTATGGTATGTATGAATGATGAAGGCTGGAACAGGGATTCAGGGGAGCAGTAGGCAAAAAGACTGGTAAGAAAGTAGGCTGGTGGAAAGACCAGAGGGTAAACTAAGTGCAGTAGCCAAAGCAGTCAAAGCAGCATAGCTGGGAGAGCACTAGATAGAAGTTCTAGACATCCCTGATTCAATCCTGGTCTTTTTCAAATGCTGCCTGTAGGAAACCCTTAGCCTGCAGGTTGGGCTGTAGCTTGACACATTTTACATATGGAGAAGGGTCATAGCTCAGTTGTTGTTGTTGTTGTTGTTGTTGTTGTTGTTGTTGTTGTTGTTTTAAGAGAAGGGCCAAAGCTTAGTGCTAGATCTCTTCAGAAGGCCTATGTTCAATCCCCAGTATCCTCATGTAGGTCGAAGCCCTGTCAGTCTATGTAAAGCAGCCTCACTCAACCTGATACCCTTCAGATGTTTCAGACTACAACTCCCATCATTCCTAACCACTGGCCATGCTGGTAGTCATAGTCCAAAACACCTGGAGGGCAACTCCCAGCAGGGATGTTGTGGTCCAAAACATCTGTAAAGCACCATTTGTGAAAGCCTAATGTAGACAACAATGAATTAATGAAGTAATGATCGGACTTTGTACAGTGGTACCTCTGGTTAGGTACTTAATTCGTTCCGGAGGTCCATTCTTAACCTGAAACTGTTCTTAACCTGAAGCACCACTTTAGCTAATGGGACCTCCCACTGCCGCTGCGCCGCCAGAGCACAATTTCTGTTCTTATCCTGAAGCAAAGTTCTTAACCTGAAGCGTTATTTCTGGATTAGCGAAGTTTGTAACCTGAAGCATCTGTAACCTGAAGCGTATTTAACTCAAGGTACCACTGTATTAGATAGCTTCCTATGCTCCTTAGAAACTTTTTACAAACTCACACTGATCATCCTTGTAATTCAGTACTGTTGACTATGATTAGCAGTAACTCTCCAGAGTCCTACAGAAGGGTTTTACAAAGCCCACCACTGGCAGGCATAATTTTATTTTGTAAGGTGGAATACTTCTTGGTCTTCACAGCCTCTTGGTATGTTAAACTTATTGAATTTTGGTAAAATGTATCTTGGCTTATATTTTTAAATGAGCTTTCAAGAGACTCCCCACCTCCCCTTGGAAAAAAAATCACTTGGGAGGTGACAAATTTGCAGTGTGTCATGTTGACAAACTTGAGTTATAACTTCGTCATTGTTGATCATTCGTCTTAATAAAAGTATATATATTCCCCAAACCAAATATGAGTGCAGTCAAGTTAAGATGAATGTACAGTAAGGCGAGAGACTATGATAAAATTCTTTAAAAAACAAAACAAAAAACACCTCAGAACAGATTGTACCATATAAATAAGAAAAACTGATTAGATTATGTCTGATTGTTATACCCATGACTTTAATAATAAATACTGTACAGCCCAGTATGAATCACTGGGTGTGGTATCTGCTAGTGGGTTTGAATAGGTTCATTTGGCACACCAGGGTTTTGACCCAAGTTGATCTCTCTCCCATGGCCTCATTCAATAAATAATGGAGATGCCCAAGGAATTAGGGTTAGCTTTCCTGCCTACTTTACCATGCTTTTTGTATTTGTAGGAATTCATGATAAACTGTGGCTGGTTTTTAGAGTAAGTCTGCTGGCTCACTTTGTATTTTTTTTAAACACAATTTTGGGAAGTTAGTGTGTGGATGTGGCCCAACGTGTAGGATATAGTAGGCCTTTCATAGGTTAGTGTCTCCTATATATGTTCCAATGGTGTTCAAAACATCCCATCCTTTCCTTTTCCTATCCAGTGGCCTACTAGAGCCAGTGTGGTGTAGTGGTTAAGAGCGGTAGACTTGTAATCTGGGGAACCGGGTTCGCGTCTCTGCTCCTCCACATGCAGCTGCTGGGTGACCTTGGGCCAGTCACACTTCTCTGAAGTCTCTCAGCCTCACTCACCTCACAGAGTGTTTGTTGTGGGGGAGGAAGGGAAAGGAGAATGTTAGCCGCTTTGAGACTCCTTTGGGTAGTGATAAAGTGGGATATCAAATCCAAACTCTTCTTCCTCTTCTACTGGCTCATTCGCCCAAGCTTTCTGTTTCCCAGGAACCTCACTTACTACATTTCCTGCCCTTCAGATCCCCTTGTCAGGATTGTCTTAGGTGCTGAGCCAGTGGAAATATCTTCAGCAATCTATGATTATGGTGAGCTGGGGACTAGTGGAGCCCTGCAGGTCACTGAAGGCCGGAGCCTTCTGCAATGTGAGGTTCCATAGACAGAGGCTTGAAAGGGGAACTTGAGGCCACTGGGATCCTAATTAAAATTTGGCGTAGAAATTGTAAAGACAGGAGGAACACTGGATAAACAAACCAAGCTGGCAAGGCATGTAACATTCTGAGCTAGGCTAGATCCCATAGACTTTACCCTAAAGACCAAGAACAGAAAACTCTTATAGGTTCAGTCACTCAGGGAGAGGGCTACCAAGAACAAGGATGAGAATGACCTGCAAGGCTGGCCTTATCATTAGGCAAAGCAGGTTATGAAAGGCTGGCAAGTTTTTTTATTATCAAATTTATTGTTGTATTTTTACCCCCAGGAAGTGGGGAACTTTGTGGGATTTTCTTCCTCAGCTTCTGAAATAATTTAGCTGGCCTTGGGTACTATGGGGGCGGCCATCTGCTGCTCTACCTCAGGCACCAAAATGCCTTGGACCAGTCCTAATGATTACTTGGAGAACATGCTGGTGTGTGTACTATTAGGACCCAAGTTTCCTGCTGCAACCAATGAATACTAAGGCATGTGGTGTGCAGATGGAATTATTATGTGCTGGAGAGTTCTAACTTTAAGTCATGCATGCTTATGGGCAGTGCTTTTCTTCTTGGGGGACGCATACCCCTAAACATTTTGTGAATCTAACTTTGGCCTCATTGAGGGGCAGTACTTCAATATGAGTAGGAAAATGAGAGTACCTCTTAACTTTTTTTTTTTTTAAGAAAAAAAGCACTGCTTACGGGTGATAATGTGGCTTACTAATAGCGGCAGTGCCTCAGCAAGCACGGAGTTTCCTTAACCGGGCCTGTAAATATGTCAAGCTGCTTGGTGCCTGGTCTGTTTTGACTTGATTAGTTAGAGGTCAGGAAGAATAGAAATATATCTTCATTTTCTGGAGGGCTCTTGCTGGTATGAATAACTATTAAGAGTTTCACATTGAACATTCAGGGTCAAACTACAACATTGCCCTTGGTGGTCTTGAGCCTTTGCATGATGTACCAATTGCAGGTAGCATGGGGATTCTCTTGGGCCAAGGTGTTAGGGGGCATGCTTAAAATGACATTGAGGCCGAGCCTCTCAGTAACACTCTGCAGATGTGTTTGTGCTTCATCTTTGTTCTTCCATGGCAATAGCAGGTGAGATCTGTGCTTGGCTACAGACAGGTATATAAATAAATGTGCTTAGAATTTGAGGCACTCCAGTAAAGCTATTATTAATACTGAAACACAAAAGACCTTCATTACTCCTATATTGCAAAAGGAAAGAAATACCTGGATTGTGGGCAGAAAAGAAAGAGAATAAAATTACCTGCAACTAGACACTTTTTTTGTAATTAAAATGTCCATCAACATTTAAACCAGAACGTTAGATGGTGACAGGACTGCAAGGCTTATCAAAAGTTACTGCCTTGGATTAATAAAACACGTCTAGATCTGTATCTGTATCTCAATTATTATTTCCTTTACAGAAGACTAATGCCTTCTTTTTCAGGATTAACAGAAAAAGAAGCAACATCACACCTTGCCCCCAAAAGATCTGTATTATCTAGTTTGAATAAGAGATGAAATACATCAAGCCCTTTAAATTATTGCTTAACAAAGAACAGTGACAGTCCTTGTGAAAGAAATAGAAGATTTCAATTTGATTATGTTTTAAGAAACATTGCTATCATTTTATCCTGCAAGCTGTTTTCATAAGGCCCAGGTGGGGGGGTGTGTGTCTTTGAAAGTTGGACTTGGATCTCAGCAGAAAGTTATATGGGTGTTTTTCTCTCTCCCAAAGACTCTGAGTTTTATTCTGCTTTGCTTGTTTGTTATTGACAGGGGCAAGAAGGCTGGACATGATGTAGACTTTTTGATCACAGTTCCAGGATCAAGTCAGGAGGATGAATTGTTACACCTAGTGATTGACTTTTGGAAAAAGCAGGTAGGACAAATTGTCGTAAGACCACTGTGTTCAGCACTCTCAGCTTGATGAATGTACGTAGATGCTGAATACTTTATCTGCTCTGATCAACACCCCAGAAGTTATTTTTCAATCACACTTATTGGCTTGTGCTAATTTGTGAGGGCTGCTAAATAGAAAAGGGTGCTAATTTCATTCTGCTCATCTTGCTGTTTCTTGACCAGAGATACTTAATTGCTCATTTGCTTGTCAGAATGACCAGCAGAATCTCTGGGTTGATACATGACTATATTCTTTCTCTGAATTTTATTTTCTAAGTAAAATCCAGTCGTACAACACTATACTTCTGACTCAGATTGCGGTGACGTCACTAAAATGCCTCAGGTCACTGAATGGTGAGCAGTGATATGGCTTATAAGCCTTATGGTCTGTATCAGCTACGTGTATTTTTATTAAAAGAAAAAGGATGAGTTATTGAAAATAAAAGGCAATGTAGGAATTGAGCAATGGTGGCATCAGAGGGAGGTGGGATAAACACAGGGGATGGTCTGAAATGTCACATGATGCAGCAAAACAAAGGCAAATTTGGCTGAAGACAAATCAGAGTTTGGTCAGTGTCTGGATTATGATTTACAGTGGTGCCTCGCAAGACGAAATTAATTCGTTCTGCGAGTCATTTCGTATTGCGAAAAATTCGTCTTGCGAAGCACGACCATAGGAATGCATAGGAATGCATAGGAATTTAATTCCCATAGGAATGCATTGAAATTTTCGTCTTGCGAAGCACGACCATAGAAAAATTTGTCTTGCGAGTCACCCTTTCGTCAGCGAATGCCTTTCGTCTAGCGAGTTTTTCATTGTGCGAGGCATTCGTCTTGCGAGGTACCACTGTACTATGAGTTTCATAATACCAAGAATTCAATATAAGTGCACCTTAATGCAATAAAAAGAAAACAAACAGTCATTGTTAGACAATAATATGAAATAGCATACTTCTAAATTGTCCAGATTTTGTTTATTATTATTTTTTAAATGCCTTTTAAATGTGTTTCTTGGGAAGGGGAAGTTATTGGGTTTTTTGTTTTATTATGTATTTTGTGTTCTCATTTTGTATTTTTGTGAGCTGCCCTGTGATCTTCAGATGAAGTGTGGTATATACAAATTCAATAAATAATAAATAATAATAAATGATGTAACTTAAGGTTACCAGACACCTCCGTTTCCTGGGCACAGTCCCCAGATTTACAAATCAGTCCCCATACAAAATCCATTGAAGTTGAAAAGTGTCCCCGGATTCATTGAAAAAGAGCTGGTAACCTTATTGTAACTATCAGATACTAGGAGAAAGTTTTGTTTTTATTTGCCGTGGAGGCAGCTGCAGCTGGGGAGGGAGGACATAATTAAACCTCCCCTCCCTGTGTGAGCCTTATCCAGATTTGCCCTTTTGCACTTATGTTTGAGTATAAGAGAAAAAGCACATGCATAGCTGCAGGCTTGTAGTTTGACCCATAGTCACCATTTTAAAGGCATGTCACTTTTGGAGAATGGCTAAAGGAAATTTCTCAAGGACAGTAGCTTCAGAAATTTTTTTATTTTCTTCTTGCCTTTTGTAACACTGCATTTCTCAGTAGAGCACTCATAAATTTTACTCCTGTGTTTCTTGGATGGCTTACCGAGATGAGACTCCTTTTCTGCTAGCTATTCTGCTTCTCCATGCCAGATTATAGGGCCAGTCCTTTATAGACCTCATTTTAAACTGACTGTAATTTTCAAAGCAGAGACACATGGATGCCAACAACCACTGTAGAAAGAGTGTGCTTTCAGCACTTACAGCACAGACTTAAAGGTAAAGGGACCCCTGACCATTAGGTCCAGTCTTGTCCGACTCTGGGGTTGCGGCACTCATCTCGCGTTACTGGCCGAGGGAGCCGGTTTACAGCTTCCGGGTCATGTGGCCAGCATGACAAAGCCACTTCTGGCGAACCAGAGCAGCACACGGAAACACCGTTTACCTTCCCGCCGGAGTGGTACCTATTTATCTACTTGTACTTTTTACGTGCTTTCGAACTGCTAGGTGGGCAGGATCTGGGACTGAGCAATGGGAGCTCACCCCATTGCAAGGATTTGAAACGCCAACCTTCTGATCAGCAATCCCTAGGCTCAGTGGTTTAACCCACGTCCCTTAGAGATGCATGAATGAAGATTTGAGTTGAGGATGAAATGTCCAAGCCAAGGACAGTAAGGCAGAATATGTGATAACATAGTGATCTGTCAATTGGGAAAGTTGAAATCAATTACGGTACTCTCCTGGGAATTACCATGGTTTGTAAAGCATGAACCTGCTGCCTCGCTAATGATTCTTTCAGCTGATTGCAACCCTGTTTCAGTCCTCTTAAGTCCTTTCCCTACCATCAGGGCTGAAGGAATGGGCTGTCAACAAATATCAAAATGCAAAAAAAAGACAAAAAGACCTATACTCTCCCTGCCTTTTCTGAAAAGCATCTTTGATTGCTATGCAAATGGAAAGCATGCTTTTATAGTTGTGACAGCAAGCCTGTCTCTGTATTCACTCCTTTCCTGCTTTCGTGCAACAACTTCAAAGCCCAAAATGCATCAAAAAGAAAGCCACTAAGGTCACAGTGCTGACTTTCTTTCAGCTGTTTTCTTGAGAAAGAATTCTGCAGCATTTAACTTGTAAACAATGAATAAACCTACCCCTCCCATCAGTTCAGTAGTTTGGAAGCATTGCTTTTCCTCAGCTGAAAGTTTAACGTTGTCAAATCCTCTTAAAGGCAGTTGAAAACAAATGGGGTAAGTCAGGCCCATGATGCTTTTTGATGTGGCATCATTGGGGATAAGCGAGTCTAGGAACAGAGGCTAAAAAGGGGCCTCTCAACTTAAAAGGGTAACAATACAACAGAAAAGCTGCATTGCAATTGATGGATTATCTTTTACAATAATGCTTTTATAAACATGCCACATGGGCCTTATAAAATGACTTTGCTGTGGGTTGCCATCTGGAATGCTATAGACCAGTCATTAGTATATATTGATGCACTTTAAAGCAAATGTTCTTCCACCCAATGATCTGGGAGTTGCCAGGAACGAAGACGGTTGGGTGGCGTCTTGTACGCCTCCTTCCGGAAACTCCTGCAGCCAAGCTGGTGCCAAACGTATTGCTCTGCTTTCCTTTGGACCACATCAGAGAAGCCGAGAGTTGGAGTCTTGTCATATGCACAGCCCAGGACCTCCATAATACTGCCCACAGGCTTGCACCCCGGAGAGGTCACTTCAGTGCCGGTAACACAGGAGAAACAATGTGGGAGGCAGCAGTTACGAAGTACCGGTCTCTGCAGCCACAGCAGGTGCTGTGATTCTCCAATGGTTTGACTTCACCTCTGGAGGCACACTCCATTGTCTCTCCAGACAGACGGATGCCAACAACAAAAGCAAATTTTGAGAGAGCCTTCATATTTGGTGTTATATTTCAGTGCATAGCTTGGGATAATAACATAGAGGCCTCTAGGAGTTGGTGTCACAATCAGAATACCCTTCTATAGGAGGCCTGGAGTGGGAGAATTATATGTCTTTAGTAAAGGGTGGTAGAGAAATGAGAGAGAAAAGATGGTGGCCCTGTCCAATCTTAGCCCCTACCCTGCCCATAGTCATCATGGCCCTCTGATAGGGTACCCTTGAAGGAATACACCCCTCAAGAGCAAAAATGTTGCCTCTCCGCTCCCACTGTCTAGCCACGCTCTCTCTTGTCCTGCTTTTATGATCTGTACTACCAGGCTCCGTCGCTCGAAGGAGACATTGATCTGCCTCTCCCCCACTGCACGCTACGTTTAATGTGCTTCCTTGGAACGGAAATATGAAGCATAATATCCAAAGTAATCACCATTGAAAGTCAATGGTAGTCTTGCATCTGGATAATGTCTTTTGTTTTGTAAGCATAGCCCTTGGCTCCGAATCAATATCTTGAGTCCTATTGGAAATCTATAGGCTTTTAGCTATTGTCTTCAGAGTACTCTGAAAACAACTTCAATTAAATGTGTGTCCATGGAGCTCTTTGAGCTTCAAAACTGCTGTATACCCTTCTAAAATCGCTGGAGTTATTTCTATGCCACTGGTGTAATATCACCAGGGCTACCTATATTCAGGGCTGAAATAATATTTGTCACCAAGGAAAACTGAATTCATTTATGCACTTCGGGTAAATTTGTATAATTTCTCTTATTTTAGATAGTCAGCAATGGTATATTTTGTGTTTTACCTGCCTTGTTTTTTATGTTTCTCATATTGTATTTTCTTATTATTTTATCGTAGTAGCAGCAGCATTGATTTAGGCTACCTTGATATCCATTTTGTGGAAAGGCAGGATACAAATATACATGGGTTCTTGGAATTTTATCCTATAATTGTTTAACTATTGTGATTAAAAAGAAATGCCTGGATTAGCATGGTTTTATCCTTAAGTTTTTTCATCTGTGTGTAAATTGCCCTTTCTTAAATTAGGACAGGTTTTTAATTGCAAACCTCCTTGGGTTGAATGGGTGGGAGGAGAAAAGTCTTCATACCTAACTGAATGGGTGGTCTGAAAATCCAGTGATGCTAAAAACTCTTTTTCAGTCATCTTAATATTTTTTTTTTCTACAGCACAATCAATTTTGGATAAAGCTGTAACTTGGTCACTGAAAACAAACTCTTAAATGATAGTTTGGGATTTGCACATTAGATGGACCCTAAAATTATGCAGTTTGTAATTTTTTCCAGCCTAATAATTTTCTCCTGTTCTTGTTGCTAGAATAGTGGTTTCCTGCTACGTGAAACAATTAGTCTCACTCATGCCGACTGATTTAGCAGCTGTTTAAAGATGGACGCATTTGTGCTTGTCAAGCTATGCTAGAAAGAGAGTCTAGGTCAAATCCTCAGCTGGTCTGACTTGGCACAAAGTCTCTGGGAGCCAATGGAACGTTGCCATTTTACACTCGCTGAGGCCTGGCATGCTCTAAGATGTTGCGATGATGAACGATGCCTCTCTAGACTTTTTTCTTTTAGTGTAAACTCTGCTGGGTGAGGGCTTACAAAGCAGGGCCAGTAGTATATCAACTGCTAATAATTTATCATGTCTTGGATGGTTAATACGCCTGCATTTGCTGCAGCAATTGAAATGAAGAGACAAACAAAAGGCTCTGGGATGAGAAAGCCACAACTTTATTGAGTATAATTTGTAAGGCATTCAGGTCAAGATCGCCAGTACAGGGAAGAATCTAGCTTGCTCCAGCTGAACCACTAAGTTTCCAACTCAGGCTCACCACATGGGGTCTGCCTTCACAGTTTGTTCCATTTAATACACATTTCCTTTAAGAGAAAAGTGAGCATGGATTTTCTCAGGGGCGTACCTTAGGGTTGGGTAGGTTGGCCCCTGCCAAGGGTGCAGGTCCAGCGTGTGTGGGCATGCAAAAAACAATCCTCTCCGCTCTGTCTCAAACTCTGTGCCAAGGTCACCCCCCCAATACAGCTCCTTGCCAAGGGCACAAGGGACCCTAGGATCGACCCTGAAGTTCCAGCTTCACTGCTACCTTGGAGCTTGCTGGATGGCAGTGGCAGAAGGTGGATCTGAGTCCCAGATTTGTCTGTCCACTGGAGTAACAAATACTGCTCTTCATTTGCCATTTTTTGGGAGTCTGCATCAACTCCAGCCTTCTGGCTGCTTTCTGCCATTTCTTCATAGCGCCCTAATTGCAACTCTAACTTTCCCTACACTTTGAGTTCTCTCTACCCAATGCCATTTGCTAGTTTTTACATTATCTCAACTCCACCTCCCACCCTTTTGCTCAATCCAAAGGGGAGTACAGACCTGGTTAAGTTTACATTTTACAAAATTTGTTATGTTTCTGTGTCCTCAAGTATTTAGGATTCATTCTCTTCCCTTAAATTTCTGTTTCATTGGTGCTCTTGAACTTGTGAATGTTCCACCCCCTTGCATAGAGCAGCCCATATCTAAAAGAACCACATTTCTGTTAATTAAATCTGTATGTCACCTAAACTGAAGCTTCTAGGTGAGTCACAGCAAACAAAATAGGAATGCAATTTGGAATCCATAAATACGATCACATAATAACATCAGTATGCCATCTGTCCATTATACAACACTTTATGAAATGGTTTCCCCATCCCAAACCTTAAAAATAGACCACAAAACCCTAAAAACATAATACAAAACGGCTGAAACAATTTCAAGTCTTCACAAAAGCTGTAAGGTGACTTGACATATTTTGAATGGTACCCTATTAGTCTAGATAATAAGCTAACCCTGCAGTAGCTTCCATAATTTTATTGCTCAAAAAATGAGGAACCTTTTCAATGTTTAAACTAGTGCAATTGACTCAATGTTTAAACTAGTGCAATTTTGACACACAGTTGGTTCATATAAGAAAAAACTTTTCATTTTTTAATGTTAAAAAGTCTATCCAAAGGCCAGAAATACTGCCTTGTATTAACACGGAGCAGAACAATTGAACTCCATGTTAAAATGGTCTGTATGGTAACTAAAATTTAAATCTGGCATATAGTCCTTTGCAAGTGAAGGAATATTAAAATGGGGGTGGGAGTAGGGAGAGATGCTTTAAGAACTGACATAAGAGTGTGGTTTATTTCATATTCTGTAGACTACAATGCTCAGATTAGAGCATTTTAAGATTTTCACGGCTAGCTGCCTTCACAAAAGGCCCCATTTGTAACCTAGAGAAGTGCTGCTTCAGCTGTGTTATGTGAAACAAGGGTATTGTCCGGTGCCTCGTCAAATTAAGTTAATCAGAAACATTGTCTCAATGGATATATCCTAGGCCTTGATTACTGTTTAAAAGTTGCATTCTGACTTTGAGTCAGATTTCAATTGCTTGCTGAAGTCAGCATCCATGTAACTGTTGCCTAATTGCATTTTTAAAAAGAAAAGAAAAAGAAAAGCAATGATATGGTTATTTGCAGGTTTCTAGCCTTTGTGTGTTCTTACTTACTTCTACAAATTGCTAAGCCATTTAATGATAGGGAGGCAGTAAAGAATAACTTAGAGCCGTTTATTCCCGAAATGCCTTTCTCATCATATTTGCCACACAGCACCATCCGCAGATTCTGAAACCGTATCCACTTGAGTTTATATTATTAAATCAGCAAGGGAGAAAGAATGTTTCATACCTATGTTTTATTGCTAACTTATTTAATGGCCTATAATTGCCTGGATTAAGGGAGTGAAGTGCTCTCTGGAAGGGTCCAAGCCACAAAGCTGGAAGTGAAGATTCCTGTAATGAATGAATCATTTCAGGGGTTTCTCTTGGCATCTGCAAAAATGTGGTTAAAAATTAAAATCACAGTGATGGGATTTTGCCCCTGGAACAAGTGGGTAGACTCAGGTTTGCAGGATCTGCTTTGTTTTTTTTTAATGTCCAGAGTCATACCAAAGTACAGTGGTACCTTGGTTTGCAACCGTTTTGGATTACAACTATTTTGGATTACAACCACGTCAAAACTGGAAGTGCGTGTTCCTTTTTTTATTATTACAACCCATTTTTGGGGGATTACAAGCAATTTTTTTTTAGGCCACATTGGTGAAAGCATGCCTTGGGTTACAACCTGTTTTGGTTTACAACCAGACCTCTGGAACGGATTATGGTTGTAAACCAAGGTACCACTGTAGTGGGTTGGGACAGAACCAGGTGCTACTTCAGGGGATGGAGCTAATTACATACTGCAATCCATGAGCATAAGATTGGAATGATCTACATATATAAAATTATGAATCATCACCTACAGATTTGGAATCTAATTTAAAGAGGGAAGGGGTGGAGCGGGGAAGAGCCGTTTGTTGGCAGGAATATAGGAAACAGCCTTATGCCATTTGCCCATCTAGCACAGTGTTGACTCTTCCAAATCCCCTGGCAGCAGCTTTGCAGGAACACAAGCAGAAGAGAGATTGCCCATTCCCTGCTATCTGAGGCATCAGAATGAACTGCAACATGTCACAGGAAAGAGATTCAGAAAACAAAATTCAAAAGCAACAGCAACAGCAACATTGCAGCAGATGACAAAAATGGGTAGCGGGCAAGCATCAATAGTGTCAGTAGAAATGGCTCAATAAAGGTTCTCTTGAAAACCCCACATAATAAGCACAACTTGCATCCTGCTAGTAGAATAGTGGTGGCTGCCAATCGGCAGGTGATTGGCATGGGTGTATTGTTCTCTCTTTTGTAAATTCAAATGTGAGAATTAACAAAGTGGCTTTTAATAAGTTAAAGGGCTGTAAAAATAAGAAATGCATATTTTTATTTCCCCCCTCAAAAATCCTTCTTTTTCCACCACCACCTGGAAAACTCCCCCACTACCCATGGCTCCAAAATTTCCAGAAAAGTTGTGTCTCTAGGTGGTGTTTGAAGAAGGGAAAGGCCCCTTCATCTGGTGGGAACTAAATGGTGGTCTAGAGTGTTGTTCTGCTTTCTCTTCACCCATCCACTCAGAGCGAGATTGTCCTTATGGTTATGGTTGGAGGAGGAAGTGACCATCTCAGCTGGAACAATGGAAAGCTTGATGGTTAGGCAGCTCATTAGGCTGTTATGTCTTCTCTTTCTCCTCGTCTTGGGGCAAGATGACTCTTAGATAGTTGTATGGTGGTCCTAAGACTTGCTGTCCATCAAGCATTAATCCACATTGCTAGTCTTCTGATTTCAGCTATTAGTTAATTATCTGAATTGTGTGTTTTTTCTAGGGATTGGTCTTATACTATGATCTCATTGAATCTACATTTGAGAAGAAAAAGTTGCCGAGCAAAAAAGTTGATGCTTTAGATAATTTTCAGAAGTGCTTTATAATTTTAAAATTACCCAAGGGAAAAGTGGACTCTGACAACTCTGTTATATCAGTTGCTACTGCTGAGGAAGGAAAGAAGGACTGGAAAGCAATTCGTGTGGATCTCGTTGTAAGCCCCTTTGAACAATATGCATTTGCACTCTTAGGGTGGAGTGGATCTAGGGTAAGTAACTTCCTTTCCTTAATTTGAAACCTCAGCCAAAATTCTAATATTTGCAGCATAATAGGAAGATCCATATATCTGAACAATATTTCATTCCCATTGTCCACAGTGGGGGGTGATTTATTCTTAAATGTGTATCTCATTCTTCTACCAAAGAGTTGAGAGTGCTCTTTTATTTTCTGAATAGTCTGAGAAATAGTGACCTCACCATGTTTTGCCATTGAGCTTTTTAGCTTATTGGGGATTTGAACCCAGATCACCCTGGTGCAGGTTCAGTTCTCTGTCGTTTACACAGTACTGGTTCCATACGAGGTTGTGCTAGGACTAGGTGTTCAGAAATTGTTTATATTGTTAGAAAATGTAGTTGTTAAAAAATCAGTCCTAATTTTAAAATTAATCATGAATCTTTGGCACATTGGGGATTTGTGGAATTTGAAATATTTCAGCAATTATGAGCCAGCTGGGACCATTCTCTAGACATTTCTCCCCCCTGAGATTGTGGCTAACTTTCCCCAAACGTTCTCAAACAACCACGAGAACTACAAATGTACTTCTTTGAAAAGACAGCTGAGTATTGTTATCCTTTTAAAAATGGAATTTCTAGTTTCTAAGACCCCTTAATGAAAGCACCAGAACTGGAAAACCCCAATGTCTCCCTTTCCATATTGCATAGTATTCATGTTTGTGACAGAGAACCTGATATGCCCAGTTATTGCTCCTTTCAAGAAATAATGTGCCCATCAAACTCTATGGGACTTATTTCTGAACAGACATGCACTGGAATGCTATATAAGCCTGAAAACAATGCTATGTTCAGTGTGTTCCTTTGGCAGCAGCTTGAATGCCTCTAAGGCAGATAGCTGCAGCCAAGCACTTTGCAAACTTCTGTGCTCACTGGAAAAGTGCAAACACTTAAGCTTTTTAGACTCAGACAAATTGTGTGAGTCACAAGCAAATGGAGTCCGGTATGTGTTTAAATTAAACTATCTCTTCTTATAAAACTATAACAATCGGCAAGGCAGTTAGTATCAGACAAAGCTAATGTGATGTAGTATTGCATGTCAAAAAACAGTCCCTCTGGGTGAGCTTCCATTATGGAGCTCGCATGAACTGCAGGCTACATTCATTATAGAGAAGAGGGTAATGTATGATCGCAATTTCATATTTCTTAATGTTATCTGTACAGTAATGGGATCCTGACAGACTTCCTTGTAGATGGTGACTTTGCCTTCCCCATTCTTTTAATGCCAGCTCTAACGGATCAGTCTTACTCCAGTATTTCAAAGTAGCTGAAATTGATGGAGATCCGTTGAATGCATCAATTTCAAGTCAGGGAAGTGTGTTGCAACACGAGCCTTTGGAAAATCGTATGCTATGAATGCATTTTTTTCCCCTTTTACTGAAATCGGAAAACACCATTTCTTCTTAAAAGGTGTCATTTCAGCGAGTTTGAATTTGGAGATTCATTCTGGTTTATTATCATATCATTGCAACTTTTCTGTCTGTGTAGCAATTTGAACGTGACCTGCGTAGATATGCTACCCACGAAAAGAAAATGATGCTGGATAATCATGCGTTATATGATAAAACCAAGGTATGTCTCTGCCCCCCTTCAAATGGCATTGTTGAATTCATAAAGCTTCCTTTATGTTGTGTGCTGTCTGTCTTGGCTCAACCCAGTTGTATCAAACAGTGGCATCCAATTCTTTCAGTAAGAACATTAACTCCCAGAAAACTCTAATGGCTGCCAATAGACCTCTTATTGCTAGGTTAATTAAAGGTCAGTAAGCAATTACTGTGAAATATTTCACAAAAGCAGCAGTATGCAAAAAGTGCAAATAAACTATATATTTTTATTTATGTTTGCTGATGCAATGGCCACACTTCAGTGATTTTGCAGCTTAATAAACTGAGATATGAACAAGTCTCCTGCAGCCACATGCAGATGATTCACTCGTCACTTAGCCAAAGAGTGAAACAAGTCAGAAAGCTGCAGTTAACTATAGTTTCCTGCTGTACTGAAACTTGGAAATTACTGTAATTGGAAATTATGGTTAAAGATAAAGGGACCCCTGACCATTAGGTCCAGTCATGTCCGACTCTGGGGTTGCAGCGCTCATCTCGCGTTACTGGCCGAGGGAGCCAGTGTATAGTTTCTGGGTCATGTGGCCAGCATGACTAAGCCACTTCTGGCAAACCAGAGCAGCACACAGAAACACCGTTTACTTTCCCTATTTATCTACTTGCACTTTTGACGTGCTTTCGAACTGCTAGGTGGGCAGGAGCTGTGACCGAGCAACGGGAGCTCACCCCATCGCGGGGATTCAATTTGGCTTCCAAATAAACCAGGATATGAAGCTATGGTTTAAATTTGGCTGGATATTCTGGCTTGTTTGGAAGCCATTAGGCATTGTTCCCAGTTTTGGATGCAATGGGAAACCATAGGTAACTGCAGTTTTCTGACTTGTTTCACTGCTTCTGAAAAGGGAGGGGCAACGCAGCTATGTGTGGGTACACAAAAATCCTTCATATCTTGGCTTATTAAGTTGAAATCTGATCATCCAAATGAAACCAGTGACTGATAGCTCTCTTTCTTTCAAAAGTTGGACACGTTTCTGTTTTGCGGCCAACTTCTAAAGCATCTGTTTGATTTCATGTTGGGGAGTGAAGCTCCCCATCAGGAAGTAATCATAGTTTGGAAAGTGATTGCTTTGCCCATCATGGATAAATTTCACTTAGCCAACCTATGGAAACATTTTCATCTGATTTAGCTAAATGGATTTGAAAACCAAAGCCTTGCCTTTCAAACATGTAGTTAGATAATAATAGCTTCTGAATAGAAGCTGGAGCTTGAGAGAAAAAAAGGCCCCCCATTCTCATTTTTCTAGTTTCTTTAATCCTCAAGGGAATATATTATATGAGCTTACATTGTTCTTGCAAACAGAGACTTAAGTAATTATACAAACCTCACACAAAGAAGGGAGACGTACTCTCATAAAAATAGAGCAAAGCCTAGAGAATATTCTGTAAAGGCCAATAGTGCAGTTTGGCTGTTGAAACACAGCTAGTCTGAGAACCAGAGGTAACCTGCTCTGAGGAAGAATGGAGCATAACAGAACTTTCCTTTATAACCAGACCTTTGGCGTTTAACTATCTATGGCCATTTAGAAGTTGGCAGGATGTTTTTAAAATGTATTTCTTTTTCCTCTTGGTTTTGATGTATCTATGTGAGGTTTTTTGGTCTGGTTGGTTGGTTGTAAATTGCTTTGGTTTTCCCTGGGCAAGCTAAAGTGACTAACAAATTCAATGAATAATAATGATAGCGACGGTGTTTTCTATAAAGATTCTATAAATGTTTACTTCAGAAGTCAGTCTCTCATGATATTTACTCACAGGAAAGTGCGCATAGGGTTGCAGCCTTTCCCTAATATTAATGAAAATAGGCCACATCTCACTTACAACTTGAAAGAAGCTTGTAAGAGGTACAGTGATACCTTGGTTTTCAAATGTCATCCGTTCTGGAAGACTGTTCGAGTTCTGAAACGTTTGAAAACTGAAAACTCAGTAGCCAGCAGCTAGGTCACAGGATCTTGCATTCAGCAGAAGCTGCGTGGCATGTTCGACTTCTGAGGCGTGTTCGAAAACCGAAGCATTTATTTGCGGGTTCATCAACGGAGACGTTCAAAAACCAAGGTACCACTGTAGGCCTACTTATTCGAGTTGCTCACAGCTTTAGAAGACAAGATGTGTTATACATCACAATCTAACCTAGTATCCTTTCAGGGCTCATTTTACTGATGAATCAGAGCAAATGACAACCTGTGGAGAATCCTATTGCCATTTGCTCCAAATTTAGTGGTAAAACACAAGAAAAGCGCCAGGACAAAGGAAAACAAAAACCCACTCTTCAGACATGGAGCTTTAAAGCTTTCACCAGTGCCTAGAAATGTGGCACTAAAGGAAGTCTGGATGAGCCCTCTATAATATTGACCAGGTAGATTTTTCTGGGTTCATGGGTATGAAGGACAAGTAATAGCTGACTAAACTGGATGTCTAGCAGTGAGACATTTAGGGAGAGCACTGTTCTTATGTCTTCACTTAGAGATTATACCCTCCATGTACTGCCTCCAGATAAACGTTTACTTCCATTCACAGTACAAAATTGTATACTCTAATTCCTTCTCTCTGTGAAGGGAGGTTGTTTGATCCACTGCTGCTGCTGTCCAGTGTAACATTTGTTTGTGCCAGATTAGTTTCATAACTTTGGGGGGAAGCATATACTTTGACGTGGGTGGCGCGGTGGGTTAAACCACAGAGCCTAGGGCTTGCCGATCAGAAGGTCGGCGGTTCAAATTCCTGCCACGGGGTGAGCTCCCGTTGCTCGGTCCCTGCTCCTGCCAACCCAGCAACTCGAAAGCACAAAGTGCAAGTAGATAAATAGGCAGTGCTCCGGCAGGAAGGTAAACAGCGTTTCCGTGCACTGCTCTGGTTCACCAGAAGCGGCTTAGTCATGCTGGCCACATGACCCAGAAGCTGTACGCCGGCTCCCTCAGCCAGTAAAGTGAGATGAGCACCGCAACCTGAGTCGTCTGCGAATGGACCTAATGCCTAATGGTCAGGGGTCCCTTTACCTTTACCTTTACCTTTATATATTTTGAGCACTGTAGGACCCAATGTTCTCTCCCCCACCCATTAAAAGAATCATAGGTAGAAGAACTAGGACCTTGGGGAGCTGCTGGCTTCTTCTGTGTAAGTAAGACAGATTCATATATGCCATCTGAAACTGGTCCTCTGGCTCATAATGTATGAATATGGCCCGTAACCTTCCAAAAGGCTCTTTGGGTTCCAGGCAGTGCTTATGTAGCTTATCTACTAAAAATAAATAAATAAAAGCCCTGCATTTTTTAAAGGCAGTTGTCTTTCCGTAGGAACATAGAACATTTTGTTTCCTACTTGCTTTTATTACAAAGAAACTCTAGAAGTGGATTTGCTTGCCAAGTTAAAGAGGGGGTTTTAATGGTTCTTTGCAAAACTGGATGCTCTAGTCTAGAGTTTGGCAGATGCTCAGCTAAAATTATTTGGTGATAACAGAGAGGCAGTCAGTCTTGAGAGAACATCTTGATGAATTAAACATGGTACAGCTGCAGTGTTTGCTTTAGATGTCTGCAGTAATGACTGGATTAGCCATAAAGTAAACATAAAGATTCCAAATTTATAATATTGATTTCCAATGTGATTGGTGTTGTTCACATAGTCATTACTACAATTAAACACTGAGTCATTGTAAACAGATGCACATTCTTTCACTTACTAAGTGCTTCTCCAGCTTTTATCTCTCTGGGCAGAAGAGCAATTTTGCATTCAACTCTGGGAATTTGTTTTTCTCTGCACCTGGCCTGCTTTAGAAATCAAGTGCTCAGATAATCTCAGCTCTTCCTCAAAAAAAAAAAAAAAGGGGGGGGGGGGAGAATAGCCATGCATTGTTTTGCATATTAAAGCTTTCTGCACAGCAATCCAGTTGGTAACTTTAATTGCAAGAGATTCATAATTGATAGGTCACTTTTACATGGGCAATGTACAAATCCACTTAAATCTGAAACTAATTAAATTACTTTGCACACAGAATTCTTAGCTGTGGTGTTTTTGCTTAGGATAAAAACATAGAAATCCCATGTTCAGCACAAAAGGTTGTGGTAGAAGCCACCTGTGAAACTGTGAAAATGTTAACAACACAAATCTAACAGTTGACAACCTGTTAGCTGACAAATCCACCAATGTGGTGGGCAGTATAACTTCCTATAAGAGCCTCTGCTTCTGTTGTGTCTACTTGCCACGTTTCCACTCCAGCCAAGTGATTCTTTAACGCCAGTAAAACCAAATCATTTCACTTGGGGCTTGCAACAGGCTTTCACATGTCACAGTGAGCCTTCATTCCTTTTACAAGTCAGCCAGCTATGACTGCCATTGGCTCAGATATTGTGGTGTTTGTGATATCATTGAACCATGGGGACACACAACTGACTGTATTGGGGCAATGGATTGTGCATTCTGAGGTCCATGAGCAACTTTTGTATAATTAAAGCTTGCTGCTGAGTGTTGATACCAAGGGGATTCTGATAAAGATTGGTTTAAAGAGCCTCAGAGCCTTTTGCTGTAAAGGGACAGACTTCTCTAAGCTGCTTATAAAGTAGAATAGCTAACTAAAACACTGCTTCAGAGTTATAGAAAAACAGTAGCTCTCATCTGAATACTGTATCTTAAAATGTTTTACATATGCTTTCCTTTATCTACATGCTATGAAGCTCTGAGGTGCTAATACTCTTGTCACAGTTGGCATTTTGGGGTAATTTATCTGAAATGAAAGTACATCTGAAAAATGGTTAGATAATTTCATCATGATCATGGGCACAATCCAGTGCAGTATTTTGCACCCTTATACACCACTGAGTTCAACAGAATTTATAATTTATATAAATGTCCACAGTTGGTATCCCATGAGTATGTATGTGTCCTATACCACAGACATGTTGCCATTGGTTTGGAGAGAAAGACAGCAGCCGTCTTTATCTTTGGTCCCTGTTTTATCAATTTGTTTACTTGTTTATTGATTTGTACATGACCCTTGAATCTACTAGGGTGAAAAGCAGTGTATAAATATTTTGAATAAACACATCTTAAACTTTTCATTCCTTCTCATAGAACAGCCTTCTATGTGGGCATCTACTGATCCTACACTAGGGCTTCACCTTTAAGAAATAGCTAAAAACATGCCCATCAGATGTTTGGTGAAGAAGCAGGAGCTGAAGCCATGTGCTTTCCCTTCCAAACAGTCAACCATTGGAATTCCAGCTTTCTTTGAACAATTGAACATGCACAACCCTGGCTTATTGGCCTAGAAAGAGGCAGTCTGATATCTGTTTACATGCACAATTGTGTATTGGTCTGGGATCACTGTGTGCAAGCCTGATTGTGCATGCACTTGGAGCCTAGCTAGACTGGGCCGCGGATTTTACACACAACTTGTACCGAACTTAGGAAAAGGTGACTCTCATCAGATATATCAGTTTACATGGGATTTGGGGCACAATTCTTCCCTGCATAAACTCACATACAGAAGGATTCCTGTATGCTTATTTCTTCTCCCTCCAACTTTGCACACGCACAGGCAGCTGACCAGAATGAGTTGCCTGGGGGAATGAGATGCCTGTGCATACTCCCCATATTCCCACCCAGACCCGTCTTTCCCATAGGGCTTAGTGGTGCATCGTGCCAGGGCGCTGGCCTCTCAGGGGCGCCCCAGCAAGGGGAGGCTCCCCTTTCCCTGCATGCCCGCCAGCTGCACCCAGCCAACCGTAAGGCTGGCTGGTGTGTAGCTTCCCTCCCAAGCCTCCTTGGGAGGAGAGCGATCCTTGGGAGGAGAGCTTGGGAGGCTTAGGATGGAAGCTACGCCCCGCCAACCACATGGCAGGTGGGCACGCAGCTCCCCTCCTAAGCCTCCCAAGCCTCTGCGGGGATTGCTCTCCTCCTGAGGAGGCTTGGGAGGGCCACAACTTCATTCCCAAGCCTCTGTGGGGATCGCTCTCCTGCAGCGGCATGGGGGAGAGTTGCGTCCCCCCAATGGCTAGCAGTGTGCAGCTACGGCCACCCCAACACTATCCGTGGTAATTTGGGGCCGCTGGGTGGATATTTGCACCCCGGCGCCGCATCTGCTAAAGACGGCCCTGTTCCCATTCAGTCACCCACCTCTTCTAAACCAAGTTTCTCATAACCATCTGCTGCACTATATGTGCTGTGAGGGAGGAGCATGGAGCTCTGTTGCATTCCGTGGGAATTCCTCTGCAGACACCACATCATCCCATAGGGAAATACTATGCCCACATGATTATATAACAATATAATATAAATATGGTGAGCATATAATCATTCCAAAGGAACAGGGGAATAAACCTGATTGCTTGCAATATTTTTTGCCAAGCAATTTGTAAATAAATCAGTTTTATCTAATAAACACATTAGATAGGATAGATTTCATGGGATGGATATCACAAAAAACCATTTATAGAGACATATAGGGCTTCATTAATTTATGATTCTAAAACTTGTCCAATGATCAAATGAAACTAGGGTACATAATTCTGGTTCATATTTGCTTCAAAGTGTATTCATGCTTAGACTGCTTAGAATAAATTCCACTGCATATTTTAATACTGTTCCTCATGATTTTTCTCAAGGGCTTCGAGTCAGTGGCTTATGTTCGGAAAACTCCTTGTTCAATCAGAGTTTGTTATAATGTCATTTCAAAGAGTGATGGTTTTCCATCTAATTTATTTGTCGTTATATTTGTAGCTGGATTAAGGATAGATTAGATCTTTAAAGCATGCACTGTAATGCGAATATTTCTACAACAAAATGTCAGTCAGTTAAATGTGGAATTTACATTCATTGTATAATATAAGGCCTAAGGCATGTTAAATTGTTTACCCCTGGAGTCTGTTTTATCAAAGTGAACATACATAAATATATCATGTACAATACAGTGTAAAATCACCTCTTCTCTTCTTCCGCCCAACACAAATTTCATGCCGTTATCTCATTTGCCCTTTCAGACTTGACCCAGTTTGCACATAACAATAAGCTAAATTTTAGCAAGTGTGCTGCTGCATGGTGAGAATATCTTTGCCATTTTGCTCTTCCTCTGGTCCTGGCGCTGCTGCACTATGGTTTGAGCATTACATCAGACCTTGGATTTGTAGTTTGTCTTCCTCCAAACAAACCACAAGCTGTAACCAAGGCTTGTTCTTGACTCACCAAAGTGGCTGTGATTTTCTCACTGCACACCAGCACACTTGCTTGTTCACACTAAGCCACAGTTCATGCTAAGAAGACTCGACCCCCCCCCCAACCCATTAATCAGTTTGAAGATCAGGAACTTAGTCCCAAATCTGTCACATCATCCACTTGGCAAATTAGTTTCAATAATTGTATACAGTTTTTGTGCACACCAGCAGCCGGCATAACTTCTGGGCAAATAGCTATGAAATAGACGAAGGTATGCATGCTTTAGGACAAGCTTCCTCAACCTCAGCCCTCCAGATGTTTTGAGACTACAATTCCCATCATCCCTGACCACTGGTCCTGCTAGCTAGGGATCATGGGAGTTGTAGGCCAAAAACATCTGGAGGGCCGCAGGTTGGGGATGCCTGCTTTAGGATGTCTTCTGAACAGGAATCTTTTACTTTCTTCATTAGTAAGTTATTCATACTGATGTCATTTAATAAATAGGTATCAGTTAAGATAAATTTGATAAAAAGAGATATTGCAACCTGATTTCTGACACAATTTTCACGTAGTTCTCAGTCAGTTACAGATTGCCAATGGAAACCTTTAAAATACCTGTTTTTTTAAAGGGGCTTGCTTTAAAAGGGGCTTGCTTTAAAAGGCGTAAAATAAATGATTCAAGACAAAGCTAGCTTTTCAGCTAGAATGTATAAAGCAAGCAAGTGGGAGAAGAGAAGAGGCAAGTTCCATAATAAGTGGTAATCAAATGGGTAGTCCTGAGCAGCAGCCAGACCAATATACCGGTATATGATGTGGGGATCCAATCAAATTATGCTCCCACTCAGTTTTATAGAGTAGATCCATCTTACTGGATGTTACAGCTGTTTAATCTGTGTTGTATCCTCTGCAATTGAATAAAATGGGTAGTAATTGGGGAATTCTGTAGTTCTGCCCAATATTTCAATTGAAGACTCATTATTGATGTTAATATTTGTGCAGTGAAATATCTGAGAAGAACATTTTCAGCTTGTTGGCTTGTGCTGTTGGGCCAACATACCTTTGAGCTCATGCCTAATTTTTCATTCATGATAATTGCCTTGTCTAGTGAATTCTCCCTTCCCCAACCCAGTGTGTCTCTGCCTCCTCAGTAGGATCTTCCTTTCTGTGGTTTTATTTAGGATTATTCAATCCTGAGTGCTCTAGGAAGATGCTGCCAAGTGCTGCAGACTCATGGGACTGGGGGATGTGTAATTGAAATCGATAGGAACAAGAAAATAATCACTTAGAAGTGCTGTTTTGGGATTTGTAGAAACGTGAATGTCAATAAGATGAGCATCCAGTTATTTGTGCTGTAGTGTTTGTTTTGTTGACATTTGATCACTTAGTCTATTCAAACTCATTTCTGATTTACTCATCTTTTGGGGGAGTCAAAAGTGTATGAACCAAGCACATCCCATTTGATTAATTACTAATTTTCTTTGCACAACAATAAAAGACTGCATGTAACTCCAGAAATATCTCAATGTTAAAATTGGGGAAAACCTTCAAGAGTGTTGGGTGTTGGGGAGATCCTCTTGCCTTTGCTGTTAATTTAATCTGCCCAAGGCTTCCCTATCTTGCATGCTATAATGTGGAACTGAATCTCCCTTTACAGCAGAGTGGATAAACAAAGGGGATGATTGATAATTGGTTATGCCTCCTCCTCCTCCTCCTCCTCCTCCTTACCCTTGTGATGGAAATGACATTGGTTAGGATCACAAATGCAGGGGAGACCCCAGTTAGCAGTGGAAACAGTTTTGTGGCACAGTGCCATGTTGTCTTGCCAAATGCCAACTCCAGATATAGAGAAGCCAGTAGGAGAACACTTCAATCTCCCAGGACATTCAATACAAGATCTCAAAGAAGCTGTCTTATTACAAGCTGTCTTATTACAGAAACAGACTTGAAAGAGAAGTTGCTGAATTACAATTATCACCAAACTAAAAACTAAGGAGAAATCTGGTCTTAATAGAGATATTGGATTTCTGTCTCATTGCATATGCTAATCATCTGCATACTATCCCTTGCCTTTTCCTGTAGGACTAATTGCAGTTGTTAACAGTCGTCAACAGGTTTACCATAGCCATTGAGTCAATCACCCATCTCCTACTACCCTCCTGAGAAAAACCTAACCCCACCCTCCCACACTATATATAAAGGTCTGGTGACTTCTGTTTCAGTGTATCTGAAGAAGTGTGCATCCACACGAAAGCTTATACCAAAAACAAACTTGGTTGGTCTCTAAGGTGCTACTGGACAATTAAAAAATAAATAAATATTTTGACTGCATCAGACCAACACGGCTACCTACCTGAATCCAGATACCTTGTAATCAATAACGTTGTGGTCTGTTTTAAACCCCCCCCCCCCATATACTTCAGCCTTATTGTTACCCAACCTTTGTCTCTGGAACAGCTTAATGTGCCCACCCCACAACTCTCATAGTCCCTGACCATTGGCCATGCTAGCTGGAATCCAAAACATCTGTGGAGCACCACTGGCTCCCTCTGCTTTAGGCACACACTCACACCCATTCTTATTATAGAACTTCAGCTGTAAGCCCCATTGAATTGAGTAGGACTTAGGGCTTAGGGCTCTGACGCAGGACATGGGCTACAGAATGGTATTTGTCAAAATGTTATCTTTCTGAAGGCTTGTTTGCCCAGGTTGACTAATAGGCCACACAGCTGAGGGGTTTAATGAAAAACAGCTATAAAATTTACTTTTAATACCAAATTATCTTTTAATTCTTTGAGATCAATCCAATGCCATTGTGATTTTCCATTTTGCTAAATGTTTGGAACTCTGCAAGTTCATAAACTCAGGAATATAAAATTCCAATGTAATGTTTGTGTGTGTGTGGTTTTTTTTTTTTAAATCAGTTCTAGTTTTGGGTAGATGTTTCTTTTGTTGTTCCTTTCCTGCCCGAACTTCCCTTTTTGGTGTGCGTGTCTCTGTGTGTGCCATTTTTCAATATATTTCTCTTCTGCTGTGTAAGGTTAAATGCATGAAATAATTTGTACTCTTTTCCTCATCTGGCATTGCTCAGAACTTCACTTAAAGACACCATTGTTTCAGGCTCAGTATTCACTTGGTATTTATATTTTAAGACTATATATACCTGAATCACAAGAACACCTGCATGTATATATTGTGAAGGTGAGTATTCTCTGAGCCTGAGAATGTATTCATTGATTACATTTCCCATTCAAGGCATTCTTTCAGAAGAAAAGTTTAGGAATATAATCAGCCAACATTGAACATGCTTAATTTCAGTGGGTTTCAAAGTTTGACTGCAACCTATTGAAGAGTTAATTGCATGTGACATTTGTTGGATCATGTTCCTATCTTCATTCTCTTCCACTTCCCCATTAACTCTGACTCATTAAAATAGTATAACATATACATTTTTTATAATTTGCTCACTATCATTAAGAAGTCTGTTGAAAGTGAAATTATGATCCACATATATATGGGTCTAGTAAGGGACGTGGGTGGCGCTGTGGGTTAAACCACAGAGCCTAGGGCTTGCTGATCAGAAGGTCGGCGGTTCAAATCCCCGCAACGGGGTGAGCTCCCATTGCTTGGTCCCAGCTCCTGCCCACCTAGCAGTTCGAAAGCACGTTAAAGTGCAAGTAGATAAATAGGTACCACTCCAGTGGGAAGGTAAATGGCATTTCTGTGTGCTGCTCTGGTTAGTCATGCTGGCCACATGACCCGGAAGCTGTACGCTGGCTCACTTGACCAGTAATGCGAGATGAGCGCCGCAACCCTAGAGTCGGACAAGACTGGACCTAATGGTCAGGGGTCCCTTTACCTTTACCTTTAAGGGGTGATAGAATTGTCTAACATTTTCCATGGAAGAAATAATCTGTGTTTTATTGGAATGTTTTAAATATTATTGTACACTTGTGGAAAATTCTCCAAAAGGTGGACTATACTTTTATTTATTTCTTAGTTTAAAAGTCAAAAGGACTGTGCAGATTCCTAATGAGTAAGAATATATGCCATTGTATTTATATGAATCATTGCTGTGATGGTGAATTTTCCCTGAGGTCCATAAGCTACACTCAGTGGAATTTTAGCTCCTAGGAACTGAGGCACCAGGTAAATACATCTTTCTAGATTGGATTCCACCCCCCACTGGATTGTATGCAGATGTTGTTGAACAATCTAGGAAATGCTAAGGATGATAGCCATTGTAAGTACTGAAATCAATACACTTCCTGTAAGAATAACTTACCTGGAGATGGTTGGTTGATCCTTGATTCCTTGGTACCCTAAAAGAATGAGCATGAAAGAAGCCTGAGTGGAGGCTGATGCCTGTTGTGTCAGAGAAACCCTGCTGGATCTGTCCAAAAGTCCATCTAGTCCAGCATCCTGTTTTCTCCTCTTCTTCACCCTTTGTCCTTTTTTGTGTGTGCTTCAGAATTTCAAGCCTGCACTGCTCTGCTTGGTTTCACAGCCCAGGTGATTATTCTGTTTTCCTGGGCTCATTTCCTCCAACCGTGGATGCCTGCCTTATCGGCTCTCTGGATTCAAACCATTTTGAGAGCTAATTAGCGAGCATTGAGTTTATTGCATCTGACTAGTGACTTAAGCCTTGTTCTGATATTACATTGTACATGTGGTTCTCATGTTTTGTGATAATGCAGACGTCAATGGCTTTTTGCGTTTCCCCACATAAATTAGGAAGCGTCCACAGTTCTGCATCAGAATGACTTGATATGAATGAATCAGAAGCTTGGCTGAAGAGCATCAGAATATGCAGATGGATTGATGTTAATGCTGCAATACATGCAGTCAATTTTCATGGTGCTAGGAGTAAAAAAAAAAAAGCTCCTTTGAGAGTGTCTCTCATTATCGGGCACTTCATCTACATAAAACTGAAGTTCTTGTCTCAGATAGAAAATCCATCCTAGCAATTTCCAGCAATGAACTGATCGTGACAATTGCATTCGTAACTTGAGAAATGTGCAATCTGAATATTGACTTTAAGACAAATGCACAGTGGTTTGTG
The DNA here is from genome assembly GCF_009819535.1 of Lacerta agilis. Classification (NCBI taxonomy): domain Eukaryota; kingdom Metazoa; phylum Chordata; class Lepidosauria; order Squamata; family Lacertidae; genus Lacerta; species Lacerta agilis. The sequence continues at coordinate 34,954,636 of NC_046316.1, forward strand.
GCTTGAGAAATATGTGCAGCTTTAGGTGGCAAAATATGAATCTGCACCACCCAATAGCATATAGAATTTCAAAAGAAAAATATTTTATATTGAGATGGACAAGAGGGCAGTTTGACTGTTCTGTGTGAAACTTTTCATCTGTCTTTTGGTTAATTTAGTTGAAAGTTCTTTTTCTGTCCCCATCCTTTCTGCTTCTGCCCATCTTAGCTGCCAGCAGTACATGTAAGCTCAGAGTAGGGTCTACTTGAAATACAGTAAATGAAAAAGGACCCAACTTGAACCCTGAAAAAGAGTGCTTTGTTCCTTGTTCCACAGGCTTTTTGGGATAACAAAAAAAGGCTTTCAGTTACACGTATTTCATGTAATAATTGTTGGTCTGTCAAAAAACCCCTCTATGAACTGTGGCGATGTTTCTGGGATTGGCTACATAAGTGTACTGATACATCCAATAAATATCAGTGGGCTCTTGACTTTATAGAACCTTTTGAGCTCTGGTACATCTATCTCCTTATAAGTGCAAAACATTCTCTCGTGCCTGCCCTATGATGGCATATTTTACATGGACTATTCCTCACCTCTTAGACTACTATGAATTTTGAGCAAATTTATCAATTCATGTGATTTCAACCACATATCATTGCTGGAAGCAACAGCAACATTTTTTCGTGGGTTTGATCATATTCTTGCAAGTATGCTCCCCTGATCCAATTTAGTACCTGATCACACACTTTGAAGAGGCCATGGAGATTTGGGGCCAAGCTGGATCTGGGCTCCGAACCAAATCAGGGGCCGGGAACAGTCTTTAGTTAGGCTTGAAAAATCATGCTTAAACATATGGTTGAAGGTTCCTGCATGCATCTCCCCCCTACCTCTTGCTCCCAGACATAGCCCTCTCTTTTGCAGCCCTGGATTGCTCCAGGTGTTCCTGATCTGATCCATGGTGATCCAGGGCCGCCTCAGCCTGCTCCAGCCTAATCCAAGCTCAACCAAAATCACTTCAATTTGGACTGGGATTTTCTTGTGCACAAATCACTCAACTTGGTGGTTTTGCTTTGTGTTCTGCAAGCCGTTTGCGGGTCACTTGTTACATAAAAGTAGGGTATAAATTAATGTTCATCCAAAACAGTAAGTTCCTAGCAGAGGCAAGAGTCAAACCAGGGACTTCCCAGTCTGTAGCTTGCTCTCTTAGCTCCATGTTGTTTCCTGTGAGATGGTAACAATAGGAGGAGGGAGAGGAGGAGAAACTGTAGGACCTCTCCCACAGCTCTGCTGGCTCCTGATCTCCATGGAAATCTTTCCATTTCAGCTGGTCATGGCAAGAACTCTGCAACTAACAAATAGTGCATGAGTTTGCTTTGTTCCTCTTCTCCCAACCTCCCTTCCTTTTGTGTCATGCCTTTAAGATTTTAAGCCAGAGAGCGGGGGAGTCTTATCTTAACATTTGTAAGCCCCCCCTTTTTTGCCTGAGGAGCGTGAGAAAAATGTTTATGTTGTGCATGTAATAAAGACAACAAGCACGATTTTTTTTTTTTAATGGATCAGGATCTGGGATTTGGCCCAAACTGGTGCACAGCTATAACAAGTACTCATTGTTATGATGGGTGGGAAGATAGAAAGAGGAAGATGAGGTCAGAACCAAGCTTGTCTGGCTTTTTCCTATGCCTGCGAGGTAGTGCCTCTTTGTGTGCTCCACAGAGAAAGAGGCCTTGGCCTCTCCTTTTAGCAGAATTGGCTGTGTTTGGGGCAAGAGAACTATCCTTCCTCTTCTAGAACTGCCTCTACTGTCACTGCTGTCTTGTTTATGGGGGGGGGGGCAAGCTAGTGGTAATGGGAGATGAAGACCAAACTCAACTGTATGCAAGGGAGGCCTTCCTTTTCTTGGTGTGCTCTTGCATATCTCTTCTTGGCTGATTTTCTTCCAAGAAGGCAAATTCAGGGGTGAAGTTCCTTTGTGCATAAAGTGTTTCTGTGCCTTCTACAAACAGAATACCTTTTCCCATTATGATCTGAACTACTCATGGCTATTAACTTTTGCAAGACCCAGCTTTCAGAGCACAAAAGGCAGATGAAACCACTTTGTTCCTTCATCTTTATTGTGATTGACCCACCTGCATGAATCTTGAAGTGCTTTCAGGAAGAAATGATTTCATTATTGCCCTTTGTGCAGAGCCCTATTGAAAAGGAAATCACAGAATTCTATGATTTCCTTTTCAGTAAGGCTGTGCACAAAGGGCAATATTTGGGTTCAGATTTGTGACATTAGTGCTAGGAAGGATCCCTGTGCTCTGCTCCAGCTATCACCTCTCCCACTCCCATTGAGATCTCAGTTTCTGCTGCCACCTTCTTATCACTTTCTGTATTCATAGTGGCACCACTTAAACTTGTGAGTGAGGAGGGCTTGGGGGAGACAAGGGGGAGGCAGTTGGGACGACAGGTGTGTGACAGAGAGGGGGTGAGAGATTGGACTGAAATGTGCACATTTTCTAATTTCAATCTTTCTTAAAGCTGTGCACAGCACTTAACGTTTAACTTACAGAGCAAGATTGTTCATGGCAATTTAATTTTATTGAGTACCTTCTAGGACCCATTTACAAGAAGCTCAAAGACTTGTTTAGAGATGCAGAAGAACGGAATGTCCATCAAAACATTTTATATCTCAGAGTGAAATCACAGCACAAGGTCATGTAAGCCATGCCTAAATGTTGATGCGCATTTCACGAGACGTCAAACACGTGAAGTGTGTTACCAGGTCATCCTTTGCTTCGGGGCTCCCAGGTTGCATGTTGGAGAGACACCTTTTCCCTTTAAAACTTCTACTTCATTGGGAGACTTGGGCACATTCTCAATCCTGCATTCTGTTTTCCTCCTCAATCCTATGTAATGCAACTGTCTCAATTTATTATGGCTGCGGTCGGTAATAGGTATGGGTAGGAGAATTTGTGGTTGCCTTATGTATCAATTTAGCAGTGATTTAAAGCTCCTGGTCAAAAGAGCACTGGGTATTATATATAGATTATATGGGAAAAATATAATAACAAGAAAAATATCATAATGGATGAACAAATACTCAGCAGTATATGCTACAGCATGAGATAATGTCAGCTAATGAGAATAATGTAGAAGAACAAGAAAACACAGTTAAAATGATAGTAGACAGGAAACCAAGGAAAGAGTGGAAGGGAAGTATAAGTAAAGATATATAGGATTTAAACAGCTTGGAGGAATACATATATATATGTGTGTGTGTGTGTGTGTGTGTGTTACTATTATTATTACATGTTTATGTTTTATATTTATGTTATCGTTCTTCTTTTCGGTTTGTAGATGAATGTAACAGAGTATGTGATGTTGGTGAGATATAACAGAAAAGCAAATAAATTTTGGGGGGGTGTGTGGTTCTGGTAGAATAGCAGGATCAGAACCAGTAGGAACAGAAAGTAGAAAACCTACAGCTCTGGGTTACAAATGTATTTAATTGAATATATTTATAGCTCACCTTCCCAGCCAGTATGCCATTCATTCACAACCTACCAGTAGTTAATGAAGGGCACTTTGGAAAAAGTGCTCAGCAAAGATAATTTGTGAATTTAAGATTTCTCTTGTATGTCAAATCATTTTGGAAAAGCTACATTTGCAATATTAATAGAACAAAGCCAAAACAAGTTATGAGTTAAAAGGTGGTTTTGAAATTTGATCCTGGTGCACTAACAAAGATTCATTGATTAAAATGTTAACGAAGATCGTTCACTTCACGCTTCACATGTCTTATTGATAATTGAAACCAGAATGAGAAATACAGCATTGCAATTCATAGACAGAAGTCATTTGCAAAACAGCCATTTTGTATTAAGTGTAGTTAATGGTCATGTTAGCAACCATAAATGTCATATTTATATTCATTGAAATAATTGCTCAGTTGAGATAGGGAGAGAGTTCCTGCAGACACTAAAGTGTCTGCACAAATAATTGATCCTGAGTTACAAAAATATCATTACAAGCATAAAGAAAAGTGAAGCCTCTGTATTTTTGCGTTTCTGCACACTCTATGAAAAGTTAGTTCATTTGTCAGTCCAGAAAAGGATGGCCCTTCATTAAGAACATGATGATGATTTTTTTGGTTCTTTCTGATGAGATCAAGATTAGTAATATCTCTTGTGTATGCAATCAAATGCCAACAGTGCCCTTCAGCTCTATTGGACAAACAGGCCAAAACCCTACGCCAAAGGATAAATGGACATAAATCTGATATCAGGAATCACGAGACAGAGAAACCAGTAGGAGAACACTTCAATCTCCCAGGACATTCTATACAAGATCTCAAAGTAGCTGTCTTAATACAAAGGAATTTCATAAATAGACTGGAAAGAGAAGTTGCTGAATTGCAACTCATTACCAAACTCAAAACCATGGAGAGACCTGGTCTGAACAAAGACATTGGATTCTTATCTCATTATACATGACAAAGCTATCTTTAGCCATCTCACCCCTTGCTTTTTCCTTCAGGACTAATTGCAGTCGTTAACAGTCATCAACAGGATTTCCACAACCATCAGCCAATCACCCATTCCCACCACCCTTCTGAGTAATACCCCTCCTCACTCTCTCACTATATATAACAGTCTGGTGACGTCTGTTTCAGTGTATCTGAAGAAGTGTGCATGCACACAAAAGCTCATACCAAGAACAAACGTGGTTGGTCTCTAAGATGCTACTGGAAGGATTTTTTTTTATTTTTTTATTTTGTTTTGACTTTGGCAGACCAACACGGCTACCTACCTGTAACTAGTAATATCTCTGTGATTCTCTATCCAATTCCTTGGGAATCACTGCACTGAATTTGATGGGATTTACTCCTGAGTAGACATTTTATAGGGTTGGATTATAAAATGGCTAAGAATGTTATTTCAAATAGAATTGTGTGTTTTTTGTTTTCAAAAATTATTACCTTCCCAAGGCTTATGCTGCTCTTTTTTATTTTTACAGAAAATTTTCCTGAAAGCTGCAAGTGAGGAAGAAATTTTTGCACATCTTGGTTTGGATTACATTGAACCATGGGAAAGAAATGCATAGAGTGACTTGTTAATGTGCTATTACGAATTCACAGCATTTATTATTATTATTAATAACCTCCCATATTGTAGAGGCGCATTTACCTGAAAAGCCTGTCTTTATTATTTAGGAAGTCACATATTAAATATACATAGATAGTCAGGTGTATGCGTTGTTATTCTCTGAATAGTTAAAAGAAATTTAGTGCATCTGTACATAAAGTGTCACATTTGATTGTATTTTTCATGTTAAAAAAATACAGTGTTGAAGAAAACATACTATACCATACTTTTGTGTGTATAAGACTAGGTTTTTTTATTTAAAAAATATGTTCAAAATTGTGGGTCGTCTTATACATGGATACAATCTCTCCCCATTTTCTCAATTTGGAGTCCATCCAAATAGGGGATGTCTTATACATGGGGGTGTGTTATACACAGAAAAATATGGTATACAGGTAATATTGACACAACTGAATCAGGAAGATGAAAAACAGATTAAGGTTGCACTCCTTTACTGATTTACCTGGGATTAAGTCCCACTGAACACAATGGAGCTTACATATGAACAGACATGCACAGGTCTGTTACATTAATTGAATATTGTGCATTTGATTTCTATAGCATTTAAGGTGGTGTGGAGATTTGGGGGTGGGTCTGGTCTCATGAATCCTGCAACTTGCTCCATAATTCTCTTTTGGAAGCTTGAATTTTTCAAGGTGACCAACCGCCATAATGTTACCAGCAGCACCAAATGTTACCTGAACAAAAACTACTGAAAATGCCTTGCAACGGTCTGGGGCATTTTGCATGTGCTTCAAGATAAGGAAAGGAGCCTTGCTCAGAATCAAGGCTATGCATACAATGTCCTGTAATGAGAAGAATAGAATCATAGAATTGTAGAGTTGGAAGGGACCCTGAGAGTCATCTTGTCCAACCCAATCTCAGCTAGATCATACGTAACAGATGGCCATTCAACCTCTCCTTAAAAACCTCCAAAGAAGGACAGCCCACCATCTCTTGTGGAAGTCTGTTCCACTGCTGAATAGCTCAAAGCACAAGGCACAAACCTAGCAGGCTGGTTCCACAAACAATACAAATTCAGAATGCTCTGCTCTTGAGCTTCACATCTGTCACTGCCCTGGGTCAATAGCCACTGTTGCAGCCCCCACTGCCATTTGCTTTGGTTTTTCTTTTACATCACTCCATACACCATGCAGCAAACATTACTGGGCAGGTCCAGACTGGAAGTATCAGGCAGTAGTCTTTATCCAGATTCAGCTGACCCCAACTCAACCAAATACATGTTCTATGCACTCCTCCACACAGATCAACAGAAACTTGTGGTATGGTTACTAATTTACGGGTGCTTCTTTTCTCTATGAATACTGATGCATAATTACATTGGTTCTTGCTAAACAAATGCTTTTGCTTTGATTTAAATAAAGGATTGTGGGCTTGAGTAAAGGTGGTGTTTAACATGATGCCAAAAGCTCTTGTATAAGTATATGATTACTTTTTGGTGCTAAGTGGTTTGAGCAATGGGGCCAGATGTCAGCAAGCTGAAGTCCAATAATGGTGTCGGCACTTAGATGTAGGCAGAATGACTAGCTGCAGTGAAAATTACTGGGGTGGTAAGTGGCACATTTTGTCCTTTAATATTCTTATTCAGAGCAAAGGCATTACTTTATCCAAAATACGAGGTTACAAAGTGATTTCTAAAGTGTCACTGTAAAATTATGGGCATTTGAGCCCATTGGGTTGGGACTGGATAAGTACTTTCTTGTTAGCTGCATATTTTCTTAATGCTTAGAGAGGCTTGTTTCCTACAGCTTCACAGTGGGAATTCAAAGACTTGAGGGATCCTGCCCATCAAATTATCCCCAACGTTAATAACAATCCATATTTAAATATTCCATGGCAACACTAGACTTTAAAAGGTTTCTCATATACAAAAAAACAACAAAAAACAACAACCCATGGCACTAATGGAAGGATGATTTGAAGTGTGGCTCTGAAAAGTAATTAATATCTGAAACTTTTTTCTTTCTTTTTGAAAAGCTGGTCTAGAGAAGTACTGTACTGCTGTGTTAGTAAACATGACTGTCAAAAAAATCCTTCCAGTACATATTTCATTATGCCAACATTTGACTTCCAATTTATTTTTTTTAAAAAGATAGATAACACACTGTGTACTTCTGTGAAGTGTGACCTCAATTTTAATGAATAAGAAATTCCAAAGATCTTTTGTAAGAATGAAATCTTGGCACAGTTACAATATGGCAGGTATGAAGGAAGCTCTGTCCTGTAACATTCACTTATGAGAAGAACAGCCAATTAGTTTAATGGACCTGTTCATGGAACCAAGGGTCTGTGGGAAGTGAAGAACAGCTGCGGTAAAATGTACAATAAATATACAAAACAAAGAAGAGTGGTTTGTGTAGACACAGCTGGCATATGCAAACTTGGCGAAATAACTCAGCTCCAAACCAAAGTAGTGGATGAGTTCAAGTGGACCAAGTCTTAAGCCAAGTTTGAACTCTTTGTACTATGGTGTTGTCTCATTTTAAACTTGGGCCTACCCCACAATTATTTCCTGTTGAATTTAATTAATTAGACCTGGGTAGTAAAATGCCACGTTTGATTGTGAAAATATATCTATAATTTAATTTATATAACTGCATCTAGGCTAAAATTCTGAAAGCTCTTTAATCGTGAAAGGTCTGATTGCCATCAGTGCTGTTTTTCTAGAAAAAGAGGTGCTGGAGCTCACTGTGAATGCCTCCCTCGTTCTCTTAGAATGGCAATGGCACCCACCTGAATGGTGCCAGAACTGAGTTCCTGTGAGTTCCCTCTGGAAAAAAAAGCCCTGACCATAATAGAACTGTGAGTTGTCTTAGGTTTCAAGACTCAGGCTTCTGAATTCAAGACTCAGGCCTTGGTTTAGAAAACTTGTGAACCTGAAAACCACAGATAAAAGAAAAATGCAACAAATCACATTTTAGGTGATGCTATGGTGTTAACTTCTACATTATGTTGATTTCATAATAAATGAAAGCCAAATTGTTAAAAACAATTGTATCTCTTGCTGTTCAGTGCTTGAAGTGGGGTAGAGTTGTGTACACAACCCCCTATTTAAAGCACATGTCTCGCCCTCCCCGAGAATCCTGGGGACTGCAGTTTACCCGTCACAAAACTACTATTCCCAGCACCAAGCTGCAATTCCCAGGATTCTCTGGGGGAAGTCAGATGCTTTAAAAACGTGTGATGTCCATGCAGCCAGGATGGCATGGGATGCCATCCCATTTCTTTTTAGGTGAAGCATCCCTATTCTTTCTGAAAGATATAGAACCATCTCGGAGTGCTGTACAGAACACGGTTACACCAACACTGTGAAATGTCACTTGATCCAGGCCAGAGCTGTTTGTGGAGCTGGGAGAGGCAGATACTAGCAAAGGCAGCTTCATCTTTATCCAACAACGGAAATCTCAAATCCAGGAGTGCCTCTGCTGAGTTTAGAACTTGTAGCCCTCCGTATGTTGCTGGACTGTAACTCCGATTGACCCTGGTGATTGGCTACACTGACATGGGCTGATGGGAGTTGTAGTCCAACAAATATTTGGAGGGCCACAGGCTCCTCGGTTAGACCTCGGAGGAAGATGAAGCCCCCCCTTTAATGCTGGCCTGCCTCTGCTGCTGCCTCCCACTAGCCACAAGCAGCTCTGCCCTGACAAGGCTAGAAGATGGAAATAGGCCAAATACATGAGAATATCATGACATATTTTTTTTTTGAAGGGATGTCATCATGACTAATATTAAGCCATCTTTACTGTCAACATTCTTTCCCTGGTGGGCTGTTGGCGATGGCTAACGGTCTGTAACTATTTCAAAGTGTGAATGTACTAACTCAAACTTGCTATCAAATACTTTGCATGGTTATTAAATATAGTGGTACCTCGGGTTAAGAACTTAATTCGTTCTGGAGGTCCATTCTTAACCTGAAACTGTTCTTAACCCGAGGTACCACTTTAGCTAATGGGGCCTCCCGCTGCCGCCATGCCGCTGCTGTGCAATTTCTGTTCTCATCCTGAAGCAACGTTCTTAACCCGAAGTACTATTTCTGGCTTAGCGGAGTCTGTAACCTGAAGCGTCTGTAACCTGAAGTGTCTGTAACCCGAGGTACCACTGTATGGTGAGAATGGCTTCATTTGAAATGAGACTGTTTCAGTTTTCTTCTCCCCACCCACAAACTTCCAGCGCTGCATGGAATTTAAGACCTTTCCTCCTTTTGGAACATTCTTGACATCCATCACTAGTGACGTTTTTGTCGTGCTGGATGGGAAATGCTCGTGAGTTGCAGGCCCTCGCTGAAGAGGCATGGTGTGATTATGCACACAGAGGTTTATGTTACCTTATGAGAAAATCTAAATGAATGCCACGTTGCTGGGCACCTGGAGCAGAGGGTACAAGTCTTTCAGCCCGACGCATTTCTCATCTCTGAAGTCACTAGAGTTGGGTGGAGAGCAAGTTGGGTTCACCAACCCAACTCAAATGATGAATTAAAAACCTTTAGTTTATTCCAGGGACTGCTACAATGCAGTGTAGCTGCCTCCCTGCAACCAAAGTGATGTTTTAATGTAGCTAGGTTTCTATTGGTCTAGTGGTAGAAAGGTGGTTAGAGACAGATCAGACTCACTGAGATTTGAGATGGAAGCAAGTGGAATGCCCTGCTGTATTGACTAGTGCCTTGTCAAAATCATACACTGTCATGAGCCCCACATAGCTGCTGGGATTGGGTTTAGGTTGGCAGGCTCTGATGGAGGAGGAGGAGGAAAACCAAGGGAATGGAATGAATTGTGGGATTCTGGGTTGGTATCTCCCCTTACCACACCGGCTTCAGTCACTTTGGATGGGGCAGCCAGGATGCCAGCTCTATTGAGGTTATGAATATTGCACACTTGGAAGCAACAGGATGAATAAAACCTGTCTCTTCTTGAAATAAAAATTGTCCAGTCCAAAAATACGGTTCAAAAGCTTTTCTTTCATCCAAGTGCAGCTACAATCTAGGGCTTTCACTCAAGAAATTCCAGGCTGTGCCTCATGTAATTCTCTCAGAACCTGTTTTCCAGGCAGAAGTGCAAGTTGGGCTGTAAGAAGGGAAGGAGACCCTGTGTCACAAGCTGGACTGGGACACACAGACAACATGTGGAAGGCTGGGTGGCCAGCTTTGCCCCTCGGTGCTGAAGTGCCCCACCACTGTGCATAGCTCCACCCTTCTCTTAGAGCTTCTTTTTTCTTTTGCCAAAGGTGACCAAGTCACTTTAGATTTCCATTTGCATGATAACTAGCAAAGGTGCAGCCAAAACAATGTGTGTAATTAGTTCTATTGATCTATAGTATCGATCAAACTTGGATTAGAAAATGAAAACAGTACACAGGAGCCAAGTGCAGTCACTTAAATGTACTGGGAAAAGTAAAGGTTCATTGAGATATCAATGTTATAACTGAGCAGTAACATTCCAAATGGGTAGCATGTAGAAACAGTTCACAGTTTACTGTGCTCAGCACTTTTATATGCAGCACTTTATAGGCAAGTGAGTAAAGCAGTTTGCATCAGATTCTTCCATTGTATGCCAGATTTCGATTTCTCCCTTTGTTATTTGGCATCCTTATCAATGGGGGGGGGGAGAGGAGAGAGAGAATGCCCCCTTCCACAATTTTGAAGGAGATTGTACTTCAATTGGCATGAGTTTGCAACGTGGCCGTGGTCTTGGTCCCACTGCAGCCACAGCACAGCTGCTTCCTAACCAATGTCCACAGCCTGTTAATATATCTTTCCTGTCCACCTTCTTCCTTCCTGCACCTACCTGCCAGAGAGGTTGTTTGCTCACTCAGATTTGAGCTTCATATCTGCAAACGGTGGATGGGGGGAGCTGCCGTGAGAGCTGAACTTTGCATCTGTGAAGGTCATTATGCAAGGGATCATTTGCAAGGACCTTCGAGAGGGAAGATGATGATCGTGAGTGAATATCAACATGCTACAGCTTATAATCCAAAGGGCGCTCAAAGCATTTGTGCATTCAAATGATGTCTATTTGTATGAACACTGATGGTACAACAGATAGCACTATTTGACCTGTGTATTAAGCAGCACCGCAATACATAGCCCAGCTTTTCCGCTGGAATTTAGTGTCAGTGTCTGTGGGTATGCATGCGCCAAAACACCCTTGAGGATTGATTTGATCTTGAGATGGGGATTCTAAGACATTTCATGTGCAAATGGGGTTCCCCTTATGTTTTAAATATGAGGAAGTTTCCTTTCTCTTTTTTTCCATATAAGAAAAAAGAGGGGTCTTCAGAACTTCATTTGCAATATAAGACTGCCTGTGAAAGATGTTAGGATTTTGTCATTGAAAGTCATTGAATATCTGCTTCCAGTTTTGCAGGGGGCAAATGGTCCTACAAATATGTGGGAAGGGGGAAAGGTACTTGACCCAGCTTTTTCTGTATATGCTCTAGTCAGTCCCCCATCCCCCAGAAAAAGAAAGACACCTCTGTGCCCAGATACACAGGTTTGGGCTAAACAATATTCTGTGCCATAGTCTGCCACTTGAATAAATTGTGAATATTGACAAAATGTTCATAGTTCTGGTTATTTTTATTTTTACTTTTACTTTTTTTGGCAAATTCTCATTGTCTGGATTTGCAGTAGGTTTAGCATTTGAAAGCTCCCCCCCCCCCCAACAAATGTTTTCTGTTTTCTAAGTGGTGTCTCTCTTTGCTGGTTGTAGTGGTACACTTACACACTATCATGATACGTCTAAGGATTGTAGTTTGTTTTCAGTTACTGTGTCTCAAAGTACTAGCCATAAAGGAGAGCAGCTTGGAACCCTGGATCTCTCCCGCTACAACAACAAACACACTGTACAACAAGGGAGGAGTTTTGATCTCAAGCAGCACCCACAGAGAATATTGGCACGGAAATGTCTGCTTTGTTGGTTACATAACTCAGAATGGCAAACAAGAGTTGAACTGAGAGGAAGGAGTTAACATAGAAGACATCCTACAAAAGAAGATGCACACATTTACAAAGCACCTGCACTGCTGAATGCTGACTGCACACATCCAGAACCTTCATTAACATTCTAAGGTGGAGGACGACGTCTTTAGGAAATGGCAATCAATTTGCAATACAGCCAAGTGTTATAAGCTAAGCAAATGCACATCCCAAAGCAGGTAAATGGGAATTTTGGCAAATCATTACTTAATTGGCAAAGATATGGGAAAGGGTGGAAGAAAGTGGAATAATTCAACCATGGCATTGCGTATGAGTAAGGTAAGCAAGTAAGGGTTAGTGATTGGGAATATCTTCATTAGTTGAGTGAGGAGGAAATCAAGTTAGTGGATACTTAGGAGGAATAGGGGATGATGGGCAAAGAGACAGGGCAGCAAATGAGATAAACATGAATGCTCCAGTGCCATTCATATAATCCCAATGTGTTTCTAAATATGCTGCTGCTCTGAATTTGCTAGGAAAGGAAGGACACACACACACACACACAGAGGGGGGGGAGGGAGGAAGGGAGAGAGAGAGGGAGAGCAATCCTAACCCCAACTGGTGTCACATCCCAAGCCCTGCTGGCTTGCATGAGCTATGACAGAAGGGGAGAAGCACTGCATGGATATATATTTAAAAAGTTCAGAATAGTAAATCTAGAGTTCCTGGATCAGCTTTCTGCAACCTGGAACCATCAGATGTTTTGGACTATAGCTCCCATAATGCCTGACCATTTGACCATGTTCACTGGTGCTGATGGGAGTTTGTAGTTCGAAACATCTGGAGGGCAAAAGCTTTTAGAATGCTGAAAGAATGGAGAAGTTCATTGAAAGGACAAGATCCAAATCAGCACAATTTCCTGTGTTCAGCTATCACGAAAGCCAGGAATAGATATGGCATTTACTCTATAAATGACAACTTAGTAGTGTGCTGTTGCATACTATTATAATTAAGCGAGTATAGGCTGGAGAAACAAATTAGCACCACAGTTTTCTGTAAGGTAGTGGCAAAGAAACACGGTTTCTGCATGTTCCTGCCGGATCAGTTCCAGTTTGCTGATAAAGGAATACTGACCACTTAAGCCAATGTGTGAACAGCAGCAGCAGCAGACCTACCGGTAAATGGAATAACGAATGAATGTGTTACTTTATTACAGATAGTGTAATAAAATAACTAATTTTTACCCACAAAATTTAAGCAGAAGTTGGGCTTCACTGATGATTGCACTAACAAACTAATAGATTTCAGAAAGATGCTAAAAAGTGCTGTGGCTACTAAAAATATCTTAGCTCAACACAAAAATCCAGTTTCCTCAAACACATTAGCATTTGTGACTGATAATGCAAATGTGAATTATGTCACGGTACACTCAACGTACCATCTGCTCCAAAAAGAAAAACAGCTGTTGGTAAATGTAAGTTGCAGAGTTGACGTGGTATGCAATATGCTCAAATACTGTATGGAATAAATCAGTTGGATGTTGACGATATATTGTGTTAAAAATTATTCATCTGCTTTTTTAAAAGTTTGCAGAAAAGGAAAGCACTCAGCTGCAAGCAGTTTTGAGATAGCAGAGGAAATTGCAATGCAACATCCTGACCAGATGGCTTTTTCTCAAGACAGTCATTGACAGGCTACTCCACGGGTTGGCAAACTAAGGCCTGCGGGCCAGATCAGGCCCAATTGCCTTCTGAATCCAGCCCACGGACGGTCCGGGAATCACCGTGTGGATCACCAGCATGCACGTTCTTTCCCTCTCCCTCCCTCTCCCTTCCTCAGCGCCGGAGCCTCCAGCACCTCCTCCCTCCCTCCTCCTGGCTTCTCCCCACCCTGCCTAGAGGAGGAATGGGGCTGGGCTTTGTTGGTGCCAGCAGCAGCAGCAGCAGCAGTGCTCAAGTGGCTGCCATTTTAAGCAGCCCCTCTCTGAAGCTCTTTTGCATGCTGCTCATTGTCCCTCCACCACTGCCAGGTAAGCAGCCACTGGGGCTCGTGGTGCTCTTTCATCATTTCCCCCCTCAAAATATAGTCCGCCCCCCCAAGGTCTGAAGGACAGTGGACAAGCCCCCTGCTGAAAAAGTTTGCAGACCCCTGGCTCATATCATTTGCAGTGAATATTCCTCCAAATGCCTTTGGAATTAATTGGCAGGTGAGTTCAGTTGTAGTGTCGTGGTGGTGAACCCAAAGCAGGGTTTCAGAGCTGAAACCAAGAGTCAGGATCTCGCACCCAAATTAGGAGTTGAGCTAGCTGAACATGGTTGGGTGCAATGAATGAATGAATGAATGAATGAATGAATGAGCAAGGTAAGAAAAGAGATGGAATAGTTCAGCAAACCTTTAGCTCAACAGCAGATGACATGGTGGGTCTGTGCCACTCACCTGACCACCCTATGGTATGCTGTTGCTGCTGCATTTCAGGATGGAGGGAAGAAGGGGGAAGGTTGGTGCAGTGCTTGTTTGATCACTTGTGCAAAGAGAGGAGTAAAGTTGCTACACAGAGAGGCATGGGAAGTGCTATCACCAGAATGTGATCCTAGAGGCCATCAAAATCTTGTATGAATGTCTGCCTAGATCCACTCCATGAGGAATCTGAGCAATAAAACCTGGGCTGGAACCACTGCAGATTATGGTTTGCTGAGAGTGGAGCTATGTGTTATATATGACATGGGGATGCCATTGAAAGTGACACCTCCATGGTACCATCTTGTCTTCTCCCTTGAAGCACATAGGATTGGTTCCCACAGGTCGGGCAGTATCACATTTCTTTACCTCCTGCCCCACTTCATTGGCTGCCACTAAAAGGTGCAGGGAAATGCACAATATGATGGTATCATGCCACGGAAGTGAGTATTCCCCCATTGGTTGTATGCGAGTAGTGCTACATAGACATTCCTGTCTGTTCAAGGATTTCTGCTTGCACCAAGGAATGTTCTTCCCTTTTCTCTCCCCCCCCCCCAAACCACTAAATCTGTTCTAGGGGGTTCCTTCAAAGCCTAGCAGAATTGCGAGGAGGACAGGGGGCACATGCGTGGGAAAGAGAGAAAGTCCTGTTGTGAAAGTGGGAATCCTAAGGCTGATAGCTGAATACCACCTCATGTTGCAAGTGACAGGAGAAACGCAAATAAAAGGAATGCCATTCTCGCCAACATCTCCAACTCACACCTGTGTCTTTCTGCCTGAAGCTAATCCAAAAGAGAGAATCAAGGTATTACATCCATTTGAATTCAAGGGCTAATCTTGAACTTCAAATCCCTGGGTTGTAGGAACGCCTGCCTGGAAAAAAGCAAGTGTGCCTCGGTGTGTGTGTGTTATTTTTGAAGACAGTGGCCAGGATCCTTGTGACTTTGGACTCTTGTTTCCTGGACAGCCATCTCCTCCACTTCCACACTTCACAGCAAGTGACTTATGTAACTGCAGAGAATTTCAAAATCAGTATGTAGTGTGGCACCAGGTGGTGTCTGCTGTTCAAAGGAGGGGAAAAGTCAAAAAATTTCACTGGTGTCTGCCAGCCCTTGGGCTTGCCTAAAGCAGCTGCTGGCTACTTAAGTGGAATTTTATGTTGAAATGGAAATGATTAAAAAACAATGTATGCCAAAGGACTTTCTGAACCCTGAATACCTGATTTTACTTTCCTATACTGGAAAAAAAATCTTTTCCACTAGAATTTTAGCTCATGTGCTGTTGCTAACAGTCCTCAGAAGTAGCATTTGACAATATACCTTTTTTTTTTTTAAAGCTACCTTGCTTTAATAAATATGACCGAAGAGGACATTATGGCTTTCTTTAAGTTCACCTGGAGAAATGATTCTGCTTGTAGAAAGCGTTACAGCTCTGCAAGGGGTGACTACTGATATGTGTACCTACCCTCAAGGACCAAAGTGGAAGATTTACTGTTGGCATAAAGGGGACAATAAATTATGGGTAGCTTGCTTTTTAAAAAAGTTTAAGTGAAGCAAAACAGTATACCATGCAGGCAGTGCAAGATACCATGAAGTGTATGGAGGTGGCAGAAGGATAGAGCAAATGGCCTATAAAACTACAAAGGACAAAGGAATCCTTAAAAAAAGAAAACTTTAAAAATTGTCCTTGCACAATTACCCCTGCTTGAAATTTGGTGTGCTTCATTTACCTAGAAGGGGCTAACTAGGCCCACATATCTCATTGGTTCTGCAAAAGGATTATATATATATATATATATATATATATATATATATATATATATATATATATATATATATCCAATCTAGTTAATGGAGATGACATCAGAGTCTTCAGAAAAAATGAGGCCACTCTGAACTAAAGAGACCCGCCGTTTGAGCCAGCGAGGTGGGTTCTGAGAAGAATGTGGGTTTGTGTTTTTACAGACCTCTTAATATTTACTACCCAGGAAGTGGTTACTGCATAGTGGTAAGAAGGGATGTGAGAATAATCTGGTGTGATTGTGCATGCTCAAAGACACTTTCTCTCTCTCAAAATGGCCTCTCCAAGTGGCCTGAAGGGAATAAAATGGTGATAGGCATTTGAAAGGGATGTGTACCTTCAAGTCAGAGCTGTCCATGATGAATAGCAACAGTTAGGGTGTAGGCTGGTTAATTAGCCAGACACATTCAAAGTAAATTCAAATTTAGGGTACAGCATTTGTGGTATGTACGGAATGTACGGAAGTACGGAAGTAATGTACGGAAGTGAGAGCTGGACCATAAAGAAGGCTGATCGCCGAAGAATTGATGCTTTTGAATTATGGTGCTGGAGGAGACTCTTGAGAGTCCCATGGATTGCAAGAAGATCAAACCTATCCATTCTCAAAGAAATCAGCCCTGAGTGCTCACTAGAAGGACAGATCCTGAAGTTGAGGCTCCAGCACTTTGGCCACCTCATGAGAAGAGAAGACTCCCTAGAAAAGACCCTGATGTTGGGAAAGATGGAGGGCACAAGGAGAAGGGGACGACAGAGGATGAGATGGTTGGACAGTGTTCTCGAAGCTACTAACATGAGTTTGGCCAAACTGCGAGAGGCAGTGAAGGATAGGCGTGCCTGGCGTGCTCTGGTCCATGGGGTCACGAAGAGTCGGACACGACTGAACGACTGAACAACAACAACAACATTTGTGGTATAGCCAAACAGTTGTGCAGTTTGTTAGCAAATGAGCACCAGCTGAATGGTCATGAGGGAGCCAAGTCTTGTACCTTTGCTGCAGATGCTGTGGCCCTCAGCAAGTGGCCAGAAGCCTTTTTTTAGCATTCCCTTCTGAGCAACCTTCCAAGAGTCACAAGCCAGGGTGGTGGGTGGGATGCTAATCCAAAAAGAGAGAAATGAAGTTAATAAAAAAAGAGAATCAAGGCATTACATTCATTTGAATTCAAGGGGTGGGCAGGACCACAGGCAAAAGTGGAAGGAGCAACAAATTTAAATGTTACTTTTGTACAATAGCCTAGTTTCTCTTCGTGTTCACACAACCGTCCCTATTGTACATCCAGATAAGCAAGAGGCATCATCAGAGTTAAAGAACACATTCCAGGCAGGCAAAAAACACTCAAGGTGTAACATAAGGTCTAGTGAGGGGTGGGGGTCTTCAGGGATGTGTGGAGCCTGGAGAGATTTCTGAGGACCAAATAGAGAGGCCTGGGGGGCCACATTCATTTCTGCTCTTAGCCAAGGGGTCTGGGTTCTAAAATCATTTATATTAAAAAAGTATGTCTAGATGGGAAAATAAGAACTTCCAGCTTTACAGTTTGACACTCAGAAAGACCAGTGTATGGGGAGGAGATGTGACAGACGAGAAATGTGATTCAGCAGGCATTTAAAGTTGAATCTATCAAGTTTGAACTTTCCGAACTGAAACACATAACTGAAGTACTTATCTGAACGTTGAGATGCAGTGCTCTAACCAATGTTTTAAGAAAAACCAAAAACCAAAACCAAATAGGAGAAGGTGTGTATTTTAAGTGAATATATTAGGGGAAACTGCTTGCAAAAATGTGTTGCATTCATCAAAACTGGGTATATAATGTGTTTAACAGGGGAAATTTGCATTGAAATGCTGATGAATTTTCACGAGGATTTAAAATAAAACTAAATTTCTGAAGACAAAAATGTGAAGAACTGAATTTAAAATTAGGAAAATTAGAAACTAAGTGAACCAGATCCTTCCATCCAGTGCTTTTTTCCTGGGGATACTCAAGGTACTCAACACTGGCACCATTTTTATTTCCTAGAAGAAAACCACTGGTGAAAAGTGTGGCACTTACTGTAACAACTTCATGGTGAGTACTGGCACCATTTTTTTCTTTTAAAGGAAAAGCACTGCTTCCATCCCTAAGGAATTGTAAATGAGAACACTCTTTGCACAACCCTGTTAGATTTGTTTGGGGGTGTTTAATTTTAAAAAGCAGATGTTAGAAACACCTTGCCCAAGACCCTGGAGAGATGCCTCTAGGCAGAACAGAAAACATTGGGTCAGATGTACCAGTGATCTGTCTCAAGTATAAAGTGGCATCATATGTTCTTACGGTATTATGACATGTCCAGTTTTCCCCCCTGGTTGTTGTTGGTGGGTAGTTTCTTGCTCAAAGCTGGGCTATGAGCCTTGAGGCAGCATGCACAATTCACCCCCCCCCCCATTCATTCACCTTCCCTTTTTCACATTTTAACTGAATGAAGGTTAGGAATGCTGTGTGGCACTAATAAGTATGGTTGGACAGGCAGATTCACCCTCCTGTCCAACCCCTTTCTCAAAATTAAATCCAAAATATTTCAACCCATCTTGTAGCGCTGATCAGATGAACAATGTGGTATCACTGTGAATGCCTGAGGGACAGAAGCTGTTCCAGAAAGATATAGCAGAGTATCAGCATCCATGTACATTTCCAGCAAATTAGCCCTCTGAGTGCCAGCATATAAATTAGGGAAAATGCTGGGCCCAGAAAAGATGCCTCTGGGGACCATCAGAGCTAAGCGTAATGCTCAGGAAACGGAAGAAAAAATAGCCCAAGGTCAGAAAACTGACCACTCTGCTGCAGATTAAAACACAGCAAGACCAGTGTAGCACCAGCAGCATGCAGTATAGCTATACAAAACTACTTGGCATGGAACTCAGTGTTCAAAGACATCAGTGGTCTGCAGTAGAGCAAGACAATACAGAGACTCCAAAGGCCTTTGCGTCGCTCCTGGAATTGCTTAAGGTCTGATTTCCTGCCATGTTTCTTTGCTGGTCATGGAATGAGCACACACTAAGTGGAGATAGGTGTCCATTCTAGATGTTAGCAGATCATTTTTTTTATCATCATCTGTAGTCTGTGTACTGTTTGCTAAGATTAAGTATAATTTTCCAAAGAGATTTCCTCACTTGGTGCCATATGTGCCATTGTGCCATACAATTTCAATAAACCCTACCGTGTTCCAGTGTAAAGCTCTGTAAAGCCACCAGGTGCTGTGTTTTGAATAGCTGCCTGCAGGTATAGACCTAGTTGCCCACAGGTCCAGAGCATTTTGTCTGAAGCCTGAGCAGTGCTATAAAGACAAAGCTTTATAACAAAACGGGAATCTTGAGGGGGCAGCTACAAAGGCATGTCCATGTCAATTTATGCCCTCTTTCCCTGCAACCTGTACAATCACTTCCCACACTGCATGAGGTCATTATTCCGAACATCCACTCAATCCACATCATTAACTTCAACGGTAGAGATGGAGAAACATACAATGGCCTGATGTGGACATGGTGGACATGATAGTAGAGTTAATAGAGGGCAGACATGCCTCAGGATTCTGTATTAGTGGCAGCCTCTGCTCTCTCGCAATATGGATTTATCTTCCACTTTGAACATCAGGGTTAGAGTAAAGGGCTGCTTTTTTTTCATTCAGATGTTTACAATATCCAACACTGTTCATACTCAGAACAGACCCATTGAAATAAATAAACTCTAAGTATGGTAAAGGGATGCGGGTGGCGCTGTGGTCTAAACCACTGAGCCTCTTGAGCTTGCCGATCAGAAGGTTGGCAGTTTGAATCCCCGTGACGCAGTGAGCTCCCGTTGCTCTGTCCCAGCTCCTGCCAACCTAGCAGTTTGAAAGCATACCAACATGAGTAGATAAATAGGTACCGCTGTGGCGGGAAGGTAAATGGCGTTTCCGTGCACTCTGGTTTCTGTCACAGGGTTCCATTGCACCAGAAGCTGTTTAGTCATGTTGGCCACATGACCCAGAAAGCTGTCTGTGGACAAATGCTGGCTCCCTCGGCTTGAAGCGAGATGAGCGCCACACCCCATAGTCGCCTTTGACTGGACTTCACCATCTAGGGGTCCTTTACATTTCCTTACTCTAAGTATGACTTTGTTGGATGTTACCCCTAAGTATAAAATGAGTATTTGTGATGAGGTATTTTATATGCAGTTGCAAATGTGTTGTTAGTTACCATCCAGAGCTATTAGCAGAGGCTATCAATTAAAACAAATAATCTGTTTACTGTGAGAGGTTGCCACTTTCCACACAGCACACAGCGTACTCTAGTTATAATCATCTCAGCCAATGGTAGCTCTTTGGAGATATGGTCACCCTGGTCCATGGCCACCATAGTTCATTGCAAGCTATACATGTTTCTGTGAAGAGGGAGACCTGCATGAAATTCAGCAGCATTGGCCTTGGGTGCAAGTGGGAACATTAGATGCTTCCATGGACTGAGATGGTTGTGTGACAATAGGTTCTTTATGGGGATGGGATGTAGATCAGGGGTTGAGCATCTGCTTTGCATGCAGAAGATCACAGGTTCAATCCCTAGCCTCACTAGGTAGGGATGGGAGAGAATTCCTGTCTGAAACCCTGGAGAGCTGCTGCCAGTCAGTGTAGAAAATACTGAGCTAGATAGACCAAAGGGCTGCTTTCTATGTTTCTATGCTTTCATTTTGTCCTGATTGATGTTTAGCAGTGTCAAAGCACCATAAATCATGGAACTACTTTATGAGATGGGAAGAAAGAACGGTTTAATATCTGATATGATTTTAACACTGCTGATTTATTTGTCGTGTTCTCTTTTACTGTGTTTTTGCATTATTTAATTTATTTGTTGACATGGCCCAAGGAAACTTGTGTTTCACAGAAAGCCTCCATGCCAAAGGGCAACTAAGAGGGCCAACTAGTGACATGGCATGGGGTGGAGGCTATTGTTCAATGGAAAAAATATGAAACAAAAAACCCCACTTTGTGTACCCAAGCTTTGGGGGAGTATAACATAGCTCTTTGGCCAGTGCCGGATTTACGTATAAGCTAAACAAGCTATAGCTTAGGGCCCCACTCTCTTGGGCCCTCCAAAAAAATTTAAAGGAAAAAACAACTGGATGTACGTTTCCAAAATATAAGATAAAAACAAATAAAATAAAACCTACATACAGCAACAGTGTTTTGTAGGTCCATAAATTACCATATAACATATATTCAACACAAAAAACAGTGAAAACTTGTTGTTGACAAAGGACAGCTGGACATATAAAGGGCCCCATTACCTTCAGTAGATTAGGGCCCCATCAAACCTAAATCCGGCCCTGTCTTTGGCATTTGGACAATGCAATTAAGTTAAATAAAGTTTGTTCTCTGTGTAAGTTCAGACCTCTGTGTGTAGTCTCCCCTCTGAAATATGCTTCAGAAATGGGCTTGTTTTCAGGCCATTTTCAGACTCCGATACTGGCCTTGTTGAGAAGCCAGTGAAATAACTCATGCAATCAGCATAAAATTGCTTAACAGCAGGGGCTGTTGTAGCCTGGTGTTGCCATGGGAAACCTGGGGCAGAGTCTCCTGTCAGGGCACCTGGTTGATGTCATCGTCAGCTAATCGTGGGGGCTGATGGGATTTCTTGCCAAAAATTTCAAAATTAAAATTCTTTGTATCATTAACAAAAGGTGTTGTTGGTTCCTAATCCCAATCAATCCTGGTTGCTATGGCCAATGGCCAGGGATGATGGGAACCAAATCCAGTAACATAAAGAGGTCCTTGTGTTCCCCATCCCAATTTACAAATTCACCTTATTTGCTTGTACCATTTTAGGTTCTTCTCTCTCTCTCTCTCTCTCTCTCTCTCTCTCTCTGATGTAAGAAGCCATCGTTTTTGATTCTGCCCTGTATTGATTGCATGTAGCACTGTTTCTACGCAGCTGCAGTTCATCTTCTGCCAAAAACTACATTTTTGTATCTCTCTGTCTGCTGTGGAGGAATCACGCTGGAATTCTCCGACATCCCTTCATACGAGGTGTCATAGTTATGTATGTCTTTATGGTTACCGGTACTTTACACTCATATTTTATCTTGTAATTACTTTGCCCTAAAAAAAAAAAGATTTTGTGCCTCCCTTACTAAATAGTGCATGATGAAATTTCAGAAATGCTTCAAACATTCTGTATGACAGTTTCTCTGGAAGGATTTTTAGTCAGTTCAGGGAATAGGTCATTGCAACTGTGAAATAGAGCAGGTTCATTTTAAATTTTTGGCAAAAAAAACCTCTTTTACAAAACTTGCCTGACACCCATTAGGATACTTGATAAACCAGGCAAAGAAATGGAGCTCGAGAAGCAAGGCAGAATTGGAAAAGGGGTTGGGAGAAGTAACAGAATGTCTGAAGAGAAGAGCTTTGCTCTCTTGGGAGACTGCAGAAGTGCTGGCGGTTGACAGACCGAGAGAAGTGCCTGGCTTCTGTGCCTGAGGGCAGGAGAGCCAAAAACCTAAAAGGGCTGGAGGAACATGGCCCTGGAAAAATAGTATTTTGTAAAGAAAGAAGTTGGTGCAAAGTTCAACAAACTATATATGAAAGAGAAGTGTCAATGAAATGAAAGGCAGGTGGATTTTAACAATTATGGCGGCCATTTTCTTACCTGTAGTTAACTGTGACAGCAAAGAGAGCCCTTAGGCCAAAAGAAGCTTCCTTGACAGCATGAGGATGAGAGCTTAGGCTTCCACTCCAACATTAGAAATGGGCTACCAAGACACCAAGAAATCTACTTGCTGTTCCATTGTGCTTGGCTTTTAGAGAGTCTCCCTGCATTCCCTAATGTTGGGTTATGTCATTTGGTGCATAGCAGCTGGTATAAGGAGACAGACTTCCTCTGATACCAGAGACAGAACATAACCACCATGGCTGGTAGCCACTGGAAGCCTTATTTGAATTAGCCTAACCTCCTTTTACAGCCATGCAAGTTGGTGGCCACCACCACATCTTGCTGTGAGTTCCAGAGGTTAACTAGGCACTGCGTGGAGAAGCACTTCCTCTTCCAGCTTCATGGGATGGCCTTAAATTCTAAAGTGACGAGAGAGGCAGAACAGTATCTACCTATCCCTTTGTCTACCCATGCTTAATTTTATAGACCTCCTTACCTTTTTTCTAAGCCACAAATCCCTTGCAGGTTGCCAGGCAATCAGCTGATACACATCTATCTCTTGTGAATCTTTATGTTTTATTTGATATTAAAGCCAGTGATCCCAAGCTTTCTTTCTGATTTGAGGAATTATCTTTTTGGGGGGAAGAGTTCTGGCAAAACTGACATTTTCAAAAGCAGGAGCTACATTTTGGAGTATTACTGCTTACGCTTAGAGATTTTCTCCGTGGACGAAAACTGATAAATGGTCTTCCCATGTGAGGACTTCATCAGCCAGTACAGATTAAGGAGGGAATAATCAAACAGGCTTGGAGAGTAAAGATCCTTTATGCTATGGGATTGATGGATTCATTTGCTATTTATGGTCACATGTTTCTCTCACATTTGAGTGACACCGCCTTTGTGCTGTCTGTGAGTGACAATCCATAAAGACTTCAAATTGCAAGGCATGGTATTATTTTTTTCCAGTGAATGTTTATATTTGCAGAGATTGCTTAATTGTAAGGCTGAGCCAGATTTTCATAAGTTTTCTTTTTCTTAAGTTTTATTTATGCTTTTCAGGTTTATACATTTCACAAATTTTACAATCATTTTAACATTTCAAAACTTGACTTCCTCCCCCCTCTTTCTGCAGTTCCTTAGATTTATTTTCACTATCTTCTGCATATCCAAATTAACTTAATTTGCTCATTTATTCATCTACTTTAAATATATACTGTTATGAAACTGCAGGTTATGACAATGATCTTGCCAATGTCCTTATCTGTTTACAATTTATCTGTAAATATCCAATAAGCCATTTCCATTCTTTTATAAAACATTTGTTGATTTTTTGATTTCTTATTCTTCCGGTCAGTTTTGTTTTTTGCATCCAGGGGTGACATTGGGAATAGCTGCAGCAGCTGCTTCAAGGCACTCTATCCGAAGCAACACACATCCCTTCTCACTTGTCAAGACTGAGATGGGCAAGACTGTGCTACACAGAGAGAGAGAGCTGTGGATGGCTTCCTTTAAAGTAGCAACAGTCATCCTGAAGGAGGCGAAGACTTTTGCTCCTGTTTCTTTGCCCTCCAACAACACGTCATCAAAACAGAGGTGCCTCTTTTCACAGGCACGAGCTATCTAGCAATAAAGGGAGGCCCACTTATGCTCCAGCCTACTAAATATAGATTCCCTTTGTAAAAGGAATTGGAATTAGTTTAAATATATTACCAACAATGGGGTCAACCAACTCCCCCTTGGTATTGCAGAACCTCATTTTTTCAACATTGCCTGCTGTGGGTTGCACTGGAAGGATGCATTCCTTTTTTAGCTAAAAACCTCTACCTTAGACTGACATGCAATTAGCTCGGGTGAAAACAGTTAAGTAACTTATTTTAAAGCAGCTAGTGAGTTCTCAAATTTTCTGCTTTCAGCTGTGGTAAACCTTTCAGCAGATAATCATGTCATGTAAAAGGCATACAGAAGTAACACATAAACATTGTGTCATTGCACTAAAGAAAAAGAAAAAGAAGAAGAAGAAGAAGAAGAAGAAGAAGAAGAAGAAGAGGAGGAGTTTGGATTTGATATCCCGCTTTTCACTACCTGAAAATCCTAGCCGGTAGAATTTACCTTTGGAGCGTAGCTGTCAACTTTCCCTTTTTTTTGTGGGAAATTCCCTTATTCCAGCGCTGTTTCCCACTGCAAAAAAAGGGAAGGTTGACAGCTATGCTTTGGAGTTCTCTGCCACAAGAGTCTGCTCAGTGATGAAGACCTCATTAGATGCATCTCTTGAGTTGTGTTATGTTGTGTACATAGAATGAGTTCCTTCCAGCTGCTGCCTTGATGTTTCTTTCTTTATGCTCCTTCAATCTTCCTCTCTGGAAATGCATCTTGCAAAAGATTGAGAAGAGAGCTATCAAAATGAAGGTCTGAGGACACAAATATTATGAGGGTGTGGTCTAAAGCAACTGGATGTAAGCAGACACTGAGGTCCAGCTCCAAGGGCCTTCTGGTGGTTCCCTCCCTGCAAGAAGTGAGGTTACAGGGAAGCAGGCAGAGGGCCTTCTCGGTAGTGGTGCCCGCCCTGTGGAATGCCCTCCCTGCAGATGTCAAGGAAATAAACAACTACCTGACTTTTAGAAAACATCTGAAGGCAGCCCTGTTTATGGAGGTTTTTAATGTTTGATCTTTTATTGTGGGAAAACCCAGCCAGATGGGCAGGGTATAAATAAATTATTATTATTATTATTATTATTATTATTATTATTATTATTAAGTTTTCAAAAACTAAAAATAATCTCAAAAAGGGAATTGCTAAATCTGTTCTCAAAGGAGAAGACAATAAGCAATTATTATTAAATGCAATGTGAGGCTACAGCCAGAACTTACTGTTTGAGAGTACGAAGTAACATTTAAACATTAGGAGGAATTCCCAAACTGTAAAATGCATGCTTGTATGTTATTTTCACCAACCCATGCATTTGTGTGCACACTTTACCTGGGTATATATATGCATTCTTGTATTAATTACTTGGATGGAGAAATCCCTTGCAAAACTGATAAAAATGCAAATTTTGAAGGATGACTGTTCAGTTGCAAATTCTGCATGTTTGCCTTTAAGCATGAACTGACTTCTCCCCTATCCTTAGCTGGGTGGAAGGGGAAAGTGTGTTCAGAATGAAAGGCCCTCTGTCTTCTGTCCCTGTTCCATAATTCTTTGCAGCCAACCTTATTATAATGCATCATTTGAGAGTAATATTTTTAAAGTGTCATTACTGCCCAGTGTATTAGAACGTAGTCACAACACAGCTTAATGAGAGAGAAAGAAAGGCATGGGGGGGGGGGAGAGAGAGAGAGAGAGAGAGAGAGAGAGAACCTCCAGCTCAGATGAATGATCACTTGGCAGCAGAGGTTATTTTAATAGATGCATCACTTTCAGCTAAGCTTTCACCATCTGCTCTGCGGTTCCTAACTATAAATGCAAAAGGAACATAATTCACAAGTGTACCATAAAGGAGGGAAATATAATTGATTAAATGATCTTTCTGTGTATGTGTGCTTTGGTTATTTGGTGTAGCTGCTTTCTTCCTCCATTTCTTTTTTTAATTTGACACATAAATCTGGGTACTATATGGTAATGTTTTTCATATTGAAGTGTGCACAAAAGTATTCCAAACAATCATGGGATAGATTCCCTTTAGCCACAAGTGTAATGTGGAGCATTTTGCAGAACAAACATATATCAATAACAAGGCCTTGACGGTTGTGTTTATGTGAATCTTGCTATCAAGAAGGCATTATTTTGTTCCCAGAGAGGGAACAAAATCAGCTCACTTCTATTACCGCAAAAGGTCATCACCTACCGGCCACGAAACGAAGGTCCAAAACAATCCCTACATTTCCCTGTTGCATCAATTTGACTGTTAACATATACTGGGCACAATCAGCCATAGAAAAATAAGTCCAAGGCCGATTGACTCTAACAGAAAAATTAAGCAAATATTTACGTACTTACTTGTCCAAAGTGCTTAACTTTGGCTGAATCGTGCCTGATATTTTTGTTATATGTCCTGAGTCTTAGTTGGGATAGTTGGATTTCAACAGTTCAAACCATGTTCAAGGTGGCTTACAACATGGAAAAAGCAATATATTCAGTACCTGACATCTCCATTTAGAAGGACCGAGTAACAGATGCCTCAGTCTCTGAAGAGCTAGCTCAGATAGACTGGGCTATATGGACAAATATGATTTTTTTATACAAGTTATTGCTCATTTATTTTATCATTAATCCCCAACCCACTTTTCTTCCAAGGAACTCAAGGTAGCACACACAGTTCTTCCCAGGGCTGTCTTCAGCATATGTGGTGCCGGGGTGCAAAGATCCGCCCGACGCCCCCCCCCCGGTTGCCCAGTCCCAGGCGCGCAGATTAACCCTATCACCCGGGAGGCTCACTTCAACTATTTTCCCCGCAGACTAATTTGTTCCGGGAGGGTAGACTGCACCTGCAAATCTGCGTGCAGAATCTGGTGACCATCCAGCTTGTCTTTTGATCTTTGCCTAAGAGAAGGGCATTTAGTTTAGGCTTATCCGGAAGGGCAGCAAGTCCTCTCCAGTAGGGGGGCGAAGGTGTCTCTGCGTACCTCGTCATACAAGGGGCATCTAAAAAATAAATGTTCGGCGCTTCCTATTTCCCCTAGTGGGCAGGCGCAAAGTCTTAGGTCGTATGGGACTTTCAGCACCCTCACTACGTCACACTGGATTTCTTTTTTTTGGGGGGGGAGGAGGGTTGTCACAACCAGCTTGCTAGCTTGATGATGAAGTACTAGCTGTCCCTAATTCTTTAGTAGATGCATACCTCTATCCAGCACTGCCATTCATAAAATACACTCTCAACATTGTACAATGTATTTTTAAAGGCATTTCTGGCTTGCTGATTTTCAGGTTTTGATCATCTCTAGTACCCTTTGTTTTTCAAGTCACTAAGATGGAAGGAACATAAATTGTGCCATCAGTATGACACACTCTTTATTTTCCAATTTACTGAGATGGGAGGAATAGCGATTCTACCACCAATATTTTATTTAATCCAGATAATAGATATGTTTGCTGTTTGGCCCTCAGTCTTCTACCAAGCACTGCACAACACTCCAGTTGTGTCACGTCACATCATGTATTTTGGCTTTCGCTGTAACATCTACATTCCTTCCTTTTGACAGGTAATTTAGAAAGCTTGCCACATACAACTGTCTTGAAACTGACTCCATGAGGTGTGAAAGGAATGTGTGAGCTAATGCAGTTTGAACAAAGCAATGTTTAGTTTTCCCGCTGTCTGCGAACTATTAAATAAACATCTCTCACAAGCTTCCTATGGAACCCATGGGCAGTAGCGAGAGAAATGCAATCTGCTTGTTGGAAACAAAAATTTGACTTTCCCCTCTATCTTCAACTTTTGCTGAATATTTGGGTTTCAATGAGGATGAGGATGATGACATAAAGCCAGAAGCTCAAAAACATGTTAAAGAGCTGCCTGAACATCGTGATGTACCTATATAATTTCAGCTGGTTGCTGATTCCAGAGGTCTGGAACTGCAACTTTAAAAGCCTGGCTACTAGTACAAACTCGGCCAAAAAAGCGAGATGAGCGTCGCAACCCCAGAGTCGTCCGCGACTGGACCTAATGGTCAGGGGCCCCTTTACCTTTACCTTTACTAGTACAAACAAGTACACCTCTGAGACATGCAATACTCTCAGCAATGCCCCATCTGAGGAGTGTAATTGCCAGGTGGGGTTATATGGAGCAACATGGTCCCTTAGGAAACTGCATTTAACTGTATAGAACTGTAATTCTGTAATAACTTCTAGCATTTTTTTTAAAAAAACCTAGACCAGCCTTTCCATTAGTCAGGCTGGCTGGGGCTCATGGGAGTTGACAGTCAAAACATCTGAAGGGGTCCAGGGTTTGTGAAAGCTGGCCTAGCCTGTTATGATCAATGACTCTTGGCTAGTGCAATCAGGAATGGGATCACAGCACACAGGGAGGGCTGTCGAACCATTTCAGCCTATGCTGTAATTGTTGGAATTGTGTTTAATGTTTTTAGTTGCATTGTAGTCAAATTGCTATAAAGAATGCATTGAGCAGCCACCCCCTTCCCAATACGGCTGATGTTTTTCCACTCAAAGGTGTGGCACGCCACTGAGTCTTATGTTTGGGTCACAAGTTAAATTCCAAGGCAGTAGTGAGAGGAGCTGTCACCTGAGTGTCTCTGCTAGTGTTTCTGTATGCAAATGGAGCTGCTTGCATGGCACGCACACACAAAGAAATGCACAGAGCAGGTTGTCTTGGGGTGTTGGCCAGTATGCAGCAGGAGGAAGAGGGAGTAACTGTATTTAGATTTGTAGCTGAAAGGCTACTTTTTAGTAAAGATGTTTAAAGGCTCACATTCGGACCAGTGTGAGAAAGTTTGCAAGAGTGAAATCAATGTATATTTTGTCATTTGTAACAATTAAAACAAACTTCTGCAAGTAAACTCATTTCCTATGTTAAAGAAGATTTATTTGTGTGCAAGAGTCAGATCAGAGAACTTCTCTTTCTGTCTCTGTCTCTCTGTCTCTCTGTCTCTCTCTCTCTCTCTCTCTCTCTCTCTCTCTCTCTCACACACACACACACACACACACACGGGGGGGGGGGCTAGTATTTGACACAGAAGGGAAGCTCCTATTGGGCTCAATGGAAACTTTCCTCTCAAGCCTGATAGCAAGTATGGGGTTGTCATCAGGAGGTGCAACAGGAGTAAAGGTTCAGATCTTTCCTCTCCATGCACTATTGTCCTAATAACAACCCTAATCCCCCACAACTTTCATATTTACAGTAAAACAGAATACTAGCAATGTTAAATCATGTGCTTAACATCACATGCAATAAGTGGCTAAACAGGGACAACACATTAGGTAGGGCTGACGTACAATTTGAGGAACATCATGAACTATGTACAGCAGTAAAGTTTTGGACCTCACAAACTTTTGCCACAGGTCCAATGGAGATGTCCTTTGGACAAAGTGCAATTGCTGCTGTTGCGATAGCATTTGGTGGCATGATGAATCTCAGGCTGCTACATCTTCCCACACTCTTGTTGGTTGGCACAGCCATTCCATCATCACAGTGCTGATTTGTTTTACAGCACAGGGCAGAGAGGTGGTGGTGGTGGGCATGGCAAGAAACACCTTGTTGTATGTATCTGTCTAACTAACTAACTAACTAACTAACTAACTAACTATTGCAGGATCCTTTTGTAACAGGATTACAACTGGCAAGTGGAAGAGTAGGACAAACTTACTCTCCCAAGCATATGCACCCTGCAATTTCCAGTCCCCAAACAAAAATGATTTCAATGTCCTTTTTCAGGATCATGGCTCCTCCCCAAAGCATCCCACAAAAGTAACACAGTAAAAACATATACACTTATACAATGAAATGACTATACAATTGAAACAACTATACATTAAGCACAAAACAAAAGGAACAGACAGTAAAACCAGCGTCCCCATCTCCCAATTGGGGCACAGGATACCAACCACCCTGTCTTATTTTAAACCAAAAGCAGATTGGAAAAGAAAACTCAATAGGGGCCCCCTAAAATGAAGCCAGGAAGGAACCAAACACAACTCTTGGGAAAGGGTGTTACATAAACATTTATAGGACACATACAATAATACATAGAAGAAGACTATCCAAATCCGAAAAAGAAAGAAAAAACTGGAAGAAAAATAAGGAGAGAGCAGCAAGAGCAGAGCAAGTGCTTTGTGTTGCTTGGTGGTAGAGCATCTGTTTCGCATGCTAAAGGTTCCAGCTTCCATCCTTGGCATCCCCAGGTCCCTGATACCTCTAGGCTTTGGAATGTCCTCTGCCTGAAACCCAGAACAGCCAGTGCAGCCAGTACTGAGTTAGCTGGACCAATGATCTGAGCTGGCGTTAGGGGAGTTCCTGTGCCCCTATAGAACATAAGAAAGTGTAATCCAAGCAACAGCTAACATCTTTCACTAGTATGACTGTCTTTCTTGATTAAAACATTTATTGTTCCACCTTTTCTGAACTCAGCATACAATGACTATGCCCTACATCCTTTGTAATGTAGACTCCTGTTTACTATAGTCAGTATCACTTTGCCAGCTGTTGGGCTAGTCATATTTTTTTTGTAAAACTGAACTCACAGACTCCCTGGAGATGAAGTCAGGAAACCTCTAAGGCATAAGACACATGGGCCTGGTGCAATCCAGATCACATTCAAATGCGTGATCCAAGTTCTCCGAGAGCCGTATCACCTAGCTGCTGTGTGCGATAATATACAAATTACAATTTATACTAATTAACTTTGTACATTTCCCCCTGCAAATCATATGCTGAACCTCATGGGGCTGCCATCAAACATTTGTACACGTGACAAAAGGTTAATTGTTCTGGGAAAGACATGAGAAAGGGCACCTCAACAACTCCAAATAGAAAGGAGGAAAGCAATTAATTTTTTCCCCTGCAGAAATTCTCTTGCTTCATGTTGGATAAGCCAAGTATTAATATTAGCAGAGATGAGTTTATATTTTTGTGATGAGAGTGTGCACCTGACCATAGTTGTATGCATGCAAAATTACACGAAACATAGAATGTAGTAAAGGTAATTACATTTTTTTTCTCGAACAATTGCCATATTTGCTGTTTGAGTACATCTCGACAGCTGTGACATTGGATGGGTTACCATATAATATGCATATATTCTGCATGCAACAGAAATCACCCATGAGGGAGCAGCAGCCAGTATCATGCAGGAATGGGTGCTCCTGCTTAACAGCTGTTAAGGTTTCTTCTGAAGGGGGATCCAATCCTGCATGGGTATGGCTTCACAAGTGGCTTTTCCTGTACCCATAGGATTGATACCTCCTGTTGAGCTGAGAAACCAGAAAACCAGGCACAAAGAGTTATGAATTGACCACCCAGACACTCTGAACAGAAGTATGCCATGCCTGGGTGTACATCCCTTCTGCTCCCAGAGAGGATTCTGGCATGTAAGCATATGCAGCCAATGTGTCAGGAATGAGCCAGCTCCTAGTGGAACTTTACAGCTGGCAGCAGAACAGAGTGGTTTAGATTTGACGCAGGTGGAACAGTGGCCAGTGCTGACTCCCCCAGACATTGGATTGCCAGTTGCCAAGGGAACAACTGAGAGCAGGCTGGAACACAGCCAAAGCTCTCAGGAAGCTCAAACAGGAGCGAACAGACACAGAGACAGTCTGGCGTAACAGGAAGTGGTTGGAGCTGATCCAATAAGTCCAAAGAGTCAGCGAATGGGAGGGCTGCTAGACAGGAAGCAAAACAAGAGACATAAGGGGTGATGGTTCAATATATTATGTAGGAACCGGAAGGAGTCTTCAGAAGAGTCATCTTGAATGATAATATGGGCGGCTTCATTGGAGCTGTCCAGAGCTATCTGTTTGTTTTTGCAATAAATCCTCCTTTTTAATTACCTACGCTTACTGTGTTATCAAGCCCGGAACCTGGACTCCTGACACAATGGGAGCCCATTAAGTGAGGACCCCATACTCTCACTCTGAGGTTCTCAGTTCAAAATTCAAAGTCTCTTGACAACAGCTGAGCTGCCCAGGGCTCCCATTCATCTCTCTGGGGCTTCTACAAGAGAACTTCCAAGCATATTTTGACCATACTTATTAACACGCTTTCAGGAGGAAACATGAACCTCAAACAAGAAGAAATCAGGCAACATTTTCAGTGGATTAATTCGAAAGACCTTCCATGCTTCCAATCCATGTCTTTTCCTTTTTGCTAAATGAAGGTTAACTTATTTGAGGCAGTTGTTCTGAAATCTATATCCTGGCATATGGGCAAAATAAAATATTGTTGAAATGAAAGGTTGATGTGTAGCTAGGGGGGCAGAGTATGACCTTGGTAAAAGCAGCAAAGCTCAACTGACTTCAGCAGGAGGCCTGATTGCATGTGACTGAGTTCATAGATAACAAAGGGATGCTTGATCCCACCAGTGACAAATCATTGTGGGAAAAATACCCCTGGCAGATTAACATAATTATGTCCAAAGAAACTGACAAAATGCATATGACTGTTACACCAGGTTCTGTATTTGCCTAACAGCAAGTAACTGTCAAAATTATTTTTCCTCACTTAGGCTGGAGGGAAATTAAAATCTGCTGGTGGGGGGGGGAGAACCACATGAAAATGAGAAATCTGCGGAGACATGTTCAATAGGCTTCAGTATTTATATCTCATTATGTTAATTTGGATACATTTTAGCTTTGATGGAATGTTGATGATGCTATTTTTGAGATTAAGGGAGGAAAGAAAGACCATTTCCCTATATCTGCAGAATCTTATCTCAGGAATAAAGGAATGTTTATGCCCATATGATTCTTCCCATAAGATATTCGGAAGGGCCTCCATGACCCACCTCTGTCCAATGGTGGTGATATTGAGTGTGTGTGTGTGGCACAAGAGGGCCCACAGACTAGATGGCCCACCAAACCCCAAAATCTTAAATTATCATAAATTAAATCATTGTTATATTCTAACATAACTGTCTCAGGTCAATTAATATTATATATAAAAATGCACTATAATTGATAGTAGTAGTAGCAGTAATAACAATAATAATTTTATTATTTATAATAGTAATACTTTTATTATTTATAATAATAACAAATTTATTATTTATACCCCACCCATCTGGTTGAGTTTCCCCAGCCACTCTGGGCAGCTTACAGCATATATAGAACCATAGTAAAATATCATGCATTAAAAAGTTCCCAATACAGGGCTGCCTTCAGATGTCTTCTAAAAGCTGTGCAGTTCTTTAGATAGACATTCTAAAGCTCTGTAGTCCATCCTTAGCTAAATTTCTACTCATAATAATGTTTCATCTCTGATCAGAAAGTATGTAGTGTAATTGGATGCTAAATTGGGAGGCCCCTCCCCCCCAGTATTTTGCACAAGGGCCCACAACAATGTGTGCCGATCACTGCCTCTGCCTGAGCTTATGTTGGTGAATATACACCAACCTGGTGCCCTCCAGATGTTTAGGCTATAGCTCCCATTGGCTATGCTGACTGTGGTTTATGGAAATTGTAGCCCTAAACATCTGCCCCCCAGATGTTGGAGGAGTCACTTGGATCATAACACATATACACAGGGAGATGGCCCATCAGCACCTTATAGCAACCCATGAAGCTGGAAGTACAAGGTGAGAAATGGCTGAGCTTTCCAATCTACTCTTGTTTCACATAACTTTCAGAGAAGATTTCCTGTCTATGTGCCTGGAAAATACTTCAAATGTGGCTAGTAATATTTTTTTTAAGAGGCAGATGCTTCATCCTCAGTCCTTTCTCCATGCTTTGAAGTCCAATTGGTTTTAAATAAAAGCATTAAGCATGCACTTAAGGATTTCTTCCATTGCTGGGTGAACACAATTTTGCAGAAAGATGTTAGAAAAGTGCAATTCTGTGTTCTCAAAATCTCCCCTTTTGTGAATATATTTCTGTATGGTACCCATGAAATCACCTGCTTTTGAACTCTGGGCTTCATGTAGTGCATTATGGGGCAGTTTTTAAATGGCACTGAAGCCAGCATAAAGGATACAACCATTGCTTATTGGGACTCAAGAGCTCATCCTACTTCTCTATATTTTAATAAATGAGCCCTCATTACATTATATTTGCCCTTCTTTCAAATAACTCCCTTGCAGGCAATGAAGAATTTTGGTTGAGAACCTCTTAAAGTCTCACCTGTTTCCTTCAGTTTTTAAATAGAAGCAGTCTTCTTACTGAATCTTCAGCTTTTGCTGGCAGAGTTGCCAAAGATGGGAATAATGAATTGGCCACTTGACAAGACTTCAGTGCTTGGCAAACACACAATCGTGCTTGTTTTTTTTCTCTCTCTCTCTGTAAGCAGGTCTGACTAGGAAAGCATTACTCTGCCAGATGCACATGGTTTACCTACTGTTGGAACTATTTGTGTGAAAGGCAGTAAATGTAAGTATCAAGGACACATTACTCTAGTGGATGATGCACTGTTTTGATTGCTGGAAGTCTAAGTAATCAAAAGCCAGGGAAGAAGTTTGGGTTTGTTTGTTTTTAACACGGTTAAGAGCTATAGAAACCAACATGACTTGGAGTTTATACAGGAAGGGATAGGTGTCATTCCTCCAGAAATCAAGAGTGAGGACAAGAATTGCTGTAGAAACTACTGCAGCACAAAAACCGCACACAGTTTTACTAACATCAGAAATTTCAGAAACAATCTAATGTGCAAATCTCAATTTTTGGCAACAACAGCGATGGGGAACCTGCAGCCCCAGCCAGAATGTGTAACCTACAAGCAAGACCTGGGTGCAACAGGGGTCTCCCCACTGAAAACCACCCTTGTAATTAAGCACTAGCCTGGTAGTCATAGATGACTAGGAGTGCCATGTTGGTGAGTGAGCAGGTTGGTGGAAGAGCAATGGGGCTCTCCATCCCTATTCTGCACCCAAAAACCAAATGGACTGCTAGAGAAGAGAAGCCCCCTCTTCACCCAGTATGGAGGTGCCACACTATGTCCCTTCTCTGTTCCCAGCAGGGTAGTGACTTTTCTGGGTTTATTTACAAGGGCCTAGAGAAGAACATGCTAGTGGATCCCTCTATGTGAGTCGCAGAAGAGGTATCCTTGACCGGCAACAAGCTTAGGATGTTGCAGTACACCAACATCTTCTCCAGCGACATGATCAAATGCAGGGTGAGAGAAAGGCAGAGCTCAGAAACAGCAAGAGGATGAAGATTCAGCAAGTGACAACTGTAGGAGGAGAAGTTGTTGTGAAATGAGACAGAGAAAAGAAAGAGAGAGGAAGGGGAGAAGAAAGCAGATAGGATGTCAGAAAGAATCTGAAGGGTAGAATGGAAAGCTACAAAAACTAATAGACTGAGAGGAATGGGCTAGACTGCTTGCTATCCAGATAATGATGGATGACTGACAAAAAGTAGTTTGGTCTCATGTTTCTTCATTGTTTATGTGCACTAATTATTCATTTGGGTTCAAGAAACCTGTTTAAGCACCCCTGAGATCAAGATAATTTGACAGTTCGCCTCGTCACACCTGCCATTGGAAACTATAGCCATTTTACCTTGGCATGAGGTGGAACGGCTCAGCAGGAGTCCTGTGGAGATTCTCATGTTGTTGTGCATAAGGAGACAATAGATCATGCTTCTGATTTGTAAAGGCTGTCAACCAAGGGACCTGTGTAAAAATAACCATTGTGCATTTACTGGTATAAAGGATTTGCAATTAGAGGCTTATTTCATATGCCACCCAGAGGAGATAAAAATCTTGAGACTCTTAACATCTATGAAGCAAATGTATGGACTTCTAGAGTAAGACACAGAAATACTATTGAAAAAGCAATATTTCAATATAGCAATAAAATGCATGTGGATGACCTTTTGGGGAACTAACAAATACCATAACGTGTGTGCTGTGTCTTTTTTAGATTTCTATCATTATCATCATCATCATCATCATCATCATCATCATCATTTAATAGAGTCAAGATTTACAAACGCTTCCTACCTACCCCAAGAGAGATAATATTTTTTCTATTTCCCCCCAAAAAACCATGTCAGAAAAAGCTTCTAGTGTCATAGTCATTCTCACTTTGATTTTTTAAATAACATTTATAATAATATTAATAGACTATATATTATATTCAATAGGATAGGCACCTAGATCCTGACCGCTTTCCCATGAAAAGAAGCCCTCTGTTTTTTACCCAGCTTCCAAGAGGCTGTGCTTTCGGAGTGGGCCCCCCTAACCACCTTAATACAGAGACTTATTTGAAACTGCAAGTTAGATTTGAGAAATGAGTATATCTATATGCATATATTAAACTCGGTGTTACATTCCTCGCCTCAATTTACATTTTATAGCTATCTTCTTTAAGGACAATTATGAAGCTAATGAGACATACACTGCACAATGACTACAGCAACAAAGAAGCAATAACTATTTATTAACCTGACAATAAATATTGTTTAGCTGAAAAGTGCCTATATTAAATAACATTAAAATGCCATTGGGGTGTGCAAAATGGAATAAAATGCCAACCAAGAATCCTAAAATATGAGAATAAGAACACAACTTTCTCATAAATGGCATTTCAGCTACAGTAACATTGTGTCGGCTCCAATGAAGTCAATTGGCAACCAGTGTTTTCTGTTTCTGCCACTGCTGAGTTGGCTCATCTCACAAATAGAACAAATGGGCATTTATGCATTTATGCCCATGTGTGGACTTCCATTTGTGCCCATTTGTTCTCCTCTGAGCAAAGCATTTCCTGCAGGACAAATGAAAACAAAGCTGAAATGAACACCATTCAGTTTGATTTGCTATTTGCTCCATGCTCATCCTGGGGAAATACTGGAATGTACACCTACTTAAATCACAAGAAGGTAAATTCAGAACTAGGGGATCAGGCTGTTTTTGCCTCATAGGAACTGCCCCTTGCAAAATCCAGCTCCTTTTCACTTAGCCTGATTTTCTATGGACAGTGGGTGGAATTCAATATCATGCCATGATGAATGTTGCATCTGCATAAGCATTGCAGCTTGCCAAACAGGATGGTCACCCCTATCGTCACAACACACACTGTTCTGGGGGTTCTCACAAGCCCCCACCTGGGAAGGAGAAGAGGGAAATCCCCATTGCACAAGTGGAAGTCCTTGTGCAGTATTTCAGCTGATGGAGCTTATTAGGTGAAGCCCACCCACCCAGTATGCACATTATTATACTGGGTCTCCACATCAGAATGCTGGCAGCAGGGCAGAGATATATTATGGTGTAGTCCTATTTCTTCTTTGGTGATCACTTGTAGCTGAGTAAGATTGTCTTCCATAAACACGGTTTAGAAAGTGAGTCCATAAGTGACTGTGGAGGCCAATTCTGGATACATACGTCCTTCCACAGTGGGGACATAGGTTTCCGGGCGGGAGTTGATCATGGTGAGGGCTTACCAAGCATGCCTTCCAATTGGAGTGCTCACAGGCCAGTGTTTCCCAGTTGTCGGTGTTTATACTACTTTTTTGTGGGTCCTATATGTATCTAAACAGAAGTGAGTCGCATTAATGGGACATATCCAATTAATGTGTGTTTAATCCCATATGTGTGTTTATAGCAGAGACCAGGAATCTGCAGCCCTCTAGATGTTGTAGAGCTACAGTTCTCAGGATCCTTGAACTTTGGCCATGCCAGCTGGTGTTGATGGGAACTGGAATTGAACAACAACTACAGGGCCACAGCTTTCTCCATTCCTTCCTTATAGGACTGCAGCCTTCTCCACTGTAGCACCTGCAACTTGCCAGAAAGAGTTTTTCAGCACGATTGGTGCTGATGGCTAATGGGTGGTACTGCAGCTATCAACATACAGTAATAAGATCAAATTGTACTGGGAGGCGTCTGACCCGATAAATCTGCTGATCTTGGCTTGTACCCTTCGTCTGAGCAACTTATTGCTGAGGCACAGGGTTTACTTGAGTCAGTTCCATCAGTCATATCCAGGTTCTAGAGGAGGAGGAGGAGGAGGAGGAGGAGGAGTTTGGATTTGATATCCCGCTTTATCATTACCCGAAGGAGTCTCAAAGCGGCTAACATTCTCCTTTCCCTTCCTCCACCACAACAAACACTCTGTGAGGTGAGTGGGGCTGAGAGACTTCAAAGAAGTGTGACTAGCCCAAGGTCACCCAGCAGCTGGATGCGGAGGAGTAGAGACGCAAACCCGGTTCACCAGATTACAAGTCTACCACTCTTAACCATTACACCACACTGAAGAGATGCCTTTTCAGATTATTTTGGACAACCACCATTATTTTCCTCCTTCTTTAACTCTAGTCGCACCAAAATAAAATAAAAATTTCTTTCCAGTAGCACCTTAGAGACCAACTAAGTTTGTTCTTGGTATGAGCTTTCGTGTGCATGCACACTTCTTCAGATATCTGGAATGAAATTTTTATTTTGTTTTGACTATGGCAGACCAACACGGCTACCCACCTGCATCTAGTCGCACCACTTTTCCTCAAATGCAGCTACACTGTCATCAGAGTCTTTTGTGGTAGTAAATCTGTTAGGTCACTTGTATGCTGTCGGTGAGAAATAGCATTTCACTTGGATCCAGTGGGCTGCTCCTTAATTCTGCCTTGTGACCTTGGATTCTCACATACAAAAAGTGTCCCAAGTGGTTCTTTGTTCCTGCTTCACAGTGTTGATTAAGTTTGTTTAATCATGTTGATTAAACAGATGCAATGTTAATGCTGATGGGCCTGCTCTCATTTATAGAGCTATAACGTTCGCGAAACAAATAGCTTTACATTGGGGGTCCCTTAAATGGGGAGATTTTCCATCAGCCGGTTCATTATGAACATAATATCCTTCGAAATGTTTTGCACTCGGTAAATGCAGGTGGTATTATTCATCTCATTTCCTCAGCTCAATCTTTAGCTGAGCTACGGAACATGAAATGGAAGAAATAGCTAATGCAGAGATCTGCTTCTCAGTTAAGTGTTCCATACTTATTAATTCTGAAAACAAGTCAATTTGATTCTGAGCTCACAGGGAAGGTTATGGCTGGGGCAGGGGGAAGGATGGTGTTTGAGCCACCTCTTTGCTACAGCAACTTTCAGTGACAAAGTTTGCGGCTTGTGTAGCCATGGAAGCTTTTCTCACCTGCCAACAATGCCCTTCAGCTGCTTACACTCAGCAGTCTAACTGAAAGGTAGCCCTTACATAATAAGAAAAGGGGCAAAAAACAGCTTAAACTTTCAGCACTGAAACCAACTGGAAGCTTTCCAAACTTACTAGATCCTTTACACCAGTGTTTCCCAAACTTTGGTCTCCAGCTGTTGTTTGACTACAACACCTATCATCCCTGGCTAGCAGGACTAGTGGTCAGGGACAATGGAAATTGTAGTTCAAAAGCAGCTGGAGACCCAAGTTTGGGAAACCCTGCTCTACACCGAGGGTGAGAAAATTCTCTCTCCAGATGTTGCTAGACTGCTTTAATCTTAAACCAGCCAGATGGGTGGGGTATAAATGCAACAACAACAACAACAACAACAACAACAACAACAACAACAACACTTGAGTATTGAAACTGTAGATTTTCCCTGTGGGTTATTATGCCAATCAGCTGATCGTTACCTGCAAAACACACCAGACCTGAAAGCATCATGGAGGATGTGCTGCACACTCCATAACCATTGTCTAGTGTTCATTAAGGTAAAGGTAAAGGGATCCCTGACCATTAGATCCAGTCGTGTCCGACTCTGGGGTTGCGGCGCTCATCTCGCTCTATAGGCCAATGGAGCCGGCGTTTGTCCGCAGACAGCTTCTGGGTCATGTGGCCAGCATGACAAAGCCACTTCTGGCGAACCAGAGCAGCGCACGGAAACGCTGTTTACCTTCCCGCTGGAGCGGTCCCTATTTATCTACTTGCACTTTGACGTGCTTTTGAACTGCTAGGTGGGCAGGAGCTGGGACCGAGCAACGGGAGCTCACCCCGTCGCAGGGATTCGAACCACCAACCTTCTGATCAGCAAGCCCTAGACTCTGTGGTTTAACCCACAGCGCCAAATTATTCTCAAATTATGACTACTAGTATAGTATATGCATTTTTAAACGGCAGCAGTAGCTGTGCTACTTTTTGGATCACATATATCATTTAGTTCTCTGAGTCAACATGTCTCTCAGTTCAGACATTTGGATGTCTAGAAGACACTTTAGGTAATTTACTTATGAGCGTGTATGTGCTTTTTTTTTAAAAAAAATAGAGATAATTTTTAAAATGATCACTTCATGAATAACTGCAACAGTAAAATGTTGCTTTCCCCCTATAATCATAGGTTTGAGTGGCATATATGCATGCATACTGTAGGTTGGGTGTTCATTTATAATTGCTTTGTTGACTCACCCGCCACCACCTCTAGCTAGTCAATGTTCTACCAGAGCAATTATGACAATGTAATTCCACTTGGTTTCCTGCCAGTTTGGTAATTTAGCAATTCCAGTGGTCAATCAAAAGTTGCTTTTCTTCCCAATGCTTCAATTAGAAAAGTGCTTGCTTATTTGTGGGCATGATTTAGACATTCAGAAGAAAGTGACAGAGTAATGGAATACACCGCTGTTGTCACTATTCTGCAGAGCGGGCTGGATCTTCAGGCAGAGCACTTGGGGCATTTCTCAAGCTGAAGTATAGTTCAGGTGCTGAAAATGTAATGTCAGGGATCGAGTGATTGCCCATCTCTCTGGAAGGGGAAAAAACCTGCTTACTGCCA
The DNA here is from genome assembly GCF_009819535.1 of Lacerta agilis. Taxonomy (NCBI): domain Eukaryota; kingdom Metazoa; phylum Chordata; class Lepidosauria; order Squamata; family Lacertidae; genus Lacerta; species Lacerta agilis. The sequence continues at coordinate 34,995,936 of NC_046316.1, forward strand.
GCCGTTGGGGTGGCCTCCAGGTTCAAATGCAACTGGGGGAGAACATAGGTTCTTCCTCCTCCCAGTGCGCTGGCTACTGGGGCTCACCCATGGTTGTAGCCAATCCTGGGCAAGCCAGGGGGTGTGGTTTGTGGAGTGGACCAGAGGGAAGACTTCTTCATGTCCAGGCCCTGGCTTCGGTTGATACTGGATTCCCCACCCACCCTGCTCTTTATGTGAGCAGGCCCACAGAGGACCTTGCTATGGAAATCTTTGGTCACTAAATTCGGGGCCAGGAAGGAATTTGCCTTTAGACAAATTGGGCCTGTCTGGGAGTTTTGCCTACCAAAGAATTATGGAAGCTGTTGTTTGTTAAGTGTGCTGAGAGCTGTTAGGAGACCCCCCCCCCCCACAGAGCTATAATTCCCAGTGGTTTAACGGCCAGCCCCTCCTCACAGGAATCTCTGAGAATTGTAGTGAATACGGCCACCTAACAACTCTCAGCACCCTTAACAAAACAACAGCTCCCAGAATTGTGGGGTGGGGGTGGGGAGCCATGACTATTTAAAGTGGTGTTTGCAGCTGGTTCTGGGAGATCACACTCTATAAGCTCTCAGCTAAGGTATGGTAGTCGCTGTAACAACAGGAAGAGGAAAGGTTGTGGATTAATCATAGAGCATCTGCATTGCATGCTGAAGATCCCAGATTCCACCCCCAGCATCTCCAGGTAGGTGCTGGGAGAGAGTCCTATTTGAAACCCCAGAGAACTGCTGCCAGTCAGTTAAAAAAAATACTGAGCTAGTATTTGCTCCTTGAACATAGCCTGGAAGAGAAGGAAGAATTGTGCATGCTCTGGTCTTGCAGCTTCCATAGAAATAAGCAGCTTGGCCTCAAGAGACCAAGAAACTGGTACTGGAATGTAACATAACACATGATATCTACTTACAGGGCTAATGCTTCACACATCCTGGTAATGTTGCATGATTAGAAAAGCAATATTCCTGCTGATCTTGTTTCCCACTTCCAGTATCAATGCCATCCCTGTTCCAGCATGCATGCCGCTTATCTCACAAAACTACCCTGTGCGTCATACCTTTCAGCCCCCAATCAACTGCAGATCCTACATGCTGATGCGGCGCGATTGTTATGACAAGCTGACACACATCAGGACTCGTGCATTAGCTATTTTTTTCCATGCTAGTGAACCTCTATAAAGACCTCTGTATAAAAGAGGAAGAGGGTTCATTTTCAAAGAAAATGAGATTTTCTTTTAAAAAACAATGTTCAATATTTTCACAAAAGAATGAGCACGTTGGTATTGACAAATGATGCTTTTTTATGCCCATGAGTAAGCTGTTGTATGCCAAATGCCCAATCACATCAAACTATTCTAGCACTTTCACTGAATGGATCTATTAATTATAGCCAGGGCCAGCGCAAACATTAGGCAGAGTGAGGCATCCACTTTGGGCGGCACCCACAGGATAGTCCACATATTTCTTTCTTCTTTTGGAATAAATACATGCCACTCTTCAACAAGAAGTTTTTTAAAGCAGATTACACAGGGAAAAAATGGACAACGATGCAAAACATCCTGAAGCAACTTTTTCTTTTGTTCTCAAATTTTCGCATCAGTTCCTCCTTTTCTGCTTTTGTCCTCGAGCAGGTTGATCCTTGTGTCTGTAGGTTTCACTGGGCAGATGCTATGATCCTGGCTATTTGAACTTTCACTTACTTCCAAATGTGGAAAGCCAGCCCTGCTGTGTTGGGGCCCTGGGTGTTTTCCTCCTGCTGTTTTGCAAGCTCAACTTTGGAAACACATTCAAGCAACCCTGTTAACTTGGGTCACATCCAAGCCACACATTTAAAGTATTATTATGTGGCTTAAACAGGTCCCTGTTGGCATTGTACATTTAAAGCAGTATTGTGCTGCTTTAAACAGGCATGCCCCCCCACCAAAGAATCCTGGGAAATGTAGTTCATTAAGCATGCTGAGAATTGTTAGGAGTTCTCTATTCCCCTCACAATTTCCTGAGTGGTTTAATAGTCAATCCGTTTTCACAGGGAACTCTGAGAATTGTGAGGTGACTAAGGATCCTCTAAAAACTCGCACCATCCTTAACAAACTATGGTTCCCACCAGGATTTTTTTGCAGGAAGCCATTACTGTTTAAAGTGATATGATACTGCTTTAAGTGTGTAGTGCAGCTGGGGACACAGTCATGGTTTGCCCCTTTCTCAGTTTACTTGTGAGTTTATTCCTATGAGTGGTTTAAAAAACAACAACCTCTCCACAATACATATTGCTGTTGTGCCAGGATGTGTTCATGGTTTCCAGAGAGTGGTAGGGGTTGCTTTATCCCATGTTGATGGCCTTTCAGCTGATTCCCTGGTGACCCGCTGGAATGTGGAGTTAGCCAGGGCTATTGACTGTTTGGGTCCAAAGTGCCCTCTCCAATTGCATGGAGCCCGGACAGCCCCGTGGTTTCCCCCGGATCTGAAGGCAATGAAACAATTGCTGAGACGGCTACAGCACCAGTGGCGGATAACTCATTCTGAATCTGACTTGACATGGGTTAGAGCTCCATGTCAAGCCTACCAAGTGACGGTAGCGGTGGCGAAGAAGACTTTCTTCACTGCCTCTATTGCATCTGCAGAAAACAACAGCAGGAGACTTTTTCAGGTGGTTCTCAATTTAGCGGAACCACCTGCTTCATTCATTTTGCAAAGTTTTTTGCAGATAAAGTCGCTCAGATTCGGGAAGAGGTAGACTCCACCGTGGGAGCAGGGCTGGGGTGGGAGAGTGCTAGAGTCCTGTCTAGTCCAGTTGCGTGGGATCAATTCCAATCTGTTACCTCCGAGCATGTGGACAGGCTTCTTGGATGAGTGAAACCAACCACCTGTCTCCTTGATCCTTGCCCATCCTGACTTATAAAAGCTAGCTGGGAAGGGCTGGGTGATGGGCTTCACGGGTGGTGAATGCTTCTCTCGGTGAGGGAGCCTTCCCAGACCCACTGAAAGAGGCGGTTATTAAACCGCTTCTTAAAAAAACCATCTTTAGATGCGGCCAATATGGCCAACTATCACCCAGTCTCAAATCTTCCATTCTTGGGCAAGGTGATTGAGCGAGTGGTTGCTGAACAACTCCAGGCATGCCTGGAAGAAGCGGACCATTTGGATCCCTTCCAGTCGGGATTCAGGCCTCATCATGGGACTGAAACTGCCTTGGTCACGCTGGTCGATGATCTCCGGCAGGCTAGGGACCAAGGTGAGAGCTGTTTCCTAGTTCTGCTGGATCTCTCAGTGGCTTTTGACACCATTGACCATAACATCCTTCTGGACTGTCTAGAGGGGTTGGGAGCTGGGGGCACTGTTATACAGTGGTTCTGCTCCTTTCTTCTGGGCCATGTTCAGAAAGTGGTAGTGGGGGATGAGTGTTCAGACCCCTGGGCTCTCACTTGTGGGGTACTTCAGAGTTCTGTCCTCTCCCCCATGCTTTTCAACATTTATATGCAGCCACTGGGAGAGATCACCAGGGGGTTTGGACTGGGTGTTCATCAGTATGCTGATGATACCCAGTTCTACCTCTCTTTCAAATCAGAACCAGTGAAGGTGGTGAAGGTCCTGTGTGAGTGTCTGGAGGAGGTTGGAGGATGGATGGTGGCTAACAGATTGAGGTTGAATCCTTACAAGACAGAAGTACTGTTTTGGGGGTGGACAGGAGGCGGGCAGGTGTGGAGGAATCCCTGGTCCTGAATGGGGTAACTGTGCCTTCAGGGGAAGGACCAGGTGCGCAGCCTGGGCGTCATTTTGGACTCACAGCTGTCCATGGAGGTTCAGGTCAATTCTGTATCCAGGGCAGCTGTCTACCAGCTCCATCTGGTACGCAGGCTGAGACACTACCTGCCCGCGGACTGTCTCACCAGAGTGGTGCATGCTCTAGTTATCTCTTGCTTGGATGCGCTCTGTGTGGGGCTACCTTTGAAGGTGACCCGGAAACTACAACTAATCCAGAATGTGGCAGCTAGACTGGTGACTGGGAGCAGCCACTGAGACCACATAACACCGGTCTTGAAAGACCTACATTGGCTCCCAGTACGTTTCCAAGCACAATTCAAAGTGTTGGTGCTGACCTTTAAAGCCCTAAACGGCCTTGGTCCAGTATACCTGAAGGAGCGTCTCCACCCCCATCGTTCTGCCCAGACACTGAGGTCCAGCACCGAGGGCCTTCTGGCGGTTCTCTCACTACGAGAAGCCAAGTTACAGGGAACCAGGCAGAGGGCCTTCTCGGTAGTGGCACCCACCCTGTGGAACGCCCTCCCATCAGAGGTCAAAGAGATAAGCAACTACTTGACATTCAGAAAATACCTGAAGGCAGCCCTGTTTAGGGAAGTTTTTAATCTGTGACATTTTAATGTATTGGATATTTGTTGGAAGCCGCCCAGAGTGGCTGGGGGGGGGGGGTCAGCCAGATGGGTGTGGTACAAATAATAAAATATAACAACAACAACAACAACAACAACAACAACAACACCCTCCCACCAGATGTCAAAGAGAAAAACAACTACCAGACTTTTAGAAGACATCTGAAGACAGCCCTGTTTAGGGAGGCTTTTAATGTTTAATAGATTATTGTATTGTAATGTTCTCTTGGAAGCTGCCCAGATTGGCTGGGGAAACCCAGCCATATGGGCGGGGTATAAATTATTATTATTATTATTATTATTATTATTATTATTATTATTATTATTAAGATCAGGCAGTTTAAGATGCCTCAGACATAACTTTGAAAACAAGGCATTCCCTATCTTTTCTAAACTTTGTGTGAATGTGTAAATGATGAATTGTTTAATAGAGTCAGCAAAACCAAGTGGGAAAATCTTCCCTGGACTGAACTAGGGGTGTGGGAAGGATGTTGCACAGAATTCTCCATGAACTTACTAGAAAATCAATTGCAGCATATTAGGGAGAAGGCTAGACTGAACCCTTCCTCCTGACATCCTCAGGAAACTATTCTGTCTTCCAGAGGCAAAACGTTCCGTTCCATTTCCCCTCACCTCTCCTCCTATTGATTAATACTTCTTTCCTACCGGGTGTAAATCAGATTGGTCCATCTGCTTTCTAACAACACCTCTTCTGCCTAGCCTGTTAAAGCAGTCCAGGAGGACAAGGTGTACAGGAACATGTTCTCTCTTGTCAACAACACAAGAGATTTTCTGTAAAGGTCAGGGTGCCTCTTTCCTGGGAAAGGGAGAGAATGCTACTGTAGCCAATATCCAGATTATTGCCAGACAATCAAGACCTGCAACAAAATGTGCTCTGTGCAAGTTTCTAGCCAGCCATGCTGCCATCCAGGACCCTCCATACCATCCCTGTCTCTGGTTTCCCATTTTTCTTTTACAGCTGACGACACAGCATAGATATATTCTCAGTCCTCATCAGGCTAGGAGTTGCTCTGGTCCATGGGGTCACGAAGAGTCGGACACGACTGAACGACTGAACAACAACAACAAATTCCACAAACCTTGGCAAACAAGCTGATACCTTCCTCAAGCTTTTCAGTGGTCCTGTTTGGGCTACAACCCTATTGGCACTAACCGAGTTCACAATTCACCTCCCATTGGACGTCATACTTAGGGTGTCTGCTATGGAACCCCTGGAATTCTGCGACCAATGCGACTGAATCGGTCATGGTCCCCTAGATCCACTTTTGTTATGGCACACTCTGAGCAGGAGCCAATGGAGATCAGAAAGGTTTGTTCCTGTGCTATCATTGTTTTTCCACACTGAGGCCTTCCTGATTCTGGAGTGTGTAACACAAGCAGAAGAATGCCAACTAAACTCAGTTATGGTTTTCCAGTGTTGTTGTTGTTGTTCAGTCGTTCAGTCGTGTCCGACTCTTCGTGACCCCATGGACCAGAGCACGCCAGGCACACCTATCTTTCACTGACTCCCACAGTTTGGCCTCTCGCTTTAAAGGCACTGTATAGTATTTACACAGCCTCAAGTGATGGATGAGCTATGTCAGTAGCTTCGAGAACACTGTCCAACCATCTCATCCTCTGTCGACCCCTTCTCCTTGTGCCCTCCATCTTTCCCAAAATCAGGGTCTTTTCCAGGGAGTCTTCTCTTCTCATGAGGTGGCCAAAGTATTAGCTTGAATTGAAAGTTTGCTTGAATAACTTTTTCCAGTGTTAGCTTGAATTAAAAGTTTGACCCACTGCTGTCACACACACACACACACACACACACACACACAAAATCTATTATAATGAAAACCCATTTATCATTAAGTTGTACTTGCTGAGACAGGAAGTCTCAAGTGTATTTCTTTGGGGTAGTATTTAGAAGAGAAAATTGCAGCTGACATGTCTTCTGCAGCTGACACTCAAAATGAAGCTCACTCTCAGTGAAGACTGATATTTGACAAAGGTTAAGCACATGCACACAAGACTGGAGAGGAACTCTGCCCTTATGCTGGAGGTTCCAGCTGGGTAACAGGGGAATAAAACTGACCAACAGCATGCAAATATAGCATTAGAAAACACTCCACATGTTGTGATGTTCAGAGGTGGAATAATGTCAGCCACAAATATTTCCACTGGCTTTAATTACTCCTGTCTGGGCAAGTTGGTTAAGATCATGTGATTCCTCTACAATTAGATTAGGTGAACTAGTTAATCCCAAATAGAGAGGCACAATATATGTCACCACAAAAAATAGGAATTATTTTTATGTTTTACCCAGAATTTATTTAACCTTACCATGCTGGGAGTCAACTTCATTAATTCTTTTTCTACTCTTTCTGTTTGTTGTTAAGTTTTGCTCAAGCAATACTGTATATCATTAAATTTTGTGGGTGTTTCCCCCCCCCAATGGTTGCCGAGTTACTTTCCTTTAGATTGCTTGAACACATTTAAAAAACACAAGTAATCTTGTTTGGTTTTAGAAAAAAATTTCTGTTGCCTGGCTTGTTTTCTTTCTGCTGTGCCTTACACTGCCAGTTTACACACACACACACACACACACACACACGCTTTACAAAACCCTGCCTCTATTCAAAATCCACCTGTTGTCAATTTATGTTGTTTCTCCTCAGTCCATTATGTCCTTGTGATCCCAATCAGCAAAAATAGTAATATTGTTTTCCATTCCCATTGACACTGTGAACTGCTGTTGGATCCCAATATTTCATTTCACTTGGAACTCCCTTCCTAGACAAGCCAGACTGGCTCCCTCCCCGTTGTCATTCCATTAGCAGGTAAAGACTGTTTTATTCTGGCATGCTTTGGGGAACTGACTGCTTTTAAGGAAAGGGCTCTTGATGGTGCAACAAACTGTTGTCCCGTCCCCACCCCACCTCTGCATTTTAATAAATGTTTTGTTGTATTGTTTTAATTCAACATAATATTATATATGTTTTAGTTATATGTGTTTTACCTGTATTGGTTTTCACTTTTGTGAGCCACCTTGAGTCCCAGTTCTGGGAAAAATGCAGGAAATAAATAAATACATAAATAAACAAACAAACTGTCTCCCAACACACTGTGAGTGGACCACCTGGTAAAACCATTCTCTCCTATTAGCAGCTAATAATGTTGGTCTACTCCCCTCTCCCTACTATGGCATTTTCTTTACTGCATATCGCAAACTTTGAAAGAAATGTTTCTGCTTTTGCAGACATACTGTCCACAGTGCTTTTTCAGTGTCCCAATCTCCAATGTGCTCCAAATCACTGGAGGTTGCTTCTTCAGTTCCAAGTCTTTCAGAGAGATCTTGCTTTGATCCAAATAAGCCCCAAGGCTGCCCACTTTCATTTTAAATTGAGGATTCATCCAAATGCGATGGACATCCCTAGCATCAGCATAACTTGCATCAGTCATTTAGGGCTGACCTTCATATTATGAGATTCCCTTCAATGGGAGACCATAGGAGATCTTTTACAACTGTTGCAGTGAATGCAAGCTAAGTGACTGGCCTGATTCCTTGCACATTTGGGTCTGTACACAGAGACTTTACATACAGTTGGGCCTTGTATGAAGCAGTTTGCAAATGTGAGAACTGCTGTGTGGTGCTGATGCCATGCAGAACCTTTTCTAGCTACCAGGACAGATAAACCTCTCCGTTTCTTGCCACATTGAACATTGTGTCAGGACAGGCTAGTCTCAGCACTCTATAATTTTACTGATTTATTTTCGCATCCCTTGCCTTTAAAACAAACTAATCTTGAAGTCTATAAGCCTGACAAACTTTGGCTTAAAAGAACTTGCTTTGTGAGGCTGGTTTTTGCCAATGTTATCTGTGCCTAAAACAGAATCTTTGTTCTACATCCTTGTGTAGCCAGAGTTGAGGGTGCAGTGAAAAAGCCCTCTGTTCATCTCTCCCTCTTTTGAAAAATGATAATATTACAGTTGTTAGAATCCTTCTCCCTTCAAAGATATAATGACATGTTTTCCTCTTATCTGTCCTTAAGACATTAAATCTTTTATATGAATTGCTTGACAGGATTTTTTTTTTGAAGGATAACCTTTTCAGCACCATAAAATAAATAGAGGTGGTGAAGGATTTAGATTCTAAATGCTGTACCAGTGCACTAATAATTTGATGAGCACTTCTATCATTTTTCTAAAATGGCAGCAGATTAAATCTTACTCTTCCTGCAAATTCCTTTGAAAAGACTCACCTTTAAAGGGTTGATTCCACTAAACAGCCTTGAAATGTAATTGTGATGGCTGAAATGTCCTCCATCGCAGAGTCCATTTTCTTGGCGTTGCATTTTGAGCATTTTTGTTCCTTTCCCATTGGACTCGTTTTATTATTTAAAATATGTTTACAAGGGCAAGATGCCATTTTTCTTGCCACAGTTCGTTGTAGCGCCTTGGAAACTTTAGCACTTAGGGGCTGTTTCTCTCCCCCGCCCCCCGGCCACAAGGCATTCATGTCAGCAACACGAAGCCATGATGTGATAGGAAATTGCTTCCAGCCCCTCTCAAATTGCTTGCTTGGCTTGAATTAATCTTAATCGAATTTCTGTCTGAGATGTTTAAAAACCTTACAGAATCTCATCGTTGGAGCACAGCTCTGCTAATTTGATTCCATATAAAACATTCTAAAAAAGTGACAACGGCTTTTGTGGCGCAGCAGGTCTTCTGTTGCTGATAATGTTCCCGTGCAGGTGGCAGAGGCCGGCTGTGCATTTATATGACCGAACTTTATGTTCATAATGAAGGTCCACCCAGCATCTGTGGATGCAGTTTCATTGTCTTCGGAATGGACTGCACAACTTTGGTTGCCGAACATCCAGCATCATGAGGAACCCTACATACATTTAGGGGAGGTGAAATGTGTCTTACAGTATTCTGAACCAGGAAACAATATTTCAAACTATTGACTTCTTTCACGTGCCTTATTTTTAAATGCTACAGAAATAATGGGAAATGTGACAAGATCAGCAAAGAAGTGTAAGAGGCTATATCAGTATATCACTGAAAAAAACCAGTCCTGTGATGTCAACATTAGATGAACCGCTGAGTTCTGTTTCACGTGAAGAAATGAATGGCAGTTGTGTAAATACAGTATACTCTGGAGGGCAGGGAGACAACCACATGGAGAACATATCCTGCCCTGGCTTCCTAGTGAAAGCCAGCCTGGGTTTGGAAGGGGTGACTCATCCATCACTTGAGGCTGTGTAAATACTATACAGTACCTTTAAAGCTGAGGCGCCAATACTTTGGCCACCTCATGAGAAGAGAAGACTTCCTGGAAAAGACCCCGATGTTGGGAAAGATTGAGGGCACAAGGAGAAGGGGACGACAGAGGACGAGATGGTTGAACAGTGTTATCGAAGCTACCAACATGAGTCTGGCCAAACTGTGGGAGGCAGTGGAAGACAGGAGTGCCTGGTGTGCTCTGGTTCATGGGGTCACGAAGAGTTGGACACGACTAAACGACTAAACAACAACAACCCTTAAAGCACATTCAATGCACATTCAGAATTCTGGGCACTTTAGTTTCTTACAGTTGCTGAGAATTATACCTCTGTGAGAGGTGGCTGAAATGTTGCCAGGGTGCCATGTGGTACAGCCACATGCCTCACCCTTCAGCTTTTGAGTTGACCACTTTTTTCACCACACAAACATATTAAGCAGTGCCGCCAATGAAAATGGCAGCCACGGCCAACCTAAAAGCTGCAGCCCTCCAAACCACAAAACTGCAGCCAACCCCACAACTCCCAGCAGTGCAACACCACATGTTCTGTGGTTGGGTTTCCTGCTCTGCCATGACTGCTTTTGTGTTTTGGTGCAGGTGGGTCACGAAATATTAGCATCATTTGGGGCCAAATCTCTTTGCAGTAGTCTTGCCATGAGGAAAAAGCTGGAAGGAGCTGCTGCTCAATGATAGAGCATGTTTATTTGGGGGGTGGGGAGGACCATAGGTCAGTGGTAGAGCACATGCTCCGAATGCTTCAACTAGGTTGACTTCAAAAGAACCCTGATGTAAAACCCGAAAAAGCCGCTTCCAGACCAAATGGACAATGCTGAGTTTTGGTGGACAAATTGGTTCATTTCACCGCAGATTTGAAGTACATCCAAGAATTTCCCCAAAGAATTGTGGGAATGGTAGTTTCCTGCCACAGAGCTACAATTCCCAGCCCCCTTAACAGGTTCCAAATATACATTAAATGTACGGTATGGATCCACCCTCAGTTTCTCATGTGTCTGATATTCAGTCCAGTTTGCCACATTTCTGCATCAGTCTGCTTTTTTGTTTTAACATCCTCATGAAAAGGCTTTTTGGTACACACTCCTAATATACACATTTTTGCAAGCGGTATTTCTTAGTGTGATGTGCTTTTGTATGCTCCCTTTCATTCATATATGCATTTTATGCTCTCTTTCCCTTTTTATATGCATTTTTGGGGGGCACACATTTCTTAGTTGGAGAACTACATTGCAAAATTCAGAGACATGCACATTTCAAAGAGTACTGCATTTTGGTTCCTGTATTGTTTAAGGAAATGTGAATCCAGTCAATTCTCATTTAAAATGCACACCAAACTGCATTTCTCCCTGATCTCTAAGGTGGAGCTGGATGAGCCAATGACCTGACACAGTTCAACGTGCTTACTAGATCCCATTGAAGTCAATGCCAGGCTTCTGATTGATTTGATAGATGAAGAAAGCCTGAAATTAGCCACTTCTCTGAATAACCAGATTCGAATGCAAACTCAAACAGTGAGAACAGTGGCATTACCTGGGAGCTGCAGTGATCACTATTCGAAGAGCGCCATGCATGGCTTACATATTCATTTTGAGAAGCCGTTCTCTGATAGCTGTAATATCAAATCTTGAGTCAAAGCTGCATGATAGAAACAAGCGCTGCATTTTTCTTTTGTTTGCTTCCCATTGTTTGTCACTCACGTTATATATCAGATGTTAACATGATGCACTGCAAGGGATGTAATGCGTCCAGAGAAGTTATAAACGAGGAGACGGTTTTGGACATATGCAGTGCATCATCATGAGAACTTGGTAAACTAAAATCTCCCATTTTTCTTTACCCTCTATGTTTAATAACATGGTCTCTTCACACATTTGACTTTTGAAGTTTGTAGACTTTCTAGGGATTAGAAGTAACTAAGTTTCACCTCTATTCACTGAGGCAGGATCCAACAGCCACAAAGTCCCCTGAAACAGTGGTCAAAATCCCGTTCAAGCTGTATGACAACAAGGAAGTAAGAAGCGCCCAAAATGTGCCAAAGCAGTTTCACATAACAGTGAAACTCACATGGTTGAAATAAGCAGCACCAATTCTAACATTAAAAGATGGGGGCGGGGTGCAGGCAGGGGGAGTGGCCAGTGCATGGGGGAGGGGAATGGCCTGACACCAAGGCTGGGTGTTGGCGGTGGGTTAGCTGCTTGAAGCTTCCTTGCCCACCCACCTACCTTCCAAGGCGCTGCTGCCCAGGTGAAGAGGCTTCCCCTGCAGGTTGCCATCGCTGCCATCACTTACCTGCTGGCAGCTGTTTGGCAAGCATTTCTGGCTGGCAGGGCTCCACAGGCCAGCCCCCCTCCCCTGCCCGGCTTGTGCTCACTCGCTTATGGGGCAGCCGGCCAAGTCTTGTGTTCTGCTACGTTGGTCAGTCAGTCAGTGGCTCCCAGATGCAACTTCGACCTACTGCTTGCCTCCACATGTGAACTCTGGCGTCTGCTTCCTTGTCCTTCTCTCTCACACCAGACTGCTTCTGCCAAGTTCTCTCTCTAGGGACTACCTAAATCTTGATAGGAAAGGGGAGCGTCTTCCAGCCTGTTCCTTGTTAAGGCTCATTTCAGCCTGAAAAATCTTCTTATCGGAGCTGCCGAGCTTTTTTCATACCTGTCCTTTTAAGATTTGCCTGGGAGCTCCATGGCTCCAAGGCTAGGATGCTTCTTGCATCAAAACACTTTTGAAAGCATTGATGTAGCTCACCACCTTCTCTTCACGCAAAAAGTTGCACCTTGTTTGAAGGGGAAATTTCGAATTGAAACTGACAGACTTACCGCTTAGCCTCATTAAGGAAAATGACCAGATGACTACAAATGAACTCCATTGGCATGGAAATCACAGAGAACTAACCTGGGAAAACGTTAAGTGGTTGTCCACGGAGCATACGGAGCAGGATTGATACAATTTTGCAATATTAATTACATAGCAAAGTTGGTATAATTGAACAGAGCAGCAAAAATGAAAGCTGAGGGCTACAGCGAGATAGGCCTCGGCAAATGGTTAAGCAGAAGTGCTTATCAGAGGGGGGGAAAGCTCTGAATATTCCTTTTCAGGAGTAAAACTCTTCTGTTAACACTGTGTCACAGGACTATGTGAACTCTTCAGTAAATCATGATTTGCACAAACAATTCTATGTGACAAGAGTTTCTGGCCGGGGTCTCTCTCTCTTTTAAAGCCCTTATGTGGAACTTTCCTTGTGCATGAATGAGACTTTGTCAGCACATAAAACTGCTCAGAGATCTGCACCAGGCTAAGTTCAAGGTGCTGCTTATTAGTATTTTTTAAAAAGGGACATGGGTGGCGCTGTGGTCTAAACCACTGAGCCTCTTGGGCTTGCCAATCAGAAGGTTGGCAGTTCGAATCCCCACAACAGAGTGAGCTCCTGTTGCTCTCTCCCAGCTCCTGCCAACCTAGCAGTTTGAAAGCATGCCAGTGCAAGTAGATAAATAGGTACCACTGCGGCAGGAAGGTAAATGGTGTTTCCGTGCGCTCTGGTTTCTGTCACGGTCTTCCGTTGTGCCAGAAGTGGTTTAGTCATGCTGGCCACATGATCTGGAAAGCTGTCTGTGGACAAACACCGGCTCCCTCGGCCTGAAAGTGAGATGAGCGCCGCAACCCCATAGTTGCCTTTGACTGGACTTAACCATCCAGGGGTCCTTTACCTTTACCTATTAGTATATAAAGCACTTAAGAACTCAGAGTATAAACATGATAGTTTGGGACAGTTCTGGCACTTCTCAGGTGGGTGCCATTGCCACTCTAAGAAAGAGAGGTGTTCATGGTGAATTCCAGCACCTCTTTTTCTAGAAAAATAACACTCTGACTTTTGAAACTCCGACTTTACATCCATCCCAATTCACTGAGAATATCTATAAATTGGTACCCCTCAGTTCCTCCTGAGGGCATAAGTGCTCTAATCCAGCTCCCATCAGCCCCAGGAGGCATGGCCAATAGTCTGGGATTGTGGGAGTTGTCATTCACCTCCACCTGAAGGACCACAGAGCGAGCCATCCCATAAATTGGCCTTATGAACTGCTTTTGTTTATGGAATTCTAAGTTGTCTTACATTTTCCTCAATCTTCAGAGGTTTGTAATACGCAGATCGATGGAAATTATTAATGATCAAGCAACCGAGAATCTTGTAATTAGTTGACAGCCCTAATTTATTAGCAACATGTATGAAGCAATTCACAGAACAACTCAGAGATATTGCAGGCACAATAATGTGTTCTACAAAGGAATATAACCCACATATAATGAACTCATCAAAATTAAGAACATTCCCCACAGAGCAACAACTGATTCTCATTTCAAAGAGAAGCTTACTACAGCCATATCTGCAGAAGAATCTAATGTTATGCAGCTGCTGAAAATAACAGGTTTGCACGCATGCAATTAAACAAATCAAGTTTATGCACAATACATCAAGAGAACCCTTCTAGAACTTTCACCACTCCGTTAGCATCGCTATCTATGCCGTCATTCATTTATATTTACAGGGAAGTGTCAGGCAACTGGTAAACACCGTCATTGCTTAGATTTAATCAACAGAGCTACGTTTCTGCCATTATAAAAAGGTATACACACTTCTTCAAAACAGAACACATTTGCCAGCCTGCAGCCACACATTCCTTGGTTGCCTCTAATCTGTTTTAAATAACATAGTTTTATAACATGTTTTTCCAAACTGACCACAACTTTGTCCAGTCTTATTGGCTTTCTTTTTGATAATCCAATGCATGCCTTCCGTTTTCCCTCCAGGGATCCTAGTTCTTTATGAAACTGTAATGAATGGGAGTGGTTAGGGGTTGAGGTTCCTGATCCAAGCCTCCTAGAGCTCAAACTGCAGGGACCCAAACATAGGGATACATGGAGAAGTTGAGGCAAAGAGTCTGTAAGCCACTGCAGAAGCAACTGTTTTTGTGTGATGGATGGATGCAGCAGAATAGTGGGAGGGACCAGCTAGATAAGCCCCAGGGGAAGGTGAAGAGCTTGGGGAGTGGTGGTGGGACAACGATGAGTAGTCAGAGGGAGAAGATTGGGAAGAGGAGGTGTCAGAAGTTAAAGAGGTAACAAGGCTTAGTGAAATGGGAGAGTCTGTGGCAGAGAGAATTCCAGAATCAGAGGCAGAAGCTGAAGCAAGAAAGGAGGCCAAGAGGCAGAGATGATTGTCTGCCAGAATCAGAAGAAGGGTGAAATGGGTGGGAAAGCAGCAGGCTGCATGCAGGCACAGTCTCCAATTGCTTGGGGATAGCCCTGGAGAGGAGGGGACTTAGATAACTGTGGGGAGGTGGGGAGCTGAGACCTACTGGAGATGAGCTGTTGTGCTCATTAGGCCTGACACTCCACTAGGTGAAGATCATGTTTTTGCTAATAAAGAGTTTACTGCACTTTTGAATGGTGTGATTTACTGCCGGCTCGTTCTTTGACAGCTTCCATATGATGTGAATGCCAGTATCCTGATTGTGTGGAAGCCTATGCATGTGGGTATCTGGTACAGGGGCCAGAGAGTGTGCCCTATACAGGGAGTTGTACCAAGACCATAGCTGTCAACTTTTCCCTTTTCTTGCGAGGAATCCTATTCGGAATAAGGGAATTTCCCTTAAAAAAGGGGGAAAGTTGACAGCTATGACCAAGACTGCAGCCTCATGTCCCAGCAGTTGATTGATGCCCTCGTCACATGAGGAATACATGCTTTTATGGCCCTCATTTCTCAGGAGAAATGTACAAAAATCCCCCCTTTTTAAGCTTTGCTATCAAGGTACCTTGGCCAATATATGTATCAAATTCTCAGACTCTTGTATGGAAGTACCTTAGCTATTTTGAGACAGGAGGTTCCAGAGACTGGCACTGGGGACCCGAGAGAGACATCAACCTCAGCAGGTCCAATGTGACCTTTGATGTCAGCCCTGAATGGAGGATGGGCCGATGGTGCCAATGGGGGATTGGGGGGTGGTGGAGGGACTTCAAGGCAGAAGTCCAGGGCCCAACACAACACAATGGGCTGCCTGATTGTATGTGTGTGTGTGGTGTGTAAAACTATGAATACCTAAAAAAGAGAAATTTTTACAAATTACAAAAAATACACATTACACATTCATACAAATAATTGAAAATATAAATTCATACAAATTACAAGTTCATATTGCAAAGCAACTAAAGGTACATGAAAGGACAATATAAACATATTGGTTGTAATCTAGCAGCAATAATAAGTACTGAATACTGATTATTTAATATTAAGGGCAAGTTCTTTAAAGCAGAGTCAGAAACACATTGTTGTATATTATCTTGCATTTTGTCATCCCAATACATTATAAATGTGACCCAACTTTCAATGAATTTATTACCGTGTAGTGCTTATTTAGCTCTGAAACATTGTAAATTCGGTGTCTCTTTTCAACCATTTTGTGTAGCCTGGTTTTGAAGTCAGTAAATTAATACCTCCTACCATCAGAAGGTCGGTGGTTATATATTAGAATGTCTGCAACAGTCTTGTGTACATCCCTTAGTCTGTGCTTGCTGTGTTTCCAGCAATAGATGTGGGCTTATGATTATTATGATTGTTTAGAGCTATGTTTGAAATTACTGTTAAGTCATCCTAGAGAAGTCATTTGGCCTTAACAGAGCAGCACAAAGCTATGTTTCATTATTAGTAATCCCCTGCTGTGCTTGGTAGTAGTGACAAAGTAATTTCACACTTTGCTACCATAAGAAATATCTCTCTAAGTCTGAAAAAGCAATGAACAAGGCAATACATCATGAAGCCCTGATGTCTAGAGGAGTCGATTGTTCCCATATTTGACCCGCTATTTCAAAGTGATATGGCAGTGATAAGGGGTACCCAGAAACCTTTAGCAAGTCTGTTTTGCTTAAATTCTAAGGCATCTTGGGTCACAGACACAGAGCTCATAAAAGGTTAGACTGACTCGCAGCCCTCAGTTCCAATTCCCATTTGAAAGCTACCATTTGGTAGCACCCAGGATTATGTCACAGAGAAGGGAAGATGCTCTTCTCCTGCATCTCTTTGGGGAGACATCATTGGGTTGACATTGCTTGCTACCTTAATTGTCATGTTCAACAGGAGGTGCCTATCATATTTTGAAAGAGACTGTGGTCCTGGACAATGTTTCTGTTGGGCAAACATGAAGACCAGAGTTCTCCAATGGCAACTTCTCATTCAAGTTGTGTACTGGGAGAATGATAACTTTCTCCCCTTCTTCTTTAGGAGCTCCATAAAATCGTATGTGCTCAACTATACGATGAAGGGTGCTTTTGAATATATATTTTTTAAGCAAATGCTTTATTACCCCCAGGGACTGAAGTCCTATAGGATTTGTTTAATACCATCAAACTGCACACATTTAAAAACAGTTTTAATCTGTTTTTATTGTTGAGTATGTATTCATGAGTTTTCATTGTTGTAACCTGCTCTGGGTTTGATTTCAATGAAGAGCAACTAAAAGTGGTTCAAATAAATATGGAACATGATTTTTCTCAACCAACAGAGCCACTGTGGAATTCTTTAGTGGTTTAAATGGTCATTCTGCTCTTGCATATGCCTATGTTTCCAGGATAGCAGAGAGAGGAAATTAAGAGAGCTGATTCTGGTTCCATCTATGATTTCCCCTCAGGTGTAGAACCAATTGTCTTGTAGGTCAATTGCACGGGTGGTGCAGGAGGAATATTATGAAATTTGAGTTGATGTAAAACAGGCTAAGCATACAGCGTTGTATCTAACTCATAAATATAGTGGACCAATTAAAATGGATTGACTTAAGTCTATTGATTTCAATGGGTCTTCTCTGAGTATGTTTTAGCTGGATACAACCCAAATTATGAAATGTTTTCCCTGTAATGATAGTTTCATTTTCTTTATGATGGCAAGTAATAATTTTTGAGATTTGTTTTATTACACTAACTGAGTCATTTTACATCTGAATTCTGCAGCCTTGATCATTAATTACCTAATTGGTTTCTCAGGTGTTTCACAAGACAACTTGTGACCACCAGAGCTGCCTTATTATTGCTACATCTACTTATTAGAACTACCTGGCGTTTCTTCTTCTTGGCATTTCTACAGAGACATCAATGGTGCTTTACTTAGCAGAGAGCAGAAGAAACAGAAATGCTGATGCCCGAGCTCACAAAAGGAAAACAAAGCATAATGAGAATATTTAGATGTCAAGACCTAGGATGAAGAATAGGGTTATGGTAGAGGTCCCTTTGTGAGTAGCTCTAAATCTGGGGTGGGGAACTGTCCTCTCACTACTTCTAATAAGTGGAACTGAGCCAGAATGTAAGGAGTCAACGAGTGTGCATTGTGGCCGCACCTCTTTCCCCCATTGGTGCATCATTGTCAGGGCAGGATGCTGTTTTGCCACCCCCAATCTGCGACCCAGAACACGTGCCACCACTCTCCCACGTCAATCTGGACCTGATCACAACTCTCCCCAGGATGATCCCCTCACCAGGTCACACCCTCACCAACCCTTGGCTGGCTAGAATGTGTCCTCGAACTGTGATATTGCCTCTGGCATATCTGGGTGTAACCTGTCTATGTAGAAACATCAGACTTTTGTATGGATGTAATGTACCCCCATTGTTCAAAGGTAAGAGTCACTTTCATGGTTCCACCTCTGGCCACAGTCACCACAGGCATATAGTCACTCCCGCCGAAGGTTCCCCATTGAAAAGCTTTTCCACCCTTTCGGCATATGTTAATGCCCAACTGGCTTACAGCATACTGGTACAGTGGTACCTCGGTTACAAACACTTCAGCATACTGGTACAGTGGTACCTCGGTTACAAACACTTCAGGTTACAGACATTTCAGGTTATAGACACTGCTAACCCAGAAATACTACCACGGGTTAGGAACTTTGCTTCAGGATGAGAACAGAAATTGTGTGGCGGCAGCGGGAGGCCCCATTAGCTAAAGTGGTACCTCAGGTTAAGAACAGTTTCAGGTTAAAAATGGACCTCCAGAACGAATAGAGTTCTTAACCTGAGGTACCACTGTATTTGCAATTTATATCTAAACCTCAAAGTTCAGATCAAAAATCTAATCCACAATATCTTGCTCTAAACTTCTGACCTCAAAATCTGTTGACCCAGAGCTGGTTTCTGACTGGATAATTTGCTTCACTGCAGGCTGATACTATTTTCCTCTCAAGTTTCTTATTTTAAAACTGCTTCATGGGACGTTCCAGCAAGTCTTAAGATAGGTATTCCCTTAAAGCTTTCTCTGACCCTGTTCCACCTTCTCAGTCAGCAAAGAGACAAAAAATCCCTTAAGACAAAGTCGTCGTCTTCCTCCCACTATTTTTTCTGTCTTTTACCATTTTTCATCACAAGAAGCTTTCAGCAAAAATGATTCTGAGGGGAAGAATGAATCTCCTGTGTGAACCACGTGACTGTATTTTGCCCCAGAGGTAAAGACAATACATCAGGATTTCATGTACAGTGGTGGGTACCATAAAACCTGGATTCTGTTGGCACTTTAAATTTTATTTTTCTATTGTGCACTGTTCCGTCTGAAATGTAAGATAGATCTAAATCTTCCTCCTAACACACACACACACACACACACACACACACACACACACAGCCCTTTCCTGAAATGAACCAGCGGGGCATCATTCATTTTGACTGAAACTGAATAGTTCATGTGCATTTAAATGACTGCCCCTGCAATATATACAGATATTTATATTGATGCCTCATTGCCTAATGCACTCCTACTTAAACACTTGCACACTATTAAGAATTGACACACTGTGCATGCATTTCTCCCATCTAGCTTCCTCTGTTTCTCAAAGTTTGAAATTATGATGATGATTAGAAATTCATTGAGTATTGCAAGCATCAAATCCTTCCTCTTTGTCTCCTATCTAGTGAACAACTATTGATTTCGTGTGGGACTCTCCACTTTCCTAAGTGGTTGGAAGTTCTAGGATGCAGCACTGAAGATTATTAGTGATTTTTTTTTGGGGGGGGGGAACATAACTGTCTTATGCCAGGTCAGTCCATTGGTCCACCTTAGCTCAGTACTGTCTTTACCAGGGGGTAGCTAATGTAGCGCTCTCCACATGTTCTTGGACTCTCATTACCCCTTAACAATGGGAGTTGCAGTCCATGTTGACAAAGCTCCTTCAGGCAGCTGTTAGTCATGTGGTTTACAGCACCAGGAAAGCTAAACCACACCTGGATGGGACACTAAACCAAACTGTGGCTTAGCTCTGTGTGGTGCAGTTGCAAAAGGACCAGGTAGCACCAGGTGGCCACCATCTACTAGTGGCCCCTCACCTACCCCTATTCACAGGGAACTCTGGGAATTTTGGCTCTGTGAGGGGGAACAGGGGCTACCTAACAACTCTCAGCACCCTCAATGGACTGCAGCTCCCATAATATTTTGTGGGAAGCCGTAACTGTTTAAAGTGGCATGATGCTGCTTCAAATGTGTGGTGTGGATGTTGCCATTCTCATGCATTCATGCTAGCCATGGTTTGGCTTAGCATGATGTGAGAACAAAAACCATTGTGTAGTTTTTTGTTTTTTTTTGTAAGGAAGGGAAGCGGTGGTTTCTTTTAGTAGGAGCAGCTAGTCTATGGGGCAGAGAGAGAGAGACTGAATGGGTCTCCCCACCCCCCACCCCGCTGCCTATGGAAAGAAGTCAGTCTGTTAGACATAGGGTTCAGTAAATTGCATCACTCAGAGGCTTAATACTGTAAGAAAAATGTGTGCCGCTGTGTATTATACACTGACATCACCATTTCAGTTCCAGGGACCTGCTAACGCAGCAGCACTTATTTACTTGCTTTTGAAAATTGCCTTTATTGTTTGTCACGTACTAGTTGACTGGGACATGGCAAATGAGCTTGCGCCCTGCTGCTGGGAATGGGGCCCTTGTAGCTATTAATGTTCTTGTAAAACTGACAGTGCTGAATTTAAAACCCTCCTTGTGTGCTTCAACCACACCCTGACTGCGTTTAAGTAACCATCTATCTGCCATCTATCTATCAGTAACCATACATACTGTCAGTTGTCATTCTCTACTTTCTTCCGTTATGTTCTGTACTTCAGGGAATCTCTCTATCCCTCACCCTCCTTCATCCACTGCTAGTGAAGTATCCCCCTCCAAGCCAGGGAACATTTTACAGCTTCTGCTAAGAGAAACTTTAATTCATTCAAACACCTCTTCTTCCAGATCCTGCAGCAAGCCTGATGTTTTGCACAATTTGGTCTGGAAGAATGGACATGATGCAGACAATAAGCCCAAAGGCTATGATATATTTCTCTTCAGCTGCAAAGCTTTTTCCATCATTGTTATCAAACTGATGCACTTAACTCAATGGAATAAATGAGTTTTTGAGTGGGGAGCTCTTTAGACAATTCTGGGTTGCATCCAATGTTGTTTCTCCTCTTGCGCAACAGGCTCCTGCTTGTGCATCAGAACTTCACCCTCTCCCTTGCAGCCCCCCCCCACATCCCCAAAAGCTCCAGAGGTTTGGGGGGACCCCCTGAAGCAGTTTTGGGGTACATGTGTGGAGTGGAGAGGAAGGGAAAGTCCCATTTGTGAGCAGAACGCTGCTTGCACAGTGCTAGAAGCAATTTAATTCCAAATGCCTGTCCCCCAGTTGCATTTGATGGTCCTACTACTCATTGTCTTGAGTAGATTTCCTGAAAGTCCAGCCACCCAAATTGTTCTGTTGGCACCACTGTGTGGTGCAGGCAGGACAAAGAGCAGAATTTAGTTCAGTCCTGTTCTTGGTTGAGCACAGCATCCATGTAGACTGCACAGCAGTCTTTTCTCCCCTTATACTGTATTCCCCTTATATTGTACAACTGTTGGAAGAGATCAAGTGAGTCATAACCTACCAGGGGATAAAGCCTGGGCTTCTGGCTACTGTCTAAAGTGTTCTGACAGCTGAGCTAGGAGTCCCACTGGATTTTAATGCCAAGTCAACCATTGTGTGGAAATTTCCTTTTCTAATTTTGCAGCTGGGATTTATTATGAAGCCTCGTGCAGCTTAAGGCCCATTCTGACCTGTAGGGATGGCACATTGATTAGTCCCAAGACCGTAGGGCCATGATCCTGTCACATTCTGCTCTGAGTGTGGAAGAACTGAGGCTCTTGGGTTTCTGGCAGAGGATGACTGAGTGTAAGATACACCTCCATATTTTTCCCCCTTAACAAATCTGTTATACTACATTTTTCTTTACACTCCTTTTATAATTGCAGTCTGGTACTTGAAATATTGAAGGCAGCATGAGATGGTCCAAGGAACAAGCAGCTGCTGCTGAAGGGCAGCCCCAGCTCTCTTCCCATGTAATGCCTGTTGTTGTTGTTGTTTATTCGTTTAGTCGTATATGACTCTTTGTGACCCCATGGACCAGAGCACACCAGGCACTCCTGTCTTCCACTGCCTCCCGCAGTTTGGTCAGACTCATGTTGGTAGCTTCGAGAACACTGTCCAACCATCTTGTCCTCTGTCATTCCCTTCTCCTTGTGCCCTCAATTTAGTCAATAACAATGTGTGACACCGTTAGGGTTAGGCAAAACTGTCAATTTAAGTTTTTCTCAGTTTCTCCCTTTTCCAATCTTAAGTTCACATTTCTCCATATTTCCACATCAGTTTTTGAATTCCTTTTCTTTTTTAAGCCATGAAAATGTATCCTCATTTTAGTGCAAATTTCTCATAATATAGACATTTTGCATGCAATTTTGCCCAATATATGCATTTTTGCAAACAATTTTATTGCATGTTATCTTCACTAATTGATGCATTTTAGTGCACACTTTCCCCTAATATGTGCACTTTGTACATAGCCTTTAGTTGGAGAGGGAAGCGGGTGGCACTGTGGGTTAAACCACAGAGCCTAGGGCTTGCCGATCAGAAGGTTGGTGGTTTGAATCCCCGCGACGGGGTGAGCTACCATTGCTTGGTCCCTGCTCCTGCCAACTTAGCAGTTCGAAAGCATGAAGTGCAAGTAGATAAATAGGTACCGCTCCAGCGGGAAAGTAAACGGCATTTCTGTGCACTGCTCTGGTTCGCCAGAAGTGGCTTAGTCATGCTGGCCACATGACCCGGAAGCTGTATGCCGGCTCCCTTGGCCAGTAAAGCAAGATGAGCGCCGCAACCCCAGAGTCGTCCGTGACTGGACCTAATGGTCAGGGGTCCCTTTACCTTTACCTTTAGTTGGAGAACTGCATCACATAATTTGAAACATGCAATTTTTTAAGGATAGCTGCATTTCAGCTCACATATGGATTCAGGAGGGGACGATTAGGTGAATTCACCTCAAAATATGAACAGAATTGAATTTCTCCCACACCTTTAGACACCATTAATACATCCTCATGGAGTTGAGGGTTTCTTTCTCACCTGCTCTGGCTCTACTTCACTGGTGGATTGTCAAAATAATATTTCCCTCCCTGGGTGGTTCTTTTTGCAGGGATGGCTGTTTGTGATCTCCTATGCAGGGAGCTTTGTGGACCCTGTTTTGTGTGGGCACTCCAACCTTCTTGTGTATGTTGTACTGCTTTGGAAACTATATAATGGGATTTGAACACTTTCCTAGACAGATGACTGTGGCCGGCAATAGCAAGCTTGTTGCTAGCTGAACCACTGGTGCTGATACAGTGGGTGCGTGTGCACACCCTGACATCATTATGCATGCCATGCTTGTTTCTATGCAGGGACATATGCTAGGGGTGTGTTCTGGTCATCGTGAACCTATTGGCTCCCTGCATGTGTGGGTGTGGCATGTGGACATCATTGCCAGTGCTGTTCCTGTCTGGTGGGCTCTGGCTGTGTGTCCAGGGATACTGGGCTAGCGTCTGGTGTTTTTCTTCCATTTTTATATTTATTAAGCCTTGTGTCTTCCCCTCTCTTCCAAGGCTGAGTGAGCATAGTATACGGTGGGCATTCAGCCAGCCAGCATCTTCTTCTTCTTCTTCTTCTTCTTCTTCTTCTTCTTCTTCTTCTTCTTCTTCTTCTTCTTCTATCACTCATATCCGAGTAAGATTGTCTTCCATAAACACAGTTTTAACATTGAGTCCATAAGTGACTGTGGAGGCCAATTCTGCATTCACACATCCTTCCACAGTGGGGACATTGGTTCCCAGGTGGGAGTTGATTACGGTGTGGATTTGCCAAGTTTGCCTTTCTCTTAGCACGTTTCGCCCTTGCATTCCACCCACTTGGAAAGTCCCACCATCCACAGAAATTAATGCCTTGGCTTGCTCTTTTAGATACATAATCAAACTGAAATGGGTTGATTGATCCTTATGGCCTTATGCAAAAAGTGAAGTTACAGGGAACCAGGCAGAGGGCCTTCTCGAAAGTGCTGTTCGCCCTGTGGAACGCCCTCCCATCAGATGACAAGGAAATAAACAACTATCTGACTTTTGGAAAACATTTGAAGGCAGTTTTTAATGTTTGATTCTATTTTTAATATTCTGTTGGGAGCCACCTAGAGTGGCTGGGGAAACCCAGCCAGATGGGCAGGGTATGTGTGTGTGTGTGTGTGTGTGTGTGTGTGTGTGTGTGTAATGGCTGTTGTGATTAAAGTGCTGAGCCATTTTTATTATTCACATATTCCTATAGGCTACAAATGATTAAAGTATTCACCTTCTGGGATCTCTCCCATCCCCCTATGCTGTCTGAGCAAAGTCCTGTTGGCCATCCTTGAAATGATGGAAAAGTCAAGGGGAAACTATATTATTTAGTCAGGCCTTTGCAATAGGGGTTTTTTGTTTTTTTAAACCAATCAGTATTTGCTGATGTTTTACCAGTGTTTTAAATGATATTTTATGGATGCATTTTGTTGTTTTAATTCTCATTTGTTGTACATATTTTTATGAAAGTGTGGATTATAAATAAATAAATAAATAAATAAATGCAGACATTCCTTCCCCACCCCACCCTGCACTGCAAAAGTGACAGTTCCAACACTTACGCTTTTCTACTGAGACTTGAGCACTGTATGCTTCCATGTTTCTTTTATCCTAAAATGTGCACCTGAGGCTACATTAAATGTATACCACACCAACTAGTGTTGACACCATCTGCCTATGAGTAAACATCTTGCCTTTTGTGCTAACAAACATCATACATTTTCTGGGCCTGAAGCTTGGTTGTGGGGGCCAAAAAGCTTTAGTAGAACACCATGAATAGGTGTTTATATGGGCATGGTAGTTGTCTCCAAGCTATGCTGGAGTTCTTCACTTTAAAGGAGAACATAGATTTAGTGGGCCTTACAGAAACCTGGTGGAACAGAGAAAAACTGCAGGATATGATTATTTCTGGATACAAAC
This sequence comes from Lacerta agilis, assembly GCF_009819535.1. Lineage (NCBI taxonomy): Eukaryota > Metazoa > Chordata > Lepidosauria > Squamata > Lacertidae > Lacerta > Lacerta agilis. Next base: position 35,021,001 of record NC_046316.1, read on the forward strand.
TCTAGAGGTAAGAAAGGGCAGTGTTGCTCTGTACATCAAAGAGAGCATTGTGTCAAACTATCAAGCTGAAAAAGGGCAGACTCATCCACAAAAACCTTGCAGGTAGAAATACATGGCCTCAAAAGTAATTTAATGCTGGGAACATATTATTGCACCAGAAAGCTCTGGGGAGATGAAGGTGCGCTTTAAGAATGGATAAGGAAATGGCAGAGAAGCTGAATGGATTCTTTGTCTCTATTTCCACAGTAGAAGATGTAAGGCTGATAGCTGTGCCTGAACTAACTTTTGAAGGAAGCAAGTGTGAGAAACTAAGGGAAATGGAGAGTACAAGAGAAGTCCTAGGTCTTACGCACAAATTAAAAGTGAACAAAACTCCAAGTCTAGATGATATCCACATGGAGTTGCTGATCTTCCAACAAAAATATGAATCTTGTTCCTCAGGACTGTCTTCATCTTGTGAAAATATTTGTAGTGTTTGATATCCAAAGAACTGCATGACTAATTCCACATGCCCATAGGGCTTTGGGACTTTTGTGCTTCAAAAATTAGCCATCCAAGACATGTGGAGAATTGCTTTCTAAACTGAGTGCTGAAAAGAACAAAATATCCAAGAAGGTCCACAACCTTGGGTATTCCCCAAGAGGCACCTGCATCCAGCACTGAATACACATTATTCACACAGTGTGCATGCACCTTTGGTCAAAATTCAGCAGTGTTTTCAATATTTGTGGTCATTTTGATGCCAGTATAGCCACTTTCTTTTACTTTTGAATATAATGAAGTTTCAGGCCATTCATATTCATCGCAGTGGAAATGTTTCCTAGATCAGACAGGCACTTTTAGGCATATGGTTGTGTTATCATCCTATATGATAGATGAAAATAATTTCCCCCACTATAATGGCTAGTATTAATTTAAATATGCAGGAAATAATCAAGGCATATATATCTAATAAAAGTGTTCATTGAGGGTTGCTTTTATTTTTTAGAAGCCTGTTAAGACAAGAAAGAGAGAGAGAGAGAGAGAGAGAGAGAGAGAGAGAGAGAGAAAAGAAGAAGAAGAAGAAGAAGAAGAAGAAGAAGAAGAAGAAGAAGAAGAAGAAGAAATAGCCTTTTTATTCTCAAATACTGGTTGCAGATGGTAAAAGAGACTGACTTTTCTACATCATTGTGCAGGGCCAAATCAAACTGATGAATCTTCAATCAAGTGCAAGTTAGCTGATAAAGGTCAAAATGCTTGAAACGAAAGGTGACGTAGCCGATTTATGACTAATGCACTATGTACCTTTCAAAAGTGATTTTTTTAAATATAAAAATTCGCTACTAACTCATTGTTCATAATGAAGGGGACAAGGTAAAGGTAAAAGTAAAGGGACCCCTGACCATTAGGTCCGGTCACGGACGACTCTGGGGTTGCGGCGCTCATCTCGCTTTATTGGCCGAGGGAGCCGGCATACAGCTTCCGGGTCATGTGGCCAGCATGACTTAGCCGCTTCTGGCAAACCAGAGCAGCACATGGAAACGCTGTTTACCTTCCTGCCAGAGCGGTACATATTTATCTACTTGCACTTTGTGCTTCCAAACTGCTAGGTTGGCAGGAGCAGGGACCAAACGACAGGAGCTCACCCCGTCACGGGGATTCGAACTGCTGACCTTCTGATTGGCAAGCCCTAGGCTCTGTGGTTTAACACACAGCACCACTCGCGTCCCTATGAAGGGGACAAGACAAATCATATATTCAGTACCAGGAGACAAAAATTCTAGAAAGTAAGGGGTTAAAATGTTTTTCAACTAAATCATCCAGTGAATCCTATCCTAGTGCACTCCCAGTGAGAACAATTAAAAGTAGCAGTTGATGAACTAAATTTGAACTTGGTTATCTGAGATGTTAAGAAGCATGTCTAACAGGTTTTGCTCTGAATATTATTTTAATAAAGCCAGCTATCTGATACAATTAACTCATACTTTTCAGTTAGTAGCCTTATGGGAATGGGGCAAATAACTCTGCATTCTTAAGGCTTTGTGAGATGCAGACTAAAGGCAGTTGAACTTTCTTATTTTTGTCCTGAGTAGAAATGAAGGGGGAGGAGCCTTACTTTTGGTCCTACCAATGTTGGTAGGACCAGAGCTGTGGAAATTGTGATGGTCGGGAGGGGAGACCTGGCATTGGATCTCTCCATACCACCCTGGTTGGAATGCAATACTTCAGGAGAAGGTACCTTCTCCCTCTTCGATCTTGCTAGTGTTGACACAAAGCCTCCTCACATGTGCTTACTTTTCTTATTTGTCCTCAATTAACTCGTTATGGTGCCTTAAAGCAAATACAGATATAATGAGCAATAGGAGCCAGTGCTGTCCAGTGAACAGACAATTGGACTCAGAGAAGAGAGGCTTCCTGTGAGATCACAGCCATTCATCACCTTTTCATATCTGTACTCCATAGATAAGAATGCAATTGTTGCTGATTTTAACAATCTATTGGGTGCAAAGAGTGCTTTATCAACTTCATTATATTTTCATCCATGGTATTAGTACTATGCTCAGGCTCCATTTTACAGGCAGGTCCTGTTGCTTGGAGAAGGATTTGCCAAAGGCACGCAAGCTATGGACGGCAGCAATGAGACCTGAACCCATATTTCTTGGGTCAATTTTACAACGTGTAACAGGATAAACAGCAAAAATAATACAGTGGACCCTCAGGTTACCTTTGGGTAACATAACTTTCGGGTTGCGAATGCAGCAAACCCAGAATTGTATACTTCCAGGTTTTGCAGCGCATGCATGCGCAGAAGCGCTCTATTCCATGGACAGGCGGAGTCCCCCAAACCCTAGGTGACCCCCGAATGGAATAACGACACAAGACAACGTGCTATGGGATTAAAATTAGCCACAACTTTATTAAGATTCAGATGTAGCGGGACCTTGGCTAAGGCATTGGGCGTTTATCTTTCCCAGCCCCCAGCCGGGGTCTGGGAAACGTCACCCTCCATTTGATGTGGGGAGCGGTCATTGTGCTGCGTGTGTGCGCAGAAGCGGCGCCTCTAGATGCGGACTTTTCAGGGTACGTACGGACCCCCAGAATGAATTCAGTTCGTATCCGGAGGGTCCACTGTATACTTAATTGTGCCATATCATTAAAGCACTATTAAAAAGACATTTCTTCATCTAAGAATATTTCATAGCTCATCTTAAAATGCTGCAACAGCATTGTAGATTGATTTAACTATACTCATGTTTATAAGTTAGGGGTTCTACATGCCTACATGGCATCTGAGCCCAATACAAGTAACTGAAGTGGTGTGGTGCTGATTTCTGTCCTGTTTTTCAACAGCACTTTAGAATTTAGGATTTGCGTGGGTACAGGATTTAGAGCATACATTCTCATTGTGAGGTGGCCAAGGGTAGTTTGTGGATTTTTGTTTCCATCAAATGCTCCTCCAGCGCTCTGCAGCCTCCCCAGTTGCCCACACTTCCTGATCTGGGAAGCCTGATGGGAGGAGCTACCTCACAATGTTCTGCTGGGCACCTGGAATGGCTGCAGAGGACAGCCCACTGATGAGATGATTTGTAGAAAGAAAGAAATGCCCACAAACAGACCTCGGCCCCCTCATAAGTAAGAGAAGCCCAACAAATTACTTTGCACCCAGAATTTCATCAAAAATTTCAAGCGCGGTTTCTTTTCTCCATTAATTGATGGAGGGTGGTTAGGGCAGGGGAGGAGGAATGTGAAAGAAATTGTTGGCACAGCCCAACAGTCAAGGTCAATTTTTATCCCACCTTTTTTGCTTTTACATGTACTATAGAACCCATAGGATTAATCCCCCTTAATGTTGAAGCAGTTCACCTTAACGTCAACAATGTGCCACCTGAGTGTGAAGAACATTCTTCCTGCTCCCCAAAGGGTATCTGAACTACCCAGAGAGGGTCATGTGGAGTTCATGGAGCTTAATAACGTGCTCTTAGAAGAGACTTCTGAAAAGGGCACAGTTGTGGTTATATAAAAATTTGTGGGAAGTTTTCTGAGTTCCTCCTGCATAGGTTGGTTCTGTGCTTTTCCCCTTCCCCCTTAGTTGCAAAAACCTATTCATCATCCTTGGAAGAGAATGACATTTTGTCCAAATACTTTGTATAACTAGGGATAAATTTCTCTTTTGCTTTACTAAGTTTGTCATGAAGGATTTGTCTGTTGTTGGAAATGTTTTTTTTTTTTAATTGGTTCCCTCTCCTTGCACCTCAAATGCTTTTGCATAGTTCACTGAAGCTGGATGTGTACTATGTAGAATAGCCTTTTCTTCAGTGTCTCGTCAGGAAGAATGTATTTCTAAAAATCATATTCCTGTCCTTACATTAAGTATCTATCAGTTCTTCCTAAAGAATCTTAGTTTTCATTCATTCAGCAAAAAGCTCTTTCCCCTGCTGTATATTGCACAAATACCATGATGGCACCAACCATTCAATGTTTCTTATTCCTGTTTTGTGTTCATCCTTTTCTACTGTTGCTTATTCCCTGTTCCTGTGTTCTGATCAGTTTTGTAAGGTGCGGCCAGTTTCTCAGAACTGCTATTTAGGCTTCAGTAAACCACAGAGCCTAGGACTTGCTGATCAGAAGGTTGGCGGTTTGAATCCCCACAACGGGATGAGCTCCTGTTGCTAGGTCCCAGCTCCTGCCCACCTAGCAGTTTGAAAGCATGTCAAAGTACAAGTAGATAAATAGGTACCGCTCCAGCGGGAAGGTAAACGGCATTTCCATGCACTGCTCTGGTTCTCCAGAAGCGGCTTTGTCATGCTGGCCACATGACCCGGAAGCTGTACGCCGGCTCCCTCGGCCAGTAACGCGAGATGAGCACCGCAACCCCAGAGTCGGACACAACTGGACCTAATGGTCAGAGGTCCCTTTACCTTTACCTATAGAAACAACTCATTCTTTAGTCAGATTACTGGGTTGGTTGATTAGTTGCACATAGGTCCCGTGGAGATCAGTGGGACTTCAGCTGGTCAAAACTAACTTGTCACATTGATTTAAAGGGCACCTAAGGGCAAAACTAAATTAGTCAGATCCATCCCAATGAATTCATTGGGCTACTTGAAAATAAATGATACCAGTATTGTTTTCTTTGCACACTACAACATTTGGGGAAGATCTTTGAAAGTGGTAATACAACTTACAAGGTAAGGATTTGGCTATTTAATTTAATGGATCTGGGTTATTTCTTTTCCTGTAGATGTGGTATTTAGACATGGCTTTCTATGCTTCTGTGTTGTGGTTCAGGGTAGTTTGAGGTTGGTGGGTCAGTGCCCCATTCATCCTCCACTGAGTTCTCTCGGCTGCTTGCCTTTCATTCCCATATGCTACAAGTGACACCCATGAATAAGCTGTGTTATGAACAATGTTGAATTAGGAGCAAATGCATATTCATATAAATCACTTTTCCTAACCTTCTGTTTTTTAAAAAAAATGAACACGATTTATTGCTTTATTTATTCTCTCACACTTTTGCACTTGAGCAGATTTGATCTTCCAAATTCAAAATCCTTTCTCCTCTCCAGCTCATTCTGTCCCCCCCCCCCTCCTTGTGATTCCAGGTGCCGTCTACCCAGTGGGCTGAGCAGTTGAACTGATTAGATAATTAGTTGTGGAAAAAACCCTGTCCAATTAAGTCAGATAATTTTTGCTCTTTCTTCCTGATTTCATTATGTGATTGTGTTCATTATTACCAAAACATTCATCAAGAAGTTTCAGGCAAGCATTTCCATCCCAAATGTTTGCTGTATAGTGCTCTCTCTCTGCCTCCACCCCAACTGCCTTTTACTGTTCTAATCTGTTACATACAATGTGAGCTCGGCTGCTTTCTTCATCTTTGGGGTTACATATTCCTCTGCTGACTGAATATGAAAATGGAATACAGGTGATTCTCAACGTTCTGGGGATATCACATAAAGCAAAAACTGTGTATAGTCAAAACACATTGGGTTCAATGGTGGGTGGGATTGCCAAAGTCTTCCCCCCCAAATGACCACCCCATTTCTGCCCCCCTCTTTTAGGGTGGTTAAATAATAAGGAAGGAATAATAAGGAATAATTTTATTGGCCAAGTATCAATCATACTTGGATTTTTGCTTCGACTACATTGCAATGTAAAGAAAAACGTACCTTGTACAAACACTATTCCCCTCACGATACAACAGCACAGCAAAGGAACCTCATACCACCAACTGACCTCCCTTCCGCACACAACTACAAATTCAACAGTTTGATGCCACAAGGAAAAAAACTATTCACTTACACGTAAGTTGCAAGGTAACTCACAGCAGATTCCCACCTGCTGGGAAAGTAGCTTAGCTGCTGTCCCATCCAGTGAGCTGCTTCTGCAACCATGTGATAATTGCAATGCTCGGGTGATAGGTGTGATTGTCCCAGGACTTTTCAAAATGCCTATGGACTTCCCTTCTGTTTGTTTTGGAAGATAGCTGTTCAGTTCCACAAGCAGTTTAGCCTTCAAATACTATTTTAGTAATTAACAATCTGTGTTTCTCACAAAATGATGATTACATTTATTAACTGTACCTAACTATTTCTCACCTTTCAAATCCTCTGCAGACTCAGGGTTATTTTTTTAATCAAAGTTAAACAACCTATTATTTCTCACTTCCATAAAAGATTATATGCTACAATGCACATTACTCAAAAGGGAAAATATAAAGAAAATTATTTTCCTTTCCCTCCAAACAACTGCATTATCCATGCAAGTAAAAGTTGTGTTTGTTCTCATTTCAGTTTGTCCTGTTTTCTCCCTTTCTAATGTACAAACACCAATCAAAGAATGAATTGGCCTAAATGAATTGTTCAACTGAACTGTTGACTTTTATGGAGAGATAGCAGACTTTTTAGACTTTCTGGATTACTGATTTTACATACCAGTTAGATATCCTTTCAAAGCAGAGATGGGAAACCTGCACCCCTCCTGGTACTGTTGGACTCCAATTCATGTTCAATACATGCAGAATGTCCCCAGGTTCAGACCCTGGCATCTCCACTTACAAGGACCAGGATGAAGGTGATGTGAAAGTCATAGAATCATAGAGTTGGAAGAGCCCCTAAGGGCCATCCAGTCCAACCCTCTGCCAAGCAGGAAACACCACCAAAGCATTCCTGACAGATAGCTGTCAAGCCTCCGCTTAAAGACCTCCAAAGAAGGAGACTCCACCACACTCCTTGGCAGAAAATTCCACTGTCGAACAGCTCTTACTGTCCGCTACTGAAAGGGCTGGCCAGACGATTAGTCTATGTGAGGCAGTTGCCTCAAGCCACTGATTTTAGGTGTCACAAAACCACACTGCATTGTTATTTATTTATTGTATTTTTACTGCCAGAGAAGTGGGGAGAAGCTTGAAAAAATTTCTTGCCTGGCCTTGGGTGCTATGTGACTTGACTTGAAGTTTGTAAGTGGATATGAAATAATCTACCAAATCTTAGGCTGGAGGACTCTAGTTTAAACTATGGATTCTTTCCTCAAAATGCACGAGCTATAAGCCTGAAATACATCATCCCTACTTCTGTGTTCACCTTGGAGCTTATCTGGACCTTTTCTGTTTGGCAACTTTTATCTGCCAAGAGCCCTGAATGGATTGCTCACTTTCAGTTGTGGAAGTAGTAAAGTAATAATGAAGCTTACCTTGGCTGTTGGACTTTTGTGCTTTACTTTATAGCCACATATATAACATCTTGGCGTGTGCAAAAGTGTTAGGTTAAGCAGCTCCAATGAGCCACATGAAGGTACAAATTCAGTATCCCAGCCAACATGACACATTGTTTATCTAATTATAGCATATAATATTACATCAAATAAAGTGCACACTCTGAAACAAAAACCAGTAACTCATGGTGCACCATATTCAGGGAGAAGTAGATGAAACAAAACAGGCCCTTCCATTCTCCCCTCACCCCCCCCAAAAGCCAGTTACATCTGGAAGCATCCTGCATGCAAGTGATTTCATAATACCAATATGAAATTGACTGTATCATCCATGCCTACTTTCAGTTGTTACAGAATACTTTTCTGAGTGTCCAGGGTTGAAAGAAAAACACACGTGGCACACAAAAGATGAACAGGTTAAATTGGTTATGATAAACTGGGCAAAGGATTTAGGACATAACATACAAATGGCAGATTGGGAGAGGCTATGGAGAACAGATTTGAAATTTACAGCATGTTGTACACTGAAAGAAAATTATATGAAAAATATGTACCGGCGGTATCTGACTCCTACTAAGTTATTTAAAATGTATAGAACAAGCTCCAATATTTGTTGGAAGTATAAAGAGAAGGAGGGTACCTTTTATCATATGTGGTGGTCATGTAAGATAACAAAGTCTTTTTGGAAATTGATATATACCTGAAGGGGCGTCTACACCTGTATACCTGAAGGAGCATCTCCACCCCCATCGTTCAGCCCGGACACTGAGATCCAGCACCGAGGGCCTTCTGGTGGTTCCCTCACTACAAGAAGCAAAGCTACAGGGAACCAGGCAGAGGGCCTTCCCAGTAGTGGCACCCGCCCTGTGGAATGCCCTGCCATCAGAGGTCAAAGAGATAAACAACTACCTGACATTTAGAAAATACCTGAAGGCAGCCCTGTTTAGGGAAGTTTTTAATTTGTGATATTCTAAAGTATTTTAATATTTGTTGGAAGCCACCCAGAGTGGCCGGGGAGACCCAGCCAGATGGGCAGGGTACAAATAAATAATAATAATAATAATAATAATAATAATAATAATAATAATAATAATAATAATAATATAATGAATTGGGAAAAAATGTTTAAAGTAACATTTGTCAAAAAAACAAACAAAACAGAAGCTTTTCTACTAGGAATTACAGGTTCTGTCATCCCAAAAGGCTAGAAAAGACTGTTTATGTATGCGACAACAGTTGCAAGGATGCCACTAGCCCAAAGATGGGAGGAATCAACAGTCCTGACTAGGGAAGAATGGCAAGCCAAACTGCTGGACTATGCTGAAATGGCAAAACTGACTGGGAGACTCAAGAATCAATAAGATAATGACTTTAAAAAAGAATGGGGAAAATTCATAACCATTGTAAACAAATAAATACGTTAGCTGAATTTTAAAAATAACTTGTAAAAACTAATAAAACATATTACAAAAGAAAGAAAGAAAGAAAGAAAGAAAGAAAGAAAGAAAGAAAGAAAGAAAGAAAGACGTGAGTCAGCATGGACACAGATGGCTCTATTAAACAGCTTATTGATTAGATTGTGCAAAAATGATTAACCATAATTAATTGTCTTGTAATACCTTAACATTGTAATAATCTCTCCTCTTTGTATTTGATGCGCTTCCTGGTTTTTATTTTCTCCTAGCAGCTTCTGATGTTTTCCCTCCACCTGTCACTCCAAAGAAAGGTTTCAGGATATCCAAGGGTAGATTTGGAAGGTAGAGAGGAGGCATGCCAACTGTCTCTTATTTTATCCATTGTGCCTAGTGTGAAAGTTTAGCTATTAACATATTACAAGTTTAGTGTAGGGAACATGATCTAGGCATCAGCGCCATCACTGATTACCACTAACTGTATATATCCCTGTGATGGAATTATTTTCATGGAATCTGCTTCGTTTGGAACTCTGAAAGAAAAACCCTAGTCCAGTTAAACATTCTGATTACTTATTTAGGGCTCGATATTGGCTATAATTCATGTTGTCTCCTTAGGTTTGTGTCTCTTTCTTCACCTTCTGTTGGCTTTCCAATTACAGTTGGACCTTGGAAGTTGAACAGAATCTGTTCCAGAAGTCCGTTCGACTTCCAAAACCTTCGGAAACCAAAGCACGGCTTCTGATTGGCTTCAGGAAGCTGCTGGAGCCAATCGGAAGCTGTGAAAGCCCCATCGGATGTTTGACTTCCAAAAGTAGTTCGCAAACCGGAATGGTCACTTCTGGGTTTGTGGCGTTTGGGAGCTAAAACATTTGATAACTAAGCTGTTTGGAAATCAAGGTACTATTGTATTTATTTTAGATTGTAAACTCTACTATCCTCAGTGATAGTCAAGAAGGTGTGTGTTCTGCCTTATCCAGCTTTTGCCTGCCCACAAAAGCTGAGATGTGGGCAGCAATGTGTCTGTTTTGTGCAACTCTGTAGAGTGCCACCCACTGTGGTTGGCTTAGCATTATGAGCAGTGGCCAGAACCGACCCAGACCCATCCCATTAAGAAATCACCGTGGGCTAATATTTTATATTTAGGAATTGTCCTGCATACAGAATGTAATGTCTTGTGTTTCTTCCTTTGTAGTACTTTTGAGGTTTTTGCTCTGAGATCTGATCCCTATGCATAATATCAAATGTTAACTTGCTTTTAAACACTGGATCATGCACAAATTTAAAAAGATGGCCTAGAGTGCAGTGTGTATTATGGCGAGTTCTCCTCCTGCCTGCTTGCAGAGGCCAGGTATTCACCGACGGCTGCCAATCCTTAGTACCATTGTTATGCATACTATACAATGTTTTGCATTAGTGGGTCGGTTTTCATAATAGCTTGAAATAAAATGCCTTTGGAGCTCCTGGGAAATGACTGCCCAGTATGTATATAGTTTTCATTCTTATTTCTAAGATGTAATCAGAATTACTTGGATGACTTTTATAAAATATGTCCTATTTTAACATATTGCTTGAAAAATGCCTCTGGAAAGATTCATTTTAAATTTTTTATGGTATTTTTGATTACCGTATCAAAGGCTGTTGAGTTAAATTAGGAGTCCTCTAAATTAATAAGAATAGTTTTTCTTGTGAGAGGTAGACTGAAATGGGTTTCTTATATTGCTTTGCTACCCATTCATTATACCAATAACACACACACACACACACACACCACAACTTTCTTGTAGGCTTCTCCTAAATTTCAGCAACATGACTTAGTTTTATTGAATTCATTTTTTACTTTTCTCCCTTTGGGGGATTCCTCACAGATACATATACTTAGACAAAATTGATTGTACTATGGTGAAACATTTTACCTGTCCTAGTGAAGCCTTGTTCGCACAAATAGCATCATCTAGAAAAGCTGTAATGTTTCTATGGGAAATATCATGTTAGAAATGATAGGTATTAAGGCTACAGTCCTCTATACACAGGCGTGGGAATAAATCACATTATACCCGGTCAGTCAGTGCCCAGTAGCAATGGGTGAATCGGTCAAGTTCAGTTTCTTATTTTTCCAATCCCCAGTTCAGTTCTTCATATTTTCACATTAGTTTGTTATTCTTTTTTAAAGGCCCTCGTGCAAATTCACAAGCATTTTCATGTGAATTTATCCCAAGATACACATTTTTGCAAAGCAATTTCCCCCAGTATAATGCATTTTTAAATGTTGTTTTCAATGATACATACATTTTGATGCACATTTTGGCCTACTATGAGCATTACACACGACTTTGTCGGAAAACTGCAGTGCAAAATTCAGAGAAGTGTGGATTTTGACACACTTTGTTTTTCACAGTGATTCAGTTTGTGTATTATCATTTTTTTCAGAATGTGAAAATTTTAAAGGCTGCCCTTAATGCGAACCTAACTGAATTTCTCCCCTGTCCTTACCTCCAAGTAAACTTAGGGCACAACAGGTTGGTTGCCCCTGGTGTTGGCTCCAAATCTCCTTACCCACAAGCCAGGGTCAGGCAAGCTTCTCTTTATCCTTCCAATGCTTCCGGGTGCCCAGCGTTACTCTCATCATTTCCCTCCTGCTCCTCAGGAGTACCTGCTCACTGTGGGCTATTTAATCAAAACTTTCTGCTGCACACCATATCAGAGAAAATAGAGTTGCCCCTCTCTCTAAATCCACCCCAAATTCTTGGTGTGAACCAAAATATAATGAGAAACAGTGATGTCCTTTATGAAAATGTTGGAATATGCGGAGCTAGATAAAATGACAGGGAGAGTTAGAGAACAGCGAGATCAGAAATTTATTGAGGATTGGAAAAAAATTGTTAATTATTTGAAGAAAAATACACAATTAAATACGTTAGTAGGATTACAGGAGGCTTTGTAGTAAAGAATAAATATTATTGTATGATGAAATAAGCAATGATTATGTTAGTTATGAATATCAAAGCAATAATATATGGAATAAATATAAAAACAAAGAAAGAATTTTTTGGAAACCATATGGAAGGCTTGAGGGAAGTCCTGGCCCAGAGAGGCCAAAATACATAATGTTCAACAAGCAATGAATTGTAAATATACTGTATATTTGTAAAACTGAATAAAAAAGATTATGAAAAAAAAAGAGAAACAGTGATGTCCTGACCTGTCACGAGCCAGTTGAATAGGACTGTACAGGTACACCTGTTGTTCAAAGCCTTAAAAACTTTGGTTAACTGAGCCTAGTACTCAGCACTGTTTGCAAAGTTGCAGCAGATTGGATACACCAACTCTTGCACAACATAAAGGCTGTTTGTGCCCTTGTAAGGGTCTGAACTGAGTCTTGCAGATTTAGTCTGATCTTTCAAACATCCCTCCTCCTCCCCTTCCATCATACTTATCTCCACCAGTAGATTTCTGACACAGTCTTCAGTTGCCACGAAAATGCCAGGATGTTCATGAAAATCCTTAAGCCACCACCGCTCCTCACTTTGTCATGCAGAGTCCCGAGTTCCCCATTACAAGCTACTTTAAGCTGCTCTTAAAGGCGCCACGGGCAAAACTGCAGCTAGCTTGCAGGTTTAGTTTATCTGCAGTTAGACCCATGGCCCCTTTAAGAGTCAGTAAAAGCGAGTGGAAGAGTTCTCACGTGGTGTAGTAACCGTGTTCTTCTCTGCATGCTTTACATGCTTGGGAATACTAAAGTCCAGATGGAGCAGCTCGGAGGGCCCTAGGTCTGATGTTCCCCTTTCCTTTGACAAATGGAAGGGAAGGGCTGCATTCTTTCTATGATAAAAATATGGATTTGAGCACTGGGGAAATGCAATATCTCAGTGATAGAAACACAACCCTCAGGGAATATGTGAGGGTGGCAGCCATTAAATGAGAAACAGATGTTGGGTTTTTGGGGGTACTACAAATGGCTTGGAAAGGCTCCAAGCCCTTCAATATTTGTATTAGTGCAGCTGTGAATATAATTGTGTTTCTTAATGACATATTTTTGAACTGCCAAGTTAAAGCTCAATTAAAATGTAAAAGAAGTTTGTCTCTGCAACGTTCTTGATAATGCCACTTGGATGATATATTACAACCATCTATTATCACAGCAACTGTTCCCAGATAGTGTACAGTATTAGAACAATAAATCATCACTTAGAAATAGCATCTTTTAGAATGACATGTTTTGTAAGGTGTTGTTTAAAACACATACACACGTATATATATATTTATATATTTATATATATGAAATTAATCAGAGCTTAGATGTTAGATTAAAGGGAGGAAATGTTATTAAATGGATGGAAGATTTCAATAGTTTGAAAAATGCATTAAGATCCACACAACTTAAGGAATGTGGAAGTGGAAACATTTCCCAGAGGGTCTTTGGACATAGTGCAGATCCTCATAAGTTGAGGGTTTCTAGCTCTTCATGCTACATGAGGATTCTGTTCGGTGTGGAGAGGATTCCCCCATCTACAAAAAGTGAGGCACCCCTTACTTCTACAGTATGGCATTCCAAGTGTACACATAGGTCAGCCATTGCTGCTGTAGTTATCAATAAACAAATATGAGCTCTTCAAATATTCTTAAACAAATCAATTGAAAATAGTTTGATAGGGTATAATCAAATCATAGAATTGTGGAGTTGGATGGGACTCCAAGGGTCACCTATTCCAACTCCCTGCAATGCAGGAATCTCAACTAAAGAATACATAACAGATGGCCATCCAACCTCTACTTAAAAACCTCCAAGGGAGTCTATTTCACTGTCTAACAGAAGCTCCTTTCTTGTAACTTGACTCCATTGGTATCAGTCTTCCCTTCCAGAGCGGGAGAAAACAAGCTTGCTCCATCTTCCATGTGATGACCCTTGAGATATCTGAAGATGGCTATCATATCTCCTCTCAGTCTCCTCTTTCCCAGGATAAACATCTCCAACTCCCACAACTGTTCCTCATAAGGCTTGGCTTCCAGACCCTTGATTATCCTGGTTGCCCTCCTCTGCACATGTTCCATGTGTGGTCTGACCAAGGCAGAATAGAGCAGGTTACAGACTCCACTGACCCAGAAATAGTACCTCGGGTTAGGAACTTTGCTTCAGGAGGAGAACAGAAATCGTGTGGTGGTGGCAGCGGAAGGCCCCATGAGCTAAAGTGGTACCTCAGGTTAAGAACAGCTTCAGGTTAAGAACGGACCTCCAGAACGAATTAAGTTCTTAACCTGAGGTACCACTGTACTATTATTATGGGGACAAATGAACCTGGCAATTTCTGCATACAAGGCAGATGTTCTACCACTGGGTCAGAGAATGAGTGCATATGTGAATGCACATGAATGGCCTTCTCACCATCAGTGCCAGCCATGCCCTCTGTGGGTGAGGCCCATTGGTATGCAGCTCTCCAAGCACCCTAAGCTCTCCAATCCACCCATTTTTCTGTAGGAGCAAAAATGTTACCCACCCCTGAATCATAGTTTGTGAGAGGTATAAGCATTTTAAAGGAAACCTATTTGATGCAAAATCAGAATAGCTTTTTCTTAATAGCTGACTTCATTGAGGAATGTTTTAGCATAACAATTTTGGACAGTCAGACTCAGTTTGCTTAGACAGTGTTTACGATCATGGAGCTAACACCAGAAGGAAAACCTCAGTGTAAAAAACAAATTAAGTTGATATTTTATTAACTTTGCCAGAGCTGTCAAATCATTTCTGATTAGACATCCCTCCTGTTCAAGTCTTTGATTGTAGGCGAATGCTAAAAACTTATCATTCAAAACAGTGTGATGGACTGTTGCTTATGCCAGAAGAGGAAAGCAAGAGATCTTGAAACTCATTATCACTTCTCATTTCAAACATATGCGATCGCAGCTCTCCTGAGATACACTAGCAATGCTTTAATCCTTAGCGACACCATCCTTGTTCAAGCTTGCACTGATTCAATTATCACCAAGTTTGAGCAGGGCTCTATATCTACCAGTTAGGGGCTGCTGTTGTTGTTGTCGTAGTAGACAGGGTAAGCATATCCTAGCTATCTTCACTGAACAACAAGTGGAAAGCTGTGTGTTTTCATAATGTTCACACTAAAATAGTTTAACTTGCAATATAAATCCCAGTGATGAGTCCTTAGGTGATACATAGTACTGTGTGATGCCGCTTAAATTTTGTTTCTGCTGTGCTACAGAGACTGCTGATGCATCTTCTTAACTGCTTGCTCAGTATTCTGAAGCTGAATCCACACTTCTCCTTTAATAAACTGTTGTGAAATGTTATGGTTCATTTCAGTTCAATCTACTATGAGTGTAAAGAATCTCACAAATCCTCCCCAACTTTCCTGAAGTATCTACATTTTGTGTGGGTGTGGGAATATAAAATTGACCACCAAGCTGCGATCAAGCATGACAAATCACAAGCGATGCATCACAATGGTGGTTGGATAAAATGGAGGTTTTGCCTTACTGGAAAGCGCTTCTTCTCATGCAAGTTGTGGCACCTGGTTTTTGCTAAGGTTATGTCCCTACTTGCAGCACTCGCCATATCTCATTTCCCCCCAGAGGGTTCCCCAACTCTGAGAAGCAGCGTTTTAGGGAAGATAGGAGGATTGAGTGAGTAAGTAAGGGGGTTTGGTGAAAATGAGATGCTCCAACTTGCATAAACAGAAATGCTTTTCTTCTAAGGGAGGGAAGTGGAATCTGCAGTCTTCCAGATGTTGTGGGACTCCAACTCGCATCGGTCCAAGCAAGCATAGCCAATGGGCAGGAACGATGGGAGTTTGAGTCCAACAACATTTGCGGGGGCTGCAGGTTCCCCATCTAGGTACTAAGGCACCTTTGGATGTGACCCTTATTCACTAAATAATTTACTGAGCGCAACCAATATTGCTATGGCACTTTAAAGACTAACATATGTTGGAATCAGCATTGTTATGCAAGAGTCTTTGTCTTTACATTAGATGTATGAAGTGGACAGGGAAGGTGTAGGTAGAGATGGGTGGAATGAGATCTACTCTACAAGGTGGTTAAAAGACAAAGCAGACATTATCTTGTTGACTGAATCTTGTTTGTTTCAATTCATTGACCCATGTATGCTATCCTTCCTTTAAAGATATATCCCTTTATCTTTGACTGCATGGTCCTATGCATGTATTTACAGGTGTAAGTCTCATTGAGTTCAATAGGTCATACTCCCGGGTAAGTGTGTATAGGATTACAGTGTTAATCTCACAATGTAAAACCATTTTTTTCTTCCACTGGACACATGTGCATAAAGCATAATGCCATTTTCACCTGCCATCTACTGAAGTAGATGTTACCTATGAACCCCCTTGGCGTGTTATTTAAGGTGATACAGAACTCTTCATTTCTGGCTGCAACAAAATGCAACACAGTACTCTCACTCTCTCTCTTTCTCACACACACACACACACACACTGAGAGCCAGTGTGGTGTAGTGGTTAAGAGCGGTAGACTCGTAATCTGGGGAACCGGGTTCGCGTCTCCGCTCCTCCACATGCAGCTGCTGGGTGACCTTGGGCTAGTCACACTTCTCTGAAGTCTCTCAGCCCCACTCACCTCACAGAGTGTTTGTTGTGGGGGAGGAAGGGAAAGGAGAATGTTAGCCGCTTTGAGACTCCTTTGGGTAGTGATAAAGCGGGATATCAAATCCAAACTCCTCCTCCTCCTCCTCCTCCTCCTCCTCCTCCTCCTCCTCCTCCTCCTCCTCCTCTTCTTCTTCTTCTTCTTCTTCTTCTTCTTCTTCTTCTTCTTCTTCTTCTTCTTCTCTCTCTCGCCTTCCAAGAAATAGATTTCTTATAAATATCCTCTGGCTATAAGATATTCATCAGTCATTTTGGCTTCATTTCTCTGAGATACAGGGAACTACTTAACGTTGTAAAGTGAAATTCAAAGCAACATGTTTTCATTGTACCACTTTTTTTGCAAGTGGTTTTGTTTCAGTCACTAAAACAGTCCATAACATGAACTCAACTGTGTGCATGCACAGAGCCACACATTTAAAGCACATGACTCCCCCCCCAAAAAAAATATTATCCCTGGGAAGTGTAGTTTGTTAAAGGTTCTGGGAATTGTATGTCTGGGAAGGGGAACTACAGTTCCCAAGATAAGAAGACATATGAAAAGCAAAGAAGAGAGATGAAAAGAACAATGCAATTTCTCAGGTGGGATGCTCACATGAATAAGTTGCAACTTAGTTTTGTATAAAACTAAGTCCCATGTAAATTGGGGGCATCCTGGTTGGCCAAAATACCCAAGGAATTTTGAAAGTTGCAAAATGTTTCCCTAAGACTAGTAACATTTCTTGGGGTGTGCTTGCAGACTGCTAGCATCTCCAGCCCTTCTTGTGGCTGTTTCTGTGTTGTCTCTTGTTGCTGGTCTTAAGTCCTGAAATATTTTCTTCCTTATTCACCCAGTGACCATCATGTGTCTTTCAACCCCTTCCTCTGCTGCAATTCAAAATAAATTCCATTGAAGCCATAGCATTGATTTAATATGGCAGCCCCCTTTTTTGCCTTCTCTAAACTTAACAAAGACAGACAGATGAAAAATGAAGGAGGTGAGGATCTAAAAGGTCACCCACAACTTTTGAGACAAAGCAAGGATAAAAGGTTTCCTGTCATCTTGTCTCATACCCTGTTCACGGCATCATTTTTCGTTCCACACATATTACACCATCAAATATTTGGGAAAATATTACTTAAAAACTCACTGACCTTTGCCTAGCTGCCTCTTCCTTATTGATCACGGTGCTGGATCCAATTATAGCTTAATTAAATCTACTCTGAAATTAAACTTGGATCTTGGTCAAACTGCCATTTTCTTTTGTGTTTATAGCATCCTGGATTTTAGCCACAATAGAAGCTGCATTGACAAGCAGTTCTGCTGCTCTGTACACTAGATATTTAGATTTATAGCCCAATCCATCCTAAGGGCTTGGGACATCATGAATTCCATTGAAAATGGCACTAAGCATTATCAACAAGGCATTTCCTATAGTGTGGGGAAGTAGCTTATTTGCAAATCTATGGAAATGGGAGACCCAAAAGCCTACTAGCTCAACATCTTCTTACCAGCTTAGTTCCCCTCTTCCCCCTTGTTTATGTGCAACCTAAGGCACTTACACTAACACACATATATTCAGCGTCTGTACAAAAATGCATCTCATCAACCCTAACCTCTGGGTTTTTGCCAGTGATTCTGATAGCTTACCATACGTCAGAAATATTCCTGACATGTCCTGGTTTTGGGGTGTAAAAATGGCATGGGGGGATTTTTGCCGAATTGGCAAAACTTCAGGGGAAACCCGGATGTGTGGAAACGCGATGGGAGAAGCAGCGGAAACAGCTCAAAAAGCTTAAAGTCACAACAACTTTGTGGGTTTTGAAATATGGCAACCCTACATAGCTGCATCTAAGAAATGTTGAGAGTAATAACTAACTGGCACTGGGGTAACCATCAAATTACCATCAAATTTTAATGGGCAATATTAATTATGGGGAGAATCAGCTTTCTCTATTAATAGTATATCTTAAATGGAATCCCATTTGCTACTGTGTGGTTTCTGCTTAGCCCAGGTTGATGCAAATGTCCTTCTGCAACTCTAAAACCACAGCTCAGAAAAATAAATATTTGAAAAGGGAAGTCCACATTACCAGGCTTCCACAAAGCCAGTTACCCATAGAAAATCCCCGTCTGCCTAAGAACATACATGGCTCATCTAGTCCAGCATCCTGTTCTCAAAGAGGCCAGCTTCTCTATGGGAGGCCAGCAAACCGGACATGAATGCAACAGTCTTCTCTTCTCCTGTGCTTTCCAGCAACTGGTATTCAGAAGCATTACTGCCTCCAACCGTGGAAGCAGAGCAAAACCACCATGGTTAGTAGCCATGGATAACCTAATCGTCCATAGGTCTGTCCACCTTTGGTGACTACCTCTCATAGGTGCCAACACATTGAGGCCTCGGGTGACTGAGCACCTACAAAATTCCCCATGAAGGTGCCAGGCACCCACAAATTTTGGTGCCAGGGTCATGCATGCTGCATTGCATTCATGGCCCTGGGCACCCATGGTCGCGGTGCCAAGATGGCACTCCTGCTATCCCTACTCTGGAGCCCAGAACAAACTTCCCTGAGTTGTTGAGAACAGCAGCATGAGTATCATTCCATCACCATATACTGAGAGTATCAGGTGCTATGCTTCTCCTAAGACCTTCACACGTGCCAGATAACTCAAGGGAGTACTAATCGCAATGATTCTTCGTTAGGGCTTCCCACAGGCACCTAGCTGAGCATTGAGAGAACAGAACGCTGGACTACATGGGTCTTTGGTTTGACCTAGCAGGGCTCTTCTTGTAGAAGACTTCACTCTAATATTTTCCACTCTAAAGTTTCCACTCTAAAACTAAACCCTTGTTTATACTAGGCTTTTTTCAAGAAAACACCACATACTTTGCCCTGAGCACTTCTCAGCATTTTTCCCAAAGCATTGAAGAATCTTAAATCAATTAGCACTTTACCTGTTTTTGTTTTGTTTTCTTTTTCTTAAAAAAGCAGTCCCTATAGTTCAAATAGAATTGCAATTAAGCTGCATTCTGCAGCCACAGAGAAGCAAATAATAATGGCACCCCCCCTGCCACACACAAGTTAAGTCTTAGAAAGCTGGCATTCCGAGAAGCATCGTCTCTCAGCATTTCTGTTAAGTGGCAAATGGCCTCCCACATTATCCATTAACATTCAGGGCACATTATAATTAACTTGGAGGGAAGATCACGTTTGTGCTGAAGTATATTGGTAGCATGGAACTTTCAGTAGTCTAATTTTAGTTCCCGATAGTAAAAGCAATTTGAGGGACCCTGAAAATCTCAACTTCGGGCTTTTCAGTTCATTACTGGAGAGCAGCCGGTGAGTTTTACTGAGGAACAAAAGAATTTTCACAGCATCTTTCTTCCCCTCTTGATGATCTCAGCAGCAAAATAGATGAGGTGCCATGTGGAAATATTTAAACAAATTTGAAGTAGGGTTATTTCAGCTTCTCATGTCTTCCCCCCCTCCCCCCTCCCACAAATGGGGCTGTATCTGTGCAAGAGCAGAATGGCCTTCACTCTGAGCAAGGCCTCAGAATCTGCTCCAGAGGAGAGAAAAGGAAGGTGAAGTCCTGCTGCAGATGACCAAAGTTAGATTCACCCATTACTTAATGTGATAATTTTTAAGTTGAAATGAGATAAAAGACCTCAAGAATAATATTTGTAATCTTTACTTGCAAATAAACAAATAAATATGCAGGGAGCAGCAACCTGCAGGACTGAACTCACCTGCTCTGGGAAGTGGGCGGAAATGCAGCATGTACTTTTTCCACCTCCTGACCATACATTGAAAATAGTGTTTAAAAAAACCTTTAGCCGCACCCCTAAATTGCTTCAGGGGTGGATCCAAGGTGAGGTGGGTGGAGCCTTGGTCAGCACAGTGCAGATGGCCAAATCCAGGGGCCACAGATTGGGGCCATGGAGCAGATGGGGGGATATAACCCTGCCTTATACCATTATGTTTTCCTATAACTCCCTGTGTCTCTCGGTCAATGGGCTTTGCAAACAGTGAAGCTATCCAAAATGTTGCCTGTAGAGTACTAAAGAGCTCTGGGCTGTTGTTGTTGTTTGTTTAAGCAAAGCAGTGGATGATTATTATTTTTTTAAGTTTAAAAACTTCATTTAAGTTTTCCACACCAAAAAACCCCCTTGCTCAGCTTTAATAAAAACAACAGAGCTTTTCAGAACTCTTCTGGCAAGACCTATGTCTCAAGGCCTATTGAAGGGCACAAACAAGCACCGGAAAGGAAGGTATGAAGCTACAAAGTTTGAAAAGATGTATAAGCAAGAATGCACACCAAGCAGCTGTCTCTGAATTATTTTAAGATAAGAAAGTGAGAGACAACTCTCCACTCCCACCTCATAAGGAAATACAGAGGAAATTTCATCTCTTTTATGTCCTCCACAAAATGCCCCAGGATTTTATTTTATTTTATTGCAATTTGGAGACTTAGTACACTCTTTGCCTGTAAATTTTACCCACTTTGTCCAATGAGAAAAAAGTTATTGTTGTATTTAGATTCCCCATTATAGTGAATGAGGAACATGGAGCTTCATTTTATCCAGAATAACACGAAATCTGAAACACAGATCTAACTGGAGAGAGTACAGAGTGATTCAGAAATGCATCAGAATTTCATGAAATGCACAGATACAATGCAAATCTTGGAACCCAACTAAACACCTAGATCCCATAAATGCCTTGACACTCACTGTTTGTGTTAACCTCATGGTTAAAATTTCTCAAAGGGTGAAAGATGTGGAAGCATGGATAATAGGAGATTCAACAATTTATACTTAAAAAGAGAGTGAATATTGACTGATTTGTTAGACATTTAGAGTTATAACTAGCAGGATTTAGACACTAGGCAGACCATATCTATAGTGCCAAAGACATTTTAACTGGGGTGGGATGTTAATGGTGATTTCATTGTACTTGCCTAATGCAGACCAACTTTAAATATGCTAATGGAAATTCTGGAAAATCCCATGTTCTCAGAACGAATGTGTGATCCCAGGCCAAGAAATTTAACTGGGATTAATAGAAAACCAGGTTTATTAGAAGCAGTTGTGAAATAAACTCATTGCAATATTTGTTCAATCCAACAGTTTCCTCCCAACAGTTTCCTCTGTGAGCATAGAGACAATTTTAAGATCTCTCTCTGACTTTGTAAGTGAACAAAACTTTAATGATTCAAACACTTAAAGCGCGAAATGATTAAAAAGGAAGGCAATTTCAGTGATTGCACAATCTGTGTTTTGTCTATTAAAAAAAAACCAAGGGAGAAGAGTACAGAGATGAGAATTACCACCACAAATTATTCTTCTGAGCATCATTAGTCTTTCTGTTGATTCCAAAGAGAATTTAAAACTGACTTGCCTTTTCACATTACCAAAAGGCCTGTGATTTGGATGGTAGGCGACAATGTGTTTGATGGGATCAGAAGCTAGCAATCTGATCCATGTAATGAAGTGAGACCTGAATAAAATGCAGTATATTACTCATTGCGGAGACTTGCTCTCCCAAGCAAGACGGTCTGCCATTGGTATAAAAGATTCTTTATGGAAGGCTCCTATCAACACACACATCTACACTTCAGCAGTAAAGCAAAATTGGATAATGCACTTTTGCTTTGAAATGTCCTTACTCAAAAAAGGTTATTTATTCAAAGGCTGCATCTCAACTTTATAAATTATCCATTTGAGTTTATTTTTGAGTTTATTTTTTTTTAAAGCTCATTGTCATATTTCTATTTTTGCCTTTATTTTCAACTTGACAGTATCATATTTCATATGGAAAAAGTTTATGGGAAAAGCAAGGCAATCGTATAGACAAAAATAGCAGAGAAAAACAGAAGCTGGGGGGGGGGACTTAAGTCTGCTGATCAATGACCTACCTTACTTTTTCAACTGTATCTGAGATGCACTAACCTTTTCCTGGAGAACACAGTCAGAAGGGATGGGGGGAAAGTGGCCAGAGGTGAGATAAAAATATCTAAGCTAGGATGGGTAATTAAAAATTGCAAGGGGCTCTGGGCCAAAGTGGGGCAACCCTTGTTCCCACAAGTGGTTTACTTGTTATATCTTTTTTTTAAAAAAATATAAAAAATAAAAATGTTAGTTGTCACTTGCTACCATCCAAAACAGTGTTTGATTTAGCCTTCATGGTACCTGTGTGCTTTCAAAATCAAATGCAATTTGCTAGTAGAGCACAACAATAAATTAAGCAAAGGGGAATGCAGAAGGTTTAAATCCAAAGGCAATTTACAGAGCAGTGCTATGCGGGGAAGTTAAGAAACTGCCTTAATAGAGAAGGGGAGGGAGAGATACAAATGGGAAAGCCATTAAAAATATCCTCTCCCTCTAAAAAGAAGACTCCGTGCCAACATTTGTCAAACTCCACCCCCAATGGACCAGAGAGTAGACTGTTCCATTTCCATACTATGAAATCACAGGTCCTACCTTCATAGCTTGCTGGGTGATCCAAATAGCATTGATTTCTGTTATCGGAAAAGACAGGGCCAAATACAGATATTCTCAGCTGTTCTGCAACTTTTCGGCAGCTCACCTGAATGGTGCTTGCTAGTCACCTGTGATCTGCAGACCACCGTTTGATAATTTCTGTTTTAAGGATGTGGGAGAAATTTGGTTAGTTTGTATATTATTGTGAACCTAACTCATTTGCACAGAAATAATCCATGAGCTGAAATACAGCTACTGAAATTCTTGGCATTTTGCAATACAGTTCTCCGAACAGATCTTGTGAAAATATATATATTATATATTTGAGGAAAAGATGCATTAAAATTTTACATTGGACAAACTAATGAGCAAAATTGCAGTATATTGGGGCATATAGCTTGTGAAAATGAGTATATTAGTACAAATATGCATTAAAATGCTGGCTTTCATGAGAGCTTTTTTATTTTTTAAAAAAAATTACAAACTGATGCAGAAATATGACAAACTGAACAATGGAAAAATAAGAAACAGAGAAATTGAAAGAGAGATTTGGCTATCACTAACAGTTACCAGTTTCTTTTTTACTGTCAGACGTATGGTGATTCACTAGAATAATTGTCACTTGAATTAACTCATGCTACCTTTTTATAGTCCTGGAGTAAACACCCTGACTTTAATAGATGAGGTATTTGTATTACAATATTATAAATAATGATAAAAGTAAATGCCTTTGAAAATACAATTTTCACCAATGAGAGAAATCCTTGTCAATGAAATATGATAAATCTCACTGTCCATATTTTAATGCACTGCACTGAAGTAAATTAACATTGTTCTTAATCTCATGGGACAGAAGCTGCCTCACTTCTCTTAGCATTTGTAAGAGCTACAGATATTTTGTACTGACCTAATATAGCTTTTACTACTGCCTCCAAATATGCCACAAACTTATCCCATATCCTGTAGGTTCCTGTTTAAAATGCTGAGCTGTTTAATGCAATTAACCCAATTCCTTCGTATATTGTACAATAAATACAATCTATTATATATTGACCTATGTTTTTTTCATTCCTTGAGAATGTTACCATTCATCATGCAGTGAGAAGTCCACTCACCTTTTCCCACTGGGTAGTGTTGCAGCTGGTTAGCCAGGTCACAACAGCTTACCAGCCTAAGGGGCAGAGGGACGCCACCTCTCCCTGCATCATGTTGGCCACGTCATTGTTGCTGGGATTCTTCTCCCTGTGGGACAGCCCCGGCCAATCAAATTTCAGGGTGGGTGTGGCCGTGGGCGCAGCCAGCTGGCACCCTCTCTCTCGCCCCACCTTAGGAAAGCGCCCTTTCTCATCTACACTGAATGTGTCCCTGCTGAGAAATATGGCCAGTGCATGCAGAACATTGAGGAGGAGGAGGAAGAGTTTGGATTTGATATCCCGCTTTATCACTACCCGAAGGAGTCTCAAAGCGGCTAACAATCTTCTTTCCCTTTCTCCCCCACAACAAACACTCTGTTAGGTGAGTGAAGCTGAGAGACTTCAGAGAAGTGTGACTAGCCCAAGGTCACCCAGCAGTTGCATGTGAAGGAGCGGGGAAGCAAACCCGGTTCTCCAGATTACGAGTCCACCACTCTTAACCACTACTCCACGCTGGCTCTCTAAACCATGCTGCTGGAAGGTGCTCGGCAGGTGTGGTCCCATTTCCCGCACTCCAGTTCAGTGTATACTTGGAAGACATGCCTGTACATCTCCCATGTGGTGACAACCCAATAGAACAACTTGTCTGAAATGGTCCAGTGCAGAATGGAACCCAGAGGCAACATTTGTTGGGAAGTTGTAAACTGGAAAATGGCCAACAAGCACTTGAGTTTATCATCCACTGGACCTTTTCAGATACCCAAGGTCTACTTTACTCTGTTCCCACTGTCGCTACAAATGTCAGTACACAATCATAAAATGCCCAAAGTTGCATTTGTGAAATATGAAACACACAACAAATATTCTCAAAATGTGCTTCTTACAGATATAATCTAAACATGTGCACAACTGTCCTATTTAATCCAGTAGATTTACCTCTCTGTAAACTCATTTGCAAATATATTTAAGTAATTTTTCCATGGTGATATGCCAACAAGCTGCAGCATTATAGGAGTAAAAGAAACTTACTCAACTAAAATGTCTTAAATAATAAAACTTGCCATATTTTTGAAGTGGTAAAATAGCTACAATTAATTTGCTTTCTTACAGAGTTTTTCCTGTAAGGGTTAGCTTTGCAACACTAGCAATCGCATATCCCTTAACCCACCTTCCTTTGACTTCTCCCATTAGATTTTTTTTCTACACGGTCAGCAAAGTTATTCCTTGCACTCTATTGCTGATGCTGTTTGTTTGTATAAACACAAGAATAAATCATAAATATCCTATTCCCCCCCCCCCAATAATCTTCACTATACAAACAAAGCGGCACAATTCTCATTTGGAAAAGAGCAGTTGTCATGATGGAATATTTATGCAATATGAAATACGTTATGATGGACGTTGATAGATTGTGCTGAAGTTTTAGTGACCTAGAAAGAATTAAATCTTCCTTTGAAACACCCCCCCCCCAAGAAAACCCTGAATCAATTTCCTGATGGAAATTACTCAGAAACAGAGGTCATCATTACAGCATGTAAACCTAGAGAACACCTGGTTTGTTCCCAAACACTGTATCCAGAATTTCTTTTGATGCCACATAGGAAGCTGCCTTTTCCTGAGTCAGACCATGCAGCTAGCTATTTGATTCTAAGAACCTCTATAGCTTTATGAAAGCATAGGCCTGGGATAACGCTAGAGGACTGTAGCCTTAGGATGATGCACTAGGTTAAACAACCTTGTCCTCATTTCCCTGTCTTGAGATCTCTCCAATGACTCCTGCAGAGTGTTCCTACCATGTATTTAGGCTCTCCTACCCATTCCTGGAGCAGGTGATGGAGAGATTGCTCCCAGAACCAAAACAAGGTGAACAAATGAACAATCTACATGTGACTTTCATAAGCATCACATCGAGTTCCATGGTGCTTTTTCCAACTCTAAATAGGAAGCAGTGCAGGGAAGCGGGGGCAGAGAGAGCAGAGAATCAGGAATAGATCTGTGACACATGGGATGGGGTTCTCATGTGTTTAACCCTTTCCTCCCCCACTGAGTCCACAACAACCCCCCCCCCCTTGGCAGGAGCTCCTGGAACTGGGAGCTTTTCAATTTGTGTACACACCTGCCCAATGTAGTTAGTCAGCCATTGCCTGCTGAACCACCTGCATAGGCACTTAGGTATTGGGTGCTGGGCTGAACCCATCTATCCATGATGGTCATTGGCTCCATCTAGATATGAAGGACAGGAGGAGGGTAACAAGGTCTTCCTGAACTCTAGTGTTGTCCTGTATTTATTATGCCTTCTGGCTTGCTCCTGCTTCCTGGTTTGTCCTTTGGGTCTGCCTCCATCCTTCCTCCTGGTTTCAGTTCAGATTTGCTCTTTGGTCCTGTCTTTGGACTTTTTCCACAGCTTCTGGTTCTGGGAGGACCACCAACTGCTGCTCACAGCTCAGCCCTGACACACTTGCAGCTGCTTTCAAACTCCTGGATGGAAGCTTCCGTTGGTTCCAAAAGTGCCTTCATGTGCTTGGATTTATAGGCTGTACTTAGTACAGTGTTCTTCTGTGAAATTTGAACAAATTCTCTAACTAGTTACTTGATTGTATTTAGCCCTGTCAGATCAGAAAGGTAATTTGTCTAGAAAATGTATTGAAAAACGTATTGTAACATTTGTCATAAATGATTTGACAAATATTACCAGCATGTGTCAGGCTGTGATGAATATACACATTGCTAGAATTTCTCTGTGGAATTATTTCAGAGTGTCTCAGTGACAGAGGTCGAAACTGGAAAAATCAATGTTTTCCTATATTCAACACACAGCCAGAACTGTATTTTCTGAGTACTTAGACATGAGTAGCAAGAGAACGTCGACCATTCCTGAACTGCAAATGTACTTTATAGTGTGTCCTTTTTGAATTATACGTACAAGAAATGGTAATGGAAAGGGGTCAGAAACAGTGCAAGGAGCATGCATCGTATGTTTAATATTCTATTGCTCTTTCCATCATACAGTCAGAGATGTGAAAGGCTGGGTTCTTCCTTCCCCTTCATATTTCTGCAGTGCAATCTTCCTCCATATTTTCCCCACAGTTGTGAGTTGCACTACTGTGAGTGTATTTACATGTGAAAACTTTATTCTGATCTCTGTGATTTTAAAAGTCAGGATATATATATATATTTGTTTATCTATCTGGATTTTTTTATTGTGTGCTTTTCACTACAAAGGAACCCCAAAACAGGTTCCAGTCACAATGCATTAAAACCAGCCACATCAGAAACCAAGAAAGATCTGTAAAATATTAACATTTCAAGAGAAACTCAGTGGTTCAACAGTTCATCAAAAAGCCCAAGAAAATTAGTAGGCCTTTGACTAGTACTGGAAACTCATAAGGGGCGGCAGCAGAAACTCACAAATTTGAACAGTCTGCGCACAAAATGAATAGTGGAAAATTGTGCATCAGGGAGAAAGTTCTAGATTAAACTAGAGATACCTAGAGAACCAAAACTGACATATTTCTCCATCCCTACTTGAGGTTAATCCTTCTCAACTGTTGAGCCCCCAAACCTGTCTGTTTCAGAAGGTTTTGGATCTCACATAATGTAAATACATTTCCCTTTGTATCTATACATCTCTTTGTTGGATACAGACAGCCGGTTTCCCCAAGCCACCCCCCCCCCCCGTGAAAAAAAGTAGTGTGCTTAATGTTCAAACAGCTGAATACAATACATAAGCTTTTCCAAAGTCTGCTTCTTAAACAAGCCCACCTTTTGGATTATGGGGCTTTCCCAGTCATCATTTCCTAGTCACGAAAGGCAGTCTGCCATCGTTTAATCTGGCTCTCTGCCAAGTACCGCAGGCAGCTTGGCTTTCCATAGCTGTTTGTTTCACTGTTGAGCTTAAAACAAACTATGCAGCCTGCCGTTATATCCAGAATGTAATTTTGTTTCCACTCATCACTGGTAGGTATGTACAGATTGCTTGCATTTTAGCAGCATGGTACCTGACCTTCACCTCGGCACCTGCCATTCTCAATTACTGCAGCACACGGAAGGCCTACTTGCTTTCACAGGTATCTCCAGAAGCTAATTGCTTGTGAAAATTCACTTAATCCCTTGCAAGTTGACATGGCAGCAATTGCAACACTGAGCCACCCCTCCAATCTCTGGGCATTGAGGGGAAGAAGATCTTTAAAAGCCATTTCTTATGAGATGGGGTCTTTTTTGGGGGGTACCAGATACTGACATCTGAGCACCAAATATGCATAACTCGAAATGATTTGAAGGGTATATATACAGGTACATATCAGGTCTTTCCTCTTCTGAATGCATGGCAGACTGAAAAAAAGATTGGATTACTCTTATGCATGTTTTGAAGAAGTAAGCCAACATTTATGTAGATGTACCACAAACCTCGGGCAGGCACCTTTTTCTCTAAGGAGCACAAGGGGTATATGGTTCTTCCCCTCCTCATTGAATCCCCACAACAACACTGTGAGGTAGGCAAGGCTGAGAGGCAGTGACTTGCCCAAGGTCACCCCAGTGAGCTTCATAGCTGGTCCTAGTCTGACACTCCAACCACTACGCCACACTGACTCTTGTCAAGATCTGGGGGCCAAAGTTTCCACGCATCTGGCTTAGAATGCTGGTTAATCACAAGCTTTAAAGGAGGACTACTTGGAGGAGTGAAAGACAGATGGCAGAGCAGAATCCCACCACACCCTTCCACCCATTTGCTCACTGCAAATGTGCCTTCTTGCCTCTAGAGTGGCAATGAAGGGGACAGGTTTGGCCCAGGAGCCACCAGTTGTCCATGCCTAAATCTGGAGATCTTGTGCCCTGGCTTTTTCTTTGGGGCTTCTCATTTTTTCCCCTCCATAAGGCACCAATTATGAGCCCAAACAGCAGCCCATCTTGACTGCAAGTCAGTAAGAGCACTGCCATTTCCAAGTGTCATTAAAATGCCACTCAGACTTTTACTTGGTTATATCAGGTGGTATTGTATTCCCACACACCCCAATATATCACAAGGAATATATACCACCAGGTTATTTCACATTAATCCACAACGTATTATTTTGGTCCCCAAAATTGCAATCACAAATTTAGTCAAACGAATTTTAGATGTGATTTCATATGCTGTGCTATAAATATTGTATTTGTTATATTCATGCTATATCATCAGTGCCCATGAGCTATTCATAACTCTTTTTTAGTAGTAAGAAGTCATTATTAAAGAACAACCCCTGTATATACGTTTAGGTGTCTGTTTGGTCTTAGGCAGCATGCCCTGCTCAGAAATAAACTTTCAGAAACTTTTAAATTGCTCGTTCCTTTATATTGGGCTATGAATTTTTAAAATAATGATGTGGATATTTATATTTTAACTTGATCCTGATAAAAGAAAATTGCATCCATCGTTTATTTATTTGAAGCGTTTTAACCCTGCTCTTCAGCCAAAAATAAAACCTCCCCTAGCATCATGCAAAGATCAATAACAAAGCAGACCCTTGCCCTCAGGCTTGCAATCTAAAAGTCACAGCACAAAAGGGATTGGGAGGGAGGCAGAAAAAATCCACCCTCTCATACCACTTTAATAGTCATGGCTTCCCTACAAAGAATCCTGGGAACTGTATTTTGTTAAGGGTGCTGGGAATTGGAGAAACGTGAGGGCTAAACTACAGTTCCATAATTCTTTGGCAGAAGCCATGTGGTTTAAATGAGCTTCAATTTCATGGGGTAATTGCGACGGAAGTTCCAATGGGTCTTTATTTAAATAGTATTACAGGTCATAAAAGAGCCCTTTCTTGGTGCAGTAGTGGAACAATAGTTATCTGTGAAATCAAAGCTCTTCGTTACAGCAGGTATGGGGACCTTGTGGCCCCCTGTTGTTACTGGACTACAGTTCCCATCATGCCCAAAGGCTATGGTGGCCAGGGATGTTAGGAATTGGAATCAGCAACATCTGAAGGGCCAGAGGTCCTTCAATTGCTTCCCTGCTACATCTGAAGTATGTGCCCACACTTTCCTCCTCAGGGGCAGAGTTACAGATTTTGCAGGCCATGCACTAAGCAAGAAGTCTGATGACTCCAGGGCTACAGGATTCATATCTGAGTCTGGCAGTGGGCTGGAGCTGTCATGAGATATTGTCATGGCACAGGTGAGTTGGTCCCTCGGATAATCAGGGCCGATCTGATGAAACAGGTTAAGGATGAGGAATGAGGCCTTGAATTTGATGCGATATTCCTCAGAGAGTCAGCAGAGCGAGTGCCGGTATGATATGCACTCTGGTCCCAAAACAATTGTAGCATTGCACATGTCAGCAATTTCAGTCCAGATAATTGAAATAATCACGCCTGAGGGTTGTGAATATGTGAACTTATCATGTATGGCAAATCATGATGGCTGATTCCAAATCCAGGACGACAGGGAATAATTTGCTTTTTTCTCTGACATCAATAGAAGGAAAACTAGGTTTTGCTCTCTAGAAATGTGGGTAATGGCAAAATGGCCTCCCCTGAGTAAGAAATGATATGGCTTATATTTTAGAGCTTTCGTTTAAGGTTGCAGCTGTGATTGTCTGTTGTGTTCAAGCCAAAGGGTATATGAGAAACTACTCTCATTCAGAGGTGCAGCTAGGCCTGGATCTCAGACCCAAAAGTCCAGAATCTCCGATCCAGGGAACATCCAAATTACCACCCAATGTCAGGGACTGGACATTGGAGGAGGAATGGTGGATTCCACCCCTCCTCCTGCTGCACAGTATAGTAGTTTGCAGAAGATCATAGTTCAGAGGCTGCAGAGGGAAGAAGCTGGGAAATATTAGGGGTGAGCAGGAGGAGGAGGAAGAAGAAGCACCAGGGGAGAGACAGCCGACAGACTCAGTGTCTTTAGACAGCATTCCTGATCCCCCCCCCTCTCCCAGGACATGGCGTGCCTTGTAAGTAGTAGAACAGAAAGCTCAGAGGTAGAACGCCCAGATTAGCCAGCACAGGGATGATGCAGAAAAGGAGAGACAGAGAGGGTGGGACTTTACTTGGAGCAACACCATTATCAAAGAGAGATGACATTTCTATGTCTCTCTCTGTGTGAATATTGAATAAAGACTGGTAAGAACTCTTCTTGTTTTTCTACTTCTTGACTACCACCATGGGAGGGATAGTATTCCCTGAAGTCTTGACACCCAGAGAACAACATATGGTGGTATCAGGTCCCATTTCAGCACCAGGGACAGTATGAGCATGCCAGAGCCCATTGGGACATATGCTGGTCACTACCATATCTCTCCTTCCTCTCCTTTTCCCTCCCTCCCTCCCTCCCTCCCTCCCTCCCTCCCTCCCTCCCTCCCTCCTTCCCTCCTTCCTTCCTTCCTTCCTTCCTTCCTTCCTTCCTTCCTTCCTTCCCTCCCTCCTCCTCCTCCTCCTCCTGCTTAACACATAGTCAGGAGGTAGCTGGCCGGTTGTGCACATGACTATTTTAATATTTTTGCTTTGAAAATACACTACCCTTTTCTACAATAAAATGATGCATATTCCCAAGTTAAAAATGTGTTTAGAATCAGGGCAGCTGAAGTAAAGGTAAAAGGTAAAGGACCCCTGGATGGTTAAGTCCAATCAAAGGTGTCTATGGGGTTGTGGTGCTCATCTCGCTTTCAGGCCAAAGGAGCCACCGTTTCTTCACAGACAGCTTTCTGGGTCATGTGGCCAGCATGACTAAACCGCTTCTGGTGCAACGGAATACCATTATGGAAACCAGAGCGCACAGAAACACCATTTACCTTCCTGCCGCAGTGGTACCTACAGGTGAAACTCGAAAATTTTTAATATCGTGGAAAAGTCCATTTATGTAAGGAATTGTTTTCATTAGTTACTGGAGTTTAATATATGAGATAGACTCATGACATGCAAAGCGAGATATGTGAAGCCTTTATTTGTTATAATTGTGATGATTATGGTGTACAGCTGATGAAAACCCCAAAGTTGAAATTGTTAATTATCAGCTGTACGTCATAATCCCTGCTGATCGCGCACGGCAGCCCCACGAGCCCCCTTTTCACTCTGCGGGTCAAAGGGGGGGGGCGCAGAAGCGGCGGTCCGACGGCAGAGTCATCGGGCCATGCGCTGCTGCTCCCAGGGTGACGGAGGGAGTGGCAGCGCGTGGGAGTGGCGAGAGGGGCTGCCGCTTGTCACTCCCACGCACCGCCGTTCGCTCCGTTGCCCTGGGAGCAGCAGCACCGCACACACCGTGCACTGCTGCTCCCGGGGTGACGGAGCGAGTGGCGGCGCGTGGGGGTGACAAGCGGCAGTCCCTCCCACCACTCTCCACACGCCGCCGCTTGCTCCGTCGCCCTGGGAGCAACAGCGCTGCACAGACAGGGTGCCAGGCGGCGGGGCTCCCCTTGGGGAGTGACGGGAGGGGCCGCCGCTTGTCACCCCCCTCCCCTGTCACCCGGTGCGTACCGCCCCCACTGCCCCCCCTAGCGACACCCCTGTTAGTAGGTCCTCCACATGGAGAAGACAGAGAAATGCTTTTGGATGATAGAGAGAAGGCGGAATATCTTCTCACCCTTTCAGCGTCAGTGGATGGCCCCAAGTATCCTTGTCCACTTTCTTTACACCATGCACCATTTTATACACTTCTACCATGAATAAGAACATTTTTATAGATGTATATTGTTATAAGTTGTGTTATATGTACCGGGAAACAGGTTTTCATAATGTATTTTGAGGTGTCTCCAGGGAAATTTAAATAAATATACAAAAAGTTATTTGTTGCACCAGGGTGAGGGAGCACTTTAATCTGTTTTAATTGTGCAAACCTAAGTATCCAGTGTGTGCTTGAATATTTCCCGCAAAATACCGGCAGTCTGGAGGCAATCACAGTTCAACACAACATTTAGGACAAGAGAACATTCTGAGCACAGGATATCCTTGCCAGGAGGCATTTTCAAATGGATTTAATGGTGACTGGTTCAGATGTGCCACAGTTTTATCTTCCTTAATGAGGACAGGAGGCTCAGCATAGGTGCCGTCTCTTGCTGATCAGCTCAGTGGGTAGCTGCAGTGGCTGGACAAATAGAAACACAGAGCGATGGAGTTAGTTTTAGCCCCTACAATGAAAGTCTGTGTGTGTGTGTGTGTGTGTGTGTGTGTGTGTGTGTGATATGAGTGCAGCAGCAAGTACTACACCGCAGCTGAGTCACAATAATACATATTGATCACAGAAAATGGAGAAGAGCACAATTAAATATAAATCTACTATGCTTACCACTGCCCCTACCGTATTTTGGTGCTCTGTTAAACAGCAAATACGGCAAGCTAATTTGGCTCATGGCATAATGTCAAGAAAAAGTGGGGAAGAGATCAATGACTTAGGTGCTGGGGGTCATCATCTACTGTTCTTTATGAATGTGCTCTGCTCTTTAATGTAATTCATTTTCTTCCACTTTGCTCTCTCCGCTGCCTGCCTTTTCTTTGACGGGCGCAGATCTGTCTAAATATATGTCTAAAAGAGGTTTGTGCTGCTCTGATCAACTAAGGAAGCCATTTGTCTTTTGTCTCATATTTTTGATGTCCTGTTCTCTTTCCTTTAGAAATCAAGACGGATGGATTGATTTCAAAACTTTGGCATCGGCGGCTGTCACTCTCTCTGTAGCCCGCTCCACTTTAATTTCCCAAAGATGTCCAATCCACGCGGTAGATGGAGCAAAGAACTGCAGGAGAAACTGTGCTGGTGCTTAATAAGCTGCAGGGAGCCAGAGCAATCTAGCAAAATAACAGCCATGATGTTCTGAAGGAAGTAACTAGTTAGTGTGAAATACCCGAAATCTTTTCATAGCACTGATATATATATATCCATGCCTCTTTAAAGAATAACACTTCCTCTTCTTTTGATTTTTTTTTAAAAGGCTGCTTTTACTTGTATTTAAGAATTTCCAACACCATATCAATAATATTGGGTTTCTCATTTGCTGTACCTTCCATTCATCCTTAGTCTCAATTCCACCCCTATTCCCGTGACATTAGAGTGGCAATCTTTTTTTATTTCTGCCTGTCATATAGCTATCGAAGCCTCAGTGTCTTCATCTGGAAAATGGTAACAACAGTACATATTTTATGGGTGATGTCAATTGAGCAGTTAATCTGCAAAACAACTGGTCTTTGTGCACATTCACCAGACTTCATGGGGAAGCTGCGCTTAATCTGTCCACAAAAGGGGAATTGCACATATTTCCCAGTCAGTATACCTAATCTCCAACAAGTATTGGGGAATGTGCATTTAGTAGTAGCAGTAGTAGTAGTAGTAGTAGTAGTAATAATAATAATAATAATAATAATAATAATAATAATAATATAATAATAATTGTTATTTCTACCCTGCCCATCTGGCTGGGTTTCCCCAGCCACTCTGGGTGACTCCCAATAGAATATTAAAAACACAATACAGCATTAAACATTAAAGACTTCCCTAAACAGGGCTGCCTTCAGGTGTCCTTTAAAAGTAGGATAGTTGTTATTTCCTTGACATCTGATGGGAGGGAGTTCCACAGGGTAGGTGCCACTACTAAGAAGGCCCTCTGCCTGGTTCCCTGTAGTTTTGCTTCTCGCAGTGAGGGAACCGACAGAAGGCCCTCGGCGCTGGACCTCAGTGTCCAGGCTGAACGATGGGGGTGGAGACGCTCCTTCAGGTATACTGGACTGAGGCCGTTTAGGGCTTTAAAGGTCAGCACCAACACTTTGAATTGTGCTCGGAAATGTACTGGAAGCCAGTGTAGGTCTCTCCGAACTGGTGTCATATGGTCTCGGTGGCCACTCCCAGTCACCAGTCTAGCTGCTGCATTCTGGATTAATTGCAGTTTCCGAGTCACCTTCAATGGTAGCCCCACGTAGAGCTCATTGCAGTAGTCAACTGCATTTTATCCAGGCAATATGTATGTTCTCCCACCAGTATGAATCGTTTTGACTAATTTACACAGGT
The DNA here is from genome assembly GCF_009819535.1 of Lacerta agilis. NCBI lineage: Eukaryota > Metazoa > Chordata > Lepidosauria > Squamata > Lacertidae > Lacerta > Lacerta agilis. The sequence goes on from NC_046316.1 coordinate 35,056,298, forward strand.
TTTGCAATCAATTTTCCCTTATATAATGCATTTTTGTATGCTCTTTGCCCTTAATACAAGCATGGTTGTAAACCTTGTTTGAATGGAGAACCACACTGGAAAAAAACAGATAACTGCAATTTTCAAAGAGCAGCTCTGTTTATTCTGGAATGAAATTTATCCGGAGATAGCATAGATGATTAAAACATATATTCAGATTTCTCCCTAGTTATCTCTATTAAATATGTGGACAGATACTGTGAATACATTTTGCCAAAATAAATTTTTGACATGGATGCTGTCAGCTGTCAGGATCTGTATAGCACAACAATGGACATTATTGAAGAGAGTCTTGTTCAACAGCTAAAGCAGACCCAGGAAGAGATTGCTGTGGGCTATAGTTTTACGTGTGTGTGTGTGTGTGTGTGTTTAAGCATCTGAGGAGGGAGAGGATCATAGTGTTCTACTTACTTTACCACAAAGATGCTGTTTGATAGTCAGAAATTCAGCAGGCAAACTTTTCTCCATCATTGCATCCTCAGTACAGGCTGCATGTGGCTGTTGAATTTCTGAGATACAGTTGTTGAAGGCACAAGGATGAAGATGTGGTAGTTTTGAGAATTCATGCGTTATATTGTTATAGTTGTTAATGCCAACCACTTTTTTTGAGTGGCAGGAAGTTAGTGCTATAGGTAGTTTTATTTGGCCTCCAATTGTATTCCCAGTGTGCTTTACAAGAAATAATATTATTTCCCTCCCAAATATAACAGCATGCCCCTGGAATACTTCAAGGCAAGTATCCATTTTGCCAGCTAGATGTGAAAACCTCCACCAAAACACTTGCTGGCCACTTCTAACTACAAATCTGCCTGATCCAAGCCACATCCTAACCGGTAGAAAAGACTAACCATTAATAATAATAATAATAAATAATTGTACCCCATGCATCTGACTGGGTTGCCCCAGCCACTCTGGGCAGCTTCCAACAATGTAAAAACATAATAATGTCTTGTAAAGATATAGAGCAACATCAAAGTAATAGCATATCTTATTACTAAACTTGTTCTAGATATGGATGTCACAGCAAGCGCTTGTCTACCTCTGTATCTATGGTTGGCCGCCTAGCCTGTGGCTGATAGATACAGGACAAAGGCAAGTGAAATCTACATGCCATAATTTCTCACTCCAGGCTGTAAGGTGATTCCTTAACAACTCCCCAATGCAATCAATAGACTTCTGCTTCAAAACTGCTGGTTTAATATGATTATCTAGAATTTTGAAAGCTTCCTTTTGCTTCCATGCCATATACATATAGATTAAGTCAATTGATTTTCTTATGAAGCACCTTTCCTTTCGTATGAAGTCCTTTGTACTCATTCCCACTTTGACAGGCCTCGGAACTTTGGGCTGTCATATTATTACACAATGGGATTCCGTTAAGTTCTGCTAGTGCCAGCTCTGTTTAATTTCACCGGATACAATTACACTGAAGCCTTCCTTCATGATTGCCTCTTTTCAAAAGACAGCTTGAAATGGGGAAATGCTTTCATATTGCCTGTCAGAAGCTGCTTGTTCTGCAGCCCTTGCCGTTCAGCGCAACTCACACTGCAATCCTAACTGAGTCTGTTTAGAAGTAAGCCCACTAAATTCAACAGGGCTTACTCCCAGGTGAGCGGGATTCGGATTGCAGCCTTTACAGTTTAATAGTGGCAAATGTGATCATTTTATACCAAGATAAAATGTGTAGGGACAGCATCGGCAAATAGTATTTCATGACTGCATCTCAGTTTTCCTGTTGCAGAAATAAAAGATAGTCACTCAGGAAAGAGTGTTCTGTAGCTGCGTACTTCAGGTTGTGTTTCATAACTGATTAAGTGAAGTTGTGATGTGAGGAGCATTTCAGACCTACAGTATTATTGGCAACGTGAATTTGCAAGGTAAAGTACCAGAACGGAAACTCCAATGGGGAAAACTTTGCTATCACTCTAATACAGTGATTGGTTGCATGGTAGGGCGGCGGCACTTACCTGACCTCTGGTTGGTCAGGGAGGGGGGAGAACAAGGCTGGTGCTGTGCTAATGCGTTAGCTGGAGCATCGGACTGGCTCCGCTAGTGCACTTGCACAGTGCTGACGTGGTCCCTTCCTTCTACCTCCTGTTAGCAGCAGTGATGCAACCAAGTGGAAGTCAGGCAAGCATTGGTGGCCACCATGCCGTCCACTACTGGCAGTGATCCTCAGTGGGAATGAAGGACCTTTTATTTGTTCTCTTCATTCTTCCTCCATTCACTTCAGGAACAAGGTCTGGATCTGGGTGCACAAGGTTGTAAACTGAGCACTCAAAACCTATTCTTAAATAATATAGATATATAGATAGAAATAATAATAATTCTTTACCCATTACTATATTTAATAATATAGATAGAAATAACTATCCCCCCCCCAAACAGATGAATACACACTGATATACCATTTGCCATCTTATAAAGAGTTCTAGTTTATACTGTATAACTGCTTTGGTACTTACTATTTAAACATACACAAATAGACCAAACGAACCAGAAAAGAAAAGAAAACCCAGATTACATATTCAAAATCAATTACCCCAAGCAAAGGATAAGGTTATATGGGATCCAGGACTCCGTCACTCCAATAAAAAAATTAAAGACTCAATATCTCGGTGAGTTGGCTTAGCCTGCTGTTTAAAACTTTATGCAAACTGATTCAGTCTAGATACAACAATGTGTTTCAGCAAAAGGAAAAGGAAATTATGTAAATGCAGTTGTTCTGTACTAGCCATGAGAGAGCCAGGGCAATTCCTTCATAGAAAAATGACAAATTGCCACTTTCAAAATTCCAAGCAGCCCTCCTATCTTCTTTTCCCATAGAATTAAGTTGTTGAAGCCAGAAATATGTAACATTTATTTTGCATTTTTGGTATTGAGGGGGGAAAGGTAATACCGTGTTGAAATACAGGCTGTTATAAAAAAAAGCCTGTTTTCTGGATGTGGAACCTATTTTTTTAATGCTTTTATAGTATGTTTGATATGATAAAGTGGTATCTCAGAGGGAATATGTGGCAGTTCAATAATTTACCAATAGTGGTAGAATGAACAACAGTCTTGTAATAGTTTACAAGGTCTCAACAGGAACAGGCAAGACTGTCACAGAAGACCACTGATTCACACAAGGAAAAATTTAGATGTGGGCACCAACACCCATAACAGAAATCAGGAATGAAACTCCTCCTCCTCCTCTTTACTGTTATTAGACCACCTGTCAGCCAAAGGTCCCTGAATTTTATTCAGAAGAGACCCATTGAAATTAATGGACCTAACTTAGTCATGTTCATAAATTTCAGTGAGTCTACTCTTGGTAAAGCTTAGTTGCTTACTACTCACAGTAAAATATGACATAAAATCACCCAATAGCCAAACAGCAACAATACAGCCATTTCTTCAGTCCCCAAAGGCCCTTTAGAACTGATGTCTTTAATAGTTGTCAAAAAAAGATGTCAAAGACTGGCACAAATATATCTTTAATGGAAGAAAGCACCCTAGAGCCCATTTTTCTAAACTGGAAAAACGTATGAGGTGCTTACATTCCTCATGCATCTATCCCACCACTACAAGATGTATTACAGGAACTGCATACACCTTGAATATTTCTTAGACGTTATTTCCCTGATTTTGTCTTAACAGTGTTTACTTATTTTATTTAGGACATGTCTAGATTAAACATCTCAATTAAAAATGCCCAGGGCAATTTAATAGATTTAAAGTAAGGGGGGGGCAATTTATATTTTTACCCTGCTAATAAACCACAAAATGTTACCAGTTTGTAGGATATAATGAGCTATAAACTCCACTCCCATCTGTCATTCCAACAAACTGTGTGGAGGTGATGAGATACCCATCCTTACATACAACCACAATGGCTAATGATAATAATAATAATAATAATAATAGGTTCAGGCCCAAGATCTGCTTCAGAGGCAGAATCTCACGTCTTATGGCATTACGCAATAATCATTTTGGTGATTCAGAATGACATACACTGAATTCCTGTGCACAATTGACCACATTTCATTATCATGGCTTACTTTACCAAATCTAATGGCATTTAAGCAGTGTCACTGTGTGCAGGATTAGAGCTGGGGGGGGGGTGTGCATTTCCTCTGAGAGTTCTTTTACGTTTAGCCCCTGAATCTCTGCCATTCACCCACTGGGCATCTTTGATGTGGCCTGTGACTGACCACAGCTCACATGAGAGAAGTGGGGCTAGTAAGTTCCAATCTCAGTAGTGCTTTTTCTGGGGGTACTCAACAGTAAGCAGTACTGGCACATTTCCTCCCCCCCGAAGAAAAGTACTGAATCTCAGTGTCCTTATTCAGGTAGCTTCCTGCAGAGTCCAAGCAGTTCAACATCCATGCCTTCTGTAGGACAACAAACACCTCCTCAGATGTTTCTACCGGTGGTAAATGCTCCCCTGGCAACCTCTATTCTATCCATGCTCCCCTTCTCCACCATCTCCACAGATGGTGGCATCTCTCTGCTCCCCAAGCACCTGAAAAATGTTGCCCTCTCCACCAATCTCAACTGGCCTTTGGGGTGTTTTTTTCCAACTCCACCCTCTCTCTTCCTCCTCCATCTCTTCCCAGGCTTTCCTCTGCCATCTCCAAGCTACTTTTAAGCTGAGTATGACTCTGTGGAGTTACTGCCCCTCCTGGTCTGGTCTCCTTGCTGGCCTTCAGACTTGCCTCCAGCCCTCTGGTACCCACACTTTGGTACAAATTACCTGAGCTCAACTTGAGATTGTTAATTAGTTAGCGGAGTTTGTTAGTCACTTTTCTCACAGTGTGACCCAAAGTAACTTACATTAAGATCCATTTAAGAACATTCAATAAAAATCTAAAAACACAGCGATACGGATAAAAGGAAGGACTTAACCGGTACAGGTCCCATCCCACTAAGGGAGGCCAAAATGCCTACCTTAAAATTAAGAGCCAAAGGCCTGGGTAAAGAGATAAGTTATACTGGGAGTGGTCTTATAACATGACCACCCCATCTTACATTGCTTTGACCCTCGTAATACAGAAATCAGGTAATTTACCAAGGTAGAACATGTGTCGTCTCTTTGGCTGAGTACACATCCCTGTTTACTCTGTATCCAAAGCATTCCCACTACTGGGCTGGGAAGTGGTGCACATATGATGTTAGCTACAATCCATATATATCCTGCTGTTTTTTTTATGAAAATACTGTGTTGTGATGCATTTCCCCCCAAGGCAGCTTCAATCCAAACTGAGAAAAAGAACAACTGAACTGTGTTTTAAGGCTTTCTTTCTATAACTCTGTAGAATAGAGCCCATTGTCTTAATTTGATGGCCAAGCCATGCATACTAAGCCTGGTGTTGACAATCTTACCCTCTGGAAGGTTTCCATCCGACTCCTGCCCCTCCCTCCAATCCACTGTGTTGAATTCTAATAAATATTGGCAGCAATAATCAGTAAAGCTACAGCTGCCCTTTTGCCAAACTCAAAAGAGATTATACAGTACTTCCAATTCATCAGTGACTAGAAATAACTGAAAAAATGTACTTTTTTTGGGGTGGCTTGTCAACCCTGCTGCTCTGCTGTTTACTTTGAATATATATACATATACATATACATATATATATATATATAGAGAGAGAGAGATATCCTGAATGGACCGCATATGCAATTGTATTTTCTGCTGGGATTCGGTGGGGTCGCTTTCTTTGCAAACTGTGATGACCATAGCATTTATCACATCACATGAATTTTCAGTAGCAACTCTTAAGGATCTTCTAGCACCACAACAGCTGAAATACTGGGAATGCATGAGTTTTGTGCTTCAGTTCAAATATGAGCAAGATGACGAAAAGTGAACTGTCTGAAACAAATGCTTTGATTTCAAAGACATTTGCTGTCTGTTTATGATGTCATATGAGCTCTGAGAGAAAAATGTTAGCAATGGTCACACAGTTTGGCCGTGTATAAGATGATCCTGCCCCCCCCAAAAAGCTTAACAATTCTGGGCAATGTCTTAATTTGGAGCCCCCCAAAATAGGGGTTGTCTTATACACAGGAATGTGTTATACACAGAAAAATATGGTATGTTTTAAAATATTGTATGATGACTGTAATACTGCTACAGGTAGGTAGCCGTGTTGGTCTGCCATAGTAAAAAAAAAATAAAAATAAAAAAAATCCTTCCAGTAGCACCTTAGAGACCAACTAAGTTTGTTCTTGGTATGAGCTTTCGTGTGCATGCACACTTCTTCATACTGCATCTGGACAATACCATTTTTCTAAATTTCCTGAATTTAGAAAAATAAAGAATGAGCTCTTGTGAATTTTTTTTAAAAAAATAGTACATCAAAACGAAGGTTCTAGTCCATCTCGTTGTTTGCTGTGCTGTTTTTCTGCTTCCTGGGAGTTTTTCACATAGGGTAACAATAAAAAAATGAGCACCCTAAATGGCACCGTTCATTTTATTGCCCCAGAACTCTACCACTTCATTTCACTCTTTGTAATATGGGGAATAACAGTGCACTTCACAGAACTGAAACTCTCTCTAAACTGAAAGCTCAATAGATAATGCCCTAAAACACTTCTAACCTTTTCCAATGTGGGAAGAATCCCCTGCTCAAGTGATGTGATTAGGAAAGCACTTCTGTTTGAGTGAAAATGCTGAACCCTTTGAGTTTTCTAAAGCAAAGTGTTACAAAGCCAGGAACAGGCAGAATGGTACCATTTGAAACTGTGTCTGTATGGCAGACTCCTCCCCCACCCAAAGAACCCTTTATGAAAATAGTTTCCACCTATCCTGCCATTGTACTTTCAGATGTAAATTGCTCTCAGGAGCAGGGAGGATAGAAAAAGGCCTGCTATCCTATTTTTATTCTCAAAACATTACTAGGTCTCTTTTGCATGCTCCAGATTGCAGAAGCCTAACCATTGTCCAAGGTCTATTTAAGTCAAGGTTGCTCCCTTTCCCAGAGAACAAAAACAAATTGCTTATATTAATTTAAATGCACATATAGTTACACTAGCCCTCAGATTAGTGCAGGATGTTGGAATAGCCAGGATGTCTTTAATAAGGACCACTGAATGCGTCATTGTCAATTTACTCGTGTTAGGGAGGGTGCCAGTTCAGGATAACATTATTTTTTTAAAAAATGTTCTTATTCAGTTCTTTTATTCTATAATGTATGAAGAATGTGTACTTATTGAACATGCTGGGAAATCATCACACTGTACATTGCTCATCAGAGAATGAGAGAACCTTGGGAATAGTTGATATATACTCATTTCTGTGATAGTCCTATATGCATGATGGAAAATGATATATACTCATTTCTGTGATAGACCTATATGCATGATGGAATATCAAATCCACAATGCAATAGAGTAGGCTGATTTTCTAGATTCATTTCAATCAAGATTCTGACCCAGTTTTGGTATAGAAATTACCCTGGTCATGCTGTATGGTGATTGGTGTCAGGAGAGAGACAACAAGGAGAGTGTGACTCTGTTTGTTGGCCACCATCTCTTTTCAATACTATCAACCATTGTATTCTTATGGGGGGACTTGTGGGGTTGTATTTGTGGGATGTAATCCATTGGTACAGTCAAATGCAAGATTCCTTATTTCCCTAGAGTGGGTACATGCAGGGGGACATCCAGTCAGTGTAACTTCCTGTTCCACTGGTCTGGAGCTTCCTCCCCTGCATATGTCCTGGGAGATGGGCGTGGCTCCGGCTGACTCTATAAAAGAGCCAGGTCATGCAGCCATTTTCTCACTGGCAGTTTTGTCTTTGTATCATCTTCTTTCTCTTTTGCTGCTATGCTGCTCTCCTGCAGCCATTTTGTTGTCTTAATGCAATTTTGTTGTCTGCTGGCTCTCAGCCAACAGCACATGAGTTCAGTCTCCCTGTGAGATGAAGTCACAGTTTCTTTATGTATCTACCAAGTAAAGCCTGCCTTTCAGGGATCAAATCGTGAACTGAAATGTGAGCAAACTTTTTGTTACTTCATTCAGAAAGACTCTTGTGTCTTTATTCTTTTAAGAGGGACTCCAGGAAATAATCTTAACTAAGAGATTCAAATGAATTTGCAAACTAGCTTCCAGCTATATTGAGGGGAATCTGCTCTGCTACATCATTTACTAGTATGAGTGAAGGAATGATAATACTTATTCAATATATTCTTTCCTACTATCCTTAACATTCCCACCGTATTGCAGTGGTTCCACTCTTACTTGAATTGCCAGCTATAGAAGGTGCTGCTAGGGGTGGGGTATTGCAAAACCCTGTGGGTTCTCCAGTATGGAGTTCCACAGCAATTCTGCACTCTATGGAATATAGGATCTGCTTTATGCTGTGTCAGACCTTTGGCCTCTCTAGTCAACATTGTCTACACTGAGTAGTAGCAGCTGTCCAGGATTTCGGGTGCTGTTCTCTTGGAGATACCAGGGACTGCAACTGGGACTTTCTTAATGCAAAGCAGATGCCCTGTAACTAAAACAACAAGCCTACTGTCAACTGTAATGTCAGCATTTTTTATGCAAATGGTTTGAAATTAACTCCACGTTATCCTTGCATCTCTCACCCCCGCACCTGCTGGCCAAATTCCAGACAAGGGATTCCTGCTGTAGAGGCAATTCCAAAAGGAATACAGATGCATCATAACTGCTATCTTTACTAGATAGAGTTTTCCTATAAGTCAGTTTTACTACTCTCTTCCACCCACCCAATGACCTTTCTGTGAACTGTACACAGAATAATGACCGCTATATTCAATGCAAAGCACGGAATGCATTTTCATTTGTTTCGTTGTCATTCATTCAGATTCCCATTTGTCGGTGCCTATAACCATCAATGAATGCATGGGGCTCATTTGTTCATTTTTTCCATTTATTTAAAAAATGAATGCACATCCCTAACCTATCTGTTATTTTGAAGGCCAATGCATATATACATAATGGTAGAATCTTCATACAGGGAATCTACCAGCTTCACATTTGTTTGAAAGCACCCACATGTGAAACGTTCTCCTACTAAGTAAATGGACATATTTGGGGGGAAACGATGGAAGTGGTGTTTTAGTTCTGCAGCAATTTTTTGTTGGCTCAATAGCAGTATCAGACAAAGACTTCAGTGCTCACTGGAGGAGTCTACCTCTGAGTCATGTATGTATTGACCCACTCTAAAAAACCCAGTTTTACCAATAGTCTCCTTGCACATTTGATCTTCATTCATTTGCTTTTCTGAGTTTAGAATCTAATCATTAAGGTTTAAGAAAAGTTTGTCATTGGAAACTTCTTCAAAAGATTTCTAAAAATATGAATAAGTAATGCCATCTGCCATTAAGAACTTTGAGACCTCCTCTAAAGTATCTGGAAAGAAAGAATGGCAGAAAGCTTGAAATTCCTTGTCATGCCAGTTACAGTACCTCGTATTAAATTATTGCTATTCTCCAGAGTCTTCCTTGTTTTAAAAAAAGTATCTATCTGATGCTATTTCTCTTTGCTAATTACCTAGAAACGTGTAGGTGACATCTGGCCTAAATATATCCTTTTTCTTTTAGTAGCAGAATGGTACGTTTTCTCTGTGATGCTTTCCTCCCCCTCCCTTTAGCATATATATATATATATATATATATATATATATATATATATATATATATATATATATATATAATTTTTATTTCTTATTTTTTGTATGTAAAATTACATACAAAGAGTACTGTATGTAATTTTATTAACTTTTTGTATAGGTTTGAATGGGTTTGTGTATATGGCTGGATAAGATGCTTATTGATTTGACATTTGTTAATTTGATTTTTCTTATTTTTGTGAATTAAAATTATGCAATGGAAAATTTTTTTTTTTTTTAAAAAAAAGAATATAGATAGATAGATAGATAGTGTTATTTGGAGTGCGTAATGATGGGCATCCAGTTTCTTATTTTCGTATAGTTGCATACAATTCATTCCTTGTTGCTAATTTTGTCCTGAGCAGGGGTGGGACCTTTCTTAGCCCAATGACTCCATCCCAGGGCCCATGTGCAGGTGGTGGGTGCAGATGCCTCTTAGAGCAACAGATGCAACTTTTTCACTCATCATTACACACGTACTCCAACTAGGCAAGCAAAAAGCATTATTGCACATCATGGACACATTCCACCCAGACAAAAACACACAAGGCGGGACTTCCGGCGGCGACGCCATTGCGGGTGGTCGTGGGCTGCTTCGGCTGCGAAGCACCCAGTCCATCCCGGGGGTTAGGAGCCCTGCTACCGCAAAGCGGGGCTCCGGTTGGGGTGCGGGAAGAGCGTCCCGCACCCTGGGCTCCCCGGCTGTGCCCGTTGTGGCTCCGAACCCTTCCCCCGCTCCCCCTGTAAAGGGGGAGTGGGGGTGAAGGGACGACGGAGCCGGGCTATAGGGGACATGCCCCAACCGGGATGTAAATGCGGCGACAAAGCCTGTGATGAGCGTCTAAGTTCTACCTGTCTTTAACGAGCTGATAAGAACCCAGTGGCTGTGAGTATTTGATTGACTCTTTGTATTCTTGGAACGATCTGGGGGAAAGAAGAAAGGCAGCCCACCTCCCTCCCTTCGGGAGATGAAAGAAATTAACCGTTTAAGTGACTGCTGCTACAACAATCGATAGAAAGTATCTGGAATTTGAAAACTGAGACTGCTGAGATTTCCCTTCGGGGGTTAACTGGGGAAAAAATATCTCCATTTGAAGTTTTGGTCTTTATACTCCGGCTTCGGAGAAATGGCGACGACTTGGACTGTCGTGGGAAAAAATTGAAACAAAGGAAGGAAGAGACAGGAACTGAAATCTGACACTCACCCTCCCTTCTAAAATGCTGGACTTTGTGTTTGCACTGGTATTGAACTCTGGTTTAAAGGATGAGGAAATGCTCACTGTCTTGAAGCTGGAACTGTGTGCTGGCCCCAAGGGTTTGTCCATGAAGCAAGGTCCACGTCCAGTCCTGGGTCTAGGGGTCCAAAGGAGGTCAATCCGGCGGGGAGCAAGGCAGGGAGCAGGTCAAGGTCCAAGGCAGGTTCAGGCACAAGGTTGCAGGTTGAGCACACGCTTGCAACTAAGTTGCTCACGCAACTTGGGCTGGGTCTGGCTGGCTTTTATCTGGCCCTATGCTTAGGGCGGTCCCGATCCTCCGGAGACTCGCCTCTCCTCCGGGCCTGGAGGCGAGCACTCCTCCTGCAGACACTTAACTCCCTTCGCCTCTCTGCCCTGAGCCTCTGTAGCTCAGGAGAGGCTGGTGGGTTACTGGACCCAGGGGATGCCTCAGCTTCCTCTGAAGAGGCTGGGAGTGGAGCACCTGCAGGCAATGGGTCCTCCCTCCCATCAGGAGCCAGAGCAGACTCTGCTGATGCCTGCACCTGGGGATCCAGCACAGGTGGGGATCCTTCAGGCTCAAGCCCTGGCCCCGGCTCAGCTGGTTCTGGAGGCGGGGAATCCTGTGCAGGCTGGGATCCCTCAGGTTCAGCATCAGAGTCTGACTCCCAGGCCATCACACCATCCCCCCTCCCAGGCCTCCCCCTCAACCGAGGGGCCGGACCAGGCTTGCTGGGGTAAGTTGCATGGAAATCACGGAGGCAGGCAGGTGCGTGGACGTTTCCCGCTGGTTCCCATGAACGATCCTCAGGCCCATACCCCTTCCAGTCGATGAGGTATTGGAGCTTCCCCCTGCGGTATCGTGAGTCGAGAATGCGCTCCACCTCGTACTCAGGCTCCCCCTCAACCAAAACTGGCTGCGGTCGTGGATTGTCCGGGTGGAACTCGTCGGGCGGGGCGACTGGACTAAGTAGGGACCGGTGGAATACTGGGTGAACCTTGAGCGATGGAGGTAACTGGAGGCGAAACGCCACCGGCGACACCTGCGCAGTGATGGTGAATGGGCCGGCAAACCGTGCATCCAGCTTTCGTGAGGGCCGAGAAGGATGCAGGTGACGGGTAGAGAGCCACACCCGATCGCCAACATGGAGTTCTGGCCCCTCCTGACGATGTCGGTCAGCCTGGGCCTTGTATGCGTCCTTGGCCTGGCGCAGTTGCTCCATCAATAATTGTTGCTGGGACTGAAGCTCCTGAAGCCAGTCTGTCACTGCGGGGACCGCGGAAGCTGGCAGCACGTCCGGGAACAAACAGGGATGGTAGCCGTAGGAGGCCTGGAACGGGGTCTGCTGGGTGGAGGCGTTCACTGCATTGTTGTAGGCGAACTCCGCCAATGGCAAGTGATCGACCCAGTCATCCTGCTGAAAGCTGCAGTAACACCGGAGGTACTGCTCCAGCACCGCATTTGCCCTTTCCGTCTGGCCATCGGTCTGCGGGTGGTGGGCCGAAGATAGACAGACCTCCGTCCCAAGGGTCTGGTGCAGGGCTCGCCAGAAGTGGGATGTGAACTGGACGCCGCGGTCAGAAACCACACGCTCGGGCAGGCCATGCAGGCGGAAGATGTGCTGCAAGTACAGCTGAGCCGTTTCCTTAGCTGTGGGTATGGACGGGCAGGGGGCACAGTGCACCATCTTAGTGAAATGGTCCGTGAAAACCAGGAGGCAGGTACAGTGACGAGATGGGGGCAAGTCCACCACAAAGTCCAGCGAGACCGTGTGCCAGGGACGCGGTGGGACTGGTAATGGCTGGAGCAGACCGGGGGGTCGCCCGGTAGGACCCTTGGCCCGCCGGCAGACGTCGCAACCAGCAACATAGCGTGCCACATCAGCCTTCAGGCGGGGCCACCAGAACTCCCGGCTTACCAGATGGGTGGTCCGGTACCGCCCAAAGTGCCCTGCTGCTGGGGCATCGTGGGACATCTGGAGAACCTCAGCCCGCAATGGTCCTGGTGGGATGTATAGACGACCCTGGTGCAGCAGTAGGCCCTGGTGCAGGGCCAGCCCCGGATATCGAGGGCATGACCCGTCAGACAGTTCCCGGAGCCGTTCCTGTGCCCAAGCATCGACCCGTTGCTGTTCTCGCACCCAAGCCTGCAGCGGCTTGGCCTCCTGAGTGGCCAGGAATGCGGCTGGTGGTAAGATAGTCGTCGGTACTGCCTGCTGTACAGTGTCTGCAACGTCCTCAGGTTTCCGGGACAGGGCATCCGCTTTCCGGTTTTGGGAGCTAGGGATGTAGCGGATCCGGAACTGGAACCGGGAGAAAAAACAGCGCCCACCGGATCTGCCTTTGGTTCAACTTGCGGGTGGTCTGGAGGTACTCCAGATTCCGGTGGTCCGTTCTCACTTCCACCGGGTGTCGTGCCCCCTCCAGATGATGGCGCCAGACCTCAAAGGCCACCTTGATGGCCAGTAGTTCCCGCTCCCACACGGTATAGTTACGCTCCGCCGGAAGGAGCTGCCGGGAGTAGTAAGCGCAGGGTAACAGTGGCGCATCGGGTCCGTGTTGCTGAGACAGGATGGCACCGAGAGCCGTACTGGAGGCATCAGTCTCCACCACGAAGGGACGAGAGGGATCAGGGTGCTGTAAAATCGGCGCCCTCTGGAAACAGGCTTTCAACCCCTGAAATGCCACTTCAGCCTCCTCATCCCAGGAGAAGGGCGTCTTGGGGCGCAGCAGTCGGGTTAATGGGGTGGTGCGATGAGCATAATCTGCAATGAAGGTCCGGTAATAGTTGGCGAACCCTAGGAACCGCTGTAAGTCCTTGCGGTTCCGGGGCGCTGCCCACTCTCGAACCGCAGCCACCTTCCCAGGGTCCATCTGCACCCCGTCAGGGGAGAGTCGGTGTCCAAGGAAGTCCACTGACCGCTGGTGGAACTCGCACTTGCTGAGCTTGGCGTACAGGCGGTGCTCCCGCAAGCGCTGCAACACGGACCGAACATGACTCTCGTGACGGGCTGGGTCACGGGAATAAATCAGAATATCATCTAGGTACACCACCACGTATTTGTCTAGCAAGTCCTGGAACACGTGGTTGATGTACCGTTGAAACACGGCGGGCGCGTTGCATAATCCGAACGGCATAACCAGGTATTCAAACTGCCCATACCGGGTCCCGAATGCAGTCTTCCACTCGTCCCCAGCACGGATCCGAATCAAGTTGTAGGCCCCTCGGAGGTCCAGTTTGGTGAACATCTGCGCCCCCTGCACCCGCTCCAGCAATTCTGCAATAAGGGGCAAGGGGTACCGGTCTGGGATGGTGATCTTATTCAGGGCCCGGTAGTCATGGCAGAGGCGAAGCTCCCCACACTTCTTCTTAACGAAGAGTACAGGAGCGGCAGTGGGTGAGGTAGAGGGTCTAATGAACCCACGTTCCAGGTTCTTGCGAAGGAAGTCCTGCAAGGCTTCACGCTCTGGCTCCGAAAGAGAATATAGGCGGCTCACAGGCAGGGGCGCCCCAGGCTGTAGGTCTATGCCGCAGTCGAAGGACCGATGAGGCGGCAGCTTGTCTGCTCCCTGTTCCTCGAACACGTCTAAATAGTCCTGGTACACGGCAGGGAGCGTTGACACAGCCTGCCCCATGGGGGCAGCTGCTACTAACTCGGACTGAGCACGGGAACCCGGGTCTGGGAAGCGTACAGTCCGATTGACCCAGTCGATCTGAACATTGTGTGACTCCAGCCAGTCCATCCCAAGCACCAGGGGAAACCGGGGCATGGTGGCAATGTCCAGGGTTCGCACCTCCCGGTGCTGCTGGTAGCACAGGACCAAGGGCTGGGTCTCCCGAGTAACAGCGCCCGAGCGTAGGAGCCGTCCGTCAATTGCCTCCACCTGTACTGGTTCCGGCTTGTTCCGAAGCGGCACCTGATGCTGAGTGGCGAAGGCAGAGTCCATATAGGAGCGGGTTGCCCCCGAATCCACCAGAGCGTGGGTGAGAATCCAGGGCCCACCGGGGGGGTATAGACGCACCGGTATCATGAGGTGTTGCAATTCCACTGGTGAGGGCCCATCATGCGATGCTTGGGTCCCCAGGTAGCCTGGGCCATCGGCTACTGGGGTTGGCAGTTTTCCCTGCGGCTGGAGTTTCTCAGGGCAGGTTCGGGCGTAGTGTCCACTCCCACCGCAGTAGAGACACAGGTTCCCCTCCCGACGCCGAGTCTTTTCCGAGGGGGAGAGGCGAGGCCGCGCTGCCCCGAGCTGCATCGGCTCCTCCAATGACTCAGCTCTGGCCACGGAACTGCAGGGAAGCACCGGCGCCGGGAGCCCGGAGTGCCGGCGGCCCCGGGCCTGGCGACGGTCCTCCAACCGATCGTCTATCTGCAGACTCCGTTGGATGAGGGCATCCAGTGTGGCAGGGCGATCCAACGTGGCCAGCTGATCCAGTATCTCGTCTGAAAGTCCCTCGAGATACTGGTCCCGCAGCGCAGAGTCGTTCCAGGTCAAGTCCTGCGCCAGCAGCCGAAATTCCGTGGCGTAGGTGGCCACTGTGGACTTGCCCTGTTTCAACCGCCGAATTGCTCGATTGGCTTGACTCCCCTTCTGAGGGTTGGCGAACGTGGTTTCCAGATGATTGCAAAACCCCGTATAGTCTGTCAGCAAGGGGGAGTCTTGCCGGAGCAGCGGCAACGCCCACTTGGCCGCCTGGTCCTTCAGCAAGCTGATCAGGAAGTGCACCTTGGTGCGGTCGTCAGGGAAATCCCGAGCTCGCCCCTGAATGTACAGCTTGGCCTGGGCGAGAAACATGGGAAAGCTGGCTGGGGACCCATCAAATTTCTCTGGCAGGGCCACTGGGTACTTGCCAGGAGCTGGGGCGGCGGCCCCAGGAGCCGGTAGGGCATCCAAACGCTGCTGAAGCGCCGTAACCGCATTGCTTAGCTGCTGCACGGTGTGGGTCAAGGCCTGGTTCTCCTGGGCCAATGCCACTAGCGCAGCCGCCTGGTCAGCCATGGCTACTAGTTCCTCCCGAACGCACCCCAGCGAAGGGGGAGTGCGGGTGTGGCGTGAGCAAACTGTGCTGGCCCCAAGGGTTTGTCCATGAAGCAAGGTCCACGTCCAGTCCTGGGTCTAGGGGTTCAAAGGAGGTCAATCCGGCGGGGAGCAAGGCAGGGAGCAGGTCAAGGTCCAAGGCAGGTTCAGGCACAAGGTTGCAGGTTGAGCACACGCTTGCAACTAAGTTGCTCACGCAACTTGGGCTGGGTCTGGCTGGCTTTTATCTGGCCCTATGCTTAGGGCGGTCCCGATCCTCCGGAGACTCGCCTCTCCTCCGGGCCTGGAGGCGAGCACTCCTCCTGCAGACACTTAACTCCCTTCGCCTCTCTGCCCTGAGCCTCTGTAGCTCAGGAGAGGCTGGTGGGTTACTGGACCCAGGGGATGCCTCAGCTTCCTCTGAAGAGGCTGGGAGTGGAGCACCTGCAGGCAATGGGTCCTCCCTCCCATCAGGAGCCAGAGCAGACTCTGCTGATGCCTGCACCTGGGGATCCAGCACAGGTGGGGATCCTTCAGGCTCAAGCCCTGGCCCCGGCTCAGCTGGTTCTGGAGGCGGGGAATCCTGTGCAGGCTGGGATCCCTCAGGTTCAGCATCAGAGTCTGACTCCCAGGCCATCACAAACTGCTTAATCGGAAACTGCAAGTTTTGAGTGGAATTATAAATAAAAAGGACTCACTTTCCACAGAGGAGGCTTTTCAAAAGTTTTATACAATGGAATCAAACCTTGGCAAAGAGCTGGGAGGGGTGCTTGAAGGATGGTTCGAAATGGCTGGGCAACTCCGGGAAAAGGAACCGATTTCTGGGGGTGGCAGCCCTGGAACGGGAAAATTTATAATATCCAGACTCCGAGGTGGCAGCTCGGGGGCAAGGGACATGGAATTAAGATTTCTACAAGAAGAAGAAGTATGGTACAAAGGTACGGAGGAGCCCAGAAAGGAAGTGATGAACACCCTGAAGCTCGATGCTAGGTTTGTTGTGAATGCCTGGATCTGTGGACATTCAGAAGAAGATAATTGGAGATCCGGTTCTGGTGAAAGACAGAAAAAGACAATGGACAGAGGGGGAGTGGGTTGAAGTATTAAATGTATAATCCAAATGGTCTGTCATGGTATCCGAAATCGGAGTGTGAAGTCTGTTAAGTATAAGTTTATTTTAAATAAGTAAGGAGATATTGAATCTTAAGTCAAAAGCAGCATGATAAAGGATAGAAGAAATAAGTTTAGTTATAAGAATATATGGTTAAGATTTAGGTTATAATAAAAAGATCAAGATAATAGTGTTATTTTTAAGTAAAGTTAAAAAAATTTTATAGAGAAAAGTTGTTAAGGAAATAGTATATTGATTTAAAACCGAAGGTGAAAAGGCGGGGGAAGTCAAATGTCAAGATTCAGAAGTAGAATTTTTTTTTTTTGTAAGATATACAAATAAGAAGAAGAATCCTGACATTATGTGTATTTGCATTTGTTTTTGTATTTGTAGGTGTGGGGTTGGGTTTGTGTTATATTACGAAAATGCTAATAAATTCTGTTTAAAAAAACAAAAAACAAAAACACACAAGGTGAATTTGGAGCCCAGCCCAGTGTGGGGGGGTATTCTGGGGACAGTCTGGAAGGCTAAAGGACTGGGAGGGGGGTTGCATTTGGCCTTCGGCTTGAGCTCAGTCACCCCCCCCCCCACTTTAGGGCATCTGTGCTCCATTTCCAGAAAGCATGGCTACACTCACTCAGGAAAACGCTAGGCATCTTTTTTTCCTGCCAAAGAGCATGGAAATATGCTTACAAATCTGCCACTTGCACCATATCTAGATCATGATTTGTAACAAGTTTTATATGTTCCTACTTATTCGACTCATCAACTCCTTTGTGTCTCTGATAGAGTGTATATATGGGCTGATGTGCATGCAGAGGGATATTCACTTGCACAGGCCTAATAGAACCTGAAGTTCTCATATTATATGGGAGAGGTTATGTGTGTGACCCACCCATACTTGCTCCCAAATGTTGACTTGTCTTCTGTCAAGCCAGCTTAACTAGTGCACTATTGGTAGAATCATAGAATCACAGTGTCTGGGGGTGGTTGGAGAATGGATGGCGGCTAACAGATTGAGGTTGAATCCTGACAAGACAGAAGTACTGTTTTGGGGGGACAGGAGGAGGGCAGGTGTGGAGGACTCCCTGGTCCTGAATGGGGTAACTGTGCTCCTGAAGGACCAGGTGTGCAGCCTAGGAGTCATTTTGGACTCACAGCTGTCCATGGAGGTGGAGGTTAATTCTGTATCCAGGGCAGCTGTCTACCAGCTCCATCTGGTATGCAGGCTGAGACCCTACTTGCCTGCAGACTGTCTCGCCAGAGTGGGGCATGTTCTAGTTATTTCTTGCTTGGATTACTGCAATGCGCTCTATGTGGGGCTACCTTTGAAGGTGACCCAGAAACTACAACTAATCCAGAATGCAGCAGCTAGACTGGTGACTGGGAGCAGCCGCCGAGACCACATAACACCGGCCTTGAAAGATCTACATTGGCTCCCAGTACGTTTCCAAGCACAATTCAAAGTGTTGGTGCTGACCTTTAAAGCCCAAAACGGCCTCGGTTCAGTGTACCTGAAGGAGCGTCTCCACCCCCATCATTCTGCCCGGTCACTGAGGTCCAGTGCCGAGGGCCTTCTGGCGGTTCCCTCACTACAGGAACCCAAGTTACAGGGAACCAGGCAGAGGGCCTTCTTGGTAGTGACACCCGCCCTGTGGAATGCCCTCCCACCAGATGTCAAAGAGAAAAACAACTGCCAGTGTGGGAATACACTCCGTGGGTGCGCTTGCACCTGCAATTATTTGTACCTGTTTAAATGTCAATTATGTGCACTATTTAACGTATACTTCCGAGTTAAAGCGAAAGTGAAAGCAGGATTCAGTAGGCATCTTGCCACTGAGATCCCTCTGCTTAGACTTTTTGGCTCCAAAGGTTTAAACTTGTTAATGGTCAGTTAATCTGCTTCCCGCCCTTTTCAAGGGCAGCAACAGTGTTCTGATTGGTAAAAGTATTGATCATGACGTTGTCTGTTCGTTGTCAATAAAAGGCTGCGGCTCCCCGTGTTGGGCAGATAGTCGGGTGTTTAGATGGAGTAAGGAACGGGTAGGTTAGAACGAGGGTTGGTTGGGTTGGTTGGGTAGAAGAGCGTGCAGGAGGTAGAGAGGGATAGATCGCGGAAGATTTGGCGGTAAAGGGTCAGCTAGCTTAGAAGATTTTAGAGCGGACAAGCCCAGAGAGAAAGTTGCGTGGCAAGGTACAGAGAGAAGAAAAAGCCCACGCGGGTCAGCCAAAGTCATCAAAAGAAACCATGGTTGTCTGTCTTCATTTCATCTTAGTTTATTTTTTTGCAGTTTATTAGCGCTTTTGTTTGGCCGCAGTTTTGGCCACCTTTTATTTGGGTACTTTGCTTCAGGGAACAACTTAGGAGATCGCAAGTGCTTGCAGGTACATCTACGATGCACTCATTCATCCGAACTACTCACGCACCCTTCAGATTCATCCTGGCGGACAACCTTCTTCACGGCGCGGTGTGAGTTAAGCTCCGGAATTACTGGCCGTCCCGTCCGCAGGCTTGGCCGGCGCCCGTGCAAGGACGCACGTGAGACGCTGGCCACAGATCCCCCAGCAACTGGTATCCTGTGTGCAGTTGACTTTGTCCTGCACGCGGGAGGCTCCAGCGAAGAATCCCCGCAGCCAAACTTTTAGAAGACATCTGAAGGCAGCCCTGTTTAGGGAGATTTTTAATGTTTAATAGATTATTGTATTTTAATGTTCTGTTGGAAGCCGCCCAGAGTGGCTGGGGAAACCTAGCCAGATGGGTGGGGTATAAATAAATTGTTGTTGTTGTTGTTGTTGTTGTTGTTGTTGTTGTTGTTGTTGTTGAATTGTAGAGTTGGAAGGGACCATGAGGGTCATCTAGTCCAACCCCCTGCAATTCAGGAATCTTGTGCCCAACATGGGGCTCAAACCCACAACTCTGGGATTAACAGTCTCATGCTTTACCAACTGAGCAAGGAGTTCTTCAGCTCAGATTATGTTCCAAGATGAAGAACTGTGCTTGTTTGTTTGCTTTGCTCAGGGTACTGTCAAGCTTTATTTTAAGCTGTGGAACTTCATTTCCTAAATCCCTCTCCCCACCAATCCCACATTTTGGTGGCATAACTAATTATGAGATGGGGGGGGGGACTCTGTCATTTCCCCCCTTAGCCATTATCTTTCCAAATTAAAAGCTCCAAACACTTAAGCCTTTCCTATTGGCAAAGGTGCCGGAGTCATTGGATGATTATTGTTTCCGTTTTATACCTCTTTTCCAGCTCTATATGTTCTTTTTTGAGATGTCTTGATCAGAACTATATTATCATTTATTAAGCAAATATTCATCCTACCTTTCCACCCTCAAGACAACTCACAATGAGATTACAAAAGCATATTAAAATATAATACAATTAAAAATTAATTTTAAAACCATAAAAAGAAAAAGAAAAAGCTAACATAAGATAGCAAGAGCAGAAGAAAATAGCACTGCAAGAAAAATATGTAGGGGGGAAAGGGAGTGATTCAACTAAATGAGAAAGCATCAGTAATATATAATAGCTTTTACCTGGCATCTGAAATCCAGTTCAGAGGCAGTAACATGGGCCTTCTGCCTTAGGATGTTCCATAGTGTGGTCCATAAGGAGAAGGTCTAGTCCTCTGCCCAGTAGAGGCCAGCAGAGCCACATCACTGACCTGGCTTCACAATGCTGAGCATTACTGCTGGTTACCAAGAGGCAGAGGGGGAAAGTCAAGGCAGCATGGAGCTTGGTATGGTGTGGGCACAGTGGAATTGGCTGCTACTGCCTTGACCAACCACTCTTCAGTCTAGCATAGTATTCCAATTGCATCCTCACTATTGCTTTACAATAATGCCATTAAAATATAGGCAATTTCCCCCAGCCAATCACTTTCTCAATTATTCCCAACACACAAGTTCTGTAGCTCAGTGGTGGGGTGCATGCTTTGCTGGCAACAGGCCCCAAGTCCAATCATTGGCCATTCAAGGCATGAAAGATCTCTGCCTGAAACCCTAGAGAACTGCTGCTAGACCATGGGTGGGCAACCTTTTTCAGCCAGAGGGCCACATCCCTTCATGGGCAACCATCTGGGGGGCACATGCCTGCAGTGAGTGAAGCCAGATGCAATGGATGTTACTCTTACTTTGTATAGCAGGCCACACAAAGTCAGAAGGGTTCTACACATATCTCTTCATCCTTCCTCCTGGTGAGCAAGAGCCGTTATCATAATTCAAGGGCACAAACTGAGTCTTTTACTACTCTTGCTGAAAAAGCAGTTTACAGCACAAATCTAAACTTACCTACTCCAAAGAAAGCCCCACTGAATTGAATAGAACTTACTCTCATGCAAATGAACATAGGTTAGATTTTTAACAAATAACTGCAATACACATCACATGCCATGTTCTCCATTCACACACATTGGTGAGATCCTTTTCAAGCTCTTCACAGTCTGCCTGAGTATTCACTATAATGTGGTGCCATTCATAAATTTGGCTATCTTGCTGCTTGGCCCTGACTCCAGATCATTTATGAGCAACTTAAATACAATTTATGAATGGTATTTAAAAATAGTTTCAATCTGAGGGCTTTTTCAAGCTATCATTTTCTGATATTGCTTACCTTAATGTTAAAATCATGATCTATTTCTTCTAGGAGTAGGTTGGAAAAAGAGGCCATTTACTTTCCATATGGCCTTATCAAATGCCATCTTGCAAGACATGTTTTGAATTCTATATAGAATGTGTCAAAGTATCTCTCTATCAAACATTGCACTGCACATATCCTGGAATCCTTGGTGCTCAAGAAGTGGTCAAGTAACTGCATCAAAAGTATTTATATAATATTCATTTACCCAATGAATATTGTAACAATATTTTGATGCAGCTACTTTACTAATCAGGAACTAATCCGTATGTGACATGAAAGGTAACTTCTCTTGTTATAAAGGCCTCTAGCCTGAGAAAATAAATTTAGAATCCATCTCAGGCAATTGTGTAGTTTGTAATACTGAAGTCATAAATATACTAAAGTCCTCAGTCTAATTTCATCCAATTTCCTAAGCCTATCAATTAACTGTGTTTAATATCATCAAATTATGCTCAGGTTATTATTTAAGAGCAAATCCTATCAAAATCACTGGAGCTTATGTCTGATAGGATCAGGTGGCATAACTAACACGAGACATGGGATCAGAACCCTTGGAGAAGACTACTAGACTACAGTATTCTAACTAGCAAATAACAAATGTCATAAGGCTCTCAAAGGAATAATGTTGTGTGCTTGGGCAATCTCCCTATTGAAACAGTTACACTTGGTCAGAAATGCAGAATTAGTAGTCTTCCCAATGTTGTTGGACTACAGCTCTCATCATCCCTGACTACTGGCTGATGGGGACTGTAGTCCAGCAACACCTTGAAAACCACATGTTCCCCATTCCTGCAATGGTTTGTTATTGTGGTTGTTGTTGTTTAGTCGTGTCTGACTCTTCATGACTCCATGGACCAGAGCATGCCAGGCACCCCTGTCTTCTACTGCCTCCCGCAGTTTGGTCAAACTCATGTTGGTAGCTTTGAGAACACTATCCAACCATCTCATCCTCTGTCATCCCCTTCTCCTTGTGCCCCTAAGCTTTCCCAATATCAGGGTCTTTTCCAGGGAGTCTTCTCTTCTCATGAGGTGGCCAAAGTATTGGAGCCTCAGCTTCAGGATCTGTCCTTCCAGTGAGCACTCAGGGCTGATTTCCTTAAGAATGGATAGGTTTGATCTTCTTGCAGTCCATGGGACTCTCAAAAGTCTCCTCCCCTGCAATGAGAACCTTATGATGAGCCCCTGCAATGGTACCTTACTTTAAATATATTTACTTGAAATCTATTCCTGTTTGTCTGAGAGGTGGGTTTTTTGTTTTGGTTTTTTTGCATCTTGATGTTTTCAAACAGTTACTACAATTAATTGAAGAGTAAACTCTCATTTAATACAATCCAATATAAATTAGTTGTGACAAAATCCTACTGCAACCTATGGAGTGGATCATGCATTCCCAGCCTGTGAATGTTTACATAGAAGTAAGTTCCACAGTTACTTACCAATAGGAACTGCATACATTAGTCAGAGCTACCTTGGATTGTACCCAATGCGTTTAGGATTAGGATGCCAATCTCTCTTTATAGCTGCATCTGGTTTTAGGATAAGAGAGCATTCAGCTGTCTGACTGCATTTACAAAACCTCCTCTACTAGATGTAAATAGACTGGTACATTGTAAACAAATTTATGTGAGTTTCAATGGAAAATCTAAATGATATGAGTAACACACATTAATGTAATATTGTACAGAGCAATAACTTGTGGCACATCATTTATTTCTAGGAGTTATGGATGACCTCATAACTCAGGAGTGATGGAGCAAAGCAGAACTACAAGTGAGTTATGAAAGGCCATCAAAAGAAATAAATGGGGAACCCAGAAACTAGCCTGCTGTACAAGTTCCATTTACGCAATACCAATTTGAGCCAGTGTTGATGGCCTGTAATATTTTATACCAAGTGCTACATCAATATGGGAACCTGCTTATGGACTTAGTTGTTACATTAATATTGATGGAAACATGAGGGAGGATTAGTCACAGGGGTCAAACACCACAGATCGCTGACCCAGATTAGATATGCAGGAAGGGGTGGCTACCACAATCCTTTGTTCCGTTCCTTGAGTCCTCTTGGTAACATCTAAGATAGCAAGTCATATGACAGCATCACACATTTGGGAGATTTCCACATCCATGTCATCCAGAACATATTTTTGCTGGGCCCTCTCTGATTCTCAAACACCTGTCATGCCTCAAGATTTACTCAGGGTAGACACAATGATGTTTATTAACCTAACTTAGTCATGCTTATTGATTTCCATGCATCTCCTCTGAGTTAAATTTAGCTGAATACCATTCAATGTCTTAATTATATGCAGCTTTATGCAACTTTAAACAGTCATTGAAACTGACAGTCAATGTAATTGATTGTCTAAGAATTATTAACTTAGTCATATTCTTTAATTTCAATGGGTTTCCTCTGAGTAAATTGAATATGACCCAGTGGTCAGCCACAAAGATACAGCTACATGGAGGTAGGAATGACTGACTCAAAAAGTCACTGGCAAGTAATTAATACTCCAAACTAAAGAGCAGTTTACACATTCAATGTTTTTTTATTATTAAAAAGAAGAGACTGCAGCAGGGCTTTTATCACAGCTTTTATGACAAGCTGGGAAAAAATCAGTCATTCTTTTGTGGTTAATTCATACAAATAGTTCCCCCGATCATAAAAAAAACCAAACACCTTGTGTCCCTTGCATGATTTTTTGGGTGCATAAGTGACAACAGAAGAATCCCTCTGTGGCTTTCTTTCCCCACTTCTGCCCACTTCATCTGGCAGTGATGTGTCTCTGCAAAGTAGCGGCTGACCTGGCTTTATCACAGACTGGCAAGCTAAATATACTTGGAAAATACTTGTGTATCTGATGAAGTGTGCATGCACACGAAAGCTCATACCAAGAACAAACTTAGCTGGTCTCTAAGGTGCTACTGGAAAGATTTTTTTTATTTTTTATTTTGTTTTGGAAAATACTGCCGCTTATTCAACATGCATTGAGACTAATGAACATGCTCATAGCTAGGCTCTTGGACCTCTTTGAATGTGGAACGCACCTCTTCCGCTGCGTTTTAAGACTAAGGAAGTGAGAAGTGTCCATTTTTTCATAGCATATGAGTTGCAATGATGCAGCTACTCTATAGTGAAGAAACTACCGGTGTACCAATTTGCACCGGCTCATCCTGCTGTGCGTTGGTTTGCTTTCAGCTCCTTTAAAATCCACTTAAACCCTGTGACTTCCGGTCCCATCAAAACTGGATAATTAGATATATATTTCTGCAGCATTGTTTCAACATTTTAAAAGCGCTTAGATCTTTGTTATTGCCTAATGCAGCACCAACAGAGCATCTATTGTTAGTGACAAGTCTTTGAATCCCTAATTAATTCTGGTGAATCATTAGCTGCATCTTCATTTCTGTATCTTTCACCATCTCTATTTTTCAGAAGTTCTTAGCAATTAGAGAGGAGCTGGAATTACCCAATCTCTCAATCTCTCTCTCTCTCTCTCTCTCTCTCTCTCTCTCTCTCTCTCTCTCTCTCACACACACACACACACACACACACACACTCCTCCGTCTGCCATATACTCTTCGAGTACAATATTTATTCTCATGTTCCTTTTTACCCTGGAGGTCTGCACAACTTCACCACTGCCTTCCTTATTTTTAGCACTATCTGGTAGCTTAATCCCAGACTGACTCATTATATTTTCTCTGAGGTTCACTATTCCAACCCCCACTCCACCACCCGTGGTGATCTTTCTTGTGATGCGCACACTTCCTCTTATGTTTTTGTCTTCCAGAAATTCCTAGATCCCCATGTGCTGAATTAATAGAAACACCTTTCCTTGGGAATAAATCATCTTCCTCTCATAATTATGAGGTTGATTAACAAATGCCACTATTTTGAATACTGCATCTGTGTGGAAGAATCCCCAGAAGTGCCTTCCTAGTTACTTGTTGAGAGAGAAGGAATCCATTATTATTATTTTTTAACTTCACTTCTGGAAAGGCACATTCTGGAAGGATTTTGTAACCCTGTCCTACAGGGAATCAGTTCTCTTGCCATATAGGAGGCTTCTGATAGATTTGTGGACCTGTTTTACCTTCACAAATTTTAACATGCTTAGATATTGGGCTGATCCACACTTCTGCTTGTCCTGTGTCTAGAAAGCAATGGGTTCTGAGCGGTTTCCCCCTTGCCCCACTCCTTTCCCAGGGAAAACTCGCCCTTTGGTGCTAAATCAGAGCAAATCTCAATCCAGAGAAGACCCAAATTGCTGTTTGCTCCAATTGAGTGCTAAAGAGTAGTTTTCTCTGGGGGAAAGTGGCAAGGAAAGAGGAAGTGTGGGTGACCCCCAGTGCTTTTTTTGGTCGGTACACGACAGTATAGGGTACCGCCACCTCTTCCCCCCCTGCCACCATCTTGCTGCTGTCTCTTGCCTGTCCCCCGCTGTGGCGGTTCGCTCAACCTGCACAGGTCCCCCAGACGTTTGACGGTCCGTTGATACCTGCACTCACCACTTTATTACTTAACCGCTGCCACCAACCAGTCTGTCTGGCATTTACTTCACTCAGTTCAGGCAAGGAGAATATTGGAACAAAACTGTTTTATTTGAAGTTTAGTACATAAGCATGTGGTTTCTGAATAAACAGTACTTTCTTGGTTGTGTTCTTGTTAACAACAGTGCCCAACGATTTCTCCTAACCCTGTTCCTACTCCTTCCCTTGCCACCCTTCTTCCAGGCTCTCCATACCCACAACAAGCCCCCTAGCTAAAGACCAACGACAAGCCTAAAGACTAAAGAACCAAAAGACTAACGAACCAAAGACCAAAGAACCCAAGACCTAAAGAACTAAGAACCAAAGAACCCCTTTCCTTCCCTGGGAGGGGTTTATATAGCCCACATAACTCCGCCCCCTCAAGGTTCTTACTGGTTATTCCCTTTTAACACCTTCTATGCCAATCCGAAGTTTGGGTGAACGCCACATACCTCCCCCCTTTAGAAAGTTTGATTCAGGAGGGTTCACTTTGCCAAGTGACCTCCTGATCAACTGTCAGTTGCAATACATGAACATACCTCATTATTCATGGGTGTCCACCCCCCCAAAACAACATATATACACTTTTACTAAGGTTATTTCCAGTAGTTCACTCTTCTTCTTCAATTTCCGGTCTCCTGGATAGGGCATCGGCGACGACGTTAAGGGAACCTTTTACGCTTTTGATGGTGAAATTAAAATCCTGTAGTAACAAAGCCCAGCGCATTAACTTACTGTTGCCTTTCATAGTTCGAAGCCAAATCAATGGAGAATGGTCTGTGCATAGGGTAAAGGCTCGGCCCCAGAGGTACGGTTTTAGTTTCTGCAGAGCCCATACTATTGCCAGGCACTCTTTCTCAATTGTAGATAAGTGCTTCTCCCTCGGTAACAGTTTCTTGCTGATGTAAGCGATAGGATGGTGGTTTCCTTCCGGCCCCGGCTGACATAGGACGGCCCCGATTCCTACGTTGGATGCATCCGTAAACACCGTAAACTCTTGCCTGTAGTCTGGTGCTGCCAAAATTGGTCCTGTTGTCAAAGCATTTTTCAAACTGTCAAAAGACTGCTGACAGTCCGGCGTCCACTTCACATGGTCAGACTCTTTTTTTCGTGTTAGGTTGGATAATGGTGCGGCTATGTCACTAAAATTTGGGATAAATTTTCTGTAATATCCCACTAATCCCAGAAATGCTCGCACTTTTCTTTTCGAGGTTGGGGTAGGCCACGTAGAAATGGCTTCTACCTTTGAGGTTAATGGTTTTATTTCCCCACCTCCAATCATGTGACCTAAGTATGGAATTGTTATGCCCCCTATTTGACACTTACTGGCTTTAATAGTTAACCCAGCATCTTTGAGCCTCTGTAGCACTAATTTTAAGTGAGTTTTGTGTTCTTCCCATGTCATACTAAAGATAGCTATGTCATCTAAATATGCCACTGTGAAGTCACTTAATCCTTTTAAGGTCTTGTCCATTAATCGTTGGAATGTGGCAGGTGCGTTTTTCAAGCCAAAAGCCATGACCTGAAATTCATAAAGTCCTAAAGGACTCCTGAAGGCAGTTTTTTCTCTGTCCCGAGGGTTCAAGCTCGAGGCCTTGTACACACATCTCCATGTCATCAACAGCTGCATAAGAACTGGTTGTCTGGCTTTTAAATGTACTGGGAACTGTTTTCATAAGTTTATGGATATCCTCTTTTTTAGTCAGCTTGCTGAAGCTTTCTATACAAGTGTGATCACTTAATGAAAGTAGGCTAAAAAGCTCCGATTGCTTATTGCTCATAGCAATCTCCTTTGCTGTCAGTCCACCTTTGGTCTGTATTGATTTAACAGTTCCCACTTTGAGCAATTTGAAGACTACTTTTTATGTCTTTGCTGTGGTGGCCACATTAACGCTGTGTTACCACGTTTATCTTGGACATTTATTTGTGTTGCATGAGCAGCAGGGTTCCCATCTTCCCACCACACAATCTGTAGCGTAGGAAACTCTTTTACTTTCATAGCAAGTTGATGGGACACCATGCCAGCTATAACTTCCAGGACGGTTTTCTTTCTATATTTCCAATTGCTGAATGGTTTATCATAAATATGACTAGTTGTTCTAACTGATCTCACAGATAGGTCACTGGTCACATTGCAGGTATACCCTCCTTTACCAATTTCACGGGCTTTTTCAACAACGTGACTACTGTAGTCTAGATTGGGTTGAAGGTTTAGTGACTTGACTGACTTTGATGCATTCAGTTGGACACTACAGATTTCATCGTCCATCCTGAATGTCAGGTATTTTGTGCTATTAATCCCCATGGGTGCACTAAACACACTGTTGTGTGTGTTTTGCAGGATCTTGCCCCTATATTCAGTTGGAACCACCAATCGTGGTTGTATCTCACCACCACCCCTTGCTGGGTTGATAAGAATTTCTCTATATAATAAACCTTGGTCCAACTTAAATTGTTCTGGACTCTCAGGAGTTAAGGTTTTATTTATCTCTGCCGCCTCAAAATAGGGTTTTAACTCTAAATCCTCCTTTTGTTTTTCCACAAAGTTAGAGGCTTGACTATTAGTCAGGGGAAATAATGTAGCGTCTCTTGTTTCCATAGACACTCTTCCCCCCAGCTGCTCTCCTTCCTTAGTGATTTCAGCAACTGTATCACTTTGTTCAGGCCTGGGCAACAATAACTTCCCTTGTGCTCTGGTGACTATAAAAGCACTTTGCACATGTTCTACTAAATCCCAACCAATAAGAACTGTGGTAGGAATCTCTTCAGAGATCGCTACTTCCCACTGTCCGGACCAACTCTTATATCCAATTTTAACTTTTGCCATCGGTAGTACCTCAGGATGTTTGAAAATTCCCTTTATTCTTATAGTCTTCCCGGGAATGATGGCCTCCGATTTTACTATATCGGGGTGAAGGATTGTGATTTGTGACCCCGTATCCTTCCCCTCTACCCAACTGTTTTCTCCAGC
Organism: Lacerta agilis; assembly: GCF_009819535.1. Taxonomy (NCBI): domain Eukaryota; kingdom Metazoa; phylum Chordata; class Lepidosauria; order Squamata; family Lacertidae; genus Lacerta; species Lacerta agilis. The sequence continues at coordinate 35,085,444 of NC_046316.1, forward strand.
ACTTTGTAATAGGTGCCCATCATATAGGATGGTATTACAATGTAGCCTCTTGGCCTCAGCTACCTCCTTAGGCCCCTGCTCAACTGTATTCCAGTTGGTTGCCACGACAACCGAGTCAGTTGGGCCCTGCTCTACAGCCTGGACACAAAATGTTTTCTTTGTAGTTGTGGGACTATTTATTTTCTCTTTTTCTTGCCAACAATCATCTTTCCGATGTTCCCTTTTCCCACATTTCCAGCAAAAGGGTTCAGGAGGATCTGTCTTGTTGGGTTCATTAACTTTTCCCTCAGCACTCCCTGATTGTAGGGATGTCTTTTCATTGGGCCCCTTCTCTGAGGAGTAATTTCCCTTAGTGGAGTCTGAGGTAAATTTTCCTCGATTTTGTTCAGTTTTATTTTTATTGTTCTCCCAATTCCTCCCCCCATATATGGGTCCATCATACACATAGTCTCGGATTTCATTAATTTCATCTCCTAACCGTGGAGCTACTGCAATGCTTGTGGGGTATCTATCTTTATATTCTGGGAAACGTGTTAACTCTATTTTCACAAGTGTTTGCCCATTGGTATTGTTACTGTTATTTTGCTTTTCCATTGCAGTCACTTCCAATCTCCTCATTTCTAATTGGAACTGCATTCTCTCGCTCTCACTTTCCCTCTCAGCTTTTAATTTTTCTTTTTCCAGCTCAGCCTTTAATTTTAATTCCATTTCTCTCAGTTTATATTCCTGCTCTAGTTTCCACTTTTCAAAACCCTCAGAGATTTTAGGACTCTCTCCTGCAGGTGGAGTTTCAATAGGGCCTGGTTCCCCTTGCAGGTCCCCATTTTCCTCTTCAGCACTTTCTATAGGTGATTCCCTCACCGGGTTCTTAGTCTTTTTGGGTGGCATATTCTTAAAAATAGGAGTTCGAACAGTCTATTAAAGAAAAGAACGTTTTTCTCTGTCTGTTTTCTGGGCTAGGTTCTCCAAGACTATGGTCTGAAAGTCACGCCTAAGGTTCTTTCTCTAACCTTTTCCAGCGTACTTTCCCCCGACCACAACTTAAACCTGTCTGCCAGAATAACTTTTGAGATCACCAGTTCTTAATTCTTTCTCAGCCTCACAGTGATCAAGAGTCTCCACAATTACACCCTAGGACGGGATAATATCCTTTCCAGATTTATCCTCTCCCCCTTCCAGGTGTATTGCTCCTCTCTTTCCAGTCACTGAACTTTTTGATCCCACCGCTGAGCCACCACTTGTGGCGGTTCGCTCAACCTGCACAGGTCCCCCAGACGTTTGACGGTCCGTTGATACCTGCACTCACCACTTTATTACTTAACCGCTGCCACCAACCAGTCTGTCTGGCATTTACTTCACTCAGTTCAGGCAAGGAGAATATTGGAACAAAACTGTTTTATTTGAAGTTTAGTACATAAGCATGTGGTTTCTGAATAAACAGTACTTTCTTGGTTGTGTTCTTGTTAACAACAGTGCCCAACGATTTCTCCTAACCCTGTTCCTACTCCTTCCCTTGCCACCCTTCTTCCAGGCTCTCCATACCCACAACAAGCCCCCTAGCTAAAGACCAACGACAAGCCTAAAGACTAAAGAACCAAAAGACTAACGAACCAAAGACCAAAGAACCCAAGACCTAAAGAACTAAGAACCAAAGAACCCCTTTCCTTCCCTGGGAGGGGTTTATATAGCCCACATAACTCCGCCCCCTCAAGGTTCTTACTGGTTATTCCCTTTTAACACCTTCTATGCCAATCCGAAGTTTGGGTGAACGCCACACCCGCTTGCTCACTTTCTCTCCCTCCCCCCCTGCACCTTTGCCACTTCCTCTTCCATCACCACTGCTTCCTGCCAAGGCACCTTCCAGGAAGATGCTTGATGATTGTTTGTCAGTCACCTTTCCGGAAGGTGGTTTGACAATCATAAGGGTTGCAACAAAGTGCATCTGGAAGGCTGTGGCTTCTATGGGAAGCAACAGCAATGGAAGAGGAGGAAGCAGGAAAGCTGGGGGGAAGAATGATCAATCAGGCGGGGCAGGCAAGAGGTGGCGGGGGTAGTGGTGGGGGCATGGTGTGTACTGGCACCTATTTTTCTTCAGAAATATTATTATTATTATTATTTATACCCTGCCCTCCCCAGCCGAGACTGGGCTCAGGACAGCTAACACCAAATATATAATACATTAAAAACACAAAATCAAACAATTAGTTTAAAATACAATTCGAATCACATTTAAAATCAAAATAAAATTAAGTGGGAACCCACAAATCATAACCGTAGGGGTAAGGAATTTAAAGTTCACTAGGCCCGGCCACTTGTGTTGGTCCCATATGGGCCGATAGAAAGAGCCAAAGAGGCCACTTACATACAGGGTCCCATAGAAAGAAGGGGGTCAGGCTGGGCTCAGACCAAAGGCCTGGGAAAAAACCCCACACCGGTGAGCCCTTAAATGTCCATTGCAACAAATATTTTTAGAGGATGGATAGTCTAAACAGGGACAACACAGCACTTACATAAACACAAGTCCAGCTACAGCAACAAGTAGAACAGAACATGTTGAGCAAGAAGGAAGAAGAAGAAATGATGTTTTGGACACAACTTGAAGCAGAATTGGCTTAACTTAATGCTACGCGGTAGCACTACATTGCGCCATAGTCAGATTCCTTCGACCCTGTACACACAGAATCCTGCATCTCCCCTTAGCCAGGAGTATCATTAGTACAGGATTTCATTTTCAGCATATCTTCAGAACAGGATGAGGCAATTAATACGCGTTAAATCATAATTGACAAAATGGAAGCTGCTCTCTTTGCCTGTGCTTATTTCTCTGTTTGACAGACAATTAAGGAAAAGCCCAAGAATGGAGGAATAAGCCAATCTTTCAGAGCACTCAGCAATCACAACTAAAATGGATAAAGCAGGAAAGGACACTCCTCCCTTTCACTCCAAGACGCAGACCAATTAAATGTAAGGCCACATGTAATTTGTGTCTTTATATGGGGTGCCAAGGGGGTGACATTGGGCTAGTCGCTATTCTTAAATGGCACTGTTGTGGGAATTAAAGTGTGTGGGTAAGGGGGGGCACTACATATTTGTCCTAGTAGGAATGAATAGATAAAACTATAATAATAATAATAATAATAATAATAATAATAATAATAATAATTTCCTTGCTTGCAGTATATTGCACATCTAAAGCAAGTTATTATACAGTCTCTTCTGGTTACATTAGTGCGAATTTATTATCCCCTGCGAAGGAGGATAATAAATGCAAGATTACCTGTTTCTTTGGGTAGTTGTGAGGATTAATTAGATGAAGCTTGCCAAACTGTTTGAAGATGAAACATACTGTCAGAATTCTAAGTATTATTGAACAGTTAATTATATAAAGGGTCATATTTCCCAGTACAGATGATTCCCGTGTTAACTTTGAGTGTTACATCTTGAAATTCAGCTCATGAGTTCGTGAATTATAGAAAGGTTTAGAGCAACATCGATCTCAAACACAGGCCTCTCAAAGGACCTCAGCCTCTTCTTGTTGAAATCAATGGCAGGATCACCCCCAAGCCTTTCATAACTGTTGTTGTTTTATGCAGGACCATATGCAGACCAGGCAAGGCTGTCTGTGGTGATCCATCCACAATGATACACAAATTCCAATTCCGAGAAAGGCCTATTTACTTCAGTGGGATTCTGGCTTGACCTTACAACAACATAGTCTAGTCCAGTGTGCCTAATTCTACAATGAACCACAAGCTGGAATAATGTGAATAAGAGGAAAGAGCTGTAATAGAAATTATGTTATTGCTCATAAAACAGAACAACCTCATTAGTTCTAATGTGAAGAATGAAATGTTCTTCCAAAACATAAACAGGAAGCTTTTAAAGCAACAGCAAACAAACGATCATTGTAGGGTTATATAAATATGTAGCTGCTGTGGAACGGAAGGAAATCGTCAGAGGTTTTGACTAATGGAGGTCCTGATCATGCAGATTCTACAATATTAATGCTTTCGTTTCAAGGTTTGCTGGACTCTCTCTCTCTCTCTCTCTCTCTCTCTCTCTCTCTCTCTCTCTCTCAGCTTCTTGCCTTTCTCCTCTACATGTCCCTGATCTGATCCCACTATGTTAGCATCAATCTGCCATATTAATTGCCACTTTGCCTAGGGAGTTCATATCTTCCATTTATCTTTTTTTATTGCGGTGTCAGGCCCCAAATCACAACCTTGCATATGCACTGTAGCTAAAGCACAATAACCCCACCAAGAAATTCAGCAAAACAAACCTCACAATTGTCGAGTTTAAGGAGATCCCCTAGAATAGATGCAGCATGGGGTGAATATCAACAAGTCATTTCCCATTGAGGTATACAGCTTCAGAAGACTGATTGAGAGGAGGAAGGGTGGAGCTCAAGATCCCTCTCTGGTTGAATGCAGATCATCTTTTGGGCTATGTTCACATTAGTGGCTTGAAATGCAACAAGGCCATTTCCCACCACTGCATTTCCAAGTAGTTCCCCCCCCCCGGCTGTTCACACTAGAACAGGGGTGGGTATGTCTTCACCCAATGATTTCTTTTCCCACACTGAACTCTAAAGTCGGAGAAACTTTCATCTGCACACACGCGTCATCATCTGCATGTTCACCTGTTCGCCCCACAATGGAGCCACAACTTCTGCTTTTGAATCAGATGGAAGCCTGTTTGAGAAAAAAAAGAGGAGTATTTCTCTAAAAGCTACAGGATGCAGATGGCTCATGGCTAATGTGGGAGTTCATTGGAGCCACAATAAATAGTAAAGTGGATATATCCTTGGAGTGCACCAATGGCTAGGGAGAAAGGCCAAAAGCTGAAAGATCTTGCTGAGGACTGTGGGGAAAATTAGTTTGCATTTAAAGGTGAGCCCACCTGATCCACAGTTTTCAGAACAATGCAAGAAACAAAAACACAGCTGGTTGTTGTTTTTTGAAATCCATACTTTTCCATTTGTTTTCCAATGCAGTTCTTTGGCCAAGTAATCTATACAAAGATGCATATACTGGGTGTGTCCATAAGAAGGCATGTGTTAGTGAAAATAACCTAAAATGCATTTTTAAGGGAAATTCTGTTGCAAAAAATGTGCACAGTAGGCGAAATTGCATGCAAATATTTAATGTGCATTATCAGAACATCCATTAGTCTGATAATTTGAATTCACTGTTTTCCTTCCCTTTCACATCAGCTATCTACCGGTATGTTTTGTAAGTCACTTAGAACATATAACATATGTATTGTAAGTTTCTGTGATTGTTATGCAGCTTCTTGCTGAAATCTTGTAATTATTCGTGGGGTTTTTTTGGGGGGGGTCCCTTTTTATTGTGCTACAGCACAAACATGTGCCTCCAGATGGCACAACATTAGAGATGTATCACAGTGCAACCAATAAAGTTGAATGCTGTGTGGAGGGTCCAGTAGAAATCCATCACAAATGGACTATTACTGCATGAATATGTTGCACAATATACTCATAAACATGTACAACCAAAACCAAAACCAAAACCAACCTTTATTACTACTTTTCCAGCCTAGGCTTTGTTTTTGTCCTTTTAAATTTGTCCCAGTTAATTGTGATTCTCTTACTGCTACTATTCTGTTTTATTGTGTACTAAATTGATTCGGATAGATTTCCTTAACCACCCCTTGGGATTTTAGTCTTCTTGTTAGTAAGTTGCCCTGAGTGCTTGGTGAAAGAGTGACAAATAAAAAAAAAAAAATTAATAGATAGTTTCTATAGGCTGCTCCATCTTGAATAACTTTGGCAATGATTGAAAGCTGCAATTGAAATAGCTACTCCCAGAAGCGCCAACTTGCGAGGGTGATGGGGGTAGCAGCGATGTTGTGCATGTGACATCGCATGTGTGTGATGTTCCACTGCCACACGCACAACATCAAGACATCAGAAAGAACCAGCATGTGGAGCTGAACATGGCGACAGCATGGCTTCAATGGTTAGTGGCTCCTCCTCTTCCTCTTCCTGCTGCTGCCACCTGCTTCAACCCTCCTCCCCCTCCATGGCAGCAGGAGGAGCAGGACTTGGCCACTGAAGGTGTGCCACCTTGGTCTCCTCTACCCCCTGAATTTTTAATCAGCCCCCAGCAGTTGGTGCCCCTGGCTACTCGCAGGTTGAGGGCTCCCTTTTTGAAAAGCACAGCTCCCAGAATGACAGCTCCATGATGGGGAAAGTGCCCTCTTTGAAATTCTTCTAGCCAGGCAGCTGTTCAAGGCACAGCGATCCTGCCAAGAGGATCCCTCTTGTGCATGAAAATGAAATAGTGGCTGTGATCTAAATTCTAATTTGTTCTTTAGAGAGCGAAACCCTGAGATGTAGATTTAACTAGCATTCCTAACCCATTCTGCACTAAAATGAAGAAAAGCATTTCACCCTGAACTCATTTCAGTTCAACCTTCTAAAGTGCAGCAGCAGCAGGCACACAATCTCCTAAGCTTTTAGCCACGGTGCCTCTTAAATCAAGGTCTAGATGTAAAAGGGCATTGCTGAGTCCCTGAACTGCATATTTCAGAAGGCCAAACCTTTATGTTTTCATGGTTAATGCTCTGATCATTCTGGTATTGGTTAGCAGACAGAGTGCATTAATATGTAGGTATTCAGTGCCTTTATATGACATCTCTTACTGCTTGCAAATGTACACTAAGCTGTTGAGGGCGAGCAGCTAAATAAATAATGGTTTTAAAATATCTGAAATAAAAGATTTATTGGTATTTTCTGTGAAATTGGATGTGACTACTAAATTTAAGATGAATGCTCTAATGTTATTGGGTCAATCTGAAAGTACAAAAGTTAATTTATGAGCCTGCATCGCTGTGTTTGGAGAAAGAATAATCTTTGCCAAGAAAAACAAATAGAGTTGTATTTAGAACCCTATTCATGTGAAATATATTATATGATGAATATGTGGGGGGAAGCTGAGATTGTGCCCTGGGCTACAAATGTAAGGAGACGTCCATTTCCCTTCTGCAATGCAGCGCTGTTGCCATTCAGTAGCAGTTCATCTTCTGCCAAAAACAGTTATTCATCTCATGGTCCACCATGGCAAAAATGCAAAACATACATAATTTACATAATTATGTAAGTTATGTGTGTTTTGTTATCATTATGTTATTCCACCCCATTTATTTCAATGCAAAGGAATGTAATGCAAAGTGAGGGATGTAATCAACTATGCATTGTTTGTGGACTGAGAGCAGCAACAACAACAACAACAACAACAACAACAACAACAACAACAACAACGGTGAATACCAATGGGTTTCAGTGGATTGATTTCCATTCTAGACATTGAATGAATATGTGAACATCAGCAATTTCAGTTCCCGTTTCTGTTTCCATTAGAATTCTCTGATATCCCGACCACCAACCCCCAGGAGCAGATTTTGATTACAGGCAAGGAGGAAGGAGCTGTAGGGGAGGGTGAAGAAATACAACCTGCATATTCAAAGTAAGTTCTGTTGATGGTCCAAGTGTGCATAGTGTGTTCACACAAAGGCTTTGTTCAGTTAACATTTGTGCTCTGCTCTTATGTAGCCTCCAACCTGCACAGAGTTGTCCAGGGTACTGATGAAATATTTCCTCTCCTCCATACTGTTGAGGTTGTTGCTGAACAATTCCCCATCCCTCACCAAGATGATCCAAGAACTCATAAAAATTCCCTCTCATCTCATCTGTCCAGACTCCTAGTCCACCCCCCTCCCAAAGCTAAGGTCCCTGCGGAGCTGAATCTGAAAAGTGTTCAGAAACTGTCAATGGCTGACAGGAGACAGTTTTAGTGAGCACGACACCTGCTATTATAACAGGAACAATCCAAAGAGCTGGTTCCAGCTCTATTAAAGCCCTAAATGACTTGGGACCAGGATACCTAAAAGACCAACCCATGCACAGCTGCATGGTTTTTAAGATCTTTGGGAGAAATGACTTCTTTCCTGCCAATATACCAAGTGCACATTCTAATCTCCCAAGAAACTAGGGAGGCGGCCTTTTCAGTGGCTATTCCTAGGCTCTGAAAATCCTTTCCCAAGGGATGCTCATTTATCACTTTCCTCTGACAACCCTTCTTAATTAGACCATCCTTTGCTCTCACTAGCTAACTTATGTGTTGCATGTGTGTGTGTCCTTGTGCTGGTTTTAATTGGCAACTGTTCCATTGATTTGTTTTTATCTGATCTCATTTTTATATGGTGAATTTTTTTTATTGTGATAGTTTATTTTGCATTCATTTTATTGTTTTTAGCGGCCTCGTGCACATTCTCATGGAAAGGCGGAATATAATTTAGTATATCAATAAACAAGCAATTGGGTGAAATCACTTTATTGTCTTGTATCGTGGGAAGGGGGACCCAGCAAGGGTGAAATCTAATGGGTCCACAAATGAGGTCAGATTCCTTTTCCAAATTCAAAAATCACCCTTGCATGGTTCACTGACCCACCACTATGCAAACTAGTGGACCAAAGCCAGTCCATTTAGCTTGCATGGGGCAAGTGTGGGGGGGGCAGAAATTCCACAAGGCCTAAGCTAACAATTCTTCTCTGGTTACAGGTTCTTCTCTGGTTTGGGTTTCAAGCCCTTGATTTCCCCCCCTCCAAGCCTATGTCTTAAGAAGTCCATTGGTTTCTCTAAGTCCTAGTAGACAACACTTTATATTGCGGCCTGAGGCTACAATCATAATCACTCTTACAGAGGATTAAGTCCCATTATACTGAGAACTAAACTTGGGCTGCTTGGCTGTGCTTCTCAGCACAAATACCAGAGATTAAGCTCCCCTGGGAGTCAATGGCATTTACTTCTGAGTAGCCACACTTAGGATGTTGTTGCTGCTGTTACTGTAGAACAAATTAAGCAATGTCTTGTTATTGGGTCAGCAAATGTTGGGGGGGGGGCTAGAAATGTGACCTTTCAGGCTACACAACACACTCTATGTGTGTATGTAAGATAGGAAATGTTCAATGTCAAAATAAAAATAAAAAACTTTACATGGCAGGTGTGAATGGGGGTCAGCACTAATTAGATTACAAACAGTGGCATTGCTAGAGGGATCAGATTATATCTTCCCAGAGGCAAAGTATCAAGAAGGGAATGCAGAGAAGCTAGAAGGCAAAGCATTTTTATATTCCCTGCACATTAGATCAACAGAACTCTTACAAGCCAGAGAGTGGAGATAATGTGAAACAGACAATTCTCATCAGCAGGGATACATTTGAGACGTGACCTAGGTTAAACTGCAGCTATAGGTACATTTCTATAGTATTACCTAGTGGTTGGGGGCAGGTGTTTGTGTGGTGCATCTTCTCTACATCTCTCAATAACTCTTAAATATTTGGTTCTTCTACTATAGACCTTTATCTTTGGGTTTAAAGTTCTGCCTGCCCTGACATTGTAATTTCATACCCTCAGGTTTTACATAACATGCTTGTCATTTTTGCAGTGGTTGACTAAAACAGATGGAAAACATTTGGGGATGTCTACTCTCCTCTGGCATTTTCATCTGAAGACCTGGCAGCAGTGGGATATGATAGTAGAATGGAATAAAAATAGATCCAATGCATTTCTCAACAACAGCCTCCTCCAACCTGATGTCCTCCAAATGTTTTGGACTATGACCAGCCCCTGTTAACTTTGACAGCTGGTCATGCTGGTTGTGGATGATGGTAGTTGTAGTTCAAAACACCTGGAGGACATCAGGTTGGGGAAGTATTCTGTACAAACTCAGTTCAGAACTTAGTGTGTTTTGGATATATGAAAGAAAAAGGGGTGATTGAGCAGGAGAGCAGAGTTTTACCTGGATTCAACATTCTTTGACTGCTAGTGCAAGGGCTGTTGTGCTAACATAAGGGTGAAAAGAAGGGTTGCACAATGTGAAATCCAACACAACAGTTGGGCTAGTGGAAGCTTGTGGTGCAGTAGTATCAGGGATACAGCAATCTGTCACACAACCAGGCACAAGAACCATACCTGCTTCCTGCCCTTCTCTTGCACAAGCCATTCCACTAGCACAAGCAGTACGTTGCTAAGGAACATTAACGAAGTCCAGTGTTGAAATTCTCCAAGGGATCTTGGACGCCATCTACCCTAGATCACTGCTCTGTGCAGGGCTTACAATGTAGGGACACAACTCCAGCATCCTTGATGGATGGAAGTCCAACCTCTGCTTATATTCTTCCAGTGAAGAAGAGTCCAAGTTGGCCTGTTCTGTTGTCAGCAGCACTTAGCATGAGAAAGCTTCTCATACAGTATATAAAAAAATCTGCTTCTTTGCCATTTCCACCGATTATTTCTAGTCCTCCCCCTGAGCAATAGTGTAGGTGATGGGAACCAGAGTTGGATGACAGACCAGGTCCTTTTCTCCACACATCTCCATGGGACAAATTTGATAGGTGGACGATGCCACCAACTTGTCAATCATATTACATCACAATGACATAATTTGTTTTTGCCTTCATGGTTTGAAATAAAACTGATGAGTGTGTGTGCTTTACTTCCCAAGTGCCAACAGAACTCTGATGAGTCTCCCCAACAAATCAGATCCATGACCTATGAAATGTAAGTTTCCAGCAACTCACTCATGTTGTGTTTTTTTTTAAAAAAAACAGGATTGAGAAAGCATTACTAAATGAGCAGAGACTTGGGTACCAGTTTACTACTGAGGAGGTATGATTTAACTGTGTGCACATTCATGAGAATGAGCATAGGACTAAAGCTCTGGAGGTACTAAGTTTTAATAAAACTGTGTCCACTGTTTCTCTAGAAAGTACAGGAAAAGAACTGGAAAGGGTGGAGACCACACAATATTTATCCCATGCCAGAGAAGCAACTGTGGCAGTAGGGACCCCCTTCTGAACCAAAGTAGAACATATTTTAGTTTAGTTTACAAGGGAGAAGAATGGGGAGAAAACCAGAATTTGGACATGCCCACGTGACCTTATTGGCTACACTCCATGGCCTTCTAGCAGCCCTACCAGGTCTAGTGGTCACCAGCTGCCACTGAGAGAGGATCCTTTCTTACCTCCTGGATAAAATTTGTCCTTAAAGTGCCTCTCTGCCACGACCTCATTCTGCCTTCCTAGCCTAAAGAGTTGCAATTTCTTTAATTAAAACATTAATATTTTATTTTTCAAATAAAACAAAATGGGAGGGTTTTTCTTTTTTTGCAAACCATTCAAACATGATTAATAACATATTACAACTGCCGGCTTGCTGAAAGCAACATTGCCCAGAAGTGAAATCCCAAACCTAGTCTAAAAGCAAATTGTTCCCAAGAATGGTGTGGGAGGAAGAATAGATGTGGCTGCTCAACTCATTAATGTTGCCACTGTAATAAAAATTGGGAGTAAAGAGAAAGCGACTTGATGCTGCAAGAGAGGGATCTTTGCTTGCTTTTATGGCCCATGGAGTTTCTTTAAAGGATCGAAGCTGCTGGTATACACTTTCATGCCAAAAGTTAACAAAGAGAACACACTACAACTTTGAAATCTAGAAAAAGAAAAAGGAAATCCAGAAAAAGGAAGCACAGTGGGATTCGTGTGTGCCATTGCTGTCATAATTGAACTAGGTGATTTATCATTCGTAGTCCTTATCCTCAGGCTTGCAATCCAAAATATGAGTTTCTCTCATTGTTTACAGAATCACAACAAGTTGAAACTCACATATTTCAGTAGCATGTATTCACCAGTATGCATGCAGAGCTTCTGTGCATGTAGACATCTCAATTCATTCAATGAGAAGATAGCTCCCCCTATACCAGCTGTTATGGTGTGCATAACTGTTAAATGCTCACTGAAGCTGAAATGCAGACGGGAGGGGGCAATTTATTTCAGTTCATGTTTAAAAGTGAACCTACACAATGTGCCCTTCCCAAAACAATGCATTGTACAGCCTTTGAAATTTGCACATCCGTGAATTTTGCCCTTCAGTTCGCCGGCTAAGTAATGTGCACAAAAATTCACACACTGCTGTAAATTGCAAGTAAAAATACATACATTAGGGGAAAATATTATTATTTTAGGGGACATAGCTTTGCAAAAATATGCATATTAGGCAAAATTGCATATAAAAGTTGTGATTAAATGTCATGAGGGCCTTTTTTTAAAGCCAGTTGTGGAGAGCTGAATTTAAAACTGGAAAAATGAAAACCCAAAATGGACAGATATGTGCATCCCTAGTCTGCAGGGCCATATGATTTGCTACAAGAGCCAGAGTAGCATCCTACCCGTCACTGGCCTAATTTGGAACACTTTCTGTTAACTTTCTTTTTCTTAGAAGATGCTTGTCATTTCAGACACCCTTTCCCACAACTTGGAAAGGAAACAAAGAGAATATTAAGGCATTTGCTTCCTGCGTTGATAACACAAGGATATTTAATGATTAATCACATGGATATTTGGAGAACAAGAGGATCCCTGTGTACACAATTTATTTATGAAAACAACAATTTCCCCTTTGGGAATCTTTCTTCTTTGGAGGCACAGTTTGTGACAGCTTTGCTCTGTGTAATTTGCAGGCATGTAATATTTAAGATACGTTTGTGAATTAAGCATTCCCCCACTAATGGTACATCATTTGCATAGGGTATTTAGTTAACTGGGGATATTGTCTGTGCTACCAAAACCATTTGAGGGTTACAGCCTAGGAAATAAGATAATGATTCTGTGTATGATATAACCAGTTTTAGTGGTAATAATAAATATTCTAATTACCATTTTTTTTCTGTGTATAAGACGTCCCATATATAAGACGCCCCTATTTTTGGGGACTCCAAATTGCCCAGAGTTGTTCAGCTTTTGGGGGGAGGATTGCCCAGCAAAAGCCAACAATCGTCTGTCCCATCGCCGGCAGAAGCAGCCAATCCCTGCCCAATTCCCGAAGCGACAGCCAATCAACACCACCCCTTTCCGCAGCCACCAATAACATGCTGCAGACAATATCAGGCTCGTGGCACCAACCAATCCCATGCCCCCCATACACTATCCATGTATAAGACGACCCCCAATTTTAAACATAACATTTTAGTAAAAAAAATATCTGTTCTTATACATGGAAAAATATGGTAATTCCAAATTCATTAGCCCTCCCAACCAGGATATATTCACAAATAAAAATAATTCATTTGTCTGCCTACTCCAGATGTTCACACATTTCAGTTTCGTTTATTTTCTTCTAAATGTTGGCAATGTGGAGGTCAGCAACTGGAAGCCTCTTAGTCAAATCCAGCAAGGGTGAGGAGCCTCTGTCTGAGGCTTGGAACTCTATTTGGGCCACTTTCTACAACCCCTCTCCCCAGAGCACACACTCACCAACCTTGCTTCACATCTTACTTGAATATTTTTGCCAGGCTGAAATGTGTCCTTGAATTCTGATAATGTTACTTGCTTGCCTAAATAAAGGATAGAGAAAGGTGTGGGTGTGTGTGTAGAAACTAGCCTATTGGACAAAAGCCCCTGGCCCTTGGTATGTGGCCCTTGGAAGGTTGTTCATAAGGGAACAACTTTCAGCCTGCAAAATACTCTTCATCCATGCTGTATGGCTTCTAAAAGGCCCACCAAATTGCCAGAGGAAAAAGAAGAAGAATAACATAAGTTGCTGGTAGGCCATCAATAAATTAGATGTCCCCAAATAGCTCTATGCAAAACCAAGAGAGCAGCTAGGTCATTTTAGGCTCTGTAGCTCTGTAGATGCTAATGTGCATTACTATACTGTACTTACTTCGAAATGTGGCTAGGCAGCTCTGTTGTTTTGAGGGACTCTCCTGCTTATTCTGCTAACTGGGGCCCTGGACCTCTGCTCAGATGGGCACTAGCAGAAAAAAAACTGCTTTTCTGTCTGAGAAACTGAAGGCACAAAAGCGGGGGGTGGGGAGAGAGAGAAAGAGAGAGAGATGCTTTTAAAATACATGCACAACAGCACCTTAAATAACAGTTTCTGGCAGGCGAGCGAAACACATTTGCAGCTAGAGCGCAATTTTTCATATAAAAAAAGTTCTAAACAAAGATTTAGAAGAGAAATGCTGACAAGTCTTGAACAGCAGTGGAGGAAGCAGGCGCTATGGTCATGTTGCCTAATGTGAAAAGTTCCTGAAGCTGACCCACCGTTTCTGTTTTGTGTAATTACAGTACTTAGGGAAGCATTTCCCAGCCGAAGAGGAAAAGGGTAACCTTCACTTCAGCAGACTTGTCATTCTGCCTCCTTTCCTCTCTGGCATCTCTAACTTTCTTGGAGGTCATGTTTAATGAGTGCATACACACACCTGAAAAATCAGGTGCATGAATTAAATACCAATTAGAATGGCAAGAAAGCACGATTTAATTACTAGTTTCTATATTTAAGTCCACTCATTAGTTGTACCCAGGCCTGCGTGTTTATCGCACAGCAATTACTGAATCTCCAAAGGAAAAATGGTGCTTTCATTATGTTGCTCTCTTGAAATGCGAGGTTTACATGCATCAAAAAATCCCTTGTACGCTCATGAATCAGTTGCCAGAGTTGAAAGAGTACTGTTATTTTAAAACATAATAAATGTGTAATAGTTATTGTTATGCAGCTTACACACACATACGTACACACACACACACACACACACACACACACACACCCCTTGCATTTCATATAATCAGTGTGAAGTAGATGTTGACCTACATTTTCAATTAATTGCAGGGGAACACAAAATTGGTATTACAACAATGATTTTCTTCACTGGGTTACCTGTGACAGATCATCAAAAATAATAAATTACATCCTATCAAAAGTACCAACAGTGAAATATTGTCATATCACAAAACCGAAGCCACAGCATGACTTTAGAAAAATGTGGAAAATTGGGCTTGGTGAGCAGCATAATGTTTAGATACGAGATGAAGAAAGAAGTGAAAAGCATCTTAGGAAATAAATATGAGCACTGGAAACTCTTTTATTCTGACCATTGGTCTGTCTAGTCCAGTAGAGTTTATGCCATCCTTTGCCATCCTTATACCCTCGCATTGTTGAACTCCCATTGACCTCAGCCAACATGACCAATGGTCAGAAATTATAGACCAACAAGATCTGAAAGGCACTAGGTTGTGGAATCCTGGTGTATTCTGGCTGATGATGAGTCTTACCCATCCCTATAGCCGGAGGTCCTTTGAATTGGAGGTGCTAAGGACTGAACATGTTGCATGCACAGCACTTGGTTTACCACTGGAGCCACGGAGCCTCTCCCTCATACTATTGCCCAGTATAAACCTCAGTCAAGTTAATTGCTACCCAAGCATGTTGTAGAGGATGGGAGATAGTATAAAACTCCTGGCATTGGTCTGTGATGGCTGTACACACACATGAGCCTGACAATGTTGTAGTTAAAAAGCAAAGATCCTCCATATGTGAATTTAATCTTATACAGCCTCCAGGTTACTTTCAAGGTTCAATTTCTGAAAATTCACAGATGTGGACCATCTACCCAAAAAATCATGGCTGTGGGCTGTTCTTCACAAAGAGTACTACCAAGGATCATATGCTAGAAACAATTAACTTAGCAATGCTAGAATGATAGTTAATTAACTTAGTTAACTAACTTAGCAATGCTAGGATGATAGTGCCATCACCAATTACTGCTGTTGTGGAGGGTCACAACTGACCTGTCACTAAATGGACATATTTGAAGATGGCTATCATATCTCCTCTCAGTCTCCTCTTTTTCAGGCTAAACACACCCAGCTCCTTCAACCGTTCCTCATAAGGCTTGGTTTCCAAGTCTGTTATTATCTTGGTTGCCCTCCTCTGCACACATTCCAGCTTGTCAACATCCTTCCTAAATTGTGGTGCCCAGAATTGGACACAGTATTCCAGGTGTGGTCTGATCAAGGCAGAATAGAGTGGTACTATTACTTCCCTTGATCTGGACACTATAGTTTTGATGATATTGTGGTATAGTGGTAATCTAATGCTGGTATCCACTAATCTTAAATTCGGTTCTCCACATTTCTGCCAAAATTTCTGATTTTTTATTTTAAACTTCATCAGCATTCTATGGTGAATTTATTCTAATAAACACATTTCTGTATGCACTTTTGACTAATGCACACCGTTTTTCAAGCGGTTCCCCACAATATAATGTCTTTTTGTTTTCACTAATATACCTTTTTATGCATTGTTTACCCTGGAATGTGCATTTTTGTAAATATTGGTTGTTTGGAGAACTGCCACACAAAGTGCAAATTGTGAAGGATGGCTGTATTGCAGTTCTCATGTTGTTTCAGAAAGTGCAACTTTGACAGATTTGGCTTTGAATGTGTACTGAATTGAATTTCTCCCCCATCCCATGTTGTCACTGCTATTCCAAAGGCAACACAATTTTGAGTAATGTGCCATTTGCAGCAGGGGCCATTATGGACATTTCCTTGATGAGTTCATTCAAGCACTGCATTTACCATGGCTGAAATCAAGTACTCACTCTCCAAATTAGTCTTGCATCACTAAATGTAAGTCATCCATTCCCACTCTATTATCTTCCATCATATATTGTTATATCACCCATATTGCATGGCATAAAGCATCTTGAAGTAGTTTCTCTGTTTAGCTCTTGATTCACTTAGAGCAGCCAGTTTGCTGATGCAAGTAAGAATATCATTTAGGCCAATATCTGGCTGCTAGAGAGCCAACTCCTTTTTATGTTACTACCACCATGCACCTGTATGGTATGGAATTCTGGTTGTTGCATTTGAAAAAGATTCTGTCCATTTAACATGAATTATCCACAAGGCTATGGTGACAGAGGTTAATGGCGGCATTATTAGCTATTAACACAGTGCTGGGAATATGTGCTAATCAGCATTGACTCTCAGACCAACCATTATTCCCCATAAAAATTCTATTAAGCATGCAGTTCAGGCATGTCAACAACATTTGCTTGGCTGCAGAGAGTTCATTATCAACAAAAATGGAAAATTTGCAGTACCTTAATTTGTTAAAATTTGGCTCTGAACGCTGTATGTGCCTTTTAGGTCTATGTTCCCTGTGACTTGGCATGTGTGCACCAAGTATTTTGTTGCATGCGCCACAGTTTCTGCACAGGAAGAAGACTGATGGTGTTGCTGGATTTAATTTCCTTTGGATGAAAGCATTTCAGAGACATATGGTCTAGTTGTGATGGTTGCTATATTTACAAAATATACAAGTGTGCTTGGATTAAAATGGGTGCTCTTATTACGTAGACCCTCAGAGAGCACCTTGGGCAGCATGAAAATAAGACGAGCCCTGCTGGATCAGGCCAAAGGCCCATATAGTCCGATATCCTGCCCTCACGGTAGCAGCTGGATGCCTGTGAGAAGGCCTCAAGGTGGATATGAGTGCAATAACACTCTTTCTGTTTGTGATTTCCAGCATCTAGGACTCAGAGGCATACCACCTGTTAAGTTCCACCCACTCAGTAACAGCTAACTTCAGCTAGAAATTCTCTGCTCTCCCCTTCCTTTCTAAAAAAAAAAAACTGCCAATTGCTGTTTCTCACACATACACACATTTTTATTTATTTATGTATTGGCATTTGACAGCCAACGTAATCAGGGGCTGAAGCAACTTTCCTGTGAGATAGAGGTGGGATAGAGGTTGATATAATTATGCCTGGTGCAGACAGAGCGAAGTTTTTTCTCCATCTCTCATTATACTATGGCCTGGAGCCATCCAATGATGCTAAATGGTGGGATATTCAGGACAGACGAAAGGAAGTGCTTCTTCACAGGGCACATAGTTAAGTAAACTATTAAATTTGTTACCCCAAGATGTCATATTATAATGCAAGACATTATAATATGGAGGATAAATGGCTGCTAAAAGTATAGCCATCATGACACTTTCCCGTTGCTGGGGAACAACAGTGGGAGTGGCTAATACCCAAATGATCTGCTTTTGGGTTTCTCACAGGAATCTGGTTGGCCACCATGGAAAACAGGGTGCTGGGCTAGATAGACCTTTGACCAGCTTTTATAAATGTTCCTGTTTCCTCTTCCCTCAACGGGTGTGTGTGTGTGTTACCTTCCCCAGACCTGATGAGCTTTCTCATTCAAAAACAAAGTCACTAAACATGAACTCCATTTTGACAAAACTTCATCTGACCACAACAGACTGTGAAACGGCCACCCGCCTAACAAAACTGTGGCGGACATTCAGCCGTAACAATATAACAACAACAAAGTTCGCTCAATAGTCATGCTGTTGGGTCTGTTGACTTTGCTGAAGTTTTAATCGTTGTTTTTATTAATGTTTAATGTGTTTGCTTTTTTATGGGGGCTGTCATGCTGTAATGCAAGCTGCCTTTTGTGGTTTGAACCAAAAGAAAAAGCTATAAATCAATAGAATAGAATAGAAGAAAAGGAACAACCATGTGTGCTTGGATCAGGAATTTACAAAAGAATGTAGGAAAACGTGAAGAGGAGTCGTATGGGCAAGTGTGAGCTACAAAAATACTGACTGGAAAGACAGACGGTCTTGATGGCTGGATCACAGCTGAAGTCCCCCCAAAGCTTTTGTCAACTAGGCAGTTCTCTAGCCAGTAATTTGCTAGGAAGGAAGGAACTTGGGTGGTGTACACAGTTACCATGCATTTAATTCAAATCCACCCAAAGAATTTTGGGAACTGTAGTTTGCCCATCACATGGTTAGTTTCCAGCACCCTTCGCAAACTACAGTTCCCATGATTCTTAGGCGGAAGCCATCTGCTTTAAATGTATAGTGTGTACAGAGCCTTAATTATAAAAAGCCACACTAGATTTCCCTTAATCTTCAGAACAGATGAAACAGAAGATCAGTAAACCTGGCTGCCTTGTTAATAAGGCTTCATGTTTACATCTCTCCCTCATTCTATTTTCCCAGCTGAGAATTAGTCAGGGCTGCACACACAACAGTGTGCCTGTGAATAGCCAAGGAGACACTGACTATTCAGTTATAGGGCGAGTGTTTTTTAATGCCTCTTCTGTGTTGCAGGGTTGTCAGATCTCAGGATCTGCTGTTTGCTTGCCTTCTGCCCAAGATCTTTGGGAACAGAAAATTTCAGGGAAAGAAACTAGTTGCTTAAAGCTAAGGGAAAGGGGTACAGCTAGGGCTAGACTTTGGGGTTGGAACCCAGCATCGTCCAAATCCGTCTCAGAGAGCAGTAAATGATGAGGACAGTTGCAAACATGCTCTGAGGGGCTAATAATTATCAGGACTATAGCAGACATGGAGAGTGAATTGATAAAATAGAGGGGGGGGGGATTCCTCCCAGCTTCAAAAGAGGAGTATTCATCACGAATGCAGCAGGCAATAAATGGGTTAACCCCTACTTTCCTACCTGCTGCAATTCTGATCATTATCACCACAAACACACCCACCAGTGACTGTTATTTACATGTTTAAAACATGACATTACGTGCAAAGCCACATTAACATCTAGTCTCACCCCGATAAGTAAACATGAATAAGGCATATTTTGAAATACAAGGAAAAGCGCAATAAGCTTCTGAGCCCTTAAGCTCCTGAGTTCTCAGGATCTGACAACCTGGTGTGTGATGTTGGGCTTTTTCATCATTGGTGGGCCCCAGAGCATGGGGGATAGCTTCTCACCTTACATTTTACATGCAAGCTCAGGTAGCAGGTGGCAGAATACTGTGTGCATGAACTGCATTAGTTGTGCAAGCCCAATCCTTTCCCAACTGCTGCTTTTCAGGAAGCAGCATTCATTCTTTACTTTCTTGGATAGGGATTTTCTGGCTCTCCAGCTCATGTTGGTCTCCAAATATCATCAGCGTGACCTTTGTTCAGAAATGGTGGGAGTTGTAGCCTGGCAATATCTGGAGGGCAACATGTCCCCCACTTCTATTTTACATTGCATATGTGCAAAATTTCATGGTGCTGATTCCAGGAATCATGCTAACCCTTCTCGTCTGTGTACCCTAAAGACTGTCAAGGACCAGAACCCTTAGCATCCTTAGCATCCAAAAGAACAATAATCAGATCAGTTTATGCAGTCAGTTTCTGGCTATTATAGCAGGAAAGTACTGGGGGAAGAAACAGCTTTTTTAATAAAAAACAACAACAACAAAAACAGATACTTCTTCCACATGCCCTCCATAGCAGGAACCTAGCTAATTTCCTAAACACAAATTAGACACATTTTAGAGAGCTGGAGCCAATCAAAGCTCTTCAGATGTTCACATGTTTACGGTTGCAAGTCTACCTTCACATTTTGCATATTTTGTTGCACATTTGTTGCATTTATAGCCTGCCTTTTCTTCCAAGGAGCTCAAGGTAGCATTCATGGTTCACGCCCTCATTTAATCCCAACAACCCTGTGGGGTAGGTGAGATTGAGAGACAATGACAGGTCTAAGGTCAGCCAGTGAGTTTCATGGTTTTGAACTGTGGTCTCCCAGGTCCTAGTGGACATTCTAAGCATGATACTATGCAGGTGCTAGACATAGGAAATGCCACCACAGCAACCAGAAACACAATTGCTGCACGTAGAGTAGGGGTGGCTAATCTGTGATCCTTCCACATACCACTGAACTGCAGCTCTCATCATCCTTTGCCATTGACCATGCTGGTTGGGACTGTTGAGTGTTGTTGTTCAGTAACATCCAGAGGACCAAAGGTTAGCCTGATCTATAGTGAAACAGCTCTGGGAAGAATTCAATTTCATGGCCAACACAAGTGAAGTCTAGCTTTTTAAACAGCTTGTGAGTTGACACCAGGATTTCAGCTCATGCTCACAAAACTCAAATTCAAAATGCACCTTTCCCCTAATATAGATAATCTCTGCACAACATGAAGGGAGATGCCTTTGTTTTTCTTTTATTCTTTTTTCATCAGTTCTGGTCTCCAGGGAGAATGCTTTGCAGGGGAAAACATCTCTTAATTAAGCGATAATTCCCTGATATAATGCCATGAGATATTTAAGCAATTTTCACATCTCTTTCCATTTAACTTCCCTAATTCCCGATAACAGCCAATTAATATCTCTTTCCAACTAGATGTTAGCTTTTCTAATTTTTCGAGGAAGTCAAGTGCAAACAATCTTCTTTGACATTAAATTGCTGTCTGTCTCTCAGTGACTTCCTTCTATCAGCACATCTAGTCCAGCATCTTGTTTTCACAATGGCCTTCCAGATGCTTCGGGTAAACCCTGAGATGGGACCCAAATACAACAATCTTCACTCTTGCAGTTTTCAGCAACTGGCATTCAGAAGCATTAATGCCTTCAACTGTGGAGGCAGAGCATAGCCATCACAGCTAGGAGCCTTATCCTCCATAGATTTGCCCAGTCGTATTTTAAAGCCACCCAACTTGGTGGCCACCACTGACTCCTGTGGGAGCAAGTTCCATAGTTTAACTATGTGCTACATGAAGAAGTACTTTATTTTATCTGTTGTGAGTCAAAGAACAAAGAGATTGGAGAGAAAAAGCTGGCCCCTCACCTTCCACTCTGGCTGGTGTGTAGCTAGGTGGAGTTTAGGAAGTGGTGGTTCTTCTGCCATGGATTCTTCCTCCCCCCCCCCCAACTCCATAGGACTTATCTGCCCATTGTGACGCTAACTAAGATTGTTCACCCCAAAGCAGGCATTAGGTTAATGTTAATTAACACTGAGCAGAGCAGAAATCTCACTGGGGTTTGGGGCTTCTGGCTCACTGAGGTGCTTCTAAAAAATTTACCTCAGAGATTTTCCAGCAATTATTTCCCCGTTTAGATTGACTCAGTTTTGAATCTTTAAATAACACTTTTATATTGGCAATAAGTTAGAACAGTTTCTACATGAACAATAAAATGATATGTCTTTTAAGTGCAATTCTTTATGCTCCTGAGCTGTTTTTGTTTTCTTTCAAAAACAGAACAGTAGGAAACCTACTTTTCCTCCCTCCCTTTCTCCCCCATCCCTGATTTTTTTTTTAATCTATGTGTGTGTTTCTGTGAATGCTGTGGTAGAAGGACATTTGTTGGCCAAATTTGCTCTCATCATGAGAGAAGGAAAAACCAGAGAGAAGAGTAACTTTATTGATGATCACATGGAAATATTTCCTTCACAGCATGACTCACTTTTCTTTTCAAGGAGTATAAGAATATGGGGAACAGCTGAGAAGAGCTTTGCTTTCCTCTCCTTCCTCACCTCAAGGGCTAGAATTTAAGGGCTAGTCACTTAATCTTCCATCTATAGCCAAGGGATGGGGCGCCTCAGTACTAGGTAGAAAATACGGCCCTCCAGGGCTCTCTATCTGGCCCTTAGAACTCTCCCCAGACCACACCCTTCAGAAGCCACACACCCTTTGAAAGATACTCGGAGTCGAGTGTGAATTTCATGCTCTTTATTCAGCTCATAGTAGTGAGGAATGTAGTTCCCCCAAAACGTTTGCTTTATATACACTATTTACACAATGGGCCCCACGTGATTGGCTAATTCCGGGATACTCCTGTATGCCAATCAGAGTGCAGATTCACTTCCACCTGGAGCTGGATTGGGTGGCTCCTGCGGACCAATCAGACTGCTGCAATCTCAATCCTATTGTTCTGGGACCAGTCAGACTGCTGCAATCTCAATCCTATTGTTCTGGGACCAATCAGACTGCTGCAATCTCAATCCTATTGTTCTGGGACCAGTCAGACTGCTGCAATCTCAATCCTATTGTTCTGGGACCAGTCAGACTGCTGCAATCTCAATCCTATTGTTCTAGGACCAATCAGCCTGCTGCAGTTTGGATCCTATTCAACTCAGTACATAACACCCTTCTAGACCTTACTTGCACACGCACCATTTGAGTGGTTGTGCCTGACTGGAACTCTGAACTTTGAGAATGTCTCTTGTTTGCCTGGATGGGGGAAACAGGGTGGGTGCGCCAGTGTGTGTAGAATCCAACCTACTGTACAAAGGTTAAATTCACATTTGTTGCTCCGCTCAATTTGGTCCTACCTGCCACTGTCGTGTGGCCTCTGGAAGGTTGCATAGAGAGGAATGCAGCCCTCGTGTTGAAAAAGTTTCCTCTGCCTGCTATAGTAGAAGTGGACAAGCCAACTTGTAGCTTTGTGATTGCTTGCTACACACTCACCCCCGTGGGTTACATCGGATTCACGCTGCACCAGACAAGAGTGGAGAAATTGCATCACTGTGAGAGATTGTGTTAGCATGGGAGGGCTAGTAGCTGAGAGTAGAGAATATAAGGTCCAAGCCCAATGTCATTGTCAGGCACCTGTTCAGGTCATTGCCCCTGTTAGAAGGCCACTGCTCGCCCAAGGGATGTTCCTGGCCACCCTGCTCCTCGTTCTCCTCACTGTTGTTGCCTGTTTTCCTGTCTTGCTGATCATAAAAGGAAAGGCTAGAGTGAGGAGGTTCACCTGCAGCAACAACCTTTGCTTGCCTTGCGTTTGTTCTGAGTGGTTTTCCAGTTTGGGCCCAGAGGGAGAGGGCCCTAGGCAAATAGGCTGACATTTGGTCCCATTGAAATCAATGCGGAAACTTAGTCATGACTGCAATCTTAACCCCACTTATCTGGAAATAAGCCATATTGAAGAGAGTAGACATGGTTGGGCTTGAATCATGCCAAGTCCCACCGTTGTCCATGGGAACTATTTTCAACTAAGTTAGACTGGATACAGCCCAGTGCACCTTCGTGTTTGTGTCTTCTTTAGCTGTTAAGAGCCATAACAATCACCATAGCCATTTGTTCTTCAGCAACGGAAGACTGGGAAGAAATTCCGGGATACCTAGATAATGGAACTACATTTTCCCAGCCTGCAGGAGGACTCTCAAAGTGTCTTCACATTGTTTAAGCAACCAGGCAGCTCTGTTTTCTATTTCATTATTGTAGAACCAAATGGTTGTGATGAATACCATGCCTGCAAAAACCCAGAAAAGAAGTAACATGGAGATAAAGAGTGCTGTGTGTGTGTGTGTGTGTGTGTGTTTAAAGAGCACAATAGTAAAAACTTCATCTCCCTCCCTGCAAAACACAAGTGAAACCAGGCCACAAAGTTCAAACCCTAGTTTTGCTCAGCTCAAGACGCCCCATTGCCTTAGTCACACCACTGTAATCTGTGCTCCATCGCACCAGGGGATAATAACAGTTGCTGCAAGGATTATGGCAGCTGTTAAGTGCTGCTGTCAGGATTGCTTAGTTAATATACGTGAACGTTCTTCCTTTAGCCAACAGGTAGTCCTACTTTGGAAGCCTCTAAATACGGTGGCATCCAGATTTGTTAGGTCAAGGAGAGCAGAAGACTGAAGGTGCACAGCAATGCACTGATGCATATATGTGCAGTGATATTTGGTGAGGGGAAAGAAGGTATGCACTGACCTTTGTGAAAATGTACAGATTGCATAAAAGTTTCTTTCCTGTTGACTCTTCTGCAGTGCGTCATAGTTATCCATATGGCAGCATTTTCCTGCAGGAGCTCTGGGCTACTTTGCACCTCCTTGGCATGTCTGACAGATGTTTGCCAGATGTACCTGTCGTGCTTTGAAACGCCACTGAGTACGGTGGAACACCCAATGGAGTTGAAAATGATGTCGCGGGGATTCCAGCAGAGGAAAGGTTAATTCATTTTTCATGGCTCCCTCGACTCCTGTGGCTACATCATTTGCTTGCTAACATTTGTCTTTATTGAATGCCACCTTTAGGAGACGCATGATCAATGTGCACACCTCAGCACACTCCTTTTGTCTTCACACCTCTTTCATGCCTCCTTTGGAGATGCAGGGAGGCAGTGAAATTTATTCATTAGACAGTGTACTGCAAATAATCCCCAGCCTACTGGACGATAGGAATGTGTGAAACTACTTTCCAAAGGCCTCTACCTCCTGAGAGAGATTGCTTGTGTGTTTACTTCAAAAAGCAAAGTTGACAAACATTCTGTTTTTCTTAGCTTCCAAGCTAAAGAGATTTGAAAATTCAATCTGCCTTCAAATAATGCTTGACATTCTCTCCTCTCCACTTTCTTTTTTTACTAAATAGTTACAGACCTCCATATTTTCGATAAAAGTAGCCTTTGGCTAGCCGCTACCCCTGTGATATATGTGTCAACAACTCTGTGAGATTGTTAACAGCTTGCTTCCTAAATTCCTCTCTGCTTTCTCAGCCATGTTGCAAAGAGTTTTCTTCTTCAAAACAAAAATTCTGGTTGTCTCATGGTGACAGGGCTGGCCCAAGACAGCATCCCATTTGCATTCCATTTACAGAAGTGAACTGGAATGGTAGTTAAATCTTACTTCAGCATTAACAATGGGACTGCATCTTCCACCATAACTGAGGGCAGCAGCCAGCAGACTTGAATAGGAGGCATTGTGCAGGCTTCATGGCCTAGGCCAGTGGTTTTCAACCAGTGTGCCACGGCTCCCTGGGTGCCTTGAATGGTGGCCAGGGGTTTAGCAAGCAACACTGGCCTCTGCCCCTCTTTCCATTCCTCCCTCCTCTGATGCCCTCTCACGTCTCTGCCTCCCAAAGGCTTACACAGCTATTCATTGCAGCAGCCTTGGCTACAAGCTCCCCAGGCAAATGGTACTCTGGGGCAGGCCAGTGGATGTTTCCCAGTCTCCTATGGGGCAGTGTGAGGAGGCACCTCTCTTTTGAGTGTGTGTGTGTGGGGGGGTGACAGCTCAGAGGCCAGAGGCAGCAGCTGCGGCTGCCCAGAGGCCCAGAGAGGGGAAAGGAAAGGAGGCTGAGGGAACCCTCCACAAGGGAGGGTGTTCCAAAAAGGGTGAGAGGCTGGCAGCTCTGCAGGCAAGGAGTGACAGAACTTGACTGATGAGCCCCACGGGGTGCTGCAGAAAGAATGTACCACTAGTTGGTGAAGGGAGCTGTGGACCCCAAAAGGCTGAAAACCTCTGGCCTAGGCAGTTCTGTCCTCCAGTATTTAACTGGCACTCCTAGCATCTGCTGCCTGAGGTAACAACCTCACTTGGCCAAATGTTAGGTCCAGCCTTGCAGATGATGAATTTATATACTGCTCACATGCCAAAGTGGCTTCTAAACAGCTTAAACCTTTAAAAACTAAGATACAGAATCTAGAACTGCAGCTGGAAGGGCAGCACACCCTGCAAGTGTAAAGGCCTTTCTATGACTATATAGGTACAGAATCAATATCCATATACAGTATGATATAGATCAATCTGCAATGAGTTTTTACCTTCAGTATTAAGCCAATTTTTCAATTAGATATAGATTGTGTGTGGACGGGTGGGGGTGAAAAAACCCAACACTAAGTTTCCATTGATTCCAGAATAAAATGCCATGCATATGCAGCCACTCCCCATTCTGGAGACTTAACTGGAAGTCAATAAATGATGCTACTTACATACATGGACTTACGTGTATTAGATTAAATGTTTAATAGCATCATTCATTGACTTCCAGTTAAGTTTCCAGATTCTCATTTCAGATCTTAAAGCCATTTCAGGACTGGACATATTACCTAACAAGAAAACTGTGGAAAATAAAGTAATGTGGTTTTTGTGCTTCCTTATTATTTCAGCAATATATATTATATTGGAACACATTTCAATATTTTAACAATGAAGAGGAGATCCTTCCCCCCCCCCCCTCCGGCTAAACCTTAACATGACTGTCATTATGTGCTGGGGAAAGTCACATTGTTTCTGTTCTCTGCGGGGGCATTTTCTTTCCCTGACATATGCCAAATTATACAGAATCTCATCCATCTAATTGCATATCATGTACAGTGACTTTTAGAAGTGTATTTTAAGGCTCCTAGACTCACTGTAACCTTTGAAAAAGAGCTCAATCCAAATGTAGTGCCACTTTCTCTATCCCCTCCCTACCCTCTGGCTCAAAATTTTCTATTGGCTCTCTGCGGCATCATTTTTCTCTTAGCCCTAGGCTTTGTCCTGGCTCAGCAGAGTCAGATTTCCTGGTTGATACTGTTTCATGCCTTGCCCAACTTTCTGGTGACTGAACTATCTGCCCACATAGTCCGATGACGTCCACCTATTGTAGGGAATTTTATGTTGATGTTTATGAGGCTCTTTAAAGTACACTTTCCAACAGGGATCCTACTATCTCACTAAAAGGTGTGAATCTGAAGTTTGCTGGAGCCTTCCCAATATCTGAATCAAGCAGGAACAGACGGTACAAGTTCACATTATATTAACGATTTATTAAGCTGCAGCTAGAACAGAACTGATAGACTAAAGAATCAGAAATAACACACCAAAGAATTAACAACACATACAAATGTCCTTCTTGCTTCTCTCCTGCACTTGCTCACAGTCTAGGCAGTTCCTCCATTCCCAGTCTTACCCCTCTGCCGCCTGTTTCCTTTTATCACCTTTTCACTGTCCTTACAAAAATAAACTTCTGTCTAAAAGTATTGCACAAGCATGCTTTATGTCCTCGCTTTGCTTCTGTTCATGTTGTAAGTTCCTAACTGCTTTTAGCTATGATATGCTGTAAGTCTCGTGAGTTCATGTCCCCATAATCTTGAATCTCTTTGATTAATCAGAAAATAATATATTATCTCTATATAAGTATATGTATGTCAATGTGCACCTCTTGTTCTAGTCTTACACTATATCATTTTCAGCCATCACCTTGATATTGATTATTACTTCTTTTGTACCTATTATGCATATGGAGGTGACCAGGAAGATTTGGGGTTTCCCTCCTCTTGGTTTGAATAACACCCCCCCCAAAAAAAATCATTGTTGTGTGACCACAATGGAATAAGGCTTATTCATTAGATATAGACGGCTGTGTGCACACTCCCATTTATTCTGCATCCTTGTGCAGAAACCATGTACACACAATGTTAGCCACAATCCACATCTATCCTGTAAATTGCTGTGTTTTGGTGTGTGTATGTCCTCCACCTCCACCCCCCCCCCAAAAAATTAGCTTTGATCCAATTTGAAAATGTAAGCCATATGAAGACATCCATGCCACAGCAGGCAACTTGAAAAACACACCCAACCATACTGATGTGGAAATGCGATTTGAAATTCAGTGGAAGAAATCAGTCTGTGTTTTAAGCTGGCAATGTGTACACAGCCAAATAGTCCGAGAAAGGATATTCTATTTACTTCCTCTTCTGTGCCCCACAGAGAGCCCATGAAGTCTGGCAGCTAAAGGTCTGACCTGAAAGCCTTTCAACCCCTCCAAGTTGCTTTTAAATGTTTCTGTGCTCATTCTGCTGTCCTGTCCTTTCGTTGAGGATTAAGTGAGAGTTACTTCAAATCTGTCAGTGAGCCTTCTGAATTGACAAAAGCAGGATGATTTGAGTGGCAGAAGTTATTCGCTCTTTTCCAAGTATAGTCACCTCTTCAAGGTTCCCAGCACTTGCTGTTTTCGGGAATTAAGAAAGTGAAATTCACATTCATAAAGATTACAAGCTTCGCAGCTATGTATTTGGGGTGCCTGATCCTGTCAGTTCCCCCCCCCCCTCAATAGAGGAGGAAAACTCAGGACCTGATGATGTCACATCCAAAAATCTCTTTTACTCCGCATTACTAAGGGGGAGAAGAGAAGTGATGAAGCTCTACAGTTCTGGGTGATAGCCATATGTCTGGTGTATAGTTTTGCTGCTCTGAAAGCAAAAAGCAAAGCCAAGATCAGCGGCAATGCAGTCCATTAAAAATATAGAGGGAGAAATGAAGCTTTAGGAGGGGGTGATAGGAATAGGAACAAAGAAAGATTACATCTCCATGTAGTTCAGTACTGTTCACATTGACTGGCAGAAACTCTCAAGGATTTCGTAAAGGGGGGTCTCCCCCTTCTAGCCCTAAATTGAAGGGTCTAATAGGTGTTAGAATTGAATCAATGCTTGGAGCATTAAAACCAGGAAATAGCCAGACCTTGTGCGTTAGACACATATGTATTAGGGCAGACCTGTGTGTATTAAGCTGTGTTAGACGCTTCCAAATCCTGCAATCACCAAGTGTTAAAAGTTAATTAAAGTAGACACACTTGATCCTCTGAAATGAGCATGTGTTAAGGGCTAATTAAGCAAAGCTAACTTCCTCAATGAGTTAGGGCCTGGGGGTGAGCCATTAGAGCAGAGCTTTCCAAACTTTTCATGTTGGTGACACACTTTTTAGACATGCATCCTTTCACGACACAGTAATCTAGTTTTGCTAGCAAACCAGAGGTTAAACTAACCCCTTTCCAGCACTGGGAAGAGAGCAGGGAGAGTTTGCATGACACACCTACACACTGCAAACTGACACACAGTTTGGAAAGCTCTGCATTATAGAAACAAAATAGATGAAACTGTGGCTATGGAAGAAGCAAGACTTTGGGGGGTTAAAATTCTGGGGACCTATCCATCATAGGCTCAGGTTGTATATGTGTGTAAATAAACCATATATCCTAAAGACACCACAGTCTCTGCTGTGCCTCATTGCTCAAAAGGAAACTCTGGGTAAGCGTGCCTGGAACTCTTGGAATCTCACACTGCTGTGGAGATTGGAGTGGTGTGTAACAATATATTCTGTGAGTAAGGCAATGGTTTCTTCCAAGTAAGATAAGGGTATCTTAATTGAAATAACACATTGTACTTGACCCTTCAGCTCAGATTGTTTGAGCTGTTCTCAGCACACCCTGAATTGCTTTGTCCCTAGTTGTTTTTTATACCTGAGCTGGAATAATGCCATGTTATTTCTAATACATTGCACAGAAACCACAGCCGAAATTTCCCCTCATTCATACCTGATCCCAGACTGTTGTGGAGTCCAAGTAACTTCAGTCCCTAGGCAGCACCAATGTAGCTACAAGAAGCAACACTATTGTGTAAAGTATCTATGAGCTTCTACACTTAGGAAATAATACTTAGGAAATGTAATAGTTTCCACCACACACACACCCCTTTAAAAAGCCACATCTTAAATATTATGGGATGCATTCAACAAACGTTTACTCAAAATAGAAACACTGAAACTTATGGGCCTAAGTCATGGCCATTAATCTCAATGGGTCTAGTCAGTAAAAGTTAGCTGAATACAACACAAATAATTTGGATTGGCAATAAAGAAATAACACACACACACACACACACACACACACACACACAGCTCAGTGCTGGAGAGTACATTATTTGCATGCAGCTCTATTCTAGCATCTGTAGTTATAGTTTTAAAAAATCATTGATAGTACAGGAAGTGAATGATCTCAGTTTTGTGAGCCTAGAGAGTCACTTTTTAATCAGGGTAGCCCATTCTAAGCTAGATGGGACACTGTTCTGACAGTATTAGGCAGGGGTCAGCAGCTTTTTTCAGCTGTGGGCTGGTCCACCATTCCTCAGACCTTGTAGTGGGCCGGACTATATTTTTTTTGGGGGGGGGGGAAATGAACGAATTCCTATGCCCCACAAATAACCCAGAGATGCATTTTAAATAAAAGCACACATTCTACTCATGTAAAAACACGCCGATTCCCCTACCATCCGTGGGCCGCATTGAGAAGGTGATTGGCCGCATCCAGCCCATGGGCCTTAGGTTGCCTACCCCTGGTATAAGGTAATGTAAAGGGGGAAATGCGTGTGGTTCACTTTTGACTGCTAACCTACCTTATTCATACTTCCCAAAGGCAGATATACTTTGAGATTCACATCTCTTTGAATTTTGAGATGTGGTTAAGTCAAAAATACATCCTCAAAGGCATACATTAAGGGGAAGTGAGCTCAAAAGTGTGCATATTAATGAAAATAATGCACAACAATGTTTCAAGTTGAGGGGGAAATGCATGCAACAATGTGCATATTAGGCAAAAATAGATTTAAAAAATCACGTGTGCAAAAGAAATGCACACACAAAGGTGTACACGCTTTCATTCAGACTTTTTTTTAAAAAAACATGCTGTTACAGAAATGAAGAGAACTAAAATTAAAAGTGAGAAACTAAGAGAAACTGGCACAGTCAGATTCATCCATCTCTAGCGTAAGGCAACTTTATATACACATGACACTTTATTTCAGTGTTGACACTGAGATTGTTGAACTGTAGCAGCACACAGATGACAAAGGTATAATCCTTTCTGTACTATGACATCATGTAGTACTGACAATCCCTTTCATCTAAGAGTGAAAAGGTCATATCAGTGGAAATTAGTATGTCTTTTCAGATCTGGTAATGAAGTTTTGTTTCAGCATAGTTGTAATATAGGTCAAGCAAATTAGCTGGAAAAGATAATTAAATAGCATAGTCGTTTACTTAAGCGGAGAAATACCAAATAAAAAATAAAGTAAAATAAAATTCATCCTGCCTGTTTTAAAGAATGTTTTTTCCCCCATAATGATTGTCTTCCTTCAGGGGCAAAAACCCATGAGTATCACCGCGGTGCTGTGGAGTAAGGCCTAGAGCAATAAATGAAAAGGGGGGGAGAGAGAGATTCGACGAGAAAGAGACTGCAGCTGATAAATATTTGATCAGATACACAAATTCACACAGTTTGATAATGCCTGGAGGAATTTGCCATCATTTATTAACTCGCGCAATGTAAATGTACAGCACTATGTTTCTGAAGAAACAAAACATTGATAAAAGTCATTACCTTTCCACCCTCCCCCCCTTCTGCTGCGTCTTCACTTGGGATTTTGCCAAAAATATAAGCGTCTGAAACACTGTCAGACTTCGCACTTTGGCGGATGAAACAAGGGAGTCAAACAAAAGGAACCACAGAATCTCAGTGCAAATCAAATCACCAGCATGTCTATCGTGCCCTGGATAGGAAGGGGGGGTTGGTACTCACACCAAATGTTTACCCTGCACAAGGAAAGTTGTGTGTGGGTGTAGCAGGGTTCCGTTCAGTGTGCATTGGTGTGTAAAGAGATTGTGAAAATGTCCATTTTGATAGGTGCATACTTGGTGGCAATGTATAGCAGGTTCCTGAATGTATACCAAGGACGGCATGCATGATTTTTGCTACATAGCCGTATGCACGGAAAACATAATCTTTTAAGAAATTTTGCATGGAGTAAATAGCCCACCTAGCCTTGTGCTTTTTGGAGTTTTCTCATCAGAAAACTGCTGCTGTAGAACATCTTGTTTGGGGGAAAGAATATCCTTCTGTAAATAAAAGGTTGGCCCTACATTTGTGGGAAATAATGATGCAGCCAAAATAAAATTTCATGTGTTGCTAAATAAATGAAGGGTTATGACACTGTAAATTCCCAGAGAGGATACTCTCTGAGATTACATCCCTTGTTTTTCCTGGCAGGAAATGTAACAATTTCCACCCTCCTTTCCACAGGTTACCTGGGCGGGTGCCACCCACCTGCTTAGGCTGGCCTTTGACCCGCCCTCAGCCAGGTAGGACAATGGACAGTCAGCTGGGGGTGGGGTCAGGGGTCAAAGAAAAGAGGCTGAGCCTTACTTCCTTACTTCCTGGAAAATAGGAACAATGGGAAAATGATCCTTATTACTTCCTTCCTGCTCAGAGCTCAGTCTCTTTCATTGCCATGGAAGTAGCTGGTGAGAATGGATGCTAGTCCCATGCTCTTCTGAGCACAGACTCCATTTAATCAAGGGATAAAAAGGGAAAGATCCTGTCAGCTAAAGCACCCAACACCATTTAGATAGGGTGAGGCAGCTGGTGGCAGATGCCAGAGGTGGCAGAAGTCTTCCACCATCTTCCTTGAGCGCCCTAGAGTAGCCCACTGTCCTCAGGTACATTGGGGATGTTGCCCCATTGCCAGCTTAGGGTAATATTCCAGTGTGCCAGTCTGGTCAGAATCTTTTCCTGGAACAGAAGTGGAGCACCAGACAGGTATTTTCCATTGGGCTGTCCCAGATTAAATATGATTTAACAAAAGCATTTCTCTAAATTCCCCAGTAAATGTTCTGGTGGCTCAGGTGGATGGGGGCTGTCCACGTGTGTGTGTGTGTGTGTGTGTGTGTGTGTGTGTTTACTGTTTCTAACACACAGTCCACATAATTTGAGGGGTGGGCACATGCTCTTGTATGCTCCTTGGATGCAACAGAGAAATGGACTCCATAGAAATGAAGGAAGTAGCGCTCAGAATGGGAAATGTGCTCGCAGTTATTGGGCAGGCAGCTGGAAAGCTGGAGAATACATTCTCTGAGCAAACAGTATATGCTCAATAGTTGGTCTATTAAAAAACCTCACACCCTTAGGTTTCCCTGCCTCTCAAGAGTCATAATCCACAATTCACTCATTCTAAAGTGGTTTCATTTGACTTTCATAGGGCTACTCTAGAATAGATGGGCGGTGAAGTGCAGCCAAGGACACTCACAGCTTAGGGGGTTCTGTCTTTGTCCATATTTCAGTGAACATCTGCATTAAAAAGACCTCTGTGTATACTACTCCGAAAATTGTTCACAGCATCTGATGCCTTTTCTATTCCCAATATGGAAACTTCCCAATTTATTTCAGGAGGAGTAAGGGCAATCTAAGAAGCCTCATTCAGCATGCTTCCTTCAGCACAAACCCGTAAGAGTTTAATCCCCTAGGCTAGAACTCAGGCGGTACAAATTAGCTGGTAAGTTGCCCTGAAGAGACAGCTAGGCATTTCCTTTGTGTGTTTTTAGAGCTTCCCTTCCTGAGCTTTTGCAGCCCCATAACTGGGGAAGGAGACCTTCAGATGCAAATTGTGCGCGAGGGTGACCTTTTCCATTGTCTGCTGCAGCACAATGGCCACCTGCGATGCAGAATAAATCACACTGTTGTTTATAGAACTCCCATAAAACCCCAAGTGAACTACATTAACGTATTATTGCAGAAAGCAAGTAAACATACAAAAGCAGCATGATTGTGAATTATGGCTTACAAAAGCACACATTTCATACAGAAAAAAATGAGAAAGGGCTCTTGGGAGACTTGCCGAGATGTGGGGCTCGCAGGGCTGCATTTATTAATTTATTGGTGCCAGCGCATATAAAACAGACAAAACTTGCACTAAGCTCCAGGCATCCTTGACAATGACTTACAATCCTACAGCCGGTTCAACGTACAAAACTAGAAGTCCTCCATGCCTTGGGCCAAAGTGCACACAAAATGCCACACAAAAGAAACAGATTTCGCCATGTTTCTATGGCAAATGGAGTGTGTACTATATGTGCATGGGTAGATAATTTGCATATAGCCCATACCTTTGCTATCTTCCTATGCTCCAGGTAAAGGCTACCCTCTTACTCCCCTCTTACTCCCCGATGCTCTACATTGTATTAATTAGTAGATAGAGTTATTAGTGAGTTATTAGCGCCATTTGGGAAGGCCCTGGTGGTCTGTTATGGTCTGTGGGCTGCTGGCACTGCTTTGATTACTGCTGCTTTGGAAATACGGGCTTGTTTTATCTGCTGCTATTGGGTTTTTACTGCTTCTGTATTGTTATTTTA
This sequence comes from Lacerta agilis, assembly GCF_009819535.1. NCBI lineage: Eukaryota > Metazoa > Chordata > Lepidosauria > Squamata > Lacertidae > Lacerta > Lacerta agilis. Next base: position 35,119,776 of record NC_046316.1, read on the forward strand.
ATGGCTTTTTTATTTTCCTGAGAGCTGCCTGGAATACCACTGCGTGGAAGAAATGCAGTGTTAAATAAATAAATGGCTAGCATCTTGTCTGCATGCAAGTGATGGGTACGGGGCTACTCTAGAGTCACTGACAGCACTGGTACAGCACAGCAGCTAAGAAGCCATTGATTCAGATCTCACCATTGTCGTGAACTTTTCAAGCAGCCTTAAGCAGACAGCCCCCACAAGCACATCCATCCAATCTACAATTTAGGGGTGATAATACGCTGGCCTACCTAACAGAGCTGTTGTGAGGATTACAGTAAGACCATGTAATATAAAGCTTTATGTAGGAATGCTAAGTATGATGATGATGACGATGACCTTTTGCATCAGAAAGTGCCTCTCTGTGTTTATATTGTAGTATATCTTCTCATCCCCTATGTGGAAAGAAACTGGAGATGTAATGAGGTCGAGGGTACGTTCTTTCATATGTGATGGACCTGTAAAAGGGTAAAAGAGTATTGGGAAATAATTTATAATGAATTGGAAAAAAAATTGTTTAAAGGCACTTTTCAAAAAGAACAACCAGAGTCCTTTCTGTTGGGGATAATTCAAACGGAAATTCCCAGGTGTCAAAAAAGGTTATTTATGTATGCCACTACTGCGGCCTGTGTTTCGTTAGCTCAAAAATGGAAAATGAGTGAGGTCCCAACCAAAGAAGAATGACAACTTAAACTGATGGAATATGTGCAGCTTGCGGACCTAACTTATAGAATAAGAGAACAAGAAGAACATACGTTTAAAGAAGATTGGGAAATGATTATTGAATATATGGGGGGCAATTGTGTACATTTGAAAACGTTAGCCGCATTAATATAAATTCAACAGTGTAAATAAGCTTTGATGGATGTAATGATGGAATACTGAATGGTTTCGTTAATATAAAATATGCAAGGATTTGTGTTATGCAAAATGAACCACGGAAAGAGAAGAAGGAAAGTCATTGATATTTTAAGGTTGTTTACATGAATATTTTAAACTGTAAAACAACACAAACACACACACACACACACACACACACACAAACATGTGTGTGTGTGTGTGTGTGTGTGTGTGTGTGAGAGAGAGAGAGAGAGAGAGAGAGAGAGAGAGAGAGAGAGAGAGAGAAACTCAATCAACATCTCTTTAAATATACCGGTATATATAGAGAGAGGGCATATGGGCTTGCTTTGATTTCATATCTTGGTTTCTGAGACATCAGCATATGCTGCTATTGTCTTTGAGATTTATTTACCCAGCCATGAGGGTTAAAAGCACAGCACATTTTTACATGAATTGCTCACCATGGGTCAGTGTCTATTAGAGGCATCTGACCTGCCTTATCCCGCATGGTGGAAGGCATCTGTACGCTCACAGCATACAGGAATTGGTAGAAAATGGTTGTTACCATGCCAAAGATCATATTGTTTGAAGAGGCACCAGTGTTCCTGCTTCAGCTAATGATGCATGGGGAAAATGTGTAGATGAATAGGGGATAATGGTTTCATGTGCTTTCTTCTGGATCCAAAAATTATATTTGGAAGTTTGGGGGGGGGGGAGGCTCTGTCTCTGAATGCTGTACGTGCGTTAGTTTTGGTCCACACCCTAACTATCCAGGATAAGGAATGACAATAAAAACACAGGGAATGTCTGCACATGAAATGAATTCTACAGTTAGTTCTTACTAGGGGTGTGCAATGCAATACTGCACATGTGTACTCAGATTTAAGTCGTACCATGTCAAGTGGCTCCCATTTTGATAGCACAATCCTATGTATATCTAGAGCACACCAGGAATAAGTCCTACCAGAGTCAATAGGACTCACCCTCAAGTAAGTGTCTATAGGATGATAACTTAAGGCTAAAATCCTATAAATGTGTACCTGGATGCAAGTCCCACTGAATGAAATGGGATTTCTGATTAGACATGGATAGGAATGCATTGTCAACCTAGGAGCCAGGGTGAAAGACATCACTGGGGAGGTTATAATTTTCTGAGTTCCCTTATGCAAAACAGCTGAGGTTTGTGAAATGGAAGCTTGGCTTGCTAAGCCAATGCACCATAGTATTGGCAATGCATGTTGGAAGATTCAGAAAAGCAAATCCTTCTTCTCATATAGCACGTAGTTGAACGATGGAACTCGTTCCCACAGGTGGCAGTGGTGGTCATCAGCTTGTCTGGCTTTTAAAATGGATTGGACAAATTCATGCAGAAGGCGATCAATGGCTACTAGCCTTGATGGCTCTGCTCTGTCTCCAACAACCAGAGGCAGAAATGCTTCTGAATCTTAGTTGCTGGACACCACAGGAGGGGAATAGTGCTTTTCAGCTTGGTTCCTGAAGGTGGGTTTCCCATAGGAATCTGAGTGGGCACTGTGAGAATAGGATGCTGGATTTGATGGGCCTTTGACCTGATCCACCAGTCTCTTCTTAAGTTTTTAGGTGTATTGTGTGTCACACGATCACTCTATGTAGCATATCCTTCCTGCTGGAAGATAAGCGTTACCATCAGTGCTGAGGGAGTTAGGCCATATATAATCTTCTGGGGGAAGGGGTGTGCGAGAAAGTATGCTCGCACTCACGTGCATGCAGGTGTTCTAGATGCGGCAGTAACTTTCAGGGTTTAGCCCTGAAAGGATGGAGTAAATTTTTTTTTTATTCTGAAAGTGTGGCCCCCCAGTGAAAAAAGTTTGACAACCACTCTTAGCAGCCATGTACAAATTTCACTTGCTGCTGTTGTCCTGTTGCTCTGGGACTAAAATGGTCTCCAGAGGAGTAGCTTGAGAAAGCCAAGAAACATGTGCACACTGACTACAGAGCTTTCCAAGTAACAATTACATATTTCAGTTTGGACGAAGAGCGACAGTTGGTTGCATTGTTGTTGTGTTAATTATACTGCACTTATGAATTTAGCTCTATGTGGGCAATTACTTTGTTGCTCTGTATAATTTTGTTTCTAAGGAAAAACATTTTTGTTCAGTTCAAATCTTTCCTAGCGTTTTTTTTTCCAACTGAGCCTAGGACCCTCCACAGGCAGAGGCACAAGAAACTGACAGTGTACACTCCCTTTAAGTACACTACCATCCTGCAGGCTTGTCCCACCACGATCCTTCTTCTTCCCTTGGATCAGAACAGGGGTTTTCAACCCCAAAGGACCATTGAAGACAGCTGGACATTACTGACCTCCCCCCACCCAGTTACAAAATGGTGGCACAGGTGCAGAATCCATCACACAACATGGTGGTGGATGGAAGTGGCATCTGTACAGATCCACTGGCAATCACTGACATAATTTTCTATTCATATCAAATCTATCTTTGGACATTGCTATTTTTTGCCATAGCATTTTCCTTGTGACATGAAGTTCCATTGCTCAGCTTTCCAAGCTCTGGAGATATTGCTGCCCTATTTTAGACAGAATTTCCTTTTTCCTTTTTCTTACACATCTCCTGTAAGTTTTCTTTCACATTCAGCTTGTACTTTACCTTCCTTGCACCACACTCAACCTGCCAATTTCTTTTTCATCCCTTCACCCTCTGGCCCTTTTGCATTTACTTTTTTGTTTTGTAGCAGCTTTCTTCTCTTATCCCCACCTTTCTGTTCCCAGTTTTATTTATTTAACCTTTTATCTCACTTTCTAATTTTCAGTCACATCAACACCATACATGTAGAGTCCACAGCTTCCCCTAAAAGAATCTTGGCAACTGTAGTTTAACCCTCATAGAGCTATAATTCCCAGCACCCTTAACAAACAACAGTTCCCAGAATTCTTTGAAGGAAGCAGTGTGCTTTAAACATATGACATGGATGTCCTTTGACATCTCTTCTGGCTCTTCTCCTTTTCCTTGCTGAAACTATCCTTTAAGCAGGCCTTAAAAGATCAGGGTCTTCCTCAAGCATCTTTTCCACTTTCAGATACAGAGTTATTGCCCCCCAAGAGAAATCTAATTGAGTCATTTCACTTATTAGGACTGCAGTGCAAATACTGGAAGCTGGAGAAAATTATTTCCTGCTTGCTTACTGTGTTGGTAAAAAGGACCATCCCATTCTGTAGCAACTGCCATTTGAATCAGCTGAAATCTTTGTCCAGGGCAGGAGGCTCGTCTTTGAGGGGAAGACATAAATCACTGCTGAGAGCCTCCCATTGCAGAGTAATTGCAAGGAGCTTGAATATGTTTTGCATGCACTCTCGCATATTTGTAACTAAGAGTCCCTGCCTCAATGATTTCGTGATTTAAGGCAATCCACTTATAATTGTTTATCTTAGCCTAAAGGTAAAGGAATTGGTTTTTTCTTCAATACATTCCATTAGTGCTGCTAGGGCATCTTCTCTCCTAGCTTTTGTAGACTGGCATTATTTATAGCATATAATTTTATTATGATTAATCATTTACACAGCCTTTTTCATGTGTTAAGCGCCTTACAATCCATAGTACGTTTGTCTTCACAACAGCTCCCTAAAAGTCCGCCGTGTTTCAAATTTACAAAACAGTAACTGAACTTTTGGCCCTCCCGATGTTTCTGAATGACAACTTCCACCAGCCCTGGCAAGCATGGCCAATGTCCCGTGGTGATGGGAATTCACAGCAATGCCTGGAAGGTCAAAGGTTCTGTGCACCTGCCTTAATGTGATAATTTGCCCAGGGCCAGCCAATGAGCTGAACTGTGCAGGCCAATAGCATAGCAGGCACCTATGCCAGCTGCCACAGACATCTGCCTAGACGCAGCAAGGAAGCAAATGTGTAGCATTATATTAGGGAGAATTGTTTGCAAAAAAATGTGCATCTGTTGTGGGGTGGCAACTTCATAGGAGCACATGTTTTTTGCATCCTTTGTGCTCTGCCTTTATAGTTATAAGCAAATATTATTTTTAAAAACAAACACCCAGTGTTCTCTTTGCTCCAAAGGAAATGCACTTCTTCATTTTTAGGGATGTGGAGAATGCACAGCGAGATTCAACACTGAGGTGGGGAAATAGTCCCTTTCTCACAGCAAAGCTCATATGAACAACAATGCAGGAATCATTGTTTTACGTGCTGCTTATGAACAGCTCTTTGGCTCTCTTCTGGACTCCTTCAGGTCAAGATGTTCTAGCACGCAGTCCTCTGAAGCAAACTCTGCATCAGCCAGTGAAATCAAATGGAACTTCTCTGATTGCCATCCACCAAGTAGCTCTTACACCCCATGGTTCACTCAGGAGGCTAATGAAATATTTCATATCTGGAGATGACTATATCTGGGTACAATGTTTCTCTCAGATGCATGAACCAGAAATCAACTTTTATATCCAGTGAAATATGTTGCCTCCCATTGGGAATATGAGCTTCTGTGCTGGTTATATGTGCAAAGCTGCATTCTGAATGGTAAAAATCTGTATTATTTATGTCTGGGTTAGGATGTCTCAGGGACTAATTACTTGTTACGTTAACAATGTGATTAGAAATTACAATGTGTTTTAAATGAAATGCCAGAAACATCTCCCCTTGGAGGTGGGGGACAGTTGTCATCAGCACTACAGTGGATAAGAGGGTATTTAAACATTTCCTCCCTAGTGGCAATCTGTGTGAAAATTGCCACACTGACCTGTGGCAATTAGCACGGGGGGGGGGGGGAATCTTCCACTAGCTCCAGCAATAAAAAAAACTGTAAAAATACAACTAATACAACACCATTTTTTTTTTTGTAAAAGTACAACTAATGACCATAGCTTATTTGCTATGGTTCCAATCCTGCACCCCTCCCCTCTCAACTCATCCCATCCCTACAGTTGAAGTTGCTGTTTAAAACACAGAACCCAAGCACTATAAATGCTTAGACTCCTTTAATGTTATATCAAGGTTGGATTTCCATGATAAATTGTTTGGAGTGAAGAGGCAGCGCAGCCAGGTGCTTTATATGACCAAGTGAAACCCTATTGGTTCCTTGAGTTACCTCATGACACAAGAGTCCAATAGGATTCCCTTTGCAGCTGTGCTCTTGTGGCAACTTCCTCTTCCAATGAGCTACCATTGTGGCATGTGGAAAGGAAGCTGCCTGGATCCTCCTGGTAAAGTTTGTGCTTTGAGCTTATTGCCGCATCACTTATCAAATTGACTTCTGCTGTTCCTCTTGCCTTGGTACAATTACTTTTTTCCTGTTCTATCTATTTGTAGCGTGCATACTTTGGTTTTTTTGTGGGTTACATAGCTTTCTGTTATAGCTTAAACTTCAAAGTGTGTGTGTCAGAAGTAGCCAGGCTCCTCGCGAGGAGAGGGAGAGAGGGAGTCCTGCTCAGGAGCAGGGCAGGGAGAACTGTTCTTCAAGGGAAGATAGCTCACTAAGCTATAGGGAACCCGAGCCCCTTTTGCAAACGGACTCCTCCTCCTCCTCCTCCTCCTCCTTCTCCAGCCTATCCCAGGAATTGTCTCCAAGTGAGGGAGCGGAGCAAGGGCTCCGTCATGCTGCAGAAAAACCCAGCACCACCAGCCAGACAAGATCAGAAAGAAGCTCACAGCTTCCGACACAGGCACAGAGCAGGGGGGGCTAGGGGACCCAGGAGACATCGTTTCAGGGTGCCGAAAATTTGGTGTTGGGCGGGAAGCCGTAGGAATGTACTTCCGGATTCTGATAGTGATTGAACGGTCATGTTTTTGACTATCTCTGCTTGCAAATAGCAATAATAAATAGCCTTAGTTTCCAAAAGAGGCTCTGTCGTTACTCATGAGCAGTACTGGGGAAGATCCTGACAGTGTGTGTGTGTGTGTGTGTGTGAGAGAGAGAGAGAGAGAGAGAGAGAGAGAGAGAGAGAGAGAGACTTTTTAGGGCCTGCTCCCCACCTCACCATCTGCTGTGGCCAGTCACCCAAAAAGCTCAACAACTTGGGACAATTGCCCCCCCCCCCAAAAAAAAGCTTCTGGGCGGGCAACCCTATTTTAGAGAATGTTGACTCAAATAAAAGGGGTTAAGGAGGGCAGGAGGGAGAATTGTTTCCCCTTGTTTTGGGGCGCATGCCATTCTTCTACAGAATTGCCTGTGTTTCTGTTTATTGTGAGATATAAAAAGTAACAGCAAGAAATACTCTTGACCAGCACTGCCAGTGCTTGCAATTTAATCATGAAAATACCAATGATTTCTACTGCAAATATTATTATACTGGAAACAGCCTTGCTGAGACTTGAACTGCTGCCCCTGGGGTAAGAATAAGGTCCCCATGGTTTTATTAGATGGTGGTGCAAAAATATGAAAGTTTGACCATGTTCCGTCTAAAAAAAATACACTTTACCTTGCAATATCCTGAAATTTGCAGTGAAAGGCATTTGATACTTTGAACTACTACCATCAGCTTCTTAGTTAAAAAACACCTAAGCAGACTATTTTCTTTCCTGAGACTCAGTTATATGCTGTGAAGTAAGCTATGAAATATATACTTGCATCCAGCAAGAACATTATAGTAATGTGCCAATAAACTGTGATTCTGCTGCCTTGATTTGATTTTTCTTTCCACAGCACGGTCTCTCTCAAAGGAAGACTGCCTAAGGCTTATGAAAGATTAGAGGTGTTCCTTAGGTTTCCCTTTTCACCTAAAAGGAAGGCATTTTAAGTGTTAAGAGCCTAGGGTCAAATAAATCCCAGAGAATGTTTGCATTTTTATAGATATTAGTAAAATCTTTAGTGCGGCAGTAATAAAAATGGAAGTAAAAAATTGTATTTTGTTCTCACCCAGCAGTACAAACCACAGAGTCTAATTAACTTAATGTAGGAGCCGAAGGCAAAATTCTCATACATGGTATACTCCTATATTATGGTCTTTTAAATTATAATATGAAATATAGGTTGCATTATTCTTCTGACACACTATAGTTATCATTTGCATATGTTATAGTATCTCTCAAAGTCTTAACAGTTAAACCTCGTTGTGTGGTAGGCTGTTAGCATGCAGCCCTTTGTCTTTCATTTTATCTGCAAATGATAGACCGACCGACCGATTTGGTGAATAGTTGGACCAAAATCGTATTTTCCCATGCCTGTGTTAATTTCATACCCTCTTTGTCAAATATTTCTGAAGACCAAACACACAGGGTCATCCTTTGAGCCTTATCTGAGTTGATGTGCATAGCACCTGAAACCATTCAAAATGTATGTGCCAGTAGCTCAGTCAGTTGGGTCATGGGTTCGAGTCCCACATTGAACAAAAAGATTCCTGCCTAACGAGGGGTTGGACTATATGACCCTCGTGGTCCCTTCCAACTCTATGATTCTGTGAAAACTATAGCCATGCCAGTGTTCAGCATTGTCAACAAAGCACATCTGCCTTACCGGTAATTTGAGACACTAGTCTATACTGCTCAGTATTGTCTATTTTGGAATTTAGGACATTTCAAATTTCCAAGAAGAGATTGCTTTAAAAAAAAAAAAAAAGTTAGTCCTTAACATATTTTAATACTTTCCCCAATATATCTTGACCCTCTTTTTGACTGTCGTTTAGAAAGCAATCTATCTTTCAGAGTGAATTAATCAGAATAATAAACCAGAGTGCAATTACAGAAAGTGGAGCAGTCCCTGAAATGTGCCTGTTGTTCAGTTTCCGAGACAACGTATAGCCTAATTCAAGACTTCATTTTTCTTTCCTATGCATGTGGAATTACATTGTTCCTAGTTCTAAGATCCATTTCAAAATAAGCACACGCCTTTGCTATATAGCCACCTTTCTTATGGCTGCAGAAAGGTCCCTTGATGGTGATTCCTCCAGAAATGTGTTTTATAATCCCACACAGAACACCGTGACTTCCGACTGTTTGTGCTACCCTAATTATACACCACATTTAGACCTTATTTATTTATTTCCCTGCCAGTGCCCTGTCTTCAGATTGCTGGTGCAGGCATTCTTGCTCTCTGCATCTAGCCAAGTGATCTCTCCTGTGGCTGACCCACATTTGTGAAGCTCTTTCCCCCTGTGATTCATCAAAGTCTGATTCTAAGCATATTCTAGATGCTTTATAACAAGAGAAAACTTTTTTTTCCAGTGGGGGGGGGGGACGGACATCAATGGCTGGGGTTACACAAGCAAGGGAAAATTCAGTTCATTTTAGTATAAGCTATATTAAAGTCTGCTGTTACCAGCCTGCCCACTGACCTCTGTGTTCTATGGTGGAAGTTCAAAGCATCTTCTCATTGCCTGCATCTAAATTGTCTTGCTTTCCTGCAGTATTTTAACATACGACAAAATCTACTTTGTTTTGGCAAGAGTTTGGTTTTCATTGGATAGGTAACTTGTTTCATCTGGTGCCTTTGTTTTATTTGCTGAAACTTTTATTTGCTGAAACTCTCCCTGTTTTTGTTATATTGTATTTTTTTAAATGTTACTGCTTTTTAGAGTTCGTTAAAATTATTGTTGGCCACCCCAAGTGGTGTTTAAGGGCTGAAACAGTACAATGTAAAGCTTTGCACAAATAAATAAAATGTAGGTCCAAAGTGTGGAAAGTGTTGACATTTTGTAGCAGTCTAAAAGCTTATTGATGCCTTCAGTGAATGCTACGACTCACCCAGATAAAATTGCTTCTTTCCCCAGGGTTTGCTTGAGAAGAAGGAACTGAGGGAATTCTGACATTTGGGGAAAAGAATTGCCACAGATTGGATTGTGAATATTCATATTCTGCCAGGCCTGTGAAGGCAATTAAGGACACACATTTCCAAAATGGTTAATTGAAGTCTGTTCTCGGGTTTTTATATGGTTTTGTGTATTTTTGTTATAAACCCCTTTTTGATATTTTCTATGAAATGGTGGTATATAAATATTTTTTTATAAATAAATGGATGGGGCCACACTGCATACTCTTTCTCTGTCATACACTAACACTAATGTACATCTGCAAACACATGATGTCAAGCACATCTACGCATAATACAAATACTCATTTCATTTGGTCCTTCACTTTATTTGGATGCTGCTTTTCCACACACACACAAAAATCATGCTCAAAGCAGCTTACAAAAAAATAAATCCCACATTACAATACTGTGGTACCTCGGGTTACAGACGCTTCAGGTTACAGACACTTCAGGTTACAGTCTCCGCTAACCCAGAAGTTAAGAACTTTGCTTCAGGATGAGAACAGAAATCGCGCAGTGGTGGTGCAGCGGCAGCGGGAGGCCCCATTAGCTAAAGTGGTACCTCAGGTTAAGAACAGTTTCAGGTTAAGAATGGAGCTCCAGAACGAATTAAGTTCTTAACCCGAGGTACCACTGTACTATAAATATATCAAGATTACTTAAACAGCATGCAGCATCCAATAGCAAAAGCAAGCTTCACAGTTTTACCTCAGTCCTAGAAACATTCAGTGTCCCTGTCCTTCAGCCACTTGCAAGACTTTGAAGAACAAGGGCTGAGGTAGCTGTCCCATGATCTTACATACTTACTGACATCCAGTGCAGGATTTACGTATAAGCTAAACAAGCTATAGCTTAGGGCCCCACTCTCTTGGAGACCCCACGAAAAAATTTAAAGGAAAGAAAAACCTGGATGTACATTTCCAAAATATAAGATGAAAACAAATAAAATAAAACCTACATACAGCAGCAGTGGCAAATGGCTTTAGATACCTATTAGGTCCATAATTTACCATATAGCATATATTCAACACAAAAAACAGTGACAATTTGTTGTTGACAAAGGACAGCTGGACATATAAAGGGCCCCATTACATTCAGTAGCTTAGGGCCTCATCAAACCTAAATCTGGCCCTGCTGACATCTATTCATACACGTAACAAATATACTTTAGATCAGGGATGGAGAATCGCAAGCCCATGGGCCAAATTTGGTCAACCAGGCCAGCCCATTTGGCCCATGAGCTTGTTCTCTCCCCCCCCCCCAAATAACTATGCCCTCCATCATATGAGATGTTAGGTGTAGAGCAGGTAGAGAGTTGGCTAGGTTCTATGACTGGAAAGCAGGATTGAACTTGTGCACATTAGCTGAAATTCAGGTATCTCATTTCCTGCCCCAAGTCTGCTGAACGTTACCTAATCTAGCATCCCATTTCCCAACCAGACGCTTGCAGGGAGCTCAGAAGCACGACACAATGGCAAGCAGCATCTCCCACTGTTACTTATGAACATCACCAATCTAGGTCTTTAAACCTAAATAATTCTTCTGAAAGGAATAGCATTCTCCCATTACTGTCCTTGGTATAAAAAGAAACAGAGGTCACATGCCTTTTTCCATGCTCGAGTTCCCATTTTGTCTCCCCGCACCAAGAACTTTTCAAGACCTATTCCTTGCTTTTGAAATTTCAAGCCTCTGGTCATCTTTCTGCTTCATGTCCCTAGAATTTTCTCGGAGCAAAACATCTCACTTTGTGAGATTTCACTCCCCCCCCCTTGCGATTTAACTCCAAGCTCCATGACTCCTTTTCTGTTTACCTTGTCTTCCCTCCCACCCCTTTAATTCAGTCTGCTTCTATCATTTCTCAAAAGCACTCATGGAGCAACACTTCCCTAAGCTTGCAATCATGCAGAGCCTGTCAGATCCTCCTGTTGCTGTTTATTGGTTCAGTGTTATTAAACCTTTTGGGAAGCAGAATTCCAATTTAGGTTTGTTTTTTGTTTTTGGTAAATGGTCTCCCCAGAAAGGGAGGGGGCTGAGAATCATATTAACAATGCTAATAGAAGGACAAATTAAGTCGCATGTCAGATTAATTAAACTGTCCTGCTTTATTCAGCAGAAAGGATACCTTCCGTTGTTAATGTAAGCACATAAGGTGAGAGTGCTGGATCAGGCCAGTGGCGCATCTAGTCCAGCTTCCTGTTTTCCAAGTGGCCAACCACTGAACCATTTTGGGAAGCCCGCAATTGGGATATGCGTGCAGTAACTCTCTCCCCTCCCGTGTGGTTTCCCAGCAACTGGTATTCAGAAGCTTAGTACCTCTGACAGTTTGTGGAAGGTTCTGGTTTGGCTTCTGTGCTTGGCAAAAGCAATGAGAAGCTGGCTATAGAAGGCTCCCTGCATAGTGCAGTTTAATATTGTAGCAAACCAGCAATGAAACCTTCATTAAAATGACTTGGGGGTGATTCGTGCTTTCATGTTCTTTGCTCTATGCCTCATTACTTGATCACTCAACGGTTGAAGATTCACAAATGAATGTGTGAACTTGCTGTCTTATCACTTGATTGTGCACTCAAAGGCACAAAGTGGGGGACAAAAATACATTCACGCATGTTTGAATAGAGCCTAGGCTTGGTGAGAGTCTGAGATACTGCAACGCTGAAGGACTCTGGGAACTGTTGGGCAAAAATGAGCAGCAACCAGCTTCAGATGCTGCAATGGTGATGGAAGATCTGGAGCATTCTGGGAACTGTAGCACCCAAAAGAGCAGCAGCCTACCTGAGATGCAATAATACAGGTGAAGGAAATGAAGCATTATGGGAACTGTAGTTCAAAACATGAACACTAACCATTTAAACCAGGAACTGCTATTCCTAACATGGGGGGGGGGGTGTCTGTTCTTGTTTTTAAAGAAAGCAATGGATACTTGGCTCCTTTAAAAGGGGGATGTTCGTACTTAAAATTTTAAAATTACAAAAAAACATGATGCAGAATTAATTAAAATACATGTACATCTCAGTCCTATGCATGCTCATTCTGAACCAAGCCCCACCATATTCCATGTCCTGGGCAAAGCACTAATATTTTGTGTGTACATGTGTAGATTCTGCCCATAGCCCTAGCAGTTTGCTACAGCCAGGGTGAGAGATATGGGGCAAAATATTTCATTACCTTCTCCCCTGAGCTCTTCCTCCTTGTATAAATGAGAATTCCCTATTGGCCAAAAGGCCCCACATGGTATAACCCTTCAACACCCCCCTTTGGGAGTGAATCTTCCAAGTCATCTTTCAGGAAGCGGAGTAAGGGCAAACGCACCCCTGAGAGAAAAGAAGGAACGATATTCCCCTGTAAGTTTGTTTAAGATTGCAACTAGGCATTCACAAGATGTTCTGAATAAACACACATCGTTTCTTAAACTGTGTCCACTTCAACATATAAGGAATGGAATTGGGGGAAAAAAGGAGAGGCGGTTTCGGCTTACTGGATTTGTATTTGTATCATGCGGCAGCTGGACTAGCTTGGATCAAGGTTTGGATAAACTTGAAAGACACCGAGCTATTGGATTTAGAAGGCCATGACAATCGTTTTGGGTGGCATGCTTACCTAGTTTATGAAAAGGTAAGGGTCCACAGGGGGTTCTTAAACCACCTAGTAAGGAAATCCTTATACAAAATTTGGAATAAATATAAAGACCTTCTGGAACCAAAGACCCCCTTGTGGACCTCTCCTTTAGAAGCAATAGCAGTTTTAAAAAAGAACATGAAAGGGGATTGGGCAACTTATAGAATGGTTCTGGAGAAAAGGAACAATAACTTAACCCTGAAAAAATGCAAAGCCATATCTGACTGATTGGTGACAGTATTTTCAACTAAACGAAAGATTTCTCATAGACAAAAAAAAAAAAAAAAAAAGGATTTAGTAAAGATCTCTCCAAATTTGAAAAAGACCTACTCCTAACAAAAAACAAATCTATTTCTAAGATGTATGACCTGCTTTTGGAGTGGGAAACTAATGAAGAAAAAATAAAAGGAACAATGATAAGGTGGGCCCAGGATATAGGGATATATAGACTATGGAGAGTTGATATAAAATTTACACCTAGCATGAACTTAAGGGAAAATACGATGAAGATGCTATACAGGTGGCATTTGACACCTGCCAAGCTTGCAAGGATGTATAAAAACAAGTCAGACCAATGTTGGAGATGTAAAAAAAGTGACAGGGACATATATACACATGTGGTGGAGTTGTGACAGGATTAAGGAATTTTGGGGTACAGTTTACAACGAACTAAAGAAAATGTTTAAAACTACGTTCTCTAAGAAACCAGAACTATTTCTTTTAGGCATAATGACATCTGATATTAAAAACAAAATAAGACCGCAGTTCATTCTCTGCAATCACCGATGCCAGGAATCTAATAGCCAGAAATTGGAAAAGATAAACCCCTCCAACAAAGATAGAATGGCAAGCTAAACTGGTAGAATATCTAATGTTAGCAAAAAAAATGGAACCAGTGAGAGGAGCCTCGGAAAAGAAGGAATGGAAAGTAGACAAGGAATGGAAAGTGGTGAGAGAATATCTCCAAGGATACTGCAATAGTAGAGGCTTTCTGACGTTAGAAGAATGAGTAACAACATATGGTATTAATACAAAAAACAATACTGATGAAATTGAATAATGGGTATAAGTAGGAAGATGGTGTTTGGATCTAATGGTTACAACAGGAAGAGTATTGTGGACGAAATCGGAAGTATTCACATTTCTTTTTATTTCTGTTTGTTACATTGTATATAGGCAATGTAGGTAGCAACGATTAATTGAACAGGAACACAGATATGAGCAGTTTGTAAACTTAAATGCTACCTTTTTCCTTTATGGGAAATTCTTTGCTATTTGTATTTTCTTATTATTATTTGTTTATAAATGCAATAAAGATAATAATAATAATAATAATAATAATAATAATAATAATAATAATAATAATAATAATCCATATAAGGAATGATCAGCTTGTATCCACTTCTCAATACTGTCAACTGTAGCTCACATCACTTTAAAAAATAAAATAAAATACTGTTTTTATTTAGCTTACATCACTTTTGACTACTAATGGCAATTCAGGTTTAATCTTGTATGGAAAAAGGAGAAGGTGCCTTTCTTTAGTTACTCTACAATCAGAATACAACAATGGATGCCACAGTGCACCTAGTAACAAGATTATTGATGTGCTTTTGAACATTGTAGCTCTGATTTTGTTATCACATAGACATTATTTCGCAAGGGTTTGCTAGATTGGTGGTTTAGCTCCACACAGTAAGATTCCCACCTCCCCCAGTGGAAAAGAGACTAATGCATATTTCAGCCTTTAATGCATTTTCTACTAGTCTGGAGCTTTGAAACAACCCAGAACACCTCTAAGTAATTCACTTTTATGAATTCAAGCCTTTGACCACTCTTGATGCATAATTGGTGCATTTCAGCATGACGTACAGCCAAGGAATATGCATAATGCTGATTCATACCTTCTTTTACCATATGGGGTTATAATGCATTCTCCCAAGTTTTGGAGTAAAGCTCTGAAAGAATTGCAGCTCTGAATGATAAGCTATGGTCCCAGGTTTCTTGGTGGGAAATTGTGTGGTTTATTTGCATGGTGTGTAGGTAGCCTAGGGTAGCACAATGCAAGGACCTCCCACCCATGCCAGGAGCAATGTGCAGGTCTGGGCTAATGTCCTATTTCTAACTCATCATCTCAAGTCAGAATCTGTCCCAGGATTCTTTGAAAGCATCACCGAGGCTCAGTGGCATCATGGAGGAATCTCTGATAAACTTCCCAAGGGTTCCTCAGAATATATTTTGAAAAGCATTGCTTTGTAGGTCTCTAAAGGTTAGACAGATCCGCCTGCCCAATTCTGTTCTTATTCAAGAACAGTCCTCTTGGTTCCTGGGCCATTCAGTTCTCTTCCTTCCTTACGTGTCTTTTTGAGTGCATCTTTCTTGGTTGAAATCTCTAGAGCTTGTGGGAACATGGCCAGAGATGAATACCTCTCAGAGCCTATGTAATTTTGTGGAAACCTGCTAAAATATGAATACTATCTTAGCCAAATTGTTTAGAAAAGTCAAAATTCCCAACTAATCCTGCAGTTTCTCATTTTATGCTGTTTTCACTGCTTTTACTCTATGATAAGCCACCTTTGTTCTGATAAGAATTGTCTTCATGTATGAATGTCTCACCCTTGCTGTATAGAAAGAATCTGCCTTGGGATATTTGGCTAACCTCTTCTTGCTGAATGCATCAATGCCCAGATTCACTGGGGAAACCAGGCACTGTAGGTTTGCTTTATTTAGTTTCTTTAAAAAACAACAACCCTTAACGTTCTGGAGAACTTTGATCTGTGACTAACAGATGAAAATGCACAAAAAATAAAAAATAAAAATTCCAACATAAAACAATACCCAAGTTAAACTCAGTCTTAAGTCACTTCCATCCAAGTCAGTCATAATTCAAACACAACAAGGAATTGGACAGAAATAAACTGGCCAAAAGCCTGTTTGAGCAGCCTCATCCTTACCATACCATCATATAGTCATGCAGCCTGACATCCTTCACTAGGCAAAGCATTCCACAGGGTGGGTGCCACCCCAGAAAATGCCCTAGCTCTGATTACCAGCAGCCATGCCTTGAACGGTCTTGTGATCTGGAGCAGAGCCTCAGATGGTGATTGAACAACGTAGAAAGTAACATATGGAAGAAGCCAGACCTTAGGGTAACCAGGTCTCATGCAGCTTGGCATTTTTAAAGGGGTGTTTGAGGGTATCCATGTTGACCCTCACAAATTTTGGGTGGTTATTGCTTCCTACCTATTTCTTTGGATGTTTTATGTGAACCAGCTGTAGGACTCAAGTGAAGATGTTTAATAAACACCTCTGCTTGGTTTGAGCTTTGCACACCACAGTGAAGTGAGAAGTAAAATGAAAAATGCCCAAATGAGACTGATATGGATCTTAATATCCATGATGATTCAGATAGATGTAATATATGAAGCAGCTTTCAGTATAGCTGGCTTCATGAGAATACTCCTTCTAGCAGAACATCACTTATATAGATAAGTAATTTTTCTTTACCAAATATTAGGTCATATATTTAATGTATGATTAAATCTGAAGCCGAGGGAAAGGGCATGTCATGGTATGCTGAAAAATGTCTTAATTTCTTATAGCACCAGCCATGATCTATCCTGAGGCAGAAGGTGGGAGGATCTTCTGCATCCATCTGTTCCACTGGGAGGTTATGAATTTGCTCTGCATAACTCATCTAGCACAAGAGAAATGGTTGGGAACAGCTCCAAGAAATTCTCTGTAGGCTTTCCCAGATGACAGAAAATGGGGGGGGGGTGTATTCTTAGCTTTATTCTACTGATAGGAGCTGTAGCACTGATCCTGTTGCAGCCGTTCTGTACCCATGTCCCCCAGATAGCTATAGCCATCAAATTACAAAACAAAGCACTTAATGCAATCTGCAGTGTGCTGTCCAAATCACTAGCTTGGCGTCCAAATCACTCAAGTATTCCAAGTCATTAGATTAGTATATGTACTTCTCTGCCAAGAAAGCTCTTTGAATATAGTAATTAGCAAGCCCTGACCATGTGTATGTGCAGGGCAACTGTACAAAGACTTGGGTTTTGCTTTGCATCTTTATAGTTGCATTTTCAGACACATGGGCAAGTTGTTGTTACTCAAAAACCCAGGGCCCAGAAGAGTTAGGAGGCTGTCACGGTCGGCCATCATAGGAACATAAGAAGATTCGATTGCTGATCTCGATCAGCATCCTCTTCTCACAGTGGCCAACCGAATGCTTATGGAAAGCCCAAAAGCAGGAGATGAGTGCAACAGCATTCGCCTCACTTGTGATTCACAGCAACTGGCATTCAGGGGCATGCTGCATTTCATAGTGGAGGCAGAAAATCATACAGACACTGTGCTCTTATGCTACTGACTCCATTACAGGTTGTTATTTCTCATGATCTGCATTATAAAGGTAAAGGTACCCCTGACCATAAGGTCCAGTTGTGGATGACTCTGGGGTTGCGAGCTCATCTCGCTCTATAATCCGAGGGAGCTGGCGTTTGTCCGCAGACAGCTTCTGGGTCATGTGGCCAGCATGACTAAGCCGCTTCTGGCGAACCAGAGCAGCACACAGAAATGCCGTTTACCTTCCCGCTGGAGCGGTACCTATTTATCTGCTTGCACTTGACGAGCTTTCAAACTGCTAGGTGGGCAGAAGCTGGGACCGAACAATGGGAGCTCACCCCGTCGTGGGGATTCGAACTGCCGACCTTCTGATCGGCAAGCCCAAGAGGCTCTGTGGTTTAGACCACAGTGCCACCCACGTCCCAACGATCTGCATTATAGTCTCATTCTTTTAAGTGCTTCTTCTATAAGAGAAACAGTTTTTCCAAATATGTTTACATTTACCAATTCTATGTTTTGTAATTCAGGTTTGTGGTGCAAGTGCCCCCCTCCCCATTTGTATTCTAACTTGAATTTTTTTAAAAAAGGTTTAAATGTGAGTGCTTTGATGTGTTGCCATTTCTTGAATGTTTCGACAACTGCCCATGATGACATGTCATAAGGTGGCAACTGGGAAATATTTCAAACATCAAATACTATTGCATTAAGGTTTTCAAATATTGTCAAATACAATTGCATATCAGCTATTGAGCGCTATCAAATACTAAATACAACGCACATCGACCATCAAATACAGTCAAATGCGAAAACTTTATTTGCAGCTCAATGCAATATACTATCAAAGACTAAATACTTTTTCATATTGATTGCCAAATACTTAAACCAGCTATCAAATATTGGAATGGATGTTTAATTTATGATCTAATACTGATGTCAAATGCCAGGGGAAAACTCAACATCAGCTTTGTGGAAGAGAACTTTTTTGGTGGGGTTCCCCCCCCCGATTATTATAATTTCATCATGTACAATTTGCAATGTTCTTGACACATATGCCATTCCACAATATGATGCCTGAGGATTCTGTGTGTACTCGTCAGTAATATTTCATGGCGATGTGGGAGAAAACCTATTAACAGACAGTATGATTTATTTACATTCTGGGGCACATTGCTGTTAAAACACACCATTCTGTGCCTACTTCTGGGTAGGTAGGTAGGAAAATACAGTTGTTTGCAATTGACCATTTGTATCTAAGAACTAGATAAGATCTCTTCAAGGTCTCTCTCCCCCACCCCAAAGGCTTTGAATTAGATTTTGATAAAAGATCGTGCCAGTCAAGTGTGCAACAAAGTAAATGAAAGATGTAAAACTGTGTTATTTATACTCAGCTTCTTAATGCCAGTTGGGTGATGAAGTAGCAGCAGTCATACAAACATGATGTGTTAAATGTCAGTCTTTTTAATTTGGCATTCGAGCAAGATGGTATTTCAGTGACATAATGTGACTATCTGAAATTCATGTCAACTGCCTATAACCAGCATGACTTAGCTTTAGGAGGAAAAAAATGAGTCATTTTCCTTACCTCTTCTAGAGTGTTATTTAGAATGCAATTGACACTAATTATCCTTGGGTATGTAACCATAGGGTTTAGATTTGGAAAGCAGAAGTCAAAAATCTTATTGCAAATTCACTGATACCAAATGATTTTGTGTGTGTGAAAATATGTTTTAAAAACCAACAATTTCTTGAACTGGGAGATAAGAGTAACATCCCTGGTTTGTTTGTTTTTTTGGAAATCGAAATTCTTCTGCCAGATTTTCATTAACTGAATTTGAACATCATCACCCCTGAACATTGGCTGCATTCAGATAATGTCATTCCATTTCCCCAACATTCCTTTACTTGATAACCTCCACATTTTATGCGATCTTTCACATGACTTAAAAAGTCATTTCTGGAAATCTAGCGGAATCCAGCAGAGGTTTAGTGCATATTTCCATGTTGATTGCTTCCAGAAAATATCCATTTGCGAAATCTGTTTTGCGCTGCGATTTTCACACAGTTTTCATGGCTTATGCCGTTTGATGAAATTGGGGGTGGTATTCAGGCAGGCAGAACTTTCCCACTGTTTTCATGGGTGAATCATGGGGAATAACCACTTGCCTGATGCTCCGGGGGGGAGCCACATAGCGTCGCTGCAGTGGGTCTGAGAAGACTGCCATCTTCCAGCAGAGCCAGGAGAGGAGATGGTCACCTGGTGCCACCTGCCTCCAGCCACAACAGCCTCTCAGGTATGGGCAGGCTGTGCCCGCACGGTCAACCAGTGGCAGGGGCTTGAGGTCTGCACTCAGTCTGCCCCTGGCCTATTTAAGGGAGCAGTCAGGTGCAGGCAACAAAAGCACACATGCACATAGAAATTTGTCCAATTACGTACTTTGTTGTGTCACACCACACTCACTGATGTGAATGAAATTTAGTGTGACATGGCACTATAGGAGCCAAAAAGCCATAATGTTCCATAATGTAATAGTGTAAAGGAATGTTAGGGGGTGGCAGACCCAGGACGAGGAGAATTGTTATATCTAACTCTCGAGGTGAGAGCCCGGGAGCGTCGGTGAAAAAATTGTGTCTACAAATAAAAGAGGAATGGTATGGTGAACCGGAGAAGCTGGAAGAAGAGGATTTGCGTACCCTGAAGCTCTATGCAAGGACTGTTTTGGTTTTTGTCTGGATCTGTGGACTTGTAAGGAAAAATGACACTTCGAGGAGCGGCTCTGGAGTAAGACGACTAAAAAAATGGACAGAAGGGGGATAGGGTGAACTGTATTAACGGTAAAAAGAAAAAATGATAAACTATGGTAACCTGAAACCGGCGTGTCAAGATTTTAAGTTTTTGGACTAAGAAAAGAAATATTTAAATTTTTGTTATTAACAGCAGTTATAGAGAAAGAGGATATTTGTTGTGATTTATATTGAGAATAATGTGTTAAGAACTAGAATTTTGTGTGGAATTAATATGAAGTCATAATATGATTAAATTTTTGTTAAGTTAGTTTTGTTAAATTTTTGCATGTTATAAAACAAGATTAGGTGTTAATTCTTTATATGATGTTATTAAAGTAATATTTGGTATTAGAAACGAAGGTGAAAGGCAGGGGAAGTCTGTGCCAAGATTCGATCAAGATCTTTTTTTGATGATATAAGAAGAAGAATTATTGGTGTATATGTATTTGTTTATTTTCAGTTAGGTGTTGGGTTAATGTGGGTGTTCTATTTGTTTGTTGTAAAAATCAATAAATTCTTTTTTTAAAAAAAGTAAAGGAATGTTAGAAACCAGGATTGAAGCAGTAGCATTATAACCAGGAAAACCAGCACAATAATACCTATGTCTGAAAGCATTCACTGTGAGGTGTTGTAAAATCCATTGTATGGAAATTGGGGGTGGGGGTGGGATTTGCTCCTATAAAGCCAGGATTTGCAGTTTTCCAAGTATTACTTGTGTCAGGTTTTGTCTTTCTATCTTGTTTAGTAGACAAGATGTAGGCATATTTACCAATGACCAATGCAAAAATAAGATCATGGCCACTGGGCCCATCACCTCCTGGCAAATAGAAGGGGAAGAAATGGAGGCAGTAAGAGATTTTACTTTCTTGGGATCCATGATCACTGCAGATGGTGACAGCAGTCACGAAATTAGAAGATGCCTGCTTCTTGGGAGAAAAGCAATGACAAACCTAGACAGCATCTTAAAAAGCAAAGACATCACCTTGCCGACAAAGGTCCGTATAGTTAAAGCTATGGTTTTCCCAGTAGCAATGTATGGAAGTCAGAGCTGGACCATAAAGAAGGCTGATCGCCGAAGAATTGATGCTTTTGAATTATGGTGCTGGAGGAGACTCTTGAGAGTCCCGTGGACTGCAAAAAGATCAAACTTATCCATCCTTAAAGAAATCAGTCCTGAGTGTTCACTGGAAGGGCAGATCCTGAAGTTGAGGCTCCAGTACTTTGGCCACCTCATGAGAAGAGAAGACTCCCTGGAAAAGACCCTGATGTTGGGAAAGATGGAGGGCACAAGGAGAAGGGGACGACAGAGGATGAGATGGTTGGACAGTGTTCTTGAAGCGACTGGCATGAGTTCGGCCAAACTGCGGGAGGCAGTGGAGGATAGGGGTGCCTGGCGTGCTCTGGTCCATGGGGTCATGAAGAGTCGGACACGACTGAACGACTGAACAACAACAACAATGCAAAAAGTAGGAAGCAATTATTGGTACCAGTGTCAAATAAATATTTGTATTAGTTTGGGTTTTTGATCTTACATATATCTCCAGTTCCTCCTCCCCCCCCCCTATGTTTCCTAGTTGGAAAGGAACATTCTGGTAGCAATGGCAATGCCCCATGTTGACTGCCAGGTTGACAGTCTCAGACAACTCATGTTATATGATTGGAAATTGAATTGAGCACTGACCTTTTAAAAAATAGTTATGGAATATGCTCTCTCCCCCCCCCCCCCACTTTAAGAATAAATTGTCCTCAAAATAAGACTTTACAATATATATATATTTTCTACACCAAAGAATCAACAAAGGTCAGGCAAGCATACACTTTGTACAGTTTTGTTGTTGACCATGTTCACTACAATGGTTGACAATTTTCTTAGCTCTGGAGCTGAACAAAGCAATGAAAAAAAAGGTCATGTCCTCTAGTCATGTGCCTCAATCCTAAATAGGATGCTCAGAAGTATTAGAAACGAAAGGTGTATGTTTTCAAGCAATGCATTTTGGGCTGTGCACAGTCAGTATACAATTTGATAGGATGGCACTGTAAGATTAATCCCATTAATTGTGGAACTTCCTCTCCACAAAGGACTGGAACTTGATAGTGAAAGGTAGGTAAAAAATTTTTTTAAACAAAACAAAAATAAAAAGAATTAATAAATCCAGCTCAAGCAAAGAGAAGAAAGCCCAAAATGATGCAAGGCAAAATTTAATGGGAACTCTAACCCTACTTCCAGCTCTTCAGGAGGATAAACCCTAGCCAGAAACTAGCCAGGCAGTGATGAAGTGTGATGGAGCCAGAACTCCCTCTGCATCTGCAGCCCTCACACTGGTCAAGGACAGCAATGCCTGGCCATTCCAGACCATTTCCTTATATGTAAATTGTTCAACTTTATTTTTAGATGTGCAGATGATTGGGTCAGAAGCTTCCCAAGATCCATTCTAGTCAATTTCAGGTTTCCACTAACCCTTAATGGCGCTCAGTAGAGAAGGCATCTGCACTTAGGGACCAGGAGCAAATAGTGTCTCTCGTTCACTACACAGCAGCAATGTTTGCTAAAGACTGAAGTTGTTTCTATTACTCTCAGGGCCGGATGTAGGTTTGATGAGGCCCTAAGCTATTGAAGGTAATGGGGCCCTTTATATGTCCAGCTGTCCTTTGTCAACAACAAATTGTCACTGGTTCTTGTGTTGAATATATGCTATATGGTAATTTATGGACCTAATAGCTATCTAATGCCATTTGCACATAACAAATAGGAGCGTACACAACACAAAACACTGCTGCTGTATGTAGGTTTTATTTTATTTGTTATTTTTTATCTTGTATTTTGGAAATATAAATACAGGTTGTTGTTTTTCTTTAATTTTTTGGGTGCCCCCAAATCTGTAAATCTGGCACTGATTACTCTACAGAACCAATAGTCTGTATACAGGACCAGTGTAATGTGTCCAAATGGCTCTAAGGCATGATGGGAAAGGAAAAACAGGATTTTGGTCTGAAAAGTGAGATAAAAATCTAATATAAATAAATAAATTCCCAGCTATCTCATTCTGAGCTTCTGAAGCAGAAAAATACTGGCTGTAATTTTCTTAACTTGGAAACTGTTTTAGCTATCCACGTTTCATTTGCCTCTGGAGCATAATGTTTTACCATGCTAGTGATTCTTTTCCTATTAGAGAAATCTATGGGTTTTTCTTTTTGCTACACTGCAGTGAGATCAGTTCATTTAAAATAAAACTTCCCAACTTTGCCAAAGCTGGTATTGCTTAGTGACAAATGGGTTATGAGTGTTCTGGATATATGTTTCATTTTGTACAGCTGTCTGATATTTGTCTAGAACCATCCTTCCTTTTCAGCTTGAGTTTACTGGTACATCAAAGACCGGGCGTAATGTGAAGAGATAGTGCTAGCAAAAACAAGCTCTTGTTTCTGACTGCTCTTCATGTAGCAACTGCAACCAATCATTTGGAAGAAACTCTGATGAAGCAAAAAATGTCACTGGTCAAGCATGTTTGAAGCACTCCATAAATCACAAAACCTGTGCATAGAAAGGGTTTGTGCTTGCACACCGCTACCCTTCAACACAGTGAAATAAACTATAATTTGTCTGCATGATTTGCATAGTTAGAAAGCAGAGAAACTGCATGGAAACAATGACATCTAAATAAATTACTATGATAATTCAAGGGGTGCAAAAATAGGCCATGTTATGCTGCTGATTGAAAACCCTTTTGGCACATATACCAGCTTTTGATGTTCATCCTGCTGCTCGTTCAGCTGATTACAAGCTATGGGTAACACTGAGCATTCATATAAAATCAATGCTCGGGGAAATAGGATCTTTATCGTAAGTAGCCCTAAGCACAGTTCTTGCTGAACTATCAGTTCCATCCTCAGGTAATATTGATTCCAACAGTTGATGCAGCCACCAGAGGTTTGCATCAGAATCTTGAAAATCTCAGGTCTTGCTGTGGGGGGAAATGGAAATAATCTTGGTAATCATTCTTGAGAAAATGTGAGCAAAAGCTTCAGAATTAAATCAGACTGGTAAGGAATATAGGCCCCAAAGTTGGAACTAGTGACAGAAATGACTATTTGTTTACACACCCTTTCCAGTGTGTGACCCAATGGGTCTTGGTTCTGTGTTGGCACATGTAGGATTGTGCTAAATCCGGGGTTCATGGAAGCAAGGGTTGTCAATGGCTACTAACCATGATGGCTGTGCTCAGCCTGCAGTCGGAGGCAGCAATGCTTTCGAATACCAGTTGCTGGAAACCACAGGAGGGGAGAGGGCTCTTGTAGCTGAATCCTACTTGCAGGTTTCCCATAGGGATGTGGTTGACCACTGCAATAACAGGATGCTGGACTAGATAGGCCATTGGCCTGATCCAGCAGGCTCTTCTTATTCTCTTATGGGTTGTTAAAAGTATTATACTCTGCTGAATTCCAAATCATAAAAATATAAATACAAAATAATACCACAGAGAAACAATCCCAAAATAGCAAGCTAAAACTGTATCTAATGACCTCATTAAAACCACCAGTGGAAGAACACTGATATGGAAATCAGACACAAACTAATACAGTAGTACCTCGGGTTACAGACGCTTCAGGTTACATACTCCGCTCACCCAGAAATAGTACCTCGGGTTAAGAACTTTGCTTCAGGATGAGGACAGAAATCGTGCGGTGGTGGTGCGTCGGCAGCGGGAGGCCCCATTAGCTAAAGTGGTACCTCAGGTTAAGAACAGTTTCAGGTTAAGAACGGACCTCCAGAACGGATTAAGTTCTTAACCCGAGGTACCACTGTACAGAGTAATCTAACGTAGCACGAAGTAACCACCCCATGAACACAAGGATTTCTGATTGTGCAACAGGATATCTCTCTCCCCCCCATCTTCCCATCACCTACATGCCCCCTAAATCTGTTCTGGAGTTCTTCTAACCCTCCAGAGCAGATTGGAGAGAGGAACACACAGAGGAGGAGGAGGAGGGGACAAAGTCCCATTGCACAAATCCTTGCACTGAAGGGATGAGTGAATTGGATACCTCTCATAAAATCGAAGGCCTTCTTTAAAAAAGAAAGCCTTGCCACCTTGCAGAAAGCTAGTAAAGAAGGGACAAGACAAACCTCCCTGGAGAACAGTAGGAGCCAGCGTGGTGGGCTAGCACTGCAGAGCTGCCCTCCCAACACTGGCATCAGTGCAGCTATCTGGGTGGTGTTGGGGCACAGCAGAACAGCAACAGGGTCAGCACTACTCAGATGCACCGATGGAGTTGAGCCAACATGCCCCATTGAGCCTTAACCTCACATCATCCTGCTGTTCCCCAGTGCCTTCTAGATAAGCTGCAGAGATACCAGTGCCAGGTGGGTACGGAATGGGAGAGAGCGCAACAGTCCCTCCACTAATACCAAGCAAGTTCTCTGGCCACAGATAGGCAAACCACAGAGGTAGACGGGCTACATAACAACGGGCCCCCTCTGCTTTTAGAGCAGGGGTCCCCAGACTAAGGGCCGGGGGCTGGATGCAGCCCAATCGCCTTCTAAATCCAGCCCACGGATGGTCCGGGAATCAGCGTGTTTTTACATGAATAGAATGTGCCCTTTTATTTAAAATGCATCTCTGGGTTATTTGTGGGGCATAGGAATTCGTTCAATTATTATTATTATTATTATTTGCAAAATATAGTCCAGCCCCCCCACAAGGTCTGAGGGACAGTGGACCGGCCCCCTGCTGAAAAAGTTTGCTGACCCCTGTTTTAGAGCCTGCATATATGATCACAGACTGGCAGTCTTCTCTTATGTTCTTATCACAATAAGTAGGCAAGTTCCTAGGAATATCCTAGGAACAAAGTGTACCTGGTTGGAAACTCATTCCAAGCTGTACTTTGGAATGGTACCTGGTTCCACCATCACTTCACGCTGAAATCAAGGTTACATAACAAGGTAACATAGAATGGTATGCTAGGGGCCAAACTAGATATTATTTTCATCAAGGAGTTTGCTCTGAGCGCATAACTTTTATAGCACAAATAGTAGGCATGGCTGCCCTCAACCAGTTTGGGACCAAGGCTTGGGGATGCTGGGGGAGTATAACCCTATTCCTACTGCTGGCGTTCCCCACCCCTGCTATTTCCAGGAGGAAGGAAAAGCTCCCATTGAACCTAGTGGAATGCCCTCCCATCAGATGTCAAGGTACTAAGTAACTATACAACCTTTAGAAGACATCTGAAGGCAGCCCTGTAAAGGGACATTTTTACTGTTTGATGGTTTTTATATTTTTATATATGCTGGAAGCTGCCCAGAGTGGCTGGGGCAACCCAGTCAGATGGGTGGGGTACAATTAATAAAATTATTATTATTATTATTATTATTATTATTATTATTATTATTATTATTATTATCATCATCATCGTGAAATCTCCTTCCCTGCAAGTAGTAGGTGTGGTGGCCCAATCTGGATGGGTATTGTGGTGGAGAACAAGGGGTTAAAGCTTCACTGCCACCGTGCCAGAGTCCAGCTTTGTATCAGACCTCCCGTGCTGGCTATTTGTGAAATAAAAGTCCTGCATGTAAGAGCAAACCACAATGTGTAGCTTGGCCATGGTTCCTTTTCTGTTTATTGGTACATACCCATCTGGTACATGCCAATACTATTAGTATATATTTAGCCATAGCTGGTACAGTACATAGACCTAGTTCGTGGATAACACTAAGTCAAGGATACCTTGCTTGGTTTTGACTGGAGAATGTATTCACCATTTGAATTTCGCAAATCTTAGAGGAAATCTTTTTTCTTTCTTTCTTTAAGTCTCACTACAGAAAAGTTAACCAAAGCTCCATCTCTGGAAAATAACATGGGTAAGGTCAAATAATCAAACAGATTATTCACAATGTGTGATCTGCTTTAAAATTAGCATCTGACCTTGGGGCACAAATTTTTCACCCTTTTCCAGAAAACAAACCAGCCTTCTGATGTGGTTTTATATAAATGCAAATGAGCTGGGGGGGGGGAGAAATTCTCCATGTATGGCATGTTTGTATTCTAACTCATATGTTAATGATGTGCTAATAAATGCCACAACACATATTATATTCTCACACCAGAGGCTGACAATTCTGCACTTCATCTTTTTTCTTTTAGTTTGCAGCTTTTTAAAAAACAAACAGATGCAACTTTAATACATTCTTCTATCAAGTTCTCTGCTTGATTATGGCAGGTAAGCTTCCGAATGTCAGTGGAATGCGCAGCTTGGTGTATCACACACCATATGCATGCAGGTGAGGGACAAGACCCGCTGCCCTCTTGTGGCAGTTTAAGCTGATGAAACCATGTCATTAATTTTGCTTTTGCTTGTAACTGAAGTGACCTAGCAGCAATACAAGGTGTGCGTGCATAATATGCAGAAGCACACAAGAAGAAGTAATATTCACAAGAAGCCCCAAGTGTGGTTGCAAATGCAAAGTGAAAATTGAGCAAATAATTGGGGTGTTGGAGTCATGTTGTTGTGTGTCCTCAGATGTGTTCATATTGTTGAACTCTTTCAGAAACTTGTCGCCATATGCTTCTAAGGCCCCATGATAGCCACAGATGGCCCAGATTGTGAGAGGCCTTGAATCCCCCAGAAATACTCTGCTGGACACACTATGAAGATGCAATGATGTCAGAGGAGAACTGCTTCCCTACCACTGTCTGCCACTGAGTTCTTACTACCATTTGGTCAGGCTCAGTTTTATGCCATTTGCATTCCAACCATCTCCCTACCTGCATTATTACCCTCAATGATCCAATACATCAAAGAGCCAACTGGCCCCTGGAAAAGATGCTTGGGAGGGATTGCGTTAGCTTCCTGAGACATCTCCACATCCTACAGGGTGATCAGGGCATCAACAGGAGTGTCAACCATGCCAACCAGTAGAGACCAGTAGAGTCCATCTGCTTCTAGGGTGTAAACTATGCTAATGGGTCATCTGCTCCTGCAAAGAGGAAGGGCCACTGTAAGTCTAGAGTTCGCCAGGAACTGATCTGACCACAACAAAAGAGTTACTGAAAACTCTGTCCTCCTTCTGGATGAACATCCTTACCCTATATATGTCAGGCAAATGACATGTTGGGAAAGCCTTGTGGCTGGCATTGCATCCATGATGGCCTGGGGTGCTCCAGATAAGGAGGTCTTGACATGGATGCTGAGGTTTCCCCAAATCAACATCCTGGTGGTCTTCAGCACCAAAAACCATCTCCATCATTTCAGGCAAGAATACTGCTGCACAGTGGAGTGGGCAGAAGCTGCAAATCTGTCCCAGTTGCCCAGCCCAATATACAAACACTGAAGAGTGGTACCTAGTCCAACAAGAAGCCTGGAGACGGAGATGGAGATGGAGAAGGATGAATGGAATCCTTACAGAATGCAGCAAAACACCGCCACCACCTCAGGTTTAAGCTGATGCTGAACTGAGTGCCCAGGTAGGCATAGTTGACCGAGGTCAACTGCACCCTACTCATCCATCCACTCAGGTATCTGTGATACTTGTCCTCCATGGCATTCAGTGCAGCACCACTAGGCCAAACAGCAGGTTCGCAGAACCACCATGGTCAGAATATTTAGAGAAAGGAACAGTCAACTTCTGAGAAAGAGAGAAAGGCACCTAAGCTCCATCGAACCAAATTTCTCCTCTCCCTCCTTTCCATTCACTGAGGCACTCAGCACCATTTAGGCCCCCTTTTCTGAGGGTTGGGGAAATTGAGCCCTTCCAGATGTAGCTCGGCTTCAATTCCCATCAGCTGCAGGCAGCATATAGTCACTGGTCAGGGATGATGGGAGTTGGAGTCCAACAACATCTGGAGGGGCACAGCTTCCCCCAACCATGCTTCAAAGGAACAAGTTCACAGTGGAACTGAATTAGTGGGGAGTGCGGCTGGAGAAACCCGTGGAGCTGTATGACCAGTCCCTATGAACAGAAATAGTCACATCACTTATCAAGTGGTAAGTTCCCACCAATAGCATGTAACCATCCTGTATTATCCTGCCAAATTGTGAGAGAAATCTTTCAACTCCTCCTTTGCTCCAACAGTTCAGATCTGGTGTGGAAATCTACAACTGGAGTTGCTAAGTACTGTAGATACATGCAGATTATGTATGGTTGCAACTATTTACCTCCCAAAGTATGTGGAATCCCATACTTTTGCAATCTGAACAACTGTGATAGAATGTGAAAATCAATATAAGATAACCTCATTTTGAGTGTAGCGCAGAGTAATAACAAACCAGCATATTGTGAAATGGGATTCCGCTCCTCAGGTAGATCTGACATTGTTAGACATGAATAAATATACTTACTGCTATTAGTGTAAGTTTCTTGAATGAAAACATTATACAAATACACTCTCTAGTAAACTCAATGAAGGGGGAAAAATACCTTTCAAATACGCACAATGATACAACAGGTGGAAAATTTAAAAAACAAAAACAAACTCCTGTCAGTGGAATTATACTGCAAGGTTTAAATAGAAGGTTAGCACTAAAAATACATCTGCAAAGTACAGGATGATAATGTAATCTAGATATAATTTCTGCTATTTCATAATTTTTAATGGAAAATGAATTAGGGAGAACTATGGCCAACTTTTACTATTTTGGAGAGAATCATCCACTTTGTTAAAAGAAGGAAATCTGGGGGGTTCCCAGACTGTCATTATTTTCAGATGGGATGTGGCAAATTTAGGTTGTACAGTTACAGTTGATTGGGGTGTCTTCCACAACAAATTTGCACTAAGGAAAATGGTGAGAAAATGCATGTGAAAGTGTGGGATAACACTTGCTTTAACACTGTGTAAGAACATAAGACTGTAAAAGGAGCCTGCTGGATCAGACCAATGGCTCATCTAGTCCAGCATCGTGTTCTCCCAGTGGCCAACCAGATGCCTGTGGGAAACCTGCAAACAGAACCTAAACACAAGAGCCCTCCTGTGATTTCCAGCAACTGATATTTAGAGGCATTACTGCCTCCAACTGTGGAGACAGAGCATATCCATAATGGCTAATAGCCTTTGATGACCCTCCCTTCCATGAATTTGCCTAATCCTCCTTTAAAGCAGTCTTGGTTGGTGGCTATCACTGCCTCCTGTAGGCGGGAGTTCCATAGGGTAATTATGGGCTGCATGAACATCATCTAACCTCCCCACAAATAAATATGAAGGAATGCTGATGAAACAGCCAACGCCATCTAATCGCCCTGCAGTGAAAATCAGGATGAATATTCATTAAACAGATCATCTGGAAGAGTCCTCAGACTTATTCAAAGGAAAAGAAATTCTGAGCAGAATAAATTGAAATGATACAGATAGTTAATGCAGGGGACTCTGAAGCAGATTACAGATCATTTTAATTTAGTTGAAAGCAGGATTTTATTATACCGAATTTGCGGTGGGGGGGGATTTTAAACTTTTGTTCACTTGTCTTTTGTGTAACACAAATTTTGCATTGTTTTCTCTGAAGTATTAATGGCCAATGGCTAGTACAATAAAATTGCTGCTTCTCCTTGTAACTTATACAATATTGATAAACTATAACAGACACGCTGGGCAGAAAAGTAAACCCGAATGGGGCCTGCAACAAAATGTTGCTGTTCACTGTTCCAGTCAGTCAGCCATGCCCTCCTCCACAATACATGTGAGTCCTCCTCCCACCCTTCCTTTCCCATTCTCACGTCATCAGTCTATGTCAGTGATGATTCTGGAAGGCTGTGTTTACCTTTCAAAAGCCATTCATGTGGTTCATGGAAAACCACTGCAACCACCTGGCCATTAAATAGGCCAGTGGTCTGATGCAGTTCAGCAGCAGCTTCATATTACTGTATGATTCAGTTTTGGTTTGTTGAGTTACAAATGCAACAAGCTGTTGTAGTGTGGGGAGTGCGGCTTCTAAGGTTTGCAAGCACTCCATCACCCCACCCCCATTCTATGTTTCATTCCCCGACAGTCAGTAATGCATAGCTACTGAGCAGTCCTCACTGGGATGTTTTCAGATGGCCCTCTATGGTTTTGTCCCCTAAAGATTGGCTTGTACCTGGTGTAGAGCTACTGTAAGTAACCATCCCATCAATGCAAGGATTGGCACTTGTGCAACGAGGCTTCACCTCCTCTCCTTGCCCTATATGCTATTCTGGGGTTTCCCCCAACCCTGCAGAGCAGATTTGGGAGAGAGTGTGGGGCATCAACCCTTGTACTGATTGAATGTTTACTTTGTAGTACAATGGAAACAAGCCAAAAAAAATTGTATTTCAGGTTCCCTCGTACCTGCTGATATCTCCCTCTTGCACGTGGATGTTGCCATTTTTGCTACATAAGCAATAGTGTGCATGTCCAGAACGTTGGAATTATAAGGGGTGATTTCTGAACCTCTTCCTGCTCACCTCTCAAGGCAGAAACTTTCGTCTGTGTTATGATTTCCCCTGTATTCAGCTGATCAGTATCTTTTCCATTGTTGATACAAACGACTAATAAATACAAAACAAGGTATGTTTTGCAGCATAACTTTATAACTTCCCACAGCCTTGTTATCTTGAGTGTTCAGCCACCATTATCAGTTAACCTACATTTTTTCGAGTATCAGCGCTGAAATCCCTGTGACTATTTGCTTATAAGTGGCACATATTTAATATTTAAGCACTTTCAGCAAATCTTTGAGACAATTATCTGATAATGAGCAGCCCACATGCCAGCAAGCTAGTCTACAGTACTTCACAAATGCATGAAAATATTAACCTTTAACAAGGAAGAAAGAAGGCCACGCAAGCATCATCTCACCCAAGGTACTTTCAACGACTGAATGTATTATATTTACAGAAATGTCTTTGGCAAAGGTGCTGTTTCTATAAAAAGTAATGCTGCAATGGAATTTGCTTTGAAAACAAAAATGAATGAAGAAGAATCATGTTTCAAGAATACAGTTATGGACACAGATAAGCACACATGTAATTCCAAAATCATACCAGGTCATCTGTGTTCTTGTATTTTGAATTCCAGCAAATTAAGTCATTTTTATTTTTGTGGCGTTTGAACTCATTCATGCAAAAAATAAATTCATGCATATGAACTATGGTTTATGCAGTCTTAAATCCAAGAAAACCTATGCTACACTGCATCTGTAACTATAAAAAACCACATGTGTGCCCTTATACAGAAAGGAAGTGAAGAGAGAAAGCTGTGCCTGCTAAATTTCTGCCTGTTACACAAGCTGTTAAAGGCACAAAGCATCCGTCTGACAGAAAAGCACTGCTGTACGCCCTTCTGAAAGCCGTGGGATTTGGGGGCCCATCCAGGGCTGGAAGATTTGCCAGTATAAATACGTCACCCTCACCTTGTCATGTAATTGATCAGAAAAACCTCCAGGTGACCAGCATTGCATCCTCTTGGCTCAGCAGGCAACACAGGCAATCTGTTTTAAAGTGTAATAACTGGCTGTTGTCTACCATTTCAAATAGTAGTATATGTGTTTGTTATCCTGCATAATGGCAAAGCTTAGGTACAAAAAAGAGAGATGGATTTAGACTCGTTGACATAAAATCTTACTGGTGCCGTTGAAAGATTCACAGGTACGGGCTACTTTGAACTGTTGAATAGACAGGCATGACTGTGATCTGATGAATCCTATCCTTTAATGTAGAGGTATGGGAATAAAGCCCAAAGAAAGAGATATTTTTAAAGAGGGGGTACACTGGGACATTAAAAGTATTACTGATTTAGATTATAAACACAAGTTTAAGAAAGCACAAGAATTCAGGGAGGAACTCTCTATAAAGTGACGATTACTGATTCTCCTGGGGACCAACACCATTGGCTTACTCTAGAAATATTAAGGGCAAGTTGTGACAAGACTAAGGCTGCACTACAAATCCCCAATCTGCCACAGTAGGGCTGGGGTTGGGGGGAATCTGACTGCAGAGTGATGACTGGGGCCCAATCGTAGCAGGGCATGATTTTACCCTCCCTCGCTACCCCCTCCCCTGCCAGCATGAGAGGTGCGACTGTGGATGTTGCAGTAGCTATGCTGCTCCATCACACCCCAGTGCTGTTCGGCCGGGGTTAGGATTGCTCAGTAAGGCTGAAAGCTTATACAGACCTACCTAGGTGTGAGGCTTTCTCTTCTGGGATTGAAGCCTAGCAGCTACTGTTCCCTCTCTGAGCACTTAGCCGGCCGCTTGCTCCAATCGGCAGGAGAAAAGAGAATGGAAGTTGGAAGGGCCTAACACTGCTTCATCCACCATCTTCCCTTCCCCAATTGCCCAGATGGGCCTGCTCTGCCTTTCTTCTTCCCCTCCTCCAATTGACCTAAAAAGGAAGGGGAGCACTATAGGTGTGGGAGATTTGTAGCAGGACATGGAAGTAGGTGCACCTCATTGATCACTGGGTGGCCTGCTTGCTTTCCATTTCCATCCTAGGGGTACCGAAATGGCGGTGATGGGGGCTGGAGGAAAGGGGGTGTCCCTACCCACCTACCATGTAAACCATGTTTTCAGTGAGCTATCACCTCACCTCAGTGACACAGCAGGTAGGGGCTACCCAGCTGAAGTAGCAGTAGGTAAGGAGATGGAAAAATAGGGAAGTAAGGAGACATGATGTACATAGGTGTGTGCATGTCAATGGATGAATCGGTATGTGTGTGTGAGTGAGTGGGGTGTGTGTGCTTCTCTGGAGTATGACTTAAACTTGTGACTGGTTCCACCCCCCACCTCACCACCATTTTGTGACTAGCTCTGTTCTGAACCACCATTTTAATTGTGTGAAAGTTCAGCACTCCCAAGTGACCCCTCACACCACAAAGTTTGAGAACCCCTGCTACCAAATAGAACAGTTTGGCAGAACAATGTGGATTAAGTCTTTATTTTCTATTTTACTGCATTTCTGAGTCGGCAAGCCTTCTATTTTTCTTTGAACAAAAGGCAATTGATTTTGCATATTAAAAAACTCCCATTGAGTTCAGCAAGAACTCACACACAAAATCTATGCAACCTTGAAGGTTACATAGATTTTTTTTTAAGTTTGGAAGCTTTTTTTAAGATGCCATTTGAACAGAAGTTTTTACAGAGGAAAGCTGAAATATCAAACACTTAAGCAAAAACCCAAGGATATACAACTAGCATAATGGCTAACAGTGCAATCCGATATAAGTCAAATTGAATTCTGTGGACTTCGTTTCCAGAAATGTGCATAAAAGGTTGCAGTCTAAGAGGCTGGGGTGTGAAAAGGAAGCTCCTGGTTTAAATCTCCTATTGTGGATTCACTGCATTTGAGTATTTCAAGCCACGCTCTTTTAGCCTTGGATTCCCATCTGTAGCATCGGAATAAAAGCTGTGAACTGCTTTACAGGGTCATTGTAAGGAATGCAAAAAGATAATGCACGTGAATCACTTTGAATGTGGTCTAAATGCTAAGCATTGTCATTTAGTTCAGAGTGAAGGAACATGTAGCTCTTTGTTTGACTCCACAGTCCAAGGCAGTAATGCTTCTGAATATCAGTTGCTGGAAACTATGGGAAGGAAGAGCGGTTTTGTCCTTGCGCCCTCCTTGAAGGTTTCCCACTGGCATCAAGTTGGCCACTGTGAGAACAGGATGCTGAACCTGATGGGGCATTGGCCCTGTTAGTATTTTCATTCTCCATTGCTGTTGGATCTTGTGTTCCACCATTTACATTATGTGATAGGAGTGTGGGAATGGAACACAGACACTGTACTCGCGTCCTATGTGTTTTGTACCTGCTCTCCTTGTTCGTTGCTTTCGGACAGAGCAGACGTGTGTGAAGCTGCTGCTCATACAACCCAAGAAGGCTTTTCCAGTACTCTTATGTTCTTACATTTCAGCTCCCATCAGGCCCAGCCAGCACGGTTAATACAGTCGTACCTTGGAAGTTGAATGGAATCCATTCCAGAAGTCCGTTTGACTTCCAAAACATTCGGAAACCAAGGCACGGCTTCTGATAGGCTGCAGGTAGCTCCTGCAGCCAATCGGAAGCTATGGAACATGTGCCAGGCGTTGGGGTTCCAAAGAATGTTTGCAAACCGGAACACTCACTTCCAGAATTCAGGAGCCAAAATGTTCGAGTCGCAAGGTGTTCGACTTCCAAGGTATGACTGTAGTCAGGGATAGTGGGAGTTGGAGTCCAACTACAACATCTGAAGAGCCATAGGTTCCACATCCCTGATTTAGTTGACACAAGACATGTCCGCCAAAAATATTCAGGTTAAGTTCACATAGCATGTTGCCTAATAGATGTTTGTGGCGGTTTAATCACTGGCTACCTGAAGTGTTAGTGTGAGATGGGAGGAGTTGATAAAAGCTGAGGTCTCCTAGGTTATAGACCTGGAGAGAGAATTCAACCTCTTGTTGCAGACATGTATGGCCTTTACATTTGTCGTTAAGGATGTCAGCTTTCACAGCATTCCTATCATGTGTGCGCCTGTGTGAAAGTGGATGAACTGGCAAATCCACAAGGAACAACAACACCATCGACGATCCAAAGCTTCCCAAAATAGGGCTGCCTTCGGATGTCTATGGAAAATTATATGGTTGCTTAACTCTTTTGACATATGCTGGAAGGTTATTCCACAGGGCGGGTGCGACTATTGAAAAGGCCTTCAGCCTGATTCCCTATAGCATGGGTAGGCAAACTAAGGCCCAGGGGCTGGATCCGGCCCAATTGCCTTCTAAATCCAGCCCGTGGATGGTCCGGGAATCAGCTTGTTTTTACATGGGTAGAATGTGTCCTTTTATTTAAAATGCATCTCTGGGTTGTTTGTGGGGCATAGGAATTTGTTCATTTCGCCCAAAAAAATATAGTCCGGCCCCCCACAAGGTCTGAGGGACAGTGGACCGGCCCCCTGCTGAAAAAGTTTGCTGACCCCCTACCCTATAGTTTCACATATTGCAGTGAGGGAACCACCAGAAAGCCCTTGGCTCTGGACCTCTGTCTGGGCTGAACAACAGGGGTAGAGATGTTCCTTCAGGCATACAGGGCTGAAGCCACATAGGGCTTTAAAGGTGAGCACCAACACTTTGAATTGTGCTTGGAAAACCTTTATATTCCACTGTTCTAATGCATTCAGATTGCTCACCTTATAACAGAAATGAAAATAGTGGCTTATTTTGGGGAGGGGAAAACAGGACTTTAAACCCAGCAGTTGCAAAACCTACCATGATCCATCGTGAACATGCCCTGACACACCTCTTTCTCCCTCCTATCACTGTTGGCAAAGGGGGAAACTTCCATGGCTGCACAAAGAGGTGTCCATGGGCAGATATCCTGCTCTGTTCACAGATCTTCATCTACACCAGCAGCAGGAAGGAAGAGGGACCAACAAAGTCCTATGGCCTTGAAAATACCCTCCCATCATAGGCTGCAGGTTAGTGTTCCTGCAATTAGTGTTTTAATTAGCACTAAACACAAGAGAGGAACTTTGTTTTTTTAAAGTAATAGTTAACCTTTTTTAGGTCAGTAACGTAGTTTTGTTAGAACTTCAATTCCACCCCTCACCCCACCCGCAAATGTTGATGTCTTGTTGAAGGTGTTAGCAGCCCAAGCTTCTATTTCCAGATCAGGAGAATGAAGCAGATGGAGAAGGGGAGAGAGAAAGGCAGGAAAAGAAGAACAAGTGAGGTGAGGTGTTGCTTCACAGTGGGGAAGATTATAACAGATAAAAGAACTAATGCAAATGTTAGACAAGCAGGAAGGTCACAGCTAGTCACACAGGTAATAAACACCTTTATTTGTTTGTTTGTTTGTTTGTTTGTTTGTTTATTCATTCATTTATTTAGAAATCAAGGTCAGCATTCCACATCATTCCAACATTTCTAGGGTCTGCTTTCATGTCTAGAATTTCCAACCCATGGCAACCCCCTTGGTTCCTACTGAGGCCTCTCCGCATCCCAATATTTTTGTAAAGAAATTGGGTTGTTGTTGTTGTTGTTGTTTGTGGAAGGTGCAAGGGATGCCTGGTTACTGTTATTTAATATGAATGTGCAAAAATCCAAATATCTATTTGCATATGTAAATCAATTTAATCGAGTGCAAATTTCATAAAATTGATTTTTTTTAGCATTGCTGTTGAGATGAAATAACAACCACCATTTATGGAGGGGACACACACACACACACACACACACACACCCTGCTCTCTCTCTCTGTGTGTGTGTGTGTGTGTGTGTGTGTGTATTTAAATTAGGACATTTGAAGCCTTTCATGTAGCAATCATAGCTGTGAGATATTTTTCTCATTATCAACTTTCAAAGAAGCAATCCATGTGTTTCCTTGCAGGCAGCTTTGAACCTCATGACCTGTATTAATATATGGTTTGTTTTTCAGTCGGAAACTCAATATAGCTCAGTTAAGCTAAACTTGTTCTCTTGAAATCTAGAATGTGAAAAGACTCCGTTGCCGTATCCTTTCGCAGCAATGAAAGCTGTTTATGGTTTGGGCTGCAAGAGCTAAAGCCCATAGGACAGCCTTTATCAAGCTGGTGCCCTCCATATGTTGCAGCGTATGACTCTCATCAGCCCCAGACAAATGTGCCACCAGGGACTGATGGGAATTGTAGTCCAAAACAAGGGCACTGGGTTGATGGTGGCGGGTGCCACAGGGAGGTGATTTAAATTTTTGTAGAAATGTCAATCAGTAAAGTATACCATCATGCAAAGAAGACCTTTTACACAACAACTGATGTGTGTACATTTCATGTAGAAGTCAGGCAATATATTTTCATTTATTTTTAAGGGCATAGGGTTGGATGGGTGGTGGTCACTTATTATAAAGGACACTTTAAATCCTTTTTTTTTTTCAAAATACATTTAAAAGCCCCCCAAAAGATGTTCTGCCAAGTTCTGTCAAATTGCCAGCAGTTTTTAAAAGAGTGGTAGAATAATCTGAGTCTCCAGCTCTGGGCGCTGAAACTAATTCCATCCCAAGGAAGTATATTGTTTTCCGAATCAAAGTATAGCCAGATTGGTGCATGACGCATGTTTAGTTACTGTGAAGATGTATGTTGATTTGTTTCCTTCTCAAAGTGAAAGGACAAAGTTATTACATAAAGGCATGTACTAATTTTGCAGGAAGTCCTTAAAATGACACTGATTTCAGTCAACTAACTAACTAACCAACCCATTCATTGACATTATTTCCCCTCCCATCATAGTATATTCATAACACTTCACAATTTCTCACATTCCTTTAAATTAAAATGGGTATATCTGTGCAAAGATAACTCAAAAGCCTTTGATCTAATGGAACCTACCATTACCTTTTGATATGCATTACTTTTTTTTCTTTTTAGGAAGAGATTTCTTTCAAATATACTTCTACATATCCAGTCCTGCTGTCAGGATCTCCCAAATGCTACCACAAAGAAATTCAAGTCTTAAGCATGCCAACCAAATCCCAATTTTTACCTTTAAAAAAATTAAATGGTGGTAACCCAATCATGAAGATAAAATGGGAAATCAAAATGGTGTTCTGGTTTTTTTCATGTGGGAACTTTCCTATACATGCTAAGATAAAGAAAACTAAATTCAGAACAAATAAGTTGAAGGGACAGAATATTAGCAGATTCAAAAATATAATCATTTATCAGTCAGCCTCCAGTCTACGTCACTGACTGATGGGGCTCCACATTCTCTTTTCGAAAGCAGTAATGCCAGCAAGCTTTCCCTTTGTTCTCTGCATTTCTTTCTTCTGCAAGTATCCCTGTCATCTGTTACACCATAATGAATCTTTTACTTGATAAAGAGGATAATGATCATTCCCCAATGCCTGGATAAATAAGATTCCCGGCTTCAATTTTCTCAGTACCAAAAAATTAATGTGGAACAGTTTTTAAAATAAGGTATCTCTTCCATAACCCTCTCACACAAAGATGGAAATATGTGTCTCCTTTATGTCATTATACATACAATAAGTCTTGGACTTAAATTAGCTCTTGTCAGACAAGGTGACCTCTGGAGATTCTGGAACAGCAGAACTACCAGTGGACTCAAAGGCAATTGAGTCCCCTCCCTCCCATGACAAGGTAGAATCCTTCACCACCTGGATGGTGGGCTTGGGTAAAGTATAAATAAAAATGTGTTTCCTTATTGGAAGCATGTTTACCCCACTCACAGAAGAACTTACAACATCAGTAAGAAGACAGCCGTCAGACTTCCAATCTAAAAGGGAAAGCACAGAAGGGAAAGATCTGGGGTGGAGGGAGGAAAAAGCAAACTCAGAACACTAGTTCTTACAATAACTTTACAATGAATAACTAGTGTTTGTTTTCTTCCTGTCTCCCAAATCCATTTTTTCCCTTAAAGCACCCGTAAAGACGCAGGTAGCACTGTGGGTTAAACCACAGAGCCTAGGGCTTGCTGATCAGAAGGCCGGTGGTTCGAATCCCCACGATGGGGTGAGCTCCTGTTGCTCGGTCCCAGCTCCTGCCCACCTAGCAGTTCAAAAGCACGTCAAAGTGCAAGTAGATAAATAGGTACCACTCCAGCGGGAAGGTAAAAGGCATTTCCGTGCGCTGCTCTGGTTCACCAGAAGCAGCTTAGTCATGCTGGCCACATGACCCAGAAGCTGTACGCCAGCTCCCTTGGCCATTAATGCGAGATGAGCGCCGCAACCCCAGTGTCGGACACAACTGGACCAAATGGCCAGGGGTCCCTTTACCTTTACTAAAGAATATAACAGGCAAGCAAACACAATTACACTGAAGAACTGAAGTGTGCTGCTAACCCTGGTTGTCCTGCTTAGAAAGATATGCCTAGATAACTACTGCAGCAGCCCAGCCTAACAATGCAAAGGATGCTGCTTTGATAATATAGATCATCTCTCGGTGTGACTTGAAGGAAATCCCTCTTTGGCCTCTTAGTAACATGATAAAGTATAGCCTGGGTATGTAAACAAGCCCAGCTACTCAACAGACAAAACTCTTAAGAACTTTGCCCCCTTTGCAAAATCCTCAAAGTCTACTAACGTTCACAGTCTCATTACTTTTTTACCAAGAGAGTTCATGTCCCTTCTTGCGGTTTCTCCTACCTTCCTGAGTCATATTCTCCAATCAGGACATGCAATTTTGTTAAGCATATGTGTTTCCTTTGTGCTTTCTTAAGATCCAGGCTGCAAAATAACATCCCCAAGAGATATTTTGAAAGGCAGGAAAATAAGGGTTTCAGGTTTGGAGGAGAAAGAACTCTTGATCTACTCCTGAGTCTTTCCACAAATAACAAATCGGGAGGGGGGGGAGGGAATTCACCTCTAGCCTGGGGAAGTGCTTGCCAACAAGACTGGATAATAATCCTTCAAGGTCTGCATTTGAGACCCTTCCTTTAAAGTTGCTATTACACTGCAATTAATGCCAGGGTGCCTGTGTTTATGCCATATAGCATTCTACGGAGACAAAAGGATCAGAGCACGCGAAGGGCAAAAGGGGGAGCATCATGTACATCATGGTTTTATGCCAGGCCCTGGCCCACTGTGATCAACTGATCAACCATGGTTTCTGGTGTCATGGCCCATCCTACACATTTCATCCATCCATCCATTCCTATTTGTGTCTAAGAGAATATGGTGATTTCAAATATTGTATGATCTCCAGTCCCTTTCTATGAAATGCCTACAATTGTATCCCACCCTACACACCTCTGTCACTTAGCATCATTAGTGACCAAGAATTTTGAAGACTTGTCATCACCCATTCCTGATCCACGACATGCATATTTCTGCTTACCTCTTCATAAGGCTAATCACCATTCGAGTGATCCCATATAATAAATATATATATCCATAGACCTATATCA
The DNA here is from genome assembly GCF_009819535.1 of Lacerta agilis. Taxonomy (NCBI): domain Eukaryota; kingdom Metazoa; phylum Chordata; class Lepidosauria; order Squamata; family Lacertidae; genus Lacerta; species Lacerta agilis. Next base: position 35,160,950 of record NC_046316.1, read on the forward strand.
ATCATATGAATTGATATATACAGTATTTGAAAGAGCCGAGCGGTGTCAAATGCCCAGCTATGTATCAATAGGATATGGACCTGAATAATAATTGGTGGTCAGACACAAGGTATGAGACCATGGTTTTGCTGCTCTGTTTCCTGTTCTGAATTAAGTGGGCTCAGAAATTGGGCTGGATCTAGACGCATCAAAGAAACATTTCAGTTTAAAGCATTGTGAATTTAAATAGGGAAAACAGGTAGAGAAAACAGGACTCCACACTGCCATCTAGTGGCACAATGTTATATCGCACATACAACACATATAAGTCGCTTTTTCTTTACCGACACTGCTTCCTCACTTACCATGACTAGAGGATAAGGACAATAAAGAGTACAGCTCATGCACCGAATATCCTTTCATTAAAAAAGTAGCTTTAGAACAGAAATACCATGTAATTGTGATTTTCTAAAGGGATGAAGCAGGGGATCTTTCAGGCTGATATACACCAACCTGGACTACAATTTTAATCAGTCTAGTTGTAGACTAAATTTTAGACTCTAAAACATCTGGAGGGCACTGGGTTGGCCAAGGTTGGCCTATTACACCACATTACCATGGGAAAGTGCTTCTTGCCAGAATACACAAAGAGGGTTACAGGCTGATGTAACATTTAAACCAAATCCTAATGTAGATGGAACCTCTGGGCAGCACTCCAAGAGCTTCTTCTCGCTACTATTATTCCGTTTGTTCTGGACAGCAATTAAACAGCTGCTACTGTGGCAAATCTTCCAGTGCTAAGCAACCATCCCTCCTCTATGCGTCCAGAGAGCGGTTAATGCCTTGTTTTCATATGCAAACCAAAATTCTATGTGCTGTTACCCAAGGCCTATCTAGGAGAAATTTGCTTGCGTTTGCATTTCAGGGAAAACCTACTTAAGTATATGCGTTTTCCACACAGACCAAACAGCAGCTATCCTCTGAAATCCACACTTCTCCAAATTCTGCTCTGCAGGTTATCCAACCAAAAATGCATACAGAAATGTGCAAAAATGCACACAATAGTAAAAACAATGTACACAATAGGAAACCTAATAAAAACAAATTCCTTCCAGTAGCACATTAGAGACCAACTAAGTTTGTTCTTGGTATGAGCTTCCGTGTGCATGCACACTTCTTCAGATACACACGAAAGCTCATACCAACAACAAACTTAGTTGGTCTCTAAGGTGCTACTGGAAGGGGGGGAAATAATTATTTTGTTTTGACTATGGCAGACCAACACGGCTACCTACCTGTAACTAGAAAAATAGGAAACCCAAATACACAAAAAGCATGCTTATGAGAATTGTGCACAAAAGTGTGCATTTTTTACTGAAAAATTGCAAACTGATGTGGAAATGGGGTAAATGGAATTTAAGAGTGAAAAAGAGAGAGAAGCCGAATGATAGATTCCTCACTCCTAGTGTATATGTGCTGTTTTGCATCATTAGCTTGGTATGTACATAGCTAACACAAAGTGATGGACTGGATCAGGAATAGGGGGGGGGCCTTTAACCCTTTGCCATCTGCTGGAGTTCTGGTTGGAATCTTGCCCTCCTTTGCTATTCACAGCAGGAGGTAAGCCTCTCATTGGTGCCAGAGAGAGCTTTTCTCTCGTTCTAAATAGCAGAAGTGGGCAGGAATCCCTTACCCACTACAGTACATAAATGGCTCTCCCCTTGCCAACTTTTCTTTAAAAGATGTTGTGTGCTAGGGCATCCCATGTGGCAAATATCTTCTCTAGTTTGGACCTGATTCACTGGGGAAATCTACTCAGTAGCATGGTTAATTTCAGCAAATTGCACTGTAGCAGTTCTTGCCTTCTTCCTTTGCTTATGAATAAATTAAGAGCAACAGAGCCACAAACAGGAAAGAAAACATAAGGCATCATAATGATACAACAATTGGCAAGAACATAGCCTGACATTCAGTACAGTTGGGATTCTTCCTCGCCAGTTACATTGAGTAAGCTTCAGGCACCTGATGCCATCTAGTCTGATCTTGTATTGAAAAGGCCAGTTCAGTTTCCCCTTGTTATTGAGATGTCAATGAGCAATAAAGAGACAGCAGAATTCTGCCTATCATAAAAGACAAAATCCAACCATAGCTCATTGCAGGATATAGATATATTCAAAACTGCCTGGTGTTGAGCATTATTAACAGAATCTTTTATCCTTTAAATTGGTGTTTTGCAAAACCATCAGACCAGTTTAAAACCAAAGAGCTGGCACATCTGTTAACAAGTCAAGTTCATCCTCTTACCCTCCTTGCTTTTCTTCCCCTCCTCTTCCCTTTTCCACCCTTTATTTTATTCTCTCTCTGCCTGTGTTTGTTAGGCAGTTAAATTTTCAAATAGCTACCCTCTTTTGAAGTGCTAATGTCAGCACTGCTGTTTCTGTTGCATTTAACTTTGCCGGCTGTCAGGTTTCACTATGACTCTTTTGTTTTGTGTTTGTTATTTTTTAATTATCAGGAGAAAAGCAACACAACAAAAAAGAAACTCTAATTAAGATTTGTGAATAAATGCTAACTCCCAGCAGCCCTACTACCTCAGGCTATGATCTTTTCAGATTTCACACGCAAGGAAGGTTGTGCCCAGCTAAGTAATTGGATTGGAGGCCTTACAGGGAAACCAAGGGCATTTGATGTGGAGCTGAAGATTTGAAACTTGTTAGCAGATATCATAGTCACTATGAGTGGGAACCACTGAGTCCCTGGTTCAAATCCCACCTTAGCCATTAATGGGGCAGGGATCACAGCTCAATGGTAGAGCACATCCTTTGCATGAAGAAGGTTCGATCCTTGGCACTGCCCACAAACAAGCAGCAGGTGATGGCAATGGCTACCACCACCTGCAAAATATGGAGAATAATGCTTCCATCAGCATTTACTGTAGTATTTTATTAAGCTAAGCCTTAGAAACATAAGGGTACTGTGACTAAGCTATCCCCACTGATGTTAATACACTGCAGTTTTGCTGAGCTATTCCCTATTGAAATGATGAATGTGTATGTTGCGATTCTCTCCCTTTCTCTCTATGAGTGCAATAAATATCCCAATTTTTAAAGATGTTTGAGTGTAAATCACTGGGTAAATTTGCCAAGACATGCTATTGCCAATGTCTAAAGATCCTAATTCACAAATCTGCTAGAACATGTGTATGTTAAAACATATGTCTGCTGAGGTTTGCAAACAGAATCCCACCTGCACTGGGGTTGCAAGGGAACAGAATCCTCACATATGCACTATGTTCAAGGGTCCTTACCTGGGGAAGCAGGACTAGCACAGACCCCTCTAAGCCATAGCTGTCAACTTTTCCCTTTTTTAAAGGGAAATTCCCTTATTCCGAATAGGATTCCTCGCAAGAAAATGGAAAAGTTGACAGCTATGCTCTAAGCACCCTTTTTTCCAGGAGCCAGTCCCAGATTTACAGAAGCTGTCCCCAGTTTCTGATTGATTCTGGAATGTCCTGCAGTTCCTTAGGATGTCCCTATTTTCATCGGAGAAATGTTGGAGGGTATGGCAGTGTCACGCCATTTGTATAACTTTTCTGTTGCCTCTGCATAGCTTTGCTTCTGCTATAGTACCAGTAACAACTATGCTGTAGGGTTTACATAGCTAAACAATACATCACCTGTGGTATTCAATAAAATCAGTGACATTTGGACATCGAAATAAGATCTTAGCCTCTAATCCAGCAACACTTGGAGTAATTTTGCTGTTGTGGTAGAGCATTCATATTCACACTCAACAACAGCATAACTCTTTGAGCAGACTATTCTTCCAGCAGAAAGGCTATACAATAGTTATTTATATGTTAATGTGTATAGCACTTTGGGACTTATGGATTAACTATAAACATGTGGTTTTATTAAAGCAACTATCATGGTATAAAGTACTACATTAATCCACATTGGCAGGGAGTGCAAAGGTTGGTAGTAGGAGCTGCATTCTAGCAAAGCAAGAAGTGTAATTCATGATTGTGCTATGCTGCTAATTTTCAGCAGCACAGAAGAATCTGCTCAGTAAAATGGAAAGCCTGTGATTGTGCTGTGGGCAATTTATCAGGGAGCAGCTACAATTCTCATTTGTTAATATTGTATGCTTTACAGCTCCACAGTAATCATATTGCAGAACTTCAGCATTTTCCAGTCTCTTCAAATTTTAATTTATTATGGAAGTTTAATCAGTTAGCTTGGTGCAGTGATTTCACAGAGGAACTGGGTGAAAAAGGTCATACGAGATACTTTCAGATCTTGTGACATTTTCCCAGGCTATATGGGAACATACTGAAGTGGAGATAGAACCACCTTACCGCTATGTGACTAAAGACCAGGATCATTCATTGGGTGCATGTGCCAGTGTGGTGTAGTGGTTAAGAGCGGTAGACTTGTATCTGGTGAACCGGGTTCGTGTCTCTGCTCCTCCACATGCAGCCGCTGGGTGACCTTGGGCTAGTCACACTTCTTTGAAGTCTCTCAGCCCCACTCACCTCACAGAGTGTTTGTTGTGGGGGAGGAAGGGAAAGGAGAATGTTAGCTGCTTTGGGACTCCTTTGGGTAGTGATAAAGCGGGATATCTTCTTCACATAAGGAACTGAGATTTGCAAATTTGTCTTGGAATGCATTGTAGGATTGCAACTAGGACTGATCATCTACAGGCTATTGAAATGTACATCTTCAATCCCTTTGCTAATGATCCATGAATGAGAACCATAGGCCATGTTAAAACAACCATTTTTGAGAAAAGGCTAGTGTTCAGAGCCGTCTCATTCATAGGGGCAGGTGGCGCGGTGCACCAGGGCGCCAGGCCCCCCAGGGGCGCCCCCGCGAGCCCGCCGGCATACCGGGCGCCCCTGCGAGCCCGCCGGCATACCGGGCGCCACCCTCCGGAGCCCCAGCTGGAGCGCTGGGAAGGGCGCGCAAAGCTCCGCGCCGCTCCAGCGCCACGCCCCTCATCCCCCGAGGGGTGGCCAGCGCGGGAGGGAGGCGGGCGAGTGGGGGATGAGGGGCGTAGCGCTGCAAGCCGGCCACCCTCCGGAGCCCCAGCTGGAGCGCTGGGAAGGGCGCGCAAAGCCCCGCGCTGCTCCAGCGCCACGTCCATCATCCCCCGAGGGGCGGCCAGCGCGTGAGGGAGGTGGGCGAGTGGGGGATGAGGGGCGTGGCGCTGCAAGCCGGCCACCCTCCGGAGCCCCAGCTGGAGTGCTGGGAAGGGCGCGCAAAGCTCCGCGCCGCTCCAGCGCCACGCCCCTCATCCCCCGCTCGCCCGCCTCCCTCCCGCGCTGGCCGCCCCTCGGGGGATGATGGACGTGGCGCTGGAGCAGTGCGGGGCTTTGCGCGCCCTTCCCAGCGCTCCAGCTGGGGCTCCGGAGGGTGGCCGGCTTGCAGCGCCACGCCCCCATCCCCCGCTCGCCCACCCCCCCTCCCGAGGGGCGGCCAGCGCGGGAGGGAGGTGGGCGGAGAGGCGGCCCACCGGGGGCGCCGAGGGATCGTCGCGCCAGGGCGCACGATCCCTTTGAGACGGCCCTGCTAGTGTTATCTGCATTTGGTGCCCCGTTTTCTGACTATATATCTCTTGTTTTCTTTTACTTCAATTGTTTCCCTCTAATAGCAAACTCGACTTCTCGTGTGTGGTGTGTGTGTGTGTGTGTGTGTGTGAACAGGGAACTTAAGGGTTCAAAACAATGACAAAACAAGCCCAATGAGAATTGGGCATGCTTAGCAGCCACTGAATGTTGGGTGTCAGGTCACATCCACACCAGATATTTAAAGCACTCTTATACCACTCTAACAGTCATGACTTCCCCCAAGGAATCCTGGGAACTGTGGCTTCCTAAGGATGCTGACCTCACAGAACTGCAGTTCCGAGCACCCTTAAAGTACATTTCCAGGGTTCTCCATAAGTGTTAAAGTGATATCCAAATGCTTTAAATGTACAGAGTGGATGTGACCTCAGATTGCGGGCGGGGAGCAGAGAAGAAACTGGAGGACAGAGTGGAATGCCTTGCTTCATCCCCTTATAGCTTATGGGATCCAAGCAGAGGCCGTAGCTTGCCAGGCTATTACCAAGAGCCAGTGGTGTAGCGTAGGTTGCCAGCACCCAGGGCTGCATGGAGGGGGGGAGTACACATGTGCCCCTAATGACATCCAAGTCACCCAGGAGATCACAGCCACAGAGATAAGAAAAGAAGAGTCATTCTGTTGTCTTGAGAGGTCACTCAATACAACTGCACTGTATTGAGGCAGCACAGGGTTTTGAAATTTTGCACCCCTAACAACCAGCCCTATGGACCCCCACCCACTGCTATGTCACTGCCTAGAGAACTTGTTTTAGGAGAGATTTTACACTGCACATTCCACCTGCTTTTTAAAAAATTCCTTAATTTATTACTTCACTCAGCATTGAAAATCTTGCAAGGATAATTTTCCTTTAACGTTTTGCACTTGAATGTGGATATCCACATACGTGACAAGACTAGCACATGGGAAATTTCCACTTGATTGGAAATGTGCAGAACTTGGCATGTGCAGCAGCTGTCATTAAATCATTTCCACACACATGCAGTATGATCAGCATACATCAGGCTACCGCCGATAATATAAGATTGCATTTTCTCTCTCCATCTAAGCAGCCCGGGAATGCCAGTTGGCATTGAGAGTACAGGGTTTATTTATTTATTTATTTATTTGTTTATTATACAAATAAATAAAAATAAAGCTGTTCAAAGTAGACTGTATGAGTTACAGAAGAAACGTAGGTTGGGTCACCACCTTAAAACCTGCTGAAGCAATTGTACGTCCATTTTTATGGCACACACTTAGCCATTGAACTACATTCTCAGTGCAAATTGGATGTGAATTTGTAAAATCGGGAAGGATTTTTTTTTTTAAAAAAAGTGGAAAGCAGAGTGTGTGACAATTCTGAAATTGTCCCTAATTTGACAGGGAATGTCAAATTTTATATCATTAACATTAACCATTCAAGACAGGCATAAATCAACTCATAATATATGTTTTTACTGGCATGCTCCCAGTATTTCCAGTCTGTCACTTTAATATTAATAAGACTTTCTAACTGGCTGCATGTCTTCTGTGGAAAACATTATTTCATTATAATTAAGAGGTCAAGGATTATAGTGCTTAATTACTAAAGAAACATTATACAAAATGTATTTCTCTGGAGGCGTTAAAAGGTTAGTGTTGTGTAAATGCCAACTGAAGTAGAAGCCAACCTCCTGGGTTCTGATATTATAAAGTTCATCTGTCTTTTACAAAATCTACACACAATATTTAGATATCAGCTTGAAGATACAGAGCCATGCTTTAGGAAACCTAGGCCAATACAGTGTGAATTCTACCAGCTCCCATTAGATTACATCAAAAAATTAATTCCAAAGGAACACCCACATTAGGGTCTGTCACAATATTATCTTGAGCAGTTATCTTTTCTGCTCAAAGTCCATACCAACTGAAGGGTTGACAAGGCTGATTTCACAATCTTGTGCATGTCTACTCAAAGGTTCACTGGAATTTAGTTATGGATAAATATGCACAGAGCTGCAGTCTCAGTTTATCTAGTCCCTTAAACTTTAGAAGAACATCTTACTAAAGCAGGCAGCATGAGGGATTGGGGGAAACACCTCCTGAAATTAACATGTTGGTAGTGTGGCCAGCCACCTTTTATTCACAGTCGCATAAGCACTACACTACAGCATGTCCTGCACCCAATGTTGTTTTTGTACAATCTTGTTTGTCCTCAGTAACCAAAATTATATTATCAACGTATACAAGCAGAAAAGTTGTTTTCCTTCATTTGCAAGGAATCATACAAAACAAACTGGCACTAATAAAGAAACGTTCCAGTGTGGCAACAGAAAGCAAACTAAAAATGATTTTGCAGTTGATCAAAACTATCCAGCAATATCAAGTTATAGGAAAACTGGTGCTATTAACAGTAATCCTTCGGGTTGGTTAATTGGTTTGGCAACTTCCAGGCACATGAAGTGTGATGCTAATTATTTTCCCCAAGAGTTAAATGGTAACTGATCAGAGGCAGCTACTGGAGAGCTATGAGATTCAGGTGAGGGTCAGATGACTTGTCAATCCCAGCAGGTATATAAGAGGCCTGCCCAGGCTGAGCCCAACGCTTTCTATTCCTGTACGTTGTCGCCCTTGGACCAAAACTATGCTCAAATTGACAAAGAGGCATGTGCCATTCCCTCTGATGCAGATCTGATATATATATATATATATATATATTGGGGTGGGTTGGGTTGGGTTTGCACATGTGCCCATCAAGCTGTGTGTGGGAATTATCCCTCCATGTGTGGTGCTGTCAAGAGGGGGTCGTGCAAATGCTGCGCGTTGTGCAGAATGGAAATATTTAGGTGCGATATTCTACCCATGGATGCAGCTTGCAGAGGGGAAATTCAAGAGGGCGAGGGAGCATGAGTCCACTGTGGGGAGCGGAGCGCATTTCTTGTGCACGGGTGCCTGCCTGCAGATGGGATTTGTGCTGCGAAACTGTTGTGGAAAACGCCTATGTGGTTGTGTTGACAGGTGTGCAAAGGAGGGGTGCAGAAGCTAAAGGTATCTGTCTATATGGCCTTTCCAAAGGCCAGGTTGTGCAGTCAACTGGGGCCTGTAAAAAGCCAGGCGGGAGCCACCTTAAGTTGAGGCTGCATAGGCCTTGTGGTGCATGCGATTCAGATTCTATTCAGTTGAACCTCTAGTTACAAAGTTGACTTTTTTTTTAGCAATGCCCCCCTAGTGAGCCTTTTGTTCACTTCTTTTTATTTCGAGGCAGTGCACACCTATGTTTGTGGAACTGCAAACCTTTCCAGTCATGTCCCACTTCAGTCAAATCCCACATATGAATGTGGGGAAAGATGATGGTGTGTAGCCTGCTGTAAATTAATTTGTAGCCTGCGGGGATTACCACAGCGTGGACTGTCCCTGAGAACCGTTGACTGTCCCCGGGACAGGTGAGGGTGCTGATCCCTCATTTTCAAATCCGAAACTTGACAGCTATGGATTGGCCGCCCAATTTCGCTTCACCCCCTTGACGAACCTTGGACAAATCCGCGCTTGCATCGCGTGCGAGGCGGTGCCCCCTTTTTCTTTCTTTCTTTCTCCCCCCCCCCCCAACAGCCAAGCTCTGCGCTCGTTTCCCAGGAGGAGCCGAGGGCGCCTGCGAGCGAGTCACCTGCCCCCGAAGCTCCTCCCCTTTACCCATCCCGGTCCCGCCCTAGCCTTAGCCGACCATAGGAAGAGGCGAGGCGCCCCTGTGTGTGTGCGTGCGTGTGTGTGTGTGGCACGCGACGGGCGCCGGCCGTCAAATGCCGCGCGCTCCAGCTGGCTGGCGAAGCGCGAGGGCAGCAGCCGGCACGCTCTTCCCCTCCCGCTGAGCGCCAAGGCGGGAGAATGCGAGAGTCATGAATCCATTAATGAACTCCGCGCGCGTCGGAGTTCCAGCGGGGACCACGCTCGCGTTTCCTCCAAGCCCTTCGCTCTCTCTCGCTCTCTCTCTTTCTCTCTCTCTCCCTCTCCCCTGGTCACCCCCCTCCCCAACCCCAGCACCCGCCGCTTTCTGTGGTTCTGGTCACTGGGACTGATTAATGAATCATGAGGTGGCTGCTGTTAATGCATTTATCTGGGACAGACTGTACCGCAGCCTTCAGCCTTCTTCACACGGCGGGGTGAAGCGAGCTCGCGAGAGAGCGAGGCTCCCGCTTTCTCGGCGGGCTCCGACACCTGCAGCCGACCCCGCTGCTCTCCTCGCCTGCTTGCCTGCCATAGAGAGAGAGAGAAGCTGAAGAACCGCCGCTCTCCATGGCTCCTGAGGAGGTAAGAACGACGTCAAGGGTCTTTCTTTTTGGGGTCTCTTCCCCATACACCCTCCTCCCTTAGAAGGAAGCCAGTTTCTCTTCCAGGGAAGGAAGAACCTGGAATTTCGAGGGGAAGCCACGGAAGGGGTGCTTGGCATGGGGGGGGGGGTCGTCGTCGATGCCAACTGCTTCCCTCAGGGTTTGGCTGCCTCTAGTCACGGGGAGGGAGAGGGGTCCACGTGTAAATGGGTCGTGCGGGTGTGTGAAAATGATGCCCCCCCAAAAAAAAAACCCTGCGCGAAGCCGTGAGAACTCGCCTTTGCCTGGCGCAGGTTGAGTTTCGACTTCTCTCCACTGATGCTGCAAGGGGACAAAAATACCTTGTCCCTTTGAAATGAGGATGGGGGAACCCAGGGCAAACTTGCGGGTCATTGGGCGATGGCATCGGGCGGGGTGGTTGGGTGGCTATGAAGTACTAAACGCAGCTGATGCTCTCCGACTTCCTGTTCCCTTCCTTACACAAGAGTAACGAAGGCTTGCCAATGAATTTACATACTGGGAATTGGCTTGGAAGGAAGAGGGAAATGCCAGTTCACCTCTCCATCCCATAAGAAAGACATTCTCTGATTCCAGTGAATACACTTTATTTTTGGCGGCGGTGATGCTTTAGCCCCCTCTCCCGCCCTGCATGTAGCAGATCTCCAGAGAACTGTGTTAAAATTCCTACTGGGGGGGGGGGGGAGAGTGATGCCATTTGAAGTGGTGTCAATTGCAGGCTAACTAATTTAGTGTGCAGTAAGCTGCAGTCATTTGTTGCAAGCCTGGAGTGAGAGACAGTTGTCTTTTCTAATCTAAGCACAGATAATTTACTTCACTTGCTTAATTTCTAAGAAGTCAACTGCCCCGGGGTTCATACCTGCTTAGTAGTTGTGCATCCTGATCAGTAGCTCAACCTCTTCCTTCCAGATGTGTTGAGGATGGTGCTGCTTGTTCTGCAGCGTGGGAAAGAAACTCTGCATGTGCTCAGATGTGTGCCATGCTTATTTGCTTCACGTGTTCTATGACTGAGCCCCAGCACTGAAAATAGTTTCTCTATTTGAGCTATGCTCTTCATTGAGCACCGATTCACAAACATTAGTCAATGCAAAATGGGCTGCTACTTCTTTTTTTAAAGTGAAATCTGTGTCAGACTTAAACTATAGCATGATTGTCATTAAATAGGCGATGTGCTGAATTTCAATTGGTTCTTTAAAAGGTAATCATGTACATTCAAGCGCTCTATTCAGTATAATGGGTAAGAACTTGTAGACACTCCTAGAAGTACTCTCTTGTAAAGCTGCCATATATTGTTCAATATCATCCTTTCCATTTAATAGGTCATACTCCTTGTGTGTGTGGGTATTTTTAAATCATGCATTCTTAGTTCAGTTTGTGATTAAACTAAAATGAATGAATTTGGCAGTGCATTGTGTTTATGGTTAAACTGCGGGGTTTGTTTGTTTTTTGGTGAAAACAAAATCGAAAATTCTTTCTAGTAGCACCTTAGAGACCAACTGAGTTTGTTCCTGGTATGAGCTTTCGTGTGCATGCACACTTCTTCAGATACACTGAAACAGAAGTGTATCTGAAGAAGTGTGCATGCACACGAAAGCTCATACCAGGAACAAACTCAGTTGGTCTCTAAGGTGCTACTAGAAAGAATTTTCGATTTTGTTTTGACTATGGCAGACCAACACGGCTACCCACCTGTAACTGTTTTTTGGTGGTCTGACTTTTTGACCTGGTCATTCTCTTAAAATCTGTTTTACAAAGCCCATTGTATGGGGAAGGGATGTAATGTAATTGAGCAGCAGCAAAACTTTGTTGTAATGGCATATTTTACAGAGAAAACTGCAAAGCATCTGTTAAAAGCAACAGCACAAAACCTGTCTAAAATGAGCAATGTCAGTTCAAGTTTGTTTGTGCAGCTTTGCAATATCCAGTATTTATGTGGACACCTGAGAAAAGAGACTCTGAAAGTTCTTCCCTAGTGTTACAAAATCAGCCTTTATCTTGGAGCCAAATATGACAGCCAGTTCCTTGGTGTGACAGCAAAACCCATCCTGTCACCTTAAGAAGAAAAACTTACTTAACATGATCCATCTGATATGTCACCTTTGGTTGTGGCCATTTCTGAGGGAACCATGAAAGATGAACGTAAATAAGTGAACATGTCAGACAGTGTAATTCTTCCTAATTTCAAGAGGCTAGCTGCTAGATTATGAGCACCATGCGTAACTACCTTCCTGGAAGTAAATTCATTTGCTCCAGTGGACTTTATTGCTTGGTAAATGTGGTTAGGATCAAGTTACAGTATCTATTGTACGGTGCTAAACCTCCTTTCTGTTTGTGTCTGTTTAGATAGACAGTTCCCAGCTGTTTACAGCTGTACTTCACCAAGAGGCAAAATTACAAATAGTTTTCCCAAAGGACATTTTCAGTTTGCTCTTGATGCATTAAATATGCCACTGTTACCTATTCATTGTAGACAATCCAGAATCTCCTTTCAATGTTTGCAGAGGCAACACATTTCCCCATTGGTGGATGTGATACGCTTTATAGCTGGGGAAATGCAGTTCTTCCTCCACCTTGCAAATGCATTGCTTGTGGCATCTGTTAGCTGTGGTCTATGTTGCCATAAACAATGGCTGCACACAACTGTCCCCTTCATGTGCCTGTATCGTTTTGTGAACTCCAATTTTTCAGTCCTAAAAATGACCCCAATGACTATGAACTGGTATGCTACTAAAGAATGTGTGAAGAGCTCTACTGGACCGGAACAAAGGCCCATCTAGCCTAGCATCCTGTGCTCACAGTGGCCAACCAGATGCCTATGGGAAATCCCAAAGCAGGACATGAGCACACTGGCATTCTCCTGCACTTGGTATTCAGTGGTTGACATTCAGTGGCATACTTCAGTGTTGGAATGCTCTTCCAGTTGTGCTTTGAAAGGGTAAACTGCCGTATTTCTGCTAACTGCCCCCATTGTTTCTATTTTAGCTGTAAGCCACCTTAAGTCCATTTTAGGGGGAAAGACTGGATATAAATAAATAACATAATCATTTATGTTACTGTTCTTGGCTTGGGTTTTTAATTGTTCATTTCTGGCTGTCGCTCCCTTGCTTTGCATAGCCAGTGCTGTAGTCCTTATTATGTGTGTGTTTAAAGTTCCAGACAGCATGACAATTTCCCCCTTTCCTTGCAACAAGGGTGGGTGGTCCCCATTCCAATCCATTATGTGAGAATGAAGTGCTGTGTAAGTTCTTCTAGATAGGGGTTAGTGTTAACGATAGCAAAAATAAAAAGCTGATAATCACCTAGTTATACCACTACTGGTATACCAGCTTGGCTGTTATTTTACAGCAGGGGTGGGAAATTGGAACTGACCAGAGGACTGGATTAACAGCTGGCCAACCCTCTGTGAGCTACATTGATCAGTGGGTGGGGCTTCCTGCCTGTCAGTCACTTAATGTCATGTGGCTGCAGTTCCCAACCTCTGTGGCTGCAAAGGAAGATTCTTTACAGTGAGTAAGTCCAATAAACAAGTACACAATTCTCCTCTGTTTCCCAGCTTTCAACAGTTAGAGGTTTAGCAATACCTTTAGCACCATTATTAGCCTTGTGCTCCGGGTGTTTTATCCTAGTTCATTGTTGTTGTTCAGTCGTTCAGTCGTGTCCGACTCTTCGTGACCCCATGGACCAGAGCACGCCAGGCACGCCTATCCTTCACTGCCTCCCGCAGTTTGGCCAAACTCATGTTAGTAGCTTCGAGAACACTGTCCAACCATCTCATCCTCTGTCGTCCCCTTCTCCTTGTGCCCTCCATCTTTCCCAACATCAGGGTCTTTTCTAGGGAGTCTTCTCTTCTCATGAGGTGGCCAAAGTAGTTCATAATTTTTTAGAAAGTGAAGGAGGTTTATTATTTCACACATATTGCCCATGCTGAGGTGTGAGTCTCTGGAAGCCCTACTCACATTTTTCTGTCAAGAAGGGAGACAAATCTTGTGTCAGTGGGGGCATCCTGGAACTTTATCACTGAGAGAGGTGTTGTGGCAATGGCATGTATGTTGCTACCCTCCTGTGGCTGCAGTGATGGGACCATTCTATGGGGGATTTTTTTAAAAAAATAATAATGGGCCAGGGCTTTGTCAACCCAGGAATGTTGGGGTTCTTGTGACCTAAAAGACTCTCTGCTTTACCTGTGCATGAGAAAGTTGCTAAGCTCAACACCCTGAATGATACCTGCAAAAATCTTTCATTCATGTCCCAGGCATGATCTAGACCAGTGGATGGAAGGAACCCTCTGACCCTATAGATGTTGCTGAACTACAACCTCTATCGTCCCTAATGTTTGGCCATGCTAGCTGGGGCAGTTGGGAGCTGGAGTTGAGTGATATTTGGAGGGCCATAGGGTTCCAATCCCGAATCTAGACAAACAGTTAATCATGTGATAAAACTGGACCTGGGATTTTCTATTGGGTTCACTTCTTGAAGTTCCCCTTCAATTTGTGGTGTAGCTACTTAGGTCAGTAGCAAAATGAGCCATGTTCAGAATGGTAATCATAAATCCCACTGCAATTGTAGTAGCTCATCACATGGTCCCTCAAATCTTAACAGGGTATTTTTTTAAAATAAACAAAATCACAAGTGGTGATTTTGTAGAATGTGCCCCTCGCTACAACTAATTTACCCTATGTAACAGTGGTGCAGTTCAGAGCATTGAAACAACATGGCAGATCACATGGGGTGTCAGGAACCCCCCCCCAGGGCTGCTGGAGAAAGCGAAAGAGCATTATAATTACCGAGATCCTCCTAAATTATATTCCAGCGAGAGTTCTCAAGGCGAAGATTCCTCCTCCTCCTCCTCCCCCCCGCATTCCTCAAGTGGTGAGACGCCATCAGAAGCAGGAAGGAGGGGTAGAGGAGAGACGATGAAGCAGCCTTATGGCCGGGGGGAAGGCTGGGGGGAGGATCAGATTCCCACGCCCAGAAGCAGGGGAGGGAGGGGTCCACATCGGATCCCACGCTGGTTTTGCTGGGCAAGGAACAGGAAGTAGTTATTCCTGGGATCTGTCTAGTCAGGAATGGAAGTGTTTCTTTTGCTCTCACTGTACATTTTTTTGAGCACAATAAAGAACTTAGCTTAGAAGTTCCTGTGTCTTGGCTTCACTCATGAACAGCCACTGAACGTCGTTACAGCATCCCAGGAATCTCTGCTGGCTGTTTGTGAGAGGTTTTATTTTCTTTTCCCCCTTTGCCTCTTATCTTTTGGCTGCTACCGGCAGACGATGAGCACGGACGAGCAGGGGATGGCAGAGGCGGCCCAGCAGATTGCAGCATTGCAGAAACGAGTGGGGGATTTGGAAGCCTATGCAGTGAAGGTTAACGCCCGACTGGAAGAGAGGGAGAACCAGCTGGCAGCGCTCCAGCAGAGGAATGGTGAGCTACAGACCCATGCCGACAGGCTCAGCGCGCGTCTGGAGGAACACAGGCAGCTGAGCCAGGGGGGGCAGAAGGCACCGGTTGGCCGTAAGTTGGGGGCGCTGGTGAGCAAGTTTGGTGGGGACCCCGGGAATTACTTGGATTTTAAGACTGAGATAAAGTATGCCCTGAAGCTGCAGGAGGCGGAGTTCACCAATGACGGGGAGAAAGTTGCATTTGTGATTTCTCACCTGGAGGCGGAGGCCAGGGCGTGGATCAGGCCTTTAATTGCATCAGAGGATGCTGCTCTGCAGGACCTTACACAGTTTTTTGATGCTATGGATGCGATGTTCACATCCTCGGTCGAGAAAGATGTGGCCAGGCAGGAGCTGCTAGCGCTCAAGCAGGGAGCCATGACCGTGAGAGCTTATTGGTCAAAATTCTCAATGCTCTGCCATACCTTGCATTGGGACTTAGCATCCGAACAGAGCCAAGCCTTATTTGAAGCGGGGCTCAATGAGGAAGTGAAGGACGAGTTGGCACGTTGTCCTAAGCCGAAGGACATGAATGAACTGATGCGGAGCGCTCTCTCCGTGGGCGTGAGGCTGGAGGAGAGGGCGCGTTTGAAGGGATCGCACAGGGCGGAGCGTTTCTTAAGCAACCGTATTCCAGGCAGTTCCGGCCATGCGCCCAGAGTACAGCAGCCAGAGCCGATGGAGATTGGGGGGGCGCCTGTGAAGCCTTCCCAGGGGCCTGGAGCGGGGCGCAAGGCTGAAGGCAAGGCGCCTCGGACGGGTCTCAAATGCTATGTCTGCTCCCAAACGGGGCATTTTGCGAGATCATGCCCGCAGAGGAGGGGGTGGCAGGGCATGGCAGGAACCGTTCAGCCTGAGGGGGAGAAGGTGGAACCACAGGGAAACGAGGCAGCCTGGCTGGAGAAAGGAGGGGCCAGCAGCCAGGCGGAACGGAAGTGAAGGTGCCCCGGCCAGAAGCGCCCAAGCCCAGCATTGTGGTTAAGGTGACGCTAGAGCTTCCCAACGGTCACCCCGTGGAGGTGGAAGCCTTAATTGACTCAGGTGCCAGTGCAGATTTTTTCAGCAGAGACTTTGCCTTGGAGCATCAGTTGCATCTGCTTCCATTAGACTTTCCGTTGCAGGTGACGACCATCGATGGAAGGAAGTTGTTGGGAGGGGAAATTGCCCATCAAACCCCTCCAATGCGCATGAAAATAGGGAGGCATGAGGAAGTAATCGCTTTTAATGTCACCACCTTAGCAGGGCCGCCCATTGTACTGGGCATGAGCTGGCTCAACCAGCATGACCCGGTGGTGGCCTGGCACCAGAGGTCACTAACTTTCGGATCAGCACATTGCATGGGGCATTGTCTGGGTGGAAGGAGTGACTACAATGGCAAGGTGTTGGCAGCAGCGGTCCAGATGTGTGGGGGTGGAGTACTGCCTGAAATCTACGCAGAATTCGCGGAGGTGTTCAGTGAGAAGGAGGCCGATCGGCTACCACCCCACAGGCCTTACGACTGCCAGATCAACCTGGTGCCGGGAGCAAGGTTGCCCACGGGGAAGCTCTATGCCATGTCGGATCAGGAGATGGATGAGCTCAAGGAGTTCATTGACAAGAACCTGAGACGAGGGTTCATACGGGAGTCCCGGGCGGTAGGAGGAAGTCCTGTGTTCTTCGTGGACAAGAAAGACTCCACCCATAAGAGACTGGTGGTGGATTATAGATTTTTGAATTCCTTGACGCAACCCCTCACATTCCCAATGCCCCGCATCGACGACTTGTTGACGAGAGTGCGCGAGGGCAAGATTTTCACTAAGTTGGACTTACGCGGAGCGTATAATCTGATACGAGTGCGAGAGGGGGACGAGTGGAAGACTACCATGTTTACCCCCCTGGGCAGCTATGAGTATTTAGTTATGCCCTTCGGTTTGCAAGCGGGAAGCCCCTGCTTCCAGGCCTTCATGCATCACGTGCTGGGTCCTCTCCTCTACAGGAACTGTGTTTGCTATTTGGACGACGTCCTGATCTACTCGAGGAACGAGGAGGAGCACGAGCGTCACGTCAGGGCGGTGTTGGAGAAGCTGCGGGAGCATAGGCTGTACGTCAAGCTCGAGAAATGCCAGTTTCACACCAGAGAAGTGGACTTCCTGGGTTATCGTTTAACCGACAAGGGGTTGGCCATGGACGGCGAGAAGGTGAAGGCGGTGCTGGAGTGGAAGAGCCCTAGGAACAAGAAGGATGTGCAGCGGTTCCTTGGGTTCAGCAATTTCTACCGCAAGTTCATTCCCAACTTTGCCAAGGTGGCGGGGCCCATAACGGACTGTTTGAGTGGCAAGAAGAAGTTCGTCTGGTCCGAGGCGGCCCAAAAGGCGTTTGAGCGTTTGAAGAGGGTGTTTGCGTCGGAGGAGCAGCTGGTGCACGTGAACACGCACGCTCCACTCAGGGTGGAGACAGATGCCTCAGATCGCGCAATTGGTGCCGTGCTTTTGCAGCAAGACAAGGCCGGTGATTGGAGACCGTGCGCTTTCTTCTCGAGAAAGTTGAACAAGTCTGAGCGCAATTACACAGTGTGGGACAAGGAGCTGCTTGCCATTTATGCGGCCTTCAAACAGTGGAGGCACTTTCTGGTAGGGGCCACGCACCAGATACAGGTCTGCACAGACCACAAGAACTTGGAGTACTGGCGCACGGCTAGGGTGCTCAACCAGCGGCAGATCAGATGGGCAGAGTTTTTTGCCGGTTTCCATTTTAAGATCCAGTACGTCCCGGGAGAGCAGAATGTCAGGGCGGATGCCCTGTCTAGGAAGCCCGAGTACTTGGCAGACGAAGGAGCCCCGGAACCGAGACATGTCTTCAGTCAGCAGCAGTGGGCCTGCGGGGGGACCTTGGACCTTAGGGGGGAAATTGCCAGATTGACCAAGGACGATGAGTTCGCCCGCAAGCAGCTGCAGGAGCTTAAGGAGGGCAGCCCAGAGGGAGACTTTGCTGAAGGGGAGGGGCTGCTTTTCCGCAAGGGGGCAGTGTACGTTCCAGATGGGGGGTTGCGGGCCAAGATACTCAAGCAGCTGCACGACACCCCCACAGCAGGTCACTTTGGTCAGCGAAAGACGATGGACCTGGTAACCAGGGACTTTTGGTGGCCAGGGGTGAGGGAGGATGTAAAGGAGTATGTGCAGGGGTGTGAAATGTGTCAACGGGCCAAGGGGGAGAGAGTGGCACCAGCGGGGCTGTTGGAACCACTGCCCACGCCCAGGGGGCCTTGGGAGGTAGTTTCGGTGGATTTCATCACCGACTTGCCAAGGTCCCAGGGGCAGACGGCGGTGTTGGTAGTGGTGGACTTGTTCACCAAAATGTGTCACTTCATAGCTTGCCCGAGGGCGGTGTCAGCAGAAGAAACGGCCAAGCTGTTTCTCAAGCACGTGTTCCGACTGCACGGCCTGCCGTCGAGGATTGTTTCGGACCGGGGACGGCAATTCACCTCTAGGTTTTGGCGCAAGCTCATGGACTTGCTGCAGGTGGAGGTGGCTCTGTCCACGGCCAGGCATCCTCAGACCAATGGCCAGGCGGAGAGGGCCAATGGGGTGTTGCAGCAGTATCTGCGTTGTTACGTGAACCAGAGACAGAACGATTGGGTGGACAAGTTGCCACTAGCAGAGTTTGCGTACAACAACGCAGAGCATGTCACCACAGGGATGAGCCCTTTTATGGCCAACTACGGGCGGCATCCTCGAGCTTTTCCGGGCAGGGACGAGGAGGTCCTGGAGGTACCGGCGGCGCAGGAGCTGGCTGGGGAAATGGTGAGGGTGCATCAGCAGCTAGTTGAAACGCTGGAGAGGGCCAAGGAGACCTACAAGAGGGATGCGGATAGGCACAGGAGGGAAGGGGAAAGCATTCAGGTAGGAGACAAGGTGTGGCTCTCGTCACAGGGATTGCCCATCAGGAGGGGGTGTAAGAAGTTGGTGCACCGAAGGTTGGGGCCGTTTGAGGTAACCCAACAGGTTAATCCAGTCACCTTTCGCTTGAGGCTGCCGGAAAGTATGCGGATTCATCCCGTGTTTCATCGTGCCCTCTTGTCCAAGTATAGGGAAGGGAGCCGGTTTCATAGGGAGGCCAGGGAGGAGGTACCAACCCCGGTGTTAGAAAAGGAGGATTCCTACAATGAGGTTACGGAGATCCTGGATTCCAGGTGGAGGGGAAGTGAACTGGAGTATCTGGTGGCATGGGAAGGGGAGCCAGAGTCCGAGAACACATGGGTACCAGCAGGCACCATCTCGGAGGAATATCTAGTGCATGAGTTCCATGCCTTGTTTCCACATAAGCCCAAGCCGGCGAGGGGCTCGTGGGAGGAGGTCTTTGCTCCCACGGATGACAGTGAGGAAGAGTTTTGGGGTTTCCGGTCTGGTGGGGAGCGGGACGACACAGAAAGGGAGTCAGAGTGGGAAGAGGAGGTCCCGGGGGGTAATGAGGTGGAGGTCGGGTTACCCATGGGTTTCCAAGACATCTTCGCCTCCACGGAAGACGAGGAGGAAGATTTTAGGGGTTTTCCGGTATCGCCCCTCAGGGGGGAGGGAGGCGAACTAACAGAGGGAAACGAGGGGGGAGTACAGCAGGTGAAGCCCAGAGCCTCGGGGGAGGAGGGGGGCTTTGAGGGGGGGGTGGATGTCAGGAACCCCCCCCCAGGGCTGCTGGAGAAAGCGAAAGAGCATTATAATTACCGAGATCCTCCTAAATTATATTCCAGCGAGAGTTCTCAAGGCGAAGATTCCTCCTCCTCCTCCTCCCCCCCGCATTCCTCAAGTGGTGAGACGCCATCAGAAGCAGGAAGGAGGGGTAGAGGAGAGACGATGAAGCAGCCTTATGGCCGGGGGGAAGGCTGGGGGGAGGATCAGATTCCCACGCCCAGAAGCAGGGGAGGGAGGGGTCCACATCGGATCCCACGCTGGTTTTGCTGGGCAAGGAACAGGAAGTAGTTATTCCTGGGATCTGTCTAGTCAGGAATGGAAGTGTTTCTTTTGCTCTCACTGTACATTTTTTTGAGCACAATAAAGAACTTAGCTTAGAAGTTCCTGTGTCTTGGCTTCACTCATGAACAGCCACTGAACGTCGTTACATGGGGTATAACAGATGTGAGGTTTGTGATTTGTACCACCCTATAGAGACACAAGTTTCTTCTTGTTTACCTCCACCCATTTCTTTCATATCTCATGAATGAATGGGTTAGAATACAAATTGCAGTTCTACCTCTCTCTGCTGCCGTATCCTAATAACATGGTTTTCGGTTTGACTGTTCACGTTTATTATGGTATTTAAAAGTTATTGGAACCCACTGAAAAAACTGGCCCTGTTTATGCTTGCTTGACTTTCTCTCTCTCTCTCTCTCACTCTGTTTCTTCCCTTTCACTGCTCTCCCTGCCCTAATGTCTGGCATGAGAACATACTTGACTCATTTGATTTTTGTCTTGGTTATATTTGTGAAAGGATCAAAACCCATTAATTGCTTGCCTTTGGGGAAATTTGCTGTGACAACGTTGGAGAACTTTGTAGCTTTTCAATAGACTGGAATTTAGTCTGTGAATTAAGTTGAGTGTGACTGGCATATGTTGTACTAATATGCCAGGATGCGGAAATTCAGTGGGTTTCTGATACAAAAAGGGAGCTGAAAATTGTTTTTCTTATGTTTGCTTTTCTGTTCTGTTACTATGACTAGTTGGCTAATTGGTGTGCTTTAATTTTAGTGTTGTTTCTCTGCTTTGTTTTCCATGCTATTTAGAGCTCATTGGACAACAAGTAGAGTTGAATATATTACGTTTTGTATTTTTGATCAATCCATATCAATACCTTTCTGTAATGATGCGTGACAAAACAGTTCTGTCTTGTTTTTTCAACTCTTGTAACTTTAGTTTTGCTTGTCTTTTTAAATCTTAAAAACCTGGTGCTACATGCTTGCAGATGATGCATGGTTTAAAAGGAGCTGAGCAGGGCAAAACTGGCGACAACATTGCTCAACAAACTGTAAATGATACACAATTCACCTTAAGACTACTGGTCTGTTTGGGTGATGATATGAGCATGTTCTCTCTAGCTATCTAGTTTTGAGTTGAACATTATTCACTGGTGCTTGGCATCATAAATTGTACGTCAGTATGTTTAGAGATTAACATGTCAGTAATATGTTTCTCAGGGGTCAGCTGCAGCCATACATTTTTTAAGAATTGTGTGTGCACAGAACCTTACTAGATGGCATCATCTGTCTTCAAACTGCAAACCTGACAGTTCAGGAGTGCTTAGCTGAGCTATTTACTCTTTGATAGCTTTTCTTTTTACTGTCTTACAGGTTAGAACAACCATTTCAACTTCTGTTGCAAAACAAAGTTGTCTGCTATTGCAAACATTTCTTACAAAAACATAATAAGTCTGTGAGCATGTTAACTGTACAGAGTGTTCATTTGTAGGCCAGCAAGTCTGCACATGGGTTAGGGAGAAAATGCTTTGAAACTTGCAGTTTAAGTGATCTCTCTCTTTTCCTTAGTTGCTGGTGCCTGCTTTTACTGTACTGGCACAATCTCCAAACCCTTGTTCACATTCATTCCCTTTGGTAATCGTAATCCTGTGTTTTTAAAAAGGTTGAAATGCTTTAAGTAACCTAAGTTATACAAGCAGAATGTATACAAGATACTCAGATTTTATAAAAATGGTTTAGTATTATTATTATTATTGGAAAGTAGGTTTTTCATAACTTGTGGAGATTTTATAACTATATAGGCAAGCCTTCTTAGCAGTTAATGTCTATGCAACATTCTTTCCGTGTTGGTGTAACATTTTAAAATGGTGTTTCCTGTCATGTGGTGGGTTGAGGCATGGAGATCCAGCTGTAAAGTTTCCTAGCACAGTACTGTATTCATAACAAACCATGAAACAACTATAAAGTCATAATAAGCTGTTCCTGAACAAGCATCATAAAAAATCAAAGCAGTTTACAACTATGTATGCATTATAAAAGCCACATAAAAAAGTAAAACAGATCACCAGCTATTATAGAAAGTTTGTAGCCTAATTGTCTCCATAAGACTAGCAGCAAAGAGAAGTTTTCAGCAAATGTTTAAAGGTCAATATAGAAGGCAACTGCTGAGTCACTATTGGAAGACCATTCCACAGGACTGGGCCAATGACACTAAAGGCTCTATTTGTTGTCAGTGTCAAATGAACCTCACTAACTCAGGGTTAAATGGAGATCATTCACTGTGGCGTGGCTCATAGAGTGTTGAATCAGGAAGCCTGATATAAAACTCCCTCAATGACCTTGGGACTTTTTTGCAGGCTAACCTATTTCATATGGTGGTTTTGTGTGTGTGTGTGTAGATATAGGGATTGTGTTCAGTGCTGAACCAGTGGGGTTACACTGGACCAGTGGAAGTTCCATTCCCTCTCTTCTACTGTGTGCCGCCAAAATCTGCTCCAAAGGGTGAAGGATATAGGCAGTTTTCAATATATGTCACTGTACCCATTTCCCAGGTATTTTGTCTCTATTGTTTCTCAGTCAGAGCAATGCTGGTGCTGGTGCCTTTCTACATTACCAGCCTTTCAGGCTCTGTGGGCAGAAACACACCTTCTAAGTTGAGATACCCAGAATATGGAGCTCCCTCCCCCGAGATGTATGCTTGGTCCTCCTCTTTCATCCCTTCTGCTCTGTTTAAGTAAATTATGTATATATGATTCTTAATTTTATTTATGAATTGCTTTCTGCAAAGCATATCAAAACCATTTCACAATAAAACAATCACATATATAAAAACAGCTAAAGCAATTACGTGTTTTAAAACAATTTGAAATCTAGTACAGTTACTGACTGCGATAAGAAAATTATCCACTTAGAAGGTTTGTTGAAAGAAGAAAATATTTCGCAGGCACCGTAAGGACAACAAAGGCAGTACCTGTCTGGTGTAAAGGGAGAGAGCTCCAAAGGGCAGCTGCCACCACACGAAAGGCCTGATTCCTACATTGTGCAGCATGGACTTCTTGTTAAGATGATATGGTTTTAAGGCTCCCTCTCCTGCAGAGTGCAGTGGTCAGTTGGGTATATAAAGGATGAAACTCTATTTTAGGTGTCCAGGTCTCAAGCTGTAAAGGCCTTTGTACACTAGCACCTTGAAGTTAACTCAGTAGCTACTTGGCAGGGCCATGTAATTCTCATAGCGGCGGCGTAACATTTTGACGGTATTCTGCTCTTTGAGCCCCGATTTGTTGTTGGCTCCAAATTAACTGCTTTGTTTGCTGCTGGTTTGATTGTTCTTGTCATATGATTTCATTATTGGTGTTAGCCACCTTGAGTACTGCTTTGAAACATGAAGAGCACTTAAAGATGGTGATAAAAATGGCTACCAAGATGGAGTGAAAAGTATGTGGGTAGAAAGAACTTAAGATGGAGGCCACCTATTCCACCTGTCCTTTTACCTTGGTCCTTCTGGGCCCAAAAGAACAAAGAAAGTCACATGTGTCCTCTGGAATCAATTTGATGAGATAGAAGATAATCTTGCTGAGGGTTGGCTACCTTTTGGCAAACCAGTTTCCTGAGATTACTGCCAAGGTAGCTAGCTTTTGTGCAGAAGAAAGAAAGAAAGGTAGTTAGAAGAGTACAGTACTTGAAAATTGAGAGGGGAATATGCTATTCTGGTTGAAACAGAATGGGATATTTGGATCAAAGCCATTGTTCTTACCATAGATCAATGTATATTCCAATTTATAAGTTTAAAGGACAATATTGAAGATTCGTAGCAAATATTAAACCTGGGGTTTTGTTCTTCCTTTTTTGCAGTATAGAAGTTGGTTAGTATACATTTCAGCAGGTGTGCTTCTACAGCATTAACCTTTGCAAAATAAGCTTTCTTCTAACTTCCATGAAATTATTTTCTTAGCTATAGCAAGGACAGTTTTGAAGGCTTGCAAGAATAGCTATAGTTCTCCCCATTGCTCTTTTAAAAAGTATACTTATTGCAGCTGCTCTAAGCTTTGTCTTCATGGAGTGATGCTGAAAGTGCTTCAGTACTTTGATAGACTTTTGTATGACAGCAGGTGAAAACAGAATAGTCTCAGTCAGTTCTTTTTCTGAAGCTTTGGGAAAGAAGCTGTGAACTTTGTGCAGCAGCGAGAGCGCCTTTGTTCTACACACCCAGGAAGACAGTGCTGTCCTTTGCATTTCCAAGATTAACTTTCCAGCCATAACAAAATCTTTCATAAATTATACTCTGTGAAAATAAGTGAAGTACAGTAGGTTTTGTTGATACAAGCAGATGAGTGAGCTTTTGAAATGCTGACTAACGCTGACTACATAGAGAAATGTTACTTAAGTCTGCTTGTAATGTCTCTTCGCAGAATTAATGCACAGATTCCTAATTTAGATTTTACAGATCACTCATTCTTTCTTGGTATATATGATTGTAATGTTCAAACCTCTCTGACAATAATGAGACCTGATCTAGGACAGGAGAAGTCCTGGTCCAGTGTGTGCTCTGAACCAGTGGAAATAGGTCACATTCATATATTGTAGGGACACATTTGAGTCCAGATTAAAATCATATCAATTAATAACCCCAAATAACAAGCCCCAGTTGAACAGTTGCAACTCATTAGTCAAATATCAGGGTGAAAGAGAGGCTTGTATACAATAATGAACTTGTAGGACCTGAGGCATCAACTCCTACATAGGTTGCTCATATATTTTTTAAAAGAATAGCTATATGGCCATCACAGGATAGATAGTCTTATAAAAACTATTAAGTTGTGCATAGTGTATATTTGTCAATGGACAACATAGAATCTGTGCCTTGTGCACCCAAATGTCACTTTTAACTTCATTGTCAGAGACCTGGCATAGTATATTTATAATCCATAGGCTCTTAACTGGTGCATGAAGTAGTATGCAATGTGGGAAGTCTATTCTTTCCTTGACATGTAAGGAAACAAAAATAATTGGGACTGAAATGGAGGATAGCAATTTTTTTGAGGAAATTTAGAGAATGCTGACAAATGCAAGAGCACATGAATATGAATTGGAACTGGAAGGCGAAGGTGACAAGGATACAAAAAAACTCACAGTTGGATATGCCACAGGAAGAAAATGGTGAAAGGCAATGTACTTTTACTAAAAGACCTAATAGAAGAAAACAGGAGTTATATAGCTATTAATTCCATGATGGCAACCGCAGTTAAGAAAATTACTTAGCAAATCTACCTTTTAAATCTTATTATTGTCTTCTTTGCCTTCATGTTTATTAGAGATTGTTTTACAGTAGTTTTCTAAGACTACAATCTCATGCAAGTTTATCCTGAAGAAAACTGCATCAAGATAGATGTGGCTTTCTTTCTTGTCCCATTACTTAGACTTCCAATCACTCTCTTTCTCCATTATTGTATTTATACAGTCCTTTTCAACTGCTTCCATTCTCTGCACTGTTTGAACCTTCTACATTAATGTTTGCATTCTCTTCCCATTTGACAATACACCTTCAAAAGTTTTTGTTACTTTAATTTTGGAAACATTTATAGTTCTAGCCCAGCACACACACACACTTCTGTGTGTATTGTACTATAATTGCTTTTTCATAACTGTACTTAAATCCAGGACTGTTTTCCTTCTTCCTTGCTTTAGATTGTGTGTGAGTAGCACTTAGTATGCTTAAAAAAACCCAAACCCTTCTTTTCCTCATTGAATTTGTCATAAAGAAGCATATTTATTTAGTAAGAAAATACCACTGAGTTTAATGGTGTATATTCCCTACAGTCTGCTTAGAAAGTTAAGCCCACAATCCTCAATTGTCAGTGTTCCCCTTTCTTCAGTGATAAAGACTCCCCCCCCCATTTTTTTTTATTATCAAGGCATCATTTGTGTGTGTATGAATGTTATGGGGAATGAGAGTGAAGGTTGAACAGAATGTTTACTTCTTTAACCCCTTCCCTGTTATAGAATCCAGATAAGTTTCCCTGTTAAGTCCAGAGCTTTTTAAAAAGCAAGTTTGTACCAAAACCTACAAGTCCCCTTCTCTGTCATCAGTCTTCAGTCCCACACTGTTTGTTGGTTCATTTTGGTGCTAGCTCATTCATGCAAGGAACACCCATTTTACTAATTGCGGGTGGGGGGCAATAATTAATGCATGCTGTCTGAACAAGCCCTTCAAACACCACAGATCACTTACACACAAGTTACTTTATTTATTTGCTTATTAAATTTGTATACCGCCCTTCATCTGAAGATCACAGGCCAGATCACAACATAAAAATACAAAATGAGAACACACAATACATAATAAAACAAAAACAAAGAAATACCTCCCATACGTTTAAAAGGCCATAGAATGTTAATCAGCCCAAGGCCTGGTTATAGACAAACGTTTTCACCTGGTGCTTCAAGTTATATTATGAAGGCACCAGGCAAGACTCCCTGGATGCATAAATGCCAATCTGCACCTTGAGTGCCTGTTGTAATAGCCATATGTTATTAGTCAATGTTACCAATAAGCTTGGATTAATCAGAACTCTTCATGTGCCCCAAGACTCTGCATGTAATTTAGCTTTGCTCGGAGCAATGAGTGCAAGGATAGTAATTGTGGTCAAATCAGAGACAGCAGGTATAATCTAAGCCAAGTCTGATCCTGACAGGATGATGGTAAGCCACAGGCATGAGAAGGTCTTCATAAACCTAATTAACCCCCCAGAACCTGGTGCCATATCCAATGCAAGGAATTCCCGAGTCCAGTAATTAATATTCTCTAGTAAATGATGGCTTCCTTCCAGCAAGCATACACCCAGCTAATTAAAGTAAGCACCCTGGCTAGCTTCTTCTGAAAACTCAAAGCTTAATCCTTACCAGGATCACAGGGATCCTTGCTAAACACAACCTGATTTGTTACAATGTCCATGTAACTCCACCACAACTTTTTGGCAGGAAACACAATTGCTATAACTCATAACCATACAGGGTAGCTCATTAATCATGTCTCTGTTATTTAATGTTGCACATGCCCAGCTCAGACACTAATGAAATCAGTTTGCAAATTTAGATTGCTGCCTGTAGATAAACCGTATCCTATAATTAGGCACCCTGAGTTTTTTCAACTTTTAGGACACATCCCTAGGTTGCTTTACTCTTCTCCTTTTGAGATGCTCTGACTCTGTTAATTGTGGCAGGAACATTCCTCTTTTTTCTCTCCAGGTTTAGTTAGCATTCTCACCCTTTCCCTTGCCTTTAGTCCACGTTTGCTGTTTTCCCCAGGACTAGTCAGTATATGTTATAGAGGGCTCCAGCCAGTGCCTTTCTACAAGGAAGTTGGCCCATTTCCCCCCTAGCTATATATGACTCCAGAGGAAAATATAAAATTTGGCCCCCAAGTTGATTTTTCAGCTGTCCCTTCCAGGACTTTGGCAAGGAGAAGGGTTATCTTAACTTTAGAGTCTCATGCAACACATCCTGCTGACATTTTCAAGTCCAGCTGTAGCGATCTATGAATTGTGTACAGTAAAAACATCAAAAACCTGAGTCTAACCTCTTCCTTTTTCTCCCCTCTTCTCAACAGACAAATAACCATTGTGTTCCATCCATCTCACTTCTGTCTGTGTTGTGATTTCATAAGTCTTGCTCTAGTGAGAACCAAAGCTGAACTATTTGCATGTGAACTTTTAGCCTTCCTGGTTTATTTAACCACCTTTCGGTTCTGCTGTGCTTAAATCCCTGTTACAGAAATGCATATCAGGCATATCTCTGCTTACGAACTGCTTAACTGTATGGTCTGGGCAGTGTGGGGTGGGTGTCCTTTATAATGTGTAACAAATAACCATTTTATTCTTTCATATTTTTGTACTTGCACTTCAAGCCACAAAGCTGTCTTTATTTCCTGCCAGCCATTTGGTGTAAATATATATTACACTAATAATACATTCTGTAGTTCTTGTTAATTCTCTTTGCTTATTCCCCATAGCTTATAAAATAACATTGACATTTACTGATCACAGTCTAACTCTCCAAGTTTGACCAGTACGGTATTGGTATATTTTGAAGTAATCTTAGGCTGTCCAGTAACGTCAACTACAGGAGAGACCCCCCCAAATTAGTACTTTGATGTGTAAGACATGGGTCCACACAGAGAGAGAGAGCACTCTGATAACATCAGGGATTTTCCAGTTAATTGTTTCAACAGGGAGAAAAGGTTTTGGTGATCTGTGTAGTGTAGTATGCACACATGAGATTATTTTATGTTTCAAGCAAAGAAAGGAAGGAAACAGCGCTTTGCTGCTCAGATCAGAAAAAGTACCCTTGCATTGCTGAAGATCATGGATATCTCAGTCAGTTCCTTTGTAAGGAAGAGAAAGTAATTTAAATAAGAGGACCAGATACACATCCTTCCATAATATGTGAAACTAGAGAGATTTTGACAGCGGTCCCCCCCCCTCATCTGTATTATTTTTTTGTCATTGTATACCCTTTTTAAAAAGTGATAATAATCATATTTGAGGCCCAAGGGTTATTGTTCCAGTTCATTTCTCAGAGACTGTGAAATCTCTTCATGAATAAGCTGGAGCAGAGCTTCCGATTCTTCACTTCAATATCATTTTGTTTAAATGTCTGGAAACCAGTGCATAGTCCTTTGGGGAGAACAAAGAGTGTTGGTGTATTTGCTCTTTACAGCAGACAAATCTCTTTGGAACGTTGAAACGTGAAGAATTGGGGAGAAATGACTGTGAGGTTGACAGCAATGGCAATCAAGTCTGAACTGAAACACCGCTAACAGTATAGAACAAAGCAACTTCCAGTCTTTGATCTTTAGCCTCATTTTTCCAAACTAGAAAAATATCTTCTCAAAATCTTATGAATGCATCTTGACAATGCTGCATTTGATAAAAGAAAATGCAGTAGTTTTCATCTGTTTCTTAAACAGAGGTGTTTGGTTGTGCATAAAAATAATAATCATGATAGTGTTGTATCTGTATCTTTGGCAGGAGTCAATGGTTGTAGGTTGGCCTTGTTGGCAAAGCCAAAATTTGTGGTTGTTAGTGCCCCTCCCCCATATTTCTTGGGAAAGGCTGGACAGGGCAGATCATGCATGGCTGGTCACTGCTTCGCAAAGGTGAATAGAGCATTTTTGTACAGCAACCCCCAATGCCTGTGGTCTTTCCTTAGAGAAAAGTGGGTAAAGGGGGAGCCTGAAGAAAAGGCTTTGTAGAGGTGAGCATGCATTATTGGCACTGCTGACCAAAGGAGGACTGGGTAGCACCATTAGCATCTTCCCCACCTGCCACTCCAGCTTTTTATTGGGGGGGGTTATTGATTTGTCCCTGTGTGGTTAAGTAATGGCTGATGCCTTCACCATATACCTGCTTAGCAACCCCCCAGCCTTCCTCTCAACCTGGGAGTTGGCAGGGATTGCTACACGGCTGCTCAGATGATTCCACCCATCTTTGCAGCTCTAGAGTTTAGGGGAAGGGCTGTTAATCCCATTTAGAGGGTAGTGGCTTATTTCTCATGGCAAAGTTATTTGTTGAATCCTGATCCCTTGACAATATGCAGATTACTATAGGGAAAGCGCAGTATTTAAGCTCCTACACAGCTGCTGGTTTTCAGCAAGATGCAGGTAAATAGGAAGTGAATCTAAACTTCATCCTTTTTTGCAATTTTTAAAGTTGAACTGCCTTGGTACAGGGACCTGTTCCACTCATTATATACCTGGATGGTGCTATATAAGTAGTAATAAATCATTTCAACAGATGTTTGACCTACTTGTTCAAGAGTAGCAGCATGTGTTTCTGCTTGGACATTATACAAGTAATAGGCATTTGCTTATGTTGTTTCGCAGTACCTCAGAAATTACTTTTTAAAAGGCATGTGTGATTATAAAAGTCAACTACATAATTTCAGTTGCCACCAGCAGACAGTAAGAGGCTTACAAAATTGTCAAGGTTGCATAGGATAGGATCAGTTGCCTATGTGTTTTTTTCTTGCTGTGCTTGGAAGAGTAAAAGATTGATGCAACTCAGTAGTGCCTCATTGAAGCTTCCACCTTGGAAACACATTGAGGACATTGGGAAAGAAACATTTCTCATGACTGAGATATGAGAATACTGTGTCTGGGGTAAATCATATATGCCTCCTATGGAGTGAAGTAGTGAGAATTGGAGTGTGGGGTCAAGTCTGTCTTTCATAGTCAGATTTGGAAGATGATGAAGTTGAGTGGAAACTTTGAAGCAGTTCTGATGGTGTACAGCTTTGATGGCACTCAGCAAATCATAACCATCTATAAGAAACACAAAACAAAATAAAATGAAAAATTCCTTCCAGTAGCACCTTAGAGACCAACTAAGTTTGTTCTTGGTATGAGCTTTCGTGTGCATGCACACTTCTTCAGATACATGTGCATGCACACAAAAGCTCATACCAAGAACAAACTTAGTTGGTCTCTAAGGTGCTACTGGAAGGAATTTTTTTATTTTATTTTGTTTTGACTATGGCAGACCAACACGGCTACCTACCTGTATAAGAAACACAGTAATGTCACTGGGTTGTGTTGTATTCTGCCATCACAACTTAGTTCCAAATATTATGGCACTGGATTTCAGAAAATATGGAAAGATAGAGACCCAAGAAGGCTGGTGGAGCGTATTGATGCTGGCTGTAGTTCTTGAGGAAGAGCCTCAAGCAGGGTTATGTACAGGCAAGTCACTCCATCTTTGCTGCTGTTTGCTTCTTCTCACCAGCCTGGTGAGAACTCCTGGGGGAAAAAGCTGGTTTCACAGCTTTCCCACCTATTTATTGTCACCCATCATTCACTAGCCCTTTCTGGGAAAGGCAGACAAGCAGGTTCGTAGCAGTATTAAACCACAGTACTGTACTAGGGGCCAGAGTGCTCACCTGTAGGGGTAGAGGCCTTGTTGAGTGCCCAGTTAAACCAACCCTGCCATCAACCCTGTCAAATGTGTAGGAAGTGTGTGAGTTGGGTTTATATGGTAGGTGTGGACAATCCCTGAATATTTAACTTGCACTGAAGGCTATCGAGCCATAAGTAGGGCTGATTGTGACATTCTAGCATGCCATGTTCTTTCAATGGCTTCCCCTAGTTTAGAATCTAGTATCTTCCCCTAGTTCAGACTCTAGAATCAAGTCCTCAGTATTATCAATGTGCATTATATTTTGTTCAAAAAACAGTGCCAGAAAGAAAGAACACTGTATATTTGTATTCAAGGTACACTTCAGTCTTCAATTCTAGGAAAGTTTTCACATTTTAAAGTACCGGTACATGAATCACAGGTGGTCTTTTGGGGTATGAGGATTTATTCTTAAACTAAAGTATGTGTTTAAATTATCCTAGCTGAATATAGCAAGTATGTCTATTGTTTAAAACTGAAATATAAAGTGACACAGTTTTATTAGAACAATGGAACTTTACTGCCAATGCAAATCCTGTTTTCCTTTTCATTTCAGTGAGACATGCTGGTTCATTCTATTCTGGAGGATTACCCTAATTCTGTTGAATTTCAGAGCAGTTGTTTCCTAGCCATAGAATCATAGAATTGTAGAGTTGGAAGGACCCCCAAGGGTCATCTAGTCCAACACCCTGCGATGCAGGAATCTCAGCTAAAGCATCCATGACTGATTATACATTTATGAATAGCTAATCTGAGTTTATCTGTTTTTACTTCTATAGTAATAATATATATTCCTAACTTTATTATTGGGTCCCTTTTATTTCATAACTTTTTAACAAATAAAGGGACCCTGTTATATCCAAATAGTACCTGTACTGTACCAATATAAATTTTCAGTCATGTACAAAATTGCTAAATAGCAAAGAATACCAACAAGAGATCACCAGTAAAACATCAATTTCACGAAGTTCCTCCAAATGAATGGTAACTTCTAAATCCTTTGGGGAGAAGCTCACATTGAGAAGTCTGTTTGAATGAATGATGAAGAACACTAGTCTTTCAGGGCAGTTTGTTAGATGACGTTCTTCCCGTTTGCTGTGTCATCTTTTGTAACAATGTTGTTTACAATGTAGTGTATAAACACAAAAATGTAAAAATGAAATTACACACACATTTACTGATTACCAGCTGTGCTTTAATATACCGGTAAACCAAGTTGTCTGAAGCACTGTCTTTACTCTACCAGTCCAAGGAAAGACTGAATTCACTTAAGATCTCATCTCAACTGATAACTGTAGCAGTCTTCAGCAACCCACCCCTAGGGACAATGTCTCATTTGTGCCATAATTGCATTATAATCATAAACATCCCATATACTGTATGTAAAAGAGACTTTGCTACTTTGACAGTTTCTAAAGCTGAAACACAATTGTTTACATTCAGACATACATACCCAATACGGGAACATATATACACAAGATTTTAAACAACCTTTTTTTAAGGAAATCATTAAGAGGGCTAAGTATTTGGCTGAAACATAGAAATAAATTATTGTAGGATAAGAGGTTGGCTTCGAAGGAGAATTAGCTTTCTGGGCTATGGAATATTACAGAATGCCTTAATTGGGCATACAGTCATACCTTGGTTTTCGAACAGCTTAGTTCTAAAACGTTTTGGCTCCTGAACATCACAAACCTGGAAGTGACTGTTCTGGTTTGCGAACTATTTTTGGAGGCCGAACGTCCAGCAGGGCTTCTGACTGGCTGCAGGAACTTCCTGCAGCCAATCAGAAGCTGTGCTTTGGTTTCCGAATGTTTTGGAAGTTGAACGGACTTCTGAAACAGATTCCATTCGACTTCCAAGGTATGACTGTATTGTACTAAATTCTGGCTCTTAATACAAAATATTCTAAGGTATTTACCTATTACTACATTTAGATATAGCTTACAATAAGAAGGGCCCCTCTAGTTACTAAAGGATGTTTAAAATGTGGTATATGCTCGTTACTTGCAGTCTTTACAAAGCAGTTAATTAATCCTAAGTAAGCTAACATTTTTGCTTTGCAGAACATCATGGCAAATGTAACTTATATGATCCTATGTCCTTGTCCAGATGTATGGTCCAGGCACACAAATAAAGCTTTAAAGGTAAGATCAAAGCTAACTTACCTGAAGCTCCATTAATTCTGTACCGGTATTTTTAGAACATACCCGGTAGTCATTTACCTGAGAATTTTGTCAGCAGTTCTGATGGACCGTGCAACCCAGTGCAATTCTGTATAATTGAAACACTTTGAAAAAGGCTGCAAGACCCTGTTCTGCCCTTGCCCCACCCCACCCCGCCCTTTTAGTGACATTTCAGTGACATCTTTGTGATGTTTCTAGGTCCCTTCCAGGTTTGGCACAATTCACATATACACAGTCACACACGTATTGAATGGGGGCTGCCTGTTTCCAGAAATACAGCTCCAAGGCCCAATTCTGAGTGATGAGGTAGAAACTCCAAAGTACCTGAATGTCATCTTAGTGATGCCACTGCCTACACAATCAAATTACTGAAGTAATCTAATAATTTGAATCATTGCTTGTGATATTCATGTCTGTTTAGCACATCTGAAGTAGATATAATGTAATAATATGTCATTGGTAGCAGAAAGAAATTTCAAAGCTTTATACCCTAGCCTTGGGGAAAATAGAGGAAAAAATATTAGGAGTCTCTTGCATTCAGAATCTTTTCTAGATAAGCCAATCATTCTAAATCTCATCAAAATATTAATAAAATCCAATTTTGATGGCTGTGTATGTAGAAAATGGTATTGTACCTTTCTTATACTTGCATGGTGCTGCACTTAGAAAATTGTCCTTCGATCCCATAGGGAATTGTTCTACTTTGTTCCTATAATGAAGCAGTTTCCTTTAATCAAGTGAAAGCCAATGGGGATACAAAAACATCCAGCATGGTTTTATTTTGCCCAGTGGGGTACATTTTGGATTAACTCTGTCATGTACAACCAAGAAATGCAGTAAAAGCATTTTTAAAAATCAAAGTTGTAGAGCATATAGAGCAGTTCCCCCAAACCCGCCCAGAAATTCAGCTGAGCTCTTTTAAAGTTACCTTGAGCACTGTTTGTGCTAAAATTAAAAAGTATTATTATTTTCCTCTGGATACAGAATTAAAGGCAGCAGCAACAGCATGTCTCATCTCTACCTCTGGGAACATCAAAAGCTCCTTCCACTTGCTGGAGAGTGAATGGTGAAATCCAAAGTTCGATTTGGAACTTCCACCCATTCTCCCTGTTGCCATACTGTATTGTCGTATGGTTACAGACATCAGCATAACTTGATATAGTAGTCCAAGGGTGGCAACCTTTTGGGGTCTGTGAGTGTATTGGCATATTGGAGAAACTAATGTCAGCACTACAACACTAACTGCAACCAAGCACAACCGAAGCTTAATCTATTGGCTACAGCTGAATGTGTCTATCAAGCCTACTTTCAGCAAGGGGATGGAAAGAAAGCCTATGCAAGTGTATATGTGTGCCCTTCAATACCATGTTGGTGACCCCCCCATAGTAGGATATCTATTCTGTGGCCAGTGTTACTTCCTTGAAGCCATTCAAGTATTTCACAATTGTGGAATATCAAGGAAAGCAATTGTGAATCCTGAAAGGATATAGTTTTCTTTATTTTCATATAATATGGAAAGCAATTAATTTGTTCTATTTAATTATGTGGGCTACCACTTCTGTAGCACAAGTAGTGTAGTTCTGAGCTATTCTGCTGTATGCTCTCTCTGTCGTCGTCCTCCTGGGCCATTAGTAGGCCTTTCTGCTATGGCTATTTCACTTAGGCTGCAATCCTATACAGACTGAAGAGTACCATTAAACTAAAAGAAATTTACTTCCGAGTAGACATCTAAAAGATGGAGGGCACAAGGACAAGGGGACGACAGAGGATGAAATGGTTGGACAGTGTTCTCGAAGCGACTAGCATGAGTTTGGCCAAACTGCGGGAGGCAGTGAAAGATAGGCGTGCCTGGCGTGCTCTGGTCCATGGGGTCAAGAAGAGTCAGACACGACTGAATGACTGAACAACAACAGACATGTATAGAATTGCATTGTAAGCCTCACTGAATTTTATTCATTCGTACACCAGTGGGGTTCTGCTGATGCAATCGGACCTCTATGTCTTCTCGTCTCCCCAAATCTGCTCTAGTCGGGGGAGTCCCCCAACCCCTTGGAGCCAATCATGAGGGCATGTGAGAGGATGACAGAGACAGGTGTCGTGGGCTGTCCAAGTCAGGATGACTGAGCCAACCCATGCCAACAGGAGAGAGCAAGGAAGTTCTATTGCACATATTTTATTTTATTTATTTATTCAATTTCTATTTCTATTTCGCCCTTAATATGAGGATCACTAGAATACATTACATAGTAATAAACAAAAACAATTAACCCCCCCCCCCATCACAGTTTAAAAGGTCACAGATTGTTAAATTAGCCAAAGGCCTGGGAGAAGAGAAATGTTTTAGCCTGGTGCCTAAAGATATGTTACAGAGACAAAAGGCGAGCCTCCCTGGGGAAAGCACTCCACAAATGGGGAGCCACCACAGAAAAGGCTGTTCTTCTGTTGCCAGCCTCTGGAACTTTAATGGAGCAAGCACATAAAGATGGGCCTCAGATGATGATCTCAGGGTCTGGGTCAGTTCATGTGGGAAGAAGCAGTCCTTGAGGTGTTTGGAAGTCTCTTTTGCCATCAGAACGGCAGTGTTGGATAATAGGCTATTGTATTCAGCATTCTTATGGCCTTATATATTTCTTCTTGGGCTTTCGCCATGACACCCGTCCCATTTTCTGTTCCTGCTTTGCCAGCAGCCACGTGGTTTCTGTGGAATAACCTCTTGGGTTGACTCTTGTCTGTTCTGACATGATTTCTGTTGAGTACTCTGACTTGCTGCTGTGCCTTGCAGATGTCCTTCCCAGCTAAGATATCTGGGCTAGCTGACTGAGATACTTCTTAATGTATTCTGACACAAAAATTGAAGTTTCAGATAGAAGGATTGAGAGTTTTTAAATATAGACATCCTGGTTAATGTGTAAAATGTAGAAATCCGGGGAGACTTTAAAAAGGTATATATCACACCTAAAAAGGAAGCTTAGTGACTTAAAACAGGATCAATAAATCCTTTTTAGGTAGAAAGGGAAGATGCTACTAAAGTTGCATAGGGAAAGCTTTTATCTTCTTTATGGTGTTAGGCTTGTGGTACTGGAAGAGAGGCTTCCACGTTTGCAAATTCTCCTAAATTAGAAGGAGCAATGTAGTCACATTTCGAGTTGAAGAACTTCAGTTCAGGCTAATAGCTGCCATATGCAGTCTAATACGTAATGGCTCTTGGGGGTAAAGATTAAAGTGAAATATGTGCTTAATGGAGAGGTATGAGAATTGGCTAGAAATGGAATACGAAAGATTGTGTTTTTTATATTAAAAAACCCATAATATGCGTTATAAATGCCCTACCCAGTATGACTGTAAGTATATTATAGGTTATGATTCGCAGTCGTGCCTCCTGAAGATTTACTTAGATTAGTCAGATTGTTACAAACTTAACCTGCATGGTTTATGGTTTGTGCCTTCACTTTAGTCAATTACTTCACACAAAATAACCTTTTCCTCAAGAGATATTCTGCCTATCAGTCACTGCTAGTTGCATGGGCTTGGCCAGGATTTTTGTTAGGGGGGGGGCAGGACTGATATGATTGGTCAGTTAAGTATTTCTATTGTTTTACTTGACCTAGGGGTCAGTTGCTCCCCGCCCCCCCCCACCCTTGGCTATTCCCATTTCCCATTACTAGTTGTGATGTCTTATTCTGTCTCCAGGATCAAAGGCAGCATACCTCTGAATAATAAATGATTGGGAACCACAGCTGCAGCATAGGTATCTGTCCTGGTCAGACCATTGTCCCATCTAGCTCACTACTGTTGTCACTGACAGTGACTCTCCAGGGGTTCAGTCAGGAAGTTTTTCACAGCCCTACTTGGAGATACTGTGGAATGAACCTAGGTACCTTCTGCATACAAAATGTGTGCTTTACTACTAACCTATGGACATTCCCCAATGGGAGAGTGCTGCTGCATTCATGGCTTGTGGGTTTTCCACAAACATAAAGCTGACCTGCATGTAAAGCAGGATGTTGGACTAGATAGGCCTCTGATCTGATCTAGGAGAATTGATCTTATGATACCTTAAGGAAATCAAATGAAAATCCTGTAGATGCACACACTTAATTTTTTTGTTCACCTCTTTGAAATGTAAGAGTCAGTATCTAAATAGCTGTATATACAGTAACTGGTTCTTGTGGGTGGTAGGATATTGAAAACATGTCGAAATACAACAAAATATAAATTGAATAAAGTTGAAACCAATCCACAGGTGTTGTTGGTGTCTACCTGTCTCAAGTGACAACAGAGTGAACCTCCCGGGGTGAAGTCAAACCACTGGAGAATCACAGCACCTGATGTGTTTGCAGAGACCAATAACTCATAATTGCTGCTTCTCATGTTGTTTATGCTGTTTTAGCAGAATCCAAGTGACATCTCTGGGGTGCACGCTTTCGCAGTGCATATGGAAGTATTGGGCTGCCCAAATGGCAAGACCTCTCTCTTGGCCTTGCTGATGTGATCCAAAGGAAAGCAGAGCAATACATTTGTTTAGCTTCAGCAGAAGGAGGCATACAAGACACCATGCCATCCAACCTCCTTAGGGACTCCACTCCAGATTTGTGTAATATTTACCCCTTAGCCTTTTCTTCCCCTGAAGATGTCCCACAAGGCAGCGGGTATGGATTTTGCCTGGGGTTTACTCTACGGATCAGTATAGCCGCAAGGCAGTGAGTTTGGATTTGATTTTCCTTCTCCTAAGTGGGCCAGCTTCCCAGGTAAATCTACATATAGTTATCCTAATACCAAAGCAATGCTCATTCTCTGAGGCTGCAGTCTTATGCAAACTGGAAGTGCCATTGAACTCAATGGTGCTTACTTGATTTGATTTTGATTAGACTCACATATCACTTTATACTTCAAAAAAAGTCTCAAAGTGATTTACAATGTGTATAGTACAACAGAACACAATAAAAACATTAAATAATGCACATTATCAATACAGTAAACTTTAGAATAATGCATACTCAAACCCAAGTTAAGTAACTTTAGCAATATCATTAAAGTTTCCCATATATCCATGCGAATAAAACATTTTTACCTGGCATAGAAATTAGTACAGCATGCGTCCCTGGGGAGAGTGTTCCAAGGGTAGACATGTGTATGATTGCACAGTAACTTTTTCTATTTGCCTCTTCTTACTGAGGATATAATAAAGGGATTCTATTGTTTAGGAATGAGTAAGTCCTGTTGTCCTAGAGGCCTCTTTTTTTAATGTAAGCTCATTCATAACTCTGATGTGTCAGTTTCCTGTTGCATGCATCAATTGTAGGTAATTATTTCCCAGTATATTTTTTTAAAATCTGTACAACTAATTCTGTGCATCCCACAGAAATTCTACCTTAGGTTTTGGGGGTTGTTTGTTTTGACAGCATCATGCCACCTTCTCCAATGTGAACTTCCATGATGCATGACAATATATTGTAGGAGTCTTCATTTCAAAGAAGAAAGTGCTGAATCCCTCTAGGCATTCAATGGCACTAAAGAAGCTCTTTAGTTTAAACCACTAAGAAGAGAATAATAATAATAATAATAATAATAATAATAATAATAATAATAATAATATAATATAATAATAATAATTTTTTATTTGTACCCTGCCCATCTGGCTGAGCTTCCCCAGCCACTCTGGGCGGCTCCCAAACGAATGTTTAAACAATACAGCATTAGATATTAAAAACGTCCCTAAATAGGGCTGCCTTCAGATGTCTCTTAAAAATAGGCTAGCTGCTTATTTCCTTGATATCTGATGGAAGGGTGTTCCACAGGGTGGGCGCCACTACCAAAAAGGCCCTCTGTCTGGTTCCCTGTAACCTCACCTCTCGTAATGAGGGAACCGCCAGAAGGCCCTCGGCGCTGGATCTCAGTGTCTGGGCTGAACGATGGGGGTGGAGACGCTCCTTCAGGTATACAGGACTGGGGCCGTTTAGGGCTTTAAAGGATCAAACTAGTGCACAAAAATGGCAGGAACTCCTCCAATGAACCTTAATTGTAACATGAAGTTGTCTTCTAGGCTGCTGCTGCTTTTTCAAAATATTGACTTATACAAAATGGTCCCCACCTAGACTTCTGTATAGCTTGATAGCTGAAGGTACTTGGTTGCAACATTAGGATGCAGAAGGAATATTTGTTGTTTAAACTTGGGAAAGAGCTGAGTTCTGGGACTAGCAAGAAACAGCTTTAGGGTCAGATTGGCTTTTGGAAGAATGATTCTTTTTTCCTGTTTAGCATCATATGACTGAGTACCTGCCCAGTTCTGCTAACCTGCTGGATTTGAAAATGTGTGATTAGACAGATACTGCTAAAGCACCACATGTCTCCAGAGGAACTGGTAATGTCAACTGCTGCACTGAAACTACTTACTGCTCAAGTTAGTGGGGGGTTCATATTTTTTACTTCTTCCACACATAAGTAGTGTGTATATATATATATATATATATATATATATATATATATATATATATATATATATATGAGAAGCCTTTTCTGGTTATATTTTCCTTTGAAGGATATATCAGAAATGACCTATACTATGCTATTTGGACAAGGCTGTCCTGGCTATGAATAGTCATTAGAGTTCACTAGCAGCAAAATGTATTTCTGAATTCGTAAGACCTTTCCTCTAAACTATTTGGAGCTCTAAAGCAGGCATCCCCAAACTCATTCCTCCAGATGTTTTGGAACTACAACTCCTATTAACCCTGGCTAACATGACCAATGGTCCGGGATGATGGGAATTGTAGTCCCAAAACAACTGGAGGGCCGAGATGGGGATGTCTGCTCTAAAACAGCTCTTCCACTATTCTCCCTCACCACCTTGAGAACTGCTTGGTTTGGGGTTTTTTAAATGGAGAATAACTCAATATTTTTGCTAGATTAAAACTAAAACAACCCCCACCACCACCACCAGAAGAGTAGAACAATAGAGTTAACACTTGTATAGGATAATGATTAATCTTGCATTACTGTAAGAATTGTTTTAGTGTAGAGAGGAGGGGAAATTAAATAAGATTAGAGAAGAGCAGGATATGTTTTAAAGCTAACTTTGAAGTAATTTGATCTTCCCACACACACATTATGCAGAATAAAACTGACAGGGATCATAGCACCCTTTTTGTAGAGATTTTTTAAAAGAAAAAATCTGCACCACCTACGTTGCAGATCTGAAGTGCTCCTGCTTGTTATACAAGAACTACCTATATCCTTTTAAAATCTTATCTTCAACATTGCCTTGCCCATAAATATATACATATAATTATTTAACAATAACGCAATATATATATATGTCAGCCATTAAAGCAAATTAGAATGCACCTGTTTTACCATACTGTACAAAGAAGCAGATTAGGTGGTGGTAGAATAGTCTTTATTTGCTACCTACTTACTTTGCTGAAGAAGTAAATCTTCATTGCAGTTATGTATTAGTAGTTTGCAGAAGACTGGTCGCCAAAGAATTAATGCTTTTGAATTATGGTGCTGGAGGAGACTCTTGAGAGTCCCATGGACTGCAAAAAGATCAAACTTATCCATCCTTAAAGAAATCAGCCCTGAGTGCTCAGTGGAAGGACAGATCCTGAAGTTGAGGCTCCAGTACTTTGGCCACCTCATGAGAAGAGAAGACTCCCTAGAAAAGACCCTGATGTTGGGAAAGATGGAGAGCACAAGGAGAAGGGGACGACAGAGGACGAGATGGTTGGACAGCGTTCTCGAAGCGACTGGCATGAGTTTGGCCAAACTGTGGGAGGCAGTGAAGGATAGGCGTGCCTGGCAGGCTCTGGTCCATGGGGTCACGAAGAGTCGGACATGACTGAACGACTGAAGAACAACAATTAGTAGTTTGCATCACAAACAGCAATTCCACAGATAGATTATTCCCCTCCGCCACCGCCCCCCCCAAGTTTGCAAGAATAGGAGGTAAATTTTTTGGTGTGCTCAACCTGTTTGTCAGGTCTGCGTCTGTAGCTGGACAAGCCACACCTGGGGGGAAGCCTGATTCTGTCACAAGCAGCAAGGCCAGAGGCAGAAGGCATGGTCAAATTCTGGCTGATGATCAGGTTACAGGGGATTTAGACAGGAATCAGAAGGGACAGAAGCAGAAACATAGCTGAAGTCAGGCCAGAAGTCAGGCTCAGAAAATATGGTCTATATTACCAGTTGTAGTAACAAATGGTTCATACTAACAAACAGGCTTGACCTCGGGGGTTTTATATGATCTAGAGTGTGACATTATGAAAGCAGGGCAAGGTTGCTGTCAGCTAATGGCTTTTTGGGTGGGATTCTGAGACACCTGAATATTGCTGTCCCATGAGCTAAGATACGAGAGATTGGCTGCTGGAAACCCTATCTCAAGATCTACCCTCTCACCTTATAGTAGGACCTGCTGAGGTATTTTTTTTTTTTTTTTTTTTTACTAATACTTGGGGTGTGGTATGGATAGAGTTTGATAGAATTATTTTCTGGTGGGTTACTTCACTGTTCATTCCACAGCATCACAAATTCAGAATCTTATACTAGTCCATGAAGACAGTGTTTTCCACGTGTATGAAAGGGAATGCAAATATTTTTCATTTTTTCAAGTGATGCAATGCAGCATCATGTCTTGCCCCATGGACATCACTTCACCACATTCAGAAACTAATTTAATAAAGCCTGTTGAAGTGGTGGTATTCTTAGTTTCTGTGGATCTGGAACAAAGCTCACTGCATTTTGTTTGGCTTCATATCGATATCATTGGCATTGTGTAAATGTCTCTTCCCCCATTATATTACCGGTACTTATATAAAGTATAAAAATTATCAAATTATCTTATAATTCTTTTATGAGAACGTATTAAGTTTTTCCTTCTTTCCCTTCTCATAGTCATAAACTTGGCATAGTGCTAATCCCTTTTCATATAAAAGCATTAAACCTGTTTGAGCCATCTGACAGCAGAGCAACCTCATTCAACCAAATGACCTTGAGGGCATTCAAGTCATGGATGCTCTGATAATTCCTTTCCTCATCTCCCTTTCAGCCTCTGAAGCTGCATCTTTCACTGGTTCTTAAATACACATTTGGCATGTGCTGCCTGCAATCCATAACTTGCTAAGCTTCTGCTTTTAATTATTCTGCTAATGTGGGCAAACAGAAACATTCTCTTTTAGCAGGAATGATGCAGTATGAGATAATTCACATGTCTACATGGCAAATAGGAATGAGTTGGATATCAGTTATGAA
The DNA here is from genome assembly GCF_009819535.1 of Lacerta agilis. Taxonomy (NCBI): domain Eukaryota; kingdom Metazoa; phylum Chordata; class Lepidosauria; order Squamata; family Lacertidae; genus Lacerta; species Lacerta agilis. The sequence goes on from NC_046316.1 coordinate 35,203,612, forward strand.
ATCAGGTTTATATCACTGATGATTATTTCCCCCCCCCCCCCAAAAAAAAAACAATTTATCACATTTTATAGGACTATCGTAATTTTCTGCTCAGAATGCTTTATGCCCTTTTAATCCATTGTTGGTAGGTACTGGTGATGGGCTTTGGGAATATATATTGTACTATATTTTTTGGGAACGTGTTTGCTCACCTTGCAGTTGGACAGCACTTAAGCTATAATAACCAGTTTTGCATAATGGTTCCTAAGATCAAGGAGCAGATTTCTGTTTCTTGGGATAATATTTAACATCATTTTGAATCAAGATTGTATATTGAATCTTTCGGAACTACACTGATTTCAAGCACTTCTTCCCAAACTGCGCTGCTTCTTAGAATTCTCAAGCACCAGATACAAGGCTGCTAGTATTTTCATAAGAAAAGATTTGCTAGTCTTTTCTAGCATGAAAATCTTGCCTTGAATTTCTTTACCAAGGTAACAAATAACCAGATTGGAATAATATTCAGGTACAGTAGCTTTATTATAAGCATCCATACGTACAGTGAATTACACAGGGTGGCGCTGTGGTCTAAACTGCTGAGCCTCTTGGGCTTGCCAATCGCAAGGTCAGCAGTTTGAATCTGCACAACAGGGTGAGCTGCTGTTGCTCTGTCCAAGGTTCTGCCAGCCTAGCATACCAGTGCAAATAGGTACCGCTGCAGCGGGAAGGTAAGCAGCTTTTTCCATGCACGGTTTAGTCATGCTGGCCACATGACCCGGAAAGCTGTCTGTGGACAAACACTGCCTCCCTCAGAGTGAAGGCAGAGATGAGCTCCGCACAACAAAGTTGAATTCAACTGGACTTAACCGTCCAGGAGTCCTTTACCTTTACCTTTTGCTGCTTGCAAATTCTTGCAGCTTAAAACAAATGGCTTTCATCTTTTATTTAGTTGTTATTGTCTTTCAGGCTACAGTTTCTAAACTCAAACACTGATTGTGTGAGAACAAATATTCTAAGTACACCTAAATAGTATGAAAAAATGACATGCAACATTAGTTCCAAATAATAATGTTACAATGTATTAAGGAAATAGATAACATTGCAAAAATGCAATAGTAAATGGACCCGTTGATCCAGGGCAATGCCTGATCAACAAACTAATGTGACTAATATATAATTAATGAATCATGCCTAAGATCAAATGTGTTTCAACCATGTGGGTTTTTCTCAGTGGTCAAAATATTTGTTTAACATGCAGCTTGCCACAGAAAATGTCGCTACTTGGTTAGTCTGGTGTGATGAGCTAACCACCCATAACCATGAAATATCAATGCACAAGTGGTAATCTTGATGGCATGCAAGCTAGTGTAAAAGAGTGTTTTTCTAAAAGGTAGTGTTTTCCAGTTGCACTCACTTTTAGGATGTCTTCCAGATGTCAGCTACCCACTGCCAGTTTTAATAGCATAACCTTATTGACACACAACCTTGTTTGTGCACTGTTCGTATGGCTTTCACCTCACTGTGAACCTTATAATGTAAGCTAAAACACTTGGTTTGGGCATTCAGAATTCTCTTATGGAATGTCTAGTTTTCTCCACTCTACAGCTAACCTTTGGCTGTCCAGGTGTTTATATATTCAGCTGAAACAGGCACCTGTTGAGATGTTGGTGCAGCACAGGTTAACTACCGGTAACCCTGCCCTACTTAAATTCCTGGGTTCCCCTCCCCATCTATACATATATATTTTTCTCTGCCCTTTGGTGATTTCATTATGTTCCATGGTTTACAATTGATGCTGACTGCCAAAGTCTACTTTCCTGTCTCCGACTTACTTTCTGTTCATTTCCACTGTTTTTGTGCCTTATAGGTTTCATTGTGCCAATGCCCTCTCTTTGAGCCGTTACACCTTTACTATTTTTAAAGTTCCTCTTTAAATCCCACTTTTCCAGCAAAGCCTTTCCTTGTTATCCCTAGATCTACCCAAATTGTGCTTCTGCTACCGCTTGATCCCCCATCCCATGGATACTATTGGGTTGTCAGTTTCTTGGGAATTGCCTTTAGCTATAACCACTCAAAGTTACTTTTGTGTTACTCCTTTAAAATACAGGCAGCAGCAAAGGTTGCTGATAAATATATTTTTTTAAAAACAAACCAGAAATGGTATCTCTGCTGCTCATCCTTGTGGTGAGCAAAGAGAAATTCTCCAGTTACTTCACTGTACATAAGCTGCCCCTTGCCAAGCATGCATGAAAGTTCTTATTCTGGAGAGCTATTGAGCAGTAGTAAATGCTGGTTCTTGTACACCTTCTTTCGTGGCTTAAAGGATAAGAAATGAAATTGAGGGATATCCCAAATGTTCAGTCTCTTTGCTATAATCGTGTTAGCTGGGGATTTTTAGTCACATTTATAAGGTACAAAAAGATATATTCTGGCAGGACTTCCTGATGATAGTATGTCTTCTGGCAAGGATTCATTCCAAAATATAGGCTTTTGAAAGCAGATTGTCATTCCCTGTTTTGAGGGGAAATGTGCCCACAACAGAGTTACTAGGACAGTGTTTTGTGGGCATAAAATCAGAGAGGCAAAGAGAGAGAGAGAGAGAGAGAGAAACCCTTTCAGAAAAGAAGCTTTTAATCCTTGATTAGTTGGCTAGGAAAATTGCAGACAGTTAATCTGCTGCCACCATTAAAAATTATGTCGGTTCTGACCTTTCATTTTCCTTTAGGGTAACTAGAACCATGAAAATTGGCTTGTTACACAGAGCTGCCTCCCTGGCCAAAGAGTAAAACCCATCACAGTTTTCTTTAGGGATATGATTTTTTTCATTACAAAATGGAATTACTGTGTACAGTTGTAGATGAATGTTTTTAGTTTATAATTTCTTTGTACAATGCAAGTTTAGTGTTGTGCACAGTCAATGCAAAGGAAAAAGAATAATCATATGCTTGTGCTGTTTACATTATCTAGATCATGAGCAAAGCACAAATTCTCCTTATAAGAAACACCCACTCAGCATCTAGCGTAACATTGAGCCAATGATGTTTCAAGGACTAGAGAGTAAATTTTGCCCTCAGTAACTTCAAGAGTCAAAAATATACTAAATGTAAGATTGCATCCAGGCCACAAATTTCTGCTTGGCATTCTTCCTCTTCTTTGTTATATTTTCAGATGACTTAATATCAGATTTGAGCCTTGTTTTGTTGTAATTTGATTTGAGGTGACATATGGTGACACATGAGGAAAAGAAGCAATCCACATTCTGGCTATACTTTGATAATACATTTAAAATAGATATTAGAAAAACATTAGGGGGAAATGGAAGGGCATGCTGCAATATTCTGGGTCTTATTCTGTATATAGCTTATTCTAGGTTAGAAATATTTATAATGTAGGCTGGCTTTAGAGGATGTAGGCCTGACTTCATCAATCATTAAGAAAAATTCTGTACCTGCAGGTCACTACTATGGTGATGGAATCTTTCTAAAATAATATTCAAATAAGGAAAAGAACTAGTCAGCATTGATTTATCTATGATACTAGCTGGCAGAATTTCTTTTTCAAGAATAGCTACTGGTATATGAAGAGGAAATTGTCACCTTAAGACTATTATTTCCATGTGTGCTACTAATTTTTTACTATCATTTTCTTATACACAAACATGTCATCAGTGCAGAATGCAAAGAGTGACTAGAATGCTGTACCCTAGGTTATATTATCTCTTATTGGTTCTGTGACTCTATCCATGCAGAGTAGATTCTGTTTCTACAATTTATTTGCACATGTCTCTCGCCTTTAAATTTGCAGGCTAGTTCACACATAAGTGTTCATTACTTGATGACTGCAATTTCAGGTGGTGTCAAGCCTTGGCTTAGCTCCAAGGCAGGATGCAACTAGAGTTCAGGCTTAGGTTGGAAAGGGCTGGCAGGGCATTAAATTGAGTACAGGAGGTCAAGCACTGGCTCAGGAAGATGTGGGTCAAAGGGTACAGAGAGAGAGACAGGTGAAAAGTTGAATTCCAAGGTAGCAATAGATGATTAGAGGGGCAAGAAGCAGATAGAAGATCAAAAGGCAAAAAGAGGTCATGAAAAGCAAGGCAATGCAAACAAAACAGCAGTCGCTATGTACCGGTAGTTTTTCTGGCACCTTTTACATTAGGCATAAATCTAGTCAGATTTAATCTTATATATTCTTTTGTTTGTCTTAAATCATGTCCAGTATACAGAATGAAAATTCATATAGTACCATTTGTTAGGACAGTTGTCAGAAGCAGAACCATTTTAGCTTTGGTAATTCATTTCGAAAAGCAAAATCCTAGCTTTCATACTTGGCAAGAAAACTGAAAAATGTGTGAAGTTTGTGCCCTGAGCAATGATTCTCTCAGATGCAGCATTCAGGATGTAGTTGTTAGACACAGAAGATAAACAATAAACTTAAATATAAATCTGATTGTAGTTTGGTCGATTGACATAGACTTCCATAGAGAGATATACATGGATATAGGATTGTCAAATCTTTAGTAAATTAGTTGATTAACTAAACTCAATCTTGTTACTTCTGCTGCTCTGACAAAGCCCAGCTTCTTCCTCCTTAGAACCTTTTCTTAGTCTGTGTAGTTTCTATTCTATCCATCCCTGTACTGTTTTCTGCCTACTGCTTGTTGCTTCTACCATCATGGCATCTACAGGCCTTCTTCCCAAATCCCACCCTTATTTACTGGCTCCCTTTTCCTGCTTCTTGTGAAACTGCTCTTCTTCATCCAGAAAGTAATTGTCATCCATTATATTTTCATCTCTTGATCTCCATCTATTTGTTCTCCCCAAAATTGGACTCTTCCCCTTTAGATATTGCTTCTTCTGCCAGGCACCTTGCTTTGAAGACCACTGTAGTGGCAGCAATAGCCATTACTGTCTTTCTAAATTGTAATAGTTCCAGCCCCTTTTCAGCCTTTTAAAGTTTATTCTATATGAATCTACTCCTCCTTGTTGCAGTCTTGCACTCTACTCCATATTACAGTCTTACCTTGCCTCATAACCACATCTCGTATCAGATCTAATAAAAGGATGGTCATACTTTTTTTACAATACTTTCAAGTGGCCAAAGCACTTTACATGCATTATTTGGTTACAACACAACTGTGATAAGGTATCATTCCTTATATTGCTGATTCAGTGTGGGAGAAGACATTTAGAGAGAATGACTTGTGATTGCATGACAGAGGTAAGATTTGAACTGAGAACATTGTTTCATAGTTCAGATTCTTCGCCTCTATGACACACCAACTCTCATCCAGATGCTTGACTCACCTTCTTCTTTTTTGACAACATCCCCCCCCCATTGTTGCTTCATTATTTTAAGATTCCTTTCTGATCAAACTGCTCCTCAACCTTTGCCCTGACTCATCTCATTGTCTTGAATTTTCACAAAGAACTGCTTTGCTTCTGAAGTGATTTGCATAACAGTGACCAACAGATTGATACAGGACAATCTAAAGCACAAAGAAGAAATAAATGTGTGAAGAAGCTAGGAGTATAAGTAATTTTTAAAAAAATTATATTTGGCTCGCCACTTCACATTCATTAACAATATTCATTTTGCAGGAAGGCGGATTCTGTAGCAGCCTGTGCCATATTAAACATTGAAAAATGTAAGTTTCACTTATTAGTATACAATAAAACAGCAATCATACCATATCACTGAAATAAAATATGTGGAACCTTAAGAGCTTTTGCTGGGTTTTAATATCCATGCAATTATATGAATAATGTATGCAAGTTGTAAATGCCATAAAAGAAAAAACTGATGCTTTTGCATTTTCATCTAACTTTTATCTCCGAAGAAAACTAATGTTAACAATTGTTTTTGAAATATCTTGAAAAAAGGAAGATCCAAATCAACCATCAAAGAAGGCTAGAAAACAGTGTTACTTAGCCATATGAAAATGTTGCTAGATTTATTACATAAATTCTAAACTTACGTATCAAGTAATGCCAGTTAAAATATATCTTTCCATTTGTTAAAAACCGAAAACCAGTAGTTCTAAATCAGATTTAAGGGCTCATCATTTAATAGTAGTAGTAGTAGTAGTAATAATAATAATAAATTTATTATTTATACTCCGCCCATCTGGCTGGGTTTCCCCAGCCACTCTGGGCGGCTTCCAACAAAATATTAAAACATAATAGTCCTTCAGATATTAAAAGCTTCCCTAAACAGGGCTGCCTTCAGATGTCTCCTAAAAGTCTGGTAGTTGGTTTTTCCTTTGATATCTGGTGGGAGGGCGTTCCACAGAGTGGGCGCCTGGTTCCTTGTAACTTTGCTTCTCACTGTGAGGGAACCACCAGAAGGCCCTCAGTGCTGTACCTCAGTGTTAAACCCTTTCATCATTGTTTAAATGCTGTTAGAATTTATAATACACAGATCAACAATTATTTCTTCAAGGTTCAAGCCTTATCTCAGAGTAGTGCTACTTAGCTCAAAGGTTGGGAGCCTGTGGCCCTCCCGATATTGATGGATTCCTATATCATTTTATTCCCCAGAGTGGCTGGGGAAACCCAGCCAGATGGGTGGGGTATAAATACCGGTAATATTATTATTTATTATCCCATTTTCTGACAGGAGAGAATTGGATACAGATATGAGATATTGCATTCCATGGCAAATCAGTAGTATTGGTATATTCAGATATATATACCAAAACACATGAAAATAGTCCAATCTGAAACATAAAACACTGGAAAACTTGGAGGATATTGTCCCTTTTCAAAATGCTTAACAAGTGAGGGTTCTTTTGGCCAAATTGTCTGAAATGTGGCAAGGGTAATACGGTAAAACAGCACCTGAAAATTCAGTGCTATAAGGATGGAAAACTTTGTGGGCATCAGAGGAAAGGCTGGGTCTTCTCAGTAATCAAAGTGGAAACAAAATAAATGAGAAACAAACAACAGTTACAAGTGAAACAATAATGAAAGTAAAACAAAACAAATGAGATTTTATTTTATTTTTTTAAAATATATTTATTAACTTTTTCAAAACATAAACAAAATACAAACAACAAATACACTACAATACAACTATTACAAACAAACTACAATAAAAAACAAAAACTTATTCATTTAAACTGCTACTTTCCTTAACATTGTAAATTGACTTCCTCACATCTCCCTTCCTGCGTTCATTGTCACACCTTTAGTAATTTCTTTACATTGTATAAACCTTATTTTACAAAAAATCCTGTCCATTTTTAAACTATTATCTTAATTCATCATCTGCAAATTCTTTAACACTTAACATAATTCTAAATCTGCTGTCTAACTTATCTTCCAAGTTACATCTACATTTCAATCTTACTATAATTTTTTTAATACAATTTAAATTTCTTCCATTCTTCTCCCACCGCGTCGTCCCTCTCGTCACGGAGCTTCCCGGTCATCTCAGCAAGATCCATATAGTCCATCATTTTCATCTGCCATTCTTCAATCATTGGCAATTCCTCTGTCTTCCAGTTTTTAGCTATCAAAATTCTAGCTGCTGTTGTGGCATACATAAACACAGTTCTATCACATTTGGGGATTTCCTGGCCTAGGATGCCCAGCAAAAAGGATTCTGGTTTCTTTTTAAATGTGTTTTTCAACACCTTTTTCATTTCATTATAAATCTTTTCCCAGAAGTCTTTCACCTTTGGGCACGTCCACCACATATGGAAAAAAGTTCCTTACATTTCCGGCATTTGTTACTTTGTCCAAAACAAATGAATTTTAACAAATGAAAGACAAAACAAATGGGGCTGCCACAAATAAAATGATAAATGAAACAAAAATGGCTTTACTTGAGGTACATTTCCCTACAGCTGTCTCTGCTAAACTCTTTCTTTACCTGTTTGCTTTTCCACTCTAAAACTGCATCAGCATCCTGTATGGTCCAAATACATATTTGTAAACATGTATTTAGAAGCCTGTGGTGAGGCAAAGGGGGGAAGTCTTGGGGATTCAGGGCACAGAAGTAGCAAGGAAAAATATTTAAATATTTCCTCTCCTGCCTCTACTTATCCACAACAAATCAACCCTTCCTGAGGGGTGAGGGAATAGCTAGGTCTTTAGGAACAGTTGGTCAGGTTACATTATGACATCTACTTAGTACTGTACGTACTGGAAAGTTCTCAAAATCTACAACCATTATCAATTCTTTTACTTCTTCAGTCTTTATGCTGTGGTGCAGTAGGCTGGATTAGGAGAATGCCCTGCTTAATAAAGGCAAATAAATCACACTAGATTATTACGTACCTTCCTTGCCTGTCTTATTTGGTTGTATAAGATTTTGAAATCACAAAATACCTACAAGTTGGCCCTTCACTAAGCCCACCCACATGTTATGATGGTGTTGACAATGTGAGAATTGTGTTCCCTAGCAGATCTGTCTCCCTCTCATGCTTTCTTATCTGTAATAAAAAAGAAATACAGCATTTGTCCATGAGAGAGGGGGGGAATTGCTACTGATCAGCTATTGTAACCTACTGCTCATCCAAAAATAATAATAATTATATAGCAGTGATATCAGTTGTCTGGGAATTATGGATCAGAAAGTTTCTGGAATACTTTCCAGAAGATTTTGCTGTGCTACAAATCAAAGCACATCTAGTGTGTCAATCTTTGTTAATTTATATTTAATTTTTTTAAAGAAAGCATATCATGTTTATTTTAAATGGCCTATACAATATATTAAAAATTTCTACAAGCTAGCAAGAAGTAGGTGAACTAGAATATATGAATATATAAGGAAATCAATACTTGTGCAGTTTTATGTAGGAATTCCAAGTTTTACTGTAATAGTTCTAAATATCTTGTAAATGACAACGTAACAGTAGGACTTCTGTGCTGGGCATCTTTTATTTTCTATATTTTAAAGAAACCATCTACTTTTTTTGAATTGGATTAAATGTGCAGACATGATAACCCTTTCCAAAGGGATAAATACTGCCAGCATTTAAAAGGGTGGTAGTTTTCCCTTACACTTGGGGGAATAGTTCTTAAAAATATTCACTTAGTTTCTTATTTTGTTTTATGGGTGGTTTTAATTTCAGAAAGAGAGGTGCAAATGTGGTGCATATGTGTTAGGAGCCTATATTTTGGGGGCTGGGGTGACCTAAAGGGGATTTCTTGCATTCCTTCATCATTACCAATCATTTGAAGAAACAATAAATTTCTGAAAATGGGATTTTTTAAATAGAAAATCAAGCAGTGGGTTTTGTTTTTTTAACATGTTTCACCATATATTACTGAAATAAACACACCTGGGACAGCAGTTGATTATTTTGCATTTCATCAGTTTTTATGACTGACTGTTTTCCTCTACTAAAACAAATCTCTATTGAATTTTGCTTCTGCGATTCACACTCTTGCATTTAAGCTCCATGCAAGCCTCCTGTCGCTTGGCCTTTACTTGCTTGAGATAATAGACTGTAGGAGTTGATCGGGACAATTTGAAAGATCTGTGCTCTGCATAGAAGGGGGTGGAATAGACACTGAGGAACATACCAATCTAATGTCGTACATTCAGTTTCCTCTCTTCACATTCTGTCCTGTATTAATATTCACAGTTGGCACAACTAGCATGAAAGAGCCTCAAAGGCAATTTTTATTTTCTGAGTTCAAGCAGCTGCATGAAACTGGGTTAAGCTATTACAGTTCTCTTATTCTGCAACTCACCCCAAGGCTGGAGAGGCAATAATGGGATGACTTTGCTGGTCCAGTTTCTGGTTCTGTCACAAGATCTTTGGTTTCTTAAATCACCAGGACTAGTGCTACATAAATTTAGGTAATATAGAGACTAACGCTGCAGTAGAATTTCTTCTGACAGTGAACAATAGAGCAAAATGAAGAATGAGGCTGTGCAATGACCATGAAGACCCACACTGTACAATCAGAATGGCATGCTGCAGTTCTTGGTGGTGAGTGGCATGGGTTATGGGAGTGGAAGATGCATGTTTGAATGCTTCAGCATTTAAGCAGTTTCCTGCATATAGAAGAGTAACCAGAAGGACAGAGGTTTACACACAAACACAGCTGGCATAAGTGATCTGCCTAAGATAAAAGGTAGCAAAATATTTAGCCAAGTTTGGAAAGATGCTAACTCCATGCTGTGATTTCTGATACAGCAATTTAAGTGCTATTTTTCTTCTTCTTCATTCACTGAAACATAACATTATTGATAACCAATTGGCAGCACATAATAACAGATGGAGCAATCAATATGAGGATGGTTTATAATAAAAATAGGCATTTTGGGACTATTTTCATTTGGACAGCAGTTTCCCCCAAAACCGACAAATTTTTATTTTACCATTTCTTCAGATATTTCTGATCTGTTTAGTCAGTGGCAAAATGTTAACAATTTGTTGAGATTTGGGGGGACTTGAACCCCTAAGTAACAAAAGGATTTGTGGCAAATGGGTATTTTATATCAGATACAAATCTATTCTGTGTTCTCAGGTGTGGGTTAATGATCATTTCAGATCTTAAATAGTATGGAGGTCTGCTACTGGCTCAAAGCCAGGAGTTCTTCGTTGAGCTTAAGGAGCACTGTAATTGAATCACAGAGCATTAGGGCCACATCAACGTCTAAATTCAACTGGTGCTCAATGACCTTCACCTGATAGTGATGCCTTAAAGGTATTTCTGGTTTGCGGGGCAGCAGAAAGAGATAACCAACCTGATTTGTGCCACAGTGCAACCATATTGGTTTTCTGTCCAGGCCAATAGTCTATATAGTGGACCTTTATGCTGATACAGTTGGGCTGAAGCTTATACAGAATTCCTTCCCAGACAATACATTTCCAGGGTTTAAAAAAGAAAGCCCCACTCTAAAGCATCAAAGGCTTTAAAGGTCTCTAATAACACAATTACCAAAGGATTTTCAAATGCTTGCTATGGTGGATAATGATGAGCACAATATCAAATTTTGGCGGCTAGGGACTGTTCTGATCCACAAGGCAAAAGGAAGATCTGGGTGTGTGGTTTGATGCAGGAATACCCAAGGAGGTTGCTATTATAGTAATAGCATCATCTTTTAGCTTTTCTGTCAAGTGGAATTTTGAGAATTTCCATACCAGGTTATATAGTTTACAACTGCCATACCAGATTATATACTTGTTTTATAATATGTTTTACTAATTCTAAACAATTTTACTTTGTAACTACTTGTTATGCAGATTAATAATCCTTAAGACTAGTTCCCGGCGTGCACAGCGGGAGGATGGCGGACTTTAACATCTTTGCTATCTATCACGAGTTAATTTGGCGGCTGCGATGGGAGTAAGCAGCCTCCCACCTCCCCGGGACGACGGGGAGGGCTGCCTTTGCCCGCGGTACTCCTTAACCCGCTTTGGGTCCTTCGGGACCGGTGGGGGAGTCTGGGCACATAGGGCTCGTTTTCAGATGCAGCTCCTGGAGCCGGCCCCGTTCGTGCACGCTCCCTTTAATTGGATATATAAATTTGTTTAAAGATTTTGGGCATGTCTCGGACAAAGGAGTGGGAAGAATGTTGCTAACTGCAGCCCTGAGTGATTAAGAATGAAGATTGGAAGAAGACGCGGACTTTACATTGGTATGTGAAGGAGGGAAAAGAAGGGGGGGTAAGCTCTGGAATCTCCGTTTGTTTTGCCTCAATATCTACTTAACACGGGCGAAACCTCCCCCTAGAAAATCCACTTTCACAGGCAAATGGCAAGTGGACTTTAAAGACAGAATGGAAATTAGAATGGAAATTACAAAAATAAACTGTGTGGAGGTGAAACTTGATCTGGACTTGACTCAACAGAAATGGAGGATCCTCGGCTGGCTGTGACGCAGCTAGAATTAACTGCCGAGTGCTGATGATAGCCTGTGGAGCTGTACACCACTTCAAAGGGAGAAGCCGGATTTGATGGACGATTGATAGTGGAATTTACGAGGGTCTGGCCCTCCCGGAAAGGAGTGGGGACGGCTCACAGGGGAAGAAATTGGTGTGTCGCAGTTTGATTTACAAGTTTGATTTATGAGAGACTTTCAAGATGGCGTCAGCCGAAATGCGATATTGGGAGAGGATGGCTTTTTCCACACAGAGACATTATTTACTATAAGAGTGTCTGCTTGCTGGCATTTATCAGAGGCTGTGAAAATATTGACTTTATGAAGCAACTGGAAAAGATCATAAGAAAGCGCTCCGGAGTCCGAGACATGGGGAATTCACAAGTTAAAAATTTGGCATAATTGGAATTGTTATAATTGGAATTGTATAATTAATTTGGCATTGTAATTTGTTTGGTAATTGGAAATATATGTTGGAAAATCAATAAATATGTTTAAAAAAAAAAATAATAATCCTTAAGACTAATGTACAGACACCAGCTTGATGTGATAGATTGCCATATATAACCAAAAGAGATGCAGTAATGATACCACTTACAGTGGTACCTCGGGTTACGTATGCTTCGGGTTACGAATTCCGCTAACCCGGAAGCGCAACCCAACGTGCGCACGATTTGCGCATGCGCAGAGTGTTTTTCGCAGGTTTTTCCGGTCTGCACATGCGCAGAACGAATTGTTCGGGTTACGTCCTTTTCGGGTTACGTACTGTAACCCGGAACGAATTAAGTACGTAACCCGGGGTACCACTGTACTAGAGTCTGGTTTAAATTATCTAGGTATATCTAGGTGTATATGAAATTATCTAGGTAACATCTGTTTAGCAAAAGTATATTTATTCTGTCGCATATAGAAAAACAACATCCCAAGTTCAAAGTAAATTTAGAGAAGTAATTACAATAAATACACTTTTGATTGTTAAAAATGTAGCTTAAATATAGGTATACCTATGATTTATATTGTGATGACCTTGGATTTTAACAAATTCATTTGAACTGAATTGTGCAACATATTATTGACACATGAAGTTTTATTAGAAATAATTTGTTTCTAAGTAAAAATAATTATGTTCGTATATGATTATAAAGCACCTGCTTTCTTAAGCTTATCTATTAAAGAAAATGCAGTTTTACAATCATCTTAGTGATAATTACAGGACAACCACGATTTTGTGTGTAAAGCAAACATTCCCCAGTTGTTGTTATTGTAGTAGTAGTAGTAGTAGTAGTCATGCTTGCATAAGAAACAAAGCTAATGACCTGGGCATAAGGAACATAGTTTTCTTTTGCTATCAACTTTCCCAAACTAATTGGACATTTGGAATGGGCTAGTAGGTAAGGTCTGGTTCAGCAGCACCTTAGAGTTCTCCCCGTAAAGGTAGGCATTGTTTCAATTATGATCTAACCCCAACATAGCTCCTGGAAAGAAAGAAAGAAAGAAAGAAAGAAGGTCCTGTGAGGAAGACTTTAAAATAACCTGTTGAATAGCAAGCACCAATGTTACATTTCAAACTTCACTTTTGCAACTCTGTTAAATTTATATAAGATTTGTCATGTGGGTGGAAAAGAGGGTTACTTTTCAAAACAAATGAGTTAAAATCCCCACTTGTCTTGCCTATCTTAGTCCCATAGTGAACAGTTGTCTAGATTGTGGCCCATGCCTTGAAAATATCACCAATGTCATATTATTTCCTGGCATTTTATTCCCTGGCATTTATATAGGAGCAATTGATATTTAAACCACACTTTAAGATAAAAAAAGTGCTGTATTAGACCTTGCCACTACTGAGGTTCATTGTTCAAAAACATCCAGGAGCATGTCAGATATGGAGCAAATAAAGTTCAGTGTGACATTGGGGAGCTGCCTTCAGGTCAGTTCTGGCATTATGAATTACTCTAAAAAGCATTACTTGTTAATACTTTTCACAGGTGCAAGTGACTGATGTAGGTTCACTTACCAAACATTTATTTTGGGTTCCAAAAAAACTTTAAAGTAACATTTCACATGGAAGCAGCTGAAATGGCTTTGCATTTATTTACTGTGCAAATACAGTATTGTAATACAAATTTCCAGGAAAATCTGCCTTTGATAGTCTTTGAAACCTTTTGAGCAGCGTGCTCTCTCTCTCTCTCTCTCTCTCTCTCTCTCTCTCTCTCTCTCTCTCTCTCTCCTGGTTCTCTGAACTTTTGGTACAACCACACATTCCAGCTTTGCAACAAAGTGATGTGATTTGTGAGTTATGCTCACATTTTCCTAAATAAATAAATAAAATCTCTCCTGCAGTAGCGATAGAAAGCGTGTTCACTCAGAGATTAGGGTCTTATGATGATGTATCCGATGTTGTTGTTGTTGTTGTTATACGCTTGAATTGTGGTGTTGAAATTTTAATCCCGAAAGGCTATTGCCATGCTTAATTAACAAGCACATCATAAGAGAATCTACTTCTCCACCAACTGTTACCAGCAGGTATTGACAAGAAAGCCATGTAAACTCAACAGATGACTGCTGATATCCTTAAAGGAGTAGAAAAACATGCTCTTTTTCAGCATCCTGCAGGGTGGGGTGGCTTTGTATATTAGACTGCAAGTTTTTCTGGAAGATGCAGTTAGGAGATTGCTGGTATCTATTGCTAACGCTCCAGCTGCTATTGTAAAAAATATCCTATCAACCCCATGTTGTAAGTACTTCAAAATTGCTATTATTTAAAAAGGAATAATTTCTAGGAAACTCCAAGATGTGTAAAAATAAACTTATGTTGAACGATTCTGAGGAAATAGTGTACATTTATAATCTTACTGTTGTGCAGATGATTTTTCATGCATCATGGCTGTACCCTTGAAGCTGTTGTTTTCTCATAATAGCAAGATTCTTTCTTGCCTACCTCAGTTGAATTTTAATTGGCCTACTAAAACTTTCTCATGGGCAGAGGGAAACATTTTTTTGTGTATTCTAGTAATCCTACTTAGTCTTGATCACCCACTAAAATGTAATGTGGCCCATATATAAACTTCAGAATGGAGATACACACACACACACACACACACACACACACACACACACTTTCCCCCTAAACCCTACACAAGGAAATGCTTAACATTTTTATCTTCTTCAATGCCTGTGTGTTAATATCCCAAGGCATATTTTAGCATATTCTTACTCAGCCAGGATGCACTGTGCATTAAGACAATGGGTGTTGCTCACTGCAAACAAAAGTTGCTAAATCAGATGTTCACATACTGTTGCTAAGCACATCACCTGGAGGATTTCCTCTGATTACCTTGCCCAGTAGGTGAGGGTTTTTGGGGGGTATGTTGATTTGTTTTAAGACATTAATGTGTATGTTTTCCTTACAGGTCTTACTAAATTCAGAAAGAAACATTACTCTATGGGTTGATGATGTGATTTCCTCCTGTCACAGTACAATTGCTGGAACAATTCTGTATCATTTCCAAGAGTTTCTAACAATTGCTACACAATAAATCCAGGTAAGCACACTTTTGAGCTGTCCAATTAGTCCCCCCCCAATAGATTCACAATAATTATCAATAAAGTGTTAATTTAAAAAAATTCTCACACAATGACACAATGTTCCATATATTCTCTGTCCCCTGAATGGATGTTGTGTTATTTCAGGGAATTGCCATGTGTAAAGCAGACACAATCAAGGATTGGTCTCTTAATTCATACTTAGATTGTTCTCATCTGCAAGTGTCACGAGTTCTGTGGAGACGTCTTGGAGCGGGTGGTCAACTGTGGAAAATGACTGGGGGGAGATGGGGAATTGGAGCTGGATTACCTGTGGAATGACCTAGCACAGTGGTGGCCAAACTTGGCCCTCCAGCTGTTTTGGGACTACAACTCCCATCATCCCTGACCACTGGTCCTGTTAGCTAGGGATGATGAGAGTTGTAGTCCAAAAACAGCTGGAGGGCCAAGTTTGGCCACCACTGTGCTAGCAGGTTGTGGGAGGAGAGACTGAAATCCTAGAAGTTATCTGGCCCTGAAGAGGGCCCCAGTGGCCTGGGAGGTAGAGGTTCAGATCTTGAGGTGGGGCCAAGCCTAAAACCACCTGCAGTGGAATTGCCTCTGTTGGCACCTCTTGTCAGTGAAGAGTCCCTTTTGGTTAGGCAAGACTTGGACTGCTTGCCTTGCAAATAACTGTGCCCATCCTGCACTTTGAAAGGAAGATGCATGGGAGAGATTACTCGTTGGATCAATGTCTTAGCTTCCACTTAGTCACGTATTTTAACCTCTACTGTAGCATGGAACCAAGACATTTTAACCTGACTTATGTACAGCACATTAAGTGTTGGGCAGTTGATCTTAAAGAGTTCCCATTCTTTGTCCTGCATTGATAGACAGGGCAGAAGTTTAAAGTATTCATGCAATTTCATAGCAAGCTACTATAGCAGCATGTTGGTTGCTTGGTGTTGCCATTTTTGTCACGGTAATTTGCTATCTTGCATCTCCACTTCCACAAACATATAAAGATGGGGTGTTTCCTTTCCTTCACTATGCGTCCAGTGCCCTATTGCCCTTGCCTACATCACTGCAATTAACTAATTAAAATCCTATTGTGCAATAATAGTAACCTTCGTCAAATTATATGCTTTGCTCTCAGCTTTTCTCCTGTTGCGCATTCATATGTTTATTTGAAATACAGCTCAGGAATAATGTCCCTTAAAAAAAAAAAACCTCAAACTACTCAACCATCTAAATGTTAGATATCGTGCTGTTAGTGTGTGGGCACAATGCAAACCAAACATAATTGGTTTAAAAAAAAAACAAAAAAACCCACCTAGAACTGATACATTAAGAAAAATATTCTTTCTTATTTAAATAAGAATGGTGTGGGTGCGGAATAGGGATTCAGATTCTAAATCCACTTGAATGCAAAGGATTCCAAGAGGAAACTCTCATAGAAATTCGCCCTTCACAATAAATAGTTAAGAAACTGAAAGCATTGCAGAATCTTAGCTCGTTCAATCTGACTTATTTATATGATCAGAGGGTGACACAGAGGTGGAATTGAAATAGCAGTATGGAAAAGATAAGACCAATTGCTTTCCAAAGCTCT
Source organism: Lacerta agilis (assembly GCF_009819535.1). Lineage (NCBI taxonomy): Eukaryota > Metazoa > Chordata > Lepidosauria > Squamata > Lacertidae > Lacerta > Lacerta agilis. The sequence goes on from NC_046316.1 coordinate 35,220,565, forward strand.
GTTAAGGTCTCATTCTCTGTGCCAGTTGCTCCCCAATTCCCCCCCAAAACCACTTGAAAATTGCTGGAGGTCTTGGAAGACCACTTAATGGTGGTTTTTGCCTGTTGTAGCCATTGTAATGTTCTGCGCTAAGTGATGTAATACAGTGGTACCTCCGGTTGCGCACGGGATCCGTTCCGGAGCTCTGGTCGGATCCCGAGGGATTCACAACCAGAGGTGCTGCTTCTGCTTCTGCGCATGGTGCAGTAGAGCACTTCTGCACATGCACGTGCGACAAAACCCCAAAAAATACTCCAGGTTTGCCGTGTTCGCATCCTGAAGGATACACAACCAGAGGTTTGTGTATCCCGAGGTACCACTGTACAATAAAATGCAATATAAAAAAATCATACAATATGAATTCCATAGAGCTTTACAGTGTTCTTTGCAGACAGACATACTACAGACCACCAGAAGGAAGCTCACAGATCACTTGTAGTCTGTGGGCCACGGTTTGGGAACCCCTGCTATAAACTGCACAAGCAGCTTTTTATAAATTGATACCTAGGACACCAGAGATCATAGAAGGTGCACAGCAGTCATGAAATTGATTGTAGTAACAAGAAATTTGGTTAACTAAACAGGGTTGCAATAATATATTTTCGTATCAGAAGAATCGTAAATAAATAAATAAATAATTTAATACTGTAAAGGCATAATCTGGCTTAAACAGTATCTGTGGTGTCATTGGATGGTTGGTTGAAAAATGATCTACCGATGCTTACTGATTTATAGAATATGCAAACAATGCCTCATAAAGTATTTTTATTCAGAAAATTCTCATTCCTTTAATCGTTACAAGTAAGATGTTATATGCAAAGAAGATATTGGTTTTTAATTTAAACAGGGCACCCTTTGAAGGCCTTATAAATAACAATGGAATAATTAGTGCTATCTAAAACATATAAATAATTAATGGATGTTAACACTATAGAAGCGTTGAAACAAAAGGGAACATGGATACACATTTCATATTTATTGAAGCATAAATTATGAAAAGAAATTCATAAATATGCCCATAATTTTTATAATTTTAACAGTGGTCTAAATTCTGGCAGTTTAAATGATTTGGAGTATAGGCTAACTGAAATCAAGAAATTGTTTTTCGAAAAGGGTTGATGAAGAGTTATGCAGACATTGTGGAAGAACAGATAAATAACATATTCCTTTATTTCAGTATTTACAAATCAAACATAAATAAGTATGGTTCTTAAGAGTGCACAATATTTGAAGCGGTGATATGATATAACTCAGCTAAGAAAATCCTTATAGGGTACATGGTGTGGTGCAAGCATATTTTTTATTTGGAGTAATCTCATCAGCTGCTGTTTACGTTACACTCATGTTAAGGATACTTAGCATTTTAATTATTGTATGCTGCATGTTTTCCTTTGTACATATACTTATTCTGTATTATTTTTGTTTGTTTATTGTGGAATGGTTGTTCAGTAACTAAATATGGCCTTAATACCAATTCTAGGGAATTTTTAAATAAAACATTATCATCATATTCCTTAAAAATTAGTTTATATTTAAGATGTAAATGATTTAACAGTACTTTCTTCCACATTTGGTAGTATTGCGGCGTTTACAATTGGGAGATAGTATTTGGCTCTGTATTAAGGATGTTATTTGTAGATAATAATATTTTGGTTTCTATTTGCTGTTGTGGGCTGTCTGAGGCATAATAAATTGAAGCTAAAGCTGTGGCTGGACAGTTTCTGGGTTTGGAAATTAGAAAACACCCTGGTCTTTATAGGGTTGCACTATACTTATAGGAGCTACTGTGTAGTCTGGGATTGCTCATTTACTGAAGGCCAGGGTTTCTGCAATGGTTCAGAGTACTGTTTCCCAGCTATATCTCATTCCAGACATGGATAGCCTAGCCCACAGTAAGGCGCACTCAGATAACTTCCCATTTGGATTACTGTAATGTGCTGTGCATAAGGCTTCTCTGAAACAGGAGCTGGCACAAACTGTGGTGACTCAACTTCTAAGTGGATTCTAGAGCAACATTGCGCTCTCAGCCTCCTCTTTACCAGGCTATCCAATTCCCTCAAAAGGCTTGGTTTCCAAACACTTTATCATCTTGAGCGCCCTCCTCTGCACACATTTCAGCTTGTCGATATCCTCTTAAATTGTGATTTGCGGAACTGGACACAGTACTCCAGGTGTGGTCTGATCAAGGCAGAATAAAGCAGTACTATGACTTCCTTTGATCACGACACAAAACTTCTGTTGATGCCACCTTAGAATAGCTTTAGCTTTTTTTGCTGCTGCATCACACTGTTGACACCTGTTAAGTTTGTGGTCTACTAAGACTCTTAGATCCTTTTCACATGTAATGCTGGCAATCCAGGTGTCCCCCAACTTATATTTGGGCAGCTGGTTCTTCCTGCTTAGATGTTGAAGCTTACATTTGTCCCTATTGAAATTCATTTTCTTAGTTTGAGATGAGTTCTCCAACATGTTACGGTCATTTTGAATCCCGAATCTGTCTTTTGCGGCATTAGCTATCCCTCCTAGTTTAGTGTCATCTGCAAATTTGATGAGAATCCCATCAATTCCTTCATCCAAGTCATTTATAAAGATGTTGAACAACAACGGGCCCAGGACAGAACCCTGCAGGACCCTACTTGTCATTTCCCTCCCAGGGTGTCAAGGATCACTTAATGAGCACTCTTTGGGTTTGGTTATTCAACCAGTTACAAATCCACCAAATGGATACCTCACCAAGTCCACATTTTACCAGTTTCTCCACAAGACTGCCATGGGGGACTTTGTCAAAAGCCTTGCTGAAATCAAGATACATTAGGCCCACAGTATTTCCCTGATCCACCAAACTTGTATATTAAAAAAATGAGATTCATCTGGCATTACTTCAAGTTAGGGGTCTAAATAAATAAATAAATAAAATTATCAGTACATTCCCTTTTCTCCACCTACCACAGGAAAGCTATGTTATTAACATGTGTGTTTAAACACAGAGTTGATACACTGACTACGGTTGACTCTGTGTTTATGTATACTGCTTTACTGTTATAATTAGCTGCATGTATACAAGGATCTGCTTACCTTTCTTTTTTTTAAAAAAATCCTTTTCCATTTCTTGCAAATTTCAGTGTAAAGAAAGGTGCTCGACTCATTATATTCATTAAAAGTGAGTATACTCATTAAAACTGAAATGAGAATTTACTAGTTTGTAAAAAGGGAAAAATATATAATTGTAACAACTCTATCTCAGCATAGTTTGGCAATAGCTTATTTTAATATTGTGCAATCAGATTGTCACAGTTGTGGCACAGAATAGATCCAGGACAAATTTCTTTAGTGTTCAGAATAACAATCAAAACTGAGATACCACTCTAAGCCCTAATTTAAGATCCCAGGTGTTTAGACTAATCCCCTTACTTTACAGATGCTGGTTCCCTCTTTAAAAATGGGTTTGGAGACAGGCTTCAAGAAATCTGCAATATATAAAAAGCAATTCTGCAGTCAGAACTACAGAAATTGGCATATTTCTGGACTCTTAGCAATAGGAATGTAAGAGGGCAAACTGGAGGACACTTCTCAAGTATTTGACCTAATTGGAATATAAAGAAAGTGGATAGAAAGAAGCTTTTGTCCCACTTGCATATCACAAGAACCCAGGGCCATCTATTGAAGTTGAACGTTGGTAGATTCAGGACAGAGAAAAGGAAATATTTCTTCACATAGCACATACCTAGCTAAACTATGGAATTAAATACTACATGGTCTAGTGATGGCCTCCGACTTGGATGACTTTAAAAGAGGACCAGACAAATTCATGGAGGATAACACTATCAATGACTACTAGTTGCAATGGCTGTGTACTACTTCCGGTATTAGAGGCAGTACGTCTCTGAATGTCAGTTCTGGGGAGTATGCGTGTGAAGTGCTGCTGTCCTTACCTCCTGCTTGTGTGTGGTTGGCTACTCTGAGAACAGGAAGCTGGACTAAATGGCCATTTTGGTCAGATCCAACAGAGTGGTTCTTAGCTTACACACTAGGGACAAGCAAGCATCCCCAATCGTTGGCTGCACCAACTGGGCTGATGAAACCTGAGAACATCTGGAGTGCCATGAGAAGCATAACCAGGCATTCAGTTGCCCATTATAGCCTGAGCTGCATGCAGAAGTGGCAAAACAGGGAAATGCTTTCTGTCATGCCCCATGGGGATCCCACAGTATGTTGGTAAACGCTATATCTGTGGTGGACTGGGTGATCTTTGCAAAAGATAATTTATAAAGTAGCTCTGCATTACGAAGACCAAGTATGTAAAAGCGGCCAATATCAATAAAACCCCCAGATCAATAAAAACATACTGGGTTCTTCATTTTCAGCATTTGTAGTGCTTTTCTTAGAATGGATACCTGCAAATGTAGTGGCCCACATTCTCTCATTTATTCTTAACTTTGAATTATGTCATGTATTTATAAAACAGTAGCTTATTTTAAGAAACTACTAAAATTGAGTTAATTAACTTCTTCTTTTTCAATACTATCCTTTCATAGGTGACAATTCTGTGTGATGGATAAATGATGAAAAAAATTGCAAAGTTCTTCCCAATATTAATTAAAAAGTGACCAAATGCTGAAAATCGCAAACATGTCATGTATATTGTAAGGAATATTAATCAAGGTCTGACAAGTTCAGCAGTGGTGAAGTATCACATTTGGAACAGAGAATTAAAACAGCCTCTCGGTGATTTTGTTGTACAACTGACAAGAATATGTTGAAATAATTAATATATATGCCCTTTTTTCCCCTTTGAGGAACAGAAACCACTTACTGAAATAAGAAAGATCTGTAATTTGGTACAGTAGTACTGTGAATTTGAAGAAACCTAATGACACATTGTGCAATTTATATCTTTGTACAATTGCCTGCAGGTGTTTTTTTTTAAGTCTGGAGTTTAAATTTAGTATTATACTCAAAAATGCACAGGAAAAATTGAGCTACATATATGATAAGCATACTTATCATTGTAATAAATAATATTGCAAGATGTAATAAGAACTGTTGGGTGTATTTAAGAACTATAGAAGCTGATGGAAAAATAAAACACCATCCATCCCTTCCTTGTGTACAAGAGGGAATCCCCATAACGTCTGAACGTGCTGCTACTGGGTTAGGTTCATTGCAGCTCACCTGCTTACCTGTGAGCTGCTCATGCTTTTTATGATGGTAGCCTGAACGCCAATGCTTGAAGATGACTGGGACCTCTGGATATATCTATAAAAGGTGTAAGACTATTACTTGGTACAGTGGTACCTCGGATTACAGACGCTTCAGGTTACAGACTCCGCTAACCCAGAAATAGTACCTCGGGTTAAGAACTTTGCTTCAGGATGAGAACAGGAGATCCCATTAGCTAAAGTGGTACCTCAGGTTAAGAACAGTTTCAGGTTAAGAACGGACCTCCAGAACGAATTAAGTTCTTAACCCGAGGTACCACTGTATTTGGAAAGGGTTGAATTGTACACCAGCCTGTTTTTGCCTGGGGGGGGGGTGTCTTTTTAATTGTTAACCACTTAAAACATAACATATATTTAAAATCGTGCTCAGGGGAAAAAAAATAGGAAATTAAATTGTGGCGTGTGTAAATTGTGTTATTTTGAAAAGATGCTACCCAAGATTGAAGTTGTTTTGTTCAGCAAATTCTCCCGTCATGTACCTTTGTAAAGCAAAACAAAAACAAAAAACTAGTTTATCACAGTGGCTGGTTCCTGGCTAGGTCTGAAGAACAGACAACGTAATTTCAGTAATCACCAACTAATTGGCCCTTGTTCTTTAAGCATTTATAATTACAGAAGTATTTTCTTCCTTCAATCCCTGAAGTGGTCCATTGTATCCCGCATGGATTATGAACATTTAACTATTATCTTGTAGATTATCAATACATAATTAAAATGCTATTGGAGATAAAGCATCATTCATTTCCCCCCCAAGGGTAAACATGGTGGGGAAACAGATCGTTCTGTTAACTGCAAGTTAAGTAAAAAAAAAAAAAAAGAATATCAAAACAATTTATGCCAGGGAAGGGCGGGGTGGTGGTGATGATGATGATGATGGAACACCTCTGGTATCTTTTGGAGGAAATGATGGGACTATCTAGTTTAATATGCTTGATAATTTTTCATTTCATTTCACTTTTAATTTGTATACCACCTTTCCATATTGCTATACACTAGGTGGTTTGCAACAACAGAATATAAGAATCACACACCTTATAATAATCTGATCCAATACAAAAAAGTCGTAATATAATAAAAACATAAGTTTAAAATAAACAACTTATATGAAATAAAGTAATGTTCAGTAATCCATTTCCTCCATTGCCTCGCTGACAATTCCATTCCCCAGAAGGTGGAAGAAGCAACAAGGAGTTCATCTGTCTTGGACCTGGTCCCCACCAATTGATCAGGAACTGATTGATGAAGTGGAAGTACTGGGAAACTCAGGAGGAAGCGGCAGTAAGAGCTGTTCAATAGTGGAACAGACTCTCTTGGATAGGGTTGCCATATTCTAAAGAGCAAAAAAGAGGACACATCTGCCAACTTCTACTTTTTAACTATGGGTGATTGTGACAACCCTACCCATGAAAAAAGAGGATGTGTCCTGGGAAAAGAGGACATATGACCACCCAACAGGTGGTAGCCTTAGAGGTTTCATGGCCTTCTGTCATTGATGTTTTAGTTGGGTCCCTTCCAACTCTGCAATTCTATGATTCTATCATACAATAGTACACAATAAAAGTAATATAATATAATGCACAGGGCAGCAACTCTGTTCTGAAGGTTCCTCAGGCTGGGGGTGGGGGCAGCACAGGTGAAACCAGTCATCCCATGAGAACAGACAAAGTCCCACACCCCTCACAGTTCTTCCTTTGGAAATACCACCCCCCAAAGGCTCCTGGGGCTGGAGGGTAGGGCAATGGAAGTGGGGGAAACCATGGCCAGCACAAAGTGTCTCACCCCTCACAGAATAAATGTTCCATTTCTTCAGTTAAGAACCCTCTACATTGAACCCATTGACACTATTATATTTTAATATATTCTAAAACTCAGTTTGATCTAATTGAGCCTGGTCCTGAATACTAAATATAGCTTTACAAGACTATGAACTACACATTAGAAAATGCTGGTTCTCAACATTCTTCTCACATGAAATTTTGTACTTCAGATTCAGATTCCTGAGTACAAAATACAGTGCCTTACATCTATTGTAGCTGGAGTACTTGCGGTTAAACATCTGCTTTTATCTGCCAAAAAAACTGGTGACAATTGAAACAGGATCAAGCCTCAGCTGGGATTTTTGCTGAGAACTAGCCTTTTAAGCAAATGTGTACAATTCACATTGACGCAGGGCATATGTGTTAAACATCATTGGAAGCTCCTATCTGTCAAGCCTGCTTTGTACCTGCTTAATTTGATAGACAAAAAGGCACAAGATGCACTCTTCAGAGAAGTAATTCTATTTCTAATGCTGGCTGTTCTGTTGGTCATTGGATCAAACTAGGAAAATAGTGTTGAAATAATCAACTCCACCAAGCACTCATTTAGAACAAATGTAGGATAATCTGGTGATGGGGGGGGGAATTACATACAAAGGTAGACAAACCTATGACCAAGGCTGCCCTGCAAATTATCTCATTACTTGTTTACTGTTTTTAAAGAGGCACTTTATAACCATCAAATGTACAGTACATTTTATTCAAGTTCTATGGTTCATTTGAATTATATGATGAGCAGCTAGTACAGCATATTTTAATTAGATTGTTAGAGTAGGGAAACAAGTTACTCTTAGAGAACCAAACAGGAGAGACAGTGAATTCTGTCTAGGGTCCATATATGCAGATTGGAATAATAATACAGAGCCAATGTTCCTAACAACTCCTGCTAACGTGATTCTAATGAGTGAAAGATTTGGTGGATAAATTTTGGCTAACATTGTAGACAAGTTACATGAATGTAAGGGAGCAGGTACACATAACTGAAGAGAAAAAGAGGTGCCAGTACTCACCATGAAGTTGTTACCGTAAGTGCCACACTTTTTAACAAAAACAAAAGAGGTGCCGGCACTGCATACCCTTGCGTACCCCTTGAAGAAGAAGGAAAACACTGCAGAAGAGCATTCTGGAAAGCTCATGCTTGATCTAGCCAAAACAGGCATATTAGTTTAAAAATTGACGCCTCTTACCTCTTTGTCTGTGGTAGTGAACAGTACAAAGAAAGTTATGAATTGGAAAATAGTTAGCTTGCATTCATGCAAATTGCTGCTCTGGGTCACAACCTTTTTCTCTGTAGGGAACTCCACCACACATAAACATTCCGTATATGATACACTGTTGAGTTTATGATATGGTTCATGATCTAATTTATGCACCCTAAAGGATGCTTTGTTTCCTTTCTTTGGCCCCTAAATATAGCATCAACATTTCTATAGTCTTCTCATAACTAATATTCAGAGAATTGTAATTAATGATTAAGTACAGTCTTTATGGATCTTGCTGCCTACTCAGTCACATAGAGACTTGCTCTGAATCCCATAAGCAGCTATATAATATGCAACTGTAATGTGAATAATTATTCCTCTGAAAGTCCTATAATTATGGTTCCTGAAACAGTCTTATTATTAAGTCATCTTAATAGAAACTCAAAGCAAAATTGCCTTGAGTTTTGTGATGATATAAATATTGTTCACTGAAAACTTGAGTGCTTTGTCTCTCTTTACAATGCAGCAGAATAAATACGTGGTTACAGGGATTTCATAGAAAACTTCCAGTGTGATCTTTTGCCCAGCTTAAATCCACTAAGGCAGGACAGAGCTACCACTATGATGGAGGACAACACCCTCCATCACTGAGGAGTACAAAACTGTGTCTTGCCCAGAGCTTCACTAGTGGAGCACGATCAAGGGTGAGAAATCATTAGCTCAGTGTTACCCTAACCCTTCTTGTTTCCCTTGTTGGTTATGCTCCTAGGACAGGCTGGGTAGCCGGTTGGGATGATGTTTGAAAGAGGACATGCAATGGAGATTTTACTGGAACAATAACCAGAAGACACAGGCCGTTGATCAAATGATTATAGGAGAAGTGTGGCTGGAAAGAGTGATGGGAGGATGTTTAAGGAAAGGTGTCATGGAGTATGATCGAGTCATGAGTCAGCTAATTACCTGCATTGGTCTTTTCATTCATGCACTTACATTTCTGGCTACATAGATTCAGGGTTATGTTTCTCTTCCTAGTCTTAGTTCCTAATAGCCCATAAAGGCTGGGGTGTTTTCCATGCTAAATATGTGCTTTCTCACACATCCGCAGCTGCATGTTGAACATGCATGGGACTCAGAGGAGGGATAAAGAAAGGGGTGCTAAAGGAATTTTTTGGAAACTTTTAAAGCAGGTTAAATGGTAATGAAATTAAAGACAGAGTGAAGCACTTTTTAAAGTGTCTTTTGGAAAGGGTGGTTCAACCATCAGTTCATTTGCAATTCTAGAGTTAAACAAAAAGGTAGCTAATTGGGGCACATTCCTGATCCTTAAAGCACAGAGGATTAGAAAAGTTAGGTTTGAACTTCCCCAATAAGTTATGTGTTGTATTTTTATATTATTGTGGGCTTCATACTGATTCCAGGGATTAGCAGGTCTTCACAGGAGCTAGTATGATCATCTACTCCTCTTTTCTATCCTCTTCCAGCTGCCTGAGTTTTACAATGTGGAAAATGTGGACCATTCTTGACATAGTTATATAGAGGAGTCAAACATTTTTGCCCCATTTGATGGCCTCAAAAGATCACCAAGATGAGGAGGGTAGAGGGTGCTGTTCCCCATTTTAGTTCGTCTTTACTATTTAGTTTCAAACCACTATGCTTTGCATATTAGCTAATCCTGATACTAGGTTTGTGTTAAATGTTAAATCTCAGCAAGGGGGATATCTGGTGGTTCCTTTGTCATTCCTCGCTAGCATTCTTGGCCCTTCAGAGATATTATGCAATGTTTCCTGCTGCTTCCTTAACAACATGAATCTGCTGGATTTCTGTTGCCCTATGGCTCCCACACATTTGCATGTGCCATAGGAAAGTGGGAGTACTTACACTTAAAACAGTTCATGGTTCCTGAATTTTCAGTTGATGCAATTCTTGACAGCAGATAGCTTATTGAACTTGTTACTAAATCGCTTCTCCCAACAAATGTCCTGAAGCAATGTTATTTACAAGAATAATTTGCAAACTAAAATAAAATACAGTAATGACTTTTTTAAAAACACATAGGCATGAAAGTAAAAAAAATATCCAATCATTGGTGCTGCCCAAATGCCTGAGAAAACAAAAGCATCTTTGCCCGTGCCCAAATTGATGACAAAGTTGGTGCCAGGGAGGCCTCACTGGAGAGAGCATTCTGTAGACAGGAAACTACTACAAAAAAGGCCCATTCTCATCACTTATCAGCAGTGAGGAGCAAGAACAAAAGTGGTCACCAGTACCCATCCTTAGAAACTAAAATTCATCCATTAACCACAGACCAGATAGCACTCTGGATGCCTCTGGAACCAGGGGTGCCAACTTTAATAAAATATTGGGGTGGGGGAAGGTAAGCCACACCCCACATAAGTTATTGATCACAAGATGCACCACACACACACAGTCTGAATGGCAATGCCCATCAACTTTGAGGGGAGGCGGCCCCCTCAAATATTTTTTGGGGAATGGTGACGGGACCTTGTTGTCCCCTAGGAGTTGGCTCCTATGTCTGGAACATTACCTGCTACAATAGCAGACTCCAAGCCCCTATGAAGCTCCTCTTTATTTTTATTATCATTGTTGACAATGTATCCTTTAGTCGGTTTTGCATTTGTTTAATTTAATTACTCTTTTGCATACACACACTGAATAGCAAGCAAGACCTAACCATGAAACTGGTTTTACTTAGTAAATGCTACCACCACAATGTATCTTGCAATGATAATGCAGCATTAGAAAGAATAGCACAACATACAAGAGTTAAGGTTTTGAGAGAAGGAAACTGTTCTGTCTTCTTAAATGTATTTCTGGGAAATACCCATATATATACACACTGTATTCAGAAAGAACTGCCATCATTAACTGATAGCCTGCATTCTTCAGTTTCATTGCTTTCTTAGTGAGTTATAAACAGAAATAACTCTTTCTATTTATTGTATAACTTACAGTTCAATTTCAAATCTGGATTTATTGTCCCCTGTATGTATGTTTCTGAGGTATGGAGATTTCACGTTTTATAAATAATTCTGAAAAAGAGAGTTGGTAATGATGAAATTCAACATAGCATCATTTTAAAAGAATAATTACTGGAGAGGGAAATACTAGGATAGGCTACAAAATATATAGCAAGTTTTGCCGATCATAAGCACAAAGGGAATAAAAAACTCAAAAAGTAAGAGGTAGTCAGATAATATGATCAATGATGATTTCTAAACAGACATTTTTACCAAAATAGTTTCCACATTTGTCTTTTTAATGTTTAATGATTGATACAACCCTGGTCTTTTGATCCAAGAAATATATGAAGAACCTATGGAAACTACAGTATTTGAACATATATTTAGCTGACCTCTAAGCCTTTAATCCCTACATTTTTATGTTCAGATAAAGAGGTACAAAAAAGCAATTTTAACCCAGAAAGGAATACTGAAAATAAGTGTTGAAAGGAATAGTATGGTAAATCAATCAGCATTAAATCAATTCTGAAAGCATTGGATTAAAAGGAGTGTCTGTATGGCCTTTTAAGTGAAGGACAGCATGTTACCTTCTTGAATGACCATAAGAGCACTTCATGATAATAGTTAAGTTATCAGATTCACTGCAACACTTTTTCATTAATCTTATAAAATGAAATATAGTAGAGAAAGGCCAGAGTCAAGCACGAGCATTTGCAGATCAGCCCTAAAGATCTATGGGGGGGACAGATGTCACAGCCAGATTTCATTCACTTTTATAAACCTAAAACAGTGTACTGTCAAGGTGGGTTAAAAAAAATCCAAATTACATTACATTATTAAAGTTTAGATAATTTGCAGTTCTAAAAATCAATATGTTTTTAACTTGCTCTTGGATTGGATTGTTTGTTTTTTATTGTTTATATTGTAAAGACCTTTGACTACAAACAACAAAGCTAAGACAGAGATGTGCTCTTGCATTTAAACTCCCTTGAAGCCTTTAGCTTTTCTTGCACCTTCCTTCCTTTTGCGGTTGTCATTATATGGGAAGAAAGGTTAATTTACTTTTATTTATTTATTAGCAACCAGTGTGGTGTGGTGCGTTGGGTTCTGGGAGGCCATGCTCCTCATATTGGGATAAGACAAGGCCATGGCCCTGGCCCAAGCAGCTTGGGTGTATCATTTGAGATGTACACCCCAGGTTCCCTTGAAATGTTTTGGATGATACTGGGATGCAGCTCTTGAAGCAAGCATTGTCAGGTGAAACCTGGGAAGGATGCTCAATCATCAATTTGGAAAAATGCAAGAAATTCTGGGGTATATCTTTCAAACTGCATACTGCTTCACTGGTGCCCTTAACAGTATTCATAAAACACAGACGCTAGGACCAATTAAAATGTCACCAACTAATAGGCAAGTGATTGATTTCTGCTAAGCTGGAATGTTAAGCAAAACAACAGTGGCTGGGGAGCTAGGCATGATGTCGAAGCCCCAAAGTCAGCAGTTTATTTTAAATCTTATAATGGAGCACAGGAGGTGTTATGAAGACTTAACAGTGCAGTTCCGTGCAAGTCTGCTCAGAAATATATCTTAACTGAGTTCAATGGGACTTACTCCTGGGCAAATGTTCACATAACTGCAGCCTTAATTAGATCAGACCCTGCTAGGTGCTAAACTGATGAAACATACTGGGAGAAGGAAAATATAAACACTAATAAGTGCTTTGATCCATCTCCAGCACTCAGCAGAACCCACAAGCTAAGGCAGAAAAAAAAGAAATATGGTATCAGCAAAGCTGGATACTAATTTTAGGTGGTACACTAAGTTAAGAATTAATAAAGGGCAAATTAGGTGCATGTTTGTGTGTGTCTACTGCCAATGCTTAGCTTTTTCTTTTCTGCCACTCATATCATTTTACTGAACTTCATGTCAGAAGAAGAAGAGAGCCAGTGTGGTGTAGTGGTTAAGAGCGGTAGACTCATAATCTGGGGAACCGGGTTTGTGTCTCCACTCCTCCACATGCAGCTGGTGGGTGACCTTGGGCTAGTCACACTTCTCTGAAGTCTCTCAGCCCCACTCACCTCACAGAGTGTTTGTTGTGGGGGAGGAAGGGAAAGGAGAATGTTAGCCGCTTTGAGACTCCTTCGGGTAGTGATAAAGCGGGATATCAAATCCAAACTCTTCTACTCTTCTTCTTCTTCTGGAGAACTTGAAAGCTCACTGGTTTGTGGCTTTTACTTGGTCCTAGTAAAGGTATCATGCTACTGGGGATATTCTGGATTTTATTTTATTATTATTTTTGTCCCTAATAGACCAACACAGCTACCTACAATTTATGTGTTCTTTGCTGTTGGGCTGCCTGTGGCAAGGTAGAGATTTTAAATTGTTTTGACTTGCTCTCTTTATAAATGTGTGGTTGTTCCAGTTTACTCAGTTGCACATGGGTGCCAAGTTTATTTTACTGTTAGACGGTTACCTGTTTAAGCACTGGTGCCTATGAACAGGTAGCTACACAGAGACCATAGAAAATGCAACAGTTTGTGTGACACAACTTGAAAAGCAAAGAAATGGTTTGTCTCTTCATCATCATTAAACCGTGCTTTATCTTCATCATCATTAAACCGTGCTTTAGTTCATACAGTTGTAAAAAGAGGCTAGCATGAATATAGTTGTGCATGAAGAATGCCCCAGCTATTTCAGTACAGCTAGAATAATGGAATTTAATGCCAGCTCCTTCGGTGTACATCCCTGTATGTCAAGCTTCTCTCTCTGGCCCTCAAGACTCTCCCAAAGTTGTTCCTCCTCCTCCTCCTCAGCCACACCCATTATCCCCAGGCCACACCCTCCCTGAACCCTCCCTTGCATTGGACCCTCATTATGTCTCTTGCCTGCCTGGGTGAAGGATTGTGTGTGCAAATCTATTAGGCTGTATGAAGGTAAAATTTACATTCCTTGCTCTGCCCACATTTGCCTCCGGCTCTGCCCACCACTGGGATACAGCTCCTAAAAGGCTGCCCACAAAGGTATGCATCCCTCAGGCTGAAAAGTTTTCTCCATTCCTAGTTTACATGGTTGTGTATTTGTGTGTGTGTGTGTGTGTAGGAATTTGTCAGTATGATCCAAGGATAAAATAGCTCCTATATCCTCCAGATGGCTTGTCAAAGACTTTGTTAAGGGGTACATCAAGTAGTAACACATTCAGAATTAATCTTCATTGCTTCTGTTTCCTATGTTCACATGAAGAATGTAAGCCCATTGCTCTACATTCTGTTCCTTGTGTATCTGATTGAGCTGGTGCCATGTAATTTTTGTTAATGAAAATGTCTTTCTGATCTCAGCCTGTTTTCTTTCCAGAAATGCAGTAGTCAGTTTGTATCAGAGCATCTACGGCGTGTGCTTTTGTTTGACTTGGCTGCTTTTCATCCACTTGTCACCTTTCCTCCAGCTTCCAGATTAAATCGTCTTATATCACATTTATCATTTTCCTTAGCAAAACAAAAAAGCCCTGAGTGCATATTAGTTGAGGTGGATTACAATCAAGATTGTTCTTTTCCTGATGTGTTGCGCACAAGAAAAGAAATTAAATGACTCTAAATTATTTGTTGTTTTCCTGTTTGCTGGCCTAAATTATGAGATCAGAGGCATTTTATGACAAAGTTTCAGTGTAACCTACCTAATTAATTGAAATGAAATAATCTTAAACATTTCTTCATGCATGTACACATGTTCTTTTTTTAGTGTTTACTTTACAAATGAGTTCTTAGCCTGGAATTGCCATTTGAAGGTTTGGCAATTGTCGTGAATTGTTGGTTTCATACCTCAATGTAGTAAATGAGCAGTTCACATTTATTTGTTAATAATATTGTTGCCCATTTCTCACTATGAGGTTCCTGGGTGGGTTACAACAATTTAAAAAACAAACAAAAATGAAATCAGTTAAAATATTTCACAGATGAAAGAATATGAGTGAGCCCTAAAATATTTACCTGAGGTGTCAGGGGTCTTATATTCCCCAAATTATGATCGAACCATATTATAGCCAGGGCAAAAATTTGAAGACTAAAGAAGTTAGTGTCACATGCTAGAAATGTTACCTCATGAAAACTAGGTTCCCAGTGCAGTGTTTCTAGAATAACAGGAAGACATGGGAACATTTTCAGGAAGGAAGGACAAAAGTGGGAGTGGCTTTCCTTCACCTCCGCCCAACGTAAAGGTAAAGGGACCCCTGACCGTTAGGTCCAGTCGCGGACAACTCTGGGGTTGCAGCACTCATCTTGCTCTATAAACTGAGGGAGCCAGCATTTGTCTGCAGACAGCTTCTGGGTCATTTTGCCAGCATGACTAAGCCACTTCTGGTGAACCAGAGCAGCGCACAGAAATGCAGTTTACCTCCGCCCAAGACCACTTGCCAACTGTGGTAGCCTAACTAGGGGCAAGTGGGAGTAAAATGGATGGGGAGGAGAGAACGCAGGAGAAAAGGAAGAGCTGTAGCTCAGTGGTAGTGTGCATGTTCTGCATACCGAATGTCCCAGGTTCGGTCCATGGCATCTCCAATTACAACTGGCTAAAGTGTCACAGAGCTACTGCCAATTGGAGCAAACCTCAGATTGCAGCCCGTTTGTTCTTGTTGTTGTGTTTGCTGAAATAAAGTACTGCTCTGCCCTAAAGTGCCACCGCAGCCATGATTGTGATAAAAATGTAACTTGAACTTTTAAAAATGGACAGTTGGATATTTAGCACTATTGATACGACATATATTATTCCAAATTCACAACACTTGAAAACATTAGTCAAATGTTCTACAGAACCAGATCTACACTTTGTTTAAAAGTATAAATCTCTCAGGAGAGACCTGCCTTTGTTCCAAATTACACTAAGGTCATCTGTCTAAACTCCAAAAAGAGACCACTGACCCATGTATCTTCAAGGAGATCAAAGTCTAAATACAAATAGAATAGTTACATACAAATGGATAATGACTGTTGTGACATTTCTGTGTCCATAGTTTTTAGGAGCACTAATCTGTCACCTTAACTGAAATGTCACATTGAAGACTTTCTAGGCAATCGGGCAGAAAATTCCTATTTTTCATGACTTATCCTTGCTTCATAGGAGAGGCATGGCAGATAAACTTTCAGCTATCCTTTTTATATAATGCCAATGAAAAACGAAGGCCCTTCTATAATGGAGACTTGTACCCTTTTAAATTCCCATTTGTGAGGATGAATTGATATTTTTTAAAAATGTAAAACCCTTTGCATCCTAGAAGTCTTTAAACACATACCCAAAATATTGGTTTGTAGTCGCAGGGTGAAAGGAGCCTTTTCTGCATGGCAAGTCACTGTAGATAAATAGTTCTCCACAGGAGGGCAGTCCTACAGTGTGGACAATAGTTAGCTAGATGGACCTTTGTCTGAGTTGGTACAAGACATCTTCCTTCCAAACATACAGTACATACATACATACATACATACATACATGGTGCATTAAGAAAGAAGACCAAAAAAATGTATGGCAATGGATCTCAGGGAGAAGATGCAGGCAGGGAAGGAGACAGTAAAGGAGAAAGTACTGAAAGGGGAACAAAGAGACACTATGGGTAGAGGAGAGAAAGGAGTTGTCTCAGGTCCAGAATGTCTAAATACAATTGCATAGTGGTTTCTCCCATGATAGTGCATATTTGACTTACATGTGGTTATCAGTGCTGCCCCTTTCTACTGATATCTACATCAAATTATACTTTTTGTAACTATTTATTTACTACATCCATTTAGAGAAGCGTTCCTTAAGTGGATACATGCCATTAAGTTTCTAGGCACATTCAAAGTAATGTTCGCTATTTTAAATATGATGAATGTGGATTTCTTCCTACTGGTTCATGAGATGAGGGTGCAATTCTACTTGCATTATTGTAAGATAGTGGCATTGCAACCCAACGTGTCTACAGGAGTGCTTTTCTTCCCTTTCCCCAAAACTTTAGTTAAAATCTCAGAGTTTGAACATCAACAATCCTAATGTAGTCCATTGCTAATTTGCAGAAAAAATGTAGTAAAATGTTACTGGAATGTATTGATTCTTAGGTTGGTTTCCACCAATATGATTTTAGCAACAAGAAAAGCAACTACACAGGTGTTGAAAGTTTCTACAGTATTACTGCTGCTTTGTCCAGCTCACAATTTCACTCCAGTTTCTCCTACCTCAATGTTAAGATGTATCAGTGTCAGCAGAATTATTTGTCACAGCTAAAACTTTTCCAAGCTCTAATTATATTGCACCCCATGGATTTCATGCAGCTGGAGGCCTTTCTTATCACTTTATAAACTCAATTTCTGAATAGTTTTAAAAATCCACCATATTAATTCAGATTGAACTGAAATTCAGCACTGAAAGTAGTTCAGCTGACAGTGTTGTAAAGTAGAGAAAACTCCTGAAAATAATACAGGTGTCATTGTCACATGTTAAAGCCCTTAATTACAATATAAATCTGAAGCGGGCAGAACACAATATAGTTGATCTTTGGATGATATGTAGAAGATCACCAAGGATTTCCGATTCCCAGTTTTTTTAAAATGTTAACAACCTTTTTCCAAATTAAGTTGCTGGAACACATGGCTTCGGGTTTTTGGTGGAGTGGGGTGAGGGGTAGGATCAAGAATGCATTTTGAGTGAAAGGATTGTGACCTCAGTACCAAAACAAAATCCTGCGCTAAGATTCACTCAGATGCCCTCTTCCTTAATTCTTTTTTTTTTTTAAACATATTTATTGATTTTCCAACATATATTTCCAATTACCAAACAAATTACAATGCCAAATTAATTATACAATTCCAATTATAACAATTCCAATTATGCCAAATTTTTAACTTGTGAATTCCCCATGTCTCGGACTCCGGAGCGCTTTCTTATGATCTTTTCCAGTTGCTTCATAAAGTCAATATTTTCACAGCCTCTGATAAATGCCAGCAAGCAGACACTCTTATAGTAAATAATGTCTCTGTGTGGAAAAAGCCATCCTCTCCCAATATCGCATTTCGGCTGACGCCATCTTGGAAGTCTCTCATAAATCAAACTTGTAAATCAAACTGCGACACACCAATTTCTTCCCCTGTGAGCCGTCCCCACTCCTTTCCGGGAGGGCCAGACCCTCGTAAATTCCACTATCAATCGTCCATCAAATCCGGCTTCTCCCTTTGAAGTGGTGTACAGCTCCACAGGCTATCATCAGCACTCGGCAGTTAATTCTAGCTGCGTCACAGCCAGCCGAGGATCCTCCATTTCTGTTGAGTCAAGTCCAGATCAAGTTTCACCTCCACACAGTTTATTTTTGTAATTTCCATTCTAATTTCCATTCTGTCTTTAAAGTCCACTTGCCATTTGCCTGTGAAAGTGGATTTTCTAGGGGGAGGTTTCGCCCGTGTTAAGTAGATATTGAGGCAAAACAAACGGAGATTCCAGAGCTTACCCCCCCTTCTTTTCCCTCCTTCACATACCAATGTAAAGTCCGCGTCTTCTTCCAATCTTCATTCTTAATCACTCAGGGCTGCAGTTAGCAACATTCTTCCCACTCCTTTGTCCGAGACATGCCCAAAATCTTTAAACAAATTTATATATCCAATTAAAGGGAGCGTGCACGAACGGGGCCGGCTCCAGGAGCTGCATCTGAAAACGAGCCCTATGTGCCCAGACTCCCCCACCGGTCCCGAAGGACCCAAAGCGGGTTAAGGAGTACCGCGGGCAAAGGCAGCCCTCCCCGTCGTCCCGGGGAGGTGGGAGGCTGCTTACTCCCATCGCAGCCGCCAAATTAACTCGTGATAGATAGCAAAGATGTTAAAGTCCGCCATCCTCCCGCTGTGCACGCCGGGAACTGCCCTCTTCCTTAATTCTAAGTGGATGTCTGCCCCTTGTCCTAAGCCACTATTTTGTCTCCAGCTGGTGGATCTTGGGGTGTAGCAAAATGCAAAATAGCTCTCTCAAGCTTGAAGTTCATCTGTCTCTATTCTAGAGTGCTTTTTTAAATTATTTTTTTTAGCAATGTGCAGTGGCTTCTGAACCAGGATGCCTCATAGCATTTCAGGGCTTGTCCCAGGTGAGACAGGGTTTCTACAAGGTCCCATAAGTTGAAGTGGGGAATCCCAAAAGCTTTGTTCTATTCTGATGACTTGGTTGCAACCTACCCACCCACCCATTGCTATCATTTTTTGTGTGTGTGACAAAGGAAACCAAGTTCACAAGAAATGCCCTTGATTGAGTAGGAAAGTGTAGGCAGAGAGGGAAGGAGGGATAGGCCATTTTGACTGAGAGGTTTAGAATTTAACAGGGCTGTCCAATCACAATGCTTCATGGGAGAGAAGTTGAGAGAAACATATATGTATTTGTCTCAAATGCTCATTGTTATTTAACAAGTTTTCTCTCTTGAGCAGACATAGAACAGTTCTGCTGGATTAGGTGGTATCCCTCTTCCTACTGACTATACATTTGAATCATTTTCAAATAATGCATTACATCTACCACCTTTATTTTCATTCTGTTTCTTTTTTCTGTTCCAGTACTTCTGCACAATTTTTAAAATTAATGTGCAGTGTTGTTCCTCTTTTCTCCTACTTTCAGTTTTAGGGCTGGTGTTCATGTGTGATGTTCAGTTTGTTCTTCCTGTATTTTCCTTTTTAGTAGAGTTTTTATCCTCTCCCCACTCTAGATCTGGGACTTCTCATGTGAATCTTTTTCAATTAAAATGAGCTATTTTATCTTATTTTTCACTCAGCTTGTTTCTCTCGTGCACTCAGGCCCAGCCCCCAGTTGTGTGTGTGCCTTTCTCTGACTCTGCCAGAGTGAACTGGTTAATTTCAGCCCCTTTTAACCAACACACACACACACACCACTCCTATTCATGAGAGCCACATGCGCCTGGCAAGCCATGGGGTGCCCTAGCCCCCAACCCTACTGATAGGTTTAGAGTTTAGACAAATGACTGGTGGGTCTGGTAATGGCAGTAGCAGAAGTATTAGCATCAGCAGCACTGTCTGTTCCAAATTCTCCCAAACTCAAACACTGACGTCGGCAAGAGGAGCAATACTTAGCTTCTTTCTGAAGCTGGCATGAACAGTAGTGGGAGCAAGAGGCAGAGTATATTCTAGCATTGCTTTGAATTGGCAGTGGATCCGAAGGCATGCCGTCTGCTTGCATTACAGGAAACAGCTTGCAGGAAACTAATGGTTTAATATGTCACAAATATACTATAGACAGTAGCCATAGGACAAAGGCCCCAGGTAAAAGGGACTGTTGAACTGAAAAAAGTTTGGCATAGAATAAGGCACATAATGATCTCGAGGCAATAAAGGTTTCAGCTGGTGCAGGTGTAGCAGAGGCTTGTGAAAGTACAAAGGAAGACAGTTGAGAGGAAGTACATAAACAGGAACCCAAGACTGTACATCTACAGCACATGAATCAAACTTGTGGTTAGCACAAGTGGTGTGTTGAAATTTCTCAGAAGTTTTCCTATCCTGCAAAAGAGGCTTCAACAATAGAGATGGTAAAAGTTGGTTCTCCCTGAGGCAGAGTGGGATCTGGACCCTGAGTCAAACCAGACAGACTACGAAGCACCTCAGTATGACACAAGCTGCTTCCCAAAGTGCCATATCAGTATCTGAACTGAATCTTGATGATGGTGCTCCCCCCTGGCAACTGTTGATTTGAGAGCTAAATATGCTCAATGCAAATACTTCCATACTGGATGTGCCTGCCAGCCTTCAAGATAGACCTAGAGTTTTCTAAAACTACTATATACTGAAAACTGTTTATTCAATGTGATACTTTTTTATTTTCAGTACATCAGACACTTGGCATAGATATGTTCTTATACTGTGATTGGAATATAGACTTTTCTTTTTTAAAAACCGCAACAACCAAAAAGCCTAATCATATTTAGGATTCATTATGCATTTTAGCACAAAGTACTTAAAAGTACACTAAGTTCCTGAGGTGTTTGGTGTGTGGTTTTTTTTTGTGTGGTTTTTTTTGCTCAGTACTTTTATTAACCCTTATTTTCGAAAGATTTCAGGGATGCAACACAGTTTTAGAAACATTGATTTCAGACTTCTGAAATAAAGTCCAGTGTATTCTCTTGTCCATTTCCTTGCACTCTCTGTGGTACATATCAGCAACTACTTAATCTTAGTCAGTTAAAGCTGACAGTTGACTGATAGGCAAGAGCTCTGTTCAGAGAAAAATCCAATCAGAAAAGCCTCTGTGGAGGCATCAAGTCTAGTTTAGGAGCCAAATGTTATTCTACAGCAATTCCATGGAGCACAAATGTAAAGGTTTGCCAATAGTCCATGGATCTGATTAGAGAAAGAAGTGAGGCATC
This sequence comes from Lacerta agilis, assembly GCF_009819535.1. Taxonomy (NCBI): domain Eukaryota; kingdom Metazoa; phylum Chordata; class Lepidosauria; order Squamata; family Lacertidae; genus Lacerta; species Lacerta agilis. The sequence continues at coordinate 35,242,183 of NC_046316.1, forward strand.
CATCAATTGCCATGTACTAAAGATGGGTCAAGACAAGAGTATTATGCTAGTCCAACCTTTTATGCTCAAAGAAATCTCAAACTTAGGAAACATGTGGAGAAGGAAAGTACCAGAGCACTAAGGCCAGTCAAATAAAATTTCATTTTGAGGAGGAGAGCCTTATCTAAAGGAAGTATGCAAGCCACTGCTCATCTTGGCAGAACTGGACTGTCTGCAAACAAATGTAAGCCATAGTGAAGGCAATATATTTGATTCCTTTGTAAATGTGATAGGAAAACATTAATAAAGAATTGCGGGAGGGTCAGGCAAAAATGAATCTGTGCAGTGTACTGTCCTCACCATTCCAAATTAGACTGGAATACATGTGATTTCTCTACCTTATATTGGTACTCTACTTATACAATGGGTATTGTGAGCTGTGCTAGTGTTAGGTACTAGTTGAAATAACTTTCCCATCACATATACACCTGTGAACTGGAGGTCATTGTTAATTACAGCATAGATGTCACCCAGGAGGCAGAAAAATGGCACCCCCTCTGGGGTCTGCAACCTGAATTGAAGAACTTGAAAGCTTGCAACGTACTTCTCCTGATAAAGGTGTTGGCCAACTGCGGATTGGAAGTTGTTGCTTTTCCTTATGTAGTAACACAGTTTTCTTCTTTTTTCATATGCCTGAAATGAGCTGTTCCGCATTTGCTTGATGCGCTAAGGTGCTAGCCCTTACTGTGAGAAAAAGCCGAATGTATTAATATAGTGATATTAGCAAGATGTTTTATTATTTTATCTATTTAACCATCTGTTCATTTCTTGCATTCAATACTGAAAATATGTAATGTGCTTGGCCAAAAAGACCAAGAATAGATGGTATCAACATGGATTTAACTACTTGTTAAATTATTGGCTCTTTGGCTTTTTTTTTTCCTCTTGACATTTCCCTCCTCCCTTTGCTAATGGAAAATGATTCATAATCATTTCACAGATGACAGGATTTCTATATTTTAAGTGCAGAATGCTCAGCAGTATCTGCCAGAGTTGAAGGTTATTTATTTCTGAGGACTTGAGGACCACCCTTTCAAGAATATGTTGAATTGTCTAACAGGCCCAATCTGTGAAACTCTTAAAGAACCCAGCACTTTTATTGCAGGAAAGACACCTTCAGCCTGCTTAAATATGGGAAACTGAATTAGCAGAGAGTGAGAATTAGCAGCAGAGCACCTGAGTCTCCTGGCTGCAGCTTTCCTGGCTATACTAGAAAAGCCCATTAGTCACTGTGTGAGCCAGGACAACTCCCAACACTCACATTCCAATTGGTTGGGCCAGCATAGTATGAAGATCTGGATCAGGCCATGTAGGAAAAGCCATGCAAATTCTACTGGTCTTTCTTCCCTTGAAGTACGGTAGGGTTTTAAAGAATCCTACTTCATCTTAAATATTTTTTTTTTATTGAAAAAGTGGGGAAATAGTGTGTCTCTTTATCTTTCACCAAATCCCTTCAGTTACAGAACCTGTTATAGATCTGTATAATTTACAGCTGCCATATATAGCCTTTATTGCAATAATATATGACATGTTTTGAAACCGGCGTCGTTTAGAGGACTGAATCTCATTAAGCCAATTTAGCTTTTCTAGAATGTGACCTGTACAGGGGAAAGTTCTCTTTCAAATGGCTTCAATTATGATTTGTTCTTTGTTGATTCCTTGGAAACCACAAATCAATATTGAAAGAATGATTGATGTACACTTACTCTTTTGAATTTGATACACAACTCTTTGGGCATATACATGCATTTATTTTGTGACAAGGTGGCAGAGAAAATGAGGATAATTTCCTCAAAGCTATACCTTTTCATCAGGGAATTTTACACCTAAAGTTATCAGGAATAGGAATTGGGGAGGGGGGGATAATTCTAGCCTTGGGGGAAATAAATCTTTCTAAAATGCCTATCTAAAAACATCACCTGCTAACCATTTAATGCACTTATAGTTTATGCCTTCCAAAGCATTACTTTTTAATCTATTCTAGTCTGTGTACCTGGTAAGAAGGAAGCCTGGAGCCAATTGCAATTGCTTTGCAACTCATATCTTTAGCCACCAAGTCGTTGGCTTTTTTCCCTTCCCTTTATTCCTCAAGGTTCCTGACTCTTGAGCTTTTAATGAAAATGATGCCTCATTAACACAAGTACCAACCATGGGGCTTCACTGCAGACTTTGGGTGCTTGAGTTTAGCACTTCACTATCCTTTATTGTATCTGCAATGCTCTCTGGCAATGTCTAAATAAAAAGGGGAAGCCTTTAAAATAAAAATAAAATATGGAATTGAAATGTACATTAAGAGACCTTAGCAATGTTCCAAAGAGCCATGCACAACTTTTTTCTTTGAGCAGCAGATATGTATGTACCCAAACATGCCTTATTATTATCATATAATAATTATTGTTGTTGTTGTTGTTGTTATCATTATACATCTTTTCTGAGCAGGAACTCATCCAAAGTGGGCTACAAAATGGGGGAGGGGGTGGGAGAAGAAAAAAATAAAACAATTTTAAAATGATAATGTGGCATTGCTCCACTTAAAAATGCATTAACACAGCCAGAAAGAACACAATTCAACCTGACATGTCTCCCACCTACCTAATAAACATGCTTAGAAGGCCAATTGGGAGTGGAGGGAGTTTTCTGGGCTTTGTGAAAACCCTGTAAAGTATCAGTTTGCCAAATATCCAATCAGGGATGCCAACTTGAATAAAATGTCTGGGGAGCGCAGGTATGCCCTACCCCACATAATCAATCACATGATGTGACACAGGCACACAATTTGAATTACCTTTGGGAGGCGGGCCCTTCAAATATTTTATTGGGGAAGCCAAAGGGACTCCCATAGCATGTTTGTAGTTCTGATAATAGAATCACAGAATTGTAGAGTTGGAAGGGCCCAACCCTGAGTAAAACAGAAATCTCAACTAAAGCATCCATGACAGATGACCATCCAACCTCTGCTTAAAAACCTCCAGGGCTCTCAGTTTAGCCTCTTTCGCAGGCTAAACATACCCAACTACCTCAACAGTTCCTCATAAGGCTGGGTTAGCAGACCCTTGATCATCTTGGTTGCCCTCCTCTGCACATGTTCCATGTTGTCAATATCCTTCTTAAATTGTGGCACCCAGAACTGGACACAGTACTCCAGGTGTGATCCGACCAAGGCAGAATAGAGTGGCACTATAACTTCCCTTGATCATGACACAATACTTTTGTCAATGCCGCCAGAATAGCATTGGCTTTTTTGCTGCTGCATCACACTGGTGACTCAATTTAAGACCCCTAGATCCTTTTCACATGTACTATTAGTAAGCCAGGTGTCCTCCACCTTATATTTGTGCAACAGGTTCTTCCTGCCTAAGTTCAAAACCTGACATTTGACCCTACTGAAATTCATTTTCTTAGTTTGAGATGAGTTCTCTAATCTGCTATGGAATCCTGATTCTGTCTTCTACAGCATTAGCTACCCCTCCTAGTGTGGTGTCATCTGCAAATTTGATGAGTATCCCCTCAATTCCTTTGTGCAACTCATTTATAAAAACGTTGAACAACAACGGGCCTTTGTAAGATTTGAAGAAAGTGTTTTAAGCACTTATTAGCTATTGCAGCTTCAAGGTTCTGCTTTCGAGACTGAAAACTCACCGGCTGTGTGTCTTTGCCTTAGAGCAGATTATAACACATAGATTAACATATGTGCTGAGAACAAATATATTTAAATGAATTATGCCAAAACAAATGAATTTTGTTTTATGTTTATGGGGTAATATATTGGTACATTCCTGAAGACACACTTCGATGTAACTTTTCTATCAGCATTAGCTAATGTTAGCCATACTAACTACATGGGTATATTAAGTGTTAGTCATGCTCAGTGCAGACTCATCAATGGCTAAATAGCAGTTCTATTAATTTCAATGAGTTTACTCTAGAACATTGGGAAATGCATTATACTGAGTCAAGTCATTGGTCCATCTAGCTCAGGGGTAGACAACCTAAGGTCCACAGGCTGGATGCGGGCCAATCGCCTTCTCAATCCGGCCCACGGACAGTCCAGGAATCAGAGTGTTTTTACATGAGTAGAATGTGTGCTTTTATTTATAATGCATCTCTGGGTTATTTGTGGGGCATAGGAATTCATTCATTCCCCCCCCCCCCCAAAAAATATAGGTATGGCCCACCACAGCTGAAAAAGGTTGCTGACCCCTCAATATTGTCTTTACAGACTGGCAGTAGCCTGCCCTTTATATAGAGACCGAAGAGATCGTTTTCTGAAGCAAACATGTACAGCCCAGTAGAAATAGCTTGCTTTCTTTTTGAGTGACAATAATAGTTTCATAACACACAGAGTGATCCTCTTTGCACTGGTCGCAAAAAAGAAGAAGAAAAGAATCAGGAAAAAGAAATTAAATAAAATTGCTATAAAGTATTGTGCTGTTTCAGAGGTTTAATCTGAAATTAAGATGGATTTGAGTTTGTTGGTATCTCTGGTAAGGTGTCTCTTACATGATGGTTGTTCTTCTATTGTGGATGTCGGTTCATATTATGATCTGTATTTTATTCATACTGTTGCTGTGGGTTTGTCATGGCCATGGCTAGAACAAAAAACTTACATTGAATGGTGGAATGGATATTTGAATATTTTCAAGCAGCAATGGCTGCCTATTGTACCCTTGTGCAAAAGGCAGATAACATTTGGCATTTATTTATGAAAGCAAAGTAAGTTCTAGTGATCTTAGCCAAGCGCCTTCATTTCTTTCCTCCACAGTTTCTGTTTTCTGTGCTCAGTTTTGTTTGGCTTTCTATGTGAATATTCATTTACCTCATGAGACCATTGCAAGGAAACAGGGTCTGGCACTGCAAGGGGAAAAAAGTGTCAGCATATAAACACTTATTAGAGCTCCACAAACTTCCACACAGCAAAATCTAAACTATGAGATCTACAAAACTAAAGGGTTCCACAATGCAAATTTAAATTGATTCAGCTTCTGTTGTCTATGTAGTTAAGATCATTTGTTAGGCATCATTCTTACAAACATTGTGATTAAAATTTCCTGCAGTTCAAAATATCTTGCCATCTTTCATTCATGAGCCTTGGTTTCCTAATATGTGTTGCCTTTTCTTTTTGCCTAATGTACACAATATCATTTTGTATCTAAGCAACAACATTACCAAATAATAGAAAAACATAACATGTAACAAGGTGCTATAATTCTAATGCTGTACTAGGGAGCTGGGGGGGCGGGAGAGACAGAACTAATTTTTTAATTATGCACCATGAAGCTATTGCAAATGTACTGTGAGATAGGGAGAATGTGCAGTGTTGCAATTTCAAATCCATTGTTTTTATTATACAAACTCATTCATATTGCCTTCTGAAACTGTGCATTTAATTCCACCAAGATGATAAAATACAGATATTATTTAGATAACACATTTCAATTAGCTGCTCTAACAGCACAGTCTTACACATGTCTACTCAGAAGTAAGCCCATTGAGTTCAATGGGACTTACTCTTAAGTAATAGGATTGCAATCTAAATCTAGTTTAAACCGTCTTTATAGTCACATATCAATTATAACATAACCACAGGAACTAACATCGCTGAGCTTCATCAAAATCAATCAATTCTCTTAGGCTGAATCTGGAATGTTGTTTCAATGGAATTGCTCCCACAGGCAGTTTTGATCCATTTAGACTTCAGCTCTATAATGCATTCTGAATCAGATTATCCCTCATAATATAGTCCTACGTAATGTTTTATTTCAGAAGCAACTTTTGCCATATAGAATAATAAATGAATCTGCAAACTTGTTAGAGCTGTCTGTGACAAAGGTGCATTCTACACACATATAAAAACTGCTGTGAAAATACATAAAAAAACATTTTGAAAAATACACTGAATTTGGCATAGCTCACTGTCACTATCTATTGTCACATTTGTATATTGCACCTTACAACACATTTAAAATGTTTTATTTGCAGCTGTATAGCTGAGTCCAAGGACTGAATGAATCTCATATTTCCATGGTTAGCCTATGGAAGCACAAAACATACTGGGAATCACAGTTTTCATTTACAAAGAAATTGCAAGTGGGTCATGGTCTGAGGAGCATCTTGTTGGTCTGGGTCTGGTCAGAGCCTGGACAGGAACCCCATGCATTCTGCCTTAAATTTCATGATGGACGAAAGGCAGGAAATAAATAATGTCATTCTTTAGGTGGCACTGTGTGTTAAACCACAGAGTCTAGGGCTTGCTGATCAGAAGGTCGGCGGTTCGAATCCCTGCGACGGGGTGAGCTCCCGTTCCTCAGTCTCAGCTCCTGCCCACCTAGCAGTTTGAAAGCACATCAAAGTGCAAGTAGACAAATAGGTACCGCTCCGGCAGGAAGGTAAACAGCGTTTCCGTGCGCTGTTCTGGTTCCCCAGAAGTGGCTTTGTCATGCTGGCCACATGACCCGGAAGCTGTCTGCGGACAAACGCCGGCTCCCTTGGCCTATAGAGCGAGATGAGTGCCGCAACCCCAGAGTCAGAAAACGACTGGACCTAATGGTCAGGGGCCCCTTTACCTTTACTGCTCTTTAAGAAGATGTTATCTGGACAATGCAGATAGAAGTGAAAAACTGGAAGTATAAAAATAAAGCATGGATATAAAATACCATATAAACAGTATGTATGTGTCAGTTACAGGTAGTTAGCCATGTTGATCTACCATAGTCGAAACAAAATAAAAAATGACCTTCCAGTAGCACCTTAGAGACCAACTAAGTTTCTTCTTGGTATGAGCTTTCGTGTGCATGCTCATACCAAGCTCATACCAAGAAGAAACTTAGTTGGTCTCAAGGTGCTACTGGAAGGAATTTATTTATTTTGTTTCGAGTATGTATGTGTGTTTAATTACAATAAAAGAACATCAAAATGAAACCAGCAACAAAAAAACAATAGTGCAGAAAACTTTAAAAAACTAAAAATTATTTTTTAAAAAACACGTATAAAATATTGAATAGTAAAACACCACTATATGACTCCCAGTGCTTTTCTAAGCACAATTCAAAGTGTTGGTGCTGACCTTTAAAGCCCTAAATGGCCTCAGCCCACACTGAGGTCCTTCTCCAGGGGTCTTCTGCTAGTTCCCTCGATGCAAGAAGTGAAGTTACAGGGAACCAGGCAGAGGGCCTTCTCGGTAGTGGCGCTGTCCCTGTGGAACACCCTCCCTTCAGATGTCAAAGAAACAAACAACCATTTGACTTCTAGAAGATATCTGAATGCAGCCATGTTTAGGGAAGTTTTTAGTGTTCGATGTTTTATTGTGTTTTTATTATTTCAGGGAGCCGCCCAGATTAGCTGGGGAAACCCAGCCAGATGGATAGGGTATAAATAATAAAATTATTATTATTATTATCCCTGTCCAGATAGGGGTGCAGCTGGGCCCATTGGTGTTCGTGTGAGAAGGGGCACACAGGAAGTTGCTTCAGGCACAAAAATTCTTAGGTGTGCAACCCAAGCTACACCACTGCACTGCAGCGGTCCCAAAGGTGCTGCGAAACTGGGAGAGAAATGGCTCCCTTTCCTGGTCCAGCAACACAATATGAGCATCTCTCAGGCAGCCAGGTCTCTCGCTGCCCAATCCTTTCGGCACCTTAGTTCCGCATCCTTTGCTCAGAGGCACCATGCACCACATGCTTCTCACATGCTATGGCTGCCACCACTGCCATGCACCCTGGATCACTTCTGTGCCAGTTGGCCCCCTTGGCTCTCTCCTGCCCCCACATTGGGACAAAGGCAAACAGGGCCCCTGTGGCACCACAGAGCCCCCAGTCCAGGCCTCTGTATGGGAGCAGGCAGTTGCAGGGATGTCGGGACACTGCCAGAGTGTCAGCTGTGTGAACCTTGGCTGACAGTGCACCAGCTCATGAGCTGCACTGGCGGAGCTTCCTGTGAATATCCTACGGAGAGCTGAAATGGCTGGTGCAGGGTGAGCCACAATGATGGAGGGGCTCCAGTTGAGCAGTTGGAGTCTGCGTCCGACACCACCTGGGAAAGCCCACATCTTAGAGGTTGTGCTAAAAATTGGGGGTGGGGTCCACGGCAATGTGCTAGCCCCCTTCCCCATGGTGATGCAATCCTCTTTTGCATCTTGTCCTGGGCACTGGCAAATCATGCTATGCCACTTCTGGGTCACCAGCCAAAGCTGGTGAAAGGCATATCATAGCTGTGTGTGCACGCAGTACTGTAAGGTAGGGGTGTGTGTGTGAGAGAGAGAGAGAGAGAGAGAGAGAGAGAGAGAGTGTGTGTGTGTGTGTGTGTGTGAGAGAGAGAGAGAGAGAGAGAGAGGAATTTCAGATAAGACACAAAGCTGTTCTTAAGCACAGTGTGTTTACAAATGATACTTGCAGTCAATATTTTGTATCAGTACCCATATGATTGTGAGTAAACATTTTGTGTTAACATTCATGATGATGTTCAGTAAATAATAATTTGAGTTTCTAAAATGTGTGTTAAAGCCTGTGGAGTGGAAGTAAAATATTCCTTATTACAGCAAGAATACTTGCTTAGTCTGACTAAGAATAATTTTATTTCCATAGTGGTAGATATTGAAAGGGAACTGTTTTCCCATGTGTAATGATTTGCCTTTCCATAGACTTAATTAGGACATTGTGAATCAATATGAAACCAGATCTTGTTTACACTTAAAGTCAATGATTGAACATTGTTTTCAATGGCATTTCCATCTTCCTTTGGAAAATTGTCATTTTTTTTTTTTAAAAAAACATGGCATTTATTTCCATTTCAAAGAAGTGCCTTTCATTTTGCATAAATATACAAATTTTCAAGCTGCACAGACAAAAGATTCACTGCTTGACAGCTGGCATTATCTTTGAACTATTGTTCAGGTGGTTGAAACCAAGTTAGCTTTTACCTATTGCTATTTTATCATTTGCTTCACACCTTCAACAGAGCTACAGTCTCAACCTGACCTGCTGAAATTGAAAATGTAACCTTCCCAAAATAACAGATGAGGGATTCTTTGTGTTGACATTTTGTGTGGGTCTTATTCTCTGAGCCTGTGACCTACCACATGGAGAAACTTCTAAAAACTACCAACTTGCAATGGCAAAGACAGTTATATCCTCCTGGGGGCCTAGATCCATTGAACTACTATTGCAATGTTAACTCTAATGATCATAGAGGTTGAAAATAATAGGAGAAATGAACAATAGAATACAGCCAACTCTCCTAAAGAGTATTGTCTTGACAGTTCAAGGTGCTCATAACTTTGTTCATGCACTGCAAGTCTAAATTTCAATACAGGGTGGAAATAATTCCCCAGGGATTTCTAGCATAGTAGGGAACAAAAAATTGGTGAACAAAACAATAGAACACAAAACAAATATGTCTATAACTTTCATATGTTGAACATATTTAGTAGGAAACACGTGAATATATGAAAGGACTCAGTTGCTGAACATCAAACTGGATGATAAACTTTGTAATTACAAACTCTGGATGGGATCCAGAGAACTGCACAACTAGTTCAACACATCCAAGGGAGCTTGAGCTTGTTTCTTAAAACAGCAGCCTCCCTCATTCCACAGAGCAAATGAATTTTAATATTTTGGAGATGATTGGAAGCTGTTTATGATATGGTATGGAGATCTCCCATTAGATGCAAAAGGAAAAAAATAATTACTCTGGTCTCTTTTTTGGGAGGAAGTTTTTTGGGGGAGGAAGACTAAGTAAGACTTGCTGAACAGCCCCACTTCAACACGTTTATAGGGTTCTTGATTTCCCAATAAATAAATAATGTTGCCTTTTGCCTTTTTTCATTCTGTCAGCTGCTCAGGGCCCAGAGACCAAACCTGGCCCGCAGGTTCTCTCTCCCCAGGCCACACTAACCCTATTTCAAATCCCAAATACTTTTGCCCGACTGGCCTGTGTCCTTGAACATTAATAATGCCTCTTGCTTGTTTCGAAGTAGCCAAGAAAGTGATTTGTGAGCTTACTATAGAATGGTAAAAATTTACATTTATTGCTGTAGCCCTGAATTTTGGCCCTCAGAAAGCTGCCCAGATGGGAATGTGGCACTTGGGCTGAGAAGGGCTCCCCATCCCTGGTCTGTGAAGTCGTGCTATTTAGAACAAAATAACCATGTTTCACTTGCCTTCAAAACCTGCAGGTGAAAGCACAAGTCTCACTATTTCTGTATGTATGTATGTTTTTTCTGTCATGGCTTACTAGAGGTGTCAGGTTCCATATGCAAGTCTTTCACTATAAAGTTCAGGTAAACAAGATGCTGATTGCTGTCCTGTTCTTTTTGACCCACAGATGCTTGAGAAATTTGCTGCTGCTTTGGCCCCAGTTCCATCAGCTGCCTCCTTGCGGAGACACGTGCTCATTGTTTCATCAGACAAGCACAACTGCATTTTGCACTGAGAGCTCCTTCTTCTCCACATGGCCTTTCTACTGGTGTCAGCATACCTTCTGCTGACTCATGCCCATGGTGCTCCAGTTGAGAATGGGGCTCTCATGGAGACGCTGAAGTCCCAAGTGATGCTGTTCAGCAATAAGAGTGAACACTATTCAGCACAAGTGAGACCTCCTGGAACAAGCAGACGAATACCTCACACAATCATCATCGGAGTTCGCAAAGGAGGGACCAGGGCCTTACTTGAAATGTTGGATGTTCACCCAAACATTGTGGTAGCAGCTACTGAAGTTCACTTCTTCGACTGGGATGAGAATTACGTGAAAGGAATTGACTGGTACAGGGGCCTGATGCCATTTTCATATGAAAATCAAATAACTATTGAGAAAACACCAGGCTATTTTACCTCACCACAGGCTCCCGAAAGGATTCATGACATGAATAGTTCCATTAAACTGCTGCTTATTCTAAGAGACCCCACAGAGAGAGTTATCTCTGATTATACCCAAGTCTATTACAATAGGCTGGAAAGCCACAAGCCCGTTCAGCTCTTTGAAGACATTGTTATTAAAAATGGAGCACTTAATACCAAATACAAGGCTATCCAGAGAAGTCTGTATGACATCCACATGGAGAGGTGGCTTAAACATTTCCATTTGGATCAGATTCACATAGTAGATGGAAATACCTTGATCAAGGACCCTCTTCCTGAATTACAAAAAGTGGAAAGATTTCTGAACCTGCCATCCAGAATTATGTCTTCAAATTTTTATTTTAACCAAACCAAGGGGTTCTATTGCATTAGGAGTGATGGAAGAGAGAGATGTTTACATGAATCAAAAGGACGACCACATCCTGTTGTCAACAGTACTGTTTTAGAGCAACTTTACTCCTACTTCCGAGAGCACAATGCAAATTTTTACAAAATGATTAATCATTCCTTTGACTGGCACTAGTAACTTGCAGGGGAGGGGGCAGTTTGTTTGTTTTCTAATGTCCTGCAGTAATTTATTTTCAAGCACTTCTCATAAACTCTTGAGTTGCGTCCAACTTGATATGAAGACCAGAGTTTTCTTCCCTGGGTTTTAACACTAGAAGTCCATTGCATTAATGGCGGACACTCTTTAGTGTACTTGGGGGCAACAGGCTTCGTGTTGGCTTTTCACTACAATAATGAACTTGATTGCACCAGTCCAAGTCCACTGACTTCAATGGAGTTATTACAGATTTACACTTGTATAGCTGAGATGACTCATTTGTCTCTCTTTATTCAAAGTTATAAGCAAATGGAGTTTCACAGAAAACCATTACTTGACTGATGTATAACAACAACAACAAAATGGGTTGTGTAACTGAAATGGTATTATTCTAACCTTCAGGTTATGTTGACTGCTATTATTTTTCTATCTAGCTCCATGACAGTGGGATTGATTTCTATAACTTTTCATACAGTGAAATAATTATATATTAGAAGAAAAGATGGTTTGAAGTGGTCCCATTATATAATTTAAAATCTTTTTGTGAAATAATGATTGTAAAAAAGTATATCTCACTTAAATGAGCCTCAAGGCTGCTCCCTGTTATGGCTCCCTCTATGTAGGGTCTTTATATTAAGTAAGACATTCATCATGTGCATGGGTATAAAGCCGTTTAACCTGTTCAAACAAGTGTTAAGCGTTTCATATCTCCATTGCAAAAAAAATGAGGGCTCTAAAATAATCCCATTTTACACAGTAGACATCAGGAAGTACACAAGTGTCCATTTAATCACAAAAATCATGAGCCACTTGCTTTTTTAAAAAAACAAAAACAAAATACCCTTCATAAATACACAATTATTGGTCTTGTTTGTATTTTGTAACCATTTGTTCCATAGTTTACATAACTAATTTGGCACAAAGTTTATTGCAAAAAAAAAAAAGTTTAATTGCCTGCTCTCCAAAGTGTGGAGTAACTTTTGTAATATCTATTTGCAAATCATAAGATGTACTCAGAGTGCAAAGTAACTTCATGTGGTATTGTATACTATACACACAATATTCAAAATATCAAGTATGGGTTTCTGGTTTATCTATAAAACTATACATCTACATGAATGCATTAGAATTTGTTTGTTTATAATATATTTTTACTTGATAAAGTGATGGTTGTCTCTCTTTTTAAATACACTACTTTTCACGCCCACCCACCCACCCACCCACCAAAATGAGGATTATTATGCTCTGGACTTTATATTTATAGAACTGCAACCACTGCTCCAGATTAGGGCTGCCATATGTCCAGATTTTCCTGAACATTACCAGGATTTCAAAGGCAGAATTGACGTCTGGGGGGGAATTTCTGAAAGGCAGCACTTTGACCTGGAAATCAGGCAAGTCAAGAAAACACATGTTCTTTGGGTGTCCTGGTTTTTACTATTTGAAATATGGCAACGCTACTCCAGATGGAGCTGATTAATGTAAACAACAACTTACATGTCCACTTGCTTGGTCCCCCACCACAGGGCCCAAGCAAGAAAAATTTACAAAAGTTGGTTCTCTTTAAATGGCTAACACAAATAGGTGTAAAGGAAGCTGGCTAGTAAAATTTAGTAGGTTACTTTAGTGGATTTGATAGGTGCATTAAAATGTCACTTGTTGCAAAGGAATTGGTAATAGCTTCAACTAAGACACATGCATTGTTATACTATCCAAATATGAATGTGGTTGACTAGCTTCTGGGCAGAGCATCAGACAGAAATCTTAAGTTATGTTTTAGTAAAAAAAAAAAAAAAGAAAAGAAATATTTGAAGTATGACTGGTACCACCACTGGTGAAAGAGTTTTTTAATAACTTGTCAAAATATGTCAAAACTATAAACATGAATAAGGTCACCAAGAATGGGTGACACAAGGTACCAAAGGAAGTTGGACAGATGAGAAAGAGAGAGCGAGAAGTCAGGACAAAGACATGGAAAGGAGGCTCGATACTGCAGACTCACTACATCAGCTATACCAAGATGGAATCTACACACAATTAAAAAAACCGCTGTGAAAATGCTTTTTTTAAACGTTTTAGAAAATACATTGAATTTTGCATAGCCCACTGTCGCCACCTGGTGTCACATTTGTATATTGCACTTTACAACACTTAAAACGTTTTATTTGCAGCTGTGTAGATGAGTCCAAACATAATGTCTACATAATGTCATTTGATCCTTTGCATTGTCAGCAGCTAGGCAAACCAGTCAAACAATACCAGTGGAAACGAGATAATGCAGCAACATTGGCAAGTATGCATGAAAGGAACCAATCAATGAATGCATGGTGACAGAAGAACAAACTCTCGCCATCACCCTACATACCACATATGCAAAACAGAATGCAACAGTTAAAAGAATCTATAATACTCCTTAGGGTAGACCTCCGTGGTATAGCAAACAGGAGCTATGCAACTAACAGACTTTAGGGTTATGTCCATACAGGGGTTCAAATCACCTGGCTGCAAAAACACAGTCAGAAAATAGCCATTGTTTCCCCAGGCAAACAGGTGGCCTTTCCCAATCTCCTTCCACACGCATGCTCCAGATTTGTATTTTTTTTATTTTTGGACTCCACATTATTATTTGTGATCATTGGCCCTGATGGCTGGAGCTGATGAGGGTGGTAGTCTAAGATCTCTGGGGTGCTTCAGGTTGAGGAAGGCTGATATTGAAAAACTTGCATGCCTTTACTCTGTCAGGAGGAAGCATGATTGTAAACCCCATTGGTGCTGCAGAGAACGGCTGGAGTCCTGTTGTAGAAGTGAGGCTGTCACGGAAACACTTCAAACAATAGCATTGCACTGGGGAGCAAGCTTCTGCCAGATGACAATAACAGAGCTAAGCAGGGTCTGGTATGGTTTCAAATTGGATGTAGGGCTATTGTGTTGAGATTCCTGCATTGTGGGGGGGTTGGGGGGACTAGATGAAGCTCAAGCTCCCTTCCAACTCTACAATTCTATGATTCTGTGATGTACTAGGAAGAGCAGAACTATACTAAGAAGCTGCAGGACATACCTGCCATGGGAAAACATTGAACTGACCACATTTCGTCTGCCTAGCAATAACAACCCACAGTGCTACTGGATACAAAAAAGGAAAGAAAGTTGAAGGCAAAGGCTAATGCCTATAAAGTATAGTGAAACCTTGGTTTTCGAACGTAATCCGTTCAACTTCCAAAACGTTTGAAAACCAAGGATCAAAGGGCGGCTGGCAAATCTAATGGGGGGGGGGATGAGAAATGCGCCTCATGTTTGAAAATGGAAGCAGTCACTTCCGGGTTGTTGGTGTTCAGCTCCCGAGATGTTCAACACCCGAGGTTTGACTGCACTTGATTCACTACATGTCAATGGCCTGCTACAGGAACAAGCAAGTAAAAGACATATGTAAGGACTTTATAATCCCCCAAATCACAATTTAGCTGCATAGATCAGGACTGAATGGGCTTTGTATGGAGCAGTAGCCAGCGGTGTTGTGATAAACCAACTTGCCCTGGTTGTCCTCACTCTTGCTTTAAATAAAAAGGAGCAGCTGGGAATTGCACTCCCTCCTTCCTGTTCCACAGCACCAATTTGTGTCTTGAGTGTCTGGGAATTTTTAACTGTTCCCTGAAGGGAGTTCTGATGGGTACCATATATCCTAATGACTGAACTACAGCATCAGCTATGCATTGGACTCTTCCTGGCAGCAAGTAGAAGGGGCATAGAATGGCTCAAGGGGCATCAACATGGCGTTTCTGCATATTGCTGCATATTGATTAGTGTCTTCTGTGAATCCTTAAAGTGCAACCATCATCAGGAGCAACATCATGGCATGTGGGTGGTGGTAGAATTGATAGAAACCCTATCAAGTCTATCATGGGCTGCTCTGTTAGCTCTGTTTTCTACTTCTATTATCATGCTTCTGACAAGGGATGGGAAACTTGTGGTTGTCTGAATGTTGTTGGACTCATCAGCCCCAGCCAGCATAGCCAGTGGTCAAGGATGATGGGAGTTGTAGTTCAGCACCATCTGGAGGAACCCAGGTTGCCCATCCATGCTTTTGACAGTGCCACTAGGAACACATAGGATCTGAAACAGATATACTACTTTAAGCTGCAAAGAAAGCAACAGCCATATTAGCTGAACCCTAGATTTGCACTGCCTGATGCAGCAACACCAGTTGCCAAAAAAACTTGTGTGCAACTGTGAATATGTTAAGTGTCTGATTTTATTTTATTTTTTTAAAAAAATCCATTTCAAGGAATGCTGATCTGGGTGGTTTACTAATACATAAATCTACCAGACTTGTCAGCCGAGCCTTCATCCATTATTTGCTCAGCAGTTCTGGGGAAACTGCTGAGAGAATGAACTCAATTAAATAACGGACTGATACTGGGGACTGCTCTATTGGGCTTAGTATAACTGCACTGGCCGGCCACCTTTTAAAAACAACAACCTGTTCCTTGGGCTGCATTTTTGAATCCAATTCCACAGCAGCATAAGAACATGAGAAGAGCGCTGCTAGATTAAGGCCAAAGGCCCCTCAAGCCCAACAGCCCTATTCCTACAGTGGCCAACCAAGCTCTAAACTGGGAAAGTTACACTGGAAATATTGTTCCCCTTGTTAGGGAATTGTTGTAGGAATGAGAATCAGTTTCTACATGTAAATGTTATCCTCATTTCCCCTGGATTTATGTCCCTGGTGTGTGTCCATTAGGGATGTCATAGAATTCTGATGGAAACAGGAGTGGAAAATCCAGATGCTTGCTTATTCCAGAACAGAATAATAGAACAGAACAGTCCAGAACAGAAACCAGTCCAAAAAATATGCAAACAATGCTTCATTTATTACATCCACCCCATTTGCTTTGTGTTTCCCTTGCAATGAAGTGGGAGAATTTGAAGTTTTCTATGGCTGAGACAATTTTAATTTAAACTTTTCAGCCATTTCCCTGTAATTCATTTCACAATAAAGACATCCGAGCAGCAAATTGGAGAGCTGACATTTTTGCTAACACTACAAGCCTATATAATCCCTCTGGTATTGTTGTATGTTTCCCTCCCCGCCCCCACTCCCCAAGCAGAACTAGAATTCGCCTCCCTTCCCTATTGGATTGTTGACAAGATTGTTTCCCCTTTAATCTGATCTGATTTTATTCATTATTCTTGACAGCGACATATACACTTTTGGGCATGAGGCCCAAGCTACACCCAAACGATCTTCACAAATGATACTCAGAATATTCTGAAACAGGATGCCAGTGGAAGAGGAACCACTGCATGCCACATGCAGCCAGCCAGCAGTAGCAAAATTAATTTCGAAACTGTACCAGAGATGCCAACTGCATGGGAGTCAAAAGCATGGAGCCACGGCAGAGGGAAAGTGAACCTGTAGCCTTCCACATGTTACTGGTTATCGCAGGTTCACCATCTAGCACAACAAGACAATTCAATTTGGATTTTATGAACTGAAGTCTCTTACTGAAAACTTGTATCAAAGAATATTTTAGATAGGGGCGAATTACTATGCACACACACAAAAAATATATCCCCCAATTGCAGTCTTGAATTAGTGTACCATTCTAAAAGAGTATTTGACCATAAGACATTGCTGAACATATAGACTGGCTTTAAGAATCAGGTATGTAAAGTGAGGATATGCTCTTGAGATCAGAGAGAGGGTTTACCATACTGTATTCATTCTTAGGACACAAAGGAGTGGTTTAAAATAGAAGATGGCAAAATGAGGTTAAGTATCGTGGACAAGCTTCCCTCCTGCACGAATAAATCAGCACTATAATTACTTGCCTATGGGAAGCATGTGCAGAACCACCTTCCTTGGAGGGGGATAAAGAAAAGCTGGAAGAAGGCACCTGTCCGGGAATGATGCAGGTGTAGAAATTTTTTTTTCCTGATCAGTTCTCACCTAATCACCCTTGGGCTCCCTTTCAGCTTAAGCTTCCACAAAGAAGAAATGTATTTCTAAGCTTCTGCCTTCAAGAAGTCTCTGGCACACTGAAAATTTAAGCTGTTGCTTATTAAAAATTAATTTGATCCCCTTTCTCGTTGCTAAGATACAGCCATCAAGATGCTGCTTGCCTTTTTCACTCAGTTTGCAGAAAACTGGCCGTGGCGATAATAAAATGATCTCTTTTCCCTTGTGCGCCTATGTTCCCTGCAGACAGACTTGAGGAGCAGCCTAATTTAACACTCAAGGGGCCATTCTCACAACTTCCAAGTAGCTTTCATTCCCATCGGTTACTGCAAAAAAGCAGTTGGTTAATTTTCCTTCGGAACGCAACAGTCTTGGCTACTATTGATTAGCGCTTCTGAATATTTTATTGGGAGTCTTGTGCTATCTGCCTTTCTTAAAAAATTAAGGTTGCAATCCTATACATCCGCACACTTACCTGGAAGTAAGCTGCACTAGAAACAATGAGATTTCCCTGCAGATTGCACTGTGAAACTCCTTTTTAAGCCTTTGTACGGTAATTAAAAATGGGGTCAAAACAAATAAACCTCTAGATTCTACAGCACGTAAGAATGGTACTTTCACTTGGAACTTGGAAGACATGATCTACCTGATGAGGTAGATCTACAAATGTGCCAAATTTCAAAATGACTAAATAAAAATTGCCACAGCTACCACAAGTTTAAAAGTGCCCAAAATTGATATTTTTTTAAATTCCAGTTTGAGTCCAACAACCTTTGGGGACCCACAGGTTCCCCATCTCTGCCACACACCAAAGATATTTGCAGTTGTGCACTGCCATGTGGAAAGTCCCTTGGGGTGCTTTTTCACAGAATACATTGAGATGGGAGCTGTTGCAGTACTGTTCTGTGCTGTTGCGGCAATGTGGGGTGCCCAGGCACTGACTCCTTATAGCACTGCTATCCTAACTTCTTAACAGGCAATGCTAGCCTAGGGCGAAGCCACATAATTGTTTTTCCCACATGAAAGCCATTCCTGTAGGTGTGTTGTTGCGGAATATTAAAGTTGCTACAGTAACATTCTTATGGTTGGATCATGAGAGACAATGGGGTGCAGTGGTTAGGGTGCTGGATTCCAACCTGGGAGATCAGGGTTCAAAGCCCCACTCAGTCATGAAGTCCACAGACTGGGTGATTTTGGGCCAGTCACTGTCTCATCTACCTCACAGGTTTGCTGAGAGGATAAAACTGAGTGGGTTTGAACTTTCTCTGAGGAAAAGGTGGGATATAATTAGTAGGATAACATAAGAAAGAGGCTTAAGTCTTTTTTGAGGGGATAGAATTTTGTCACTGAAGTTTGGACTGTATTTTTCCTTCATTGAACACAGCCCCAAAGAATTTTATTTGCATCAGGTGGGGAAAAAAAAACGCACCCCACAGCCGCTTTCAAATTAATTCCAGTAAGTAATCCATTAAATAAATTACTCCCAGTGGCCAACATCTGAATGATTGGCCAAACACTTTTATCTCTTAGTTATTTGGAACAGTAAATGCACTTGATTTTCATTTTGCTCTTCTATAGTCCAATTCCAAGAGTATTTTTTTTGGTGCATAAAAAAGGAGCATAATGTTCAATTTTGAATTGTTTCATTTCAGGGCTGTGAATGATATTATTTCATACCACCTTCTCTTTTGCCAACTTATTTAAAAATAATTATAAAATTTATAAGTATAAATTATAGAAATAGCAGCACATTTTAAGTGATGTTACAATATGTTTTAGGCTTGCAGAAGGTAAGCTTTGTCCAGTATCTGGTTCTTAAGCAAGCCACCTCCATGCATTCCTGATATACAGGGAGTTTCATAAAAGTAAGAGGCAGTATGCCTGTTGTCTTTGTCCATGGAGTTTTCTTGGCAGGGATACTGGAGTGGCTTGCCAGGGATATACTGGAGTGGCTTGCCAGTTCAGTTCGACAGAGGATGAGATGGTTGGACAGTGTTCTTGAAGCGACTAGCATGAGTTTGGCCAAACTGCGGGAGGCAGTGGAGGATAGGCGTGCCTGGTGTGCTCTGGTCCATGGGGTCATGAAGAGTCGTACACAACTGAATGACACTGCTTCCATGCATTGGGGATCAATGTTTGTGAAAAGGAAGTTCACATGCATATATCTCTACAGGATCAGGAACCATGCGTGACTGGGGTTCCATATCTTGGGGAAGCCTGCCCATTTGGAGGTTGTCCACACCTAGCCTTTCCTTTTGCCAGTGCCCATGTATTCAACACATGGTCAAGGCAGGAAGTGTTACGCAGTCAGGAAGGGGGCTGGAAAGTGAATGGAGAAAAGCTTTCCTTTCCCTCTCTCATAAAACTAGAATTTGCAGGCATCCAACGAAGCTGAACGTCGGAAGATTCAGGACAGCTAAAAGAAAGTTTATCATCACACAGCACATGGTTAAACCATGGCACTTTCTCCCACAGGAGGCAGCAACAGCCACCAGCTTGGATAACTTTAAAAGAGGAGTAGACAAATTCATGGCAGGGGAAAACCCTCAATGCCAATACTAACCATGATGGCTCTGCTCTGCCTCCACAACTTGGGGCAGCAATGCTTGTGGGCACCAGTTGCTGGAAACGACAGGAGGGGAAAGCGCTCTTGTGTTTGAATGCTGCTTGTGGGTTTCCCAGAGGCATTGGGTTGGCCACTGTGAGAACAGGATGCTAGGACATTGGCAAGATCCAGCAGGCTCTTAGGTTCTTAGTAGTGCAGCACTGCTGCCTCTTGTACTCATGGAACTCCCGTCACATGAGGAGCACAGGAAGTGCATCCTCAAGCAGTGGGCTGAACAGAACAGAACTGTTTGTGAGAGCAGAAAGCAAACAAATAAAATGGCCTTATACCAAGTCAAGGCCATTGGTCAATCTAGCTCAGTAGTCTCCACTCTGACATTTCTTCTTTGTAGGATTTTTTTGGGGGTAAGGGGGTTGCTCTGAGCATCAGAAACATAGGCTAACAGCTTTAAGCAATTCTTTTCTTTACTCAACATGCAAGGAAAGATGTGATGAGAACCGTACTTTGTAGACAAAGTGTGTGTGTGTGTGTATCAACCAGTTAAATTTTATGTGCAGTTTCCTTTCGAATAAAGGGGCTGAGTGGTGTGTGAGGGGCTTTCCCATAATGCCCTCTGATGGGACTGCCCTGCATTGCTGCCCCCTAGGGATCTTGGCAGGCTTAGCCTGTGGTAGGCAGTGCCAGCAGCAAGGGTCAATACACAGGCTATGTTTCGGTGTGCACTTTAGTGGATTGGAAAAACCATTTGAATTTTCTACAGTGTGCTGGAGCATCTCCAACATAGTGCTTTGATGCAAAGTGAAAAGCAGGCTCCCACTGGCCACAGTCATTGAAGCATCGGAACCAAAGGCTACCAGGCAGGTGTAAAGGTGGTTGCCCAGTGATGCCAGATGCTAACTGCAGCCACGCCTGTGAGGGCCTGTCTTCAGAAAAATATCCCAGGCCTGTTATGTCAGGGGTATTTAAATAGCACCTGACATTTAAATAACAAGTTACAAGAAAGGAGATTCTGACTAAACATCAGGAAAGCTTTCTGACAGTAAGAGCTGTTCAACATTGAAATGGTCTCCTTCAGAAAGCAAGGGATTCTCTTCCTTGGAGGTTTTTAAGCAGAAGTTGTATGGCCATCTGTCATGGACGCTTTGTTTGAGATTCCTGCTTTGCAGGTGGTTGGACTAGATGACCCTCGGGGTCCCTTCCAACTCTAGAGTTCTACGATTCATAGAAGTAAGGTTGCAATTTGGTACACTGGTTTGCTGTTATTATTTTATTCCACATTATATATATATAATTATTGAATTTTGCCATTTCTTCCTTTCTTTTCTTTTCTTTTCTTTTCTTTTCTTTTCTTTTCTTTTCTTTTCTAAAGGGAAAAACAAGTCTCCAGCACTACCTGGGGAGATAAAAGGGAAATCATGCAGGCAGTATTCTACTCAGCTGTTGCTTCTGAAGAAACACACTTAAAACCTATTAGGCTACTGTGTTTAAAATAACTGAAGATGTATTAATTTGCATATATTTATGTTAGGACTCTTTGGCAGTGTTTCTGCATCCCACCCACTCCCCGGAGGCCCTCCTGCCAAAGGATATCTGGCTATCAGCTTGCCTGAGATGCTCTTTGGGAAACTCTCTTAATCAGGTCTGTTTCAGAGCACAAGGCCCTGCTGGCCCGTAATGGATTCCTTTATTCAGAACCCAGCTGTGCAGCACAGACACCTCTGCTCCAAGATGGCTCCTTATTTTTGAAATTTTGATCTGGTAACCCTTCTGCGCATTCTGATCAAAGGAAGCAGGATTCCTCTCCTCAGCTTTAATACTGGAGCCCAAGGTGTTTATTTTACATAAACACATCTTCACTGTCACTCAATGCTTGGCTTTGATTCGTCTCCCTTTACAGGGTCTTTTTGAAATTTTGAATTAATTCTGACTTTACTAATTCATGAAATGGAGAGAATTGACCTTAAAATGCTTCTCCCAAAGCTGAGAGGATGAAAACAAAAACAAGGCCCCATTAACCACACCACTTCTGCTCTCACTTGTAACTGAAAGTTTGTTTTTTTCCCTAGCTGCCCTGTTGTATTAACGTTGCTGGCAGTCAGACTTCACAGTTTCCTCCCCAAAATTAAAAGTCTTCTAATATCACAGCAGCAGTATCCCTCTAAATGTTTGGCCCTCAAGATGCTGCTGGATTACAACTCCCATCATCCCTAACTTTTGGCTGGTGCCAATGGGAGTTGGAGTATAACAATGCCCAGAGAGCCAAAGGTTCCCCCGCTCTAAGTTCTGTAATAAAATGTAGCAGTGTTATCCTCACCTTCCATCAGGAGCATTCCCTTTCAGAAATCCAGCTAGCTACACCCTACTCCAGGGATGGGGAACCTCTGGCCCAGGAGGGCACATTTGGCCTTCCAAACTTCTCTGTCTGACCCTCTGGAATCTCCCAGGGCACACTTACAAACCTTCCTAAGCCACAATCCTCAGCACCCACTTTCCTGGGGTGGCTTTGCCTGGCTGGATTGTATTCTTCCTTGCCTGAGTGGAGTATAGGAAGAGTGCCGTAAGTGTGAAGAATTTACCCAACTGTACAGTAGTAAAAATCACATTTGTTATTCTGTCCACCTTTGTCTCTGGCCCATTCACCACTAGCATGTAGCCCTTGGAAGGCCACCCAGAAAGGAATGTGCCCCCCATAAAAGAGCTTTCTCGCCCCTGCAGTACTCCATGCCTACCCCATCCTTTTTCTTCCCCAACTCAGCACTCGATGACTGCTTAGCAAGTTCACCCAAGCACAAGGCCACAGAGGAGGGACTCCTATTGTGGTTCCCCTCCTTGGCCTTGTTTGGTCTGGTTGACCTAGTATCTGTTAGAAGAGGAACACTGCAGGCATAGATAAGGAACCACAGTGTGGGTTCCTGACATTATCTTCACAGCATGGGGAAAAAGTCACACAAAAGACATGTGAGAAGGGGACTGCAGTCAACAACCTACTTAGGAAACAGTGAAAGTATCCCCGCTTTCAAGGATTTACAGAAGCCATCCTGGTTTCTGATTTGATCCCAGAATGGCCCACTTTTCCTTAGAACGCCCCAATTTTCATCAGAGCAAAGTTGGAGGGTTTGGAGTTACCCGACCCCCAAGCCAAGGAGATAAGTAACTCTACAACCTTTAGAAGACCTATGAAGGCAGCCCTGTATAAGGATTTTTTATATGTTTAATGTTTTATTTTGTTTTTATATATGTTATATATAGAAAATATTATTATTATTATTAAATAGTACGTCCCTATTTTCAATGGAGAAATGTTGAAGGGTGTGGCATATCATGGTGGTAGAGGATCCAATTTGCCTCCAGAAGATCCTAGGTTCTGGCACCTCCACATATGGTGGAGACACTTTTCTGAAACCCTAGAGCAGGGGTCAGCAACCTTTTTCAGCCGTGGGCCGGTCCACCATCCCTCAGACCATGTGGTGGGCCGGACTATATGGGGGGGGGGGGAATGAACGAATTCCTATGCCCCACAAATAACCCAGACATGCATTTTAAATAAATGAACACATTCTACTCATGTAAAAACAAGCTGATTCCTGGACCGTCCGCGGGCCGGATTGAGAAGGCGATTGGGCCACATCTGGCCCCCGGGCCTTAGGTTGCCTACCCCTGCCCTAGAGAGCTGTTGCTGGTCAGCATAGTTGGTTCTGAGCTAGATGCAGCAGTAGTCTTTCCTTTGTATAAGGCAATGTCTTAAGTTACCCTTCACCCCAAGTAGCCCCCACTCTGAAAGCTACTTTTCTTTCTTTCGTCGAAGAGAGAGAATTGCACATTGCAATCCATGATTATTCACAATCAATCGCCAGCAAGAGCGTCTTGGCTTTCCATAACAAGCACGGTTTTTAGCATTCGCGTATGAATTAAACATCTGATAGTAATGTTCCTAATAACGCGTAATCCGTTTTTCTCTCAATTAGGTCTTCAGCAGAAATCAGAGTTCAGTGAGTTAGCAAATGACAAGCGAGGAAGTTGCGGTTGTTGTTGTTTTTTAAACTTGGAATATAAATGACAACATTTACTGCAAGGAGGAAAGAGTTGCTGTTATTTGCTTCTCTGTCCTTGTTCTGTCAACATCTCACAGAGATTTCAGGATACACACAGTGATGCATTCTGGCAGGGTAAGGGAGGGTTTTCCATTTCCTGCTGTCTGTTTTAACTTAATAATCATAGGCTGATGCTTCTGGCATATCTAAAATAAATTAATATTGAATTAATTTGAGTCATTTTTTAAAGACACACACACCCACACCCACACACACACACTGAAGGAACCATTAATGCTATCTTGAAAATTTACTTTTTTAAAAAAGCCATTATGCTTAAATATAATTGCCTAAAGCCAAACTAAATATTACAAATGATTCTTGTGCTCTGCCCTCCCTACCACTGATAAAATGCTTCTTCACCCATTTTGACAGTACTGCAAGATTCACAGTTGGCAAGCTACTCTTATAAGCAGCTAATTTGTTTTATTGGTACATATAAAATGATCTTTTTATTTTTTTAAAGATTCATTTTTATTGACAGTTTTCAACATAAAATACAATGAAAACCAGACTGATCTAAATAAATTAATAGAAGAGAAGCAAGAGAGGAGAATAAAGAAACAGAAAAAGAAGCAAAGAAGAAGAAAAATATCTTGATCTGTTTGACAAAATAATTTATTGCACCTTTGTGTTTAAAATCTTGCTACCAGGAATTCATTTTTGGCTGTTTAATGTAGATCATGTTTAAACCTTTTGTTTGTTTGTTTGTTTAAGGGAATGTCAGTTTCAAAGTTGTCATTTCTGCAAAAGTGACAGCAGTGGGTCTTATGATAAAGAGGGTTTGCTAAACAACATTATTCCCAGAACATGAGCTCTTTGCTTTTCTTCTTTTCTCCTCAATTTATAGTCCACTTCTGAACATGACAAATGAAAATGTACTTCTTTACACCATGTGTAATTAACTTGCAGAAAACACAAAAACGTCATGTGGCGAGGGCCGCTATTTTATATGGCTTTCCAAAAGATTTGACAAAGTCATGCAGGATGGGTTGGGAAGCAGTCTTAAACGTGACAGTTAAATTGAACAGAGACAATTTAACTCTCATTAGCAGAGGCTGGCCAGGGTAGGGGGCTGGTTTGTGAAATAAGGGGTGTGAGCTCTGAAAGGAATCTGGCTAGCCACTTTTGGAGACAGAATGCTAGACTACTTCCAGCCAACTGAAACCTTTAGACTAGCCTTTCTCAACCTTGGATCCCAAGATGTTGTTGAACTACAACTCCCATCATCCCTGACCACTGGTCCTGCTGGCTAGGGATGATGGGAGCTGTAGTCCAACAACGTCTGGTGACCCAAGGTTGAGAAAGGCTGCAGACCAGTGAGGGGCTCAATAAACTTGCTTGTTTTCACTCTCTGTCTGGAACTATAAACAGATGTGTCTGTCGAGCATCTAGCAGGGCACAATAAGGACTGCTTTATCCCCTGTGTCCCAGGCTTCATCACTAAGATCATCTGGGGGAGTAACATTAGTTGTTCCCCATGGACCAGAAGCACAACTCATGTCAGCAAGGAGCCATGCCTTCGGTGTAGTGGACCCAAAACTACGGCACTAGAAATCAGGTACACACACAACTAAGTTTCGGATACCAGGGAGGGGGAGATGGCATACAGCTGGTTTCCACATCTTGCCTCCAAAGGAAGCTGACAGCAACAAAAGACAAATGTCAGGGAAGGCAATGATCTTTTAGACTAGCCCCACCTTTCATAGGGTTTCCTGCCCTCACTTCTTAGTTTGAACCTTGATCTCAGGTGTTCAGTGACTTAATCACTGTGTTCAAAGAGGCCTTTGAACACAGTGATTAAGTGCCAAAAGTAATGTGCACCTGTATGTAAATCTTATGTCGGAGCTGCTCCATTTCTCAGTTAAGAGGGAAGCAGGTGCCAGGTACAACTGCTATTTATAGAGCACTCTGGAGACAACTGTGCAAGATAAATGGAACATTTTCCACCAGCAATTTCTGCTGTAATAACTGAGAAAATGGTAGGATCCCTCCAGTTTATCCATTAGATGCAACACAATCCTGAACTTGATCTTGATATTTCAGTTTTTCTTTATTTAGATATCATGTCACACAGACTCTCTCCAAAGCTTAAAGAGTCTTGTTGTTAACTTTGCAAGTCTGCTGTTGTAATTCATCCTCCATGTTTGGCATTTATAGATGTATTCTTTCCAAAAGTGTGTAATGAGGACTCATGTTTCACTTATCTATTCTTTACCCCCTCAATGTGATCTTTGGAATGTTTTGATTGCTTTATATCGGTTTGCTTGTTTCAGTCATTTGTCTGTAATAAAAATGGCGTGGTTGGGTTTTTTATATATAAAAGAGAACCCTGTTAACTTTAACTACCTTAATAAGCAAATGGTCCTTCTTTGGACTAGGAGATTGGGCCTGGTGATGCCTTCTGGTTTTAAGGGTATTTCAGACATGATGAGAACAGTGAACGAGAGGAAGCACAGAGGACTTGCACTTCCTCTCCCATCAGAAATTGACCCTGCATGTTTTTCTCAATGTGGCCTGTACATTCTTCCAAAGGGAGAAGTTTGCATATGTCAGGAGTGAGGATTCTTATCTGTCTTCAGGTGTTGCTGGACTACAACTCCCTAAGCTCTGGAGATGCCATCTAAGACTGATGGAACTTGGAGTACAACAACCACAACTGCTACCAGCAGGGCAGAGGTTCGCCATCACGGATGTACACAATTCTCCTTTCATTTCCCCACGTCTGAGGTGTTTCCTCATCCAAATTCACTCTTCAGATTAATGCTTCAGTCCTCCTCCTAAGCAAAGAGGCTTAAACCTTGTCTTGCCCAGGCATCCACAAAAATCTATTTGCCAGGGCCAAGTGCCTCAGGCCAAAGGGTGAGAAGGCTGCCCAGTGATGGCCATTCGCTCTCCCTTCCACACACTTTGCAGAAGACAAGAGGCAGCATGAGCATAGGTGAGGGACTCATGCTATTCCCTACCTTGTACAAATCTCAAAGGAAATGAGAGAAATCTTTGGCTTTCCCTCAATCCTCCTATCCATGCTAGAGGGCTTGAAACAGAACTTGAAGCCAGATATAATCTCACTTTCACAGAGGTCTGGATAAAATAAAATAACAGCAGGAATCTCTCCAGAAACCACTGCATTTCCCCCTGAGCCCTCTGCACGTGCCCAAAAAAGTTAGGAAGAGAGCCAGTAACGAGCACGCAGGCTAACTAGATATATCTGATTTGATTCACATTTAAAGGCAAATTTGCCTAATTTGCACTTTCAGGAACAACAGTCAAACTGAAACCCATCTTAAAAATCTGCAGTGCACTTCTTAAAAATCTGCAGTGCAGTTATGCAGTCAAATAATGTGTACAGAAATGCATACACCAGGGTAAAGTGTGCTTATAAATGTATGTATTAGTGAAAATAACAGACAATAATGCATTCTATTAGGGAATGTTGCTTTGCATGTGTTGTATATTCACAAAGTTGCATACCAAAAAATATTGTACATCAGGATAAATCCATACTAAAATGATGGATATTCATGTGGAGAACAGAACATCACCCATACCTACTAGCATCTAAGCAAAATATTTATCAATCCTCAAAACCACCAGAAACTGCTCTCCAGCTCTGAGTGGACTTAAACTGATTCAGAAATGTGACTAAGGGACCATAAAACCCGAAAAATGAGACACTGGAAATTTATAGATTTGCCCATCACTATTTTGGACTGGGCTACAAAAAACAAAACAAAAAAAAAAACAGTCAAACAATAATAACCAAGCCACATTCCTTCCAAATAGGCTGCAGATATCTCTAGCTGAAAGTGTCACAAGTCCGTCTTCTCAATTATATGACACTTCCCATTTTGGAAGAGGACAGAGAGTTCTTGAAGCCGGTGTTTGTCCTCAGAAAGCCTTCAGGGCCTGCTCTCCTTGTCGGACACAATGTCTCAAATGCAGATGATGCAACACTCGGGCACCCAAAATAGGAGAGTCCCCTTGACCAGATGCTATTCTTCCTATTCTTCGAGAAGCTGAAAGGATTTCCAAAACAGAGTGCTTGTGGCAAATTTGCACTCCAGAGCATCTTTTGACCTCTGCTGAATTGGGATGAAGGCAGCCATGTATAACAATTAAACCTAATTAGGCCGGAGCACATTAGCTGTGTGAAATGTAAAATGCTTTATGTTGCTGAGTACGGTCGCCATCCGCCGTCACTGCTGATATCAAAGACCTGTGGAAACAGACGGGGGGGGGGGGGGGAATTGCACAAAAGCCATCGTTTGGAGGGTAGGCAGTGAAAGCATCCATTGAAGTTCTTCCAGTCTGTCCCAGCTAGCGACTGCCAGTGAAGGCTTGCATAATTAATAAAAGGATTAAAATTAGCATAAGTTCAGGAAAGGATGTCACAGGAAAGCTGATTTTCAGCATGCCACCCCAACCTCACTAACTGTCTGTTTCATTCTAGGTTGCCAAGGAATACAGGGTGCCCCGTTTTACTTCCCCCCATATGGATGAATGGCTATTGGGGAACCTGTAGCTGGGGAACAATACTGCACTGGGAACAAAATCTGTCTACCACTCCAGTGCCAAAAAGGACCACATGGACTACCATGCCTCTCCTACACACACACACACTTTGTGACAGCTCCAGGAATCTTCACTGCCACTCAGTGCTTGGCTTTGATTTGTCTCCCTTTGCAGGGCCTTTTTGAAATTTTGAATTAATTCTGACTTTACTAATTCATGAAATGGAGAGGAAATGACCTTAAAATGTTTGTCCCAAAGCTGAGAGGATGAAAGCAAAAACAAGCCCCCAGCTATCTTTTCTATACGTCCCTTTTCAGACCACCTCAGAGGCCCAGTGAGGCCCAGTCCACTTCCGGTTTTTGAGGCTCCTAGACCAAGTAAAAATTTAAATGGCCACACCCTTGAAACAAATGAAAGCACCAAAAATAGAGTGAGGCATAATTTGAATTTTGTGTTTCTTTAACAAATGCTTTTCTGGACTTTCGTAACTGAGAGCCTTTGACACATTTTGGCGCGGTGCCTAAAGCTGCAAGACTTTATCAACTGCCAGATTATTATTTTTTAATCCGAGCCTCCTTTTGAGCTTGAGGCCCTTCTGAGCCCTCTCTGATGGGCCCTGCTCCTTACTCCCTGGATTCAGGAGGAAAAAGACAATATTCAGGGTTGCAGCTTTACCTACTGTTATCCTGAACAGGCAGTTGAAAACTGCAAGTGGGATCCGCAACTAAATGTTGCAGTACAGAGCGTTTCTGTTCGATGCCATCCTCCAGGCTATTCCATTCCCCCATTCACCTGCTTTTGTATCTATCCCTCTCAAACAACAGTAAGTGTCCACCTATTCATTTTTCAGGTTCCCCTATGACAAGCCTACTGATATCCAAATATTGTGTAATAATAATAATTGTCTTATTATTTTCACCCTGACCATCTGGATGGGTGCTGCTGCTTTAGAGGAAATGATCCTTTGCCCTGTCAGACCTTCTCTCAGGGAACTGAAGCAAGACCAAATGTGGAAAAAACAGGCATGGCTGAATTTCTTCCTTTGCCTCTGGCAATAGACTTAATGATGAATGAGAGGAGTGAGAGGAGACAGGGCTGAATTTCTGACTAGTTGGGACTCTCATATTTGCAGGCGGGGCTCCAAAGAAATGAATGGGAAAATCAGTGTACAGCCTTCCCGTGGTACTTGATTGTCTTTACAGTAATCGATTTTTTTTAAAGCAGTTTTGATTCTATTACTACTTTTCATTTGATTACTGCAAGCTCGTTTGAAAAGAATATAGAAAAAATAATATAACATAAATATATGCATTTGTAAATATAAAATAACCTGAAATACGCTTTTTTTGGGGGGGGAACAAGTTTGCATTCTTTAACAGGAAACTGTCATGCCGCAAGATTTAAAATTGTTAGGTGTGGCACTGTACTCATTTAGAAAGCCCTCCTATGACATCCAAACAGGCTGCAGTCCTGTGTACACTTATCTGTGTTCCTTTTTCTTTAAAGCAATTTAAAAAACCCCATTGTTCATTAGTCTCCCACATGTTGCTGAACTGCAACTCCCTTCAGCCTTAACAAGAATGGCCAACAGCCAGGAATGATGGGAATTGTAGTTCAGCAGTATCTGGAGAGACAAACGTTTCCCATGCCTGATATAGCATGTAGTTTGCTCAGAGATTTTTCAAACAGAGAAACAGAAGAACTGAGGTTGCAACTCGTCAATCTATTAGCCAATATAATCAATTTGCCAATTGGTGTAAATTTTAGATTATTAAATTATTATCTGGCAACAATTTATATGGCAGTATAATGTTATTTTAGGATTCAATCACCCACCTCTTTTCTATTTATCACTGAGTACCAACATATTCATTCTAGTTCTGTCTCCCACCCCCAATTCCTGATCCATTTCAGAAAGAGTTGCTGCCATCTGTTAAGCTACTGAACCAAAAATTTAATAGTAAGGAACTGAAATGAAAAGTTTGTCTTAGGCATCAGTATCATTTAAACTAAAGTGATTCTCTGTCAAAGAGTGATGGATATAATTTTCCTACTACTTAATTAATAACATGCATTATTTAACTAATGAATCATAATTATTCCTATATATTCCTGTACTGATCATTCAGCTTCCTTGCTGGATTTATCCCTAAATGTCTTGTTGGTTTTCTTCCCAAGTATATTTAAGTTTTTCATTATTAAAAATAGATTCTTTGTTGTATTGATGCCTATAGTAATTTCTGGGTTCTCCCCCCCCCCTTAATTCATTTGAATCATAAAATTCACAGAATCGTAGAAGTTTAGAGTTGGAAGGGACTCTGGGAATCCTGGGAAGAGGTTCCCAACCCTATTTGGCCTGCTGCCCCCTTTTCAAAAAAAAAAGCAAAACTCAGTGCTCCCCTTGAAATCTTCTGTAAGAGAACAAGTGATGTCTGCTGGCTCAGTCAGATCTTCCCCAGGGGCAGGGCCAGCGCTGCAGCCCACCTGCTATTGGCCATATAGGCAGGCAAGTTGCAATCCACTTCCCAGGCCCAGGTGAAGTCAAAAAGGGTCGACCCAAGCCTGGGAAAACCCCTCACCTCCAGCACAACCGCCAGATCCAGGGAAGGCATTGTCACCATCTCGCCATGGTACCTCACCTGGCGGTAAGCGTCATTACACAACAGATGAAACATGTACAAACGTGGTTGTTTCCCCCCCTTCAAAATTCTCTTCTTTCTTAATGCTTCCCACCACCCCCTTATTTTTTATTCAATGCCCACCAATTGCACTCAAGGCTACTACCTCCCCTCATTCCCACCCACCCCAGATCATTCCAGCACCTCCGACGGAGCAGTATCACCCACTTTGGGAAACACTGGCCTAGTGCAACCCCCTGCAATGCAGAAAGCTCCACTAGATCACATGTGACAGATGGCCATCCAGCTACTGCTTTGTTAAAACCAGGAATACGGGGGCAGAGTTAAGCAACTTCCCAAATCCCAAGTCCCCACCACAGCTTCCAACTAAGGCCAGGACAATGACCACTGACAAAGGCACCATGCATACACAACAGCAAAGAGGCTCAGAAAGGCAGTCTATAAAATTGTAGCAATAAGCAGATACCGTGTATCGTACTGTTTCCTCTTACTATCCAATATAGAATCAAATAACCGCCAAAATTCAACGGTTTGACGGATTTCCTTGGTTCCAGCGGCTAATGACTCCTCTGGAAGAGGGGAATCCTGGTCTCCCCCTGTCTCCACAATCCCTTAAGCCTAAGGTCACAAACGGTACTCCTTCCCCCTCCACAAGGTGTGAACTTAGCCACACAATGGGAGGCAGGAGGCAATCAAGGGCAGCACATATCCCAGACAGAAACCCATCAGGATGGTGGACTGAATCCTGGTACTTTCAAATGAGAAGCAAAGGAAAGCCTTGCAGCTAGGGGGATTTTCCCATTTTCCCATTAATCCAAATATGCAGTATTGTTTTTCATGTTAACATGTAACACTCAGTATTCAACATAAATCCTCTCTTGGCTGCACTGGTTACCACTTAGTTTCCAGCCTCAATTAAAAGTGATGGTTTTGTACCTCAAGGAGCCCCTCTCCCTGTGGATACTTTGTGCTCTAACCACTACATTATTTTACACTGGCTTGTGTTTCATCTGCTGCTGTTTCAGAAGGAATTAAGAGTCTTGCCTAATCGCCATATCCCATTTTAGACTTAGGAGTGAATTTTAAATGGATGCGATAGAATGTTGTCCCAACAACAGAGAAGAAATGTTTGCATATCTGTGATCCCTTAGGAATCACAGAGTAGCTCTACAATGAGTGGACACTATCCAACCAAAAGTCTCACTGATGGGAGAGTTGATGACATGTTTTAGGGAACAATCCTAAAACTGGCTGAAACTGGCAAAATTGCCACTCTGCCAATGAAGAGGAAGGTCAACCTGAGGGATGGCACTTACAGCACCAGAATACACACAACACCAGTATGCCCATAGAGAGCTTTGCAGCCATAGAAGTCCCACCAGCACTGGGGGCCAGAATTGGGCAAGGAGGGCCTTCTGTGTCCCCCGCCATCTCCCCAAAAGGGATTCTCTTCTGTCTACACTAAGCCAGAAGGGCTTTGGATAAGGCAATTGCTCCATTGTGGAATTTCACCAACCATATGCTTTGCATGCAGAAATCCATTTAAAATTTACTCCTAAGTCTAGAATGGGATATGGCGATTAGGCAAGACTCTTAATTGCTTCTGAAACAGCAGCAGAAATCTCATAGTCTTTCACAATTACATCAATGGGACTTCCAAGTACTTTACTTTTCCTGGATGCTGCAATATGATAATGTACTAGTTAGCTGATAGGTATCTACTTCAAATGGTGAGTCAGTCTCATAAGCCAGTTCCTGGTGGAATTCATCCCACTGCCATAATTATTCAAATTTCTTATAAAGATTCACAATTAATAAATAAAAAAGGAAGAACAGGGGTAAACAGAGTTGAGAAGAATGCTTGCTGGTTTCCTCAAACCATTTTGCATGAATTAACATGTTCTCTTGGCAAAATATAAGAGCAAATGGTGTGGCCAGCCTGCCGTGGAATGCGCCGCCATTGGTTAATTTGCTGTGATGTCACAAAGACCACAATAAGTGCTAAGGCGGCAGAGAGACGAGCAAAGTTGGGAATTCAATAGAAGGAGCAAGAACTGAAAGCTGTTCCAGATTCACTGGAAGGCATTTTTGAATTCATGCACTGTGTATTTTATTTTGAAAAACTCATTTGTGTATTGCATTTTAGATGCCTCGCAGTATTTTTATTCCATACTTGATATACTTTAATGTAGCTTTTCTGCATGTTTATGAGAGTGACTCAAACATATGCATTAAATAGAAAAACAGCTATAAAATTAAAGAAAGTTCTTGGACCTAGCATCTGAGAGCTCTTTCTCACACGTAATATTTGAGATCATTGGGAATCTGTTTTCATGCGACCAAGAACAAATATTAGCAGCCTTCTTTCTGATAAACTTTCTTGCTTCCTTTCATCATGAATACTTCTCGTATTTGCTCAGTTGCAGAGTAACAGTAACAAAAGACTACTGCTCCAAATGCACACAGAAGACATATTTTCTTCTTGAACTGTGTTGTTGCCTGGCCTTTGGGACTGGGTCCCATAACAACAATCTCCTTTTGCCAAAATGGATTTGCATGTGTGAATTGTATTTAATTTATCCAGCACAGGCACCCTTGACCTAAAGGAAATAGGTGCTATCAAATCCAATGGAACCAGTATCATCTTATACAGCAGAAAGTCCTGTTGTACTTTCATTTCTTTGGACTAGTCCATTCAGAGGCGTACCGAGCTGCTTGGCTGCTGGGGGCGGCAAGCCAAGCGGCACCCCCTGGGGGCGAGGCCTCGCTCCGTAGCATATGCATCATGACGCATGCGCCACAGAGCACAGCCCAGGTGGACTGCGCATGTCCGCAGTAGCCTGAGCGAACTGCGCATGTCCACATATGCACAGTCCTGTGGGCTGCTGCGGACATGCACAGTCTGCCCGGACTCCCAAGCTGCCGCTCAGCACCCCTTCCGTGCAGTGGCTGCTCGCGTGGAAGGGCTGCCGGGTGGCGGCTTAGGAGTCACACTCACGGGGGTGGTGGTGGTGCAGAGTGTCACCCTCCCCAGGCTGGAACACGGGGCGCACCACCCCTAACACCCCATCCTCACTATGCCACTGAGTCCATTATCTCTTCAAAATGTCTGATGGAGCTGGAATGTAGAAATGAGAGTGGGAAACATAATGTTAGGAAATGGGGGCCAAGCATTTGAGTATCAGTTGCTGGGGGATGACAGTGGAACCCATGAGCATCTGTAGAGGCACTGTAAGAAACAGGAAGCTAGAATAGGTGGGCCTTTGATCTGATCCAGCAGGGCTCTTCTTGTGTTTTCCATAAATGCATTGACCATTAATTAAGCTGCTTGGCTTTCGTTTGGTTATAAAAGCTCACAAAAACTTCATAGAGGCCTTTTTTTTTAAAGCGATTTAATACAGAATATTTTAATCAGTTAAAATATTCAGATAAGAACTTTTATCTAATATTCAGTTTAGCTCTAAACTGTATATATATATTAATCTCTTTTAATAAAGAATTAATCAAATATGTAGATTTCAAATCATACAGACTTTGCTTTTCATTCTGTTTGTTAGAAATTTATGTTAATAAAACCTTTTTAAAACTTTTAATTAGTCAAATGAAGTAAGCGTGTATGCATATTTGAAAGGCTTGGAAAATTAGTGTGGCGTTTCTTTTTCCTGGATATAGAAAATTAAAGGATATAAACTTTCCTTCAAATGTTATCCATCTGCCTCTCCCAGTACAGAGGGATTCGTTCATTCATACCATTTCATTTCATTTCATTTTTTAAATTATTTTTTAAAATCTTAATAAATCTTCTCTTGCCAACTTCTTTAACTGAAACTCATTAACATATTAGAAGATAATTTATCAGCCGTGTCACATATATTGTTCCTCATATATCAATTTGTCATTCTTCTGCTCCCGTTCCCTTTTTAGAATATTAGGAATTATTTCAAATATGTATTAATGAGCATCTCCATGTGAATGTTAACTGTTGAGATTCATTCAAGTCCTTAAGATTAACTAAGGGGCAATTCTGCTTCTTTATCCTTTGGGGGGATAAGGCAATCAATGGTAACTACTATGTTGATGATTATGATTATCTCAATGGTCAGAAGCAGAAATGCTTCTGAATACCAGTTGCCAGAAACTGCAGGAGGGAAGAGTGCTCAGGTCTTAAAGGTAAAAGGTAAAGGTAAAGGACACCTGGACGGTTAAGTCCAGTCAAAGGTGACTATGTGTTGTGGCGCTCATCTTGCTTTCTGGCCGAGGGAGCTGGCATTTGTCCACAGACAGCTTTCCGGGTCATGTGGCCAGCATGACAAAACCGCTTCTGACACAACAGGACACCGTGACGGAAGCCAGAGCACATGGAAACGCCATTTACCTTCCCACCGCAGCAGTACCTATTTATCTACTTGCGCTGGTATGCTTTCAAACTGCTAGGTTGGCAAGAGCTGGGACAGAGCTCACTCCATTGCATGGATTTGAACTGCCGACCTTCCAATAAGCAAGCCCAAGAGGCTCAGTGGTTTAGACCATAGCGCCACCCGCTCCCATGCTCAGGTCCT
Organism: Lacerta agilis; assembly: GCF_009819535.1. Classification (NCBI taxonomy): domain Eukaryota; kingdom Metazoa; phylum Chordata; class Lepidosauria; order Squamata; family Lacertidae; genus Lacerta; species Lacerta agilis. The sequence continues at coordinate 35,277,945 of NC_046316.1, forward strand.
GCTTGTGGATTTTCCACTATTATCTGACTGGCCACTGTGAGACAGGGTGCTGGACTAGATGGGCCATTGGCCTGCTCCAGCAGACTCTTCTTATGTTCTTACCATCTGGTGCTCAGCAGACGCCATTGTGCTGGTACCAGTAACAGACCCCAGACTTAACACACTAGCAAAGTGGTCTCTTGAAGCTGAACTACTGTAGTGCAGTGGAAGGGAAAGGCAGGGGGCAAGGGAATGGTGTAATAAAGGGGCATTCAGGTTCTGTTAATTTTGGGGGGTAAGAGATTAGCATAGAGGAAGCCAGATGTGACGTACCTCCACTTCACACTCTCCCCTTGTTACTAATTGAATTTCTAATCAGGTGTTCTGGGTCAAATTTCAATCCACCCCACCTGTCCCTCTGAGGTCTGTCTGTGATGTCAATCCCCTTTTATTTATAATCTGGGAATCTCTTAGTAACGGGAGTTTTCCTGTCCAGTGGCCGTGGCCGGTTATATCCTCCACTCTGGGCTTCAGGGGTTAAACTCTTCTTTGCCTACAGTTCGGGGTCTCTCTTTCATTTGATCCCTCACTATATCAGTTAGCTAAGCCCTCTTAGCAACTCTGTGGCAATACCAGGGTTTCCGCCCGCTAGCCCCTTCTAAGGGAACTCCAAGACACAAACTATCACCCTGCAGGTCAGTTTTGTCCTTTCCCTGAGTTCACCTCCTCATGAGCATACATAACTCGCTGGACCAAATGAACGACGATATTTTCTTAGCTCAACAATAATAAGTCTTTATTTCTTTCAGAACATAACGGTTTCAGTAATGGTTTATAAGCTTAGTTTCTTAACAGTGTAAACTCTTTCTTTCAGCATCATATACACATCTTCATTGTATCCTAACCTACCCACCACTATCCTGGCCCCACGCCCTCCTTCTTCCAGTCCCCACTCTCTCTCTCTAATGGCTGCTCCCTCCTTTTAAAGAGCGGAATGTCCCGTCTCCCATGGGATATCTGTCACTCAAACTGGGGTGCCCATTAACTCATAAAACACCGTGGGTTTCTGAAAATCCCTTAACTTAGATCCGATTCGTTACACCAGCCAATGAGGGAATCAACGAAGTAGAGACTGGATACTTCTTTTCTTTGATAGGGTTCTTCATACTAGCAGTTTAAATTGCAACATTTCTTTGCAATATTGTTTGTATTTTTAGCATAGGATCGCATCCACTCTGATACAGTGGTACCTTGGTTCCCAAACTTAATCTGTTCCAAAAGTCCTGAATGCGAGATGAGCGCCACACCCCATAGTCACCTTTGACTGGACTTAACCGTCCAGGGGTCCTTTTACCTTTTTACCTAAAGTGGTATGATACTGCTTTATTAAATGAATAGTGCAGATGAGGCCCAACGTCTTGGTTCACAGCTCTGTGCTTCAGCTCAAACCTATGCATGTTTCCTCAGAAGTAAGGCTCATAGGCCCACAAATGCATGCACAGGAAGACTACAGCAGCCATCGCAATGCTGTTCTCCCTCCCTCTCCCTTCGCTTCCTCATGCACTGAGGCATAACGTGAAAAGGTAAATCAGCTCTTCCTAAGCGCTTCACAACCTTCTTCACCTCAATCAATCCCTACTTCCCCCCCTTTACACTCAATTATCCTGGGCTTGTGTCTCTTAGTTTTTCTTCTGGTAATATAGTCACATTTCTCCTTTCCGGTCTCCCCCCACCCCCACCCCCATTCCTGGAGGCTTTTACTGTTTTCTCTATCTGTCTTCCACAGCTGTTAAAAACTCATTGGAATCATATATGCTTGACAAAATTGCTCATAAAGACAGCAATGTGAGTGACAGCCGCTCGCTGTGGGCTCTCAGCCACACATGTGAGATGGCGCACTCAGTCATGCCATAAACCATTTCAACAAAAGCCAGTATGTTCTTGTATTAACTTAGATGCTCACCGAGTGCTCAGCCTGTCACAGATTTTCATGCAAGCCTGAGTCTGTGAAAGTTTCAAATGACAAAGCAACCGGGCCTTGCCATCTTTTTAGAAACGCAGAGCAATTCGAGAATAAAGGTCTACAAGCACAGGAGGGATAATATTATCCATAGAAAATGCATTCCCACTTTATAGAGGTGCTGGGCATGTAGCAAGGCAGAGCCTAGCAAGAGCAGGTGTAATAGGTCAGATCAAGCTGTTACTTTGGGTTGAATCCAGAAAGTCATTGCATAAGTGGAATAACAACTGCTCGCTCCCATTCCTTATTCTCCCAGCATGCACTTGTTGCCCCCAAATCTGCTCTTGGGGGCTGGTTGGGAAAACCTTCAGAGAATATTGCGGGGGGGGGGGGGCTAGGAGCATGCAGGGAGAGGACATGAATTTGACTGTGCAAGCTGAAATCAAATCTGTTAGAGGCAACTTTCTGTTTTGGGACAGCCAGGCCGAAACTCTGAAACCAATATAGACCGGATGTGCTCCATAGGCCAAATTTAAAAGAACATGAGACTGTGGGAATTAAAAATAATAATAGTTGAAACATTTTTATTCCATATTTCAAAATAAGGAAGATTTGGTTCAGCACATGACTAGATCATAGAATCATCGAGTTGGAAGAGACCACAAGGGCCATCCAGTCCAACCCCCTGCCAAGCAGGAAACACCATCAAAGCATTCCTGACAGATGGCTGTCAAGCCTCCGCTTAAAGACCTCCAAAGAAGGAGACTCCACCACACTCCTTGGCAGCAAATTCCACTGTCGGACAGCTCTTACTGTCAGGAAGTTCTTCCTAATGTTTAGGTGGAATCTTCTTTCTTGTAGTTTGAATCCATTGCCCCGTGTCCGCTTCTCTGGAGCAGCAGAAAACAACCTTTCACCCTCCTCTATATGACATCCTTTGATATATTTGAACATGGCTATCATATCACCCCTTAACCTTCTCTTCTCCAGGCTAAACATACCCAGCTCCCTAAGCCGTTCCTCATAAGGCATTGTTTCCAGGCCTTTGACCATTTTGGTTGCCCTCCTCTGGACACGTTCCAGCTTGTCAGTATCCTTCTTGAACTGTGGTGCCCAGAACTGGACACAGTATTCCAGGTGAGGTCTGACCAGAGCGGAATACAGTGGTACTATTACTTCCCTTGATCTAGATGCTATACTCCTATTGATGCAGCCCAGAATTGCATTGGCTTTTTTAGCTGCTGCATCACACTGTTGACTCATGTCAAGTTTATGGTCTACCAAGACTCCTAGATGCTAGTCTACCAGCTTCTTGTGGGGTTACATAAACCCCACAATGAGTGTACAACAGTCATCATGTAGCAGATTGACCTCTATAGCTATAGTACAAGACAAGAGTGGTTTGCCCATGTGTGTCTCCTCAGTAATGGCTTATATGTGAGATAAAACCTTGATAGCGTCACAAGACGTTTATCATGTGCTGCCAGTTTTTTTACCTTGAGCTGCCAGTCAACAGTAACTTAAGGAAAACCATGTTATACACCTGTGGAATCAGTCCATGGTCTGGCAAGATAAAGCTCCTTACCCCCTGTCCTCAGTTTTAAGGCAAACCTATAGCAATGATAGTAGCCACATTTAATCACTCCTTACTCACATAAAGTGGGCTGTGGGGGGCATATAGGTGAAGGATTCCATCCTCACTCACTAGCCTTCCTTCCTTCCTCACACTACATCCCTTTAGGTGCTCTTGTCTGAGACTGGCTCAGTTCTACTATAAGTGTCAGGCTAGATGTGGGGGATTAAAACACTGAGACTGAGATTTAAGGCAGGGAAAGGTACGTGTGCCCCTTCGATGCTAACATTAGAACAGGCTTGGGGAACCTCCAGATGTTGCTCAACTACAACTCCCATCTTCCCTGGCCACTGGCCATGTTTGCAGGGGCTGATGGGAGCTGTAGTTCAGCAACATCTGGCGGGCCAAAGGTTCCCCACACTTGCATCAGAACCACCCACTTTATATATAGATAAGGCAAATATCAGAGTAGATAACTGTAGTTCCCACCATATCTAATTTTAGATACCATAAGGAGTGTCCACCCTGTTTGGTCCAGCCCAGTCCCTGTGGTCAGCTGGAGAGTCTTACTGTAGTCTGAGGGGTGGAGAATCTCTTTGGCAGCACCCAGATTAAGGAAACCCAAGAGTGTTGGCTAAAATAGCCATGTGTTCTGTTTTCCCTCTGTTTAAGGGGCTGTTTAAGGGGCTGTCCAGTCCAAATCCAGTTTAAAAATAAAGTAACTGTAAGAAGGGAGCCCCTCACTCGCTAGCACCTGGAAAGCTGGCTGAGCAGGGACACCAGAATTCTCCACTATGGTGAGATGCGTTGTATTTATACTGATATTTTTAAAATAATTATTTCTAAATTTACATATTTTAATTTGCAAATTTTATGCAAATCTGAATCCTCTTGACCTTTCTGGGGTGTGTGAGGCATCTCTTCCTTTCTTGTGATACATACGTACCCCCTGAAACATGATCCTTTACATTCATTATTATTATTATTATTAGTAGTAGTAGTATTTAGTTGTTTTGCCCATAATTTTTTTCCAATTATTGCGATTTTCAGCATCAGATGAATACTTTTCTTCTTGCTGTTTATTAGGTGCCTTAACTATTTGGCTTTATTCCCTTCCCCCCCCCCTTCTCCCTTTTCAGACAGTCTGTTATGCTTTTGGGTGAATTCGCTCTGTTCTGTCCGTCTGAGTGTGTTGCTTTGGAATATTACAAGTCATCACAATCTTACCTCTGGGAGAAGAAAGGCAGGATAAAAACCCCATAAATAATAATAATAATAATAGTAATAATAGTTTGGCCCTTAATTGTGAGGTTCATTACCCAGGTATTATCAGAATTCACTCAAACAACCATTAAAAATATTATTCCCTCCCTCTGAAGGAAATCGTAAGATTTTTGACACAGCAAACACATAATGCACTCAGAAGTATTTCCCCCCTTACTGTGGCTTTATAAAGTCTGTTTCTGGATTGAAAGGTCAGAATGTTGGTGACTCTGTCTCTCACAAGTTGGAGAGAGTTTAAGGAACCTCAATCTGAGTCGCTTGAGGTCTGATTCAAATACAGATTGCACCCTATTAGGCATTTGACCATTCCAGGGATTTAAGTTTTTAAAAAAGCTCTTTTCCTTTAACATGGTGTTAGCCCTGATTTAACCCGAAGCAGTGCTTCAATTCTAAATATAGTTAGAAGTTAATTGGTGCCAGGGTTCAGGCCAGATTGGATGCTGAACTGTCTCTCGATAAGGTGCTTACCTCTCCAGTCACAAACGTGGATTGAGCAGGCAATGGCTATTCAACTGTAAAGTGAAAACATTCTGCACATGCTCAGGGGCCACCTGTTCACTGTGATTCCTTCATGGGGCCCAGGGTTCTATTCTGAAACTGAAACAGATTTTCGGACTAAAACCTGGCAAAGATTTAGAGCTGTGTCACAAGAGAGTTTCTACACAGAAATCAGAAACCGTTACTTTGACCCTATTTGCATTTAGCCAAACCATTGCTTAGTGCAAATGAATGAGCTGCTGGAGAGCAGCTTGCTCCTCCCCCAATCCTGCTGCTGCTGCTGCTGTAAACTAAGCTATGGTTTGTCTTAGCATGTCATTCAAACCTGGGCTCGTAGATTATTCTACTTTGCTCTTGCTTCACAGCTCATGGCCCTCATGGAGGAGTTTACCATGAGACTAGGTTGGGATGGCATACAAAGCCAAACTATGGGTTTAAATCTCAGCAGCAAAACCACCAGATGACCAGAGGAGCAAAGTGACCACAATCTCCTATCTGGAGCTGACACACCTACACATTTGTGCTATTTCATTTTAGCATTACAGATAGACTGTGCCGGCATGTATGTAGATAGATATATCACAATAGGATTAGAATTTGGAGAGGGCAAAAAGCAAAAAATGTCAGCCACTGTTGCATAAATGGGTGCAGGATGTATGGTCATTCCCCATGGGGAAATACACTTATGTGCACACAAGATATAGAGAACAGGTTATTGGTTTATTATTGTGCTCTTGATATATTGATGCTGATACTGTTTCTTGACTTATATTGATTGAAATGTTATTTATATGCTGTTAGAACCACAGACCCTCCAAGTGTCCCTATTTTCCAGGGACATCACTGATTTAGATAAGCTATCCCGGCTTCTGATTTGATCCTGGAATGTCCCACCTTTCTTTAGGATATCCCTATTTTCATTGGAGAAATGTTGGAGGGTATGGAGTTATCTGACCCTCGAGCCGCCTAAAGGCAATACTGTATAGGGAAGGTTTTTTTTAAAAAAATGTTTAATGTTTTATTATGTTTTTATATATGTTGAATGCTGCCCAGAGTGGCTGGGGCAAGATGGTCGGAGTATTAATAGTAAATAGTAAAATTATCATTATGGAATGGGACGTCCCTATTTTCATCAGAAAAATGTTGGAGGGTATGCAACTACAGCTTTGAAGCACAACTTGACTGTGGAAAAATGGAACGCAAATATGAAATGAAATCTAAGGATACAGGCACACAATTTAAAATAATTCAGATTGGCTTGTTCTTGTTACAGCATGAATGCTTTGTACATTTGGCATCTTGTGACTATGGGGATTGTATAGATAGTTTGATTTAAAGTAATCCTGGCTCCTTCAGCAAGGAGTGATTAAAGCCCATCTTTTGCCTTTATCACTGTGGTAGCTGAAAATAACAAAGTGTCATTTGATGAAGTGTGATGAAAACCGTTACTAAAAGATATCAACAGGAGAAAGCGAAATCTCTTCAGTTTTCAGTAACCACGGTAATGATGATGCATGGATAGCAGCAGCTGGAAAGAATGGTGAGCTTTTGAGATGCAAAAAGTTATAGCCCTGGACACATTATTTCTTGTTCCTGGTATTCTCTGGACAGAATGTGAAGTACAGCTGATTCCATACCCCATCAAAACTTTCATTTGACTTCCCAATTCAATTGTCCAACCCCCTGTTCCTCCCCTCCTTGTTGTTGTTTAGTTGTTTAGTTATGTCCAACTATTCATGACTCTTATCTTCCACTGCCTCCTGCAGTTTGGTCAAACTCATGTTGGTAGCTCCAAGAACACTGTCCAACCATCTCATCCTTTGTCGTCTCCTTCTCCTTATGCCCTCAATCTTTCCCAACATCAGGGTCTTTTCTTCTCATGAGGAGGCCAAAGTATTGGAGCCTCAGCTTCAGGATCTGTCCTTCCAGTGAGCACTCAGGACTGATTCCCTTAAGAATGGATAGGTTTTATCTTCTTGCAGTCCATGGGACTCTCAAGAGTCTCCTCCATCACCATAATTCAAAAGCATCAATTCTTCGGCGATCAACCTTCTTTATGGTCCAGCTCTCACTTCCATACATCACTACTGGGAAAACCATAGCTTTAACTATATGGACCTTTGTTGGCAAGGTGATGTCTTTGCTTTTTAAGATGCTGTCTAGGTTTGTCATTGCTTTTCTCCCAAGAAGCAGGCATCTTTTAATTTTGTGACTGCTGTCACCATCTGCAGTGATTATGCAACCCAAGAAAGTAAAATCTCTCACTGCCTCCATTTCTTCCCCTTCTATTTGCCAGGAGGTGATGGGACCAGTGGCCATGATCTTAGGTTTTTTGATGTTGAACTTCAGACCATATTTTGCGCTTTCCTCTCTCACCCTCATTAAGAGGTTCTTTAATTCCTCCTCACTTCCTGCCATCTGCATATCTGACGTCGTTGATATTTCTTCCAGCAATCTTAATTCCGGTTTGGGATTCATCCAGTCCAGTCTTTTGCATGATAAATTTTGCATATAAGTTAAATAAGCAGGGAGACAATATACAGCCTTGTCATACTCCTTTCCCAATTTTGAACCAATCAGTTGTTCCATATCCAGTTCTATTCCCCCCCCTTACAAGGTTACTTTAACTCCTTCCAATGCAATCTCTTTGCAGCCATACCCAACCTGGAGCCCTCCCAAATGTTTTGAATTATTATGTATTATTAATATTTATTAAACTTGTATACCACCCTTCACCTGAACATCAGAGGGCAATTCACAACATAAAAATACAAAATGAGAACACAACATGCATAATGAAAAGAAGAAAAAGAACAAAAACTAACTAATAACTCCCCTCCCAGTTTGGGAGCCAGTTTGGTGTAGTGGTTAAGAGCGGCAGACTCGTAATCTGGTGAACCGGGTTCGCGTCTCCGCTCCTCCACATGCAGCTGCTGGGTGACCTTGGGCTAGTCACACTTCTCTGAAGTCTCTCAGCCCCACTCACCTCACAGAGTGTTTGTTGTGGGGGAGGAAGGGAAAGGAGAATGTTAGCCGCTTTGAGACTCCTTCGGGTAGTAAAAAGCGGGATATCAAATCCAAACTCTTCTTCTTCTTCTTCTCCCACAAAGGATAGAAGGTTAATCAGCCAAATGCCTAGTTAAAGAGAAGCATTTACACCCAGCATCCTCTTCTGACAGTGGCCAACCAGATGCCTATGGGAGTACTAGTCACGCCCTCTCAAGTAACAGGGAAGGAATCTGTTCCATTTTTGACAATGTGAAATCTACATGACAGCCTTCAGAGGTTTGAAGACAGCTATGATGTCTCCAGGCTAAACATGCCCAGCTCTTTCATCAGCTCTGCATTCCAGACTCCTCCTCATCTTGGAAGTCCTCCTATGGATGCATTCTGCTTTGCCAATGTCCATAAAATGTGGTGCCTGTGACTGGGTACAGTGCTTCAGATGCCATCTGATCAGGACAAAATAGAGTGGAACTTTTTTCCTGATCTAGACACTCTACTTCTGTTCATGCATATTCCATTAGCTTTCTCAGCAGGTTCAACACGTTCTTACTAGCTCATGTTCAGCTTGTGATAAATTAAGACACTAAGATTCTTCTCACATATATTTCTGCCAAGCCAGGCCTCCCCCACCATATTTTTGTGCCTTTGGGGGGGGGGGTTAATGCAGGATTTTGTATGTATTTTTTGGTTGAATTTCATCTTGCAGCTTTTGTCGTGGTATTCAAGCATGCCAAGACTATTTGAAACTTGACCATGAATCTTACCATTCAGTGAGTCCATCCCCCAGATTAGTTTACGTCTATTTCTTTTTTCTTTTTTAATAAACTCCTTTGGGTTGAAATAGATGCCGCTAGGAAAATGGGCACTCTTCACTGAAATATGTTTCACCTGCATGACCAGAATTACTGTGCATTGTATTACTACATCAACAATTGTGCCAAGCAGCACTGGGTTGTGCATGATTGCAAAATTGGTAAGCAGATCTACTATGCAAAAGTATGTACAAAAGTGTCCCTTATTTTGACCATCTAGTACTTTTCCAGGTCACTGAGTGAAGGCATGGATGGACTGCAATATGATGAAAATTTTCCCCATATTTAAAGGGTTGCATCTAATATTAATCATGCACTGAGAGGATTCAATGAAAATCATTTCAGTGGGTCTGTTCTGAATGAAATTGGGTTGGATACAACACAAAATAGACAATACTTGGGAATTCCAAAGGTTTGGAATTTGGAATTGAAGCTTTGGATTTCATATTTAGCACTGAATATATTTTTTCATTAAAAGAAAACCTGAACACTCATAACGCTCAATAGTTTTAAAAGCAATACCCACCCACCCAGTCTTTAAATTTAACAACATTCACAATTGGGAAGGTTGAAATGAAAACTTGTTTGATTTTTTTGCAAATATATTTGAACTAGAACTAGCCAGAGAATTGCCCTCAATCACCACCCAGATTTCTTTTAGTTCTGTTGTTGTTGTTGTTGTTCAGTCGTTCAGTCGTGTCCGACTCTTCGTGACCCCATGGATCAGAGCACGCCAGGCACACCTATCCTTCACTGCCTCCCGCAGTTTGGCCAAACTCATGTTGGTAGCTTCAAGAACACTGTCCAACCATCTCATCCTCTGTCGTCCCCTTCTCCTTGTGCCCTCCATCTTTCCCAACATCAGGGTCTTTTCTAGGGCGTCTTCTCTTCTCATGAGGTGGCCAAAGTACTGGAGCCTCAACTTCAGGATCTGTACTTCTAGTGAGCACTCAGGGCCGATTTCCTTGAGATCAGATAGGTTTGATCTTCTTGCAGTCCATGGGACTCTCAAGAGTCTCCTCCAGCACCATAATTCAAAAGCATCAATTCTTCGGCGATCAGCCTTCTCGATGGTCCAGCTCTCACTTCCGTACATTACTACTGGGAAAACCATAGCCAGAGCCGTCTTAAGGGGATCTGCCGCCCTGGCGCGGCTATCCCTCCGGCGCCCCCGCCATGCCGCCTCTCCGCCGCCTCCCTCCCGCGCTTGCCGCCCCTTGGGAGGGGGGTGGGCGAGCGGGGGGTGAGGGGCGTGGTGCTGGAGCGGCGCGGGGCTCTGCGCGCCCTTCCAGCGCTTCCGGGATGGGAGGCGAGGGCGGCCGGCTCGCGCTCCCGCGCAGCTCGCGCTCCGCGCGCAGCTGGACGGCGCGGCGCTGCTGGGCAGCTTGCGCTGCATCGGGCGGGCGGCCGGCTGCGCGTGGGAGCGCGAGCCGGCCGCCCTCGCCTCCCAGAGCCCCAGCTGGAGTGCTGGAAGGTCGCGCAAAGCCCCGCGCCGCTCCAGCGCTCCAGCTGGGGCTCTGGGAGGCGAGGGCGGGCGGCTTACAGCCTGTCCGCCTGCCCGTGGGGGCGGGGCGGGTTGGGGAGGAGGAGCCCGGTATGCCAGCGGGCTCGCGGGGGCGCCCCTGGGGCGCCCAGCGCCCTGGCGCACCGCGCCACCGGCTTCTATGGATGAGACGGCTCTGACCATAGCTTTAACTATATGGAACTTTGTCGGCAAGGTGATGTCTTTGCTTTTTAAGATGCTGTCTAGGTTTGTCATACCACTCACCAAAAATAGTAACTGCCCAAAGAAAGAGAATTATAGTCAAATCGATAACAATGCCTGACCAAAGGGGGGGGGCATTAAAACTTGCTTGGGTATCTATGCTTTGATTGTGAGGTTGAGGTTGCCAGTATGGCTGAGGCAGTTTCCAGTTACAAATGGATTGTTAGTGCCATGGAATTCAGAAACACCTTAACCTTTTGCTACCATATTTTCTGAAGTATCTCACACTTCCTACCTTTCTCTGCAGACTAATGCCAAAGTTCTGCAAATACTTAGAGCTGACTTTAAGCCAAAGGAAGAATCTCTCAGCAGAATCCTATCTTCACCCACATTGTCCTCTTTCTGATGAGGGAAAGCCTTGGGTAATTCCCCCCCCCCCCGAATCTGTGCCTGAAAAATAGACTTGCATTCCCATTAAGCTGTCTTCAGTAAAGTTTTGAAACTGACAGCAAAGTTCCGCTGAGAGCTAAAGAAAAAACCCTTAAGACAAGAAATATGCCAAGCTGCCTGCAACAGTCATGCCCAACATGTTTTCTGCACAAGTCAGGGTTTGGCAAATGCCTTTCAGCTGCTTTCCGTAGCGCCAGGATGACATCAAGTGGCAACTCGAGCCAATTACTCTACTTCGCAATAACATCCTTCATTGTTTTCAGTCATGTTTCTCCCCTCCCCCGCAAGGAAAAATCAATAATGCACATGGTACCCTTCAGTTTGAAATGTAGCATTTCATCTTTCTTTTCCGATTTTGAATGCCAGCCTCAGATACATAGGAAGCTGGTTTACACAGTCAGACCAATAGTCCAACCAGCTCAGTATTGCCAACAATGATTGGCAGAAGCTCTTTCAGAGCTCAGACTGGAAACCTTCCCAGCCCAATCTGGGGATGCTGGGAATTGAACCTGAGACCTTCTGCGTGCAAACCATGTTACCTAGCTGTGTTCTACAGCCCTTGCCCTGTTGTCCTCTGCTTCCACTTGTTGCAGAGATATGCTACAGACACAGATTATCTCTAGCTTCTTCTCTCTTCCATCTCCAAAAACTGCTGAGAACTACAATTTTCCTTATAGAGCAGGGATCTCTAACAGGGAATCCTCTGGAAACATAAAACTAACATCTGCATAATCTCTTTGAGGACAAGGCAGTGCCAGTTAAAAAGTAAATTGAAACATGCCCTGTTCTTCCAAGGAAAGCCCACAAGGCAAGGCAGCAGGGCAACATCCACACAATACTTTAAGCACTCTTATTCCACTTTAAAAGTAATGTCCCTTCCCCAAGAAAGAATCCTGGGCACTGTCGTTTTCTAAGGGTATAATAACCATTCTTAGTTCTCTTAAGAAACTACAGTTCCCAGCATTCTTTGGAAGGAGTTGAGTGGTATAAGAGTGCCTTAAACGTATGCTGTGCCATGGCAGCTCCCAAGGAGCTCTCCATGGTGCTTCCTTCCTGCACATCAAGTGTCTTGTAGGGAGGAGGCATTTGCAGAATTCCAGATCCCAGATAAGCCTTTGTGTCTACCCCACATGTACAAACATTGGGTCTTTGGCAATCACTCATAGCCGAGTAAGATTGTCTTCCATTAACACAATCTTAACGGTGTGTCCATAAATGACTATGGAAGCCAATTGTGGATCCACACATCTTTCCACAGTGGGGACATAGGTTTCCAGGGGTCACTTGATCAAGGTGAGGCTTTCCTCCTAACTTGTTTCTCCCTTTCGTCCTGAGCTCGTGCTTCTTAAAAGTCCATGATGCCATTGGTAGAGGTTATTCTCCAATCGGAGCACTCGCAGGCCAGTGCTTCCCAATTATCCGTGCTTATACTACATTTTTTTTTTTACATTTGCCTTGAGAGTGTCTTTAAACCTCTTTTGTTGTCCACTGGTATTTCACTTTCCATTCTTAAGTTTGGAATTGAGTAGTTGCTTTGGAAGACAATAATCAGGCATCCAAACAACATGGCCAATCCAACGAAGTTGATGTTGAAGAATCATTGCTTTGACACTGGTGATCTTTGCTTCTTCCAGTACACTAACATTAGTTTGCCTGCCTTCCCAAGTGATATGTACAATTTTTCAGAGACACCATTGATTGAACCTTTCGAGGACTTGGAGATGGTGTTTATAAGTGGTCCATGTTTCACAAGCGTACAGTAAAGTTGGTAGTACAATAGCTTTGTAAACAAGCATTTTGGTTTCCCTGTGAATGTCCCGGTCCTCAAACACTCTGCGCTTCAAATAGGAGAAAGCCGCACTCGCAGAGCTCAGACGATGCTGGATTTTGGCATCGATGTCAGCCCTTGTGGAAAGATAACTGCCCAGGTAGGAAAAGTGATTGACATTTTCCAACATTACACCATTAAGTTGGATTTGTGGCACAGCAGAAGGATTGATTTGTGCTTGTTGGTGAAGTACCTTGGTTTACAAAAGCCCACATGTTGAAACATTGGGTATGCAACATCAGGTGGGGTTGATGGAAGTTGGAGTCCAAGAACACCTGGAGGGCCACAAGTTTTCTGTTTCTGCCATGCTCATTTGTAATCACATTGACCTTGCAAATGATTTTGCTTCCGCTCATTTTGCAGACTCACATCTTGCATCCCTGCCTTGGTGACACGAAGGCTCCAGTCCTGAATGCAGCTGCTTGTTGAGACAAATATGACCTACTTGCATGTGATTCTGGCAGTACAAAAGGAGTTGAAAGTTTAAATTAACCTAGTGAAGGTTAACCAGCCTAGAGGTGCTTCATAAAATCTACTTGCACGCTCTTCCCTGGTAGCAGATTCTATCCTGTGTAATTGTCAGATAACATCTTCTGTAGATACACGGTTGACACAAAGCTGTCTATGTCTGACAGGAATTCCACCAAGATAGCCTGTCATGTTTTTATTTAATGCTCAGATCAACTTTGGGAAGCATGTTTACATCTGCTGCAAACCTCGCAACAACACATCAACATTAATTCCAAGAGATACTTGGAAAAGCCTACTGCCCCTGAGCTTGACACTCCCTCAAAATTTTGAAATAACTAGCTTACCCTTCAAAGGCTGATAATCATCGCAGCTCCTTCAGGGATCTTTCTAACAAGGCAGTCACCTTGGTTCATTTGAGCTCTGGGGTTTTTTCCCAATGACTTTGATTAGAAATGACAAGTCCTAGTCAAGCAATGGATCTAGAATAAATCAAATTCTTCTGTGCAATAAGCATGAAACTACACTTCATTTTAAGGCTCACGGTTTCTAGGGTGCAAACACCACAGGAATGATCCAGCCATAGTGAAGCATCCCCCCACCCCCAAGTCCTGTTAATTTCAATTAGGGGTGGCATCAAATTTCAGAATTGGGAAGTGGAGCTGGAATTTTCAGTTCTGAAAACAATAAACTCTCCTACATTAGCTCATCTCGGTGGCAGCCTTCCCTAGCCTTTCCTTCTCTCAGCTTCTCTCTAAACCATCCTTTCCCAAATGTATTTGTGGAGAGGAGAAGGCAAATGTGGGACAGGAAAGGCTGAGGCCCTGTCTTTAAGTGACGCAATGGAGGCTTCCAATCATGCTCTGAGGTCTCAATTGTGTCACCCAGGAATGCTTAAGCCCTCTTGGGTGAATGGGCTGAGCCAAGGGGGAAAAATCCACACTACAAACCAGGAACAATCTATCCTGCCCACAAGTTTCAATATTGAAATCAGAATTGTGCTGATATAAATTCTTGCATAGTGGCCAAAATGTCTTCAAATGCCATAAATTTCCCCTGGTCACACATTTCCTCTAACACATGATATGTATTGTTTCAGGCACATGTATGCTAGTTCTTTTGTTTTTTTGTTTTTGTTTTTTTATAAAAGCATTGCAACTGTTAGCAATAGTTGCTGTCTCTGGTATAATAATGCCAACAAGACTTGTTGTACCAGCATACCATCCGTTCACACAATCACCAGGACATTGCAGTTATTTTTTCATCCAATCCTAGCTGCTGCTTTCTGGTGCAAAACTTCAGTGACTGACAGAACAACTTTATACGTGTGCACTCAGGAGTAAGTCTCGTTGAGTTCAATGGGACTTATGGCTAGGTAAGTGGGAATAGGCATGCAAGCTCATTTACTCTCTCCTAGACCCGGTGCTCTCTCACACAGGGGTGGGTCTCCTGCCCTTGGCGTAATTTCGAAAGCCCTCTGCAAGCAAGCAATTTAGACCACTGGCAAGAGCGACTTGTCACTCCCCTGGTGGCCAGACCTCCGGATTGGGTACTGAGGAGTGGTGTCACACCCACACTTTGCTCTGGCCCCACCCACTGCTGCATTCAGCCCCACCCACTGCCGGCATGAGGTTCCTGACAGATTACCGCTGAGGAAACACGGCCCTCAACAGAAATTCCTCTTCAACTTGTCTGTGAATTTTAAAACCTAACAGACCTCTTTGTGAACTAGAACAAGGCCCAAGCCTGGCTTGAAAGTTGATGTTCATCCCCTTTCACTCTTGTTTCTCCCTTTCTCAGACTGTGAGCTCTGTGGGGCAGGGACCTGCTTTCTTTCTTTCTTTCTTTCTTTCTTTCTTTCTTTCTTTCTTTCTTTCTTTCTTTCTTTCTTTCTTTCTTTCTTTCTTTCTTTCTGCTTTTGCTCCTCTGTAAAGTATGCACATTAGTGTTCATAAATGAGCAGTGGTTTAGAACACTGTAAGATCAGGCTTTCAGTGGCATCCTCATTCATAAAATATCCAATAATTTTGTCTGCTCTGAGCTGCTGTGTATGGTGTCCCACCTCCCAATGTGACTGACTATAACACTTCAGTAAGAGGAGGGAATTTCTTAAGGAAATAGAATTCCCACTGGCTCGTTTAATGAAAGGGGAATTCTTCCACTAGGCATTGAAACCTTGTCCAATGTTAAACTTCTTCCCAGCAACCATCTCTTTGTCAGTGCTCGCCACTCCATGCCAAGTCATAAGTGGGTGGGATCATGCACATTTTAACAAGATGCCTTAAAGTGCCGAAGGAAGTGTGATGTTAAATGTGTCTTTGCATTTAATGTGCATATTAAATTAACTGCTGGCAAGAAGGGAGCCTAATAGATCAGAATTGCAACAGGTGGCAAAGGCCAGTTTAACCCTTTCCTCCCCTGCTGTACTCATTTGAATAGGCTATTTGCATTGGCAACAATGGGGGATTTCCTCTCAATGCAAGTAGCAGCTTCAGAAAGGGGATTTTCCTCAGGAGTGCATCATGGAGGAAAGGGTTAAACTTATTATTCCCTCTACCCAACCCCACTCCTGTCCCCAGCTGAAGCTCTATGCAATTTTTTTTCCATTTTTTTTTTCCAAAGACCCTGCACCTTAAATGCAAAGACATAAATGTGATTGGTCTGGTCCTAAGTTAATGGGAAATTGCAGTCTAAAAAAGTGTATGAGAAAATCTGAAGAATTTTTTGTTAAGCATAAGGAGAAGTCCCACAGTTCTTTTCACAAGAAGAAAAATGTAGGGATAAAATGAATCTTTTTTTATTTTAATTAAGGAGAATTCAGTGCAGGGAGAATTCAAATGTAATGTGGTAATGGAAACCAATAAGCAATTTTACATCACACCGTTTCCATTACTGATGAATTTAGCTTTGAACAGCTTCCTGCTTTTTACAAATGGCTGTTGGACTTAAAAACCAAAAGGGAGGGGGGGGGAATTGTATTTCAGACATTGACATGTGCATCAGACTAAGTTCACATATATTCCAGAATTAAAGTTAATGGGTTGAAAGCGTGGTGGAATTTTGTTTTCGTTTTTTGAAATTTGTCAGTCTGGCTCCAATATCCTGCTAAGGAATAAGATGCAATCTGTGAAAGAGAGCATGTTGCTCTTATATATATATATTTCCTTCTTCACCCCATCAGCCTTGTAGTTGCAATGCACAAAGAGATCTTGCATATTGTCTACTTTTAATGGACTTTCCTAAGATCAGGGTGATTGATTGATTCTTTCTTTCCTTCTTTCCATCTTTCTCTCTCTCTTAAGCAAACAAAAATGAGGGTTCGCTGAGTTGGCAGTTTATCTTGAGCTCTCACAGTTTTAATTTTAGCACTGAAAAGCTAATCAAGGTGGAGCTGGAAAAGCTGTGAGATGTTAACTTCCCTGCTGCTGGGTTCAACGGTGTAATTACTACCTTTGCTTTTCTTTAGCATGGAAGAATTGGAGGGAACACTTAGGGGGAGGAGAGTATCTTGTCAGCTTATGCCTTGTCAGCTTATACCTGCCTTATCTAAACTTGGCAGAATGCTTTAAAGAAAAAAACCCTATAGAACTGCCCTCTCAAAGGTTTGCTTTGCTGCACTTTCATTTTTCTTAAGGTTGTTTGACTGGGGTCATACCACACTCATTGTCTTAGCTCCCACCCCCACCCCATTCTCTATCTCTCTCTCTCTCTCTCTCTCTCTCTCTCTCTCTCTCTCTCTCTCTCTTTTAAAATCAGGTTAAGTTCAAGAGACATCCATAGGAGGTGTTCACATGAAACTCTTTTAAATAAAACAAACAGATTAAATTCATTTCCTGGTGGCATGTAGTTAAGAGCAGAACCTGGGTGAGTGTGGCATGAGTCTGAGGTGTAATAATTGTATGCAACAATGGGAGAGAGAAAGAGAGAGAGAGAGAGCTCCATTCGCTGGAAGCTTCACTTCAGAGCCAAATTAAATGCAGGGCTATGGTGATGAGATATTTATACAGACAATTCCAATAAATGGATCCCTTGGCTGGCATAATGTGAACGACTCCAGCAAGAGAGGGATTTGCTCTTCTCCTGCTTTAATTTCTCAAACGCTTTGCAGAGTAGCTCGAATGCAAGGAAGCACAAGCCTTGCTGTGCTCCTCTGGAAATCCTTTCGAAAGAGGGGCTTTTGGTGGCATTAAAAGTCCGCATTCCCTTCTGGGCCACCTTCTGGGGGCCACATGCCAATGCTAAGCAGGGCCAGAGGCTAAAGTGAATGGAGCAATGAAAGTGCATTTTACCTGTAAAGAGTAGGCAGTTTTGACACACACACACACACACACACACACACACACACACACACACACACCTCTGTCATCCATCCAGGCAGTAATAACAATAGTAACCACAAACCAAAACAACCAATGACAGAATATCAGGACAGCAACACGCAGCAGTGCCAGAGGATAGAAGACAGCCATGCAAACAAAGGTCTGGGTAAAGACCACTCGTCAAAAAGCAAACAGTAATGGAGCAAGACACACAGGTCATTCCACAATCTGGAGGCCAACACAGAGAAGGCCTCTCATGCACTGCCGCAAAGAGTGGCAGCACTGCCATCAATGCCTCCCCTACTGATCTTAACGCCTGAGGAGGAAATACACTTGCAAATTTATGGGGCTTAAGTCATTTAGGGTTTTGTACATATTACATTGGGCTTGAAAGTGCAGATCTCTCAAGACAGGAGTAATATATACCCCACTAGAGACATACCACGGCTGCTCCTTTAGTTGCTGCTTCCAAACCATTCAATCCCTGGCATTTCCAAGTTGGAGGTTAATATTCTGCTGGCTGGAGGGAAGACCAGAAGGAGTGATGCTTTCACTGAATCTAACACTCCTTCTCTGCCATCCATTGCCATGCCTTCCCCTACCTATCACAGCTGAGGTTGCAGCTCCCATGACTTTGCTCCCCACTCCTCCAGGGATGAGGCACCCTCCTCTTGCCAAATCCACCAGCATAACAGCAATTAACAGACTGCATCCCTAACGGATATTTTATAGCAGCCAATTGCTGTTAAGCATTGAGCGCCAGGTTTCCAATACACTCAAGTACAGAGTGCCAGCTTTTCAGCACAGAACAATTAATAAAGATTAAGGGGCCATAGTGCGAGCCGCATTAATTCTATTCCAGACTGACTAAAATCCAATAATTAGGGCCACTGATAGTAAATAAGAGTCAATGGTAAACGGATCCCACCCACTGCCCAGTCAGAAGATATTAGCTAATTAGTCACAGACCTCTCCTTATCTCTCATTTCAGGGGCCACCACACATACCTAACTTCCCACAGAGAGGCACTCCTCTTAGGTCAGGGTCTCAGGCCTGTCCCTCTCCCAGAAGCTGGCCAATATTCCAGTTCCCAATGGGTGGCATTGGGGGGAGTGTGAGTCCCTGTTAGTCTCCAAAGTGATATCCCAGAGGAGCGAATCTCTTCTGAGTTAGGTAAAGGTAAAAGGTAAAGGACCTCTGGATGGTTAAGTCCAGTCAAAGGCGACTATGGTGTTGCGGTGCTCATCTCACTTTCAGGCCGAGGGAGCCAGCATTTGTCCACAGACAGCTTCCTGGATCATGTGGCCAGAATAATGAAACCACTTCTGGCGCAACAGGACACCATGACGGAAACCAGAGCGCATGAAAACACAGTTTACCTTCCCGCAGCAGCGGTACCTATTTATCTACTTGCACTAGTGTGCTTTCGAACTGCTATGTTGGCAGGAACTAGGACAGAGCAACGGGAGCTCATTCTGTCGTGGGGATTCAAACTGGCGACCTTCTGATCGGCAAGCCCAAGAGGCTCAGTGGTTTAGACCACAGCGCTACCCACAACCCCACATGACTCACCCACGGAAGGGAGAGCTGTTATAAACTTTTACCAGAAGCTGTTCCACTCTCAAGATAAGGCTCAGTGTAGTCCATCTCTAGCCAACATTGTGCCAACTGCTTTATAAGAGCAGATAAAAAGAAAATAAGAAAAGCGAGCGGAGAGAAAAAGATTAAAAGTAAACCATCAAAGTCTCAGGATATTTCAGAAGGCACATGGGTCCACCACCTTGATGAAACTAAGGAGGTCTGTAGTAAATGCCTGGATTGGTAACCACCAGGGTACATTATTATTATTATTATTATTATTATTATTATTATTATTATTAGTTTGGATACTGTCCTATACCCACAGGTCTCAGGGTGGTTGACAACATACCACATACATGTTGCCTTTTTTCCATGAGAGGAGAAAGGTAGGGTATAAATAAATAAGGTGGTCTGCCCTTGTCGCAATGAGGAGGCAAGGATCTGAAAACATGTAGCCAGTGCCGAATCTTGGGGGTGGAGTAGAGGTGAAACTGGGAACGATTTCCCATTGTCAGGGGCAATGTTCATGCTCCCAGATAAGTCCAGAAAGGTACTATGATCAATGGCATCAAAAGCCACCAAGAGGTCTAATGGAATCAACTCTCTCTCCTTCAGGATGATCAAGACTATTTCCATGCCAAAACCAAGCCTGAAACTGGATTGGAATGGGTCCAGACAAATCATGTCACCCAAAATCGCCTAGAGTTGTACCATGGCTAGTGCTACCTCAAATACCAAGGAAGACATATTTGTGACTGGCCAATAATTATGATCCAAAAAATCTTTCTGAACAACTGCCTCTTTCAGAGTGTCTGGAACTCTTCCCTCTCTCATAAGAAGGCATTAATTATGTCCTGGACTTCTCCTGGGCTATAATTTATACCTCTGACAGGCGGTTCTTTTACTCATAGGGTGAATAACTGATTAAAAATGTAGCATCCACGGTAGCCTCCAATGCAACTGAAGTTAAGACAGAGGGTTTTTTTTTTAACACATTAAAGATTTAAGTTGAAGAGAAGAGATCATTAATGGTAGCAAGACACAATGCAACCCTGAGTAGTTAATAGCCAGAGGTATTTGCTTGGCCATTTTTCACTGATAAGGAGCATTTTATATTGCAGCTGAGGGCAGGAGCTGACCTTCCTTTTTGCCTTTCCAAATGTTATTAGTTCAGTCAGACAAGAAAAAGAAAAAGAAAGGAAGAAAATTCTCTGAGATGCCCCTAAGGGTTTGAGACAGTAACTAATGGTCTCCTGTCTTCTTCTTGTATTATACTATGAGTTTGCTGAGCAAAATTGCTTCGAATTGCCATTCTGCTCCCCAATGAATAAGTATAGCTGCCCATGATCGCAGCACACCCATATCCCTGCAGTTCTTTGGGTGTCCAACATAATCTGTGATAGTGTAGAAATAGCCGTTGTGTCCAGGAAAAAGGTGGAGTATAAAAAATACATTATTATAACTCGGTGTGTGAGGGAGAAGCCATCCTTAGGAACAAAATGTGCCCTACCTTCCTTGGTCACAGCTACATAAACACTCTCAGCATAGATTATTGCCTGAAGATCCCAGCAGAGTCTATACCTTTATGCAACTCGCTTTTCAGGGTGCAATGTCCTCATACTTACAAGACTCTAAAGCGCATCATATTAAAAATGCAATCATTCATGTCAGCATAACAGCATACTATATATACAGTGTTTTTTTCTGTGGGTACACAGGGGTACACATACCCCTAAACATTTTGTGAATCTTTGTACTTTTGTCCATTTACTGTATTTATTTTTCCCAATTTGAACTATAAAATGGTGATTTTCTTGAGTCAAAATGAGAGTACATTTTTTTTAAGAAAAAAGCACTGTACACACACACACACACACACACACACACATACACCACATACATATTTCCCTATGGGGGGAGTTCAAATATGTGGGGCCATCACTGAGACTCAAATAGGTGGTCCTTTGTATAACCTGGTCCCAAATTGTTTAGGGCAAAAGTCAAAAACCAGCATCTTCAACTTTCAGCCACTCAATAGTTACCATATCAATACAGAATAGGTAGAATACAGCATTCGTCATCATGGTACCCTTCCAATGTTTTGGACTACTGACTGGGGCTTGTGGGAATTGTAGTCCAAAACATCAGGAAGGCACCAGGTTGGTGAAGATTGGTAGAATGAGTGCCCAGCTCACAAATGTGTTTGAGCTACCACCACATTCTATACCAGCTACAATTTTCAAAACCATCTTCAAGGGTGCATTTCTTATCCGACTTGGACATAACCAAGGCAGACATCACTGTGGTTAGATCTGACTACTCATCGTAGTGATTAGGTAAAGGTAAAGGTACCCCTGATCGCGGACGACTCTGGGGTTGCGGCGCTCATCTTGCTTTACAGGCCGAGGGAGCCGGCGCTTGTCCACAGACAGCTTCCAGGTCATGTGGCCAGCATGACTAAGCCGTTTCTGGCGAACCAGAGGCCATGCAAAACATTCTTCTTGGATGATTTCATGTTTCCAGCATATGCTAAAGACCTTTCTATTTACTCATGCATTATCAGAGTAATCATATAGGGCAGGTAGATTATTGGTCACTGCAGAAAGTCTGGAACAGCGTATTATATTATTTTTAAACTGGTTATTATTCATGGTCTGTTTTTGCTTCTTCGTATACCACTTTGGAATTTAAAAATATTAAAGCAGTCTAGGAGTATTTTAGAATAAATAAAATACCAGGTCAGACCATTGGTCCATCTCACTCAGTAATGTTGACTGGCAATGACTTTCCAGGGTTTCAGACACAGAGCCTCTCCCAATCTTGTCTGCAGATGCTGGGGACTGAACCTGGGACCTTCTGCATGCAAAGCAGATCCTCTGCCACTGAGCTACAGCCCTACCCCATTATTAGGGTTGCTACCTGGTTCCCCTTTCCTGACCTGGCACATAGAAATCCAGCAGACTAGCCTTTTCTCATGACTTATCTCCACTCTGGGCAAGCTTCTCCTGCAAAGTTTAGACTGCATCTAAAAAGGCACTGGAACAGTACCAGGCAACATGAGATAGTGGCACCCATTATCTTTACTCAGCTACAAACATCTTGTTGGCAAGAGTGCTATCGACGGGAGAAAGCTAGACTTTTGTTTTTTTTTGGCAGCTTAATCAGACATTGGCCCCATCTAGGAAAAAACAAACTCCAAGTGTGTTATTGTTGTTGTCTCCATTTTGGCTTCATTATTCACTGACTGGGTGAATGAGAAACACCTTATTATTGATAGCAGCAAGTGCTTTTTATTTTGATTATTACTTGTACATAAGTAATCAATGCACATGGCAAGTACCTGTCTATAACTTATCCTATACTGTCCCCATTCCAGTACATCTTTATATCTCATGTTGCGTTCAGTTTAAACTTACAGAGAAAGTGTTTTCCCCACCCCACCCCAAATGCTCAGTTTTCAGATATCTTGCTAAAGTTAATGAGGCAATTTGGTCAAGGCTGGATTCTCAGGACGTGGTCAGTAATGTTCCCAGACTTCAGAGCAAAGTGATTCAACAAATTCCATGTTTCTGTCTTCTTGTTAGACAGCGGTTCAAAGGCAGTAAATTATGATAAGATTCCATCTTTGACAACAAACTCTAAAGGAAGGTATCTGTTTTAGTTAGGTAATACTGCCATCTAGTGCTGTAGGACATGTTCAAGAAATGCTTCACATAACTGTTGTTACATGAAACAGTGGTCTCAATTTTGCAAGCACCAATTATCTATTATTGTTTAGTAGTAGTAGTAGTAGTAGTAGTAGTAGTAGTAGTAGTAGTATTTCAAATATTTATTGCTTTTCATCAGAAAAAGTCTAAAAAGAAGATCAAACAAAAATTAAGCTCAATAAAAGTTAAATTTGTTGCTGTTTAGTCGTTTAGTCATGTCCGACTCTTCGTGACCCCATGGACCAGAGCATGCCAAGCACTCCTGTCTTCCACTGCTTCCCGCAGTTTGGTCAGACTCATGTTGGTAGCTTCGAGAACACTGTCCAAGCATCTCATCCTCTGTCGTCCCCTTCTCCTTGTGCCCTCCATCTTTCCCAACATCAGGGTCTTTTCCAGGGAGTCTTCTCTTCTCATGAGGTGGCCAAAGTACTGGAGCCTCAACTTCAGGATCTGTCCTTCCAGTGAGCACTCAGGGCTGATTTCCTTAAGAATGGATACATTTAATCTTCTTGCAGTCCATGCACCATAATCCAAAAGCTAAGTTAAATACAGTATATAAAATAAAACCTCCACATCCATAAAATATGATTCCACTCACCCAATACACTTCCACACACTCAAGATGCATACAAATTCCACACCCCCATACATTCACTCACCCGCTGCCACAAACTCCCTCACTCTCATGACCCTACCCCCATCTGTGTGGTTTCTATATTGTTAAGTTACCAAACGCCACAAGCTGCAGACAAACAGGAACCAATCTGGACCTATGATGTGAGAAACAGGCTTAAGTTGCATTGATATCAGTGGGGCTTACGTAAGCATTTAACTGGACACTTCTGACTCAATGATTTCAACAAACCTGCTGCAACTTCCAACTACCTCTTGCCGAATAGTTCCCTGTGTTTATTGGCCATGTTTATGAGATGCTCTGTGGAATAGAATTGAATCGAATAATGGGGCATTCCTGCTAACTTTAACAGGATTGAAACAGCCACATCCTTACTGGTTGCCAGTAGCAAGTAGGGAATGGTTATTCCACCAAGTAAGCAGGGAAGCAGTTGGTTCTTTCCTTTCAAGGCATCATTTTGCTAAAATATATGTTGAGGGTATTTTTAATATTACCCTGCACCGGAACCAATTTTGAGCCCATTTTTATCCTGTCCTTCTTTCAAGGAGCCCAGAGTTAGATATTTGTGCCCCCCTCCATTATCATAAAAACAAGCCACTCAGGTAGATTAAGCAGAGATGGGGCCAACTATCTTCATTAACCAAGCTGAGCCCTATGCCTCAGGTGGCAGATCAGAAGGGGGTGGCAGACTGGCACCTCCTCAACCAATCTGCTGCTGCTTCCACAGTGCCAACTGCCACCATTTTGTTTACTGTCTGCCTGCCCTCCATTGCTTAGTCCAGTCCTCCAGTCAGGTCCCATGTCAGCATCACAGGACCATTGTGATGATAAAGTAGAGGAGCCATGAATGCCATCCTGAGTTTTTTGGAGAAAAGGTGGAGTTGACAAACCAACACAAAGAAATTATGTGCAAGCATTTACAATGTAGGCAACCATTCCACGGTCGTTACTTCTGAAAGTAATGACTTGTGTTGCTTTGCCAAGCTACTTTTATATTGTTTGGTAAAGAAGAAATGTATCAGCTGCCAAGAAATAATTTCAGCCTTGACCTTTCTTGTCTCCAGGCCATTGTCTTGTGAGCTGCCAACCAGTCCATCACAACTGATTGATTTCTTAGTGTCAGCTGGAGAACTTTAGAAGAAGAAAAAACACTATATCCAAGATAATAACAAAACAGGACCCTAAAGCCAAGTTTTCTCCTCCAATACAATGTAATAAAATTCCTTATCCCAGTGTGTGTGTGTGTGTGTGTGTGTGTGTGAATCATGCCATGAACCCATTATTTCACTAATTTCCCATTTGTTATAAGCGTTTCAGCAGAATGCAAAAAATGAAACCCCCATTCTAAATACCCTTTTCAGCACAAATTCATTCCGGAACCATTCATTTGGAAAGCATTTTTTTAATTTAAAAAAAAAAAAACAAGAACCAAAGAACCCCCAAGCATTACAATTCCAGGGACCCATGGGTCAAGGATCAGCCAGCTAAATTTATGTGTGAATCAAATGTTTTTGGGAGCTTGTGTCACAGCATCTGACCCAACACCACTGTTACCGCTTGAAATTACATAAGCAGAAGCTTGTGTTACTGCAGTGAAAGGATCAGCCTGTGCTTAGGAAGAGGGCAGGGAGCCACATTTGCTTTTTAAAGCTTGTGCAGAGCACTTTGCCTTCACATCAAGGATGGGGAACCGTTTTCAACCGGAAGGCCACATTCCCCTCTGGGGGCCACAATCCAGTGGTCTCCAGGGCCAGTGGCAAAGGGGGCAGAGCAGTGAATGTTAATTTTACCCAAGCTGGCTTTCTTACACACATTCGCTCACTCCTCTCTATCCTCCAGGCTACCAAGAGGCATTATCAGGGCTCAAGGACACCATCTGGGTAGGAAAAAACAGTCAAGAAAAATGCAACACACAGTCAGTGAGAGCTACAGCCTGCAGGGATGGGGGTTGGCTGGGGAGTGGGTGTAGCTTGGACTCTAATATTTAATTAGAAAATACCTGAAGGCAGTCCTGTTTAGGGAAGATTTTAATCTGTGACTTTGTATTGTATTTTAATATTTGTTGGAGGCCGCCCAGAGTGGCTGGGGAGACCCAGCCAGATGGGCGGGGTATAAATTATAATAAAATTATTATTATTATTCCTTCCAGGCTACCCCCATTCCCCAGCTACACCCCATCTCTCCAGGCCGCACTTCTCACTGACTGTGTATTGGCCTCCAGGCCTGAGGTTCTCCATCCTGCTTTAAATGATTGGTCCCAAGATATGGCCCACCACTTTGCTGAAGCTAAGCATTTCTGGGTATGGCCAATGCCTGGAACTATAGCCCCTTTGGGTTCCATGACTATAGAAAGGCAGGATATAATGGTAAGATGAATAAACAAATGGACATAGTACCAGTGTCAGAAAAGCAGACCTGACCGTTTTCAGAGCACCACAAGAGCAGCTCCATCCCACTGATGGCTATTGATCCACCTGTGTAGGGTCCAAGGATGATTCTCAGGGCAGGATGGAGAGGATCCATACACCAGCCTAGACTATTTACAGGAAATGTATGTGGCAAATAATAATAATAATAATAATAATAATAATAATAATAATAATAATAATAATAATAAATGATGATCTTCCAGTGAAATTGAGATTTGGTGGTGGGCCACCCACTCTTCTGTTTGCACAGAGATTGCCTGCAGCAAAGAAAATGGCATGGGCCTTAGATCTTATGAATGGAAACCCACTCACTAAACAGGCTTTTTCTCTCTCTTCCTTTCTGCCATACTCCCCCTCCACCTACAAACATTAGGGTAGAGGGGACCTTCTGGAATGGCTTGGGGTGCCACACAGAGGTGAAGCAAGGGAATTGGCAAAGGCAAGAAGCATGCAAGAGCTCAGAAAAGCCTGGTTTCCCCCTGCTTCGTCCCACATGGACCAAATGCCTCCAAGCCCACAGATTGCAATTATCACTTAACTTGCTTCTTTTTTTAGCAGGACTTGAATTATGCCACATGTTACCCGCATGCATATCACCTCCTGGCAAATAGAATGTTCTTGGGTTCCATGATCACTGCAGATGGTGACAGCAGTCACGAAATTAGAAGACGCCTGCTTCTTGGGAGAAAAGCAATGACAAACCTATACAGCATCTTAAAAAGCAGAGACATCACCTTGCCAACAAAGGTCTGTATAGTTGAAGCTATGGTTTTCCCAGTAGTGATGTATGGAAGTGAGAGCTGGACCATAAAGAAGGCTGATCGCCGAAGAATTGATGCTTTTGAATTATGGTGCTGGAGGAGGCTCTTGAGAGTCCCATGGACTGCAAGAAGATCAAACCTATCCATTCTTAAGGAAATCAGCCCTGAGTGCTCACTGGAAGGACAGATCCTGAAGCTGAGGCTCCAATACTTTGGCCACCTCATGAGAAGAGAAGACTTCCTGGAAAAGACCCTGATGTTGGGAAAGATGGAGGGCACAAGGAGAAGGGGACGACAGAGGATGAGATGCTTGGACAGTGTTCTCGAAGCTACCAACATGAGTCTGACCAAACTGCGGGAGGCAGTGGAAGACAGGAGTGCCTGGCATGCTCTGGTCCATGGGGTCATGAAAAGTTGGACACAACTAAACAACTAAACAACAACAACAACAACAACGACCCGCATGCGAAGTATTTGAGTCTGGTCTTCTGAGCCTTCAAAGCTCATTGAGTGTGTGTGTGTGTGTGTGTGTGTGTAGACACCCACCCACACCCACATAATGTTTTGAGCATTGCAATGGGGTGGGCTGTTTGAGCAGTCGATTTCTGTGTCATCCTGCCTTTCTCCCTGCTTTTCATTCCTCTCAAGAGATGCACAATTGTGCACCTGCATATAGTCAATTTAGCTGCTCTTAGTGTGGAATTGGGTTTTATCTTGCACAGAACAGGGACTTCATTCTGTCTGGAGTCTAAAAAGCACATTAAAGATTAAGCCCCAAACATTAAGGGGTAGCTTGAAGCTCAGAAGGAGAAGAAGTAGGTGAAAGCCTCAAGGGAGATTGCTGTCTTATCTGTCTCTTCCCAGGCTATATTTTAAGTCCACTCGAATTTCAAACCTTTCTTAATCTTGCGCTTATGAAAAAGTGGATAATGGGGCCTCCATCTCTTGTGACGCATGTGTCAGATTTGTCATCGAGGTCGGTGTTTTTCATCATAACCCGCAGTCTTGCAACATATCTGGTGTTAACATTTCAGAAATGGGTAACAAATCATTTAACAGCTGGAAGGAAATGCTTCGGAATGATTGGAACTGTATCGACATCAGAGTCTTTCCCCTGGGGAGTCAAGGGCATCGGCACTGATGCTCACAGGAGAGATCATTATGGCTCAGCATACACTGTAGCTTCCAGATATTTGGAGATTGTATTGTAGAGACCTAATCCCTGCAGTGCACACATGTGGCCTGCTCTGATTGCTGGTCACACCCATTTTTCAAGGTGTTGCAATGTTTCAAGCTGAACTCTCTGACATTAGTTCCTAGAAGCATATCTAAAATATGCATGTGCTTTTGGGTGTGACAATTGCCTATGTATGTCTGTTGAATGAATTATGCTTTTTGGTGGAAGTTAGAGTGGGGGGAAGTTCAGAAAAAGATTTGTAGTTGCTTTTGAAAATATTGTTTGTCTCCAATATATGGATGATGGGTTTCTGACCTGGCATCAGCACCCAGCATGATAGGGCAAACCTTTGGCCCTGGAGGACTTACGGGTGCTGGTACCAATCACCAGCATCCTTTTGTCTTCCCTTTTCTTCCTCCCAAACATTTTGCTACAGCAGCACTCAGCTACTGTCCTCATGTCCTGCATTTGGGCTCCTCATTGGCTTCTGCTTGGCCACTGCGGAAAACAGGATGCTGGAATATATACCGGTAATATTGGGTTGGATCCAGCAGGGAAGATATGCAAACAATCTGCACCTTCAAATCGCACAAATAATTTTGCAGCCGTATGGGAACTCTCAAACTGGATTTTCTGGGAGCTCCCTTATGATGAATTCTGTAGCCACTCATATCTCCTGAGAGCTACCAGACCCAATTCAAGGCATTGGTACTGGTGTACAAAACTCTGATTTACTTGGGACCCAAGTACTTATAGGAGTGTTTTCCTCAGTACCCACAGGGCTTTTGCAGTGGCAGCTACCCTGGTTACTGAATTCCTTCAATATGGAGACCCAGCTGTCTCCTAAACTGCTGTCATTCGGGTAACAACTTCAAACATATTTGTTCATTCAGGTCTTTGGAGAAGAGTTCAGTAATGTCTGCGGCATTGTATTTTATTGTTGATAATGATTTTAATTGTTGTTTCAGATTGATAATATGTTATGGTTGCTGTGAGCCTAGATCCTAGGATCCTAGAGGAAGGAGGATGGGATACAGAACCAATAAATCAATAAAAAATATTGCCAGGCAAGCTTTTTGCAGTTCTAGCCTTCAACTGCACTCTTAAAGGCAGCCCCATACAAGCAGGAATTTTAATTGCCCTGTCTCTTTTCTGCCGTTACAGAAATCGCTGGGAAACTGATAATGCAAGCAGACCAACACAGATAGCGTGAGGGACAACAATCTGAGAAAAGTTGAGAAAAATATATACAAGCTTGCCAGTTTAGACTGCAACATTCCCAATCTGCTTGAAAGGGGGAAAACAGTTAGTTGTTATGAGAACAGCTTCCCAAACCACATATGATACTGAATAAGAATCAAGGCTATACTCGCCACTTGGACATTTAGACTCAGTTTATGAGACATTTAGATTCAGTTTATGATTCATGGATGAGTCTCCATGAATCATAAACTGAATTTATTGGTTTTTAGCGGTTTTAGAATCTGCTCCCATGGAAGCGCACCTGCGGATCTTCCCTCAAACTATGCCATGATGTTTTTTCGCAATCTAAGTCAACCCATTTACCTGGGATTAAATTGCATTAACTTTGAACTCAGAGCAGTTTACCTCTGAGTGGACATGCCTAGGGTTATGTTGCAACTGAACCAGTTGGCATTGGAGCAGACCTTTGTTGTTGTTGTTGTTGTTGTTGTTGTTGTTCAGTCGTTTTTGTGGTGCCAGTCTTCACATACTAGGCCTATCAGGGCTGGCCCAATACATTTTGCTGTCTGAGGCAGAGCAGCAAATAGTGCCATTACTACCAGAAGTAAAGGTTTACAGTGGACAAGACTCTTCACATTATTTTGCGACAGAAAATCCACAAGCAGTTCTCTCCCAACCTGGCAATAAAAACTCAGTAACAACAAGTTAAGGAACAAATCATTTGCTGCCTTTTCATGACACCCAAGCTCAGCTGCCTGAGGGAGCCACCTCACTCACTTTAATGATAGGGCCAGCTCTGCAATATGCCCATTTTTCTTCTGCTATGATGTGCACATATCATCCGAAAACCACTAACACATGCAGAGAAAGAGAGGAAAATTAGTGGTGTAGACCTGTGCACATAAAAGGCTGTTGGGCATTGCTTACTTAGAATTATTGAGGGCATCAAAATTTTGGGCATGCATCTGTGTATTAGAATTTGGTACACACACACACACACATGTGTCATCCTGTTCACCAGAAACAAGTCTGAAAACAGGACAGTTTGACATCTTCCGTTTGAAATTGAAATCCTATGTAATGATTATGTATTAGTCCGCACTAGATAAGCCACACATGTGGCAGATCACAGGAAGCCCACCACCCCTATTTTCAATCTTGAAGTAGATTCGGATTGGGGGAAGGAGAATTTTCACTGGCCGCTTCAGATGTATCTGTATTGCAGAATGCAAACTAGTTTGGGAGGAACTTTAGGGAAAGGCAAGACATTTCAGGAAGATTAGCATTTCTTCATTAGTTTGCTTTTATTTTCATTTTCATTTTAAATATTCATGGCCCTAACAGGCCTTCAAAGCAGCTATCTGTAAATGAAAATTAATACATAATAAGGATAAGATTATTTTAAATAAAAAGATAAACAAATAAACAAATAAATAAATAAATAAATAAATAAATAAATAAATAAATAAATAAATGGCATTGGTGAAAGCCCTAGAGGAAAATGATGGGACACAACCACTACCCAGACTTTAGATGTTGGTAACTTCTAATGAGATGCTGACTTTCACACACACAGAAACCTGAAACTTTCAGCTATATTCAGTATGTGCAATGCAGTCCTGGGCATTTTTACTCAGAAGTCCTATTCTGCTCAATTGTGCTTACTCCCAGATAAGCAGAAGTGTTAAAAAGGGGGGGGGGGAGTACAGCCTTTGTCTGAGAAGTCACATGACTGACTGTGTACTCAAACCCTTTAGCCCAAGTTGAGTTGACCTGACTGCAGGGTGACATCAACACCTGGCAGGTCCATCACAGAGAACAGCCCTATAATCCACCTTTAAACTTTTCTTCCCCTGGCCCCTAACTTCCAAGCAGCACCATGTTTCTAGATCTAGCTGCCATTTTTATTTCCCACAGTGCCCCTGGGTGGTCTGTGTGAGCCATTGTGGGAAATTAAAATGGCGAGTAAGCCCAGTCACCCAGCACAGCTGCTACCCACAGGGGCAGACTTTCGTCTTTCAAATTTCAGCCGCGCCCTATGCGAGCTCAAAATCCAGCACCCCCACCTCTTTGCCTTCCGTCCTGCTCAATTCACTGTGTCAAAGAAAGCTTCAACTGCATTTATGTATGCAAACACAGCGGCAAGGAATCTCTATGCACAGAAGTGGAAGGATGAGGGAAGAATAGCTGATGAAAACCTTGGAATGCGCAGAGACGCCAAAACCTACCACACTGATAAGAGGCACAATTTTAGATTCCTTTAAGGACGACTGGAAAGCTTTCCATATGTGAAGTTACTTTCCATATGTGAAGTCCACAGCAGGGTTTGAAGTTTAGGGGGGGCAGGACCGGTGCTAGGGCTTCTTGCCCCCTAGGCAAACCACCTTCTTGTACCCCCCCCCCGCCAAAGCCTGCTTTAGCGGGAGGTGGGGGTGGTGGAGAGGCAAGCAGCAGTTTCTCTGCTGTAGCAGAGAAGCTGCTGCTCGCCCGTCCCGCCCCCCGCCAAAGCCTGCTTTAGTGGGAGCCGGGGGGCTGTGTAGGGGGCAAGCAGCACCTCTCCGCTACAGCAGAGAAGCTGCTGCTAGCCCGTCCCGCCCAAACCTGGCCAGCGCCCCCTCCATTTTGGTGCCCTAGGCAATTGCCTAGTTTGCCTAAATGGATGTGTTGGCCCTGGGGGCGGGGGATAGCAGAACATATTAAGAAACCTGTTAAAGAGGATGAAAATGGATTTGGTGGGATTATAAAATGCAATTGTCTGAAATTTTGATTGCAAACATTGATGGCGGGTGAGTGGGAAGTTATAGGTAATGCTGCCTTAAATCTGTCTCTGCTACCCATAATTGCAAAGTAAGGCCAACAGGGGAGGAAGTTGACGTCAAAGGGTGCTTTGCCCAGAGACTCCTCAAAGCTGCAACTAGCTCTGCCCATCCTAAGTCGGGAATTGGGAACCCGTGGTGCTCCAGCTGTTGTTGGACTTCAACACCCATCAGCCCCGGCCAGCATGGTAAATAGCTAAGGATGATGGGAGTTGAAGTCCAGCATTGTCTGGAGAGCCACAGGTTCCCCACCCCTGCACAAGCTTCTTATGTTACCTCCACCTGTACTGCTGAATCGACACAGAAAAGCAAGAGACCGTGTTGTAGCTCCTCCTCACAACAGCATTAACCCACATTTTGGAGAGGAAATATTACTGTGTGGGGGAGACTGAGCATCCCCACTATTGAGTCTTGCTTGCTATTTGTCTGTGCTAAATAATCCCCAAGCCAATTTTTGCCCTGGATATCAGCAACACTTTTGGGAGAGAAGACCTTTTTCCTCTCTGGGAACAGAACGTCCATTCACCTATCTGAGGGTAGCCATATTCTGCCTACACCATATTTGTTATTAAGAACATAAGAAGGCCCTACTGGATCAGGCCAGTGGCCCATCTAGTCCAGCTTCCTGTTCTTACTGCGGACAACCAGAAAGCTGTGGGAAACTAGCAAGTGAGACCTGAGCACAAAAACACTGTCCCTTCCAATGGTTTCCAGTAACTGGTATTCGGAAGCATTGCTGCATTTATGGATCAGAGAGGCTCAAAGGGAAGTGCTTTTGTTATTTGGACCAGCTGCGTTTCATTTTTAACTTTTAAAATCTCACATCCAGTCCAGGAAACATCAGAAGGGCTGAGGACATTTTCAAATTACCATCCTGAGACGCAGGATCAAGCAAGATAAAGCGAATAGATTGTCATGTGGGAATTGCAGTTGAGTATTAAATTGTTTCCAGAGTACGCCTGTTGCTAAAAAGCAATTTAATTCTCATCACATTTTCCTAATGACACTCTCCCCTCATTATCTGCTTGATCCTATCCTTCAGAAGTTTTGGCCATTCTGATCATTATTTTAAATGCACTTGTCGCATCCAGCTAAACTGACTCGTTCCTCCCCACTTGCCTGCTTTTCTTCCATTTTACACCTAATTTGCAGCATGACCCAATAGGTTGAATCTTGTCATTAATAAGACCTTGACAACAGTTACAAAAATAAAAACAGAAACAAATCTTCTTTCACAGCACTTTTTGTTTCCCTATTTACTAGGGCTGCAATTGGACACCTTCCGTTTATGGATAGTAGAGTGGTGGCAAATTCAGAAGTGTGGGACCCCCAAATTCAGAAGTGTGGGACCCCCAAATTCAGAAGTGCGGGACTCCACCTTGGGCTGTTGAGCTTTTTAGGGAAATAGCGTCAAAACTTCCTTAGCTGGAGTTTTGAGGCTCCGCCTTCCTGCAACGCCTGGGACTCCCAGCAACCCCTGTACAGCCCTGCAGCTCCGCCTGCCTCCCTACGATCCCCCACCCCAGCTTCTGGTGTACCCCGGCCCTCCGGCCCTGCCTTCCTTTGCTACTGTAGTGGCAGCCAAGCCCCCTCACAGCCACATCCCTTTTAAGATTAGCCAGTCTTCTATTCTACCTTATTATTCTACAAAAATAATAATCAGGGGTATGCAACAATGTGGGTTGCCTTTCAAGTAGACCTACTTTGGTGCATGCACATGAGCAAATGATTTGGGGTGCTCCAATACCTCCTTTCGGAGTGACTTCAGTTTTTCCACAGCTACTGCATGCTGAGTCCCTACGTGCATCTACGTAACTATCCACCACACTGCCAAGATCCCTTTACTGGTCATTCACCACCAACACAGACCCCATCAGAGTACAGTATATGTGGAGCTGGGATGTGTGTGTGCATGTGTGCATCTCTATTTGCTGCAATGTGCTTCATGCATTGAATCACATTTGCTGTTTTGTTGCCATTCCCAGGAAAAGCAGCAGTACAGCATTGGCGGTGTCTGTGTGCTGAGGAAGAACAAGTGCCTGGATGCTCCTAGCAAAGGTACAGAAGAGCATGGCATCATACGTGTAAGAAGTACATAGGCATTGACATGGTAAATGAATATCCAACTTAAGGCACCCCGAGTTGAGTTCCTACATCTCCTTGCTGCTTGTCCCTGGTGCTCCTGGGGAAGGGGAGATTTTACCCAGGGACATCGTGGTTCATAGCTCTCTCTTTTTAGCCCAGGGGTGGCTAATCTGCAGCCCCCAGATGTTGTTGAACTACAACTCCCATCATCCCTGAGCTTTGACCATTCTGATTG
The DNA here is from genome assembly GCF_009819535.1 of Lacerta agilis. NCBI lineage: Eukaryota > Metazoa > Chordata > Lepidosauria > Squamata > Lacertidae > Lacerta > Lacerta agilis. The sequence continues at coordinate 35,312,455 of NC_046316.1, forward strand.
GGGCTGATGGGTGGGCATCCAGCCCCAGAACACCTGAAGGGGCACAGGTTCCCCAGCCCCATTTGAGCTGCTAGACCCTGCACAAGCTCCACTCTTTTTCCCACTGCCTTTGGAGCTTACATGTTCAGCAATCGGTTATGAAAACACAGCTTGTGAAGCAAGTGACCTCCATCAATTACAGGCCTTTGGCTTTGCTGTATCCATAACTCTGCAGCTGTGTCACTGTGTTTTTGCTCAGATGCTTTCCCTTCTCCAAGGTTCGTTTTCCTGATACTCCCACATCAAGAGCTTGAAGATAATTCTCCCTCTGCCTGCGTGTCTTCTGCCCTCCTCCACCTGTTTGATATCTGTAACTTGCATCAAGGCTATGTGAACTTTTCCTCTTTCATCAAGGTCCCCGGTTTAGATTTCTCTCTTGAAGGCTAAAACGCCTCTGTACAGAACTCCCCTTCAAATTAAGGTTAAAAGAAGAAAATGGTCTCCTTATTTGAGCTCCTATGGATTAAAATTGCAGCTTCCAAGAAGGTTACTATGTATTTTCCCTCAAATATTTTTCTCTAAAAATAAGCAAAAATAAGTTTTGTATATGCCATTAGTTAACAGATGCATCATTGGTTCTATAACTATAAAATTGTAGAATCTAATAAAGATAGAATTGGAAGGGACCCCAAGTGTCATGCAGTCCAACCCCTTGTAGGAATCACAACTGGCTTTAAAGCACCTGGCTTCTTCCAAAAAAATATTGGGAAATGTAAAAGACGCCTGCTTCTTGGGAGAAAAGCAATGACAAACCTAGACAGCATCATAAAAAGCAGAGACATCACCATGCCGACAAAGGTCCGTATAGTTAAAGCTATGGTTTTCCCAGTAGTAATGTATGGAAGTGAGAGCTGGACCATAAAGCAGGCTGATCGCCGAAGAATTGATGCTTTTGAATTATGGTGCTGGAGGAGACTCTTGAGAGTCCCATGGACTGCAAGAAGATCAAACCTATCCATTCTGAAGGAAATCAGCCCTGAGTGCTCACTGGAAGGACAGATCCTGAAGCTGAGGCTCCAATACTTTGGCCACCTCATGAGAAGAGAAGACTTCCTGGAAAAGACCCTGATGTTGGGAAAGATGGAGGGCACAAGGAGAAGGGGATGACAGAGGAATAGATGGTTGGACAGTGTGCTCGAAGCGACTGGCATGAGTTTGGCCAAACTGCGGGAGGCAGTGGAGGATGGGGTGCCTGGTGTGCTCTGGTCCATGGGATCACGAAGAGTCAGACATGACTGAACGACTGAACAACAACAAAGGGTGCTGGGAAGTGTAGCTTGGTGAGATGCAAACTACAGTAAGCAAAAGGTAGTCTCTGCTTAATGGTTCTGAGAAAAATCCATCTAGTCCAGAAATCCAATTCTGACATGTCAGCCATAACCTGGCAAGATGGAAGGCAAATGGAAGCCTTGTGGTTGCCTGTTCTGGACAATGTTGTACTACCGCCACCCCAAATGGAGCAAGTGCACAGGTTGGGAGTGCTCTCTTGGGCTTGCTGATCAGAAGGTCGGCAGTTCAAATCCCTGTGACAGGGTGAGTTCCCGTTGCTCTGTCCCATCTTCTGCCAACCTAGCAGTTCGAAAGCATGCCAGTGCAAGTAGATAAAGAGGTACTGCTGCAGTGGGAAGGTAAATGGCATGCGCTCTGGTTTCCATCACGGTGTCCCGTTGTGCCAGAAGCGGTTTTGTCATGCTGGCCACATGACATGGAAAGCTGTCTGTGGACAAACACCGGCTCCCTCGGCCTGAAAGCGAGATGAGCGCCGCAACCCCATTGTCACCTTTGACTGGACTTAACCGTCCAGGGGTCCTTTACCTTTACCTCTTAACATTTTGCCATCAGCCCTCCACAAGTGGCTGCAGTGGAAAGTAGTGCATTTTCTTAGCTTCTGCTGGTGTGCAGACAACAACTGTTGCTTAACACAGATGGCCTAGCCACAGTGACCTATGAACCTCAAGACCGGATTATCATAGTTCACCCTGTGTGGGGCTGCCTTTAAGGTTAGCCCAGAAGCTGCTGTGTGGCACTTCCTTCCCCAAACACATAACACCTCACTGGAGGTGGAAGAAGACTCTCTCTACTTCAGAACAGTGGGGCATGATGGCTGGGTCAATTTCTGTGCTGGCAGCAGATGGGATGAGGTGGCACTAACCTTTTTCAAAATAGCAACACAGGAACATAGGAAGCTGTCTTCTACTGAGTCAGACCACTGGTCCATCCAGCTTAGCACTGTCTACCCTGACTGGCAGCAGCTCTCCAGGGTTTCAAGCACATGTCTCTCCCACTGCTACCTAGAGATGTAGAGCACAGCACCAGCACCTCCTGGCCCATCTGCCTGATGGATAGTCTTCCCAGGCTACACATTTGTTACCTAGAAGTAACAAAAGGCTCTTGCTTAAACTCAGACAACAGGGTGCAATTGTCATTGTAAGGAGCTGTGAAAGCTGTTTGAAGCCTTAATTGTAATATTAAGGCAGAGGGCCTCTTCGGCAGTGGTGCCCACCCTGTGGAAAGCCATCCCATCAGATGTCAAGGAGATGAGTAATTTTATAACCTTTAAGAGGCATCTGAAGGCAGCCCTGTATAGGGAAGCATTTAAAGGTTTAATGTTTTACTATGTTTTTATATATGCTGGAAGCCACCCATATTATTATTATTATTATTATTATTATTATTATTATTATTATTATTATTATTTAGGCCAGTGCAATGCAGTGCACAATGCAGTACTGATGTTGCATAGCGGACCATGCCCCCAATGAGACAAGGTGTATAAAAGCCTAGTGCCAGGGATACCTTAGGTTCTGTATATCCTTTACAGTTGTGTAAAGGAGCCAAGGTAAGATTGTGCCATTTTTGCCAGTGCTGCATGACCAGCCAAAGTTTTTGAAATGCCTTCTTCCATAGATGAGGATTTAAAAGTATAGAAGAAGCTCACCATTGCATCCATCTGATCATCCTAGCCCAGCGGTTCCCAATTAACTAAGTACTGCAGACCCCTTGTTTTTCAAAAGCCAAGCCATGGACCTCCTACTTTTGAAAAAGTTGATACCTCTGTCGTAGCTTTTGCTATGTGATTGGTGCCATGAACACACCCTTGGGTCCCCATGCCACCAACTGGGAACTACTGTCCTAGCCAGAATATGCATTGAGGAGCGAGTCACATACATCCTATAGTTAATAGGAACTTGTCGTTGTCACAGGGAGCATTTAATATGTTTCTGCTTCTTTCAAAGCACAGTTCAGCTGAGTTTCCCCTTTTCCTTTGTCTGCCCCTTTCTTGTACAGGCTTTCTCTGGGCCAAGTGGAGAAATTGCAGATGGAAGAGAATACAGATTACAGTATATTCTTGCATTCTTCTAGCGGTTACACTTCAGATTCACAATATCTCGCTTGTTTTGTTTTCTCCCCCCAACACTTCTGGGCCATTCCATGCCTCCGCAGCTTTAGATGATCTAACAGAAAACCAGAGTGAGAAAGCAATGTTCTGATAAGCATGTAACAAAGAACAGTTTCAAGCTGGTAAACTCCTCACATTTCACACTGTATGTACACAAAGATATGAAGCCTTTTCTAAACACACACACACATTTTTCCCCCTTTGGCTAGGCTTTCACTTCTCGTAAACAAAATAAAGGTCTCGTTTTCTCCAGGGTTTCTTTTAAAGATCATGTGCTATACAGGTGAGATTCGCCCCTTGAACTATGAATTAATGAACCAAGAATAATTACCACTGTCTAAGTTTGCACTCCTATTCACTTAACTGGATTTAGGAGAAAGGGCTGTAGCTCCTTGTTAGAGCACCTGCTTCACATGCAGAAAGTCCCTGGTTCAATCCCTGGCGTCTTCAGGAAGGGCTGGAAAAGAGTCCTGCCTGAAACCCTGTAGAGATTTTAGCAGGCAGTGTTGACAATACTGAGCTTGATGGACGAAGGGTCTAACTCAGTTTAAGGCCTAGTATGCTGACTGTGTGGGCACCACCTGTTTCCTGCTCATGACTTCAATAAATCTGCTCACCTCTACAGTATATCAGTGGGCGGCGTTGCACACAGGTGACCATGCCTCAATAGTTTTTCGGCGTAGTGCTGGAGATACACCACCTCACCCCTACGCAATGGCCAGCCACTTCACCTGTGTTGAGGCACAACCCTAGCCAATCAGCTTGCAGGGTGGGTGTGGCCATGGGCCATTTAATCTTGGTGTGGCCAGATGACTCCCTCTTCCTTGCCTCTTCGTCAGATCACCCTACCCACCCCACCCTCTTTTCATGCTTTGCTCTGAGGTGACCTTGCTATGGCAATTGCCAGTCGCCATGTTGTTGTGGCCGGGTAGGAATTTTTTCCACTTGGCAAATTGGCACCGGGCATTTGGTTTCCACCTACCTAGTAGCAATCGTCACAACTTTTGTGAGGTTAGGCATTGGGTAAGCCTTCGTTTCGTTGGAGGGGAGGTTGTTGCCTTCGCCTGCCCCTCCTCAGTAAGGGTATCCTGTTAAAGGGATCCGGGGTGTGAATACTGTCTGAAGCCTGGGCGTGGGCTAGGGCCATGTCACAGCCCCTACGGGGACCCCTCAGGGTGGTGCCACTATCTGATGTAAGATATAGGGCACCCCCTATTGGTGGTTTGCCCTTCCGTGGACTCCCTGCAGATGGGCAGGAGTCAAGATATGGCCTGGCTTCACCCCAATGCCTAAGCCAAACCACTCACATCTGTAATCAATAAAGTTGTGGCCTATTTGAACCCATAGACCAAAATACTCAGTGTCAGTGTGATTTATTGTTCTCCTGGGAACTTTGTGGCTCAGGTGTCTTGGTGCACAAATGCAGGAGTGCTGAAAGTCTTTGGCCCGCCTTTAACTACCTTGCCATCATTATGCAGCACAAAAAATGTATAGTCTGATAGGGCATGCTTTTTAAAATTCAATTAGCCTATAATATTTGCTTCATTGCAGGCAGAAATCAAAAGGTAAGACATTGGGGCAGTGCTGGAAGTGCTAAGAAAAGTGCCTGCTTCCCCCAAATAAGAGCTGGTATGGTTATAATAGTTTGAGTGGCGGTGTAAGATATTCCCAGTCATCCATAAAGCAAGCCCAACCAACCCCACAGGATTGTTTAAAGGTGACTTGAAGAACTATACAGTATGTGGCATATAGTGTATGCATTTCTGAGCTCCTTGGAGGAAGGGCAGAATAAAACAACTTAAAATATCTTGGCTTTCTTTAGGTCAGGGTTTGAAAACTCTGTATGTCACAACAGCAGCTAGAATCTTGATAGCTAAAAACTGGAAGACAGAAGAATTACCAACGATTGATGAATGGCAGATGAAAATGATGGACTATATGGAGCTCACGGAGATGACCGGGAAACTCCGTGACCTGAGCGAAGATGCGGTGGAAGAAGATTGGAAGAAATTTAAATTGTACTTAAAATATTATTGTATGATTGCTAATTAGATATAACTAGGAAGGATAGCTAAGCTGTAGATTTCGAGTAAGATCAAGTGTTTAAGATAGATGAATTTGAGTTAAAATAATTAGTTAAGTTTTAATAGGTAGATAATTTTTATAGTAAATATGATTTTGCAAGATGTTTAGAAATTACTAAAGATGTTAGACAAGGAACGCAGGAAGAGGGGACAGGAGGAAGTCTAATTGCAATGTGAGAAATAATTATGTTAAGAAATGAGTTTTTTATTTTATGTTTTTGTTTAGGTGTTTTGTTTAGTGTTGTTAGGTTTGTGTTTGTTGTAACTGTGTTTTCTTTGGTTGTATAAAATTATATTTATATATATATATATATATATATATATATATATATATATATATATATATATATATATATATAAAATGAAAACTTGTGGCACTCCAGATGTTGTTGTACTCCAGTTCCCATCACCCATGACCATTTTGGCCATGCTGGCTGGGGCTGATGGGGGTTAACAATGTCTGAAGGGATCCAGTTTCCCCAACCCTAGTTAAGAGGCTTGAAGCCTTTTCCTGAATTGTCCCACAAAAGTGAAGGAATCACATCTTCTCCTGCACCTCAGGACAGCATGCTAGTTTATGGGGCACAAGACAGGCTGTCTGGCACACCCAGGTCTCTCCTCCAAGAGAAGGAACAGTCATAGAGATCAGGAAGAACAGCCAGGGCAAGTGCCACCTCTGCCCCCAGCACCTGCCCCCCCCCAAGGTGACCACCTCAATCTGCCTAACAGTAGGGCCGCTCTTATGGGGTAATTTTTAAAAGGGTACTAAAAGAAACCTCCTTCATGGATCACTGCCTTGTCGTGGTGAAGGGGCTTGAATAACTGTGCAGGGCTACCCAAGACACACAGGTCATAGTGGAGAGTTTTGACTAAACGTGATCCACCCGGAGCAGGAACCAGCAAGCCACTCCAGTATCCCTGCCAAGAAAACTCCATGGACAAAAAAAGAAGACAGGAGTGCCTGGCGTGCTCTGGTCTATGGGGTCATGAAAAGTCGGACATGACTAAACGACTAAACAACAACATTCCAAGGGACACAATTTTAATATGTCTAAAGTCGCCACCAGTAAGTAAACAAACCCTGCAATACACACAAGACAGCAATGAAGAGACAGTTGCAGAGCTACCGTAAGTTCTGAAAATCATCTTCCGTGAGAACTGAACTTGATCACTTTGGGCACTATGTGATTCTCACACTTCATATATTACAGAGAGTCCCTACATGTTTCCACTTTAGAGCTTGAAATCCCAGGCAGTCTCCTCTGCCTTTGTGTATGCAGCCACCATATATTAACGTTTTGACTTGGCAGTTCTGACTGCTTTAAAATCTCTCCAGCACATTTCCATGCATATCTTGTCTGGAAGAAAGTTCTCCTAAGTTCAGCAGGTCTTTCTTTCAGATAGAGTTTGCAGCTAACGCTGCCAAGTTGGAGAAAAGCCCACCTGGCCTTTAGCAGCTGCATGAAACTTTCCACAGCTGGCCGATAAGCAGTATCGTTTCCAAACATCTACCCTATCAAGATATGGTTAAAAGCACTTCAATACTAGCTGGATAAAAAGTTACTGACCTTCGCCTTTCTTACAGGGCTGCTGTGATGACAAAATAAGGGCCAAAGAGCCATGGACACTACCCTGAGCTCAATGAAAGGAAGGTGCAATCCTGTGCATGTCCACCTGGAAGAAAAACCCACAGTTTAATACGTTTTAGTTCCAGCCAGATAAGTGGGTATATAATTGCAGCAATAATGACATTGCCATTTAATATATCTTGGTCTTCTGCAATAAATACCTATATCAGCTTACCAAGAAATTTAGAAAAGTCTGTATACATACCCTCCAACATTTCTGCAATGAAAATAGGGACGTCCTATTTCATGATGATGATGATGATATGGTGATGATACTCTGGGCAGCTTCCAACACACATAAAAACATAATAAAACTACATAGGGCTGTCTTTAGATGTCTTCTAAAGGTTGTATAGTTACTTATCTCTTTGGCTCTGGGGTCACATAACTCCATACCCTCCAAAATTTCTCCGATGAAAATAGGGACATCCTGCTTGGCAGGGGGTTGGACTGGATGGCCCTTGTGGTCTCTTCCAACTCTATGATTCTATGATCCTAAGGAAAAGCAGGACCTTCTGGGATCAAATCAAAAACTGAGACAGCTTCTGTAAATTCAGGATGTCCCTGGAAAATAGGGACACTTGGAGGGTCTGTTGTATATAAATTCATGAACACGGTTCAAGAGCTGGTTAAAACAAAACAAAACCCTAAGATATCTTTGTAATAAGGATCTCCTAGTCAAATCTCACTTTATGACCAACTATTAGAGTGACAGTAAGTTTCCGTGCGCTGCTCTGGTTTCGCCAGAAGCGGGCTTAGTCATGCTGGCCACATGACCCAGAAGCTGTACACCGGCTCCCTCGGCCAGTAAAGCAAGATGAGCACCACAACCCCAGAGTCGTCCGCGACTGAACAGGGTCCCTTTACCTTTAGCTTTAAGTCTGTTCTGAAATTTGCACATCATTCACAAAAGCCATGTTTAGACTGCTTGAAACTTTCATCAACAGTTCACGAACAGGGGCATCATAGGCCACAATCACAACACACATTTAAAGCCATGCGCATTTGAAACCACTTTAAACAGTCATGGCTTTCTCCCAAAGAATTCTGGGAGCTGCAGTTTGTTCAGGCTGCTAAGAATGGTTAGGAGACCCCTACTCCCCTCAGAGAACTGCAGTTCCCAGCATTCCCTGGGTAAAGGGATTATTACGCCACTCTAGGAACTGTAGTTCTGTGCAAAGTAAAGTAAAGAAAGTCTTCCTTTATTAGCAATAAAGAATAAAATTTCAGGGAACCTGACTAGTGCCTGGAAAAACAGAGGGAAGCATTGGCGATGGCCTTGACAGACATGTGAGCAAGAAAGGCCTTTCTTTTTTACAAAAGGAAGAAAATGAAAAACAACTTTTCCCAGAACTGAAAGTCCTCTCCCAGGCTAACATTTCAGAAATTGCTGACGTATGTGAATGAAAAACAGGCGATAACCGGGCACCTTGGGCTGTGCCTTCCCATTGCTTGTATCAGCCCCCCTTTGTCAGCTGCGTTCCCTCCCCTCCTTCCCTCTCTTGCAAAAGTGATACTTTCCAAGCCTTCAGCACTCTTGCAAAGCAGAGTTCTTGCGTGGCCCCCATCTGCAGGTGCAGCCGAGGCCTTGGCAAGGGGGAAGGATGGTTATCGCTTCGGAAAACAGCTACACTGTCTTGTTAATCCTTCGTCAAGGTCTTGGCCAAAGGATAAATTCTGAGGGAGACGGACGTGGAGCACTGAGGAGCCCAGGCAACTGATCAGGTAAGACTCATTGCGAGGAGTTCCTTTCTGCATTTGGATCAGTAGACTAGCCTGGCGCCTTCGGTGTTCCGGGCACTTTTGGGGGAGATTTTCTACTTTTTCTTGCAACGCTATGGCACTAGTTAGAGATTTATTGGGGTTACAGAGGAGTTTTCCTGCATTGTGCCACTCTTTAAAAAGACGAAATCACTTTTTGTTCAATCTTTTTTTCTCCTGCCGCACATTGGTCCATATGTGAGTGTCTTTTCTTTGAGATATCTAGTTCTCACCTTGTGTTTTAGATGCTGTTGAAAGAAGCAGTGAACGGGGCACTGCAAATAAATTAATATTGCCTCATGTGGAAATGTAAATGGGTACATGGGGAATATATTCGTGTATATTTCATGTATGGTTTTTCTTCTAGGTTTCCTGGCCACCTCTGTTGCAAACTGCAGGATCCCTGTCCATACCTGCTCGTTGTTCCTTTTTCCTATGCATATACTTCTTTGAGAATTTGATCTAAAGAGGCATACGGCATGGGAAAATGGGGCGATTGAGGTGCTCCACCGCCCAGCTCTTCTGCAGCAAGACATCTTCCAGAGGCAAAATGTGGGGAGCGGAGGGGACTTCTGAGTAAACTGGGCTGTAGGGTTGATTTGCAAAACCGCTTGTATGAGAAACTTGCATGAATTCTAAAGATTTATTATTTTGCATGCCAGTTAGGCTTTTGGATGTGAAAGAGTACTTAAAACCAGGTTCTTTAATCTGAATAAGCAGGTTAGCTTTGGCTGTAATTCACAGTGTTTTGAATCAAGATTTTTTAAAAGTGAGTTAGCCTTTGATTTAAGAAATCTGTTATGTAGAGCTCATTTAGAATTGCCACCTTTTCATAGTCAAAGGATCAGTGCTTTTAACGGCTGCATAGTAGGCAAAATTCAACAGGTGCAGCTTTCCCCAGCACAGGCAATCAGTTAATAGGAAATGCTCTATCTGTTTATTTCTGTCTTGCTGAAGGCAAGTGTTTCTCAGTAAGGAAGCCTGGGTGTCATTAAGTGATATTATATTGTTAGAATATAAGAGAACACAAAACTAACTTTCTTCTTTTTTTCATCCGCAGACCATTTTTCATGTAGCTCTCAATGTTAAAGGAGCGGGGGAATCGTTGTCTTGCTATTTTTAAAGATCTGTTTCGAGATTGTTGCATCCCTTTCAGTTCAATTAGTTTTCTAATTCTTACTCATCTGCATAGAATTGCTGTGTAATATGCCTATATGTTTTCTGACAGAACTTTGCATAATGATGTGCTGAATTTAATGATGTATTGAATTTTAAGCATATACTGCAATAATGTTCAAAAAGTACAAGTTCATAAATGCTATCAATTTGTGGGAAAGGATGGTTGCTTTTGATTGTCTTAGGTCACCTTTCCTGGCTTCATTCAGTTTGTAAATGTGCTTCGCCTTTGAGTTGCTGAACAATAAAAGAACTCTTGACTGCACTTATGCCTCTTACTTATTTCGCATTAAGTTGGGTGGAATGAGAGCAAGAGAAGAAATAGAAACTGTGTGTTATTGTAGCAATGCTTTCACTTAGCTGGATTGGGAAATGAGTGTGGGGTGATTCAATATGTGATTGAATCCACATCTTTTGATTCAATCCACATCTTTTAATTTAAATCTAGGTGCCTCTGCACAAACACACACACACACAACCAATGCTCCCAAAGGTGTAACGTTGCACAACAAGCAAACAACTGGTGCACTGATTCACGGTGTGGTAAATGTATATTGAAACACAATGGCACTTGGGGTTCACTGCAGTGTGGTTAATCAAAAACAACATTTCAACATCTTCTTAAAAGGCTGCTCGGCAGCACACATGCTCCTTAAACCCCATGGAAACCAGAGAAGTTTAAGTACACCTTTAAAACGTTTAGGTTCCACCAAAATCGGGCCTTCCAGGGTGCTGAGGTTACTCTGCATTGAGGGCAAGAGCTGCTCATCTTGAAACCAGCTCTGTGTGCTGAAACCTCATCAAAAACAATGGGACTTGTTCAAATTGGGGTGGGGTGGGGAGGGATAAAATTGGGAACTCTTGCACAGAAACACAGGTAGCTGCCTTATATACGTTGGTCCATCTAGTTCAGCATTGCCTACACTGACTGGCAACAGCTCTCCAGGGTTTCACACAGGGGTCCCTCCGCTCTGTACCTGAAGACACCAGGGAGGGAAGCAATGACCTGTCTGCTAACTAGATGCTCTGCCACTGAGTGACAGCTATTCCCCTTGCTTTTTTATTTATTGAGAGAAGCTATGTGCAGGGGACAATTGGGTAGAAACTCAACAGGTAAAATGTTCTCCATGAATAAGGATGCAGTGATAGGGAAAGCCTCATCTGTTCATTTGTGAAAAGAGGCTTTTTGTGTCTTTAACAACTGCCCGAGAGACAAATCAATAGGAGCTTTCCTTATTACAGCACCCCCACTTTTGAACAGGGAAAAAACCTCACATGTTAAATTTCTTTGCAGCTGCTAAAAACACAATGCTTCTATCCATATAAAAGGTGAAAAGAAAAGGGGTGCTAGTGCATTTCTTTTTACATATATTTAGTTCAAAATACACCCCCTCTCCTGCCAAAAAAAAAAAACCCACCCTCTTTCAAATACAGCATTAAGAACAACTGGGGTCAGTGATAATATGGAATAAAAAGCCATAGAATGCATTTATTCCAATATTTCCTTGAAACTCTGTAATGTACTTTTAGGGCATGAAGTTGTTTTTAAAAAAGTTATCTGGCTCATAGAGAAATCCACAGCTCAGCAGTGCAACCCTATGTATATTTACTCAGAAGTTAAGTCTCACTATGTCCTAATGGGTCTTACTCACATGGAAGTCTGCACATGATCACAGCCCACGTTTGCAATGTGCTGCTTCAATATGTGAATGGACAATTGTTACTCAGTTACTAGCTCTATGCCCAGAACCAATCATTCCGTTCATTCACAGATATCCATTGGGGCACATGTCTTTTGATAGGCTATCGAACGAAATGGTTGAAGCTCCAGCTCTCGGAGTAACAGAGCTTAGAGATATGCATTCAGCGTCCTATCATTCAAAAACTTAGCAATTAATAATAGATTTTACTGGTCCGGGGTTTGTACAAGTAAGCAGCCAGCCTATGAGTGTTAGTTCAAGGGTCTCAAGGAAAGCAACACAATTTGAGGACTCTTGTGGATTATATATACAGGGAGAAACAGGCTGCAATCCTATGCCCAGGTACTTGGGAGCATGCCCCATTGAACTCAGGGTGGGATTAGGGGGCATCTCCAAAAATATTGATGTTCAGCCTTCCTTCTCTTTTCCAAGAAAACTAATATAATGGTAGACAGAACTCCTGAAGCTCTAGTAGTTGTATAAAAGAGGGGGGGGGTTGGCTGTACAGCAGGCACAATGTGGGTTGTCATACAGGTTCAGCTCAAAGATGAGAAAAGCTTCACCTATTAAAATGCTCCCCCTGTCCTTTGCATCTGAACACCCTACAATCTTCCAGTTTCCTAATCCCTCCCGGCCTCCAATGCTGATTTATCGCTCCCGTTCCCACCTATATCTCAACAAAATAATGGTGAATGAATGCTTAAAACAGGGAAAGCTTCTAGATATTTAAAATGTAGCTAGGGAACTGAAGGAAAGCTGGGAGCCTCCTTTGGCAATGTACCTGCTGCTTTTCTGGTCTGATCCTGTGCAGAAACAACGGAGCAAGCGCCATGGTGTGGTGGAATTAGTACCCACTTTTTCAGATGCGTTTTAAGCAGCTGTCAATGCATTGTTCCTCAGATGCTCATGGCATAGGTTGTATTGTTAAATCCAAACATCTGTTAAGCTATTAGAATGAAACCGTGGTTGCCCCAAAACGTTGGCACAATCTGGTTTACTGGTGGCTTGCAAATAATGTTGCTGCTCAGGTGTCCATAAAAATGTAGCAGAACAGGTTAAAAGGATCTCCCCTCTACAGAAACCAGGTATAGCTATTGTGGTATCTGTTTGCCCAAAGAAAGAGAGCCTCGAGGCATATGCAGAGTGCCGTTATCTTTTTAAACCACAGCTTTTTATGGAATAGTCAAAGTAGTACCTTTTCATAAAAGGGATAATTTCATCCAGTTCAACTGTTTTATGACCCCTGCATTTCAAACTACATCTGATTAAAAAACAAAAACAAAACCCAGCTATGAATTATCACAAGAGGCAACAGATTCAAGTCCTCCTTTGACCTGACTACCCTAGTTCAGCATGCAACAGCAGGATTTTGGTGAAAGCAACACAATAGGGAAGCATATAAACAAATAATGTATCAATACACTATTCAGTCACTGAGGCTGCCAACACCTCTGGGCACCACTTGGCTACTCTCAGACACTACCCTTGGTGTTTGACAAGGTCTCCCCTCCCCATTTTTATTTTAAAATTGACTTTGCTTGGCTTTGAGGGGCTTTGATGGAGTTTTCTGTTGGGAGCTTTTTGTCTTCATTTGTTTTAGGAATGGTGACATGGGTACTTTGTAGTTGCCACAACAATTCCTTACATTTCCTGCTGTGTCTCTAGTCCCAAAAATATTAGGACCCCTTATTAATCTGTTATCTCTAAATTATATTATCCAGGTGGCAATCTTAAGTATACAAAGCTGGAAGTAAGTTCTATAGAAATGTGTGAGGAAGTCTCTTCTAAGTAGATTGATTCAGGACTGCATTGCTCCCTGGAAGAGCTCTGTAGAAAAGATTTGCGATTGGCTGTTCAAGGCAGAAATGCAGAACTTTATTTGTGTAGATACGAAGCAGGGCTGCAGTGAAAGTGGAAGTGAACGAGAAGTGGTAACAGGCAGCAGCAGATTGAGTCTGGTCTTTGAGAAGATCAGCTTTGCTGCCGCGATGGGTAAGACTGTACCTACTTCAGAGATCTCAAAAGGGGCAGTCCTTGTAAAATGTAGCTCACAAACAACTAGAACCAACGCAGGTAACCTCTAGGTTATATTACTGCATACCCTACAACATTTCTCTGATGAAAATAGGGACGTTCTATTCCATAATAATAATTTTACTGTTTATACCCCACCCCTCTGACAGGGTTGCCCCAGCCACTCTGGGCAGCTTCCAACATATATAAAAACATAATAAAACATTAAACATAAAAAACCTCCCCTATACAGGGCTGCCTTCAGATGGCTCGGGGGTCAGATAACTCCAGTGCTTTTTCCCCTAAAAGAGTGCTTAGGGATACTTTCATTTTCCTATTCATATTGAAATACTGCCCCTCAGTGAGGCCAAACTTAGATTCACAAAATGTTTAGGGATATGCGTAAACCTGCATTCCCCCAGAAAAAAAGCACTGGATAACTCCATACCCTCCAACATTTCTCCAATGAAAATAGGGACATTCCAAGGAAAAGCGGGACAATCTGGGATCTAATCAGAAACCAGGACCGCTTCTGTAAATCTGGGACTGTCCCTGGAAAATAGGGACACTTGGAGGGCCTGTTGGTGCAATGATTTATACGTGATGCTGCCTCTGAAGAAGGTTTGGAAACTTCAGTTGGTGCAGAATTCAGAGGTCAGGTTGCTTACCAGGGCAAGACAGTTTCGGCATAGAATACCAATCCTGGCCTGACTGCACTGGCTGCCAGTTAACTTTCCGGGCCCAATTCAAAGGGCTGGTTCTGACCTATACAGCCTTAAACAGCTGATACCTCAATGCCTCAATGCCCTCAGTGCCTGAAGGGACTACCTCTCCCCATATGAACTGACCTGAACCCTGCAATCAACATCTGAGTCCCTTCTTCGTTGTTGTTCAGTCATTCAGTCATGTCCGACTCTTCGTGACCCCATGGACCAGAGCACGCCAGGCACTCCTGTCTTCAACTGCCTCCCGCAGTTTGGTCAGACTCATGTTGGTAGCCTCGAGAACACCGTCCACCGTCCAACTTCATGGTGTGCCTCATCCATGAAATGCCTGGAGGCAACATGAGAATGGACCTTTTCTGTGGCAGCTCCCCATTTATGAAACATTATCCCCAGAGAAGCTCACTTGGCACTTTCATTACATATCTTTAGGCAACAGACAGAAACATTCCTCTTCACCCAGGCTTTTGGCTAATTAAACAATCTATGGCCTTTTAAACTATATGTGAGGGGTTGTTTTTGTTTGTTATTATGGTATGTATTTTTGTGTTTTTATATTGTAAACTGCCCTGTGATCCTTGGGTGAAGGGCAGTATGAAAAATTAATAATGATGATGATGATACCTACATCCCTTGCCTCCCCTCAGCACAACAGATTTCTGGGGCCACAATACCAAGCACTCTTCAATGGAAGAATTGAATTACAAAGTGATGTTTTATGCCTATTTTAGCACTATTAAGTGTTGTGTTGTGTGGTGCATTACAATCCTATGCCTGTCTTCTCCAGGTTCCATTGAGTACAATGCTACTCCCAGCATATGTAGAGTTGCAGTCTTAAAGAAAGTACCGTAATTCTTCACACAGCACATAGTCAACCTACGAAACTCACTCCCATAGAGGACAGTGCTGGCCACTAAGCCAGTGGCTTTAAAAAGAGGATTGTGCAAATACATGGCAGGGAAAGCCATCGGTGGCTACTACTAGCCTTGAACTGGAGGCAGCAAGGCTTCTGAATATCAGTTGCTGGAAACTACAGGAAGGAAGAGTGCTTTTGTGCTTAAATCCTGTGTGCTGGTTTCCCCCGGGCATCTGACTGGCCACTGTGAGAACAGGATGCTGGACTAGATGGGCCATGGGCCTGATTCAGCAGGCTGTTATGTTCAAACCCAGGTAGCCTCTTACCTGATTTATTTTCCCCAAGTAGACATTTTACTCCTGCACTGTATTGCAGCCGGAAACCTCATATCTTCCCCTGCGCAGGCAAGGGGACATGAGAAACTAGTTAAAAGCAGAACGTGTGGGAGGAATGTCCTTCGACTTTGCGCTTGTTGTTCTTGCTTAATAAATCCATCGATGGCTCTGATTTCACCTCTTCCCCTCCATATACTTAATTGGCTTTCACAGAGCGGTAGCAAAGCCCCGTCCTTTCATTCTTCTCATTGTGTTTCCGCAACAGTGTTTTTCTTTTGATTACCAAGCCGACTGAAAGATCAACTATTCCTCCCTGTTATCAAAGCCATCCCTGGCAGGCATCATGACTTTGGTCCGCAGAGTAAAGCCAAAAGATGACCATTATTTTTCATTCCTGAGTAACACACTGTGGAACCTTAAGCACAGAAGTCAGTCGGTGAGATTTACTTCATGGTCAATGCGTTTAGGATGGAAGCCAAAGAAGGCTTTATGAATAACTCAAAGGCAGTGTTCATAATTTGTGTATAATTTTAATCCACAAACTCCCTACAGTACTTATTCCTCCGCTCTGAACCCATTTAACTAATCTATGCTTTTACTCAGTACAGCGGTACCTTGGTTGTCGAACGTAATCCATTCCAGAAGGCTGTTCAACTTCCAAAACGTTCAACAACTAAGGCACAAAGGGCAGTCGGCAAAGTCAACTGAGAAAATTGGAAAGAAAAATGCAGCGGAAGCCGTTCAACTTCCAAAAAGCATTTGAGAACGGAAGCAAATACTTATGGGTTTTCGGAGTTCGAAAACCAAAATGTTCCGCTTCCGAGATGCTCGAAAACCGAGGTACCACTGTATTTGGATTCTACTTCTTTGCAGCATTAATCTAGAATCACTGAAATGAACAGTTAAATCCTATGCAAGTCCTACCTAGAAGTAAGTCACACTGAGTTCTATGGGTGATTATGCAAGAACGTAAGAGGAGCCTGCTGGATTAGGCCAATGGCCCATCTAGTCCAGCATCCTGTTCTCACAGTGGCCAGCCAGATGCCTGGAGGGAACCTGCAAGGAGGACCCGAGCACAAGAACCCTCTCTCCTGTGGTTTCAGCAACTGGTACTCAGAATGGCTACTACTACCCACAATGTCTTGGCTCTGTCTCCACAGCTAGAGGTAGCACTGCTTCTGAATACCAGTTGCTGGAAACTACAGGAGGGGAGAGGGCCCTTGTGCTGAAAACCTGCTTGCTTGCCACGGGCAACTGCAGTAGACCTCTGTTTCTGGGTAGAACGTATATACTTTGCATACAGAAGGTCCCAGCAGGTTCTATCCCAGGAAAGTTCAGTAAAGGGGCTAGGTAGGAACGTAGGAATCTGCCTCATACCAAGTCAAAGCATTGGGTCCATCTCACTCAGTATTGCCTACACTGGCTGGCAGCAGCTCTCCAAGGTTTCAAGCAGGAGTCTGAACCCAGGACCCCACTTGAGGACCTTCTGTACACTAGGCAGATACTGCATCACTGAGCTACGACCCTTCCCATAGCTACCACAGCTGATAGGAAAGACCCCTGTATGAGACCCTGGAGAGCCATTGCCAGTCAGAGCAGACAATACCAGCTAAATGAGCAAATAGCCTAACCCGGCCTAAGGTTGCTTCCTGTGTTCCTTTGACAGCACTAAAGCATTTTCTGTCATCAGCCTAATGTTTGAGATTTGGTTCTGTTCTTCCCTGAGAGCCCTTGAACAATTTCCGCCTCATTCCGAGCTGACGCATCCAGCATATCCGTGGGGCTCCCTAGCCTGCTTGCTCAAGGTCTTTTGATAATTGCCATGCCAACCTTTCCTCTCCGTTCTCAGTCCAGAGACGTAGAAAGGACATTATCTTTCTGCATAAAAGACAGATCAGTCATAACAAAATTTGGGCTCGCTCTTTTGAATTGCAAGGACTGGGATCGCCATGGATACTAAGAGCGATCCAAATGCTCTGAGGGGCAGCGTGTAGGGCAAAAGGACACCCATCCACATACAAGAGGGAAGGCCGCAGCAGGCTTTGGGCAAGCCTGAGGTTGGCAGGAGTGCAACGCATCTCTAACAGGAAAACATACACACACACATCCAGAACCACCCAGCGAAGGAAGGGGAGGCAAAGTCAGGTGTGATGGGAATGGAATGGGGTATCATAGAATTGTAGAGTTGGAAGGGACCATGAGAGTCATCTATTCCAACCTCCTGCAATGCAGGAACCTTTTACCCAACGTGGGGCACGAACCCACAACCTTAAGGGTCTCATGGTCTACCGACTGAGCTATCCCAGGTCCTCGTGAAGGAAAGCATGGACAGGGCTGAAGAACAGGAACATCCCACACTGCAACATTTTGCCACAGGCCCCACTTGTCCAATAGTAATAATCATCCAGTTACTTTATAGTTACACGTCCTTAAATCCTTGGGACCAGTTTACTTGCAGGGTTGCCTTCCTCCGAATGCACCCACTCAACCGCTTCAGTTGGCAGATGTGCCACATCATTCTGCAGTTGTGAGAAATGGACCTTTTATTCTGGCAGCACCCACCTTTGGAACTCCCCGCCTGTTGACCTTCGCTGTAATCTTTTCGGCACTTGCTGAAAAGGTTTTTGTTTAGGCAAGCCAATCCAGTTGGGTTGTTTCAATCTTTTATTGTTAACGTAATTATTTTTGAACGTGTTAAAAAAAAATAGCTGGTTTTTATTGATAATTTTGATATCTCTTGTAAACCACATAGAGGTGTGTCTGGCTTCTTCAGTGAATGCTGAAGAGGCACCTCTTTTCAGGGTCCACCCTATGCTTGTGATCACAATCTGTTTCGCTTTTAATTTTTAATTGTTGTAACCTGCCCGGGGACCCGGGGTGAAGGGTGGGTTAATAATAATAATAATAATAATAATAATAATAATAATGGCCACCAGGTTGGTGAAGCCTACCATAATGATGCCTTCACACATAGATCTCCCCACTTGACATTACTGCTGATTATATTACTCTGTAGTCATCCAGTGTAGAAAAAAGCAGAGCAGAATTGTTTTAAAAGGGCAATATAGATCCAAGAGATAGAAACAAGCAGATGTGTTCACTGAATGTATTCACCCAAACATTCTGCCAGAGGGCTTTTGCCGTGGGCTCGTTTGCGCATGATGCATTCCTTGCGCAACTAGTACATACAGGGTATTCTGATTCAATTATATACCTCATATTATGCTATCAAGTGTGACAAATGTCACTCGCACACTCTAGCCTATGATAGGTTCCTTAAAGGCCCATTGATTTCACTGGGAAAGTTAAACATATCACTTCCTTCAGTATCTGTTGAATATACAACAACTCATAAACAAATCAAGCCTTGCCTGCAGGCTTGCAATAGAAAGGAGTGGGTGAGCAACCTTTTCCTTTGCATTCCCTCAGAGACAATATATCTAGGAAGAGTGCGTGTCAACTGTGGGTGGGGGTGATATCAGTGGTGGGTTGGCTCACCCGCTCTTCCTTCCCACCAACAAGGGAAGGGACAGATCGCTAATGACAGAGGACTCTTGCCCCGGGCTGAAAGTTGCACCCTCCCCAGGGGCTGGGTGGTGCGGTGCACCAGGGCGCCAGGCCCCCCAGGGGCGCCCCGCGAGCCCGCCGGCATACCGGGCGCGCCCTCCCCAACCCACGCCCACCCCCATGGGTGGGCGGTCGGGCGCTCGCGCGCCGACGGGCAAGTTGCAAGCCGGCTGCCCTCCGGAGCCCCAGCTGGAGCGCTGGGAAGGGCGCGCAAAGCCCTGCGCCGCTCCAGCACCACGCCCTCATCCCCCGCTCGCCCACCTCCCTCCCATGCTGGCCGCCCCTCGGGGGATGAGGGGCGTGGCGCTGGAGCGGCGCGGGGCTTTGCGTGCCCTTCCCAGCGCTCCAGCTGGGGCTCTGGAGGGCGGCCGGCTTGCAGCGCCACCCCCCCTCCCGAGGGGCGGCCAGTGCGGGAGGGAGGTGGGCGGAGAGGCGGCCTACCGGGGGCGCCAAGGCATCGTCACACCAGGGCGGCGGATCCCTTTAAGACGGCCCTGACCCTCCCTATCTAATATATGATACATTTAAAGAAGTATCATACAACTTTAAACAATCATGGCTTCCCCCAGAGAATCCTGGGAACTCTGTTTGTTAAGGGTTCTGAGAGACGCCCTATTCCCCTCAGAGAGCTACTGTTTCTGGAGTAGTTAAACAGACAATCTCTCTTCCCAGAGAGCTCTGCAAAGTATAGTTCTGTGAGGAGGATGCAGGTCAATAATAATAATTACAGTGGTACCTCGGTTTTCGGAAGTCTCCGTTGCCGAATGTTTCAGTTTTCAAACACCAAAAACCTGGAAGTAAATGCTTCCGTTTTCGAATGCGCCTCAGAAATCGAACGGCTTCCACTGTGTGCATCTAGTTACAGGTAGGTAGCCGTGTTGGTGTGTCGTAGTCGAAACAAAATTAAAAAATTGTTTTTCACAATTTTCTCTACTGAATTGGCATACTACCCTTTGCGCCTTGGTGTTCAAATGTTTTGGAAGTTGAATGGTCTTTCAGAATGGATTACGTTCGAAAACCAAGGAACCACTGTATTATAATAATATAAGAATAGTTTATTATTTATATTCCACCCATCTGACTGGGTTGCCCCAGCTACTCTGGGCAGCTCCCAACAGAATATTAAAAACACAATAAAACATCAAACATTAAAAACTTCCCTAAACAGGGTTCCCTTCAGATGTCTTCTAAAAGTCAGATAGTTGTTTATTTCCTTGACATCTGATGGGAGGGCATTCCGCAGGGTGTGCACCACTACTGAGAAGGCCCTCTGCCTGCTTCCCTGTAACCTTGCTTCTCACAGTGAGGGAACCACCAGAAGGCCCTTGGAGGTGGACCTCAGTGTCCAGGCTGAACGATGGGGGTGGAGATGCTCCTTCAGACTAACAACTCTCGGCACCCTTAACCAACGACACTTCCCGGGATTCTGTAGTTCTGTGGTAGTAGTTTGTGTGTAGCAGTTGAATTCCTGGCATCTTCAAGCTAGGACTGGGATTATCCTTTATCTGAAATGCTGGAGAGCTGCTGCCAGTTAGTGGAGGCAATACTGAATTACATGGACCAACAGTTTGCCTTGGCAGAAGCCGGCTTCCTATATTCCTACCTAAATAGGAAACCTGTACACTTACCATCCTATACAGTCCTAAACATGCAGCCTTAACAGTCTCCTACACCGTGTGTACCTAATCTTTGCAGTTAGCCTGATTGTAAATGAAAGTAGGAAGATGTATTCTGCATCCAGCAGTTCCAGCAGTCCAGAGAACATCAGAGAGAGAGCTGAAGCTGGTGCAAATGAAAGTGGCTGGGGAGATAGGGAAGGCGAGTCGTGAAGCATTTCAGCCAGCTCAAACGCATGAATTAAATGTTGAAGTCAGTGTTGTTGTTGTTGTTCAGTCGTTCAGTCGTGTCCGACTCTTCATGACCCCATGGACCAGAGCATGCCAGGCACCCCTATCCTCCACTGCCTCCCGCAGTTTGGCCAAACTCATGCCAGTCAGTAATTCACCCTAATAAATGTTTAGGTTGTCCTGCAGGGGGCATTGCAGACTGACCTCTGTGCACACAAACAAACCAAAAACGCTACATTTTTCCATTTTCAGATTGTGAAACAAAACAAAATAAGAACAGAGTGCTCTTTCTTTAACATAAGTAATATAAAAAGGGGCAGGGGAGGATAAGTAACACATGATCCAGTATGTTCAAAAATGAAAAATAGCCTATGTAGTGGTAGATACAACTTGGTGCATTTTGTGTTATGTGGCAACTGAAAGGCCTTCTGCTATGCATAGGTTTAGGTTTGATATCAACAGTGGGTTTTGTCCCCCAAATTCATTTTATTACCAAAATACTTGTGAGTGAATGCAGTACAAGCACTTCGGAGCAAACATGGCTCAGTTTGAATGTCCCAGTGTGCTGCTTTCAGCGGGACTGATCAAAGGTAGTTTTTGTTGTCTTGTAAAAGGGATTTTAAAAAGAATATTAAGTTTGGAGGTATGGGAGAGGGTGATGATCCAGTCTATTTAATGTGGCTCAACAAGGACTGATATATTGGTTTGGCTACTCTGATTTGCAGTATCTCTCTAAGACACGGGTGTCAAACACAAGGCCCGCGGGCCAAATCCGGCCCGCCAGACCTCGTCATGTGGCCCGTGTAGCCGCCGCCGGCCGCCAGCCTTCACCTTTTATTCTCGCTTTTTTTTCTTCTTCTCCTACTCTGCTGTCATCGTGAAAGTGGCGCCTCCGCTGTTCTATGCGGCGTCCGGGCACACGGGCTCCCTCGTGGGTGCGCCCGACCCAAGCAGGCAGGGGCCTGGCTTGGGTGGGTGGGAAGGTCCCCGGAGGCCTTTGGATAGGTGCAAGTGTCGTGCTGGGCTGCGCTGGCGGGCTCCGTCTTTCGGCCGCGCAGGTTCCCTGGTGGCGGCGCAAGGCTCGGCGCGCGCTCCTCATGGCGAGCGGGTCCGGTGGCGGAGGCGGCGCTGCTTTCGAGGCTGCGATCCCAGGGCCGAGCCGCCCCTGAGCTGACCATACAGTCTCAGGACACTGCCGAGGATTGTACAGTCCGCTCAGGGGAGAGACGAGGCGGGGCGGGCGCTTAGCTCCCCTTCTTGCCGGTCGCTCAGAGGGGGATCGATGTGAAGAGGCAGCTGCGCGCACGGGGCTCCCTTTAAGACGCGCAACCTTGGCCGGCGCTCCGACAGGGGCAGCCGAGATACGCTCCTCAGCCAGCCGACGGTTCCCGGCTCCAGCTGGAGCGGCCTAAGGAGCGCCGGCCAAAGGGCGGGCGAGGCGCGCGCTGAGGGGCCCGCCTCCTCCTCCTCCTCCCCCGCCTCCCTCCCCGCCCGTCGAGCAAGTTTCTCCAACTTGTTGAGAGGAAGGAGCGCAGCGGGCGAGCCGGAGGGACGCGCGGTCAGAGAGAGCGAGAAAGGGGGCATCGCCACAGGCGGCCTTCCGGGCACCCGAGGCTTGGCCCCAGGACCTGTTTGCCTAGCTAGAGAGCTGAGAGGGTTCGGTGATGCACGGGGAGGAGGAGGACAGGCGAGGAGGCAGGACACAGAACAGCTCCCGGGAGCCGTCAGGAAGCTGCCAGGGCGAGTCTGGTGCGCCAGGGCCGGTTTCAGGCCCTTACCATTAACTCCTGGGGGCAGGGGTGCCAACTAGAATAAAATATCAAGGGCGGGGAAGGGAGCAGGTATGCCCCGCCCCGCATCATCGATCACATGACATGGCACAGGCACACAAGATTTGGGAATTATTCTCAACTGGGGGTGGGGGGAAGGGAGAGTCCCCTGAAATATTTGATGTACGGAGCTGGACCCCTAGGATCTGGCTTCTATGCCTAGGGGCCAAAGTCCCTTCAGCCCCCTCTGAAATATTTGAGGGGGCCAGCGCTCCCTCCAATTGATGGGCATTGAATGGGTATTGCCATTCAAATGATGTGCGTGCACCACATCATCATGTGATCACTTATACAGGGTGAGGCTTACCTGGTCTCCCCCCCCCCTATTTTATTCAAGTTGGCACCCCTGACCTTTTTTATTATTTAATAATTTATTTAATAATTTGTTTTATTTATTACTCGCCCTTCACCCCAAGGTCCCAGGCAA
The DNA here is from genome assembly GCF_009819535.1 of Lacerta agilis. Classification (NCBI taxonomy): domain Eukaryota; kingdom Metazoa; phylum Chordata; class Lepidosauria; order Squamata; family Lacertidae; genus Lacerta; species Lacerta agilis. The sequence continues at coordinate 35,335,839 of NC_046316.1, forward strand.
GGTGTCACTTGTGCTGGGAATCACAAGTGCGACCGCGCTGAGGTCCTGCTCACAGGCTTCCCATGGACACCAGGTTGGCTGCTGGCAGAACAGGATGCTGGGCTAGATGAGTTATTGGCCTGGTGTAGCAAGGATCTTAATGAATGAGAGCCCAGCAGACCCAAACTTATTGAGCGTGGGGGAAGCCTCCTCCGCTGGAGGGATGGCTGCCGAACCTCAATGGTGGCTGGTCTGACTATGTTTCTGCTTTCAGAGTTAGTTATTACTTACATTATTACAAAAAACAGTAATAATTGAATGCAGTGACAATAATTTATGATAATAAAGAGTGGACACATAGTCCTACAGATACAACCAGCCCTTTGAGGGTGACCAAACTGCTGATGCGGTCCCCCGATGAATTTGAGTTTGACACCCCTGCTCTAAGATCTCTGCTACTGAGCTATGACTCATCCTCACAGAATCATGGAATTTGAGAGTTGGGAGGGACACCTATTCCAACAGTGCAGGAAGAAGCATTCCAGACAAGTTCTTCTTCTAGTTATTGTTACAAAAATGTCTATCACGTCTTTCCTTCCAAAGGACTCCAGCAATCAACAAAGTAGCAAAATAACACAATTAAAAATAAACCAAAAGCATATTGGAATTATTTAAAAAAATATTAAGAACATGGTTTGGTTTGGTTTTAATTAAGAAACAGTAACATACCCTCACAGCTGAAACTTTGAAGGTTTTCGAAAACAGCACAAATCAGTTATCAAATGCCTGGGTGAAGAGGAATGTTCTAATATTTCTTGTGAATGTCAAACATGAGGGAGGGAGGGTGGAACCACCACTGAGAAGGCCCTGTCATGGGGCAGTGTCAGCTGAGCAGCACCAATTGGTGCCACCACCAACAAGACCTCCCCAGCTGATTGCAGGGCCTGAAATGGCTGAAACTGGGAGAGGCACTCTTCTAGGTTCTTGGGTTCCAAGCCATTTAGGGCTTTGTATATGAGTACTAAGATTGTTGGACTCCATCAAGTCCAGTCCACATGACCAATGGTCAGGGAAGGCCACAGGTTCCTCATCACTGGTCAATACTGTCAGGCGGTTTTAGACAAGAGTCTTTCCTAGTCCTACCTGAAGTTGTCAAGGGTTGAATTTGGACTTTTTACATGCCAGCTATGCGCTAGGGAAAGTGCTGGTTAGCAGTGGTGAAGTGAAATAGCTGAAAAACCATAATAATAATAATAATAATAATAATAATAATAATAATAATACTTTATTTATATCCAACCCATCTGGCTGGGTTTCCCCAGCCGCTCTGGACTGCTTCCAGCAGAATATTAAAATACAATAATTCATCAAATATTAAAAGCTTCCCTAAACTTCTAAAAGTGTGATAGTTGTTTATTTCTTTAACATCTGGTGCAAGGGTGTTCCACAGGGCAGGCGCCACTACCGAGAAGGCCCTCTGCCTGGTTCCCTGTAACTTCACTTCTCACAGTGAGGGAACCACCAGAAAGCCCTCGGTGCTGGATCTCAGTGTCCGGGCTGAACGATTGGGGTGGAGATGCTCCTTCAGATATACTGGGCTAAGGATGTTTAGGGCTTTAAAGGTCAGCACCAACACTTTGAATTGTGCCTGGAAACGTACTGGGAGCCAATGTAGGTCTTTCAGGACCAGTGTTATATGGTCTTGGCGGCCACTCCTAGTCAACAGTCTAGCTGCCACTTTCTGGATTAGTTGTAGTTTCCGGGTCACCTTCAAAAGTAGCCCCACATAGAGCATATTGCAGTAGTCCAAGTAGGAGTATAGGTATATGGTGAAGGAATCTTCAGAGTGCACCCAGATCCACTGTGTCTACCTTTCATGCTGTTAATTTTACTGGGGCTTTGAAAGTCTGATCCTATGCATACACACGCCAATAAAAGCCCTACTTGGTTCAGTGGGGTTTATCCCCGGGTAAATCTGCAAAGCTCTGTGGCTTTCATAACATGAATTCAGTGAAAATACGCTTGCAATAGAGAAGAGAAGCTTACAGCTTGCTTGATTTGATAAGGAATTTGAGTTATCAAAGAACAAATTACCGTAACTGTTTTACCATCCTCAATTGCTTTCATCATTGTCTGCGATTTTTGGTAAAATGTGGGTAAACAAACAAACAAACACAATACAATTGATTGTCCTTTATATGAATAAACCTTTTACCTTTTAAATAGAACCATCACTGATACCCAAAATGTATATCAGGTAGATAAGAACTTCAGGGAGTTCAATTGTGTTGGCTGAACTATTTAGCTTTTACTCCCAGAGAAGTACTGCCAAGGGCACTTTTCAAGAAGGAGTAGTCCTAAAGTGAATGATGCTGACTGAATTATCCCCATAAAATGTGTTGATTGAGATTGCTTTACAAAACGTTTTCCAGAAATTAAATTTTAAGCACTGCCATGGTTCTTACTAGGTGATGTAGCTTAGTATTGGAGCAGATTGTTATAATCAGTGGATTGTATAATGGATTCCTATATAGCTCTATTACATAAGGATGGTGTTCACTTGCCAGCAAAATTAACTCCAGAACTCCAAATGGCAGAGAACAAGAATGCAGTGGTTTTCCACCAAAGATTGCTGACATCTCTTGATCATCAAGTGACGTGCCTTACATTAAATCTGACATAAGAAAATCCATCTAAACTTCATTAACATGTGACCCTGACATTCTGGATCCCCTGCAAACTGATGCCAAAGTTTTGCATACCTATGCCCCCCCCCCGTATGAAAGTCAATTACTCAGTTTGGGGGGGCACCAAATGTGGGGTTTGCAGTGCAAAGCAATGCAAAACTAGCACAAGACACTGGCACCACTTTGGAAATGGCAATCCTGCAAGCTACAAACCAGTTAAGAAAGAGTTATTTTACTGAAGATGAAAGCATCACATCAGAAGAACTCTTCTGGAATAGTTTGGAACTAGAGATTGGAATAAGAATACTGCCTTTCTGATTCAGGGTATTTTTAAAAAGTGATTTCTACTGTGTTCGTCAGATAATAGAGTTCGGAGGCAGTCATTGTTTTATCACATCACTATCAACAGTAAATTGCAACACAGTAACAATTACTTATTTAATTGTGACTCTCAAATTGTAAGTCTACAGATAATACTGTCAAAGTGTTGACGCATCAGTTGTCTAATCAAAGTAGTTCTGGCTTCTAAACTGCTTTTTGGGCTTACAGCTCAAGCTAAAATTGTTAAGAGGCAAAAACACGACATTCTTCATGCTGTGTCCCAATTTCTCACTATTCATTTGAATGAATGCCTTGGATTGAATTCCATTATGTGCATTTCAAGCATATAATAGATGCTAAAAATGGAACTTCCTCTGGCACAGCTCATACCAAAAAAAAAAAAAAAACATGTTATGCAAAAGTTTAAAAAGAATCCATTCTTGTCTGTTAATCAAAGCCTTTAAAATTTACAGATAAAGCCACAGATTTCAGTGTAAGTTATCAAACATAATACCAGCTAATTCTTTATTCCAGTAATTATAGTAATAAAAAAGTGGTAAGCCCATAGGCAGGGACCTATAATTTGTTTTTTAAAAAAAAAAATATTATGAAGACCCTCCTGGTTTATTTTATTCAATTTGTATACCACTTAAATTGTAGATAAAACCTCTAAGTGTTTTTGTAAGTTTTTAGGAGCTTCAGTTAGCATTTTTAAACATTATTTGGGGGAATGAAATCATATGAATTTCAATGGAGTCAAGAGACAAAAAATTATGCTTACTAGAGGCAGACGTTATGTTTGTTTGTGGTCACTAATACTCTGCCTACATCTGCACTATGCATTTAAACAGAGCTTTTTTTCTTAAAAAAATAATAATGTTTAGGGGTACTCTCATTTTCCTACTCATATTGAAATACTGCTCCTCAATGAGGCCAAACTTAGATTCACAAAATGTTTAGGCTGGGGTATGTGTACCCCTGCGTCCCCCCCCCCCAGAAAAAAGCACTGCATTTAAAGCAGTCTCAACTTCCCCCAAGGAATTCTGGGAATGGTAGTTTATGAAGGGTACTGAAAGTTGTTAGGAGACACCTATTCTCCTCATATAGCTGCAATTCTCAGAGTTGAGGTGACCAGAACTGTACACAGTATTCCAAATGCAGTTGCACCACACTGTAGATTTGTATCGTGGCATTAGGATGCAAACTTTGATTTTAAATTCCTGTCATTATGATCCCTATTATTGAATCTGCCTTTTTCACAGCTGCCAAACAGTGGGTGGACATCTTCATGGAGATGCCTACCACAACCCCTAGGTCTTGTTCCAGATCTCCTTGTTTTTGCCATTCACATAAACCTGAATGAAATGCCAGCTTTTAGAAACATCTCTGAAATGCATCAGGTTTAAAACAGCCTTTGATTGTCTGACTGCTAAGAGGTTAAAATAAAGGATAGCTGTATTAACGGTAGTAATTTCTCTTGAAATTCAGTCAGCTCTGCAAAGGGTGGGAATGTGCTATCCTTGACTTCTACAGGGATTGCACTTGGCAAACCTTTTTGAAGCTTATTTTGGTGCATGAACTCTCTCTCTCTCTGAAACTACAGCTGCTGTCTGCATTATCTGAAAATGATGTGACAACCAGACTAAACTGAGCACTTGAATTCACACCTTATGACAGCACAGCAAATTCAGATGGAGCCATCCCTGTGTGAGCCTAATAGTTATAATTAGCAAGTACAAGATTAATCAATTCCTGTGTGTTTAAACATATTCAGAGCAAAAAAGAAGAAGCCTACAAATCAAAACCAAGAGCAATTGCAGCCTATCTGTGCAACGTGAAGATAAAGGCACAAATCTTTCAACTGTCCAGAAGCTTGATCTGCAATTAGGAGGCGTTTATGCTGATCTTCTTCCTGTTCATTTCTGCACATCAAAATCCTGTTGAAAGTATAGCTACAGTGGCTAGCTGAAATATCAGCGACCCTGAAAAGAGGCTTGAAACTACTGTATCTGTTTTTACAAGCGACTTGGAAACTGGTTTAAGGTTTACTTAGAAGTAAGGTCCAACAAGTGCAATGGGAAGTACTCTTAAGTAATGTGTCTAGGGCTGCAGTCTTTCTTAAACAAGTGGTGCATAAAATGAAAATCATCTCAGTTGGGTCCTGGGATTGCAGGGGGTTGGACTAGATGACTCTTGGGGTCCCATCCAACTTCCAGTTGCAATTGTATGATTCAGTCTTTCGGCTTTGGAATGGGTTGCTTAACCCTGATGAAGAACCTTGCTCATTGCGCTGCTTTGGGGTTCTAATAAAGCTATTCCCCTACTGTCACCACAATACTATAATACTAATACTAATACTAATACATTATTTTTACCCCGCCCATCTGGCTGGGTTTCCCCAGCCACTCTGGGCAGCTGTTAGACATATCATGGAATGAATGAATTAATTGCATTATAAAGCTTTGTGAGTTTGTCATCACAGTTTTTTCTTCTTCTTCCTTTTGGGCATAGGAGCCAACTTCTAGGGGCAGAGGTCCCTTCAGCCCCCCCCCCATAACCTTTAGGAGGGGCTGGGGCTCCCTGCCAAAGTTGATTGTCTTGTGATCGATTATGCAGGGTGGAGCTTACCTGGCCCCCTCCCAATATTTTATTAGGCACCCCTGCTTTTGGAGTATTTTGCGAAGAAATTTGCCAGGTTTTGTTTGTGCATGGCTTTTCTTTTTCTTTTTTCTTTTTGGTGAACCACTCGGTTGAGACATCCTCCTCCTATGCAGATCCGAACTGCGGTTGAATTCCTTGTCCAGTAGGTGGCGGTCAAAGAGCCCTATATGTGACCTCCGGGGAACCACGAAACTGACAGCAAAAAGATCAGAGATGGTTAGGGAGGCGGATTCTCTGTAATTCTGGCACTGAGCGCAGCGAAGCAGCGGGAATCCCCTTTGAAGTGCTAAGCTCCTGATCCCTCGCGCCGCTGCAGAATCACAGCCGAGAAGCAGGCAGACTCATTATCGCCGCCTTGTCTAAATTCATGAAGGGGCGACTGTTTCCCCTGACAGGACATGCCAACGCGTCGTCCGCGGGATCCTTCTGCCACGCCGGCCCCTCCAGACACACTTCAGACTGCCAAAAGAGTGGCGCATTTGCCACCCTTATCCCAGGCAGCCCTCCAACAGGTGGGGCGGAGGAGCCGCACGGAGGCGGCGTGCCTTTGATCCGCTTTGTCAAAACACGGAGGGCTCTTCGCTTTGAAATGCATCGGCTCTCGGGGCGGATGTGTGAAAGGCAACCTCTTCCAGAGTCAAATGGCCGGCCGCGTAGCTGCCAAAGCCAATCAATTAATTGGGCGCTTGCAATCTACTAAGGCGGAGACTCTGAGCAGCGGAGGCGAATGTAGGTGGACGGAAGGGCTGAGATGGGGCGAGATATATCACAAGGTGCTGGGCATAGGATGGAGCCAACTCCTAGAGGCCGAGGTCCCTTCGGCCCCCCCCCCAAGTTGATGTGCATTGTAAGTCAAATGGGGTGCGTGCACCGTGCCATGTAATCGATTATGCGGGGCAGGGCTTACCCCCCACTGTATTCAAGCTGGCACCCCTGGGCGAGACATATCATAACGTGGTGGTGGTGCTAGAGGTGTCACTGAATGAAAGCCACCCCACCTTCTCGCTCAAATCAAAGAGGCGCTAACCTCTTTCCAGCTCTGCAGTTCAGCGCCCAAATAACGTCTGGAAAGGTAGCCGTTCCTCGGAGGGCGCGCAGAGTGCATTCTCCTAGCTCCTAAATTACCTGAGCCGCCTGCCTACCGTTTCTGCAATCAAAAGAGCAGATCGAGCCGCGACACCTCCAGTTTTCATACTATTATCGTGATTTCTTGAATCGATGCACGCCCAGGAAGAAGTCTGATCCCATTAGAGTCCACGGGGCTTTCTTCCAAGTCAGTGAGGCTGTAAGCCTGCATACACCGAAACATACACGCCGTGGGTCAGCCCCATTGATCCCCGAGTTGCCGCTCCCCATCGTAAGTAGCCGGCTTGCATGGGAGCAATCCTAGTCACCTCATTGACTTTCCCCAGACGCTTCTTCTCTAAGTTGAAACCCCCTCCCCCAGAGATAAACGGCTTCGAGAAAGGCAAAAGCGCATTCCCTTCATTTCTATACGCGAGTGGTGGATTCAGAAAAGACAAGGCTGAGGAACTGAGCCGCCACCCCAAGAGAGACCTTTAGCAGCACTCGGGGCGTCTCTTTGTTCCTAGGCACGAAGAGAGGCTTTTCTGAGCACACGGTGACATTTCATCACAGCCATGAGTGATGAAAGGCAGAAGCAGGACGGAGGTGGTGCCTTTGGAACTACATAAGAAAGGGATCTGTGAAAGATTCGGGACAGACAAAAGGAAGCACTTCTTCCCACAGCGCAGAACTCTCTCACACAGCGCAGAACTCTCTCCAGTGATGGCCACCCACTTGGATGCCTTTAAAAGCAGGTTGGACAAATTCATGCAGGGAGGTGTGCTGTCAGGGGCTGCGAATTCTGGTGGCGATGTTTTACCTCTACTCTCTGAGACAGTAAGCTCCTGAACGTTTGTTGCTGGGAATCACAAGTGGCCAGAGTGCTCCAGCACTCAGTTTTTGCTTGAGAGCTTCCCGCAGGCATCTGGCCAGCCACTTTGAAAACAGAACGCTGGACTAGGTGGGCTCTTCTTATAAAGCCAGGCCCCAGAAAGATAACATGATACATTTGGGGACTCCAATATAAGGAAGAGAAGCAAGCAGAACAGTGAGCTCAGAGGACCAAGGGGAGTTGGCTGGAGGCCCAGGAGAGCAAAGTGAAGGCAATGGGTTTCTTCAGGTGTGCAAACAAGAATTGATGAGCCTCTCCGTGTGGATTGGGCCCTCTGCTCCACTCAGAAAAGAAGACACAAGTTTACCCAACATTTTTCTAAGCTTTGTGTTGTACGCAAGTCTGCATACTCTCTTCCAGGTTGATCAGTGGGCTGAAAATTACTTGCCACAAGCAAGTAACAGGATCCCAGATAGGTAGAATGTCAAAGATTTTCTCATGGTTGTATTTTCATACCAAACAATCTTTAACCCAGGGGCCTACACTGCAAAGGCCCACTTGAGAGGATTGTAAATTACTAGGCTGCCCCTGCCAACCTGAAAGTGGACTGAAGCTCACTGCTGGCTTTACCTGCTGAATTTCCACACAGCTGTTAAAGCACAATAACCTTGCTCTCTCCCAACACCAACCCTAAACCATGCAAAGAGCTCAAGGTGCATTTGTTATAAACCTGTTTTGTTACTGTAGTGCCAGGTGTGGGGAATTTTTTGGCCTTCCAGATGTTGCTGAACTACACTTCTCATCAGCCCTTGCCATTGGTCATGCTTGCTGAGGCTGATGGGAGTTGCGTTTCAGCAACACCTGGCAAGCTAAAGGTTCCTCACACCTGTCACAGGTCCTTCATCACTTGATCTTAGGCCGGAAATACTGTATTCAGTGCAAGGCCAGGCAAGGTACTTTAGATGGAGCAGTGGGGTTGGGGGCAAAAGAGATTTAAGGTTTGCAGAAGCAAAGGATCAGATACCCTTGAGCTGAAAAAGAAAAGGTTCCCCACTCCTTTCTTTTTCTTTGGTGATCATTCATAGCCCAACCCCCAGTAGGTGCTATTAGTTAAGACAAATGGGAGGTTTCTGATCTCTTTCTGACTGGGGTATATAGTGTGAACTGGAAAAACATCTCACACTCCTGGAAAAAGATGCCTAGGAAGTCAGGAGCAGGAGCAGTTCTGCAACTACAACCACCACCCTGTCAGGTTGAGGCCACATTGAATTATCAGCTGAGCAGTTCAAAGCACTGGATCATCTCAGCACTAGGAAGAACACACTGCTGTCCATGGTGCTGACCCAGTGCAGGTGAGAGGCAAGGCAAAGGAATGGCAAAAAACGAGGTACAGTAGTGTTTAAGGAGAAAGGGAGGCAGAGCCACAAGACTTAGCTGCAAGTAGGCAGGATAATGGACTTGTTGGTATGTCCCACTGAGCTTAGTGGTCCACTTGCAAGTCAACATACATAGAATAAGGCTGCAACAGTTTTGCACGAATAGTGGGGGTCAGTTTCTCCAAGAGCTAAACAGGATATGGAAATTTCATTAACTGGATCTCCCACTGTCCATCCGCCAGCTGCTGGTCCATTCTTGGGAAACCTAGGGAATATTGTAAGGACATAAGAGTGTGCTGGGAATCACAAGTTGGGAGAGTGCTATTGCGCTCAGTTCCTGTTTGCTGGTTTCCTAGATGCATCTGTCTGGCCATTGTGAGAACAGGATCCTAGACTAGATAGATGGGCCATTTGCCCAGCTGGCTCTTCTTAATGTTGTTCTTATAAATTAGTCTCTTCAAAGCTCCCATTAGCACTACAGAAAAAAGTGCAATCTGGGTGATTAGAGTATGTGAGATGGGAAGAATACCCCTCCCCCATCCTGCAGCAATGCTTTAATGCTGTCCTCATTGGCACACTTACTAAATGAAGTTCCACTGCTTCCATCAACCCATTTTGGTTGATTAACAGGCTATGGACTTTTAAATGTGTTTGTTGGGTGGGGTTATTGGTTTGTTATTGTCTTGTGTATTTGGTGTTTTCATTTTTATGTTGTGAACCACCCTGCGATCCTCGGATATACAAATTTAATAAATCAATCAATATTTATTTTACCCACTTCCTGACATTTAATCGCACTTTCTAGCTTGGCTGTTAGCAACTGTTTTTGTAGGCTCTGCAGAGCTGCCACGTACAATCACTGTTAGCAGTCTTTGTAGGAATTTTTGCAGATTCATTCACTAGACATCTAGCCCAAACGTTAGAAAATGCTGAAATAACCACCTGCCTTTTGTTGCAGGATTTTAGAAAACACTGAAATAAAGCAATCACCCAAAAATATTTATATAAAAATAATTTTATTGCCAATTCTTTAATTTTATTCAATCAATATTCAATAATCAATCTTTATTCAATTCATTCAATATTATGTGTTCTTCCACATTTACCTATATATGCTCTGCAATAAAATGAACGTATTTCTGAACAAGATCTACCACACCATCCCATATCCTAATGCAGGAGTAGGGAAAGTTTGCTTGGAATCCATCTTGTACTCTTCAGTTGAATGTCCTGAGAACTGGGTTGGAAAGTGATAAGGCAGACCAGGTAATGGAAATGGATAAGGTGGATTTTGGAAGGGCTGATACTTGCAGCCAGGAGGATTGGGCCACAAAGCAGGATTTGGCATATAAGGTAGAATGCTTTGGGAAGAATACATGGCAAACTCATCAGGCAGGCTGGCTGGGATCCTGGGCTGACATAATCGACAGCAGGAAGATGAAGGCCAGATGCCTCGGCGATAGTCTTGTAGCTGTCGCTTATATTTCATCCTGCGATTCTGGAACCAGTTTTTAACCTAATAAGAATAATAAATTTAATTCAGAAGCTAGTAGCCACAAACAGTCTCATGTTCTCAGAATGCACAATCACTTACATCAATGGGCCATTCAGACCAATTTCCACATAACAAAATGGCAGCGCTACCGTGTATTTAGTATTGTACAATGAGTCTCCTAAAGCAGATCATAAACCACCCTCTTCAATGATCTCAAAGAAGCTTTGAGGCTGGAGGCAAGGGAGGACACAGAATCCCACCTTCCCCATGTTTGAAACCTTCTGCTTAGACCTTAGCAAGCCAGTCAGAAGTGAGTTATCTAATCAGGAACAAACATAGAAACTCTCTGCAATCCACAGCCCTGGCACAGACTTGTGATTGCAGGGAAGATCCCACAGGTTTTTAAAGCTGCAATCTGGGCAACTAGCTCCACTGGGCAAGCAACATAAACATGTGGAGAACTGTAGTCTAAGCAGTGACCCCAAACACACCTGCTATGGAGCTCATTCCACAGGAAGGCATATCTGCACTGTTAATTATGCACTACGATACTAAAGGGCAGCGAGGCTGTCCGAATGACTGTTTCCCCTCCACAGTCTATAAACTGTCTGAATAAAGCCACAGCAGCTCTTCCAAATTTGGTGCAAAAATATTCAGCATAATTGTCCTACATCTGTAGGCATTTCACTGACAACCTAAGGATGCCCAACTTAAGCGATTTACCAAATGACTGTGCCCTAGGGCTTTCAATGAGTGAGCTGGATAAATAAGAGGTGGCATGGGCATAATCCTGCAGTTGGTCTTTCTTGCTAAATGGATGCAAACAAGCCATGTGGATAAGACAGTTGCCAGCGCTCCCATCTGCACAATGCAGCACTCAGCAAGAATTCCCATTTCAAAAGGCAGCTTGGCATCACTCCACAAGGCACTTCTTTTCTCTAAAGATGTTCATTCTAAAATGGCATGCAACACATTGCAATCCTTAAGCTGCAATGAATTCTATGGAACTTGGGCCATATTCATGTCCTACACTCACAGCACTATTATAACATTTTAAACTATCGCAGCTGCTTCTCCCAAGGAATCTTGGGAAATGTAGTTTGTTAAGGGGTTTATAGTAGGGTTACCAGACATCCCCAGATTTGCAAATCTGTCCCTGGACAAATTCTGTCCCCGGAATGTCCCCAGATTTGCAAATCTGTCCCCGGGAAAAGCGGCAGTGGCAGCCTCAGCAGCCTGGAGCCAGCCTGGTAGCGCAGTTGGCTCTGGCTGGCTTCAGGAGCTGCTTGCTGCTGCCACCACTGCCGAGGGGGAACTGGGGATGTCCGGAGGTACAGATCTCCTGCCCCCTTCCCCCTTTGTTTTGACAGATCAGGGGAGGCTCGGGAGTTGCGGGCGGGCAGCTGTTGCCCAGGAGGGGTGCAAGGCATGTGGTTGCTCTGCCAAGCAAGGTGCAAAGCCCTTCTTTCGCACCCTGTGAAACAAATGCGCAGAGTTTTTTAAACCCTTTGTTCTGACTGATCGGGAGAGGCTCAGGAGTCACGACCGGCTGGCACGCTGTTGCTCAGTTTTTTTTAAAAAAAAACTCTGCGCATTTATGTTTCACGGGGTGTGAAAGAAGGGCTTTGCACCTTTATACAATATGCATGTGTGCTTGGGCCCAGGGTCTTTTGCCTCACCATCCCCACTACTGACTCCCTGTTGCTACTCAGCTTCAAAAAAATTTTTTTTTTAATGTGCCACGATTCATTGAAAAAAATCTGGTAACCATAGTTTATAGAATTGTTGGGAGACTCCTTAGTCCCTTCTTAGCCAGTGTGGTGTAGTGGTTAAGAGCGGTAGACTCGTTATCTGGGGAACCTGGTCTCCACTCCTCCACATGCAGCTGCTGGGTGACCTTGAGCTAGTCACACTTCTTTGAAGTCTCTCAGCCCCACTCACCTCACAGAGTGTTTGTTGTGGGGGAGGAAGGGAAAGGAGAATGTTAGCTGCTTTGAGACTCCTTCGGGTAGTGAAAAGCGGGGTATCAAATCCAAACTCCTCCTCTTCTTCACAAAGTTGGGAGACTCCTTTGTCCCTTCACAAAGGATTCTCTTAACAATCCTCAACATGCTCAACTACAACTCCCAGAATTCTTTGGGGGAAGCCATGATTAAAGTAGTATCATGGTGCTTTACACTGTATGGTCTTACACCTTAGTAAGTGCGCTTGAGATTTCAGCAATAATTGAAGACTTCAGCTTTTTATTTTATTATTACATTTATAGCCTGCCTTTTCTTCCACTGGGAAGTAGACTACCCTTCTATGTGAGAGTCATATGGCATTTGTTTCCATCCTTCTTCATGGTTGTTCAAGGTGGGTCATCCTCACAACAACCTTGTATGGTAGGTCAGGATGAGAGACAAGCAATGAGCCAAAAGTTTATCTATTGCAGAATGTGGATTTGAATCCCGACCCAACACTTTTTCATCTTCAACCAGCTCCATCTCTAGTTTGCACAATTTATTAAAAATTTAATCGCTCTTACATTTATACCCTGCTTTTCCCCCCATCACAGACTTCAGGTGGTGTACATGTAATTTGCAAGTGGTCTCCAAACCACCCCCAGACCTGCTTAATTTCCAGCACAGGGGTGGCCTCATGACCTTCTCTAGCCTAATTCCCACAACATATCGATAAGGAAACTGCTTCTTAAAGAAATTGTAGTTCAGGAAGAGCTTTCCAAAACCGCAACTCAGGAGGCAACGGGACTACTCAGGAGTATGTGTCTCAAAGGCTTACTGCCTACAGCACAGGCCAGTCACTCACCTGCTCATCAGTCAGTTCCAGCTCCGCGGCCAAGCCTTTCCTTTCCCACTGCTTCAGATAGGCTTGCTGCCGGAAGGTGCTCTCCAACTTGCGCACCTGCTCTACGGTGAACGCTGTGCGCAAACGGGAGCAGTGCCGTCGATCCTCCGGGTCCAGGTTCACGTCGGAAGCGGCGCTCTCGCTCGCCTCACGGGCCGAGAGCGGCGCACTTGCGCAAGGTTCTTTGCCGGCTACGAAAGCAGTAGAGCAAGAAGTGTGAGCCAAACTTGCCTTCCTACGAGCACCTAACAAGGTCTCGCCGAGATAACCCCAAGCCAGGGGGCGTCTTTTCTCGCCAGAGCTCATTTGCCAAACATTATGGAGAGAAAGTACACACACCCTCTTTCTGGGGGAGAAGAGACGACACACCGCGCCTCTCCCCAGTTTTTTTAACTCCCACCCCCCAATAACAATTTCCACTCCTAAACGCGGATAGCCTCGAGGTGTGGCGACATCCATTGCTTAGCCTTAGTGCAACCCTAGGCATATCCTGTTCGTTTTTTAAAAGGACTTGTTCCCAAGTCCAACTGTAGCCTAAAAGCCTATTCGCCCCCCACCAAAAAAAATAAGCAGCACAGCATTGTTACTGAGCCCTAGAGGAGGTTCTCCAGTACTGCTCAAAAACTAGCCAAGGCGCTCGGCGAGGATTACGGCGTTACTACCACCACGTGACTGCCTAGTAATGCTACTAGTCCTCAGTAAGGCGGGTCCGGCGTTTGACTTACTCTCGCTTGGCGAGCCATCGGCGGCAGTTTCACGGGCCTTGCTCCATCCCTCTCCCCCACTTCCGACGGCGGTGGCGTCTTCTCTGCGCAATCCCGCAGAGGGGTATGGCTTCTTGGGCTGGGCCTTCCCTAACTGGGAGCTTCCTTTCCACAAACTGGGAGCGCTCGGAGCGGGCACGCAGCTGATATGGGGCTTGCGCGCGATCCCCTGCTGATCGCAGACCCGCTGACCCATGTGCGCACGGAACACACCGACCTCCACGCTTTTCCTGCAGTGGGCCGGCCTTCTACTGCAAATTTATAGGCGACAGCGAGTCTTACATTAAGCCCCTGGCTAATTGCGAACAGTTAAGGAGGAAGATTCGCACCTAGCACTCGCGGCCGGCCGATCTAGAGCGCCCCCTCCCGGCAATGCAGAGTTGATTTCCAACACACAAACCCCAAGTGGGTGTGTCTTGTCTTAGTATCAATATACTACGCCCTGTCCCGAGGGTGTTTCGCTTCTGCTCTTATCTGGTGGTGGTCTTATTTTAGCTGGGGAAGGGGATAAGAGATTTAAACGCGGAAGGAAACTTCCTCACCCCCACCCAGTGATTGGTAATTCTGCATAACTGCCTTTTAGAGATGTCCCCCCAAAATGGTTTTGTAAAATCTGGAAACATAAGATCAAGAAATGCGAAACTGGCATATTGCCTCCAGAGCTATATCAAGAATATATAGATTCGTGGACACCCACCCTGGCGGGTCCATTTAGTACCATAAATAGTACCAGGAAAATTGGAAAATGAGCACCATTGCCCCAATTTTTAAGAAGGCAAGCAGGAACTACTGCTCCTAGCCATCAAGATCTATATGTGAAAAATCTTTGCACAAATGCTTTACAGGACTGAGATCTGGGGAAGTGGTATCAAATCTGAACTAGAAGTCCAACAGAACAAATTCATTAGGCAGATATTGGAGCTTCCACTGGGGACCTCAGAGCTGAGTTGGCTCTCCCCTTGATAACAGCCAGAATCGAACTACCCTACCTCAGATACTGGTGCAGACTAAATGCCTCTGAGGAGGACCATATTCCTGCTAAGCTCTGCTGTTTAGAGCAACTAAGGACAGGTGCCTGGGCGCAAAGGTGTCAAAATAAGCTTAGGGCTTACAGTCTCCAAATGGAGACATATTTGGCCCTTGGTTCACGTGACCTTAAAAATTGGATCTTTGACCAGGATGTCAATCGAGATAGAGCATTCATTATAGCTGCCCGTTTCTCCACTTGGAGACCAACCATTCAAGGCCTCACTACCTTCAGATACCAGCTTTCCTGCAACTGCATAGGGCATTTGTTGAACTAAGATTGCAACAGACGCCATCAGCATACTTAGAAAGGAGACACCTGGGAATCCCCCATAGGGAACAAATGAATTTATGGATGCAATCAGGTAGAAGATATCGTGCACTATCTGCTAACTTGCCCCCTATATACAATGCCCAGAGAGAAAAAAATTATCATCTACTCTTAAACTTTTCTCAGGCCACTCCCCCCAGGAGGTGACAGTCAAACTCTTAGCTGATAAAGATCTACAGATTACACACCTGGTAGCCAAATTTGCTCTGGCAGCTAAGAACCTCCTTTCTGGTTTTGTTAATGCTCTCTAATTTTAATTTTTTTATGTTACAAACTTTTTATGCTGTAAAATTTTATAGGGTATGCCACGCGATTTCAGAGGAAAGCCTTGCCTTGTCCTCTGCTGTACATTGTACAGGCCTTTGGCTATGTACGATAAATTGATTGGCTCCAACTCCCATCAGTCCCAGCCAACTTGACCAATGATCAGGAATGATGGGAGTTGTAGTCCAGCAGCATCTGGAGAACCATAGGTCCCTCATTCCTTTTCTAGAACTAAAGAGACCTGGGTTCAAATCCTCACTCAGCCGCAAAGCTCACTGAGCAATCTTGGGTCGCCCAATGTCTCTTAGCCCAACGTACCTCATGGAGTTGTTGTGAGATCCATGGAGTAGAGGGCGACATGCATACCACATGATGTGCAATAAATAAAAGGATGGGCAACGCTATTACATTTCTAAAAAAAAAACATTTCTAAAATCATTTTAAATATTGGACAAAAACAATTACCGGTATACCTTCACAGAGAGCAGCAATGCTCTGTTTCTGTTTAGTTGTAAATTAAGATGTTTCAGGGAGGACTTTGGTAATATGGCACCCTGAACAAGCATTTTGTGCAACTTCCCCATGTTTATTTTCACGATCATTCATTTTGGCACAGTTTGCCATTATTATTATTATTATTATTATTATTATTATTATTATTATTATTATTAATGATGTGCCCCTTCTGCTTGGCACCTGTGCAGGGAAACTGCCCACAATGCCCTAAAGCCAGAGCTACTGGTTTGAATAAATAGATTATGTTAATAGATTCAAAATAGTACAGTTAATCATGGCTTTCTAAATAGCAGCAATATTCAATTTAGTTGTAAATTAACATGTTTTAGTTGTTTCAGTAAACAAGTAAACAAGTAGTATTCATCATTGTTCTGAAGTACTACATATCAAAGCCTGTCAGTACCCTGAAGCCAGTTCCTTAGAAATCTCCTTATTCACTTGAGTGTGATTATTCTGAAGCAATTGAACCCAAGATTGTAGCCTCCATTTGTCACCTTTTGAACTTGATGCATTCAGTGTCGGATTGCAACACATTACAGCAAATTTATTTCCCATGTGGATTGGTCTACTGTATTTCTGGGTGAGGGGGATATAACATAAATCTCTGAACATAAATCTAAAGGGAGGGTCTGATAAGAATAATCAGCAAGATAGCTTCCAAATGTGTAAGGGGGCCTTAGAAATTTAACAAAAAAAGTTTCCTACCCTCAGGGCCCACTTGAGGAGCTGAAAATTACTAAGGCTCAACAGTTACAAAATGGTGTTGCAAGGTCAGAAACGGTCACAAAATGGTGGCAGATAGACACAAAGATTGTAATAAGCAGCTGGCAATTTCTGACATCATTTCCTCCCGCTATTTAATCCCTCTTTGGAAATTGCTATATGCTTTGCCAGAGCCATTTTGATGTGACATGCAGTATAATTTATTCTAATGTGTAATAAAGTGCACTTCAACACACGGAATTTAAGAAGGAGATGGACTGTTTCTTAAAAAGAACCAGATGATGGAATGATACAATAAAATAGAAAATGATGGATACTAGGGGTCTGTCTGGAAAATCTGTCTCCACTTGCTACAAAAGTGACTTTTCTTTGCTCAGCCCTTCAGCAGAACTAAGTTGCAGTAGTACAGTTCTCTTTCAGCAGGCGGATTGGGAAATCGAAGGACAGGCCCCCAATTCTCCTCTGAGGTCATTGGCTCCAGAAGTCTCCAACCCTTCTGTCTTCTCTCAGTTAAAATAGCCATTGCAGCACAGGACCGGTTTCTCCCTAGAATTCTTGGATCATTCATTCCCGTTTCCTGCTTTAGTTTGTACTTGACCCATTCTGGATAGTCAAACCCAGAAGAACATTCATATCACATAGACAGCTGGAAGTTTTGTTTCAACACAGGAGGAGGAAACATCCCAAAGAGACTCCCAGACTGAGACAAGGCCCAACAGACAGCAAGACTTCACAGGCTGACCTAACTAGGCCAAGAGGCAGAAGGCATCTAGACCATCTGAATGGCCATCAGACCTGTTGATATTATAAGGTTTGTGTCCTGCACCATATTTCAGACATTGTTGTGAATAATGCATGAGTTCCACACTACAGACCACAACTGTAGATTTCAAAAACTGCAATTTTATGAAGAGTTTTCATTAACCTCTTGCATACCATAGTACATATAAGCAGAACCTTCAACAAAGAAGGGTGGGGAACATTTTTTTTTTTGGCAAAGATTGCAGGACCCCAAAGCTGCTGGAGAGTCAGTACTGAGTAGGACCTCACACCACCACACAAACTTAACACAATGAAACCTAAACCAAGCAGAAGAATTCAAATGATGTCAAGAAACAGCTGAACTGAAAGCCCTGCCTTAAAGGTAAAAGGTAAAGGACCCCTGAGAGTTAAGTCCAGTCACAGACGAGTCTGGGGTTGCAGCGTTCATCTCGCTTTACAGGCTGAGGGAGCAGGTGTTTTTCTGCAGACAGTTTTTCCGGGTCACGTGGCCAGCATGACTAAGCCGCTTCTGGTGCCACAGAACACTGAAACCAGAGCAGCGCACGGAAATGGCGTTTACCTTCCCACCGTAGCGGTACCTATTTATCTACTTGCACTTTTTGGCATGCTTTCAAACTGCTAGGTTGGCAGGAGCTGGGACCGAGCATCGGGAGCTCACCCCGTCACAGGGATTTGAACCGCCAACCTTCTGATCGGCAAGCCCAAAAGGCTCTGTGGTTTAGACCACAGCGCCACCCTCATCCCTTACAGTTATCCAAAGCCTCCAACTTAAAACTTAAAAATGTGATTGCATCCCAAATACTGAATGCATGCAGTTGCAAAATGCATTGGACACTTTTTGCATATTTGCAAGCAGCAGAACCTTACCTCTTTATTCTTGTCCCCCATGCTTTGCAACATCTATATGAACATAAGAAGCCGCCAGGAAGTTTCAGCCAATGTTGTCATCAGTATGTGGATTTTGCCCAACTACCCAACTCTATCTCTCCATTCCATCACAATTCTCAGACTAGTTGCTAGACTGGTGCCTAAAGGCAGTGATGGGCTAGATTAAGGCTCTTAGTTGCTGGTGATGGGTGGCTCCCAAATCCAGAAGTTTTGTCGAGAGCCTGTCTGAATAGGGATAGACCTGAACAGATCTGTACTAGAGGCATCATTGTCCTTTGAGGTCTAGGAAGCCCCAGTGGCAATGAATGTCAGCCACTCTTTGTAAACCACTTTGATGGTTTGTTTTTTTTCAATCAAGCGGAGTATAAGCTTTATGAAAATAGTAAAATAAAAGTATTTTCCCACCCCTCCTGGTCTTGGAGTTATACATGCAGCAGTTATACATGCTCTGGTAGCCTCATCTTTAGTCTATTATCGTGCGCTGTACATGAGGCTGCCCTTGAAGATTGTCTAGAATGCAGCTGCAAGATTGCTGAGCGATGCAGCAAAATGGGATAATAGAGTTGTGGAGTTGGGAGGGACCCCGAGGATCATCTAGTCCAACCCCTTGCAATGCAGGAATCTCAACTAGATCATCCATGACAGATGGCCATCCAATCTCTGCTTAAAAACCTCCAAGGAAGGAGAGTCTACCACCTTCCAAGAGAGTTTGTTCCACTGTCAAACAGCTCTTACTGTCAGAAACTTGTTCCTGATGTTCAGTCAGAATCTCCTTTCTTGTAAATTGAATCCATTGGTTCTGGTCCTACCCGGCCTCTGGTGCAGAAGAAAACAACCTTGCTCCGTCTTCCACGTCACAGCACTTTAGATATTTGAAGGCAGCTATCGTACTACACCTGTTTCCTACCAGAAACAATATAAGGTGCCAATTGTGGTCCATAAACGTTTATACAGTTGATACACAAATGCTTGAAGTTCTGCAGAGGAGACTCTGCCTTTCAACAGCTGTGGCTCTGTGGGTGGTAATGTGGTTCAGGGCCTTCTGTCCTGACACCACAGTTTCTAAGAGATGTACATAAATATAACAAGAATGAGACAGTAGATCAAATCAATTAAAATTAATCATAAAAACAGAAAATACTTAAAATGGCTGCTGAAATAGAAGTCTTTGTCAGGTGTCTGAACTTCAACAGGGAAGGGGCCTGTCTGACTGCAGGGGGAGGATGTTCCACTGGATCATGCCCACAATACTGAGCATGCAGAGCCACTAACAGAGATTTTGGAACTCCCTTCCACTGGAGACTGTCTGTCTTGCACATTAACAGCTTTTATGTGTATTGTTTTTTCCTTCAGGCTTTCGGAGACAGCTGAGCTATGGTGCTGGTCTCTCTGCTACATTGGATGTATGTTTCCTGATATTTCTTTGCAAGTGATCTTTGGTTTACCATTTTAATATTGCTGTTTTGATTTCTTGCATTTTATTGAATGTAAACCTCTGGGTTGAATTGTAAATTATTATTCCTGTTATCATCACTGTTATTGTTCTTCCAGAGGCGTTGGCATAAAGTGAGAAAATACTCCGTATGTGGTCTGTGCATGCTTTCCCTTATTACCAATATATGTTTTCAAAGACTGCACACTTGACAGTGCAAAAGTAGTTCCTGGACTGAGCCCGGGATGCATTTGAGCTATTGTGTCAACATTTCATAGAGGGATGTCATAAGATTTTCTGGAATGATAATGATCTCTACCATGCAAACACATTCTTAACCCACAGTTAACCCATTAAGGAGCCTCCATGAACAGAGGCAGTATAGCACCAAATACCAGCTGCTAGGGCTGCAAACAGAAATGACTAAAATCCCTTTGTGCTTGGTTGCTTCCAGAGGCATCTGTCCCTAGCTGATGTCAGAAACAAAATGCTGGAAAAGGTGGGCCTTCGTCCTACCTAGCTACATAGGATCTTGTGCCCATAATGCCTGTTCATGTCCAGTAGACCACTCTGCCTTGCCAGATCACAGCAGAATATTTGGCTGATTTTGCAAGTCAATGTAGAGTCTTGTAGACAATGCTGAGCTAGGTAGATCAGTGGTCTGACTTGGTATATAAGGTAGATTTCTGTGTTCCTAAGTATGGCCAGCAACCATTCAACAGGAAAAGCGTACCTACACCCAGCAACAACCAACAGGTAAGGCTTCCCAACATGGTTGTGACAGGAGAAGGCGCCTTCTTTCCCCTTTCGTTTTCCTGCAAGGTCACAGCAGCTTTTTGGAGAACTGCTGTTGTTCCATTCTAGGCAATGCCTTCCAATCCACAGAGCATAAGGGTTGTAAAACAGCCCTGTAAGGGCCAGGCGCCAGGAGTCTGACATGATCCCCAGCTACTCAGGACTGGATTTGGCCGATCAAAGGAATCCAAAATAGGGCAGCTCCCACCTCACCCCCTCCAGACTGTCATTGTCCTCAGGCTTTGCATGGGAGACAATGCCCCCCCCCAACGCTTCATTTAAGATCACACATCATTATCAGCTCAGAGGGACAGTTTCCCTTTTAAGTACCAACCATAAGCAATTGGTGGCTGTTTGTAACACTCACCGCCTCCTTTGGAAATGCTAACAAGTTTATTTAGTCCAGCCTTTGATGTCCTTATCATTGCTATTAGATAGTCAATTAAGCTTCAATGAGATTAACTGGGTAAGAAAACCTTTTGTTTAAGGGACCCTTGGCCACTAACTTGTCCCTTGCCTCGCCTTTTCCCTACTTTGGGGCAAAGGAGCTATTTGGTGTTGGTAAAAAAAAGTGTTGCGACACACACAAAACGCGGTTTTGGGATAGCTTGACCCAAACACACACATGCACTTTCCCTTTCTTCCCAAACGAAATTACCTGCTGCTCCTTTACCAATTAGAATCCCATTCCTTCCTATTTGCTTCTGATTTCAAAAATATTAAGTCACAGCAGCGGCCATCGGTTTCAAATAAGGACTCAAATTGTGATTATCTCAGTAAACCTCATTAGCTCCTTGCTTGAGACTGATGATCAAAAGGATGGGATTGTGAAATGTGCTGAACAGCATTACTACAAAACAAAAGAATTTTTACTACAAAAATACAAAACAAGGAGACAAAGATTTGTAAGTCCCTCACTCACACAATGCCCCCAACTTGGTGAAATGGCCTTTTCTAACATCTTTGTGAGCACTTAGCAAAAAGAGAGTTCCATTGAGAAGGAATGGAATCTGCATTAGTGCTGGCTGTATTCATGTTGATCACATCTGCATATATATTTTTGAGATTTGGGTCTGCTATTGTTTGAAAGCTGAAACTTATTTTACGAAAGACAGCAGTGAAGGCTAGTCTATGAGGACACTAATCTCACTCGGCCAACATCTTCTGACATCCATTCAGTCCAGGGGTTGATACTTTCTGCTTGCTTCTACCTCCTTCCTCTTGGTGTTGCCCATTATAGAATGGAGCAGGGAGGAAGAGGAAGACCAAACCAGAATGAGTTATCTCTGCCATTCATCGGCTCTGGCTTTATCTCCCTTCCTTCTAGCCTCTCAATGTATTTTTAATCTTGTTGAAACCCGCCCAGAGTGGCTGGGGAAACCCAGCCAGATGGGCGAGGTATAAATAATAAATTGTTGTTGTTATTGTTATTGTTATCAATGGGCACCAGCAACTACCAAAAAAGGGGGTAGACCTTGGCTGCCACCACCTCCCCTGCTCTAAAAATCCTGATTGATATCTTGTTTAAGATTACATGAGGGTTTTTCTACAGTGCCCCTTTTATCATATATACACCATACTTTATAATGTCAAAATTATATATTTATTATACTATTTAATCTATACACATTACACAGTGCTATTATTTTTCTCTTAACACTCCCCGCCCCCATGCACCTCTTTTAGGAGCCCACTTTTCCTTTCCCCAGTTTTGTTGCAGATGTGTTGAAAACAGCTGGATGAAATCCAGCCCTCCCTTCCTTGCAGCTGCTTCCAATTCCAAACTGCCTGGAGTCAAGAAAATATTCCACAAAAAACTCAAAACTTGAGTGCCCCCCACCACCACCACACCCAGCCTCCTTGGAAAGGGGAGGGGGTAGGTTATCCTAGTTTAACTGACAGTTAATTGTGCTTCAAAGGGAGAGATAATAGGCGGCAATTAGACCTAATGGCTTGGTAGGGCGAAATCTTTCTCCTTGAACTCACAGCCTGAAATTGTTTCGCCTGCCTGGTAGTTGTTCCCTTGAATGGCTCCACTGTGTCTGGGGGGGGGGGCAGCAAGGAGCAGAATGGTTTGCCCGAGGACACAGCTCCCTGCTGGCTTTCCTAGCCCCATTGCAGAATGGTTGCTTGAGGAAGAAAAAGTCCAAATTGCCTTGCTAATTCGGCCATGTTTCCCTGGAGTGTATCTGTTAAGGAATAATAACAGTCAGTAGGGGTCTAAAGTTCTGAAAAGGAGGCACATACCTCTCAGGAAAGATCTCCTGACCTGAGACCAGTGTCCTGAGTTGCAGATTTGTGGCAATGGGCAGGCCCTTAGTTTCTCAGTGGCTGGGAAAGTCCACACTACATATGCTCAACTGTACTCTATGGGCTGTGTCCAGTTACATCATATTCTGATGACAAGCATTGAAATCAGGGGACTGCATTGCAGGGGCAAAACAAAATAAAAAATAAAAAAATTCCTTCCAGTAGCACCTTAGAGACCAACTAAGTTTGTTCTTGGTATAAGCTTTCGTGTGCATGCACACTACTTCAGATACACACTGCATTGCAGGGGGTTGGACTAGATGACCCTAGGTGTCCCTTCCAACTCTATGATTCTGTGATTCTAAGTTAGCCAAGTCCATTGATCTCAGTGCACCTACTCTGAGTATGAGTCGCAGGCAGGATATGTGTTTTACTGGACCAGTCTCTCTTGAATGAGAGTGTCCAAGCATCCCAATCGCACAGCACCCATAAGCTCTCCTAAAGGTGACTCTGCAGTTCTATAAAAAGCAGCCGGAGCTGCATTGGTCCATAAGATCCAAAATACACAGTTGGGCAATACTTTTATTAGGACCAAGCAGCATGTCACAAAATAGCGGCAAGCTTTCTGAGTCCTGCAGAACTTCATCAGGTGCTACGCAGAGCATGGGATGGGGAGACAAGGAAAAAGACAAACATTATGATGCAACCCTATGCTATAGTTGGCTTTGACTTTTTTGTAGCATCAGCTGAAGTCTTTCTAAGCTTAGAATTCTGGTTTTGATGTATCTGTGCCACCAGCTCTGCTGTTGTCTTGGTGCTGCTCTTTGTAGTAGATGCTTTTATTGTCCTCTATTTTATGGCTCTGGTTGTTTCATTGTATTTCACGTTGTGTATCCCTCCCAGGTGTCTTTAAGGATGAAGAGTGAGTTATACTCACTTTTTAAAAAATGAATGGATAAAATCCATCTGGAAATGTTCCTGCAGATTCCTTCATATGACTATATCTGAGCAATGGAGTAACTGTTTGGATAGGAGTTTGGTTAACAGGAAATCCCTTCACAAATGAGATGCTGGTTGTTGCTCTGCACAGATGTGCCCCGTGTGATTGCCTTGGGCGATACCTCCTTAACACAACAGTAGATGATGGTGAAGGGATTTTTAGGATTTGAATTCTCTTTGGACAACAGGTTTTCTGCAGTCTCTCATGATCAAAGGCTCAGTCTAAAGATTACCCCAATCAGCAATCAGTGACCACACTAAAGATATTTGATAATGTATTTTAGGCCTACTCTATGCTTAACAATGGGGAGATGCTTGAAATTTATTACAGTTTTCCAGAAAGTAACACAATGAGATCGATTAAGAAGATTGCAACTGGAATATTTTCCTCATACTTCAACGCTTTTTTCTCTCTCAACAGAAAAAGAAAAGAAAAAGAACTTTGTGATATATATGGATGGTAGTGCATACTGCCCATTATGGCACTATGTAGAATTATCATACTAAAAACACATTTACTTTGGAATGAGCCCTATGGAACATAGTTAAACTTACAGTACTTACATTCATAAACATTATGTTTCAGTGTCGTTAAGAAAAGCGAATCTTTCCACCAATTATCTTTCAAAATGGTTTGTTTTATATTTCCTACCATTAAAATGGTAATTGCCATTTTGGTCCTAGAGATTAAGACATATAACAGAAAAAGTAGCCTATTTTATTTCACCAACGTCAGTTGACGTAGAACCATCTACAGGTGAAATGCTATGTGTCACATAGAAGTCTTCATCACACATAATTATCTGAGAGTTAAACTATCATTCTGTTCTGCCTGGTGAAGTATTCTGTGTAACCAGAAACCTTACAATTACACTCCTATTGTAGCAGAAGTTGGTCCCTAAAAGACTGTGACTCTGCTCCAACTCCAAATGATTGAATTGATTGAATTGGGGCCATGCATTCTCATCTACATCAACTCACTATTGGGACCTGCATACTGTATAATATGCACACACCTCTAAACTGGTTCTGAATGCAGATCTCCTTTGACAGCAAAGAGGAAATGTGTTTGTTGCATTATGCTCCCGAAGTTAGGCAAATGCTTGACCTTCTCTGGCACCCATAAAAGCACCTCTTGTTTGCTACAACATAAGTTACTCAGCTTATCATAGTCTGTCTGATTTTTCCTCTCCACTTCCTTTTTGTTTCATCTTCTCTTATGTTACTTTATCTCACCTCCCTTCCATTTTCATCCACTTGTCTTCCACAGAATGTCACAAGCTCCTTGTTTGTTTAAGACCACATGTCATCGGTCCTTAAGAGACAGCACAGCTGGATACAGTGCCTTCTGAGAGAGAGAGAGAGAGAGAGAGAGAGAGAGAGAGAGAGAGAGAGAGAGGCAGAGAGAGGCACTTTTTGGCATGTCACATCCTAACTCAAATGACAGAAGAAAAATAAGCCTGAAACCCACCAATTCCAAAATGTATTGATGGGGTCCAGAAGGTGCCATTTGTCCATGCATGATTTCCAAATCATGGCTGTAGAGAACTTGTCAGTGGATCTCATGAGCCTTGTGGTAAAGAATTGGTTCACCATACCAACCTCAGGGAGGTCAATTGTTGAGGCCAATGTGGAGAAGAATGGCTGCATCAACAAGCAGATCTTGAAACTAGAACAGCTTGCCTGGTAACCAGTAAAACATTTGGCATCCACCGACAAATCTGACACACTGCAGTTTCCCCATCTTTATTTTCTATCCCAAACAAATAACAATGATGATGGAAACTCTCTTAGTTAAACTAGGAAAATGTTGGGAGATAGGAATAGGATCCTTCTTAGATCTTAGCAGTTCTCCATTGATTCTGGATGTACTCCTTTCTGGGCACATTCTGCCGATGCTTAGCTAGTCATCTTTTGTTCCCAAATTATTTGGTTTTCTAAAAATATCAAGGCAGCATACACTGTTACCTATTCCTAGGATTTCAACAGCAGTTTTCTCTGCTCCTCCCAATCATTCTGCATTTCTCCATTGCTTTCTGAATGGGAGCTAAGTGGGCTGTAAATTCTCTCCTGCTAACATCCTTTCTTAATGCCTGTAGTTTGCTCCAGAGTTCAGCAAGTAAGATCTGGAGATATGCCCTGGGGTGAAACAGACAAGCATCATCTCCTGCTTTGAAGGCCACCTGAGAGCTAGATAGCCCTATAACTCTTCAGGACTTTTAATTCAATGAGTTAACATTCCAAGTCTAGCCCTGGTGTATTTTGGAGTACAAGCAGGCAGACTGGTTGTCCAAAACTAGGGATGGCTTAACAGCTGTTGGATGCAGACTCGATTAACCAGTTCATGGAGCTCAGGCTCTATATCTCTCTCTCATCTCTCCCTGCCTCCTACATACACCATTTCTTATTGTAATTATTTGTATGTTTTAAACAGATTTTCTATATGTTTATAGTTTTAATTCTATTAATGTTTAGTTTTTTTTAATGATGGTTATTTTCCCTGTGTTTTTAGCGATTCTTGGTTTTTTTAAAAAAAAGAATTTATTGGTTTTCCACATTAAACAACAGATCACAACAAACCACACAAATACAATAAAAACACAGCAAATACAAAACAAAAGAAAAAAATTAAAAACAAACATTAAAAAGAAAAAGAAACTTATACATACCTAAAACACGAACACTGAAACAATAAATGCTTAATGTTTAGATCTAATTTCGAATCTTATATGGGGACTTCCCCCGTTCTCTCAACTGCGTTCAATACTAATTTACTTTAGTAACTTTGTAACTAGTTTAGCGATTCTTGGTTTTATCTGTAAGCTGCCTTGAGTCCCATAAGGGAAAAAGGCAGGCTATACTGTAAATATATAACAACATTTTTTTCCTAAAAAGTAAATGTGGTTTCATGGGATCCAATTCAGATTAGGATCACAGCCCTGGGGTTGGGGATGGATAAACTACTCCCTCTATGTACCCATTTCCTGGTCTGAATCACTCTGCCAGAGCAGCAACTGGCTTTGCAAAACAACACCTGTCACTGCCAGCAGCTCTTGGGGGGAGATCTCGGCCAGGAAACTGGTGCAAAAGGGAGTTGAAGTCCCTTCTTTTGTTATGACCCTGATCCAAACTGGGATGTTTTTCGTGGTTGCATTTATCCTTCCCCCACAAAAAGGGGGGAGCAGTTCTCCCAGGTAATTGTACCCTCTGTCTCTGTGTTGCTGTTGTGTCAGTCTCAATATCTTGGCCTGGAAGGGCCAGTTTCTTTGAACAATGAGAAAATACAGCACAGCAGCAAAAAACTTGGATTAGACTTAGAAAAAAGTGTTTTAAGAACTGGTATGGTCAGAGTGCAAGATTTGGACCAGCAAGACCCAGTTCATATCCCTACACAGCTGTGAAACTCACAGGAATGACTTGAAGCAAGTCGTCCTCTCTCACAGCCTGACCTACCTTACAGGTTTGTTGTGAAGTTAATGTATACTGCCGTAAAGTGATCAAACACAAATGCATGCTACCTAAAACTCATGTGTTAGTTGCTAGTTTAGTTACACTTAGGTATGTTGCCATATGGTAAAAGGTAAAGGTACCCCTGACAGTTAAGTCCAGTCGTGAACGTCTCTAGGGTTCCGGTGCTCATCTCACTTTACAGGCTGAGGGAGCTGCCGTTTGTCCGCAGACAGCTTCCGGGTCATGTGGCCAGCATGACTAAGCTGCTTCTGGCAAACCAGAGCAGCACACCTTCCTGCCCGAGCAGTACCTATTTATCTACTTGCACTTTGATGTGCTTTCGAACTGCTAGGTGGGCAGGAGCTGGGACTGTTGTTCGACGGGAGCTCACCCTGTCGCGGGGATTCGAAACGCCGACCTTCTGATCAGCAAGCCCTAGGCTCTGTGGTTTAGACCACAGCACCACCCGCGTCCCTTGCCATATGGTAGTCAGGCTTTATTTATCTTGAATATAAGTATTCCATATAAAGCATCACATCATGCCATAGAGGTCTAAAACACAACAGATTCTGCCTGTGTGTAAACTCATCCTTCTTGGAAAGGCTGTAAAAATAAACAAGTTCTTAGTATAAAAAATGTGTACAATGTAACTTCAGCAGGCTGTGTTTTGCACAATTTCCAACACTTCACGTCTCAACCTTTTCACATGATGCACAATTTTATGTCTACATTGCCAGGAAGGATACCTTCACAGGTATTTGTTAAGCCCATCACCATTTTACAGCCCCATAGGGAATTAGAAAGCAAAGCTACTCTGTTTTCTGAATTACAAAACATCAGTGGGAATAGAGCTGGTTAGAATTTTTTTTGTTCAGAAAACTTTTGATTTTTTTAAAACTTTCCCAGGCTAGATCTCCTTTATGTCTGATAAAGTCACGTGTCAGGGCTCCCTCGGAGACATCTTAAATCTTTCATCGCATTGAAGAGAGAAGAATTATAACACCAGAAATTCTTTCCCCCTTTTTGCTCTCTCTCAGTAACTGATTCACATAAGGATGAGTAAGGCTAGAGACAAGATGCAGTATGAAATGGTACATCCCACCACCCTTGGCAATCTGCTATTAGCTTCCAGATGTTCCCATCAGTTACATGTTCATTGTTGCTGAAGGATATGGTAGGATTCCATCTATTGCTGCTCTAATCCAGGCTCAACAGGGAAGGAGAATAAATGAAGAAGGGCAGCTGAACTGAGTTACATGAATGAACCACTCACTATACGCCACCTGTTTTCCACATGATGCGTCCATACATCATCCTGATCAAATGCCCTTAAATAGAATTTCACTACTGGGTATTTCATTGAGGTACTCACTTGTTCCCTGGGATTTATTTCTATCCTATCCTTAAGACAGGGCTGCCATACGGTTCAGATTTTCCCAAACATTACCAGGATTTCAAAGGCAGAAATGATGTCTGGGGAGAATTTCTGAAATATGGTGCTTTGTCCTGGATCTTAGGCAATCGAAAAATTGTATTTATTTATTTATTGGTGTTTTTGTTTTTTTTAAAAAAGTTCAAAAGCTCCACGATGTTTGGCTTTTTCTTTTAAAAGTTCAACAATTTCTTGGGGGGGGGGGTTCCCTGGTTTTTATTTTCAGGGTGTCCTGGTTTTTACTTTTTGAAATAGGACAACCCTACTTTAAGAGCTTAGAGTCGCAAGAATGTAGGGGCTGTACAAATGGACATCTAAGGAGCATTCATGGTAAGCTGCTCTAGATTTTTTGGGGGGGGGGCACCTGTGCCTCTCAAGTGCATCCAGTCCGCTGCTGGGTAAGGACTAGAATATCACTAGATGCTCACAAGTGGTCCTTTGCAAGGGAAGAGCTTCAGCCTGCTGCTTAAAGTAGCAGACAGGCAGTGGCAGTTAGTGCTCATTGGAGCTGGTGGAAAGCGGAGAGGTCAACAGTGGATGGAGCCAATGCCAGACAGAGCCAACTCATTCTAGTTTTGCCTGCTGACTCCCTATCTTATTGGGCTCCAACTCCCATCAACCCCAGCTAGTCTGGATTAAGGCTGTGATTAGAGTTTAAGGGTCCCAATCTTAAACACACAATCAACAGTTGAATTAAGATATGTGAAAAGTCCTTTCAGCATGAGGATTTGGGTTTAGGGATGGGCTCTGATCTCAGATACTGTGCCTTTTATTCAAAGCAAAGAGCCAGATCTTGCAGAATCCCAGTGAAGCAAATGAAATTACCCATATTGATGCATAAGGTTTGGCTCAAGTCTTACTATGCCAGAAGAGACACATAATCAGTGTTCCCTTGCCCTTAGGAACAGCCTGCTGTATGGAAATGCAATTGCAGATGCCCATGCCATGGAAAAGCTCCACAAGCCACGTTTCTGTATGCTGTTTAAGGAACAAAGTAGAAAAAGTGGTACTTCACCTATTGCATTCTCAAGTTACCCATTAAATATGAATATGTCATTCAAACCAGACACATTGGAATGTCATGTGTTGAGATGAAATCCATAGGCTTGTAAATTAAATTGAAGGGTTGTATCCAATACTCAGAGCAGACCAGTTTAAATTAATGGGCATGACTAACATAGGTCCATTATCATCAATGGGTCTACTCTTGAGTATAAGCTTATATGTTATGAAAGTTTGAAAATGTGTATTTTTATGGAAGCACACCCAGCTGGAAGTGGAAGGAGTATCAGCTCTGCATTGCTACTTCATGATGACATGGACCTCAATTTGATCCAGATCTGGGTTCAATATTCCCCTGGGAATCAAGTGCATGTCAAGAGGCAGGCTAAACACACACACACACAAAGAGAAAGAGAGAGAGAGAGAGAGAGAGAGAGAGAGAGAGAGAGAGAGAGAGAGAGAGAGTTGGAGCTTGATGCTGCTAACTACCTAAATGAATCCATTAAAAAAGGGCTTGCAAAGTGAACCAAATGAAACTTGCAAAACATTTTTATTGTGTGGCGAGCTTATAAAAATATACACATTGAAATGAAGTAGAAAGATGAAATATCCTCTTAATACTCATTAACTGATTAATAATTCTCTTCTCAACATTTGCACAAATGCTGTGTTATTAAATCAGAGTAGATCAAATCAAATACAATCACAGGCCAAATATCTCTGGACTATCCGAAAGATACAAAATGATTATATTTCTTTTCTATTGGGCCACTTTGTCTAAAGTGCTAACATTAGGAACATAGAAAGCTCTCTTATACAGAGTCAGACTATTGGTCCATCGAAGCCAGCATTTTCTACACTGACTGGCAGCAGCTCTCCAGGATTTCAGGACTTCCCCAGTCCTACCTAAAGTTGCTAGGCACTAAATCCAGGACCTTCTGCATGCAAAGCATTTGCTCTACCACTGAGCTATAGCCCTATTAACCTGAGAAAACGCCCCATTGGACTCGATGGAATTTGTTTCTGAGTAGACATGAATAGGCCTGCCCTGCAAATTACAAAGAAGCACACTATAAACCCCTATTCTGTAATGTGGGGAATAATATTGATCTACCTTGCAGGGCTGTTGTAGTCACTTGAGTATAAAAGTAGTACTATATAAATGTCTAGTATAATAAGGATTTTATAAAAATGCAACGTGGCAAGTTCCCTCCATCTTCATCTGCTACTTGGGGAACAATAACCTGGACTGGGGTCTCCTTTTCAGCCTTTCTGGAGGCCCCATGACCATGGGGATCAGAGCCAGGGGAACACACAGGCAGAGGAACAAGTGAATGTTACCTTTGTGCATTAGGCTAGTCTCTGCACATACACACAGAGACCTCTTTCCTCCATCCAGGGAAGCAAAAAACATGATCAGAGTTCATAGACACATTCCAGCCAGGCAAAAACAGCAAAGGAATGTGCCAAATATGGTTGGGGAGAGGATGTGTGACTAGGGATGGGGTGAGGCCTTGGGGAAAGTTCCAAGCGCCAGAGGGGTCTGGAGGCACATTTTGCCCATGGATCTTGTTTACAGGATTGTTGTTAGCGTTACAACTAGGTAATTCATGTGAAGCACTACACAAATGTTAAAATTATATAGCTGCTTTTTTTTAAAAAAAAACCAAAATGAATGCACTGCTTGACTGTAATAAAACCTCTTAAGTGGTTTACCCAACAAAATTAAAATTAAAATTCTAGGTATTTTAAAAATATTCGAAAGGGCATTTATGGAATAATGCAATCCCACAAATAAAGTGTTCCCATGCTGTTATGGGATCTATATACCAATAGTATATATCTGATGAATTCTGCACATGCATACATCTTTACAAAAATAAATGGTTACAGTTATTTTCTGTATTTGATATTGCAAAAAAAAGTCCAATCCTCACCCCACCCCCCAGATAAAAACATACCTATTAATGCAGAAAGCATTTTGAATTAGCTTATGGCTTACATCTTATCATAAAGAGCAATATATTGATAAAGTACAATATATTGCACTGCAAACACAGACAACTTTATCAGTGGGTTGTGAATGAACACCAGAATTTTATGGCACATCAATGTTCTCAGGGTCACCCTTACAAAGAAGTAAGTTAATCACAGTGTTTAACATCTCTCTGATGCTATTATTGCACAACTCTCCGAACAACACATTATCAAGCCCTAAATCAAGCATAAGCTGATCTTGCTAAATCGATCACAGGAGATGGGCTCTTGTCTAATTTTATATCAGGCTTCTCCAGATGTTGCTGTTCTGCCCAATGGCATGGCCTAAATTTAAGATGCAGCTTGAAGTTGGTCTGTGTGAAGCCCTCGTTTAAATGTCAAAACCCAGTAAGGTCTTGCTGAATGAATTAGCTTTTTTGGGGGGAACACATTGTAGTTATTTATTTTCACCCCACTTTCCCATTCTCCCATTTATATCTCTGTGCAAAATATATTCAAAACCTATGTATCCAGGGATCTCGTTAGCTATAAATACAGCTCTGGAAGAGCAAACTTTAGTGCAAATCCTTCTGTGGGTCAGCAGTATCATTGATGATTGACTCAGAGGGGCAGGAAGACAGTTCTAGGGTCCTGACATCCTACAAAGTAGGGCATGGGCATTGGCCAGAGAGCACCAGGTGGCCCTCCAGAGTTGCTTCTAGGATCCAGAGTCAGAGCTGGCATTGGAGGGAAGGGGATGCCAGAAGGAACAGCTTCCCTCCCAGCGAAAGTCTGCTGGTGTGGAGAGTAAACATAGGACACAGGCCCACTTTGAGGTGCAAAAGGGAGGGGGCTGTAAAATGGCACTCCGTGCAAGGGTTCAGGTCTCATCTCCTGCCACTGACGCTTCATTTTCATCCGCCGGTTCTGGAACCAAGTCTTGATCTGTGGATAGGAGAGAGAGAGAGAGAGCATAAGTGGATGAACTAATACATTGGTCAACAGAGCATTTCTCCCTCACTTTATGTTGAAATCATTCTGCTTCTTTAAAATTTCCCAAATCACCATGTAATTTCCAGATTGTCTTTGGGGGGGGGGACCTTGAACCTCACGATGAAGTAAAGGCATGATATAAAATGTAGTAAAAATTGTTTAAAGTTAACTAGAAGTCAGTCAAGGAAATTATCTCATGCACACATCCATACCCACCTGCCTCCCCAAAAGTAGCTTAGATTATTTTATTGTCTTTTACTCTCTGGTCGCTTACCTGAACTTCGGAGAGTTTCATCTTACTGGCCAGTTTGCGTCTCTCTGCGGCGCCCAAGTACCTGTGACGCTTAAAGGAGTTCTCCAAGGTGCTGATCTGCTCCACGCTGAAAGCGGTGCGCAAGCGGCGGCTGTTAGTGCTTCTACTGCCGCTGCTCTCTTCTGGGGTCTGGCCCTCCGAGAGGCTCCCTTCGCTGCCCTCCGTTGCACTCCACGTCCGCTTGGGAGCCTCAGACTCCTCTGGCAGAAAGAAGAGACAAAAGCCAGATGGTCAGGGACATGCCCACCGTGGAAATCAATAGCGGGTAGGTTAGGATAAAGGAACACATTTCCCATGTTGGGAGAGATTTGAGGTTTTATCTCCCCCAAATCCTAGGGCAGTAGGCTGGGCTCAGCTATTTCCGGCTCACCACGGCTACATGCATGTCTAATAAAAAAAAAAATAGCTCCATTGCACGGAAGAGAAGTTACTCCCAATATATGTGTATCGGATTGCAGTTTTAGCGCCGTTCGTTCACAGCACCGGGAAACACTTGCCATTATCCTCCATTTTATTTTGCTCTATCAATCGCTCTCTTTGAAAACCCCGAACTATTTCACAATAAAAACATCAATAGCAACATACACAAGCGACTTCTAGGCCAATGCAGAGAAGACAGGGGTGGGGGTGGGGAGATCTCCACTTTAAAGACTTGTTAAAAGAGTAAGGACTTCAATAGATGCCGAAAAGATAATAAAAAGAGGCGACCGACTGATGGGAGGCATTTGCAAAGTGTCTGAACCGCCACACCAACAGTCGCGATTCCCTTACTCCTGAGGAGCTCGTTGATAAGAGCATGAGACTTTTAATCTCAAGAGTCGTGGTTTCGAGCTCTACGTTGGGCCAAATGACCCTCAACTCAATGATTCTATGATTCCTACACCTGAGCTTGCCATTCGATGTAAGAGTTTCACCTGGGTGATTAATTCTTACAGAGCTCGGTAGGACTTCCCGCACAGGATCGGGATATATTTCAGCCAGGTCTTCCTCCGCAAAGTTGGCTTTTAGTTGACAGATAAAGGTGGAAACACAGGCCACTAATTCACGTGGAAAGAAGGACTCGGATGGGTTTTGGGGAAAGCGGCTTGCGATCAATGGTTCTCGCAGCTCGGCCGGGAAGCAAAGCATCTGATCAGTAGCCGGGAAACCGGAAAATAGTAAGTGGCCTATACTCCATTCCGTACTCGATTGTTAGGAAAACCAATCCAGTGTCTCGCCTCCCATTATTAATGCTGACGCCGCCTTCCCAACCTCCTAGGCTTTCGAACCAGCGTCCCCAGAAAAACCCCTTCGCGCCCCGACGGGCAATATTCCCCACGCTGGAAGGGGAATTCCCCAAAGTTGCATTATTTAGTCGGAAAAAAACAACAGCAGGGGCACTTGCTTCCGAGGAATTGTGAGTTTAGAAACCTGGAGATCAATGGAAAAGACCTACAAAGACAATTAGAGCTGTGCTGGATCAGGCCAGCGGGCCAGCAAATCCGGCTTCTGGTTGTAACAGTAGCCAACCAGATGACCACGGGAAGCTCAACAGCGTTCTCCACAGCTCCGTTTCCCAGCAGCTGGTATCAATCAGGACACAAATTGGAAGCAGAGTATAGTGAAGGCAAGTTGATAGCCTCTCCTCCATGAATCGGAGCCTGCTAGAGAAGTAGTACCTGCTGAAGTCGAGGAGGAATCCACTTTCTTCTGGAGCGAAGGGAGATGTTCAGAAGGTGGTTCGTGGCCCCTGGGAACGACTTTCCCCCCGACCGGGCTTCGTTCTCTCCCGGCAGGCCGGCAGTTAGACGGAGGCTCTCCCTGCTGGGTCCGGATGCCGTCGGGGAAGGCCGAAGACGCGGCTGGGCTGACTCCTTCCCTGCTCCGGGCGTGGTTGGTGGATTGGCTGCTCTGGGAGAGCCACTCCACCGAGAAGGGAGCCTTGGTCATGGCGCGCTTGCCGTCGGGGGTTAGACGAGCCCGGGTCCTGTGCGAGAGCGTTCGATGAGCCGAAGCCTTTGGACGCGCAGGCCGCGACGCGCATCTTACCTTATATGGGGCGCCCCCAAGCAAACAGCGACGGGGGCAAACACGACATCAAAGGCCAGATAAGTACCGGCTCATTATCATCAGGCCTCCCCGACAAAAGAGGCTGTTCGCACATTTTCCAAAGCCCTGGTAGGGCTGGCTCCACCGTGTCTGCGGAGAGATCATTTCATTGGATTGTAAGCGATTTACAGGACTTGTCACATCCTTTACCGTCTATGCAAATGTTCGTTTACTGCCCGACTCGATTGAAGGAGGCTTCAAAAGGCAACCGGGGAATTTCAATACCCCGCGCTCGGAGCAACGGCCATTTCTTTTTTCTTTCTTTTTTGTTCAAATACACATTTCGGAGAAAAACGGGCCTGGATATCATTTGCCGTCTTCTTCAGACTGGAATGAAGACCCATTTCAGAGTGTATTTCCTTAAAGAGCTGCCAGGGTCGTAAAATGGATGTCAGAGAAGGCAAAGGTGAGCTTTAATGGGGGAAAGAAGCATCGTCGGTTGTTGCTGTTCGATCAGAAATAAGCGTTTTCCATTTAGTATAGCAGGGCCAGGTAAGCTACATTTTTTGCTGGACCCGCAAGATCCAAAAGGCCCTTCCAATGAAATAATCCAGGCAGTTGTTTTGTGTGCAAGGCCTGGCGTTCACATGCCTTCCAGGAAAACACCACTTCCTGGTTCTCCCCAAGCTGCTTCATAATTTAGAGAGGGCCAGACTAGTCTCTTTGTGCTGTCATTGTTGAACAGTTGGGAATCAGACACCCTGGCTGGTTCATTGCAGATTGCTGAGAGATCCAGGAGCAGACCCTGAGCTCCTAGACCTCTCAATCCCTGCTAACCCAAGCAATTGCAGGAGCCAGATTTTGAGATCTACAGAACTATTGCTGTGTTGGTGTCAAGGAAACCATTACTCAGCTGCTGGTTATAATTTATTACTGCCCATCTCCCTCCCTCACTCCTCTCCAAAATAACAGTTTTGCCTCTTCAAGGCACTCCATGGCTCTTCTCCCTTCTTGGTGTAACTGAATAGTGATAGCTGTTGTACTCCAAACTCCCATCAGCTCTAGCCAACATGGCCAGTGGTCAGGGATAAAGGTAAAGGGACCCCTGACCATTAGGTCCAGTCACAGATGACTCTGGGGTTGCAGTGCTCATCTCGCTTTATTGGCCGAGGAAGCCACTGTACAGCTTCCGGGTCATGTGGCCAGCATGACTAAGCCGCTTCTGGCGAACCAGAGCAGCACATGGAAATGCCGTTTACCTAGCTGCCAAAGCGGTACCTATTTATCTACTTGCACTTTTATCTATTTGCACTTTGACGTGCTTTCGAACTGCTAGTTTGGCAGGAGCAGGGACTGAGCAACAGGAGCTCACCCCATCGCGGGGATTCGAACCGCTGACCTTCTGATCAGCAAGCCCTAGGCTCTTTGGTTTAGACCACAGCGCCACCCACGTCCCTTAGTGGTCAGGGATAATTTGAGTCAAATCCTATCAACATGTAGAGTGTACTATGTTGGCGGACCCTGGGGTTAAAATGTTGGGCTCCTACGACCTGGAAGGCCAGGGTTCAAAGCCCAACTTGGCCACAAAGCTCACTGATCTGGGAGCAGTCACCAACGTTTAGCCTAAATTACTTTGCAGGGTTGTTGTGAAGGGGGAAATGAGAAGGGGGACATCATGCAGTTCACACAGAGCTCCTTGGGAGGAGAGGTGGGATAGACATCGATAAATAGGTAAATGAACAAAATTCTCTCAAACAGCCCCCAATATGGGTTATTCTGAGAGTTTGTTGCTGTCCTAAGATCACGATTTAAGATTCATGACTGGTTGGGGTTTTGAACCTAGGACACTGCCAGTCCTGCTTTACACCATGTTGACTTTGCCAGGTACCTGTAGTAGTGAAAAGGGCAGGCCATAGTTTGTGTGTTCAGATATGCAGTAACATAATATAGAGACAGAAAATTCTTAAATTGGCATTTTGGTTAATTCTCTGCCAACAAGGTTTGGTGTTCAGGAGAACAGCAGGGAGAGAATGAAAAACATATTAAAGCAGTTTAGAAGGAATACAGATTAACATTTGCCCAATGTTTACTTGTGTGATCTGCACACAATCACTCGGTTTCAGCTCTCTGAGTTTATACAGATAGGTCAACTAGTTTGGGTTGAGTTTTCTCACTTTGGGGTTGCTTAGCTCAGTGTTTTTCAACCTTTTTTGGGCAAAGGCACACTTGTTTCATGAAAAAAAATCACGAGGCACACCACCATTAGAAAATGTTAAAAAATTTAACTCTGTGCCTAGCCTATATTGACTATATATAAAGTAATTCTCTTGAATTTTTCAATTTTTCCCACGGCACACCAGGCAACATCTCGCGGCACACTGGTGTGCCGCGGAACAGTGGTTGAAAAACACTGGCTTAGCTAGCCATGCCATCCAAACAAGTGCTCAGGAGGGTTTTTACTAGTTGTTGTTTTAATGTTTGCCCCATCTCCATGCATTAAAGGGAGCTTTTTGTCACAACACTGTGAATTCTAGCTACACAGAAAGTCACTGAGAGCCGGGCGTTCTTAAACTTGTTGACTACAATGGCCTTAAAGCATGTCTCATTCTAGGTGAGATTGTGCCTGATTCTGTGTGAGGTGGTGGTACAGATGTTTAGTAAAACCATCTGTAGCCAGCCTCTTGAGTTGACATGCCAAGTAGATCTGAGAAACTTTTCAAAGTTTAGCACCTGAACAGAAATCTCTGAAAACAAGGAGGGATAGATCTGTATCTGTAGATATATGGCATTTAAATACATAGTGATTTGCATACATTATGTAAGCATTGCTTACAATAGCCCTAGAAGATACTATAATCCCTGCAGTGTCGACTGGCTTCAGTCTTTTGTGATCTACTCTCCCCCACTCTAAACAGAATTCTCCTGGTGCATTACACAAATTAGCTCGACAAAGCACCAGTGTTTATGTGGGATTTCTTTAACAGTTAAGGCAATAACTTAATCTGTGTTAGTGATGCTTAACAATATTAAGTAATGCCCTTCTGGATTCAATCAAGGCCCACCCTTTCTTTGGAAGACTCCCCACGAAGCAACAGGAGGTAGGTGGCTCCACTGGCGGAGGAAGAGGAGTGCGGGGGAGTAAAAGGGCACATTCCCAGCAAGAGCAATCAGGGAGGACACAAAGTAGGACTGGGTTATGGGTGAGAAGGTGGTGTGGCCTAGGGAGAGTCCTGAGGGCCGGAGAGAAAGGCCCAGAGGGCCATTTTTGGTTTCCAGGCCTGAGGTTCCCCACCCCTGCCATAAACCAATTGTTCACAAGGGCTATTGAAGTGCCAATATATTATCCTGGTCTGTAGAGACTGGCAGATAGGCATCTGGTTCCCTAGATGGCAAAGATAGGATCATTTAAATGATTGTTCACCAGCACTTAGAGCACCTTGCGAAGTCAATACTTTTGGTCTCAGCAAATGTCAACAGCAATAAAAACAAATAAACCCAGCCCATATTCCTGGAGGGGCTTAAATGACACCGTTGACCTGCAGACAAACAGCTGCTTTGTCCAAATTTGTATTCTATTTTGCATTGTGGATCCGAGCCTAACGCCTTTTCTCTCTGAGCAATTCAGAAAGACTGACAAATGGAGCTTGCTCAGGACCACCTGATTGCCATGACATTGTTTAGAAAGGAATTTCCCCCTCAGGTCAATGTAAGAAGGGGCCAAACTGATCAATGACTATTTTTAGGGTTTGCTCAGGTGGGACCTTTTGCTAAGGTCTGGCAACTCTTGTGTCTGATCTTTGGAGCTGGTGTCCTCATTCCGCCCGCCCCCCATCCTAACACAGCGTAACTCTCTTCAGTCCTACAGCATTATCCTGTTTCAGACTGCCTAATTCCTTATCCTGCACCTTGATCACTGAGATCCTCCAATGGTAGTTCCTCACCCTCCTGAGGTTTGGCCAGCCATTGCCCGGAACTGAGCCTTTAATGTGGCAGACCCTGCCCTTTGGAACTCCTTGCCAATAGAAAGTCAGCAGGAGGCACCCGTACTTTCTTTCAGACAGGCCTTAAGAATGTGGTTTTTTTTATTGATGTATGATGGTCAAAGTTTTTATTTTGTACACTGCTTTCTTATATATTTTCTATGAAAATGTGGTTTATAAAAATCTAAGTAAGAATATATTTTAAAATAGGCAATTTTCTGTAGTTACCATACTTCCTGCTTGACATAGGAAACACTCACATCTACCAATGAGCAGGTCAACTTATGTTGAAGAGACAGGTAGGTAGCCGTATTGGTCTGCCATAGTCAAAACAAAATAAAATAAAAAATTCCTTCCAGTAGCACCTTAGAGACCAACTAAGTTTGTTCTTGGTATGAGCTTTTGTGTGCATGCACACTTCTTCAGAGATGTGAAGAAGTGTGCATGCACATGAAAGCTCATACCAAGAACAAACTTAGTTGGTCTCTAAGGTGCTACTGGAAGGAATTTTTTATTTTATGTTGAAGTGGTCCGTGCTGTTGCTTTTACACACACATACCTACCCATTTTTCTTACAATTATATTGAGGGGGCAAGCAGATGGGCACATGTGTACGAGAAATATGCAAAGAGCAACAAAACAAAAGGTGTAAAATCAGAGTCAGAAAAACATGCTGTAACCTGGACAAGGCGTTGGAAACTGCCACCTAGTGGACAAAGCACAACATTGCAAATGAGTGTGCCAGTTTGCAGCGTTGTTAACTCCAGGCTGTGGGAATGTTGAGGGATGTGGGAGAGAATATATTGTTTTAGATATCCTATCCCAACTTGCGTTTACAAGCTCGATAATATCAGCAGAGCTAACATTCCCTTTTTACCTCACACGCACACACCTCACATGCATAGACTCGCTAGAGTCATAAAAATGTTGTCCTGGTGTCTTCCCCTTTTGATCCCTCTTTCAATAAGACACTTCACAGTCTTCGATCAAGTGAAAAACGTTTACTCACAAGTAATCATCTAGTCACACATAGGATCCTAGAGGCAGGCTTAAAAGTTGCTAAACAATATACATGTGGTGACTTTCTCCTTATGAGAGAAAGTCCCCCTTTTCTACTTGGCCTAGTGCCAACGGTACATTTTTAGTAATGCTGCTTTTAAACTGTCAGAGAGAGAGATCAACACGACAACTGACAATAGACAAAATGGAGCCCGGCCTGAGCTACAGTTGGCCACTCCCAACTGTAGAGTTCCATATAAGGAAGTTTTGTCTCAGTCCAGGAAGACAGGAAGTTCCGGCTTGAGGACTGAGACAACCTTCTAGAAAAAGTTGGGTTTGACTGCCCCTGTTCTTTTTACATCCCACACAGGCCAACGGTGGAGTGCTCACAAACACATTAAGCAAACACAAGACTGCCCAGTGAACTAATATTTGTGCTTGCCAATGTGGTGCCTTTCACTATTGCGGTCAAACTTAGCTTAGTGAAATATTACACGAGAGCCATTCCCTGTTTATTTTTAACTCTGCTTTCCACAAATTAATTGCTCATCCATCACAAACTGAGTGAGCCAGAACATAAATCTCCAGCACATTCTGGTGACTGAGAAGAGTCCTGCTTTTTATCTCCCTCCCCAAATGTTGTCAGGATTTAATGGGACACGTGGCTTCTCTAAACCTAGAGAGGAGGCGCTAAACTACAGGTTCCATAGGACTTAAGAACATCATAAAGACTTTTTATTAGTTGTTATTGCGGACTCAGTGCTTTTAAAACCAACATTTTCACCACTGGGATGACTCACAATTTAATATGGAGTTAAGCACACTTAGGCTCCTTTTATTTCAGTGAGACTTGAATGTGCATGGATCTCATCTTTTGCCATGTCAATTGATGGACACTCCTACGCATGTCTACTCATCTGGTGCTACTGTGGCCTGTGCAGGCAACTGTCTGGTCCCTACTTGTGACAGGAGTAGACTTGGGGTCTAGAATGTGGCAGGCTGCTTGATAGCTGGATGTGTCTTGCTGAAGAAGGCTGGTCCCAGTTTTTGTCTCTTCCATCTCATGGTTACGGGTTGCAACCATTTTAGGCG
Source organism: Lacerta agilis (assembly GCF_009819535.1). NCBI lineage: Eukaryota > Metazoa > Chordata > Lepidosauria > Squamata > Lacertidae > Lacerta > Lacerta agilis. The sequence goes on from NC_046316.1 coordinate 35,377,139, forward strand.
CGTCCAACTGATAATGCGATTGCCACCGTGTGAGTCCTTTTGGACCCGGAAGAGGGGTGGAATGGGGCAGGTCTACCACCGCTATGTCCTGAAATTAAGCAGCTGTGTATGACAAAGTACTGACCTGCCACACAACACACAGCGGCTGCCATCCAACATAGACTAGTCCTAACATCCTGGTTTGGAGACAATTGTTCTATTCACAGCCATGAAAAGATTGTCTATATTAGAGAGGTGGAAGCTGTGGCCCTTCAGATGTCAGACTACAACTCCCATCAGCTCCCTCTAGCATAGGCAATGGTCAGGGATGGTGGAGTTGTAGTCTAACAGTATCTGGGGTGGCATCCAATGCCTTTGTTTCATTAGTGCAAGGATTTATGGTTGTGCAACAGAACTTTGACCGTTCCAGAGAGTTGCTGAAATCCCAGAACAGATTTAGGAGGCATGTAGAGGAGTGGGGAAAGTTTCATTGTACAACATTAAATCCTTGCACTAATGCACTTGGTGCTACTCTGGATACAAGTCCTGGTCTATATACAGTCATACCTTGGTTCTCAAACGCCTTGGTACTCTTATGTTTTGGCTCCCAAACGCTGAAAACCCAGAAGTAAGTGTTCCAGTTTTCAAACTTTTTTGGAAGCCGAACTTCCGACGCAGCTTCCGCTTGAGTGGAGGAAGCTCCTGCAGCCAATTGGAAGCTGCGTCTTGGTTTTCGAATGTTTCTGAAGTCAAATGGACTTCCAGAACGGATTACGTTCGAGAACTAAGATACCACTGTGTACTGCTTTGATGAGCAAATATAAGTGTCTGAGGTTTACCTCTTCCATGGTAGGGGGTAACCTAATGCAAGCCTACTGCTTTTTAAAGGAAGGCTAGAGGGCATTTGGTCTAGTGTGCTAGAGCACAATTGCTTAGGATGCATTTCTGATGCTATCAGATCATCTGAAGATCCCCTCTAGTGCCAATATTGTATTTGAACAGTTCTCGTAGAGTATGATTAATACCAGAAGAAATGTAATTCCTCTCTTCACATGGAAGGATTTATTCTAATAATGGAACATCAGGCTTTATTTTATGGCACCCTGGACATGGTACTATGTAACTTTATGATTTCTATGAAACTGAAAATACAGAAAAAGAGAGTGATTGTGATGCAGTAAAAGACTAACATATTTATTGGGGCATAAATCAGCTGAATATTTCAAACCAACCAGGACGCTCTTTATTAAATATTGGATGTGACAGAGGCTCAGGATATCGCTATTCAAAAACTACAGAGGTGCTCCAGTACCACCTTCTGGAAGAAAGTGTAATTACAAGGTACCAGGAAAAGGGGGGGGGGCAGAAGGGGGAGGGGGAAGAGACAACAGGTACTACTGAAGTCATTTTTCAATTTTTTTTAATGTTTCCAAAGAGAAACTATTTTGAAATAAATAGGATGTATCTTTCTTCTTTTACAGTTCTAGTGCCATGTTTTCTCTCTTCTGTATCATTTATCTTATTATCATCCTTTGCTACCATTTTATGCTTTAGGGGAGGGGTAGTATCTCTGGTGGGGGACATGTCATGCTCCTTCTCTGGTAGTTTGTCCACCTTTGGTTCCCACCCTGAACTCAGCTCTCACCTGTGGCCCCTAGAAGCTGTCAGCATGCGACAGCGGCCACAACCCAGGAATGGCTTTGACTGGCCAGCTAAACCAGATGGGGGTAGCCAATAGGTCAGTGAGTTAGGGACTTCCCCTGCATGCAAATACAAGCTCTGGTGGATTGAGCAGATGAGACCAAGAGTGGATCCAGTGGTGGCTTTTGCACATGCTGTAGGGGGAAGTGAGAAGCAGGTGGGTTTTGTTAACCTGGGAAGGTAGCCCATCTAGGAGAAGGAAAATTGATCCTAAACTTCCACAGCCTTTCAGGATATCTTCAAGAAAGGACAAGGGTAAAGAATCCAGGATTTATGTTGGGGTGTGTGTGTGTTGCAGCCTCCGCCCCCACCTTGGCTACGGCCATGGTAAGGAGTGAACCTAACACAAATCTGGAGTGGAGTCCCTATGACAGCTGGCCAGGTGGGGCTTACTGGCTCTGGGAGGAGGGGTGTGATTTCTCAGCTGGAGTAGGCTTGGAGCAGATGAGGTTCACCTGCCTCATCAAGCCCAGATGCTGCAATCAGCCTGCAAAGTATGAAAAGGAAGCAGAGCTGAGGTGCTATGTCTGTTCAATGGCCCATGTTGATGGACTTTGGCTCTGATGCTCCTGGATCTCTAGGGGACTATGCTTCAGTATCCTGTATCCTGACTACAGGTAGCTGCCATGTTGGTTTGCCATAGTCGAAACAAAACAAAAAAAAATTCTACTAGGTGCTACTGGAAGGAATTTTTTTTATTCTGTATTCTGACTGCTGGACTTCAGACTTGGCTACTTGGATTGACCCTGGACTGTGTTTCCTGACCTTTGGACTTTGCATGTGTGGCTTGATCCCCGGACTTGACATACTGACTTGCTGCCAGGTAGGCCAGGGGTTCAGAACACCATTAATGTTTCTAAAATGAAGCAGAAACTTCAATAGGAATAACACAAAAGCCAATGAAGATAATACAAACTAGTCATTTATTTTCATGTGGTATCATAAAAAGCAAAAATACTTGGCTTTAAAACCCTTGTTACTTTACATATTGGCTGTTTCATATAGAAATAAATTAAAAGCAATGTAAAAAAAAAGCACGTTAAATACTGGATTGGGGAAAAACAGATTTCAGTACAGTATAAGGAACCTCAAAGGAATTTCAAATATTAGATAGTCACACAAACCCAATAAAATAGGATATTATGGCTTGTCATCTGAAAATAGAGTATTTTAAAGCAAAGAATTTATTTTACACTGCAGTTAATTTAATGAGAACTCGAGCTTGATGAACTGCTTATGAAGGAGTAGCATTTTTTAATTTTTAGCTATGATGGCTTTAACTCTTTCAGATGCAATTTTCTGCTGCAAAAGATATATACAGGCAGAAAAAAGTAATTAACTTTATTGAAATGCAACAGGAAAATAGCTAATGAGAAAGTATAATACAGTACCAATCAACCTTCCTTACAGCAATGAAGTGTTCTGAGCATTGTAAAGTGGCTTCACGGCAAAACATGTGCTGGGCTTTAAAAGCATCACAACTGATGCCTTCTCATTCTTGACTGATGCAATGTAGGCACTGTAGCACTTTGACTGCCAAGAACACAGGGCAATCCAGTTATCACTGGCACCCAGAACTAGGGTGAGATATGCAAGAGCTTTAAAGAATTGAGGAGTCCAGGCACAAAGTGGGGGGGGGTAGTTATACATGCACAGCTGGCTACTGCAGTGACATAAAGTGAGAGGCAGTTGGCAGCAAAGTCCATTTCAAGGCACTTAGCTGCTCTGGCATTCTACATTAAGATGGATGGGTTCATGGATACAGAGGCTGGAATATAGATAGGAAAGAAGATTGCAAAATTGATTCCCAGGTCTCCTACTATGCAGGTCTCCGGTTACACCTAGGATTGTATGGAAAAACAATGGCTGATTCCAATTCTGAAAACAAAGCCCAGCAGTTACCAGGATCTATCTACCTCCTTAAGCACGAAACACAAGTTACTTATTAAAAAAACAATGTAAAGAGAAACACAATAGTTATCTATTAGCAAAGTTGGAGGGTAATTTTAGATGTGTTCAAGGTGTGTGTGTGTGTGGGGGAGACACACAACTGATGTTCATTTGGGTAGCATTACCTAATGGCTTGAAGGCTAAGGTCTTCCCTGTGTTTGAAGGTTGAGGATGAGCCCCACAGTGAACACCCACAGACCACAAAAATCTGAGGGGAGACTGTATTTTGGTACAGACCATGCCAACCTTTAAGATCTTCTGATGATGCCCTGCTGGTCATTCAGTAACCAGAAATGAGTATGTTGTTGTGGGGATATTTTTGATGGTGTCGCTCTCCAAGTGGACCCATTGTTTCGTCTCATCTTCTAGAATATACTGGATTATGTGGTGTACTTGGTTGGCGGTGTAATATGATTCTATGTCCTTCTGAGGAGGGGAGGTGCAGGTATTTGGGGCTTATTCTTGGCTTTTAGTGTGAGAAAATAAATGAGTACATTTTTTTCTGCCACTTCTGGAGTTGGGTTGGGTGAATCCAGACTGGGGGCGTTTGGAATAAATAGGTTAGTTTTGGGAGGATAATCATTTTGATCATGGCTATTTTGTCTGAGAGGGTGAAGTTGGTGTTGTTCCATTTCCTCAAGTCTCTGTTGATTTGTCGCCACAAGAGCTTGTAATTGTGGAAGTATAGTTTGTTGAGGTTTCTGGTTATTTGAACCCCTAGGTACCCGAATTTGGTGTGGCAGAGTTTTATCTTTGTGATGTTGGTGAATTCCTTTTGGGTATGCGGGGTGGGGGGTGTTGAAGCATATAGCCTCAGATTTTGCAAAGTTTATTTGTAGTTTATTACTTGTAAGCCCAACACCATTGCGAATGTGTTGAGTTCTTTAGTTAGGGTGGTTGCTGTGTTTATGGGGTCTGGTGTTGTGACCATCAGGTAGTCTGCTTTTATTTCCACACCCTTGACATCTGCGGCTGCTCAGAGTCGGAGAGTGAGGTGTTCCAGGGCCAAGATGAATAGGGAGGGAGATAGTGGGCATCCTTGTTTTGTGCCTCTTTGGATTGCTGTGGTATTGGAGTCCATATTGTTAATTCTGCATTTTGCAGCTAAGGTTAGCATGGTCAGCCCTGTTAGGAATCTTCCAAATTTCCTGTTCAGGTGGGTTGCAGGAGGTGTATAGGTTGGCATAAAATCCAGCAAATTCTGAAGTTATTTCTTTGGTGGAGGATATTACCGTCTTTTTTTACTGATACAGTGTATTCTTGTTTTGAGTGATTTTTTCCCCCCGCATCTGTTTGCTAATAGTCTGGAGTTCTTCCCTCCATATTTGTAAAAGCGTTGTTTAGAGTATAGGATGTTAATCATTGTTTTATTGATTTCTAGAGTCAATTTCTCTTCTTTTTTGTTCTATGAGTTTAAGGAGTTTTTTGGCTCCCGATTGTTTGTAGTGTAATGAGGGTCAAAATGTCCTGTTCTAGTTTACTAATTTTTGAGGAGGTTTGTTTTTTAAGGGGTGCCCTCTCCTTTTATGCAGGATCCTCCGATAACTGCTTTCATTGTGTCCCAGGGGGGTTGCAATGTCGCCCACATTGTTGGCCTTAAAGTAGTTTTGGAGAGTTTTCAAGAGACTCTTTCTAGCTAGTTGGTTGGTGTTTAGGATGAGGCTGAAGAACCATGATGGGGTAGTTTGTGCTTCCTCTCCTATTTTGAGGGTAGCTTCTACTGGGGCGTGGTCTGTGATTTGAATGTTACCAATGTTTGTTGTTTCTACCAGGGGGAATCAGGCTTGTGTGAGCAGAATGCTGTCCAGTCTGGACACTGAGTTGGAGCTTTATTGAGGTTCTGAAATTCTGGCCTGCCTTGCTTGATTGTGCCCCAAGTGAAGACATCAACGAGGGTAAGCAAAGTCAATCCATTGTTTTGATGCCTGTTGTATAGGAAACATCCCTGTTGATGAGGTAACCAGGCTAACGATCCATATTTTGCCATGTTGTGAAATTTATGTTATTGCAGTGCAGTGTGGCAAAAACAAAAGGGTATTGGCCTGGTTGGCTTGTTAACAGGGATGTGTTCTTCTCCCCCCAAAAAATCCATTCAGAGCAAGGGATAGGCCTGCAAAAACATACTTTCACCCCCTTTTGTAAGGTCCTTTGAAAGGTCACCAAAGGGGAGACTCATGTAATGGCTTGAATAAGCTTTTAGCAGAAAGCATCAAAATGCCTTTTTGGCACAGCATTCATTTTCAAGTGAAATCTTGAATAAAATTACCTCTTCAATAGGCTCTGAAAGTAGAATGGGGCCAGTTCAAAGAACATTGGTGGGTAATGAGTTCATTGTTGTTTGGAAAGGGAATAGTTGAGACAATTACAAGCCTTACTGAAATGTAGAGATAGTATACTGGCCTTCCTTTTCCACATTTAGCACCTCTTCCTCATTCTATGATAGATAGAAATAACTCATATTGCAAGAGATCAGTTTGTTTTTCCTAAAGGAAAAGCAAAAGCAAATCTCAACCAAAAATTAATATACCTCCTCCTGACAAGATAATAAATACTCAAACTTGATATAAATATAGCACTCATATTCTCCAATAAACTCCACTGTTCAGACAAAATTAAAACAAAACAATAAGGACTTAATATTTAATTTCCTCACATGACACGCAGCTTTTACAAATTCACATGAGGGCAACTTGCTATTTGACAAGTGAGCAACACAGTAGGAATATTGCCCCTTTTGCTTAGTGTTCGGATTTTTCAAACAGAAACATTCATAAATAGAGCTCAGTCACTGCTGAGATGATACATTTATGGAACAATTACTACAAAAAGTAAATTATTTAAACCTTTAAAAATTGAGGATGAAATATAAGCAGTTATTGAAACATTGCCTTCATCCTATGTAGTGTGTCCTGGATTTTCCGAGACTGCTTTTCAGCTGGTATCTGGTAAAAGTTGGCAAAGTTGTCTGCTGCTAAGGCAGAGATGTCTGCATCACTAAAAGATGCTATTCTGTGTCTTAAGAAAGACTGCAGCCGGTGATCTGGAGAGAACAAGTAGTGGTTTTCTTGCAGTGCATGAATCTGGCTCACAACTTTCGCAATGTTTCTGAACAAAACAAATAAAAAATAACGAAGTGAGTTAGTTTCCCAGCTGATAAAGGACAGAAAAGACTAATGTTTATATAATAAATATTTTTAGGTAGACCCACACAAGACATTATACAATAAAATCATACCATGTCAACTCTTTTTACCTTTAGTGAGATGCCAAAATACTGAATGTACTATTAAGGTTTTCATTGTTCTATATTGGTTTGTGAAGAATTTTGTGGCATAAGTAAGATTACCTAAGTTTAGTCCATTTATATGTCCCATTTCTCATCGTAAATCCTCCAGTTTCAAGCTGCTGAACATGCATTGCCAGAACATGGGCTGATGGAATTGTTGGTGAAGTCTTAAATCTCTCTCCTTCCATTAAACACAAGCTGTCACTTTTTAAAAACACCTGGTATAATTTGTATAGATACATATGCAGACACGTTAGTACATGGCATAAAAGATCAATCTGATGGGGGCTTTAGGGCACTGTACAGAACATGCCCAGTGCAACAATAGTGCAGATGAGTAAATTATGTGAAGCTTAACTTGAGTAAGAGATTGGTATGACACAGCCTGGAAACTTACTTGCTAGACCTCAGTCTACAAAGCTTCATCTCCAGTCAGTTGCACCTGGACAGGGCAATGTAACATCTTAAACAATTGAATACCTATTTCATTGGAACCGAGGTTCCTCTGGAATGTATTTCAGAAACTCTAGTCAGGCCAAGAGAATTACTAGATTTTCCACAAGAAGCACTTCTGGATTTAGGAAGCCAGAGTCCAGGGGGCAAAGTTAGTGGTTAAGACAACTACTTCTGTTTACAAGTTAAAGATTATTATCAGCAAACCCCTATGCATGTCTAGTCAGAAATAATCCCAATTAGTTTCAGTAGGACTTAGCTCCAGATATGTGTATTAGACAACATACAGGTGAAACTCAAAAAAGTAGAATATCGTGGAAAAGTCCATTTATGTAAGCAATTGTTTTCATTAGCTACTGGAGTTTAATATATGAGATAGACTCATGACATGCAAAGCGAGATATGTCAAGCCTTTGTTTGTTATAATTGTGATGATTATGGCATACAGCTGATGAAAACCCCAAAGTTGAGATTGCATGTCATGAGTCTATCTTGTATATTAGTTCAGTGTTTTTCAACCTTTTTTGGGCAAAGGCACACTTGTTTCATGAAAAAAATCACGAGGCACACCACCATTAGAAAATGTTAAAAAAATTAACTCTGTGCCTATATTGACTATATATAAAGTAATTTTTCAATTTTTCCCACGGCACACCAGGCAACATCTGGCGGCACACAGTGGTTGAAAAACACTGTATTAGTTTCACCTTTTAAGTTGAATTACTGAAAGAAACGAACCTTTCCACGATATTCTAATTTTTCGAGTTTCACCTGTACAATTGTTTGACCTTCTCAGTTATACTGAATCTAGTAAGATAAAAGCTACTAGGAAACAAAGGTAGGGATTCCTTTCCTGAATGAATTTCCAATTCCTCCACCAATCACTATCCAGAATTTGTGAATGTTCTTTCTAGCAAAGAATTTGAAAATGAGTTATCTTGAGGGACAGGTAAAACCAATCAGCGGGGGCAAAGAACGAAAAGCATTGTTCAGAAGATAAGAGGCTCTAGCTCTGACTAGGGAAATCTGGTTTAAATTCCCCCATAATCATGAAGGCTCACTGTTTGAGAAAGTCTCACCTAGGATCACAAGATTGTAGAGAGGATAAAAGAGGAAACCCGAGCTTCTTGGGAGTAATACTGGGACAAGTGTAAAATGTAAAATAAATAAATATTGTGCTAAACATAATGTGCTAGAGCCACATTAAGTCTCACTGATTTCAATGGAACTTAATTTAAACTAACCAATTCTGGATCCAACCTAATTGGCACAATCCAAAATTAGAGGTATGCAAGTTCCATTGCTTTCTGCTTTCTACAGATTCCTCAAATTTCCCTAGGGGAAAAAAGTATGTACATTTTCTTACTAAAACTGGATTTGCTGGGAAGCGGAGAAGTGGTAGGAGAAGATAAAAAAGAATAACTTGAAGGTGGCTCCTGTACCTATCCACAATTCACATAAGAGATTATATTTTTGTAGTACCTCAACAGCCTTTAGTTCTTCCATTATTTCAGACACTTTAGAAGACAAGCATTTCCAAACCTTAGTGGAAAAAGTAAATTAAATAAAGTGTTAGTCCTCTGAAGCTTGGACTTTGAGCTGCAATTCAACATATTGCCTGTCCAAAATATATTATAAAACTATAATATCTGTATGAATTGCAAAGTAAATGCTTACTCACTGGTAATTGTCTCACAATGAGATTTTCCAGTCCTTTTAGGATTTGCATCGCGGTAGCAAAATTTCTTTGCTCATAGCAACATTTTGCAATGAAGAGTAATTTTGATAGCAAGTTCACCTGCATCTGGAATAAAAAAATACATATTTTACAGAATGTGCTGGTATTCAGTGCCAATGTGTGTGTGATGTATGCTTGGAAACCCTCAAATTGAGGCACCAGTAAACCTATTACTATACATACTGTTGGGCAATGAGAGAGGGCAGGGTTGTTCTAAGGAGGAAAATGAAAAACAGCTAACTGCAGAAGAACACAATGAGCGGAAATGCATTGTCTACCATCTATAAACTGGCAAAAAGGTTGACTTTTAGAGCAGACTGTATAAAATTATATAGTTATCAAATATTGCTTTACATGTTGGAAACAGGTATCATGGAACACTTGTTTCATTTACAGGTAGGTAGCCGTGTTGGTCTGCCATAGTCAAAACAAAGCAAGCAAACAAAAATTCCTTCCAGTAGCACCTTAGAGACCAGCTACCGGTAAGTTTGTTCTTGGTATGAGCTTTCGTGTGCATGCACACTTCTTCAGATACCCATCTTTTATTTTTTCATTTTGTTTTCACTTATTTCATGACATCTTTATTCTGTAAAACCCTGTATTGATCACATTTGTTACTCAACAACAGGAAAAGTGGCTGCTCTCTAATTGCTTGTTTTCTGGTTGCCAGTCAACAGCTACGTGCATTTCTGATGAATGCTATAGATAGAAACATGGAAAGCTATTGAAAGAACAGCTACCCAATTTTCCTGCTGTACACGTTGAAAAAAGAATCTAAATTATTCTTTTATTGAGGTTGATGCTATCAAAATGATATGAACAAGAATTCTCAAATTGCCAAAATGAATCAACAAATGAAATATGAAGACAGGGTGTACGGACCCCATGCCACTCTTGTGTATAATATTAAGTTATACAGCAAAGCAACCTGGCACTGGTCATATATTTTAATAATAGAAATATCTGGGATTTGGACCTACAAATCAGGGCTGCATTGGCTGAAGAACTGAGACAATACATGAATGTGCTACATAGTATGTTTTCTTTCATTAGGTTTTAAGTGTTACTTTCCATTGGTTCCTCTCATTTTCAGTGTCATGCAACACAAAGCACCATATATTAGTCGATCATCTTGAGAGGCCCCATTTTAAAAAAGAGGGGGAAGGAGTGGGGGGAAATGTGGTGTTTTTTTTTTTTTGAAAAAGGTGGATAATGTGATAGATTAAAGCATTTCCAAATTTCTGCAGAATATCAACCAGAAAGAAATTGTTAAAATTATCAGCCGCTTTGAAGTTAAATTCCTGGAATATTGCAAACAAAACAAAAGCCAATATTTTTCAGCAGACAACATGTCAACAATGCAAACTTTTTATGGTTTCCTTTTAAACCTGCTAAAAATGTATAAATGAAACGAGCCTTTCACAACAGCACCCAATTTATAAAAATGCCATGCATCAGTGGCATATAAATTGCAGTATTATTTTATACGTTAGGAAACTCGTCAGCTCATCAATTACCCTACTGTATATGTTTCCCCCCCTGAAGTATTGAAATTGGATAAAAAAGCTTATTACAGCTCCAAGTAAATCCTGACAATAAAAAAAAGATACCATCTGTGCGCATGAAGGAAAAAGGCAGTGAAGTGCAGTGGTTCTTATACATTATACTAGGATTTCCCTTTGGTATATAAATGGGGCAGATAAATGCACAAATAAAACTCCTTCCAATGCCCTTCCTTCTGCATGCAGCTGCTGGGAGTTTGGCACTGCAAGACCCCTGTAGGCAATTGGCAACCAGGACATTGTTTATTCACCAGTGGCTGTAGAGCAGCTGGTTTCCAGGAGATCCCTGCAACCAGCAGGGTCACAAATTACAACACTGCCAATGAAAAGACCATGCTGATTTGCTGGAACTACAGCCAAACAAACAACTGGAGCTTGCAAGACTGCGGGCATAAGAGATTTCTACATTGGCAAGAACAACATGGGTGACCTAGTGACGAGGAGAGGATCCTCATCTTGTCAGAGCATGCATTGAAGCTAGGGGCAGAGATATGGGTCTTTCTCCATAAGAGTAACTAAGTTTATTTATGGGACTTTTATCCAACCTTTACACTTTAGCGGGGGGTGGGAGCACTCAACACGGCACAAGAAAAGCATTTCCACCTCTCTCTCTCTTCCCCTCTAAATTGCATCCTAAAACAATAGTTCTGAATAATACAGTGGTACCCCAGGTTAAGAACTTAATTCGTTCTGGAGGTCCATTCTTTACCTGAAACTGTTCTTAACCTGAGGTACCACTTTAGCAAATGGGGCCGCCCGCTGCCACCGTTGTGCGATTTCTGTTCTCATCCTGAAGCAAATTTCCTAACCCGAGGTACTATTTCTGAGTTAGCGGAGTCTGTAACCTGCGGTACCACTGTACTCTTAAAGAGTTCCATAGACTAGGTCATGTTATGCCTCATTTGTTTCCAGAGTACTAAAAGATTGCACCCATTATCAATGGACTATGTGCAGAGATGAGCAAAGGAAAAGCATTCATCTCCATTTCTGCCGAATTCAACTTACTGCCACACATGTACAAATAGATGACAGATATTTCATCACACTGAGAAACGGTGACTTTTTATTGGTAAATTACTTTTTAAAAGGACAGTCAGTACGAATGGTAAAGCCAACAGATGCAATTATGGCAAATTGCAGTCTCCTCTTGAACCAGAAGGGGATTGTTGAAAGGCAAGCGTCCTAGCAGTTTTATCTACTGATCTGCTCCTGGTAGCAGATTATCTTTTGAACATTAATAGAAAGATATGTCAACTGTACACTTTTGCCAACACTTGCAGAACATAACATTCCAATAAAGCAAATTTAATGAAAGGTGGAATCATGCCCTGAATCATAAAAATGAGATATGTGTTCATGCAACCATGTAACTGTGGCTATCTTAAATACTGCAAACCTGACCAAATTAGTGTGAAATAACATTTTATAAACTTTAACTTTAGATAGAGATCTTTTCATCTCAAGCATGGGAAAAAGCCCCTTGATGGCAAGAACATATTTATAACGCAAGATTAAAGGTGAATTCTAATACCCACTTCAGAAAGTCATAGGAGGGAACATACTTGCAACTCTTAACTACTACTTCTCTTTCCCCCACAGAAGTTTGTGTTTTGCTTAGCAAAATCTCTCTGTGTGCAGCAGCAGCAGCAGCTGGCGTGTACTGCAAGTGGGGCTGAGTTGCTCTGCCAGCTTTCCAACACCATGTATCACTACCTTCGCCAAGAGGGAAGGTGTCCGAAGCCCAGCACAGTGTGCTGGCACAAACTACAACACACTGAGGTCCCCACGTCTTGCCCCTCCTGGCATTTGGAAGACAGAAGAAGCAATACAGTCCAACGAGCTGCTACCGTGTTTGTTTGTGTGTGCAAGAATATAAACAGGAAATCTTGGCATTCATGAAACGGAAGGCAAATTTAACAAAATTTTACTACATGCCTAGCTCATGGCAGGCCTTTGCAAGACGGAACTATGTAAGGATGCAACTGAATGAACCTAATTTCTAACAGCGATGAATTTCTAAAGCCTGTGTAGCTGACCCATCCCTTAAAAAAAACACCTAAAAACAAAGGTGCCAATAATAAACACTACATTGTTAGATGCATTTCAGTCCTGTGCAACACTTCTCCAAGATATCTCTGTACTGTTATAGGAAGAGGTGCTGCCTTCTGCCAGAACATACTGAATGTATTCATTCATTTCTTAGGCTGCATCTGTACCATACATTTAAAGCACACAGGGTGGTATTCAATGCTAGTGCTACTCAGAGCAAATCCATTGATGTTAATGACTAACTCAGGTCCATTAATGCCACTGACTCCACTCTTGTGTAGAACTTATTTGAAATGTTTGACTTCCACCAAGGAATCTTGGGAACTGCTGATGGTTAAGGGTGCTGGGCACTGTAGCTCTGTGCAGGGCAAGCAACAGTTCCCAGGATTCTTGGGGGAAAGCCATGGGTTTTAAAGTGGTATAAATGTGTGCATTAAAATATATGCTACAGGTGTGACCTTGGTTTTCCGCAAGATTGTGCACAAAGCAGCTAACATCATAATGTAATATAAACAGATACAAATATCAACATGTCAATACATCATAACACTACTAAAAGCAACCACACACAAAACAATGTTTTAAAGGAACTGTATACTCTAACCCAGCAGTTTAACCAGGAGAAAGAATAAAGCATATATTTTGTTATGTAAACAGAAGCCTTGGGATTGTTCAGGAGAACAATGAAAATTTCTCTCTCTCTGCCATAGTACTGTTAAAAAAAAAAAAAACCCTTCTCTCAGGAGCTAATGTTTGCATTTCAAGTGAAGCCTCTTCCTTTGAATGTTAAACCTCTTGGAGTCACTATGGCTACTTCATCCTACTGGATGAGAACCTTATTCAGATCATAAAGGTAAAGGACCCCTGACAGTTGTCCAGTTGGGAACGACTCTGGGGTTGCGGCGCTCATCTCGCTTTACTGGCCGAGGGAGCCGTTTGTCCGCAGACAGTTTTTCCGTGTCATGTGGCCAGCATGACTAAGCCACACGGAAATGCCGTTTACCTTCCCGTTTACCTATTTACTTGCACTTTGACGTGCTTTTGAACTGCTAGGTTGGCAGGATGTGAGACCGAGCAACGGGAGCTCACTCCGCCGCAGGGATCTGAACCACCGACCTTCTGACCGGCAAGGCCTAGGCTCTGTGGTTTAGACGACAGTGCCACCCGCGTCCGTTCAGATCATACACAGACAAAACAACTGCATAAGAAGGGTCAACCACAAATAAATTATCAATACACAAGAAAAGCAATCATGAAAAAGAGGACTGCAAACCTTAGAGCTGTAGCTTGTTACAATTTCAGCAGCAACCCAATTACTGACATTGTCTGCATATTTTAAAAGCTGCAAAAGGTAAGCATCCTGGACACAGTTTTCCGCAAAAAGGTTATAGGCTTGAGCAGGCAATTGCTCAGAGGAAGCAGCTCTGTAAAAGACAAGCATCTACAAAATTTAAATACTAGATTATATCCATGCAAAGTGGGCAAAGCAACATTATTTCCTTACAATTAGTTGAGTGTAGCTCCCAGAATTACCCAGTGCCTCAGACAAAGAGACAGGAGTTGGTGATGGAGCTACAGAGAGACATTCCTAGTACAATAAAGGCAGCTCCTCTTGGTTGTGGGGAGTCAAACAAGATACTCTGGAGCAACAAATGCAGTGAATAACAAGGCTTGGCAGGAGAGATCTGAATGAAGCAACAACCACTTCCTCCTAGCCACCTGCTTATGTGTCTAGGAGACATTTACTGAGGGGTACTCCTGCCTTCATTCCAGCAGATGGAACCCCTGTGTGAATAGCCAAATAGGCTAAATATATTTATTTTTCCTTTCTCTCTCTCTCTTTCTCCCTGTGTCAGTAAAGTAACTGGCACAGGTGCCTTTGATTTACAGTCCCTTACCATTTCTGCTATGCTGATTTACTTCTGTTAATCCCAAATTATGTATAGTGGAAAAAATAGTGGAGAAAATCTCTTTAACTCCCAGGCTCCAGTCTTAAACTGGGCCAGCAAAATATACAACCTACACACATTTCAAAGGTGTAAGATATGATAATCCTGAAATGGAGGCAAGAGGTACGTTCAAAATGTGAGAGACCTTAGAATTTTTAACCAAAAAGTATTCTCAAAATTCACAATAATTGGCAGATAGAAGTATAAGCACTAGTTGCCTTATGTAAGCCTCTGGCTAACACTAGACCAGGGATCAGCAAACTTTTTTCAGCAGGGGGCTGGTCCACTGTCCCTCAGACCTTGTGGGGGGCCGGACTATATTTTGAAAAAAAAAATATGAACGAATTCATATGCCCCACAAATAACCCAAAGATGCATTTTAAATAAAAAGACACATTCTACTCATGTAAAAACATGCTGATTCCTGGACCATCCGCGGGCCGCATTTAGAAGGCGATTTTCCGGGCCTTAGTTTGGGGACCCCTGCACTAGACTATTAATAAATGAAAAATGTCTATTTTACAAACTAGATGTATGCTACTATTTTGCCAAAACCTTTTGCTTAAAAAAAAGTATGTGCAGTGTTCAGCATCAGGCAGTATCCATGTCCTGGGATAATGTTGCCCTGTCTCAGTTGGTGTGCTTTGTTGAAGTCTCTCGTCATACACTGAAGTCTACAACAAATTTTCTCATGCTAATAAATTCCCCCCCCCCAATACATCAATATGCCATTAGGCTAGGCAAAGCACCAAACTTACTTTTGGAAAGACATACTCTTATCATTGACTCCAAGGAATCTTGAATTTAGAAAGTGCACTGGGTGACATTTATGGAACATTTCCTAAAACAGACAAAAATGGCATATGATACATTTGATCTGGTATACACTACTTATCCACTGACCCCCTAACTCTGACAACCTCTCTAGAAAGATACCATGGTTGATGGTATCAAAAACCACTGGAGAGGTCCAGGTGAATCAACACTCATCCTAGGGCTGCAATATGTGTGGATTTTCCCAGACATTATCAGGATTTCAAAGGCGGAATTGATGCCCAGGGGGAATTTCAGAAAGGTGACGCTTTGTCCTGGATCTTAGGCAAGGCAATCGAAAAAGTGTGTGACTAAAGAAGCTCAACAATTTTGGGGTGTTCCTAAACTTTTGGGATGTCCTGGATTTTACTTTTTGAAATATGGCAACCCTACCATGTCTCTTTCTTGGCAGGAGTTATTCTACAGGGCAAGAAAGATGGTTTATGTACCAGAACCAGGCCTGAACCACAACTAAGAAACTGACCCAGAAAGTCAGTTTTATATAAAAAAATAATGTGATTTTTACCTGTTCCAGCAGCGTCAGCTGATGGCAAAGTTGTTGTGCGGTATATTCTGTTAAGAGATACGGCATTCCATCTATTTTAGAGTAAAAGCCTGAGAATTCTTCTGTTTCATTTGAATAGCATGGATTTGCTAAAGCTGATGTAATGCTATGCTTGCCTCTCTGATAAGGTGCAACAGTTTCACTTTCCTTTGAGATATTCCAATTAAAGCTCTGTACAAAAAGAACAAAAGGCACATGCTCTGGCTATGACTTTACTCAGGCAAAAATGCACACGTTATTACATAATGTAACATGTAAGTTAAGTTCAAAGACTAGTACCTGTACAATAAATCTATGCAGTTAAATTTTATACCATCACACCTGTCAGGTCGTTCAGTGGTTGCTCATGAGAAATCAGCCGAACGCAGAACTTCTAAAAACTAAGTTCTTTATTGTGCAGATATTTGCAGTGGAGCAAAAGTTCAAACGTCCATCTCATCCCTCCGCAGAGTCCGGGAATGAACCCTTCCGGTTCTTGGTCCAGCAAAAAAGGCACGGGATTCTAAAGTCCCGCCTCCCCCTTCCACGTCTTTCCTGTCTGCGAACTCGGGGCGCGGGAAGCTGTCCCTGTTCCCCGCTTTCCCCTTGGTGCTCAGGCTCTGCGATCCCTTCACAGCCCCTGCGCAGACTTCCTGCCTCCAACTCCCCCTCCCCACTGGAGGAATGATCGCTTCCTCCTGAGGAGGGGGATGACGAACTGGTGAACAAAGGGGGTGGTTCCCTGTACTGCAAACGGTCCTGGGATGCTACCAGCCATGGGGAGGGGGGTTTCCTGACAACACCCTAATACGACAACATCCATTTGAGAGCACAGTCCACAAGTCTTTTTTTTTTTTTTTTTTAAACATATTTATTGATTTTCCAATATATATTTCCAATTACCAAACAAATTACAATGCCAAATTAATTATACAATTCCAATTATAACAATTCCAATTATGCCAAATTTTTAACTTGTGAATTCCCCATGTCTCGGACTCCGGAGTGCTTTCTTATGATCTTTTCCAGTTGCTTCATAAAGTCAGTTATTTTCACAGCCTCTGATAAATGCCAGCAAGCAGACACTCTTATAGTAAATAATGTCTCTGTGTGGAAAAAGCCATCCTCTCCCAATATCGCATTTCGGCTGACGCCATCTTGAAAGTCTCTCATAAGTCAAACTTGTAAATCAAACTGCGACACACCAATTTCTTCCCCTGCGAGCCGTCCCCACTCCTCTCTGGGAGGGCCAGACCCTCGTAAATTCCACTATCAATCGTCCATCAAATCCGGCTTCTCCCTTTGAAGTGGTGTACAGCTCCACAGGCTATCATCAGCACTCGGCAGTTAATTCCAGCTGCGTCACAGCCAGCCGAGGATCCTCCATTTCTGTTAAGTCAAGTCCAGATCAAGTTTCACCTCCACACAGTTTATTTTTGTAATTTCCACTCTAATTTCCATTCTGTCTTTAAAGTCCACTTGCCATTTGCCTGTGAAAGTGGATTTTCTAGGGGGAGGTTTCGCCCGTGTTAAGTAGATATTGAGGCAAAACAAACGGAGATTCCAGAGCTTACCCCCCCCCTTCTTTTCCCTCCTTCACATACCAATGTAAAGTCCGCGTCTTCTTCCAATCTTCATTCTTAATCACTCAGGGCTGCAGTCAGCAACAGTCTTCCCACTCCTTTGTCCGAGACATGCCCAAAATCTTTAAACAAATTTATATATCCAATTGAAGGGAGCGTGCACGAACGGGGCCGGCTCAAGGAGCTGCATCTGAAAACGAGCCCTATGTGCCCAGACTCCCCCACCGGTCCCGAAGGACCCAAAGCGGGTTAAGGAGTACCGCGGGCAAAGGCAGCCCTCCCCGTCGTCCCGGGGAGGTGGGAGGCTGCTTACTCCCATCGCAGCCGCCAAATTAACTCGTGATAGATAGCAAAGATGTTAAAGTCCGCCATCCTCCCGCTGTGCACGCCGGGAACTCCCAGTCCACAAGTCTTATTGAACAGGACTCTACAGAATCCTATTATTTCTACTTCCCCCTTGCATTAAAATACCGGTAACTTCAACTTTTTAGTTCAATATTTCAAGCTGGGTTTTTGTTTTTTACATCATTCTCCATTCATGCCTAGTTGAAAGACTAATTATAAACCTTAGCCAGAAAATGAACTGTGGCTTGGGTTTATTAACATGTTACAAGATATGCTAACAGCAAATATTTCAACTGTTACAACAAAACATCTTTGGTTAAAGAATATTTTGGCAGAATTGCCACACTATTAATCTCTGTATCACTAATTCAGCTCTGGTCAAAAATACGCTCCTCATGCATATCTCCATACAGCCTCCAATCTTCTATTCCCAATACTGGAGATCTCTCTCTCTCTTGAGCTGATTCTTTTCTATACTAGTAAGCTTTTAATGAAGTATGATGGGAACAAATGCTGTAGGGGATAAATTCCATTGTGCAAGCCGAAGTCTGCTACACTACCAGGACAGCAGCCCAGGAACAACCTATTATCTGGCATGTCTCAATCCAGGCTGTGAATGTAACTCTCAGACCCTGTAACAGTTGTTGGTGTTTATTGTACAGTATTGCTTTGGGGAAAACTTGTAATAAAAACTAAACAGATGGATAGACAGAAGAGCACATGAAAGTGCTGCTGTCCGTAGCGCAAGTTAAAGAAGCCGCGTACCTTTTGCAAAACATCTTTTGAGCTCTTTTTGCAATGAAAGTGTAACGATTTTATTTCACTGGCCTCCTCTTCCTCCTCCTCTTCTTCTTCCCATTTTTCTGTCTGGTAGTATTCAGAAACATTGCTTTGCTTCCTGCTAGTAATGCTTCCTAGTAGTGACAGCAACCATTCACCATACCCATTGAGTGGACCTACCTACAAAGAAGGTGTTATTAGAGTCTTAATATCTCCAAAATAAACCCTGTTTTACTAGAGTGATTTAGGAAACAAAACTCGTGGATCCCCAAGGCATGTTATTTCCTTTCAGTTCAATTCTGTCTTATAATGTTGATGCAATCTTGCATGCCATGACTTATTTAGATGACATCCACCTTAAATTTCCTGTAAATATAGTGAATTACCTTGGAAATGATAACGCCTTCTAGTGTACTCATAAAATCAGGATTTACTGCAAAGTCTACAGCATAGCAGTCTTTAATCCAGGTTTGCAGAATGGCGAAGCTACGGTGACATATTTTGCTAAGCAACGAACAAGATTCCAGGCTTGAACTAAGAACAACAGAAAGTTGGTGAATAAATTGACATTTGAATATTCCACCAATTATAATTATGTACTTGAAAGGATTATGTGTCTCAGTTTATCTCTTCCAGAACACAAACAAGAAGTGTAGCTTCCTTTTTGGTAGCTTAATAAGAAAGGAAAGCTATTGAAATAAGAATGTATTTGTTGGCCAAAACACTCAGCCAAGTAGAGGACTCTTTCTTTAATTTGCGGTTGTATCTTGTAAGATATTTTTATAAATCCCATCTAACTTAAATGAATGCTTTTAGTTTCAAAATAAAGTGATCATTCACAATTTCAAAGGAACAAGGAAAGACTACTGAGATACATCTATGCTAGTAAACTGGAATGTATCAAGAGTTCAGCTTTATTTTAACACTTACTTGGGTAATGTGATTCTGATTCTATCAAGAAGAAATTGAAAAAATTCTTCTTGGGAGCAGAAGTAACGAAAGGTGAAGAGGAATTGCTGTACATAGCCTTCTAAAAATGCATTTCTGCAGAGTACAAGAAAAAAATCAATATTGTAAGCTCAAGTGTGCTTTCCTGAAATCAAGCACAGCGAAAGATTGAAAAGTGAAAGGAAGAGATTCAATTACTGTCACTTGAATTCCCACAATCTCTATTTTCTTTTAAAACAGATCCTTTGTTTTTTAGAAATTCCATGTTCAAAAAATTAATGACATTAAAGCACAATCCTACATTTTCAGGAGCTGCAACGAGGAATAGATAATCCTGAGTGATATCCAACTAAGTAATATAGTAGTCCCACTGAAATAATTTATCAAACCCTCTTATGTAAACACATCTATTGTGATTAAACCCCCTTATTTCAATGTGTCTACTCTATGACTAACATTGGAAATACCCTATTTCCAGTCCATGTGAATTTTAAATGTGTTCACTCTTAAGTCTGTTCTGTCCCATTCCAACATGATTTTAAAAAATGCAGAAATAATTTGTACTTAAATACGTGTTTATCCCAATGTGTTCATTTCTAAATGTTGATCTGGAATGCTCAATATAATCCAGAAAATGAGAATTTCAGAAAAAATAAGAGCTCCCTTTGCCTTCCCCAACCATGACATGATAAAATAAATTTAACTCTAAACTATAGGACCCCGCCCTTTGCTCCAGTTCTTAAAATGAGAAACAGATCATCCTGCTCTCCATTGCCTAAACTTGGAAAAGAATTGTCCAAAGGAGTTGTGTTAACCTGGGACTGATTCCTTAACTTCCTTCTCATCTTACTTTTGCAAAGTAGTGAGAGAGACACTTTCCTTTCAATCTTGCAGCATAAAATGCATGGAGACTGATATTAGAATGCACCTTCATTTCAATAGGGGGAGGGGGTGAGAACAGACATCGCCGTTTGTAAGACTGCAGAACAGGCTGTACCTGGAATAGAGATATGCCATCAGCCCAAGTGGTGTTCCAGCTTGTAGATTCCTTGGCTGGCTTTGACTGTCACTACACGGGGCTCCATATTGGGTTTTATTTATATTATAGAAGAGGAGCATGCAGTCCAAGGAGCTAACGATGCCCAGAGCTTCACTGCTTGCCATGTTAATAACTGTAAGAAGGTTGCATGCCTCAACTCCCCATTTCTCTATAGACATAATCTGCAGCAGAAGGAGACAAAATGGTACAAAGTTATTCCAATGATGGGGTGGGGAAGGGAAGCGAAGCGAAGGGAAGGGGACACAAAGGCACTACTAATTTGCACATCCCTGGGCATGCAAAAGCTGGACATGCATATCCTCACTGCCCTCCCAGGAGCTTTTTTCAACTCAGAGCTAGTGCAGTTCCTTCTCCAGCATAAAGTCCACCACCCTGATTCTGACAGTGGCCAGTCAGATGCCTCCAGGAAGCTGCTCATTCTTGTGTGACCAATAAACAGGTCTGAGAACTGGTGGGGAACTATGGGAGTGGTGCTGATCAAAGGGACCCACTTCTCCACATTAAAATAGCAATGTTACTTTGGACTCTCATACTTCATTCCTCCAGCACTGAAGTGTGGCATGTAGGGGGGGGGGATCTACTTCCTGCTGCATTGATATGGAAACAGTAGATACCAATTTCTAATTAAAGAAATAAAACCAAAGAATTACCTGCAGATACTTCTTCACCAGGTCAAGAAACTGCACCTTTGATTTCATTTCTTCTAGCTGTCCTTTCAGTTTGGGCAACACTGTTTTCGCTTCACCACCTCAAGATTTAAAAAGGGCAGTAAGGGCCACTTTGCACCAGCACAGATGCACAATTACTGTAACAAAGCTCTTAAAATTACAAATTACAGATATACCTTTGGTTCTTCTCTCCTTACGCAACAACCTCTGGTAGAATTTTATACTCTTCCTATAATTCTTTGTCTCCATTGTTATCAGCTGCTCAAGTTCCTGGTGCGAAGGGCGGAGGGAAGTGAAAGCATAGTAAGTATAATGATGTAGTGTTTTTACTTCTGATAAGCAGAAGCTGGTTGCAAATAAGAATCAACCAACAATAAGGCCTAGTATTGCCCCTAACAGTTAATGTGCATAAAAGTTAAAGCTAAACATTAACAATTCTAACAACTAGCCATATGGGTCTGGTTCAGAAGTCTAAATTTTGTTCCGATTAAACAATGGTTTATCAGACCCAGAACTGGGTTGTGTTCCTATATGCCATCTCTTCTCTGCAACATCTGATTATAACTGTGGTTTGGAGGGCTCACTCCAAACCAGGATATGGAGGGCTGTCTTGATACAGAATGAGCCCTTAAACATTCTACATGCTTGGCTATCACTGTAGAATAGAGCAGGATATCCTCAACGAGGCCAGGCATACAAAGGAAGGAGGGAAAAGGAGAAAGCATACAGACACATGGTTTGCTCCCAATCTGCTAAACTGTGGTTAACTGGAAATGAAATTATCTCTGAACGGGGTCATAGTATTGGAATAATAGGTACTTAAACTAATTTAAGCACATAAATTGTTACTTCAATGCCTTTAAAATTACTGATGAAAAAAGTTATTTTCATTAATAATATATGCACATCATATAACCCTTTTCTTAATAATATATGCACATCATATAACCCAGAGCCAGTGTGGTGTAGTGGTTAAGAGCGGTAGACTCGTTATCTGGGGAACCGGGTTCGCGTCTCCACTCCTCCACATGCAGCTGCTGGGTGACCTTGGGCTAGTCACACTTCTCTGAAGTCTCTCAGCCCCACTCACCTCACAGAGTGTTTGTTGTGGGGGAGGAAGGGAAAGGAGAATGTTAGCCGCTTTGAGACTCCTTCGGGTAGTGAAAAGCGGGATATCAAATCCAAACTCTTCTTCTTCTTCTTCTTCTTCTTCTTTCTCCCCCCACCCACCCCACCCTGGAATACTGACAAGTCTATAGTCTGTTTTGAAATGAATGTTCAATGCCAGCTGAAGTAGACT
The DNA here is from genome assembly GCF_009819535.1 of Lacerta agilis. Classification (NCBI taxonomy): domain Eukaryota; kingdom Metazoa; phylum Chordata; class Lepidosauria; order Squamata; family Lacertidae; genus Lacerta; species Lacerta agilis. The sequence goes on from NC_046316.1 coordinate 35,399,847, forward strand.
TCAAGGAAAGGTGTAAAAAATCTGGATGAATGAAACAAAGTATTTATAAAAATATCTAGGGGCAATCAAACCTAGTCATGTGTCCCAAAACAAGTCTATGTCATATAGGAAATAAACACTTTGTTCTGTTTCCTTTCATTAAAAGCTTTATATTTCACAATTCTATCATGAGATACCAAAAGTAGCTTTTCCCAGTTCTGCAAGAGAGATTTTATGCTAATATGGATGTATATCATTATGTGAATTCAGACACCTTTCTTTGTGCATCTGATGTAGACCAGGGTATACATTCCTATTCAGGGTCATACTCACTGATGGCAAAAAAAGGGAATCATAGAGTTGGAAGAGACCACAAGGGCCATCTAGTCCAACCCCCTGCCAAGCAGGAAACACCATCAAAGCATTCCTGACAGATGGCTGTCAAGCCTGTGCTTAAAGACCTCCAAAGAAGGAGACTCCACCACACTCCTTGGCGGCAAATTCCACTGTCGAACAGCTATTACTGTCAGGAAGTTCTTCCTAATTTTTAGGTAGAATTTTCTTTCTTGTAGTTTGAATCCATTGCTCCGTGTCCACTTCTCTGGAGCAGCAGAAAACAACCTTTCTCCCTCCTCTATATGACATCCTTTTATATATTTGAACATGGCTATCAGATCAGCCCTTAACCTTCTCTCCTCCAGGCTAAACATACCCAGCTCCCTAAGACGTTCCTCATAAGGCATCGTTTCCAGGCCTTTGACCATTTTGGTTGCCCTCTTCTGGACATGTTCCAGCTTGTCAGTATCCTTCTTAAACTGTGGTGCCCAGAACTGGACACGGTATTCCAGGTGAGGTCTGACCAGAGCGGAATACAGTGGTACTATTACTTCCCATGATCCCATGAAACGGAAGTCACCAGACCCTTAAATATAGTGAGGGAGTGGGAAGGGGTATTACTCAGAAGGGTGGTGGGAATGGGTGATCAGCTGATAGGTGTGGAAAACCTGTTAACGACTGCAGTTTTTACAGGGTCTTACAGGGAAAGGCGGAGGAGACTCTTGAGAGTCCCATGGACTGCAAGAAGATCAAACCTATCCATTCTCAAAGAAATCAGCCCTGAGTACTCACTAGAAGGACAGATCCTGAAGTTGAGGCTCCAGTACTTTGGCCACCTCATGAGAAGAGAAGACTCCCTAGAAAAGACCCTGATGTTGGGAAAGATGGAGGGCACAAGGAGAAGGGGACGTCAGAGGATGAGATGGTTGGACAGTGTTCTCGAAGCTACTAACATGAGTTTGACCAAACTGCGAGAGGCAGTGAAGGATAGGCGTGCCTGGCGTGCTCTGGTCCATGGGGTCACGAAGAGTCGGACACGACTGAACGACTGAACAACAACAACAACAACAACAACAGGGAAAGGCAAGGGGTGAGATGGCTAAAGATAGCTTTGTCATGTATAATGAGATAAGAATCCAATGTCTTTGTTCAGACCAGGTTTCTCCATGGTTTTAAGTTTGGTGATTAGTTTAGCTTTTCAAGTGATAGGCAAGAATCCTATTAAAGAAGAATTACACAGAAGTCCTGGTGCATTTCCGGAGGGTGGCCTTAGCATGCAAGTGAAAACAGGCTGTATGACTGACACACCTGCAGTTATGCAATAAAGCCTGGTGTTTTAATTATTTCCATTGGAAACAATTATCAACGAAGCACAGTAGTTAATTCTAGAATGAGTGACTTCTTAAATCAAATAAGTGTGGTCTGATTAGGGCTGTTTACCTTAAATAGCAGCGGCATTGCCTTGTACATTCTAGGTGAATGTGGGTGTTTGTAAATTGAAAAGCATTTTGTGAAATAAAAGAAATGGGAATACAGCCAACAAACTCAAAGACAAACCAGTTCTCTTTCTGGTTTGGAAAAAAACATTAGGTTTAACTCAACACAAGCTTTTGATCTGTTAAAATAAGGACCATCTTCCATTGCTCTCCCTGAAGCTAAAGATGCCTGAAGGCTAAAATTGTTAAATTTCTTTGATAAGAACGCAAGGTGATATGTGAACTAATACAGTGGCTCTTGAGAACAGCCTTTGCATTTAAGTACATATTAAAGATCAAAGGTCAACGTTCTTCGATTCAAAGCATGTCTTCAAAAAAAATGATGTCTCTGCTAAATACTTGAGCTACTGTGTAGGCAGAGAATTATACATCAAGAGTGTGCTAGATTTCTGTGAGCTTGATCGCTAAAATTGTAGTGTTCATTGTAAGACTATACAAAACCCTTGATATTAGCTGGTAGTGAAAGCCTAGTAAACCATTTGGAGTATAGAGGAGACAGCACTAAAAAAAAAACCACCCCAAAGTTTTTTATGGCACCTTAAAGATGAATGCATTTATTACAGCATAAGCTGCTGAAAACTCAAGCCCACTTTGTCAGATGTGTGAAGTGAAATCTTAGTTGTCAGATACAAAAAGGAGCAAACTGTAAAGTTGAATGGCAACTCAGCCAATGAACCCCATCAGCAGAAGCTCTCCACAAGAGGGCTTCCCCCTCTTCTTCCCTGGGGCCTGAAATTGGGCCCCAGTAAGAGGAGGGGACACAAGATTGCAATGCCTGGCAAGCTAATATGCTTGTTTGGATGGAATGTCTGTAACAGTGTGACATTAAATTCCACCCTTAGGTGCTGCAATACTCTGTTGTTTTCTCTGCAAGGGGCTAACATGTCCGGAAGTATTTCCAAAATGTTTCCATTTCTCTTGTGAACAAACGTCTCAACTTTCATAATCAGGTAGAATAGTTTAAGGCACAGCTTCGCAATTCTCCATGACTCCCCTTCATGCTCATTAAACATGAAGCCCCCTACCCCAACGTTGCTCATGATACTGTCCAGATTACACAAACCTACACTGGTACTTATATGTACTGCAAGTGGATATTGGAATAGTGTGGACAACAGTAACTAGAGAAGCCCATCTTGGAAGGACTGGAGTAAACAGGTTTTGAAGCATATCCAGTGCTTTTAAATCACCCATGTGAATGGACCTTGTAGAAAGCATATGCACTAGTTTACCTCTGGAAGAATTAAAATGTAGCCTGATTTTCATGCTCTATATTACACCTTAAAACAACAACAAAAAAGTGTCCCTGATTTTTCGTTCGTTCTTGAAAATCAGGATACCTACCGCTTTTTTCGCATCTATGTCTTGTGCGTCATTAAATTTTCGCTTTCCAAGTTTTCTTATGTAGTGATGTACTTCCAAACTAAAACATTCTGAACCATAGAATGCAGTGCTCCAACCAGGACAAAATCCACACAGTTCGGATAAGCAGGGAGCTTTGGTGCAAACAGTTTCCTCCAACTTTAACAGAACCTGCTCTTGTTCTTGGTTCTCTGCTGGCAAGCCTGCACGGAGGTAACATTCATTGGCTTGCAAAATTTCTCCACCATTCTTTTGTATTCCTTCTGCAATTTCCTGTGATTCGGCTTCCTTTTCAGAATTATCTTGTGGGAGGTCATCTGCATCTATGCGGGAAATAGAAACTGCAGTTGTGTTGAAAACATGTTCATCACATTTCTTTCATCACACTGGCAACTGTCACCAAGCCAATTGGCATACAAGACACGCACACATACATTATGTGTAGCAGCAACCTTAAAATTTATTCATGTCCAGGAACCCACATGGCCTCTTCACCCAGAAGCACAGCCACTGGAAATGTTCTGCAAGATGGGACTCTATTCCACGTGCCTACACTGCATGAGAGAACATCCTGTAGAGCAGGCATAGGCAAACTCAGCCCTCCAGATGTTTTGGGACTACAACTCCCATCATCCCTAGCTAACAGGACCAGCGGTCAGGGATGATGGGAAATGTAGTCCCAAACCATCTGGAGGGACAAGTTTGCCTATGCCTGCTGTAGAGCCGTGACTGCAACTGTATAAAGGTTCTAAAATGATTTCTCCCATTATGGTTTAAACCTGCCCTACTTTCTTAGCTTTTTGAGGAGGCAAAACACCACTCCTAGGGGCATTTAGCAGAGTGTGGCCTTATGTCCCTCCTCCTGTAGATTATATAGAAATATTACAATCAATAAGTATTTATGGTATTTTCATTTTAACTGCGCTATTATTTTTATGTTGAAAGTCAGCTTAAGCAATGAAGGGGCAGTGCACAAATGCTTAGAATAAAGAAATGTAAACAAAGGATGCTACTCAACCAGAATGATTACAGGATGGATATACTATCCAGCCATTCCAATGCAATCTTAGGCGAAATGAGGTTTCCAATGCATATTTGTGATTGAGAATATGGATTAGCATGGCATCACAGCTGCTTTGGAATAGCAGTGAGTAAAAGGGAGTGAATCTTTGCTGCATCTGCACATGTGTGCACCCATAAGGGCATCCTGCCCTATTTCTACATTAAAAATTTAAAAAATCAGCATAACAATTCATCTTTCAAATACGTATTTTTCAAAAAATCTGCATTTCTAAACAAATTTTGCTTGAAAAAGAGAGAGCATTATTAGATTTATTTATTTTTAGCTGTATTTTGTACCAAAAGCAGAAACTATGAACATCTGGAAAATACAAGCTGAGTTGGGGTGGGGTGGGGATCCTACTGTCTATGACTCAAAGAACATTTCTACCATGGTACTGCTACTACCTTCCCTCAACACCACTGGGCAGTGTACCCAAAAACAGCACAGAAACAAGAATTCTGCATAGACCCCACAACCTCACACACGCTTAGGTTTTTATATGGAGTACTTCTGTCACTGTGCCCAAGCTGAGGTAATCAGCTAAGAGCATGATTCACCACACAACCTCTCCCACACAGGGAGTGGTGTCATCCACAGCCTCAGAAACAATATTGACATCATAATTAAAGACGCTGACCAAAGAGCTGCTGTCATCACTATCAACAAATTGGGACTATAAAAGGTGAGACACAACTTTCCAATGGCATTCTTCTATAGTCCCCTATTTTTAGCTCCCATTAAGAAAGTACAGTTGGGTTATTAGGCTGGTCTTAGGATATGCCTTGATGACGAGGCAGGAAGAAAAAACTCTTCTGGGAAATGATTAGCTGCCGATCAGTTTTGCAGACCCTCCAAAATCGACAGTCAATGGTGTCAACACAATAAGGGTAAGTAAAATTCTCAAAGAAATCAGCCCTGAGTGCTCACTAGAAGGACAGATCCTGAAGTTGAGGCTCTAGTACTTTGGCCACCTCATGAGAAGAGAAGACTCCCTAGAAAAGACCCTGATGTTGGGAAAGATGGAGGGCACAAGGAGAAGGGGACGACAGAGGATGAGATGGTTGGACAGTGTTCTCGAAGCTACTAACATGAGTTTGGCCAAACTGCGAGAGGTAGTGAAGGATAGGCGTGCCAGGCGTGCTCTGGTCCATGGGGTCACGAAGAGTCGGACACAACTGAATGACTGAACAACAACAAAAATAACAGAAAACTCGCATCCTGATAAGGGTGGGGTGGGGGACTTGTGAACATTCCAATATAAACTTATAGACCACTGGAGTCCCCACTAGGATGAAGTTCTAATAGCCCAGTGAACTCTCCTAAATCTACTGTTCAGGTAAGTACCAACTGTACTATTTCAGGAGGGTGTTGCTGGATTATTGGGTTGGGATGTACCACACAGCAAACCCAATTAGGGTGGATCCCAGCTGCAATGGAGAGTACTAAGGCAAAAGGACTTGGTGCAAGACCATGCAGCCAAAAGCAGCCTCTGCTGAGGCATAAGCTCCATCTTATGACTCCACCTTTTGAATGTAGCTAGGGACATCCAACTGGCTGCCCAACAGATATCAATCAAAGGGGTGTTAGCAAAGAAAGCTGCCAAAGTGGCTGCCACTCTAGTAATAGAAGATGGTTGGAGAAGCTTCAAAGCTCCGTATTTCACCACAATGCAAGCTTTAAGCCACCTAGATAAGGTGGAGGAGCTAACCATTTTGCCCAAGGAAGTGAGGTGAAAGGAAATCAGTTAAGGAATCAGTTAATCTACACACTTTAGTCCTTGAGTGCACACCTCACATCTAATGAGTGCCAGGCCTTTTCCAATGGGTGAGCAAGGTTGGGACAAAACGTAGGGGAAACCAACTCTTGCTGAACATGGAATCTCAACAGAACTTGGAAATCTCAACAGAACTTGGGTGGAAAGGAGGGGATGACCCAGTCCTTATGGAAAACTCATAAATGCTTTGCTACAGATAGGGTCCCAACACTGACACTCTATGAGTGAAAGGGACAGCTATTAGAAAGCGTTCATTCTCCTGTGCACCTTCCAATGTGATCTGTGCCATCACCTGTAAACATTGCCTTTCTACATAAGACAAACAGGCCATTCTCTATGTAGAAAATAAATGTACATAAATCTGACATCATAAACCACAACATTAAAAAGCTGGATGGAGCAGGCAGCATTTTAACCACCATGGACACTCTGAAAGTGAGCATCTTGGAACAAAACAACTTCAAAGAAAGTCTGCAACATAAAACTGCTTAATTGGAATACAACAAGAGGTTCAAACATGATCACTTGTGAACTGAACCTAGACAAACTCTTTTTAGCATATTATATATGTTAATTGGTTCAACAATATGTGACATCAACAACTGTTTTGTGAATTATCACTGTGAATTAGGCAATTATCGCTCTGCATTTTTCTGTATATCATTTCCCTCTGACCTCACTATCTACAATTTTCCCACCCCCTGCCATCCATGTGTATCTGTATACTTTTAACTCGGCATACGTAAGCATCTGATAGAGTGGAGTGTAATAATCCACAGAAGCTTATGCCATAATACATTTGTTAATCTTCGTTGCTTTTTGCTGCAAGGAGCCAACATGGCTATCCCACTGGCAACTGAATTAATATCTTCAGCAATTGAATTAATATCTTCTAACACTTTCTGGTCTCATTATCATCATCACAAGCTGTGACCATCATCACAAGCTGTGGTCTTTCCTTACCATTTGTTTCCTCACTGGCGTCCCCAAGATTCTTAGGTTTATTTTGGCTCTGAAATGTGTTGCTACAGTATTTTGTTTCATTCATGCTGTAAATATAGAGAAGGGTAGTTGATTACACAGAGACATGCAGGAAAAGATTTGTTAGGGAGAAAAGCTCAAATATGAAGTTCAACGTGCCTGAAACTTTTAAAAACAATTTCATTGAGTTTTTCTTGTTATGCAGCACACAACAAAAGTAAAGGAAACAAAACCTAGTAGACAAACTAGCACTCCACGTGAACTGTTTTGGACCAGGCCGCAGAGTCGTCTGCAATGTACCATAATAATAAAAACAAAAATTAAACAAAAATCTGGCAGACATGTCAATGTACAGAGTTTCCCTAAAACAGAAGGTTTGAAAACCAGTCCACTAGTATACGATGACATTGGACAAGGTAGTTATGAAATTTCCTCTGTTGTTCTTTTTTTTTTCGCCCAAAGAAGCATGCAATATAAATTGCAGAGACATTCCTAGCTTTCTCCTCAATAGTCAATCCACAACGCATTTTCAGTTATGTCTATAAAAGGTGTTCTGCCTGATAAAAATGTGAAAATACTTCTTTTAGAAACTGTATTACCACCACCCCAACACACACACACATTTCTCTCTTTTATACAAAAAGCCACTTTCCGAAACATTGCCAACAGGGAATAGACACCAGTATATTATTGGTCTTCATTAAAGCCTCCTATGTACCAGATTAGTCATGAGAAACATTAAGCCAAGCTAGAGGCATTTGTGATATAAACTGTTATGAAATGCCAACCATATGTTTTGAGTCGTCTTCTTTTTCTTTTTGCACTCAACACCGAAATTAAGAAGCCAAATATCTTCATTATACTCTTAATGAAGTTTTAAAGTTAGATACACGATAACTAGGCTCTAGAGAACAAATAGCGTGAACAAGAGAGATTCCATTTTGATTGCACGGCAGCTTGCAGTCACAACTTCTGAGTGGTTTATAGCCTCTCATGGGTTTATTCATTTTTACATCAGCAGTCATGTTTATACAGATATACCAGCCAATTCAAGCTCCTGCATATTTCTTAAATGCTAAAACCCTTTCCTTTTTAAAAATGCATTTCCCACTTGGTTAAGTTTCCCTGACTTAATAATTAGATAAAACATCAGGATCCGACCCAGGAACGGTGGTTTAGGAGTCAATGTCAAAAGGCAAGGAAGTTAATAGAATCACAGGACTGCAGAGTTGAAAGGCGCTCCGAGAGTCATCTAGTCCAGCCCCCTGAAATATAGGAATGTCAGCTAGATCATCCATGACAGATGGCCATCCAACATCTGCTTAAAAACCTCCAAGAAAGGAGAGCCCACCCCCCACCTCCTGAAGCAGTCTGTTCCACTGTCAGACAGAAAGGTCTTCCTGTTGTTTATTTGGAATCTCCTTTCTTGAAACTTGAATCCATTGGTTCGAGTCCTATCCTTCAGAGCAGGAGAAACCAAGCTTGGTCCATCTTCCTTGTGACATCTCCTCTCAGTTTCCTCTGTCCCAGGGCTAAACATACTCAGCTTCCTCAACCACTAGATCAATGAAGAAGTTCTAGAGAGTTCCAGTGCCTCATTCAGAACTCACGCCAGATAACAAATGCCAACACATATTCTAACAGATAACAACAGAAGAGTCACTTACCTTGCAAATATAACCATTTTACCATTTGCTGCATCATACATTTTTGCTAGTAGTTTTTCTTCCCAGGAAAGGTCGCAAAATTTTTCGGAGATTGCATTACAGAAAGTTTTATATTTGAGATCCTTTAAGCTGTAAATATATTTACCTGGTTCAAGACATTAAAAAATGTGAATTAAATCGGGAAGGGGGTTATCAATATCCAATATGTTTTGGGAAACTTTGTTGGACAAGTTTTAACTGATTTTAATATTGTATTTTTTAAATTGTTGCAACCCATCCTAGGACCTCATGGTGAGGAGAAGAGAAGAAATTGAATAAATAACAAGTTATTGTTCCTTTGATCAAGGGAATGTCCAAAGCACTTGAATTTTGATTTAAAATGAAATATGGGGGGAAATATCCCAAATAATTAAGGTATAGGGCTAAGTAAACCATTTGTCACTGGGAAAGAGTTCGCACCAATTATCGCAGCAACCGACAGACAACATTACTGATTATAAGTGATCTATTCTCTCCCGCATTCCTGTAACATTTTCTGAACATATTTTAAGGAGGGGACGAGCTCAAAGACCCATATCATGGTAAGTGACCCTGGGGCTGCTTACCATGTCTCAGGCTAACCTACCTTACAAGGTTGTTGGGAGGATAAAATCACATAACACCTGTATTGAAAGACCTCCATTGGCTCCCAGTACATTTCTGAGAAAAATTCAAAGTGTTGGTGGTGACCTTTAAAGCCCTAAACGGCCACGGCCCAGTACACCTGAAGGAGCGTCTCCACCCCCCTTGTCCAACCCGGACACTGAGGTCCAGCTCCAAGGTCCTTCTGGCGGTTCTCTCACTGCGAGAAGCCAAGTTACAGGGAACCAGGCAGAGGGCCTTCTCGGTAGTGGCTCCCGCCCTGTGGAACGCCCTCCCATCAGATGTCAAAGAAGTAAACAGCTATCTGACGTTTAGAATACATCTGTTTAGGGAAGTTTTTAATGACTGATGTTTCAATGTATTTTTAATCTTTTGTTGGAAGCCGCCCAGAGTGGCTAGGGAAACCCAGCCAGATGGTTGGGATATTATTATTATTAATAATAACAATAATAATAATAATATATCATCATCATAAGTTCCTTGAAGGAAGGGCAGGATACAAATGTAAATAAATAAAACAAGAGCTGCAAAAAACCAGAGATTCTTATCTAGAATAGGCTTTCCCCTTTACAAAGATTAAATCAGATGAAGGAAGAAATCAGAACTGCTGGAACTTTTCAGGTCATGTTAAAAACAAAAACCACTTTCAATGGTACAGGAGAACTCTTGGGATCTGCACATGCCAACTTTAATTAAAAATAACCATCAAGACCATGCCTTGCCCAAAGCCACTAGAATCTCTATTTGAGCATGGTCTAGAATATATTTTTTGCATCTATGAAGTGATTCCAAGTATTAAATGCCTACCTATGGCCAGAGCTTCAACTGCATTCATCAGATGACTACCAGATGCAAACTCTTCTTGGATAAGATGCACCACTTTCTCCAAGAAATTTTCGTTTATCCCATTATTCTGGAGAGAGGTTTCCAGGTTCAGTGAACAAGAAGGACTTTGGTCCCCAGAGGCGTGCGACGAGTGATTTGATAAAGGGTCATTGTTCTCTACATCTGTATTGCATTCCTCACAAAATGTTAGGGACAGATTCTTTTCAGGATACCTGGTTTGAGGCTCTTTATTAATCGTAGCTGGGGGTAAACTATTAATCTTCAGTTTCATGTCCAGACATTCATGCTGTGTGTTAGTAGTCTCGCAATTCCTCAGATGGTTCGTGGGTGAAGAGCTTTGCAACGATTTGTCAACATCATAGTTCGCTATAGAATCCGATAGGAGGACGTGTAAACTGGGGAAACAACTGTAAGCTGTTTTTGAATGAAGAGGCTTATTCGGTATTTGCTCTGATATAGCAATCTGGACTGGTACAAGGGTCAACACCCTCGTGACTGGGTCCTGCTTCAAAAGGAAATTGTTTATAAATGCCATACTAGAGGACACAGTGCAGTTAGGATCGCTTGTGGAAGGACACTTCCCTTGAGCAGGACATGAGGTTTCAGAGAATAAGGGTAATTTTGCCATGCCTGAGCTAGCACTGCTTGTTTTTGGCTCCTCTGCACCAGTCGAAAGGGATGCTTCCAATCCTTGTTTATCCTGCTCCAGAATACCAGATGTAGTAACACAGACTGCTGGCAAATCAGAGTCCTCATCCATCTTGCTTTCAGAATCAATATTTAAACATATTGAATTTTTAAAATCCACAGACACAACACTTTCCATAGTCATTCCATGTTGTATCACTGAGGATGCAGCAGTACCTCTGAAAAATAAGATATTGTATGCAAAATAGTTGCAGGAATTTGACACATCACATTGACCCATCCACAATCTGTTGTACCCTTCTTACCTTCCACACCAAAGTCTTCTTAATAATTGTTTCTGTGTTTCAGTGACAACTCTGAACGTATCTACTCTGAATCCCCTCCCTAGTTCCTGTTTAATTTTTGTTGTTATTTGCCCTATATTATATGTCTTTTCTTAGCCATATATAGGTTATATATGGCTAAGAAAAGACATAATAGAGGTTTGTAGAATTTTAACTTGCATGGAGAGACAGAACAATGTGTCTCTCCCAATATAACAATCAAGCTAATTCAATTAATTTTATTGGTAGTAGGTTTAGAACATATAAAATATTTTCTCTCTCACACAGAATGAATAACCTTACAATTAATTACCAAATATGTAATGATGGATACCAGCCTCAATGACTCTTAATAGGTGCATCAATAGCTATTAGGCATGGCAGTTAAGATGAAATGCTGCTTTCCTTTTTAATATGGATGTAAGAGAAAATTGTTTCAAGGTGATATCAACAAGGTACATTACTTCTCATACATTAAGCAAAATAAAAATCAGTGTTTGAGTCTGAAGAGTTAAAAACAGCCAAAACAATGAAGGGAGGTTTTTCTTTTGTAGTAGGAATGGCCCACTATAACCATATTGGGGAAAGGGTGGGAGCATAAATTCTGTTGCAAATAATTCTTATAACTGAGAGAGATTTTGCAGTCAAACCTAACAAGGCATGTCCATGCTAGTTAGTAAATGAAGTGGTTAAGGACCACAGAACTGTAAATTGCTAGAGAAGGCTCAGCTAGGTCATGCTCCCTCACCTTCAGGGAGGGAGGAATAAGGGTTGTTTCCTGTTTCCACACCTCTCCTGTTTGAACCATGTAATTGACCAAACGCATGAGGCTGGAACTCCCAAGCTCCAGACACCAATTTTTTATTTTTGTACTGAAGAAGTTTTTGCCTGTGTTGTTTCTGCTGCAGCACTGAACGATGCTTGAGTGACCTATGATTGCTGTAAGTAAAATATTTAAACTTACTTAAGTGTGTGGTCTTTTCACTGAGAGGGAGTAGAAGCATGGGGAGCACATTGCGAGAGTTTAATACTGGGATATTTAAAGGTCTAGCACCCCAAATTTCCTGTGCTTTGCATCTGATGTCAAAAATACTGGTGTGGTATTTTTCTTATAAATAAGGCACTGTTTCAATTTATGGCATTGAAATGAAATTCCTCTTCCGACTAAGTATAGCCTCAAACACATGGTAGCAAAATGGAAATTCTATATGACAGTACCACAGCTATTGCAAATGCCAAGGATGGACATCTGACTTGTCTCTGTGGGCAATCTGCATGATTCTTGGTCTGATCTAGTAAATCTACAGGGCGCCTTGCTGAAGAATGATGTTCAGAACACCAAACAAAGCCGAAATGGCTTCATCTCAGTCAAAAAGAAGGAAGAATATTAAAACAATACTAAAATCTCATTTTGCATCTCATCAAATACAGCACGTTACTTTCTGGACACTACACCAACACACTTACTTTTTAATATCACTGTTTTGATGTAGAATAATAGGCTTGAAATGGGTTGCTGTAGAAGTGAAAGCACTTGGCAATATGGTACTTTCTCTGTTCAAAGAAGGCTGGCAGGGGACTGGTCCTTTCACTGCTATCAGTTTGCTTTCATTGCTCATAGGTAAAAATCCTGAATATGCAACAAGGTGAAGACAAAGACAAAAGTATGCGTTTAGCATAAAGGCAGGCTGTACATTTGCTTACATAAGAAAAATATTTCCAACATGATTGGACGCATTACCTAATGGCATCTTCCCAAAATAAAAATGCAGGAATGCCTACAGGTGTACTCACCTAAGTTTTCATCCACTGAACTTCTCTCACTTTGTAAATCAAAAGGCATGCTATCATTAAAAGAATCCGCTTCTCTGAAACCCTAACAGCCAAAGAGTAAAAAACAAAAAAAGACAAAGGCATTATAAATTGTCTTTTAAAGCACACAGTGATAAAGACAAACATTTATTTGCTCAAGCTTTCTTCTGCTCTTTCCTGAGGGCTCAACACACTTAATACTTCCAATTTCAAAGGAGTCAAAAGAATAAAAGCATAGAGTGAAGTCCTTGAGCCCAATGTCATTTATATTTCTAGACCAGCCATAATTGTTCCTATTGTGAAATATTGTTGAAACTTGCTCTGGATTAATAATAGCTACATTTTCTGAACATATTCCCTGGAAGGAATGCATTACCAGGTTTGAATCCCCCCCCCACTCCCAAAAACAAATGCACGAGAAATAAAAAGGGCATGTGGAATGTGGCATTGAATTTCCCAAACGCACTGGGAGGTTGGGGAGAAGTTGAATAAGCAATTGTAGGTCACTAGTACACTTCTTGGTCATTTGAGTCAACTGGCACGACAAAATGGTCGTTGTTAAAGTCCAAGGCTACCCTAAAACCACTGAGGGTACTTATCATATAAAAGACTAAGCATCTCTTGGTCATATTCCAGCACGCTCCAATTCTGCTGCCATGGCAACAGCAAGAAAAGCAAAGAGGGAGGGTGCTGTCTTTCCAGGCACCTCTTTCCTACACATTCTTGCCATTTTTTGTAGAACAAGTTCTTTAATCAGGAGAGCCACTAGCCTGGTATACCAAACTCTCTTTCTGCTCTGAAAAATACCCTTATTTGAGCCAAGCATAGCGTTATGTGGCTCCTGGGTTTTTAATTAATGGAGCTTGAACACTAGAAGCCAACGCTGACCTCAGATAGTTTGACTCATGCAGTTTGAAACTTGTCAGCTTCCAAAAAGTACAGTATAGATTCCAGAATAATACAAGGCCAGGAAAGAGTAGGCAGTAGAAAGGACTTTGAAGGAATGCAGCGCAAGAGCTACTCAGAGGACATAAGCTATTCTCATCCAGGCTTGTTTAGAAACACATCAAAACAAACACAACTCTGTATTGGTATTATTATTATAATATTATATTATTTTGAGTCACAATACCAATTGCACTGGGACATTCAGTGCACATTATACATTCATTATATACAGTTGTGTTTGTTTTGATTAGATTCTCTGTACAGAAACACAACACAAAACAGAGAAAAGGTTAAGATATGACAGCATTCCATGTTGATGTGGGAGCAGTGGAAATAATAGTGGAGAGGCAGCCAACATAAAGATTTCTCATTGGACGTCTGCCACCAAGTCATGCCACAACAGCAGCACTGGTTTGAAAATCACTAGCTGATGAAACTTTTCCAATTGGGAGGCAGGCCAGTTTGCAGAAGAGCTACTCCCAGTTTATAAAGCAGGCAGGATTCCGTAACACATGTAAAGCAGCCCCAGATATTGCAGCAAAATGTACAATGCCGACAGAAATCTTAACTTGTCTTTAATTAAGCAAGAGTTCTGTGGACAATGGAGGAGATGTGCTCCAAGATATTTGAGATAATGGCACATCTTAAATGGTTTTTGAACAGCCATCGCTAGTGCTTCTATGAAGTGTTGTTATTGTAGATGTGGTTGTTAGGATTCAGGAGCCGTTTACATAAACATGGGAGAAGGTTTACACATTTACATATGGAGTTAAAAGGAAATCTTAATTACATTGATCTGTTATGTTAAATCTATTTAACCAGGACATTGGATAATTGATTATTTAAAGCTAGTTACGGAATGCAGAAATGGGACATGACAGAAGAGTTTCATGGAGCCAAATTTAGTTCTAAGAAGCTTCATGGGAATTCTCATTTATTTATTTAGTTTGGCCAAACTAAGAGAGGCAGTGAAGGATAGGCGTGCCTGGCGTGCTCTGGTCCATGGGGTCACGAAGAGTCGGACACGACTGAACGACTGAACAACAACAACAATTTCTGAACACATGAAGGTAAACACTCATACCTGAAAGGCAGATCTGGTTAAACATGCCAGAACCTTCTTGCTGCTTATTCCTTGTTCAAGAAGGTAGCTACCACATGTCTAGAAAACAGCATTTTGAAGTGTTTAGTATTAGACAGAGGATATGTGCAAAAATTAGAAATAATTTTGCAAATTATTTTAAATTTAGGAGTATTATTTTATCACAACTAATCTGAAGTTGCTATATTTCAATATTGTTTTTAAACAATAACAACAAAACACCACACCTTGGCTCTCAATGGAGCCACTAAGGAATGAAACCGAGTACAGTTATCAACTCCTTAATTTAGAGTTGTTACCAAAAAGAAAAGAAAAGAAAAGAAATTTATCTTCAGTACCAGAATAATTTGCAGGAATAAAATACATTTTTACAATTTTTGGGGAAAAAAAGAAATTGCTGAATTTAAATCACCTTAATTGCATCTGCCAGAGAAGGCCTGTCTTCTGACTTTCGTCT
This sequence comes from Lacerta agilis, assembly GCF_009819535.1. Classification (NCBI taxonomy): domain Eukaryota; kingdom Metazoa; phylum Chordata; class Lepidosauria; order Squamata; family Lacertidae; genus Lacerta; species Lacerta agilis. Next base: position 35,415,283 of record NC_046316.1, read on the forward strand.
AGCCATATCCAGAAGAAAATTCTTCAGTTTCCTTGGCAACACTATTTTGTGATCAGGTGGGAAATTATGTTTTGCAGCTCTCCACAAAATTGCAGCAATACAGTAAATACAGACCTGTTGGAAATGGCATGGTGAATAGGCAACTAAGTCACTGGACGACTCCCACTCAGATTGAACCCTGCTCTTAAGTACATATACTTAAAGCAGCCAATTTCAGGTCTCCAGCGCAAGGCTGAGTATTCACTAAAACGACAATCTACAAATGGCTGTGCTGACATTCCTGCCGGCATCAGCACAGGCAACTGAGCCAACCCCAGGCACACCTGAGGTCAGGGCACAGCACAGCATAACTATGGACCTTCCTTCATGGTCACCAAAAGCATGCCACAAGCACACATTAGTCACCACTGAGTTAGTACCACTGAATCGTCAGTTCTGAGAGTAACACAAAAGCAACCTGGAGGAAGAAAGCATTGTTGCAGTTCAAGACTTTGGAGGTGTCTAAAATCTGACTAGATGTGCTGTATAGAACAGACGTAACATAGCAGAATAACACAAAGCCTCCAAAAAGAATTAAAGCTTACAAAATTAAATAGAAAGGAAAAGGTTTGTAAAATAGCATAGCTGGATATGGGGAGAGGGAAAAGAAAAGGGAAGCTTTCTCATCATGATGTTCACACAATGATAATGCAGACAGCAATCTGCAGCAGCAACGAATGCTCCCTGTCAATATGTCGTACATTGTTTTCCAATATATACAATATTTCATATTTGGGTGTAGGAGATTCTTGCACTCAAAGCGCTAGCTTGAGATGAGAAGCGTATGTGCAACAAATGCATATATATTGCACACAAAAGATCTGATCAGCATAAGGAAAATGTTCCATTAATGCTTAACCGCCATTAAGATAGCAGAACAGAAGAAGTCAATTTTGCCGATGCTCTTGGGGCCAAGCAAAACTTCACATTTTGTCACATAGTTTGTGGCCGCAGAGCCTTGATTAAACAAATAGCAGGCACTGGGGGCAAGGGACCCAAATCAGAACCATAGTGTAAAGGGAGGGAAATTAACCCTTTGCCACACTTTGGTTTCAGGCACCCTCCAGCCAGCTATTGGCAATGGAGGTCTGATTCCCATTAGAGCCACAGCAAGCTCAAAGGGTTAAAAAAAACCCGACCACCACCACTCATGCCATGGTCTCAGTGCAGTTCCACTGGCTAGACACTGACTATTAACAAAAATGAATTGAGAAATACCACACTACATAACAAACATTAAGCCTAGTTTGGTCTTTATATTCTCCAAACACAATTCCTCTAAAATTAACCAGAACGACATATTGTGCTACCAATTTGCGTTTGTCCAAAACATTCACAAAATGATGTTAATTTGAAATATTTTTAAAATGTAAAAATTTTTCCCGCACTATTGTTTACAAATCTCGAGTACAGTGCCACAACATTCACTTTCAGTTTTGAGTTTACCTCAGGCTATAATAAATGAAGTCTAATGTCACTGCTTGAACTAGAAGCTAGAAAGCAGATGTGGCATTATTATAATAAATATTTTTTTGAAAGAGTAAAACAGGAGCAGCAATCCAGATTAGGACCATAAAAGAACAGCTAATTACTTTTTTAAAAAAAATGTTAGTAATGGACTGCAAGAAGATCAAACCTATCCATTCTGAAGGAAATCAGCCCTGAGTGCTCACTGGAAGGACAGATCCTGAAGCTGAGGCTCCAATACTTTGGCCACCTCATGAGAAGAGAAGACTCCCTGGAAAAGACCCTGATGTTGGGAAAGATTGAGGGCACAAGGAAAAGGGGATGACAGAGGACGAGATGGTTGGACAGTGTTGTCGAAGCTACCAACATGAGTTTGACCAAACTGCGGGAGGCAGTGGAAGACAGGGGTGCCTGGCGTGCTCTGGTCCATGGGGTCACAGAGTCGGACATGACTAAATGACTAAACAACAACAAATGTCAAGTCTGTAAGAAAAGGGGGTGGGAAGACTCTTAAATACCTTTTTAGTTGCATTAAATATTCTAGTGACTAAAGTATTGGCTAAGCAAAAACGTTTGGCTAATTTTTTTTAAAAAAAACATAAGATTGTACTCTAAGGTGCCATGGGAAACTACTGTGTAAATATAGTATAAGGTGGAGCTGTCTTGGTACCACAAGCATCTATGTAAACCAGAAAATGTGCCCATTATTTTCTTTAAAGATGTCCTTCTATTTAACTTTTAAAGGAAACAGCCACATTTGTAACATGTCACCATACCTTTTCAGTAACATAATCCTCTTCCTCTGTCTCAGGAGCCAAATAAAACATATCATATGAGCCTAAAGTATTAAAAAAATAAAATAATCTATTTTAATCTTGGTGACAAAAATAAATAGAAATTCATAAAATCATAAAAGAATGCTAAATTACCTTCACTTTCAGGTGGAACAAACTGAACACTTCCATCACTGTTAATCAAGACAGAGTCTAAACACAAGTATGCTGAAAAACAGGTATTTTAAATATTAGAACTGCTGAGAAAATAACCAAGTCTTGCTTTCATAAACTCATTTTTTTGGGACTGTATATATTCTAAAATAAATTATAGTTGAGTCATTCAGAGATTGGTGCTACAGGGATTGTTCAGACAAAAAGCAAAACAAAATATAGCAGCAATTAAGTATATCTAAACTTTGTGGGCCCCGCAGTATCACAAAAGATGAAAAAGAGTCTTAATTTATAGCAAGGACTTTGTAATATCATAATGAAGTACATAATATTCTGACATAATAATGGAAGAAAGTTTGTTAAAAAAATAACCTCCTTTCACAAATAATGAATGCTCTCCAAGACACAGACTTGCCCCATCTTCCCTTGTAGAACAAAATCTGCCTATTTTGACTTCTTCCCTAACAAAGGAACCCATGAGTAGAAACAAGTTTCCACTTGGAGATCTCTGCTTCTCAAGTTCAGGTGGGATGGGATACCCTATATACTGGAGTGTATATATCAAGAAAGCACGCTAGCTTCCTCAATAAACTCTTAAGGATGGGAAGCAGGCACCAGGGTTTTTCCAACAGCCATTGCTCCCTGTCTGACTGCCCAGTGGTATCACAACCATCAGAAGGATAGCCTTTTCCTCAGCTGCCCTCACCTCTTGGCATGCCACATAGCACTAGCCATAATTTATAAACCATAGATCAATGTGTACCTCCCAAATGCCAATCCACCTTCTCCTCACCAGGACCCAGACACCTGTTTGCAGAAAGATGGGGTGTGCCCTTAATGTCAAGATAATGAAATATATTAGTGTAAAAAGAAGAGATTAAGGAAGACCTACCTGGATAAATTGTGTAAGTTTCCATAGTAAGCAAGCATTCATGGCATAAAGCCCAGAGCTCATAGTCTTTCAGTGGTTTGGCATAATGTGTTAAGAGATGTTTCAGAAAAACAGACTGAAAACAAAATATTAAGGACAGTTAAGAGACAAAAAGCATTTCTGAAGCCAAATTCACTGATTCAAGATCAGGTTTTTATTCCTTTTCCACTGGCATACGAAGGGAAATTTTCCCCACAGACAAAAATGAAATTAATAGATATATACAAGAACCAGGAGAAACTTAAAAATGTAAAAACAAAAGAAAAAAGAAAAAAATCCTTCCAGTAGCACCTTAGAGACCAACTAAGTTTGTTCTTGGTATGAGCTTTTGTGTGCATGCACACTTCTTCAGATACACTGAAACGGAAGTCACCAGACCCTTATATATAGTGAGAGGGTGGGGGGTGGGGTATGACTCAGAAGGGTGGTGGATGGGTGATGGGCCGAAATGTAACTGGTTCCACTTTAGAGCTCTCCAACTATTAGAGTGTTTAGGGAAAGTAGGGGAAATGTCTGACGATTTGCACAATGATTGGGACCTCTATTGATTAGCAAATGCTACCTAATGTATCCTGTTTAACCTCCCCAAATCGAGCAGCATTTCAAGAGGGTCTCAACTTTCGAAATAAGATTCAATTGAAATTGAACTTTGTAAAAGACAACAGAAGCAGAGAATAGGCTATTTTTGTCCTTAATAAAACTCCAGTCTTTTCTTTGCAACATGTCAGAACCTCTTCAGCTATATCTGTCATCTCTAACCTGCCTGCTCTAAAACTTGATCTACCTTGGCAGCTGTGCTTTGTACATCTTACTTTAAAAGCTTCATCACTACTTAGAGCTCTCCTGTGAAACAAGCAAAAATGATATGGAAAGATGAGTATTTTGTGGCAAGCCTTTTATTCCCAGAATATAAGAAACATCGCTAGCGAAGTTAGCAGGATATTAACTTACTGCTCTAACAAAAAGATTGGTATTACTTGTATTTCACAGAAACAAGGTTTATAGCACCGAGAGCCAAACTACAAAGTCAGCAATCTCACATGGTGTTTTCTGTTGCTGGATTCTTAAGATGTCAGACTGTAAGGTCTCTAGCTTTAACTGCTGCTGCATGACAAAAAAAAACTCCCTATATTTATAAAACCAACATGCCAAGCAGAAGGCCTCACCTTTTCCCTGAACTGCTCAATTTTTAATATTTCCATTTTTTTCTTTATACAAAAGGCAGCATTTGACTCTCCAGTAAGACATCAGAGAGGGGTTACTAAGAAGTTTACTGAACATGAATTACATGTGACTGCAAGCTCACATTGCAGCACAGGATAGACATATGTCTTTGCTGATCCACTGAGGTTAAAATTATCCACCTTTTATGCATAAAGCAGTTGTCAAAACACTTCAGACCTACCATCCCTTTATAGGCGAGCTGCATAAAATGTAATTGTTATAAAGGGATAAATAAAACCATGCATTGGATTTCAGGAGTTAGTTTGTTTTTTAAATGAAACAATTCTTGTCGCTTTTCTTTAAAATACATTTGCTTTGTTGCTTTGTTTAAAAACATCAGACACAATTTTACTGCAAGACCAAATCACAGATTAATTTTTTCAGATACTCTTTCCATAAGTACCGGTACATCTGGAATGCAGGACATTTTTTGGAGGGGAAACTGTAGCTCACCTATTGCAGACCTACAGCCAGCACCACCCTTAACAAATTTAAGTTCCCAGGTTTTTGTTTGGGGGGGGGACCATGTGTGCTCTAAAATGCCTGAATTGTATGGTGTAAGATGTGACCAAATTCCCATCGTTGCGTTTGTAGCGGGGGAGAAGCAAAGCAACCATGATTTCAGCAACAACATGCACCAGCACACTATGAGTTCACCTTTATACCAGTTTAGCTTAACTTAGCTTAAGGTGATGCGCAAATTTTACTTGGTTTTCACTTCTGTCACTTTAAAGGGTTTAAGGCCACTGGCACAAAGCAATAGAAAGAATGCACACCCAAGCTGTAACTTCCCACACTAAACACTCCAGCAGCTGCATGAAAAGAGATGAGATATAAAGGCTGGAATTATGTAGGTTAGAGGAAAAAGGAGCTCCAGTCACGCTTGAATTGATAAAAGTGTTTATTTGAGAATTGCAAAGAAAAAGCCATTTAAAAGAATTCTAAAGATACGGTTTTGAAGCCAGCAGGCAAACAGGTTTGGCAATGTTTGGCAGAGAATAAAGAAAGCAAGATTATAGCATAAAGGAAGGCATACTAACCACTAAGGAAATGCAGAGAGGCATTATTTATGGGACAAAAAAGAACACCAAAACCAATGGACTGGACTCCAATGCACCAAAGTCTGCACAAGTAAGGGGAATTTCTATATTCTCTAAGGTCCAGAAAATGTGACACACACAAGCACTACATTTTCAACACCACCTCCAGCATTGAAGAGAATGGGTAAAGCTCACGTGGAGCGGCATGAATTGAAGTCAGCTCCAAAAGGAGCTGCGTGATCAAAGTTACAAAATGATTCTTGTGCAACTTATGAGAAATTGAATCCCCAATCTAGGAAATGCATGCCACATTGGAAAAGATCATTGGTTTTGCAAAGCCTTTGAAAAATTAGTGATAATATGTAAATTGGTGGTGGGTGAGGGAAATCAGAAAGTCATGCCTATGTACCTTATGGCACCCAAAACTATAGAATAAAGGGAAGCTAAGCATGGATTGCAATATATTTCAGTTAAAACAAAATAGGACAGCACTGCTTACTATTTCACCTTTCCCAATAAACCTCTATATAATTTCAAAAATATTGTCTTTCATGACATTACACTAAACTATTGTATCTCAAAAGCCTTGCATCTCAACATCCTTGCATAGATATAATTACAGTTATTCAGGATGAAAGGATTAGTGACAAGAATCAGAGGCACCTGTATGATACAAAAGATTGCTGATACCAAATTCTAATATGCAACCTTGTAGTCTCTTGCCACAATGCAGCGGTCTCTAAAATGTCTCACAACTTCATTTGGGGCCAGATAAAACAAGACTGCAAATGCTTCTAAAGCCATACTACTAGACATTCTTGATTTTGTTTATTTGACTCTTCCTAGCTGTGAACAATTTCTTATACTGTATAAAATTAACCAGCAGGGAAGAAAACTAACCATAGCACTCAACATTCAAGTTTTCATTTCTACAAGAATCACACCTCTTATGTACCAAACCTTACTCAAGCTCATGCAAGTGAAAAACACACAGAGAGACAGAAAGAAAGAAAGAAAGAAAGAAAGAAAGAAAGGGAGAGAGAACATATGCTGGAAAAGGAATCTTCTCCTCTAAGGCAGGCAAGAGAACTTTAACCTAAATATCTTCACATCGAGTCAAACTAATTTAATTCATATATATTAGCCAAAATCAGCAAAGAATTTTGAATCTACTTATGAATCTACTAATTTTAATATCTCAATGTAAGCTATGACAAAGAAGAAAGAGGCAGTGTATCATAATACACACATAAATTAACGATACTACAACAAACTGCTTTAAATCCCTCCACACTGCTGCTGTCATTATAAAGCAAGTCATTCAGATGGAGCCATTCACCACTATTGGTGCATTACTCTCATAAATGTTTCTTGGACACTTCACAGTGGTGGCAGGGAGGAGAGGGCAGATTGCTCAATTGCATGGCACTACATAAGTAGCTTGCCAAGGCCACACAACACCAACTTAGCTGCAGAAAAGAAACCAGAGAATTGATTTCTTACAAAACTGGCTGCGAATTGAGTGACTCAGGATGATTTCTATCTGCAGATAATTACCTTTAATTTATTCTGACAAAAGTATAGTGCAATTTAAATCTATACTACTAGTTCAATTCAATTAAAGTTAACCATACAAATGTCAAAACAGCAAAGGCTCACCAACCACACACCTCAATTCAGATCCTTACTAATTAAATCCTTTGGTAATAATGAAAGTGCTCAACTAATTGCTGCTGACTATAGGGCACACACAATGTAAGCGAGTTACAACATTTCCAAGGAAGACAACCCTCTCCATCCTCCAAGATTAACTATGTCCCTTCAACGCCACATTAAAGACAATTTTTAAAATGAAGTTTCTGTTTCTACTACCTGCTTGCTGTTTCTCATTTCAGACTCCCTGCCTTCATATTGTTTCTCTTCAACATAATAGTCTTTCATCTCACTGTGATTTTGTTCTGGAGAACTTAGCAGGCTCGAGCTACATCCATTTTCATTAAATGTTCTAAGCCCTGTAGTCATCCTGTTAATATGCAACAGGCTGCTTTCATTTGACCTTGCGGAAGTTTCTCCACAGTATTCCCATGATTTATGGTTTTTTAGTATCTTGCAGTCAGAATTTGATTTGTCTGGTTCATAGTTGTTTGAAGTTTCAGAAGCCATATGAATGTATGGAGGAATATATGATTCTTTATCATTGCAGGTTGGCTTGTGGATTTGATAAGATACTTCCGGGCTCTTGTAAAATTCATCTAAATTATTATTTGGTTTCTGGAAATCTGCTGCTTTTAATCCAAGTTCATTATTCCCATCAGAATGACTTAAGTTTCCCTCTAAAGCAGCATTCTCATTATTATTGACTTGAGATAATGACTTGGGTTGTAATGGATATTGTTTCCTTGACAGTGGTCCGCTGTGACTTACAAAGGGGAAGAAAGTTCTTGGGTCTGTCTCAGATTCAGACGGCAGCTTTGGGAATGCTTTTACTTTCCTCGAGCAGTTTCCTTTTAATGCATCTTCCTCCAACTCACTTGTACATGGCTTTGTGTCTAAGACGAGATCCACACACTTGCTGTTGTTGATATTGCCGTTCTCTTTATAGTTTGTGACCTGAGTTGAAACATACTGACAGCAAACATTTTCATGCACTGAGTTGATTTTTATTTCTTTTACATCATCATTTCTGTCATTCATGGTATACGCGTGAGAAGAATTTCCACCACTAGCAACTTCCAAGTCTTCCACCTCTGGAGATGAATGCTCTCTTAAATTGTAATCTGTGCGCTGTTCATAAGGTGAAATGCTCTCATAGACTTTTCCATTCCACAAGTTATCACAACTGTCTGGGTGCAAAGACAGATGTTCTTATTAAAAACACTTTCAGTTTTCTCCCCCTCCATCTCCTCATCCCATCCAAATTACAAGCAGCTTCCACTGATATTACTTGAACACCTTATGCTGCCCTACAGTTGGAAAGAGACTACTATCAAAAGTTGGTTGGCTTTTTAGAGAGAACCAAACCACAGGTGGCTTTTAATGCAGGATCCCAAAGGCATTTCAAACTACCTTCCCCCTCCACTATGACAGAAGGTAAGTGTTTATATGATAGGCAGCAAATAGCCACACAACCCAATTGCCCCATTCATTTATGTTCTTGTCTGACAATCTCAACATGCAAAATTAGTACAGTGCTAGAGGGTGTGGCACTGTACTTTTGCAGCAGTTATGCTTCATCCTAAGTACTTTCTAGCAAAACAGGATATATGATTATCATAAAAATATCTGAAAACATGAAATAAAAGGTGCACGAAAATTCACTGTAAATTAACAATGTAAAAACATTTTTTTACTTAATACAGTAGATAGGGAACTGGATTCTTCCTCCCATTTATAATTACTTGGATTTGTATCTTTAGCTAGAAAAAATGCTCTTAATTTCATTACACTAATGGGCTACATTATCTAAAGCATACCGTGAAAGATGCCACATGATTCAATTGAAAGCACTCTTCTTCCAATAGCAGAGAGGCATTGGCAAATATCACTTGAGGAAGAAAGCTTCAGGTTCTCTTTACTCAATGATATGACAGTCTATAATGATAATTGTAAAGCAAAGCATTTAATACCTAGTTATCATACAGGACATGGACTTCAACGTGATACAAGAGATTAGCATTCCCTAGGAAACGTCAAGATTTTGCATTTGTGAAGCAAAGCCATTAAGGAGTTGTAAGCGAACATTATTTCCCAACTGTAGCCTTTCTACAAGATTTAGCAGAGATTAATTTGAACTGCAGCATTTAAAAATATTTTATAATGGATTGTTTCAATTAATAGTTCCCTGTATCACCCCCCCTAACCCTGTATTTACAGTATAATTGCTTTGCCCATCAAGCAACTGCCTTCCAAAAGAGTAACTAAGATATCATTTAAGAGTGGAGAAATGTTGAATGTTAAAGGTGACACATCAGGATAGTCAATATGATATGCAAGTTTCCAAGGCAAAAAAACCAATGACACACTTTTTTTTATTTTTACCTCGATATCTGGTCTCTCTTTAGGACTTTCTTCCTGCATTTGTTCAAGCATAGTATGCAGATCTTGACTGAATTCTGTATCAGTTCCAGGCTTCATGATATATTCAAGGGCTGCTTTTAGTGTAGCTCCCAAGGAAAAGATATGTGCCTGCAATAATTGGGAAACAGAAAATGAGCACATTGTACATACTACCATGTGTTCCCACTTAAAACCAGATTAGCTCCATTAAAATGAGCAAAACCAGCTTAAGCAGTTTGTGGACCACAGATGAAGTAATACACTTGTAGTACACTTTCCACACCTTAAGTAAACACCAGCAGCCAGCAGCAATGTGGTTCGCTCAAACTGTTTTGAGCCACACTCCATTAACTCCAGCAAGCATAGAAAATAGTCAGGGATTATGCAATTGTAGTTTGAAACATCTGGAGGACACAAAACTGGGGAAGCCTGCACTCAACCTTAATTTTATATTTTAGGCAAGGACCAGCCTTTATATACAACTTATAGTCATATAGTCCCTGAGGGTGAGCCAATATTGGTAATCCAATTGTACCAAGTGTGCACACCAATACAAGTAAGAGGAGCATTTAAGTATTCCTGTCAATTATCTTGATTGTCCACAGAGGGAAGCAGTTATCAGCAGCAACCATGAGTGGGAAGTAGCATCTAAATCACCTCTGAACATTGCATATAATTGCAACGTTTCCGATTTCAGGTAAAAATGGGGAAAAATGTTTTGGCAGCATTCCACTAGGTGGAGCTTTCTCCAAGTCTATTAAAACCATTCACTGCAACCCTGACAGTGCTGATTAATTATCTTCAATATATGTACACACAGCCTTTTAAACCCTCCTACTTTTAGAGGAGGAGAAGAAGAAGAAGAAAAAGACTCCTCAAAAAGAAAACCCCTGTGTAAGCATCATTTCACACAAGACAAAAATTTGCTACATGGGAGAAAAGCTGTGTGTAGTTCATCATCATCATCATCTTACATGCATGCAGGTTAACAAAAGTTTCTGATTCATAATTCGGTACATCAGTTCAGGGATGACTGTTAAAACAAAGTTCTGGATCTACGGAAAACGAAGAGAATATACACAGTGGTGGAGTACAGGTATATGCTTTCTATACGGAAGGCTCCCTGGCACCTCCTGGGAAAAAAGAACTAAGCAGGGATGGAAAAGGACCCCCACAAAGTTAATGGAGACCTGCTGCTGATCAGTGCATAAAGTATAGTAGGCACAGGTGGACAACTAGGCAGCTTAATATATTCATATGTGAGGTTTTCACATATGCTTCCACTTCCCTTGTAGGAAATGTAGGAGTGAGCAGAGGAGGAATGACCGCTGTGAGGAGTGCAGAAAGAAGAAACACCATTGTACCCCTGCATCAGCACAAGTGGATGCCTTCATCTGCCCCAGCTGCAACAAAACATGTTTCTCCTGTATTGGTCTCTGTAGCATCTCCAGCTAGAGCTGGGTGGGTTCACTGCCTGAAACCCTGGAGAGATGCTATGAGTCAGCATAGACAGTACTGAGCTAGATGGACCAATAATCTGATTCAGTATAAAGCAGTACCCTATGTCCCTATTTCCATTAGTGTTGTATTTGGAATAATGAGAGAAGAATCACAAGATTCCAACTTCATGAAAACACAGCCCCTGCCCCACACAACCACTGTGTGTATAGCATCCACTTATAGGCACAAGAAGGAGGTACACAGCAGTTTCCAGTGACCACACATTTCATGAGGAGCTTTGGCTTCCTTCATCCTAGGAAGGAGTGGTACAGGTGCACTGAAAACCCAGGAAAAGCTGTACAACTACGTGAGATGGAAAAACAGAATCTAAAGTGGAATCATCTACACCAGGCATGTCCAACTTGAAGTAGGCTGTGATCTATGATCCAATATAAAAACTAGCAGTGATCTACCACCCAGGGATGGGTGCAGGGTAGGTGGGCACACACCACCTGCTTCCTCCGACGCCGGCTGCTTCTTCTGAGGGGGCAGGGGGGCACTCTGCCTGCTTCCCCATACGCGGCAGGTACGTACAGCAGCAAGACATCGCCTCCTGTGAGAGGAGCTTGCCGGTTGCTTCCCTGACTGGGTGCACATGTGTCATCACAACAGCCCCATGGGCACATCTCTGGCAGAGGGAAGGCCATGATCTACGGACGTTCATCCCACAATAGTTAACAAGGTATGTTTCATGCGTTAGTGGCAAGAACGGGTTAAAAATCCCCCCACATCCATGAAAGAAGAGCTGTTGCAATCTATGAATGGTGTTGGCAAAAAAAAAATTAATTGCTTTATTTGAAGTAAATAAGTTGAAAAATGCTCCAGACCGGAGTCATTAGCCTTACTTGAGCCTAGAGAAGCATGTCCTATAATAAAGTTTCTAAGGGAATTCAATCTGATTAATGAGAATGCCAAAAAACAATCTCAACATTATACAGTATATACGTATCCAAACATAGAGACAAAAGAGTTCTCCTTAACTGGAATTGTTAATGGTGAGTAATCAGGTGGTAGGAGAGGATAATCTGAACTTGTAACAAGGTATCAGCTTTTAAAATAGCAAAGATTTCAGCAATAACCAGAAGATCTTAGCAATTCAGCTGACTCATCACCACAATAAATCTTTAAGCTAAAATTCAATTCTTATCAAACATGTGCAGAATACATGCAGATTCTGCAAGATCATCTTAACAGCGTTCTTGGGATACTCTTAACATTGCCTCTTTCCCTGAGAGCAGGCTTTGGAGGTTACCACACAACAATCTATTACAATAATAAAACTATGAACACCCTCAACTTCAGAACTAAACAACAGTTAGTACAACTAAATAGCACCAGAACTAAGCAACCTGGAAGACCATCTCTTCCCCTCCACTGTCCGCTAAGAGCATTAAGATCAACAAATGGAATCTGTATTTCCCCTCCACAGCCTGATGGCTTTTTCACTGGTGGTATCAGTGTTGAAGAATTGTCTCCCATTACTATTTTCCCTGACCAACAAAGGCACATACATTGGATAAAAAGGTAAAGGTAAAGGTAGCCCTGACCATTAGGTCCAGTTGCGCACGACTCTGGGGTTGCGGCACTCATCTCGCTTTACTGGCCGAGGGAGCCGGCGTTTGTCCGCAGACAGCTTCTGGGTCATGTGGCCAGCATGACTAAGCCACTTCTGGCGAACCAGAGCAGCGCACGGTTTACCTTCCTGCCAGAGCGGTACCTATTTATCCGCTTGCACTTTGACGTGCTTTCGAACTGCTAGGTTGGTAGCAGCTGGGACCAAACAACGGGTGCTCACCCTGTTGCGGGGATTTGAACCGCCAACCTTCTGATTGGCAAGCCCTAGGTTCAGTGGCTTAGACCACAGTGCCACCCGCGTCCTGAAGAGCACATAAAAGACATTCTGGAAGTCACTCTTGGCAGGAAGTCTGGGTACAATTATAATAAACCAAACAACAGTAGCTATGACAACATCGTTGGAAAAGGTGAGCAAGCTGCTGGTCATTGATAGCTGTACATTAGCTCAAGGATGAGAGGCAGCATACCACTTATTACTAACTGCTGGGGATCATGAGCAGGAGGACACGACTGAGCTCATGGTCTGCTCTTGGGCTTCCCGTGGTATTGCCGGCTTCTGAGGGAAATGGTGCTGGACCAGGTAGGCTTGTGGTCTGATGCAGCAGGGCTCTCACTGATGTTCTCAGCTAACAAAAAAATGCAAGGTTTAAAACGCTCTTTGAACAGGCAAGTTTCTGATTGCCACTGAAGTTTATTTTGGCCCCAAAGCCATCAAAGTAGTGAACTAAAATGCAATCTATTAAATGCACCATAAAAACAATCCATGTTCACTTTGAAATATTTTGTCAGTTAACTCACTGCGTAAGAATAAAACAATTAAAGCTCCTTTTGAAAGAGCAAAGCGTTCGCTAGAATCAAAATCTCGAAAGTTACGAAAGGTAGGTTTTTGTGAGCTTTATGTTTGCATGTAAAATCTTGAAGGTAATTGTTTTATTATATTTTGACCCCTCATTTTCTCCAAAGAGAAAATGGTGGTATGCATGTTTTTCTTCCCTCTCTCCATCTCCATCATTATATCCCAACCACCACCCTGCAAAGTAGGTGAGGTTAAGAGATCATAGCTGGTTCAAAGTCACATATTAAGTGTATAGCTGAATGTGGATCCCACATCCAACCATAATACCTAATTGAGTGATTGATTCAATTTATTTATCATATTCCTATGCCACTTTTCATTCAAATGGCTCCCAAAGTGGCTTACAAACAATAAACAACGATAACATGATAGAACAAAATAGAACATCACAAACAGAGCATAGATCATACAGAGTAATTAAGAAATCATCAGTGAAACAATTACAATCTATAAAACGGTTAACAAATCTACAGCTAAAAAACAACAGCTAAACATCACAATTAAAGCAAAAGTCGTATTATATGATTAACAAATCAATAAATTGATTTATTATCAACAAAACTACATTAACAACATTAACAAAATAGCAACCAAAAAATAAACTAAGCATTGTTAAGTTCAGACACACACTCCACAGCCCCATAACCTTTCACTCTATTCAGCTCATTAAAATACAGATACACATAATGCCTGTTGCAACAACTGCCTTCTGGAGGTTCCTTGGGCTGGAGGTGGGGCTAACCACGGTCTGATGGCAAACAGAGTCTCTCTCTCCTCATAGTTATTCCTCTGTAAACAGCTTCCTTATGAAGGCTCCTAGGGCTTGAGGATGGGGCAAGGCAGGTGAAAAAAGCCATTACCTGCTGGCCAGTACAGAGTCTCTTTCCCTTATGGCTTAAAATGTCAATTTTAATACTCTGGGATTTTCGCTACAATATTCTGTTGTTCTAATCTCTTTTATGAAGGCAGGAAGGGCCATGTATATAGAAAATTTGTAGGAAATTCAACAAGTAAGGAGCTTGAGAGCCTTTCCACTTTCTCTAGCTCTGTTTCCATGGAAAACAGCTATCTTTCTTGCACAGGATTCTTGAAAATGCAGTCATCAAGCAGAGCGTGTCTCAATAAGATTTTACACATCTTATATGAGTAATGTATAAAGAATTGCAGTCTCTATTCAGCTTTAATAAAACACTGCATTTATCTCATCACATTCCATAAAACACACCTCAGCAAGGTCCATAGAGCAACAAAGCCGTATCAGAAAAGGGAATTAGGAGTTATCCTGATCAATTGCCCATTTCAAATTTATTTAGTAAAACATAGTAAATTTTGTGCTATAGCAGCTGCATCACTAATTCAGGACAAAGTAGTGACGAAGATGGTCTTTGTTCATTATAACACAGTTACAGAAACAGTAGGAATGACAGAGAAACTAAAGAAAAGATTGCAAATTCACATTCAAATATTATAAATTCCCTGTCTTATACAAAAGCTAAAATACATTCATAAGTTAGGTTAGATGGAATAGCAGAAAAAATTATTTTACTTATTTCTTTATTGATTGATAAATCACTTCAGTCATCAACACATCTAAGCAGTGTACCAAAACAAAACAAAACAAACCAATATGATGAATAAGAACAGTAAAATTCACAACAAAACTGAACACTACCGTAAAATGCCTGCTGAAAGTCTTGGTAACATGCCTTGGTAACATGCCTGAAGTTCAGAAAGGATGATACCTGTCCAATCTCAATTGGAAGAGAGTTCCACCAGCTTGGGCCGTAACACTGAATGCATGGCTTCTAGTAGTTACAAACTATGTGGCTGAGCCATGGGGAATCACCAACAGAGACTCCCCTGAAATATCACAGTGACTGTTCAGTGATATAGGGAATCAGCTGGTCCCTAAGAAATCATGGACCCAAGTTGCAAATTAACAAGGGCCTTGAAAATTAGTACCAGAACTTTTAACCTGGCCCGGTTACACATGGGCAGCCAGTGCAAGTTTTAAATCACCACTGTTATACGGCAGTCTCTCCCCATTGACTGTCTAGCTGCAGAATTTTGCACCAGCTGGCTCTTCCAAGGGTAGCTGCACACAGAGCACATTGCAATAATCAAGTCTTGAGATTGCCAGTGCGTAAATCACCACAGCTAGGTTATAAAGGTAAAGGTTCCTGACCATCAGGTCCAGTCGTGTCCGACTCTGGGGTTGCGGCGCTCATCTCGCTCTATAGACCGAGGGAGCCGGTGTTTGTCTGCAGACAGCTTCTGGGTCATGTGGCCAGCATGATAAAGCCGCTTCTGGTGAACCAGAGCACCACACGGAAACACCGTTTACCTTCGCGCTGGAGCGGTCCCTATTTATCTACTTGCACTTTGACGTGTTTTCAAACTGCTAGGTGGGCAGGAGCTGGGACTGAGCAACGGGAGCTCACCCTGTGGCAGGGATTCGAACCACCGACCTTCTGATCAGCAAGCCCTAGACTCTGTGGTTTATCCCACAGCGCCACCTGGGTCCCTCTACAGCTAGGTTATCCCTGTCCAAAAAAGGCCAAAGTTGGCACACCAGCCGTGGTTGGCAAAAGGCACTCCTAGCCACGGAAACTACTTGAGCCTCAAAAGCCACAGACATACTGAGAAACAGGAGCAGAGACACAGGTTGCCTGTCTTACTCTCAATATAGGTCACCCATCAGGGCTGATTCAGTCTCAAAACCATGCCTGAAGACAAACTGAAACTGCTCCAGACAGTTTGTATTCTCCAGGAACTCCTGCAACTTCTCCACAATCGCTCTCTTCACCACCTTGCCCAAAAAAGAATGCTGGTGATAAGAACTGAAGGCAATGGTTCCAAATGAATAAAAATAGAGGTGAGCTCAAGTAAAGTAGAGGTAAGTTTTGGAATAGGGGGGCAGCAGTAGAGAGACAACAGATTTCAGGAACAACAGTCTTCATTTGTGAATAGCCCACTGCTGTGTTTAAATGAGGCAACTATAAATATATCTTCAGTAATCTCCCTTCTGTATACATCCCATTGAGTCAAGAAGCAACAAAAAGGAATGGAGGTCTCTCCCAAAGGTCAATTAAGCATGTGAAATTTAAAGCTTTAAATGGCCTCCATAGAAGAACTTAACATTTCATATGTTGAAAACAGAGGGATGCATATTGGTAATCTACAATATCTGTTTGAATGGCAGCTTTGTAACATGGACAAATGCCTGTTTCAGGCTGAGCTGACACTAGCAATGCTTGTTAGCCCCAGCAGAAAGCTACTGTGGCAGTGCATAAAATGAATCTATTAAATAATTCTCAAATGGGATTTTTTGTTGCAAGCCTTATTTAAAATTCACTATCATCTCTTTCCAGCATAGTGCAATACTGAAGAAAAAATGAAGATGAAATCCCACTGGGGAAATGAAAGGTTCCACATTTGGCACCTAAAGATGAACATGGGTTTTTTTGTTTCTTTGGAAAACAGCTAAACACCTCACTATAGTGCTCAATATTAGTTTTATACTAAATCTATATTTTCTCATGAATGTGCTGAGCAAGACTGGAGTCTTCTCCACTGAAGTAAAAGGGCAATTTTTAAAAGAAAGAAAGAAAGCTTAAGGCTAGATAAATAAGTAAGTCACAAATGTTTAAACAAGTTAGCAACAACAACAACAAAAACCCTGCTAAATTAAATGCAGTTCTCAGCTCTTTAATTAAAGACTGCTACTAATAAACAATGGTACAGTATACTGAGAGTGTATTAAAAGCTGAACAGTTTTAAGAGAGTAACTACGGAACTTTTCTGTGCACATCTTATTGTCGTGTGAAATTTCATTTCTTCTCTGTCTCATTTTAATGTAAAGTGCAGAGCTTCATTTGAGTCATAGATCCAGGATCTCTTAACAGGATCTCTTAAAGGTAGTAGTACTACTGACTATGAAAATTTGCAGACTTATCCCTGTCTCCCCTTCCATGTATACCGACACACACACACACACACACACACACACATCATAGAAACCACAACCTTCAGCTACTTGTGCAGGCCAGTTCTTGGTGTATCTGTTGTGTTTTAAAAGGTTGTTGGTTGCTTTGAGGACTCAAGCCAAAAAGTGATACATAAATGTTCTAAATAAATAAATACATTTGTGGATGTAATATGCAAGGCAATAATATGGGGTCCATCTCATGCGCAAATGAGGCCTTAGCATGTTCTAAATGCTTAGCATAGATTTTTTGAAACATGTCTGTTCAAATGCCATGTCAACATTTTCCCTAAAACAACAGGTCACCTGGCCAGCTTCCTCACATTTTGGCTAGACTAGAAACCTGAATACAGCTTGAAGTGCACAATATCCAAGTACAGAATCCAGGAACTGAAAATTTGAAATACTCCACAACCCCTTTGACAGAGATATGCTAGGTATCAGTACAATGCATGAACTGTAAGTCAAGGCCAAACTTGCAGGCATTTTTTTTTTTTTAAAAAGAAAAGCCTCAAGGCTGATTGGAAAACTTGCAGATTTGAAAACATCCAGCAACACTTCAACGACAACACTTGGAGTGCTTTTCCCAGCCACCTCATTTTAACATCTCTGTCCTCAAGGGGTATATAGCACAGATGCCAGGAGTGTCTCAGAAATGATTTGTAGCTAGAAAGTGTTGATACTTACCTTCTTGCTTGGTTAATGTTTCTTTGACGTTAATGTAAACATTCGTGTATAGTGATATGCCTCTACAGAAAATTCATGAGGAACATGAATGCAAAAATCAGCAGAAACAAGGAAGGAGACAGGATGGGAAAGAAATCAGTTGGAGAGACAGATCAGTCAAAGAAAGGCAAATAATTAAGGTACATAAGGAGTTCAGTGTGCATGTAAAACAAGAGCTGTGGTTTCAAGGTTTTCGATGATGGCAATATTGATGATTGCAGCCTCCCATTCCCTTGGTCTTAAAGCTTTTTGCACAATGATAGAAGTTTGGACCAGAGAATTTTCTGAGCAGAATTTAAACTGCATGGGCAGGTCTGACTCGTTAAAGCAAAGTGCAATTTACACAGAATTGTGTCTATCGTTTTAAAATGTCTATTTTATGACTGCGAAGATACACCTAAAAGATGGGGGTGGGGAGGCTGGAAAATTTCAATACTGAATATTTTGCTGTTGACACACATTTCCAGTGAGAAGGGGCAGGATACATGCCCTGCACTGCTTCTTGCCCTTCCTTCCCTATACCTAACAGACCAGAAAATGGCAGAATTTATTTCACATATTTGCTTTCTTTGCCTTATTTATAGATTGCAAAATTTACTTTTGCACCCGCCAGTACCTTGCCTGTTACTGGCTAACACAATGTTCAGTACACAGGCTTCATAAACTTAAGATATCTGCTGCATCGAACCAGTATATGGGAAACAACCCAGAAGATATTGTCACGAGGAGATAGGGTGGCATGTCTTGGAGTTCTCCCCATATCCTAGCCCCGCCCCAAACTTAACTTATTGATGTGTGGGTGCTCACTTTAAGGAAGGAAAGCATGGATGTTTGACCACAGATGTTGCTAATTAAGATCAAGCTCTCTATAAAAGGCAGGCATTTGGGATGGAAGAGGGAGCCTTGTCACAGACCCAGGGTCAGTTTGTGTGTCCTCGCTAACCATTTGAGGGGGCCCTGGGAGCAGATTGAGGACATGTTGACTTGGGTATGTATGTTTTACTTTCTTCAATAAAGGTATTTTGCTTCACCTTCCACCTGCTTGGTTTATATGCCCTGATATCCCTGGAAAGAACCCCTGCATTTGGCAGAACAACCAGTGATCCATCTAGTCCAGGCATAGGCAAACTCGGCCCTCCAGATGTTTTGGGACTACACCTCCCATCACCCCTAGCTAACAGGACCAGTGGTCAGGGATGGTGGGACTTGTAGTCTCAAAACATCTGGAGGGCCGAGTTTGCCTATGCCTGATCTAGTCTGACACCTGGCTTCCTATAGTAGCTAACCAGATACCCCTGAGAAACCCAGAAGCATGGTGTGGGCAACAGTTCTCTCCCCTGTTGTTTGTCCCTAGCAAAGTGGTTCCAAACCTGGAGGGAAGATATAGCCATCATGGCTAGTAGCCATTCATAGCCATTCAATTGTGAATACATTTGGCTTGCCTGGACTTTCTGACCAGAACATCTTTAAGTGGCTCAACATTAAATGCACCCTGGTGTGATTAAAAAAAAAAGCATAAAAGCACATTTAGATTTGCATTTGTAATGGCCTAGATACATCAGAAAAGCCTAACACACTGAAGCAGCGATCAGTGGTTTATCCAGTTTGAGAAACTTTTAGCCAATCCTTCCAATTTTAGGTTAGTTGCATTACCTACAGAAAATATTTCACCACAACAGCACAACATTCAGTGGAAATTATTTATTTATGCCCCATCCTATCCTGTTGGTTCCAGCACACATACAAAAATTCACTGAAGTAGAAAGCCCTTTGGGGCCATGATAATCTAAGTAATGGGCATAGATGGGTTGAGGAAACTAAGTAGGTCAAAGTGAAAACAAAGTATTTTCTTGTCCTTATCACCCCTCTCCCAAAATACAGCTATCCCATGATGTACACTTCATCATCACTTGATCAATCAATGACTTAAAGCGATGTGCATGAACCAAGCCTCTGTGTTATGAGAGCTGTGATAGCTCATTCAAACATGCGTCACCACATGGTGAGCATACATTTGTGAAACCACTCTCTGTGTGGGTTCTCTTGCATGTGCACACATAGCTCCTTTGCATACATTCCTAACACTATAACTTATAAATCTCAGTAACGGTTTGCCTCACTGCATATCAGATAGGAGGAAGTGTTTCCTGTTAGAGTCGCCACACACCCTGCATTGAAAACATGACCAATGAAAGTAGGAATAAAACACAAAGGTTAGTTTTTGTATGACTTTCCTGCATGCCCGAACTAGGTTGCGCAGGTAAGATTCACCTTCTGTTGTGTGGGCAGGGCAGTCCTTCCCCTTATCTGGCCTATCCCTTGGCAACACCTCCCCAGGCGGGATTGGGCGATTGGCTGAGGTAGGCAGAGACCTCCAGGTATCCAGCCTGGGGAGGGCGAAGCCAGCCCATACTACCAGGAGCCACACTGAGATCCGGGGGGCTGTGCGTGACCACGCAAAGAGCACCCTCGAATTGATGTCGGGAGCGGTCATTGCACCACCATTCTGTGGTGACTTTAGGACACAGATGAGCCACACCCTACATTCTCTTTCCAGGCAGTACTTTACTACCCAGAAGTTTTAGGTTGTGCCTCCTTGGACAAAGGGGAATCTAGTCAGCACTAGGGCCAATATGAGGTTTGAAGCGCCCCACTATTCACTCCCCCCCCCAAATGAAGATAGGGGGGACAGCAGCTACTTCACATGGTACTTCTCCACTGAACAGCAGACTGTGCGTCACAGCATTTCCCCACCACTGCCTGAAGCCCGCTCACCCCTTTAGCTTACTGGGCCAGGCAGAGTCTGAATTAGACGAAATGTCACCTAAAGGGCAAATGATCCATACTGAGCAAACACAATATTAAAAAACAATAATAACCAAATCTATACACTCATATTTTTCTTTGAACATCTAGGGGAGTGAGCAGAATTAGCCTTTTAATGTCACCGCAAAGCAAGCTCACCGACAAGGACCTTGCGGGGTGAGGAAAGGTTTTGTAGATGCTTGAGCTGACTTTTAAAAATGAAAGCTAATGCCAATGTTTAGCAGTAGCCAACATGGCATGGCTTGTATTTATATTAAAGCCTCAAAAGGCAGCACAATTAAATTTGTCCGTTCTGCTGTTAACAATAGTAACGGGGGAGTTTACATAACTAGCTCCCTGTTGAGCCATTCAAATATATAGCAGATTTACAACACCAATTACTTTAACAACATTTCTAATGTATTTCAATTGTGTGAATGCAAGTGATGTTCGCGGCAATGACTACACAACAACTTCCTGCACAGGATCTCTATGTAAAATAATAGCATGGTGTTTGAAGTAGCTATGCCTATTATATATTCCTCTTCCATTATTGCTGTTTTTCCTATTCACAGCCACCGAAGCAACTATCCATTTCAGTTAATACAAAACGAAACAACACATACAGTGTATTGGCTCAGATGCCATTATTTGATTATTCTGTTTAAGGCAGGGGTCTGCAACCTTTAAGACAAAAAGAGCCACTTGGACCCGTTTCCAAAGGAAAAAACAACAACTGGGAGCCGCGGCAAAACCATTGCGACATTTAAAACACTATTTACACCCCCCCCCTTTCTGTACTTCTGTAAACCTTGGGAGCTTCCCATCACCACCCAAAAAACCCTACAAAACAACTTTGGAACAAGAGACATGTTGCTATGCCCTCCTCCTCTGCCTGCTGGAGAAACTGACAAGCCTGGCATCGAAAAGAAAACTTTCTCTTGGATTCGGGGCTTTTCCACAAGCCCCCACTTCCTGCTGATGATCCATGCACGCAGCGACAGGCCTCTTCGCTGGCTTCGCCACCCCCTTCCCCAAATTCAGCAACTCACCCAGTTTTCACAGGCACAGGTAAAAATGGGGCCCCTCTCTACTCCCCCCCTGCATTATCAATACCAAAGGCATTAAAAGGCAGGCCGCCACATACCGAGATACACATGCACGCACCATAGCTGTCAAGTTTCGGATTTGAAAATAAGGGATCAGCACCCTCACCTGTCCCGGGGACAACTTCTCAGGGACAGTCCACGCTGCGGTAATCCCCCCCCCCAGGCTACAAATTAATTTGCGCCAGGGAAGAGCTCTCAGGAAAGAGAAATCAGGGCAGAGAAAAGAAAGCACTTATTCACGCAGCACACGGTTAACCTCTGGAACTCCCTGCCACAGGGAGCAACGATGGGCACCAACTTGGATGGCTTTAGAAAAGGATTATGCCAATTCATGCAGGAGGAGAGGACACTGCAAGCAGGTCCCATTTGTAAAAGAATAAAAACGAAACAATAATAACCTCAATGAACAATTGTGTGCCATCCCAAAGCTTGCCTCCTGCAATTACCAAAAGAAGTTTAATTTCCTCTCCAATCCGTTTTAGAAATTAAGAGAAGTTAAGAGAGCAGCATCTCTTAGAGGTGACATGGGAGAGGAATTCAATTGCCCACTCAGCCACAAAAATCCCCGGAAGGCTGTTGGCCAGTCACTATCTCTCAGCATACCGTACCTCAAAATAGTGTTGTATGGATAAAAGGGGGCGCATGAGAACCATGCTTTTGAACTCCTGAACAACAACAAAATATGGCTCTGAGGTTTCAAAAGCAACTTAAAAAACCCAAACCAGAAGCTTGTTTGTTACAACAAATGAGGAGGAGCAGGATTAAGACTGGGCAGGGAGTATGAAAAGTTTTGAGAGAGCAGAGCAAGAGAGAGATCGATGGTGGGGGAGATGTTTAAGAGAGGAGAGACGAAAAAAGAAACTTTTTTAAAGAATCGGCACTGATCGAGGGAGGACCTCCAGGGTCTTTCCAGCGCTTCTCCCCCCCCCCTGCACACCCTCGCTTTTCTTTTGAAAGGCGTTCCGAATGATTGAAAAAGTAATCACCGTGTCAGTTTCACCTTTTCTCATGCAAAGTGAGTGTCGCAGGGAAGGCTCCTCGGGGAAGGAGGGAGGGGGAACGAGCGAGTGAGCGAAAAGTGTGGAGAGGTGGAATCGTTTGAGGCACAAATCGGAGAGAGACTGGAGGGGAAACGACCCAGTGAGGGAAAGATCCACAGAGGGGGCAGCGATGGGGCTTGAGGAGGGGGACGGGAAGAGAGGAGGAAGGAAACCACCCAGGACTCAAACCATCCGCAAGAAGTCACAACTCCAGCTGATCAACTTCACGCTCTTGCTTCCTCCTCCTCCCGCGGCTCCTCCACCCCCCCCCCCCGGGCAGGCGAGGCGTCTCGCAAAGATCTTACCTCGTGGAGTCGTTGCCTCGTTGAATCCACCAGCCCGCAGCAGCTCCACGGCGGCAGCAGCAGCCAAGCACCTCCTGGACATGTGCCAAGGAGGGAAGCTGCTGCTGCCTGCTGCTGCGCCTGCGCTGGCAGAAACGAGGCACAGCAGCAGCTTCCGGCCAGCTGGAGGGCGGGCTGCCGCCGGCCAGCCGGAGAAGCGGGCAGGCGCGGCGGGCCAGGAGGATGGCGCAGTGGGCGCAGCCCAGGCGCGCCAGGAGCGCAGCGCAGTGCCCTCACCACTCCGCGCCCCAGGCAGCCGCCCCGGAGCCGAAGGAGGAGCGCCTGTTGCGCGCTCACAGTGGCGGGCCGCGGCGGGGACGGCCCCGCTCCGCTCCGCCAACTGCGCTGCCGTCACCGCACCAGGCCCCGCCCCCCGCGCCTCCCCCTCGGCTGCCCCCTCCCCCTCTCTCTCCCCCCTGCAAACTGCCCCTCCATCGCGTGCAGGGCCGGCGCGTCTTCCCTCCGGCCGAGCAGTTCTCAGGCGCAGTGCCCCCACCACTCCGCGCCACCTCCGCGCCCCAGGCAGCCGCCACGGAGCCGCGGCAGGGCCGCGAAAGAGCCGCATGCGGCTCGCGGGCCGCAGGTTCCCGACCCCCGGTTTAAGGAGACTAGAGCAGGAGACTAGTGGTGCCAGATCAATGTGCAGTAGTAGCAGAGGCAGCAGTTGTAGAATGAGTGTGCACAATGGCACCACCACTAGTCGTATCAGCTCTCATGCCACTGTGATGGTGCCACAGTGATTAGAAAAAGATCTTGTCAGCATAGGAGTGTCAGTGGCACTAATAAGTCAAGGTCTGCTGCTGAAATTTTGGCACCATGTAAAATACTAGGCTAGTACACACCTATGTTTCCACATTCTCAGTCTACCACTGATGGCGCAGCAACTTTAAATAATTGAGCCACTACTTAGGATAACTTGGAACCCTAATTTAACGAGGATTTTTTTCAGTGCTTGGTGAGGCATTGGGCAGATGCAGGCATTACCCACATCTTTTGTACATACAAAAGTTTCACTTTTCTTCTTCCCCATCATTTTTTACTACTCAGAATCTGTTTATGTTGATGCATGCATACGTTTCACCAATACCACACATTAGTCTGTAAAGAAGAACATGAGCACACTGTTCCACATTAAATAAAGGGTTCTTAGTTTGGTGAGTATGTAAAGAAAGCCTGAATAACCAGACACACACCATATTCCTTTTTCTACATGTATGGAAACTGTATTAAAGTTCACCCGTTTCAATCAAGATGACAGACTGAACCTTTCAAAACTGCACCCATTTTAATGACTGATTTCAAAACTTTGGTTTCCTATTATTCCCAAGCAATACCACTATAAGGCTTTTGTGTCCTTGATCAATACACTGTGGAGGGAAATATGAAATATTAATGTTCCTCTCCATATATAAGACAACCAAATTAGATGATACATTTAATGCATGAATGGCATCAATGGAAACATCCTTTCCCCGTGACTAATAATGGCAGTGGGGGCAGAAGAGGGGAGGTATTGTGAGGTCCTTAAATCCTTCTCCTAAACTACCCCGGTATTATCTGGAGGTGGGAACTACAATTGTTTCCCTATCTGGGAGATATGCTATCTGGTAGTACTCCTACATCCAGCTGTTGCTACTGACACAGGTATCTTCAGCAGATAGGGGTGTTTTTACAAAATGTTGGTATGACAGCTGCAAAAATATCATAGCCACACAATGGCTCACACATTGGTAACCTCAAGACTGAATTACTATACTGCAATTATTTCCATTTGGAGCTACTTGTGAGATTGGCCCAGAAGCAGCAGCCAGTGCAGAACATGCAGCATACCTCCTGACAGGTACAGTTTATCATCAGCATAAAATATTTTTACTTAGTCTCTACTGGCTACTACTGCTGCTACTAATTTTATTATTTATACCCCGCCCATGCGGCCGGGTCTCCCCAGCCAATCTCTACTGGCTACTAATATGCAAATTTAAGGTATATAAAGCCATAAACAACATGAGCCTAGTTCACTTGCCCTATATATTCCTGCTCAACCACTACAAACAGCAGCAGAGGCACTTTTGACAGTGCTTCACAATGATACAGTGGTGCCTCTGGTTACATACTTAATTCGTTCCGGAGGTCCGTTCTTAACCTGAAACTGTTCTTAACCTGAAGCACCACTTGAGCTAATGGGACCTCCCGCTGCCACTGGGTTAGCGGAGTATGTAACCTGAAGCGTATGTAACCCAAGATACCACTGTACTGGCTCCATGAGTACCAGGAGCTTTCAGTGTGGCAGTACTATTGTTCTGGAGCTCCTTCCCAATGAATACTATGCAAGTGCCCTCTGTATAACCTTCTGTATAAACCTCAGCAGAAATTTCAAAGGGGCTTTTCACAAAGATCTGAGCTTAACCTGAGAATCATTACATAACAAAGGACACAGGTAATGAGTTCTTACATGTCATCCTGAGTCATATCGGCTAGGCATCCTGCTTAAGGGCTACAGCAAAGTTACAAGGGTGTCTCTACCTGACACATATTATTTTGACTATAGTGATCTTGTCTTTACTGAAAGGGACAAGCTTGAGTCTCCTCAGTAAATGCACAAAGGGCACTTGGTTTAATCAAGAGAGGATATGCTTGCCTGGCTGGGATCTATTCACTCTCAAGAGTAGGATTAATGGCCAAACTATAGGCATTGTTTATGTTGGAATTGGCAAGGAGTTCTGGGGATCAATTGGGTGTGTGCAATCTCTTGTCTGTGGTGGCATGGTGGCTTGCACCATAATGGCTTACTCTCTCTGTTTAGCAAATGATCCTTGCTCAGAATAAAGCCAAGGCTGTGGTTCACAAAGGTTGTGCTGCACCACACTGGTGTGGCAGGAGAGGATGGCAAGTGTGGTGGGAAGATTCAAGGACAATCAAATAAACACTTAAAATATTTCAGTGCAGTATAGTATCAAAATATTGTTTTGCATTTGCAGCATATGGATCTTCAAAATGAGAGCAAAGAGCTTCAAGTGATACTGAGGACGGTCGCAGGTGTGATCCAGAGTAACTGTTCAGACAAAGTGCTGGGCAATAGGCTTCTACAGTTCTCCATGACATATTGTTGTGAACTGGGATTGGTTTCAGGGCATGGACACAGTTACAGCTGAAAAAGAGCTACTCAGTGCAAAAAACTGGGTTCATTTACCTTCCTTAAACCTCAATGAACACATCATTTCTATTTTAACTATGTATTTTGTTGCTGTAAACTAAAAAAAAAACACCCAAACATCAGAATTCACATAACTAGCCATGTTGGTTTTGTTTGATGTCCTTGCTGCAACCATCCCTAGTATATGACCCAAAATTCTGACTTGAGTTATGACTTACTGTATTATGTAGCACACGTTTTAGCAAGTGCTTTTCCTAGTGTAACCACCCTTAATTGTATCACCATAATAACATTATGAAGTAATCACAATTATAACACTTAGCAGATTTGGAATGATACTAATTTGCCCAAGACTACTTGAAAAGGGAGAGCATAACATATGAACTTAACTTTGTATCAAGTTTATCAAGAGAATGTTAAAAAGAACTTTCCTGGTACGTTCCAATATTGGGAAAACCACAAGTAATGTGCTTCCCTCCATTTTGTTTCGTTTTCATTTCATTTTTGCAGATGAAGCAACATATTGCACAATGTGCAACTTAAACTTCTTGAATTTTGGAACCTTTGATTCAGCAACCCTATAAGGCAGGATTGAGCACCACTCTTCTTCTGTGAAGTCTTCCCTCACATGAAAATGAAGCTTAAAAACAGCCTCCTGTGCTCTAAAAGCCTAATTGCCTTTTGATGGGAGGCTCTTCAAATATTACTGTGTGAGAGAGGGGGATATATGGGTTTGTATTGTGTGCATGTGTAGGAATGAGTGTGTATGGGCACTACTCATGGGCGTAGCCAGGGTTTTTGTTAGGAGGGGCAGGCTTTTGTTGGAAGGGACAGACTTTTGTTAAGGGAGTCAGAACCTCAGATTTGTATTGATTGGGGGGCAGCTGCCCCCCCTTCCCCTTTGGCTACACCCATGGCAATGCTATTTTTCTAGAAAAAGAGGTGCCAGAACTCACCATGAACACCTCCCTTATTCTCTTTGAATGACAATGGCACCCATGTTCCAGAACCGAATTCGGGCTCAAAAAATCCCTATGAATGGGTACTATACTGTATATGAGAGGGAGAAGAATCCCACCCATTTTTGCATTGACTTGACATACTAGCAACACAGGACACCCAGAAGGTTAGACACAAGTTAATGCAGCTCTTATTAAAAAGTTAAATATGATGGTGAGACCATCACTCTTAGGTAGTCTACTGATTGAAAGAATACCGTACTTTCCCATGTATAAGACTAGGATTTTTTTGTTTAAAAATGAAGCGAAAAAGTGGGGGTCGTATAATAATAATAATAATAATAATAATAATAATAATAATAATAATAATAATAATTTTTATTATTTGTACCCCGCCCATCTGGCTGGGTCTCCCTAGCCACTCTGGGCGGCTTCCATCAAATATTAAAATACATTTAAAATATCACAGTTTAAAAACTTCCCTAAACAGGGCTGCCTTCAGGTATTTTCTGAATGTCAGGTAGTTGTTTATTCCCTTGACCTCTGATGGGAGGGCGTTCCACAGGGCAGGTGCCACTACCGAGAAGGCCCTCTGCCTGGTTCCCTGTAGTTTTGCTTCTCGCAGTGAGGGAACCGACAGAAGGCCCTCGGCACTGGATCGCACTGGGCTGAATGATGGGGGTGGAGACGCTCCTTCAGGTATACAGGACCGAGGCCGTTTATCAACAGATAGTGCACAGGGTTGATGTCTGATTGGTTGCTGCCATGGCTGTCAACAGCTATTAGGCGTGTTATTGGTTGCTGTGTCAAGGGCTGGTGTTGATTGGTTGATACTGCGGCAATTGGGCGGGCAATTTGCAGTTTCTCCCGGTGAGGGGACAGACGCGAGGTGGATTAAGCGACGCGTGTGGGTGAGTGATTTTTGGCATTTCCCCGTAAAAAAAGCTCCACAACTCTGAGCCATCTCCTCCCATTTTCTTAAATTTGAGTCCCCAAAAATAGGGGGTGTCTTATACATGAAAAAGTATGGCATGTCTTTCGAATGAACAGAATAACTGTACCTAAAATAAAGAGGATATAAAACAGCAGCAATATCAGCCACAACTGACCAGGTACCTAATGTTGAAACATATCTGACAAGTTCGTTTTTATTACCAATAAAAGTGTAGTGATACATTTGATGTAGGTTACTGCCCTATAGATTGAAATATCTAAAAGCATAGTTTAAAAGAAACTTAATAATGTGAAATACTGCTTTGCATCCTGCTGATATATAATATTCCAATTGCCAGGATTCATTTACACATTATTTTTAAAACAGAGAAAAATTATGAGGATTTTAATTGAGTTGCTCTATACAATAGCTTTATAAAAATAGATGCTCACATTCACACACTGCTAATTAGACTATTTGAATATAATTCATAACAGAAGCAACAAAACATTGAATATTCTGAACAGGATGTTCAACAAAAATCCACACATTGCAGTTGGTCTGATCAGGGAGGCTAATGAATCAATGGAAACAATTACGCCACTAATTCAGTCAAAAATAAAGAACATTTATGAACTACTAGGCTATAGAGATCAGTTGGTAAGTTCATTATACCAGAAGACTAAATTAACTATTCCATCATGAGTTATTTTTATAGAAAATACCAAGTAAATTTTATAGTTTGCTATAAAATTCAGACACAAAATTAAAAGACGCCTGCTTCTTGGGAGAAAAACGATAACAAACCTAGACAGCATCTTAAAAAGCAGAGACATAACCTTGCCAACAAAGGTCCATATAGTTAAAGCTATGGTTTTCCCAGTAGTGATATATGGAAATGAGTGCTGGACCATAAAGAAGACTAATCGCCGAAGAATTGATGCTTTCAATTATGGTGCTGGAGGAGACTCTTGAGAGTCCCATGGACTGCAAAAAGATCAAACTTATCCATCCTTAAAGAAATCAGCCCTGAGTGCTCACTGGAAGGACAGATCCTGAAGCTGAGGCTCCAATACTTTGGCCACCTCATGAGAAGAGAAGACTCCCTAGAAAAGACCCTGATGTTGGGAAAGATGGCGGGCACAAGGAGAAGGGGATGACAGAGGACGAGATGGTTGGACAGTGTTCTTGAAGCTACCAACATGAGTCTGACCAAACTGCGGGAGGCAGTCGAATACGGGAGTGTCTGGTGTGCTCTGGTCCAACAACAACAACAACAAAATAAAATTCAGAATTAGCCCTTGAACAAATTAAGAAAAATCAGAGTTTAAAGAGCTAGTGCTTAGTGCAAACCACTACTTTTATCTGCCAAACAGTGTTTTGTTTTGTTTCATTTCAGTATATCATAAAAGACTAAGTTCTTGGAAGTCATTGTTAGTACAATTTAAAAAATCTGTACGTGATCCATATTAAAATATGTGGGGGCCAAAATCAAGGGAGGGGGGAACATATAGATTTTCACTTTGGGGAATAATCAGCTCATATTCAAAAATTCAAAATTTTATGGAACTCTTTGTTGTTATAGAAGGGCAAGGTTGTTACATGAAAACTTCATTACTTACCTCAAATGTGTTACCAGTTACATCAATCTCTGGTGGCACAAAGGTACCTTCTGGGTCATCTTTAAAAAGAAGCAGGGATTAAGAAGTTAAAGTAGAGTACATTCAAGTAGAATGTTTCAAGAACAAAATTTTTAAAAATCCTTCCAGTATCTATAGATTCAACAGCTTTTGACTACTGAATTATATAAATGCAGCAATATGCATTGCAAAAAAATCACACAAAATAGATACAATTATTTCCTAATATTTCCTCTTTAAAAATGGCATCGTAAAGGTGTTCTGTATAATTCACTAGTAATTCTATTTAAGAAATTACTAATATCCCAAATAAGAATGATAAAGACATAACTTATCATCACATGTGCCTAATTCAAAAAAACAAACTGCAAACTATTTAATCCTTGTCATGTGTATCTATCTTGAAGGTTAAAAGCCATCAATCCATTTCAAGGATGAAGAAGGCGGCTGACAGACTGATAGATTCTTAACAGACTCCAGATCTTAAGATGCTGACTCTGGGCTCTTCTGGAAGATATTTCTAGCACATTCTGTCTTACAGGGTCAGAGAGACCTTGCATAAAGACAGACATAGGATCTTCCAGTTAATTTATTAGTATCTCCATAGTAAATTATCTCCCCAGCAGGGAAGTGGCACACCTGAGGTACCACACTAGTTCATGGTCTGATCCTAGTCTCCCAACAGCACAACCTCAGAAACAAAGTGTGATCCAAAGTATAAATTTACTCTGTTGGATTTGTTTGATAACACAATACGACCAAAGTAGTATCTACGCTTAAAATTGGAGCTCTATAAACCAGGGAGGGACTCGTTTAGGAAGAAGCATCTACTGTAAGTCTGAACCAAAATATGGAGGCAATTTTCATGAATACTCTTAACTGCATAGGAAGATATCCCCCCCCACCCATTCATAATTTGGGGGGGGGGGAATTATAGTGAAAGAGGATTCAAGTGTTCACCTAGTGACGTAGCCTTATGCCACATAAATCTTAAATTTCCAGTGATAATGATGATGATAACAACAGCGGACAGAAGGAACAAAGGCTGCAAGCAGGTTTGAAAAAGAACTTAACAGTCTCAGTTGCTAAGGGTAAATACACAGCAGGTGGGTAGGTGGGTGGCGACTAATATGGGAGGGGTGTTTCCAGATACCCACTCTTTGCCCTTGGAAGCCTTATAAGCTGCTGCTGCAGGAGAAGGGCTGAGAGCAACATCATGGGAGGGGTGTTTGTAGGAGCGTGGTGAATCTGTGAAACTCCCTTGTTATTTTTACTATTGGATGTTACATGTTGCTCAAGTAATCTTTCCATATTTAGAGTACTGGAATATGGCTGTTTGGTAAATTATTACTTTTGCTGTTGTTTTGCTATGTTAGTACGCTATTATTGTTGTTTTGCTATGTTCTGCAATTGTTACTATGATACTGCTTTTCTACATTATCATGAAATAGTTTTTGTAGTCTTTGTTTGAAATGCGTGTGTTTCTTTGTTGCAAGCCGCTTTGAGCACGATTTTTGTGTGTGGAAAAGCACCCTACAAACAAAATGAATGAAACATTTCTAGGTGCAAAACTGAAATGGGTGAATATTCCACCTAGGAACAGTAGCAAGTGCAACACTAGAGCAGTTTGTTATCAGCAGGTTAAATTTAGGGTGAAATGGACAAATCAAGACAGAGACATCTCCTTTTAAACAAAAACATCCATGGAGCAGTGCTTGAGGATTTCAGACTTGCTCAGTTCATGCTTTAACACATCACTCAATTGAGGCTACTGAATCATTGGAGAGAGGACACCATCAGTGCAATGCTATCCACAAATTATGTTCTCTTGTCATTTCAACAATTACATCAGAGCTAAATGCAACCTAGAAAGACATCATCAATGAACTTGAGAAGAGAACTGGAGATTTAGAAAT
Source organism: Lacerta agilis (assembly GCF_009819535.1). Lineage (NCBI taxonomy): Eukaryota > Metazoa > Chordata > Lepidosauria > Squamata > Lacertidae > Lacerta > Lacerta agilis. The sequence goes on from NC_046316.1 coordinate 35,447,530, forward strand.
TCTGACATGGTTGTTAAACAAATTAATCTTTTTTTTTTTAAGAAAGAGAGAAAGCAGAGAACAAATAGGTAGTAACAAACTTGCTGAAGATCTCAAAGGCTTCAGCACTGAGTAAATCAGTTCAATTTGTTTAGCTTCAGTTCCTACCAACTACTATCAAAAAGTCTAAGACAGTCTATCTTTCACATTACAAGAAATTTCAAAACAGAATTCTGGTTGTATGCAAGCAAGGCCCCTTAGAATGTAAAGGTGCTGGACAGCTGTTTCGATGACCATATAGCTATTTAGGCATGTGTAAGTTCTGACAAATCAGAAATGACAATCTGAAATCCTCTCCATGCTAAGCTTTTCATCAAATGCAAAGTCCAAGAATGGGCAAAAAGAAAAATTAAGACTGATGTCTTAATTCAGGGTCTCCAGGATATTTATTCAGCTGTCTTAGAATTAGTGAGGAAGTTGTACCTGGACAAATAAGAAAAACAAATGTGGTAGAAGGAGGCCTTAACTTTACAGGGGGGAAAGCAAAAATGGGACAAGTCCATCCTACATTTCTCACACTTGCCTCAGATGTGGAAACTTCAGATAAGACTAAACCAACAACCAACACCATATCCCTGCACTAATTTTATGCTGAGTATAGAATCAAAGAATCATAGAGGCCATCCAGTCCAACCCCCTGCCAAGCAGGAAACACCATCAAAGCATTCCTGACAGATGGCTGTCAAGTAAGGATGCTACCTCTTCCTCCTACCCACCCATCTCAGAGATCCTCATATATAAAATGGCACCTCAGCGAGAGAGGTTATATCTCTGTTCTAAAGGAGTTGGGGACCTGTGGTCCTTCCAACATTGTTGGGATTCCAACTCCCAATAGCCTCAGCCAATATAGCCAATGGTTAGGGATAATGGAAGTTGGTTGCCAACAATATCAAAACAGCACAGGTTCCTCACCTGCAAGCCTAACCATGTCTACTCAGAAGTAAGTCCCACTGAATTCGTTAGGGCTTACTTCCCAAGTAACCAGCACCAGGATGGCAGCCTTGGTTGCCAGGAGTCCTGAAACATTTAGAGAACACCTCTGATGACAGAGTAGACATATTTGCCCCCACTGCATATTTACTACAATGAGTTTTGAGATGCTGCTAGACAGATAATAAAGACACGCTGAAGCCATTAAATCTTGTATTGCAAGCTGCTAGACCCAACTTAAAGGTGCTTGAAAAAATACAAGACATGAAAATAAAACCAATGAGCTAATATAGTACAGCTTGACAGACAGTATGAAAAATTTACCAGTACATAAGCAAAGTTATATGCCCCATTTATCTTGTGTCACATAACCTGAGAAAGCCACTTCCTTAGAAATTACTGTTACTTGCCCAAGGCAGGTTGTTAATTTCAAGGCTGGCATAGTTACCCAGAATAAAAGGCAATACATCTTGCATCTGTGATGGAGCCCTCAACTCTACTTCTGACTTGCCCATCTGCACAAGGCCTCAGAAGAGTAGCAGTTGACTCTGATGTTCCTCCTCTTCCTTAGTACCAAGCAGACAGGTTCCGGAGATCCATCCTTCCTCCAGTTTACAGGCAGCTCCCCACGTCACATTCATTTTTAACCCCATCTCTTCATATTTGCAAAGAGTCCCTGCCTCCGAAACAGAGTATATTCTCTGTTGCTGGCTGGATGAGCATTTCAGGCCACAATTATATTAACAGAACATTCCCAATTCCTCTCACATACTGGAGAACCATGTCTGCCCATCACCTCCACTTCCTCATAGATTTCCTCTTGCCACATCGGAAGGATTAAATATTACCCAGCTTTGCATCCAGCCTTGTTGTTTACATCCAGGCTTCTTCATCGCAATGTTTAGAAATACTGAGGCAAGGCAACATTACTCTGATCATCTTAGCCAATAGTAGTTCAGCATACAGATTAATGGAATATGGGGATAGTTTGGAATTTTATTCTTAGCCATCATTATTTCCAACAAGTACGAGACCAATTCACTGGAGGAAGGGGACAGTAAGTTGCGTAAGGCTTTAACCTATTGTTGGTTAATTATTATTTTTTGCCAATGCCAGCTACATCAGTTTTTACTAGGGCATCTCACCCTCAGTCCCTCACATCCTCTCCTAGTTGTAAGACTCTCTTTAGATTTAAAGCACATTCAGCCAAGTGTATGGCAGCAATCATCATGTAGATCCTTTGGAAGATATTGATTAGCCCAATGAATCGAATCTAAAAGCTTATTAAAATTTGAATTGGAAACCTTTGTTCAACACTGTAACGACTAAATGAACATACAGTATTAGTTGATATATCCTAATTTAGCTTTACGTGGGCTGACACTCATCCTTGCATTAAGAAATTACAGTTTCCAATCTAATTAAAATCCATGTACAAGTCTGATGGAGAGAATATAATGTTTCACTACATTCTCTCAGCGTGAGTTTTTGCACTTTGCAACGAATTGCCTAGGAGCATAAATACTTACCACTGATCTGCTCCATGAAGCATACATTGCCATTGGTGTTAAAAGCCAAAGTGTCAGGAGTAATGCAAAGTGTCTGGAAGATTGCAGAATGGGCAATGCTCTTCAGAGATTGGCTACACTCCAAGCAAACAGCCCAGATATCTTCCTCAGTGAGACAGCTATCCCGCAGTGACAATACATCAGCAAGAGACACGTTCTCCTGCCAAGACATGAATTCATAAATTACTCCACATTTTTTGACATTACTTGTAGCCAATTGTGTCAAATATAATCTATAATACACAAACCCAACATGTTTCCAGCAAGTTTAAGGCTTTCTAGGACAAAAGATCTAGAAGGCACTTGTCTCTTTCACACAGTGCACTTTTATGGTGACTTCCAGTTGTTCCATTCCTCTCCTGTTCCTCTTAATTCTCCCCCCTACTGTCTGTAGCACTCTTTTTCTCTAGTTGAAGCTGTCTACAGATTCCAAAACGTATTTCATCTGGAACAGTTGCTAAGGCGATTGTCAATGACATAGCACAGGGCTTGTGGGGCACAGCTATGAATGAGCAGCACAGGAAAAATGAAATAATTCCATCTCCTTCCCTTCCCCCAAATAGCTTGTTACTAATGAAAAATGCATGGAATTAACATAAATCCAAGATGAGATATGTGTGTATTTATTTACTCATCTATGGTGCCAAAAGAAAATGAGACACATTTATAAAAAAATTTTTAAACCTTTCCTATACTGTACATCCAAAGGTTCATGGGGGAGGGGGTTAATACTGCTACTATCACCTCACCTACTTTATGTTAATATCCAGTATTAACTTGATTGGTGCTCACAACTGTTACAGTATTTTACTACTCAATATAAGAAGTTCCAAAGTAGCTGTTTGTGACATTGCATGTACTTTGTCAACAAAAAATACTTCCTTATGAGCAAGCTAATGAACAGGTTTATCACTTGATTCCCCCCACCCCCCAAAAAAATGCATGTGTGTTTTTTTCTAGGAAGTTGAAAATTTAAATAATTCTCACACTGACATTCATTTTTCAAAGTTGCCTTTTGACATTTCTGGGTAAATACTTAGGGCAGTATCCAAAGCCAATATATTAAGCTTACTCTTCTCTGCTCCCCAAAATGATTTTGCTCCATTAAAGCAAAATCTTTAACTAATGAGCAAAGCAAAACCAAAGAATGCCTTGATCTGAATGAAAACCCACCTACTTCCAGTACAAGTGGAAGACCGCATTTACATTCCTATGTGCTTTTTTTGGCACATGTCTAGAGTTTGATGATCAGATCTTGTTGCACTAAAGGCCTTTCGTGGAAAGTAATAATATTGGCACTTTACTGAAGTATCTAAAATTCAGTTTCTCAAAGCACATGCCTTTGTATTAATACAGACTGGTAACATACACAGAAGGTAATTCAGCACACTTTAAAAAATGAAATTAGGCTTAGAATCATAGAGTTGGAAGGGACTCTGAGGATCATCTATTCCAACCCCCTGCAATGGAGGAAAACACCTGCAACCTTGGCATTATCAGCACCATGCTCTAACCAGCTGAGCTATCTTCCATGACTTTGGAAAGATACCAATGTTTCAAACTGACCCTAAACACCGGCACACTCCAGCAGTGTAAGACCCACTGACTTCTGAGAGTTAAGTTTCTGCTTATTTCTCCCACTAAAATCATTGGGATCAAGGGGGCAGCTGACTTTATGGGATTCAGCCCCCTTTGTTTAGAGGTCAGGAGTCATCCTCTATGTTTAGGTAGCAGCCAGGGATTTCAACGAGGCTTTTTCAGAACAAGATCTACTGTACTACCTACATTGAGGGATTAAACCTCCTTGATTCATTCTCTGTGTTTACTTAGCAACCATTGACTTCAATGAGGCTTAAAAAAACCCAAGCATGTTAGGACTGCAGCCTCTCTTTACCTACTTTTAAAAACTTGTTTAATAGATCTCCTTTGCAACTGACTGTAGGAAAGGTTCACTTTTTGTGCTTTTGTTTTCTAAAAGGGATGTGGGTGGGGTAGTTTTCACTGAAAAGTGGACTAGGCTCAGCCAGTCGCCTTTATGGGGCAATTATGACCAGTTGCTGCTGCCTATTCCCCGAAGGGTTAATAGCGGCCAACGGTTGCCAGACCATGGAAATGTGGTTCCTAGGTTACATTCCCACAACACGGGAGGGCAATAACCGCAGGTCAACCAAAGCCCATTATCCCCGGAGTGGCCTAGCAGGGGCGATTCCACCCTCCGGCCCGAGACAAGCGCCACACAGAAAGCAGCCGAGCGGGGAGGGAAGGCGCGCAGCCTCCGCGCGCGCAGCAGGTGCAGGCGACCGTCCAGGGCAAGTTTGCGCGCGGCGCCCGGGCTGTTCTGTCCTCGACTTGGGCCACGCTCACCTCGTCCTCCGAGAGCGCAGACAAAGGCTCGAAGTCGCAGCACGCCTCGTCCTCCGCCTGCTGCTGCTGCTCCTCGGCAAAGTCGCCCATGGCTGCTTGCGCGCCTGTCCGCCCGAGGAGAGGCCAGTCTAAAGGACCAGAGCTTCGTCGCTCCTGACGCAGCGCGCCCCGAAGTCAAGTCTGCGCCGCGAGGCTTCCATGGAGAAGGGCTGCCCTGTGGCTCCGCTCGAACTTTCTTCTGGTCTTTCTGCGTGTGTCTGTGTCGCCACCTTCTCAGCCGCGCCGAGTTTGCAGCTCGGAGCCGCCGCCTCCCCGCCCTGTCCGACGAGAGAGCCGGCGGAGGAGACGAGCGCCCAGGGCAACAGACGCTGCTTCGCGCCTCGCCTTCGCCCACCGGGCGACGCCCCGCCTCTCTCCGGCCCGAGAGAAACACACGCCCTCCCTCCCTTGGGATCGATTTGGAACGAAAGGAGGAAACGAAGAAGTGGGCGTTTTGTTTTTAAAGGAGAGGGAACGCCACTTTCTAAAGCCCACTTTCTAAAGCTCAGAAGGCGCTGTACTTGGGCTACAATCCTAGATGCATGCGCTAGAGACGAAGGCTGCAATCCTGCTATTTGAGGCAACCTAGGTTGGAGTCCAAAATCTGTACAATACTAGGGATTAAGGTCCTATACAATCACCCTGTTATCTAAGGCAGTTTGGGCTGCAATCCTAAATATACGTACTAGGAACTGAAGCTGCAATCCTATACCTGGCTATTAAAAAAACACAGAAGCGCGAGCTTAGATAGGCATGCATGAGATTGCGCTCCGTTGAACATTCAAGGGGGTTTAGTTTCTGGATAAAATTGCCTACAGTTGCACTGATAAGGACTGAATTATGTCCATACAAGTCTGGTCTTGCCCTTAGGCAGAGAGAGGCTGGAGCTTCAGGGAGCCAATTCGGGTGTCAAGAAAGGGTAATTGTTATTAAATTTATCTTTCCTCTTGGCTTTAATGATGTGAGGTTTATTTGTCTAAGTTTTTGGGGGGGAAGAAGAAGAAGAAGAAGAAGAAGAAGAAGAAGAAGAAGAAGAAGAAGAAGAAGAAGAAGAGTTTGGATTTGATATCCCGCTTTCCCCCCATTCTTAACCCAATAAATGAATGAATGTCAGAATCTAGCTAATATTTTCCTAGTCATCCTGCAGGGCATTAAAATAAAGTTCTGGGTTTCTTGCATGCCTGTTTTATTTCAGCATGAAGTCTGATGCAAATATGTACCCTAAGGTATAAGGTGTTAATAGGCAAGTTGCAACATTGTAGTGAGGCATGCTTTCTGTAAAAGATCTGGTTGCAGCCTGCAAGGGAAGCTCTACAGGTACAGTATTCTTAAATGTAAAAGAAGCAGCAGCAGCAGCAGCAGCAGGGAAGCCAAGCAACAGCTCAATTTTTGCACCTACCGGTACCTGTGCCCTTTCCAGAGCCAACCTCATCACTGGCTAGGTATGCCCCTGGAATCTTGCATTGCTTTTGGAGATTGGGGTGGTATGTAACCAACAACAATTTTCATTGCTCGGGAGGGACAGATACTTGCTGGATTTGCCAAATTGGTGTTTCAGCAGCAACATGTCTTGGGCAAACAATGCTGAGCTTTCCTAGACTTCAAACCAAACTTCACCAGATGCACAAGAAATAGACTCCCTTCAAAAAGGAAAAGAAAATAAATAAAGTCACTCCGCACTAAATACGAGTTAAACTTCTAAAGGGCTATTGGGGCCACTGTGGAGAAATAAGAACAGTAAAAAGTAAACACATTTTTGTTGTTGTTCTGGTTTCTGCATAGTGACTGGAATAATATTACAGTGGTACCTCGGTTTACAAACTTAATCCATTCCGGAAGTCCGTTCTTAAACCAAATCCATTCTTAAACTGAGACGTGCTTTCCCTAATGAGGTCTCCCGCTGCCAGTGCCCTTCCACCATTCAGCTTCCGTTCTTAGACCAAGGTAAAGTTTGCAAACCGGGACACTATTTCCAGTTTTGCAGAGTTCGTAAACCGAATAGTTCGTAAACAGGGCTGTTCTTAAACCGAGGTACCACTGTATTCTGACAGTTCAGTCCAATGTGAGTCTATGCAAAAAGGAAGTGTGTTTAGGATTCCATTGTATGGAAGAGTAAAACACAGCCCTATGCATGTTTCTACAATGCCATTCAATGGTGCTCAATCCTAGCCTTTTGCTGTGATCTGATGCACTTACCTGGGACTCACAGCGTGACTTACTTCTGAGCAGACAAGACCAGTTAGGATTGTCAGTAGATGAAACAGGGTAATGGCCCAGTTCTCATTTCAAGTGACACTTCCTGAGCCCCATCCTCTCTTAATACGCACACACTGTTGAAGGCTCTTAATGGTGTTGTAAGCTTTGTTCATTTATGCCGCAGCAGCCTGTCCTTGGTTGATTTAAAAGCTACAAGAGAATGCTTAAAAGAACAAAGATAGCAGAAAACTGAATACAGTATGTCGTCAACACTTCAAAAACAAGTCACAGAAGCTAGTGGTGGAGTGGGTTTGTTGTGTGCTGACTCATTCATGCCCAGACTAAGGACAAAATGCATTTCCATTCATAGATTTAATTTGTACAGAAAAGCTGGGGTCCTGTTGCCCTCCAGATGCCGTCAGACTCCAAGCCAATAGTTCAAGCCAATGTCACCAGCAGTGAAGGAATGATGAGAGCTGAAGCTCACCACCATCCAAGGGCCACATGGTCCCCATCCCTACTCTAGAGCCAAGTGGAGAGAAAGCTAAACCCTGGAGAATGACAACACTAACAGCATTTTAATGAGGCTTCCCTGAAAGGCAAAAATAGGGAGAGATACAAGAAAACTGGGACTGTCCCCATCTCAGCTGGTTATTTTTAAAAGGTTGGGGGACCTTGTAAGCACTGATGCACAAATTTGCTTTCTTCCTCTTCCCTCCAATAAGGAACAACCAAGAAAGTGGTGCAGGTGGGCCTCTGTTGCTGTCCTGGCCTCCCAACGCAGTGGGGTGCTGTTGCTTACTGAGAGGGAGAAGGGAAGGGGCATGGCTATGGAAGCCCAGCACCATGCAAGCATGGCATGGGTGCCGCATCAAGAGCATCAGAATGTCCTCTTTGTGTTTTAGATTCTAAGCTGGAGGGCAGGGACTGTCTTGCTTTATTGCTTAAGCCTCTCTGGGATCCTTTCCCCAGCCCCTTCTTCTTCTTTAGGTTGTAAAAAAACCTTTAAATATAAATAAATAGTTGGGAAGTGCATAACACAACACAACACATCAGGTAAGCAAGATGAAACTTTTTTGTTATAAATATTTAAATCAACACGCATCCCAGAACAAGTCAAGTTGCTGCAAAAATAATAATAACTCTGCAGTATATTGGGACAGTTTCTCCTGATTAAATATTGATCCCTGGATACTTTCCCTACCTACAACATTCACTTCTGAATGGATACAAGCAAAAAAAATCAAAAAATCAAAATCAAAATCAGATTCGAAATGTTCAGAAAAACTAGGAACCCTATGCAGCTGTCACCAGCATAGAGAACCACAGTGGTAACTCCCCATCCCGCTGGGAGTAGCTGGGGGGCCTCTACTGTGGCAGCAGGTAGTAGAGGATTGCCTGGGTCTTAACACTGACTTCCTCCAGCAGCACAGCTCAAGGGATTAGGGCCACATTGTTAGGCAGCAGTCTTATGCCCACTTACCTGTTGAAAGGTTTGGAAGAGAGATTCTGACTCTCCTGTAGCAGAGTTAGTACAATAGTAGTTGATCCAAGCACATTTAAACTTGGTGAGATTTACTGTACATCTGTCTTTATCCACCTTTAAACAAATGTTCCCCCATGCAAATACTTAGACTAGAATAAATCACAGACACTTAGCTGTGCAAATAGGTGAATATTTTACTCGCAGAGTTTCCAGAAGTTACAGAAAATAAGTCTCCATCTGTTGGCAGTAAATTGAAGGTGCAAAATTCAGGTTCCAAACAATTTTAAAAGAAAAGAACTTTGTTTCCTTACAAATAGGATCATGCAGTCTTTGTGTTAGCAAAGACGCAGGCTATAAAAATCTCATTTTTAGAGCAATTCAGTTCACTTGGTTTTTCTTGCAGTTGGGAGCCATTCCACATGGCTCTTTTTTGCTTGTTCCAGGAAGCACGAAGAGACTGAGACGGGAAGGGAGCAAACTAAAGGCCGCAGAGAGCAGCCTGCACTCAGGTTAAACCTTTCATGCATGCAAGTGTGAGTCAGTAACTGTATCTTACAACACTTACTTCTGAGTAAAGAAGTAAAGGATTGCACTGTCAGTCTGTGTTGGATTCAGACTGGATTTAGCTTCAGGATTTTGCTCCCCTGAGATCTCTTAGAATTGAAGTGTATGAATGGGTAATGGATTCATCTTGTCTCCAGGTAAATGCATGGGCCTGAATACTAAGGAGCCACATGGTGCACAGCCTGCCATTTCACACACTGCAGTTGCTGATATATAATTTGAACAGTTCTGGTTTTCTAGTCTATCTTTACCAAAAGAGCCATCACACTCTTAGTATTTAAATCAATGGAAGGCACAGGTTACTGCAGAGTTAATAAATACAGCACACCGATGTAGCATAGAGCCTTTAGCAATATGTAACAGTGTTTAAGGGAGTCAGGGGATTTAGGTAGTGATCCTTGGTATGAGAACTGGAATATTACAAAGCACACCCCAACTTCTTAATGTGGAATGTTGGAAGGTGTGTTATTAAGCATTAATCAAACAAACTCCTTTACAATTCTTATCTCCCATTAATCTCTCTTGCTGCATTGTAGAAAACACATTCAATGTTGGTAGCCAAATATTTCCCCCAATAAAAATGGCATGGATTAGATGAGAAAATAAACTGGAACATTAAGATCCCTTGTGTAGTCAACCAAAAATTAGACCAGCTCCTGGAAATTCTACTGATTCCATGAAGAAAATGGAAACCAAGCCAGTCAATAATATTATTAATTATATTTTCCAGCCACTTTTCTCAAATGCATAAACTGCTAGGTTACACATGGATAAAATAGAACTAATATTGCAATAAAATTGTTAAAGAAACACAGTGCAAATTGGGGGTGGGGGAATCCCACACCAGATGCCTTCTTCTCAGTCTTTCAGATGATAAAGATTTGGAGGAAATCCAACCATTGTGACAGCGTAACAGAGAATGCTCTGTTCCTTATGGTAGACAAACTAGCTGTCAAGTGTGATTGCTCACAGAGCAGGGTTTCTTCATAAGATCTAAAGGTGCATGGAGTTTCATAGAAAAGCAAGCGTAATATAGTGGCAAAGAGATTGTTCTACAAATCAATATGTCCCTGATTTCAGTTCAACCAACAAATCTTTCTCTCTTGAGTAATTACAAAAATATAATGTATGAGAAGCACTTTGACCCCTTTCGCATGTCCGATTAAAGCATTATTAAACCATGGTTTGTTGAACAAACCACCATTAAACCAAATGATGTCCTGCAGATGATTCAATTAGCTGTGGTTTGTTTCATCATAGTCTGCCTTTCTTCCACCCAGTCTAATCCCCACCCCTCAACTGTCTCTCTACTTGACACCCATTAAGTCTCTGCGGCACCCAGCTACTGGCATTGCCTAACCATATTAGCATTTCTCTTTCCACCGGTCACCTGTGAGAGTGACAGTGTAGGAATCTTAGCAATCTTGGCAATTGTCAAACAGCCAGCTATCCCTTACTTCTGCTCTCTCAAGAAAGAAACACCCATACTCCTTTGCAGCTTGCAGATGTTACCCCTTTTAGCTTACTCTTCCACGCTGTAACCACACCTTTTCATTTCTCTCCCCCCCCAACCAACAATAGGCTGTTACTGTGAATTATATTTTGACTGTAATAAGCCTCACCCTCACTCTGCTGGGTGGCTTAACTGTCCCCTAAACCTCAGCTGATATGGGGCAGCACCTGAAGGACTGCAATGCAAATGCACACAAGTAGTTTTATCTGTTAGACTGTCCGGCAGGAATGGGAGACTCAGTTTGCATTTAAAGGGAGACAGACCTACCGGTAATTCACACTTTCTGAAGGAATATGCAGGCTGAAATGCAGCCAAGCTAGAGCCGCAGTTGTGAACAGAACCGATGTGCACACAGGGCAGAACTGAGCTGGGGGGGGGGGGGAATGAACCTATTACTGGGCTACATTAGCAGCAACGCCAGTTTGGGGAAAACGCCAACGGGTGGAATGCTGAGAGCAGCTCCATTTCCTAGCAACTCTTGCCTAGTAGTTTTGTTGCTTGACAGGTGATTTGGGTGGGGCAATGAAACAAACCACACTCAAGCCGTAGTTAAGGAGGTGCCTGCACTGATAGGCAGACTAGGTCAGTGTTGTTCCCCGAGCATGAAGTGGCTAGGAACATTCTGTTCCATCACAGCAGCCCAGCCAATCAGTTTTGGAGGCTTCAAAATACGGCAGAGATAACATAAGAAAAAACCTGAAAGGAGGATGTTGGTATGGTGGCGTGTTTTCTCATTAGTTGTGCATTTTAGTTTAAATTACTGGGGTTTCTCCCCTCTAGTTCATTATAAGAATTTGGCAAGTCTGGTTTCTAGATTGTCTAATCATAAACGACTGTACTACATTTTATGGGGGGACACTATTGTAGATGAAAGAGCACACATTTGTTACACTGTAATTAGAAGCGTACTCTATTTTGAAGAGCTTTGTTTACTGCCGGGTTGCCTGAAGGTGTTCATTTTAATTTAGTTTGGGTGAAACCACAAGAACCAGAGGGGTGCACTATAAATGCTCAATTCTTTCGCATGGTCGAGCCATTCAGTTTCACTTCTTTTAGCTTTTATTACAATGGTTCCTCTTTTAATAGTTTCATTAACACCGTCTCTTTGAAAGCCGTTATTCCTCCCTCTCTCTCTCTCTCATTTCTCCCTTTCTCCCTAGCAATTGCATCATTATTTAAGCAGGAGGAAAACATTCTGGCAATATCTGACTGGAGCCCTGTGTGAAGCAGCAGTGCGAATGCAGCAGTGAAGAAAGCAAATAATGTCTTGCCGTGCTCTTAACTTCCTGCCATTAAACAAACATGTACACACAAGATCCAGGGGTGAAGAAACCGCAGTCCCCATCACCTGTGGCATGCAACCAGCTTCCACTCTACTTACTATTACAGTGCTGGGGATTATTTTATATCCTAGACACCTAACAAGTATGTAAAGACTTCTGAGGTTGCAATTTTTGTTGCTGTGCTTTTCTAATGGGATTCTCCTTGGAGCTCTCTGTTTTCAAACAACAACAGAGAAAGACAATGCCACAAGCCATTTCATGTAGATTGGTGGTTGAATAAGAGGGAGGGAGAAGAGTGTGTTTACAAATTACACACCCAATTTTGGATTTAGGCTGGTGAAAAGCCAAGAGCAGTCGCTCCTGTGGAAGATTCCCAGATGCCCTGTGGCACCTCTTCTAAAGAAGGGGAAACCATATTCAATATTCAGAGAACTCCCAACACCACTTTTTAAATAGGTGCCTGTTTTCCCACTGTGTGCAAAAGTATACCGCAAGTTGTGTTCTAACCTGGTTTTGGCAGCGGTAAAATGGGGCACTGAACTCAAATTAGACGATATGGTGGGTTTTGTTTTCTTTTTAATTGCAAATATGGAGTCTCCCATGCCCAAAGTAGTTCAGAATCAAACAGGTATTCTTTTTAAAATCAACCCACTAGCCTCTTAGGAATTTTTTTTGTTATTACTCCTTATTTGTGGAATTAATTGCAAGCTAATTATTTTTTTAATAAGTCCTAGGACTCCTAAGATAATATTGCCTAAGACTAAAATGCTGTGGTTTTTATTTCAGCATTAGACGTCTCTGCCTCCAGTTTTAATTATTTTTATTTGTTGTTGTTGTCTAAATTAGATTATATCTCCCTACCCCTCTACTCCAAGTTCTATACAGCACAGTTAGTTTTCCTTTCACTCAACAAATACTGAATACTTTTTGTTCATAGAATCAAAGGATGATAGAGTTGGAAGGGACCATGACGGCCATCTAGTCTAACCCCTTGCAATGCAGGAATCTTTTTTCCTAACATGGGGCTCAAACCCATGAAGCTGAGATTAAGAGTCTCATGCTCTATGGACTGAGGTAGCTCAGCTATTTATTAAGAAACCAGAAATGCAGGGGAAAAAACCTCTATTAGCAAATAGAGCCGTAATTGTCCTGGCATGTGTAAATCTAATTTGGAATCAATAACCCTCCTTAAATGCCCTACATCAAATGCCATCTACCCTCAATAATTTAATCAGCATTTAACAATGTGGTTGCTTGGCTATTGATCTCGGTTCATATCTCCAAAGTGAATGTCAGAGAAGAGCCCAAGAACAAAGTTAAAAGGCATGTTAAGTAGGAATGTGAGAAATACACATACCCCTTTTTTACTTTACAATTTGGAATATAACAGCAATGATCTCCTATTGCTTTGAAACTTGCAATAAATGGCTTCAGAGATCAATGAAATGCCTCAAGTTAGTTTTAGCAATTAATCATACTCTGCAGCCATTTGTTGCTTCATATATCACATAACAACAGGCATTGTTTTTAGAATCACAGCTTTCAGGAGAATCTAAGAAATGGCAAAGCATTCACATGCCAAACACAAATATCTTTCATAATTTTATCACCTCAAATCAGTTGGGATGATACCATAGTCTCGTGACATTTTATAGCTCTAACTTTTATAGCTGCATAAAAAGTAGAAATCCAACAAATCCAACTTTTCTTGGCACAAATATGAAGTTGGAGGAAGTCTGCACCTGTTGAATTTCTGATTGTCACTTGGTTGTTAAAAGATACAGGGTCCCTCCATTTTATTGTGCATACAGGATGATTTGTGCTCCTGACACATAGGAGAGGTAATACATGATCCCGCTTTCCATACTGTATCGTTTGCCTCTCCAAAGGTTTTCAGAACAGTCATTCTGCTTCATTTCCAGTCAGCGTTTCCTGCCGAAATCCAGAGGAGGATTTAACTCAGAATAGACTTCTTGAAATTAATGGACCTACCTTAATTACGTTCATCAATTTCAATGAATGAATCTATGCTGAATAAAAATTCAGCTGAATACCACCTTTTAACATTTTATATCACAAACGTCCCAGTTTATTTTTTGTCTCTTTTGTTGCAAGAGTGCCCCTGCAGACAGCAAAATTGTCACAGCACCAGGGAAGCATTTCAGAACAACTCATAAAGCAGAATAATGTGTGGATGGTCCTGTTTAAATCCATCACTATGCCAATGACATGTCGCATAACACCCATACCAAACAAACCCTAGTCAGGAGGATAGGACCACAGATGCCCAGCTATAACAAAGTAGCATAAAAGAAAAGTAACATGATTTCATCTTCATTACTGTATAGCTAAATCAAGTTTGCCTACCATTCACATTTTTCTAATCTATGTTTTGATGATTTCATTGCTATTTTGTATGTTGGATACTGCCTTGCTGTATTTTTTTAAACAAAGTGTGGTTTATAAATATGTAAACAACAACAAAAATAGTTCCCTGCACTAGAGCACACAAACTGGAACAAAATCAATATGAGAGAAGCATCATATCATCTGATAGCAATATGCTGCCAGGCTAATCCTTATTTAGCAATCAGTGGGGCTCAGTCCATTATAGTATTGTCATGTTGTTAGTTACAGTCCATTTACCATAACCTGCCTGCATTCAGCAATGTACCTTTTGTGTTACTCCAGAATTATGTAGCTCTTTGAAATAACAAGCTACATATTTGCATTATATTGATACCGAAACACAACCACAAATAAATTGCCACTCTGAAACAGTAGATCTTTTTGAGGGAGCCTCTAAACTGGAAAAATTAAAATAGTCACTTGTGTAGAACATATTCTCTCTCTCTCAAAGAATAATAGTATATCCAGTCATTAGGAGCAGTATCTAGATCCCCCCCCCATTGCAGAACGGATCCTTGAATCTGAGAATTAGAAGACAACCTAAGACCATTCTCTTTCTTCAATGAGCATGAAGAATTAAAACATGTGGAACAGGCCGCCGGTCTCCTATAAAACGTAGACGTGCAAGTCTGGAAAATCATTGAAAGCAGAGTTGTGAGTGGAAGAGAAGGCCCCAATCTCAGAATGTACATCCAGCAATGCAAGCAACAAAGCAGAATGTGTGCTCCCATAGATCACCCCTTGGCTGTGTTATGGACAGAGAGATGTGTTGCTGGAGAGCAGTCTCAGCCATGCTTGGTTTACAGGAGGGCTCTTGAGTACATTGGGTCTGGGCGTTCTAGCTTGAGTTGGAGAAGGGTTGTGTGAGAGAGGCACAAGGGACCTGAAGTCTCTACCAACCTCACATAGTTGTCAAACATTGGATGATATTTAATGTAGCACCAAGGCAGATGTTCCATCAGTGGAATGTTCCCTCCCCTTGTGTGCTCCCTTAATCTGGATTCCCCCTCACCACAATCCTCCAGAGCAGATTTGGAGATGGTGCAGGCAGGGGCAAATCTATAAAACTTATTAAGCTTAAGCTTCAGGTTCCCTAAACCTGGAGTGGCCTCAGAAGCAATGCGTGGGGCATACTGCAGAATGGAAGGCAATGAGTCACTTAGTGAGTTCACAGCAAACAGTTAATTCAAACCAGCAACTCCCTGATTCACAGGGTAATCTCCAAAAGTGGAATCATAAGCATGTTTTCCTTTAATAAGCAGCGTTGTGCTTCCTATATCCACTTACCAGGAAGGAAGCCCCATTGAACAGAGTGGGACTTACTTCTGAGCAAGTATGTGTAGCATTGCTACCAATGTATACCTCAGTAATATAGTACCCAAAGTATCAGAGTGATTTCAAACACAACAGTGGGTGGTATCCGACCAAGTCATACTCAGAGTGGACCTATTGAAATAAATTGACTGAAGTTAGCTATAACTCTAGATTAAGCCTGTTAATTTTAGTGGGTCTATTCAGAGTATGACTTGGTCTGATACTGCCTAATATTTGTCTTTTTATTTCAGAAGTACTTGAACTTTTTAGAAGAAAACACTGTACCTTCTGTTTCATATTGTGAAAGTCATAAGATGGATGAGTTGTTTTTTATTTGCAAATTGATTCCAGTAACCTCTAAGGTATTCTATGGTTATTGTTTTGGACACATTATTAATCATGTTTCTATTCTGGAGATGTAGATTTGAATCAATCCATATGCTGTGTTGTTTCACAAAGGTCTCCTATCCCATTTTTTTCTATCAGTTTTTACATAATTACATCAATCACTGGTGTTCAAAAGCTAGAAAAGAGAGGACACTAGCCCTGTTTTGTCTTTTTATTTTAATTTTATCCCCAAGAGGGGGAGAATAAAGGAAACAAATTTACTCAATGAATTGTGAATGTAAGTGTGGAAAACGTATAAGAATTTTCTTGCTGTGCTCCCAAAAGATTACATATTATCTATCAATAACTTTATTCACTGATGTGGAATATAAAATAAAGCATTCATTCTTTCCATGAATTTCATCAAATGTTCATTTTGTACTTTTACACAAAGAGCTAACTGCTAAATAAGGAGGCCAATTGGAATGAGTGAAAAATGTCAATCACTTCCCATGTTGAGACTTTTCTGCTAAACTGTTAGGACTAAGATAGAAAGGAGCTTTTATGTGCTACATTCTTGAACAGTTGCCTATTTGTTTCTTCTTGAAAGAGTGATAAATTTGGTTTGCAAATCCTTTTAGCATTTCCAAGGTTATATTAAATTATAATGATACCTCTCCATGCATATTTGCAGCATGCTTATAAAATGGCAGCAGCATCTATAACAGATGCATATTCTTGTGTTTTCCTCCAGGAAAGTATAAACTGAGGCTTTTTTGTCAAGTTATTGTACAGAAAACATTTTGATACTCATAAAATGTGATCGCACTGTATAGGTGTTAAAAAATTAAATGTGCACAAAATGTAATGTTTGTATGATCTGAAATTAAAACTTCTCTAAAGATTTGCATTTGCAAAGCAGATAAGTTTATGTTAAGTGAGAGGTTCCACTCTAGAGGAAAGCAGAAGGTTGGTGTTTTTCCATTTCACAGGCTTAGGCTACCCGATTATTCATTGCCAGAAACCTGAGCTGCTGATCTTTAACAGCTGTGGCATATGAAACCAAGTTCCGCAATGTTGAACAAGTTTAGGACCTCTCTGGGATCAGAGAGAGGAGTGTAGTGTTTACTGAACTACATAAAGGGCTTGAAGGACTGAACTACATTGCCTACTATTTGAGAGCAATGTGTTACTTTGTAACATTTATCTTTCCTATTGTATTTAAGACTGTTCTTCAGTAAAGCTTTGAAACTCATTCTTGAGGTGGAAAGCTCATTTATTTATACACAAGGTCCTGATCAGGAGTACTGATGAATAAGTCTAATGGTAGAGCCCATAAACATGGAGGGTTCAAAAAATTAACATCTAATTAAAAAAAGAATCATTCCAGGACCTTGGAAGCAGGTGGCCAACTCAGCTGACCCTAAGAAAATTTAATATGAATATGCTGCATAACAGAAGGCTCTGTTCAAAATAATATCCCAGGTAAATTCACTCTTGCCCTTTAGTAGAGATTTAAGTATCATCTACTACCGGTACTCCTTATCTCTGGACCACCTAATGCCTTCAAGAAGTAGGGATTATGAAAAGCCAATCTGTGTAGTAGATCTTTCCTATTGTCCATGATGATACAAACTAGTACAGGAATAAAACTCTAAATTTCAACTCTCCACATTATCTAGCCAGTTTGATATACAGGTGTTTAAGGGTGATTAGGAGACAGGATGGAAATAAGTTTCCAGAAAAACCTAGCTTTTGTTGTCTAGGTGAGAAAAAGACAATACACTTAGCAGGTAAGACAAGCTAGCTTCAGTGGCACAAAAAACGGAGTTTTGCCTTGTTAAATGGAAGTCAGAAATATCAAGTTGGCTCAACCTTAGCAATCAATTTAAGTAAAGGCCAGACTGAGAACAAGATATCTCATACCCGCTGCCTGCCATTCTTGTCTGATAACACAACAAAACATGTCTGGGTTGCTGTGTCCTTCAGTAGCTGCTCCAGGATATAATGTGGCTTTTCACCTGCTCTCTAACCGATGTGAGAGTAGAAGCTTCAGGTATAAGGCAGCCCCTTGTTATAATCCCAAGTTTTGAAATCTCAGTAGTTATGTACTAAAGACAAATCATACTCCCTAACTTTGCAGGTGAAAAGATTGTAAGTGGGGGAAGGAATTCATCTCAAAGACTACATACCCAATGTGCCCATCCTACGAGACCTGCCAGACCCCATCCTCTCAGTTACATACACCAACTTTTGCCTGGGCAGATTCTGTGAAGCCAGACACCCAAGTAAGGAGATTCAACCCTAGACGAAGACTCCAGCATGAATGTCACTTTCTGAAAGACAAATTATGAGTCTGTTGAATACTTATCCAGATGTGCAGCCTGGTGTAGATGCAATTCCTTTCAGTGGAATGTGCTAGGCATTTGGGAGAGCAACCATGCACCACCCACACTGCCTCACCAGCTGCTACTGGATTTGCACATCCCATAAAAACAATGGATAGACAGCATTCACTCACTGTATTCGTTCAATTGAGTGCACAGCCAGTATGTATCCAACAAGTGATATGCCCATTGAAGGCTGTTTCTGCATGTGACTCTCCTTAGTTTGAGCAGGGGATGGAAGAGTGTATCAAAAGAAGAAACTTTTCTTGCCTCTTCTTCATCCTCATTTAAATAATTTAATAGATACAAAACAAAACAGTTACCATGAAGGCAGGGCCATTATACACAGCCTGTACCATTGAATCCATACTTGTACATACAAATCAAGAAATAAAAGCCGACCTATAGAATAACTGATTGTATTCTTATTTCAACTCGAGGCTTGTCCTGAGGGACTCCTCACAGTGAAGCAAATCAATGCTCAGTTTTTAAAATGTCTTGGTTCATCAACTCTCAGAACTGCTGTGGTAATCACTGCTGAAAAAGCCCTGAGTGTGTGTACAGAACTCACTTGACTAGATGTGTGTAAGTTCTATTTTTGTCCTTTCATCTGTCTCCGTTATCTGTATTATTATGATCAGCAGCATAATAATGAAGTTTGTTGACACAATCATCCATGGCTACTTCAGCTCAGAGTCCGGTAATGAGTTTTATGTTCCAAGGTAACTGAAGAGAGCATTGCTCAGCGGAAGAACATATGCTTGCTGTGCTGAAGGCCACAGGTTCAATCGCCACCATTTTCAGGTAAAAGGAACAGGTAGCAGTTGGGGAGTAAAGATCTCTCTCTGCCTGATACTGTGGAGGGCTGCTGTCGGTTAGAACAGGTGGTATTGGACTAGGGCAATCTGATCTCATATACTATAACCCTGCAGGTGCACCCTAACTCTGAGGCGGCCTTTTTCACCTTAAGAAAGGGCAAGGGGCAAAGCCAGCACATTGCTAGGCCAGACCAAGACATTTTGGCACTTGAGGCAAGCCACAAAATGGCTTCCACTGGGGAAGAAGGTGTGAGTGAATATCTACACCAGGAACAAGACGGAAAGATCTACATCAGGATAGACTGCCCCTGTGGATCCTGCCACCTGAGGGAGTCACCTCAACTGGCCTCATGGGTGGGGCAGTCTTGCAGGAAAATCTCTTCCTGTCTTTACTGAGAGTAAACAGGAAAAAACATGAGATAGTAATATCAACTTTTTAACTACCCAAAGCAAAGGGTCCTTTCTCAGTTACCGGTACTTCACTGGAAACAGAAACAGAAATAATCTGGCCTGTACAAAGAATCAAACAATGGGATAGGGGAGAATGGAGAAGCTCTCTGGGCTGTTGGTCACAGAGTTTGCTAAGTGGTACAAGGGATGGAAAAATCTGTTGTTTTTGGTTTCTATCAGTTGCTTATTTTTCCAATCTTATGTTCAGTTCTCCACATCAGTTGGTGATTAGTATTACTTTTTCTTTTAAAGGCATCATGAAAATACACCAGCATATTGATGCCAATTTCTCCTGACATGCACAACTTTGTCCCCCACGGTACACATTTTGGCAAATCAATTTCCCCTAATATTACACATTATTGTGTCTTATTTTTACTAACAGATGCATTTTTGTGCACACTTTACTCTGGCACATGCATTTTCGTACGCGTCGCTTGGGGGGAGAACTATATTGCACAGTGTGTAGGAGTGCACATTTTGGAGGATAGTCGAGTCCACAGGTTGGTCCACATGTTGCTTTGGAAAGTGTGAAGTGGGGAGACCTGCCTTTAAATATGAAATGGATTGGATTTCTCCTGCATTTGCTTCTCTCAGGTAAGTCCCACCAATCTCCTGACGCCCTCTTCTGTCTGAGAAGGGAGAGAAGAAGCCCTTTATCTGGGGCAGGCCAAACACATCCCTTCCCCACTGTCTCTCTGTTGCTCACCCCCATCTGGAATGTTGCCAGTTGCTCTTCCATGGATTCAGTCATGCTGGGGTGGGACAGCATCCCAAGATGGGAATGTCTGCCTCAGTTTGGCCAGCTCTTGCAGGCGAGGGCTTCCCCCAACTCCCTGGTAAGCTCTCCCTTGGGGCATGTACATGTATAAAGTGATTTATTAATTCCACCAAGAGTGTTTACCCCTTATTCTTATGTTCTTCAAGTTCAGGCACCATACTGTCAAGAGGAGAGCATGAAAATTCAATACCATACAGCCTTGTCAGGCATCTCCTTCACTGCCTGTGGCTGTATCTTTTTCTACGAATTGAAAGTATAACAAATGGCTCCTTGTAAAATGTCAAGGTTTCAGAGATGAACCTTTTGTCACTTGAACTTCCCTGCTATGAATTAGAAATGTAAGATTATTTTTGCATTTCCCCACCCCACCCCGCTGGCATGTCTGCATCTTTTCCTATCTACTTCATTTATAGCATACTTTCAAAAGTCCATTTTCAACAGGAAGCATTCATTTTAACTAATCAATACCAAATTGCCTCCATAATTTCAAATGGAACAATTTCCTCCAGTGTTTCCAGACTGTGTATTTCAAAGGTTTGCCACTGCTATAGATAAGATGGAAGGGGGGGAGGAGAGAGAGAATAGTGCTATAGAAATGATTTGCATTCCTAAGAATCACTCCAAGGACCAAAAACTCAATGGCGTGATTAAGATGAAAAGGAAATGGATAAATGTTTGATGGTTAACTTTTCAATTGAAAATTTCAACGTGTGGTTCAGAAGAGAAGTGCAGTGAAATACAGGCAATTCATGTTGCTGGTTTTGCGTACTAGGATTGGGTTTCCAGTACTGACTCACTGTTTATTGATTACTTTCTTTACTAACAGCACTTTATAACACAAAGTTGTCATCATGAGCCATAATGAAGAAGAATGGGCAGTGTAGAGACTGACAATGCGCGACGGAACGCTGCAAACCAGCCAGCATGTATATAGACTTAAAAAGGACAACAAAAACTGTGCTGGATGAGAAGCAATGGAGCCTACCCATTCACCAGCTTAAACCTCAGGCCTTGGGTGCTGCATGTGGTTCCCTCAGGCTGCTCTGTCTTGCCCTCGGGACTCTTCTTGGACCACTCCCCATCTCCCCAAGACACACCTGCTTCTCAGGACCCAACCCTTTCACTGGCTTGCTCTGCACTCTCAAGTGTATTTTGCCACCTGGGTATGACTGTGGGTTCTTCCACAGAGATAACAAGCCCACAGGATTGAAAAACATAATACTTATCATTGGAAAAGAAACAGCCTTGTCACTCTCAGATTGCGGTGTGAAAGGTGGGAATCTAAGCGCCCTACAGCTAGACTCCCCCAAATTTTAGTTATATTCCTCTGTAGCCTTCCAAAAGCAGTTGATATGGGAAGGGGCAACAAAAGAGAAGGGCAGGGCCTGTACATTTTTAGTAGCTTATTTTTATTTTTATTTTACCTTTTGAATTCTTTCAGGTCAGCTTGTTTTTAACTTCTGATTTTTAACAATGATGTATATATTTGTTTACAGTCTCTGTAAGCTGCTTGGGATGATCTTTTTTTTTTTTTTACAAATTGTGATAAGTAAAAAAATTAAAATAAAATTGTGTAAAGTACAAGAAAGTTAAAACTGCAGATAAAATCAGCAGAAGCAGCTGCCAAAAAAAGCATTCCCAAATTAACAATTAAAAGCCTAGATAAAATATAACACAGCTGGAGTTTAAAACAGCTTGTTGGATACAGAGTCAATTATGGACTCTGTCTCTAGCTATTCAGTTTTTCTGAAGGTCCTTAGAAGCTTTAATATCCAGCACTGTGGCTTATACAGACTTCTGGCTGTGAATCTATTTTGCATTTTCCATGGACTATTTGAATCAATGAGGCTGTGCCATGTTCACAACAAACCTTCAGAAAGTTTGTTAGGAGGAAAGTTAAACTTTATTCCATGTGCAGGCATTGAAAAAGTAATGAATTAAATTGTTTATCTTGAAAGCATTTGAAGAGCCCAGCATGATGGTGTATACCATTGCTCAGCTGTCAAAAGAGGTTTCTATTTACAAGCAGGAATGGGCGGAAATTCAGAAAGACAGCAATATTCTTGGAATCCCTGAGTCAGGTAATGTTTCTGAGAACTTCATTCTGAAATAGGATTGCTGCCACAGAGAGACGTGTGCTGTTCAAGGCTGGCTTAATTTCAAGGAAAACATAAGAGTCAAGATTAATGACAGGTGCAGCTAGCAGCTTAACCAAACAAGTGACTGAGGGCACAATCTTGTACCAAAGATCCACCAGCTTAGAAGCTTTAGGATTTGGCACAAACCCTACTGTAAATCTGGTAGACTTTTAGATATGCAACCATCAGAACTCCCCTGATATCTTTGTAGGGTCATTTCACCAGTAACACTATCAAAGCAATGAAAAGAGATTGGAGATGTGGGTGGCCCATGGGCAACATTGGGGAGGAAGATGCATGTTGTGTCCTGTGTCCCTTTCAGCCATCACCCCTTGTCAACAATGCAACTTTACACCAGCCAAACAAACTCCAGAGCAGGCAATGGTGACAGAACAATCAAGAGGCACCCACAACTGCAAACTTGATTGCACACCACATGTGGTGGCTGTCACCATCTTGAGAACATGACCATGACTTCCTAGTCATCACTGAGCTACATGCCTTATCATGGTTTGAGCTTTCTAGGTGATAGTATGGACACTATGGGAAAGAGGAGACTGAGAGGAGATATGATAGCCCTCTTCAAACATCTAAAGGTCTGTCACATGGAAGATGGAATAGCACACATTTTCTCCTGCTCTGGAAGGTAAGACCCATACCAATGGCTTCAAGTTACAAGAGAGGAAATTCCAGCTAAACACCAGGAATAACTTTCTGAATGTAAGAGGTGTTAGACAGTGGAACAGACTCTCTCAAGAAGTGGTGATCTCTCCTTCCTTGCAATTTTTTTATAGCAGAGGTTGGATGGCCATCTGTCATGGATGCTTTAGTTGAGTTCCCTGCATTGCAAGGGGTTGGACTAGATGATCCTCTGGGTTCGTTCCAACTCTACATTTCTATGAATCTATTATTCAGTGCATGTCCCGTAACTTCCAGCTAAAATCCTTTGGGTGGTATTCTGCTAAGTTTTACTCAGAGTGCACCTATTAAAATTGATGGATCTGGCATAAAGTGAGTCCAGGGTTGCTCTGCCCATGAGACTCTCATTTCCGTTAAAATGATAAATATGGCAAATAAGGAAGTGGGGAGGAACAGGTGAAGGCATGAATGTCAGTGTGCTTGAAGATCTCAGCTGATTTTATGCAGCAAATAGTAGAAAAACAAGAACTCAGGCCACAATGATGATTCAATTGATTCAAGTTTTTCAAGTCTCTTATGAATAGATTTATTTCTTAAAGTTTATATGCCAGGTGAAATTAATGTGCTAGGACAAGGCCCTGTTTCGGTGATTCTTCTACAGCTAATAGAGTCTTAAAGTCTTAAGGTCGACGTGTACTGATTGCTTAGCTGAAGAAGAATCACCGAAACGGGGCATTGTCCTGGCACATTAATTTCACCTGGCATATAAACTTTAAGAAATAAATCTATTCATAAGAGACTTGAAAAACTTGAATCAATTGAATCATCATTGTGGCCTGAGTTCTTGTTTTTCTACTCTTTGCTGCTTCGCTTCTATCAAGAACTCCAACTTTTTTAGGTTTTATGCAGCAGCCAGATCAGTAGCACCCAGAAAACAATGTGATTCTTTGTCGGGGTTTGGGTGCTGGAGCTCCTCGTGCACGGCCTTGGACTGGTTATGCACGAGGTACCAGTTGCGGGGAAAGCGGCCAGCGTTCCGCGTGCTTTTGAGCACGGTCGCCGGCCAAGTCTCACAGTCTGAAGGATGTTGAGTAAGCCAATTGATGACTCCGATGATGTGTGAGTTCCTAATTGCCTTCTTTAATGAAAAGTTGCCTCGTGAAATAAAATATATACCCTGACTCTGAATAGACGGACCAGCTTAAAGAAATTAAAAATTTTACTTTACTCCCCCCTTTAACCCCAAAGGAAGACAGACACCGGTTGTATCTTTAATGGCTTCGGCAGAACCCGCATAGGCTCGTCCCCTAAGCTAAGTTCTCCTAAGCTTAAAGTCCCTGCGCGCCCAATCTTCCGCGAGGCTAACTAAATAAACTAAAACCGAAATATCTTCCGCGGGCCTAACCCTAGGCTAACCGAAAAGAACCTATCTAAAACTAAAACCGAATGATCTTCCGCGACCTAACTCTAACTAAAGAAAAACCCATCCAACCCGTCCAGCCCGCTCCTAATCCCTTAAACTAAACTTGACTTCAACTAAAACCCAACTAAACAAAATGAAAGAATGTACGAACGAACGTGCCTAACCCAAACTGAACGAACGTGCCTAAGCGGGGTGCCTCTGCCTTTTATTAGGGAACAAACGTGACATCATCATTAATGCCTTAACCAATAAAATCACTGTTGCTGCCCTCCAAAAAGGCGGGAAGCAAGTTTAACGCTCATTAACAACTTTGAACATGACCGGAACTATAAAATAAAGGCGGATTAATCTCATAAGTGAACCACACTTATTCATTCATGCTTTCACTTTCGCTTTTGCGCGCAGTTATACCAAAAGTAGACCTCGAAAAACTCATAAAATAACCAAATAAATATGAATCCATGGCGGATCCGTGAAACGTATTCCGACAATTCTACTACTCCTATTGACTCACCGATCCCACTACTACTGGATCTGAATAAAAACGACAACAAAAATAATGAATTGCAGCTAATCTGCAGCCACAGTTCTCTGCAGCCTCTGCAATGCTTTCTCATCTCACTCTTGGCAGCTCCAAGTGGCAGTTCCCAGGAGGCTTGGAGAAACATCAACATAATTACCAGCTGCTGCACTGCAGAAATGTTTTATATGTAATGCAGGCACTATATACCTTATACGGGATGTTAAATATAGATAGCTATAACTGCAAAGGGCAAAGAGGGAATGTGGGTCATTCCACATGCATCAGGTGAATATCAAAAATTATGGAGTCAGCCTAGTTTAAAAGTCGCCTAATGATCATTGTCATCCGTTGCTAATGGAACACCATAATTGGAGGCATTTACCAGATTGTCAACATCCCTGTGTAATTGCTAGCAGTTTACGCATTTTGGACACTCTCCGTTAAAATCTCCATTTATTTATTTTTTGCCACCTGGGTATGACTGAAGAGGGAAACGTTTGAAAATAGCTTGTAAAATACCACCAGAACAAAAGTAAAAGCACAATTTATAAAATGCATTAAATCTATCTTTTGGAGAAAACATTATAGTTATTTCCATATTCTTTTATCCCTCCCCCACCCTGCCTCAAATCTTTTGATTGCTATGTATATAAACAACAGAGCTCAAGTAGCAGAACTTTCACTTCTTCCTAGCCATTTCAGGCATCTTAGCATCACAGAATCATAGAATTGCAGAGTTGGAAGGGACCTCAAGGGTCATCAAGTCCAACCCCCTGCAATGCAGGAATGTCAACTAAAGCATCAATGACAGGTGGCCATCCAACCTCTTCTTAATGACCTTCAAGGAAGGAGAGTCCACCAGCGCTCATGGGTACCTGTTACACTGTCTTGATCATCTTGGTCACCCT
Source organism: Lacerta agilis (assembly GCF_009819535.1). Classification (NCBI taxonomy): domain Eukaryota; kingdom Metazoa; phylum Chordata; class Lepidosauria; order Squamata; family Lacertidae; genus Lacerta; species Lacerta agilis. The sequence continues at coordinate 35,473,629 of NC_046316.1, forward strand.
CCTCTGCACACGTTCCAGCTTGTCAACATCCTTCTTAAATTGTGGTGCCCAGAAACAGATACAGTATTCCAGGTGTGGTCTGACCAAGACAAAATAGAGTGGGACTAAAGAAATAAAAAGAATTAACATGTTCACCCGCATTTAAAAAACAAACATTGGTGCTTCATTCAATGTAAGCATGTAGCAGGTAATTCACCCAATATATCTATTTTCCATGAGCATCTCTCTGCATGGGGATTGGACCCAGTGCAAAGTTCAGTCTCTTGTCCACCTTTCCACATCATCTGGTGTTGCTTCGATTCTTGCACCCTGCTCTGTCCTGTAGCCCTTTTGCTACAGTGGCTTCTCTCGTCTGTCTTAATCTGCACCATGCAAAATGCATTTCTTATAATTCAAACTTAGTAGCATATCAGAGATATGTGATTAAGTGCAAGCGTATCAACAGTCCCTACATGCTTTAATGTTTATCTTATGAATAAATACAATCCCCACCTGACAGGGCTGGTGCACCTTCATAGATTTATGCTCACCATAAATATCCAAATAGCTTTCCAGAGTGACACATAATTTCAGCCATCTAAATAGCTTCATGTTGCAGAGCTTTGAACAGAATAACCTCCAAGGAACAAAGGTTTGGTTAACCTCCAAAGGACAGAAAGGGAACGTTTACCCTCTTTGTGTCAAGGATAGAAAGGGAACGTTTACCCTCTTTGTGTCAAAGATAAGTGGACAGTGTGGGAAAAGGTGTAGTTATCGACACCGCTAACAATGATGAAACTGTCTTCTTTTCGGTTTGAGGCACTAATTGCACACTCCAGGTATCAGTCAATGGCAGTTTCTAGTTTTACAAATGAGATAATAACATTTCTACATTGAGCCTAGGGATAATTACTTGGAAGTAAGTCTCATTGATTTTGAATGGAACTTATTTCCATATAAGAGCACAGAGGATCACGGCTACACCTCCCCTTCCTTGACCAACCACACGGGATATAATTGGAGTTGACACACATGGTTGTGTGTTTGAATACCTCTTTTCATTGCTAGGCTACAGTGTTCATGTCAACATTCAGGGTGGAGAAATGATGAGAGTCCTGATTATTTTTGTCAGGCCTCCCAAAGCCTTTGCTTCAGTATGAACGTTGCAAAAACAGGTCATGGAACAACAGACCTACCTCCCTGTTGCTTATCAAAACAGAGAATTGGCTTGAAGGAAGGTTATCCTTACCATAAGAAAAAGGGATGGCCATGCAACCTTTTAAAGTTCTCTTTTTGATTGATAGTCCTGCATTGGTAACAGATACAGGTATTACGTGGTATTAAAAAACAAGCATGATAAATGGGCCAAAAATGTACTGATGGTTTGGTAAGTTGATTTTGAATATATCAGTATTCCCTGTTAAGTGAAACAGAGCCCATGTTTGTAACTTAACTTATAGTTACTGATATACTGACTGTTCTTATTTGTTGGTGCTCTTCATTTCTCCAAGTGGTAAAAAGCACCACAGCACTATCTTTGTGGAATAAAGAAGTGCTGCACTGTTACGGAATGTTATTATTATGATCTAGGAAATGCGAAGCTGCCTTATGCCGAGGCAGATGATTGGTCCAGCTAACTCAGTACTGCCTACTTTGTCCAGAAGCAGCTTTTAGGCAAGGATCTTTTGCAGCTGGAACCTGTAGCCTTCCAGATGTTGCTGGATAATAGCTGCTAACATCCCAGATGGCTGGCTGGTGCTGATGGGAGTCTGAGTCTAGCAACACCTGCAGGGTCAGAGGTTCCCCATCCCTGCTGTATGTAAAAAATGTGCTCTGCCACACTGAGCTATGATCCCTTCCTAAGACCCTCTCAAAGGAACAGCAACAAACTGGAAGCCTGCTCCCTAAGCACGCTTCTCCAGCCAGAAGAGTTTATTTCTGGAGAAATTCAAGGTGCACAGGCTGTACATTTCAGCAGATAACTGATTTCAGATCCTTTCAACAATGGTGGTTTCTGTAAAGGCCATTTGAAGCATTTGTGATAACAAAGGCAAACACTGTTGACTTTAGGCTCACAGGGTTGTCTCATTGCTTGGCACAAACAAGTAACATTGCCCACCCTTTATTACAGCCTGTGAGTCAAAACAAGAGTTTCCATGGTTCAAGCTAGCAGACTACTCCAACAATATACTGTTTAGATATGTAAACCTATAGAGTTTTGGAGAACATTGGAAACACTCTAGGAATTTGGGAATGGGGTGGATGACCAGGGTGTAGCAAAGGCATCAGCTCCTCATACTCTTTCTATGTGCTAACACTCACCATTGGCTATGTTGGGAGAATTTACTATAGTGAGACCACTGTTAGCAACCAACATTTAGATCACTGTGCTCCTCTCTAAAAACCACTGTCTTTTAGTACAGAAGCATCTGCTATGCAGGAATAATTTCTGTGACACACCGAGAAGCAAGATTATTGGAGGCTGCAAATGATTGAGAGATATTGAAATGCATGTAAACGTTTTCCAAGGTTCAGAGCACCAAAAATCTAATCTGTAGGTTGTACTGCAATGAGCAATAGGCTGTTAAAACACTGGGAACATACATATTTTGAATATGCAGAGATGAATGGAAATAACCAGGCAGAATCAATGTATGCAATGAATTCAGTTGCTGGCTTGGGATTCCCAGGACATGCTTTATCAATTTGCCATGCTGATGACTCCCAGCTCAAAATAACAGCCTTTCTTCCATTTTTATTAGTATATAGCCTACAGTCTCTTCCAAGCCAAAAGAAATAAATTTTCCTAATGTAGCCGTTGTGCTATAGTAAATTAGCAAAGATCATCAAAATGCTCATTCTACAGAAGGCCATTTCACATCCATCTCATTAGTGCAATTTTCAGTCTAACTACAGCCAAGTCAAGTTGAAGTGAGCAACTAATGGACTGAGACACTTAATTTCAACACCAAAGTTTGCAGTCTCCAAAATGTGTGGCTCAGACAAAAGATCAACTATAGATTGGCTTATTTTCTTCATATTAGATGGCTCAGCATTTTTGCATTCCTGATTACCCATTAACATGGAACTATGCTGACAAAATGTTTCAGGGATTAAATTCTATCTGACACAAAGCATTGACTCTATCTCAGGTCTGCAGTTTGCATGCGCAGTGAAATAGAAATGATTCATAGCATCATCTCTCTCTCTCTCCCTGCCTCCATTTAATTCACAAAGCAGCCCTTAGTCTCCAAATGTTTTGGATTACTTTAGCATTAAACAATAGGCAGCAGAGGGTAGTCATAAGCAGACAGTTTCTGCCATGAAAGGAACCAAGCAGTGTGATTCTCCAAAGATCTGCATCTGGACCGATGATACACAATTAATCTAAAAATAATCTGGACTTCAGCGTGTGCAGTGAATTGGCCGAGTTTGTGATGATGTGATTCAGGATGGAGAGAGCCATAGTGACCTGCAAAACAGCTCCAAACAGATATCTCCAAAATGGGTGAATGGACAATGAATTGCAAATGATATTCAGGGCGAAGTAAAGTGGATGCACATTGAGCCAAATAGCATAATATACCCATACTCCTGCTGCTAATAGTAAGATTGTCACTGAGGCATAATAGGTTTCAGAACACATCCCATTATCACTCAAGCTGTGACAGTAGTAGGTAAAGAGGTATTGCCCATGAAATACCACCACCACCACCAACATCTCTGCATTGTATGAATAGAGATTCAGTTTATTCACTCTCATTCAACCCATTACTGTCTTCAGGGGAATCATTCAGCCTGCTACACCTGCTAGAGTGAAAGGAAGGAGTTACTGGACAATATTGCTGAGTATTTTAATGCAGATGTTTAGAAGCATGGAAAATTAAACCAAACTGCAAAATTTAATAGGACCACTTTCATTTCCCTTGAGACTCTCACGATCTCTTTCTTGGCCAGTTACTGCCAGTTCACACCAAATTAGTATATTTATGTTGAAGTTAGCAATTTATTTTGTCTCAATGTGCATCGCTTTACCTTTACCATGGAAAGGTCCAGAGGAAAAAAGAAAAGGTGCTCAGACATGGAGCTTTAAATTGTGGACCGTGGTTGGAAAGAGGAAAGAGGATAGGTATGTGTGGATAAGCCTTGGATCACATTTGCTATTTTAATGCCAATTCACCCCATTTGGAGATATCCTTTTGGAGTTCATTACAATCCCCTTTTCTTTTCTTTTACCACCCAGAATAATTTGGTGGCATCAGCAAATCTGGTCACCTCACTGCTTAGCCTTAACTCTAGGTCATTTATATAAAACACAGGCAAAGATGTTTCTGCAGAAGCACCTTCAACCATTGCAAGAACACACACACACACACAGAGAGAGAGAGAGAGAGAGAGAGAGAGAGGAGAGAGAGAGAGAGAGAGAGAGAGAGAGATGCATTGGACATTAACAAACAAGCATATCACAGAGTCGGTGCCCATAGCACCTTGAAGGCAAAGAACTTCTCAACATGGATCTGACTTTCCTAGGCATGCATTCTGCAGTGTTGTTTTAAATGAACTTGACATTTGAAATCTCCTGCTACTTTCTCTGGTTTTTAACAGTGTGTTCCTTTTAGAAAACTTATAGAAAGCTGCTTTTGTCCTCATCTCCCCATGTTTCTCTCCGAGTCTCTCGAGTTGAGATTCTACTCTTTGTATAGATTGTCAGCAGTTTGACCTTCCAGCTTGTCAGATCTTACTTAACAACACTCTTCTCAAGGAGTCAATATAGGGCTAAATTCAGAGATTCCATAATTCACATATTCCCTTTTTGGGAACAAAAGATATCCTGGTGAAATGAAAATCCAGCTTCCCAAGATTCCCTCCCCACCTCCCCCGCTTTTCCAAGCCAGTGTGCATAAAGGAAGACATGACAGGAAGAGTCTCGCACAATCACAACATACAGAGCAGCTCTTCCAGGTTTGGTTGTTACAACAAGTAAGCTTCAGGCACCAGGGATGAACTAGGGCTGTTTTTCATTGGTGTCAGGACACTTGAAAACAGTGATTTCGATAGCCATGCCTCTACTAAGACTATACAACAAAAACGAACTCTTCACCAATGCAATGATTATGGCTCCCATACAAAGTCAGCATTTTTTTTCTCCCTCTTTCCTCCTGCTTTGCTTAACATTCAGCATGATGGAAGAGCTCTGGTAGTTGGCCATGCATGCTAATGTAACTTACCTCTTCCTCTGCTTAGCTTATTTGGTAAGGGTTCCCTCAGGGAAAAACTTGCTTGGCATCAAAACATCAAACACCTGGAAGATGACATCATCATCCCTGCTGTGAAAATAGCTGAAGCCCCACTATACAACTGTTCTGCAAAAGGAAATCATCCACCCAGTATAGTTATCTATTTGGAAGGAAGTGATATTTGATAGGAACATAGGAAACAGCTTCATACCGAGGCCATCTAGCTTAGCATGGCTGGCAGGAGGGTTTCAGATGGGACATTTCCAGGTGTGCCCAGAGATTGCCAGGAGTTGAACCTGGAACCTTCTGCATGCAAAGCAGATTCTCTACCACTGAGCTACATAATAAAAGCCTGCCAGATCAGGCTAATGGCTCATCCAGTTCAGCATCCTGTTCTCACAGTGGCCACCCAGATTTCTACTGCAGGACCTGAGCACAAGAGGACATCTCTTTCTGTATTTTCCAGTAACTGGTATTCAGAAGCATTACTGCCTGACTCTGGAGGCAGAACATAGGCATCATGGCTAGTAGCCATGATGGACTCCCAAGTTCCCTCCTCTGTACCATTTCGAATTTCCCATGCAACCCAATCTTTTTTGTAGTAGCATTTTGTTTTGATTCTCCCTCTGGAGACCACGTACTCGTCTTTCCTTGTACTTTGGCACACAGCTCTGGAAATCAATACATATTTTAAAGTGTTTCCTACACGTGTTGATTAGGCTTCCTATCGTTGGAGCGGAACGCAAGTCTTGCTGCGGGAATAGGCATGTCAGTCACTACAAAAGATTAGCACACTAGGTCAGCTGCTGGGAAGCACCTCACAATCAGTTCTGCTTAAGGCAAAAACCACCAACAAGGAAAGAACTCTACATTATTTTGAAGGAGACGACTCTACAGGAAACCTCAGCCTAGCTATAAAATTATCTCTGGAGCCCATGAGTAAGAGAAGGAAAAGGGAACGCGTTGCCAATTCCTTTCGCCTGACGCTGACTCCTTCTCCCCGCCCCTACTATTTCCCTATTACAGTAACAAGCCTGACTTATGCATGTCTGCTGCCTCCCTGGCCTTTACGACTCTGCCCTAGGTCAGAAAACTGTGCCTGGGATATAAAGCTCCATTTTCTCCAAACCAGTGAGTCATACAAATAAGAGCCATATTCCTTTTATGGTCTCTGTAGTTTCAAATTAAGCATGAAAATGGAGCTCTTCAACACACATGCATGCCGAGTTAAGAGGTTTTTTTCATTTGGGGCGGGAGAGACACATAATTGCATCATAACAAGAGGAAAATTTCTGCATTTTTCCATAACCCAGACTGATTCCAAAAGAGAACAGGGGAGGGGGATGACAGTGAGAGACGCCTTGTGTTGTGTTCTTTATTACATGATATAATTTTGCACTTTAAGACACGTAATCTGTCCCCTACTCCATTAAATTGCCCCAGTCCTTTTCACAAGACAAACGTGTCTGCGTATTAAATTATATTTTGTAATTCAAATGGGACAACTTAACAAAGAGCCTCTTTTGAGGCTGGTGTTCTGTATAGTTTGGAGTCTCCTTTGCAACGAAATCCCCACTCCATGATCATGCCAGAGCTTTGGGCTCCAAATTAAAGTGTCATTGCTTCACAACCCTCCCCATGTGGCATGCCAGCACATTGCAGGGCTGCTACAGTGTCAGCTGTCAGAGATGGACCCTTGAGGTTTTTTTTGGGGGGGGAGGGACATTGAACCCACTGAATCCTGGGAAGAATCCAGAAAACATCACTAAGGAAGCTTCTGAAGGAAAGCAGCTTTGAACTCTTGGCTTACCGAGAGATTTTTGCTGTGCATAATATTAATCTGCAGTTGCATGCACATAGGCTTATTTTCAGCCATTCCCAATAAAGCTTTGGCTATTGGCTTTCTGAAACAGAGCTGCTCACAAGGATGTTTTGTAAGAGGAGCACATTTCCCAAGGAAGACAACTGATCTCACCTGAGGAGAAGGTAATGAGGAATTGGACAGTCATTGAGCAAGTTGAAGCCCGTTTGTGGTGTACTCACACTAAGAGGGTTCAAAACAATGAAGAGTAGTGCAAACACGTTTTGCATATCAGCAGATTCCCGTCTCTTCCAAAACCGTTGTTGGAATAGGTTTAAGCTGAAACGAATAATTGTTAATATGCAAAGTGTGCTAAAATTTCCAGAATTTCAAAGTCAACTTTGTCTTTTAATGTGACCCTTTGCATTTCAAGTTATTGGCTTCCCTTGGTTGCTCTGATTTTTGACAAGAATAAAGTATGAAATTTCGTAAGCTGTCAGCTGCCATTTGTCAAACACTGTAGCACACCATCAAGTCCTGTCAGATACTAATATCATTGCATGCCAACTATCAAGTGCCAGCTAATATCAATGGTCAAATACCAAATCAATGAAATCTATCAAATTCAGAGCCAACATTCAGCAGGTGTGTGGATATTCAGAGAATATCTGAACCATAATCCAGAAGACAATTGTAGAACATTTGTGGAAGCCAACAGAACTGAGCTCTAGAAAATGCTTGCAAAAGAGGCAAGAAAGGTGTGGCATCTCCCAAGTCTAAATGGCTTTTTTAGGACAGAAGAAGAGCAAGGGGTCTTGTAGTTTCACATGAAAACACTTGCCTGAAATAAAGATAGTAGCTAGATGGACCATCTGGCTCTTGGCTTGTTTAAATTTGCTGCCCAGCTGCAACCTTTGCCAGGAAAACTACTGATCTGTCCAAGGTTTTGGCACAATGGATGCATATAGGAGTTAGTAACCCTTCAGGAAAAAATGCTTATACAGTGGTACCTCGGGTTAAGACCTTAATTCGTTCTGGAGGTCCGTTCTTAACCTGAAACAGTTCTTAACCTGAGGTACCACTTTAGCTAATGGGGCCTCCTGCTGCCGCTGCTCAATTTCTGTTCTCATCCTGAAGCAAAGTTCTTAACCCCAGGTACTATTTCTAGGTTAGCGGAGTCTGTAACCTGAAGCGTCCGTAACCTGAAGCGTCTGTAACCCGAGGTAACACTGTCCTCACTATTGCCAGCTTCCTTCCCACCCACCCCCTGCTGGGGAAAAAAAACGTTTCTCATGCAAAAGCAAATATCTACTATGCAGGACCTAGATGGATTGTTAGCAAGGATATTTTTAGCTGATATCTCTCTTATGAAAATGACATTGCTCTCAGTCCCTGGTGAATTATTTGCCGATTTGGAGCTGGTAATGGACGTGTGCATTATGTCAGCTAAACAGGAAACTACTCAACTTCTGTTTTGGAAGTGCTGGTACAAGGCAGCTTTGCCAGCAAAGATCTCTTCTCCCGCTATTTCAGGTTTGTGAAGGACAAGCAAGGTCTTAAATATCCTAAGTGGCTTTGCCTGGGGGAAATATTAACTCTAGGTTTCAGAGGGTGTCTTTTCTTCTTCTTCACATGCCAGTCGGCATATGCTCATGTGTGATGTTTATGCAACATGAACTGTTTTTGTTATTTATATTTCATCATACTTCAGTGCAACATTTATTTTCTTTCCCCAGAGCCTCGGCTGAACTGTTCTTGCTTGATTGCCTCAAAGCCTCGATCTGATTCCTGAGCGGAATGTGCTTTCGCACAGCTCAGATAAAAGGCTTTTGCTTCCGAGTCGTGACGAGAATAGGGCTGGAGATCATGCCTCCATCAAAGCAGTGATGATGACATGTTGACTCATCTAGGGCAGATCAAGCCGAGTGCTGACGTGAACACACAGAACGGAACTAACGAAATCGGGGGGGGGGGGGGAGGTTGAGGAAAAAACCACAAGTCCATCTCTAGCCACTTGCCCCCCAAACCCTCTCGTCCGGACTGAAAGTGTTACATGAGAGCCAGAGTGTGTTGCTTCGCACATGATGTGGCAGCTAACTTTTAGAGTGTTTCCCCAGGATTGCCCATGGTAAACACCTAAGATGTGAAGGGCAAAGGTCCAAACATGCGTAAGCAAGGGATAAGGGACCAATTGCAGCTCCCTGACACATAATGCCTATGCGCTGAGGAATGGAGAACTCCTCTTCACGTTTCCCCCTCTTACCGTGGCAAACACCTGAGGAATTCAATTGCTATGCTCCTTGATGGAAAAGTCAAGAGGTTTTGGTTTGTACGTGAAAAATCCAGACTCAAATAGGTGCCTTTGGAGAAGTCACAATCATCCACCTCAAACTGCCAAAGGGGACTGCAGAGAGAAAAGCTTTCAGAAAGGTCCACATGTGGTATGCTGAGATCTTTGGAGTAAGAGTGGGCTACAAATGAAGAGATAAAAGAAACTTGCACGCTCCCTTTAAAATAACTAGAACAGGGCATAGTTGGGGCAGGATTATATGCTAAGGCAGCCCACGGAAGTTGTTCTTATAGCAACAAAGGAAGGAATTCTTTGAGTCCTCCTTCCACGGTTTTGAACTGTCATGGCCCCACCCTTAAGCTCAGTTGGAGAAGGAGGAAGAGAAGGAGGAGCTGGCCAAGTCTGAACTTGCCATGCCTTCAGATGAAGGGATGGACTGGACTGAGAGGCAGTTGAACTTGGATGCAGGATCTTTACAAGTTCTTTACTCTGAACCTCCCATGCTACTGCACCTGCCCAACAGTGCAGGGAGCACACCAGGTGAGAAGCATGAGGCCAGGTAGTTGGCCCTGTTGCAGTCTCCATGCTTTGAAGAAAGGGAGGCAGAGTTTGAGGAGGAGGGACCAAAGACAGATGGAGGTACATAAGGTCACAGCTCTCCTCCAGTAACCCCTGAAGCAAACAGTTCCCTTGCAGCTGTGAGTGATGCTGCAGCCACCAACCTGCCTTAATCTGTGTTGCCTTGTGGATTCCTTGTCAGGGCCAGGACAGGTTATGAAGCCTTGAGACTCTTGATAAAGGCCTTCTCAGTGCCTGCCTGTTCCTAAATAAATCTCATGGGCTTGTCTCTTAGTGCCGTAATGAATATGAATGAATATTGTTATAGAACAAGAGGGGGGTCCCCCTAAATCCTAGGAATGAATAAATGCTAGGATTTTGATTAAGTGGGATATTGATTAAAACACAAACTACAGAGCTGTGCAAGACAGGGAATTCCTGGGCTGGCTTATGCAAACCAGCCTGGCCATGCTAGGGCCATTAAGAGAATAACAGAGGCCCACTGAGGGTTGTTGCCAATGCTAGAGAACTCCCGCCCCCCTGCCCTGAGGTGTGAAGAGAAACAGGGGTGTGGTGATGGGGTGTGTTTGAGGGGACAGGAAAAGGGAGTTTTTGAGCAAGGGGTTTCTGGGAAGAAGTAGGAAGCTGAGCAGAGATCGATCTTGGCCAGACAGTGAGAAGGTTGCCTGCAATGTTGTGGGCCATGCAAGATCTGGACTCCCTCCATGCAGACTGCAGGTGTGAACAGGTGAATAAACCATATTTCTTAAAGCACAACATCTCCGCTGTGTCTTCTCCAAAGGGACACAGACCCTCTGTGTGTGCCTCTGACCCCATGGGCTCTTGCTACCACTTGACAGAGAGGAGGCAGGCACTGGATTTTGTAACAATACGAACATTCAAACATTCTATGCCTATGAACCTCCATTACATAGTTGTCAACAATTCTCAGTCGCAATGAACTGATGAAGCAAGATGAGCTGCAGGGACACATATGGAGTTTTTCCAATGTGAAAAGGTTCAGTCATCTATATATTGTATTAATTATATTACAGAATATTTGCTTGTTGACCAGGTAGACCCCAGCAGTTTTTCCTCTACTATCTAATTCAGGCTTCCTCAACCTAGGCCAACTCCCATGATCCCTAGCTAGTAGGACCAGTGGTCAGGGATGATGGGAATTGTAGTCTCAAAACATATGAGAGGTTGAGGAAGCCTGATCTAATTCATTTGTGCGGTAAATTTTTAAACATGTCTGAGATGTAGGCAAATAAATGAATAGCAGTCTATCCGGAGTGAACTTGCACCCCACGAACCATTGCTGGCCGACTCTTGTCACGCATTATGCAGGTATCTAGAGTTTACCATAAGCTGGCACTATATTCCACTGCAGTTCCAGAAGCAGCTTTTACATTGTACGAAAGCTCAAATATAATGTAGAACATCACAGTTAAGGAAAAGTCACGATAAAGGAATAAACTGCCATGTGAATGCAGGCAGAATGCATGATTACTGCATGGGGTTCACTTCCACAAGATGAAGTGAAGGCCACTGGCACAGTTGGTTTCAAAAGGGGGTCAACAGCTTATCTTCCTTAGTAGCTAATGGAACCCTCCATGTTCAGAGGCAGTCTACCTCCGATTACTAGATGTGGGAGTCAAACAGGAATGTGCTATTGCTTTTATGCGAGCCTCGGGGGGGGGGGGCATCTGACCACTGCCGGAAACAGGATGCTGGGTCTGACTCAGCAGACCTTTTATTATATTCTGGCGACTCAGAATAGCTGTCTTCTGAAGACTTATGATAATTGACTCGTATCAACCTGAGGGCCAGAAGCTTCTCTGAGGCCTCAGACGCTGTTGATTTTGCTGCAGTCTATTTTACAGTTTACTGAAAGCTGAAACGAGAAGGTGACCCTCCATCACATGCTGCAAAGGAGCTTAGGGTTGGCCTGGGGCGATCATATCAGCTGCACCTCAACTTAGTAATCTTATTGTCTCTCTGCAAAAATAGGTCACCATCAGAAAACCAATTCCCCACTGCTGCCTGCAGGGCCCTTGCTGTTGGTATGACACACGCTCTCTCTCTCCCTGTCTGTATGAAAAGGAAGTAAAATAGGATCCGTTTTGAAGAAAAGATTCAGATTAATAGCATTCAAATAAATATTCCTGCTTGTGACACAGGCAACAGAGAACAACATTTGATATATTATTAGGGTATCCTTTGTGTCATGTGGGGAAAATGAAAAATTTGTTGAGAAATAGCCAGCTTTGAAATTAAAAGGACACCGTATTTTTTGGTCCGCTACAAATGACAAGACTTTTTTTTAGGGATTAGTAATCCTATGCAGATAAAAGCATGCATCTAGTAGATTTGGTGAACACGTTAAACATTACAGCTGAATATTTCCAGAATTTAGTCTAGTCTGAGGGCCAAGTATAACAGCTGAAAAAGAACATTATTACTGTGTAGTGCAGGACACAGATGGCTGCAGCTCACGTAAGAAAATAAATGGCTGGCTTCTCTGTAAGGAAGGATAAAATTGCTGCAGAAAATAGACTTCTTCGTATGGTTCAGGTTAATGTAAATTTCCAAGTTCTCTTAAATGTACTGTTAATTATTTCACAGCTGCCATATGAGGAAGGTAGTAGCATATAACTGTGGTTACTTGTGTAGATTTTTGCTTTTGACTGTGACTCTCAAAATAGCCTTATGATTTACAGCTTGAGTTGCCTGTTTCATCACAGGAAAGGGCAATAGTTCACATGACTCACACTGGGCCTAAAATATGCAGTATGTAATAAGGTAAAGAAAGAGACTCAATGCATGTACAATGGGAGGGGAAGGAAAGACTGGTGTGGGCATAACAGTCAAATGAATATGAATAGGAAAGCAGTTGGGACTTACACACTTAATTTACTTCTTCTGTAAGTAATTTCAAACTTTCTCTTTGGCCCTGCTTATTGTCCCAAGTTTTACTTTTGCAAAACTGTTTGAGGTTTTACTGTAGCAAAGTAGTGATGCATCTGCCTTGGATGAAGATGGTCCCAAGGTCAGACTCCAGCATCTCTAGGTAGGGCTGGGAATGTCCTCTCTTTGAAATCCCAGAGAGCCATCAGTCTGAGTGGATAATATTGAGCTAGGTGGACCAACAGTCTGGCAGCTTCCCATTTTCCAAAAGCAGGATTATTTATGACCCTATGAAAGGGCCCATCTCTTTTTGCAGTTTGCTACCTTGGGAGCCAAGATGACATTCAACGTGAGTAATATTCAGAGTCGATCCATCTAAATCAATTGAGTCGACTCTCCGTACCAACACTGGTTTCAATGGATCTGACTAATGTTGGAAATCACCCAAAGGGTCTATTAATGTAAGTAATAAAGAACTTAAAATCTAGAGGGGGGGGGAAGAGCCCGAAATCATGAGGGAGAACCACACTTTAAACCTTTCACTAACTTCTGGTTTCTGTTACTTAACTTGACAGATCTGTGCATATAATGATTCAGAAAAAGCAAGGCTGTTCACCATGAGCAGAAATTCACAAGTTTTTCTTAAGAACTAGCTGACAGAGCTGCCCAACTTGTTGCAAAAGTTGTGAAACACCCTACAGAATCAAAGAAGGGCTCACGGGAGTTGGGATATGCTGGAATTCCAAAAGAAAGATGCCCAGGTCTAACAGTTTATTAAAGAAGGGTACAAACTTACAGCAAAGGTTTGGCAGCTTCCTCCTTGACCCTGGTGGGGACAGACTCCACAACAGAAGATGGCTTTTTCACACCCGAGTAAAGATACACACAATCTTTATAGGCCCAGGCAGGCTATGTCACATGGGAACACAGTTGGCTGGTATTAACCATTACCTCCCCCTCTAGCTATGCCTGGAGCCTGTAGGATAAAATCAAAGCTTGTGAAGCACACATGAGCTCAGTGTTACAGCTGCTACCAATTAGGTAGGAGTCATCTTGACCATCAATATGTTGCAAGCAGAGCTTGCAGACCAGTTTGCCTTTTCGGGTCAACACAAGTAGAAGAAAGAACAAAGCTTCCGAATGTTGACACGGTCAAGTTTGCCCATGTCAAAGTTTAAGAATCATTTCTCTCACATTGTGGGGCTTATCCACACACAACCTTCCCCCCCCCACTGTTTCCGGGCACAGGTCCAAACTTTAAAACTCAGTGTCCGAGCACTCTTTCTTTTTTGCCCCAGAGCTTCCCCCCGCAAAACCCCACAACAAATGGTAGTTTTCCATTTGCTCTCAACTCCTCAAATACCCATTTCACAGAAGAAAAACTGGCAATTCTCAGAGCCCCACAAAATAGACCAACCGCCTACACCCTCACATTCCAATATGTTGTTGTTGTTCAGTCGTTCAGTCGTGTCCGACTCTTCGTGACCCCATGGACCAGAGCACGCCAGGCACGCCTATCCTTCACTGCCTCTCGCAGTTTGGCCAAACTCATTCCAATATAACACAGGCCAAAAATCTGGCAAGGCTTCCCCAGAAACAGACAACACCCCCCAATCAATCAGCCAAACCAGCAAAGACCAGATCTTTTTTTTCTTCAAGGGTGGGAGTTTGGTGGTGGGTACCAAAGGTGGCATCAGGGGACTGTGGTGCCAATGGATGCCACCTTGGGGACCCTAGAAATGAAATAAAGCAGATGGTTCATGTGTTACTTATGGAAGTTGTCTATTTCCTCAAATAAAACAGGACATGAACCTGTGGCTCACAAAGCTGAGCTTTAGAAACATTTCTAATCTCCGACAGTTGGAGCACTACAATACTCACAGCAATGGATGACACAGAAGTGAAAAAAAATCATAGCATGTGACTTGTCATGTCCTAACATTGGTTCTGTCATTAATCAATATTATAAATACAGAACAAGAATGGTGTGAACACAGTGGTGATAAAGAATGAATAGTGAGTTAACAATCAGGAAACCTTAGCTGAGATTTCAGGGTGTCAGATGCCACCATGATACAGATGCCTTTTAATAGAAATAAGAAAACAAGTATACATTCATTAAATAAAGATCCTGCTAAAGCAAGCATAGGCAAACTCAGCCCTCCAGATGTTTTGTGACTACAGTTCCCATCATCCCTAGCTAACAGGACCAGTGGTCAGGGATGATGGGAGTTGTAGTCCCAAAACATCTGGAGTTTGTCTATGCCTGTGCTAAAGTGTAAGAATAATGAGGCAACTAGCATGTATTCGGACTCAGCCTTACTGCTCTGAACCAGTTCTGAAGTACAGGCATTCTCCCTACTAACACGCATCCCACACATGTGTGACCACATTTATGTGGGTCAGCGCAAAATAAAGAATAGATTTCTCTTCCCTCACTCAGGCCTGCTGTCCAAGCAATGGGAGGTGGCCTTTAATTGACCAGCAGTGTGGAGCAGGAGGTGCCTTCTCCCCACCTCCTCTGCCCGTCTGCACCCCCATCCTGGCACCAGCTCTGCTACCATCCTTGGCCCTCTCCCTCCCACTGCTGCATGCACTGCCTCCCCTCAGTGTGGTGTAGTGAGAGCCAGTGTGGTGTAGTGGTTAAGAGCAGTAGACTCGTTATCTGGGGAACCGGGTTCGCGTCTCCACTCCTCCACATGCAGCTGCTGGGTGACCTTGGGCTAGTCACACTTCTTTGAAGTCTCTCAGCCCCACTCACCTCACAGAGTGTTTGTTGTGGGGGAGGAAGGGAAAGGAGAATGTTAGCCGCTTTGAGACTCCTTCGGGTAGTGAAAAGCGGGATATCAAATCCAAACTCTTCTTCTTCTTCTTCTTCTCAGGCAGGCAGGCAGACTTGAGACAGGCTGGGGAGTGGCCCTGAGTGATTTCCAATATGTTTCTCCCCCCGCTTCCTCTCTACCCTGTGTGCCCTCCCTATTACAGTGGGGTGCCCCCCACTTTACAAGATCTCACTTATGCACATGGGGGCCTGGAACGTAAGTGGGGGGGGGCACGCCTGTATAGATTTCAGCTTTCCCCTAATCTTGAAGCACATCTTGGCAAGATTATCTGGTCTTCAGAAGAATGTTAAGATCCTTTGCTTAGGTGGGGTTCCTAGAATTACCCAGGCACAGTGTGAAGTTTCAATGGTAAGCAAACAACCCATAAAGTCAAAGTATAAGGCTGCAAAAGTATGTCCAGCTACTCACCACAACATATTAAAAGTCTTCCAAGTTTTCTTCTAGGAGATTCATATGGAAAGCTCCTATCCTTTCCTCTGGGAAAGGAAGCACAGCCCGGTTCTTCTTTTTTTTTTTTTTGCCACAGATCACATACAACAGGTCACAAATGAGTTCCTTTTGCATTCAGCTTCTGATTTTCATTTTTCACTACACTAATATTTCAGAGAGGGAAACGCTAAACCAAACATCATATGAAAGCATGATGTCAGAACTCAAAAAGCGAGACTCTTGAGTGACACCAGAGGAAGAGGAACATAGGCCTTAGATCAAGTGAGACCTTTTGCCCATTTTGCCCAGCATTGTCTGTGACCCTCCAGATATTGCTAGACCACAACTCACAATAATCCTTGACTTTTGGACATGCTTCCTACCCCAGTCTACATGGACTGGTAGCAACTCCTCAGGGCCTGACACAGTATCCTATCCCAGCCCTGTTTAGAGATGGTAGAGCCCTGCTTTGAAAAGCCCTGTTTCCCTGAGATACGATCTCTGTGCACTGCTTACAAGCTCCCAGGAGGTGCTTGTCCCCTGCCTGAAAAAGAATGCTAGACTGCATGGATCTCGATGCAACCCAGCCAGGCAATTTTCACGTTCTTGTGCCATAATAGTTACCACATCCCACTGCCTATAGTAGACAAAATATAAATAATTTTGTATATTGGACAAAATGGGTTTGCACTTGTGCATGGGATATAAGAACAGTTGGCCAATAGGGTTGGCCAATGTTGTGCTTACTTAATGGTCCTTTAAACCCAAAAAATTCTGCTTGAAACAGAAGAAGCCTGTCAAAATGCTTCTTCTGTAAAGTTACATTTTAAGGCTCACATGGTTGGCACACTGTCTCACACTGGAAGCAAATTGTTTAAAAAATGAGTTGTTAAGCAATGTGCCCACAACTAAAAGACAATCAGTACATGAATACCCTCATCCAACAATGTATATATGCAGTATATAGGATTCCACCCATGTTGCCTGGTAAAGAACCTGGAATTCTGCTGGTCAGATGTTTGGTGGACCAAGGAATGAGTTCAGACTCCACCCCTGATCCTGGTGCTCAGTGGGATTCCAGTTTTGTTTAAACAGGTTATGGTGTGCCACCCCATATTCTGCATTGGGTTAGATATGTGTTTCCTCATTCAGCTAAGGAAGATGACTGAGACAATGTGTCTGATTCCAGGAGCTGGCAAGGGAACATACGAAACACATAAACTATGCTTATAAGCAGAAAAAACAAATATTTTTATATAAATATTTGTATGTATTAAAAAAGGAGAGAGTCAAAAGCGCAAAAATGAATGTGGGTCACATCTGATGTTACAAAACATTTTTTAATTTATTTAATATCATGTTCTCCTACTCTGCAATTATATTGTATATTTTCTTTAAAAAAAATAATGCAAACAGATTATTGCATAACATGGTTTCCAAATTAGCCCAGAAATATTTCCTAACTTTATATTCAGACACAATATGGAAGTTGTATCAATACTGAATGTTAATATTCAGGAGAGGTCTGTAACAGAAGATCGTCTGTGGAAAGCAGCACCCATTTAAAATTATGTAGTTTCTCTTTTTGTTGGACAGAACAACACTGGCAATAGAAACACAAGCTGGAGAACCTCAATGATTTTGTTCCTGAAACGTGACTATTTCACCTGGACCTCAGTGTGTGTGTGTGTGTGTGTGTGGACTATTTTGCATAATTCTAGAGACCTTCTATGACTTAGCTATTACAGAGTATTATAAATATCACTGAGATACAGAGATGTGGCATTTAATATAATATCTAGGTTTATATAGTTGCACTGATGTTGTGGGATGATAGTAACATATACATGGAAAAAGGAAATGATGAAAAAGAAATTATATTATGCACACATTGCAAAATACTGTATTTTAGATTTGAGACAATTCAAGCATATACAGCATATACATTATAAAGCTCAGGGTATTTTTTTTCCTTTTTGCATCATCTAAAAGAAGCAATCATAAAAAGGCTGAATACTGTTCAAAACTCAACACCCACCTAGTGCATTCTGCTTTGTTCACCTTCGAAAGATACACACAACAGCAGCAACAACAATGACAACAACAACAACAACACACACACAATGGATACATTATCTGCTGTAATTTACAATATATATTTTAACTTTATAAAAATACAGAAAGGAAAAAAAGGAAATTCCTTGCACTCAGATACTGAGCATTAACCCTTTGAGTACTAATTCCCACCTGCAAACACTGCAGAACACATTCATCTTGACACACATTTTTATATAACATTCCAACAATTATAATAATCATCTGTTATGTACACTGTAAGGAAATATATTTTTACATATCATAAATGGGAGGGATTCATAACATGCTGATAAGAACACATGAGTTGAACTTTGCAAAGATCTTGACAAAATAATGCACATCCCCAGGGAACTACCTAAATTAATGTAATGGATACTTGGAACGTGTGTGATATGTCTATAAATTTTTTTCTTGGCGGCCATATGACATTGTGCTTGTTGCATTTGTTTTTTAATTGTGGAAATATGATGCGCTCTCTCTCTCTCTCTCTTTTGCTAAAGACTCCTTCTGCCCTGCCCTCTGTGGCTGTATAGTGCCATTCACTTTAGGTCACCAATTTATAACCAGACTCTATTGAAAGTTTTTGATTTTTTAAATAAAAAAACTGGGTAATTATAATTCTATTTTTTGTTGTCTGTTGGAGCCTTGTGTCCAGATGTTCATGGATATCTATTTTGATTTTGATTTTGTTTTAAAAAAACCAATCCTTTGCCTAAAGCTTCCTGAATAGAGAATGCTACTGACCCTAAAATGTCCTGCAGCTGAGCAGAATAGCTCAGTGAAAAGTCATGCAACTGAAGGTCAAATTTGCATGGAAGTATACAGAAAATACTGAATTTGATTTGCCAGAGGACGGAAGGGCATGGGAAGGGAAGGATTTGACTCAAAATGTGGAATTGATAAATAAATATCTTTAAAATTATATTTCTTTATAGTGCAATCCTATGCACGCTTACTTGGAAGTAAGGCCCACTGCATTCAGTGTTGCTGACTCCCTAGAAAGGGGCTTTTGAAAAGGGAAAGAAAGAAAGAAAGAAAGAAAGAAAGAAAGAAAGAAAGAAAGAAAGAAAAGAATTGCAGCCTTAAAAATTGATAGATTCCCCTTTATTTGAGTAGTCTGGACTACATTGTTATTAGTATTGCATGTACAAGTCTTTCCTTGAACACAGCTCCAAATCAGATGAAGGGAAGGATCCAGTAAAAGCTTAGTACTTTGATGTCCCATTGATTTCAGTGGGGAAGATTTAATAAGCACATTGAGTGTTTTCCCCTTTTCCATTAAAAGCAATGGTCCTCCAAAATGCTGAACTTGGGCTGGATGGTGCCCTAAGTAATTCATTAAGTGCATGACTGTAGTCCTCAAAGAGTTAATGATAAACTGTACTTGGTGGTGCTGTTTATAAAAAAGACAATTGTAGAACAGCTTGCAGGTTGGTTCCAGAAGGCATAATTACAAAGAAGTGAAACTCATGGAGACAGCTGCTATTACACTGCACAGTGCCACATACAATGAATAGTGCATGCTCTGTAGAGACATTAGAGTGGACCCTTATCAAAGCTATCATATAACCTTATACAAAGGATTGTGCCACTTAAAACTAGTGCAGTGGTGGGTTTCTCTCACCTCCCTTTTTTTTCATAGATTCAAAATGCTCTAGAGTAATACCTACATGAATAGCCACGGCCTTTTACAATAAGGTTTTTGGTTCCCCTGCCCCTGCATTTCACACGTTAACACTAGAAAACAGCAAATTATCCTGACCTGTGTGTCATGCAGAAAAAGGGACAAAAAGAAGTAACAACCAACACAGCACCATAGATGTCAAAAAGGGACGTTACCTAGTATTTCTCTCCAGCAGAAGAGAGACGTAACAGCGACTGTACACTACATGATTTTACAGGCCGTATGCTACAGGTGGTCTTCATAGATCTAAAGAGCTGTGTTAAACCTGGTTAGAAATTCCTCCTCCTCTTTCACTATTGTAACTTCCAAAATCACCCCCCCCCATAAGAATGACGAAGGAAAGGCTGTGATGCTGATATGCATTTCAAAGTGGCTGATGCTAATGCAGAATAGTTAGAAATATATAATAAAATAAAAGGAAAGGAAAACATTTACTGCGAATGGTAACAAAGGATATTGCCTTGTATTCTACTCCCTAGGTTTATTTCCCAACACCCCCAGCCCCCACAACCATTTCCCATAATTCTTTAAAAAATAATTTCAAAACCACTGCTACTTTTTAAAAGCCTCTTCTTATTAAGAAAACAATAGGTTGAGAAACCTGTACAATTGACTGATGCGCTACGCAAACATGTAGAATCTTACTCAGGTTAGAAGGAAAACAAAGGTTAACGGTGCAATCCTATGCATTTCTACTCAGAAGTGAGCCTCATTGAGTCCAATGGCGCTCATTTCCCAGGTGTGTATAGGATTGCAGCCTAAGATGGTCTGAGCTGCAAAAGGAGAAGAACTGGGTTGCCCAACTACACAGTAGTTTCATTCTTCCAGGGCCCCGTTTTGATATTTCCTGTACTGTCTGAACTGTAGATCATGGCTTCGTGCAGGTTCCCCTTTAGAATCCCATTGTGGCTGGTTGTACTAAATGGTAAAGACTGGGTCCGCGGGTGCATCTCAAAATGAGCTGCATGGTGCGCTGTCTCGCTCTCTGGCACTGTAGCGCAACTGTAGATCACAGTACTTGCATCGCTGCTTTCCGGCTGACTGATGGTGGGATATGGGTCGCTTTTCGCACAACATGCCCGCCTGTGGCCCGTCTGGCCGTCATGTGCACTGTGCGGACTGTCTGTGTGTGAGCTGTGGATGCTGCCGTCGATGCTGGAAGGAATGTGGTAAGCGTACTCTCTTTCCCCCGCAGACCGATGCCGGCTGAAGTAGCGTGGCTTAGTTCTGCTTTTCAAGCATCTGTGGATGTGCATGTTGGGCCGGAAAGTTCCCTCGCTGTGTACGTGAATGTGAGCATCGTCTTCCAGCAGCTGATCACAGTGCATTTTCGCACAGCATGGCGTGACGGGTGAAAGGCAGTTGACGTGGTTTTGAACAGCTTGTAGATTTGTAAGTTTGCAGTGGCTAGCAGCTGGGTGATTAAAAACGGCAGATTTAGCAGGGCAAGGCGATTCTTGGAGACACGGGACGTGGACCTGGCTTTCCCCGTTGACGTTAACCTTTGGCCGGACATTAACTTGCACTGAATATGTGTTTCTCCGAGATGGGCAACAGGACCACCAGCAATGCCAGACATCATCTCTCTTTGCACAGTGATGGATAAGGATGAAGAGCCCCAAGGTAACGCAAAATGCTCCATAGAGGCAGCTGAATATCATATCCAAGAAATGTCCTTGGGAAACTGCGAGTGCACCAAAGGTCCAAGTGGCGGTAAACAGGAACAAAGTGAAAGCTGCAGCTCGGAGCTGAGCCTTAAATGAGTGCTCATTTTCCAACAAGGAAGAAGACATCATTGAGCATGTCGCCTGGGAGACAGATCCAGAATCGGTGATGTGGCTATGGCCAACCTCGGGACTTGCCAGCCTCTGCTGATCTTCCGTCCTTTCTTTCAACTCGTATTTGCGCTCCGGGTGACGCCTCAGTTGCACGTACGTGCAGAGGAAGTAAACGCAAGTCACCAGGACAATGAAGGCAACTGGTCCATAAAATGCGCCGAGACTTGGCTCCCATGCCATCCAACAACTGCAAAGGGGGGGGGGGTGAGGGGAAAGAATAGATTTAAACAAAAAGAAATCAAATTAGTTGTTTTGAACACATTAGTAGTATTGAACGCGTTCTTCTGATTGTTCCATTAGTGCAAGCATTTATGCTTGATTCCCTCCCCCAAATCTGTTCTGGGGGTTCTCCTGACCGGCCCCCTAACAAAGCAGATTGGGTGGGTGGGGGAAGCTCTATTGAGCCAGCAGGAGCCCTTGCGCTGGCTATCACTAGTACAGTGGTGGCCAACTCCCAAGAGACTGCGATCTACTCACAGAGTTAAAAACTGGCAGTGATATACCCCCTTTTGGGGGGTTCAGGTCAAAGTTGTTGAGTTTTTTTTTTTAGCAAGGAGGAAGGCCCATTTTGGGGGGGGGTTCAGGTCAAAGGTCAATATTGTGGAGCTTTTTTTAGGAAGGCCCATTTTTTGGGGGGGGGTTCAGGTCAAAGTTTCAGGGAGGAGGTAAAATGTCAAGCTTTTTTTTAGGGGAGCCACAGTTCACAGTTGTTCAGCTTCTTTGGGGGGAGCCAATGATCTACCAGTGATCTACTGCAGACGGCCAGTGATCTACCGGTCGATCACGATCTACCTATTGGACATGCCTGCACTGGTACACAAGGTTAGTTGAATCCAGGTTTTATTTTCTGCAACATGAAAATAATACGATAGCCTTAGAATGGATGGAATGTATTATTGTATTGCATCTCTATTGATTGCCTTAACAGCCCACCTTTTTCTCCAAGGAGACCAAGGCAGTGTACATGGTTTCCCCCTTCCTCATTCAATCCCCACAACAACCCTGTGAGGTAGGTTAGGCTGAGAAGCAGTGATTTGCCATGATGTTCATGGCTGAGTGGGGGATTTGAACCCTGGCAGTGAGGGAATCGCCAGAAGGCCCTCGGAGCTGGACCTCAGTGTCCGTGCTGAACGACGAGGGTGGAGACGCTCCTTCATGTATACAAGGCCTCTCCTCTAGCGTTACCGAGGATGCTGGTGTAACCCTCTTTGATCATGCAGCACAGCTAGTTGGGCTGACCAAATATATTTGGCTGGACCTGGAAAGAACGCCCCTTTGAATCTATGCTATGCTCTTAGGCACACAAAACTATCCAAGTATTTTCAAATGCTTATCAACAGTTTCATCCAATAAAAACAACACGGGAATCCATGTGTGCATCCCTTAAAAAAAGAAAAGAAAGAAATCAAGATCTATGCAATTTATGCCAAGGAATATTGGAGCAATCCCCAGTGGCAAAGTCTCTCTTAGGATGCTGCTATTTTCAAGAGGAGACACTTCAAAAATCAGTTCCATAAAGAGCACGCTAATGTCAGGGCATCTACGTTTTCTGTAGTAACGTTATTAAAAATGAATAAGGCACGCAACCCACTGTGCTGTTGCTTAATCTGTAGTGCGCACACACACTCTCTCTCCTAAGCAATTTTATCACCCCACCTGCTTCATGGTTTTCTGCTCACATTGTGATATCTGGTATTGATTGCCTGTGATTAAAGTGATTAAACTAAAGTAGTACAGCCTCTGCAACGGTGCCAAAGGGAAAGTCTCTCGCAAATTTATGAACATAAATAATGAGATCTTTTAATACCCTGTTGATTATAAGTGATTGTCTAATCACACGTGCTGAAATAAATAAGTTTTAATATGATAGAATTCGCAGAGTAGCAGCCCTCCCCAACGCCCTGGTTAGAGGAGTCTGCCGGAGCTCTTCACTCATCTAATGTCTTGTTTCTAAAAAAAGGGAATTTACTAAAAGCATTTTCATAAAGTCAGAGTGGGGTTTGCTTTCATTTCCTTACATGTTAAAAATGTGTATAATGATTATATGCCAGGGTGTTACAAGAGCACTCTACACCGATGCTTTAGCACAGCCTTGGCCAAGCTTGTGCCCTCCAGCTGTTTTGTACAAAAACATCTGGAGGGCACCAGGTTGGTGAAGGCTGCTTGAGCATGAACTGAAATACATGACCTTCACAGCATCGTTAGCACTGAACAAAATGCTGATGAGAAGCCAGTGGTCCACTGATTGGGGACCTGCACCCTGATGAAACTGAGCCTTGTACATGTTTGGAGCTCTGAATCACGTATATTTTTAGCAAATGAACTTTTAATTGGCATCCTCCTTATTCTCCTTCTCTCAAGAAGCCCGGGAGAAGCCATCTGCTGTTTGAAGGGTCGTTGAGCCAGTGTGCAAACAATTCTATAAAAGAAGAAAATTGATACTTGGGGGCTAAGAAAACAACGAGGGGTATAAAGTTTAAAAAGTAATTTAGCATACATCAGGCCACACAGCCTGGAGCTTCTGCTCTTTGTATGCGGTTTCCAGATTCAGAAAAGCGCCAGTGTAATGCACTGTCTGAGTGCTGAGCTGAGCTGAAGGAAATCCAGTTTCATATCATTCCTTGGCTGTGAATCTCGCAGGGTGGCCCTCTCAGCCTCCCTTGGTAAAGCTACAAGGCTCCTCTCAGCTACTTGAAGAGCAGCAGACAAAAGTAACATGTCAATATATCCCCGCTCTTTTAAAGAATAAACTCAATCAAAGGAGGTGGCAAACCAGCCTTTAATCCAGTCAGCTCAGGCGGCGCTTAATTAATATTAAGCTACCTATCACAGTTCATTAGAAATACAAATATATTGTGTATAAGCAGGGACTCCTCTAAAAAGGATTCTGCTCAGTGCTCCAGCCAGCTTGGAGCAGGAACCTTACAATGCTGTTCAGACACCATGGGGAAAGAGGGCAGTTTCAGGCCCATAGCTATACTAGTAGGAGACTGTTCTGGACAATGTAAAATGTTCATTTATGTTCTATTACATATATCTCCAAGGAGCGCAAGGTGGCAAACATGGGAGGTTAGGCTAAGCTGTGACAGAGAGATGACCCAAGGGGAGCTTTGTGGCTGATAAGGATTTGAACGTGGCTCTTCCAAGCTGTAGGCTGACTTCTAATCCACTACACTTGCTCTCTTCCCTTCCCTTCCTCCTGAAACATCCTTGTACAACAGTGACATGTGTGCGCACATGCACGTTTGTGTGTGTGTTTGTTTTAACCTTATATCACAAGCCCTCCCCCCTCTAACCTTAACCTTCTCCTCCAGAATATTCTCTATAAACTGTACAGGGCTGGAGCAGGCCACTTCCACCCACTCCATTGTCTTTCTCTCCCTCCCCACCCCTACCCCAACATTGTCTTTGTTTCCCCCTCAGGTGAAGGTCTAACGCAGGCATAGGCAAACCTGGCCCTCCAGATGTTTTGGGACTACAACTCCCATCATCCCTAGCTAACAGGACCAGTGGTCAGGGATGATGGGAATTGTAGTCCCAAAACATCTGGAGGGCCGAGTTTGCCTATGCCTGGTCTAACTACACAATACATTAACTGCAGGCCTTGCAGCCGCATCAGGGAGCTGAAGATGTTTACTTGTAGATGCCAATGAGTGCATTTCTCTTACTGCCAAGGGCAGTGTGAGAGGTGGCAATTTACCTCAGGAATGTCACTTGGGAATGTGTAGTTAGGGCCTGACTCCTAAAGATCTAGTGGCTCAGATGTTCTCTCTATCGTTCCTTGAGAAGTCCCCACCCCCCACCCCATGTATAGAGGCCCAACAGCAATCAGTATTCTGGGACTCCACATGTACTTGTCAGGCTGTTTCCCCTCAGCCAGCCACCCCAGATTTTTCTTTTACATCACAATCAAATATACTTCTGCATATCTAGGCAATCCCCTAAGTATATTTTTGGGTGGCCCCATTTCATTTCAAACGTATAACCACTCAACCATCTAAGTTCTCTATTAGCAGGAATGATGATGGGATATGACAGCCTGAAAGCATACTGATATACTTACAATTGCGCTTCTGCGTAGTTTTTTATCCCGTAATTATTTATGTTGATTGCCGCTGTAATTCCACATATAATAAAAGGAACTCCTCCACTAATCAGATAAAACCTGTTAACAGATAATATTTGACAGGTGAATTTTCAGTTGAATAGAATTCTTCATAAAAATGATTTTTTATGCTTGAAACAGTGAGGGAAGCCCAAGTAACTTAGGTCGTTAACTTTAAATGCTCATTAAAATTAGAAATAAAAGAACATTAAAACAGACAAGGTGTTTTAGGAAGCAAGGTATTCATCTTTATAATACAACGTTTGGAGTATCTTTGTGATATGTCACTCAAAAACTGGAGTTCAATAAGCATAATTATCACTTACATGTAAATTTTAAAAAATCCATATTAAACATGGAAGGTATTTTGGAATATTAAGAAAGTATTAATGATAGCTATGATTTTCCATTTTTATACAGAACACAAAATCATTTTATTCTGAATAGCTGTGGCCAAACTAAAACCTTGGAGTTAATCTCATTTTCTCAGGCAGCATTGCAACATTTACATAGGTAGTTATTTAACTCTAGGGAAGAAAGAGCATCAAGAAAAGAAACACAACTGAAAGGTCTATTAAACCAAATAAATCTTCTTTTATACATTCATTAACTTGGCAGCATCTTTCCAAACACCTCTAGTTGTCAGGAATTCTGTCCTTGAGAACTAACGACCTTCAGCAGAGCTATAGAGAGGGAGCCAAGTGTTCCCACCAGAGGCCTAATCTAGGGGCAGAAAAATCACCAAGCATTTGACTTGAGACCCCAGACATTTACAGAACAGGGCTAGGGAACATCTCCCACCTCCCAGTTAAGCTGTTATTATGTTTAATACTGAATGAAGGCACAAGATCTAGATTGCAGTCTTGCTTGATTATGTCATTACACATACTAGAACCTGGGATGGCGACAATGAAACCCTCCAGCTGCCAGTTGTTAAAAGGAGTCATTCCTCAAATGGGAGAGATAGGAAGCTGAGCCAATCCATCAGTTGTGTGGAGAGACCGTCTCTATTTGGCTCGAGCCCAACATAGTCAAGCTAAGAACTTTTGAGAATTGCTGCCCCTTTCCAATTCCCCTTTTCCCGTTCTTTTTCTTCCTCTTTTGTGTTGTGTATTTTGGGTTGTAAACCTGAGGGCAGGGACTTTCATGCTTCCGGGAGCCTTTCTGATTGAAGCGCTGGGAAAAAATGGTCCAAATCAATCAATCAATCAATCATGGGTTTTCCTTTGTGGGCATCAAGGTATGGAAAATATTTTGCAGAAACTTGCTTATATTAAGGTAAGGCTCTTTCTGAGACCATGTCCAAACATGTAACCATAGCTGTCAACCCTCCCTACTGTCCCCCACTGCTATATACATAGCTGTCAACCCTCCCTGCTGTTTCCCAGGTTGACAGCTATGTAATAACATACATACATAACATAACATAACATACATAATGAAATTCAGTCAGGATCAGGATCAGTTTGGACAGGTGTAGCGGCAAAGTGCCCTCTGGTGGCACCTCTCTCCCCACTCTTTATTCTGATGGGTCCCAGTGGGTTTAGCGGGTTGCAATGCAGTGGCAGTAGCAGTAGCAGCAGTGCTGCTATCGACATACCAGTTGGCTTGGAGCCACCATTTTGCTTTTCTGCTCACCATGTCCTGGAATGGCATTGTAAGATGGAAATCAGAGCAGTGGTTTCAAGCTACCTGGGACATCAGCCAGGCCACTGAAGCCCAAGCAGCAGCCTGGGCAGGGTCTCTGAATATATGCCAATGTTATAATTTTGAGAGGAAGGGAAGAACTGTTAACTAATAGGTGTCCATCTTTCAGGGCACTGCTCTCTAGCTCATAGCATTAAACCATTATTATTTTACAAGGACACGTTTCTCACTGAGCCTGTGCTCATAAATGACAGATTCACAGGAAAGCTGCTGTTGTGGCAGGAGGCATAAATGGAATCCAAGGATGAATTGTAAGAACCTGATTAATGGACTGCACAAGAATTACTGCCTGTACTTTGTTCTCCTCGTTTTGCATTGACGCCCCTCTGCTCCACCTCCTAGTCATATTCTTTTGCAACTTGCATGCAATTAAATAGTGAAGGACATGATACCACACACTTAACTGGTTAAATACCACTTGCTTAATTCTTCGAACCAAATTCATCCAAGTGCATGGAATGTATGTTAATAATTGTCGCAATTAAGCAGCAAATAATTACCACGCTCTGTCATTAAGCTAAATCAGTTTCCTAGGGAATGTCTCATAAAAAAGACCCATCCTAATGTAACTTCCCCAAATTCAGCTTAGTACAGCCGATGAGAATTCTACATCTGAGCAGAATTCTCCCCAAAGCACTTTCCACAGAAAAAACTGTTGTGACAGCACACGGTCTTTGATGCCATGACACCAAAATACCCAGGTTACACAATGCTGTTTTATAAGCTTCAGCTTGTAAAGGGGTTTTAGTACTTTCACTCACATCCAGACCCTAGTGTTGGTTCTCTAATTTTTTTTTAAAAATGTATTTTTCAGTATTTCTATGCTACTTTTCAACTATACTAGTTCTCAAACCAGTTCACATTAATGAAATCAGTTTTTTAGCCAGGTGATGCTTCCCCCCATAGTAAGGTATTCAGATTTTAAAAATATACAATGTTGGGGGGGGTGAGGATCACAAAATAAGGGTTGTTGTGAGGATCTATGCCAGGGGTCAGCAAACCTTTTCAGCAGGGGGCTGGCCCACTGTCCCTCAGACCTTGTGGGGGGCTGGACTATAATTTTTTTTTGGGGGGGGGAGAACGAATTCCTATGCCCCGCAAATAATCCAGAGATGCATTTTAAATAAAAGCACACATTCAACTCATGTAAAAACACGCTGATTCTCGGACCATCCGCAGGGAAGATTTAGAAGGCGATTGGGCTGGATCTGGCCCCTGGCCCTTAGTTTGCCTACCCATGATCTATGCCATTTGGAGCTCCTAGGAGGGACAGTGGGGTAGAAATAAAATTACTGCAGCTTAGATTGTTATGAAATTAGCACTGGCAATGGACACTACCTCTCCATATGCAAAAGTCTGAGAACACCACCCAGTCAAACACCTTTACAAATACCACATTGCACTTCCAATTAGCTACTGTCTCTATAATCCAAAATAAACATGAGGAGTTCTAAGATGTAGACACTGAAAGACTTGATGTTTGTATGATTGACTTTATATTTTCTTTCCTTCTAGAACTTTAAGGTCCAACAACTTGAGGCAGCGACAATATACTAACTTACAGGGAGTCCCAAATACCAAACAGCCACTCAGATGACAGAGCCTGTCCATGAACAATGTACTAGGATCACCTGAATAGTTAAGTAGTAAGCTACGTTTAATTCCAAACAGCATGTTAAATACATATTTGTATTTAAGGCACATGTTTTTAAAATGAAGATTGCATCATCTGGGGATGGGTGGGTTATAATTAATGAGATCAGAGCAGGCATGGAGGAACAGTTTAACCTTTTATGCCCCTGTTACAGGCCTGAGGAAAATCCGTAGTATATCTTTAGGGGCAAATCCTCCATTTGCACTCAAGGTCTGAGCTTGTGCAGAAGCCACTAAGACATTCGTCCAAAATGAGCTGGAATGCATTCATATTACCAAATCTGTGTGAAGAGGTGAGGCAGGAATTCAACAAGCAACTAGCCCATTCAGATGTTAAAACGTTTTCCTACTTTGAGCTCTGAACACGCTACACGAAGCAATACCTCATTCTGAGCTTCATATTATGTGCCAGATATTGATACTGCTCAGGTGTGTTAGAAAGCACGGAACTGCGAAATGTGCCATTCCTTCATTATAGCCATCTCCAGCCCTGTGGCTCTTCTGCCCCTTTGCTACACATGAGAAAACACATCCTAGAAATGGTGCAGAGTGAAGTTGAATGCATTCAATGTATCTGAGGTACACTGCATTGATATCCAGCCCAGCACGCTGCCCGCCCTGTCTCATTGCCAAAAGAAAATTAAAATACTGTCTGGAGATGACAGGCTGTACAAATGATTCCTCACTGTACTACCACAGCTCTTAAGGGATTGAGAAAGAAAAACAACAACAACTCTGAGATATACGGAAAAGAGAAACCCCAAATGATACAAAAATAAAATACTCAAAAGCAATAAAGGAAGAAACAAAAGATTGTGAAGGAAATAGCTTCCTTATAGGAAAAGGACAAGAGGTAAGATAAAGGCAAGTTCTAAAGCAAATAATCTAAACCCCACATCATTCCTGTTGTGCACAACTTATTTAAATTAACAGATTTACACCAGCAAATGTGGGATTGGACAAGGATGAACTTCAGTTTCAGAAGAAAATTTGTGTGAAGAGAGAGGGAGAAAAAACACAGATTTACAGCCCTATCCTATGTACGTAAGGCCCATTGTTACAAAGGATTGCAGTTCTAAACTGAAAAGTTCTGTGTGATGCCTATGAAGAAATTGAAAATAAGATATTTAAATACAAGGGAAGCATGAACGAGTAGAAAACTCTTAAGCAGGTGAGGTTATGGGTTGTTCACTGGATGAAAGAAGGTACTAGGATATAGTATGAAAAACCCAAAATGATTTGTATGCAGAATTGACTGCCCATTCCACTTTGAGAGAAGCAAAACCAGTTGTTCTTCATAAAAGAGGTCATAATATATAAGGGAGTGTAAGGACAGACAAGTGTTCTCGAAGCTACTAACATGAGTTTGGCCAAACTGCGAGAGGTAGTGAAGGATAGGCGTGCCTGCCGTGCTCTGGTCCATGGGGTCACGAAGAGTCGGACACGACTGAACGACTGAACAACAACAACAAGGACAGACAAAAACCTACATTCAGGAATGTATTTAAGGTATCACTGAAAATGCAATCTCATTTTGGACAGAAACTCTGCAACAGCATACCAGAGCTATTGCACAGCTCCCATTTGTTCCTTAGCAGATTGCATCCGAAATAAGCAGTGATTGGCTAAAATGACTCAAGATCTCCAATAAGACCTATAAGAATAGCCAGTTTACCAGAAGGATTTGACAGATGCTTGCACTAGAGAAAATGTGTTTGCATACCACCATGAACCACTGCATTCAGTTGCAAACAATTAGGCTTTCCAAAAATGTTGATGCCTTGTGTAAGAATAAAACTAGAGGTGTTTTAACAGTATAGATTGAATCTTTCCATCCAACCCTAGAGAGGTCTCTGCAACATCAGACAGCAGACCATTCCATTGTTTGTCCCTGCGCCAGTGCAAAAATAATAATAAAAATGTCACTGTCCCTTCATGTCACTGAATACCATCCTTCTTTAATCATTATGAGACAGGGGAATTCCAAATCACAGACCACTTTTCTTCTGCCATTCATGTTGATAAATAGGATGTGATTCAAGTTGTTCTCATTGCATTCCAGGCTGTTAAATAAAACCAAACATCTCAAAAACTTGAATATGTGACTCTGTGTCAGTTTTGGCTGTTTACGCACAGTTGCTCCAGCCAGATATTTACTTGTTTATATGTAAACTGCCTTTCACGGCTATACAGCTTTCTCATGGCATTTCACATCATAACACAAAGTAAAACAAGAATATACACATTTTACAATAAGAGTGACAATTCGGTTTATTTCATCAACAGAAAAACAGAAAAGCAAAATTAAAACAGCAATAGGGATTAAAGTATGCTTAGTGGACCAGTCTCAATAAGTAAAAAAGAAAGCCAGGTCTTCACAGTTCATTTAGTAACAATCTGCAGGGGAGATCCACAGAAGGGAGTTTGATAATGATGGGCCATCACTGAAAAGTCATTTCTTGTAACAGCCAACCAGCCTGCAAGTAGAGCTTCCATAGGCAATCTTAAAGGTTGGGAAGGTTCAAATAGCTGCAGCTGAGTTTTTAAACAAGCTAGTTCCAAGCTGGTCTGGGATTTAAAGGTATGCTTACCAGCACTCTCAGCTGAGTCTGGAAGTGCAATGGAAACCATTGCGTCAGAACTGAAGTCATATACTTCAGTTGCTTGGTCACCGCAAGCAACTAGGTACTGTATTCTGCACCAGTGGAAGCTTCCGGACCCTCTCCAAAGGCAGTTCCTCACAGTGTGTGTTGCAGAGTAGAGTCTACTCTGGTGGTAATATGCATACTCAACATCAGATCAGTTTGCCAAATGTAAATGGTAGAGGAGGACCTTGCGTGTCGAGGTCCCCAAACCACCCCTCAAATGAAACATACCTCACACAGAAATTTAAGTTTAAGGTTTTTGGCATAATTTTGGCCACAACTTTACTAAAATACAAAATATGTGAGTGGTTGCTTAGGCATTGGTTCAGACTATCTGTCCCACTGGGGACAGAACTGACATCCACCTGCCTGTGGAAGTCAGTAAAGGGAAAACACTTTGGGGAGAGAATGGGAGCTGGGGGTCTGACCCTCACCTCTCCCCTAATGCTCCCAGGGGGTCTTGTGTGGGCCCTGGCCCCCGACTGGGGGATACGGACAAGCATGGCGAGCCCCTGGATTCCTTTAACGGAATTCCCCACGCAGCAGCAGCATTGAAGGGGCAGCCACAGCCAACCCTGCCCCTCCACCAACCAATTAATAACCAATGCCTAACCGCCAACCTTACAAGTTGTGACTAATTGCTACGCAGTAGGCGAAAACCAAATGGCACCAGCCAATCAGCCAAATGGAAAAATTCCTACCAGGCCCCTGCCCCCAAAACAGACAACCCCATGACAGGCATAGCAAGGTCATATGCAGAGGCCTAATAATAGGGAGGGGGGCAGGTGATCCGATGCACGCAGCAAAGAGAGGTATATCACACTGCGAGTAAAGCAATATATAGTCACTGGGCTGTCCACCAACAACTTCAACATAGAAATCTCCCCAACGACGACCAGAGCCCATTCACAGCAGTGGCCATCTATACAATTCCGCCCAGCAACAGAGGGGTGACTTGCTGGCCCCCACCGCAACACGTGCTCTCCATGAAGGAGAACCCGCTTTCTCAACCCTTCCCACAGTGCCTCTCCTCAAAGATAGGAGCAACATCCTCGCCAGAAAGCAGAACAAAGAAGAAGCCTGGGATGTCCTCAAATAATGTCACAGCATTTAATCCTCCTTGTGGGGGGAAAGTGGTGGAGTGCACAGGTCTGCCAACTGCTCTTTGGTAATTTGCACAGTCATAACCAACTCTGCTCCTTTTCCTCACGTGAGCACGGCTTTATTGAGGTAACACACTCCTGGCTGCAAGCAGTCAACAGTGAGCAGAGGCAGCTGTGGCAATAGAGACTCAACTGAAATTAAGAAGCCACAGCAATGTGGCAATCAGGATTAAACAGTTGCTGGACAACTGCCTTCCCTAAGTGTTCTAGTTACAGGTAGGTAGCCGTGTTGGTCTGCCATAGTTGAAACAAAATTAAAAATAAAAAAATTAATTCCAGTAGCACCTTAGACACCAACTAAGTTTGTTATTGGTATGAGCTTTCATGGTCTCTAAGGTGCTACTGGAAGGAAATTTATTTATTTTTTAAATTTCCCTAAGTGTGTTGGTGGTGAGAAATAGCATAGGGCAGGCATAGGCAACCTTCGGCCCGCCAGATGTTTTGGACTACAATTCCCATCATCCCTGACCACTACCTCATGAAAAGGGCTGGCCTTGCAGTCCCCAAGTCCCTGATCCAGACTGTCATAACCACAGCTCTGCTGCAACCACCACCAACACCTTTCACAACATTTTTCATAGTTTATTCATGTTTTCCTCTTGTTATCCTAAACAGTACAGTTCCTTATTTTTCCAACCACCCACCTTCTCCCAGTTTCTTCCCCACTACCCTCTTTAGGCGTAGCATTATCATTGCTGTCATTAAGTTATTTTAAAAAGCCTCCTCCCAAAGTCTACAAGCTCATCTTTATTATGCATTTAAGAAAAGAAAGTTAGCAGGCCTTGGGATTTCTCCCTTTCGATACATATCCCAGTGTGGTACTGAATTCTACAGGCCAATACATTTATAAAACTACCAAAGAAATGAAAAATAAAATGACACCAGTGATTATTCTACAAAACCAAACACTTTTATTCACATGTGACATTTTAGATGGATTGCCTCTGGGTTGCTTAGACTCGGTGATAATCCTTAGATTCTCAAACCGAAACCATGTGCTTCTTCCAAGCCTCAGGTGCTGCTTCATTGTTTTAAATGGAGACAGCAAGACATTTAACACAATGTCCCCTGTAGCACTCTGAGAGCTCACAAGGGTCTTGTTTGCCCTGTAGCAGATGGAAGCTAGAGGAAATCCAGCTGAAATGTCACATTCAAATATGAACACGGGTTCTTTCAAATATGTAAAAAATAAAATAAAATTGCAGACATTATGGCATTGTTATAGTCACAAGCAACTATCTGAAGGATGATGAAGCATATTACCAGAAATTGGAAGCCTACAGGCAAAGAAGTGGATGTTCAGCTTAAATAGATATGTTGAAATCAGACTTCAACACTACTTTTCAGTCTCTGCTTCTCCATTAGAATGGCCAGGTCACAGGGCTGCCGTAGTGATGGGAGAAGGCATGCTTGGCAGAATTCTTTCTCTCATGCAAATCTTAGAGGTGCTCACAGTCACAAAATTTCCAAAGCAACCTTCCCCATATAGGGATCAAACCTGCAACCTTGGTATTATCAAGCTCTGACCCTCGTCACTGCAGTCCTTGTCCTTGCCACAACTAACCCTGCTGCAGCCACAATGTTCTGGCACTGATTTTGGAGGCGTGCAGGGGGGGTGGGAGAAAAAAAAGGTAAGTCCTATTGGCACAAGCTGAAGTCCAATGTGAAAGAGGGACGCCATAACTGGATACCAGCCTAGGTCTTACTTATATGGAAAAGAGCAACAGTGAGTGCAAAGGGGGGGGGGGAAGGTGTGTGGCAGACTGTAGCAACTCACTCAGTGCTTCTTGTCTTGGAAAATCAAGCCTTTTTACAAATCAGCTTATTGAATCGCACAGCCCCTTGTGAATTCCACAATCCTTATCCTAGTCCTACATAAATATATATCACGAGTACACCTGAACTAATTCTGAACTGATGAATAGGCCTGACACATATTTATTCTTCCTCACCCTGAACATATAAAATGATGAAAAGAAAAGGTAATACCATCCAGCTTTAGAACAGCTCAGAATGTTAAATATTTCCATTCAATAGGTTTCTAAGGAAATATGCTTATGTAGACCACAGAACAACAGCAGCAGCAGCAGCAGCAGCAACAACAACAACAACAACAACAACAACAACAACAAGCCTTTCTATCTACTGCCCCAAATTCTACCCATGGAAAATCTCTTGTAACTCATTATATCTACAGAAGATTGGAGGCACTGATATGATGGCTGTACCCAAAGGTTCTTTCTTTCTGTTGACGGTGCTCCGAGGGAAACAACAAGAATTAATCCTGACAACCTTAATACGCTATCCACTTCTATGAATGTTTTAGAAGGTTTGCCAGAGAATGTCATATAGACGAAATTTCCCCCCAGCCAAACAAATGGAGCCTGAACAGAAATGCTTATTTGGAAACTTTCCCTCTGGGTTCAGAACTACTGCTGCTCTTGCATTCCATCAGATATGCAGCTGTTTCAGCAGGTTTTCAATTACTTTGGTCCAATCAGCAAGAGCCAGTGGGTATATTCTGACCACATACGATGCACACTAAACATTATGGTGGGTAAAGGGTATATGACGACTGGCTTTGGCTGACTGAATGATAATGCAGTTTATCCTGCTTTTTGTTTTTTAAAGTCCACTATGTTCCAAGGGTAACATGTGCATAGGTATATAGTTTTTACCTTGTTGCTAGTGGGGAGCAGGGCACAACTCCCTAACTATATGCATCATTCATAAATGCCCAGGAATTTTTGATTTTCAAAAGCTTTGCCTATCAAATAGAAAACTTAAATGGGACAAGAAAAACAACAGCGTGTGGAATTGCACATAAGATTAGTCCTGCCCAGAAAAACTGTGAAGTCTTGGAGGACTTGTAGAGACTCACCTATTAAAGAATGCTTCAAGGGTACAATATCCTGCCTTACAGCAAGGAGTTAGATTTGATGACCTACTTGGTTTGTTGCAGCTACAAGATTTTACAACTCAAATGTTCTGAGTTTACATTAATCTTTTTCTATTACCCTTTTATTGAAATTTCAATGCAGCACTGTGGTACTCAGCAAAGAATTCAAAGGCACTGCCATTCCAACATAAAGCGATACAATGGTGATTGAACTGCAACTATGAAAAATATATAATTCCCCAGTACCTTTTCCAGCAAAAGCAAGTTCTAACCTGTTTCCTTATCACATCTATTGTGATGAGGCAGCACCTCTGGCAACCTTAAGAAAAGAAACTCCAACTTCTAGGCTTTTCCAGACTTAATTTTCAGAGCACACTGCTCAGTATTTCTGCTTTTAATGTTTAACATTTTATTGTTTGTTTGTTTTTTATTGCATTTTGCTAGTATGCACTTACTTTTTGGCTTGTGATTTTATTAGTGCAATTTGTACAGTGGTACCTCGCTAGACGAATGCCTCGCTACACGAAAAACTCGCTAGACGAAAGGCATTCGCTAGCGGAAGGCTGACTCGCAAGACGAATTTTCCTATGGGCAAGACAAAAAAAATTCGCATTTTTTTTTTCAAACTGCTATTCCCCCGTTGGAGCTTCGCAAGACGAAAAATTCGCTATACGACAGCACTCGCAGAACGAATTAATTTCGTCTTGCGAGGCACCACTTTATAAAATTGTTATATTAAGTGGCATCTAAGTTAAAAACACACACACAAATGCTAGGGAACTGCTATCCTAACTGTCTCAATTTGTCTTTTTAAGAAGATTTGGAACAAGAATTCCTTTTATCTGTAAAAAGTAAAGGGATGTAGGTGTTTTGTTATAGATGTATTTATGTTTAGGTTTGTTTGAAAAAGTTGTACGTTGTATTTGTGTATTGTTTTTGTGTTTTTGTTTATACGGAAAACCAATAAAATCTTATAAAAAAAAACACAATTTGTCTGAGGTGAGAGTAGACCAAAATCTTAGGACAGAGCTTTCCAAACTTGTCATGTTGGTGACACACTTTTTAGACATGCATCATTTTGCGACACGGTAATTCAGTTTTACTAGCAAACTGGAGTTTAAAGTAACCCCTTTCCACCCCTGGCAGGAGTGCAAGGAGCGTTCGCATGACACACTGACACACTGCAACCGACACACTACAATGTCACAACACGCAGTTTGAAAAGCTTTGCACCTCAGTAAGTCCAGCAGGAATCTGGTTGAAGTAAACAATGCCAGCTGGTGATGATGTCACAGGGAGATGCCAGGGAAGGAAAATATCAATTCAGTTATGGTTATTAAAAGCAAATTTCTGAACAAAGAAGGAGAACACCAAAGTAGTAAGTTAATAAATAAATAAATAAATAAATAAATAACGTGTGTGTGTGTGTGTGTGTGTGAGAGAGAGAGAGAGAGAGAGAGAGAGAGAGAGAGAGATTTGACCCATTCATGTCCCTTCTTAGTTGTTTGTTCATGTAGGTTCGAAGTAGCATTGTACTGACCCACACCTTCGAGGTCAGTCTTCTGTTCCAGCACCAAGGCTGCATTTGCATTGCTCCTATTCTGGCAACAGACGGGTATGTGTCTTGCCTCTATATGCTTTGCCCTTTCCTGTTCCGAATTCCTGTCTGCATGTTTAGTCGACAGAAAGAAAATGGCTTTATTATTCTGGTTCAATCCCAAAACTTTCCAAGAACATGATCCATGCTGCTTTTCACCTTTTATCTAGCTGCAAGCTCACCCATACATGAACAGATGAAGACTTTTAGCTGCTAAGAACAGTTATTATTGCCTCTGACCTCACTATTCATTTATAGTAATCTCGGGACTGCAACCAAACTCCCAGTAAGTATCTTAAATCCAGATACTCGGAAGGAGAAAAGGAGCAACCTGAGTACAATACTAGATTTATTATTTGGGACACTTCTCTGGTTCTTTTGCTCAGTTCTTCTTAAAGCCTAGATTTTACAGCCTGCCAGAAAGACAGCTGAGCCAGAGCTTTGCACGCTATTTCTCAGGTGAATTTATTTTTGGCTGCTTCACTTTTCGTTTACTATGTGCAAGGTGACTTGGCATACACTTGCTGATTTATGGGATAGATTTATAAACATGGTAAGTTACAGGTTGATGGGAGAGAGAAGACTATGTGATGGAGGACTAAGCAAAGGTCAAGTGCCAGTTGAAAAAAAGAGGCCGCTGTTGAGTTTGTAGGCTGGTGAGATTAAAGCAAACCCCAGCAAAGATGATATACAGCAAGCAACAGGAAGATTTAACGTGCAACATGTCAACTAAATAAAATACTAAAATATCTGTGCAACAATTCACAATGTATCTTCAACTATGCTCTACATTTTTATCAATAGCAGCTCATTGCTAGGAGTAGATCATATTGCTAGACACAAACAAGAAACTTGGATGAGGAACTATTTTGTTACGTCTTCATGGCTACATGCACACAGGTTTCCCATAGCTTATTGTGAGGCAGACACCATAAAATGTGTGTGTGTGTGGGGGGGAATGTGTATTGTTATGCGTTGGGGTGGTTCAGTCTTGATGGTATCTGTGGATCCCTTCCAGGCCTTTGGTCCTGTACCTAGTAAGAGATAGAGTCTAGTAGAAGAGGCTGCTGAACCTGCCAAGCCAGTTCCTTTGTTCAGATAGTGGTTTGGTTGGCTACTTAAAGTGTCCTCATCAGCACCCCAAAATATGAACTAGGTTACAAGAGTCACAACTAAATTATGGTGCACTCCAGGCTAATGGATAGTTTTTCCTCCACCCTCCTCAGCTGGGTGCTACATATGAGAACAACAGCCAGAGTTGTGAATGATTGAGTTGGAAGGAAGCTGGATGCTGGAGACAGAGAGACACATTTTGCTATTTGCTGAGCATAAGATAGACTTTGGGGGCTTCTTTCTAACCCTCCCATAAGCTGCAAGTTGCCTTCATAAGGATTAAATGCTCGTTTATACAAATCTTGGCCAGCACTGAGAAGCCAGCTTGTGTGAAATTTATATATGCTCACTTGAATTAGGTTGCATAAAAAGTTGCAGATCTACACATCTGTTAAGCTATAATACGGGAGAAATTAATCCAATAATAAACTAGCTCCTGAAAAAATAAGGTCCTTTTGGAGTAAGTCATAACTGCTTGAAATATTTACTGTGCCGTTCCATTGTTCTTAATATTTACAAATTGGACAAACATATAAGGAAAACTATATTATAGGGGGGGAATCACAGGTGAAAGACACAGCAAAGTTAGCATTTAAGTATCAGAGAGCTTCTATGTGAGTTCAATGAGATTTCTTTCCCTGTGCATTCTGGACATGGCGAACATGCTTAAGTTGAAGCTGCTCAAGATAGTTGGCAAACATGGTACAAACCATATTCAGCAGAGTGAGATTTCCTGTCTGTCAGGTTTTGCATGCATTTATTCATAAAGTCCTCCCTGTCCCACTTCTGCATCATTCTGCTTTTTTCTAAAGCTGCATAAAAAATGTATTTAGCATATTTATTCACAAAATACGATTTTTTTGTAGTAGGTCCCCCCCAAACCGCTTGTGACCTACATAGATGACTGGACTACGAGAGCCATATATGTAGATCATGTGCAGTTGTGTTTTAGGGGACCTTCCATAGCTCTGAATCTCTGGGCAGCAAATCAGGATTTTAAACAGAGCAAGGACACGTTTGCCGTGATGCAGAGGGAAGCGGATGAGGTTAGTATAGGAACCGAAGGGTCACCACAGATGGGAAGCAGACACAGGATTTGCAAAGAAAAGCCACTGCAGCAATGTTTGTGAAACAGATTTGGTGTTCTGTGGCACAGTTTACGGTTGTGCTCATCATTCCCTTTTCCTTCATCCTTCCTCCCTTTTACTCTGGTATGGCACAAAGGGTCCCTCCCCAGGCAAAGCAGGGATCCAGGCTTGTGGTGGGGGAATTGGACTGTGGAAATATTAAGGGCATGAGAAGAGTCCAGATGGATCAGGCCAAAGGCCCATCTAGTCCCATCTTCTGCTCTCACATATGCCTGTGGGACGCCAGGAGGAAGGACCTGAGGACAACAGTGCTCTCCTCACTTGCAGTTTCCAGCAACTGGTATTCAGAAGCATATTGCCTTGGGCAGTGGAGGCAAGTCCTTCAGTTAGAATGATTGATGGAACCCACAGCAGAATAATAGTAGTAGTAGTAGTAGTAGTAGTAGTAGTAGTAGTAGTAGTAATTTATTGTTTATATGCTGCCCATCTGACTGGGTTCCCCTAGCCACTCTGGGTGGCTTCCAACAAACGAAAACAATAAAACATCAAACATTTAAAACTTCCCTATGCAGGGCTGCCTTCAGATGTCTTCTAAAAGTCACATAGTTGTTTACATTCTTGACATATGATGGGAGGGCATTTCACAGGGCGGGCGCCACCACCAGGAAGACCCTCTGCCTGGTTCCCTGTAACCTCACTTCTCTCAGTGAGCAAACTGCCAGAAGGCCCTTGGAGCTAAATCTCCAGGCTAATTGATAGGGGTGGAGACGCTCCTTCAGGAATGCAGGGCCAAAGCCGTTTTATGGCTTTAAAGGTTAGCACCAACACTTTGAATTGTGCTCGGAAACATACTGGAACCCAATGTAGATCATTTGAAAGCAGTGTTATATGGTTCCAGTGGCTGCTCCCTGTCACTAGTCTGGCAGTAATGTTCTGGATTAGTTGTAGTTTCCGAGTCACCTTCCAAGGAAGCCCCATATAGAGTGCATTGCTGTAGTTCAAGTGGGAGACAACCAGCACATGTATCACTCTGGTGAGACAGTGTGCTGGCAGGTATGGTGTCAGCTGGCATACCAAATGGAGCTGATAGACAGTTGTCCTGGACACAGATGTGACCTGCGCCTCCATGGACAGATGTGAGTCCAAAATGACTCCCAGGCTGCGCACCTAGTCCTTCAGGGGCACAGTTCAGGACCAGGGAGCCCCCCGCCCCGCCTGCCCCCTGTCCCCCAGAAACAGTACTTCTGTCTTGTTGGGATTCAATCTCAATCTGCTAGCCACCATCCACCTCCCAACTAACTCCAGACTTTCACACAAAATCTCTGACATGCAAGCTGTATCACCTAAATAATAATATCATATTTCTGCATAACTGTCTCTTTCTCTTTCTTGGGAATCACAAGAACTTTCCAGTTCTGTTCAAAATGTTAATTTCTAACAGTGGAATGGTTGAGATTCTTAATATAGGCAGTTGGTACTTTTTTTCTCCTAGAAATTTAGCTACAGCAATACAGAGTTATCTAAAATTCAATTGCAGCTCCAGCTCAGCAGCTGCTGCATCATCAGGCATTAGTACACCTTGAGAAAGTCAATAACCATCATGATGTCCTTCTGCTTTCAAGTGAGGAGAAAAGAACCATTAACCTATCTACCCCCATCAAGGCAAGAAATTCCTAAATTGCCTATTTAATACAATG
This sequence comes from Lacerta agilis, assembly GCF_009819535.1. Taxonomy (NCBI): domain Eukaryota; kingdom Metazoa; phylum Chordata; class Lepidosauria; order Squamata; family Lacertidae; genus Lacerta; species Lacerta agilis. Next base: position 35,514,962 of record NC_046316.1, read on the forward strand.
GCATTTTGGAATGGAAAACAAAACATGCAAAAATAATGCTAATAATAGGTTTTGTGCCCTTAAACTCACATCCTTTAAGTCACAGCTTGCAATATATCACTGTGTCAATCTTACGCAACCACTAAGAGAATGACTTTGCTATTAAATGGAATTCAATGGAGGAAAAAAACCACCCTCTATTAAAGACAAACATGCATTAAAAGTGGTTGTGACTCACATTTGCTGTACCCCAGTGGAGGCTGGTTACTTAGGACAACCGGGGCACTGCCCCATCACATGGAGTTTAAAGAGGAGGGGGAAGGAATCGAAAGTTTCTAATAATAATAATAATAATAATAATAATAATAATAATAATAATAAACACTGTTTCCTGTACACTCCCAAGTTTATCATTTGAACTACTGCAGTCTTTTCTGTCAACCTTCCATTATCTGGCCAATCAATGTTTGGCCCAAGGTCTCACAGTGAGTTTCATGGGTGGTGATTTCAGCCCTGTTCTCTGAGACCCTAGTCCAACTTATTCCATATTCTGGAAAGTAGTCCTGGAAGTGAATAACCTGGAGGAGGGAAAGAATCTTTCCCCATAGACCTGGATGTTTAGGGCAGCCACTGTTAACAGTTATGTGTGCTGCCTTTTAACCGCCCACTGGTCCCATCTAGTCGGCATCCCAGGTCCAAGGTCCACCAACCACCACTACTACATCCTGAGGAACATGCCATCCTGGGCTCCTGTGGGAGGAAGGGCGAGATACAAATTTAATTATAAGTAAATAATTCAAGAAGGCTGATCAAGAAGGCTGATCACCGAAGAATTGATGCTTTTGAATTATGGTGCTGGAGGAGACTCTTGAGAGTCCCATGGACTGCAAGAAGATCAAAGCTATCCATTCTCAAAGAAATCAGCCCTGAATGCTCACTAGAAGGACAGATCCTGAAGTTGAGGCTCCAGTACTTTGGCCACCTCATGAGAAGAGAAGACTCCCTAGAAAAGACCCTGATGTTGGGAAAGATGGAGGGCACAAGGAGAAGGGGACGACAGAGGATGAGATGGTTGGACAGTGTTCTCGAAGCTACTAACATGAGTTTGGCCAAACTGCGAGAGGTAGTGAAGGATAGGCGTGCCTGGCGTGCTCTGGTCCATGGGGTCACGAAGAGTCGGACACGACTGAACGACTGAACAACAACAACAACAACAAATAAAATAGATAAATACAATTGTGCTCAGAGCTGAAAATGCATATTAAAAACCACTTCTACCACACTTTAGAATATGTATCTGTCTTCACCCTAATAACAAAATATGGGAGTATGGAACAACTGAAACACCAAAGTATAGAAATGAATCATTGAGATACTGGAGAAGTTCAGACATAATGTTCCTGGCTCAATAAGTGAATTCTATTGAGGGAAGAATGAGCAACAAGCCCTTCTCCTTTCTCTTGTCCAGATGCAAAGGACACTTCCAGATTTGTCAAACCTCAATTTCCCCAAGATGCCCGAACTAGGAAACTGTGGCTGAAGCACTCCCTACAAAACAGAACTGCAAACCACAGTTTGCTCCTGCTTTGGAATCTTGTGAAACCGCAGCAAAGCCACCATTTCACTTTCCAGTGAAAAATTATGGCTGTGGTCTCTGGCCATCTGCTGATTTGAGTGTTTTGCCCTTCAGTTTTATATTCATTTAACACCCATGCTATAAGTAGTCAAGAGGTTTTCAAAGGGCAAACTGTTAAAATAAATGCCAGCAAGTGCTTTGTTGTATTTGAAAAAGCTTTATGTTTGCTAGTTGCCAAATAGCTGTAGAAAGTCACAGGAATTCAAAAAGCAGTTTTGGAGAGCGCTGTGTGCGCACAGAACATGTGTACATCCATGCACACACATGCAAACCCCTTTGGATCCCACCTACTTTTTGTTCATGTACCTATTCATTCATTTATTGTTCCACTAGACTACTAGTACAGAAGTGCGGGAATTGTAAAGATAAAAGCCACTTTTGCCAGAATATTTATTTATTAAATTTCTATCCCACTTCATCCAAGGATCACACAGTTGTTTACAATTTAAAAACACAGAACTACACAACACAGTAATAAACAACCCCACTCTACCCTGCCCAGTTTTAAAGACCACAGATTGTTTAACTAGCCAAAGGCTGGGGAGAAGATGCATGTTTTTGCCTGGTGCCTAAAGATATGTAATGAAAACACCAGGCAAGCCTCCCTGGGGAAAGTATTCCATAAGCGGGGAGCCACCACAGAGAAGGCCCATTCTTGTGTTGCCACCCTCTGGGCCTCTTGTGGAGAAGGCAAACAAAGAAGGTTCTTAGTTGGTGATTGTAGGGTCTGGGCTGGTTCATATGGGGAGAGGCGGTCCTTGAGGTATTGTGGTCCTGAGCCATTTAAAGCTTTATAGGTCTAAACCGTTTCTTGAATTGGGCCCGTGAACTAATTGGCAGCCAGAGCAGACGGGTCAGTATTGTTGTTATATGGTCTAACGGTCTTACACTGGTGAGCAACCTAGCTACTAAATCCTGCACCAGCTGAAATTCCTGAATCACCTTCAGCAGCAGCCCCACGTCTAATTTAAAGGATAGATCTCTCAGAGGCTGAATGCCACCAGTGGACAGACTGAAGGTGAGTGAAGCCGGAAACAAATGTGTCCTGATGTAATCTAGAATTCTGCATAAGCTCCACTTGAATTTATGGGGTTACTCTGTATACAGAGGATTTTAATATAACACACCAATATAAGTACTATTCTGAAAGCACATGAAAGTAATTCCTGCGCCAGAGAGAATGTGTATGTCGATTACATATATGAGAAAGAGACTGCAAAAGCCTACCAATTTGTTCTCAGAAAGCTGGGGGTGGGGACTTATATTCAGCAAATCTTACAACCAGAAAGGACAGGAAGAAAGGAACTCCGATCGGAAGAATGGAGCAGTTTCAGGAAGTGTTGGGAGACTGTGAAAGAAGAGACTGAAGCCACATGCAGCTCCCTGGTTGCAGGTTGCCCACCTGTGAATTCAACTCACCCTTTATATAATTTATATATATATTTTCTATTCCCCCCCCCCAAAGCCGTATGGTTTCATTTTAAGGTGTTTCTCGTGGTAGCAATTAGAAATCTCAGCAGTTTAACTTATTTCTGAAGAGCACAGATGTGATAAAACCAAAAATACATTTTTAAAATGATACCTAAAGTTGTTTTTCTACCATTCTTTTTTTAAAAGAGATAAAAGAATGGTCATAGAGGTACAGCTCTCGACAAAAGAGATTGTTTGCAAAATCTCTACCCATCTTCCCTTCACATGCAAAATCATTGCATAGTTACATAAAGTTTGTGATTGATACTGACATTAAAGTTACGTGCCTACGAAATTTAATGTACCACCATGAAATTTGTCATTTGCATTATAAAAAAAAATAGGTTATTATGCATGAAAGAAAATTATAGCTTAACACGTAACATATATATATAATAGTAGTTCATTTCTTTAAATGTACCAGCTGGCTCAATCAAAAATAGGAACTATAAGGGAAAGCAGCCTGTAATAAGGAGGTTCAAATTATACCTGCTCTGACCATAGTGTATAACACTACCGATCTCCTTGATTCTACACATACACAATTCCCCCTATAATAGTCTTCATTATAATGTGAAACTTAAACTGAAAATTATATGTTTTGCAACTTTAAAAAATTGCATATGCTGCCTATAGAAACCACACAGGCTCTCTGTGTATGCCACAGAAATCTTCCTACTGTGGCTTAAACTATATGTTATTCAGACTTGGGTGATTCTTTCATTTAGCATTTTTCAAAACTCAAGCAGTCTGGGCAGGCTGCAAATCTGAGTGAAGGAGGAGTGCCCAGAGCAGGGCTGCTTAACCCTTTTTATGTCTCTCCCCCACAATTTCCCCCCATGGCAAACAATCCAATGAAAATAGGGACGTACTAAGGAAAAGTGGGACATTCCAGGATCAAATCAGAAACCAGAATTGCTTCTGTAAATCCGTGTTTGTCCCTCAAAAATAGGGACACTTGGAGGATCTACCATATGGGAAGAACACCAGACATGGGAGATGAATTTTTAACTGAAAGAAGAGAGGGTTAAGCAGCCTTTTCCCCCACACCCTTTCCCTAGATAGATAGATAGATATTTCGCTCCATCTCTCTCTCCCTCTCTCTCTCTCTCTCTCTCTCTCTCTCTCTCTCTCTCTCTCTCTGTTTAAAGCCAATTAAAGACTGATTGGACTCCATGTAGTAGTGTGAGCCTAAGACTATTGTTTCTGAAATCACACACAAAAGTCACTAATGAACAAATTCTAAAAGTTAAGCACACCATCAAAATGAAATTGAGTGTGAATCTGCAAGGATGTTGCTCCTCCCAGCAATTACTTTCTAATCACAATTTTATCTACGTCCCAAGTACTCTATTTAGGTAAGTTTCATTACCACTATACCCGCTCCAACTTACTGATCAAATCCCTGCATCCCTTTGGGTCATACATAAACAAGCAGTTTTGGTCAAAGCAAGCTTTTTAGTTTTTTTAAGCACCTAACATGTTGTTGTTTTAAAACTGCAGAATCTGAAAGCAGAAGGCCATTCCAAACGAATAGGAGAATGGCAAATCAATAAAGAAGAACACGTCTAACTTCTATGTAAGCTTTGTGCAAGCAAGTCAGGGATGCACCAGCACAATATATCTAAAGCACTTTAACAGTCATGTTTTGCATTCTGGGAACTCTAGTTTGTTTGTTAAGGGTGCTAAGAATTGTTAAGAGACCTCTGTTCCCCTCACAGAGTTATAGTTCCTTGGGAAGAGGGGTTGATTGATAATAACTGTGGGAACTGTTGTTCAGTTCCCAGGGTCCTTTGGAGACACGCTATCACTGTCAAAGTGGAATAGCAGTGCTTTTAATGTATGGGGTGGGTATGGCCCAGGGTGGATGTTCAATAAACAGGACATAGGGAGGATCCCAGATCAAGCTTGAAAGTCAATGTCACGGGACAGAGACTGTGGGTTGGGTTGGGTTGGGTTGGGTTGAGGGAGACGTTTCCAAGCAAATCCCAAGCTGCTTCCAGGCAATTTTCTGTAAACAGAACAACCTGGACCAGTTGAATGGAATGATGTTCAGAGCTATGAATATTAAAGAAAAAGATTTACATGCCTTTTGCTACGTTCTCTAAACTGCAGGTAATTAAGAATCCTAAGGGAGGGGGGAACCAACAAAAACAGGCAAAAATTATATGTGCATTTTGCAATTATGCATTTTACATGCACAGTTGGATAAGCACTACAAAACAGTGGAAGCACAGATGGGGAAGTGGAATGTGTGAGAAAGTCAAAGGTACTGTATGCAAAGCTCCTGAACTACAATGGATTAAATAACATCATCCTTTTACAGCACCCTTATGGATAGCAAAGATGGAAGGCCCAGGTGCCTCCTTCTGTAAGCTCCCATAAACCACAACTAACCACAGATGTTTCCTAGACACCCAGAAGATGATGAGGGCGGGATGCATTGAAAGAGAGAAGACACAAACTCAAAACCAAGAACCAGAGAAGAGTAGTATAACGAAGGAGTGTGTGAAGGAAAGAAGTAAGACATCATTCATTCATGTCACTTTCAGTATATTTTCACGAGGTACCAGGATGATCCCTTGTACACCAAAGGCAATTTTGGCAAATGATGTTTACAACGGGTTTTGCATTTTCCTTCTCTTTCAGGTGAGTAGCCAACATTTGCTAGAATGCATCTTCACTCGTAACCTGGCTTGTCTTCTTGCAAATCAGCAGAATATTCGGAAGTGCTGAAACTGGAAAGCCTGCCTGCTACCATCTCATGGAAATGTTCTACAGGTGAAACTTGAAAAATTAGAATATCGTGGAAAGGTTCATTTCTTTCAGTAATTCAACTTAAAAGGTAAAACTAATATATGAGATAGACTCATGACATGCAAAGCGAGATATGTTAAGCCTTTATTTGTTATAACTGTGATGATTATGGCGTACAGCTGATGAGAACCCCAAATTAACAATTTCAACTTGGGGGTTTTCATCAGCTATACGCCATAATCATCACAATTATAACAAACAAAGGCTTGACATATCTCGCTTTGCATGTCATGAGTCTATCTCATATAATAAACTCCAGTAGTTAAGGAAAACAATTGCTTACATAAACGGACTTTTCCACAATATTCTAATTTTTTGAGTTTCACCTGTATGTAGGAAAGGAAGCTGCAGCATTGGGAAGGTTCAAGACTTGTCTATGAGATATTCCCATTAATTCCACTGGCATGTGAACAAAAAAAAAGTGCAGGGAGCTTACACAGAATTGCTGCCACAATGCTGTTGGGATAAGGCTTCGGTTTGCAGGCTGATGGAGGCAGAGAGAGAAACAGACGAGGTGGATCTCCCTTTTCCGCTCCAACTGCAGTCAGTTTGGAATGGAGAGCAAGGATACCACCTTTCCCCCCAACCATCCTAAGGCGCCACAGCGGAGGCAGAGGAGCACTTTGATCAGCCATGGAGGGAGGCTGAACAGGAGGCGACAGCGACTCAACAGGAGCCTTTGCAGATGGGAGCAGACTCATGCGCATGTGTGCAGTGCATGCTTGCAATCCCAATATTTCCACAAGGCTTGTGAGTGAGCATGCCATGCCTCACATTTAAAAGCTTGGTGGGAGCGGCAGGGAAACTTGTTGAAACATCTTCACTGCTTCCATCCAGTTCTGAACTTCTTAATCCTGCTCCAGAACTCCCGAATTGTATCTCTGTTCTGTCACTTGCCTGAATAAAGATCTATTTCTTACTTCCAAAAAAGCCTCTGTTTGCGTGTTTTAGGCAGGAACCAGGAGAAAAGGCCAGTCCCTCAGGTAGCTTTTTTTTGTGTGTGTGGCTACAATAGCTTCAAAATCTCAATTTGACACTATTAGTCAGGCTGATGAGCACATACTGTGACTCATATAAGTAGCATTACTCATTTCTTTCGGACCCTATGCAGCCAGAAATAGCCCAAGCTTCGCATGAATCCGAACTACAGACATCCATTGTTCTTCAATGGAAGCTAAATCATGCTGGGAGGAACGCTTGCAAAGCAGCATCTCTTTAACAGCCATCAAGAAAAATAAGCTCCAAATGGTTTTGGCTGAATGAAGTGACTGCTCCCCCTTTTGGCAGTGCAGTCCAACAACAGGAAACATATCATTCTGATAGCCAAGACAGTATCCAGCAGGTGAATATTCAAAAACAGGCAAAATCTTTCAAAAGTGATAAGCAGGGTGTGGATGCTCCATAGCCCTACACCACCTTCCCCATTTCCTCCATTCATCATTCCCAAATTAATGGATGGGAGGCATCAATGATGGATGGAAGAGGCAAAGAAGTGGAAGACCTTTGACCTACCACCTCTTTTTCCTCCTGTTCACTGCTGAACATTCAGAAAGGAACAGGAGGAGGCAGCCCTATTTTTGCAGGTCCATTCATGCCTTATAATCACTGAAGCAATAACTGCAGTGCTATCAGAAACTCAGGCAAGGAATTCTTTTACCTGCCTACTGCACCAAGCACACAGCCTGACTTGCAAGTTCCCCTTTAATTCTTCCCCAGGGAGGGTTCTGACCATCCCCTTCCTTTGCCTTTTATAGGAAGCTCTCAATGCCCATATCTTGCCTCCCTTGTTGGACAGGCCTTTAATCATAAGCTGGCTATTATTTTGTGAGAGTCAACTCTTAAGAGAAGAGGAAGAAAGCAGAAAGCAGAGGATTGTGGAGAGGGGAGCAAGGACCACAGGCTGTATGTTGATGATGCTCCCCTCTGCTCATTCCCCCCTCTCCTTCTTCTTCCCCATCTTATACCCTGTTATTACATATATAGTCGTACCTTGGAAGTTGAATGGAATCCGTTCCGGAGGTCTGTTCGACTTCCAAAACATTCAAAAACCAAATCACAGCTTCTGATTGGCTGCAGGAAGCTCCTGCAGCCAATCAGAAGCTGCGGAAGCCCCATCAGACATTCGGGTTCCAAAAGAACATTTGCAGACTGGAATAATCACTTCTGGGTTTGCAGTGTTCGGGAGCCAAAACGTCCGAGTTTCAGGGTATTCGGGATCCAAGACATAAGCAGGAAGAGAGTTAATTTCCCTCCCTGCCCTCCAAGTGTAATTATGCTCCTCTAAGAACATTGTGTCTCTAGAAAGCAAAGTTAATAATGGTAACAAAAGGGGGAGGATAAGAAGTGTTTCCTTCCTAACACATATACCAGTCATTATGAAACACTGTGGTCTTTTTTTTTTTATACCACGGAATAACTGCATTAAGTTAATGTATCAAATCCACAGAACCCAAAATTAACAGGTGAGAGGTCTGACGGTAGCAATGAACCACTTGGGCATTCCTCCCCCATTTTTCTATAGTGCATAAAGTAGAACTTGTGGCTCTCACACAAACTGAAAGCTGTGCTCACATCCTCTATAACATATGAATTAGCTCTCAGCAGCTTTCAAAGACACTTGGGTTTTGAAAGGGAAAAGGCCTAATTTCTACTGTAAATGAGAAATTGCTACTATCATTTGACAAAATATGCAGCTCTAAGCATGCTGGTTCCTACAAATTAAATGGGATTTTTCTTTTGTGAATACATCTACCATTGCCATTCCAGAGAAGAAATGAAAGAAAAGCCAGAACATTGGACTCAGCCAGTAGTGCTGTGGTGAATGATTATCTGATTTTGTGGATTACTGGTTATTTAAATTGTCTTAAGTTGTGCTTTTGAGATTTCAAAAGGAAGTTGAAAGGGTTATTTATACAACTGTAGTGAACAATCTCTAGCATGTTGGTTGCTGCTGCTGCTTTTTTGTCCATATAGAGCTTCAGAATTCAAATAAATATTATGTGCATGAAGGAACTGCATGTGTATTTCTAGCCCACATCAGTGCAACACCTGAATCTAAATACCTGGAGGACTAGATGCCAGTTTTCACTAGACTCAAAATGTCTCCAAAAGACTGCAGGCAGATTTGGCACACTTTAAATTTGTCAGAAGCTGGTTATGTAATAAAATACATCATAGAGGAAAGGAGGGACAGGAAGGCTACAATGGATCAAGAATTTGAATGTGAAAAGGTTGTGAATATTATTGTTTTCTAATGCATTTCAAGTAAGCCAAGTACCTTATTTCATCCAAAATCATAACAACTGCTTTAGGGAGATTATTGTTTAGAAAAGCAAAGCTTAAAGAGACTGACTTGCCAAAAGACAAATACAACCCATTTAAGATAGATATTATTTTAGCAATTCAGGAGCAATAACAGTCAAAGGCATAAATAGGATTTCCAGAAGTCAACCTAAGAACAAGTGCAAGTAGGCAAGTATTTTCCCATGCCCTCACAGCTCAAATTATATTTGTAAATGTCCTCTGAAACAGTCAACAAAGCAGTTGAAGCATCAAATAATTTCATCCATAAGAAAACTTCTTGGTAAACATTTTGATTTTAAAATATAAAATCTCAGGTAACCATGCAGGCTAGCTTTTGCTAAAGCACACTTGTGGCAATTCATACATCTATTTTGGGTGGCATAGTTTAATTCAATTCAATTAAATTTAATGCAACTATTTTAGAGCAACTAAAAAATCTACAGGAGCCCATAACTATTCAATGAGCTGGAAGATTGCTATATCTCAGCATTCTGTGTCAAGTCAGTTCAGATACTACATTATAAGGCAGAAGTTGGTGCATAACTGAGGAGTTTGGAGAAAATACAATGCTGGAGTAGCAGTGGCAGCTATCCTTTGGAGGGAGCCAAATAAGGCTTTGTTTCTTGGCCCCTCCTGACAGACCATGGTTAGAAACCTGAGCCAGTCTGTAGAACGAAATGGTGCAAATGTCCCAGAAGCCCTGTAAAACCCATCTTGGTTGTCAATATAACCCTGGGACTAATTGGTGTGAGCTGTAACAGGAGATCATATATGCTTATCTGCTTGCTTTGAAGGCTGAGGTTTGGTTCAGTTCATTGGGAGAGGGGAGGCTTCTCATGCTGCAGTCAGATAATCCCTTATCCAAGAGATGGAGAAGAAAGGGCCTTGAAGCCAGGGATGAGTTAACTGGACTATTGTTGCCAGCATAAGTAGCACTTTAAAAAGTGCTACGAAGTTCCACTCACAGGACAGGACTTTCAGATCCTCTTCTTCCTGCAGCGCCCCTAATGTCTGCTCTGGAGCATTGGGGGAACCCCCAGAACAGACTGAGGAGGGAGAGCGTGAGAGGCTTCAAGGGGTAGTAGATAAAGGGCAGGCAGAACCATGTTCGCATGAAGCTGGATTTAGACCTAAAACAGTAGCAACACTGAATATTTGATGAACATTCGACATCAAAATCACAGAGAATTTTGAAGACAAATTGTAGGAGGAATTTTGTTTCAGCCCTTGTTTTAGTATTTCAATCTGACAGCATAAGAATGTAGTTTGAGAGGAACATATTTGGGGTCATCTTGATATTTCTATGTTTATGTGCAGTAACAGTTGAAATGAAGTGCTATATTAAACGATTGGTTACACATAATCCATGAACTTGAATTACAGAGGTCACCAGTATCACCTTTCCTTCCTACGTAATCGTCAGCTAAAGGATCTCTGTCAGCGAGAATGGCAAAGACCCCTGCATGAAAACACCGAGAGCTATCTTCCAGTCAGAATAGGCAGCTCTGGATATGTCTTGGTATTACTGAATTAATGTTCAGAAGTCCACGTAATGTTTTCCAGTCAGTTCTAGCACACTGGAACCTGGTTTCATTTTGGATTCAAGCTATCTCTCTCTACATGAGCTAGCTCTGGTCCACTTTCCTAGCCCCCTGAATAATCTTACAGACAGTGGTTTGTTCTTTGAGGTTAGTGAGGAGAGAGCTTAACCACAAGCCGAGGTTTGAACGACATAAGCCAAACCTTGGTTTAGCTCATTGTGGTATGGCACTAAAAACATTTGTGGAGGAGCAAAGTGTTACACGTTCCTCTCTGGAAGCCTGCACATTCATGCAATCCCTGTATGATATAATTTGGTTTACCATGCTGTGCAAATGAGGTCAGTATAAGGCAGCTGTTTATATCATTGTAACCAGATTGCAAATACCTTTAAACCAAACTACTAAAAGTTTAGTTCCATCGTACAAATTGTCAGAAAATACAATTTATTATACTATATTTAATCTTTTTCCATAACTGACACTTTTTGTTTAATATACTGATTTGTGATGCCAAGAACACAGAAAAAAAGAGCATTCAGACAGCTATTTGTGGAATGCTATAATTTTTAATTGATTGTCCTCTGGTTCAAGCTTTGTAGCAAATATTCAAAAGGCCACATGATTCTTCAGCTCAAATTCCTTGGCAAGTATTTTATATTTCAATCCAAATGTTAGAAGGGTTGCTCAAAGTCAGAGAATTATGTCTAGAAGCAGCTATTATAAACTGTGTGCTTATAATGACTTGTGCTATTCAAGAATATGCAAGCCTGCAAATGTATAAGAATTACTAAAAATGTCTATTGTTCATTAATGAATTACACTAATTACAGCACAATTCAAAATGGTCTAAAAATACACATCACAATTACTGTCACAAGAGAGGAGCTCATTTAAAGTGTTCATTGGCTATGATGAGAAGCATCTGAATTAACATCAGAGACATAAGTTATATTTCCTGTTTTGCTTTTGTATTGATGATAGAGCATTAATTATCCAACCATAGATATTTGCTATGCACTATGAGGCTTCAATTATTCACCACTCTAAGAGGGAAGATATTCTTGAAGCTAAGGATTTTTTCCTGGAAACCTATGTAACCTGGAACATTGGAGTTATCTTTTCCTTATAGCCTCTCATTTGAGGAGAACACAGTAGGCTTTAGAAAAACTGTTGACTGAACTACACTGAACAAACCACAATGCTGGAAGCCATGAATGTTGTTCCCTGGCCCAAATTTGCAACTGGTAGCTGTGAATGTCTTTACCGTGTATCAGTTAAGACTCAATATTATTGAATCCTGAAGTTGGTTCTCTAAATACATATCAATAATTCCTAGAACAACCTCAACTCTAGACAATGGGTGTTTTAGACTGGAGCTATATTGGGGTGGGATTCAATCATATACCAACAATCTCAGGTTGTGCAGTTACAGTTGATTGGAAAGTCCTGAGCAACAAATTCACTGCCTTCAAACATCTGATTTTTTGAGATAAGGAAATGGCTGAAATACATTGGAAAGTGTGGGATGACATCTGCTTTGACGTCATCTAACCCCTCTGCAAACAAATCAGGATGGGTGCTCAATAAACAGGTCATCCGGAAGTGCTCAACATCAACCAAATTCCATCTATTTCAAATCAAGTATTCCAAATGCTTTTTTCTCATCTCTCTTACCGCATGTTCTACCACAAATGTTTAACTAATTTAGTAAAATATTCTTTAGTTTATAAGTTGATAGAGACAATCAGATGCTTCTCTGAAGGTACTTTGGTCACCTGAATGGTTTCTAAGTGCCAATAGATCCTTGCAAAGACATGCTGAATATTCCTAAGCAAATTTTCAAGGGTTTGGAATAAAGGCACAGTTTTGACTTCTTGCAGCTCATTGCCCATCAATCAACTTCAGGTTATCTCTTCTTATGGTGAGACTACCTTTTAGGAAACTCAGACTGCATGAAGGACACAGTTTTCTGATTGTTCTGTCAGTGCAAGTACACCCTCTCCACAATATTCAGGGGGTTCTGCCTACCCCCCAGAAAGGATTGGGGTGTGTGTATAGGGGGAAGAGAGTGGAGAAACCACATCATGCTAGCCTGAGTCCTTGCAGTGGTTTCCACTAGCATGCTGGGTTAGTTGAATCCACCATGAATCACATTACGTATTTGGAAAACTATTGTTATTTAAGCATCTAATGAAACACATGAGGGGGGGGGGCGAAGCTAGCCAGTCAAGAAGTACTGGTTAATTTCATCAAAAGGCAAATGAAAATACATCTTAAAGTACAAATTGGGCAAAAATTTAATCTACGTTATTTAATTTCATATTATAAAGCACTGCACTATAAAGCAGAAGCCTTTATTAGGATCACAATTTAACAAGGAATAGATTAAGTCAGATGTTACAGGGCCCATATAATAATAAGCTAGTGAAAGCAATAAAATTATACTGCAGAGACCAGCTTAGAAAAGACAAATATAGAGCAACACTGGCTAGTATTATAAGATGGAGGACAACCAAGCCCTGGCCAATCTTTTCTTATTTTCTGACACAGCTTTCTAGGAATAATTTCTCCGCATGGATCTATATTTTTTAATTATAACGCAGAGGCTTCTAAAGTAATCTACCTCTGATTCCTTGAAATATTATGGCTGCTGTATGTAGAGACCTAATAAATATAAATATAAATAACAAGCACAGAAACAGAAATCTTAAACCTTGCTGTTCATTCAACTATATGTAGTAATTGCTCACACATTTGCAGAAGCGCTTTCTACAGAGACACCTCCTCACCTACATTTGAAACTGACAACAGCACATTTCTATATCCCTGCAATTCTCCTGATTCAAAACCAATGTTTCTTTGTTTTTTTAAAAAATGTAGCTTGTAAAATTATCTTAAAAGGAAAGTTGATTGCTTAATTGCCTGCAACAACATTCTTTACGGAATCACAAAAAAATCTGTATGTCCCTTATAGCAATATTATGCTATAAAAACACCCACCTAGAAGCTGGAAAACTATTCAGTTCTACATACAATCTAAAAAAGAAGTCATGGTTGTAGTAGTAGTAGTAGTAGTAATAGTAGTAGTTAATATTGCTGTTGCGTTGTCATAGTTGTTGTACTGTACCACACCCATCTGACTGGGTTGCCCAGCTACTTCTGGGCAGCTTCCAACAACACCAAAGGAACACATGAAAACATCAGATGTTAAAAGCAACAGGGCTGCCTTCAGATGTCTGCAAAAAGCAATATGATTGTTTATCTCTTTGACATTTGACAGGAGGGCATTCCATAGGGTGGGTGCAACTACCGAGAAGGCCCTCTGCCTGGTTCCCTGCAACAACACTTCTCAAAATGTGGGAACTGCCAGAAGGTCCTCAGAGCTGGACCTCGGTGTCCTGGCTGAACGATGGGGGCGGTACTGAATCAAAACAGGTATTTTTAACTAACCAACTGCTTTAGTCCAACACAGGCAAATATATCCACCAAGTCATTTATGTAAATGTGATTATATAGAGACAGGGACATAGAGATTCTTGGAGGACACAAAGGATTGAGAACCTATAGGAAGTACTCACTTCATTATTATTATTATCATTATTATTATTTTGGTGTACATTAATATGCAGTAGCTGAGCCCCAAATTTTAAATGCATGAAGCAACCATAATTAGAGGTATAGACTTAGTCATGCTGGCCGCATGACCCAGAAAAACTGTCTGTGGACAAACGTCAGCTCCCTCGGCCAGTAAAGCAAGATGAGCGCCGCAACCTCAGAGTCATTCGTGACTGGACTGAACTGTCAGGGGTCCTTTACCTTTTTAAAATAAAATACTAAAATATAAAATAAAATAAAATAAATAAAATATAAAAAACTAAAATCTAACCATCTTCAGTGGATTTAATTGGAATAATATGTATTTTAATGCTGAATACTTTGGTCTCTGAAAGTGTCAAAAACCTAGAAAAATCATCATTATCCTTCAAAAAGGTTGGGAGGAAAAGGACTAATTAGAAATGTAAGACATTCTAGTGCTTTAAGGATATTTTAATTTTCCACATTATATGCCCATTTTCTGTGTGAAATGAAAAAGATTATTTGGTATTGTTTGGCTTAGTTAGCAGTAATAGTTAGCATTATTGAATTACATTAGATACTTCTGGGGTTGTGCCTCTGATGCTAATGATGTCCATAGTTAGAAAAATCCCAGAATAATTTTAGACAGGTATTAAACCATTACTTTCAAGTTGTGATACTGCAAAAATGGTGCTGCATTGTTACCATGCTGATTAATTGTTGTTGCCCCAAACTTACAAAATGATAGTTACAAAGAAATCTAATTGGAGCTATCTTTTCAATAAAACCATCTTTTCAACTCTTAACAGGAACTGAATTTGGTGAACACAGTTTGCTGGGTCTTTGCAACCTGAAATAATCTGCTACTTTAATAACCTTACTGTGGCATGTGAAACTGGCAATTATTCATTTTACCATGAACTACTGAGTGGGGAACATTATAATGAATCACAAATTGAGTAACTCTGGTTCTCAGGAAAAACATTGCTTCTCATTTCAGATGGAGCACTCAGGGCTTCTGCTGAACGTTACTTTTTTCTTCTTCCATTAGACAGATTTTAAAGGCCTTGTAATGAACTTAGAAAGTATTTTAAGCAGCAGATAACCAATGATGTGACTAAATACAGATTGTTCCATGTGCATCTCTGAATAGGGAATTTTTATATAAATGTTATACGGTCATAGAGCAGATTGCACTATCTCAAGGTAGAATGTCAGTTGGGATCTTTCTTTCTTTTTTGCAGAGGTGGGCATGCTACATTGAATCTGCCTACGTTTATAGTTATTGGGAAATTGCCAAATGGTGCAGGCAGCTCTGGGCTCTCTGTCCAAATTCTGGTTATGCTGAAAGCTCTCCCAAAATCTTGATACAATAGCTGCAATAATCAAGCCCATTACCTTGAAATAGACCTGTTGGCATTAACTTGTTCCAGTAGCCATTCAATGGAGCTCTTAACTAGTCAAAGAAAGTACTCTATAAGCAAATGAAAATCTCAAGTTGTACCACTCCTTCCCACCTCTCTTCTCAGCATGCTACAGTTGATTCAGGAAATCTTCAGTCAAGCTTTGTTTCCTATTATGTCTGGAACAGGAAACTATGGTTGCGGTCTTAGAACAAGCTGGATTTTAAACCAATTCAAAAAATGGCTTGGGATCTTGCCTTGTTCTGAACCAGAGTTTTCCAATTTGGACATAAGTGGGAACTATTGTTAACCAAACACTCTGTGGGTTCCTTTGGGAGTAAAGGCAGGATGACGACGACAATAATAATAATAATGGCAGCAATGCATTGAAAAGGAGGGGGGAGTGGGTGGTGTGAAGATGAAACAAGCGAGCACAAGGCCTGACGTTCAAGCTAGACATCTGTCTAGACTTCCTTACTAATTGCCACCACCGAAACAAGTGGTTATTCGGGGCTTATCCACACTTACGTTTCCTCCGCTCTTTCTAGGCATAGTCTGCATTTTCAGGCTCCCTGTCTGAGTGTCTTGATGCTCTGGGGCTTTCTCTAGCTCAATCTCTTTACAGCTCTTTACAGCTGAATTGGAGCAAACAGCAATCCATGCAAAAACTCGAATAGCCATTTGCTCCGATTCAACTTTAAAGAGTGAGGTTTTGCAGGGAAAGATTTGGAGCAAAAAAGGGTATTGCTTGGACATGGAGCTTTAAAATGCAGACTTGTGACTGTGAAGGGTGGGACAAAAGTTAAGTGTGGACAAGCCACCAATTACATTTTGTCTCCCAGATGGCAAGACGTTTCTGTTACAGCACCAAAGTCTACGAGTTGTGTGTGTGTGCCTTGCTCCTCCACACTCACACAGATATGCCTGAACTGCACATTTCTGCTTATTTCAAACAATATGATATAAGACACATTGCTTTTATGCAGCGAGAAGAATTTATGTGGCTGTAGGTATGACAGATACATGCCTGAAGTCATCTCACGACCTGATGGACTACACAGAAAGAGGATATATTCTACATATTTGGTGCAAATTTTAAAAACAACAACAACAACATATCAAGGTTTGAAAATATTTCCACAATTTCCAGAGATACAGGAATGTTTACATTACATGTTTAGGTTTGATCTCAAGGATTCAAAGCTTAAAGCTGTGGAGTGTATCTTACAGCACTTATAATGATCCATACCTGAGCAATGGCTGCTTTGGATAAGAAGGCTGGTCACTGTTTTGGGCGGTCTGAGGCTTTTTCGTGACTTGCTTATAAATATTCCTTGCAGTCACTCCAATCCACAGTATTGTAGAGAGTGTAGAATAATGCAATACTATGCCAACCTACAAGGAAACAGTGTCAGTTAATAAGAATCAATGAATAGCTGCAAAAATAAGACATTATTCTGTTGCACACACACACACACACACAAACAAACACACACACATATATACAAGCATTCTAGAACGTTTGCAAAGTGAAATGATTTTGTGGTAGCTTTAATAACTTATTTGCTTTTCCCTGATTCATAATTGCCCATACCTGAGAAAATAAGTAAGGTTTTTATCAAACAGAATACACAAAATGAGCAAAGTTTCGTTAGGCATTTTCTTATGGAGAAGGGCAAGTACAAGCTCAGCTTGGGACACTTAAAAAATTATGTAATTATTACTTTATTGGAGGTTTCCCAGCTTAACAGTCAGATAAAGTTTCAGAGGTCACATGCAACCCATGTTGATGGCTCGTAATACTTTTCTCGTAAATGACATCTCTTTCTGCATATGCAACCTGCACAGGCCCTTTTCTTGCTGTGTTCTGTCACAGAGAAAATGAAAGGTTGGGTGGACACAGCAGATAATGCTCCCCCAGGACCCTGTGGATAAACCCACGAGAGGGCTATCCCCCTTTGTGGAGGATAATAGATTTTACAACCACTCAGAAACATGACTGTGCAAACGGTACTCCCTTCATGGGCACAGTTCATGTTTGAATTTAAGCCTCTTGAATTAAACCTGAATTGATTCGCTAAGCTTTGCTGGCAAGCGGATAATAGACCTGCTACTGTTTTGCTAATTATGCTGCATGTAATGCAAATTAAATGTATAGGGTCAATGAAAAAGCAAGCTCCTTCTGTAGTTTTATACTATTAACATTCAATTTAGCCTGGTGGAAAGATTGGAGTGGCACATCCTAAATCTTTCCCAGGCCTACACAGCAACAAATTACCAACCAAAACTATTGGTCTGGTACATGGCCTTTGCTGCCCAGTTCATTGACTCTTCTCCACTTTCACCAGGGTGGACAAAAATCAATGATATATATTTTTAGTTATTAAAAACTACATGTTGGTGGGGTTCAGTCGTGTCCAACTCTTCGTGACCCCATGGACCAGAGCACGGCAGACATGCCTATCTTTCACTGCCTCCCGCAGTTTGGTCAGACTCATGTTGGTGGCTTCAAGAACACTGTCCAACCATCTCATCCTCTGTCATCCCATTCCAGGGAGTCTTCTCTTCTCATGAGGTGGCCAAAGTACTGGAGCCTCAACTTCAGGATCTGTCCTTCTAGTGAGCACTCAGGGCTGATTTCTTTAAGAATGGGTAGGTTTGATCTTCTTGCAGTCCATGGGGCTCTCAAGAGTCTCCTCCAGCACCATAATTCAAAAGCATAAATTCTTCAGCGATCAGTCTTCTTTATGGTCCAGCTCTCACTTCCATACATTACTACTGGGAAAACCATAGCTTTAACTATACGGACCTTTGTCGGCAAGGTGATGTCTCTGCTTTTTAAGATGCTGTCTAGGTTTGTCATTGCTTTCCTCCCAAGAGGAAACTACATGTTGTTATTTAAATCATATTTTGTATTATTTAAATCATATTTTGGAATATTTCAGTCCCATAAAATGCCTTTAAAATAATATTTTTTAAATAATTTATTTATTGATACTTATTCAGTGATATGCAAAAATACATACCCATTGCAAAGTATCTTTTTATAATATACTAGTGTAAAAAAGGCAGAAAGGAGAAAAGACAAGCTTAAAGAAATAGAAAGCGAGAGAAGAGAAAGAGTGAAGAAAGATTAGAGAAAGATAAAGCAGAATAAAAGGACTTCCAGCTGTCTGTCACGCAGCTAAATATAGTATTCACACCTTAAGATCCAACCATTCTGTCTTATATAAACCTGTATTTTTTCAGTCTTCAAATCCAGATATTACAAGTTCATTTTCTCTTTCATGCAGAAAGTCCACAATAAATTTCCAATCCTTAATAAACGTCAGTAATGATTGTTCTCTAATTAAGCACTTCAACTTTGCAATCTCACCTAAATAATCTACATTAACATATCTGAATGAAAGAGTAACATGCAAGAGTCTACAACACCCATATCAAACATACTGAGTTAAAGTCTGGTTTTCTATGTAAAAGAATGAATAGGAGGCAGGGGGACATGACTTTTGAATGTGAAGCTGGCACAAAAATTAGGCTGGTCCAAAATGGTTCCCTCTCAAATTTTGCCACCACTTCTGCAGAGTCACTTTGGGGATTTTCAGACATGTGTGGTAGAGCCAGAGGAAACTTGCTAGCCACTGAAGACCACATTTATTTATTTCTTTTTCTTCACCCAGAGGGCCCTTTACCATGATGCTACATCATCATGTAATATCATGGCAAGTTATCATTTGGGTAAAGAAAAAGCTAATAAAAATATTGGTTGGTAGCAGCTGCCAGGCAAAGCAATTACAGGAGCAGGACCAACTGCTATAAAAAAAAGGGTGAGATGGGAAACATTTTGGCAGATTAATTAATAATAATTGTGGTAAATTTCTGTAGCAAGTATGTTGAAGACCTTAGGTGACTAAAAAAACACAACATGGTAACTATGGTTGTAAAGCCACAAACTTGGTTACAGAAGAACCTGCTGGATGCAGGTTAGCAGCCTATCTAGGCCAGCATCTTGTTCTCAGAGTGTCCAACCAGATGGAAAACACACAAGCAAGCCCTGAGCACAGTAGCATTCTCATCTCCTATGGTTTCCAGCAACTGGCATTCAGAAGCATACTGCCTCCAGTGGTACCCCAAACTGCAGAACTGTGCCCAGTTCTGGGCAGCACAGTCTAGGAATGTGTGCAGATGAGGATGACCAAGATGGTAAAGGGTCTGGAAGCCAAGCCTTGTGGGCCATGGTTGAGAGAGATGGGTATGTTTATCCTGGATTTTTTTTAAAGACTGAAATATGACAGTGACATGATATCCATCTTCAAATATCTCAAGCTTGTTTTCCGCTGCTCCAGAGGGTAGGCCCCAAACCAATGGATTCAAATTACAAGAAAGGAGATTCCCACTAAAGATCAGGAAGAACTTTCTGGTAGAGCTTTTATGACAGTGGAATGGACTCCATTAGAAGGTGGCGGAGGTTTTCAGACAGAGGTTGGATGGCCACCTCTCAGGGAGTCTTTAGCTGTGATTCTGGCATTGCGGGGAGTTGGACCAGATATCCATTGGAGTCCCTTCCGAGTATACAGTTCTATTAGTCTAACAATGGAGGCAGCACATCAGTAACCAATCCCTCTATTATACAACTCTATAGATTTAAAAAGCTTCGTCATCCAAAATCGCAAACAGCATTAAACATTGTCAGTAGGAGGAACTTCAGAACCCTAAAAGCTGCCAGTGTTAAAAATAAATAAAACAGATAAATTCCACCAGAAAAACATGGGGGGGGGATGTCGGCACCTGGTTAATTCCCCCCTTAAATTTCAACAGATGTGAATTCGGGGGGGGGGGGGTCCTTAACTTGACAATTGCTACTGTAAGCAGATATAAATTATATTGTACAAAAGGCAATGTAAGCAGCACGATCAGATATTTTGGAATATGCTGCTGGGTAGTAAAAAGGGTCTATGTAGCTGGCAAATGGATACACTTTAATTGCAAATGTATGAATTATAAAGCCAGAAACTTGATTTGAGCCACTGATTTAAACTGGCACATTTCCTCGGTGAATTAAATTGCCTTGTTTTAAATCCTACTATCTCTGACTCCCACTTGTTCAGAGTCTGGTGAAAGAAGGGAAAGCACGAGATAAGCCAGTAAGGTTTTATGAAGAAATGGCAGGCAGAGCACTGATCAGAAGAGAAAGCTTCCAACAAGTAACAAAGACAAAAAGAGAGCAGCTGAGCAGCAGGGGAGCTGTCCAGGAGGCAGCTAAAACTAGGAACAAGCCTAGTTTTAACAGTCACTTCCAGGAAGCAGCTGGAGCATTAATGCACACAACATAGCTGGCCCATCTTTATGTCCTAAATTCTGATTTTTAGAGTGATATGGTTTGAAAACACATGTAACTTTGAAAAGTATTGAGGAAGAGCTCAATAACACAAATCTATGATATGGACTTGCTAGTGTTCTGTTAAGTTTTCTCCTTTTTTGGGGGGGGGAAGGGGTGTGAGGCAGATATTTTGTTAGAGATCAGCACAAAGTTCACACACTGGGTCAGCTTATTCATAATAGCCCTGCTCCCTCCCCATGGCAAAACACATGGAATTTCCATGGTGGGAAAAGAAATGGAAACAAATGAATGAGAATAATACTGTACTGTCAGCTGGTATATGTTCCTAACTTGTGGCTAATGCTGCCTAGAGTTATTTGATGTACAGCTTGCAGCAAGAACAGAATCACGAGTGGCAGTGAAAGCTCTATGATGCGTCTAGTCAGTGATGCTCTTTTGAAAGAGGGAAGTTGACATTGGTTAGGACAAATACTTCATTCCCTGCCATAGGGTGTCCATTGGAATAAGGGTAGAAAGAATCTGGCCCTCCACATCTCCCATCATCCCTGATCATTCGGTGATGCTGACTGGGTCTGGTGAAAGTTCTGGAGGCCCAGAGGCTCCCCAGCCCTCCATAAGAACATTCATGGATTCTATAAAAGTGCCATGATGAAACAAATGTTTGATAACTTCCAGGTTCAGAGGCAGTATGATGGGGACAAACAATGAGGAATAGTTATTATTGCTTTCCTGCCTTATGGCTTCCAAATGGTATATAGATTCTGTGGATAGCTGAACTCTAGACAAGATAGGTGGACAGATCCAGCAAAGCTCCTATGTTCATTCTACCTATTAAAGCATGCAAACGTATGGCTATTGTCTGCTTTCATGCTTAACAAACAAATGAACATGTTTATCCTACCCAACCTCTCATCTCCAAGGATACCTCAAGACTGCTCACAGATATGCTCCAAATTCAATTTGAAACTTACAAATACATATAATTGAAACAGCATTACTGAAACCTAACCCATAAAATAGGACTTTAATCACACATGCCTCCAAAAGCCAATATAGTATCAATTCTAATTTCTTATTTTTAAGGACAAGCTATTTGCTGATGCCTAGTACCGCAACACATCAAGCTCTTGTGAAATAAGAAAAAAAAGCCTATGGGGTAGACAATATGTCTAGCTGTCAGAGTTGGGTTGAAACTAGTTTAACCAGGAGATTGCCTACAGTGTCTGTACTGTACTACTTCCAAAAACAAGCCAAAGCTTATAGATATGGACAGGGGCATAGCTAGCTGCTCCAGCACCCGGAGCAGCGGGGCGGGGTGAGCCACCCAGGGGGGTGGTGCAGCGATCCGCACAGGGGGGTGCCGCAGTGAGCTGCCCACGGAGTCCGCCTGGTGGACGCAAGCCCCACACTGCCATTTCAGGCAGTGTGGGGCCCCGAGCCACCACATCACTCCCAGAAGAGACACATTTCAGGCCAGGCCCCGCAGTAAGTGCCACCCCCCGTGGTGTGCCATTTTGTCACTGCCCCCTCACCCCCACTTCTTACACCCCTGGATATGGAGCTTGATGCTTGAATCAACCCCACCATTCACCTATCAAGGATAGTGAGTGTATATGCTAAGTTTGCCTTTGTGCTTCTTCCTGCCTCTCTCCCCCCCCCCCCCGCTGCCTTTTCCCAATCTGTATGGTATGAAAGGAAACCGTGTACTGCCAGGTGCTTTCAGTTTTTCACTCGCTGCAAAATGAGGTGGTGGTCGGATATTTTGGTTGTTCTGCATTACTGCACAGTTCTGCTGTGAGTTTTATGCAATTGCACAATTCTCATGGGACTTTAATCGTACGAAACAATCTGTAGAGAAGAATTTTCCACAAGGGTGGCAGATAAACTACTGCAAAAACAAAAAATATAAAAATATGCCAGTGGCCTGTTCAGAATGAGGTGATTCATTGCTACAGTTCAGTTCTGTTTGGGAGTGATTTGAAAAACAGAAAATGGTTAAGCCCCAGTGCAGAGCAAACTCTTGCAAATTAAAACCGCGATCCAGCAGAAATAAAAGTGTCAGGCAGACAAGCCCTATGGCATGTACTGCCTCAGACCACTGGCCCATCTAGCTTGGTATTGTCTTCAGTGACTGGCAGTAGCTTTCTGGAATTTCAGACAGATGTCTTTCCTAGCCATAGCTGGAGATACTTGGGATCAAACCTGGGAACATCTGAATGCAAAGCAGTGGCTGTACCACTGTGCTATAGCCCTTCCCAATATATTTCCCTATGTGAAATCTCGTTGCTTAATAAATCATCACAGAAAGCTAGTGGGTGTAATATGTATAATCAAGTGGTAGAGCTTTTCCAATAGCATACCACTTTGGGCTATAGGTAAAGGGATTCCACAGCACATGGTCCTCCATGAAAAAAAGCTCCTTGCATGTAGGAAACCTGCATGTGATTACAAGGATCCAGTCTGCTTTCCTCCTCAACAGTTTGTTTTTGAAGAGTGATGATGGGAGTGTAAGACTTAATTTGATCCAGGACTCAGGGCTTATCCACACTTAGCTTTCCCCCCACTCTTTCCAGTCACAGGTCCATGCTTAAAAACCCTGTGTTCAGGCATGTAAAAAATCTGCTCTTTAGCGCTCAGTCAGAGCAAATGTCAATTCAGGTTTTCCATGGATTAACACGGACATGAAGCCTTAAAGCGTGGATTCTGCCTGGAAAGAGTGGAGGGAAGTTAAGTGTGGATAAAAGCCCCTCAGTCCCGAAAGGAGACTGGTGCTTCCAAATTCAGTAGCAGTAGTAAGTCCGAAAGGACTTAACCCTGAATGGAAACTGTAGTTTTCAATCCAGTAACAGCACCAGCTCCAAAAACAACAACAACAAAAAGGGTTAAGGTGGACAGGCATACCTATGAGTATCTGAGGAATACAGGACTTATTTCAGTTTTGTCAGATTTTAGACCTCCAAATCTATTCGCGATTCCAGAGAACATATTTTATTTACTTATTTATTTACTTACTAGTTACTTCTCAAGGGAAGACAATGGGGGAGGGGAGAAGAATGCATCTGATAATACATCAATCTAACATAACACTTACGAAAAAACAAACAACACACCTGCCCTATATCATTAACTATACTTAAATAATAAACAAAAAATGCATGCACACACTAATTAGCAGATAAACAATTATTTTTCCCCTTTAGCCTCCCCCCCCCACAAAAAAGGTCTAGTGTCAGGCCAGCTGTTTCAAATCCGTGCTGGGTGGGTCTTGTATCCCTCTCCAGGGATGTTCAGACATCTCTCTCCTCCCTTCAACACTGAGCAGTAGCAAGGCAAAGCAGGAAGATGATAGCAAAAGTTTTGCCTGCTTTGCAGTTGGTCTTGCTACTGCTGGTGGAGGTGGAGTTGCAGCACAGAAGCATTCCTGCCTGGCAATTTATCTTTCCACCTTCTGTCAAGGCCAGCAGAGGCTTCAATGTTTCTGAGCAAGTGTAGGTTGCCTTTCCTTGAGTACTATACAGCGGTACCTCGGTTTACGAACAGCCCTGTTAACGAACTATTCGGTTTATGAACTCCACAAAACCCGGAAGTAGTGTCCTGGTTTGTGAACTTTACCTCGGTCTACGAACGGAAGCTGAACGGTGGAAGGGCACTGATGGCGGGAGGCCTCATTAGGGAAAGCACACCTCTGTTAAAGAACGGATTTGGTTTAAGAACAGACCTCAGGAAAGGATTAAGTTTGTAAACTGAGGTACCACTGTACTGAATGGGTTCAAGTAAGAATACCTATCTGAACTTTACAAACAGGGGAAAAAAGATTTATAATCCAGGTTTGAAGTGCATGGCTGCTTTAACACTAATGTGATACTTGCAGGAAGTCTCAGTGGGTTGAGTTCTTGTACAAATAATAAGTGTGAGAGAGAAAAAGTAAGTTCCCTCTTAATAGGTCATGGCAGGCAGATCTGTGTGGGACTGGAGTGCTGAAGTGTCTGAAATCTGAACATAGCACACGTACCAACAACCAAAGGATAATGTGATAAGCAAGCACAATACACACCCTAGTAAAGTCAACAGCAAATCTCCCATTGATTCTAACACCATGTGTTTTAAAAGAAAGTTATGAGAAGGAGCATTATTTGAGCATGCCTTTAAAATCCGTTCACCATCTTCAGAGACAGCTTAAGGACTATGTGATGTGGCAGTTGCTATGGTAATGACTGGTTTCATTATTGATTACCCAAATAAAAACTTGTGTAAACCTACATAACATGCTGGCATGTAATGCTCTCTTGGGGAACCTTAAGTTGTACTTCTTTTCCTTAGTCAATTTTTCCTCCCTCCCTCCCTCTCTCCCTTTCCTTCTCTGCATTTCTATTTCAGGGTTTTCTTTGGCTATGAAAGATATGTGTGAACACCGTGGTAGTGAAGTATCCACATTATCTTCTGCAGATCAACACATACCGGTACATTTCACGAGGACCTTTCATCTTTCCCCCAGCTATTGCTCTACTTCCTGGGATTTTTTTTTATTTTCTCAATACAAAGTTGCTATTGCTGGGTAGATGAAGTTTCACCTACAGCAAGCACTTCCATTCCAGTTGCAGGTGCTGTATAGCTGCATGAATGTTGCAGGCAGCTATTGGCCGGTGCCCATACCGTTTCTACTGTTCCGTGACACACTCTCTGTGTCCATGCCTGTATCACTTTCTTAAAGTTTCTTTAAAACTTATTTTTATATACCCAGTATATGAAGAGTATATGCCCAGGGTATATGTCCAGGATATGAAGAGAGCTTCCCAAAGTACTACCTGAGAAGGAGTATTTATCCTGCTTTTTAAAATTGAATACAAGACAAAAATGATTAATGCCACCAAATATAGCCTCTGTTGTAAAACTCTGCCCTGCTATTTTGCCAGCTTTAAAAATATATATTTAATTTTGTGCCATGTGTTCTTTTTGCTATTTTTTTTAAGTGGGTATATGAAGCTATGTTAGTCATGTGACTGCACATTCAGATCAGCTTTTGGCATTTAGTTGCAACTGCCTGAAAATCTGTGTTTGTTGTGACTGGGTGCAAAAATCTCATCTGTGCTCAGTTCAGCATGAACAGTCAGAGCAGTCACATAAGCAGCTTAGCCTGTGGCAGAGCTGTTTAAAGTCAGCATAGGCTTTCGAAAAATGAAAAGGGAAGGAAAGGAAAGGAA
The DNA here is from genome assembly GCF_009819535.1 of Lacerta agilis. Taxonomy (NCBI): domain Eukaryota; kingdom Metazoa; phylum Chordata; class Lepidosauria; order Squamata; family Lacertidae; genus Lacerta; species Lacerta agilis. The sequence goes on from NC_046316.1 coordinate 35,541,229, forward strand.
AGGAAAGGAAAGGAAAGGAAAGGAAAGGAAAGGAAAGGAAAGGAAAGGAAAGGAAAGGTGACTGCCACAGGACCATATGTTTGCCAAGGAGCAAAACCTGGCCACGATTCTTTTTTAATCTGGTTCCTTGACAAACCCCCCCCCCCCAATTTGGGGGAGGCCCTCAAATTTTCATTAGCATATTAATGCAGTTACTTGCAATCTGTAAGGTAACCCACCAGACTCTGATTTGAAAAGCTTTTGTGCCCTTGTGATTGCCTAGTTGCAGCTGCCCTAAAAACTACCCTGTTATCCCTCCTTGCAAAGCTACAGATAAAGAGAACAACGATTAGATTTGCCCCTAATTAACAGGCACCAGTGTATGTATTAATAGATATATATCTCTGAATAGTGAAAAGAAATATGTCAGATAATAACATTCAACGTTTCGCCAATATCAAGGCTTTGCATTTTCTACATTAGTAGATAAGCCTGTGATATTTTAGTGCGCTATCTTACAAAGACGGGAGACTTGCCATATATGTCTCAGTTTAAGGTCACAGCAAGCAAATGCCAATGGTTAAGGGAACTGTAGAGCAATAATTTGCATGTTTATAAGTGGGAAGAGAGATGAAAGTAACCTGTGTTGACCATGGCTCATCATAGGCTAATGTACCAGATTATTTATCTTGGGTTGTATTAAACTAAATTCTACTCAAAGTAGATGTAGTGAAATTAATAAACTTAAGGCAGTCATGCTATTTGATTTCAACGGGTCTATTCTGAGTAAGGCTAGCATTGGCTACAACCCCTATTATTTATTTGTTCAATTTATTAGTTGTATTTTATCAGTCATTATCCCAGGGTGGTATATAACACTTAAAATAACACACTGAATAAAACCACTTAAACATTAAATCAGCACATAAAAAAACCTAATCTTATACAGCTGAACCACAGCAATACATCTGATTGTGAACCACATCAAAGGTGACCATCGTGATTGTAACAACTGCTGTGGAATCTCCCTGCTGAGTACTGTGAGGAAAGCCTTTGACCATGCAGTTCTCAACAGATTACTCACTGACAGGGTCTATCCTGAGTCACAACATGGTTTTAGAGCTCAGAGGTCAACAGTCAACATGATTTTCTCACTGCACCAGCTGCAGGAGAAATGCAGGGAGCAGAGACACCCCTTTTACATTGCCTTCATAGACCTGATGAAGGCCTTTGACCCTGTTAGCAGAAAATGACTCCTTACACTGCTCAACAAGAAAGGATGCCCATCTAAGCTCCACAAGATGATTGTGTCCTTCCATGAGTACATGCATGGCACTGTCCAGTATGATGATTCATCCTCAAAAGATTTCCCTATAAAGAACAGTGTGAAACAGGGCTGTGTTCTTGCTCCATCTTTTCTTCTCCCTGTTGGTCTCCTATGCCTTCACCTCAACAGAAGCCAGTGTGTACTTCCATTCAAGGAGTGACCGGGGGGGGGGGTCTGTTCAACCTGACACATCTCTACACCAAGACAAAGGTGTGGCAGGTTTTTATCCAAGATATGTTGTCTGCAGATGATGCAGCCCTTGACAGCACACTCTGAGGAAGCTCTATAGAGACTCACCAACCGTTTTGTCCAAGACTGCAAGAAGTGCAGCCTGATGAAACCCAATATCCTGGATCAGCATGTCACCAGCACTCCACACATCAGCATTGGTGACCACATACTTGAGGTGGTAGAGCATTTTGGCTACCTGGGCTCCATCATAACCAGCAACCTTTCCATCAACACTGAGTTGGACAAACATCTTGGCAAGGCAGCTATGGCAATGGCTTACTTTTCCAAAAGGGTTCGGGAGAATGGGATGCTAATGACCAATATCAAGATGAAGGTCCATCAGGCTTGTGTGTTGAGTATGCTGCTTTATGGAAGCGAGTCATGGACAATTTACACCTGCCAGGAGCAATGCCTTAACGCATTCCAAATGTATGATCAGGATGATTTGGGGCATCACATGGCAGGACAGAGTCTCAAACTAAGATGTGCTCTTGCAAGCCCACATTCCCAGCATGCTAACACTTCTGTCTTAGCGACGCCCACGCTGGCCCAGTCATGTCTACAGAATGGAAGATGGCAAAATCCCCATGGACTCGGTACTGGGAGCTGCTTTCAAGCACCAGGCCTGTTGACAGACCAACTCTGCATTACAAATGTGACATGAAGGCTAGCAACATTAACCCCATTGTATGGGAATCCCTTGCAGACGACTGCAGTGCCTGGAGACAGACAGGCAGATCATGTATCCACAGCAGTAACCAGGGGAGGAATGACTGCTGGGAGGAGTGCAGAAAGAATAAATGCCATGGTGCATTTGCAGCAGCAAAACTAGAAGCCTTCATCTGTTTCACCTACAATAAAAGATGTCTCACCCTTCTTGGTCTCTACAGCCACAGCAGGCACTGAAACTCTCCAATGGTTTGACTTTACCACTGCTCCATGGTCTCCCAAAACAGGTGGATGCCAGCAACCACTTTCTTCACTTCCCTACTGCACACAGATATATCTCAGCACATATATACACTGAAAAACACATTTATATAAAACACTAAATATTCTATAGTAACATTTAAATTGGGGTGGGAAATCTGTATCAGTCCAAAGCCTGCGTTCTCTTTTAAGCTTAAAAAAGTTGTCTTCAGAATGAATGTATGCATAATATTGTGTGTTAGCGTTATAGCTATATAGACTTGTATCATAGATAAATGAGAGTTCATTCACACTCTCACTACCAGTGGCCTAGATCTGAAGACAACTGCCTATTTGACAAAAGGAAACGCATTTCAGAAATTAGAGGGGGCAATCCTGAAACCATTATATAGTACTGGGATATGGCATTATTAAATATTTCTACTGAAGGACATTCTGCAGCAAAACAAGCAATGTTTGCTGAAGAAGATTCCAGATAAACAATCACATTACTACGTGGTCATGGCAACCACCCTAGACATGCCCTGGTTGATAAAGGATGATGTTCAGGCCCAATTCAAGACCCACCTCTGTCACCAGCATCTGATATGCACAAGGCAAGGTTGAGTGATATGTACGTTTCCAAACTCCTCAGAAAGTCCTTTATCACACCTCTGATCATCTTAGTGATGCTGTAATCCAAAGCTTAAACTATAGTATAAAGGTAAAGGTAAAGGGACCCCTGACCGTTAGGTCCAGTTGCGGACAACTCTGGGGTTGCGGCACTCATCTCGCTCTATAGGCCAAGGGAGCCGGCGTTTGGCCGCAGACAGCTTCCAGGTCATGTGGCCAGCATGACTAAGCCGCTTCTGGTAAACCAGCGCAGCGCACAGAAACGCCGTTTACCTTCCCGCCGGAGCGGTACCTATTTATCTACTTGCACTTTGACGTGCTTTCAAACTGCTAGGTGGGCAGGAGCTGGGACTGAACAACGGGAGCTCACCCCGTCGTGGGAATTCGAACTGCAGACCTTCCAATCAGCAAGCCCTAGGCTCTGTGGTTTATACCACAGCGCCACCCGCATCCTTAGTATACAGACGTCCAAGTTACAAATAAAAGACCTCACACAGCCCCGCCCATATCTTCAACCAAATTATTTTCAATGTAAACAGCCCTGCTGGATTAGACCAGAGGCCATTTAGTTCACAATCCTTTTTCTCATGGTTGACAGCCAGATGCTTCCAAAAATCCCACAGTCAGGGTGTGGTGGCAATAACACTCTCTCAGCAAGTGGTATTTGGAGGGGGACACAGAACCATAATGGCTACTAGCTGTTGACAAGACCTAACTTTTATGAATTTGTAATCCCCCTTTCAAGCCATCTAAGCTACTGACCACCACCTCTTGCAGCAGTGCATTCCATCCATTTCATTATACACCAGCTGAACAAACTACGAAGCACTCCTAACTTCCCCACCCCTGCCCACACCAGTCCTTACTGGCTCCACCACACAAGGTACCAAGGCAAAAGGTGGGGAGGCCGGCAGATTGCTGCACCAGACACACTGATCTATCCCGATGGCATCACCTGAGGCTCAGTTGCAGAAGGAGTCTGCATTATTCTGTTAGCTTCTATTGCCTGTACTGAATCTGCTTTTCATTTTCACTGAGAGAGATAAAAACTTGCCCCATCTTCTTTTGCTGTATCATGCATGACTTTATAAATCACTTATTGTGTCCTGTTCCCTTGGTGTGGGTGTGGGTGGGTGTATATACATGCACCCCCCCTTAAATTCCCACCAAAGCTTTAGTCTTTCCTCACAGGCAGATGCTTCAGCCCCCTGATCTGCACCTGAAGCTGGGCAGTCAGAATTGTACAATGTACTTCAAATGTCCCCGGACCATATCTAGTACATTACTAAGCAATCTCTTCCTAGGGATCCCTAGCCATGGCTCTGCTCCCTCAGGGTTCATGATGCAATGTGTGTCCCAGCCTTCTTTTCTAATTGCTTCCTGCTTCTTCCCACAGCCATCGTCCTCCCACAGATAGCCACAAAGCACATGCAATTTTTGCAAAGTACATTTCTTCACCACCACACTCTTGCCTGGCAGGAGCAAAATGAATCAGGGAGTAGGGAACACTGAATTCAGTGTGTTTTAGGCCGGGTACACACCACATACATTTCAAGCACACACACACTGATCATAGAATCTATAGTTTGTCCAGTGCTGGGAATTATAGCTTTGTGAGGGGTAAACCGTTTCTATGTGTGTGTGATTTAAATGTATAATGTGTACACAGCCTTGCTCTTGGGATTTTAACTTTCTCCTAGGGCTTAGGGTTGCAGTTTAAGAGACTGAGCTGCAATACAGGAAGCCTCCGAGGTTAACTCTCGTCTCTGCCAGGAAGCCACTAGGTAGCTTTACAAGTTACACACACCTGCAACATGGACCTGATAATATTGACCTTATGTAAAGGGTTACTGAGAACTTTATTGACAAGTATCTAGCAATGCAATCCTACACATGTCCCACCCTCCATTTGGGCCTACTCCCTAGTAAATGCATTTAGGATTTATCTAATTTTTAAATATTAATGGTATACTGATTTTTAAGTGGGGGGGGGGGGAATCTTCTCAAAGTGGTTTGCAAGCCACATATCAAACAAGCAATGAAATAGAACCATAAAAATCACAAAAAATCCAAACAATATTTCCAAAAATTCCAAATAAACCATTAAAAGCCAAGAGGATAAAGGCTAATTCCACACAAGATAACATCAGGTCAAGTCAGTTGCTAAAGACAGCGGTAAAGAGGGAGGTCTTTGAGGCCTGCTTAGAGCCTGCAAGGGATGGGCTCGTCCAATGTCCCATGAAACTGCATTCAACAATTGTGGTGCCACCACTGAAGAGTCCCTGTTCTCAGGCCATTCCACCTGAAAGATATTCATAAGAATATGACCAGACCATATTGAGTGCCTTAGTCCCATCGCTCTCTGACTCTGTATCAAAGTTGGTGCAGGAGTGACCTCATCTGCAAAATGTACAGCTCAAGGCTTCCTCAGAGTGAGCCACTGAGGGTTCTAGGCAGTAGAGGCTGGTGTCCATTGGGACTAGTAGGGTGGAAAGCAAGGAGACTAACAGTAGGTGAAGGCAGAGATCGTAATAGCCACAGCTACCCTATGACTGGTTGTAAGTAAGAAGGCAGACAAGTCATGGGATACTTCCCACTCTCCATAATGGACCAGTCTCCAATAGCTCTAGGGTCTCTTTCCGTGGGTCAATACCTAGGAAACCTTTATCAATCCATGGATGGCTTAGGAGACCCTTTCTATCCTAAAGCTCTATATGATTGATTGGAGAGTGGGGGAGGTAAGAAGAAACACTATGAAACTCACTTTAAAAAAATGTAGTCTCATTTCAAAATCTCTCTGAAACCCAGCAGCAAACTCCAGCTTCTGCACTTTCACTTAATTCAAGGCACAGTCTATTTTTAAAACAAGATGCCCCAAAGTGTACTTAATAATAAACACACATTAGAGTGCTGATGACATAATTTAAAAGGCTTAGAAATACTCAACAAAGAAAGCCGCTCTTAAATCTTGATCTCAAAGAGATCTACAAATAATAAACAACTCTCAGTATATTTCTAAAGTGAAAGGGGGGGGGAGGAGGAGAATCACTTCTAAATTACAACAATGCAGAAAGAAGTTAATAGACTTGAGAGAGAGAATCCTGAACATTTTTGTTAAGTCCCACTGAAAACAGTATGATTTACTTTCAAGTAAACATGGTTAGGAACGAGCTGTTCAACAGTTCCCCGTGCCTAGAAAGACAGATCAGATCTCCTGGTTGCACTGTGGCCCTTTAGTATTAAGAAAAATCTCTACATTTTCCAAACAAACAGCAGTTGAAGATCAATGCATCCATCCATACACATGAAGAACACTTAAGGTCATCAATATGTGCAATTCAGTTTTTGTTCCATTATAAAATAAATGCTAATTATAATGCATGCACTCACCGCTTGACAGATAATTGGGTATTTTACACGATTTATTCCACCAGCAAAAACAGCAAAAGTGAGAGCAGAATGGAAACAGAAGTTGAGAAGCATGTGCCAGCCTTTCCTGCTGATTCGAATTGTGCTGTTTGAAGTTAACAAAAACAAAGTCATATAACTGTTGTGAAAAGCACCACATAAATCATAACAACACAATGAATGTACAGCCCTGAATTCCAACCCACGAGTCCTTCAGGTGACCAGAGGAGCTTGGGGTTGTTTCAGAAATTGCAGTGTTTGAGCCTCAACCTCTTTCTTGGGTCACTTTCTCTGAGTTATTTCATTGAATTCTTAACACCACTGCCCTTTCAATACATCCAGTTACAGGTGGGTAGCCGTGTTGGTCTGCCATAGTCGAAACAAAATAGGAAATTCTTTCCAGTAGCACCTTAGAGACACTTCTGAAGAAGTGTGCATGCACACGAAAGCTCATACCAAGAACAAACTCAGTTGGTCTCTAAGGTGCTACTGGAAAGAATTTCCTATTTTGTTTCTTTCAATACATGTTAACAGCCATGCTATTACCTAACTCCATGATCCAGTTATCCTGCAATGACTCAGATGCAAGTGAAATCATTTGTTTAACCAGGGGCTACAGGGGCAGGCGGGCTGGCTCTCTCTATCTCTTTGTTTTCTTATTTTAGCATTCAATTAGCCCTTTGAATGTGTAAACAAAACAAAGCCCAAAGCAACTTTGAGTGAGGTTGTTATGCAAAGAAGCTTTCAGAAAGATGTACTACCTACAAAACAAGGATTGCGGTTTTTGCATTAGGCTTAATTAACAACAAAGTCAACATTTATTTGGCTGTTGCCTTTCTGTCCCACTTTCCCTCCAAGGAGCTCTGGGCAGTGGGGTTCTCAAGCAATCTGTTACCAAAGCTGGCTCTTGTGGCCGTTCAGCTTCAGAACTGGAACAGGCAATGTATCTCTACGGCATTCTCTGAACTAAGCCATGTGCTATAGGAAACAAACGGATTCTCAAGCCAAGTACTCATGTTTACTCCAGTGGCATGCAATTCCTTCTCACAAAACCCTAGAATCTGGAATGACCCAATGAAGCAGAATGTTGGAAGGTTCAGGACAGACAAAAGGAAGTGCTTTTTCATGCAGCACATGGTTGAATTAGGGAATTCAACTCTGATGGCTTTAAAAGGGGGTTAGATGAATTACAGTAATGAAGAATAAGGCTACCAAGGGCGACTAGCCATGATGCTAGTGTATTACTTCTTGATTGTGCGCTTCACATAGGGATCTGGTTGGGCATTATGACAAGAGGATGCTAGACTAAATGATTTGGATTGATCTCTCAGAGTTCTTCTAATGTTCTTAAGGGAGAAGCAGCATAACTCATTCTTTGCAGCCTACTGAGAGGCCCTGACAGCACAGGAAGGAGACCTACTACTCTGCTCGCATACCACAAAGGTTGCATACTGGGCCTTATTCTAGAGCATAGGCAATGGAGGAAGTAGCTTGATAAACAGACATATTGATTGAGCTCTTCAGTGCATATTGCACACTACCGTATGCTAGAGGAGTATGAAACACCCAATTAATCAAGCATAGACAAAACCAAGCAAGCAATACATCAGTTATTGCTGATTTATGTTTATAGAGTACAATAAAACAGCATTTCTATGCCAATTACTTACAGCCAATCACATAAAATGACACCCATACACAAGTAGCAGAATGCCTATCGTGATTATGAGTGGTGTGTGTGTGTGTGTGTGTGTGTGTGTGTGGAGCCTGTATATTTAGAGAATCCCTGGAGTCCACTATACCATAAGACACACAACGGACCTCGCCATAAAAGTGTCCTCATGTACATTGGAGGAAAACTAAACTATTCACACCAATGGGAAAATTTAAATGCTTTCATTCCAAGGTAACATCCAGGTGGGAATTTACAGTATGTAGTGTCCCTACCACTGAATCATGGCTGCTCCTGTCTGGATAGTCCTATCGTAGATAATATTTATTGATCCCTACTAGCGTAGGAATGGGCCAACCAGATATTGCTAAATCACAACTTTCACCATCCCTTACCACTAACCAAGTTTGCTTGGGACTGCTGTGAGTTGTAACTGACATCCATAGGACCACAGACACCCCATCCCTGCATTCGAGTGTGATGACAGGATGTTGTCAAGCAGCTTGTACAGATAAGGCGACAACTCAACAAAATTTAAAGAATGCATGGGCTGCTACACAAGTTACAGCAGAAAACAGGTACATTTAAAGAAGTCAGCAGAAGCCCACTGCTATCCCATCACACTTATGGGGGCTATATGGCCTTTTTCTCATTCTGTGTGCTATGGAGGGTCACATTTGGGAAAGCATTGCCAGTGAAGCTTACCAAGGCATACTGTATGCACAAGGGTGGAAAAGATGTGCATCCACGATACACGCTATGGAACAGAAGTTGGTATGCTCAATGCTGTTAATGCAAACTGACACGAAAGGAGACCTTAGTGCTCTTCAATATGTGACAGTGCACCACTCCTTTAATGATCAGGACTGCAATCCCATCAGCAGCTACTAAAGGATTTATTTGGGGTGACACCACTATGTTGTGTCTCAGCATGTGGCTCAGAGTAAAGCACTTCTGTTGGAGCTTGTTAATGTATTACATGAACATCTCACAGAAATGTAACACTACTGTAATGTGCATGCGATAATTCCTTCAGGGAAAGGCAATAGTGGTGGTAGATGCTATGATCCAACCAATCACTGTCATTAGCCACTTTGGAGTAGATGCACTGATGATACTTACTGAATTTTGATAGGGGCGGGTGCCTCTCCACCAGCCTCCTGCATCTCCCCCTTCCCCTGCTTAAAAATTTATTAGTTGCAACTGGCAGGCGCAGCAGTGGCAGCAGGTACCGAGAAGGGCGTCTGCCTTGTCCCTCTATCCCCTACTCCCTCTAAGTCCCAATGAATGCTGTGTAGCAGTGCACCAGGATAAAACGCCTGGTGATGTATGAGAGAACAGCATCTCCCTTCACTTGTCCTAGTGTCTGAGCATCTTGCCCCTCTCCCTGTGTGTCACTGCTGCTGCTCCAGTCAGCCACCAAGTCTTTTTAAGAGAAAGGGGGCATGAGGAATTAAGTGCTTTGGGAATCAGGAATGGCTGGTGCAGAGGGAGGAGTGCAATGGAATGCCAGATTGCTTGGGAAACAAGCAAAATTATTTCTGATTGTGAGGATGAAATAGCTCATTGCTGAGCCAATGCAACGTGAACCAGAGGAAGCTCTTCCATCTCTATTTTGCATGTTTTCTTGAAACCACACAAGCAAGATACAAATGATTCAAAATAAATAAATAAATAACCCCACCTATCCTGCCAGCCTGGAAAATGAGTCCAGGATATTCTAAGTAAATTAAAAGTAGTGTAAGTATATCCAAGCTCCGTTGCTGGGCGGCTGAGATTTCCCCTACAAATGTCATGACAGAGGGATGTCCCACCCCTCACTTGTTGCAAGCAACCCATCAAGCTGTGGAAAGCTGGACGGCATCTACAGCAAGGACACACTGCTTCAAGGGATCTAAGCAGGTCAAGGTGGCTGAGGTAGGGGCAAAACCACCTGGTCAAGTCCTTGGCTTGCTTTTGGCCCCAGAAGATGGCAGCTCACAGCTTTCCCCCTATTGCTGAGTCTAAGTGCTGTGGGGAGGGGGAGGGATGCAGGGTGCCTGAGATGATAACGTTTACCAAATCATGCATGCCAGAATTCCTGCTGGAGGTCCAAACATCTGAAAATTGGATGGGGCGGGGGGAAATGTGAGTTCTGAGCACTTTTTTTTTACTGCAGAAAACGAAATGGAAACAGAAGCTGGTTCAAATGAACTGTCATATTCCTTCTTACCTGTGATGCACAATATAGGTGATAATTGAAGCAAACAGGCACAACAGCATGACAGCAGTACATGCATAGACCACAGGGTGCAGGAACTCCCCAGGGTACTGGGGGAGGGTCAACACTGTCTTCAGATCCTGCCAAGTAAGGAAAACAAAACAGATTAATCTTCTAAGAGTATACATGAAAAAGACTGCAACCCAGTGCAGCACTATACTGGACTTTATCCAAAGGTGTTTTTATTATTATTAATAATGGTGGTTGTTGTCAGTCAGAAACCTTGATCTATAGGAACATGCCTGAATTAGAAGATCAGCACCTGAGACTCTGCTCTCTGGTTGACCAGTGAGTACTTGGAACTGAGCCTTTTCAGGGTGCCTCTCATCTTGGAAGACTATTCCCAGGAATCTGTCTGGTCCCTTCTTTGTTGAACTTTAGGAGAGCCTTAAAGACTCTAAAAAATTTCTACTCCCCATGTGGGTAACTTTATGATGCTGTGTAATAGATGCTTTTAACATATGCTTCTATCTTTTAATGTCATTTTAATAACTTGGAATTCTGACATACGGGCATTTGTCATATGTTTGTGATTTTTGATGCTGCTAATTGCCTTGCAAGGGTAGATACCCTAAAAGATAGGTTTTTTTAAAAAAAATCTATTTCAAAAACAAAATATACAAATCTATGGTTTAGTCTAATTAAAGGTACCGTATGCATAGAAAGAAGTCAGCTAGCTTTACATATTATAGACAACAACCCTGTTCTTGTTCACGTAATCAGTTATACCTGCATGAGAGAGCAATTAGTCAGAGCTTGCAATTTCACCAGGGGTCCTTGCCCTGTCTTTCAACTGACTTTGGCCTCTCATTAGCTCCTTGAACCTTTGTGAAAATAAGCCCACATTCCTGTACACCATTTACTGCTTCCTTCATATGCAAATATGACATTCTTCCACCCAATAAATGCTTGCCATTCTTTGACAGAGCTCAGAATCACAATCGAGTCATATCTTTCCCCCAGTTTGTAGGGTCGCATCCATACCATACATTTAAAGCACTCTTCAGTCATGACTTCACCTGAAGAATCCCAGGAACTGTAAGGGTGCTGGGATTTCAGCAACTCTCCGAAGCCTTAACAAATTACAGTTCCTGGGATTCTTTGGAAGAAAGCCATGACTGGTGTATGCTTTAAATGTATGGTGTAAATGTGGCTTAGGTTCAAATTTTTGCCAATAAAATAAGCCAACCCACTTGACTAGTTCAATGAATTAGCAAACTGGTATCTTGCAATGGAGAAAGTGATGCAGATAGACCTATTTTATTTATCCAAGGACATAAAGCAGAAGAGCTAAATAAATGGAGCTAATTATGAAGGCAGTGCCAGGGGCTTATGGATTCTAATTCAGAGAGCAGAAAGTCTGAGAATTTCACCACCTTTGACCTACAGAATCTGTAGGTCACGTGGGTACTAAGGGTAGCATTATGGTCATTTCTATCCTTAGTATGAATAGTACACCCACTCTGTGATTGCTAGAACTCCAATTCCAGCCAGTGCCTGAGCAATCAAAATATAAATATTAAATTTTTATCCCAGCCAAAAAGAAAGAAATTCAGCAGAATTCTAGCAGTGTTCCCTCCTCTCCAAACCAAGGTTTCTGAAGCCACTTAGAAACCGAAAGACAGTTCCATATACTGTACAATCATAAAATAGACAGTGATACTACAGATTTAAAGCAATCATTTCAAATACCCATCAATCAAATATAAAAAAACTGAAACCAATGAAATTGTAACAAAGTCAGGTACAAATCAACATCAGCCTGCCACTCCCTTTACCCAGCCCAGCAAATGTTCCTTCTCTTTAGAAACTCCTTGGAATTTTTCTAAAGACCAAGAGCGAAGTGGTCCAGTAATCCATCCACAGATCTGAATGCCACATATAGCAGCCAGTTATGCAGTGCCAGAAAAAGAGGCCAAAAGAGGAGACCGGTACTGTATGCATGAAATTTGCATCCAGCGATTTATATACTGTTGCATGTCACCCCAACCTCTGAGCAGTGCAATATTCCAGGGGGTCCAGGTGCTTACTCATGGTTTGTGTCTCCTTTGGAATGAGGCACAGTCGAGACTGTGGTGTCTTTATGATATGTGGGGTTGTTGTTTTTTTTACACATCAATACAACCTGAGCCTGTGATGGAGAGGTTCACAGAAGTAATACCCAAAAGGGTCTTGTTTCTCCCATTGCCACAGCCTTGGATTCAAGCAGAAATCAATAGTCTCTCTGACTCACTCTCCAGCTTGCTGCTTTTCCCTGCAGCTCACATCACTGCCAACTCTCTGATCTCAACTCTGGCTTTGTCTTTCTAACTACTGCAAGTTGAGGGATGGGCCCCACTGGCTCCCACTAACTTGCCATCTCACAATGAACTCCTTTCCTTTGTTCCCCTTAATGGCCTATTACCCAGGTGATCACCTCATTAGGTGTCCCATATTTTAACACTTGCTGAATCCAGGGATTAGAAGCATCTCGGCATACAGCCCAACACTCCAAAGTTATAAGAACACACAGGCACAAATTTAGAAACCATTATTACAATTTAAATAGAAATGGAATATATCTCACCCTAGGAAGACACCAATCCTGATAGTCATCTAACTGCTGATGGACAACTTCAAAGCTCCTGCTCTACCTTCCTATGGTTTCTCATCCTTAAAATCAAACTTGGACTGGACACCTCTCAATTAGAGAACACCTTTCTATCAAGGAATGTCAGCAGATGGCTCTTCAAAATAGACTATTGTCCTCCGTAAGGTAGCACATACAACTGCTCTAGTCCCAAAGGAAGAATCCAATCTCCTCTTGCACAAGGAGACATGGTTGATATCCATGTCTGGGAAATAGATACATGGGGTTCTTCCATATTCATTGTACCTTTTCCATGAGACAATTTCTGCTAGTACTAAAATGTACTAATGTACCTCCTCATAACATCCCATGTCAGCTGCTTCTTACCTGCTTGTATTGCTTCTGTCAAACTATTCAACTCTCACTTGTATAGTGGGTACTGACATGGGCTGCTTTATGAAGACCCAGGAGGCATGTCAGTAAGGCCTTGTTTGCTCTTTGCTACTGTACAGCCTTTTTGTAGATATTTTCAGCTGTTCTGCTGTCTGCAGATGACATAAGAAATACCTTTTGCTCACTTTGTGAGCTTTCAAACGAAAGGAAAGCTCTCTATTTATATTATAACATACATATTTCTCTGAGGATAGATTTTCCTGTATTGTTTCAAATGAAACAGGACAAAAACAGGTCTGAAGTTGAGGAATGAATCCTAGATGTGATAGAGCAGGGGTTCTCAAGCTTTCGGCTCCCATGGGTGCCAATAAAGGTGTCTGGGGGAACTTGTGTGTCCATAAGTGCCACACTGACAGCGCCTGTTATCCATTTAACACATTTCCCATGCCTATAAATTGACCTGTTCTGTTCTTGAATGTCGAGCTGTGTATTCGTTGCTTTAGAAATTGCTTAGCCATTTCCTCAGCGCAAGATGAGAGCTTGCTTGTCCTTTTGGTATTTCTTGTAATAAGAAATGGAAATTCTGCAGTAAACACTGTACAAGAAGGCCTTCTGCTTGCTTGCTTGCGTGCTTGCATGTATGGGGCTGGTGCATGCCAAAGCCAATCTGCCCTGGCCTTTGTGCATTAAGCATTGATTTCTAAGGCCACACAGAGAAAGGGTTATGTTATGCCTAATGTAAAGAACTTCTGAATTAGCTGTGGCCAAGGTATCTGTAAACCCTTGGATGGCATTATGCATAAGTTTAATTGTAAGCAGTGCATTTGATTGTGATGACACTTGGGATTGTTGAATATTTATGCTGTGATTCTGCACCTATTTATACCTCCAGAAACGTAAGCGTGTGCAGCTCAGTGCAGAACTGCAGCCTTAATGTTCAACAGGAATGCTTCCGCCTGCCACTGTTGATTGCTCGGCAAGAAAAACAACAGCAACAGCAATGGCTTCCAGCTCTCACTAATGTAATCACTGTTATGGGCTATGGAGTCTGGTTAGAATTCTGTTTACAGGCCATTTTCACTTCGGAAATTTATCTAACTGTATAGTGCCAATGACATGATTCTAGGAAGTAACAAGGTAAGTACTTCCTTTTATGTTGCTATACAACAAAACACCAACAACACAAATTTTCTTTTGGGGTGGGGGATAATACAACTGGAAGTTCTAATGCTACAATGGCAGCATTAAATATATGAGTGGAAAAATACATACAAAATAACAGTAGTGAGTTGCTTAGAAGTCTTTCATTTAGATAGCCCAATTCAACACATACAAGAGCCTTTATCTCTGTGTATGTATGTAATCACAGGATTCATCTCATCATATTACGCTCAAGTGCCTCTATGAAAGCTAATGCCATATGTCTTGTTCAGTAGAGCCATTTTGCCTACAGAAGAGTCATGAACAATCAAGCCTTTAAAGACCATTTTCATTTAAAACTAGTCATAATTTCATCTTTAGCTCACTTCTGATCTGACACAGTAAACCTGTCAAGCGATGAAACTTTAAGCTAAAATACTACAACGTATTAACGGCATTGTAAAATGCCCTTTATTCTGTCCTGTACACAGAAAACTGATTTCATTACAGATACATGATAAATTAATCTTGTCTGCCTTTTAATGATAATTAAATCTTATTGATCTGTCAGCCTCCCCTGAGTGATCCCCCGAGAGAAAAAGCAAGCGAAAGATAAAGATAATTTTTTCCACGCAGTATGCAAAGTAGTGTAATTGTACATCACATCTGAACAAGGCGGTTTTCTGATTTTATGTCCTAGAGGAGAATATAGAGGACATGAATATTGGTAACCGGCAACGGATATCTGAATTTTTAGAAGAGGGGACACTGAAAAATAAATATCTAAGCATGGCTGAAAATGCAGAAGGAAGTCGAGGATAAAGCCTACATAGATAAAGAAGCAGAAAACAGTAATTGCATCATCCTTTCCATGGGAATTATTCTATTCCATTAGTTATTAAATAGCTTCAAATAATACAGGGCTTTTATTTCTCTTCCATGGGGAAAAGTTGCCTCAAACAGAAAAATCTATAATACAGAGAAATTGTATATAAATCTTTATGTCATGGAGGAGAAGACAGCTTGAAGGGTACCTAGAAGCAAACATCTGAGTAATGGGAATATGGTACTTGAGTCTAGAAATGTAGCAACAGCATGCAGAGAGGTGAAGAGGAATAAATCACTATGGACATTTGCAACTGAGGTCAGATCCTGTGTCTGACGAGGTAAGAGGCTAGCCCATAAAAATCCATGCAACAATAAATTAGTCAGTTTTCATGTGTCGCAGCGCTCAGTTCTTTTCTTTTCTTTTCTTTTGTTACTACACCCTAATATGGCTACTCCTCTGGAATACACAGCTGTTCAACTCTTTGATGGGGTAAACTTTTTTTTAAGGATTGTACAATGTGTTGAAGTAACTGTAGGGGGATAGACATTAAAGACAATACTATTAAAACAACACATAGGACTTTTCTGTTACTACTTGATAAAACCACTTAATTAAGGATGGAAATAACATCTGAGCATGGCAAACATCTAATAAAACATAAAGCAGTCCAGTAGATTTCAAGTTGGGTCCAATGGTGGTGAAAGCATGGTACCCGATTTCCACTGACTGCCCCTGCTCACTGCAGGTCTCTGTGCCATACCTCACACTTTTCCAGAGGGCCCCACAGGCCCTAGGACCAGATCTCCAGGCGAACGGAAACTCAAGAGTTAGGGGAAACTGGCAAAAGACTTGTGCTCCACCTTTCGCCAGCACAGCCACATCAGATATCATCCTCGGTCGTTACATAAACATCTTTCCATTTTTAGTATACTTATTTACTTGGGGAAATCACATGGGCTCTCTGTCCCCCACTGGAAGGGAGGCAACACTCAGTGAATAAACATAGATCATCCCAAAAACATTTTCCATCTATGCGATGGACTGAGGAGGCCTGGGATGAGGTATTTAGTTGGGGTAACAAGCTCGGTGCTGACTCCTCTGTAATTTAACGAATCTTCCAAGTAGTTATGGATGCAGTCCATTCCTATCACAAAAGAGCTCAAGGCTGTTGCACCTAGCTCAGCAAGGAATGCTTTTTCTATACCCTACAGTGGGTAGAATGGTGGTCCATCGCCGCAAAAGAAATGGAAGTTGGGGTCAGGAAAATATGTTACTGTTTCATGGGGAAGAAATGTATGTGTGATTATGATAAATTTATTTTATTGACTTGGGGTGGGGAGGTAAAGGGGACAAAGCTTGAGAAACTGTTATAAGGACTGAAACCTCTGAATCACTTGCTGGAAAGGTAGGCCACTTTAAAAAGAGTCTTACATACATCCTTTACATCCTTTCCTTGGTGGAACTAACTGAGGAGACATGCACAGGACTGTACTCTTAATTAAATTTCTGGAAGCATGCTAAAGTCAGCTGGTTTGTGGGCTAAAACAATAAATCATGGCAGTGATTTCAAAACATTGGCTCAAAAGTTTCTGTGAAATAAGGCAGCAATTTTGTTTTACTAGCAAAGAGAAAGTTTTGCCAACATTTTATGTCAATTTACAAGTTCTGGATTTTCAAGGCTTCAAATCCAGAATAGACTGCCATGATTCTAAAGGAGAAATGTCAAAAAGACAAATTGTTGATCACTGTTTTAAACAATGGGTATCTGAAACCAGGCTTCTCATGTAACAGTGGGCAAATTCAGTCTAAGGAAATGTCAAACATTCAGTTTCAACCACAGATGAGACTTTTCTATAGAAACTTCACTTCTCTCACTAAGCTGCTTAGTCTAAGGTATCACCATAATCACCCCAATGAGGTCAACTTTGTCTTAAAAAGAGAGTAGATCAATCTCTAGAAGCATACTTGATCTATCTAGACACAAGATTTACAAGCCTATAGCTCCTAATCTACATAGTAATGATTTTTTGCATGAGGTTAATGTAATCTGGCACAAGGGATCCATAACATTACCTAATGAATTCGCATTCGATGCCCGTGACTTGACTTATATGGACACAGAAGTATAAGGGATTCAGCTCATCTACACTTCTATACTGTACAGAGCATCATTTCAGATTTTGGGATAGGAGCGGGAATCTTGGAGAAGTTTAAAGACACATTTTCAGATAGAATCAAGATTTAATTGCAAAAAACAGTGTGTATTCTAAGGTCATTTGTGGTGGTTACATTTTTTATTCCTCGTACACATGTTAGCAATGCAGGTCAAACAGTTACACTTGTAAAAACTTTTTTTTTAAGGCAAAAGGACCTGATATTTGGCATACCCAGTACATAGGCTCATTTAATTGTTAATATATCAAGTGTCCAGATATCAGGGGTGGCTAACTCCCTGTTTGGGGGCCTGATGTGACTCTCCAGGCAATTTTTTCCTGGCCCCCCCAAGCTCTCATCAAAATTAAGGAGTAGCAGCATTTATTTATTTTAAAGCAGACCTAGTGCTGGAATGGGAAGAGAAATACTAACTTGTCCCATTATTCTTATTTTTATTTTACTACTTCTCCCTGTATCTTCTCATTGTCTCACATAACCATTTTTTCCCTTCAATTTATTTTATGCCCTCCCCAGAATAGTAATTAATACACATCTGCATATCTGAAAAGTGTTTAGATTTGTAATCCCACTTTGTAACTTGCCTCCAAAACTCTTTAGTGCATGTCTTCAGCCTTTCTGTTTCCTTGTGTGACTGTCATCACACAAGGACAGGTGGAGGCACACATACTGGGAAGCCCTGCTCCTGTCTGTGCATCACTTGCCATTCTTTACAGTCGTCCGTGAACAGTCCTCCGAAGTTCTGGAGTAAGGAACCTTCTGTGTTTATGGAGGCTCCCTTTGGGGATGAGAAAGGGGTGCACCAGAGGGGGGAATGGCTTCCCACTGCACAATTGCACAAACTAAGGGCTTAGCCACACTTCCTCTTGTACCACTCCTGTTCTCTGGGGGAAACTGCTCTTTAGAGCCCAATCAGAGCCAATGGCAATTCAAGTTTTCTCATTTGTTCTGATCTATCACTAAAGAATGTGTTTTCCCTTGGAAAGGAGTCTGCTCAAACCCAGACTTGGAAAGTGCGGGTCAAGCAGAAAACCATTTGCCTTCCGAGGCATGTGGATGAGCCCTAGCAGAATGAATGAAGAGGGTTTTTGTATGGGTCTGATTCTAAACATATATTTCTGGGCAGAAATCCAATGCTTCTTTTTATTATTCTAAACTAAGTATATAAAAGCTTGATTTTTAGATAGTGTTCCTATACAACATGATGAATAGGCTGCATATATATATATATATATATATATATATATATATATATATATATATATGATAGATCTGGGAATTATGTTAAATATTATATGATCCTGTTGCTCCCAAACAGCTTATGGAGCACAATTAATAGGATTTAATTCTTATCATTGCCTTTCCAGTTGGTTCCACTCCTAAAGACAATCACCTCTTATTCTGCAATGCTCTTAACATCTGCCACAAGGACCCTGGCAGCCTACCAACAGGGAACAATTTCCTACAATCACATGTGATTCACTGTGCCAAATCCATCCCTGCCAAGCACTTCTTCCTCTTGAAATGTGTGTTGGGTACTCAGGCCCAAGGGCAGATGAGACAAGCGATTTGAGGCCGGGGCCCGTAGTGTCTGTCAGCATAGAGTAAGGACCAAGAACCCTACCACAGTCAGAGGCATCTCTAACTGTCGGAAGTCAGCAGATGTCAGATAGCTTTATAACAGTCAGTGGCAGCAGAATGATCCTCTGGTGCCACCTAATTTCCTAGACTAGGAGGATTATGGGCTGTGATACAAATCTTTTGGATGGAATTGCCTTCAGTTTCCTCCCTTAATCAGCAGCCAAGTTGTACTGGGAACTAATGCTGGATCTACCAAATTTCTGGCTTGACCCCATCACACTTGACAATATTTCTGTAATCTTTCCACCCTCTTCCACCTGAGACCATTATTTTTTTTAAATTTAAAGTTACATTTCCCAGAAAGTATGCAAACCTTTAGATACAACTGTTAATAAAAAGCATGAACATATTTAATGAAACACAAAAAGTGGCTATATTAAGCTGATATATTCCTTTCTATTTTAGCTGCACCAACACTTTAAACAACTGAGCAACATCAAAACCTTTCCACTTGCTTTAACAGAAAAGGGGCCAGCCTATAGAGACACCTGGATATTTGCTTCACAACAAACAACTCTAACACAAAACCAAACTGTAATAATTAATGTGACCTTAGTGTCATTGATCTCACAGTTTAACAAAGAGATGGGCTAATTTAGGCCTATGTTTTATGCTGTTACACAGCAGGATTTACATTATCCTTGTAGCTATGCAAACAACGTTCACAATCACTATTGCCTTACCAACGCACTTTGTCTTACTGCAGCTAAGCCTCAGCACAAGAATACTCCATTAAGGTTTAGTGTGTGTTTTTTAATGTTTCCATGTAATTTACAACTCCACAATGGTTTTCCTTTTTTAAAAAACGAACACCAAAATTAATCTATATATCCCAAGGAACAACAAACCATAGGCACTGCTCACATCATTTCAATGAAGTTTGCACCAGGTAGCTTTCCTGGTGGATTATTTCTTCAACACACTCACATACTATGTATTTGCATAATTATCTCACTTAAGGGTGCTTCCAGATGGGTGTTAACTGATGGATTGGTGCTTCTCATGCATGCAAGATTTTGCAATATCCACATGACATCACTGGCATCAAAACGCCAACCTGAATTTTCCCCACCCCCACCATTAATCCAGATTTACTTTTTCCAGGGAAAATCCAGTAAGGCAGAAAAAAAGCAAACTTAAAACCCCCAACATCTGTTGCCAAAGACCCATTCTTGATATCTCAATGACCTGTTTGCAAAGTACACTCCTGTCTGGAAACAACCTAAACTATTCAACAACACTGTGAGGTAGATTAGGCCAAAAGAGAATGACAGGCTGAAGGCCACACAATGAATAGTATTAAAACCAATATATATCTGGATCAATTCCAATATTCCACCCACAACAGGAGTTTATATTTATTTGGCATGTCTATATTACTTTCTTGCTGGTATTAGAGAACATGTAACTGTTACTTGGACTAAAGAAAAAATCATCAATTATCAGAATAAGAGATGCCACTGATAACAGAAATCCTTCATTGAGTGTCTAGGTATTCTTCACCCATATTCATGTCAAATCTTTAACTTTAATAACCCAAGATGTCCTATTGGAGATGAACGATTTCAAATGACATGATGGTTATTAGAGGTTTTCACTGATAATTTTAGAAGCTCCAAGAAATCATTCTCAATATGACAATGAAAACTGGCTTGTTTTCAGAGGTATGGAGGAGGCATATTGCTTCTACATACATTGCTTCTACATACATACTTCAAGAGCAGGACTGGGTGAGCAAAATTATATGCTGTTTTTGACATACTAAGAGTTTTTAAGTAAGAACATAGTATATAATGAAATTTCAATCTTGTAACCAATCTCAGTCGTTACGTTAAGACCCACTAAAGGCAACAGAACGCATAACAGTGCACGCATCAGATTACATGAACTTAGAGTCAAAATGTATGAAGTCATCTAAAATTATATCCATGGTATTTGTAAAGAAGACCGGAAAAACCAGAGTTTCTCCAATTCCCATTCAAAGTTTTTAAGTGCACCACTTAGAACTGACTCAGTTCTAGGTAAGCCCAAATGGGTGTGGTACCTACAGCAACAACAGGTGCTTTTGGGGAAAAGAATATTGGGAATCAGGGCAGAATTCTCGAACGAACAGCTAAGTGTTTGAATATAACTTTATTTGCCCCCTCCCAAAAGTGCTATATTAATTGACAGCATTTGATCTTCAGATGGATTCTGAAGTATTCTGCTGAAAAGAAACAGATCACATAACATTGAAGGCATTCCGTTTAATAAAATAGACAATAACATTTGAATTTAAGGACTCCTTGTCACAGCCTTGAGCCATGATTGGTTGACATCTGTGCTTCATCTGACAGCAGCAGATTGGTATTCTCTACACACGTCCTCCCAATTCCTGTCGTCTGTGTTTGCTGCCCTTTACACATTACACACACAATGCATTATTTACTCAACTATAAACCTTTCAGTAACGTTCACAGGCAGCACCTTCCCTATGCAAGTATGCACCAAAATTAAGGCTAGATTCAACAGCATGGTGAGCAGACACGAGGACTGCCTCTTACAAAATGTCAAGTGGGTCTGAATAACCCTTCTGAATGCTGTAGGAAATATTCCCTAACGTGGTTTTCTCCAGCTGCATCTGTCACTGTTCCATGTTTATTTCTTTGTTTGATACGATATTTTATTTAGTGTGCCTTTCGTATCAGTCATGGTAACTTTCAGGTTAACATAATTCTTAAATAACTGCATTGTGAACTCAAGTGTGACAACCCTCAGCAGCCCTGTGTGCTAGCACTGCACAGAAATATTTTTTTCCCCTTTACAAACAGCCATTTAGTAAAAAGAATGCTGTCATCAGCACACAGACGTGAATTTCAGAAGCTGCCGGCCAGGGCTACAGCATCCCTGTTTAGAGAAGCAGGCAATGTATCCTTTCCCATTTATTAAGTGATTCAATATTGCAGCATGCCAGCAACTAATTAGTATGATCAACATAGTGCTGGACATGAACAAGGGTAGTCATCTGCTTTGGAGATGTAAAGGGCCTAGGGTATATATATATATATATATATATATATATAGGCAGCCCATTTATCTGTTTACTCCCCCATCGCCAATAGTGTCTTGATGGAACTTTGATTTTTTTCAGTATTCCATTAAAAGTCATTTGCGGCAAGACATGTAATCAGGCAGTCTGGCTTTGCTCTTTTCACTCGTAGTTAACTTACTTTCTTCAAAACAATCTCATATTCAACTGAATGCAAAAATAATTAACCAGGTACCACCAAGTACAGACCGCAAGAAGACAGACAGACACACACACACAGGCACACACATTTGCGAAGTAATATACTCACCATTAGCACTGCAAAGTTACCAAAGTGAGTACTATGAAGGGTAGTGATGTTGCCTGTAGAGCTAATTATGTAGCACCCTTCTCCCCACCAGCCTCCATGTCCATCTAGAAGGTCAAAATCCCAAAAGACTGCAATGGGGTTTATACCCTGTGTAAAGTGCTTCAATGCTATAGTAAGAGGACTGGTGAGGTTTCCGATACTGCACCCATCTGCAAAAGGAACAAACTGAATTAGGGCAATGAAGTGGAAAATGCTTTATTGCTACATGCTCCAGACAGAGGTTCTTAAGATTTTGAACACAAACACACCAGAAAAAAAACAATAGCAAAAATTCCCCTCCTGATCAATCCCCATAAAAGAGGTTCTGGTCATCTATAAAAAGTTTGGAATTGTTAATATTATCTATAACTGCCATTTAAGTCCACTGGTTTTCAAATGATATGGTAATGGTTCGTAAAACTAGATTTACTACAGAAATACCATGAATTAAAATGAAGTTAGACCATTGCTTCAAGTAAAAAAAAAAGGGGGGGACACTCCTCTTTTTTTTTGCTATGGTTAACAGCTAAGGCATCTTTTTTAGTACAAAGCTGAAATTAAAACCTCTTAAAATGTGAAAAGAAATGGGAACACACTTCAGGATCAAATAAAAGGTTAAAATTGAATGGGTTGAATATTTCATCTAAGGAAAATATTTAACCTATTATTTTCACCTTTAAAATCACCTGTTTTAGATTTATACTATCAAAAGCTACACTGATGACTATGACTATGTAAGCAACAGGACTCTCTCTCTCTCTCTCTCTCCACCGTCCCACAGAATATTAATCTTAAATTGTTAATCTCCAGGATTTGCATTTCAATAGCCATGGTCAAGATTAAAACGCAACACCCCTCTCTCCCACCCTTCATGCCATCTTTACTTTACTTATAAACTTCAATAAGCAACATAAATAATAGTTCTGATAAAGGAGAATCATGTGTTTACAGCTACAGTGCTTCATCGTTGTGCAAGTTTATTTGAATAAAGCCTGACAGGTAGGAATAAACCCACATACTTGCGTTAAAGCACAGGCAATTCTCCCATCAGCAGACCTGCGTACTTCACTGCACCATTCTTCTATATACTCTAATGTATAGCCTAGCTCTCAGATTAAAGAAGCAGCACATAACACTTACCTATTTTAATGAAGACAACTGGTGTGCCAATGGTCCTGTGCCTCCCATAATCTGCAAGGTTAGATGAGTTTGCAGTGCTCGGGAAGAGTTTTCCATTCCGAAAGGCAATAAACTGTAGCTTGCAAGAGGAGTTATCAACAGATTGCAAGGCTGAAGACGAAGAGAGGACAGACCGTGGCAAATGAGCTGAAGCTACTGCCACGGCATCCTGTACAATGAGAGGAAAAAAGAAAATTTAAAATGCAAATCACAACAGGGCTGCTTTCATTATGTTTTAAACTCCTGTACGAGAAATGTACGCTGCCTCTCTTCTTTTCCAACATACTAGAAGCAACCAAAGGAGCAGGAGCTGTAACCATGGGAATAGGATTGGTACAGTGCATATTAAAACAGAAAACGTTTTGATTGAATGTGCGAGTCTGTATGGTCAAGCTCCCTGCTGCAGAGGTGAGAATGGTTCTTACCATGCCTGCTAGAGGGTCCATCAACACTGCAGATCTGATTTAAAGAGACAACCTCTACCAGGTTTTCTCCTTCACTTAAAACAGAATCAGACAACTTACATTAAAACATATCTCCCTGAAAGGGTAATTAAAGGGGACTGAAATGTGTTTTATTAATACAAAGAATTGCATCAGAGGGTGACTCTAAACACTGAAGTATGCAATGCAGTTGGTTTCTTATTCCTTACTGAGACCATGATTTCATCTTTAAAGAAAATCACTCATCTCATTGTTGCAGGAAATGTGGAAATATACACACACACACACAACACTAATGTGCTCGAAGGAGGAGGCAGGGAATATATTGAGGCTGTCAGACCACAAGAATGAGACAGAGTTGTGACTCTGTTTACATGTTTTTAGCTTACTGAAACAAAATGCACATACATTTGCCATTACATTACTGAGCTGGTTCTGCTTCTACTTAACTCATCTTTCCCTTATACAACTGGTGACCTTGTCATCATTAAGCCCAGAGGCATGAATGAGAGGGGGAGGGGTGCAAAACAAAAGGAGAGGAGAGACAAAATAAAGGGCTGCCCTCTGATTTACAAACTCCTGTATTTTGTTCTTCTCTCCCTCTCTCTCTCTCTCTTATAAAAACACAGCAGCATGAAGACTGAGTAATTTTCATTTCCCCAGAAGCAAGATACATGTTTCTATGGCATCTCATTAACATTTATTGCCCCACACTTTCTTAGAAGCAGCATCTTTGAAAACAAGGACTGAAAAGAAGCTTCACCATCATACATGACGATGCTAGAGTATTTGTATTTGCCTGTGATAATTTGGCATGTGACGGACAAGCACACAAAGACAGACAAAGCTGCATGCTGAAAAGAGTTATTACTATCATGAGGAGGAGGTGGCAGGCCAAGGTTTGAGTTATTTGGGGGAGGGTATTATTCATAGGGCATTGGCACCAACTATTCCTTTGGAGCTAAGGGGGCAATGGTCTTACTGCCCTGCCTTACTCCGCTGTTGAGTTGAATTTTTAAATATAAGTTCAGGCTTCTCTAGGGCCCGTCCTTATTATTAGGTAGGATGACACAGCTCAGCTTATATGATGGGTTTGGGGTCACAATTAAGGAGCAGCAAATACCGGTAGTCAATTATTAAATCTGTTACTATATTTTTGTCATCATGGAAGGTTCCATTTGGCTCCCCCCCCCCCCCGGTAAATGCCAAAGTGTCTTAAGAGTTTCCTCCAGTGCCCTGTTGTGTCTACTGCAGATCTTACTGATGGATGAAACAGATGATGGGTTGTTTACAAGATGCTAAATTTCCATAGTATGCATATAACCATTTTGATGGGCAGATTGCAGATCTGGTTTGTAAATACAATCTAAGATAGCAGGGAGACATCAGGATTTACTATATTGTCTGTAGAAGATGACTGATCAGCAACTGACATCCATTGGTTACATGCACACCACAGCAAGTTATTGTTTGGTAAATGTTTAGCTACATTCATCACCAAGCAACAAGACTTTGGGTTCATCTGGTTGGAGATTTTGAAAGTATCCCACCAAGCATTTTACAGAAGCTTTTGTAAGGATGAAGACAACCAGTTGCTCTGAAGCAGGGGTGAGAAACCATTTTTCAGTCTCAGGGCCGCATTCCCCAATGGGCAACTTTCTGAGGGCCGCATTGCTAGTGGTGGTGGGCATTGTTAGCAGCAAAAGTGGGTGGGTGTGACTTGTTCCTTTGTACAGTAGGCTACATTCTAAACACACAAAAGTATGAGTTTACTATACATCTGCACACCCATCTTTCTGTTTTCAGTTCCAGCCAGAACTCAAAAGCTGCAGAGCAGGGCTGGTAAGGTCAGGGGAGAAGGGTGTGGTTCAGAAAGAGGTGTGATCGCATAGGGAGGTCTGGAGAGTGGCCTTTGGTCCCTGATTCCCCACACCACTCTAAAATGCGGTGAAACTGAAGTAGCAATAGCCGGTGAAGCATTTTGCGAGGAGAAAACCCTGTTGGCAACCACGTGATTGCATGGTGCTGATTTCAGCATCTCCTGTCTCTACTGCCATCTCTAGGCTTATAAAGTTATGAGCTTCCCTCCACCAGTGGCTGCTGGAGGTTTTGCCTAGTGAACCGCCTAGCCACTTTAAACACACATTTGCTGCCCTAATAGAATGTTGTTGAAAAGTCAATTTTTTATATTTTGAAGGAAGCATGAAGAAGAAGCATACAGTAGGTGAGAAAAGAAAACTTGTAAACATAGGTTGTTACATCTCTGCTAGAAAAGTAGATTACCACTGCTGACTCTGGGACAACTGAGACACCTTGCAGTTTGGGATGTACCAGTACTTAATATCAATTGCACACTGCAGTGTTATTGATTAAAAACACCCTAACATTTGCTGCAACTTTCTTTCAGATATTGTAAAGAGATCTTGGATAACTAACAGAGCAGACATAATTTTTTGAAAATTATGGCTCAAATGTATCATTATCACAAGCATATACCCACTTCAGATTGTCAGGATATCGGTTATATCCATTCAACAATTTTTTTAAAAAAAGTCTGTGATTACATACAGACAAATGCTGCATATATGGTGCTCAGTGCTTAGGCCAACTAGCAAGCTATTACAGCACACTTAGTCCAATCCTGAAAACACCAGACATGCTTAAATCTCAATAAATAAATAAATAAATTCAAATCAATGGACATAATATTTACCTATGCATCCCTTTTAACAAAATGATTAAGCAGGAGCTATTTTCCCCCCTGGATTGCAGTTCCATTCAAAACAATGCTCATGTAATGTGATAGGGTTTTCTTTATGTATGCCATGACAGCAGCTAGAATTTTGATAGCTAAAAACTGGAAGACAGAGGAGTTACCAACGATAGAAGATTGGCAGATGAAAATTATGGACTTTATGGAACTTGTTGAGCTGACCGGGAAACTTTGTGACCAGAGAGACGACGTGGTGGAAGAAGATTGGAAGAAATTTAAACTGTATTTAAAAAAAACTATTGTAAGATTAAAGATTAGAAGTAAGCTGAAAGATAAGATAGGCTGTAGATCCAGAAGACAGATTTAAGGTTTATAATTGTTTGAATAAACGAGAAGGATAGTAGATAAAGAAGAGATGTTAAAGTTAAGAAATAAAAAAAATGATTTTAATAATGTAAAGAAATTACTAAAGATGATTTTCAAGGAACGCAGGAAGAGAGGACGTGAGGAAGTCAACCTACAATGATAAGAAAGGAAGATATGTTTATTAAGATTTAAGTGTTTTATTTGTAGTATTGTTTGTGTGTTTAGGTTTATATGTTTGTTTTTGTTATATTCTGTTAAAACCAATAAAAATTTATTTTTATTTTTATTTTTTTTAAAAAGCTCATATAACTCATTTACCAGTATACTGTAATCCTGTACATGCCTATTCAGGAAAAAAAACCCATTGAGTTCAATGGCCTTACTCCCAAGATGGCACTGACTGCAGAAGGATCTAGGCAGACTTTCTCTGAGTTATGACAAAACCTTAATCCAAAATTCCATATTCTGCCACCACTAGGGACTTTCTGAGACCACTCTTGTTACAAACAGCACCCTACAACACCAAACCAAGCACACAAAACATTAACAATTCAATATCATTTTCTGTAAAGTAGCCCAGTAGACACACCCAAAGAACTTTTTAAAAAATATAGGTATAAAAGGAAAAAGAGAGGCATCCAGATGTATACTGTAGATGGGAAATTCCTAGTAATCTTGAAAAATGTGAGAACATTATAAAAAATATATATTCAGGAATAATATATTAGGGAATGCAGTGTTGCAAAGTGAAGAACAAAACTTTGATTGTAATCCATGTAAGGATAGCATTGATTCGTATGGAACTTATCAGAGCTAATAGTATAATGGCTAACAAACTCAGTTATGAATTCCTGCTTGAGTTGTAATGAAGGGGCAGTTTGGTTGTAAGGAGAAGCCATTGTTTCCTGCTATGTGTACAAACTTCAGGGATATGTATTTCTTCGCTTCCCTCGCCTCCTCTTGCACAGCTGTGAAGAGGAGAGTGGAAGTTTTTGCTTCCAATTTTAAACAAACAGAACAATTTTATTTAAACTTGTCAAACTCTCTTTAAAATGCAATTAGTTAGAATGAGCCAGGATCAAACCGAGGTTTCAGATCCCGGCTTATTTTGGAACCAGAGTCTCCCAAGTTTCAAGAAAATTGATTCTGACTTCATCCTTGTGACTATATAAGGGGAGGGGGAGGGGAGGGTCTGAGGCCAAGGCTCACACATGTGGTAGGAAACCCATGACATCTGCATGAGTCCTGTTGCTGCTGGCATCTGTCCATCTCAAGAGACAATGGATTGCGCTTCCGGGAGATGAAGTCAAACTGCTGCATTAGCAGCACTGAAGTGACATCTCCGGGGCACGAAGCCTGGGCAATGTGTATGGAGGACTTAGGGTGCCCAGATAAGACCCATTTCTTGGCCTCGCTGGTGTGGTTCAAAGGAAAGCAGAACACCAGCTTGGCTGCAGGAGTTGCCGGAAGGAGGTGTACAAGGCATGGTCCAACCATCTTAGGAACTCCACTCTGGATTTGTGTAGAGTTTACCACTTAGCCTTTTCTTCTCCCAAAGATATCCCGCAAGTTAGCAGAGGATTAGGATCAGAATTTTCCTTCTACTAGATGGACTACCTTCCTATGTTGACAAACCCCATCTGCCAAATGTATATTAAATGCTTCAACAACAGTATAAAAAACTGTATAAAAACTGTATAAAAACAGTGTAAAAAACCAGGAAAGATTCTAGAGCAGATCATTAAGCAAACGGTCTGTGAGCACCTAGAAAGGAATGCTGTGATAACTAAAAGTCAGCATGGGTTTCTGAAAAATAAGTCATGTCAGACTAACCTGATTTCATTTTTTGACAGAATTACAAGCCTAGTAGATGAAGGGAATGCTGTGGATATAGCCTATCTTGATTTCAGCAAGGCCTTTGACAAGGTGCCCCATGATATTCTTCTAAAGAAGCTGGTAAAATGTGGGCTGGACAATGCTACCATTCAGTGGATTTGTAACTGGCTGACTGACCGAACCCAAAGGGTGCTCATCAATGGCTCCTCTTCATCCTGGAGAGAAGTGACTAGTGGGGTGCCACAGGGTTCTGTCTTGGGCCCAGTCTTATTCAACATCTTCATCAATGACTTGGATGATGGGCTTGAGGGCATCCTGATCAAGTTTGCAGATGACACCAAATTGGGAGGGGTGGCTAATACCCCAGAGGACAGGATCACACTTCAAAATGACCTTAACAGATTAGACAACTGGGCCAAAGCAAACAAGATGAATTTTAACAAGGAGAAATGTAAAGTACTACACTTGGGCAAAAAAATGAAAGGCACAAATACAGGATGGATGACACCTGGCTTGAGAGCAGTACATGTGAAAAGGATCTAGGAGTCTTGGTAGACCACAAACTTGACATGAGTCAACAGTGTGATGCAGCAGCTAAAAAAGCCAATGCAATTCTGGGCTGCATCAATGGGAGTATAGCGTCTAGATCAAGGGAAGTAATAGTACCACTATATTCTGCTCTGGTCAGACCTCACCTGGAATACTGTGTCCAGTTCTGGGCACCACAGTTCAAGAAGGATACTGACAAGCTGGAACGTGTCCAGAAGAGGGCAACCAAAATGGTCAAAGGACTGGAAACGATGCCTTATGAGGAACGGCTTAGGGAGCTGGGTATGTTTAGCCTGGAGAAGAGAAGGTTAAGGGGTGATAAGATAGCCATGTTCAAATATATAAAAGGATGTCATATAGAGGAGGGAGAAAGGTTGTTTTCTGCTGCTCCAGAGAAGCGGACAAGTAGCAATGGATTCAAACTACAAGAAAGAAGATTCCACCTAAACATTAGGAAGAACTTCATGACAGTGAGAGCTGTTCGGCAGTGGAATATGCTACCAAGGAGTGTGGTGGAGTCTCCTTCTTTGGAGGTCTTTAAGCGGAGGCTTGACAGCCATCTGTCAGGAATGCTTTGATGGTGTTTCCTGCTTGGCAGGGGGTTGGACTGGATGGCCCTTGTGGTCTCTTCCAACTCTATGATTCTACGATTCTATATAAATTGTTATTTCTGTCACCATCAGACATAGGGTAACAGTATTAACAGCAACTAAAATATACTCTTTCATCGTTCCTGAGGGTGGGAAGTTGTGATCTGCTAGCATGTTTTAGAAGTATAAATCATTTGAAGTTATTAGTCGAGTTACTAGTGTCAAGTAGTCCAGTTGGGAAGAATGAATACTGAATTCATATTCGGATTAGACTAGACCATAGGCAAGTTCATAAAGAAATGGGAGTGCCTGATCACCTCATCTGTCTCATGAGAAATCTCTATGTGGGACAAGAAGCTACAGTTAGAACTGGATATGGAATAACTGATTGTTTCAAAATTGGGAAAGGAGTATGACAAGGTTGTATACTGTCTCCCTGCTTATTTAACTTATATACAGAATTCATCATGTGAAAGGGTGGACTGGATGAATCCCAAGCCGGAATCAAGATTGCCGGAAGAAATATCAACAACCTCAGATATGCTGATGACACAACCATGATGGCAGAAAGTGAGGAGGAATTAAAGAACTTTTAATGAGGGTGAAAGAGGAAAGCGCAAAATATGGTCTGAAGCTCAACATAAAAAAAACTAAGATCATGGCCACTGGTCCCATCACCTCCTGGCAAATAGAAGGGGAAGAAATGGAGGCAGTGAGAGATTTTACTTTCTTGGGTTCCATGATCACTGCAGATGGTGACAGCAGTCACGAAATTAAAATATGCCTGCTTCTTGGGAGAAAAGCAATGACAAACCTAGACAACATCTTAAAAAGCAGAGACATCACCTTGCTGACAAAGGTCCGTATAGTTAAAGCCATGGTATTCCCAGTAGTGATGTATGGAAGTGAGAGCTGGACCATAAAGAAGGCTTATCACCGAAGAATTGGTGCTTTTGAATTATGGTGCTGGAGGAGACTCTTGAGAGTCCCATGGACTGCAAAAAGATCAAACCCATCCATTCTTAAGGAAATCAGTCCTGAGTTCTCACTGGAAGGACTGATCCTGAAGCTGAGGCTCCAATACTTTGGCCACCTCATGAGAAGAGAAGACTCCCTGGAAAAGACCCTGATGTTGGGAAAGACTGAGGGCACAAGGAGAAGGGGATGACAGAAGATGAGATGGTTGGACAGTGTTCTTGAGGCTACCAACATGAATCTGACCAAACTGCGGGAGGCAGTGAAAGACAGGTGTGCCTGGCATGCTCTGGTCCATGGGGTCACGAAGAGTCGGACAGGACTGAATGACTGAACAACAACAAAGACCATAGGGCATGGTCTAGTATAGCACAGACTATGATTAGGAAAGGTTTCTAGCTGAAAGAAAAGCAGAGCATTTGAACCTGTCTTTTATGAATACTGACCAAAATATAATTACAACTTTCTCTGTCAGGGAAACATCCCTGTTAAAGAAACATGCTGATCTTCATGGCTGTTAAAATATTTTCATATTGGGGCATACCTAGATTCTCTGGCCTTGTGTAGTACATGCTTCATTAATCTTAATACATAAATGAGAATCACACCAAGAATAAGCTAACGGAGCCTTCATATTTGAACAGCTACTACTGATGAGCTTATATAAGCTTTCAGACAGCTAAACAGCAAGAAAGGTATAGCCTTATTTGCTTTCTCTCTGTAGCTCTACAGACTTTTGATCATAAATTTTAAAATATGTTGAAGTGGTGAATTCATAGAAATATTGCTGAGGAGTGAAAACCTGTGATGTTTGGCATAAACTTATCTCTAATCTTCTGAAGCATTAGAGAGCTATACAGATGGTACCTGCCCAGAGATTTCAAGGGAGGGTCATATCTGGCTCTAAGCCTTCCCATCCTTTCTTAATGGTACACTCATAGCTCATATTACATGCCACCAAGTCATTTCATCAACAGCATTATCGGTTCATTCACTCTTCTCTATCTCAGCAGCCCTTCCTCATAAGATAATATAGAATCGATCCATTCATTCATTTTCTTCAACTCGTTCATTCTCTTTCTTCTTTCGAGCAAAGAGGTTTATGTAATTTGTCTAGGAATGAGGATTTATCTAATTTTAATATGTTTAGTCATCCTTTCTGGTCTAAGAAACACACAGAGACATGATGATGTGCTGCTGTTGAGGCCATAACTTGTCGCCTTGTCATCCAATGCTCTTCCTTCTTGCGTAGAACCTGGCTGAGATGCTCTGTCTGCTGCCACCCTTACAGTCCACAATTTGGCTGTGGTCCAGAGGGGCACCTATGCAATTTTATGAAAAATCCGGTCTTACCAGTGAAGTTGACAGAGAGAGAGAAATCTGGCTAAACCTGGCTCCCTACTTCTACTGGCGTAGGAGCCCCTTTTGTAACTGTGCTGGGTTGTAGGTGTGCCAGAAGCCAGCCAGTAGTGACTGGTTTTGCCTTGCTGTAACACTGGCTAGCATCCCTGCCCCCAACACACTGAGCCAGTTCAGAAGAGCTTATTAAGAGGGAAGGGAATGCCAGCCTGTCAGGCGACAGGAAAAATGTTTTCTCTCTGGTCCACTCATTGTCTATACATGGGTGGACCCTCCAGAGGCCAGGTTACTGTGTCTCTGGTGACTCTGCTTTCCACTGTGTTACAGTTAGAGCACTAAGAAGTACATTGCTATGGTCACAGTCACAAGCTGGTGGGTCCAGGAAGGAAACAATCCCAGGGTTTAGATATAGAATGAGCAATCCTCTTTTAGTATTGGGTTACCACTCACCCCTTGTCACAATTGATGTTGAATCCTATACCTGGTGTTGGGACACCAGGCAGGAGCTGTCGTCAAGAGATGAGTTAGGAGAAATTCCTACTCTCTCACCCAAGCAAGTGGTCCTATAAGGGGCTTTGAGGCTACTAGGCATGTGCCAACCCACCTCCTGGTCTGATGCCATTGCCACACATCCAGGTGGCTAGGTCATGGTTGCAGGAAAGGTGCTATCCATTTTCAAATGTTTGTACAGCAAGCCTCTGGCAGCACAACAGGTTGTCAGCAGCAGGACCCCTGCCTATATGGTGGGGAAATGGATGAAGCTGGAGCCTTCTCTCCACATGGGCCAAGTTTGACAGGTAGACAAGGCCACTGTACACAGCTGTTTTCCAAGTCCTGGTGATCAATTGTTTGTTAGGTCTTCAAAGTGCTTTGCAAAGCTCTATGCAAGCAGGAACCACCAGGTGATTGTTGTCATAGCTCTGTCCTAAGCCCTGTTGCTGAGCAACCAAGTGCAGAGCTGTGTGGGATGGGAGGCCATTGCTGGTAAGCCAAGTCCACATGAGAAGTCTAGAGCATTCTGAGGGTTGGGCAAACAGCTGTCCATGTAATTCAATGTTCCAGGGGTCAAGGAAACCATGCAATCACAAAGCCAAGGGTCCAGATGGGGAGCATCAAGGTAGGGCCAGTAACCACAGGTGTTGTTCCCAGCATCTGACTGCTGCCAAAAGCCCTGTTTAAGAAAGCTGAAGCCAACTGGTTCTCATCCATGCCTTCTCCTCCATTGTCCTCAAAGGCCAACCAGCTGCAGGTGGAGTCAGTCCGTTTTCACTCCCTTCAGACTGCTGTTCAGTAGGGAAGGTTGACTCCTGGCCCATGACAATTGTCAAGCAGGTGGGTGTGGCCTGGCCTGGCCAAAACGGATAAGAGGTTTCCCACTAATACTTGTAAGGCATACCTTGCCACTGAGAAGCTGTATCCAATAAAAGATGTGACTGGTTTTCTGAAGAACTTCTGTCTCAATTCCGTCCCTCCTCTGTCTAGATCCACTCCTGTCTGAAGGCTTAAATCTGCCATGATAGATATTTTTCAGAACCTTCAGCAGTTCTTTATAGAGTCCTACCCCTTTCCAGGTATATTACCTTTACTTTTTTAATTACTGAAGCTGGAGAAATTTTCTGGTATAGAGAGTCCCAATGCTCCATAGTAAAATGCTTCAAAAGCAGACATGCTTTTCAAACTGCAAAACCACAAGACAGCTATCCTTTTTTATCTTGTGAACTTTTCATTGGCTGCTTTTCACTGGCTGCTAGGATGCACTGGAAAAAACACATTTTTTAAAATATATGTACAGTTTGTCACTCACCCAGAGCCATTCATTCATTCAACTTTTTAAAAAAGATATGGTACACATATACAATATAGACATATAAAAGATCACATAGAGATCATTACAATAAAAACATCACAGTACCCAAAACCATTTTTTAGTTTTCTCTCTCACCATTGCACTCACGCTTCCACCCTGGTCTTCCCTCAACAATAGTTGAATTCCTCAAAACAGAAAACTGAGTAAAACACAAGGCTATTAAAATGTGATCTGCTTATGGTGGCTGCATTCTGCTATGGTGATAGCAGCTGCTTCCAAACACAGGCAGAACCTGCAGTTTCATACACTTCCACATGTTCCTTTAACGTAGGTATCATTGTGGCATGAAAACCTGCAGGTTGTGTTCATGGTCAAGAAGCCACACAAATTATTTGCTACCAGCAGGGATCAGCCATCGCAGGCATACAGGGTAGGGTGGGGGGTTGAGTTGTGTCCTATACAAATCGTTCAAGAATAGAAAAAGAGAGAGGTGAAGTTGGGTAGATATTTGTTCATTTGGATTTCTTCATAGCCCTGTAGCAGGATCTGGATTATTTCACGATCCATTAATAATGATGGAAATGTCACAAAAGGTATCTTACAGACCATTCTTAGTCATACTTAGCCAGAAAATGAGAGAGAGAGAGAGAAAACACGTGGTACTGCTGAAAGCTTCCAAATGTTTGCAAGTGAAAAGTCAAGTGCCCTGGTTCAGCTCTAGTTGTGCACGGGTCTATGTGACTAAAAGTGAATGAGCTAAGCTGAGAGTAATGCAGTGCAGGCCATTGGCTTCCAACTGCACACTCAATGCATGGCTCCTGAGCTTGCAAGTGAAACATGCAGCACTGGAGTTTAGAACACTTCTGAGCATAGATCACCTCATCTAGATCAGGCTGAGCAAGCAGCTATAGCCATTTATGAAGAAGTGCATAACTACTCATCAGAATACTAAATGCAGATAAAAATGTTCATGGAAGGAATGGCAGATGAAAATGATGGACTTCCGGTTTCCCGCGGATCGCTAACAGACGCTAGTTTTCAGAGCTCTGAAACAAGCACTCTCCGAGAGGCTAAAAAAGGGGGTGCCGGGCTTCGCAGCCCCCCAAAAGGTCTGGGAGGGCATCCCAGAACTGACAAGGACACGCTGTGGTGTTGGAGGGGTTCCCGCCGTTGAAGGGGACCACAGACGCCGAGCCAGCGTTCCCGCCGCATGGAGAGGAAGCCCGATTCTGGGAGCGACCAAGCGGAGAAACCCCGTTGGAAAGAAAACGCTGGGAAGCTCACGAGTTTAAAAAGGTCAGTCTAAAGGAGCTTAAAAGGAGGACTTTTTGCTTACGAAAATAAATTAAAGATTCCTGAAACATCGGGTTATAAGGACGTGAGAGGCTGAGCTGAAGAGGTTTAAACAAAGGAACTTAGGTGAGCTTTCCCAGGCGCTTACGTTACGAGAAAAAGGAGGGGGGAAATCCCTTTGCTTTCTACGCAAATAACTCCGAAAAAACAATATCCCTTTGAACTTTTGGGAGCTGGAAATTGCATGCTTATAACAAAACGGGGGGAATGAAAGCAGAAGAAGAGTCGGAAAGTTTGGAGACGTTAATGTGGGACAAAGTATATTAAAGAGACTCATGGAGATGGCGGTGTAAAAGGAGTGGGCTTGAAGCTCTAAAGAACGTTCCAAGTCCCGGCCAAATGGGGTGGGGAAGGAGAGCGAACTAGTATTACAAGGATTTACCCAGCGCTATAAGGAAAATTTTGAAAGGTTTTGCCAAATCTTGAAGCCTCGGGAGGAGTGAGAGTGAGAGTGAGAGGGGTCTGGATACTGTTGTGTGGAGAACGATTTAAACAAACTACCCCGAACACAGCGATTTGAATTAGCACGTTGATCTGCAGAATTGGTTTTGGAAAAATAACATTCTAAAGCAAAAGCAAAACAAACATAAAAGTTTAAGCCATATGAAGTGTGCCCCCTGGAAAGAAGGGAAAAAGTGGAAGAATCTTTGATGTAAATAAAAAAGATGAAAGGACCTAAGAAGCTTTGACAGACACCACCTACAGGAAAGAAGAGGAACAACAGATAGGCTAAAAAAGAAAAAGAAAAAAAAAGGGGAAAAATACAAAAGGAAGAAAGACAGGAAAGCTGCTGCTTTTGGACCTGATTGAAATATAGTGTCGGATCCTTCTTCAGTTTCTTCTTTTTTTATCTTTATTTCCTTTTTACAACCCCTTAGGATCTGCACTGGCCCTCCTCTTTGTGTTTGTTTTCTTTATACGAAAGTTTGAGACCATAGTACAGGAAGGAAATTTAGGAAGGAGGAGGGAACAGAACAGAATTGAATATTTTAATATCTTACTCCAAGACTGTCTGGGTTAGTAGGCTGTGTGAACTATATCGGGGCTTTAAGGAAATTGTTGAAAGATTGTGGTTGCCGATATTTAAGTTGTTGATATCGTAGAGGGATTTAGAGTGAGACCAGACAATTAAATACAGTAGATATTGCTGCCATGTCTAATGCGAATAAGAAATCTTCCAGCTCCATGTCATCGGCTGTGACAACAAACTCCAATAGAAGGAACTCAACACAGGAACAAGAAATGAATTTGGAACTGAGAGAATTGCTCTTAGGACTTAAGAATGATGTTGCAGACTTAAAAAAGGAGATGAACGACAACACGAGATCAACGGAACAAAAACTGGATAAAATGGGACAAAAAATAGATGACAATGCAAGAATAGTCTCTGAACTTACAGGGAAGATTAATGACTTGGTGGTTAAGAATTTAGAAACAACTAAGATAGTACAGGACCTAAAAGGGAAAACAAATGCTTTGGAGGAGGGGGTAAAAAAACTTCAAAAGGAAAATAGGGAAAAGAAGGGGGAAATGGAGAAAACTAAAAAAGAAATATCAGACATGAAGCAAACCCATGAAGCAGTCCTCGATGCCATTTCAATGATCGAAATGCATAGAAGGGAAAAAACACTGAGGTTCAGATCGATACCAGAGGAAGTAGATGAGGCAATACAACAAAAGTTGACTGTAGAATTAGCAAAATGGATTGAAATGGATGAGAAGGAGATGGAAAGCAAAATTGAGAGAGTGTTTAGAATTAAATCTAGAATTGCTAAAGAAAATAACTGGCCAGGGGACTGCCTAGTGACGTTTGTCAACATGGAGATTAGGGATAAAATTCTGCAGACCAGCAGTAAGAAACGGTTCAGGATACAGGAGTCGGAAATAATCATACATAAGATAGTTCCACCAAGACTCCTGAGGAAAAGGGACAAATTCAAACCTCTGGTGGAGGTGTTAAGGAAAAAATCGATTGCTCACAAATGGGAATTCCCTGAGGGAATATCTTTTTTCTTCAAGGGGAAGAGGAGAAGATTTCTGACTTGGCCCGAGGCAGATAGATTCTGGAGGACATATAAAGATGAATTGGGAGGTAAAAGACAGCTGGGAGGAGGGACGGACGACAATAAAAACTTATCAGAAGATGAAGAGCTTTAAGCCCTTGAGAAATTTTATTTAGTAAGACTCAGTCTATTTGGGTTCTCCTCTCGCTTTCTCTCTGTTTTATTTTTTCTTTCTTATTTAACAAAAAGTACTCTATAACAAATAAAGTTAATAATGGATATAAAGATTATGACTTGGAATATCAATGGTCTAAATGAAAAAAAGAAAAGAAATAAAGTAGAGCACATACTCGGCAAACAGAAATTAGACTTAATATGCTTACAGGAGACGCACATCCAAAAGCAACACACTAGAGTCCTCTGCAATAAAAAATTAGGGATAGA
This sequence comes from Lacerta agilis, assembly GCF_009819535.1. Classification (NCBI taxonomy): domain Eukaryota; kingdom Metazoa; phylum Chordata; class Lepidosauria; order Squamata; family Lacertidae; genus Lacerta; species Lacerta agilis. Next base: position 35,579,386 of record NC_046316.1, read on the forward strand.
TTTTGTATCTTCAAATAAATCTAAAAAAAATGGAGTTGTAATTTATGTTAAACCATACTTGGACCCAAAATTGATTTATACCGATCCACAGGGGAGGGTTGTGATTGTGGAAATATCAGTAAAAGGGGAAAGAATTAAGGTGATTGGTTTCTACGCACCAAATGAAAAAAAAAGTGAATTCTATCAAAAGCTGTCTAAACAACTAGACGTTTGTATAGGAGAAAAGATTATTTTGTTAGGAGATCAAAATGGGGTAGTGAATCCGGAATTAGACAGATCTGTAAAGACAGCCAAAAGAAAACAATTAAAATTACCAACAACTTTTTTTCAGTTGATAGATTTATTAAATCTGGAGGATGCATGGAGAACCAAAAACCCGTGGAATAAAGACTATACGTACTTTTCATACCCAAATAACTCGGCAGGAAGGATTGACGCCATTTGGCTAACAAAAGATTTAATAACAAAAATATCTAAAACAGAAATCCAACCAAAAACCATCTCTGATCACAACCCAGTGCAGGTAAATTTATCATGCGGGTCAAGAAAAACTACAAGGTGGAGATTAAATGAATTAATACTGAAAGATGAAAAAATAATTGATAAGGCCAGAGTGACGTTAAAAGAGTTCTTTGATTTCAATTTAAACAAGGGTACAGATGCAAATACGGTCTGGGATACCAGCAAGGCGGTCATCCGTGGCTTTTTCATTCAACAAAGTATAATCCTAAGGAAACAAAAAGAGAAAAAGAAGCAAGATTTGCTGGAAAGTATTAAGAAGAGGGAGACTGAACTATATGAGAAACCAAATAATTTTCAAGTTAAGAAAGAGATAAAGATGTTGCAATCTCAATACTCAATGCTATTAAATGAAGAGATAGAGGTGAAATTAAGGTATTTAAAGCAAAGATATTTTGAGTATGCAAATAAACCGGGGAAACTTTTGGCCTGGCAATTAAAAAAGAAAGAGGCAGAGAGATTGGTAAGCAGAATAAAAGTAGGGGAAGAGATAATAGTGAACCCTAATGAAATAGAAAAGAGATTTGCCCAATTTTATAGAGATTTATATAGGGAAGGTAATGAGACGGGTGAAGAAGTAACTGATTATTTAAGAAAAAACTGCCTACCAAAATTAACTAAAGAGCAAAGAGAAAGTCTAAATGGCCCAGTAACACCATATGAAATCCAAATAGCAATTAAAAAGGCGAAATTAGGAAAGTCACCAGGGCCGGACGGCTTATCAGCAGTATATTATAAGAAATTTGAAGATATTTTGAGTGAGCCATTAAAGAACATCATGAATAATATTCTAAAGGAGGGAACTATGCCGGACTCTTGGAAACATAGCTATATAGTATTAATCCCAAAACAAGGTGGGGACCCTGAATTAATGAGTAACTTCAGACCGATCGCACTCCTCAATAATGATTACAAATTATACGCAAATGTGTTAGCAGAAAGATTAAAAAAGATATTGCAGTCTGTGATACATGAAGACCAGGCCGGATTCCTACCAGGGAGGCATATGTTTATGAATACTAGAAACATCATCAACCTGCTGGAATATTTGGAATTAGAAATCAATAAAGAAGCGGCCTTTATGGCGATAGATGCTGAAAAAGCCTTCGACAGGGTTTCCTGGAGGTTTATGATAAGAGCTCTAGAACAAATGGAATTTGGAGATCAGTTTGTAAAAGGAATAGAAGCCATTTATTCAAATCAGACAGCGAAGATCATAATAAATGGAAACTTGACGCAGGAATGCGAAATAAAAAAAGGGGTCAGACAAGGGTGCCCACTCTCCCCACTAATTTTTATTCTAACGCTCGAAATCTTATGTAAGCAAATTCGGGAAGAGAATGAAATAAAAGGAATAACGCTCGGGAAGAGTAGTTACAAACTTAGGGCTTTTGCGGATGATCTCATAATTACAACGGAACAACCAATTAAGAGTCTGACAAAGGCATTGGAGTTAATTCGAGAGTATGGCAAGGTTTCAGGCCTGAGGTTGAATTTAAATAAGACTAAACTATTAGTTAAAAATCTTCCAATGGCTCAGAGAGACGAATTAGAAAAAATAACACAGATAAAGATCTACCCAAAAATAAAATACTTAGGATTAATAATAACAGCAAAAAACATAAATCTGTACAATGACAACTACTCCAAATATTGGAACGAAATCAAAAAGCAATTGGAGATGTGGAACAAACTAAATCTTTCACTGTTGGGACGTATTGCAGCTATAAAAATGAATGTTTTGCCAAAGTTTCTCTTTTTATTCCAAACTATGCCAATCTTAGGAAAAATCAATAATATAGACAAGTGGCAAAAAGAAATCTCCAAATTTATCTGGAATGGCAAAAGACCTCGAATAAAACACAAGATAATGATAAATACTGTAGAAAAAGGAGGACTGGGCCTTCCGGACCTTAAGATATATTATGAAGCTGCCTGTTTTATGTGGCTTAAAGAATGGTGTATACTCCGTAATTGGAGAACATTAGATTTGGAGGGCCACGATTTGCGTTTCGGATGGCATGCGTATTTAAACTATGGCAAAACAAAGGTGCACAGAGGCTTCGGTAACCACATAATAAGGAATGCGATATATACGGTGTGGGAAAAATATAAAAGATATATTGAGACAAGGGTACCAAAGTGGATCTCCCCCTTTGAGGCAGTGGCAATGAAACGAAAGAATAATGAAAAAGCAGAATGGATTACATACAATATGTTGCTAACAGAAAGAGGAGATGAATTGGTAGTAAAAAAATATGAGGAGATTAAAGAATATTTATCAAGTTGGCTGGATTACTTTCAAATAAACGAAATTTACAAACAAGACAAGAGGATTGGATTTGGGAAAGAGCCATCAAAATTCGAAAAAGAATGTTTAAATACCAACTATAAAATAATATCCCATATGTATAAGATGTTGGTGGAACATGAGGTAATGGAGGAGACGGTAACTGCCTCAATGACAAAGTGGGCGCAGGATCTGGGCCACCCAATTATGTTTGAAGACTGGGAGAAATTTTGGCAGGTCAATCTAAAATTTACTGCAAACCAGATTATAAGGGAAAATATGTTGAAAATGGCCCATAGGTGGTACCTCACACCGGCTAGACTCTCAAAAATGCATAAATGTGTTGCAAATGTTTGTTGGAGATGTGGAGTGGAAAACGGAGATTTTATACATATGTGGTGGAGGTGCCGAAAAATTAAAGCATTTTGGGGGGAGATATATGATGAATTGAAAAAAATGATGCAAATTGTTTTCCCTAAAAAACCGGAGATGTTTCTATTGAGCATAATAGATAAAGAGATACCGAACAAATTCAAGGAAGTCTTCTTGTACGCAACTGCAGCGGCCCGTTTAGTAGTGGCAAAAGTTTGGAAACAGCAGGATGTACCAAGTGTCGTTGACTGGCAAGTTAAGCTACAAGAACTGGCCGAGATGGCTCTACTTACGAGCAATATTAGAGGAAAGTCTAAGCAGAGATTCATTGAAAAATGGGAATGTTACAAAAATTATGTGTTGAAATATAACAAAAGTTTTGTCAGTATGCCAGCTTTCGAGGAATAAGGGAAGAGAGGTAGGTTAAAGGGAGATGGTGGAGTAAATAGATTTTAGAGAATGCATGGGATAGTAAATATAAGATAAAGTGCGATGTCGTAAGCACTCAAATTGAATCTCAGTTAAAGCAAGGGGATTTACCAGGAAGTTGGACACAAGGGTTCATATGTATGTGTAGGTATATGTATGTATATGTGTATGTATGTAGGTATGTATGTATACATATATGTATATGTAGGTGGGTATATTTGCTGTTTTTTTGTTTTTTTCCCTTTTTTTCTTTTTTTTTTTTCTCTTTTTCTTTTCCCTTTCTTTTTTTTTCCTTTTTTTTTTTTTTTTGTTTCTTTCATTGTTTTCCTTTGGTTTACTTTCTCCTCTTCCTTTCCCCCCCCTTTTTTTTTCTTTTTTCTTTTTCTTTTTTTTTCTTTTCTTTTTTTTTTTTTTACTTTTTCCTTTTCTTTCTTTTTTATCTCCTTTCTCCCCTTTTAATATAAAAGGAGGTGGCAAAAGGCAAAAGGTACAGAAGGATGAAAAAGAGACATAAATAATCACTAAGTAAGGTTCCAGATTTTATTAAAATCTTGTGTTTGATGGAGATGGTTTGGTAAATCAATGAATAAGATCTAAATGTATAGGCGATATGGATTGGTTACTTTGTCATTTGGGAATTTAGGGGGGAACAAGGTATTCTTTCGTTGTTTGTTAATAGGAATTTTTCTTTTGGTGTTTTTGGTTTGATGTGTTTATTAAGTTATTTCCTTATTTTTTACTATGTATCTGTCTATTTGTGTATGTCTTGTGTTTTTGCGGTTTAATAATAATAATAATAATAAAAAAAAACAGAAAAAAAAAAAAGAAAATGATGGACTATATGGAGCTCGCTGAGATGACCGGGAAACTTCGTGACCAGAGGTACGACGCGGTGGAAGAAGATTGGAAGAAATTTAAATTGTATTAAAAAAATTATTGTCTGGTTGATAATTAGATATAACTAGGAAGGAAGATTAGACTGTAGATTTAGAGTAAGGTTAAGTGTTTAAGATAGATGAATATGAGTTAAGAAAAATAGTTAAGATTAAATAATTAGGTAATTTTTATAGTAAATAAGATTTTGCAAAATGTTTAGAAATTACTAAAGATGATAGACAAGGAACGCAGGAAGAGGAGATAGGAGTAAGTCAATATACAATTTGAGGGACAATTATTAGGTACAAATAATGAGATTTTTATGTTTTTGTTGTTGTTATAGTTAGGTCTTTACTGTAGGTTTGATTCAATGTGATGATCATGCTTGATTATGTTGTATTTGTTTTTTGTTTTATAAAATTTAATAAATATATATTTTTTAAAAATGTTCATGGAAGCATCTGACAAAAAACAGAACAAAGTGTAAATTTTAGAAATGGGATAATCCACCAAGCAGGAAAGAGACCAGATTATTATTATTATTAATCATTTTGAAATTAATCCTGTGGCTAACAGGGTGTTCTGAGAATTTTATTCATTGAGCAAATAATAATAATCTGTGTTCGAAAATTACAATTATATCCTGGAATTTTAATTATTTATTCAGGAGGAGCCCTTTTGACTGCAAAAAATTTTACTCCAGGATAAAAATGAGAATTATACTAAAAGGTATTTATGATACATTGTTTGTGTATGCTTTCATCCCAATTTTTAATATGTTACTTAGATGTAAACCTCGGTAGCTTCAATGGAACTTTCTTCCAAATGACTTGTTGAGATCAGAATAATTCCTCTATGATATCGCCATAAGGGGTCCGAAGAGATTCCATACAAAACACAGTTTAAAAAAAAGTTTCTCATTTTAGCCCAATTCAAGTTAATGTCCTGGATTTTCTAGTTTTGTGTTCCTATTGTTTTATTCAAACAAGACAGAAGGTTGGTCTCATAAATGACTCATCTCTTAGAATTTGGCCACTTCTACTGTAGTTAGTTTCCAGAAACCAAAATCTAGCTTTCTAAAATTGCTTGGATTGCTATTCCCACCGGATTCCATGCACACATTCAACCATGAGCTTCAATTCTATTGTCATGTCTCAGTAGAATAGAGGGAAAAGAAAACAAGACAGAGATAGCAATCATTCTTCAGAAACAGGCCTTGTCTTATGATACCTTGCCAATCATAAGAAACAGTTTCTGTGACATCCTACCCAACACAACAGTGGAGAATCTTTACTCCATATTATCAGAAAGAAAATCCCAGCAGGGACATTTGCCAACTATTGATCGATCTCCACAATCCGAACCACACAGTGTGCCACCAATATCCTCACTCATTCCTAGCTATCAGCTAACAAATGGCAGTCTCCTCCCAGACAGCCTCCTGTCTGTCATTTGAAGCAATAGCCATGACAGTATAATTAATGCAAAATAATTCTCTAGTTGCTGAAAGGATAGCTTAATTAAAGCTATCGTCCTCAACCATTTATTTTATAAAAGCCCCACTGAAGTAATTTGGGCTACTCTAGAGACAATTGATTATGCTTTTAGACTTGTTTCAACAAATTCAGATTTCCCACAAGAAATTAGATGAAATATTGACATAGGTGATCACTCCACAATAACCATCATTTAAAAGGCCATCATGTACCACCTACATTTAATCTGTTTTACAGCTTCCTTTACAAATAAGTTGCTTTTGGCTGCCAAATTTAAAGACACAGGTGAGAACTTATGAATAAACAATACAAATTGCATTCTGGGTAATTTCCAAAAAGAAGTCTCCAGTAGTATGCTCTGTAAGGAAGACTCACTATATGATTAGTTTTCTGTGCAGTGTATGTCTAACATGCTCACATAAGGCCTCAGATCTAGTGTACAATATGAGAACCTAGATTAGTTTATTAAGGGAACTTTCCAAAGGAATGGGACTCTCATGTGGTATAAATTACAAGTTAAATATTGTATCATAAAGGGTACTAATAGTAGACACACTTCACAGGGTATGAAGTACAAACCAGAATGGAACCAACAGCAGTCTTCACCAGCCTGGTACCATCCAGATGTTTTGTACTATATCTCCCATCAGCCCCAGACTGATGGGAGTTGTAGTTGAGGCTGATAGGAGCTGCCAGATAGCTGTGTAGTATCCTGTATTTCTGAAGGCTTCTCACTGTGAGAGGAAACCTTGCAATGGGTTTGCCCGAATACCTGTAAACAGCAGGAAGCAGGAAAACCTCAATAGTTGCATTTATTAATGAACTTCAGAGCAGCAATGCATCAAAGCAGCTTGGACTTGCTACTCAAACACTAAGGTTCCAACTAGTTCCCACCAAACTAAGGAACTATGCCTAGAGAAGGGAATTCCTACTACAGTGCAGACCTGTCTTTTAAGGAGACAGGCCACACTTGAAACAAGCTGTCTGTTGTTCTAGGGGCACAATTTTTTAAAAGAAAGATCTTGCTGGATCAGATCAAAGACACATCTAGTCCAGCTACCTCTTCCCATTGAGGCTAACTAGTTAATTCAGAATCATAGCCCCCTCTATTGCTTAACCTGATGTAGATTAGATTCCCTATCAAAGACCATAAACAACATTTTTTAGAAGAAGTAACCCTGAGTGTGTGTGTGTGTGTGTGTGTGCGCGCGCGCGCACACACACACACACACACACACAATCCTACTTTTGGACAAAATGGCCAACCTTTCAAAAGGGTAACTTTCAATTTAGAAAAAAAAATACTGGAAAACCAAAATTTATGAAATATTCAGCTTAGTAAAACTTATTATTTACAGTAAACAGTTTATTAGAGCAACGGTCATATGTGCTTAAAAATCCTGTATAATAGTAATTTTATAAAGGATTCTTTAAAAAAAATCAGAATTTTAAAAATGTAATAAAGATAAAACTTTGGCACAGCTAGAATTTCTTTTAGTACTGTCAACCTCCTTTCATGCTTTTCAAATTACTTTTAGCAAAATTTCCATCAAGGCAATATTCAAAACATTCACAAATATAAATGAAGAGCCAGGGGCTTTTAAAAAACCAGGCAGATATACTAGTATTGTGTACTGCTTTCTCAAGGGCTTCTACTAATACATCTTATGACTTTAAAAACCAACAATATGTTATCAACTATGTGACCTGATTATATATATGTTTACTTGGAAGTCCTGCTGTGTTCAAAGTAAGGGTGCAATGGACTGCAGCTTTCTATCAAATTTCTAAACGAAAAGCAAAATAATTGTCTGAACTGAAGCTTCATTGTTCACTGTATTGGTCTTCTGTTTGGAGACTACTTAATAAAACTAGTGCGTCAGTGAGCAAAGCACATGCATTTTTTATTTTTTATTTTTATTTTGCAATCTCATGATTTCAAAATGTTGTCCTGTGCATCTGAGTGGAAAAATCAATTATTTAGGAGTCAAGAGCTAGGAGAAGCTCTTCTGAGAGTGGATGGGGAAGTAGGAGAATCAATAATGGGGGGGGGGGACTACACCTACGTCCCTTGCTGCCAGCTGAAAGGCTAACCAAAATGAATAACTGAAATGATTATCTAGAAGACAGTAGTTTGGGAAAGATTTAGTTATGTCTCAAACCATTTACATCAGGGAAATGTCACATTTTCAGACACCCTCAGTGATTCCTGTTATATACATTTACCAAATTTGTTAGGATAATATGGCCACAGCGAGAGTATTAATTACCATAATTCCTTGTTTGGAATATATGTAATATTAACTAATGAAAAATATGGTTTCAATGAATCTAGGACAGCCTTGTTTAGAAATGACTTTTGGCAGTGATCTTAGAAACAAATGTATAAATGTGATTTTGCTTCTCTTTCTCATAAAATATGTACCATCTGGCAAGCAAATATCAAGAATACTTGTTCCAGAAGTTTATGTTAAAATGATTTTAGTTTAATGAAATGGAACAGCTTAAGGTGATGTGTTCTTTTCCTCCATGTGCAAAGTAGAACAAAATAAAAACAGATCAAGCACTTTCTGTTTTTATGCTATACAAAAACAAGTGTCTTCTTGCTATGCAATGCATGTTATTCCTCTACATAGTGCAAATACATTGCCAAACATATTTTGAGCAACAGAAGGCTAATGCGATTACAAAGTTAAGACTAATTTGTGTCTTTTATAATCTAATTTATGCCTCTTTGAGGAGTCCTATTTGACCCCCATTCCCCTGACTTACTGATGCCAAGCGAATTGCCTGGTTTCTAATAAAAGTATTTGGTATCAATAAGCCAAACGGATGTGGCCAGAGGGGTCTGAGCAAGGGCCTTATTTTATTTCGTAACCTTGACATGGATAAAGCTATATATTTGTAAAAGGAAAGCCATAGCCTATTCAGCAACATTGTGTCAGCATTACTCACCAAGTGGAATTAAAAACTGTGCTACAGTTACCATGACAACCAGCTGTCTCCTACATACAGCATCAGTTTGGATTTGTGCAGGCCATTTCCAACAAAGATTTAAGTCAACAAATTCAGTCTTACCCTGAGGTAAAACCTGGTTTAAGAACAAACAAATAAAATTATGGAGCTGAACGTATTTCGGCTCTAGATGTTTACCTTTCCTAAATCATTATTATGCCTTTACCCTTCAGTTTTCTGCTGTGACTTTGACCAGAAACTTATTGGGGAGAGTGGGCAAGATGGGCCCGTTCAAACAAATAATGGGATAGACAGAATTCCTGTCCCGGTATTTAGCCGATATTAAGTATAGCCACCATTCTATATGATAACTAATCCCTACCACTACCACCATACATGCTGAGTTTTAAAATCAGGTATTGTTTTGGAAGCCACACAGTAAGAGAAAATACGTGTGAATTATCAATACTGACAGCTGTCTTTTAGGTCCCATGATTTGCAATGTAGTGCGTTTACAAAGTAAGGGACTTCCTGATCCCCCTTTGCTTTAACAATTCTGCAAATTAGCTTCTGAGCTGAGGAGTAAAGCTTGCATAACTAAATAAATAATTTAGGGGAAGCTGGTTAGAAGACAAAGCACTGTCCCCAATAGTCCAATATATTATACGCTAATATTTATCACCATCTAATTATGCTGTAAAGCATGGCATGGATTTTCTTGTACAAAGACAATGTATCATTATTATCCACTAGGGGAAATGCTTACACTATTGCTTTCAAAATCCTTCAAGGGAGAAAGGGAGAGAGGCCAGAAAAATGAATGCAAGGGGCAATATTTATATATAAGTAACTACTAGTATCTAAAGCTCTGTGAGCCTCTGGTGCACATGGAGAGCTCTTCTTGAGCAGAGGTGGCATAATTCACTAATGAAGTAAGGGTTGCAGAACCTGTGGCCATCCCATCCTGCTTAACCACTGGCCAACCACATCTGGAGGACCACAGGTACCCTGCCCATGATTTAGTTAGTACAGTGGTACCTTGGTTCTCAAACTTAATCCGTTCCGGAAGTCCGTTCCAAAACCAAAGTGTTCCAAAACCAAGGCGCACTTTCCCATAGGAAGTAATGCAAAATGGATTATCCGTTCCAGACTTTTAAAAACAACCCCTAAGACAGCAATTTAACATGCATTTTACTATCTAACGAGACCACTGATCCATAAAATGAAAACAATAAACAATGTACTGCAGTCACTCAATCAATCAAACAAACAAACAAACAAACAATCAGTAGCTGAACTGGGTTCCACACAGTCACAAAAACAAAACAAAAAGAGCCACAAAAACGCAAAATAAACAGCAAAAACAGACAGACATCAGCGTAACACTCAGAACGGTAGTGTGGCACTCAAAACGGAGCACGTTCGGCTTCCAAAAAAAGTTTGCAAATTGGAACACTTAATTCTGGGCTTGCAGTGTTTGGGTTCTATGTTGTTTGAGTACCAAGGTACCACTGCACATGTGGCTAATTCCATAACAATGAAATCAATGTGCAACTCATGGAGTATATGTCACATACACCATGCCCTCCATGCGCACTGCAACCCTTCCAACACAGCTGGACATTATGAAGGAAATTCACACTTAACCCGGAAGTATAACTGATTCATATAATTATAATTATAATTATTATTAATACCCCGTCCATCTGGCTGGGTTTCCCCAGCCACTCTGGGAGGCTTCCAACAGAATGTTAAAATGCAATAATCTATTAAACATTAAAAGCTTCCCTAAACAGGGCTGCTTTCAGATATCTTCCAAAAGTCTGGTATTTGTTTTTTTCTTTGACATCTGGTGGAAGGGTGTTCCACAGGGCGGGTGCCACTACCGAGAAGGCCCTCTGCCTGGTTCCCTGTAACTTGGCTTCTCGCAAGGGGAACCGCCAGAAGTCCCTCAGCACTGGACCTCAGTGTCCCAGTAGAACGATGGGGATGGAGACGCTCCTTCAGGTATACTGGATCGAGGCTGTTTAGGGCTTTAAAGGTCAGCACCAACACTTTGAATTGTGCTCGGAAACGTACTGGGAGCCAATGTAGGTCTTTCAAGACTGGTGTTATGTGGTCTCAGCAGCTGTCACCAGTCCAGCTGCCACATTCTGGATTAGTTGTAGTTTCCGGGTCACCTTCAAAGGTAGCCCCACATAGAGCGCATTGCAGTAATCCAAGCAAGAGATAACTAGAGCATGCACCACTCTGGCGAGACAGTCCGCGGGCAGGTAGGGTCTCAGCCTGCATACCAGATGGAGCTGGTAGACAGCTGCCCTGAACACAGAATTAACCCGCGCCTCCATGGACAGCTGTGATTCCAAAATGACAAGAATGGAAGATTTGAGAGTGGGCGATAGTTGGCCATATTGGCCGCATCTAAAGATGGTTTTTTAAGAAGCGGTTTAATAACCGCCTTTTTCAGCGGGTCTGGGAAGGCTCCCCCACAGAGAGAAGCATTCACCACCCCGCGAAGCCCATCACCCAGCCCTTCCCAGCTAGCTTTTATAAGCCAGGATGGGCAAGGATCAAGGAGACAGGTGGTTGGTTTCACTCGTCCAAGCAGCCTGTCCACATCCTCGGAGGTAACAGATTGGAATATAATCTCTGAAAATAGTGTGACACACAACTATTAATCTGTACTAAATAATAGCAACTCTCTGGCTTTAATTTGGAAAGTTCTTGTCATACGTATTTTTGTTGATAAATGTAACGTTGTCCAAAAGCGGGTTTACTTTGATTTCAAAAGCAGATAAATTATGGGGATTTTTAAAAGAAAGGTAATCAAATTTTGTTTATCACAAGTGAAATATATATGTTTGTTTTGTATCCTCTTTCCTTTCAAGTTAAATAAGTATTAATCATTTAAAAGGTGGTGGGACAAACAGAACATAAATAATATTCTAGTTTAGCAGTATTTAGTTTGTACAACCTATTAACAAGCCTCTCCGTCCTAAAAAAAGGAAAACAAAATGCACATTAATATTCTTATAAATCGTCATGATGGAACAGTGTTATACCGGTATGTTTAATATCCAAAACATAACCCTTCCATTCTAAGAAGAATCAACTCTGCATGTTTCCCAAAGTGAGTCCTGTATGGTTTACACTGCTCTTACTCAGAATTGGTGAGGTTGGACTGCCAACGATACTATAACCTCTGGCTACTTCACTACTTAAATAAATTAGTAGGTGCATCACATGCAGACATAAGAGGCTAGATGTCGGAGTCCTGATTTGAAATTAACCCAGAAAAGAATTAATTAATTTTTTATGAATCTGTACTTTTTGGATTAATTATGAATCAGGTTATGGAAGAGAGGGGTCACACATTTTAAAATGATGTTTATCTGAAAGCGTTTAGGCAAAAAATAATAATAATAAGGTGAGCCTTTAAAATGGAACCTGTTCTGTAGCATTTAAAATCCATGAAAACAAAATGAAAGAAGAGATGGCAGGCATAATTTCAATCCCAGATATGACTAGAAATTAGCAAAGGGTATAGCAGGTAAAGTGCATTTCACAACTGACACCACATTGTGAAGACCTACACAGCAAAGCAATAACAAGATCTGTGTTGTCCTGTCCAAAAAACTGCCGCTGCCACATATGCTTGACTTGTTTGATGCTGGGAGTGAGGAACGAGGACACGGTGATATTGGGGGGGAGGGGAGGGGAGATATTTACTTTGAGTTTCTGTGATCTAACTCTGCTTCTTTACACTACTGCAATTTCTGTCAACCTTTATCTTTAGCAAAGCTCCTCAGAGGTAATTATTTTCCATAATTAATTCTTAATAGTACAGAAATGCATATGACCTCAGTGATCACTACTTTAACCAAAATTATCCCTGGCAGACTTTGCAGAGGGGAAACGCCGCAGGTATAAAGAGATGAATCGACTGTTGTCTCAATAAAACCTGACGTAACTGAGGAAGGATGTTTGTGTGGATGCAAGATACTTGAGGCAAAACCTTAATTCCATTTTCTTTGTGGATACAGGTTTCCCGCCTGGGATTGGGATTTACTCCTAAGTGGGCTGAATTCATCGTAACTACAGTTGCTCAGGGTCCCAAAACATCTGGAAAAGCCGTATCTCTCCCCCCCACACACACCCCCACGGCAAGCTCTAGCAACACGCAGTGCTGTTCTCCACCGTGGCTGTACTAAGCTGGCACTTTTCCAGTTGCAGCTGGCTGACTACTTCATAAAGACAATCTAGGTCATCTGCTGTTGCATATTCATCTTGCTTTGCTCCCACTACCATTCTCGACATATTCCATTTCAAGTCTAGGATGCTCTCTGTGTAAAGGGTCACAAGATTAGTGGAAGACAAACATTACCAGGCACGAGTGCATATCAACAGATGCGAACATATGCAAAATTTTAGAGCCCACTATGCAGCCTTTTCACTGCAGTTCCAAGCCACAGTCATATAAGGTATTGATTATCTTACAAATCAGATGGATAATGATGGACTGTGAAATATAGGGGTAGTCAATGTGTTGCCAATGCCCATCAACCCCAGCCGACATGACCAATGGTGAGGGATGATAAGACAGCGTCATACAGCAACACCTGGAGAGCAGCACATTGGTTGCCCCTGGCTAAATATTACTGTGGCATCTTTGAAATGTAGGTTTGTTTATTTTGTTGGCTACCTGAATTCACAATATAATAATGTTCCGCTTTGCCGGCAGTGGGAAAGTCAAAGCTGGAATGATAGGAGTTAAGCCATACAGGAGAGAGTATTGCCTAATAATATCGCTGTAATGGCAAAAAAAACCAGCAACATCCAGAAAATTTCTCCTTTTCTTAGATTAATGCTGCAGCACAGAGGTTATCCAGGAAGGGGCAAGTATATCCAAGCTTGACAACACATATAGCTCCTTATTACACATCTTGATGGGCAGGGGACTAGAATGGATCAAAGCCATGAGGCAGTTTGTCAGGAGCCAGGAGGCAGTTTGTCAGGAATATTAAGAAGATATTCCTTTATTAATGTTAAATAAGTTAATTAGGGTTATGCCTCGCTGATTGCCCTCAGATGTTGAATGCAGTCTTTGGAATGCAAGCAGCAGGAATGGCCTGGGGCCCTTAGTCATATGCTTAGAGGGAAAGAGATTTGCTAGTTACTGGAGAAAGCCTTCTCTAGATTTGTACAGTAGTTAAGAGACAAGGCAGAGGAGGAAGCACATGTACCCCAACAAAGGTCACACTGCAATGTACCTTGCATGCAGGTTAGTTACACCCTAATATCAACATACCAAATCGTTTCTGAAAATAAAAAGCAAATGAGAAAATGCAGCGATTTAGTATAATTATTGCCACATAAATATCTTTTTTCAAGGGAAGTTGAGGAGAATATAAACTCTGCTGTGATTATCGTTCTTCGATCCCATGGGGGTAATTCTCATCTCCTGTTCCTTTCAATAAGGACGGCAAATTAAAAAATAGGAAAGTAGTTTCTTCCCAAGGGTAGCATGGCAAATGAAGACATGGTTAAGGAAATGAGAGAGATTTCTGTTAGCAGCCCTGGCAAAAGGATGATTTGTGACTTGTCTTCATTTTCCTATTGACTCTGATGCTACTGACTTAAGTACTGTATACATAATAATATAAATTTGTGCTCTGGGCAATATCCTGTTACTTCAAAGAATGCTGTGCCTTGGATAATTTAAGGAATTACCTCTTCCTCACTGTAGCACCCCCTGAAAAGTCTTCCTGGTGAGGTAGGAGGACACTCTGGAACAATGTGAGATGGGTATGGAGGCTGCTAGGGTGGGTGAATTGGCCCAGATCAGACTTGGATGCTAAGAAAGAAAGTTTTTGGTCTCCTGTCACCTCCTCCAGGAACCTCCAAGCCCCATCCCATATTGTTCAGGAGGGCCAACCCTCCATGGAAGGTTCTAAGTAAGCAGAGGCAGAAGCGGGAGGGATAGGAAACTTTCCTTTCACTGACTACATTTAAGTTTCAAACCTTTATGTTTATTTCTCATACAACTGTTGATATCCTATGACAGGATATCATGTGTGTGCTGTTGCCACAAAATGAGGGGGTCACTATGTTTTGTGCCAGCTGCCATTTCCCCCTACTACGTCCCATAATGACACTATATCTGAGGTAGCCGTGCATTTTTTCAGCTACACGTGTGCTCTGCAGATAAAAGGGCTACCTCATGGTTAGCCTGAGAGAAGGATCATGGAGTGTTAGGTGAAACCAGGGTTAGGCAACCTAAGGCCCGGGGGCTGGATGCGGCCCAATCGCCTTCTCAATCCAGCCTGTGACGGTCCAGGAATCAGCGTGTTTTTACATGAGTAGAATGTGTCCTTTTATTTAAAATGTATCTCTGGGTTATTTGTGGGGCAAAGGAATTTGTTCATTTTCTTTTCCAACATATAGTCCAGCCCACCACATGGTCTGAGGGATGGTGGACTGGCCCACGGCTGAAAAAGGTTGCTGACACCTGTGTGAAACCTATGATACTTATGATCTGAGAGCCCAAATTCTGCCAATGATCGTGACAACGATACCACTATCAGATGTGTTAGCAGACCCTCTCCTGCCTAGGTGGACCACTCTGACTACACATAATTTGCAGGACAAATTAACAAATAAAATCCCCTTCTCCACCCCACCCCTGCCTTGGGCTGTATGCTCATCTAATAATTCCCAAGTAACTAAAAATACATTTCCCCCCCAATTATTCCTAACATCAAGACTTTCTCCTCACTAGTAAATATAGTGCCAATTGGTTCCATCATTTTGGATCATGGTTGTTGTCACATATGGCTGGCTGTATTACAAAACTAGATTTCTGTCACAGGCAGAAGTTCACCAGCAAGACATTTGTTAAAATGTGCGAGAGTTGCATTTGAGGTGAACATATTTGTTTTGCTTTCCTTAGTATCTATTGCATCAAAGACCTTAGCAATGGAAGAAGAGAAGAGAAGCCCCAGAATGCTATCGATATGTCAAACAAGTAATGCAGCAAATACAGAAATATATTAAGAAATATTGTTTTTGAGCCATTTTTATCTCTATCTGAGGGCTATGAAATCCCAACCTTTCAGCAGGATCTAAATTGCATTCCAGCTAAATGTTTTGACTATGGCATATTCTGGTTGTGGTTTCCAATTATTTTTATTTGCTTACAGCACTTGCTAGAGGACAGGAGTCAGAAACAAAAAACAAAAACAAAAATGAATCAGTAAGGAAGCAGCAAGAAGAAAGCATTTAGTCCCGGGCCACTCTGGACACATTTGTTATTAGTGACAGGTACTGTGAAATGAAGCATAAACTGAAATCAAACCCATCTTTAAAGTTACATTAAACCGAACTGACAAGAACACTACATGCAAGGGAGAAAGAGAAATGAATTGTTATATAGTGCTTTGATCTCAAAAAATGGGACCAGCACAGTACTTAATTTTAAAAACATAGTGGAATTCAGGCTAGGAGAAAGACTGTCTGCTGGCACTTTTAATCTGAAAAAACATTGTATCCCAAAGGTGCCAAAATATATTCTTCTTCTTTTTTGTCTACTGAAAGGCAGTGCTTCTTTTCGGGGGGGGGGGGAGGGGGACAGGACACAGGGGTCAGCATACTCCTAAGCATTTTGTGAATCTTTGTACTTTTGCCCATTTACTGTATTTGTTTTTCCTGATTTGAACTAAAAAAAAAAGGTGATTTTCCTGAGTCAAAATGAGAGTACCTCTGAACATTTATTTTTTTTTTTTAGAAAAAAAGCATTGCTGAAAGGTATCTAGAGATGATTAATAATAAATAAATAATACTGCGGAGAAGGCATTAATGAATGTTACCTAGTTAAGGACATCAAAGTTTCTAACATGTTGTATATTATGCCTTATGTTTAGAGACATTTAGGTTTCCTCTAATACTGAACTTGGCCCCAATCTCAGTGATCAGGCATTATTCAAGTATGGTAGCCCAGACATGACTCCCATTTACACCACATAAACAGAATTATCCAGACCTTGGCTTTGTGCATCTTTGATTGCCCATCACCATCAACCACAGATTTGGCTCAATATAGCAAGCAAGCAAGCAAGCAAGCAAACAAACAAACAAACAAATAGTTATTTAATATTCACACATGCTTTTTATTCTTTAAATACCAGCTGTGCTGCTTGGACCATGAAGGTTGTGAGAGATATAGGAATGATAAGAAGTATCTTCAGGCACATGCTGGATGACCTAAATTTGCTTGTAATGAAAGCAATCACCCCATGCAAAACTGAAAGCAGGTTTGTCACAGGATACAAAGCAGTATGATGTGGAGGGGTTGGGCATGATTAGCTACAAATGACTGCCATGGGAACTACCATGCACCCTGATATCATGCTAATCAGCCTAAACCAGGCATAGGCAAACTCCGGCCCTCCAGATATTTGGGACTACAATTCCCATCATCCCTAGCTAACAAGACCAGTGGTCCCAAACATCTGGAGAGCCGGTTTGCCTGTGCCTAAACTCCCTTTTCTTGCCAGAAACCAGACCTCCAATCACTGCCGTTTCTAACACTTACTGCATATATACTCATACAAGCAGGGTTTATTCTTGGACTGGGGTCCCTTATTCATTCTTAGCTGAAGGGTGCAAAACATTTGCTTGTAAAGTTTATAAACCGCACTTTAGCAGGAAACATAGCAAACTGTTGTACAAGATAAAAACATAATCGTAATAGTAACATTAGTTTAAAAACATGGGTAATACAGTATGTGAAATAAAAACTAGCTGGTTAAAAAAAATCCAGTTCCAATAAGGTTACCGAATGTAATGCCTAACACAGGGATGGGAAACCGACATTTCTGCTAAAGTTGAACTCCATCTCCTAACAGCTCCAGTAACCATGGCCAATGGTCAAGGATGATGGGAGCTTTTGTACATCAATACCCAGAGGGCCATAGGTTCCCTATCCCTTGTATAATGTACCCACTTAATGAGGTGCTTGTGGCATCAAATAGGCATCTGGTTGGCCACTGTGAGAACAGAACACTAGACTAGATGGATCTTTGATCTGACCAGCAGGGCTCTTCTTATGATCTTAGGTGCCTGCTATTTCCACAATGAGTGCGAGGAAACATGTGAGCTGCAGATGAGAGGAGGGCTGGGGAGAACTCTTCAGCCAAGGTCACAAAGAGTTCTGTACATTTATGCGGCTTTCTGGTGTAAAGGGGGCACCCGCCCTATATTCTCTACGTACTTCAAAGCATTCACACACTTCTATATTAAACAGCAGTTCAATTTATAACAATTTAAAAGCCAGCTCAGCAGTTCGGTGAAGGGAGATGCCAGCTGGAAAAGTTGCAAAATAATTACGGTGTACTGATATTTCTCTGGATTGTGGCCAGTGATGCTCTCCCCAGCACGCTACTTACCTAAACTGGCTTTCTGTCCAAACATGTGAAGACATACTTCACAAATGCACCCTTCAGCTGTGATTCCTGCATTGCAGGAGGATGGACTAGACCTCCCTTGGGATCCCTTCCAACTGTACAATTTTATGATAGCTTCTCTCTCTCTCTCTCTCTCTCTCTCTCTCTCTCTCTCTCTCTCTCTCTCTCTATATATATATATATATAGTGTGTGTGTGTGCTTTCTGTGAAGCACTATTAACTCAATATTTTTGAAAAGCACCTAATCCACTTTTAATTTTTTAAATTAAAGATTTTCTGGTTTCTTTGCTTTTAATCTAATTCAAGTGGCACACAGAATAACCCAAACCATTATTTAATTCCAGGAAATGTAATGTCAGTAAACCATATGAATTGTCCAAAATGCGAAAGCTGAGAGGAGTTTCAATGGCTGATTTATTTTAGGATCAAATGAATGAATGGAGGAAGTCAAGAATGCTTATTTGGTTCTGAGCAATTTAACCTCTTCTTAGATACACACAAAAAGAATATTGGAGGGGGACTCATTTGCTATTTCGGCTCACAAAGAAGAGAGAACATTTTCAGTTATGCAGATAATCAAATGAAAGATTTTAAAGACATGACTGACTGAACCAATTATGGCAGCCCAAGCTTTGTGTTTCAGATAAGCAAATTAGCCCATAATGAACAACTGTGTTCCTAAGAGAAGTTTTAATTATCTACTGGGGAGAGTAGTGGACAGTAAAATTAAATCTGCAAGATCCACTGAATTATTCCCACATAAATTTATCTGGAGCAGAAACAGGTACATGCAGCTAGATACAGCTCCATACAGACCAGGGTTGGGTGGCCTTCATCCCTCCAGATCTTATCATCCCCAAGGGTCAGCATGCCCAGCGATCAGGCATGATGGGAGTTGTAGTCCAGGTACATCTGGAGGCAAACAGCTTCCTCATCCCTAATATACAAGCATGAGCAAAATTTATTTATGATTGTAGGACAGATTCTCCTGAATAATTCCCAACAATGAAAATCATAACAAAAATAGAATTTCAAGAAATAAATGCATCATTAGTTAAATGCGCAAATGTGACGGAATGTTCCAAAGTATAACCATCCATATATTCAATTTTGTCTTTGTAACATTGTTACAGATATTGGGACACAGTTCATGCACACTCTCAGAGTTAATTAATGGGAGTGCTCAGTAACAATGCTGGGAACTTGCACTTTGCTACACTGTTTTTTGGAGCATGAGATTTTCCAACTGGAATGTTCACTGCCCAAACCAGTTACTCCCATAGCAGAAAAACAGCCAACTTCCTTCTGCAAAAATCATCTTTCAAATCAAGCTTAAATGGCTTTAAGCCCCTTTGCATTGCATTTATCTTCACCACAGAAGAATTCTGAGGATAACAGTGGTTCTTGAGCCATGGGAATATTTTAGCCAACAGAGGGTGAGGGGTTGGGGGGGGGGGGCAAGAGCCAAACCACCACCACCACCAGTGAATAGGATCAAAACCCTTTTGCAAAAACCAGCCAGCCTAAATACGAAGTCCTACTTAATATTTTAAAATAAGTCTGATATAATTAGCAAGCAGTCTCCTCGATGGCAGGTATCGTTAATTAAACTGATTATAGGTTGAGTGAAGTTTTGTAGTGATTAATAAGAAAAAATAATAGTCTGCTGCAGAGATGCATCCTACATGTTAACAGTCTTGAATAGCAGTCTTAGAAAAGCAGTAATTTTCTTCGTTATTGCTACTACCGCTAGTACTGTTTCCATAAATAGAGCCTGTATAGATTCCGCCCAGTGGAACTATTTCAGCATAGTTGAACATTATCCAGGTATATTCGCTGAAGTGAGTGTAATGAGCATGAGTTTTGTAGCACTGAGTGGGTCAGGGGGGGGGGGTCTGGTTACACTGACCCGTCAGTTAGTGCCAATGACTCAGGAGATGATTACTCTTAACTAACCAACTGAGCTATCCAGTTTAGCTGTGCTTAATCTAAAAAATGCACCACAGCTCAACCAGAAGGTGCTCTCTGACATTTCAGGCCTAATAAATAAGGAGTTAGAGGTAAAGGTAAAGGTAAAGGGACCCCTGACCATCAGGTCCAGTCGTGTCCGACTCTGGGGTTGCGGCGCTCATCTCGCTCTATAGGCCGAGGGAGCCGGTGTTTGTCCGCAGACAGCTTCCGGGTCATGTGGCCAGCATGACTAAGCTGCTTCTGGCGAACCAGGGCAGCGCACGGAAACACCGCTGGAGCGGTCCCTATTTATCTACTTGCACTTTGATGTGCTTTCGAACTGCTAGGTGGGCAGGAGCTGGGACCGAGCAACGGGAGCTCACCCCGTGGCAGGGATTCGAACCGCTGACCTTCTGATCAGCAAGCCCTAGGCTCTGTGGTTTAACCCACAGCGCCACCTGGGTCCCTAGGAGTTAGAGAAAAGAACCCAAATACTGATTAAGCATCTCATGTTAAAGAATAAAGGCAAAACAAAACCCATTGTTCTGTGACTGTAAGATCTGCTGCAAAGGTGCACTTTGAAATACCTTTTAAAACATCTACCACAGGTTATATTCAAATTGTACAAGTTGCGGTTTTTGCCAGGCTTGAGTTTTAAATATAGATAACTCTTACATATTACACGGCAAAGGACTCCAGTCTTTCTGCTGGGTGTGAAAAAGAATGTAGGGCTTCCAATGAGCATTGTTGGCATTAATTATCACTTACTTGCACAGTGGTAAAAAAAAAAAAAATCTAAGAAACTGTGCAATCTTTAAATGGAAAAAGGGCCAAAAAACCAAACAAACCCTAGCATGTTTTGTTTTTTCAGTGTGTGTGTGTGTGTGTGTGATGTTGGTGAATGTTTGCATTGTAATGTTGCATAGTTTGCATAGCTATTTGCACAGAAAGTTTGCATAGTTAATTGTTGATTCCATATATTTTACATATGCTGCCTATATAAAATAACATCCTATAAAACCATATAAAATAAATCCTAGAGGTAAAAACATAGCAACACACTTTAAAATACATTTTAAGCAGGAAAAATCTGTTAGAACAAATGGATCTTCAACTGTCATTTGAAATGTGTCACTTTTGGTGTTTCCTGTACTGCAAGAGGGAAGGCATTCCAGAGGTTGTTGGTGCTACCAGAGAAGGCCCACCTCTGAGAACTCATTAGATGACAATGATGATGATCATTAGCGTTTCTGTACTGCTTTTCCTCTCATAGAAGCCCAGAGAATAATTAAAGTATCATGCAACAAGTACCTAGGTGGGCAAAACTGGATCAGACACACTCCACCCAGCTCACTGACCCAGGTCTCAGTAAAGCAGGCAAGCTTGGCTTCCTCAACTGCAATAAAATCATAGATGAGTGTTGTGAACTGACTTGTCACTTAATTGCACCAGGCTACAGGGTTCCAGTAGCTAGGCCATCAGGTATCTGCAAGGTGGATGAAGGATCTAAGAGAGATATGGTCCGTAGCCATTTAGACCCCACTCATACCTGCCCAGGAGAACAGCCTGCTGGATCAGGCCAATGACCCATCTAGTCCAGCATCCTGTTCTCACAATGGACAACAAGCAAGCAGGGTTCAAATGCTAGAACACTCTCCCCTCCTGTGCTTTCCAGCAACTGTGGAAGTGTTACTGCCTCCAAATGTATCACACACGGCGTGTATAGAGAAACTAATGGGTTGTACCCAATGCTGTGCAAGCAGGTCTGCTTACAGAATGGGCTTCCCTGGCCCTTCTCCTAATTGCCACTCCCTGAAAAGCTTCCATGGAGGGTCAGGAACTGTAGCAGAGCTGCAGCAGCAGGAGGGAGCAGTTTGATGTTGTCTATTTTTGGAAATATCCCCTTCCCGCTGCAACTCCCTATGCAACATGTTTTGGTTAACCCATGCCCCTTTTCTGCTGTTATCTACCTGAACTGCATTGCTGCAACTGGCCAATCCAGCCTAAGAGTTTATCTTCTTTTCTGAGTCAGATCTTACAATAGTCAAGATAGTTCTCTCTGCTTGAGAGACCCTGACCTATTGGGAAGGCACAGAGTCCTTCCAATACATGACACCTGACCATGAGCTAAAGCACCTGACAAGGAGCATGGAAAGATGCCATGGAGATGTGCCCTAAATTGCTTGTTTGATTCAAAGCATGTATTCTCATCAATATGGATATGTGTGACAAGCGGCACTCTTTCCTGTTGTATAGTGTGACATTATTAAGACCATCAATTACTTGACTGACGAGAAGTCAATAATGACTAATATTTGTCAGCGTTCTAATTCAACAGAGCCAAAGCGACCTGTGCTAAATATCTTTCTTTGGAACCAAAATTCAACCGGAGGTGTTGGTCCTACAAGCTTGTTCCAGCATGAAAAGAGTCTCAGAGAGAAATGCGAGAATCTGAAAAAAACTGATATATGAACAGAAGCCCAGTGACCAGAGTTATGCTTTTAGCAAACTTGACTTTCTTTAATATGATGGAAATGGAATGGAACAATGGAACATTACAAGTCCAGTCTATCCATAATTTGGTCTGTGTTTATAAACTCAAGGAAAGTCATAGGTTCCACATTTGTTTTCGCTGATTGACTTCAGCCCTTTCCCCTGCTCCATATTTTTAAACAACAGTATGGATTAGACCGAGATGTCACTGCTGTAACTCATACTGAAAACCAAATGCTTTCAACCCATGCTGAAAAACAGAGTAGCAATGAGAGATAAACAGCATAGCAGTATCTGGGGACTTCTCTTCAGCACCTCTTTTTAAAGCTGTCAAGAAGAGTTTGCTGATTGTCCATATCAAGGGCTAGACTTTCTAGCCAATTTCCACCCATGTATATCTTTCATCGCCTAGTAGACTTGGATTATTTACAGATGATTCCGCAGGCCCCTGCTCAGCACTATCATTCCTCAACACCAGCAGCAGTTAAAAATCTAAGTATGTCGCAGCTAAGGCTGCAGTCACAAAATACACCCTTACTTACAAGGCTCTGCCCTTAATCACTTCACATTTGTGTCAGCGTACCGGTACGTTGTTTTATGAAAACCAGAACTACATTTATCTGGAACCAGGACAGTTGCAACAGGTCCTCCGCCCCTGAAGTGGGGGAAGGGGTGCCAACTCGCCCCCAGGATTGTGGCTACCCGCTACAATGTGGACGTCCACTATCACACGCACACACCTGCACGTAGTGTGTATGTGACATAACAGGCATGTATGTGTGACGTTGCACGTCTATGTTGCAGTAGTGGCTCCTCTACGTCCTCCTCTCCACAGCCAGTGAGGCACCCTTTTCAGCAGGGAGAGGCTTGGTCTCGGGAGGGACTCTGCCTCTGTGTTCAGGACCCCACCCTGGGAAAGGGTGCCTTGCTCGCTGGCTGCTTATTGTGGAGCTGAACTGCTTCTCTCTCAAAGACAGCACTGCTGCCGCCTGCTGGCTTTTCTCATTGACTTTGTGGGTGCCCAGTCCCAGGGGAGTCTTTAGCATACGTGCCGCTGGGGTGCAAAGATCCACCCAGCACCTCCAAGTCTAACAAGCGCCGCCATTGTGAATGACAAGCGCCGCTGCTGGCGTGGCGCGCCTTTGGTAAATGAGCACACAAAGTCAAAAGCACTTTAGTGAAACAGTAGGTATACATTTCAGTAATATCTAGGTATATATCAATTTTGTTTTTCTAGCATGATCAAAATTATTATTTCATGATAGGTAGATAGTTAAGAGTTTAGGCAGCTTCAGTGGCGGGCACCTGGCGCCCCCCAGAATTCGGTGTTTGGGTGCCCCGCACCCCTTGCACTCCCGGGTAAAGATGGCCCTGCCCAGCCCCCACAATTATATTATTGTGGTTGCCCAAGTACCCATGGCCCCCTGCAGTTGGCTCCTATGACTGGGGGAACTGTCATGATTGGTCCAACTTTTACTGTGAAATGGTTATCCCACAGCCATGGAGTAACTGAACTGAACTACCACCACTACCAGTCCATCTACTAATATGCTGAGCCGATGCTAAAGTAAGTTTGTAACAAATATTTAAACATCTAAGTAAGTTGTGTTTGAGAGAGTGGCTGGGATGCAGACTGAGTGTATATTCTATTATTATTATTATTATTATTAATCATTTATTGAATTTGTATACATTAGTATGCAACATAAAGTACAATCTAAAAAAGTACAAAATACATAACAATTAAAACAGTTAACGAAACATCCCTCAACAAAAGGCCCTAGACAATACCTCAACACACAAATACAGATACAGAACCCAAATTAACATCTAACATTTAAAAACAATTTAAAGCAATCTCACCCCACAAAAAAAAAACACCCACCCAAGTTAAAACTCCATTCCTCTAAGCATGACCACATCCAACCCAACAGGCATATTGTGGCTACAACTACAACTTAATCAGCCACAATGGAGGAACGCGGGGCACTAATGAAACATGGTACTTGTGACTTACTTATCCCTTATTGAAAAGGTTCCAGTCCTCCCTTCCTGTTGCTAAGCAACAGCATAATGGAGAAACACTCAGGAGAGCCTTTCCATTTTCTGAGTAGTATGGTTGCCATTTTCATGTGGTTGCACCCCACAAGTAATGTCAGAGAAACAGAAAGCACCTGGGAAGTGTGCATAACCTGATTACTCCCCTCACTTCCATAATTGGACCCTGGGGAAGGGTATTCATGATATGCCAGCAATGTTTGAAAATGAAAATAGACTAATTCAGCCAGCGTTACAAAGAAATGGGTATCTGGATTTTTAATATGAACCTTAAAGGATGCAACGTTTGATATTGCCAAATAGGATTTCATATGAGCCAAAGAAGACCTTGCTGGATCAGGCCAAAGGTCCATTTAGTCCAGCGCTCTGTTCTCACATTAGCTAAATGGATGCCCATTGGAAGCTCGCAAGCAAAATCTGAGTGCAACAGCATTCTTCCTACCTGCAATTTCTAGCAACTGGTATTCAAAGGCATATTGTCTGTAACAATGGAAATAAAACAAAGTTCCCTAAGGCAACTTTGCTGAATGACTGACTGGCAGGCAGGCAGGCAGGCAGGGATAGCTGGTGGCATTTTATTAACTAGATCATGTGCAATTAAAAGCATGATGGAGCTGTTGTTACTACTTGGGGGGGGATTATTGGTTTGTTTTTGTTTTATTGTGTACTTTGTGTTCTCATTTTGTATTTTTATGCTGTGAACCGCCCTGTGATCTTCGGATGAAGGGCAATATACACATTTAATAAAAGAAAACACTATCAGAGCGCAACTAGTTCAGATAAAAGGAGGAGTTAATTGGGGCGTTTCTGTTGATGGTTATTTATGCTTCTGTCCCATTGCACTTGTTCATTCTGCAACAGAGTGTTTAAGTAGTGATTTGAGAGATGATTTTTAAATAAAATCAGAAGTGTGCGCCTCCTTAGCCACCTATGGTTCTTTTTTGTGCCTTGATGACTTGCACAGTCAAAGAAGAAGAAGAAGAAGAAGAAGAAGAAGAAGAAGAAGAGGAGGAGGAGGAGGAGTTTGGATTTGCTATCCCACTTTATCACTACGCGAAGGAGTCTCAAAGTGGCTAACATTCTCCTTTCCCTTCCTCCCCCACAACAAACACTCTGTGAGGTGAGTGAGGCTGAGAGACTTCAAAGAAGTGTGACTAGCCCAAGCTCACCCAGCAGCTGCATGTGGAGGAGCAGGGATGCGAACCCGGTTCACCAGATTACGAGTCTACCACATTTAACCACTACACCACACTGGCTCCCATGAAGGGCAAGACCTTCACTTCAAAGGCACTGTGGAATGTAAAGTCACAACTGTACCATACACAGTGGCTGCTATCCCTGCCTGTGATTGTAGGAAATTATTCCCCCCCCCCCATAAAATTCATTCCCCATGTCTAAGACTTTTTTTTAAAATTGGCATTGATAATACAAAAAAGGCACTGTGGTTACCCAGGAATATATTTGCTTTCAAAATATCCACCCCTCTGCAACCAGCAAATCAGAAGCAATTTCTGTCACTCTACCCATAACTCTTAAAAGTGTGGTTCTTGGCACCTCAGAATGACTAATATTTTATGATTTTGTAAAAACAAAACAGAAATTGGGGCAGAAATTGGAAATCTGATCTCCCCTATGAAGGAAGTTTAAACCGGATAACAGTGCTCAGATAAAGTACCCACAAGTGCTGCATTACCTTGTCAGCTGTCTGAACAAGTACTGAGATCTAAAATCCATTGGTTCAAATGTCAGTTTCACGAGTTTTAAATGTTGTCAGAGAAGATTCCTTCTACCATTTAATGGTTTGGACTGGAAATGTGCCCAAATCAATAGTGTGTAAGAGGATAGGAAACTTCCAGGCCTTCCAAGCTGTCATTGTAAATTATGCTGGGTTCTTGCTTTCTTTTGGGTTCACAGTGGAATAGATAAACAACATGCCATTATCAATTTTGGCGCAGTGATGAAAAAAGTGGGGTTCATTTTAAAAACAAAACAAAAACAAATTCCTACAGTCACGCTAACATCTGCATAAATACTTTCCAATAAGTGAAAAGACAGGCATTCTTCTGAATGCTGATTAGCTTCATAAAACTTCCTTGTATGTTTCATTTTGTATTCTATAACCAAAACAAAATCGAAAATTCTTTCTGGTAGCACCTTAGAGACCAACTGAGTTTGTTCCTGGTATGAGCTTTCGTGTGCATGCACACTTCTTCAGATACTTTGTATTCTATGTCACTGCTGGAAGACTAGTGGAGTTAATAAAATAGGACACATTTTATCAGAGGTTTCTTTTTTTTTTTTAGCCCTACTATCTTTATTCTGGCAGGAATGGTATTGTCCTAAACAACAGAATGCTGTATTATTGAACTGCCCTGCATTAGCACTTGGTTGACTTTGTTCTGCTATTTTAAATGAGGTAAATGGTGTACCCAATTGTTTCCATAGCAGTGACTAAGCACATGGGTATCAATGCACCTTACAGAACATGCTATTTTTGTATGACACATACACATCACACTTGCTGCGTAATGAATGAACAACAATAACATAAATTCTTTATTGGAAGTTGAGTTTAAAAGGGAAGGGGAAGTCATCAGACTCTGAATATTATTTCTGAGCTTTCGTTTCACAGTCCTTTGGGGGAAGCACATTAGCTACGGAATCCCCTCCATTATTTCTCAGGTGAAAATAGGGACATCTTACTCCACCCCCTCCAACATTTCTCCAATGAAAAGAGGTATGTCCAAAGGGAAAGCAACACATTCCAGGATCAAATCAGAAACCAGGACGGCTTCTGTAACTCTAGTACTATCCCTGGAAAATCAGGACACTTGGAGGATATGCTATGACAGAGCACAAGATTTGCATGTAAGAGGTACTTAAGGTTGGACTGATTACAACCCACCCCCATCCCTGTCTGAAATCCTGGAGAAAAGACTCTACAGTGATAGCACTGTAGCTGAACTAGATGTGACAACGGCCTGATTAGTTATATGGCTTTTATGCTCCTGATGAACATAGCTTCAAGCTGAAGATGCCCCAACTGTCCTGATTTACCTGGACCAGTTATTATTTGTAGCTGGTTATAGTTTTGGGATGTCTTTAGAAATGTTAGTCCAGTGGTTTTCAGCCAGTGTGCTGTGGCACCATAAGGTGCCTTGAATGACGGTCAGAGGTGCCACAGGCAACACTGGCCTCTGTCCCTCTTTCTTTCTTTCCTTCCCTCTCTCAACTGATACCCTGTTGCATCTCTGCCTCCCAAAGGCTTGCATGGCTGTTTGTTGGCACTAGCCCTGATTATAAGCTCCACAGGCGAATGGTGCCTCTGGGGTTGGCTGGAGGGTGTGTGCTGGTTGCCAGCAGTTCATATGGCCTCAGAGTAAGCCAGCAAGTGTGCCAGGGAGCCCAGCCAGTCAGTCTGCCAACCCTTGCTGTTGGGAATGGAGAGACAAATGGGAGGTTGGGCAGGCAGGCAGGCAGGCACTGTGCTGGCTGTGTGCAAGGCTTGCCTGGGAGCTGAGTGCCCAGGGCTGAGGGGGAGCCTTTCTGTCATGCCAGCCTGGCAGCACCCGCTGCTGTCCCTGCTACCTCCCAGGCTGGCCTCACATTCACCTTTGGCCAGTCTCCGTTGGGCCACTACAGCTGTGTTATCCTCTTCTCGGGCCCCTGTAGGGCAATGTGACGAGGCACCTTTCTTTGGGGCGGGAGGGGCACCTCAGAGACTGGGGCGGCAGTAGCAGCTGCCCAGAGGAATCCCAAGGAGAGGGGAGGGGTGACGAGAAGAGGCTGAGGGAACACTCCACAAGGGAGGGTGTTCAAAAAAGGGTTAGAGGCTGCCAGCTCTGCGGGCAAGGGGTGACATAACTGGGCTCCTGAGTGCCACAGAGGTGCCACAGAAAGAATGCAGTTGGTCAACGGAGCCCTGGACTCAAAAAGATTGAAAACATCTGTGTTAGTATATGCACATATGCACTACTGTGTACATTTTGTAGTTTCTCTGCCCACAACTGCCTGTCCAGATTCAGACAGCAAATGTTGCTGACATCCTGGAGCTGTGACAATTCTATAAAATAGTTCCAGTTACAGGTGGGTAGCCGTGTTGGTCTGCCATAGTCAAAACAAAATCGAAAATTCTTTCTAGTAGCACCTTAGAGACCAACTGAGTTTGTTCCTGGTATGAGCTTTCGTGTGCACACGAAAGCTCATACCAGGAACAAACTCAGTTGGTCTCTAAGGTGCTACTAGAAAGAATTTTCAATTCTATAAAATGTTCAACCAGATTCATGGCAAGATGCATTGGTCTATCTACCATCCTTTCATTGCTGCCTTTTAAAGCATACTGTTATGGTCAGTATATGAACATTTTCTGTTAGAAGCCATTGAAGGCCAATGCATTGCAAAGTAAGTACATACAACATACATCTTTGTGTGGCCTTCAGAAATAAGCAGTAGTTGTGAGTGTGTGTTTATACATTAGTGTCTGGTGTCAGAAACTGAGATATAACAAATACATGAATCTGTTCCTATTTTTTTGCATTTGAAATGGGATTTTGCTTTATTGTAAAATGCTAGTCCGAACCTCTTTCTTCTTTGCTGATATGATAAAACTTGAGACATACAAAGCACTGGAAATGTACACTGAACTGAATGGTCCAGGGTGCCATAATTTCTCAACATTTAGCCTAACATATAATTTCTTTTGGAAATGTTGCTCAGCAATCTAAGTTTCAGGTTTGGATTCTTTCTGAACTGCAATCAAACAGAATTGGGATCAAGCAACCTCTTAGGTTTAGTTCTGGAGATATCTGGTGGTTATATGACCTGGTACATTACTCCCTTATTTTATTTGTATATATGTACACTGCTTTTTAAGGGGTATTTAAGAAGCTGTCTCTGAAAATAATAGCCGCAATAACGCAATACTAAAATGAACAAAATTAAACAGTGAAATTAATGTAAATGAAGCAGCAGCATATATAATATCATAAAAGGCCTTTATGAATAAAAATGTTTCTAAAGCACATTTATGGGTGATGAATGAAACATTGCTTAACATTTTGGTAGCAGAAGAAGTTGCAGACCAGCACAGGCATGGGTGAGCTGGGGTGTGTACAAAAATTCTCCCCCCTGGCCCCATGGAGCCATTTCAGTGGCAGGCAGGCAGGCAGGTGCTGCTGCTGCTGCTGCTTTTGAACGGGAGCCAAATGCACCTTCCATTCATAGAAACAGCCCATGATGCTTAATTACTCAAAATGCATGGTCACAACCTATAGATATGCTGTGTGACATGAGAAACTGGCTATTGTCTGCAACCAGCGCAAGCTTGGAAATCGGGTCCTCCCTTAAAGAGGGCACGTATTGCGGTGAGACCTGGAAACCGACACCCTGTGTTGTGGGTGGGTTCAATTGGTCAGCCACAACACCCGATTAGAAGGTCCCTCAATGCTGGGTTCAATATGGCCAATGGGGCGCAGTCTAAGTGTATTGTGGGTCCTATATATGCGCATGCATGTGTCCCAGAGCTTCCTCTTTCGGTGTGTGCATTGGAACACCCACCCATCTCTCCCTACTTTTAGGGCTTTTGCGCTTGACCTTGCTATGTCGTCGTGTGTCGTCTGTTGTTGGGACGGGCACGGCAGGAATTTTTCCCACTTGGCTGATTGGCTGTTGCCATTTGGGTTTCGCCTGCTGCGTAGCAAACCATCACAACTTGTAAGGTTACAGATAGGCTCTGGTTCAGGTGATGGGGATGGGAGAACGCTCTCGCCATCCCTATATGAAGGGTATTCCATTAAAGGAATCCAGGGACTCGATGGTTTGGTCAAACCCTGAATGGGGGTTGTGTCTGTGCCTGAGTCTGGGGGGACATTTGGGTGGCGGAGATAGCCTGCTCCCGGCTTTCTGCTTATCCAGGTGTTCACCCTTGGCTGACCTATGCTGGAACCCTGGGTCAGCGCTACCTGCATGGCAAGGAGCTAGTCGAACCAGAGCCTAAGTATGCAACCACTCACTTGCTGTAATCAATAAAGTTGTGGCCTAAATTCTGCCAAAAACCAAACCAAATATTTGAGTCATGTATGAATTCTTTAAGAGGAGGTTTCTGGGTCTGAACACGCAAAAATAAATTCTAGCCAAGCCATTTGTATCCCAGCAGATTAGCAATCCTTTCCCTTAACCACCTTTTCCTCCACATTACAAGGAGGGGAGGGAAACTTCAATATGATTGAACTTCCTGGATCTTGTATTCTTAAGTTCATTTCCTAACAAGTAGAAATGCCAGCAAGTGCAGTCTTGGGGAAAGAATTTCAATTCTGGGCACCTGAACATACATGTACCTTTTATAAAAGTACACATCCAATCATGCAACAGACTTCTTCACATTTGTGACTTTAATGAGCCATGAAGGAGATACACAAAGGCAGCAAGAGCACTATTCCTGGCCTATTGCTGGAAAAGGAAAAGAGAGGAGCCACTGTATTTTATTTTTAAAATTATAATGACTAGGGTTGAAAGTTTTCATTGGCTTATGAGATGAATCAATTAAATGTAGATTATAAAATGGATTTTCACTGTAATGGTCTCCTATCTGGCACATTCAGTGATTATAGGATTTTTTCTAATAGGGCTTTAGTCTTACGATAAGTTTTGTCCCACCCACAGCCTCATAATGCAGAATTATGAGATGAAGTCCCATTTGACACTTTTGTCCTTAGTTTCTTGTCCCTTTGGGCTTCCTTCCAAGGACATCAGCTTAAGTGCACTGGTTAAAAGCCTTAACCATTAATCTACAGAATCTGTTATTAGATTACCTAAGTATACCACACATATATTAAGATGCTGTATTTTGTAATGGATCCATTAATTAATGTGGTTGGGGGGGGGGGGAAGTCAGCCATTTACTGGGGAGAGGAAGGAATAGCCAGTTGAAACATCTGCACATTACCAGGTGTATATACTGCAAAAGTAAAACTTCACATTTCATTTGAGTATTATTAGGTAAGGTAAGTATTCCTATTACTAGGAAAGGAAAGTATTATTGCTTAGTATTCCTAGTAAGCATTATTATCGGGAAAGGTAGATGAAAACATGTTTGACTTAGAAACAGATGCTTTAAAAATATTATCTTTTCATGGCAATGATGAAATACCTCTTCTGCATCTGAAGAACTATATAGAATATCAAAGAACAAAATGAAACACGTCCTTTGGCTTTCGAATAAGCGAATGAGCTTGGTAACACTAATCATGGAAAGAGTCTAAAAAAACACCCCTCCAAACCCAGGTTGCTGTAGTTAGCCTGAATAATCAGCAACCTTGATCCTAGCAAAGAAAAGCTACTCATCTTCACAATCAAATACTAGCAAAGCTTAAAGAGAATAAATCTCTTTTGTGGGCCCTTGCTGAAATATCCCAAAGAAAATCTTTATGAGAAATGATGGGTTAAGAGCAAGTGTCAAAAGAAAATATTAAAGAACCCTCGTTAGAGAAATAAACCAAGTAACCTTGAATGCCCTCACAGTTCAAGCTGTACAAAGTTGTTCCCCTTCTTAAAGGATTTTAGTATATTTTCAGTTACCTTGAAGTCAGTCTCAGGGAAGTACAAAAGGCTTACAACATTGCAACATTGCAGGCTTTCTGTTACTAAAAGTTAGTGAAAGGACATAAAAGAGAATGGCGACATTGCAATGCTATATAGGCTTACCTGGAAGTAAGCCTCATCAAACACTATAAGGCTTACTTCGGAGTAGACATTTATAGGGTTGCTTTCTAAGACATTTCCATCCTCTCGAAGCACTCCAAAAAGACTTCCGAAATAAAACAAAGCATTCAAACAAACAACTAGTTCTGACAGATGGTAAGAATTGTTCCACAAAAGGAGAAGCAATTCTTAAGGAGAAACAAGGGTGAGTGATGGGGCATTCTGACAAAACAAAAATAATAGGTGGTTGTCTGATATATCATTCAAATAATAACATTTATGCACCAACCTTTCTAACGCAGTGAATGCCAACAATTTCCCTTGAAATGGTCTGAAGCCTTGAGAAATTATATGTGTTTGAGAGTGGGGATGTCCTGTGAAGCACTGTTTCTACCAATCTATAGGGGAACTCGCAAGACTCGGAATCAGGATGAAATAAAATCATTTCACCTTGAAATCTAGCATGCGGGAAGTCACACAAAATGTATAATTGACTTTATAATTGATATGTATTTGAAATGTAATTGTAATTTGACATTGAAAAAAATGTTGTTTATATTGGATTTTAATAATTGAAAATTAATAAATAATTATTAAATAATCTATATAGGAACTTGCATCTCGTGGTAACAATGTTATGAAATCCATTACACTGAGGTCCAGCTCCAAGGGCTTTCTGGCAGGTCTCTGAATGAGAGAAGTGAAGTCACAGGGAAGCAGGCGGAAGGCCTTCTCGGTAGTGGTGCCTGCCCTGTGGAACACTCTCCCATCAGATGTCAAGGAAATAAACAACTATACAACTTCAGGACATCTGAAGGCAGCCCTGTTTAGGGAAGTTTTTAATGTTTGGTGTTTTATTGTGTTTTTAATATTTTGTTGCTGGGGCAACCCAGTCAAATGGGTGGAATAATAATAATAATAATAATAATAATAATAATAATAATAATAATAATGTGACAGGGTGTCAGGGGATCTCATTGACCCACTGAGTTGGCAAGGGAAGGGACATTGCTTTGGGACCCAGCTGAGGAAAACAAATATTATTATTATTTTTTGCAAGTATAGTGTGCATTGAAGTTTAAGGATTCAGCTACACAGCTGCAAATAAAACGTTTTAAGTATGTTTTAAGTGCAATACACAATGAGATACTGGATGGTGATGGTAAGCCTTCTGGAAAATTCAAAGTATTTTTAAAACCACATTTTGAAAAAGCATTTTCAGAACATTTGTTTTAATATGGGTGTAGATTCCACCTACGGTAAGTGCCATTTCTGCACCACAAGTTGCTTTAAGTCAGTTTTATGCTATTACGTGGGGGGGGGGGAGCACTCAAGAGGAAAAGTGAATTTCCGAGGGGGCGTGCTTTGTTTCGCATTTTAGATGTCTGAAAGAAAAAGCCAATGAGGGGCACAGGTGCAGGAGGAAGCCACTTGTCCCCCTCCCTTCCTTGTGATGACACCAATGCACACACCATGACTGCCCTCAAGTTAAATACAAATGCACAGAGAGTATTGGCACTGCAGATCTTCTTTTCAAAGCTGGTTCATCTTTCACAATATGTTGCAGTTGAGAACGCTAAAAAGTGACAGCTTTTTTTTTTTAATGACCCATAGCAAGAGTAAAATGATTGTTAATGCCGCAATAAATGGGGCTTTCTCAGATCGCGGGACTGCAGCCCAAGCTTTTATTTCACGTGATACTTGAGCTGAAGCAGCTCTTCAAAATATTTCAAGAAGGCAATATAAATTAGGGTAGTTTTCCAGTATTCATCTTTGCATTTCAACTGACTAGTTTTTGGTGTTTTACTGAATCATCTTGCAATATATCTTACAGTCCAGAGAGAGTCAGGGGTTAACACATCCACAAGCGCAACACACACATACCCTACTGTTACAGATTTTAAATTTTAGAGCATGCCCTTCCTGAGCAGAAGTTTTATACATTTTCCTCCTGGGAAGTTGTTCTTTGTGATTGAGGTAGACATTTTTAACATGCTGTTGATCATAAAAAAGATTGTAATGGTCGAATCAGAGTAAAGTATTTGTAATGATAATACACATGTCAAAATACAAAATTCATTTGGTCCATTTCTGAGAAAAGAAAGTGTTTCATTCTAAGAGGAAATACTGTGTGTGTGTGTGCGCGCACACACACACACACAGTTCCCAAACATTTCATTTTTTAAAATTAAGTGAAGTGGGGGAAATAGGCATTTCCTCCCCCCTTCTGAAATGTTCATCCCATACTCATTTAAGGCTATCCTTCCAAGCACACTTACTATGGAAATCCCTTTCCATTTGAACTTAGTGAGACTTACTCCTGTCTGAGCATGCTTAGGATTGCAAAGCAAACACAACAAAAATTGATACACTTCTGGAGCCCTTGTTAAAAAGTTCATTTGGCTATGTCAAAGATCGGCATCAAAAAGAAATAGAGCAACATATGTTAGTTCCTACTTCCCCTAGTTGGTTCAGTTTCATTTATACTGTATATATAAAAAACAGTGGGGCAATGTTTGATCTGTTAATCAGATAGCAGCTCCCCTACTGCCCAAAAGCCTCTTCCAAACAATTCACCCAAGGGTGGCCCTGGACCAACAGGGATAGACATTTAGGTGAAACACAACAAAGATTTGCTACGGAAGTTGCCTTCTGCTTGTGTAGCCATTTTACACAACCCATTTTGAACTAGAGGCCTTCCCTCCTAGGTAAAAGAAAATTGTATGTGTGCTTCTTCTAATAAGGTATGTGCTGCGATGAATTAGTCCGGGCTTGCCCAAAACGTTTTGGCACTTGAGGCAAACCGCAAAATGGTGCCACCCTCCACAGGCCAGGGAAGAAGGGGCGAGTGACATCAGGAATAAGAAGGGAATAAAAATATACATTGGGAACAAGGGTGGGAAGAGACCAGCAATGCCAGAGGCCACGGTACAGGTGGCAGGGGTGGGTTACTGCGGCTGAGAAGGCAGCAGATCCGGTGTCCAAGGAACATGCCATAGCTGTTGCTGCCACTGTGACATAATGCATGCCTTGGCTCTTCTGCCCTTGTGGACCCTGGAGCCTCATGAGTAGGCCACCCATGGGATTGGTGAATCTTCAACAACAAAGGAAGCATGCTTTCCCCCCACTGAAATGTATGGAGATTTATTTGATTAATTATCTGGTCAATTAAAACTCTGGTGTCAACTAGCTTTTTAATCACATGACACCCCTAATGTTCAAATTAAGACTAATTTAGATAATATATGCTGTTTTATTTCTCTCCTAGTCTTTTGCTTCTGGCAAAATTATAAATTCAGGGGGTTTTTTATTTTAAAAATTGCATTTCTGAAATCAGCTCTGTTCTTTATGTTTTTACATTGCGCAGAGTAATGTAGCACGATAACTAAGAATTATGCAACCTTTCTTCTGGTGTGTTTAAGTTCAACAGAAATAACTGATGCAGCAAGGTGATGGCAGGAGGCTGTGAAATACAGTGCAAAGTGCCAGCTTATTTTGCTTACTATAAATACAGCTTGAAGTTTTAACGTGTCCCGCAGAACGATCCCTGGTGTCCTTTGTGCTCAAACTGACTGTTTGATAAACCAATGTATGCTCATAGCTGAAAAGGCACAAACCAGGCAGTAAACATCACCTACAGGGTTTTTGTCTAACTCAGCAATTCCCGCAACTTGGCAACGTGTAT
Organism: Lacerta agilis; assembly: GCF_009819535.1. Classification (NCBI taxonomy): domain Eukaryota; kingdom Metazoa; phylum Chordata; class Lepidosauria; order Squamata; family Lacertidae; genus Lacerta; species Lacerta agilis. The sequence continues at coordinate 35,615,668 of NC_046316.1, forward strand.
AGAAAAAGCTGGGACCATAAAGAAGAAGTATGTTCAAAGTACAGACTTGCCATTATGTTAATGTGCAAGAGAGGAAGGAAAAACACTGGAGAAGCAAGTAAACAAAAACAAAAGACAAACCCCACACAGGTAAGAAAACAAATGAGAAACAAAAATGATGACCCTCAACCTGACTTCATTTCCTGAGTATATGGTTACTTGGAAATGTCCATTGCGGGCCTAGGTGCATTAAACCTGTGGTTGTTGGGGTCGAAGTATGGGAAGAAGTACTAAAGACAGGACAAGCTTCTTGGGATCAAAATAGGCCACAACTTTATTGACTACAGATGTCAGGAGGCTTTGGCATAGGCACTGGGTTTGTATCCCGAATCAACCAACCTGTTTGCTGGCTGATAATTCATTCAGGGTCAATCCTGGGTTAAGGATCACACTAGGACATACATCAAATCTGGGCAATCCCTCCAGAAGCCCACTTAGCGGGGTTCAATGGCTCTTTAGCCCCCATCTGGTCATTTGGACAGAAGCCTTCCCCTTGGACCCCTTTACTGGGGTACCCTTAATCCTTGGGGTGAGAAGGAGAGGAGCTCACCAGCTCACCAGAGATTGGCTAATTCATGGACAAGTCCCTGTAGCCCCTGAAGTCAGGGGCGTAGGAAGGTGGGGGCGGTGAGGGCAGACTGCCCCGGGTGACCTCACTGAGGGGGGTGACATTCGGCGCTCTGCCCGCCCACGACTCCCAAGCCTACCCTGAGCCGTCGGGGTAAGGGGGGAAGCTGCACCGCTTTGCCGGTGGCACTCCCCCCTTCCCCCTTCATTTTGACAGCTTGGGAGAGGCTTGGAAGTCGCAGGCAGCGCATCGAATGTCTGCCATGGGCGAATCACTCCAACACCGGCTGCAGGGTGCGTGTGCCACTCCGGGCACCCGAGCAGCTATCTCGCGCCTGGGAGGGCACCCTCCGTGCCATGCCCCCCCTTGGGAGCATGCCCCCCCCCGGGGCAGCATGGGCATATGCTCTGCCACTGCCTGCAGTCAGAGGAGATGGTGACATTTGCCGGCTGTACAGGAGCCAGGCGTTCCCCAGCTCCTAGCCCGACTCGCTTGTGGCTGTTCCAGGCTGCAAACTGCCACTTGCCACCAGACGCCAGCAAGCTGCCTTTCTCAGTTTCTGGCATGAAATTTGAAAAGTTCTTTCAAGGAGGGCACAGATATCTGCCACAAACTCACAGAGTTCACATTTTGTATTGTTGCCAGAAGGCCTTAACGTAACTAAAATATATTTATTATTATTAAGCTGCATTAAAATGGTACCTCTCCAAAACACTACTTGTATCAAAACCTTCCAATATAATTAAGGAAAATTTGGTTTCCATTTGAGATACAGTGTCTGTCTGGGCTTTGCCCAGGCAGCACTTTTGTGAGAGGAATATTTCATCGTCTGTGAAGTTATAGTACTTCGTTCTACTCAGGGGAATGCATACATTTCCTACATAATGCCTTTTCTCACTGCAGTGGCTTGTGGTTGTACATTTTACTATGATCCTAGAGCATAGCTTGTAATGCTCGTTACTGAGAGCATCATAACTCCTCTTTCCTGATCTATCACATATTTGTCAACCATGCTATGTCACTCATTTTATGAGTTCATAAAAATTGTTCAGAAGCTGTTCGCTTTCCCAGTTTTTATACAGTACATGGTTATGTGCTAAAGTGAGTAGCACTACACCTTTCCCCAGCCTCTCGGCCACTGCACATTCAGGTATACTTTACTTTCAAATGGCACCCCTCTCAACCCTATTTTCCTCTGTTCTCTCTTCCGAACATCCAACTGTGAGCTGGTGTGCTCAAACAGCTAAGCAGACATCACTTGGACATGATTCTGTGGCCTACAGTTAGGACAGGCATAGACAAACTCGGCCCTCCAGATGTTTTGGGACTGCAACTCCCATCATCCCTAGCTAACAGGACCAGTGGTCAGGGATGGTGGGAGTTGTAGTCCCAAGACATCTGGAGGACCAAGTTTGGCTATGTCTGAGTTAGGATCTTCATGTGCTTCCGTAAACACCTCAGTTCATTTCAGCATTTCCTCTCTCCCACATCCAGATTCTTTCAAATGAATGGCTCTATTTATCATTGCTGAGAATCAACTTTTGGTTGTATTCAGTTTATATATATATTTCACTTTCTTTAGTCATTCTTTCAGTTTTTCAACCAGGTGATCCAAGTATTCACCGTATAGAGTCAAGGTCAAGCTTATTAGACTCACTTCAGCTCACATCAATTACACCCATCAGTGAAGGTGATGTTAACTATAATTCCAGCTAATTGGGTTTGCTCTATTGAGATGAAGTGCTTAATAAGGCTTAGCATGGGAGAATCAAGTTAACGCCACCAGTTTCTATTGTAATAATACATTTTGCATTAAAAGAGTCGAAATGGTTGCTAGATGATATGGGATGTTTCTGTACCAGCTTTCAGCCCAATCCCCAATTCACACGATCCCAATTTTATTCTCAGCCTCCACTGACCTTCTGGAAGGTGAGCATAGTCCGGCTGTTGCTCCTGCACTATTTGTGGTAAAAGCACAAGCCGTATTGTTTTATTCTAGGGCCAATCAGTGATGGAGAGGAGCAAGAATAGGGAGGGACAAAGCCCTGTCCACCACTTATTTCACAGCAGGGATGATGCTATTTTCCCATATGACACACTATTGTCTATTTCATGCATGCAAATAAAACAGCTTTTCTCAGAGAGAAATCGGCCAAACAAATTCAGCAGAGGAAGAGGAAGGTTGCATTAGCATGCATGGCTATGGGTTAAGTTACCATTTCAATTTTGAAAATTCCTGAAGTCCCTTTATTATGACCATCTAAAACTTCACGAAATAGTGAACAAGCTTTTTGAGACCACCCTTAATCTGGCTAGATATTAAGTAAAGCAAGAGGGAGGGGGGAGTAAGACAAAACCGGCTTGGTATTGAAGCTACCCAAGCAATGTCCCCACTGGTGGTTTTCCTGAAGAGCGTTTTTAATTCAGAACTGACCACTATGCTACTGGTGACAATAAAGCATTTATCAGCAGTCATTTCCGTATATGCAAGATGTCAGAATTGTTCCTCCTGGAACGTGGTAGGCAATAGTTCTTTCAAGTCGCACATATATAGTTGAGAATAATTTCTGACAGGTCTCCATGATCACTGAATACTTGTGATGGAATATGTGGCAGAAAGTGTGGTTCAGTGTATAATCTAATAAAAGCTCAGAGTTACCTGCAGCTGAATGTTTTCATTCCAGGAAATGTACAACACACTACGCCTAGAGTAATAGCAAAATAGTAGTAAACTTGTACATCTATCACAGCAGAAACCTGTATTTGTGTAGGTTTTCCTTTGTGAAACAGCTACAGTAACCAAGTGTAACATCAGATAAAGGAGATCACTTTTTTTTACAAGAGATTTGAAGTCAGAAAGTCATGGCACCTACTTCAGCTAGGCAGCCTTAGAAACTACTACTGTATTTGCAAACTGTACTTATGTCATCCAAACCAGGGAAATCAGGTTTAATTCAGTTAACAAACCAAGAAAATAAGTCAAGACCCCAGCTTCCTGTCATTACTTTGCTGCATCAAATGTCAGAGTAAACTGGGCCAGTGGCTTGCTGAAAACCACTTACTGAGTTTATGGCAGAGGCAATGCTTGAACCAGGATTTGTAGTGAAGTAATTAAGCAACTGAATCATACCAGCTCTCAACAGCTGATCATAGAGGATTTAGACAAGTTCAAGGAGGAGGATAGGGCTACTAGAATCATAGAGCTGTAGAGTTGGAAGGGATCCGGAGGGTCTTCTAGACCTGCAATGCAGGAATCTCAACTAGATCAAAAATGACAGATGACCATCCAACCTCTGTTAAAAAACCTATGAGGAAGGAAAGTCCACCACCTCTAGTGGGAGTTGAACACTTTTTAAAAATGAAGAGAGGGAGAACCTCTTGGAGGAATGGTGGAATATAAACGTTGTGCTAATACTACTACAACTACTAGTAGTAATAATGGTAATAAGATAATTATGCTGTGACAATTGCAAAAATATGTATGTGAAGCTTTCAAACTCTCTGAAGTGCTATCTGACTTTTGTTATATGCTGTCTCTCTCTCTCTCTCTCCCCCCTCTCCCCCCTGTGACTGTGTGTCAATTCTTCTTAGGATATTGTCTTGATGGGGGTTGTGAGCTCATAAAAGTCCTATACACACAAACTGCTTTCTTCTTCTTCTTCTTCTTCTTCTTCTTCTTCTTCTTCTTCTTCTTCTTCTTCTTCTTCTTGAGTTTTCATTCGGTGTTAGTTCCTAAAATTTTCTGCCACTACGTGACGAAGTTAGATACAGCTGTTCCTGTTTAATGTTGACATATGTTTAATATGCATGAATAATTATACCTTTTGAGAACAAATGTAGTTTCATTATCACATTTTGTTTAAAATACATGGGGTACCAAGCTTTCCATCAAGCATTAGATGGCAAATTAACATTCAACCCATGTCACCAACAGAGTGTCATTAATTATGCCTAGACAGGCACAACAGATATAACAGGTGTTTCTGGTAAGGTCATATAGAGGGCTTTATATTCAGCTTGAATTGAAGAATTGCCTGTTTAACACGCTGCATGCATCATTTCTGGAAATGCTATGTTATCTTGAAAATGACTAAGGTTCCAAAGCAATAAAACTTTCTTTGTTTGATAGCTGTAAGAACCATGCTAATCTATGAAAACATGTTTAGTAAAACTCAAGAATCATGTGACTGATTGTTCTTTTCCTCTCGCAGGCATCCCACAGCACACTTCCATTATCCTACTGCCCTCTCATCAAAGAGGGACCCTGTGGGTGGATTGGGTGAAGGGCAGTATCTAATCGGTTCCTGGGAGACTGATGTCTCTGCCCCTGCCATGCAAAAGCAGCAGGCAGCCTTGCTACAAAGGTGAGTCAGGAAACTATAACTACCTGTGAGTAAGGGAAAATCATTATTAGTATTATTATTATTAAGAGGCTATATGACTGCGCCTATGAACAGATCCCGAAGTTGAGGCTCCAGTACTTTGGCCACCTCATGAGAAGAGAAGACTCTCTAGAAAAGACCCTGATGTTGGGAAAGATGGAGGGCACAAGGAGAAGGGGACGAAAAGAGGATGAGATGGTTGGACAGTGTTCTCGAAGCGACTAGCATGAGTTTGGCCAAACTGCGGGAGGCAGTGAAAGATAGGCGTGCCTGGCGTGCTCTGGTCCATGGGGTCACAAAAAGTCAGCCACGACTGAACAACAAATGAACATTTAACGGGCAAGTATGCACGAGAGAGAGAAAGACAACAAATAAAACAGTGTGGAAATCTTCAGAGGGGTAATAGGGTCATAGTTTCTTGCAGGAAAAAATGCAGAGTCATGTGGCACCTTAAGTATTAACACATTTGTTATTGCATTCTTAAAGACTAACCAAGGTGCTACAAGACTTCTTTGCTGTTTTTGAAAATATGTAGACACTAAGATTTTCTGAACCCTGGGAAGAAGAAAAAGTTCTTTCAGCTAAGAAATCCATTACTCTTCTCTTCTGCCCCTCTTTTCAGCCAACAATCAGCCATTCCATCATGATACTTAAGATCAATAAAGATTCAAGTCTTGACTATAAAGCTATTATCTGTGAAACTAATTCAAGGGTAAGCTGAGCTTTGATCTCAGGAGCTCCTCTCTGGATCTCACTATAAAACCACCTTGTTTGCACTTTCTTCTAATGCCCACTTGTTAAGTACTGTAGATATAGATAAATTATAATTGGGGTGTACAATAATGATTTTAAAAAAAATACAGTATTTTATATTTTGCTCTTCTTTTATTGCACAGATAACCAACATGGTGCCCTCCAGATGTTGTTGGTCTCCTGCTCTCATCAGCCCAAACAAACAATGGACAGGGATAATGGGACTTGGAGTCTCATAACACACGTAGGGCACCATGTTTGCTACTCCTGTTTTATTTCATTTGGTTTATTGAGCTGCTTTGATAACAATTTACCTACCTACAATTGGATCCAGTCTCTCCCATTCATAGAAGAAATAGGGATCCTGCAGAAACTCCCAATTATGAGTTAATTTTAGGTTTAAGCTGCAGGATATTAGTGAAGTAGTGAGAAGACACATGCTATCACCTCCCAACAACGCACTGGAATGACATAGCCAGATCCAATAAAGACTGAGTCCCAGAAACTGCTGGGTGTACATTGGCTTCAGTGATCAAGGTAATAATCCATATGTGAGGGGACAAAGGCTTTGTGCTGGCCATCAGGCAATGGCTTTTCCCACCTGCCCCACCTTCCAGCCTTAGGACTATCCAGAATGGAGCTGCTGCCACAGGCATTATGTGTGTTTTAATGAACTTAATAGAGTGGAAGCTTATAAGTCACAGGAGTGGGGAGAGTTTGTGTATGAATTCAACACTGCTTAGCTTACTTTTTGGTTGCTGTTTTGGTTGCTATTTGTTAATGTTGCTAATACCGTTTTATGAATGTTGTGTAACTTTTGTTGTTAATCATGCTGATAATCATGTTGATAATCATGCTGTTTAGTTTGTTTTTAATTGTTTTTTAATTGTGTTTTATACATTGTAATTGTTTTATTGATAATTTTTAATTGCTTTACTGATTATTTGGTAATTGTTCTATATGATTTTTGTGATTTATGTTGTATTTGTGACGTTCTGTTAGGTTGTTGTTATTGTTTGTAAGCTGCTTTGTGATTTATTTTAATAAAAAGCAGAATAGAAATATAATAAATCAAAATCAAATCAATATGACAGAAGGTGTGAAAAATTGATTACCAAAAGTAAGTATGCTTACTTTTGTTAATGAGTGATACCTCTTGAGGAAGAAAAAGAAGTTCAGGGGTGGAAGAAGATGAAACTGTTTCGCCATTGTAGGATTAATCTTTGGAGAGCAAATTAAGAATGTGGGGGAGAAGTCAGTGTCAAATCTTTGTGGCAAAACTTTTATCCCCAATAATGGCACTGGGAGTGATTTTACATCATGACGTAATTCCTAGGGGTATCCTGTCCCAGAAACCCAGCAAAGCTATTGAGAGCAGCCAAGTTGCCATATGAAGGAGCAGTACGGCTTTCATTTTTTATAACAGAACAAATGAAACCCTCAGCCGTCCTCCAAATCATGGAATTTGTCCACCTCCTGAAAGCTGCTAACTATCCACCCTTGCCACTTTTGCAGAGGGAAAGTAGTCCTTCAAAAGTTGGGAAGGAGATATTTGGTTCAGTTTTAAAGGAAACAAGAGCACTTAATGGAGTTTCTCATAGGAATGCCGCCATGACTGTAGCTGCAGAGATATACAGAACTTCCTGTCATAATATCACACTAGTTTTATTGGTGTGACATCACATTACATGAATTTAATGTTCCAATGTAGACAAGGAAGGGTTTGCAGGTAGAACATCTGCTTTGCATGCAGAAGGTTAAATTCGCAGCATCTTCAGTTAGGGCTGGGAAAGAGATTCCTGCCTGAAACCTTGGAGACCTCCTCCTAGCTCAGTATAAGGCAAATTCCTCTGTTCCTGCAATTAGCATTCTTAACCAAAGGTTAAGGACCACTATTACATTGCCAAAACTGCAATCAACACTGCCTGAAAAACTGTTTAATGCTTACTTTGGAGATTTCCTGAAGGATTACTCTTTTGATCTTTTAAATAATTGAGTTTATAATGATTTTCCTTTGGTGTTACTACAACACGTTTCAAGTCAATTGATTGAATAAGTTTTGTATTTTACTGCAGCATCTTTGATTTACACAGGTTAGTGAATGTTTTTTAAACAAAGACATTACTCATTTTCCATACTTCTCAAAAAGAGTTAATTGCACGAAACCTTACCTATTGCACTTGTCACTTGGGCTCAAAATGTCACCTTTTGTTTGACACCGCAAAGTAGGATACTATTTAAAACTGATGCTTCAGTGACAACTAAATTGATTTGTTTTTACCAAGCAAATTACAGCTTCAATTTTTAAAAATCTGCTAGGCTAACATTAATATATGTATTAATATATGATGCTTCTGTCTTGTTTTCAGTTTTACACAATCCTCCAGCAACTTACTCTTACTGGACCCAAATATTTTATTGGAACTGCTCTCAAAGAACCAGACTGTCTTTCTATTATAATTATTTAAGAAGAACAATAATGGTAGCAATAGTTTTTACTTCTCCTAGCCCAGTCCAAAATGAGTCCAATGAGCTTTATTAAAATAAAATGCAATGAACACAGACATTGGACATTGCTCAGGGACTAATGTATGTAATGAGAGTTCCAAGGATCAAGACTTCCTGCAGTTTATGCTCTGTTCTGTGGTTCTATTACGACATAGCATTACTACAACCATACAGTGTTATCAGGCTCTTGAGGAATGCTTGATGAATAACGGTAATTTGTAATACAAGAATGCGTGAGGAATATGGTGTTTGTAAACTCCAATGCAAACTGACCTGATCTACATCTCATAGTTTAATGTGCAGACTGGAACTTAGTTATCTACCAGCATTCACATTTCTTATGAAGTCCTTGGTTCAGAAAATGCGTAAAATCCTATTTTGAAATCAAATACATATTGAAATGAAAAACTTGTGAATGTTTTTTTTTAAAATCAGATAAATATGAAAACAGGACAGAAAAGACTAATGGGTAAACATAGGGAAAGCATTCACAGATTCTCTCACCTTGCGAAAGGGCAACTTCTAAGTCACTGCCAAATTATTGCTCCCATTGGCCATTTTCAGGATTGCCCAGCAACTGCAGAAAATGAATGCTTGAGACTATGGTTTTCATCAACACCATTGGCAATGGAAGCAAAGGTTTGTTGAAGAACTTTCCTAATAAAATGAAGCTGAAGGGTACTGTCAGTACAAAGGAATTCTGGAATATTATATGGGGGCGGGGGGCAGTAGATGTTTGCAAAGCATGACTATGTGCCCACACCATGAAATTCAATACAGCAACATAGAAGGTTATGCACTTTTTGTGGTAATGCAATTGTACTTGTAAGTAAGGCAAACGATAAGTAAATTCACCTGGGTTCTATATTACTTAATTACATTACTAGTAAATCAGAATGTCTAAGAGATGTCTTGCTTCAAATATTTCAGATGTTCATAATGTATTTTACATCTTTCCTCCAGTTCACCTCTAGAAGACAGGGGTGAGGTTGAGCTGGTGTTTGACCTTCATGCAGAGATTTTAGAGTTTTATAGAATTATGTAATGTGTGGAGAAAGAGACTTTTCTGCCTTCTCATAATACTAGAGCTCCAACATCTCCATCAATGAAATTGTGAAATGTATTGAAGGTGTGAATCATTGTTTTACCAATGACATTTACCAATGCCATAGCGCTTATGTGCCGCACATTGCCTGGTAAGCACTGGCGGTTGCTGCCCATTGAGAATGGTAGGGTGGAAGCCAGAAAGGCAAACAGGGAGTCAGTGCCTGAGGGGGCCTGAGAGACTGCCCTGTATAAAGGTCTTACCAAAGGAAGGCTATACAATCAGGTATTTAAAATTGTGTAAGCTGTCCATTAAGGTGAGCAACAAAAGATGCTTTGGGGTACAGAGGCTGGGCTGGGTTGTGGGAAGTTTTGGCTGGGGTGAAAATTTAGAGAACTTCAGAAACTGTCAACCAGCACATTTAAACCCCCAATTATAAGTATCTCTATTCTCTTGTGTACATAGTGTTCATTTAATAAACCAAAAGTTAAGCCACTCTCTAGTATTGGGTGTTCATCTCATATCTACAGGTAAGCCTACTATAGGAAAACTTGGAAATTTTAAAAGAATTACTGGCAGCACAAAATTAAAGAAGTGAGGATATCTTAATCTGTGTTTTTATACAAGTGAGGCAGACAGGGCACATAAATATATGTAACTTTAAAGTTATTAATTGCACAACAATGTAAGTGTGTATATGTGTGTGTGTGTGTAGTATAAAATCTGAGAATTTTCAAACAGCTTTATTAGTTTACTTGGTAATATTTCAATATTATGCCATTACCTATTTCATAGTAACGTAACTTAAGCAAAAGGGAAGGGAAGCTTGTCAGCACTCATCTGAATATATATATAACAAAGTTATTTCTAGCATCACTCGGAATAATGTTACTATAATTTAATGTATAATCTTACTGAAGCTGTGTTTTCAGTGAGAGGAAATGATCTGGTGCCTATCTAGAAACCGAATTTAAATTATGGAATTAATTCACGCCTTGAAGCTGAAGTTAGTATGCTCTCATGTATAGTTGAGGCACATATTAAAACACAGCACTCATTTATAACCACATGGGCTGCAATTCCTTGAATATCTACTGTTGACCACACATGATTACAGCAATATTGTTGGCACCCATCTGTCTCAAGAGACAATGGAGTGTGCCTCCACAGGTGAAGTCAAACCGCTGTGTTAGCAGTACCGAAGGGACCTTTCTGGGGCACAAGCCTGGGCAATATGTATGGAAGATGACAGGACCCCCTCTTGGCCTCATTGATGTCATCCAAAGGAAAGCAGAGCAATAGCCTTGGCACCAGCCTGGCTGCAGGAGTTGCTGGAAGGAGCTATACAAGGCACCATCTAAACGTCTTTGGGACTCCACTCCAGATTTGTGTAGGGTTTACTCCTTAGCCTTTTCTTGTGGAGGGTTTACTCCTTAGCAAATTCCTGGGTTCTGATAAGAAGTGTTAGCAGCTTCCTTAATCTTTTGACACAACATTAGATTCCAACTGAGATATGTGTGTCCCCTCTTTCACCTTGTGAAGGATTTGCAACATTCTATTACTTATTCGCACTTGGTAAAAAATAAACAAAAAAAAACTAATGTAAAAGCCTGTTGAGAATTGGCTTTCACATGGAGATAAGTAACAGCCTTTTCACACCTTTAGTACAAAATCAATAAGGAATCATATACAACCAAAGTAACTAAACATATTTTTTTCACTTTCTCTATCTGTGTTGTTGTTGTTGAACCAAAAAAAGGGGGGGGGAGAGAGATTGGAGAATCATTATAGTGATATTTACCAACACTTTTAGTAAATTCAGTATAGGCAGATAATTTTTGCTAAAAACAAAAAAAATATAAAACAAATCACCCTAATAATTTCCCCCTTTACACTCCAGATTTCCATAACTCCATTGTGTTCACTTCTGGGAGTAAAATCTATTTCTTTCAAAGCAAGACAAACAATAGTAAAAGGAATTGTCAAGGGCCTTGTAGACTATCAGCCTTGAGAATATTGGAGTTCAGCTTTCAGAAGAGTAACAAAACTCAGTTTTAGAGTATGTGGGAAATGGGTTTGCTAGAGTTTGTTAGACACAAGAATGGTATAATTTTTGTTTTTCTGCTTTGTCCAATAACTTGTCAGCAAGGTGCATTGGTTAGGCTTCACATTTTGACATAGTAGCAATGTTGCTAAAATCAATACAAAATGTAATGCCCTTGTCAGATTTTGACATAAGAAGAATGGAACTACGACTGTCATGCTTCAAATGAAGCGGAGTCTCTACCTGAAAATTTGCTGCCTGGATGCGAATATTCTTTATACACTGTAATTTCCATGCAAAACACCAGTTATTTAAAAACAAAAGTATGACCTTGCATGTATCTGCAACACAGCACCTTAATAGTAGAAGCGTAATTAGTGCCAAAGGAAAGACAGAAATGCAGCTTTAAATGCTTTTCTGTCAGTCCTCTCCCCCCCCCTCCACACACACATTTGATTGATGGACATGCAAGGAAGGTGTATTTAAATCTTATTTCAACCTTCCTGGGATTTTTTTGCCATCTGTGAACAGATATGATATGTCTGAAAGGCATTTTTAGTCACCCCCTATTCCCTGCTGCACCGTGGAGCACACAATTGGAAATGGCATATCATTCACTCATCCATTTGAATCATTCAGCACCGCTTTATGGTGTAGAAATGTGTCTTTGGTCACTGTTACCCGATTGCTCCTCCTTTTCCTTGAGCACAAAGGACCATTTCCTACTCGTGTCTCCCTCTGTGGTCTCCAGAGGAACTGGCCTCTAGCCCTAGGGCTCTATGGGCAAGAGCGGCTGGCACAGTGGGATGAGGGCAATGGACCCCTCCTCCTGACAGCTGTGTTGTGGTCATGTACCAGAACACTGCTGGGGTAGCAGCAACGTTTGGGCTCCACAGGCACACCAGCACAGCCACTCCAGTGTCCCTCCACACCCCTGCCATGCTGCAGTGCAGGAGAGCAGCTCTGCACCCGTGATGCACTACACAAGCGAGTCCAGAGTATGGGTGAGCAGCCAGGGTCGGCAAGCTGGGCAGTGACTTTCCACACTTTGCTACCAGGAGTATGACATATAATGGAGCACAGAAGCATAACCTGAGAATCGTGGTGGTAATGTGCATAATTAACTGAAGGAGGGAAACATTCCAGAAGCACATGCAATTTTGGCATAGGAGCTATGCCGAGTGAAGAAATGCCATAATCTGACTATTATCCAGGCCTCATTTAATTCCAAATAAATAAAATAGGTTTATTTTAATTGCACCAACTGGATTAGCGATGTTATTCTGCATTTTGCAGCAGCATGTATGCGCACGTGTGTCTGATTCGCCCAGGTCCCTTCACCTTAAAACTCACTGCAACCGGGACTCACTGGGCAAGCCTCCAAAGGTTCCTGGTTGAGGAATATGGTTGGGGAAAGAAGCAGCAGCTACAGCTGGAGGGAACTGAGAGAAGGAAACAGATGAACGAAAAAGAAAAGTGAGACGAAGGAGCTTAGAAGAGAAGGGGGTGCAGAAAGTGGCAGGACAGAGGGAAAGAAAGAGGAAGGGAGGGAGAAAGATGTGAAATGGCAGAGCCGGGCAAGAGGAAGATGAACAATGCATGGGAGGAAGGCAGAGAAAGAAAGAAATTTTGGGTAGTGGAGCACTAAATTAATTGATTGCCCCACGTAACAGTTGTCTTTGGAGGTAGGCTGCTTGGCCTGCTCTTTACTCTACCTCTTAAAATGGCAGCATATGGTGGTCACTGAAGCGTATTCCAGGCAGCTGCTACCCCAAATGTATGACCTGCACACATTGAGATTAGCCACTGTGTTTTTTTTCTAGTTCTGGTTCATCAAACTTTTGGTCTGAGGGGTTGTAATCTATTTATAGTAAAGGAACACAATTCATTGCTATCTTGTCTATCCATAATTCATAGCCTGCAGTCTGCTTTAGATTTAGAGCAAGTGGTAAATCCACCCTCCACTCGTGTTCTTGCTACACAGGGAGGTCTTTTTTTTAAAAAAAAAAAATCCATTACAGGGATTAATGGTAGCAAACATCTAAGAATACTTTCTTTGATAGCAGGTTCGATTAATTAAAGACTGGTGATGATATAGATTTTCGCAGTTACACACAGACTCAGGGGTCTGTATTTATCAACAACCAAAGCACCTTCATTTCTAGCATTAGGAAAGAAAGTACCATAAACACAGCATTAAATATAAAAAAACCCCTAGTAAGTGCTCATTTTAAATTAATAGCATAAAAAGGGCAATATGGGCAAAGTACTTTATATTTCATTTCTAATTATAGTCCTGTTAATTTTCTAGACAATGCACACCTCCAGCTCCAATACTGCAGTTTTAGAGTTTTCAATCTCAATTTATTCAAAGTGCAGAAAATGCATTTTGCTGACACAATACATTCTGAGCCCCTTTCCCCATATCATACTTCCCTCCTTCTAAAGATCTGAGGGTTTTAGGGAATGCTTAGAAATGTACATGCATAGAATCTGCTTAACCCCACAATGTCTGACTCAAGTAAAGGAATATTCCCTCCTTACATTAGGGATGGGGACAGTGCTGGATTTACGTATAAGCTAAACAAGCTATAGCTTAGGGCCCCACTCTCTTGGGGGGCCCCAAAAAAATCAAAGGAAAAAAACTGGATGTACATTTCCAAAATATAAGATAAAAAACAAATAAAACCTACATACAGCAACAGTGTTTTGTGTTGTGTAGGTCCATAAATTACCATATAGCACATATTCAACACAAGAAACAGCGACAATTTCTTGTTGACAAAGGACAGCTGGACATATAAAGGGCCCCATTACCTCCAGTAGCTTAGAGCCTCATCAGACCTAAATCCAGCCCTGGATGGGGAATGTGTGGCTCTCCAGATGTTGTTGGACTGACTCCCTTCCTCTTGGACCATTGGCCATGCCAACTGGGGCTGACTAATGTTGAAGATTAACAACATTTGTAGGGCCACATGCCCCTCACCCCTGCCTTATACAGAGAGAGCTGGGGAAATTATTCTTGCACTATTGTGGGGCCTGATGACAAATGTTTCAAGGGGCAATCACAACCAATGTTACCCTTTCCACCGCAGAAGGCAAAATGCCTACATCAGCTTTAGCCAATGTGATGCCTTCCTGGTGTCTTGGACTCTAATTCCTACCAGTCCCAATCAACACTGCTGCTGTAATGCAAAACATTGGGGGCGGCAGGGAGTGGGGAGCTTGGCAAAGGCTCATCTAGATTGCCTCTCTTCCCCCACCTCTTCCCTTCTTCACCACCTCCAGACACCAAGATATAGTTCCCATTAGTGATGTACCATTTAACATTGCAGGCGAGGATGCGGGAGAGAGACTTCTCAGTGGCTGCCCCCAGACTTTGGAACTCCCTCCCTAGAGAAGCTAGACTGGCTCCCTCTTTGCTGTACATCTGCTGGGAGGTGAAGACTTTCTTGTTCCAAAAAGCTGCTGGGAATTGACAGCTTCTAGTTTTAAACAGATTTTATATTTGGATATGGCTTAAATTCTATTACTGTTCAATTGATTCCTTTAAACAAATTTGTATTGGTTTTTAAATACAAATACAATAACCATTAAACACTTACCCAACAGTACAGCTAATGGTGTTTGTTTTATCCATTGTCTCTAGACATACTAATGACTGGTTTTTCTGTTTCTATCAATTCTTGTTTTTATCTGAAAGTCGCCTTGTGTCCCGTCAGTGGAAAAGGTAGATTATAAATAAAATAAAATAAAATAATAATAATAATAATAATAATAATAATAATAACAGCTCCTGCATACAAAAACAACAATCAACCAACCTTCCACATAGGAAACTAGATTCAGGGGGAAAGCCTAGTCTTTGGTTTTACCTGCAGCAGTTGTCATAGGGTACCACTATTTTACACTTTCAGCATGCAGCAAAATAAAGAGATTGCCCACCCCCCTCCATTAGAAAGGAGCCTTTTCTCAATGTGTGGCACAGATATCAAGGTAGGTGTGTGTTTGTGGGTGTGTGTGGGTGTGTGAGAAGAGAGATTTGGTCTCTAGTCAATGGCCCAATTATTTCTTTCCATAAGCTCATCAGCATACAAAGGAGCTGAATGGGATCTAAAATTTGGTTGTGAACTTGCATATTCATTTTGCAACTTAAATCCTTGCCTTGGGAAAACTTTCAGAGAGAGTTATCCGAAGGCTCTTGCGTTACTATTGATCCTGTTTTGCAATATTATGATACCATTAATTTTACTCAAAATGCATGTTCTAAAAGCTAATCTACTGCATTATTAACTGTTACAATGTCAGCATGTTTATTATCAAATTTTTCTTAATTAGAATATGAGCTATTATTTACCATCACATTGCACATGATGGAGTTTTGCAATTTAGCTTTCTTGCCTCATGATAAATAAATCACCTGGATAATGCATTTGGGAAAATCTTGCAAGCAGCTTTTACATTAGCGCAAATGATACAATATTTTGAATTATGAAGAGACAGCAAAATCAATGGATTAAGAATATCGTAACAAGTTATATGAAATCAATGTGGCGTTGTATATGAAAAGTACTGTACACTCTGCAACTTCTAAAGAGGTAAATTAGGGTGATGTACATAAAAGCTGGGATTTCACAATCCTCTATTAAATTGTCAGATTCACTGGGTTGCATCTAACTAAGCCCTACTCAGAGTAGACCCATTGATATTAATAGACCAAATATAATCTTAACATCCATAATCTTCAGTGGGTCTGGTCTGAGTGGAACTAGCACAGGATGCAAACTCTTAAATGGGTCGTTCCATATCAAGTGATCCAACTTCTTAACCTCATGTCATCCAATTTTGTTTGATATGTAACAAGAGTTATTTCAAAGCATTAATTCTATCATGTGATAGCAAGCTATCACTCAACTTTGGAACACATTTTTAAAAGAAAAGCCTGACTAGCTTCTCAGACACCTTTTAACTGAATACCTTTCTAAAGAAATCCCAGAAGCAACTGATATTATAGTTGAAGTCTTGTTTATTCTGTTATATTTTACTCCAAGAAGACACATTTATCCTAAATAGAACCCAATAAGGCAGACATGTATGTACCGTGTGTGTGTGTGTGTGTGTGTGTGTGTGTGTGTGTGATCCTACTGAGATCCCAAGAAGAAATTTTCAGGTAGCTCTTAGAAATATTAAATAATCAATACATTTTAAAGGTTTTTTTAAATTTCTAAAAAAAAACAACTAAAATCACTCAAATTTAAAACTTAGAGTAAGTCCATCATGTGACATATCATATTAAAGCCCACAAAGTTCTGAAGAGATTGGTGTTTTTAGTCTTGGTGTATCTGGATACTGAGTTTCAAAATGTGTTTTATTGGTTGCTTATATTATGTTACAAACCGTCCTGAGGCCTTCGCAGTGTGGAAGGATGCAAACTCCAAAATAAATAAATAAGGCTGAAATCCTATTCCTAATTACTTGGGAATAAGCCCCACTGAATAAAGTAGGGCTTGGTTTTTAGTAAACATGTACATGATTGCACTGTACATTAAGTAGGAAGACTGTCATTCTTTATCATTGACCAGCATGATTTTATAGTTACTAGAGGTCATGCTATTTTGCATTAGGTAGCTGGATGAGAATGGAAAGCAGAACTGAATACCCTCAATTACGTCTTTGTACCAAGCAGCAGCCTTTTTAGAAGGCTGGGCTATGGTCTAACCCAGTGGTACCCAACAGGTGGTCTGTGGATCCAAGGAGGTCTGTGTAACCCACCCAGGGGGTCCATGGCATAATTTACATAAGAAAAACTACAGTAGAGGTATCAACAGTTATCAATATAACTGTTGATATATACAAAAGAGATATCAAAATTTTCAAAAGTTGGGGCTCCAAGGGTTGTGTTTTGAAAAACAGGGGGGTCTGCAGCAGTTAGCCAATGGGGAACCACTGGTCTAACCTCAAGCAAACAGAGATATCAATGGAATTACTTGAAGGATGGTGTGGTTATAGTAATTACTCCAAGGAACTGTGTGCATGCCACAACAGAGTAATGCACTTTGCATTGAGTGAATCCCCTGACACATGCACAAAAAGTTCTGCTGCAGGGCTGAATATACTACCAATGAATAAAGCGAAAATTGATGAAAAGGGCTTTGCTTATTTAGAATGCAAAGCAATTTTGCAGTGCATTACATCATTTCAGTGAAGTGACTTCTTTAAGCAGATCATTGCCTATCCTGCGTGTGTGAATTTATAAATAAGATAGTTGCACACTACAGTGTAGAATACAAATATGGCACAGCGGCCACAGTTTCTCCCGTATTTTCATAGGGTTATTACGTGATTGCAACAAAATGCACTCTGCGGTGAAATCTGAACACTAGTTCATCACTTTTAAAAAATGTATTTAATTTTAAGAAGTGTGTTGGCTCCCATCTGTTGACATCTCGCTGACACTTCATAGTTCAACATGCCTCGTTTCATTAGTGTGGAAAAATACTATTGCAGTTATTCATGAGTTATGGAGGTTTGTTAAATACAACGAGCTGCAAAAAGCCCTTTATTCCAGTTCATGTGTTCTGGCTCTTCCTTTGATAGTACAGCAGCTTGTATATCCACTAACAAATGTAAAGTAGGTGGAGAACGCCATCATTCTTGCTTAACTGCAAACTGTGCAGAGTTTGTAAAGCCACAGGTGACCATAACTAGGCACCAAAGAAAGAGATCACTATGGACATAAGTGGGAACTTGTTTTTCTGGATTACCAGTACCCTTAGACCTTGTAAACATGATATATTTTGCAGCATTATAGCAGTGTAGCACCTATGTGATTGACAGACATACTGTTGCATCCTCAACATTAATAAGAATTTTGTCACTGATGCAAAGGCAGAGTTCGCCTTGATACCTCTATATTGTTTTCTATAATGTCACACAGTCACCCACGATAAGGTCTTATTCCAATATATAAAGCAAACATCTAAGCAGAGAGAGACAAGAACAGTGAAACAAGGCAAGGTGCCTGCGTCTCCACAAAATCTCTGTCTGTTATTATCAGACATCTGATTACTACCGAGAGATAAAATCAATACTAATATCATTTGCGTAGGTCAGCTCAATACTAATAAACATTTGCGCGTGGCTAGAAGCTTGCAGGAAATATATCAGCCTAAAAAGATTAAATAATTTTCCTTCCATGTAGCACCATACTGATATTTCTAAGTTCACCATATGTATGATATATACATGGCTTCTTACTAGGGATGAAAAATAAATAGACAATAGTTCCGAGGTAAACTTAATATGAACAAATGGCTGAATTGCAGCAAAATTATAGCCTACTAAAACTGGTTGAAAAGTTCCATAGCCAACCATTATTGTTATGTTAAGCAAAGCCAGTGTAGGAGAAGATAGCAGACTTACCGGTAATTGAATTGCGTAACGTTTTGTTAACTTTATTAGAACCAACCAAAACATACTGCCCAGTTGGATTTTGGAACTTAAGAACTTTAAAAATGTGTCCATCCTGCTCATCGCACTTATAGATGAAATATAAATTTAGCACCAGCGTTTGAATATTTGTACTCTGCAGTTCTAAAGCACGCCAGTGCAAGTAGATAAATAGGTACTGCTGCGACAGGAAGGTAAACGGTGTTTCCATGCACTCTGGCACTCATCACGGTCCTCTGTACACCAGTAGCGGCTTAGTCATCCCAGCCGGATCGCATAAATGAGAAAGCTGTCTGGGGGGACACACAAGCTCCCTTGGCCAGAAATGTGAAATGAGTGCCCCACCCCATAATCGCCTTTGACTGGACTTAACCATCCAGGGATCCTTTACATTTACTGCTCTGGTATATGTAAGGACGGAAATGCTGGACATATTTCAGGAAGGTCTCAGTGTATGGGAAAGGAAACGTCTTACTTTTCTTTTGATAGGCCATATCAGACCAAGGTGAGTGAACCATCACAGGAATTCTTTAAAAGCCAAGCATGGCCTATTCTTCCAGACCATGTATCTTACAGTAGTTAAAATGAAAGCCAAGAAATGCATACATTCCTTTTTTTCTTTTTCAGTTCTATTGCTATTAATGGTTTCTTTTTCCACCGTGAGAATGTGCTTTTGATTTGTCAAGCTGCATTGCAAGAGATGTCTTTATAGCAAATGTTCCAAGCTGAACTGGTTTTATAAATTTATGCAGAAAGTACAGAGCAGAACCCTACAGAACATTGACAAGAATATGGCTGGGATCCAACAACATCTAAGTGCATGCAAAAAGGTGCTTCTGTTCGAGCAAGGGGGACCCACACTTTTCACTGATTTCCTTTTTTTTAAAAAAAAGCATTAATATCCTGACTGTTTTCGTTTTGTTTTGTTTTCGTTTTTTAAATTTAAAATAGCTTTATTTAATTTCAGACTTCTAAAATACAACCATATCAAAAGAAACAAATAAACAAACAAACACCCCCCCAAAAAACATATAATCTAGACATTATAATCCACAAAAAATAATATTTGAAAAAACAAAACACAGAGAAAAAAGCCAAGAATTATAAATAACAATTGGAAGTCCATTTTTAATTTTTAACTTTTCACTGATTTCCATTTCACCTGCAATCTTGCAGCCATACCCCACAACTTTCCCATGAGCCCACAACCCGGTGGTCAATATGAGCTTTTTTTTAAAAAAATACAGAGTAAAAGAGAAGTTAGGAAGCCTAGTTTAGTCCTGGTTAGGGAAGTTTTTAATGTTTGATCTTTTGTCGTGTTTTTAATGTTCTGTTGGGAACCGCTCAGAGTGGCTGGGGAAACCCAGCCAGGTGGGTGTGGTATTATTATTATTATTATTATTATTATTATTATTATTATTATTATTATTATTATTATTATTATTCCATGAGAGGAGAAATGGTGCTCATCATTATTAGGACCAAACCCTTTAAAAACAGTACTATGCACACCTACATGTTTATATTATTTTTGAATTTTATTTTATTGCTACTTGAATGTTTAAGGACAAAATGGGGGCATGACTTAATTAACATGGCAGCTGAGAACCAGTGTTGCACTTTAATTTTGAATCAAAAAAGTCAACACACCGTTTTAAAGTTTGAATATCAAGCCAGCCTGAAAATAAGACTACAGTGGTACCCCACAAGACGAATGCCTCGCTAGACGAAAAACTCGCAAAACGAAAGGGTTTTGCGAGTTTTTAGTTGACTCGCAAGACGAATTCGTCTATGCCTGTTTTTCGCAAGACGAATTCGTCTGGCGAGGTACCACTGTAAGCCGGCTTACCTTTTCGCTCTGGTCGGGAGGGGTGATGTCCGCGTCCGCCATTTTGGATCGACTCTGCATGCGCAGTCGATCCAAAATGGCAGACGCGGACAACATCCCTCCCGACCGCAGCGAAAAGGTAAGCCCTCCTGGAGCCGCGGGGCGCCGCGTTGCCGGTCGGGAGGGGGCCGTGGGATCGTGCCCGATGTCGGGCATGATCCCACGGCCCTCTCCCTCCTTCCTGGAGCCCCGCCGCTGCGTTTTAAGACTGCAACGATCGTTGCAGTCTTAAAACTCGGCGGCGCGGAGCTCCGCTGCCGGTCGGGAGGGGGCCGTGGGATCGTGCCCAATGTCGGGCACGATCCCACCGCCCCCTCCCTCCCTCCCAGAGCCGCGGAGCTGCGTTTTAAGACTGCAACGATCGCTGCAGTCTTAAAACACAGCACCGCGGAGCTCCGCTGCCGGTCGGGAGGGGGCCGTGGGATCGTGCCCAATGTCGGGCACGATCCCACGGCCCTCTCCCTCCTTCCTGGAGCCCCGCCGCTGCGTTTTAAGACTGCAACGATCGTTGCAGTCTTAAAACTCGGCGGCGCGGAGCTCCGCTGCCGGTCGGGAGGGGGCCGTGGGATCGTGCCCAATGTCGGGCACGATCCCACCGCCCCCTCCCTCCCTCCCAGAGCCGCGGAGCTGCGTTTTAAGACTGCAGCGATCGCTGCAGTCTTAAAACACAGCACCGCGGAGCTCCGCTGCCGGTCGGGAGGGGGCCGTGGGATCGTGCCCAATGTCGGGCACGATCCCACGGCCCTCTCCCTCCTTCCCGGAGCCCCGCCGCTGCGTTTTAAGACTGCAACGATTGTTGCAGTCTTAAAACACGGCGTCGCGGAGCTCCGATGCCGGTCGGGAGGGGGCCGTGGGATCGTGCCCAATGTCGGGCACGATCCCACCGCCCCCTCCCTCCCTCCCGGAGCCGCGCCGCTGCGTTTTAAGACTGCAACGATCGTTGCAGTCTTAAAACGCGGCGGCGCGGAGCTCCGCTGCCGGTCGGGAGGGGGCCGTGGGATCGTGCCCGATGTCGGGCACGATCCCACCGCCCCCTCCCTCCCTCCCAGAGCCGCGGAGCTGCGTTTTAAGACTGCAGCGATCGCTGCAGTCTTAAAACACAGCACCGCGGAGCTCCGCTGCCGGTCGGGAGGGGGCCGTGGGATCGTGCCCAATGTCGGGCACGATCCCACCGCCCCCTCCCTCCCAGAGCTGCGGAGCTGCGTTTTAAGACTGCAACGATCGTTGCAGTCTTAAAACTCGGCGGCGCGGAGCTCCGCTGCCGGTCGGGAGGGGGCCGTTGGGTCGTGCCCAATGTCGGGCACGATCCCACCGCCCCCTCCCTCCCTCCCGGAGCCGCGGAGCTGCGTTTTAAGACTGCAGCGATCGCTGCAGTCTTAAAACACAGCACCGCGGAGCTCCGCTGCCGGTCGGGAGGGGGCCGTGGGATCATGCCCGATGTCGGGCATGATCCCACGGCCCCCTCCCTACCTCCCGGAGCCGCGGCGCCGTGTTTTAAGACTGAAGCGAGCGAACAGCAGCGCTGCTGTTCGCTCACTGCAGTCTTAAAACGCGGCTTGGCTTGGCTCCGGTGCCGGTCGGGAGGGGCCCCCGGACTTTTTCCCCCATAGGAACGCATTAATTAAATTTTAATGCGTTCCTATGGGAAAAGGTGCCTCGCAAGACGAAATTTCCGCAAGACGAAGAGTATAAGTATGTATAAGTATGTTGGCCTTCTATCTAATGGATACAGTCATAGAAATTCTAGGCCATAATCCAAAGATCCATATGTGCAATTGTGTAGAAATGAAAACTGTTTTACACATCCAATATTGGTACAGCCTACTACACTTGCCAGGTAAAATAAGTCTAGAATAAATAACTAAGTATGCCAGACAACTTAACCACCGATGCATTGTTTCTGTGATTTATGTCTTCGTATTATCAAGTAGGAAAGATTCAAATGTACACTAGCTGTAACTGGAGCTTAAAAAGAGTTTAAGAGTTAAGGATACACCCTAACCAAAAAGAAGGATATTGAAACCTAAGCCTAGAAATCCCTTCTACCTTCAAGGAGCAGACTAGGTCACAGCACAGGCTCTGATCCTGCACACACAATGTTTACAGAATTACTCTCTCTGTGTTTGCCTTCATGGCAGTATTTTACCAATAGATTACACTATGCCATTGTTTCAATATTGCACAAGGGAGCTGTTACAGAGGCATAAGAAGAAAGATCTAAGGCTGCTAGCACAGGGAATGGCAAGAAATAACTTGGGTTATACTGGTTTGCTCAGAAGTCACTAACAGTGCTAATATTTTAGAGTATAATAAAATACACTCCGGTCATTTCATTTTTTGCTCAGCTTCATTCATCTGTCAACTGTTATGATACCTGAGCATATAAAATACTGATACTAATTTAGCCTGCTGAATGTGTTCTCAGAAAACTCATGGGACATATATTTATGTCCCAAAATGTGGCATAGTGTGGGTCTGATGTTCTCTGGAACAAAGATTTCTCCCTTTTAGCGCCGTTCTGTGCCCAATAAGCACGGGACGCCTTTGCCCAGCGGTGTTGGGGCCCATAAAGGTAAAGGTAAAGGGACCCCTGACCATTAGGTCCAGTCGCGAACGACTCTGGGGTTGCGGCGCTCATCTCGCTTTATTGGCTGAGGGAGCCGGCGTACAGCTTCTGGGTCATGTGACCAGCATGACTAAGCTGCTACTGACGAACCAGAGCAGTGCACGGAAATGCCGTATACCTTCCCATGTGTGGTGATTTTGAGATAAATGGACGCAGGCAACTGTCTTGCCCCCCCCCCCACATACACAAAATGAGAACATTTAGAAAATCAATGAATTATGAAATTATGCAAACATAACTGTTTCAAGTACTTTAAGAAGACCTGTTATAGCAGCAAGGCATAAATGGATTCCAGTTTAATTGAATATTCTGGATTAAACTTTACCCTTTCATTTACAGAACCAAAATAAGGGCTCTCTGTTGTACTTTTCTGAAAAATTCACCTGCAAAATGTTTACTTC
Source organism: Lacerta agilis (assembly GCF_009819535.1). NCBI lineage: Eukaryota > Metazoa > Chordata > Lepidosauria > Squamata > Lacertidae > Lacerta > Lacerta agilis. Next base: position 35,639,371 of record NC_046316.1, read on the forward strand.
ACTGAAACAAGTCATGACAATCCAAGCCTGGCCAAGAATTTGGCTTGTACGTTTTCAACAAACATGGCAAAAACACGTAAGAAAAGATTAAACTTTGCTAAAGCTCTTTATATAGTGATATGCTGCCAAGGTTTTATTCAAACAAAATGTTCTGCCATAGGTTGAGATAAGATGCCTGGCATGTTCTTGGGTAAGAAGGGAATCTAATCACTTATTTTCCATTTTTGCTTTGTCATAATAAAAGAAAGAGGCACCAGTGCTTGGCAGGCAAACATATTTGGAGAAAATGTTAATTTTCTGTACCTGAAAAATATGAACAAATGTTTTGCTCCGGTTACAGAACACAACAGCGCTTAGAAATGGAATGGCACAATTCCCTGGCCGACTGGTTGGCACTGGCCTCTTTGGCTTGCTTGAAGAACAAGGTCGTAGCAGAGAGAAAAGTGGTAGGAGCATCCAACACAGTGCTAGGTCATCCCCACCTTTTCTAACTCTTAACTCCTGTAGTCCCTGGCACCAGTGAAACCATTTAACGTGGCACAAGGACAATCTGCTAACATGGGGAGATTTCCTCGTGCAACAGCAACATGAGAATGAAGGATACTGGTACAATGGGGAAGAGACTGCAGTGCCGCCTCCAAACTAGAGTGCTGCATGCTCAGCCAAGTTACTGGGCCTCCATCCTCACTGCCTTTGCCTAAAGCCAGTAGGGCCCACGGCACCTGGCACAAAATCTTTCCTTGTTTTTAACATGCATGGGTGTTTGCTTGCTTTTTAAATCCATTTCCTCCCCCCACCCCCTTTTCATTTACATCCCACCTTTTTCCTCAAGGTGATGTGCATGGTTTCCCCCTCCTCATCTAATCCCCACAACAACCCTGGGAGGTATAGAGTGTATCACAGAATTGTAGAATTGGAAGGGACCCTGAGGGTCATCTAGTCCAACCCCTTGCAGGGCACGAATCCCACCCACAGCCATCCCTGTGTGGGCTCTAGCCTCCAACCTCCTGGTTAACAGCCAGATACACTGCTACAGGGTTGATAAAAAAAAAATCTTAATCAAAAATTGCATTCAACTGAACTAGCACGAAGAAACATCAATAGCAATGATAGGATCTGCTATTCCACCCACCTCAAAAACAAGACCATTTTGAATACTTTCTAAAAGATTACAGAATATATATGCAGCATTTCATTTGGTAAGAGCTGTTCTATTATGGCACATCCCGCAATGCTGAGATGTGGCTTTTCAGATGGGTTTTTAAAAAGTAATCACTGAAACAACGTGTGCCACATTTCTCTCAGAAACTCGAAAGCACAGAATGGTAAGGGAGGGATGACCACATTTAAAGATTTTTAGGAGTTCCAGAACCAGCTTTTCAACATTTGCTTGGGAAATGTTCTATAATACACAGAACACTTCAAAACGTCAAAAACTAAGCCTATTAAAATAAGATTCCGTTCAAGGATAACAAGAACTTCAACTTGGAACACTCTAAATTTAATAACATGCTCAACCAAATGCAAAATTCTATTTAGCACTGGATCAGAATCTAATTGTTCTGCTTCATTATCCGATACAAATAATACATCCCACTAAGGAACTCGTGTCTATTTGCTTTCTTAAATTATTTCAGGCCCTATATATATATATATATATAGTAACAAAACTGCTAATATTATTTGAAACATTTCATAAAATAGAAGTGCCTTTCCGAACATGGTTTAATATTTCTTTGTCACTTGTCTAGCATTGCTCAAATCATCTGAACATATGATGGACCCCCCCTTTACAATTTTTTTCAAACATTCAATATACATCGTTAAGGAAACAGTACATAACAAACAGGAAATTGCATAAAACAATTCCTAATCACAGCTGAACAAACAGCAGCAAATCCTCTCGCAACTAGCAACTTTTTTTCAATATCTGGATGCTTTTATATACTTCTGCTTTCTAGAAGGGAAGATAATTCCCATTCCTACATACATTCAATATATACCTACATCCTTTGGCAAAATCATAAACTTGAGTCAAAACTAAAATGTGATTTATATATTTATTCAATACTACTACTACTAATAAATCAAGTGAACCCTGAGTAAATCATACATTTACTTCAAAAATTAGATTTATATGGATTTAATCAACTTTGGTCCACCTTGTCCCTGGGCCAGGATCAGGATACCTGCAACTATTTTTGCTGGAGGCCATAGGCTTGATGGCATTTCAGTCCAGTTTACTTTCATACCACAAAAAGTCCCACATGCTTTCACACTATTTTCATTGTTCTCACCATTCAACCAATGCAACATTTAGGATTCAACATCAAGTATTAGGGGCGTGTCCTTAAATCAACGCACACAGTTCTGTAAGAAATATTGCCAATGCACTTGCAAAACCAGAAGGAAGTTCAATTCATCATTTCAGATCACTTATCCTCATTGCTCCAAATGCTGCTTTCAGTGCAAAATGCAAACTATTTTATGTATAAATTCAGTGTATTTGTTGGTTATACCACTTACCATTGGGAAGAAATTAACCACAGAGGCACTATGACTGCCAGCATTGCACTTAAAATTCAAACGTTGGTCTGTCTCCCTGTTCCCTGTGTTGCGGCTCAGTGACCTGTCTGGATCTGCAGATATTTTCTGGAAGGCAGTGCAAGTCATCCCCATGAAGCTAGATGGCTTGATCATAAAGGCCTCCAGAGCAATATTAAGAGAAACCTGTCAAAACAAATTTGAGGAGCTGGTATAGTTTTAACATATTTTTACAGGCAATAACTTGTATAAAATCTACATTATGTATTTGCATATGCTGTACTATACACAAAAACACCCATACATAATGCATCACAAAACACCATTCATGTGCACCCATAAAGTTACATAACTTGTAGGCTGGCAACACTATTTTTAATTTTAAAAAACATACAAGGATCTTCTTTTTTAAATGTACAAGGACCTGATTCATTTCTTAAATTTTATCTTTACAGAGAAGAATGATATTAACTGGAGTAATTGTGTTTTAACAATCATTAGTTGTTTGTTTTAACAAGATTCCTACCGTCAGATGCTCACCACCTTTGAAATGAATGGGAAATGTGCAGGATTTCAGATTGGCAAATTTCATCCCGCAGTGCTATGGCAGTAATAATTCATATCATATTACTATGGCAACTAAATGTGGTCAAGGAAGGAATAGTTCAAGTTTCTCTAGAGTATCTACAGCCAAATGGATGGTCTCCTTGAATCAAGACACATTTCTTAGTGTTCCATGATGTAAAGTACCGGTAGTGATTAACAGTGACAGAGGAAGTGAAGTGACAACACTGGCCCAAAAAATATTTTCAGTTTTGTTAGCTGGAATCATTTACATCTTCAAGAAGATATGGTCTTTTCATATTAAGAGAGAAACGGAGACTAGCACAGTCTCAGCGATGCAGTTTGCTTAATTGCTGCTGGCCAGCCTCCAAAATGAACAGCAGTTGTTTGGTATTGTACGAGACTACACAGAGAAGTCTACAGCTTTATTTACAAGTTGAAGTTGACTGTACGCTAATTTGCCTACAGAAAGGGGAGGGGAGGAAGGACATAAAGAATGGCTAAGTAGAATCAAGACAAAGAAGCAGTCTGCCTAATTGTCCGCAAAGGGAGATAGATACCCTTAAACAACAACGAAAAAATGACCTACGGTACTTGACATCTAAAAACATTTACTGTCATATCAACATCAGCTTCTGGATAACTATGCCATACATGCATACTACATATACAACATTAAGCAACATTAAGGTGCCTCTGTTCCATTTTTTGTGCGTTAGTTCTGGCTGGGCACACATTGCAGCAGGAAAGAAAATCATTTACTGACTTCAAAAACAGGTGCAAATATGAAAGGGGAATGCAAGGTGAATCAGCTCTACCAATACTTCCCAGTAGGGGAGATTTTCCAGATAATAGAGAGCCTTCCAAATAGTAGAGATATAGCCAGGTACTCCCGGCATCAGTGAAGTATATCACAGTACAAAAGCCAACTATCACCAGGGATAAGAGAGGTATCTTGGGAGATAAGGTGACAGAACAGAACCATGTGATTTTAGAAGACCACAATAATGATCACAGGCCAGCCACATCACAGGCATCAGCTACCAGAGCTAAAGGAGAAGGTTCTTGTTTCTCCTAGATTGGATGGCAAAATGTAGACTTTTAAAGAAGCTGCTGACAACTTGAAAACATTCCACTAATTTTAGGTAGCCTCGCTACTTCTTGTTCAGTATGTACATTAGATGAAATTTTAATAGACACATTCATAATACTTTGAAATTGTATACCATCATCCAAGCTCACAGATTTCCTGACTCACAATATCTTCTTTTCAGCATTTTAATTTTTTCCCCACTTCCCCTAGAAAACAAATTATGCCTTCAAGCATCTGTTCAGGGTTTCCACAACCTCCTTGGAATTATTGGAAAAGAGAACAGAGCTGAGTGTCAGCTGTATGACACCTCAGTCCAAACCTCTGAAGATTACAACCAGTAGCTTTATGTGAATGTTGAGAAACATGAAGGTCAGGGTGGAACCTTATGGCACCCTGAAGGTCTATGACCACCTTCTGGACCCTGATCTCCAAGCAGGACCAGAAGTACTGCAAAACAATGCCCCTTAGTTCCATCCCCAAGAGACTGGCCAAAAGATACCATGGCTAATGATACTGAAAGCCACTCAAATTTCCAGGAGAACCAAGATCAAACTCTCCCTCTATCCATTTCCTGGCATAGGTTACTTAGGTTCATCTGAAACCCATGCCAAAGGCAAGTCTGAAATTTTAAAACAAGGACAACTAAAAGTACAACGAAAAGTTATGATTCACAAATATGTTATGCAGTATCTCACTGGAACTTGAGCATGTTCCCACCACTTTGACTAACTCCTGATATGCCCTTCCCTATTACCGGGTATGTGAAAAGCACATCACAAACTATAGGAAGCTCATTCAAGAAAGGCGCTCTAAGGACTCCTGTTTTTCCTTTCCTTTGATGTGTGAAAGGCAGACTCCAACAGATAAACTATCTAGGTTTCCAATTCGTTGTTTCATATATTGGCATCCAAAGGACTTCTTCTAGATCAGAATTTGTTTTTGCATGTTATCGTCAAGTCTCACTGAACATCTGCTGCTGTAACATGAAACATGGTAGTCAGAGATAAGAACTGACTTCTAAATGCAAAACTAAATCTGATTATGGATCCTCTGCTACAGCCATATGGCATCAGTTATGTCTTTACTACTATTCTGACGTATGCAACTAGCTAGATATCCTAAGTATGGTTTTCCTAAGCAATGCAATCCAAGAAATGCTAGCATTGTGTTCTAACAGAAACTGAGGTTTGGAAGGCTTTTATTCTGAACTATCACTTTATTATTTGATTCGTATTATTAGGGAAAAGTGTGTTCTAATAATTCAAAAGCAGTAAAAAGGGCAAACTAATAGTTTAAATCAGTGGTTACCAAATAGCTAAGTACTGCAGACCCCCTGTTTTCCAAAAGCCAAGCCACAGACCCCCTATTTTTGAAAATGTTGTTATCTCTGTGGTAGTTTTTGATATGTGAATGGTGTCTCCATATCCTCCATCATGTCCCAACACAAAATCGGGCCACTCCAGTGTGGGTCTAATCAGCAGTGGAGGAAGCCTTTTGGCTGCCTAGGGCGGCAGTGCGGAGGCACCCCCCTGGGGGCGGGGACGTCGTGACGTCATGATGTCAGACAGACTGTGCATGTGTGGAAATGCCGCGCATGCCCAGTCCATCCGGGCTGGCGCTGCTGCTCCTGTGGCGACCGGGTGAGCCGCCAAGCAAGTGGTGGGTCGTGGGGCTGCCCCGTCCGTAAAGCAGCACGGACGGGGCAGCCCCACGAGCCACTGCTCGCTTGGCGGCTTGTTCTGTCACCGCGGTAGCAGCAGTGCCGGCCCGGATAAATCCGGGCATGTGCAGTTCATTTGGGCCGGTGCTGCTGCTCCCGTGGCAACCGGGCAAGCGCCGAGCGAGCAGAGGGTTGTGGGGCTGCCCCGGCCGTCTGTAAAGCAGTATGGACGGATGCCGGGCGGCGGGGCTTGGTTTGGTGAGGGGCTGCCGAGTGTCACCCCCTCCCCTGGAACCCGGGGCGCTCCGCCCCCTATGCCCCGCCCTTCCTACGCTACTGGCTCTAATGACTTGCATGTTTTTGGGTGCCCTGCAAAACGGGATATCCTGGACAGTTGCTGGGTATGCATCACAGACCCCCTGGGTGGCTTACGCAGACCCCCTGGAGTCTGCAGACCACCAATTGGGAACCACTGGTTTAAAACAACTGGTTAAAGGCAGGAGTTGGCAGAAAGCAAAGCTACTGTTAGTTTTCTGGGCTATTTGCAGTTGACTTGCAAAGGTTTGTGAATCTCAATTGTTTAACAACAGCAACAACAAAACTAGTCTTCTCACTTAAATTAGGATATTTAAATGAAGAAAGGTAGTCAGTAGTAGTTTTTGTGTGAAAGGACTGTGAGGTCAGTTAAGTTCTGGCACTGGAAACACATTCCAAGGTTCAGAATATGCTCAGAGGTGCCCTGTGTTTTGTTTTTAAAAAATGGTTATGCCTTTTGCACCTGGCTCAATTGTAGATCTTAGGGTTTTAGTAAAAAAAATAAAATCAAAAATCAAAGTAGATGTGACAAACTTGAAGTCTAGCCCTATTCCACCTCTACATTAAAGTATATCACTCTCAGCAGAAATAACTAATCCCACAGTAATTGCTCTTGGTTGATGGTGTCAGACTCCTTCTTTCTCTACGTAACTCAGAACATGATTACTACTACTATTAAGTTTTCAAGTTGTGTGTTGCAACAGCTCAAAAAATATGGATCAATCATTTATCTAATATAGATTATCGGTGACACCGTGGTGGTAGTGGTAAAAAAGGGGGGGGAGTAAGTACTAATAATAATTACTGACTCATTTCTAAGTCCTGACGATGAACACCAGCTCTTAAGACAACATGCATTGGGTGCTACAAAATCAGTTGACATATAAACCAATGCTGTATGCATACCCAGACCCCCCCCCCCAATCCATCTCTGCTTCTCCCTCCTACTCCCACATTTTCCATATCAAAAAGCCACAAATAAATCTCAAGAAATACCTTTGATATGACCTGTGTATTACTGGTCAGAGTTTGATTTGCAATATGTTCCACACACTGTACAATCCTAGTACAAGCTTTATCTTCCTTTTGTGCCATCCATAATACATGGTCATTTACCAGCATTATATTGCTGGCAATCTCAACTACAGCATCTGCAAGCTGGTAGGAGGGAAGGGGGGGGGAGAGAGAAAGAGAGAGAGAGAGAGAGAGAGAGAGAGAGAGAGAGAGAGAGAGAGAGTGCAAAGTATTTGACTACTGCACAACAATGACATAAAAGCACAATTGAAAGCAGCTGCATTTAACTGGTCTAGTGAGCATTTCAGGAATTACTAGTTCTTAGAGCATCAACCTAAATCCTGTATTCTGGCTATAAGACTAAATTGATTTCTTATGGATAAGCCTGTCCCCAAGTCAGTAACTATAAAGTCAAAACTGTTTCAGAATTATATGAGCCCAAGCAATAATGTACCATTGGCATAAAGTATATCGTGCTATGAGTGCTTTAACAGTGATTTGTTCCTCTTCCAGTCCCTGCCCTGACTACAGGTGCAATCTAATCCCACTCCATGTATTCTTTTTTCCAAGTTAAGTAAATGTGAGAGCGGGGATAGTGGGGATAAGCGACTAGCATCTCTCTCCCAATTGTTCTTCTCATTGCCCTCCATGAGGATGAAGTGGGAGGGGGGCTCCTGTTCTTGTGCAGGATCCCTGTTTTGTAAGTAAATAAATTGCTAGTGTCCCATTTCAGTTGTGAGGTCAAACACAACCTGAGATATGGGTTGTGCTACTATATATAGTGACAGGGCTGTCTTAAGCATATCCGGCGCCATGGTGCAAAGTTCCCTCCGGCGCTCGCCCCACCCCATTTCCCAGAGTTTTTTTTAGGGAAGTCGGTGCTGCCGGCGGGGTTGGAGGAGGCAGGCAGCGGCTGGAGGGTGGCTCCTCCGGCGGGGAAGAGGCGGAGGCTGACCGCAGCACCTCCCGACTCAGCTAGCTAGCTGCCGTGGCCATGGCAGACAGAGATTCTGGGTGTGCTGCTGCTTTGGCGTGGTATGGCAGAGGCAGGCGAGGGCGGTGAGCTGATGGTGGGAGGCACCTCGTCCAGCCTCTGCTTCTTCCCTGGTGCCCCGTGCCACTAGCCTCTATGGGTAAGATGCCCCTGTATAGTGACTGTGTATCAGGAGTGGGAAACCTATGGTTCTCCAGATTTTGCTGAACTAAAACTCCCATCAGCCTTAAAAAGCATGGCCGATGGTTTGGGATGCTGGGTGTTGTAGTTCAGCAATATCTGGAGAGCCAAAGGTTCCACACGCCAGATGTAGATTGTCATCGTTCTTTTAGTGCCCCCGAAGGTTTTCACTAAGATGTGTCAAGCATTTCACTACTTTGTAAGGCTCTACTATTTTTAAAAAATAAATCTATTTTTTAATACCATGTTGAGGCCTTGCCTCTTTTTCCCTCTTTGGGTTTGGTACTGACCCTCTTTTTTCCTTCGTAAACTATGGGGAATGCATGCCCACTTTGGGTCACTGTGTCAATTACCTATGACGGCACCGTGAATGTTGGAGAAATCAGATGTCTAGAAGTATCAAAATATATGAAGCACATCATACCAGCTTGCAGCTAAAATATTGTTCACGGCAATAATACTAAATAGGATTAGAACTCTTACGATACTTCCAGAACTGCCTTAATTTCAACCTTAGTGAAGCTGTGTATAAAACAGAACAAAAGGACCCCCTACACACACACACTAGATCCAGCCAATGGGGTATTAGGTCCAGCATCTTGTTTCCAGCTGAACTAGACATAGCATCTGGGAGGCAAGCACAAGGTCTGAAAGAGGCAGCCTTTTCCCACCAGTAGTAACTGCCCTAACCATAATCTGTCCTGCAGCCCTCTTTGTATCGTGAAAGGGTTGTATCCAGAAGAATGAGGAATCCTCTGGAGTAAATTTTGGGGGTATGGAAGGAGAAGAAACCCATTTAAACAAGTGGAATGGTGTTTGTATAGCACTGGATACAACCCTATATAATTGTTGTACTGAAAAAAAAATTAATTCCAATGATATTAAGAATCTGCATATTTGAAGTATCTGGTTGAAAAGCCACAACTTTTGTCTCTTAAAATACAGAAATTTACTGGTGGGTATCTGGTACTAAATTTAAGATTATGCCTCTGTTCTTTGTTTTTCAGCATCCAACAGTCACATATTCATTAGTTAGACAGTATCTTACATCTTTGATTTCATCCATATATATGATTAGCTTTTCCAGCATGTAAGCCAAATAGATAATGTCCTCCTTATCTGAAAAGTTGGCAGCATCCCTTGTGTAGGTTGCAAGCTGATGGGAAAATTCAAGTGCATTTGTGGAGTTAAGATGCATCTGGAAATAGAATACAAAAAAAAAATGCTGCCTATAAAACACAGCCAAATTCAGTCTTACAGATGAAAAAATGTCATTCATGCAAAAATTCAGTCTCAATCTTCAGCCCTTTACAGGGTAAAATACTTGCTACAAACAAGGCCGTGCACAGTTAAGTCATCAGGTAACTTTTACACCTTGGTGCCGCCAGCACTGATCCTGCTTCACTAGCTTGCTAACTGAACAGATGTATTAAGGTCAGATGTCATGAGCATCTTGCTTGAATCCAGAACAGGAGTGGGGAAACTTTGGCCCTCCAGATGCTGGTGAACACCTTCCATCAGTCCTAGTAAACACAACCAATGGCCAGGGATGAGTGGAGTGATAGCTCAACAACATCTGGAAGGCCAAAGTTTGCAGGCCCAGGTGCACTAAGCCCTCTGCCAGGGCCAGGAATTCAAAGAAAGCAACGAAAAACAGGACAGCCATGTTGGGATAAAATCCAACCACAACTTTATTGATTGCAGATGTAAGTAGGTTTGGTGTAGGCATCAGGTATGTATCTGGAATCAACCTACCCGTGTACTGACCAATTATTGGGGTCGCCCTATGACATACATCAAATTGGGGCAAACCCTTCAGCAGCACCAACCTAGGGGGTGCTATGGCCTGTTGGCTCCCATCAGGGTATCTGGACAGAATCACCATCCCCACTGACCATTTTAATGGGGTAGCCTGTCGCTTGTTGTGGTAGAGTGTGATCCCCCTCTGGCTAAGGATCCAACCCAATGTCTTACCCGCCATCAAGCTATGACGATTGCTATGAGGTCGGCAAACCCCTCAGCCAGGGTCAACTGGATTGAGAGAAAAGTCTTGCCTGGCTCAAAATATGGCGACTGAGTTCTTCCACAGCAAAGCCATGAGCACGACCCAGCAACCTGCCATTGTGCTACTCATTATATATAGCTTAGGGTGAGAGGGTGGGAAAATTGGCTCTGACTGATCACACCCCCTATTTATGCTCAGGGAGCAGATCCAACTGGAAGCAGTGGAGGGGGTAGGGTCCCTCAGCCACTTCCCCCCAACCACCCATGATTGGGCAGCCTGAATGGAGGCTCTCGTGAAGGTAGGGAGCGGTCTTTCCCCTCTCCTGATCTATATAACAAACACATCTGACTTTCCTTGTCCAAACCTAGAATACTTGTAGAACTTAGATACTCCAAGCATATTTCTGACCCTGTCCTTGAAATACACCTTAGATAACAAAGAAGTAAACTTCTATTTCTGTGCAGTGTACTGATAAGAGATGTGCAACATCTACAGTGTGCTCTATGCATAACAATTGGTGTCATTTTACCTGACTAAAAGCATGAAGGACTTGAGTAGCTTCTTGTGAGTAAGGACATTCAGAATAGCTTTCTTCAGCCCACCGACCTGTGCGATTACACTTACGCCATGCTTTTGACTCTTCTGCTCCATTCAAGAGGGAAGCGGGATTGACAGAATACTGAAGACATGGGTGGTAAGCAATTACACCAGCCAGAGTTTTGGGCCATCTACAAGCAAAATAAAAATAATCAATAATCAACTAAGGATGCAATTCTGTGCACCAGGGGTAGCGAACATACTGCCCTCTAGAAGTTGTTGAACTACAATTCCCATCATCCCCCACAATTAGCCATGCTGAAAGGACTTGTTGTCCAACATAGGGAGGGCACCATGTTCACCACCCCTGCTGTGTACACTTGCTACAAAATAAGCTCCAATGGGGCTTATTCAGAAGGACTTACTTCTAAGTACACCTAGATTGCATGTGAAATATTGGTCTTGAATTGGAAGCCCTAAACTGATTCTCTGTGCCTAGTAAGCCAGACTGGAGGGACAGGCTTATCTGCTACCACCATTCATTAAAAAAAAATTGCATCACATTTTGCAGAATGCCAATCTATCCTGTAACAGGGTTTGAGGGATTTCTTCTTTTCTTCTGTTTGTTGGAGTTATAAAATTATGTTTATTATATTTGCTTTGTATTCTGTTTTTATATATTTTATTGCTGCAGCTGCTCTGAGGCCAAATGGCAAAGGGCAGTATGCAAAACTTTTAAATAAATAAATAATCAGTACTAAATTATAATGTGACAATCTAGGTGGGAAATTCACACATCACTAACACTCAAGTGAGAAAATTGGTAGAATATACACAAACAGTTTGGCACAGATCATCTTGAACTGCTATAACAAGAGATGCATGCTTTAATCAGTTTAATTGGGACATTAATCAATTAAAACACTCCACCTAGATGCTTCCCTTTCCATCCTTTTTGTGTCATGTTTATTAATTAAGTAAGCCTACTGGCAGGACTTGCGCTGTCTTTTAATTTCTGAACAGCACCTAGAAATTTCTAGGTTTGGTAACAAAAAGTATTAATCAACAACACTTGGTTCGTCTGTGGGCATCAATTTTACTCATTGATTATGATAAGAAAACACATAATCTATGGAGTTGCAAGTTAACAGCAGTGCTGTTTATTATTTGAAGCTGTTTTGGTTTGATGTGCTATTACGCTAGGGAATGATAAAGGGAAAAACTATAGATGGCCTTTTCTTCTAAAAAAATGAGTGATAGCTTTTGTTTATTAAACTGTACATTTCCACACTTCCTTCCATATATCAAATAGCATATTCTATTAAAGATCCGGTAATATGAAAATGTGTTTACATTGATGGAATGCTGCCTCACAAACACAAATCCTATATACAGAAAACTACCATGTCCGATAGAAGGCTAAGCTAGGTCTGTGCTCCATGACACATCATTTTCAATGTGCCGGCAGTATTTCTGTATGGAGAGGCATTCTATCATGTGAAGCTTCCACCTGAAGGGATTTAGCCAAGACATCTCAGTGAGAATGGGGCTACAGACATAATAAAAACTGCATTCTTTTGGAGTTTCCAAAATTTGTATAGTCTTCAGAACAAGAATGGGAGGGCAAGGAGACTACTCCATTGTGGGGCATGTGGCAGCCCCCTTCAAAGCCAGGTGAGGGTGCAAGGAAAACTGTCATTATTATTCTTTCAATTTATATACCACTCATTATCAAAAGATCTTGGGGTGGTGTACAAAATTAGAAACACATTACAAGACATCAATGATGAAAACATAATAAAAAAATAGTAAAGAGCATACTGACAGACAGCCTAATAGTAAAATATTCATAATAACAACAGTTCTATCCCCCACACTTTCACAGGCCATAGATTATTTAATAGCCACAGGCCTCAGTAAAAAGGAATGTTTTTGCCTGGCATCTAATGACATGTAATGATGGCTCCAGGCGAGCCTCTCTGGGGAGAGCATTCCACAATTGGGGAGCCACAACAGAAAAGGCCTGTTTTCTTGTTGCCACCCTCCGAACCAGGAGATGTGTATGTGTAGGAATCGGCCACGCGTGCTGGCAAACCAGCGCCCTCGGATGAGCCTAGGCCTGGCCTCTGGTGTGAGGCAAACTACCGCCCACATACAAGCCACAGCAGTCTGAACACCGTGTCCTCGACTTCACCTTTCGCTCCTTAAGCAGCCTGCCGTGCCTTGTCTGTGACCTTTGTCTGCTTTCATTAAACCTTGTTCAAGGGGAAAGTGATGCTGTGGGAAACAGGTACCAAAATAGCTTGGTGTCATCCCGCGACCTCGTGGGTGGAAGATTTGCAAAAGGCACAGTCCGAAATGTATCTTACTGGTTCTGCATTTTCTGCTAATAAAAAGGGCTCTTGCCAAGCTGGGCTTCAGCTTGCTTCAGGCAACGCTCACATGCAACACAACTCCTAAGCGTGGCCATCACTTCATGTATGGATGAAACTGGCTACAAATTTATTGACTAACAGACATAGGTGAGGCTGGCATGGCATTGGAACAGGATCATCTGACCTGAAGTCCAACCTTAACCACCAAAGTCGGAGGGGGGGGCAGCCAAACACCAATGATCCAACATCGCGCAGAACCACAAGACTGGGACTGCTGATAACTTAGGCAGGTTTCTGACTAGACCTGCCCCACTTGAGCTAGGATGAGGGGCTCTTCACCCCTCAAGGTCCCTTAAGGGGGTCCCCCCTTTTACCTATACCCTACTCAATGCCATTTCTGCCCAAGCTGTGAAAAATGAAGATAAGGCAGCTAACAGACACTTGCTGCCATTGAGAGAAAGGTGGAAACTTCCCAAACAAGGGCAAATTGCAGCTGAGAGTTAAGTTCATTTCTGGCCCTATAAACCAGGGAAGCCTCAGTGGGAGCCTCTAAACCAGGGTTTCCCAAACTTGGTTCTCCAGCTGTTGTTGGACTACAACTCCCATCATCCCTAGCTAGCAGGACCAGTGGTCAAGGATGACGGAAATTTTAGTCCAAAATTGTAGTCCAAAAGCAACTGGAGGCCCAAGTTTGGGAAACCCTGCTCTAAACCAAGGGAGGGAGGGCTATGGAAGTTTGCAGTACATATGGGGGGAAGGAGTGTTGGAAGAAGGCCAGATGAAATGGGGGCCTGTCCTTTTAAAGGGAGTGCTGCTAGCCTGTCCCTTCCTGAAATCTCCCTAGGCTATGCGAGGTGCAGAGATCCCAAGTTCTAGTGGGAGGATTGCCCTCTCGCTCTGGCAGATGGCTCCAACAGGCTCGCCAAGCCATAAGTAATAGCGAAAAACAATGAGACACCTCAGATTACTTGATTCTAGCATTAAACCAAGTTGTTTCATCAAGCTTTCCTCCTCCTTCTTCTTCTTTAAAGGTTCTGCTATGTTATGCATTGACAGAGACTGAGCCAAAAATGTATTTCCAATTCTGAACAGTACTACAGCTGGAAGAAATATGGTACTCATTTCCCACACCTTTTTAGCCGCAGAAATAACACATTATGAAGAGAAAAGACTTTGGATGCAAAAATGAATCATGGTCAGAATTGTATAAATAATTAAAAGGAATATGAACCAAGGAGCATTTCTGTCTTACTTCTGGCCTGAACGTCACTTTAATTGAGCTACTCTGCTGATATTTATTTATTAAAGGGCTAGATGCAGCTATCCTTTTGAGTAACTCTAAGTGCAAGGCACTTTATCTACCAGATGAGAACCGTTGGGCTTTTCAGCAAAGAACAAACAGTATGGGAAGATTTCAGTACCAGAATATCAGCGTTTAGTATCTGGAAACACAGGGACACAACCCCACCCCACCCCCGTTTAAAAATAGCTTATAATGAGAGAAAAACAACACAAAACACAGCCATCACCTCATAATAGCTTTTGTTCACTGAGGCTTGCATTACAAATCCTTGCAGCAAGTTTTCAATTACAAATACCACCTGGGCCTGTCAGCTCAAAAGACTCAACCTTTCCATTACATTTAACGCTTCTCCTTTTAAAAACGAACAGCTCTTCTTCTTTTCCTTCCCTTTCTAGTTTTGCTTTTGTGGTTGTGATATCATGCTTCCTACGTATTTGCTATAATATGAAAAACCTCAAAGACCTTTTCATGATAAATTATTGGCATGCAAGTTGCATCCTGGGAAGAGAAACCTTTCAAGGAAGCTTCAGGTGTTAATGTTAACTTTAGTTCCAAAGATGTTCTCCAGAATTCTGAATTCATTACTTTGAAATGCCAAAGGAATCTATGGACTCAGCATGCTTTTGATGTAAGTTTCTAAAATAAATTTGTGTGGACTTTCTGAAAGATGATCAATAAGGACAGAAATGTCAATTCCTCAGCTTTTTGATTTGTAGCAAATGAAGTGGCAAAACGCCTTTGGCATTAGTTCAGCATTCATATATATATTTTATTTATCAATAAGAGAATGACATTTGGTGGCAAGGGAGTGAAGGGATTCTTAATGAAAGCTGCATTATGTAGCAGCCAGTACAAGTTTATCTAATATATTTTTTAAGTGACTCATTAAACAGCACCTCAAGTTGAGCCTTTCTGTATTGAGAAGAAATGCAGTCTACAGTGACTCTCTTTTCTTGAACTTTTCAAACAAAAGCAAGGATTTTTTGCTTTACAAAAAGATGTCTTGCCTTCTACGAGGCTTATAAAGATATTTAGTTTACCATGCAACGGTGAAGGAATAACGTTGTTGCTGGGTGTTTGTTTGTTTGGTTTGTTTTAAAAATATGAAATTAAGTTAGTGATAACTCCAAATTAATGCATAAGGAGGAAAGATTCACTTCCAGCACAAATGTGTCATGCTTTTGTTCTGATTCAATGGGGGTGGGATGTTGGGTGGTCTCCTTACATTCTTAAGAAATACACGAGAAAGGAAGGAAAACTGCAAGCCATTTCTATTTGCTTTATAATTGTATGTGTGGCTTGAACTGTAAACATTATCTTGGGAACATGCACACTATACATTGGAGCTGTGGTACCTATGGCCCCCCCAGGTGTCATTGGACTACAATTCCCATCGTCCCTGAAAAGTGGCCATGCTGCCTGGGGTACTGGGGAGTTTGTGCCCAACCATGACCAAAGTACCCCAGATGCCCACCACTACCTTAAGGTATGTCGAGATTGCACTTTAAAATGGCCTGGATCCAAAGAGCTAATTTAGACCTCCCCAGTAGGATTTTATTTTATTTTATTTGCCTTTTCTTCTTTGAACAGAACACACCCATTATGCAACATCACATGCCGCTTTTAAAAGCCCCTTCAGTTCACGTGGGATGTTTGACCGTTGTTTGAAAAACTCAAACCCAGAACATTCTTGAATGTGTGCAAATAGTTGCACACTAGTTCGTTGGCATCCCTGACACTAAGGAGATGTGTGTTTCTTCCATTGTGGTGCTTCACAATTGGAACTACTTCACAGGACAGTCAATCAACGTTGTTTCTAGGCAGGGAAGCATGACAAGGGGCAGTATTTAACTGCATTTTTAAGCACTAGTGCAAGGGGTTTACCCAAGCTCCTCCCCCACCCACCCACATCCTACACTATCCCCAAATTTTCTAGGAAAGGCAGATTTGAACCTTCCAAACAGATAAAGCAGCCCGAGGAGCCATTACAGCATTATCTGGCCTTAGGAAATTGCTGCCAGTAACCCAACTCTACAGATTGAGCAACTTGTTTGAATACGAAAGACCACCCCGCTGTATATAGTTGATATGTACAGAATAAGCTTACTGAGGTTTTACACAAGAAAACCAAAGATCCATCATATATTTTTAAAAGAAGAAGAAAAATCATACCTGAAATCTCCTTTATTGTTAACTATCCTTTCAGCAGGGCAATAAGGTGCAGCTGTTTCTAGTACAACGATTTCCACCTGCTTAGAGATGTTTCCATAGGAGTTGTTGACCATACATTCCCACATTCCTGTTGCATCAAAATCAATGCTGGACAAAATAAGCTCACTACAAGAGAGTTAAAAGGAAAGCAAATTATCAGCCTGATTTAAAAGGGATGCGACTCCAAAAACCCTCCATAGGGCAGAGCTCTTTAGACCACAGTGAGGCTTGTTTGGTTTACTTATTCAATTCTGCAGCCAACCCTACACACTCAAAAGCTTTAGGAAAGATACCAGTATTCTTAAACCTATTTATGAAAGTTTGTGACCAGTAACTGGCACCATGGTGGGGCTGCATTGCTCACCTGACCTCCCTCTGGCTGAGTCACTGGTGGAGATGGAGGGAGAGGGTGAAGTGCTGGAAAGGTGCTCATGAACCATATTGACCTCGCTGGCACCACACCCCTCTTCCTCTCTGTCCCTGTAAGCAGCAGTGATTCAGCTGCAGGGAGGTCAGGTGAGGCTCAGCGTGTCATCCGCTTCTGTATGCAGCTGATGCTGGAAGTATGTAACCATTGAAAGTGAAGCTCAGAGGTGCCTTCCTATTTCTACTGAATTCCAGCTGACCTTGGTTTCTGGTCCAATTCTGTTGTGAACAGAATAAAATATCTGCAACCCAATTCTGCTTAGAGAAAAACCCTGCTGTGTCCCTACAAAAACTTTTTTTTTCAAGTGAACATGCTTTTTCTGAATTTGACCATTGGTACAGATACTGACAACAATCCAACCTAAGCGCACTTGACAACTTGTAGATACAATGGTCTTAATTTGTAACGCATGGTAGTTTTAAGATAGCAAATATTTATATTCCCTGGTTTGTTTATAATTTGTTGTTGTTGTTACTGATGTAATTCATGCTGTAACCCTAGGGTGAAAGGTGGAATAGAAATAATAATGAATAAATAAATTTCAGATTGTGGTCATGTGAGTTAAACAAATTCAGGTAGTTATTGATTTTAATGTGGTTTTGAAAAGCCATATGTGATTCACTTCAAGAAACATCTTACAGAAATTCCTTTAATTTCTCTAAGCATGTTCATCTTTAACTTCTATGCATCCTGTTATTGGGATGGCTCTACAGTTGTAGGACTTCCTTCCTTGCTGCCCTGATTTCTGTGCAAATCAAGAATTCAAAATGAAATTTTCACTAATAAATGATACGACAAATTCAACAACCAGCATTCCACACAGTGCCGGATTTATGTATAAGCTAAACAAGCTGTAGCTTATGGCCCCACTCTCTTGGAAGCCCCCCAAAAAATGAAAGAAAAAAAAATTGGATGTACATTTTCAAAATATAAGATAAAAAATAAATAAAATAAAACCTACATACAGCAACAGTGTTTTATGTTGTGTACTAGGCTCCTATGATGTAAGTAATGGGCCCTGCCTGCTAGCCTGCTCCCTAAAGTATCACTGGTTTGCTCATTTCTATATGTGCAAATGGCTTTAGATACCTATTAGGTCCATAAATTACCATATAGCATATATGCAACACAAAAAACAGCGACAATTTGTTGTTGACAAAGGACAGCTGGACATATAAAAGGCCTCATTACCTTCAGTAGCTTAGGGCCTCATCAAACCTAAATCCAGCCCTGCTTCTCTTGGACACAATGGTGGTAGACAACTCTGCACACTAGGCACTAATGGAGCACTGCTTTGATTCTCCAGAGAAAGCATTCCACAAAATTGTAGTAAATAGCCTTTGGTTGAAATGATTCTATAGCATGAGTGTATCTCATGAGAATTTGGTATTATCTTTCTGCTGCAACTTTAAAGATAGCTGAATTTATTCTACTTAGTTGTGGCCCTGAGCTTACAAGGGTGGGAAATCCCAAATGCACTTTTAGAATGAATCTCACTTATAGCTCTCTTAATGATGCACGATAGTATTTAACCCTTGCACAAAGCATCAAGGATTACAGGGACTAATTCATTAGAACTCTGGGTTTCAGCAAAGTCATACCTTTTTTATGGCAGGAATTGTTTTGTATTAGTTTAATTAAGCAATAAGATAAGGTCTGTTATAAGATACCAGCATACAGATAGCAATAAACAGCATTTTCAAATTGCAGCCTGCCGGTTGCTTGTAACTGACACAGAATTAGACAAAAATGTCAGCAAATGTATTCCCTTCCTATAAGAACTGGATTGCTGTAAAGGTTACAGAAGCTGGCTGGTGATACAGAAACCAGATATCCCAAATGACAGCGTTGTCATTCAAGCTACGTTGAACCATCAGGTCAGCCAACACCTTCCATTAAGGTAACACTGGGTGACCTTTACTTTTACGTTATAATCTCTCAACTCAGCAGGCTGTTTGAATACAAAATTGCTTCTCTTCCCCTGCCCCCACCACGCTCAAAATGGAATGCACTTTCTTGGAGCTTACTATTTATAACATTTCCCTTTATATATAAAAAAAGCTTTATCCATGACAAATAAGAGCAGGCACTTGAGTATTTATCTGCTGTGCAAGGTTTCTGCTTACTTGTGTGTGTGTGCATGTGATCCTTGACCTGAAGTCTACAGTATTACAGTTCATTCTGCAACTTTAGCAAGGCGGCCGCTGTATCACAGTGCTGTTCTTTTCCCATTTGGTAACATGCTCACTAATCAGGAATTTAGATAATAAATAACTCTGCAGGCTACATTTTCAACCAGTATTACTATTATTTCGATAACACCAAGGTCTATAGTGACAAGCCACAATGGGGAAATAGAATTAAAAAAAACATAATTTGCCACAACCCTAAACAGGAATGGCTCAGAGTCAGGGTTGGTATGAGGTAACGGGGGGGGGGGGGCAGGGTTGCAGGAGAGAGTGGTCTTGGGACAGCAGGGTGACAATCTGCTAGGTCCCTCTCTGGGACAAGATTCCTCACTTATGGCACCTCCCCCCTCTGACAGTTCTGGCATTTCACAGGGTCCTGATGCAGCCCACCCTAGCCCAGGGGTCATCAGCTGGCAGCTCCATGAATTCCTCTCACCCAGTGGTGGCCAAACTTGGCCCTCCAGATGTTTTGGGACTACAGTTCCCATCATCCCTGACCACTGGTCCTGTTAGCTTGGGATGATGGGAGTTGTAGTCCCAAAACATCTGGAGGGCCGAGTTTGGCCACCACTGCGGACACCCATCATTCTGATCCAACCAACCCCTCCAAGACATCTCCTTGAATGACTCAGGACATCCACATTGAATGTAACTATGGGTAAATTAGACCTGATGTGAAATACATATTTGCTGTTATTTGCAGATTTTTTAAAAAATAGATGCAAACTGCATCAGCTGGGGGTGTCCAATAATTAATGGAATTTAACCTCCCTCTGCTGCAGTCCTGGGGGGAAATCCTTCTTTTGAAGCTAGCTGACACAATTTGAATTTTAAAAAATCTACACATTAAATGCAAATCTGCACTTAGTATCAGGTGTAGTTTGGCCCTAGGAATCTGCTTACATTATCTAAGCATATGAGAACATTACCCAAGCAATTTGGGATTACTCTCACAAATCAATACCTTTATCTTGAAGCTGTTTACAAGCACAGTGAATCCAAGGGTCTGGGATCAGTGCTAATGATTCCCATTAATGACTTGTGTTTCAAATTAGAAAAAGACAATGATATGCACTGCCTACATTTTTTCTATCAATATTATATCTAAATGGAGTAAACACTGGAATGTTCTATGTGTTGAACCCCTGAGTCTTTAGCCAATTAAAATTAGCTGCCATTCACACAGATGCAAACATAGTTTTTGTAAAACAAAAAACCAAGATCATTATTAAAACTTGCATCGGGGGAAAACTTGCATCGGGATATCTGCAATATCTCTTGTTAATTTTGACATTCTTCCTCACTTAGCCTTCATTGAACCCTGACTGTAGTACAGAGAGAAGTTAAGTGTAAAAGACCATGGATATTGACTGTTGTAGGAACCATCTGGCTGTGGCAAAAGATGGTAATTAATTTATACTCTTCAATGTATCCTAGGGGCAGCGGTTACTTTAGTGAACATATTTACTTACTTAGCATCTGGATATGACAAGTGATGAACAGATCCTGGTCTCCCTAGAAACCCGGTAACAACTGAAACAAAAAAGTTCTTAAAAGAGAACTTAAAAGAGAACCTTTGCCTTTCTTTGCTGTTCTAACTTATCATGTCCAACATGCTCTCTTTGTCTTTATGGCTTCTTCAGGAAGGCACGGGGCTTCCTTCCTCTCTCAGGTAACCTATACACATGCACAGCAGTAAAGCTGAACTGCCATTACTAGTTGTTTCATGGCACTGCTGTTCCAAATGCCATACCTTCCATGAAATCATTAGCCACTTGGGATCAGAGGCAACAACTGCACAGGAATGACCAAGGCTTTTGGCCCTGCTTACACAGTGCTATTTATTATTATTCCATCCATTTCTTAAATTTGTATACCACCCTTCATCCATAGAGCTCAGCACATAAAATGACACTATAAAAACACAAAATATGTAATAAAAATAAGAACTGAAACAGCAAACAAATATTCCACCCCTGTTACAGCAGTTATGTGGGAAGAGCCCCCATTAAAGATGATCTCACAAGAGAGGTCTTCAGAGACCGGTGTCTCTTATAGCAAAGACAAATTAATCAGACGTTTTGAAGTTCTGCCACCTTTTTCTCCCGAAAGAGTCCCTCTTCTGCTTTTCTCTTCCTTTTTGCTGGTCCATTCTTATTTGTTAGTGAGATACAAGTGACACACTCTGCAGTCAATTCTGTTCTTGTTGGGATTGTAGATTTCATTATTGAACTGACTGTTTGATGCCTCTAAGTGACCTGTTTATTGGACATGCATTCTGATTTGCCTGCACAAAGCTTAGGGAAAGGTTAGACCAGGGGTCAGCAAACGTTTTCAGCCATGGGCTGGTCCACTGTCCCTCAGATCTCGTGGGGGGCCAGACTATATTTTGAAAAAAAATATGAACGAATTCCTATGCCCCACAAATAACCCAGAGATGCATTTTAAATAAAAGCACACATTCTACTCATGTAAAAACACGCTGATTCCCAGACCATCCACGGGCCGCATTCAGAAGGTGATTGGGACGTATCTGGCCCCTGGGCCTTAGTTTGGGGACCCCTGGGTTAGACTATGAGACTCTGGCCTTTATTGAGTATTCATTCTGATTTGTTGTTGAGAGATTATACAATTAGCATTGATCCAGATTTGCTTGTAGGGTGCTTGCATGTCTTCCTATCAAACATTAATTCATCCATCCATCCCACTTTTCAGTGTACTTCCCTGTCACTTTCCTAACTGCAACAAGTCTGTGTTTTTGTTTTTAAAAGTGGATTTGTTGCACCAGGGTGACAGAGTCCTTTAATCCACTTTATTTGAAAACATATGCAATTAAATATGCACTTGAATCAGAGCACGTTCGCAATCAAACTTTCTTTCTAGGGAAGCCTCTGAATTGTAGCTTTGTGAGGGAAAGAGGGGTCCTTCTAACTACTCCCTGCACCCTTTACAAACTACAGGCCATAAAACTTCCCAAGTGGTGGACTGGCGGGTCCACCCATTTGATCTATGCCATGGGGAGATCTTTTAGGTTTGCCCTTAAAGGAGTGATCAGCCAGCAATCAGGCTAGGCTGATTCAGGATACATACTCAATGTCTAGGCTCAATGTCTACTTACATTTGTAAACAATAAAGATGTGACCATTTTAATTCCAAAGTGTTGTCCTGTCATTATTGGTACTGTCACATCGGCTTCCCATCCCCCAGTGGGCTTGCAAAGTGTTCCATAATATACAGTGGAAATTAATTTATGGAAAGTCATTATAATGTTCTACTGTAGCCCTCAGCACTGGCCGTTGCCCAACGCAGATACTCAGCATAGAGAAAATAACTAATCTGGGGCATGGCATTTTCATTTAGAATATGCACTTTCATCACTACAACTATGCATAACTAATTAACCAGACCTGAGGTTAGCCTTGTTATTAGTGGAGCTATTCCCTTTATTGTCTTACAATAATATTTTTGCAATGTGTCTGTTGTATGCTGATGGCCATTTAAATGTCAGAAAGAAAAGTGACCAAGAAATAGAGGCCACAGGAACGCATTCCAATTGTCGTTTCCCTGAGAAAGGTTCTCAGAATCTGACCTAATTTCCTGTATGTATCTGGAAGACTCCATCTCAGTTCTGGCAGAGAAAGGAAAACAAATTACTGGGACATGAAAACTGTTTACTTAAAAAAAAAAAACCACCCACAATTTAGGTAAAAAGTCTGTAATGCCTATATCTAGTCCAAGTCACCATCCATTATTAATATGAACAAAGATTTTAAAAAATGAGGGTGGTCCCCAGAGCACACTGCTGCGCAAAATAAGGACCAAAGGTTAAGACATGCAAAATCAAGAGAGAATGTGCAAATCTAGCTCTTTAAAATCAACTAAAAGTGGGTATCTTAGCAACACAGGAAGCTATGTTATACTGAGTCAGAACACTGGGTTCATTTAGCTCAGCATTGTCTATATAGTATACGGGTTTCTCAAACTTGAGTCTCCAGCTGTTTATGGACTACAACTCCCATCATCCCTAGCTAGCAGGAGCTGTTGTCAGGGATTATGGGAATTGTAGTCCAAAAAAAGCTGGAGACCCAAGTTTGGGAAGCCCTGGGTTTGGCAGCAAATCTCCATGTTTTTTATAGAGGGGTCCCTCCCAACTGTAACTAGAGATACAGGAGACTGAACATGGGACCTTCAGCATGCAAAGTAAATTCTGTCAGGATGCTGATTCCAAGGGGAATGCCCACATGGCTGGGTTGTTTACATATAGAGAAGTAGCTCCCACATGGGCAGAGGAACATTAAAAAGGCCACAAAGAAACTCATTTATCCATGGAATGATTTTCCTTACAGTATAAACAGACCCTTAAATGAAAACCTGTTAGCAGCAAGCAGAAAACAAATTAAATTAAAGCTTATATGGGCTTCTACAGATTCTTGGATATACAAACAAATGTTTGCCAGCTGTGATTTATCAGAACTAAGTTAAATGCAAGTACAATTTCTTTCTATGGGTGATAAGTAGAAAACACACAAAACTCATCTTCCTGTATCATGGTGAATAAAGGTCAGATTACAGTATAATAAGATACTGTTGCTTTTGCCTAATCTAATCACTTTTGCCTGATACATAAAAAAGCAGGTAGGTTTACATACAGCATCTGAGATGCTGCATGGGCAATGTTTTACACCATTCCATAAGGCAAGCCTTTGTGTTCTTTTAATCACTGGCATTAGGGGGTAGGCACAGGGGCAGTTGCCCTAGGTGCAAAATTGTTAGGGGTGCCAAACTTCAACACCTGGTGCTGGTTCTGGACTCTGTTGAAAACGGATTCTCCATGCGAAGTGACCTCTCCAGACAACGGAACAATTCTTTTCTTATCACTGTGGTTGCAATCTCCTGGGTGATGCAGAAACCGCTAGGCAGCTGAATGCACATGCTTACTCTGTCCATTTTCCTCCTTCTCACCATCACCCTCCTCATGGGCCCAGCCACTGGCAATCCATGCTACGCCACTGCTCACTACATATGCTGAGACACACACACTACTGTTGGGTGTTGCAAACTTCTTTGGAGGGCATTTTTGAAATTAAACCACCCAGAGCGTGGGAAGTGCTAGACAAGTGAAACACAGCCTATTTGCAGGACTTTTCCCTCATACTTCTAACCTACAATTCCACAATGTTGACTTTGCTTTGACAAGCCCACTTCTCACTAGGTCTAGCAACATAGCCCACAACATTCAATGTTGGACCCAGACAACAGAAACAAGAACCACCACCACAATAAAGCTATAGCAGCAACTGGCCTAGCAAACAGAAAACCCACACCGAGGCTTTGTTAAGTAAAACATTTCCAAGATGATGAATAAAAAGTGCTAATCTCTGTATGATAATCCTTGATTATTTGATTGCATGCCTTTGGGAGCAGCTAGAAAATGGTAGCCAACAGAGTTCACCACAATAATTAATTTTAAAATCAGTATTTGTTGCATTATTTTAATGCAGACTTTCATTTGGCAACCTCGGCTTGTGTCTGACACTTCCTCTCCCTCAGAATGTGTTTAGATGTTGAATAATGCTGTATTTCCTGGAGATCAAACCAGCACAATTCAGTTCCAACATTACTGGCCAGATTCAGTGATCTTCTTGAAGGCCCTCAACAACTTGGGTCTAGGATATCTTAAGAAGTGCCTGATCCCTTAAAGCATGGCCTGATCATGGAGATATCTGAGGAAGCCTCTGCTGGTGGTTTCCTATGGCTCAGAGGCAAGGATCATAACTACTAGAAGCTGGGCATTCAGTGTTGTGGACCTAACCCTGTGGTGGTCCAATCCTAGTGATTGAGATTAAACAGGTACCTTCTTCGCTGAACTTCAGGCACATTACAAAGACTTAAAACAAACAAAAAAATCAGCAGGCATTTTAAGGCAGTTTTCGATTTTTATGATGAATTTTAATTGTTCTTTCTCTCTTCTTAAAATATTTTATGTACACTGCTTATGAATCTTGAATATGAAGGGGCACATAAATATTTGAAAGAAAATAAGACAATCTGAAGTCCAGACCTGAAGTCCAATCCCTACTTGGGAAGAGAATGAATGACTTAGTGTGGGCTCCAGGAAAGAAGGAAGCCATAGGACCAAGTTATTGCAACACCATATCCTCCTAAATTCTTAATTCAGTGCCAGACTCCTACTGCTTCTTAAGCAATCTGTCCTGTTCTCCCCTGCTTCTGGCTCAGAGGGAGAGAGACAAGCCATTGCCTGAGGGGTTAACTGTCTCAGGACTGTCTAGGGTAGAGTACATGACTTTATCTGACACCCCAGACTGAGAATGTGCCTCTGATGGAACCCCCTACTGCTCTGATGCTGAGCCAGAGCCAGAGCCTGCAGAACTGGACAACCTCAAAGTGGGTAAGGTTAACAGCAGATCCCAACCAGCCACTCTAATCAGGTGGTAATATCACTGCTACTATCTGTAATGTTTATTAAGCTGCAAATGCTGCTTCATGTCCATTTTCCACTGCCCTAACGAA
This sequence comes from Lacerta agilis, assembly GCF_009819535.1. NCBI lineage: Eukaryota > Metazoa > Chordata > Lepidosauria > Squamata > Lacertidae > Lacerta > Lacerta agilis. The sequence goes on from NC_046316.1 coordinate 35,665,313, forward strand.
AAGCTAATTTAAACATTCGTATTTTCACCCTATGCCCCACAAGACACTTTAGGTCCTGCAGTTTTTGCTTTAATCTAAGTCACACGTGAGAACATTTTGCATCAGTATACGTATGACGTGCAAGGTAGGACAACTGAACTTTCCCTGAGCTGGTTTCACAACTGCCCTCCAAGTATTTACAAATTCTATTAAACAAGCCTTCTGCATTCAGGGTTGTCATTGGCCACGAATCAATATTTGTATCACACAAAATAAGATCTGGCTTTTGGGATGCTTGAACTATTTGCACTGGCCACTTTCCATTCATTTGCGAAGATTCAGCAGCCTGCCAAGGAAAGCCTATTCTGTTAAGACATGTCGCTCTTGGCTGAACTTTGATCACTAATCCTAGAAATGCTGGTTGTTTTAATTCTTTATTGGACTGTATTGTTTGACATTTTTTCTCTTGCCGGAAGACAAAATGTGTAAAACATGACTTTCATGTAACTTTAGGTGTGCATCATGGTTTCTCCATTTCTCAAATCCCTACAAAGGGCTATCATCTCTGCTACACAATATATTGTCAGTTTTGTTGACAGCCTGACAGTACAAAGCTTGTATATTCTGTGTAAACTCTAGCTCGCCTTTCATATTATAATATCTACGGTTGCAAACGTGTTACAAAATATAAGGTGCTTAACCTTTTTAATGTTTATTGGAATTATGGTGCCTTGGCTGAGTGGCCCCAGTAGCTGGAAATGGTTGGAAAGAGCGCTGTATTTCCCCCCCCCCCTACTGAAAGAACAACAGAAAAATTCATTGCGCCTGAGAAACCTATGTATCAGTATATACATATAATACCACGCAGCCATTTGCAACAACATTTGGCAAGGTCTTGTTATCTTTGATGAAGAGCGCTCTGATCACAGTTCTTATTACAGTTTCATATCACTGGGAAGCCTGCATCATTTATTCATATAGCTGTGTTGGACATGGAGTCAGCCTTGGAGCATGGAGCTATAAAAATAAGCTGTCATTCTTCAGTGGCAGCAGCGTCATTTTCTCTCCCTCTCTCTGGCATACCTGACACGCATCTTTTCTTCAGTTTAAACCTACAGTGAGATTAACTGAGAGGTGTTTTCTTTTCATTATTTTTTTTTAAAAGCCCTACAGATTAAGACAGAGCAAACGAAATCCTCAAAGATTCCTCTTTGCCTTTTGCAACAGAGCTCTTCAGAAATGGCACAATCTCACACAGAAGCTATCCTATAACACCAACAGCCAGCCCTTTTAGCACGGAACATAGAACAAACATAGAACAAACCTTGGTTACTGATCATAGTTAAAAAGGAGGAACCTTAAGACCAAGTCTAGGCAGCAGCAGGGCTAGCCACTCCAGCACACCTTCTGGCACGGCGGGGATCGCACCGGGGTGCCATCCAGCATGGCCATGATCACACCGGGGGTGCCAACCAGCACAGCGGGGATTGTGCCAGGAGTGCCATCCAGCATGGCCGCTATCGTGCCAGGGGGTGCTGTCTGATGTAGCCATGATCACGCCAGGGGTGCCATCCGGGCCGGGGCAATGGCACCCCCCTGTGACTCCCAAACATACCCTGAGCCAGGGGAGCTACACCCACGCAGCTCATCCTCTCCCCTGCCTGCCTCCTCCAGCTGGGAGCGTGGGGGAAACGGCACAGGTGGCACAGCAAATGTTACCCCCCTTCAAGCTGGCACCCGGGGCGGGACACACCAATCTTGTTCAGATGGCACACTAAAGTTTGGCTCATCCTGTGCTGCAAGGTCCTCCCCAGGCGCCAGCATGTTTGTGCAAAGGCCATAGTTTGGCTTACTGTGGCATGTTAACCAGGCCAGTGTCTGGAAAATACAGAAGCTTGCCATCTTGCTCCATGTTGCGGTACTCTATATTCTCCCTCAACTACATTTCTTTTCCAGCTGCTTGCCAGGGTTTCTTGCTGCACTTTATTTAATCGTCTTTACACACTTCCTTTTTATCTCAAAAGTTTATGCCATCTATACATTTGGTGTCAACATTTTCCATTTTCTTTTTCATCAAACCTAACATATTTAAAACATATTGTGGCTGTGCTAAAAAAAACACACCAAACCTATAAAGTGAAAAGCATTGTAAGGCTAAATTGTGACACACAAAAAAATCATCTAAAATGTGTCGCCAACTAGGAAGGTCATTAAAATATAAAAACATAATAAAACGTAAATATTAAACAAACCTTCCCTATACAGGATTGCCTTCAGATGGCTCAAGGGTCTGATAACCTCATACCCTCCAACATTTATCCAATGAACATTACCTGGCATTGAAAATATTGTAATGCCAGTGACAGATATGACCTTGGGCAGGGGAATTCACAGTGCCATGACAAAAAAGGTCTTCTCTTTTGTATTACTAATTATTACTGTTGATGATGATTTATTACAAAAACAGATTCCTTCCAAGCCTCACATTTAAGTAACTGAGAGGCATCTCGATAAAAAGTTGTCACACTTGACATAGATTCTTTTTGTTATTATGTGAAACCCAATTCAGCAAACTTCATTGGTGTGTCTCACAATATACTATTAAATTTGGGATAGCTAATCCTTCTGTTTGGGTTGAGGCCTTCTCCTTTCTGAATACAAACCATGCTTCTGAAAAAAGGGAATAGCTGGAGAAGGGCCACTAAAAAAGAAGTGGGCAGGCTGGTATGGCCTAGCCACACACTTTCCATAATCTTCAAAGACACAAAGGAATTTGACAATACAAGGTAAACATTTGCTCAGGGAAGTCAGCTGAACTCAGCTCCCGGGAGCATATTTTTCAGATGCACAAATTATTTTCAAATGCTATAGGAAATATGTTGTTGGCTCATGGTAGAAATATACCATTTCAATGACTGGTAAGAAACAAGTTTCTTAACATATATATAAAAGTATACATAAGACCATAGAAGCGATATGTCAGAGTAACTTTGAAAAGTTCAAATAATATTATTATTGGCCAATACCTGAAAAACTGAAGTAAGAACTAATTGAAAAAATATTCTCAAGTGTCCCATATGGAAACATTTGTTGCCAAGAAAAATGTCATGAGGCAGAGTCTCACTTTATAAATTAGTTTCATTAGCACAGCAAAAAAAAAAAAAAAGTTTAGGTTGTCATTTATTTTCAATTATGTCTTAACAGAAAGCTTGTAATGTGGTTGAGTATCTTATATTTACAAAGGAAAGACAATAAAACTGGAATGTCTATAAATGATAATTGTGTTGAGCTGGAAATACATATCTGGAATTATCAGGATATATGGACACTTTTAGTCATTCTCTTTACAAATTTCAGAAAGTCGCTTTGGAAAGACTGAGCATAGTATCTGCACTAAAAGGCAACACATACAGTTAAACACAGGGGGTAGAAGACTGCCCTGTTTCTATGACAACACTTACAGTAACAGTTGCACACACGTTAATTTGATTTTATATGTGGAGCTATACTTGAGGCTGAGCCAAAATGGGCCTCCATTTTCAACAGCCCTTGTCTGAGGGACACAAGGCTTTCTACAGTTCTTCTGGGAACCCTGCAAACAGCTACAAAATGCTGTCATCAATGATTTTACTGGCTCCCTTTCCCTAATCCCACATGATAGATATTATTTTTGCAAGGCTCACAAATATTCAAAAGTGTTAACTACGCAAAGTGTGTTGACTTTCAAAAATACTGTCAGGTCTTGTGTTGGGTTGCTCACGAGTAAGCAGGCATGAGTCCAAACTGTCTTTTAACAATTTTATTGTGCAAACTATTTACAGTGCAGAGTGCTGAAAAACATGACCGTATCAGACGCTAGCAGAATCTGGGAGTGGCCCCTTCCGGCTGGGACCCCAACATAAGAGTTTCAGTATCCGAAATCTCCACCTCCCCTCCTTGCGTTTCACCCCTCTGCGCACTTGGGGCGACGGAAATGGCGTGTCTCCCTCCTCGCCCGCTGAGCAAGGGGGGTGCAGGGTCTCTCCAACATCCCCAGAGCCTCTGCTCTCAAGCTTCTGAGCTGCCTGCCCCTCCCCACTAGAGACATCGCTGCTTCCTCCACTGGAAGAGGAGGTGCTGCTGGTCAGGTGGGGCCGGGGCTCTCTGTAACATCCCAAGAGCCCTTCCACCACCCTGCGCTGAGCCGAGGACAGTTCCCTGACAAATACAATTAGTATAACATTCAAAAGTAATGCTAGGTCATGATATTGCAATATACGGGCTACATTCTGTTAACTTCGTGGGTATAGAAAGTGGGAGGAGAAGTGTTATAAAAATCCAGGCAGATTAGATCATATTAATCAGACATTTAGTTTTATGGTGGGTTGCAAAGAAAGTCTGCAGTTGCAGAAATGAGAGGGCAGGGCAGTATCTACCCAGTAATTTAAGCAGCAGGTGTTTGATAGAACTAATTAAACCATCAGCCCTGCGTTGCACATGTTGATTTGTATGTTGTGAATCAGTTTCAACCTTCCCATATTCAACATGCTACCTCTTTTTTGATCTTTCTAAACATTCGCCACAAGGCAATTTTGTATACTGTAAAACATTTTATTTTATTTTTTGCATAGCGAAGGTTGAAAGCAGCAGTATAGCTCATCACTCCAGTCTCCTACTGGTAAAAAATGAACTAGATGATGTCAGTTGTCCCTTGATATAAAGTAAACACACACAAATTAGAGCAACCTGGCAGGGCATCGTAGTTCTGAGACTGTAACGTCCAATCTAAAATTCATAAAGCATGGTTCAGGTTCTTAATACATTTGCATTGGTTGCTGCCAAATGCATGTGGCTTTGAGAATTGTTCTGTCTAGGTATTGCTGGCAGATGCAACAGCAGGACACTTCTATATCTCTCTACTGGAAAAAAAAAAATCTCATGGGGGCAGAACTCGGCAAGAATGATTGAAAATAAATAAATAAATCCAAGATGTTAAACAACGAAATTGCGTTTTTAAGAAGAAAAAGCCAGTTCTGGTAAAATGATACTAATGAATAAATGGTCGACATAGAAAGAAACTGATGTTAATTGGTGTGAACACTTTCCCCCTCTGTGTTACAGAGTGAAAGAGAGAGAGAGAGGCTGGAGAATTCATAAACAGCCTTTAAATATTATTCCACCTGATCATTAGCAGAAAGTGGTGGGAGAGGGAGCATCCATTGAGAGGTAGTTTGTAGCAGCTAGCCATCTCCCACAAGGGGAAAATATGCCAACACTGCAATCCTATACATATCTGCTCAGAGTACTATCATGAATATAATACATAACCAATGAGAAACTTTTTATCAACAGAATCACCTATAATTCTAGTTTAGACACCTCCAAAGGGCTATCAAAAACCAATGCATGTTCCAGGGAAATGTCTGCCCTTAAGCGTTGCTGAATTTAAATGGAAAGTTTCGGTAGACATTTGACGGACGAGGCTGCAGAGCTGGAATTCATCAGCAAAAGAAACGAGTATTTTAGGGATCATCCTGGGAAGAAGTTACTCTCTTTACTCATCATATGTCTCCTAAAGCACTTGGGAGTATTAAAATACCTTTATGTCATCTTTCAAACACCTCTCCCGAATAAGTCAAGTGTACCATGCCGGTGCCACTGGCTTACAGCTTAACCAAGTGAAATGGTGGGGAGACTCTAACATTAGTATTTAGGCTCCAGTTTGAATCTGGAGAAGTGTGAGCATCTCAGAAAGATGGAAATCTACCTGGCAGCCAGGAAAGACCAAAACAAAAAACCAAACTAGTCACCATCATTCACCACACTGCTAAAATCATACTGTATGTTTCCCTGACCCATTTCCTTCCAGATGTTGTTGAATCGAAACAGCTATCATCCCTGACCACTGGGACATGCTGACTGGGGCTGATGGGAATTGTAGCCCTATATATATTTGAAGTGCACCAGGTTGGGGAAAGCTGTTCTAAATAATACCAAAGATGGGAATATATTACCGTGTGATTAAACAGCAGTCATGCGTTATGCTGTCTTCCACAAACACGCCACTTTCGTCATCCGTTTCAACTAGGCGTCCATCGTGGTACCAATGCACTTGTGTAGTATTATCGAGGTATGTTGCTGTACACTGAAATGGCAAGCGGTCGCCATGAAAAACCACCTGTCTCTGGGATGGTATCAATTCAAATAGAGGCAGCTCCAGCGGTCCAGCTGTGGGTGAGAGTATAAAGGAAACAATTGGTTTATTGCATTGTTAATGCATTGTTAGTGATGAGCAGAGGAGAGGAGAGGAGCAGCACTAGAGTCAGCAAAAACAATGACGGACAAGTACATCTTCGCAGTGCTGTTCTACACATGTCTACTCAGCAGCAAGTCCCTTTGAATTTAATGGGGTTAACTTCCAACTAAATGGGTATAGGATTGTGCCCATCATTTCTTGTAACTAGAATGAAAATACCAAGTTTGTTTTTTTAAATACACAGGGTATATCTTCCACAGATGCAACTACTGTGTACAGTACCGGTATATCTTGTGCCCCATGTCAAGAAGAGGGCTCACAAACATAGTTGCCAGGTGGTCAGCAATGTCTAGAAATCTCCGTATGGCAGCGATCTGCGAACTAGATGAGTAGTACCAAATGGCAGACCCTACACTTCCTAGTAAATTCTGTATGTGCTGCTGAGAACTTTGAAGAAGCTCTTTTCCATCCTTGAACAATAAGGTTTGCTGAAACAAAACACACACCCATAAGCTACACACACATTCCATCACACTGTCAGTTTGGCAGTTTTCATTTCATTCTGTAAAGTAATCAAGACAATTATACTATGATTGGAAAACACTGCAGAAAGGAAAGTGTTTGTGCTGAGAGTTATGATTATGAGGGGGGAAACACGTTAGATTCACGTGATCAAGTCAACCCACCTGTGATTAACACACTGCTGATTTCAATGTAATGTTAGGTGAATGTGCAATCTTTTTGCAAAAGGTCTAATAAATGGAAAGACTTTTGTCTCTCCCTCCCTCCTACTTTCTCTCCCTTTCCTTCTTATTGCCTAGGCTGAGCACAGCTGCCACAATATTAGAAGCTAATGCACACAGCATTACTGTATATTTTCAAGGAAGAAAGAAAGCACTTTTAGCTCAAGGGTCAAATACTGTGACTCGTACTAAGCAGTAATTTTATTCCACATTTAGCTGCACTGATTGTAATAAATCTACAAACAACACAGCAGTGCTGATTTAGATAGAATGGCTAAGTCTCAAGCTCTGCATTTTTAATTTTGTGAAGATAATGATAACATTTATTCACTTGGTTGTACATATTTTTTTATCCTCAGGTCTTCTGCTTATAAAGGAAATATTTTAGTGCTTCCAGTTCAGCATAAAGTGGAAACACCTTTGCATCTTTTCAGAGTTAGAGGATGGAAGGAATTCTTCTCTAATTAAATGATAAATAAATAAATGTATATCAGCCTATTAACACTTAACAGGCACAAGACTAATAGAATGTAAGTCAATTGTTGAAAGTATTGAATACGATCATATGTTTTTCTAGTATTTACACATATTTATAGTAAACTGATTGCCAAATGTATTTGGCTATGTTGACATCTCTTGACAGAGAGGTAAAAGTGTCCATAGTCTATTTATTTATATATACTTTTCTAGAAGATGTGTTGAACTATCAATATAGCAAAAGTTAATACTGTAGCTCAGAGGTTTTCAATCTTTTTGGGTCCACGGCTCTCTTAACCAACAACATTCTTTCTGTGGCACCCCTGTGGGTCTCAAAGGCCCAGTTCTGTCACCCCTTGCCTGCAGAGCCAACAGCCCCTCACCCTTTTCAAACACCCTCCCTTGTGGAGCGTTCCTAAACTCTCCCCTCTCCTTGGGAGTCCTCTGGGCAGCCGCTGGTCTCTGAGCTGCCCTCCCTGCCCCAAAGAGAGATGTCTCCTCCCACTGCCCCATAGGGGCCTGGGAAACACGCCCTGGCCAGCCCCAGAGGCACCATTCGCCTGGGGAGCTTGTAGTCAGGGCTGCTGCAACAAACAGCCACGCAAGCCTCTGGGAGGCAGAGAGGCAAGAGGGCATTAGAGGAAGGGAGGGAAGGAAAGAGGGACAGGGGCCAGTGTTGCCCGTGGCAGCCCTGACCATCATTCAAGGCACCCCAGGGTGCCATTGCACACTGGTTGAAAACCACTGTTCTAGCTTATGTTGAACACCTTAATCGTGCACTAAAAATCGTATTTCCTGTTTTGATGGAGATTTATAAATGCCCAGAATTGTTTATACCCCACCCATCTGGCTGGGTTTCCCCAACCACTCTGGACAGGCTGGAGGAGATGGCATTTTCCATTGCAGCAACCAGGCTACAAAACTCCCTATCCCTGTGACACTGAGGAATTATTGACACTTCCTCTTGTTCTGCTGCTTTTCCCCAGGGAAAACCACTCTTTAGTGCTCAATCAGAACAAGCAGCAATTTGGATTCTTCCCAGATTGACATTTGTTCCACTTTATTGCTGAAGAGTAGCTTTTCCCTTGGAAAGAAGCAGAGCAAGGGGATGCAGACCCATGCCTAGAAAGTGTGGGTCAAATGAAAAATTGTTTGAAGCTGTGCTTTTTAGGCACAGCACAAGGTGAAGTGTGAAAGAGCCGTGAGTTGACATTTACAGTGCAATCATAAGCATATCTACTCAGAAGAAAGCTTTATTTAATTCAACTGAGTTTACTCCCAAGTGAGTTGGGTTCAGCCTGCAGACTTAGACATCAAGCAGAAACCTTATGTTTTGACAGTTCCATGGTCTTCTAGTTCCTGATTTTTGTTTACTTCCAGGCTGTTTTAAAGAAGGATTTAAGCAGCAATGTTTATTTTATTATATTTTAATACCTGATGTTTTAAATTAGGTGATTTAAGCCACCATGAACATTTTTTGTAGAAATGTTTAAAGTAAACAAATCATTATATTGTAGCTTGGAATACAGCAAATAAATGAAGTCAGTTTTACTGCCAAAACAATGTATTCGTTTCTCGGTTCCTGCTGAATACAACCAGTCCAAGTAGCCAGAAAGCCATATTCTTAACTATAGTGATGAAAATTGGCAATGGATACAAAGTGTTGCTCAGTGGGAGTGGGAAAAAATTGGACAGGCACTTTGTATTCAATCTCCAGAAACCCAGGTATAATTGACTTGAGTCCTAGAAATACCTTAGTAGAATGTGGAAATGAAAGATAATGCTAGAATTAGGGGGGGGGGGAATCAGAATTTGATATACAACACAGAAGTAAATAGCTTGCTTATAAGTTATTTACAATGGATTGTATTGAATGTTAGTCATACTCTGAGCAGACCTAACATGCCCATCATCAATGGGTCTACTCTGAGTAAAGGTTAGTTAGAGACGGTCCAATGAAACTCCCATTGTATGACACTAAGGCTGCAATCGAATCTTCATTTACCTGGAAGTAAGCCCCACTGAATTCAACAGGACTTACATCTGAGTAGAGACATGGCCAGAGACATGTAAAAGTGCATGCACATTCAGCTGTGTTTCACAACACTGCTACAAATTAAATAAAATTAATACATTTGTCAGAGCGACAGAAACAAGTAATCTGAAGGTTCAATCCAAGCCCTGAGATCAACGAAGACCCTTTTCTCTGTGTCCTTGCAAACTGAAATGTGGTGGGTTGTCACAATAAACTTCTTAATAGTGGCCTTCTGTTTATGGAATGTCCTCTGCGGTGTGATTCATCTGGTGTCTACCGGTACTTTAACACCATGAAGCCAGCCAAATACCATTTTATTTTCAAAAGTATTAACCTCCATACTTTTAATCGTTGGCAGAATGGTGTGCTTTACCATGATTTTATAGGATGACTGAATCATAGAATTGTAGAGTTGGAAAGGACCCCGAGGGTCATCTGGTCCAACCCCCTGCAATGCAGGTTTAACATTGTGAAACTAGTTAGGGCTCGTGTTTGCCCTTATTTTTAGACTTCTCCAAATTAAAAATTGTTCTTGGCGTTAGTGTTGCCATCTGAAATACTGTTTTCGTATATTTTGCAACTTTAAACAGTTTTTATCACTTTTGTACACAAACAATTGCCATTGGGAGACTGACAATCACTTTGTAATCTGTAATATAAACATCAACTCAGCCTCTGGCAACAAAGCCTGGGCCTTCTCGTAGGCTTCCCCTTTTCTCTGTACACCTCCACCTGCTTTTAATACTGCAAATTTTCTTAAAATATAATTCTGTCATTTGGCATTAAGACATTTCCATAAGTCAGCTGGTGTGTTTCCCAGCACAGTATTTTTGCACCTGATATTGTGAAAGAATTATTAATTAAAACCGGGAAGAGGAGACCTGAGAATTCTATGAATTGTCAAATTGATGAGGAGCTGTAGTATCATAAAAAGCCTTTTTATTCAGCTCCGTCATTGAATTTAATGTAGTACAGGTGTATGAGTCAGGGAACCCCCAGACATATGCAACACCCCTTGAATTACTCGGTTTTCTAAGTGCAAAGCAATGATTCCTTACCACGGGAATCAGGAACAGAGTTTCTTCACAGGCTGATCATTATTTTTATTTGTTTTGTTCTTTCTGAAATCTAAGTTGCCCTAACATTCTGCTATAGCCAGCATTTTAGCCCCTGGTTCTGCACTTCTTAAAACTCAGCTTACAAATTGTACACAAACCTGTAGCCTAACAGCCCAGTTGGAGCTGAAAAAGCCATTCTAGTGGGTAGAATCAGGAGTGGGCAGGCAAAGAGGAGGGAGAGTTTGCTTAATCCTTTCCCTGTTCATTCATTCATTCATTTAAGTTCTTTATATCTTGCCTTTCCTCATATAGTTCAAGGCAGCTTATGAACATAATAAAACAAAAACAAAACAGCAATGTTCGAACAACAATAAAGGCCAGCAATAAAACAATTTAAAAACATCACCCAAAAAGCACAATACACAGCCATGGGTAAAACACACACACACACACACAAATATCATAAAATTATTAAATATCACTTTGCTAAATCAAAACCCAGACCTCACTACTGAGATTTGTGTGTGTAGTTTGTGTTTTCAGATGCCAAGCTGCACAAATATGCCCAATAGCCAACCTTAAAATTTAAACCTAGCTCACCTGATAAGAGCCACATAACACAGGAATCAATAATTGCCTCTGCTGCGTTTCAGTATATCTGTATCTAACACAGCAAGAGAGAGGGGGGAACTGGCCACTGAATGTTCAAACATATTTAATTGTAGATATATACCTAAAGGATAAAAGTACAACCAAATTTTGGTACACAGCAGATAAGTCATTTATAGAAGCAAATGAAGGGTTTTCTAATATCTATTCATAAAGGGGTTGGGAGAGAACCTTACCACATTGCCGCATTAGATTTGTAGCAGACTCTCTCTAGGGTGTACAAGTACTTTTTATAAACCATGACAGAATGGATGTCAAAAATGATTTAACATTTACTTGCCTGTTAGTCCCTTAATGCTAATAAAACACAATGCCATTCAAAATCATTTCCATTTGGCTGATTAGTGTAAGCTCTAAACAACATAGCGACACACAGCTTGAGCAAACCTCACACGTTCTCTTCCATTATAAATGCCTCAAAACAAATGCACATGGTTTTGTTTATCGGCAGCTTCCTAGAGAGTGTACCATGTCAAGTGAGTTTATTTGTAATAGATCAGCATCACATTGGAAAGATTAGCCCCTTTTCCTGAGACATTCCTGGAGGCCAAACAAGATCATTCATACACTAAACAACAGTCAGCTTGCCATGGAGAAATACATACTGTTATGTAGCTGTGGAAACGTTTTGAGGAAGTAGAGTATCTTAAATAATCACAGACTGTGTATCTGTAAGTCATGTTGCTTGTTCCACCTTCTCTTCCAAATGGCTTTATTAGTGGAGGCAGGAGAGATGTACTCTGAGGGTGTGAATGGTTTATATGGGGCAGGGGCACAGAGTAAAAAGCATCTAGGGTGGGGCCCTGATCTGAACCATAGAGGGAAGCAAAATGTTAAAAGCTCCCACGTTTCCCGCCATAGTTCCAACCTGAATTAGGATCCCTGAGTCTGCTCACTAATGATGATGGTGATGCAACTGCTAATTGTGTGACTTGTATCATATCTCCATCTGTGTGACTCCATCTCTCCCTCTGCTATTTTCCTCAATGCAGAGACCCATCTATGTTGCCTATGTTAACTTTTTAAAGGCACCGGGTACATCAATGCTACAATATAAAGTAGCATCAGCAAGGCAAATTCTAAAAGCAGAGAATAGAATTGGGTAACATGAGAATGCTGATTCAATTAATTATCACCCTTATTCATAAATTATTTCCTGCAAAGGTGATTGCTTTAGAGTGCATGCATATGTTCATGATGAATTCAGGTGCTCACTCATATGGAAGCATGCTGTGTTACAAGCCAACAAACTACTAGAGCATGAAATACAACATCAATATTTTTATAAGCTTAACAAAGTAACTTGCCAAACTTTTATGGTTTAAACATCGCTAGATATGCAAAACATTTTAATTTATTTTGCTGTTGACATCGTTGGTCTTGGCTACAGTACTGACGGACAGGCAATAGCCTGTGGGACTAGCACAAGACCAGAGATGATATAATGTAAATTGTCCTTTCCAGATTCTCCAGATTAATGCTGAAAATCTAACTGCACTTTACAAGCACCACTAAAGTCAATGGAATGTACTTCTGAGTTTTAAAAATGTACTGTAAGGATGGCAAATGAACTAAGCATCTGTTTACGATTCATGCCAAACAAGGAATGAAAAGGCAAACTGCGGGAAGGCAGTGGAGGATAGGGGTGCATGGAGTGCTCTGGTCCATGGGGTCACGAAGAGTCAGACACGACTGAACAACTGAACAACAACAAGTTCCCTAAGAACTATGGTTTGGAAATGTTTTCAAACCACGGTTTCAGTCCAGTGTTTTGATCACTTCCACTGGCTTGCATGTAATTGAACATTATAGCTAAACTGGCAAGGGAGGGGGATATCAGTCTGGAGAACAAAGAGAGGCTGGAGCTTGATTTGGAAATCATGGTTCGCAGATACCCAAGTGTTATATTTGTGCTGGCTCACATATTTTTGAGGTATTTCTTGTTTTTCAATGGCACCCCCCCCCCACAGGTTTACTACTATTTATAAATCCATACACAACAATAAACCTGAACTTCTTTTTTGCACTAGAATAATCTCATCTTTTAAGACCATGTGCTTTTGCAAAGGAAAACCAGTTACTTCTTGTTAATCGCTTGATTTATTGTATTGCCAATGGGGCTTTCTATCTGAACCTGCTATGCCTACAGAGTGTAGCATGTACTGCTCTGACAAACGTGTGAGTTAGAGTTCTAATATATGTATACCATCTCAGTGGGAGAGAAATATGCATGGCTAAACTCAGTGGAAATAAGCTGGAAGATAATAAAAGTAAAGAACCGGTCTAGTAACAAAGCAGATGAAAAAAAATGTGGGTAGGGACAAAGAAAACAAAAATGGACTGTGTTTTTTAACAAAGATCTGCTGACAAAGTGATGTATGTGTGCGCGTGCGCAGACACTGATGACATAAACCAGAGGACAACTTATGCTTTGTAGTGCACTGCCTGGGATTCTCTACAGATGGTTTGTAGAATGCTAGGGCATATGAGAAATGCACTCAGTTGAACTGAAAAGTGATGCTAAATTCCAGTAACTAATAAAATGTTAGTCTTAACATCTTTTCTAGAATATTTATGACACTGCGCCTGTGCGGTATCAAATGTACCAGCATTTATCAATTTGTTCTACAGCTACAAGCACACCTAAGCACATACCCCTATGGTTTGCTTCCATTAAAATAATGATCCCTCATTTTCTGCCAATTCCATAATACCAATGAGAAAGGGGGTTGCTTCCAAGTCATTTTAATAGCCACTTCCATCTTAATATTCTCCTGTCAGCCACACTGTCTTAAACTATCACAAATTAAATGGCAACGTCCTTTTTTTTAATCTTTCCTTTTAGTATGAAAAATTGCGATACATAAGTGCCAGTCCTTTCCCCCCATGAAATAATTTATTCCTCATGTACAGGGAAATGCATTCATTCTGTAGGCAATAATGTTTGTTTTTTAAATAAATGTATCTGATTTGAACACTCTAAATTCTCAAGGGTGGCAAAAGAAATTCCCATCTTTTGTGACCTTATGAAATAGTTTATATTCATGGTTCTGAGTTAAGGCTATTGTGCTACATTTGTGCCCTGCCCCAAGCTGAGGAGAAAAGTGAGGAATAACTTCTCAAACCTGATGCATCCTGTCCTCCACCTCCCCTCACCCCCACCTCAGATTTGGCTTAAGATTTGAACTGGCAATCTCAGACTTCAGCAATAGTCAACCATAAAAATACATTCCTCTGTCTGAAGCATTGCTAACTATGGAACACTAAGTTAAACCATGGCTAAATGTGATTGAGAGAGCTGTAGTCAGAGCAAAAACTGCAACCACTTCACTCATTCCCCAGTGCTGTTGTACCATCCAAAGATAAACCATGGCTTAGCATTACGCCCAAATTGGGGTAACAACAACAACAACAACTATTTATTTATACCCTGCCCATCTGTCTGGGTTTTCCTAGCCACTCTGGGTGGCTTCCAGCAGAATATTAAAATACAATGATTCATCCAGTATTAAAAGTTTCCATAAAGGTAGTGGCTTGTTTCTCTTAAACCAAACCTCAAGCTATAATCAAGGCTTCTTCTCGGCTTGCTGGTCATGATGGGGGGGGGGGGCGGAGCAGACAAATCAAGTCTCCAAGTTTAGACATAATGCTTAGCCAAATTATGGCTGAGCTCCAGGAAGCGTGGCAACAACAGGACCCAGGGATGAGTAAAGCAGCTGGTACCTTTGCTCAGAATACCTGCATGCTTGCTTGTTCACACTCGGCCATGGTATGGCTTGGCATTATGTGCGAACTGGGGATGCGTGTGAACTAGGTTGTGTCGTGTGTGGTAAAGGAATCACCACAGTATTTTACATTTGTGTGTGTGTTTTGGTTGTCATGCCTTCAAACCGATGACAGGTCCCACCCTTACTTTTCCTTTCCCAGCTCTGATTTGGCAAGGTGAACAGTAAGGAAACAGGAAACAGACTCCTGGGCAGGAGTCTCTAGGAAACTAGGAAAACAAGCTATAGAGCTACCTGTGGATGAATGAAGATATAATGGGCCTCCAGGAATGTGAAAGACAACTGTCAAGTGCATGAACATCACACACTAGAGAAACAAAACTTGGCAGCCCTTTAGGAGTAAGGGCGTACCCCATTAGCACTGTATAGCATTTCCCTCCCTCACTTTGATGTGTAATGCCTTGAGCACAGAGTAGCTACTGTCCTTGACACTGCCAGTTACCACAGTTCTATAAAGCTTTGCAATTGTGGTTTATACAACTATGAAAGAAAGTACATTGGTGTGAAAGGTAATCTCTGGGAGAGTAGATACCAACACAGCAAATATGAGTAATAGCTGTCTTGTTTGGATCCAATTCCAACTGGGAACAACATTAAAAGCACTTTGCTGGGACAATATTAGAAATATGTATTCAATTTCAGGGTGACAAAAGTAAGGCATTTTTATAAATGAATTGGCAAACACTTTAAATCTTACTTTTACTGGGCTTTTCTTGCCTCATTCAAGGACACCTGGGATTCAGAATAAGTACTGCCCCTGCTTCTGCTGCAATCTTGCAATTTCCCTTGGGGCTTTCTATTCATTAATGCATCACCACCACCATTGCAAAAATGGCCTGTACCATCAGTTACTTTGAAATAATGATAAATGTAAACAAGCATGGTGATGGGCTCTGTGATTTTATATATACCATTTTTTTGTTTCAGTACAATGTTCATTTAAACTGCCCATACACACAAATGCTTTTCAAGCGACGTAAATATGGAAGTAGTGATCACAATGTGGATTTTGAAGCACACATAACGTTATGATTATCTACAAGTTGGCATTATTGTTTGTCCCTGAAGTTCCACATCCCTCCAGTGCAACTTACCCTTAGCCACTGTCTCAAGAAAACATAGTGAATGTTAGTGAGAGGGACAATTTGGCAGCAAATAAAGGAAATCAGAATATCTGAAGACATTTAAAACAAACGCCGCATTTTATGCATCGCATCACAAAGGTTCATAAATTACACAGGCCGTTAATTACTGTTAAATATTTTTAGCCATGTTTACACAGCCATTTGAATTCTTTTTACATATGAAAGTATTTGTAATTGCTTTTTAATTGTTGTAATAGTTTTTAGAAAGGAAATAATGTAGCTGTTTTTAATACTGATGTTTTTATTATGAAATTGCTTTGAGATGCTTTATGAGAGGCGATTCAGAAATAATTCCATTCATAAGTGTAATAAATAAACAAATGTATCTTAAAACCTGTATTAACAGTGCTAATATAGAATACTGGTGGTACATATAGGCAGATGACCAGGAAATCCAGATTTTACAGTGGAACACTACCAAAAAAGCAGGGCAGGAATCTAATCATAAATTTACCTCAGGAGGCCTACCAAAATAATAAGGCCTCAAATGAGACATTGAATTCTAAAGACAAGCATCACAGTCTAAACTTTAAACAGCTATTTTACAGCATGGGAAAGACGGTTTGGCATATAATATTGCCCATCTAGGGGACGCGGGTGGCGCTGTGGGTTAAACCACAGAGCCTAGGGCTTGCCGATCAGAAGGTCGGCAGTTCGAATCCCCGCGACGGGATGAGCTCCCGTTGTTCAGTCCCAGCTCCTAGCAGTTCGAAAGCACGTCAAAGTGCAAGTAGATAAACAGGTACCGCTCCAGCGGGAAAGTAAACGGCATTTCTGTACGCTGCTCTGGTTCGCCAGAAGCGGCTTATTCATGCTGGCCACATGACCCGGAAGCTGTACGCCGGCTCCCTCGGCCAGTAATGTGAGATGAACGCTGCAACACCAGAGTCATCCGCAACTGGACCTAACGGTCAGGGGTCCCTTTACCTTTACCTTTACTATGAGATGACCTTTGTCAGTGGAAAGTGCCAATCTGTGAAGGCAGCACAACTATCAGGGATGTCTTAGCCATTGAGGCTACTGGCGCAAGGCGCCACAGCGCCACAGCCTGAGGAGGGCACCTGCACCCTCCAGCCCCACCAACAGCACCGCTCTCACCCACTCGGGCTGCAGACGCAGGGAGGCCGTCGGTGAGCCTCCCGTCGGCGCTGCAGCCAGGGTTCCCTGGACGGCAGTGCTGCACCGCCACTTCAGCCAAGCAGGCAGAGGCGGAGGTGGAACACAGCTGGCAGCATCCCCATCCGCTCCCTGCGCCCTCTGGCTGCCCGCTGCGCCTGGCCCTGCCTGGCGGAGCATGAGGGGTGCCGGAGGGATCTTCGTGCCAGGGCGCCGGATTTACTTAAGATGGCCCTGACAACTATCAATGGCTTTGGTGAATATAATCTAGAAAGCAGGGGTTGGGTGACCCATGGTGTTGCTGGATTACAAGTCCCATCACCCCTGAGCACTGGCAACAAGTTCCATCTCCTGGTCATAAAGATGCAAGTCTTTTGTCTCTTGAAGACCAATGAAGCAGGACAACATTAAGCAAGTAGTTTCAATAAGCACTGCGACCCTGAAAAGACTCAGAATCAGAACTGTATAATGATAGAGTGGTAAGGCTCCCAGAGGGTCTCCTAGTCCCCTGCAATACAGGAATCTCAACTAAAGCATCCATGACAGATGACCATCCTATATATTACGTTTCTTCCCAAGACTGCTGCTTCTGCTTTCTGGTAGAATTGACAGCAGTGTTCCTCGTGGCAGATAATATTTCCCAGTTTGCCACAAAATGCTCTTCAGAATGACACTAAGACGATAACTTGGTGGGACATTCTGGGGGGTAGCTACCATCTGACTACCATAAAAAACACCACACTGCTGGAAAGTTCACCCTCAACACCCTGATATTCACCACCAACCCTCCCCAAATGGCTTTTTAAAAAGTTTATATCCCACACTTCCTCCCAAAGCAGCCCAGGGTGACAAACAACAAGTGATAAAACAATAACAAACACCTTTAAAACATTTTTTAAAACAGTTCCATACAGATACAGACTGGCAAAGATCTCAGCTTAAAAGGGCTTGTTGGAAGAGAAAGGTCTTCGGTGGGTGCCTAACTTTCAATGCCCTCCCTATTTGCAATAGGGCTACAAGAAGTAGAAATAAAAAATGGAATATTTTAATGACCCCACCCATTTCAGTTCATTTCCACGTCAGATATGAGGCAGAGAAATGGGGACATCTCAGCACAGTGACTTTTGACACATGTTTAGACTGCAAACAATTTATATTTTTATTTAATGGAACTTGATACAGTACATATTTAGTTTTTGCTCTTCTGCACTGATTTTTCCTCAGGAGAAGTATGACCCTCTTAGACTGGGTACTCAAGCCCCACTGTTAAGACCTGAGAATTGTTGCTGACACATAACTCTCAAAGTGATTAAGAATGCAATGAAAGGCAGGAAAATGTGAATATCTGCTCTTTTCATTTAGAGGCAACTTCAATGGACATTCATAGAATACACTGGAGCTTAAAAAGCACACTTTTCTTCTTTTTTTACATAGACATGCTTTTGAAGAGGGAGGCTGAAATCTTTTTGAGCAATATGTGTGTGTGACAGTCTTAATACCAGCAATAATACAAAAATATTTCTGCTTTAGAATAACTGTACAATGTTCTAATTTAAATGTTGAATAACATTTAAATGAATGTCTTTCAAAAGAATATGAAGTAGTAAGTTAGTCTACTAAAATTTTCTACACAGGTATATTATTATGAGGATTTTTTTTATAAAAAAACCTATTCCAGATAATATTCCGCATGTCACTCACTGTGTGCTAATTTCACTCATGACTTGACTGTTAAAATTAAGGTAGCTTTCAAAATTGATGGGCTGGAAAGTCATTGAAATACAGACAGTTGCTACGTGATTCCCGTGTTATTGCCTAAATCTAAGTAGTATTGTTTATGTGCCTCAGCCATGAACCATAATAAATAATCTATTCTATATTTGAAATATTGTGGGAGAAGTAGAGATAATTTGCTAAGGCTTTCCTAATTTAGAAAGCAATGGTCACACCAGTTGGCTACAGGTTATTTTTTTCAAAGGTGAAACACATTCATTCTGTGTATAATCTCTCTCTCTAGCTAACACGCACCACTATTTTTGCCAGTTTCATCCACAGCTAAGGGCAGAGTTATATTTTTTAAAAAAAAAATCTGCAGGAGGCAATTTTAGCACTCTACATTTTTTTCCAGCCTAGCATCCCTCCCAGTTAGCACCATAAGCAACAGCCCAGCAATGTGGCACTTAAGTACGGTACCTAGTTCAGGGGTTGTCAACATGGTCCCTACTGCCCACTAGTGGGCATTTCAGGATTCTAGGTGGGCAGTAGGGGGTTCTACAGCACAAGCTGAATCCTCCTTCCATCGAGCACTGGTGGGCGGTAAGGAAATTTTACCATCAAGAAAGATGCATTAGTGGGCGGTAGGTATAAAAAGGTTGACTACCCCAACCTAGTTAAACAAAGCCCATGCAGATTCATTCTCAAACAAGTCTACAGCAAACTTTAGTGCTCAACGGGAGCAAATGCTGATTCGGGTTTTCCTTGGATTGCAATAAATCGCTAAGAAGTGGGACAAGGGGGAAACTGCTCGGACGCATGCCTAGAAAGCACATGTCCAAGTGCAAAACCACTAAGCCCCTTGTTTTCTAGGCACAGCACAAATGGAAGTGTGGAGGAGCCCAAAGTCTGAAAAGATTCTCTCTCTCTCTCTCTCTCTCTCTCTCTCTCTCTCTCGCTAAACAAGCAAGGCAAAAGCCCTCTTTCCCAGGTGATATCAACTCCAGGGCCTACTGTAATGCAAGTGACCAGGACAAAAATCTCCAATTGCCACAGCAATGATTCTGTTAATGTGCTGTACTACTAACAAACAGATTCACAACCCACACACATTTCAGACATGGGTTTGAACACAAATATGATGGGGAGGAGATCATCTCCCCCATTAATTTAATGCCAATATATTATGAGAAAAGGGCCTCTGTTCAGTACTTAAAAGTACTGCTCCCATATTTTGGCATTCCCTCTAAAAAGAAGTCAAGCTTGCTTCCTCCTTGTCATCTTTCTGCCAGCAGTCTGAGACCTTCCTGTTTAGAAAGGCCATTGAGAAATAGGTGCAGACCATGTTGGCTACAGGACAATCAGAATTTTAATTCTGGTTCTAAATTGTTTTTTATTGTATTTGTTTTTAACCATTGTTGTTTTTAACCAGTTTGCTTTCGTCATTTTGTATTTTATAATGATGGTTTTTAAAGAAGCCTTGTAGCCCATCTTAGGAGAAAGGCGGAATACAAATACATTAAATAAATGATAAAACCATGAGGAGAAAAACTTTCTCCTAGTGTGGTGCTGTCACTGCTTGTAAAGTTTTGTGAAAGCCTCAGAATCACTCCTCACTTTGCCAAGGTAGATAGCACACATTTCACCTATATCCATGTCTGCTTGATTTCCAGGTAACTTGAAGAAGATACTACTTTATTTCTAATTAGCTTCAGCATTTAATTTCTGTTGAGGGTCACTTAGAGAATAACTACTGAAATAGAGGGAGTCTGTTTGTCATCATTATTTGCTAAATTCTCTCCTTCCCTCCCTTAGCCATACACTATAATCTTGCTATAATTTTTGGAGATTGCATCTGAGTAAACAATGTTTTCCAGGGTTACCGTATTCCTTTACTGACTCACCCTGGGTGCTTCTTAAGTGAATTTGAAGCGTGAAGCATTTTCCGTTCTTACAGTCTAGTGAAAATCGGGGAATTTGATGGCATTCCTTATCTGTTACGAGAGGGCATTTTCATAGGTCATAGAGCAAAATAATATGATGAAGCTAATTCAAAACACACAGTTTTCACTCTGATACAGAAAGCTACAAGACTCACCAACAGGTTAGATAGCAGTGGCAATGACCAATAAGATAAGCCAGGACATAAGCTTACTAAAGAATAGCAATGCCATTAGTTGACTCCATCAAAAAATGTAATTACTGCATGGAACGACTTTCAGTTCACAAAGGAGGAAGAAAAGATTCTATCCTGTAGCTATTAGAGAAATTCAGAATGAGAAGATTGAAGCCAAAGTAGTATGTAAATGGACTCCCCCCCCCCATACAATTTTTTATTCCCAGAATGTGGACTCTAAATTTTTCACTAGAACAAAAACCACAGGGTACAGCACAATGTGTTGATCTGAAAAAACTACCATGAATATTTGTTTACTGTAGACCACAGATGCAAAGAAACAAAGCCTGAGAAGGCAATTCATATTATCTAGCCTGAGCTAGAACAGTCACAAAGAAATTAATATTTGTGCTGTGGCTTTACCCTTACAATTTATGCTTAATTTTTGACAGGCTTAATCTGGGACTCATATGGATACCAATATATATTGCCCCTTGGGGGGGAAACAGCAGCTGCAACTATTGAGTTTATCTGGAGAAATGGTACAAAGATAAAGGGTTAACCCTACCTTCCTCAGACCAACCCCGTGATACATTTACAGTTAGGTTTTCAAATGCAACAGAAGATCCTAATCTATTTGAACCCTAAAATATGGGTGTTGCCTAGGAATAATAATAATAATAATATTTATTATTTATACCCTGCCCATCTGGCTGGATTTCCCCAGCCACTCTGGGCGGCTTCCAACAAAAATCAGATACAAAAATATCACACATTAAAAACTTTCCTGAAAAGGGCTGCCTTCAGGTTTTTTCTGAATGTCAGGTAGTTGTTTATCTCCTTGACCTGTGATGGGAGGGCGTTCCACAGGGCGGGCGCCACTACCGAGAAGGCCCTCTGCCTGGTTCCCTGTAGCTTTGCTTCTCGCAGTGAGGGAACCGCCAGAAGACCCTCGGCACTGGATCTCAGTGTCCGGGCTGAATGATGGGGGTGGAGACGCTCCTTCAGGTATACAGGACCGAGGCCGTTTAGGGCTTTAAAGGTCAGCACCAACACTTTGAATTGTGCTCGGAAACATACTGGGAGCCAATGTAGATCTCTCAGGACCGGTGTTATGTGGTCCCGGCGGCCACTCCCAGTCACCAGTCTAGCTGCCGCATTCTGGATTAATTGCAGTTTCCGGGTCACCTTCAAAGGTAGCCCCACGTAGAGCGCATTGCAGTAGTCCAAGCGGGAGATAACCAGAGCATGCACCACTCTGACAAGACAGTCTGCGGGCAGGTAGGGTCTCAGCCTGCGTACCAGGTGGAGCTGGTAGACAGCTGCCCTGGATACAGAATTAACCTGCGCTTCCATGGACAGCTGTGAGTCCAAAACGACTCCCAGGCTGCGCACCTGGTCCTTCAGGGGCACAGTTACCCCATTCAGGACCAGGGAGTCCCCCACACCTGCCCTCCTCCTGTCCCCCAAAAACAGTACTTCTGTCTTGTCAGGATTCAACCTCAATCTGTTAGCCGCCATCCATCCTCCAACCGCCTCCAGGAATTATCTCATATGGCCTAGAATATCAGGGTGCAGAGGAAGATGTATCCTAAGCTCCCTGACACCTTCCCTACTTCAAGTTAGGATCAGGTCCCTGTAGTTTGTACATATGTCATTTTAGTTAAATGAATGTGATTAAATTTAGGTCTATATTACCCTTGACTTTAGTCACATAATTCCACCCTAAAGTGAAGGCTTGTTTTGAGATATTGTGTGGCGGCCTGATCTAGACTTGGAACCCAAAACTTGGGGTTTTGGAGATTAAATCTAGACCTGGATTCCTATGCCTGCAATTTGCCCAGAAAAAAGTTCGACATATGTATTGAAATTTACTTAAAGGCAGAGCTATACAACTACTGCCATGTGTAGTCTGGCCCTAAATCTTTTGAGGAGTCATGCAAGTCAGAGAAGCCTTCAGAAAGTAACTACTACGGTTAACACTAATATTCCTCTCCTTTGTCATCTCCTACAGAAAATAAAAATAAAAAACCTTTATTGCAAAGGAATAAAAAACATTTATAGACAGTGTAAATCTCACAATGATCTTATGAATTAAAACCTGCCATTTGTGCTGTTCATTGTACATTCATTTCAATAAGTATTTTATATGGTGTGCAGTGGATCATGGCCGCTGGTCCCATCACCTCCTGGCAAATAGAAGGGTAAGAAATGGAGGCAGTGAGAGATTTCACCTTCTTGGGTTCCATGATCACTGCAGATGGTGACAGCAGTCACGAAATTAGAAGACGCCTGCTTCTTGGGAGAAAAGCAATGACAAACCTAGACAGCATCTTAAAAAGCAAAGACATCACCTTGCCGACAAAGGTCCGTATAGTTAAAGCTATGGTTTTCCCAGTAGTAATGTACGGAAGTGAGAGCTGGACCATAAAGAAGGCTGATCGCCGTAGAATTGATGCTTTTGAATTATGGTGCTGGAGGAGACTCTTGAGAGTCCCATGGACTGCAAGAAGATCAAACCTATCCATTCTCAAAGAAATCAGCCCTGAGTGCTCACTAGAAGGACAGATCCTGAAGTTGAGGCTCCAGTACTTTGGCCACCTCATGAGAAGAGAAGACTCCCTAGAAAAGACCCTGATGTTGGGAAAGATGGAGGGCACAAGGAGAAGGGGACGACAGAGGATGAGATGGTTGGACAGTGTTCTCGAAGCTACTAACATGAGTTTGGCCAAACTGCGAGAGGCAGTGAAGGATAGGCGTGCCTGGCGTGCTCTGGTCCATGGGGTCACGAAGAGTCGGACACGACTGAACGACTGAACAACAACAACATGGTGTGCTTTCAGCTAAACCGCTTTTTCCCTTATGAAGCGAGTAACAAACAAGGAAAGAGTATGAACATTAGGCAAAGGCAACATTGTAAAAAGTCTGCAAAGGAAAAATAATTAAAAACATTTATTGTCTCCGCACCTGGTGCACAGAAATATGTTTAACAACATAGACTGAACATTTAACTTAATGCCTCAATGTGCAGGAAAGTGTTATGAAAAATATATTCCACAGCATCATTCAAGTTTCCTCTTAATTGCCATTGAAGTTGTACGTTTCTGCTATCAGTGGGTGTCTGTGGTTCCTCGTTATGTGTCCTGGCTCATCCCACTGGTTGTTTGGCAAAAGCGATTTTGCCTCCATGGATGGGTCTTGAATCTTCATCTATGGGTGGGCTAGGGGTGCTCCCTGCAGACATCCTGCCCAGGAAGCTCTGTTGTTGGGCCGCTTCTCCTCCTCTTTGGGTGTTGTTGGGCGCATAAGGGGATCTAAATCTGTGCCCCTAAGGATGCCTAGAGACTGGCATAGCAAGGACACTGATGGTTGAGTCACTGGGGCTGATGAAAATGGGAAGTGATGATGGACTATGCCAAAGGTCCATCTAGTCCAACATTCTGTTCTAACAGTGACAGACAGATGTCTATGGGAAGTCCACAAGCTCATTTTCTCCACCGGTATTCTCCTGCAACTGGTATTCTGAGACATGCAGTCTCCAGTACTGGAGAAAGATCATAGACATCATGGCTAGCAGCTGTTGATAGTGCTATCCTCCTTTAATTTGTCTAATCACCCTTTAAGGTGTTTTCTCTCCTTCCTTCCTGGGCAGACCAACCATTGGATAAGGCAGCTGTTCCACCAACACAGCAGACTATCGCAAATCCCAGCATAATTTGAGTGTAGGACTGATCTGTCTGTTCCTTAACATTTTCTAGCTGAGTTTAAGTTTGGTTAATTATAAAGTAAAATGGTGATGGTGATTAATTTGAAGAAAAGGCAATAGTCTCCTCAGGACCATCTTTGCAGCAGCTCTGTCGGCAACCTGCGAAGGAGCCTGAAGTATTACAGTCAGCATGTCAATGTAATCAATATAAATAATATAAAAGATTGACTAAAAATTAAGTAACCCTTTGGCTTTGCCCTTGGATACCAAGTGTGAAAATTAATGGAACAGCCATAAAGCCAAGAAGAAAGTAACATTTCTTACTTCAGATTTCTAGAAATGAGAATAGCTGCTGGCTGCTCAGCTAGGCTGAATTAGCAATGTTTTAATGAAGATAAACAGGTACAAATCCAGACTTCATGTCAAATGAACTTCACTGGGTGGCATCAATTTTATATTTAATTCATAAGAAAAACTTGTTTCTAATAAGTTCTTTTGCACAGCAAACTATTTGTTCTGGTAACAAGCTGTGATGCCAAGGTGTTTCAGGCTCTGATATTCACATATTTGACTTGTTATACAGATGAACTGCTGTAACCACAGGAAAATGGCTGAGGGGAAAGATCAACAGTCCTCTGACAGAGAAATTTGAAAGAAAATGATGGTATAAAACTATTCAGAGTATTCTGGACAAAGTATCATGGAGTACATTTTATAAATGCACGCATGTAAGCTGTACATACAAATGCTTTGCAAGTCAGATAACCATGTGGCACTTAGCGAAATAACATTTCTTCCTATACCAAAGTCTTATACAAAACCTAGAGAATAACGTCTAAGTTTTTTCAGGGTCAGTTTTGTTTTCATGATGAGATCTTCAGAAAGCAACATTCACACTGTGGTTTTGAGATTGCTCAAATATAAGAGACTAGACTTGACACATGTTATTTTATCTCCTTCCTATCCATTCCTTTTCTATTATTTCAAATATTTGTTTTAAGATCTTTGCCTCTCTTAAAGCTCCCCATTATTAAAATTCATCCTTCCCTACACAGGTACAGCTTATATTGCAAGGCTTGTGAAGGTGAGTGGCAGATAGATTGACATTTATTCCCTGTTGTCACACTACAATCTAATGAAAAAAAGATTATTTATTTGAAGATAAAATGCAATGAGAAATACCTTTCCTATGATACATTCAAATGTATAAGAATTACAAAGGCAGATAAGGACACTGGTAGTTTTACAAGTAACATTTATTTATATACAAAAGAGATCTGCATTCTAATTTTGTTTTTGTTTTGTTTTTTAAGTTGCACACTGTTTAACCTTAAGCCTCAGTATGGTTTCTGACATATTTGCTTTCTTACAGCTATCATCCAGTTCTGCTCACCAATCACTTGGCATTTATCCTTCAGAATACACTTTCTCTGAGAACACTGGTTTCAATTCATGACACTAAAACAAGAGTACCACTCACCGCAGATCAGCTGATTTTCTTTCAGGTTCTGAAATGCTGTTCCTTGTAAACTCCTGGGGAAAGCACAAACTGTTTCTTCTGAGATCCGAACTGAGGCATTTCTAGCCCAGTGTAAAACCCATTTGAGATTACAGTCACAGGTGAGAGAATCAGTGTAGAAATGTCTGAAATGAAACCCCAAACCAATCAATACTATCCCTTTCAAAATCATTTTTATACAGTGATTGTCATAGAAAACTAATCATTGAAACACTGATGACATTTCACAAATCTCAGTTAACTAGCTCTTAGAAGAAAGCTAGACAGATAATCCGAGTGGTGTCTGGCACTAATGACACATCAGTATCAAGGACAAGTTGTGCAGCTTCTATCTGCACATAATCATCCACATCCATTCATCTCTCCTCCATGAGGCTGAACATGTTGTTGCATGCCACCCCAGTCTCCAAGCAGTGTAAGATTCCAGGGGCTTCTCCAGGGTTTGGTCTTCTTGGAATGAGGCACAGCAGAGACTATGGTCCATTTATGATCTATGATTTATTCACACATATATACAAAAGAGGTTTAAAGACTCTCTCAAGGCAAATCTTTAAAAAATGTAGTATAAACACCAACAATTGGGAAACACTGGCCCGCGAGTGCTCCAGTTGGAGAACAGCCTTTACCAAAGGTGTCATGGTCTTTGAAGACGCTGGAACTCAGGACGAAAGGGAGAAATGTGCTAAGAGGAAGGGACATTTGGCAAACCCTCACCATGATCACATCCGGAAACCTATGTCTCCACTGTGGAAGGATGTGTGGATACAGAATTGGCCTCCACAGCCACTTACAGACTCACTGTTAAGACCTTGTTCATTGAAGACAATCTTACTTGGCTATGAGTAATCACTGAAGAAGAAGACAACCTGAGCCTTCAATGGAGGAGCTCACAGCATTAGCACCCAGAAGGTCTTGCTTTTTCCATAGCCACAGCCAGTTCTTTTCTTCTAGGAAAACAGGTTCCGGTACTGTGTACCTTTGTGTGCCCCCAGAAAAAGAGCACTGGCCACAGACTTGGATTCATTCTCAGGCTTCTGCCTGCAGCCTGCTTCCTTCTCACTACCATCCAGGTGAAAGAGGGGGCTCTTTCATTTGCCTTCTGGCACAGATCAGCTTCATTTCTTACTGTATACTAATGATGTGTAAAGGTAAAGGTAGAGGTAAAGGGACCCCTGACCATTAGGTCCAGTAGCAGATGACTCTGGGGTTGCGGCGCTCATCTCGCTCTATAGGCCAAGGGAGCCAGTGAACAACTTCTTGGTCATGTGGCCAGCATAACTAAGCCACTTTCTGGCGAACCAGAGCAACGCACGGGAACGCCGTTTACCTTCCCTTTAAAAGCAAGGGAACTTTAAGTCATGGCTAATATAAGTCCCATTTATTGAAATGGTTCTATTTTAATAAAGATTAAGTCTAGAGCCAACCCCTGCATTTCTTTTCATTTATTGCTTACAATCTTCCTGAGTAAAGCCCAAAATAGCTAACTGCAAACAGAAAGCAATACAGTCAATGCAATCATCCAGACCCTATGATCATCATCTGAAGCTCTTCTTTGTGTGCCTCCTCTGTGAGAGGTCTTGAGGGCAGCAACACAAGAACAGGCCCTTTCTGCGGTGGCTCCCTGCTTGCAGAATGCTCTCCCCGAGGAGGCTAACCTGGCGCCTTCATTACGTATTTTTAGGTGCCTGCCACAGACATTCATTTTTTCCCATGCCCTTTTAATCTGGGGTGAGGGATTGTTTTTGTTTGTTATTACAATATGCATTTTTGTGTCATTTTAGATGAAGGGTGGTATAGAAATTTGATAAATACCAATAATAATAAAACAACCAAACATAGCATAGATCAAAATATAAAACAAGTTTAACCCACGTGTCAAAGCAATTATGGAATCTGCAGAATCCATTATAATTAATTTAATAACAGGGGTCCTCCTCCTGGCCTTAATGTCTCATTCATATAATGATGGGAACTTCTTTTCGGTGGGATGATCCCATGCCACTGAGGAGTGTGCCAGGACATTCTTCAAAACATGCTTGAACTAATTTGTGCTTACCATTAATGTCCTAAACCATTCAGTATCTTCTCCCATATAGTTCTAGGCCTCTGCAAGCATATGTAAACAGCGCTGCTATTTGCCCACTAGTCTGATTATGCTACCGCAATATTACGTAAACCATGCGGCTCTTTAATCAGATGTTTTGTTTGTCTTCGTGGACAGCAGGATAATGATATGGGTGTTTTAGTTGAGCTTTGTGCTCTGCATGGATGCACCATTCCACCTTTCCCTTTATTAATGGGATGTGTATACATGCCAAGGAGGAGTTTGCCTCCCAGGTCCAGTAGCTTGACGAATTTAAATGACATCCTCCTTCCACTTATGGATGTTTGGGAACAATGAAAGCTCTCGTCTTAGCGTCCAATTCAACATTTGCTCTTAAGCTTACAATGCTATATGAGGTATTTGAGACATGGGTTATTTAAGAGTACAGAATTAAAATAACAGCAGCAGCAAAGCAGCAGCAGCAGCAGCAGCAACAACTCTCACTACGTGAAAGCACACAGCCAGGTTATCTACTGTATGTGACCTAGGATTTAAGCATTTTAACTGGAGATGTGGGGAATCCAGTTTTTCAGAATTATTGAGGTCAAATTAATTTTGGCTCTCAACCTGGGAATTTTAATTTGGCATTTCAGGTGAGAGAGAAAAAACACACTGAGTGTAGTCACTGTGCATCTGCTGCTCAGGAAATCACCCAGGTAAGAGTTGGCAGGCTACCACACGTGAGAGGTGTGGCTGCAATCCAATGGATATGATTGGGGCGAATCTCCACGGAATGCCCTTTCTGGAATGGTGATATTTATTTTCCCAGGCTTGTATATATACCGTGGGGGCGGGCCATAGCTCAGTAGAGAATCTTTGTAGGCAGAGCATCTGCTTTGCATGCAGAAGGTCCCAGGTTCAATCCCTGGCATCTCCAGGTAGGGATGGCAGACTCCTTGTCAGAAACCCTTGAGAGCTGCTGCCTGTCAGTGTAGATCAGGCATCCCCAAACTCAGCCCTCCAGCTGTTTTGGGACTACAACTCCCATCATCCCTAGCTAAAAGGACCAGTGGTCAGGGATGATGGGAATTGTAGTCCCAAAACAGCTGGAGGGCCGAGTTTGGGGATGCCTGGTGTAGATAATACTGAGCTAGACTAACATTTGTTTGGATTAGGTGTAAGGCAGCTTCCTATATTTTTATACCATTTTGTTTCTGTTAGGCTTTATTCTATCTCTCCCTCCTGTTTAGTTTTAAGCTGTTAGGTTAGTTCATTTGTATTGTTTTCAGTAATATTAAATGGATTGATATTTTTTATATTCTAATGGTTTTTTGACACCATGATTATCTGCAAAAAGTGCCTGGTATGGTTTTTTTTTTTTTTTTTTAGTTCTACTGTTGCCAATTTGACATGCTGAGAACCGCTCTGGGCACAATTTTGTGGAAAAGTGGCATGCAAACAAAGAGGCCTTGCCTATGATGTTTTGATGCCTGAGGCAGATTGCAAGATGGAGTCCTCCACACCCACCCGAATTCCATGTACCGAAACCAACCAGATGGAGGTTGAACCTTGCTTCGACAGTAATGATGGAACAAAGCATCCTCCACTGAGGGCAGCATGCTAGATAAGCAGGGATCATGGTAGGCACAACACCTTGCTACAACACCCTTACTACCTTATACCCACTCTGTCATCCGCCTGAGGCATCTGCCTCACTCTGCCTAACGAAAGCCATAGATGGATATATGCATTATGCCTTCCAAAGCATTTGACTTTGATGGGCCTGCATTATAGCCTTTCAGTTCCATAATTCCAACAGACGGTGTCAAATTCCATTTCTAATTTAGTGAAATCAGTAACAGTATATTGGCTCTGTACTATTTAACTGCCACATGGAAGTCTTTAAGCAGAGGTTGGATGGCCATCTGTCATGTATGATCTAGTTGAGATTCCTCCATTGCAGGATGTTGGACTAGATGATGCTTGGAGTCCCTTCCAACTCTACAATTCTATGAGTCTATGCAAATACTTACAAAAGCACTATTTACCCTCTAAACTCGTTAATTTTTCATCATTATTTTTATTGTTTAATAAAATCCCCCCATCTGCTAGAAAAGAGGAATGTTTAAATGTTTTAACTCTAATAAGTACGTTTAATCTAAGTAGGGTATAATGAACATATAAGATGTTTTATGTAAACACTGTAAGAAATTAATTTGCTTGTTCTCTGCTTCCATCTACCCCTTCATAAAATGTTAAGGGAAATCAACCATAAAGCTTCAGCATTTTTAAAAAAACAACTTCAAATTAAAAATCACCATGAAACAATTATTACAACCCTACTATTCCAGCTCCAACACAACTGTTTAATATTCCAGTGCTCTGAAAATATTCCATGTGACAGAAAAGGATTAGAATGTGTTTTACAAAATGCACATAAGGAATTTATATTAATTTCACTGAACATACAATGCTGAAAATCTATATAATGATGAAACTAATCACAGTAATGTGTGTAAATGGTGCCAAAAATGGGCCTTTGCCTAATGAAGGCATACTTACAAGGCTTTCAGAGCTAAAAGCTCAGAGAAGAGTCCATTCATGAGACTTGAAAAAATGTTCCCTGATAAATTCCTAAAAGGGAAAAAAGATTTTTTTTAATAAAAAAAGACATCTCAAATCACACATTTTTTGTTCTCACAAAAAAGCAGCCAAGAAATATCCAATTAGGCCAAACATCCTTTGCAGAAGTAGGATCTGACTTTACAATGCTTCACATTTACCACCCACATACCATCTCTAGACTTTCTAACCTTGGGACCACCCTGGCTCTTTAAAAAAAAAAAATGGTGCCTGGATGCAGTGATGGTTCAACAAACTGAGAATGAATCCTGGTAAGATGGAGATTCTGTGTGTAAAAGGTTCCCAGGTCCCGGAGTTTGGGGAGTTCACTGGTTCTGGATGGGTTGCACTCCCTCTGAA
Source organism: Lacerta agilis (assembly GCF_009819535.1). Classification (NCBI taxonomy): domain Eukaryota; kingdom Metazoa; phylum Chordata; class Lepidosauria; order Squamata; family Lacertidae; genus Lacerta; species Lacerta agilis. The sequence continues at coordinate 35,696,635 of NC_046316.1, forward strand.
AGAGCAAGTGAATAGTTTGGAGGTGCTCCTTGATCCATCTTTGTCACTGGAGGCTCAGGTGACACCTGTGGCAATGAATGCTTGTTATCAACTCAGGTTGGTGCACCAACTTTGCCCTTTCCCGGACAGGGATAGCTTAGCCAGTGTGATTCATGCATTGGCTACCTCATGACAAGACTACTGCACTCTCTGTTGGACTTGTCTTGCAACTGATCTCAATGCAGAATGCTGCATCCAGATTGAGCAGAGCACCTGGAGACAAACATATTATACCTGAGCTAAGAAATCTGCACTGGCTGCTGATCAGCTGCCATGTTCAGGGGCCTGTTAACACAACCCTAAGCAACTAAGGACCTCCCTGAAATACTTTCTGCCCCTATATACATTTGGGGAGACTCTACTTCATGGCACCACTCCCTACAAAATATAGGGTGGTGACCCAAAGACAGACACTTTCTGCTGTTGGCTCTATTCTGTGGAAGAAGGAGGAACCACCCATTGGTTCAGACATCTTGTGAAGACTTATATTTTTTCCCAGGCTTTACCTGACCCAAAAGATTGGACTCTGATATCAATGTATGAATTCCCCGAATCACTGTTTTACTTTCCTTCATATGTTTTTTATATTGTTTTACTGGTTTTCGGCTGTATTTTGTTGTTGTTGTTTTAATGGATATTGGTTTTATATTGTGCATAGCATAGACCACTAAGCAACTTAGAAATGTTTTTAAATAAATAGGGTGTATTTCAGCAAACATGTTTTGTTTGTAACATGATTGGGTTCTTCCTCCTCCCTGCAAAATAAATAAATAAATAAATAAATCCCTACTCATTATTTGTTCTGTGCTTGTCTCTGGCAGTGTAGAGAGCGATTAGCTGTTCCAGTAACATTTACACAGTAACCAGAGACGTAGTTACATGATATTGTACAGCTAATCATTGGTGATTATTCAGAGTCAGGATGAACTAGAAATCAGAGGTACTCGAATCAAATAAAGGAATAAAATTTAAAAAAGCTTAATTTGCAGCAGAAGGAATATTTATATTTTTAAAAATCCAAGCAGAGATTTCGGTCGATCCATCAAAATTGGTCCAGATATACTATTAAAGGAAAACACCAGTCTTCTGCATCACCTGATATTTAGAGCAGAGTATTCCTAAGAGATGTATGAATTACTGAGAGCCCCATTACGCTTTCAAAATTACTCTGCGTAACTCATCCTTAGAACAAGCAACATGGCCACTGAGGAGGAAGATGTAAAGAAAATGTGCTGCCTTTAAAATGTGCAATTTACAATCATGTTTCAAACATGAACAGCTCACCACACATAAATATGGCCAAGGGATAAATAAGCATGTCATGAAAAGGCAGGCCAGTATATTAGTCAGGCATATTTTTAGCTATCAGCTACCATCATCCACATCTGCCATAAAATGAACCATTTCAGTAAACTTCCTCAGTTAAAAAAATATTAATATATAATGTAAGTATTAAACTCAAACCAGAAGAGAGCAGAGAGGGAGGGAGGGACGGAGAAATCAATCACAAATAATGGTGTGTCATAAATTTGTAAGTCAGATTCTAATAGTGAAAAAAACATGAGACATAAACAACATCTCTCACAAGGGAAGTCTCATCCAGAGAAAATGAAAAGCAGATAGGGTGGTGGAACTCATGCTAAGGGGATTGTTCCATCAGAAGAAGCATTTCTGCTTGCCGGACAAAACAGCTTCTCCTCTCCTGCCCCTGTGTACTGTTCTGGAGATTCTCCTTTCCTTTCAAGCAGATTTCGGGAAGACACAGCGGAGGGAGGAGGGTCCTATTGCCATAGCAGGAGTCATTGGGCTGGCTTCTGCTAGCACAACAACTTGAATCAATTTGACCCATAGCATACAGCTATATCAAACATATGAACAGCATTTATCAGAGAAGATTAAGTGCTGAGCCCCAGCCACCAAAGATGTGAGGTTAAAAACTAAGTACTTTCCTTATTGCAAATGAATAATGATGGACCATTCATAACATGTCTACACATATATGCACAATCTTGCCTCCGTCTTGTGTTAATAAAGTGAAAGGGATTCACCTACTGGAAAGGATAGCAGGGTTGAGACTGCATGGCTCCCTGAGCCCACCATCAACATTCAAACATGGAGTGTGGATTCCTGAGTTGACAGAAATCTACGCAGGTAGACCTATAGACATACAGACTTCTGCTACATCAGGGACAGGGTTGATGGTGTGGTCCCACTGTTCCTTTCAACAGATGGACCCCCATTACATTATGAATACATAGAGTGGGTTGGGAAAGATGGAGGGCACAAGGAGAAGGGGACGACAGAGGATGAGATGGTTGGACAGTGCTCTCGAAGCTACTAACATGAGTTTGGCCAAACTGCGAGAGGCAGTGAAGGATAGGCGTGCCTGGCGTGCTCTGGTCCATGGGGTCACAAAGAGTCGGACACGACTGAACGACTGAACAACAAAAGAGTGGGTTGCACATTAATCTCATCAAATTCCAGGGCCTCCACTACCATCTCCATGGCATCCTGCTATATCTCTATCTGCCCAAAACCTCTTCCTTCTAGTGATGCATACCTGGATAAAATGAGTTATGTTCATTGGAAGCAGCTTTTTGTCCAAGTCAAATTCCCAAATCCCCTTCCCTTAAAAAACTGACTTACTAGCCAGTGGCATCAGGAGCAGCAACACACTGGGTGAGGTAGGTCTATCCACCCTCCTCATCCAGAGCCTTGGGCACAGGACCAAGGGTTTTCCAAAGGGTTCCTGCCGATGCTGTTTTTCTGGGAAAAGAGGTGCCAGAACTCACCATGAACACCTCCCTCATTTCTCTTAGAATGGCAATGGCGCCCACCTGAGATGTATCGGAACTGAGCTCCAGTTAGTTCTGGCTGAAAAAAAAAGCCCTGGTTCCTACCAATGAGAAATTTCCTATGGGCCACCAAGAGTTTGTCACTGGCCAACCTTTCTCATGGTGGGAATTATGCTAAGATTATTATTTTCCCACCTGGGACTCTGAAACTAATAATTCCAGCCCCATTCCAGGCAGGAAAATGTGCATCACTGGGGCTCCAAGAAGACCTGCTGCAGCAATACTTCTCTAACATTTCTACTTCTCTCTCTCTCTCTTTCTCTCTCTCTCTCTCTCTCTCTCTCTGTGTGTGTGTGTGTACCGGCCAAATTAGGATAGTACTTAATGCATCTGAATATGAAGGCATGTGCAACAATCAATGTGTTGATCTGCACCAACACTCAGTTGTTTTTACATCAAGGGACTAGCACACCTACCCCACTAGAAATTATTTCCCCTTCCTTTGGCCTTTGGAGCTGGGAAAAGGGGAGGCAGTAGAGAGAAGTATTCAACTGGAATGCTTTTAAGTCTTTGCAGGTTGAACCAGGAGATGTTCTACTGCTTTCAATAAGCAAAACAAACATAATTATCACAGGATGGTGTTTATATTAAAATTATTAAAATTTATATTAAAATTATTCTTCTCATTGTTCTTGTACAACCAATGTTGTTTTCTTCTACTACCTTCACTCTCCTTCCTTATTTCCCTAATATGCTTCCCAATCTAATCTCTAAACCTCAATTTCTCCTCTCTGCCTTCAACACCACTGCCTTAATGCCCCCCCATGGCTTTTCACTCTGGCCCAGGCCTATCACACACTTACTGCTTCTTCCCTATTGGTTCTCATTAGTGAGTGACCTCAATTTCTCCTTTTGCACCTTATCAACCACTTGGCATTTTTCTCAGCATAAACCTCTTACCTTTAGCCGCAAATTCTTGATTTCTCACTATGTCAAGATTTCCTTTCAATCATATATGGTAATACCATATTTGCAAATTAAGGAAATGGGTATCTTAATTTGTGCTTTAAGGACTTATTTATTTATTGTTTAGTAAAAGTAAAAAAAAAAATTACACTAATAAAAAGAAACAGAGGAAAAGAAGTACCGAGACTGCATGTGTACATAGCAAACAATTAATCAACTTAAATGAGTACCAAACAACACACTGACTACTTCATTAAAATTGATCAGTCTGCGATACTGCCTCTGAAAGTAACCCAGTGAGAAGATTATTAGTTTTTCTGAACAGCTCATTTGTCTACAAATTATCAATTAATCTGGCAATCCCTTTATAATTCTACTACCATTTTGATCTTTCATATGCTTTTCAGGACAATAGAGGCTAAAAATTAAAATACTATCTGCAGATGAATATTAACAACTGTATAGTACAGTTATGAGATTGTTCAAGGTATGTGAGATACACCACCAAGTATTAGACTTGAATGCAGAAAAAAGACTGAAAGTTATCCTATTGAAGGAGCACATGCCAGGCCCCTGAAGATTCTGCTTAAATCTATTTGGATAGATTCAGAACTGTGCATGAGGCAAAACTGTTGCGTGCGGATCAATTTGGTGATTAATGTAATATGGTGGAATATAGACCTTCCTGACACATCCTAGAGTTAATATAATCAAATCACAGATGGTATTGACCTGATTGCATATAATCTTGGTTTTTGCTTTATGCAAGCTATACACAAACACCTAAACTTCTATTCCTATTTTTAAATATTCTGTTACCTTTTATACAAAACACATTGCACCTACACTTCCCATGTAATAGTTAGGAGATAGTACAGTCATACATACACACCAGAAGGCAAGCTTTTACATATTTGTTCAAATCAAAAAACATATGTCCTCCCCCCCCCTTCCACCTTATGTTGCTTACATACCACTAAGAGCTTTGCAAGTTCTAGTTTTACTTTTTGCTTAACAGTTTTCAACATCTACTTCAAGATTAACATATTCAAACCATACAAACATTTACATTTCTTCAAATGGTTTTTGCTGCCTTTGGGTTTCATAGGTGGCAGCTGCTCTCACTGGCCCTGGTGTCATTTGCCCCCTCTGTCATTTAATCTGATTGGCTGCAGCAACACATATGATTTAGTGTCATCACTTCAGACATAACAAATTTGAAGGGGAAAGTTCAGTCTTTGATGGGCTAGAGCAGGCATCCCCAAACTCGGCCCTCCAGATGTTTGGGACTACAATTACCATCATCCCTGACCACTGGTCCTGTTAGCTAGGGGTGATGGGAGTTGTAGTCCCAAAACATCTGGAGGACCGAGTTTGGCCATGCCTGGGCTAGAGGATAACTTTTAGGGCAGGGGACTTAACATTAACATCTGGATACACCAAAGGGTTTCTTTTTCTCTTTATTTCACCCCTTTAACTGCCAAGACAAATGCACATACCCACACACACACCACTTGTCATTGTGGTAAGTGGCAGCAGCATTCCTAATCTGGTCTAGAGCCATTCCTTCTGCTTTATGGAAGGCTGCTATATCACAGTGTAACACGCTTGCAGCTACACTGTTCAGGTAAAATGGCTGTCACCTGTCATGGATAGGAACAGTCTTTTATTTTAATCCCACAATGCTCCAGGAGGGATGCTACACTGTGATACAGCATCCATCCAGAAATGTCTGAGGGGGTGTGGTTCTGACCCCCGGATGGGTTAGGAACTCTGCCACTGTTGTGTCGTGGGTACGTGGAAACAATAATTCCAATGACACATCTTCCTGAACAACTCTTTTATTGTAAGGTAACCGGCAAGACTGGGGAACGGGGGCAGGGGAAGCTCTATTTAAGGCACAATGGTACGGGGAGGATAGATACATTTAAGCAGAAACCAATAATATTCTAACTTTCCGGCGGGACCCAACCAGACTGTGGATTGTACTTGTACCCTTAACTGACAAATGACATTACTCCGCCCGGCTGACAGAATGTTTACTTAATACACAACAGCCACCACATAACACAGCAGGGAGCAATGAGGTTCAAGAGAATGATGACAAAGAAGATGAATTAGTAAAAAAAAAAAAAAAATGGTACTAAGAACAAGCAGCAGAGGCTTCCACAAATAGGAAGGAAAGAAGCCAATTTCTTAAAGCAAACTTCTGCACAGTCATCTCCCTACCAGTGCTATTTTTCTAGAAAAAGAGGTGCCAGAACTCACCATGAACGCATCCCTTGGTCTCTTATAATGGCAATGGGGCCCACCTGAGAGCTGCTGGAACTGAGCTCTGCCGAGTTTTGATGAAAAATAGTCCTGCATAACCCCATTCCAAGGGAGGTGGTGGTTCTCACAGCACTCCAGGATTTTTCAGAAGGGGGGGGGGATTGAGGCCCATGAGTGCCTGCTCCCAAGAATGCAACTCCATTCATGTTACTCTGGATAAATTAATTTAAATGCTTGAGAAAGTTACAGTTCCTTTAAGGCATAAGGATGCGTTAGTTTTCCTAACTGCAATAGCTGGTGTTTTTAATAGTTTTGAAAAGTACCATACTCACAATTTATGAAGGTTTTTAAGGCCAACAAAGATTTCAGGTGTTAAACAGCCAATTCTGTTATTAGAAAGATCCCTAAATAAAAAAAGGGGAGGGGATAGCATTAATGAAGGGAAGTGCAAAATCACGAACAGTCTCATTAGCATTTTATCCTCATACAACCTTTAGACAGCTAATACAATTTTAAAAAGGATAACTGTTTTCTAAAATATAAGTTTTATCCAAAATATACAGAAAACACAGAACTAACTTTCCAGACAAATATTCCAATAAAATATGTTCTTGTATTTAATCTGACTTCTTCATAAATTAGTCATCTGTATAGAGATCTCAGAAACAGATGAAAAAGAGAGTCCAGCCCCCCCCCCCGAAATGCCAATTTTTTTTAAAAAAAGTGATGTTAAAGAGATCATAATCCAAACACAAAAGGAATGGGTACTACCTGACCCACAGCTGGGGGCAGCCAGGAGGATTGATGGATGCAAGGGGTGTGTGTCTTAAACAAGGGAACTAAAAGTGTGTTTTGAACTAGAGCATCCACTGATCATCGCCTAATGCCTTATGTCTTGAACTACCAGCATTCTAGGCTCGTCAGGAGACCAGACAGAACAGGCCTTAGGGAAAGGTACCCAGACTGCAAACAATCTGCACCGCTCTCAGAGGCGTAGGAAGGTCAGGTGGTACTCGGTGCGGAACATTTCTTGTCACCCCCCCCCAATTGATTCCCCCCCTGCAAAAATGGTTTTACGTTATTTCATATTTCATTACAAAGGAATAATAACAAGTAATAATAATAATAATAATAAACTTTTATTTATATCCCGCCCTCCCCGGCTGAAGTCGGGTTCAGGGTGGCTAACATCAGATACATAACATAGGTATAAAAATCAAACAATAATTAAATTACCTCCTAAAAACATCTCAAAATCAAATTAAAGTCTAATTAGATGACTTTCCACAGGGTTAGGGTTGGGAACAGTAAGTGCTCCACTGAACTGAAATTTCAGCCTTCACGACATAGGAAAACAGCCAAATAAACAGCTATTTTGGTGGAGGGGGGTCAAGATATTAACCAATATGCATGAAATTTCATATAGAGCTATATAATCCCTAGTATAGTAAAATAAGACCTTTGGAGCAGGCATTTTCAAAAAACAAAGTTTTTTATGAACCGCCCTACTAGGGCAGTAATTGTTCCTTGATAATTAGTCACCCCCTCCATTATGGAACCTGGGGTAAACCGCCCCCTATGCTACGCCCCTGACCACTCTTAGCTTGAATATTATCAGTTGACTCTCCAAACCAACGGCAACACTGTATAGCTCATACAGCTGCTGCAGGCAAGCCACTCATGTCCAAACAACCTGGCAGTAAAGCCTCTACTTCTTATTTCAATTCACTGCCCTGGCTCACTGGTTCAAGGGTTACTGCCCTGGATAGTGATACCTGCCTGTCTTTGCCCTACTCAACACTGTATTGCTGCCTTGGAATTCTGCCAGGCCGTTATTCTGCGCTTAGTCCTGGCTCTTTGATCCTTGTCTGACAGATCTGGTGCCTAATCTGCAACCACAAATGTTGCCCTACTCTTCCTTAATCCACTCACAGCTCAACCTCATCAGCACCAATTTCAGAACAAGGAGAGATGGTTCAACTTATCTAAAAAAATATTTTAATACTAGTTTGGCCAACTGACTGAAGGAACAGAATCTCAGGATTTAGGCTACATTTAACCCAGAGCTGCTTTTTAAATGATCTACTTATTTATCAACACTTACAGTCCACCCTTCCTCCCCAAAACTCAAATCAGTCACTTTATATATGACTCTGATGAACATTTAGCTAATTTGGGCATCAAAGTAGAAAGCTGCATCGCCGAATACTTGCAGGATACGCTTCCCCCTTCTCAATATATTCAGTGTAGCAATTAACTGAGACCAATTATCTAACCCAGTTTAAGGGAACTTTCTGTGTTCCTATGAGTCAGAGCCAGCACCATTTGAATTATGGTGCTGGAGGAGACTCTTGAGAGTCCCATGGACTGCAAAAAAATCAAACTTATCCATCCTTAAAGAAATCAGCCCTGAGTGCTCACTGGAAAGACAGATCCTGAAGTTGAGGCTCCAGTACTTTGGCCACCTCATGAGAAGAGAAGACTCCCTAGAAAAGACCCTGATGTTGGAAAAGATGGAGGGCACAAGAAGGGGACGACAGAGGATGAGATGCTTGGACAGTGTTCTCGAAGCGACTGGCATGAGTTTGGCCAAACTGTGGGAGGCAGTGGAGGATAGGGGTGCCTGGCGTGCTCTGGTCCATGGGGTCACGAAGGGTCGGACACGACTGAACGACTGAACAACAACATGAGTCAGAGCCAGTCCAGGAAGAGGAAGGTCTGAGCACGATGGCAATCTTGACTAGGGGATATCAGCTGTGTATGTCAACACAAGAACTAATCATAAATGTGGTTCACCCATCTGAACCTGATGAGACTGAAGTATATGTAAGGTGAGCTGACCTGAACCTACAGGTATTTGGAAATTGATATTACAGAGCTTGTGCAAAAATCTGGTGAATAGTATAAAACTCCTGTGGGATTTTGGGCCTCTCTCTCTCTCACACACACACACACATACACACACACACTTGTGAATTATCCCACAAAATAGTAAAAGTGCTCTGCAAAATCTCTAAATCAAACACTAAAATCTAAATAAAATTTGATACTGATACTAAAATCTGAATGTGTTTCATTTTCAATTTTTAAAGAAATGAAAGGGTATTTAGCAACCAAACCAAATTCCAAAATATTTAACTGAATGGGCATATTATTGCTGAATGGGCATATTGGTTAAACCAAGTCCTGCAACAGGTAGGTAGCCGTGTTGGTCTGCCATAGTCAAAACAAAATAAAAAAATAAAATAATCCTTCCAGTAGCACCTTAGAGACCACCTAAGTTTGTTCTTGGTATAAGCTTTCGTGTGCATGCACACGAGAGTCCTGCAAGTTTATGCTACTCTTTGTGAATTGGTTTGCCAAAGTGATGGCAAACCCTCTGCCGTCAGTGCTATCTCCACACCCAATATGTTGCATAGGTTTTTAACAGTTTTCTTAACAAGACATCAACAAAAAGAAACAGTTTGTACTAGCCCGCTTTTGGATGCCTTTCTACTGTTCCTTATTATTTCAGACCAAATTTACCTCATGTCACACAAATCTGGTGTTCATTTTTTTGCTGTAAATATTTATACCAGAAATGTTGACTCATGAAATTGATCTTGTAAAACAACCAGACACATGGCCTGTGCTTAGATTTATTTTTCCTCGTAGACATCATTTTGTGTTAATCCATGAGATCTCTTTCTCTGCCATTGCAGATACTAAATTATCACAGTACAGTCAGTCAGCAAGAAGGCTTCCAAATGAAATTGTTAATTTTATGTAGATTTGGCAGCCTGTGGTTTTTCCAACTGACTCACAAAGCCTCATGTCACTTGCAAGACGTCTGTGTTACATTAACTTCAGCTGCTTACTATATCCTCTGTGGGAAATATATGAATGAATAGGAAACAGACTTAAGCACAGTCTTAAAGAAGTTAGCAGCCTTCAAGCACCAATTGCAACCAGAAAGCCATTTATTTATCTTGTAATGTTATCTTCTGTTTCCTAATCAGGCAATAGAAATAATCTTTTCTTTTGCTGGAGACACTCATAATTATTTAGAAATAAATTATAATTGGGCTATTCACTGACTTTAAGATATTCCATATTGCATTGAAAGAATGTCTGAAACTGGTAAACAACCAGAAACACATTCTATGAAAGCCCAGAATAGTGATTATTTTTTATTTCTGTCTCTAGAGCGCCTGCTGCAGCATCTTTTCTCCAGTTATTTACAAACCCAGGAGCTTCTGCTCTGTGACCTTTGCCTTCACGGTTCTTTTGCTTGTGGCTGAGTAATACTGAATCACAGCTTATACAGCTTCCCCATTCTCCCCACAAGAGGTCAGGGTTGTGTTATTAGAGTACAATCATCTCCATAGCCATAAGACTCAATTGTCATCATAGCGTTTTCACAGATTTACAGTGACTCAAAGTACATTCAGATTCACAGAGCAGATCTATTTGGAAATGTGCATAATTCCTGCAAATATCTTGCTGTCCATACACTGACTTTCCAATTTTCAGAATCACAAAGTAGATCTATTTGGAAATGCATGTAATTTTTAACTACGTAATATAACGCTGTCCAGTCTCTATCACCTCCATTTTTTAAGTACAAAACCTGCCAAAGCCCAACTGTATTCAGGAAAGGCAGTGAATATTATACATACCCTCCTAGTGGTGCAGCAATAAAATAGCTAGCACATTTGCAAAGCTAAGCAGGGTCTGGTATGGTTTCAAATTGGATGGAGAACCACGTGCTAAGGTTCCTGCATTGCAGGTGGTTGGACAAGATGACCCTCAGAGTCCCTTCCAACTCTGCAATTCTATAATTCTATGATTCTATGGATCCATAGTTGTATATGCCATTCAGGGAGTAAACTAAGAACAGATAGGCAGTACTACTAGGGTGGTCAAATATATAGGATAATATTTTATTTATTAAAATGTTTAAGGCTTGCCGTTTTACCTTTTCTTCTTCCTATTATTATTATTATTATTATTAACAACAACAACAACAATTATTCATACCCTACCCATCTGACTGGGTTACCCCAACCACCCTGGGCAGCTCCAACAAAATATAAAGGGACAAAATAAAAGCTTCCCAAAACAGTCATATAATTGTCTAACTCTCTGACATCTGACAGGAAGCTGTTCCATAGGGCAGACACAACTACCCTATGCAATGTGCCCAGAAGTTCTGATGGATTTGTAATGTGTATCAAACTAATTTAAAAACGTATACACATAACTTAAAAATACATATTTATATTGCACTCTAAAGGATGGGAAGAAGGATTTTTTAATCAGGGGCAATCAAATTACCAAATATAGCATATTTTATAAGAAATTGGTGATTATATCACTTCTAGTAAAAAGGAAGCTAAAGAACTATATAAAGCATATACACTTCACATAGTTGATAATTAATATGTTGATTATCAAGTAATATGTTGATTATCAAGTATTATCAACTACAGATGTATATATTTTTACGCTTAACTGAGCCCTCCTTGGAGCTTGAATGTTAATTTTAAATCATCGTAAAGTTCAGAAGAGTAATCATAGAAACAAATTTATATTTGTCCATGTAGATAAAGCACAAATCATGCGTAGAAAAAAAAATCTCAAAAAGAATCAAACAGCCGTATATGTAGTTCATATGTCCTACATGTTATAATTGCTTGGTGACATATTCCAAACTCCCCAAGGACAGAAATGTCAATATGAGTACAATTTCTAAGGTAATTCAAATGGAATTAATACTTACAGACGCTTCAGTTCCGAAAGTCCATAGAAGGCCCCAGGCTCAATAGTACTAATCAAGTTATTCTTCAGATCTCTGGAGATACACAATAGCAAAAGCAATTAATTATCAGTTTACATACAGCTTTTAGTCTCAAACACAGGCAGAAAAAGAAGATGGGTGAAAGCTGAGAATTCTTTAGGATTTATTGAGGCTAATAATAAGGAGGGGGGACATTAGAATAGAACAATAGAGTTGGGGTATTGTTTGGGGGGCTGAACATAAATTGAGGGGAAGGGGAGATAAGGGGGGGGGGACGACTTTACTTTTGTTTATTTCCGCCACCCAAGTTAAAAGTCCCAATTAAAATGTACAGCTTTACCAGCTGTAGGGAAAATGCATTATTAAGATATTCCATGAAAGGCAGTGAAATAATGACAGAAAGTTTACATATTGATTTGCTTCCTGATCATGCACAACTTAATGATGTGTATGTGCACATGCATGCTCAGGAAGTAGTACACTGAGCTGCAAGTGCACATATGCATCACTAACAGCATGTACAGATCTCAGAAGACTCACAAAAGCACACACTTGGATCTTTCCCCCCGCTTCCCAGCTGCACTGGTTCACCCGCCCACCCGCCCTTTAGGTTTAGCTCTGGACCTTGCTATAGACTTCAGTTGGTCGCCTTGGTTGGCCTGGGGGCCTGGTAGGACTTTTTCCACTTGGGCTAGCCAAGGTTTTTTTTTCCACCTACCTCGTAGCAACTCGTCACAACTTTGGTTTTGGCGGTTAGGCATTGGAAAATTTCTAGAGAGATGAGGAGGGGAAGTAGCGCCATCACCTGCCCCTCATTTTGAAGGGTATTCCGTTAAAGGATTCCGGGAGCTTGGCCCCATCCGAAGCCTAGGGAGGCTAGGGCCTAAGGCACACCCCTAATGGTGATCACAGGGGGAGTTCCGGTGGATGTTCATCACTGGGCTCCTTACTGGTAGTTAACCCTTCCCGGACTTCCAACACACGGGTTGGGGTTGGATATAGTCTGCTAGGGTCCAATGCCTAAGCCAATACCGTAACCAATAAAGTTGTGGCCTTTATGCCCATTAAAATTTGATATAATGTGTCAAGTGTCATTATTTATCACGGGGAGGGAGGGACATTGCCATGCAACACACACACACACACACACACACACACACAGTACCAAGCAGATTAGAATGTAAAAAAAGGGAAGGATGTATTGAAATGGGTCCAGTGTTGGCTGAAATTTCCAACCCAATTATGAAATGGTAAAGGTGAAGGTAAAGGGACCCCTGACAATTAAATCCAGTTGCAAATGACTCTGTGGTTGCAGCACTCATCTCACTTTACAGGCTGAGGGAGCTGGCGTTTGTCTGCTCCGCAGACAGTTTTTCCGGGCCATGTGGCTAGCATGACTAAGCTGCTTCTGGCGCAATGGAACACCGACACCAGAGCAGCGCACAGAAACGCCATTTACCTTCCTGCCAGAGCGGTACCTATTAATCTACTTGACTTTTGGAGGTGCTTTCGAACTGCTAGGTTCTCAAGAGCTGGGACCGAGCAATGGGAGCTCACCCCATCGCTGGGATTTGAACCGCTGACCTTTTGATCAGCAAGCCCTAGGCTCTGTGATTTAACCCACAGCGCCACCCGCGTCCCAATTGTGCATTTCTGCAATAAATAGGGAGGGAGTTTTTAAAATGCACTAGTGTGTGTGTGTGTGTGTGTGTGTGTAGTGTATATATAAAATAAACACTGAATTCATGTTTAACATTAGCCTTTTAGACACACGGTATCATGCAGTATAAATTAGGAAGATCTACTAGCAGAACTTTTCCATTATTCACATTTGCACTTGGGACTGTCTTCATGCTCTTACCATAGCTTTATCTCATGTAATCTTCCCAAAAAAAAACAACCTGAAAATGTTCCTGACAAGTTATATATGCAACATTTCAGTAACTCTGGCGTTTGAGACAGCTTCCCTTCTTTTCCAGCCTCTCTGAGGGGAAAACAGTGTGAAGCTTCTGAGAGAATAGAACTGGGAGGCTGAAAATTCAGACGAGAAATGAGAACTTAGTGGCATTACACATGCTTGATGTTTCCTTGCACCCTCAGCAGTTGCACACACAATCATAGAAGAGCACTGGTTTCACTATAGATCCCTGGTGTGCTAACAGGGTAAGTGCAATCACATTTGAATGAGAATCCAGACATATACAATGCAGTGTTGGTATGTTGTTCTTCCTCTCTTGGCAACACTTTTAAATCAGGTCTGAAGTCCCTAATGAAAGAGAGTTTCTTATAATGTCACTAATCACATTAGTTGTTGGAATCCAACTACAAGCCGCCAAACCATCATGGCCAATGGTCTGGGTTGATGGGAGATGTAGTTTAACACCAGGTTGACTGCCCCTGATTTATATCAAATGATATGATTAGTTGATCCCTTAAAACACTTGCATTCAAGGTAGTAGTAACATTTTACTGCACACCAACAATGGTTTGTTTGCTTAAAAATAATTTGGCCAAGTTATTATACCCAACTGCCCAGTCTTCTTGCTTTGGGGGTTGTTTTGTTTAATCAACATTTGCCCTATGCTCAGCATGGATCTGTTTTCTAAATAAAGACACACACCACCATTTAATTTTATAAAATGAAACCAGTAATCCCCAGCAGGTGATGGCAGGAACAGAGTTGTAGTTTCTGAATAAAGTTGAAAAAATGCTGTGGCCATTTAATAACCCTTTTAAAACAGAGGGCGGGCAGCACAAGTGTTCTTTGTTTACTTAGCAGTAATCCTTGTAATTAAAATACTTGCCTACAAAAGCAAAGATTTAAAATGAGCACCAAGAAAAATCTCAGTAATTTATCCAGAATTTCCTACAACTTGGGTCAGCATGACAGCTCCTAGACTTGAATGCAGCAACACAAATGGAAGTTTGTGCCATGGCAACGTCTGGAGTACCTTATATATCCAATATATATATAAACCCTTCACTGAATGAGAGAATCAGCTCATGAACACAATTATTTACTTATACCATTCATTAAGAATATTTATATCTTGTTTGGCCGCAAACAATTAAAAAGGGGCAGGGAGACCCATTTCCAAAATGCAAACCAAAACATAACTGGTTGGATCCAGATTTAGTTGTGCATATCCCATTTATTTCAAAAGGGCTTAAGGTAGTCATAATCATAATAGAAAGAGTACCGTTAGATGATGTCATCAGGAAGGGACAGCTTTGTTTAGAGCTAATTGAAATAAAGCTCTTGAACAAGTCTCAGCTCAAAGGTTCCTGTGCGTCTCCTTCCCAACTTCCACAGATGAAACAACCTGGCTTATCAGGTTGTTCAAAACCTAGGTTCATGGTTTGTTTCCTCAAAACAAACCATTGGGGGTGTTTTTGGCTTACTGCTCATGGCTGGGTTTGGGAGAAATAAACCACAAGTCCGGGATCAAATGACGTAACAAGTCAGACTCTGCTATTTATTTATTTTTAACTGAAGTGTAGGAGTCGGGGTGGAATACCCTGGGGACTTCTGAGCAGCACCATGCTGCTTGTTCACATAAAACAAAAAGTTGGTTTTAAACTATGTTTAAATGTGTTGTGCAAACTGGGCCAAAGATGGCAGAAGGCAAACCTCCCAGGGCAAGGAATTAATTCCAAAGTCTGGGTGTAGCATGGTGGAGGGGAGGAGGAGGAAGAGAAAGTGGGGAGCTACACAGGCGCAGAATTAATATTTTAATAACATGAAGAATAAGATATCTGAACAAATAAGGAACGAAATGTGACAATCCCACTGCGCTTTAAGTATCACTCTTCTGCAGGGAATCAGCAGAAAATTATGATAATGTAAACATTGTAGCAGAATAAGAGCTACACAGTACGGGCAACACTAAACGACTGCAAAGTGTCAACACTCCAATATGTATTGAGGAGGAAAAACAAAACAAAATATCACATATCCATTCACCTACAACTATTCTCCTGTTAATAAACAAAAAGGAAGAGAGGAAACAAGCTTTCTCCATAGAGACTTAGCACAGAGTGAGACAAAAAACAACAACACAGTTTCTGCTAAAAACATACCTTAGCTGGGGCTGGGACTAGCCACTCCTGCTTCTATCAAACACAATCTCTGACCTCGGCAGAACACAGAGCCTGCAGATCTAAATGCCCAGGCCATATTGTATTAAGAGTAAGGTAGCCTTGAACCCAAACCTTTTTGGAACTTTAAAGCACAAAAACATCATTTCAAAATGGATTTTGAAATGGGCAGAAGTCAATGCTGTCCTTGTTAACAAGAAAGCCTGCCCCATCAGCTACTTGGCCTCAGCATTTGACCCAGCTGCAGATAATGCATGCTTTTTGAAGGCAATCCCACATATAAAGGTAAAGGTACCCCTGACTGTTAGGTCCAGTCACGAATGACTTTGGGGTTGTGTGCTCATCTCGCTCTATAGGCCAAGGGAGCCGGCGTTTGTCCGCAGACAGCTTCCGGGTCATGTGGCTAGCATGACTAAGCCACTTCTGGTGAAACAGAGCAGCACATGGAAATGCTGTTTACCTTCCCGACGGAGAGGTACCTATTTATCTACATGCACTTGACGTGCTTTTGAACTGCTAGGTGGGCAGGAGCTGGGACTGAACAACGGGAGCTCACCCCATCGCGGGGATTCAAACTGCCAAACTTCCAATCGGCAAGCCCTAGGCTCTGTGGTTTAGACCACAGCGCCACCTGCGTCCCTCACATCCCTATACCTATCCCACATATAGCACATGTTAATTGTCCAAATGAGAAGTAACTAAAGGCCCAAATGGGTCACCATTGCCATATCTGATGACTCAAGGAAAGGGTGAAGTTGTTGAACCAGCCCAGCCATATGTAAAAGCACTTCAGGTAACATCCTGGTTCAAAGCTGAGCGCAGGAGTTCTACCAAAGTATGAGTTCAATTCTACAACAGGACATCTAAAACATGTTTCACTCCCTTTCTCTGAATTACAGTCTTATAGACCATGCACACTTCTGTCTTATCTGGATTAAGTTTCAACATATTCATCCTGTCCATTATGGATTTCAAAGCTGACTGAGGACTTCAACATCTTCCTTGGGATGTGATGGCAAGAAGAGATACAGTCAAGTGTCATCAACATGCTAATGACACCATAGCCTTGATCATTGGACAACCTCTCCCAGGTGTTTCATGTAGATATTAAACAGCATGGAGGACAGAAGAGAACACTGTGGGACATAATATGCTAAACATCCAAAGTGCCAAACTGAAGTCCCTCAGAAGCATCTTCTGAAACCAATCCTCCACATACAACCTGGACAACCATAAAATAGTGTCCCAAGTCCCATCCCAATTAGGTGATCCAGAAATGTGGTCAATTGTATAGAAAGGTCCAGCAGAACCCACAGGAATACAAACCATCCAACTTTAACATAAGGCTGTTAGAACTGAAACTTTATACAATTCATGTTACTACAGATAAGTTTACAACCGCAAGTTTGATTATACCAAAGCGCCTTGGACTGAGTTTATTGCTCTATGACTGTGATACAAATTGTGCAGCTGCCAAACATTCTACCATAACATCCAACAGAAGTAAGTGTCAGTCATTATGAGAGAAGCAACACAAGCAGGTTTGTTCAGAAGCAAGTCTCATTGAGTTCAACAGGGCTCACTTCCTGAAAGCACACTGAGGCCTGCATCCAAAGTCATGGTTCCATTGTCATTCTCTGTGTTAATTCTATTCACACTTGCCTTTCCTCCTCTGCTGCAACTACTAAAAATGAAAAAGAATACAGAACAAGAGCTGCAAGAACTGCCTAAGACCCAGTTAGAAGGATGATACTTAGACCACCTGGTAGGGATACACAGCATGAACAAATTACAAAGCCTATACATAACATCCCTATTGCTTTCTAACCAGGCAATTGGAGCAGTCTTCAGATGGAGTAACAATTTCAAGTACAAGAAATGTCCAAGCTCTGCACATACAGACATCCACACCCGTATTTATGCTGCCAGAAAACTCTTACATTTTCTTGTGTAGTGCAAAATTATCCATGCTTGTTGAACTCCAGAGAAGAATAGTGTAGCCTGTTTGTGGATACTGTGATCTCTATCTTATCCTTTCAAGAATCTGTGCTTCAACCTTAACCAGCATTCAGTTTTATTTTCTTTTGGCAGTCCCTTCTTATTCACCCCATGTAAACATAAATTCTAGCCTAGTTCTCAGAACTTTCAAATTGCTGTAACTGTGTAACCGGCCGTAGCTCTGTCCAGAATAGCATGTTCAGCCAACCTTTGTGGAAAATCTACAGCCACTCGGGAAAGGAACTTTGCCTTCTGACTCTATTACCCTCCAAGTTATCAGAAAGACCATATTCCCTCATATGATCCTGTCTGGGTTTTTGGAAACTTCAGGCGAGGCCCTTCTTTTGGTCCCACCACCCTCACCGGAATGCTTGGTAGGAGAGGGCCTTCTCAGTGGCTGCTCTAAGACATTGAAACTCCCTCCCTAGAGAAGCTAGACTGGCTCCCTCCTTGCTGTCCTTCTTGTTTCAACAAGCTTTGGGGAACTGACTGCTTTAATGAAAGGGCTGTTTTTTTATTGTAATTACTGGTATGGTTTTAATAGATTTTATATATGTACATGTATATAGTTTTAGTTCCATCAGCGTTAATTGTTTTTTAATTGTTTTTTTTTCTATGTTCTGAACAGTTCTTATTTCATCTGTAAGCCACCTTGAGGCCCATCAGGGGGAAAAGCGGGGCACAAAACGAAGAAGTTGAGGAAACAATACCCTGTCACCGAAAGAGGATTTCCAGTTAGTCTTTGCTGCCCATCGTAGTAGGTAATCAGCAGGAGAAAGTCTGCTCACCCTTCTGCTCCTCTCTACACATTAAGGAAGCAGCAGAATGTCCAAATGTTGGAAACACCTCTATACTGAGGTCCCTGGAAGGAACCTTGAGCTTTGATTCTGATTTATTTACTCAGAACTGACTACATAAGAAGCACCCAAAGCCAAAGGGCCAGAAAACTGCAAGTGAGAGCCATAACAGAGCCCACTTATGCTTCTAGTGCATGTTCATCTGTTTAACCTTTTTGTACTACACAGACTACTGCAGTACGCCAGCTGGAATACAACTATGCATGCATCAAGACTTGGCTATTGGAAGAGCTCGACTCTCTTTCTTTTTTAACATTATGTTTAGCTACGCCAGCAATACTTGCCAAATATGGACACGAACTGTGTACATATTTTCTTAGTATCGCAAATATTCAAGGAAACAAATCTTTAGCAAATTCACAACGAGTTGATTTATTGCTATGAAAGGTAATTTAAAAAGCACTATGTGCTTATAGGGTGTGGTGGAGAAGGATGATGTTAAGCTATTATGACCAGGAACAGAAAACCTTTAACAGAAAACAGAAAGAGTTACTCAGATCCAAAATGCATCTGGAAAAATTGTCCATTGTGCCTCATCAAGGGCCAAAGTAGGACATCTGGCTTCTTGACTTTTCAAATTATTTTTAATCTCACAGGACATTTGACTGAACACTGGTTCCCAGAAAATCGCAGATTATATACTGCCCACAGCCTTGGCACTGGACGGATGAACACGTTCTGATGATGGCCATTGTACAGTACAGTAATGTGATAGGCATTTAACTCAACAAGCTTTCTCTATCTAAATTCCTTGCAGAGAGAGAAAGATGCCAAGAGTTATGACAGATCCTTTCTGGTTTTATGTTCTATTTCATCATAACATCCTATGCTTTTAGTATATTTGTTCTTTTTTAAAAGAATGCATGTGCACTTGCACACATACATACAGTTGGGCAGACATTTCATAGTAAATTGTAAAACTGTTTTGGTACACTCTGAATGTACCTTAAAAGCTTTTCTGTACAGTTAAATTAGGAAACTAAAGCAATTTAGCCACATATTTTACATGTTCCATCCCAAGAAACAACTGCTGAGCTTGGCAATAAAAATTAGTAATGTTTGGTACTAATTACACCAAGCAGCAGCAACGAGAGGCTGGGCCACACACAGAGCAATGGCTGTGGCCAAGCAGAGAGAGAGAAGCTGAACCATTTTACAGAGCCATTTCATTTAATAAACACATTCTTTTTAAAAATAAAAATCCCAAAATAACTAACACTTATGGTTTAGTATTTTGGCAGAGATTTCTAAGCCGAGTACCAATGATGTATCATTTGTGGTGTGGTGTACACATCTGGCTGCATGACCTGAAAATAAATCAAAACCAAACTACTGTTATAATCCAGCTATAGGAAGCTACATTAAGTCAAGCCATGCTATAACAATTACACTGTTTATATCAAGGTTGCAAAGCCACTGCCAGAACCTTTATTGGAAAGTTAGATCTCTATTGCAGTTTTATTACTGTTACTGGAAAGATAACAGTACCACAATTTTAATTAAATATATTGTTGCATGCCATTCCAATCTCTAAGCAGTGAAATATTTTAGTCACCTAAGATTCGTGTTTCCTTTTGGAAATGAGGCATAGCAGAGACCGTGGTGTCTCCATGATTTATGGTTTATGATGTATGGTATATATAACCTGAGCTTACGATAGTGGGGTTCACAGCATTAACTCTCCAAAACGGTCTTGCTTCTCCCATAGGCGCAGCCTAGGATAGGATTCAAGCAGAAATCCAGCATCGTGTTCTGTCTCTCTAGTTCACATTGCAACAACTCTAACTCTCATCTCTCCAAGCTTTGGCTTTATCTGTTGAGGGAAGGAAGTCCGGTCCATTTGCCTTCTCAGACAAAGTCCCTTGATCTTTTGTTTTTCACTCAGGCTATCACTTGCCGGAAAAAATATCAACAACCTCAGATATGCTGATGATACTACCTTGATGGCAGAAAGTGAGGAGGAATTAAAGAACCTTTTAATGAGGGTGAAAGAGGAGAGCGCAAAATATGGTCTGAAGCTCAACATCAAAAAAACTAAGATCATGGCCACTGGTCTCATCACCTCCTGACAAATAGAAGGGGAAGAAATGGAGGCAGTGAGAGATTTCACTTTCTTGGGTTCCATGATCACTGCAGATGGTGACAGCAGTCACGAAATTAGAAGACGCCTGCTTCTTGGGAGAAAAGCAATGACAAACCTAGACAGCATCTTAAAATGCAAAGACATCACCTTGCCGACAAAGGTCTGTATAGCTATGGTTTTCCCAGTAGTAATGTACGGAAGTGAGAGCTGGACCATAAAGAAGGCTGATTGCCGAAGAATTGATGCTTTTGAATTATGGTGCTGGAGGAGACTCTTGAGAGTCCCATGGACTGCAAGAAGACCAAACCTATCCATTCTCAAAGAAATCAGCCCTGAGTGCTCACTAGAAGGACAGATCCTGAAGTTGAGGCTCCAGTAGTTTGGCCACCTCATGAGAAGAGAAGACTCCCTAGAAAAGACCCTGATGGTGGAAAGATGGAGGGCACAAGGAGAAGGGGACGACAGAGGATGAGATGGTTGGACCAGTGTTCTCGAAGCTACTAACATGAGTTTGGCCAAACTGCGAGAGGCAGTTGAAGGATAGGCGTGCCTGGCGTGCTCTGGTCCATGGGTCACGAAGAGTCGGACACGGTCTGAACGATGAACAACAACTCACTTCACAGGAACCTCACCTTGGCTTAATTAGCTTTGACACTTGCTGATTCAGGCAATTACCGGTAGAAATGGGTCTTGCACCCAGAGGTCTAACACATGGAACTTTGATTAAATTCTAGCACTTACTGGTTCTGGAATTTAGAAGTGTCTAGCATCCATAAACTCCTAACACTAGATAGCAGTAGTGCTGGTGTGATAGAGCAAATAAGAAGAAACAAGTTTGTTGTAACCAGTTTTTCTTGGATTTTAAATAGAGTTCCAGGCACTCCTTATGATCTTAAGGAAGAGTGAAAATTCTGGGTTGCACTTATATGCGGATTTTAAAGAAAGCGGAGGAATCTGACCTCTTGGTGATTCAGATAAACTTCGCTGGCACTTCACAATACCTTGTGCGAACCTGATTTAAGGCAAACAAGTTACTTTGACTCTTCTCTAAAGTTGATCTCAAGAGTCTGAATTCATTGTTTCTCTTGGGGATGATACAGCGCAGGCAGCTCTGAAAATAACTCGATGCAACAAATCTACTACTGTTGCCAGAGATCTCAATAATTGATGCTATGCTATCCTCAGAGATTTCGTTCTTTCTTGGTAGGCTGTTTTCATTTCAGCTGATGCTCAGAACTGGGGAAAATAAAACTGTTTAGAAATAAAGGTCTAAATCAGATTGGAGTTAAAAGGGGGAATGAAATGCTAGAAGCTATCTTAAGCAACCTGAAACACCTCCTTTTTTCTTTCTCTTTTTGCCTTGGTAGTTATGATGTCCTGGCTGTGACCCACGAACCTCAACCTATTTGATTTTGGGCTACTTGGACAAAATTCCTCAGGAGGGTGGATAGTGAGGGTGGAAAACCCACTGTGTTGAATAACAATGAAATGCACAGAGTTCACGCTGGTTCATAGTCTTGACTTAAGCATGAAGTGTTACAACGAATGGCTATCCGATTCTCTCTGAAAATTTCCAAACTAGGAAATTCCATGGCCTGCTTAAGAGATGTTTGTTTCATTGCTGGCCTGCTTTTGGAGTTAAATCCCAATGCATATAGTTAAAGCATTTCTTTTTTAATGCCATCATATGCATATTCCCATGTCTCAAATACTGCTGTTTAACTGGTTACATTTCTGAAGTCTGTTTCCCATTTGTACAGCATGTAGTGCTCATAAGTCCACCCTCACCCTCCTCCTTGGCTGATAAGGGTGGGAAAGGGCAGCTCTCGAACAATGACCTTCCATATCTGGCTTCCACTCAATGCACACTAACCCCATTCTCCCCCAGTTTCACTACACTGTTACAGCTCATTAAATTCCACTGAAGGATGAGAACTCTGATGTGCCACTAGATGCACACAGTTTGTGTTTACCAGCTGAAACACTGTACGCAGTGTTGCTTACAACACAGTCCTCTAACGCAGAAGCTATCTTGCTGGCTACCTCCGACAATTTATCTATTCAGATCGGGCTGGAACAGTGGCTGCTTTAAAACCATTGCTGCCTGTGCTAATGGGTGGGGGGGGGGGAGAGGAATATTAAAACCATCACAGTGAAATCTTTGCTGCCATGAAGGGGTCATTGATCCAAGAGACAAACAACCTAGTGTTGATGATTTAACAAAACATTTTTCACAGAGATTACATGCTCATCCATCAACTTACAATATTTTTCCCATTACCAAAATAAATGACCGCTACCCCCCTCCGCTCCACAGTCCGCCAATTATCAGAATTAGCAGCTATATCGAATCAAATGCAGAAATTCTTACATTTTTATTCCGAGCAAAGGCTTTTGTAAGTGCAAAGACAGAGGGCAGGGGCAGGGGTGGCGATTCACATTTAAAACCCAGGCACAATGTTCATATTACTGACTGAGAGGAAAAGAGAACATAGAAGCTTTGGAAGTTCCCTGCACTGACTCTGTGAAAGAACCCAGTATACAGAGTGACCAGCGCTACTCTGGGGCTTGAACCTGAATGATGTCCTGCCCAGCTGGCTTTCCAAGACAAGGAGGGAGTTTATAACTTCTTCTCCAGGGTTCAGAGCCAAGTGAGGTAACTCTTTCTGGCTACAGCATGCATGACATCCTTGATTGACCTGACACAAGACAGACCACTATTCTACATTACTGCTGTTCTGCCATTGCTGCTTCCAAACAACGCCTCTGACCATTAGCTACTATGGTGACAAATCATGTCTATTTTGCCAACTCTTTACTTATGCAAAGACCCTGTCCTTCCTCAAAAAGGAACGTGCTGTGCTAAATACTTAACAAAACACCACCACCACCCTGGATCTACTAAGATTAAGATACACTTCTCCGTAATAAAAGCATAATGAAGATTTCTAAATACTAGTGTGATGAACAGTACAAAAACAACATATAATTCACTATTTGGCAAAAACAAAACAAAACAAAGAACTGGGGGGAAAACCTGTTTTTGTCAGTGCAAGGTGGGGCAGCTTTTGATCTACATGCAAGACAGCATGGGTCACACATCTCTAAAGGTGACTACTATTCACATGAGACAAAGGTGGGCTACTTTGGTTAGGAAGGAAATCTTTCACATTAATGCTCCAACTACATTCAGCAAAGTGCATAAAGCTGTAATGTTCTGTCATCTGAATGACAAGGTTCATCAATAACACTGGCAGCTGGGGAGGGGGGAATCCTGGTAAATTCAGACTTCAGCTCCTGGAAGACTACTGTAACATGCAGAATTTTACTGAGCATTTAAGTGCTGAAGCTACTATGTTTGGAAGATCAGAACAGTGATAAATGAAATTATTCATTATACCTACAATTTATTCTTGGTTTCACATTCCTTATCATTAAGTTAGGAGTTCAGGACAATCATTTGCCATAAATTATACAGCAAGCTGATAAATATTTTTTCTGCTAATAGCTTGGCTAGGTTGTCATTCTGTTGATGTGATTTACAAATGCTGGAGTACAAGAAGTTTCTCTTTCATTTCTACTTTAATAACTTATTTTTATATCTGCCACAATGTTGTATATTCTGTCTGTTCATCAACAAACAAATATGAGAAATGAATTTAAGTGACATGAAGGAAATTAAACATTGTCATCTTTTCAGTGGATTATTTGTTGGATATATTTCATATTTTTATTACCAGGCTTTTATGATAGTACTCACCAAAACGGAGTACCCACCTTTTTGCTGCCTTTGGCAGCCTTTTGGCACTTTTATCAAGATTGCACATCATATTTTTTTTACCAAAATAAAAAAAACACAGTCTATTGTTGTACTGCACGTGATGCCTTACAGAATTTCATAATCAGTTATACAAAGGTCTCCACTTTCAAAGATCCTTCAATTTAAATAGGCAATTGGGTAAAATAGATAAATAGGTGGAGTGGGGGAGGGAGGGAGGGAGGGAGGGAGGGAGGGAGAGGGAGAGAGAGAGAGAGAGAGAGAGAGAGAGAGAGAGAGAGAGAATGTCACAGAACTGTAGAGTTGGAAAGAACATCCTGGGTCATCTTGCCCAATTCCTGTAATTCAGGGTCAGACTTTGTTCATTTCAAATTTCACTGGTACCTTCTGCAAGGCCAAAATTTCCCCCCCACCTCTTACCTTCCATTCTGCTCAATTCACTATGCCATAGTTGCGCACCTGTGGGTGCCCCCTAGGCTTTGCACCACTGCATAAGAATTAGTTACGCTGCCCTAAATCTGCCTCTGGCAGGAATCTCAGCTAAAGCATCAATGTCAGATAGTCATCCAACCTATGCTTAACCGAGGTACCACTGTAATACTGGAAAGCCAGGTGTCCTTCATTTACATTTGTGGCAACTTGCTATTCCTGTAAAACGTGACACACACCCCCCGCCATTGAAATCAGAAGGCAAAGCTCTTATTATTACAAGAAAAGGTGGAATGTGTGTTTATTGTTATAATCTAGGCTTTATTTCTTGATCTAATCAAAGTGGCTTAAAAGATTTTCTGCTCATAAAAAAATCACTAATTACCTAAGAATTCATTAGAACTTGACAGGGCTGGACCTTTTCTTCACTAGCAAGTCCATCTGTATCAACTTGACATGGAAATAAGATAGTAATAACATAGCTCATCCTGAGGGTTCTGGCATTTATTAAAGTAGAACTCAGAAAATTAATTACTCTTTTATATATTCTAGTTCAGCTGCTTATGGTTTTTCTCACATTCAAGAGCAACTTATAAAAAGAGCCTTTTTATTAAAAACATTAGATATCACAATCTGAAATATAAACTGAAGGTTGCGTCTAACTAAGTCAGCCATAAATTTGTCCACTTATTTCAGGGGTCTGCACTGCATATGTTTTACTTGGGAACCCTAAGCTTACTTATGTTGTACCTGAAAACAATTTGCTATCTAGTCGTCCTTGCAACGAAATAACTGTTGGTGTTCCTGCTCACTAGTTTTTAAACATCTACCTATATTATACACACAAAAAAACACAGTAGTTATACATACTCAGGGGATATTCAGAAGTATATAGGTTGTAGTTGTAATAATAATAATAATAATAATAATATAATAATCTAACAACTCCTAAATGGACTGGCAAAATATCTGTAAAACCCCAGAACTTACACAATGATGATGGTGGCTGACATGAGCCTATAAGGGAGAGGCAAAAAATGGACTGAAGAAATAAGATGTTGGAGGGATTTGTGTGAGTAAATCAATTAGGAGTTCATCCACACTGGAGTTGATTTGAAGCTACAGTACTTTGTGCCTCTATATTATTTATTGCAGTGTCTGCAGGACACCAAGTGGCAGTCCGTGGTTCCCCCCTTCCCCCCAAAACCGGAATTTCCTAAGCCATGGATAATCTGGTAAAGGAAGAAAAACCACTATAAAATTGCATGTTATTGGACTATGGACGTAAAGGTCTATATGTGTGTGTGGGGGGGTATTTTTCCCTGGGTGCAGCCTATCGCCCTTACTTCCATTTTGTTCCTATTGTTTAGATTCCTTTAGAATCTAAAGGAAATAATGCAGACCATCCTTTTACACACTGGTAGTTGCTGGTCACATCTGCAGTATTATTAATTCAAAACAGCTTTTGTTGGGTGGGGGGAAACTGCTCTTGCGCTGCTCCGGTAGCTAATATTCAAAACCTTCTTCTTCATCATCATCATCAAACCTTTTATTGGCATCACATACAAAACATCCAAAACAAATCAATACAGAATTAACAACTTCCCCAGTGTCACAAAACATTTGCTAAAAGAAAGGAGGCAGAGCAGTCTATTGTCACATCTCTAGGTCTCCAGGGAGATCAGAGTCTGCAGTGTATTTTGACGACAAAAAACCAAATAGAGATATTTAGCCACCAACTTGGTGAGCTCCTGGTCATTCCCCAGTAATAGGAAATGTATGACTCAACTCTGGTTCCATTTGGGGATACAGAGTTGATCTAGAAATTGCTGTTACAGCATATAGTTTAAATTAAGAACCATATGTGAAGGGTTCCACCAGGTGGTCTTCACATGGGCAAGTTCTTTCTCCTTCTACCCTGCCTGAGACCTTCCCCAAAGGAGGTTTGGGGATTTGAATTAAACATGGCCAGCGAAAATGCCTTTCTTTCTTGAGGGTTAAGCAGAAATTGTTGTGGTTAGTTTCATGCGCCCAAGAAAGTTGACAATAAAGAGGTCTCAAACAACTCTGAGAGTTAACATTAGGCAAATCCCTAAAAGCAAGCCAGGTACTTGAACATTCAATGGCTGGGGGGAAAGGCAGGGGCAACTAGATCAGCGCTGAGCACAGCACTACATCACAGGAACTAGCAGCAGGGCTGTTGCTCTCTGTATTTTAGATCAAAAATGAAAGAAAAGGACAGGGTGGGAGCAAAAGGGAGAAAGGAGAGGTTGGCTGAAAGAAGAGAATTGGGTTTTTTCGAAGGCTCACCTGCTCTGCTCAATGCATATCTTTTCCTCAGCTGTGGCAGTGACTGCTCAACATTGTGAATTCTTTTAAAAAAAGTAGCTGACTCGGCCACGCGTTGCTGTGGCTGCTTTAGTGTAATGGGAAAGGAAGATGCAGTATAAAAGAGAAACTGATGTCCTACCATAGGTCTTTGCGTTGAAGTTGAGGTTGTTTTGGTTTTCTTTTCTTGCTCGTTATTGTTTATGTGTATATAACTCATTATTAGTATTGTTGTATTTTCCGATTCCTTTTTTTTGAATTGTTTGTATGTCTTGGTTTGATGTTGTTGATGTGCATTGGAGGGCAGTGTATTTGTTTGTACAGAATCAGGTTAGGCTGTCCCAACCCAGAAATGGTGGACGGAACGTTTGCAGTTGTCCTGACTGTGCCGTTGCTTCGCTGTGTACCTGCTGCTTCTATCAGCAGGCTATCTCGGTGTTAGCGGGTGGCTTAGCTTTCCTACCGATCCGTCTGCCCTCCCAAAGGCAGACGGGATGTTTCCGGGCCGCGTGGCTATGGCGCGGCTTCTCTCTATAGCTGCTGCAGGAGGCATCTAAAAGCCACGAAGGCCAAACTCCGTCTTTGCGGGTGGGCTGCCTTTTGCGGGCAGTGTGCCTGTTGATTGGATGGTGGCAGTGACGTCCGGGGGGAGGAGGAAGGATCAGCAATGGGTGTTGTGTGCTGTGCTATTTAACGTCCACTGGAGGGCGTTGTTGTTTGAACAAATTCATGGATTTACCTGGGAAAGGTGTGATATTTTTACAATCTAGGTACCTAAGATCCTTCCCATATGGCCAAGGCATGTTGTGTCCAAATCTGATGCCAATCGGTCAAGCGATTACAGAGAAAGGCGAAAACAAACAAACATGCAGCTTGAAGGATTTTTTATATATAGATGAAAAGGTGCAGAAGATGAACTCTTGCCTTACTTTACATCAAATGAAATGGGAAGTGTTAAAAGGGGAAATGTATTCTTAATCTGATTCATGCTTCCTTTACAAATCCTGCTTTGCTTTTCTTCAAATGAAAGGGTGGGGTGGGAAACAAAATGAAAGAAGGCTATGAATGGCCAACTCTTTTCCTGCCCACTTTCTACCGACCTTAGCTACTTTTTGGAATCAAAATGGCTGCATGTTTTACACACACACACACACACACACCAAGGTTTTGCCATCCTCCCCCTTTGCAGTTCAGCCCCTTGGGCTCCTCTAAAAGCTGTTACTGTATGTTGGGGCAAAATCCTGGAGCATGAATTATATTAGGTGTGAACAACCACAGTCAAAAATTGAAGAGAGATTGAAGACCTCTCTTTCTACATGTAGAACTGCTTTTCTTCTCATTCATGCTTTTTGCTCTGAGTGACTCCACCAGGTCACTCAGCAGCGAATGACTGTGGCCCTTGACTTTAAAAGCGTTGCCCACCCTTCAATAAACCATAAATCTAATCTGATTTTTAAAAAGAAAGAAAGAAAGAAAGATTCTGCCATTCAGATCTGGTTCTCTTTAGTTAAGAGTTGGCATGTATTTCTTTAGTAAGACAGAAAATATTCTATTTATTAAATGAAGCCTCAGGCCCTTGGGAAAGTTTATTAAAAAGTTATGTTTGTAATCCTGAGTATTTATTTCACTATGAAAGCAACATATTCAGCAATAAGTCAGGTTTATTGAGAAAATAAACACAGTAGAACCATATAAATAACTGTTAGAAAAGTTCCATATGGCCTGCCAAAAGCCCCAAATGATTGGTTCATGAACTCTTCTGCTGCCTGCTGTAATGGTCTGGAATACACACATACACATACACACACACACACACACACACACACACACTGATTTTAAATAAATGGGGATTATATTTCACCCACAGCTTCCATCAAGCCACAAGTTTTAGAAATGACTTCCAAACTTTTAGGGAGCACACTACATAAAATAAACTGGTGAAAAGAACCGATAGACGGATGATCAGTACATGCATGCCTCACCCACATTTTAGTCCATGTGTGACTGCCCCACAAATATATCTGCAAGATGCTATGCATAAAGAAGGAGGAAAGGACCTTATGAAAATGATTTAAAACCCAAATCAAAAGAAAGTGATGGGCACTTCAACACTTGAAACAGGGAACAGAAAACCTTTTAAAAGGAAATAAATTTACTTGGGTTACAAAAAAACAGCTCTAGATTTGTTAATCTTCCCTTCCTCGATGTTTTTAAAAGGTACACAATCTTTCCTACTGGGCTGATGTAACAGTTGCTAATCCACCTTTTAACAATTCTTACAAAATGGTATAGGCACAGGGGGTGGCCATTTAGGGGAACTGGGCTGTTTATCATCATTCATATATAAGGCAGTATCTCACATCCACTAGAACATTCTGGTAGCGCATTCTCACAGTTAGAACTATGAATGCAGTACATTGGAGATGGCAGGTTGTCAGGAAAATGCAATGGTGAATTGAGAAGCTATTACATTTTCTAACAGTAGTATGTTCTACCTGAGCTACAAAACCTTCACAAAGATGGTATGCATTAGCGACAAGCTGTATTTGGAGGACATAGTTAAATTGCCCATGGTGAAACATACTCAAAGATTGCATGAGCAGGCTCCTTAAACTGTAACGGTGGAGTTTGCAATTGGAGGGAAGGTGGGGGATATTTTAGGACTGTGTTTGCCTCCGGGTGTGCAGATGAAGATCTCTGAGAAGGAGAGTGTTTATGTCCCCAACTTCTTTTTTACAGCTTAACAACAGTATGAGTTCTGGAGATATAGCATGGCCATGAGTCAGTCCTCAACCAAAAAAGGCATTTAGGATAGCAGCTGGAGTTTTATAGAAGAGGCAAGAGAACAACAAACAACATCGGACAAAGCAAGCAGCTGATTCCTTGGTTGTCTGTTAGCTTATTCAACAAATCATGGTTAAAATAACCATGTCTTGTTGTTACACCCGAACATAGTCAATGCAGACATCCACAAATAGGTAAAATGGTTAGTCTAACCTGTGTTTTTCCTCCCTGGTTATTTAGCTGCATCTTTGCTTTGATAAGCAATGGACACATAAGCACTTGTATAAATAAGGGAGAGGACTGAATTAACATAAAGTACATACATAAGTGGATGCTTTACTTTGGAGTCATTCATAATTCATTCTCTCAAAGTGTATGAATACCCAGCATAAATGATGCATCTTTTTCCTGTGAACTGGGCCACTAGTCAGAAGCTGTCAATTATATAGTATCAGCAACAGTTCAATGCACTAAATGCTGCTACTGAACAAATCTAGCCCAACCGAACAGTGTAGAATAAGTGTTTGCTAGATTATGTCTCATGGATGGGATAGCTGGTAAGCCTGCGAGGTTACTGGTTTATTTTTAAACTTATAAATTAACACAGAGTTCTAATGGGAAGTTTCCAGAAATGAGAGAATTCTCACACGGTATTGCATTAGAGATTTTATTTACTGGTACATTTCTGTTTGTAAGTCTCTATGGATCTCAAATGAATATAACTTCCCCTCTATTTATTCCTTTTACATTAAACAGCAACCTTGGACCAAGCCAGTGATAGTATTTGGAATGTTTGCAACACATTTATAGAATTTTGTTGCTTACAACTTTCTGAAAGAAGCTGGACTTGCCAAGTAGATGCCTCATGCATTTTCCCAAAAAAGTTTTCTGGAAAGTTGAGAAGTGCCACAACTCTTTTGCTTTGAGTACATGTTCCCTGTAGCATGAGAAGCTTGGTTCATATAATTGGGTGTAAACAAGTGCTCCTTGCCTAATGAGTGTGTAAAGCAGGAGGCATTGTGCCCTTGGGGAAAGCCAAGTGCAATCCATTGCGTACCGGTACATATGGCAGCCCACCATGGGCTTGATAAACAAGTCACAGGACATGGCTAGTGGACTAAATTAGACTGGACAGAGGAGTGGTCAAAAGTTATGCAGAACATCCTTAGGGGCTCCTTCATTAATTTTATTAAATGTTTGTATGAAAGAGCAATCACGTAAAGCATGACTTTTCAACTTTTATTCTCTCATACAGATTTCTAACATTTTCTGTAACAAACATAGAATATTTCAAAGCTGTGTAAGACAAATCTGCTGTTTTCAAAGCCATCTGGCTATTTTTAACTTTCCTTCCAGCTTTCTGTCATGAGATAGAAGAAGATTTTTTAAAGTGAAGACAATTCATCAAACCATCAGAGCAGGAAACAACAGTGCATTTTTTTAAAAGTAGTGACTTCCTTAAAATGTGACAAGAATTACTGGAATCTAGCGGGGGGGGGGAATCAATTACTACAGTAAGATGGTGAATGGTTTTACAACTATATGAACATACTCTGAATTACATGCTGCTATTCCAGATGGCCATTTACTGACACTTAAATTGGAATGAAGTGGCTATGTGGTCATTATCTGTCACTACTTTCATTATGATTAAACATCTACCATTAAAATAAACCTGCAGACAAAAGATGATGCCTGCAATAGCGACTGTGGGAGGATAGAGTAATTAATATACTTTGGAGTTAATCAATGGTCTTGGCCACCAATGTATCTTCTATATGTTGTTGAATCTATATATTCCTTGTACCCCGCTTAAAGACTATTGTAATGAAGCATCATATAAATTGTCTAAACAAATGAAATAAAGATACACAGGGTCAAAACAGGAAACAATGACAATGTTTATTTACTCCAATACCACCCAACTGGAAACTAATTGGTAGCCAGTGCAATTGGACCAGGATCGGTGTAATATGCTCTAACCGTCTTGCCCTGGTGAGCAACCTGGCTGCTAAATTCTGCACTGGCTGAAGTTTCTGAACTGTTTATGAAGCTGGGATTGTTATGTCAGAACCAACCCATTAGGCCACATTCAGAGGTAATACTAAACTATAATATATTGCAATGCGAATGAGTCTTGGGCTTTTGGTCTCCCCTGCCTTGTGTGATTGCAAGGCAAAGATCAGTAGCTATTTTCAAGAAACTGTCATTTGAAACAAACCAGGAACAACTGGTTTTGAAACTATGGTTTCTCCCCAAAAAAAGTCAATATCAAACTGTGGTTTCTGATCTTTCTTTGCTTAGACAAAGCAGGTTGCACTAACCAAGAAATTAGAGAGGAAGGTTTTCTCACAAGCCTGGGATTCACATTAAACTATGCTTTATGTTCTGTCCCAAATGTAACCATTGCACCATTCATGTCACAAGTCCAAGTAATTTCTTCATACTAGTTCTGCTTTGGGGAGTGAATTCTATGTTCTAAAATGAGAGCAACACTGATACATACAGCTAGGATAAAATGGAAGGAGGAAACTACTTTTAAAAAAGAGAGTATATATTGTTTGTTTTTTATACATTTTAATTTCAAATAGCCCATTATTTCATCCATAATACACAAAGCTGCTGGCGAGTTGGATAGCCAAGCACTGAACAGTTTGGTTTGGGGGTGCTTTTATGGAAAGATTACTAAACAAGCAGCCAAGATGAACAAAGTATTTCATGAATCTAAAGATTTTATAAGCTATTGAATGGAAGCAAAGTGCACATCCAGCAAACCACTGGAACTACACAGATGTTTTCACTTGTCTCTATTTAATATAACCTAGCCAAGCCCATTACTTGGCAAAGAGATACTTTAGGAAAAAATATTTTTATATGTTGTTAATGTTATGCTGGGCAAGTGAAGAGAGAGAGACAACACTTTTTCCAAGATCTAAATAAGTATAAATTAATTAAGAAAAATAATTTTCCACCACTAGGGTTCTGCCACCCCAATATATATATATATATATATATATATATATATAATATAATATATATATTAGTTCTGTTATGTAAAATTTTTTGTGACTGAAACAAGATGCTTGCTGGAAAACTAGCTTAGGGTAACATATCTGATTACTGGTTTCAAGGCTGTTTTGCACCTTTTGTCCTACACTGAATTATAGGAGGTAAAGTAAAAATGCATAGTATGTTTCACTAAATTTTAAGGTTGAACTTTAAATTGTAAGGTTGGGAAATTCAGGGGGACCATAAGAACAGCCACAACTGGCAGGTTTGGGGATGGGAGAGCAAACTGGGGGCTCACTGTTACATGACAAATGTCAAATCACTTTGACAGTTCCCACCTACACTTTTCCTGCTGCTACATTATCATATAGCGCAGTACAATGCATTCCCATCATTTAAAACTGACTGTCATGAGTCCTGCGATCTCAACTGGTTTGGGGTAGGAGTTGGACCAGATGAGTCAGAGGAGGAGAAGGAGTGTGTAGAGAACACTGTCCAAAGGGAAGGGCTTGAGGCCCCTCTCCCACAGTCCCTTGCCTTTAAGAGTAGGGGGGGAGGCTGTCTTGGACCCCTGATGTCATTCTTGAACTCTTAGTCACATTTCTGGCAATCTGTAACTGCAGTCTATCCTGAATAGTCATAACCCTTGAATAAAGTTTTTTTTTCTTTCTTACACACACACACACACCCCTGTGGCAATGCATTTGGAACAGGAAGCAAGACACTGCCAAAGTAAATGAATTTGCACACTGCTTTTAATATATTCTACAGAACCGTACACACACACACACACACACACACACATATAATATAATATATATATATATATATTATATATATACACACACACACACACACATACATACAGGCAACGACTGATTTACGAGTGTCTGATTGACGAACGACTGCGTACATACACACACGGTGCAGAAACTAGAAGTGACCCTAAAACATCACCAAAGGGGGGTGGGAGGGGGGAGAACGCTTTACGTGGGCCCTGCTGATGCGTGCAGGGGTCTGAAACAAAAACCTCACACGAAACAAGAATTGCCTGTAGTTGCCTGAACAAGCTTACCTCAGTTGTGATTCAAAGCAATTGATAAATGGGTTTTTTCGCCACTAAGGCTAGACTGCAGGGGTAGCTGGTTATGGTTGTAGCCTGTTTAAAGACCCACTTTAGGCTCAAACCCTAACATCTTTTAACATTTACAGGTTCTGCGAACCCTACAATCACATGCCCCAGTGACTTTGCCTACATACTGAATCGGAAATTTGGAGGCTGGCCCAGAACGATTTGCTACTTGAGGCAAAATACCCTGCTGCCACCACTGCGGATGTGCCTAGCAGTAGTGTGGCAGAAAGAGGACACAACCATGACAGTGGGGGCATCCACGGCAGGGCACGCCCATGGCAGCAGAGGCAAGGGCAGTGAGCTGATCAGGCTCTGCCACCTGAGGCAACTGCCTCACCCCACCTCATGGGTAGGTTGACCCAGCTGAAATTCTTTGGCAAGGGTTTTCTGTGAACTTAGTACAAATAACTGTAAAGTGATTGTTCTATACAACATTAAAAACAGGGGGAAATGACAATCCAGCCTTACAACACCAGAGACCATTTACACTGCTTTGTAACCAGATAAATGTTTATTATCACTATAATTTCACTTAAAACTTAAATTATGCAAAATGGGTCTTACAATGACACTTTTACACCACAGCCCATTGGTAAATTAAATCTGCTAAACCCCTCTGTAATACTATTTGGGTAATTCAACACAAATCAAAACAATCTGTCATAGAAAATATTACAATTCTTTATATCTATGTTTATTGCACATGTTCTAAGTATTAGAAATTATTAATTCTGATCACTTGTTAGTCTAATTTGAAACTTGAACTCCTAATTTTGATTCAGTTGCCTACGTTTTGACACATTTTTCAGAGGCAACCCCATATGTGCCATTGAAAGTGCAATTAACTGGGAACTGCAGTCATTCATTACTTCCTAATGAGTAACAACAACCACAAGTCTTGTGGCTTCTTGAAGGCTAACACATTTATTATGAAATAAGCTTCAATGGACTACAACCCACTTCATCATATGCATGGTGTTATCCTGAGTTGTGGAAATTCCTAATTGAGTGTTTCATCAGGAAGAAAAGTAACATGAACTTCACAATCTTAAAAATCTCCCCAATCGTCCAAAAGGAAATGATATCATATAGCTGACAAATGTAAATAAATGTATTTTTAAAAGGTATTGGTCAACCATTAGTGTTGCTAATATATATATTTAGAGATATTAGCTTTAAAAAAAAATAACTAAAAGCTCAGTTGTGCAGATTTAGAACCATAGAGAATACAAAGGAACACTGATCAAGAGCAATTTTCAGGAACAGCACAAAGAAAGTTTTGCTCCGAGTCACATGTTGAGAAACAGGGCCAAGCTAAATGCAATGCAAAGATCCATAATTACAGTCTCCTGTCATTTTCTTTGAAAAAATAATAATAAACTATTATTAAAGGTAATAGCAGCCAGAGAGTCGGAGGTAGAGAAGAGGCGATTTTAACAAGTAAGAGGGGATGGAGGAGTTAACTCCACTCCCAACCACACAGTCCTCATCATGCCATCACCCAAGGGAAGTTATTATTATACTTAATTGCAAGATAACCAGACTGCGGCTATTCCATATTATGCCTAGTTGCCTCCACATACCTTGCAAATATAGAACATATGGCTTCACACTCAACATATTCAAAACTTTCATTCACTGCAAAGATAGCAATTCTTCTCCACATCATTTTTAAAAATATCATAATCCCTGCAGCATCTTAAAGACCAATGTTGGAATTGCACAAATTCAGAGGCTACAGCCCTCTTCATTATGTGCATGAATACATACTGAATACTGGTAAGCCAGCAGACACTGTTTAGGAATCACGTGTTCTTGGACACCACCATTCATCTGGGATCTATGGGATGTAGATGGGTAGAGGCACACTATTTCCGCTAGTATTGTGTACTGAGTGCTCACTAGAAGGACAGATCCTGAAGTTGAGGCTCCAGTACTTTGGCCACCTCATGAGAAGAGAAGACTCCCTGGAAAAGACCCTGATGTTGGGAAAGATGGAGGGCACAAGGAGAAGGGGACGACAAAGGATGAGATGGTTGGACAGTATTCTCGAAGCTACTAACATGAGTTTGGCCAAACTGCGGGAGGCAGTGAAGGATAGGTGTGCCTGGCGTGCTCTGGTCCATGGGGTCACGAAGAGTCGGACACGACTGAACAACAACAACAACATTGTGTACTGGGTCATCTATTGAACCTCTGAGCTTTGGAACAGCTATTCTTGTGGAGTTGATCCTGGGTTCTTGGTTGGTTGGTTGGTTGGTTGGTTGGTTTCCTACAGAATGACTAACTCATTTGAGGGACTGATAAATAGTTTTAAGACTTGGAATAGAAAAGTAGGTAATACTGGATTCAAGACACTACATCTGCTCCTTCCTCCTTTTCCACATTTGTATTCCTTAGCAGTTCACTCCCCATTAGTTAGATCAGTTTAAAACCAAGCCAATAGGTTCTTTCCCAGTGCCAATTAAATTTAATGGGATATGCGCATGCAATTCCCTGGTGAATCAACAGAGAAAATGGGCCCCAGGGAAATTAAATGCATCTATCATTAACAAGAAAAGAAACATAGGGAAGTAGAGGCAACTTACATGGTTTACATGTCCCAGTATTTATCTCCACTGCACCTTGATCAGAAAGGTGTGTGTGCAGGTTTTAAAGGAAATAGTAGTACTTAGGGTTAGACATCTAACCAGTCATAAAGGATCTGGTTAATTAACCAATCAGATATTGGTGAAGTAGTCGGTTAATGGTTAAATATTAAAGTATTAACATTATGAGAACCAAGATAATTAACACATTTGATACTGACGCTAATTACAAAAACAAATTAGCTTTTATTGTGAAACAACAGCATTCATTTGAAACAATATAACAAATGATCTATTTTATTACATGTTTATTCTGCCCCTATCCCAAAACAGCTCAGGACACTGCAAATGGTTTCCCCTTACCCATTTCATCCTCAAAACACACCACTGAGGTAGGTTCAGCTGAGTATATTTATTTATTAGTTTGCCAGCTGTATGAATTTATACTCTAGGGCAGAGCTTTCCAAACTGTGAGTCGCGACATGTTAGTGTGTCAGCTGCAGTGTGTCGCATGAACACTCCCAGCACTCCTTCTGGGGCTGGAAAGGGGTTAGTTTAACCTCTGGTTTGCTAGTAAAACTGAATTACTATGTTGTGAAATGATGCGTGTCTAAAAAGTGCGTTACCAACATGAAAAGTTTGGAAAGATAATATTTGTAAGCCACCCGTTTCCAGGGTGGCTTACAAATATTATCCTTAAACAAGACAAAAGACAGGGAATACATAATGTGTGTGTGACGCCGCAATGTCACCAAATGAGTTTCATGGCTGAATAATAATTCGAACCTGGATGTCCCTGGTCCTTGTCTGACATTTTTAACACTAGGTAGCATTTTCCATTGATGACTGCTAGTGTTCATTTTGCTTGCCATTACAGTACATAACCAGTGGGAGAAGCTTTGCTACGAAACTAGGTTAGGTCCCAGCTGCTGCAGGGATGGAGAGGAAGCTATCCTCACTGCTATTCCGTGTGTGTTGTGTGACAGTTTAAGGGGTGAGGAAAGAGAGAATTCTTTCTGTTGTTGTACCATAATGCAAAGTAGTCATAAATGTATATTTCTTTTGATATTACGGAGTAAGACACAAGAGGGAGCTTTAGCAATATGCCCTGCAACATTGTAAACTGAAAAGGATGGGGGGGGCTGGGGCGAAGAGAGGAATAGACTTTTCTAGACCACTCTGCTTATTTGTTTTGGGCATGACTGCTTTCCCTAGGGAGCCAGGTATGACTCAGAAGGTTGCCGTAGGGCTTCAACCATGTAAATAAGTTGAACTAATTTGGCTTTTTGTTTCTGGCTCTTCTTAGCAGCTCATCGGGGGGGGGGGGAGCCTTTCCCAGTGGCTGCCACCCATTTGTTTAAATTAATAATGATCTCCAGTAGAAATATAAAGAAGCTCAGAAAAACTGTCATTTCCAAACATGCCATTTTAGCTATCAGAAGCCGTGTGTGTTCATTGATATACATTTGCTGCATTTAGCTATTGACAGTGCAGAGCAATGCTACTGGGAAATGGGGAGGGGAAGATTGAGTGGCAGAGCTGCTGCCTCTTACTAAACCCTGATTACTAGGGTGGGAGGGCAACTTTTCCATACTTTTTATTGCTGTTCATCTCTCCCCCCCCCAACACACACACACACACACACACTTTCCTCTCTGCCACTGCAATCGACATGAAGGAATTAACTATGCCAGCTCAGCTCTAGGGGTATGATTGTATAGGGCCCATATTTCTGGATGGGAGGAGATGCTGTCAGATTAATGAGGTTGCTTAGAATCCATTGAATCTTTGGCTACCTTGGAATCCACAGCAGCAGCAGCAGCATGAGGTAGAAAGAGGAAGGTGTAAGCCCCCCTCCCCATGCTGATCCTTTTAAGCTCTGATATAGATATATAGATAAAATAAAATATTTATCTGCAGGAAAGACAAATAGTAGTATATAAAGCTTCACACCTACAGCAGGGTTGTAATTCAGATCTTGATAACCCACTCAATGATAAATTCAACACATTGATGAATTCAACACATTCAGAACAATTAATATTGCATAGTCTACATAAGAATTTGACAAAACAGCAGCAGCAGCGGATCCTTTCTGTGTGGAAACCCTTTGGTTTAGGATAGCAAAAAGAATGGCTTTGCTGAATCAGACCAAAGGGCCATTTAGTCTAGCATACTATTTTCAACAGTGCTCAGTCTGATATTTCCAGGAATTCTCTAAGCAAGGCATGGAGGCAGAAATAAGCCCTCTCCCATTGTTTGTCCCCAAGCAACCAGTAATCAGAAGCATAGTACATCCAAATCTAGAAATTCCAATAAAAAATAAACATTTCATCAAGAATTTGTGGAATCATAGAGTTGGAAGGGACCCTGGGGAACATCTAGTCAAACCCCCTGGAATGCAGGAATATGCAGCTGTCCCACACAGGGATTGAACCTGCAACCTTGGTGTTATTAGCATAATGCTCTACCCAGCTGGGCTATCCAGTGTACAGGGAATGTATACTGAGAAAGCCTCACTAAGTTAAGGGCTGCCTGCCTTCTGAATCGTGCAGCATGTTCTTAACATAGGCAGGGTACAGGAAAATACAAGGGAGTTCACCAAAGGAGACTGGAACACTGGC
The DNA here is from genome assembly GCF_009819535.1 of Lacerta agilis. NCBI lineage: Eukaryota > Metazoa > Chordata > Lepidosauria > Squamata > Lacertidae > Lacerta > Lacerta agilis. The sequence goes on from NC_046316.1 coordinate 35,736,193, forward strand.
ACTCTCACAAACCTGGAATGCAACCTGGCCAAAAGAATTCTCGGGGGACATCGTCAAACAACCAAGCTCTCTGGCATTTCAAGACATTTAAAAGGCAATCGACTGACATGTGACAAATATCCACAGACAGCAGCAGCTGCCTAGCTCAGTACAATTGCCACTATTAACCTTAGTTACAGTTTGATGGCTGAATTAGGTTGTGTGCCAGCATCTGCAGCTGGCATAATATATGACTCTGTGGTACCGTGCTGTTTCGCCTAGTCAATATTAAACACGCTGAGCTCCATTTATTTGCTCAAGGTTTTAAAAATACACAATATATGCAATTTCTTTAAGGACCAACTAGCGTGACTGAGTAACTGTAAAACCTAGCCAAAGCATGCCATGATACAGTGCATTGCCAGAATACTCTTAACAATTTCTAAATTACAGGCCACCTTCTATTTTGTAATCCCCCACACAGCACAACCAATGAATAGTGACTCAAATGTGGCATTATGCTACCTTCCGGATTGGCGGGTTGCTCTGGGGCTGCTGGGAGAAATTAGAAGTGAGGGAAAACCCTATGATGGCGGTTATACAAATCTTTACTTAAGAATGAGTAATGTTTCCTTGAGTAATAGCAGATAATGTAACACTGTAATAAGCTCTTTCCTAAGAATTCATTGTCAGTAAGAGCCTTATATGAGTTGCTGACAGTAATGTGATTTATGCAGGACTCTTTGGAGGGAGGCTGCCACTCAGGCTAAATGTAGTGGCTTGCCTCCTAACAAGGTTAGGCCACTAAGAGCACATAATACCGGCATGATCTATACTTAGGGCATGATGCTTCCCAGCATAAACACAGCTGTGTGTGGGAAGGGGAGCATCGCAGGGCCCAAAGGAAATCACTTTCCTCTTCCTGGTGCATGGGAAGCTGAAGTAAATCCCAGATGAGAGTGTGCTGGATGGAGAAACTGGTAACTCCTATAATAGCTATTGCTAAATAGTGGAGAACCATCAAATGGAAGGTGAGAACTATTGCCTATGGCACTCCCTCTGTACTTGAACTTGCACACTATGAAAACCACCTTTGTCCTTATGTCTCACTTCACCTATAATATAAATACAGAGTTACAACTTGAACAAAGAAAAGAGCACTTATTTAGATGCCCATTTAATAGAAAGGCCGCATTTTTAAATGCCATAAACATTTAGAGGTTGAAAGTCTTGGAACCATGGAACGTCATCCATTTGCAGGTTCAATTATGCCCAAGTCTTGAAGTTCACTAATATTACATCAGGGTTGGGAATCGTTTTCAGCCTGAGGGACACATCTGTTGGGCAACCTTCTGGGGTTCAGAGGTAAAGTGGGCAGAGCAGCAACAAATGTGGATTTTACCTTTGTGCAGCTTCTTGGCTAGTTTCTAGACACCCATGCACTATACCAGACTTCCTCAACCTCAGCCCTCCAGATGTTTTGAGACTACAATTCCCATCATCCCTGACCACTGGTCCTGCTAGCAAGAGATCATGGGAGTTGTAGGCCAAAAACATCTGGAGGGCTGAGATTGAGGAAGCCTGCACTATACTCTCTATACTCCACCCAGGCATTAGCAGAGTTCAAGGATTCATTCCAGCCAAGCTGAATCACTCAAGGAGGGCACAATGCAGGGATTTTGAGGGGTGTGGCTTGGGAGGGAATCTGTTGTCTGGAGAGAGTCCAAAGGGTCAGATAGAGGAGCCTGAAGAACTGCATTGGCCAGAAGTTCCCCATCCCTGCTTTACATGCAAAAGATTCCAGGTTCAAGTTCCTGCCATCTCAAAGTACAGCTGAGAAGGAAACTTCAAGACCTGCTATCAGGCAGTGCATATAATCCTGACTAGACAGATAAATGGTCTGATTCAGTCTAAAACAGTTTTTTTCATAGGCTTGTAGTTACATTTAACAGCCTGGACTTAATCTGCTGGGAAATAAGGGTCATTGGCTATTGCTTTCTATTTTACCTCTTTCGGTTGTACATTTTTAAACACAGCACACCTTGAGCCTTTGAAATATAGTGCAATGTTACGATAGTTAAGATAAATTTGTTGACACAGGTTATTGTTGATACATGCAGACTACAAAATTTTAATCTCCGTCTAAGGAGTTGCAGATTATTAACTGCACTGGAAGACTTCTACGAAGGACTGAGCAACGCCAACTCCCTACTCATGCTTCTTGGGGACAGGATAGCATTTTCTGGAGGTGTACCTCTGCCTGGCTTCACCTGGCCAAAATTGTGATGGAACACAGACTAATATCAGCAATAGCCAACATAATGCGCCCAACAGGGTGTTTTGGGGTGGAACGAGCAAGTGATGGAAATGCTGGATTCAAAGTTGGTCCAGCTTCTGGATAAGGAGGTAATCTGGGCCACTTCGTTGTGCTAGCCTAGAGCTGGCATAGAATCCACCACCAAAGGTTGCCAAGCCTCGGGGTTGCCGCAATGGGTGCCACAACTATGACATCCAATGGAACATGAGGATTGAGGGGCACCAGATTTTGGCATTGCACAAGGCACTGCTGAAATTTGAGACATCAAGGTCCATCACTGCTACCACAGAAAGTGCCTCTCCTGCTTAGATCTCTCTCTCTCTTTTTTTAATCAAACCTGTGAGAAAGCCAAGACAATAAGTTTTGGCAAAAATCAGGAAACATATGTTTGTAGAAGGCAGGCCATAAAATAGAACAAGTTTAGTCCTGCCATTATACGGGGTATTTGTTCTCTGTTTGTGCCCTTCAAAAAGAACACATTTGTTCAGCTCTCAGTCTATCAAATTCAACCACTCAATACATTATTAAAACCTGACCCTATTCAGGAAGGATAGAGAGCACTCCAATTTTTAATGTATTTAATGTTAAAATATGCCCCCAGCAGTTACAGAAGCCTGCAAACGGAGTGCTTATTCTAATTTTGAAACAATACAAAATCTAACATTGAAAATAATCTGTGTTCAATTTATTGTTAAACCAGTTCATTACAAATTATAATGAGGACATATTTGTGTATTATTAGTTATTGCATTAAATTTTAAAGGTAGATGGGAGGGGATGCTGCTGAATCTCTATCTACAGGAGCAATCTTTTTAGCAACAAGACAAGAGAAAAGCTGGCAGTGTAAAAGACAATTCATTTGAAAATACACTTAGCTTTCCTTGGGATATTTTCTTATAATTGCCAAAGCACCAGTTAAAATATCAGTTGGGGGAGGTTTATACTCACACAAAGCTCTCCTTTTCTGTCCAAAGACTGCTCTGTCACATGGTACAGCAAATTTAAATTATGAATATGAAACATCTTTCTGATCTCAAATTTTTATTAAATAGGCATGCTTTTACTCACTTGAGATTTCAACAAATGCCCAGAGCCATTTTATTCCTTTTCCCCTGCAAATTATTTATATATTGGAACAATACCGACGGTTAAAAAAAGACAGAGAACCACCTACACAATTAACACATTGGGCGTTTATCCTTCCCAGCACCCCAGCCGGGGTTCTGGGTAACTTCAGGGTTATCCAGCATGATTGGGAAGCAGGCTAGTCTGGAGAACATATGTTCAAGCAGATAGCCCACCCCCCTTTGTTCGATGCCGCTGGAAGGGGAGGGCAGTGACGACCCTGGGCGTATGGTCAATGCCTCCCCCTGAGACCCCTTTAACGGGAACCCTGTTATCGCCACCGCAATGGGGGCGGGGGTCACCGCCCCATGCCCCCCCCATCCTGTAAATGACTAAAGGATTCCGCCCAAGGCCTGCAACCGCCAAAGTTGTGACGAATTGCTACGGGAAAGGCGAAACCTGCCAATGCAGGGAAATTCCTTTCTGGCCCTTTAACAGCAACCTTGTCATAGCAGCGCCTGTGTGCCTGTGTGGCTGTGGAAAAAATGTGGTTAGAACCTGCAAAGCAAGCATCAATTGAGGGTGTGGAGGGTGGGGAACCTCAGAATCCAACAGCCGCTTCCCAGGTATGACTCAATCTCTATTGTGTGTATAATCCCTCCTTCTACCTGGCCAACCCCCCTGGCAACACCTCCCTGGCTGAGATTGGGCGGCTGCTGGAGTAGGTGGAGTCCACAGGTATCCCAACCTGGGGAAGGTGAAGCCAAACCAACTGCCAGGAGCTGCCACCATGATCCAATGGGTCTCCTCGCGACCTCGCAACATGCGCACCCCATTTGATTTGGGGAACACTCATCCCACAGATTTTTAAACATAGTCAATTTTTGCTGGAATCTATTCATTTTTTTCCCTTGCCAAACCCAAAGCATACAGGTGATTTTACCAAAAGTTGCCAGTTCTCATAATGTATTTCTCATAATGTATTGAACCATTCCCTTAAACTGAGATGTCCCCCCCCTAGTATTTTGCATATAAAATCCTTGCCATTAGAATCACTTCAAATAATAATTTCTCTCTACCTTTGGGAATCACATCCTTGAAATTGGTTAATATATATACTTTGAGGCATAACTGGAGTGAATGCTTCAAAATGTTGCTTACATTAGATGCAATGTCATAGCAGTAATATTTAGCCTCAGAATGCTTCTACTGACAGCAAAATCTGTTCTATTAGTTCCTCATTTCCATAATCTATTGCTTCCCATCTAACATTCTAGGTATACAAGATTGTGTTAAAGACCACATGGTTGAATGATTAATAGAATTATCTATCAGTGATAATTATGTAATATTTAGTAGTATTCCCACATATATATTTCCAATTATCACTCTGACATATCTCCCATTTGAACACTAATTTTATTATTTTATATATTATGTAGCTGTCTCAATCTTTTCCTATGAGTTGGCAACCATTTTTTTAAAAAAATCATATTTTAAAATATTCATTTAATATGAATTAATATTGCCTAAACCTTCCCTCATTTGATTTATGGACTTTATCTGATGGTTGCTAATCCAACTGGCAAATTTTCCAAACCCTCCTTCATGCCAGTTGTCCATTTGTGATTTTACCTGAAATGGTGTTCCTTATAGCTTGTAAACCATTGTTGTGTAGGATGTTGGTATACAGAGATTCCACATCCATAGTGGCTAGTATAGTATTGTTAGGTGTTTCATTGTAAAATGTAAAGGACCCCTGGACAGTTCAGTCAAATTCAACTATGGGGTGCGGTGCTCATCTCTGCTTTCAGGCCAAGGGAGCCACTGTTTGTCTGCAGACAGATTTTCCGAGTCATGTGGTCAGCATGACTAAACCACTTCTAGCACCACGGGACACCATGATGGAAGCCAAAGTGCATGGAAACGCCATTTACCTTCCCGCCTGAGAGGTGTGGGAACTGAGATCCTGTGAGTTTCCCCTGGGGGGGGGGGAATCCCTGGAACTTCCCTGTCCTCTTCCCTACAGCTCACTATGTACCCTCAAAATCAGCTCCAGACAATTGGAGGGTGTACCACAGCAGATTTAGGGGGCATCCAGGAGGAGGAGGAGAAGGGGAAGTCCCATTGCACAAGCAGAACTTCATTCAGGCAGCATTCAATACAACCCCATGTGTGAACAATTGCTTAGGCAAGGCATCAAATAATATGCAAAGATACTTTACTCACCAAGGGTATCAGCCTCTCTCTATCTAATCCAATATTCTTTTTTCTGCCCTTAAATTCCAAGCGTTTAAGATGTTTCAGGTTCCAACCTCCTAAGTGTGATGCAAAAACCGTTCTCTAAAGTTCACTTTCTCCCCACCATTATCTGATCAAAATGAAAATATGAAATAGGAGCACATTTATTTGCATAACCTATTCCAAACACAAAGTGTGGATTTCTGTTTGTGGATTTAGAGGTTTTAATGAAGAATCTCAGGCTCCCTGACCACAGTTTTCCAGATGGCCCAGATGATGAAATGTCTATTCTGTTGAACCTTCTGGAGATTTTACAGCTCGGTTGGTTAATGTGCTGCTGTCTCTAAAACAATGCTAGTCTGTACACTGACCTAATGCTAAAACATTGTAACAGAAATTGAATACAGTACTAGTTTACTGAAATACTCGCAGATAGTACAACAACACAGATAAATTAACTCAGATTAAACGGACCGCTATTTTCCTCTTCTATGCTGTAAACCTTTTGTTCTTGTTTTCTACCAAACCCCCCCCCCCCGTTTTTCATACTATTACATGTCTATGCTGTTATTTCATTGTATCAACTCTATAATAGCACGTCTGCAACTTGCTTTTATTGAACGTGTATTTATAGCTTTAGGGCAACATTAACCTTCATTACAGTGACCGATAAAGTAGATATGGGTAAGTAAACCTAGCTTTCAAACAGATAAATACTTTGGCATTTAATAACTTTTTAATCAACTTACATTGCATTGTTGCTTTGCTTCAAACTAATATAGAGCATGACACACAAAGCCACCATAATTTAAAGAAAGAGTACATAGTTATAAGAGAAAATTACATGTGGAATGTGAAGCACATAAAAGCACTACACTACCCTAATCTGCTGTCCTTATTTGAGAAGATGACTTGCTCTCTAGACAAAGAAAATGCAGAAGATCTGTTAATCCAGCAAGGTGAATTTGTTGCTGAAATATTAACAAATAAATCAACTAATATTCTGGATAATTTCTCATATGAGCATGGATTCAATAAATTCAACCTATCTGATAGGGGAAAATCCAAGTGGCAAAATGATAGCACCCTATATCAGAGAGGCTAATTCTGGAGAGAAAGATTACTCATCTGTGTTAAAGGAGCCTCCGGGTACAAGAGCCAGGAGCTAAAAAATGGAAACAAACACATTTTAGTTATAAAATGTGGTGGTATTCTTAATCACCGAGATGCAAAATCTCTAGCTCAGTTATGGAGCAAACTACTTGTGTGCTGTAATATATCAAAGCCCTAATTTGTTACTATTTAAGAGTACAATACTATATTTTTTTGCTTTCCTATATAATGTACTGCAATAACCACACATTGTATTCAAGGCCTGTTTGGCACAAGGCATTTCAGTCTAAATATTATGTATTATACACCACTGTAAGTATTTTATTCATAAAACACTTGCTAGCATAAGGTGAGAGACTATCAAACTAACACAAGAATACTGCAAATATTTGGGGGAAAAAATCTAGCCCATGTGATTAAGTGAGAATATTTAATACTCATAACACTTCCAAGAAAAACTGTTAGACACATTACTTATTGGAAAACAGGACCATGACCCATCCGTGACTATAGCGTGGTTTCATAGTAAATTAACATGATACAGAATTTCAACTGAGGAATATATAAAAGATTGCTCTTCCAGTACTGGGGTGCAGAGCACTCAAACAACTGTTTTGTTTACCAGGCCATCTCCAATATATTTAGTTTTGTGCATGAGTCAGAACAATTCTGTTCTTTATTAAATCAGACCATCCATATAGCGTCACAATTTTTTAAAACAAATTCACCACCACTACACTGGTCACACCTTCTACCATTTTTACAACCATACACCACCTCTTACAAAGTGGTGGGGAATCTCAAGCCTAAGGGCCTTCTGTCTAGCCTTTGAGATCCTCCCAGGCCACACATCCTCTCTTGCTCTGCCCTGTGCACTCGCCAAGTATTTTGTCCTGAATGGAATGGAGCCTTAAGCTGCGCTAATGTATCTTGCTTGCCTACACAGAGGTGGCGAGCATGTTGGTTATAGAAAAAACCTCCCACAAACCTCTTACAAAAGTAAGAGTCCCATCCATTGCCCTACCCACATGTTTACCGCCAACATCCAGCCTCTGGTAGGTTTCCCCACAAGGCAATGTGGCTGCTCTGACGTTTATAAAGTACTCTACAAATGGTCCCAGTCCAGACTGAATCATATTCTAGGATCATGTCCATTGGACACTCCCTCCTGCAACAGTATTCAAGCAGCCTGGTGTTATTCATCAAGAGCTGCACAAACTGCAGGTTACACTTTTTAAGCCTGCAACTATCTTCTTTGTGTGCCCCCGCCACGAGAGAGTAACAACATAAGAACGGACCTTTTCTGTGGTGGTTCCTCACTTGTGAAACTTTGTCCCCAGGGAGGCTCACCTGGTGCCTTGATTACATATCTTTAGACACCAGGCCAAAACATTCCTCTTCTCCCAGAGGTCAAAGAGATAAACAACTACCTGACATTTAGAAAATACCTGAAGGCAGCCCTGTTTAGGGAAGTTTTTAATCTGTGACATTTTAATGTATTTTAATATTTGTTGGAAGCCACCCAGAGTGGCTGGGGAAACCCAGCCAGATGGGCGGGGTACAAATAATAAATTATTATATTATTATCCCAGGCCTCTGGCTAATTAAACAATCTATGGGTTTCTTTTAAAACAGGGCGGAGGTGGGTTATTGTTTTGTTCGTTATTATGTTGTATATTGTCTGCATTTTTATATTGTAAACAACCCTGTGACAGGCGGTATAGAAATTTAATAAATAAATAACTAAATCCTGTTTAAGTCTTGCAAAAGGTTCAGGATGCCACTGCTCTTGCCTGACAATTCCCATTTCTGCCCATAACTTTGGGTCTAGGTACCTGCACTCAGGTGATATCAACAGTTCACCATTGCTGAAGTGGCTTTGGGAGTCATTCCAGGAGTTCCCCCTCACAATCATATTAGTTACAATGTTTTGAGCAGCACCTCACAAGTATAGGGATGGGTTGTTGTTGTTTTGAAAAACTGAACCTACTTTTCAAAATGGCAAGTTCTACCAACTTTTCCATGAAACCATGAAGGCTAGTGTTTGGGGTTTTTTTAGCTAATACTTTTCAGTGCCAGCTTTGCGATATCATTTTTATTTCGCCGAAGTGAAAAATCCTAAAGAGTGCAGAGCATACTTTTGATAGAATGGTACTATACTCATGATTAAGCACTGTAAATCAGAAGGAAAATAGATTGGGCAAGGGGTCAAAAAGGAGTTCTGAGGAACCTTTTTTATTGAGAAAAAGGAAGAACAGCACACCGAATCTTATATTAGTCTTTTACTGATATAGTTGTCATTTGGAAATAAACAAACATAGCCGCTACCTCTGTGCCAGCTTTATAGAAATCCATCATTGTTACAAAGTTCTGCCGCTGAAAAATATGTTATTTAAAACTATTTTATGGCATTCTTTCCCATTTACTTTTTTCCAATACTGTGCCGTCATGCATTACAGAATTGCATTCTGCATAGCAGGACAAAATGGCAGATTGCACCATTTATCAGAGGAAGGGACATTAAGTCCTTTTTAATGGAGATATAAATAATATATTCTTTAAAAATTTATGTATAAGAAGTGCATTGGCTTGTGTAAAACTGGTAGATTCTCGTATAGAGGAGAAATATTTTTCAAAGGAGAAGTCCAAGGTCCAAGAATGGAAGAGCAGTCTTGCAGTGGAAGGGCTATAGATCACAGGTAGAGTATGCAGAGGGTTTAATCGCAGGTAGAGTATGCAGAGGGTTTAATCGCAGGTAGAGTATGCAGAGGGTTTAATCCCCAACATCTCTGGGTAGGGCTGGGAAAGAGTCCCTGTCTGAGAACCTGAAGAGCCATTGACAGTCAGTGTAACAAAGCTGAGCTAGATGGATCAATGGTCTGACTCAGTATAAGGCAGTTTCCTTTCTTGGTTCACAAATAATAACTGTGAATGAAAATACAAAAAAAATCTGATAATTTATTAGAGAAAATACAACATTCAGCATTATGCTTACATTTTCAGTGCTGACCACCAGCATGACCAATTGTCAGGAATGAGGGGAATTACAGACCAACATCTGGAGGGCCATAGGTTCATCTTTCATTCTTCTGAACATGACTGTTTCAGTTAGCTGTCCTGGCTAATAACTACTGACACCCATCTTCCATGGTTTTCTAAAGCCATCCAAACCAGTGACTATCACCAAAGTTTGTCAAAGGAAGTTCAGTAAGCTTTGCCTTGTCTTGAATATACTGACAATGAATTTCATGGGGTAACCCTGAGTTCTACTGTTACAAGAGAATAATCTCCTTTCTCTTTCTCATATCTAATTGTATGCACCTCTGTCAGGTCAGAGGTCCTCCCTATCTGGCCCATGGGACTCTCCCAAACCCACACTCCTTAGTCTACACCCCCCCTCTTCCCAACCTACATCCCTCAATGACCCTGCTCCACAGTCTCCTTGGGTGCTTTAGCCTGGCTGAAATGTGTCCTTTGACTGTGATAATGCTTTGTACTTGCTTGGATGGAAGATGGGAGGAGAGTGGGTGCATAAACATCTGGCTTTTGTATCGCTGAACTATAGCATGCCATATAAAGTGGCACACATTGCTCCACCCACTCCCCCTATGGCCACACCTACAATTTGAATGTGGCATATGAAGTGCAAGATCGCTATTCTGGGCCAGGACCTTCTTCACTGAAAGGCACAAACTTCACCATTGAGCTACAGCATCCCATTAGGTAAAAACTCTCTCGCTCTCATGCAGTAAGATGCAAAACCAGCAATCATAGTATTGGAAAGCAAGGGGAGAGAGGTGGCCACATGTGGCCATGAAAAAATGCATGGCTGTAATGTAGCAACAGAAACAAAGTGGTGTCAAAATTGTTAGAATTTTATTTAAAATGCTATCAAGTAAAAACCTCCTAAGTATTAATATTTTGGAATATCTGTGGTTTGCTGGGTAATTAGCCAGTTCTCTGTAAATAAAAACCCACAGGGTTGCTGGCTGGTTACCAAAGCAAAATTGATCTTTATGCACATGGAACTTCACGAATTTCTATTTTCCTTCATTCAAAAGCATTTGCTTCTCAGAGTTTGAAATGAATGCGTGCCATTAAATCTTCCCTCAATCCGTTAGTGCTGTCCTCATTTATCAATTCATTCCATGTTACACAGCGCACATGCCTGATGACTGGAAAGCCTTTCCTTCCATTTAGGACAGCAAGGTCCAATGCATGTGGTCTCTTAACTTCCTTAATAATTTATAAGACATGGTGAAGGGAATGAAGTTGGGGGCTACCAAATAATTTCACCTGAGATCAAGTATGGAGATTTAACCCTATAAGAGATCTGTAGTATCATCATATTCACCTAACGCATTCCTCACTCTTACTTTAGATAGAACTGTGAAAAGACACATCTGATCTGCGGGCTTTCAGCTTGCTTAGAGATCTTCCAGGGTTGGACTACTGTTCCCTTTATGATAGAGTTACCTAGGGATAAGTCACACGTTATCCCAATACCTAGTTTTTTAAATATATAAATCACGTTTCAGAAACACTGAACACTTACAAGTTCACTGACTCATGTCCAGAAACCTTTCTACAAATAATTTGTCTTCTGAAAAATTAAATTGTCACTTCCCCAAATTAGTTATCATTTGCTTAGCAAATATGATACCCATTTTTCTCATTTTAAAAAAAATCTTCCGTAGATTGCCACAAAAAAATCCCACAAATGTGTGTTAATATCCATTCATAATATTGGATCGCAGAAATGACATTTGTAACATGTTAATCCCTTGTATTTGCATAATCATGTAAATGTCAGGGATCATCACAAGATCAATGGGATCATATGCATGGTGACCTTTAAGTAGAGTTATTAAAGTCACAAATCTGGATGCATCCTTAACAACACTAATGGAGAAAACATTCCATTTTTAGGATCTGGTACTCTTAAATAAAACAGGGCATAAATGCTTAGAGTCCACTCAAATTGAGTGCCATGCTAGAGGATGCAGTTAAGGATATTTTAAATCTTACTTCACTTTTACGGAAAAAGTTACAGATGTTGTAGTTTGGTATCATCTGTCTTCAAAATAATCTATATACTGCCTTGTATTATATTAGGCAGTGGCATTTCAGGTACAACTTTGACTTTATCTAAGCTTGCTCTCTTTCCCTTGGATCAATCACATGCCCCAAGAGCTATGCCATGTTTCACACAGAAACAATTTTTGTCTATATTTAACTTTGGCCTAGAAGCCTCAATTGCCTTCCAAACTTGTTTTGTATTATGTCCGAACATCTCCTAAACTAAAATGTCAACCATATAAACCTCCACCCCTCCAGGCTTTGGAGAATCCCATGTTGTGTTTAATAGAAGGTTTCATTTCGTTTGATGTCATCCAATCTGCTATAAAAACTTCCATATGGGCCTTCCAGTTACCTCCTGACATTGTTAATTTGTTCAAATACATGTTGCATTTAAGGAAAACATGGAAGCATCAACAACCATAAGTATGAAAAGCAATTCTAGAGTGTTGATGATTCCCTAGAAGGTTAAAAAAAAGAAAAAGTGAGGCATGGGCATATCTCCCTGTATTACACCAATGTGCTAGGCTGTTCTGCATGCGCCACCTCCGGCACTTTTCCCTAGTGACATATAAACTATGCATTAAAACAGGATTGGAACACACCATGTGTAGGAACTGTCTAGACTTTTAGAAAGTCCGCACACAAATTAAAATGTGGGACTTAAGGTCCATGCAGATATAGGCTCACTAACTGGCTAGCATACAAATACCTCATTTATTACATTATTATCCACACTTATTAATCACACTAAGCAATGCTAGAATTGGCACACACCAAACTTCAGTGCATGAATTCAATGCTTCCTCTTTCAAGATATTATTCTACATGAAAGCTTTTCCACCCATCATATTCTTCCATACAGCTTCAGTGATAGTTTAAGTTGCTTCATTTGGGAACAGTACTAAAGAAACACGTTAATTCTCAGTACAGTGGTACCTCGGTTTACGAACTTAATCCGTTCCAGAAGTCTATTCTTAAACTGAAACCATTCTTAAACTGAAGCACGCTTTCCCTAATGAGGCCTCCCACCACCAGTGCCCTTCTACTGTTCAGCTTCCATGGTTAGACCAACGTAAAGTTCGCAAACTACTTCCAGTTTTGCAGAGTTCGTAAACCAAATAGTTTGTAAACAGGACTGTTCTTAAACCAAGGTACCTCTGTATAAGCCAATCTCGTAACCTGTTCCATTTAAAATGTCTTATCATTTCTCAGTCACCCCCTCTATTCCTAAATTTGCAAGCATTTAAACTTATTAGCAATTCAGACCTGAATGCAAATGATGTATTTGGAAAGATATCCATATAGCATTGCACTAAAAAAACTTCCGGTTAGGTGCCGAGTCAATGGCGGACGGGAGTCCGACGGCTCCGTCCTCCGTTAGGCGATAGGGAGCTCCGTGCCTGCGCCACGGGTCCCTTAAAGCCACGGGAAGAGCGTCCCGTGGACCGACGGCTTCGTGGGTCCCAGACGTGCTGTCTCCGCTCCTGATTTACCCTCGTAAGGGGGAGAATCGGGCGAGCGGAGCCCCAGCACGGGACTGAAGAAGCGACTGCCTGCGGAGGATCAAAGCAGCGATCCCGCCAGACCTGAGCACCCGGCACTTCCTACATAGAAACTTCCAAAGAAACTCTGTAAGTTAAAATACTGGATTATTTTACAAGTTTAAAGAGCACTGCTTGCAGAGGAAACTTCAAAAGGAAGCCTGTTCCCTTTGAACTGTTTGCGCGAGCTTGGTAGCGCTAAAAGATCAAAGCCGCGGCTAACGGGAAAGTTTTGCGAACTCTGCCAAACTTTTTAAAAGTTACTTAAAAGTTGTTTAAAGGTTGTTTAAAGACTTAAAAATAGTTGATATGGCAAAAGAAGACACCGCTCCCCCTCTGGACTAGGATTCCGGGTCAGTAGCGGGCTGCAATATATTGTTGCCATTTTTTCTTTGTTGGGACTTTAGTGTTACAGTGACTGTTTACCAGTGGAGATACTTTGACTCTTTTACAGCCAGATACAAGCTATTTTAAAGACTTGGTGGTTACATTGCAAGTGAGAAATAGTTACTGGCTTGGGCTATTTAAAATAGACTCTTCTTGGCTTTAAGGAACTTACAATTTTGAAAAATCTGAACTCTTTGCCTAAAAGCTGGATTAATGGACTGTTGTGGACTCCTGGCTCAGCAGCCTCTTTGCTCTCAGAAGCTAGCTGCAGGCCACCTGGTGTTTACTTTTGGGACTGTTGGTCTTCTGCTGTGAATGTCTGAGATAGTTACTACAGCAACTGGAGTGACCTTGAGATTACAGTTGCAGAGCCCACAGGGAATGGAAACTAGATCTAAAGGAACTGGCTCTGAAAAAAGGAAAGGCTCTGTTTCCTTAACTCTTCAGGAACAAATGGAGAAACTGGTTGCAAGTGTGGCAGAAATTGCAGCAGGTTTGAAAAGTGTCACCGAAGGGTTGAAGCAAACACAAGAATCGGTGAATACTATTGGTGCATCAGTGAATACAACAGTTAACTCTGCAATAGAAAAACTCCAAGTGGATATTAAGGCCGATATTAAAACCTCCACCCAGACATTAGAAAAATCGATTGGTCAAATTGAGGAAAATGTAAGAAAGAACAGAGACGAAATTAATAAAATTGGGCAGGAGGTGACTACGTTAAAAAAGGACTCTGAGGAAATTAAAGTGGTCAGAGAAAAAATAAAAAGGTGGAGGAAAAATTGGACAATCTAGATTTGGAGCAGATAGAAAATATTGGAACACGACAGAGAACTGTGGAAGAGTCCCTTGCTTTTCTGCAACTACATCAGAGAGAAGGAAACATCCGTCTAAGGGGTCTTCCAGAATTGGAGGGGGAAGACCTAAAAGCCTATATCGTGGAACTATTTTCAACTTTTTGGGAGTTAGAAGAGGTAAACGTCTCAGCACGCATAGTGAAGGCCTTCAGATTCGGACCAAGAGGCTCCAGAGGAAAGAAAAGCACTAAAACAGTCAGTGACTGTTTGATTGTGCTGCATGATAGACACGACAGAGACTATTTCCTGGATTTACATTACAGAAACAACCTGGTGGTACAGCAGAATAAAGTAATTTTTTATAAGGATATCCCCAGATTCTTTTTAGATAAAAGAGCTCCTTATAACGACCTGGTGACGGAGCTAAGAAGAAGAAAAATCTCCTTCAGTTGGGAATTTCCAGAAGGCCTGGCATTTACGTTTGAAGGGAAAAAGATAAGAATAAGGTCCCTGGCGGAAAAGCAAAAGTTTGTGGACAAGCATCTGGAATTCTTCAAAGGAACTCCATTGGACCCAGCACAGCTTTACAAGTTTCCAGAAGTATTCCCACCACCGCCGGGATTACCAGGGCCAAGCCAAGATCCAGAACAAGATAAGAAAGGACAGGCAACTGGAGGAGAGGAATAAACAAAGAAATGGCGCTCAAGTTAATGACTTGGAATGTTCGGGGATTGAATCAGAGACCAAAGAGACGCAGAGTATTTTATAGCATAGAAAAGAAGAATTTGGACATAATATGTTTACAGGAAACCCACATAGTCCGGCGCCACAGAAGACTACTACAGAACAAAAAATTTGGCCAAGAGTTCATATCATCGGATAAGGTCAAGAAGAGAGGAGTAGTGATTTATGCAAAGGAGAAATATAGCCCAAGACAGCTATTTAAAGATGAAGAAGGGAGATACATCGCAATTGAAATCAACGTACAAGGCGAAAAATTTTTGATTCTGGGACTTTATGCACCAAATGATGGAAAGTCGATTTTCTACAAAAAAATACATGACTTGCTGCTGGATTATTTGGACTATAAGGTAGTTTGCCTTGGAGATTTTAATGGGGCAGTTTCCACACTAATGGATAGATCTCAAGAACAAAACTAACAAATGATGGGAAACTCCCAAAGACTTTTTTTGAAATGGTGGACAATTTGAATTTGGTGGACTCTTGGAGATTAAAAAACCCCACAGATACAGAGGCAACGTATTTCAGCGAACCTCAGCAGTCATGGTCGAGGATAGATTATATCTGGATCTCGAATGAATTGGCTCCAAAATTACAAAAAGCAGAAATCGGTCCTAAAACGCTTTCAGACCACAATCCGGTGCAGGTAAACCTAAAAATGATTTCCAAGGATTCTTTCAGGTGGAGAATGGATGATGCATTGATGAGAGATACCAAGCTAGTAGAAAGAGCGGCGAAAAAGATGAAAGAATATTTTCAAATTAATTGGAACTCAGAAGTGGAGAAAAGGATTGCTTGGGATGCAAGTAAAGCGGTAATGAGAGGATTCCTCATTAGTGAAAAGGCAAAAAAGAAGAAACAACAAAGTGCAGAAATGGAGAGACTGTTGAAATTAATCAAAGGAAAGGAAAAAGAACTAAGAGGACATCCCAGATGTGTCAAAATCCAAAAAGAAATTAAATACTTGCAATCCCAATATGCGAATATCATGAATCAAGATATCGAATGGAAAGTGAAAATGATGAAACAAAGAACATTTGAATCTGCAAATAAATGTGGAAAACTACTAGCTTGGCAATTAAAGAAAAGACAAAAGGCAAATGTCATCAGTAAATTGGTAGTAAATGGAAAAAATGTAGAGAAACCGGAGGAAATCAGATGGTGCTTTCAGAGATTCTATAAGCAACTGTACAAGGAGGAGAAGATAGATGAAGTAGAGATAGACCGATTTCTGGAAAAGAACGGATTGCAAAAAGTCCCAGAGGAAAAATTAACAACTCTCAACCACCCAATAACGACACAAGAAATAGAAGATGCAATAAACAACATGCAACTGGGGAAGGCTCCAGGACCGGATGGATTAACAGCAAAATATTATAAGACATTGAAAGATTGGCTATCACAGCCGTTAAGAGAAATTTGCAATAGAATAATAGAAGGAGATAGGGCACCAGAGACGTGGAAAGAAGCCTTTATCACACTGATTTTAAAACCAGATACTGATAAGACTCTAATGAAAAATTACCGTCCAATATCCCTTTTGAATGTGGACTATAAAATTTTTGCAAATGTTTTGGCTACAAGGTTGAAAAGAGTGCTGAAAGACCATATACATAGAGACCAAGCAGGTTCTTGCCAGGAAGACAAATAAGTAATAATACGAGAATTATTGTGGACATCTTAGAAAAACTGGAGAGAGACATAAATACAGATGCAGCATTATTGTTTGTTGATGCAGAGAAAGCTTTTGATAAAGTATCTTGGATATTTATGAAAAAGAATTTGGAAAAGATGGGAGTTGGAGAAAAATTCTTAAATGGCATTAAGGCCATTTACACAGAACAAAGAGCAAAAGTCATTGTAAACAGTGTGATATCGGAGGAGATCGAAGTAGAGAAAGGAACAAGACAAGGGTGCCCTATCTCCCCTTTACTTTTTATTACGGTCCTGGAAGTCCTTCTAAATATGATTCGGAAAGATAAACAGATAAAAGGAATTAAAGTGGGAGAGAAGGAATACAAATTACGTGCCTTCGCAGACGATTTGATGCTATCCCTGCAAGAACCAGAAAGCAGTGTCCCCAGAGCCTTGGAATTAATTGAACAATTTGGACTTGTAGCTGGCTTCAAATTAAATAAGCAGAAAACCAAAGTTTTAGGTAAAAATTTGAGTGCAGAACAGATCCAAGAATTCAAGAAGCCACAGGCCTCAATTTTGTTAAATCTGTAAAATATCTAGGTATCAATCTCACAAATAAGAACTTGAACCTGTATAAGGATAACTATGAAAAATTGTGGATGGAGATAAAAAAAGATATGGAGATCTGGACAAGACTTAAATTGTCGTTAATGGGAAGAATAGCAGTGGTCAAAATGAATGTCCAACCAAGGATGCTGTTTTTATTCCAAGCCATACCAATCTTGGACAAACTAGACTGTTTTAAGAAATGGCAAAAGGACCTATCGAAATTTATATGGCAGGGCAAAAAGCCAAGAATAAAATTTAAGATTTTAACAGACTCTAAAGACAGAGGAGGCTTTGCCCTGCCGGACTTAAGGCTTTATTTTGAAGCTGCGGCCTTTTGCTGGTTAAAGGATTGGTTTAAATTAGAGAACGTTGATGTGTTGGACTTGGAGGGACATGATAATATGTTTGGCTGGCATGCATACCTTTGGTATGACAAGGTTAAAATCCACAGAACTTTTAAGTCTCATATTGTTAGAAAATCCCTATATCAGGTTTGGACTAGATACAAAGACTTGTTTGAGAGAAAGACTCCTAGATGGATCTCTCCAGTGGAGGCCAAGGCATATAAGAGACCGAATATGTCTGCAAACTGGTTAAGATATATGGATATTGCAGCAGGAAGGGGACTCTTTTAAGCTAAAAAGCTATGATCAAGTAAAGAGTCAGGTCCCCGACTGGCTGCACTATCATCAGGTTTATGAAATATTTAAAATGGACAAAAAAGTTGGTTTTCAAGTAGAAAAATCAAAACTGGAAACAGAACTGATAGAATCGAACTTCAAAAACCTTTCCAAAATGTATAATCTTCTGCTAGAGTGGCATACAAAAGATGAACTGGTTAAATCCTCAATGATAGATTGGGCAAAAGATGTAGGACATAATATTATGATGGATGACTGGGAGAGATTGTGGCAAAAAGGTATCAAATTTACTGCTTGTCATGGTCTAAGAGAAAACATAATGAAAATGGTTTATAGATGGTATTTGACACCAGTTAAGATTGCTAAGATGAATACCAAAATGTCAGATGTATGTTGGAAATGCAAACATGCGAAAGGTACCTTTTTTCATATGTGGTGGTTGTGCCCAGCGGTAAGTGCTTTCTGGGATAAGATTTATAATGAGCTTAAGAAGGTAATGAAAGTTACCTTTTGTAAGAAACCAGAGGCATTTCTCCTGAGCATAGCCAATGAAGAGATACCCAGTCAGGATAGAGTGTTTTTATGTATGCCACAACAGCAGCCAGAATTCTATTGGCAAGAACATGGAAAGGTGAAGAGACACCAACGGTGGAGGAATGGCAGATGAAGATGATGGAATACATGGAACTCGCAGAACTGACCGTCAGAGTCCGGGACCAGAGGGAGGGGAAGGTGTCGCAGGAGTGGAAAAAATTTAAAGACTATTTAGTTAAATCAGTTAAACTGAATATTTGAGCAGAATTAGACAGAACATCGGCTTTGGTAGATATGTGTTAGATATAAATGGTAAGAGGAATTGTTGTTATGTGAAAGATGTATGTGTCAAAATATGTTAAGATAGGTCGTCAAGATAAGATACATAGTTATTGAGATATTTGACTAAGTAAAAGCTAAGTATATTAAAATTTGGGTAAATGTGAATGGAACAATATATAAAGCTACCTTGAAGAAGTATTTGTTTTTTTGAAGACAGTGGAGGGAATGGGGGAAGTCCCCAAACAGAGAAGTTAGAAACAAGAAATATACAAAGATAGATATTGGTTAAGGTTTGTATATGTTTTTTATGTTTTTATTGCTGTTATTGTTTCGAATGTTGATTATGTTTATTGTTGATTATGTTCAATGTTGATTTTGTTTTTTTTGTTTCTTATGTTTTGTGTTGATGTTGTATTTTGTTTTCTCTTTGTCTTATTGGAAAATAATAAAATCTTATAAAAAAAAAAAGCATTGCACTAAAAAAAAAAAAATCTCCTGAAGCGTTTTCTTCAAACAACTTCCCATTTCTTCTTTTCCATAAACTGCTAATAAATTCAGCCCTGGCCCATCCCATCCCCCCCCCCTTCATCTAGCATTCCCTTTTCAATACATAATATATTCCCAAATTGGAACCACAGATCTGAGCAGCTACCTTAAGAGGAATTTCCCCTCTGTGCTCTGGGATGCATGCATTTGATTTGACAACATCAGAAAAGTGAGTGAATCTGGAGCAGCCAATGTGCGATAGGCCAAGTGGTCAATAGGCACAAATAAGCTGAAGGGCTTTTTCCTTCCTGTTAACAGCGCTGGAGCGCTGCTTCTACTGAAGCATAAAGAGATTGTCGCAGCCATCTAACTAGGGCCTTCAATGCCTGAAAAGAGAAATAAAATACATGCGATAGGAAGCTACAGAACTCAGACATTTCCACAAATGGGAGATGAAAAGCTCACTAAATGGTTGACAGAACGAACCTATGGTAATTTGAATGATTATACCAATAAATAAAAAGCATTATCAGTTAAACATCCTCATTAAGGCAGCCATCAATGTGATCTATCGTTAGCTTTGGTTTTGAAACATGTTGTAAACATGTTGATAGCAATGAACTCTATGGATTCTAAAGAACTCAGAACACAGATATTTTCAGGGAAGGCCATAATGTTGCATTGACCTTGTGAGAGGATCAATTCTATTGAATGGCAGCCCCAGTTAACAAGCCCCTTTTACATAGTCTGTGAACTTGGCTTGAACTCTGCTTGAAAACATAGCAGAAAATGATAGCATAATACTTGTGCATTATCCACATTGTACAAAAAAATCTACTTGCCTTTTCATATAACTGTGTGCTAGATGAGCCTTTCAGTTTTAAAGGCTTTTCAATGAGTTGTGGGTTTTTAAAATGTATTATTGTAGATTTCTGGAGGCCCAGAACAAAGATTTGTTGGTCTTTAACATGACATACTCTGAACATTTTTGTAAATACAGGCAACTTCATTTCTTTAAAATGCATTATTATAATGGCTGGTGTGAAATCTGTTCATTAAATAAAAGAGGTAGGGAGAAATATAAGCAAAAGTTAAGCTGCAGCCATATACCTGGGAGTAAATCCCATTGAACCCAATGGGAACACTTCTAAGTAGCACACATGCACCTAAAAAAAAAAACCCTCTTAAGTTTAGCTTGTTACATAGTATAAAAAGCATCATGTTTGGAGCTTATACCTTAAATATTTGTTTTCTTTTTTACAATATTATTCCAAAAAAATTGTTCTTTTTTGCTTTGCACAATTACAAATATAAAGCATAATTAAATAGAGTGGACATTTAACTGAAGTTCAATGAAGCACTGTACAGATTGTCATATGTGAAGCTCATGTGTTTCTTTTTCCCCCGAAAACTCAAAACTTTTTCTTAACAATATAAATTATTTTATATTTTATAGATTGTGAAGTAAAATGGTAAAACTCAAACTAGGTCACCTGATGGATGAAGTGGACTGGCACACACTTTTTTGCATTACATGTAATATGTATTGTCATGCCAGTTCTAAGGAATATAGTTCCAGAAGCATACTAATAATGACAGAATATGTCTCTCTCCAACTGAAGTTTGATTCATCTGCGAGAAAGCTGGCAGAAGGACATGGTAAGAAAACAAAGAGACTGGATTGGCAGGGACAGGTACATGGCAGACAAGGCTGACTAATTCAGAGTAGGAAGACATAGTCTTGAAGACATAGAGATAGCTGAGAAGAAGAAAAAAAAACATGACTGAAGGTCTACAAATGAAAAGAGAAGTTGAGGTGCATACAAGTTTTAGGAAGCAGAATGACAAGACATAAAGATTAATCAGCCTTGATTATGTGACATAACAAAAGACAAAAGGCAATGGAATATTATTTACCTTCCAATTAATATATGCATTTTATAATTCTGATCATATTCAAAGTAACCATAAAAGGTAAAGGTAAAGGGACCCCTGACCGTTTGGTCCAGTCGCTCATCTCGCTTTACTGGCCAAGGGAGCCAGCGTACAGCTTCCAGGTCATGTGGCCAGCATGGCAAAGCTGCTTCTGGCGAACCAGAGCAGCACACGGAAACGGCGTTTACCTTCCCGCCAGAGCAGTACCTATTTATCTACTTGCACTTTGACGTGCTTTCAAACTGCTAGGTTGGCAGGAGCAGGGACCAAGCAACAGGAGCTCACCCCGTCGTGGGGATTCGAACCGCTGACCTTCTGATCGGCAAGCCCTAGGCTCTGTGGTTTAACCCACAGCGCCACCCGCGTCTTCTTTTAAAAATTAAAAAAGCAGGGCTCCTTTCATCTGCATATTCTGGAAACTATCTAATACTATCCAGGGTTAGGGCTGATTTTTTTATTTTTTATTTGTATACAGCACACACATAAATTCGTTTCTTTCCATAAATGTATTGCATCTCCAGTTTGCAGGATACAGTTATTTATCTTCGAAACACCAGAAAACCAAATGTAACAAATGAAAATCTGCCACAAAGCGCACATTCCACATTTTTAAATAACTGGACTGACAATTTGGAAAAAGGAAAACAACTTGCCCTTCCCAACCACCATATGCCAATCCGTCATGCAATTAAATAAACCAATTAAATTCCCAGCGCCCTATACACACAACTTAATTGAAATACAGCTAGTAATACATTGCATTCAGTTCCACTCAAGCACACACTTTCACAATCAGCAAACTTACATCAAACACACATAAATACTCTAAACCAATATATTTAACCTCAGCATTCTAGCACACCCTCAAATCACACTGCCCACACCGCAAGCGCTCCCATAATTCAGTCTTGCAGCCTCAATCAGCACTGCCGCCCCCCACATGTCTACACAGTGAGACCCAGACAAACCTGGACAAATACTCACATACAAGCAGCAACAGTACACAAATACAAACACTCCCCTTAAATAAAACATTCATACCAAACATTCCCCCTTGTCTGGCACTTGGTGGGTGGGGGGGGGGGTATATCTGCAATAGCAAGCTGTCACCCAGGGGTGGGAAAGGGACAGAACCTACTTTCTAATAGACTGGGCAATGACTCTTCACCTGTAGCCACCATCAAAAAAGAAAAGGAAAGGAGAGAAAAACACTACAAACATGAGCACCTCAAATAAATATCACCACTTCCCTCATCTCCCACCCAAGGGTTAATGCTAATGCTTATAAACTTCCTAACAAAATTTACAGATGAAATGTATCAAAGACTACATATTTCTCATATGAAATTGAGTATACAGGCTACAGATACCTTGGAAAATAATAAAACTGCATATGGTTTGAAGTGCAGTATAACTATTTTGGAGGACCCAGGTGGCGCTGTGGGTTAAACCACAGAGTCTAGGGCTTGCCGATCAGAAGGTCGGCGGTTCGAATCCCTGCGACGGGGTGAGCTCCTGTTGTTCGGTCCTAGCTCCTGCCCACCTAGCAGTTCGAAAGCACGTCAAAGTGCAAGTAGATAAATAGGGACCGCTCCAGCGGGAAGGTAAACGGCGTTTCCGTGCGCTGCTCTGGTTAGCCAGAAGCGGCTTTGTCATGCTGGCCACATGACCCGGAAGCTGTCTGCGGACAAACGCCGGCTCCCTCGGCCTATAGAGCGAGATGAGCGCCGCAACCCCAGAGTCGGACACGACTGGACCTGATGGTCAGGGGTCCCTTTACCTTTACCTTTATAACTATTTTGACATGGTAGAATTTAATACTGACTGGACTGCAACAATGGGCATTATTAAAGAAAGATCCATGATAACCAGAGGTTAAGACCCTAAGTATAACAAACGAACAAACCTCAAAATCTCAGATGATCATGAGAGAAGCAGAAAAATGGAAAAAAGAAATTCGGAAGGCAGTAAGCATTCAATGACCAAAGGGTTCACAATGAACAGTTAATGTCATTAGATGACAGTGGTTCACGTGACACGCTAAGCCAACCTTGGCTTAGTGAAACAGCACAAGCATGCAGGATCCTGGAGAGGGAAGCTTTCCTTCTCCCCAGCCCTTTTTGCTGTTGCACCACCTGAGCTAAGCCAAAGTTTAGCTCAGCATTTTAACAGGAGTGGTTTTGGTGGTTAAGCTCTCTCCCAAAAAACCACAAGCTATAACCAAGAACAAGGCTTGGTTACAAGCTCGTGGTTAGTGAGAAGAGACCTTAACCACAAGCCCCAGTTCGAATAACACACTAAGGCAAACTTAGGCTTGACGTGGCAGGAAAAAAGACTGAAGAGGCATACAACAGTTGCTCTGGGGAACCACAGTCTCACTAAGGCAAGGATGATAAGGTTTGGCTTAGCATGTTGTGCAAACCAGGTGAGTGAAGACTTCCTGGCACCATTCTGCACCGTGTGCATGTGTGTGTGTGTATTTACACACATACAGAAACACATACTTCTTGACAGCTATGTAGTTTTCTTGTTTGTTACAGCAGCACTGTAACATTTCTCCTACCCAGTTAAAAAAAAGAAAAGAACTATAAATGGCAGAAATATGATACCCATCTATTAAAGCAGAAACAGTGGGCTGGTTCCCACACCAAGGTAGACTATGGTTAAATGGCCTATTAGGAATGTGCTCCTGCTTTCCCTCTACCACAACACAAGCAAGAGAAATGAGTCACAATACTTAGCAGAGTGTTAGTTTCTGAACCAGGGACCGTGGTTTATTTCACCCCCCAAAAAGCCACAACAGAGAAGCCAACAAACCTTGGCTTCAGGTCATGGTTTGTTTGAAGCAAAATAAGCCATAAGCCCTGGTTTGGAAACAACACTAAACCACTGGTTTTAGTTTTACACTCCTGCTTGCACAAGGGAAGGAAAGTTGAACCCATCTGCATATTCCCATTGTCATTAGCCATGGCTTACCGCGGCGAATGGCCAATAGATTGCATTAATTAAGTTTAAAATGCATTACATTGGACACAGGATCGCAAGTACTTTTGACATCCTTTGGAATGTCAAACACTTCATTTTGCTTCTCTCCTGGATCCCCCAAAATTCAGAAAATTAAACTCAAGTGCCTTATGTAAGCAAGCTTTGCCATTCAGCACACGAAAAAGGGACGGGAGGAATGGTCACCATCCAATTTAGTGAGAAGAAAGTTCTTCCTGACAATACATTAGAATCTCAGAACAAAAGCAGACATGTTCCCTTGAACACATTCAAGTACTCTCCCTTTAGCACAAATCAGCCCCGTTTAATATTTCATCATTAGCTGTGGCCATCCTTGACATCTCAGAAAATCTTGGGGAGAGATAAAAGAAAACCTTGGAAATGATTGTTGCACTTATTCCTCTCTCCTTTTCCTTTCTTTTTTTCCTTCCAAATTTAGTGAAGGCGGAAATCAGTGCTCTAGCTGATAGCCCTGCCCCATAGTTTAGAAATGCTTAGATTAATGAAATCAGAGCAGCTTCTAGTTATGGCCTTAATCACAGTCACATGAGTCACAGTTGCCCTTTTAATACTTGGCTGTTGCCATCAATTTTTTATGTTAGATTTCTATTAGATACACTGCACTCGTTATCCTTACTGATATTATTCCTTTAACATAATGTGCTGAAATGGTGTCATCAATAATGTCTAGCACTACTGCATACTTCAATTAATCTTACTAGACTTTCACCTCTTAAAATATAGTGAAATGATTTCCCACATTTAATTTGCAGTGACCCTGATGAAACATGGCATGAGTCAAGATAACAGTAAGGAGAAGAGATGGGAGAGCCATTTTTTGAGGATCAGAGGTAATTTTTCTAGTGAGCATTGTCAGTCTGCTGCCATTTTCCCAGTCTTTCAAATTGGATGGAAAAAGTGTTAGATTTCATGGTAACAAGGAGCTTGGGCCAGGATGGTAAGATACAGATAATTTACTTGGAGCCACCAGGCAGCTTATTGGAAGTGGGAGCTGCTAGTATCCTCTCCACTGGGTTTAGGCATCTCTGTTAGAAATGGCTAGAGGGAAAACTGCTACTACCTGTAAGTGCTGAACCCTGGGGTTTGGCTAGTTGCCATTATATCCTTTTTAGGGAAGTTTATTGAGTATCTGATGGCCAGACACAAATCCAGTTACTCTTAAAAGAGACCAAATAGTTGGATCCACACAAATCCATCTAGGCAAGCAGTAGGCATTGCCACACAGTTCAAATACATGTCCAACCTGGGGGGGGGGGGACCACCTCTATAGGAGGACATAAACCAGAGCCACTAAGGCATTTGGCTGAGAAAGGGTGTCCTGCCCTAGACAAAAACCAGAGGTTTAAATAGAGAGGCTCAGGAAACTGCATTTAACCCTGAGGTTCCACACTCGTCTAATATATGAAAGTCTCTACTGGTAGGTATTTTATAACTACAATTTATACCTGATTGTAACTTCAAACTAGACATACATATCAGTACTGCACCTGATTTCTGTAATTAAAAGGGTCTTCCTCAACTACTGCAACAACCTCTGAATCTAAAGTAGAATGTAATTCTCTAAATAGATCTCTAGATGCCTAAGCTTGTTAGCTAGTCAGAGCAGTCAAGTTTTCTGAAAGTATTTTGTTTGAAATTTGGGGTGCTTAACTATTTTATAGGCAGACAAACAGACAGACATGTTATACTGAAGCCCTGTGTGAGCCTCAAAGAGGCTGGACATGCAAATATGGAATCTTAATTTCTTCTCTGGGATAGCACATATTCTGGATGTTTTCTTTTCCCTTTTTTGGTCAAAAGTTCAACTACAAGGATGATTTTTGGAAAGTCCATGTAAAGTATCTTCACCTTGGAACTACATGAACTGTTTTTAGATTCATTTTTAGATTCATACAATTATATATATTGTTGTTGTTCAGTCGTTCAGTCGTGTCCGACTCTTCGTGACCCCATGGACCAGAGCACGCCAGGCACGCCTATCCTTCACTGCCTCCCGCAGTTTGGCCAAACTCATGTTAGTAGCTTCGAGAACACTGTCCAACCATCTCATCCTCTGTCGTCCCCTTCTCCTTGTGCCCTCCATCTTTCCCAACATCAGGGTCTTTTCTAGGGAGTCTTCTCTTCTCATGAGGTGGCCAAAGTACTGGAGCCTCAACTTCAGGATCTGTCCTTCTAGTGAGCACTCAGGGCTGATTTCTTTGAGAATGGATAGGTTTGATCTTCTTGCAGTCCATGGGACTCTCAAGAGTCTCCTCCAGCACCATAATTCAAAAGCATCAATTCTTCGGCGATCAGCCTTCTTTATGGTCCAGCTCTCACTTCCGTACATTACTACTGGGAAAACCATAGCTTTAACTATACGGACCTTTGTCGGCAAGGTGATGTCTTTGCTTTTTAAGATGTTGTCTAGGTTTGTCATTGCTTTTCTCCCAAGAAGCAGGCGTCTTCTAATTTCGTGACTGCTGTCACCATCTGCAGTGATCATGGAACCCAAGAAAGTGAAATCTCTCACTGCCTCCATTTCTTCCCCTTCTATTTGCCAGGAGGTGATGGGACCAGTGGCCATGATCTTAGTTTTTTTGATGTTGAGCTTCAGACCATATTTAGCGCTCTCCTCTTTCACCCTCATTAAAAGGTTCTTTAATTCCTCCTCACTTTCTGCCATCAGGGTAGTATCATCAGCATATCTGAGGTTGTTGATATTTTTCCGGCAATCTTAATTCCGGTTTGGGATTCATCCAGTCCAGCCTTTCGCATGATGAATTCTGCATATAAGTTAAATAAGCAGGGAGACAATATACAGCCTTGTCGTACTCCTTTCCCAATTTTGAACCAATCAGTTGTTCCATATCCAGTTCTAACTGTAGCTTCTTGTCCCACATAGAGATTTCTCAGGAGACAAATGAGGTGATCCGGCACTCCCATTTCTTTAAGAACTTGCCATAGTTTGCTGTGGTCGACACAGTCAAATGCTTTTGCGTAGTCAATGAAGCAGAAGTAGATGTTTTTCTGGAACTCTCTAGCTTTCTCCATAATCCAGCGCATGTTTGCAATTTGGTCTCTGGTTCCTCTGCCCCTTCGAAATCCAGCTTGCACTTCTGGGAGTTCTCGGTCCACATACTGCTTAAGCCTGCCTTGTAGAATTTTAAGCATAACCTTGCTAGCGTGTGAAATGAGTGCAATTGTGCGGTGGTTGGAGCATTCTTTGGCACTGCCCTTCTTTGGGATTGGGATGTAGACTGATCTTCTCCAATCCTCTGGCCACTGCTGAGTTTTCCAAATTTGCTGGCATATTGAGTGTAGCACCTTAACAGCATCATCTTTTAAAATTTTAAATAGTTCAGCTGGAATATCATCACTTCCACTGGCCTTGTTGTTAGCGAGGCTTTCTAAGGCCCATTTGACTTCACTCTCCAGGATGTCTGGCTCAAGGTCAGCAACCACATTACCTGGGGTGTATGAGACCTCCATATCTTTCTGGTATAATTCCTCTGTGTATTCTTGCCACCTCTTCTTGATGTTCTGCTTCTGTTAGGTCCTTTCCACTTTTGTCCTTAATTGTGGTAATCTTTGTACGAAATCTTCCTTTCATATCTCCAATTTTCTTGAACAAATCTCTGGTTTTTCCCATTCTGTTATTTTCCTCTATTTCTTTGCATTGCTCGTTTAGAAAGGCCCTCTTGTCTCTCCTTGCTATTCTTTGGAAATCTGCATTCAATTTCCTGTATCTTTCACGATCTCCCTCGCATTTTGCTTGCCTTCTCTCCCCCGCTATTTGTAAGGCCTCATTGGACAGCCACTTTGCTTTCTTGCATTTCTTTTTCATTGGGATGGTTTTCGTTGCTGTCTCCTGTATAATGTTACGAGCCTCTATCCACAGTTCTTCAGGCACTCTATCCACCAAATCTAAATCCTTAAACCTGTTCTTCACTTCAACTGTGTATTCATGAGGAATTTGATTTAGATTGAATCTTACTGGCCCAGTGGTTTTTCCTACTTTCTTCAGTTTAAGCTGGAATTTTGCTATAAGAAGCTGATGATCTGAGCCACAGTCAGCTCCAGGTCTTGTTTTTGCTGAGTGTATAGAGCTTCTCCATCTTTGGCTGCAGAGAATATAATCAATCTGATTTCGATGTTGCCCATCTGGTGATGTCCATGTGTAGAGTCGTCTCTTGTGTTGTTGGAAAAGAGTGTTTGTGATGACCAGCTTGTTCTCTTGACAGAACTCTATTAGCCTTTGCCCTGCTTCATTTTGAACTCCAAGGCCAAACTTGCCAGTTGTTCCTTTTATCTCTTGACTCCCTACTTTAGCATTCCAATCCCCTATAATGAGAAGAACATCCTTCTTTGGTGTCATTTCTATAAGGTGTTGTAAGTCTTCATAGAATTGATCAATTTCAGTTTCAATTCTATATTATATTAGATTCATACAATTATAATTGTATGAATTATATTTATATTATACTTGCAACCTTACAGGATGAATGATTAATCCCATCATAATTGTTTTTCAACAGAAGTCTCTGCAGGAGAATGAGAAGAACTCCTTCTGCAACTCATAGTATCTCCTCCTCATGATATAAACTGCTTTCCTTTCTGTATTCCTCACCATTGGTTGCACGGGCAGAAATCTGAAGGTTATATGTCAGTATGATGTCTTGAGGATATGAGGTAAATTGCAGTACATGTTGAAGAGGTGCGGGCAGTACATGTTGAAGAGGTGCGGGGAGGAACTTGATACAAGGATTATGTTTTCCACCCAGTTCTGTGTTTCTCATAACTCATGGTTGTCGCCTTGGATTTTTCAGAATAAGCCAAACATAACTACACAATGGGGGGGGGGACCCTAGAGGCTGCCTTGGTCATTTATTACTACTAGGCACAGCCTGGTCCATTTATTCAGAAGGCTAACACCATACTTACCTACTCTGATCCAGTATTTGGGCTATAACTCCCATCAGCCCCAGCCAGCATGATCAGCAGCCAAGGATAATGGGAGCTGCGGACCAAAACATATGGAGAGAACCACGTTGAGGGAGGGTGGCTAAGACAGTAGCCTGGGAACTCAATGGTTAATCTAACCATTCAGTATATAACCTGGAGCGAAATCTTTTATTTGCCAACCTTCATTCCAACAGGTTATGCAAATGCACATTTCCTCCTTTTCATTTTTTTGTTCCAAATTGACACAACTGCTTTCGTGCAGTTTTCATTTTCTTTATGTGTATTGCTCTGAAAGTTTGACCCAGAAACCCTAATCTTGTACACACTGCAGAGCTTCTGAGTTGTTCTGCATATTTATTTAAACATTTCAAATGATTACAAGAAACAGGGTTCGGGGTTGGGTGGGGGGAAGTTAGAGGGAGAACTGAACAGCTACTCACAGTCTCTCCAAGGATCTCAGTCCAATGAAAGAGTTGTTCTTTAACCACAAGATCTTGTTGTTACTCAGAATTCTGAAAGGGAGTCGAAGGAAAGATTTTTGTTAATAGAACATGGAAGCAATTTTACTGATTAAAAACATGTAATTACAGTAAGTGACAGTTATGTAAAACACTAATCACAGTCTTCTCTGCTCCATTTGCCTTTTCCCTTAAAGCTGCAAACAAGACCAAGATGAACATATAGAATAATAAACAATTCAGCATGCTCCTGTTTAATAACCAAGTAGTCAGCAAATAAAATGTGCTGCTGTTCGTGATGAAAGTCAGAATAAAATGCAAGTAGCCCACTTTGTAAATGCTTTGTGTTTTCAGAATGCACAACAGTAAAAGAAACAGTTGCCCATCCAGTTAAGAAAACTGAAGCAAACCCCCTACAGAGACTGTTATTACAAGCCTTCTCCATTGTGGTTACTGGCATGGCATGGCTGGATACACCAAGATTAAATACGATTTTCCCTTTGTACAGAATGCATACTGGGAATTCTTGCATAGGATCAGAAATTGATTGGCCTCATCCTGTGGGAATCAGTTTCAGTTGAGGAGATGTGTGGATACGGGCAAGATATTTGTAGTGGTTCAGCACATAACAAAATTTCTCAACTCTTGCCCATCATGAAAAGAGGAAAGTCTCAGCTTCTGAGGAAACCCCATTGCTTTAGCAACATTTCATCCCTTGCTGTGCCGCAGCAGTCAATTCACACCACTTTGAAGCACCATCATCAGAAGGCACTTTTTGAGATGTGCCAGAATATTCATGACCCTCAGCCCCTAGCTCTCAACTGCTACCAGAATAATGCCAAACAAAAAACAGTGCCTAAAAAAATTGCCATAGAAGAACTCACATTGCTTTGCTTGTGTATCAACAGGTGAGATAGAAAACAACCCCTCGTATGGCACGCAAAGGTCAAACTAAGATGACTTATCAGATAGATTTAATGAATGATGAGGTAGAAACGGAGACTATTAATTATCAACATGTCAGAGAATTGTCTTACTGCCCTGTGAATATCGGATGGGAAACAGAATGGAATAATGGGTGTAGGGGAACATTGTCTACCATACAGGAGCAGCGTATCCTGTTTTGCCGCTTAAGGTGAAATGGGAAGGGCTGCCCCAACCTGTCACCACAGCATCCCTGCAGAAGTATCCCTGCAGTAGAGTGAAGCAAGGACGGATTCCGGTGAGATCTATCTGGAAATCGGCACTGATGCAGGCACTACTTCTATGTCAGTGGTATGTCTGTATGTGCAAGATTTTATTATTGCATACCACGCTGAAATCTTGATGATTCATTTGTTTTAATGGGGGTGGGGTTTTAACTTGGGGGGTGTTGTTTTCTTTGGAGGGTGCGGTTGTTTAAAATAGTTGTTAAATGTTCATTTGGATTTTATTATTTGGGGGCTGGAGTACTGTTTAGGGCCTTTTGTCAAGGAGTGTACGTCATACCTCATGTTATGTTTGCTTCATGTTACGTTTTTCAGGTTGCGTCCCACGGCGACCCGGAAGTACCGGAAAGGGTTACTTCCGGGTTTTGCCACTCACGCATGCACAGTAGCGCTAAATCACACTTCGCACATGTGCACAAGCACCAAATCGCGCCGCACACTTGCGCAGATATGGTGCTTCAGGTTGCGGGCTTTTCATGTTGTGAATGGGCCTCTGGAACGATCCCGTTCGCAACCAAAGGTAACACTGTATTGTTTATTCGTGTGTATACATTACTATTGTTAATTGTTTTTATTATGCATTTTGTGGTCTGGCTTTATTATGTATTTTGTGCTTCGTATATTGTAACTTTGTTTTCGGAACTGCCCTGAGACATATGGGTATAGGGCAGTATAAATTTAATTAAATAATAATAATTTGTACTCCAATATTCTTGTTTTTTCTCCATTTGTACAATGAGTCCATCAGCTGGGGAAGAGTGAAGAGAATAGCAACAGAATAATAAAAAGGGTATCAGGCCTAAACTGAGGAATGCTATAGACTAACTGGCTATAGATGGAATTTTTTAATGAAGGCCAAAACCAAGCTACATGACAGATGTCTGATCAAAGGTCAAAACTCTCCAGATTAAACTGAATCTGTTAACCTTGGTACATTTTTCCACACAAAAGCAGCTAAAAGATCCTTTTTAAAAAGTTCTTTGTGACTGAAAGAACAGCATTCTTTTTTTATCCCCTTTCCATTTAATGGGGGTCATATGCTTCTTTCTGACTGATGCTGTCTCTGAAATGGAGAAAAATCTGAAAGCATCACAGAAAATTGTAAATTGTTTTTATGTTTCTTAAATTACAATTAAACTTTAATAATGTTAAAATAAATAGCAGGCTCCTCATCTTTTATGCAAAGACATAAAAAAGTTAATAGACTGCAGTTTATTTGGAACAATGAGAACATACTTTCCAGAGTCTACATTAGAAGAATCTTGAGTTGTATCTCCCCCAACTTCAAATATTCAGGAATAAAGAATAAGAACACAAGTGCTTCTAATCGTCTTGTGTATGGTTTTTATTCATCCTAAAGTTAGGTAAGAGTCAAAGAAACAGATGCAAGCCAGATTAAGTCCAGGATGCAAACCAACAGCAGTGTAGTGTACTGGCTAGATTGGGGAGAACTGGAGTTAGATTTCTCACACTTACTAGGTAAGTTGGCTTAGTCATTGTCTCTCAGCCTAACCTATCTCACTAGGCTGTTGTAAAGATAAAATCATGCACAACACCTTGAGCTCCTTGGGGGAAAGGCAAAATAGCAATGTATCAACACAAACTCATTCCTCCATGATGCTTACATCACACATGTCAAGCTTGTTTGAGAACATTTGTTCTGTACTGCATAGCAATAGCTCCAGTATGTATGTTGGGTTCCATGATCACTGCAGATGGTGACAGCAGTCACGAAAATAGAAGACGCCTGCTTCTTGGGAGAAAAGCAATGACAAACCTAGACAGCATCTTAAAAAGCAAAGACATCACCTTGCCGACAAAGGTCCGTATAGTTAAAGCTATGGTTTTCCCAGTAGTAATGTATGGAAGTGAGAGCTGGACCATAAAGAAGGCTGATCGCTGAAGAATTGATGCTTTTGAATTATGGTGCTGGAGGAGACTCTTGAGAGTCCCGTGGACCACAAGAAGATCAAACCTATCCATTCTCAAAGAAATCAGCCCTGAGTGCTCACTAGAAGGACAGATCCTGAAGTTGAGGCTCCAGTACTTTGGCCACCTCATGAGAAGAGAAGACTCTCTAGAAAAGACCCTGATGTTGGGAAAGATGGAGGGCACAAGGAGAAGGGGACGACAGAGGATGAGATGGTTGGACAGTGTTCTCGAAGCTACTAACATGAGTTGGCCAAACTGCGAGAGGCAGTGAAGGATAAGCGTGCCTGGCGTGCTCTGGTCCATGGGGTCACGAAGAGTTGGACACGACTGAACGACTGAACAACAAATGTATGTTGTGCTTCGAGCCCTAAAACACTTCCCCAATGGAAATAAAGACAAAGTGACTCAGAATTAAATTTAAATGTTAATGGGCAAATTTTGGCCACAACTTTATTGAAAAATTACACAACTGTGACTGGTATTGGCTTAGGCATTGGTATCAAACTTTATCTGGCTCCTGCCCGCCCTGCTGAAAGCCTGGAAGGGTAAACAACCAGCAGAGGGAGCTCCATCAATGCCTTGGAGTTCCCGGGGCCTGATATGGCCCTTACCCCTCTCAGGCTTTGGACAAGACCCCAGACCCCCAGATTCCTTTAACAGAATACCCTTTAATTGCAGGGGCAGGTGATGGCCGGACCTCCCTTCCCCCATATTCCCTAAAACCAATGCCTAATCGCTAAACCTTACAAAGTTGTGATGATTGCTAAGGAGTAGACAAAAACCAAGTGGCCACAGCCAATCTTTCACAATGGAAAAAATTCCTACTCAGCCCCTGTTCCAAAACAGTCAACCAACCGATGTCCAAAGCAAGGCCATAGACGACCTAATCAATGGGTGGGTGGGGGGTGTTCAGCAGCATGAAGCAAGAGGAGTTCCCCACGTCACGCTGCCGAGCATATAAGCCCCCAACACCAAACCTTGCCATGATGCTGTTAATAGCTAAAGGCCATTGGCAGCCATGGCACCACCTGCTGTGGTGGGGCAAGCCCCACCTCCGCCAGTTGGGGAGAATGTTCCAGGGCCAAGCACAACATAGCCCCTCTATTAGGAGGAACCACCTTGGGAAGAAAACAGGGAAAGACACATTTATCTGGGCATGGAGACCCATTCTTGGTCATCCCCATGTCACAAAATACACACACATATTTCCAATAAAAATTATAATTGGAAAATGTTTTCAGGATTGCAACTATAGGATTTTTAAAAAATATCTGTGGTACAAATATTCTAATTTTCAGTCCTGGTGTAAATCACAAGCTAACAATATTTTACAGACAAGCCTTTCACAGGAGTGGCAAGGCCAAGCAAGTTACAACAATTGGTTTCTTTTCCTTGCACAGAGGAAAACCCTTACTCTTCACTGAGGATAATAAGACCTGGTT
This sequence comes from Lacerta agilis, assembly GCF_009819535.1. Lineage (NCBI taxonomy): Eukaryota > Metazoa > Chordata > Lepidosauria > Squamata > Lacertidae > Lacerta > Lacerta agilis. The sequence goes on from NC_046316.1 coordinate 35,770,589, forward strand.
CTTGCCTGCAAAAAGGGTAGGTGGGTTGCAGCTTGAAACCAAACTCGGTTAAAGCAGTACATATACAGTACATAAAATAAATTCCTACAAGACTGGAACAGTTCCAACCATACAAGATCAACCCCTGTTTTTGCATGGCATGTGCTGGTATGATTTCAGTCACTGGAACCTCATCAGCAAGGACTTCTCACAAGTGATTTGGCATGTGGACTTGTGGTTTTGTTTTCTGCGGCAACCCTTCTCCCCTCAAATGCACGAATTAGGTCTGACTCAACTTTCACTCCATAGAACTTCTGCTGTGTCCTGTAACAAAACACTGGCTTGAGAAAGCCAGACTTCAGTCATCAGAAGCAGTTGCCAGGTTAGTCACAAATCTACTCTGATTTTCCTATTTCTTCCATCAACTTTGCCCAAATTCTTCCTTTGGTTCTCCCCAACGCCAACCCAACACTCTCTGCCGCCATTTATCTCCAGCTGTCCTATTCCATTTTCCAGTTTTTTACCAGGAACAACCCTCTATCTCAAAACATCACTGAGGTGGAGGAAGCTCTTCCAACCTGAGGATAGATTCCTTTTCTGGGTAACATTCTGAGGGGCATGTGGCAATGATGGGTGGAACCAGAGGAAACAGCTGGCAGCGTAACAAATATAATTTTTACTTTTGCACTGTAGGGTAGTTTCTACACACACCACTCTCTGTTCACCCTCCAGGCAAATAAAAGCCATTATCAGAGTTCAAGGACACATTCCAGTCATACAAGAATGCTAAAGGCATATGTGAAGCAAGGCCAGTGGCAGGTTGTAGCCTTGGGGAAAGTCCCGAGATTCAGATAAAGGGGACAGGTGGACTAAATTTGTTCCCTGGATAAGAGGTTCCCTCCTCCCAGTGTACAGTATCCTGGAGTGCAAGTCAGGGCTGCCCAGGTGACAAGAACTGCCCCCCTCCCTCAGCCTCGCTGATGTGGTCCAGAGCAAAGCAAAGCAATACATTTGCCACCAGGTTGGCTTCAGGAGTTGCTGGAAGGAGGCGTGCAAGACGCTATTCAACCACCTTACAGACTCCACTCTGCATTTGTGTAGGGTTTACTCCTTAGCCATTTCTTCTCCAGAAGGTGTCCTGCAAGGCAATAGGAGCTTCTTATCCCTCCTATTGCAGCTCTAGTAGTAGAGCAAATTTTTTAAGAGGGCAGTGATTTTTATAGGCTTACTTACAAGGCTGTGCTAAATAACCCACCCACATCTGCTTGTCTCTTTCGTTCACTTTCCATAAACACACAGCTCTTTAGTACTTAACTTCTCAAACCTGCTCATTACCTAATAGCTTAACATAAAAGGTAGATAAGTGATTTTGCTGAATTACATTGTCTTAAAAAGAATACCATTAGCAAAGACGCACAGTGATATTAAAAAGTTCTAGACAATGCTACTAATGAGCTTTAGCTATGATAGTATTGTTGTCAACAGGCTAATACAATCAAGTTATAAAGTGGGATATTGTAACTTGAACAGAGAATGTTCTAAAATGACTTTCCCTACACAAGAAATGTTTTTTTCTAAAAAACTACACATATATTTTAAATTATTCATCTCAAGAGAAAAGGAAGAATGGGAACATTTACAATGCGTGCTACTGTGTAAAAGTAAAAGATCTTAAATTTTTAAAAGAAATTTCTTCCAAGCAACATACGTGCCAACATGGCATATATAATTCATTTGAACAGTTTTAATGCTACAATAGGTTGGGACAGTATTTACTAGCAAAAAAATAAGTAGCAAATAAAATACATCAACATGATTTTGATGTGAATATGAAGATGTCCTGAACACAGCTGAGGTTTCAAAGACCAGGAGAATAAATTGGTGAATATTGGGTATATTTTACCCCTTACATGCACTGGAAAGAAAATATGAAGTGCAAGAAGAGAGTAAGTATTAAGTGCAGGAATATAGGGGGGGGGCAGCAACAGCAGAAGAAACTGCTTGCTGCTCAAAATATCTGATGTACTTGATCACATTAACCTACATTTAGTAGACATTTTCAGAGGGATGTTAGTCCGCCGCTTGAAACACAACAAAGAGTCTCGAAGCACATTAAAGACTTTTAAGTTTTATTACTACACTGCCCACACAGCACAGTCAGAATTTAAGCCACAGAGGTGGAGACTGGCTCCCTCAGGTAGGTCTCTAAAACCCCACCCACTAGTCTGGATCACGACTGGCCAATTTGAATTTGCATTTTGGTGGGATATCCCAGAAGAACCCCACGGCAAGCCGAGGCTGATAGTGCCACCGGCGATCACGTGGGTGAGGACTCTTGCCCCCTCCCCCCGGTTCCTGGGAAACGGTAAACGGTATTTAGCTCCACGCTAGGCCTTTCCACTGTCATGCCTGCTTCCCCATTCTACTGAAGCTTACTGGGTGATGCCGGCAGCAAGATGGAATTCTGCTGTGGTCTTCATTAGGCAGCAGTGACAGCAGTAGCAGCGTGTCCACCAGGGGCCAGATGCAACTAAACAACTGCACTGTTTTCACCCTGCACCCCCCCCCCAAAATCAGTCTGGGTAGGGTGGAATCAGGAGAACTCCCAGAACAGCTCGGTGAAGGGAAGGAGAGGGGAGCTCGTTCTGCCTGGCAAGCAGAAATGCTGGTGCTGATTGAACAATCAGAGTGACATGATACTGAATTCCTCCCACAGACATCTAGAAGGTGCACTGTTGTCCTGGAAGAGCTGTGCAGGCATATTCAGCAGCTTCATAGGCACCAAGACCCCTGAACGCTTTAGTTCTCTCAGTCTTCTGGATCCATAGGACCAAACAACACATGATGCTAAATACACCATTAGGCCCTAATTAGCTGAAAAAACGCCTCCTCCCCTACAGACCTTCCTGGGCCGGTGGAAGGGGCCCTCTTGGCAGTTCCACCTCCAGTAGAAGTGGCCACAGCCCAGAAAAGGACGTTCTCTGTGGCAGCCCCTAAATTGTGGAATTCCTTCTGGCTTTTTCACTATATGACTTTTGGTAAATGCTGAAGATGCACCTTTACCTGAGATGTGAAATTACTCTTCTTGTGACTAATTTATTTTTAATTCTGAATTTTAAACTGGGACCCGCTGGTGAAAGGTGAATATTATTATTTATTATTTATTTATTATGTTAATAATAAGCAACAACATCATTTTTTAAAAAATCAATAGCAGGAATTGGGGGATTTATCAGTATTAAAACATTCAGGGGAAAGGAATTTAACCCCTTCCATTCCCAGCTGCAATCGTGAGGCAAACAGAAGGAGGGAGCTATTAGTCTTAGAAGCCAAAAGCTCCCACAGGTACAACTGGGAATGTGTGCTGAGCTTCAAAAAGCCATTCAGATGAACTGGGTCTTTTCCTTCCCCACCCACATCAGCCCTGAACTCACACTGATGTAGATAAAACATAATGGTCTGGACATACATACAGAAACAGGGCAAATATCAACGACAGCACACAGGGGGAAAAACAAATTGCAAATCCAGATGTAGCTTCCAGGGGAAGAGCAATGATTATTCACACTAGAAGCAACTTGTCTGGAAGCAGCCTTGCATTTCACTTTGTATTCTCTTTCTGTCATTCGAAGCAAAGGCTTTTGCTAGCAGCCCAGGATCTAAAGATTTCAGTTGGTAGGAATATCCCAGGGCCCACCTGTAGAGAGATAAATTACTTAAATGTTAATATCTTCATGGATTCTCCTTCGCTGTATCTTTGAGAAGGTGGCAGACAGGGGCACCTTGGCAACACTTTCCTAGTCCTCTTGCTGTTTTGTACAGCAAATAGGAAAAGGGTTCGTTTCAAAGTGGAGTCGGGGGGAGATGTAAGCAGGAAAATGTTTGATACACTTTTCTGTTTTCTGCCATGTCCTCCATCTGCCGCTCTACACATCCTTGCAAGTGCATAGTTTTGTTGCACTTCTTAAAACTCAGCAGACAGAAGCAGTAGTTATGCTACAAATTGTCTGGAGAGCACAGCAGAGAAATGGGAGGCAGCTTCAAGTACAGAACATCAAACTGACTACATGATTGTTGCATTTAATTTAGTTTCTCTGTGGCTCTGACCCTTTTTTATATTTATGCACTAAGGGCAACTCACATTTACTTGCCAAATGCATTTCCTTGGCTGCATTTCCCACTGCAAATGTTAGCATTTTTAAAAGTATGTACATAATCATTAAAATACCCATGTACACATCTCTGGGGATGCTGATCCATCTGGGCTACTTTAAAAGAGTGCACATTCATCTGCTATTCACAATTTATGTGTGTTTATTATTGCTTGCTGGGGAAAACAACAAATTATTTTTTTAGAAGTTGAAATAATTTACAGAATTGCTTAGTTGTTATCTATGAGAGAGTACATGCATAGGAGGAAGGGCCCTAGTTCAGTGGGAGAGCATCTCATTTGCATGCAATAGGTCCAAATTCAATCCCTGGCATCTCCAGGTAGGACTGGAAATGTGTCTTGTCTAAAACATTGGAGAGCCATAGCCAGTCATTGTGGACAACACTGAATGAGATGGTCTAACCCAAATATAAGGCTGCTTCCAATACAGATCTGTCAGGCCCTCCGTGAGGACTCAGATGAGGAAAAGACCATACATCAGAGCTTCAGCTTGTGCAAAATGCAGCAGCTGAACTGTTCACTGGAGCAGGATATCATCAACATGTTACCATGCTATTGAAAGAACTGCATTGGCTACCAGTTAGCTACTGGCTAAGTTCAAGGTGCTGGTTTTGGTGTATAAAGTCCTATACAGCTTGGAACCAGATACCTGAAAGACTGTCTCAACTCTTACATACCCAGTCAATTACTGTGCTCTGCTGAAGAAGGCCTCCTACCGATGTCCTATGTAGGAATCTGGCCTCTGGAATGCCCTTCTCTTGGACATTAGTCAGGCATCATATATGTCGCCTTTTCAGTACCTACTGAAGACCTTCCTCTTTCAACAAGCCTTTGAACTGAATTTATTTCCTGGTCAGCGTCTGTATTGGACTTGCTTTTATTACTTTATTGCTTTCCCTGGGCTCCTTTGGGGATGGGAATCAGCACAATGCAGTACCACCACCACCCCCAAATCTGACAGCTGAGCCCAAAGGGTATCATGGTCAGTGGTAACAAAGACCACTGACCGGTCAAGGAGAGTCAACGAGAACACACTCTTCCACGCAGGGTGACCAACATAAGTTTTCATGCCAAAACTACAATGGAAATGGATCGTCAATATCAGTCTCATTTAAGGGAGTCAAGATCTGGACAGCAACCACCCACATTAACTAAGCCCAGTATCAAGGCATATGTATATAATTAAAATGCCTATAACAAATAATTATAGCTACAATATTGACACCATAAAATGTTAAAAGTAGTATGAATCAGCAGCAGCAGCTTAACAAGACAAGTTTGCATAGTTTCCAGAAAGTCAACAAATTCAAACTCAAACAGGCTGAGGCAGATAAGAAGTTCCAGACACTAAGGCCCAGTTCAAATATTCAATTAGCATTACGGGTGTAGGCCATTTGTGTGAAGAAGCTTGTGGGGGGGGATGTTTTTTGGGTTGTAAAAGTTTCCTGGGGTCATGAAACTCTGTAAAGTCCTATTCACACTAATTAAGGAATACATATAGGAAAACTAGCTCTGGCTAATTTCACCTCTGAAAATGTGTGATCCCACTCCAACTCTGCTGATCTTTGGCTCTGGGATTTTAAAAAAGAATCATCGAGCTGCATGGCACACTACTCCACATCAAGTAGCCAGATGTGTAGAACAGTCTCAATTCAATTCAACTCAAAGTAGGATGAAAATGGGTGCTTGCATAAGGTCTAGTGTAGACATTCCATGGACAGCAGCCTGCCTCCTTCTTCCCAAATCAAAAACTTCAGAAGTGCCAGCTTTCTATCATATGTGTATTACAGAAGAAATGGGGCATTTCCCGGCATTTGAGATGCATATTAAAGAATCATATCTAGAATAAGAATGCTAGTCTGATATAGCAAAACAGCAAAGGATCATGTAGAACCTAAAGACTAACAATTGTAAGCTTTATGACATAAACAAAGTTATCAGCTTTTAAAGGCACAAAGCTCTTCGTTGTTTCACATTAAAACACACAAGCCCAAGAATCATAAAAAATCATGCTAATTAAACTATTTCAGAAAAGCAACACAATGGACCAATTCTACAATACTTGTCAAGAACTCGTAAACCTTTGAACCACAGATCCAATTCAAGTAAAACATATCATTTCTGTTTGTTTTCTCAAAGACAAATTTGACTGCACAAATATTACCAGTTCTAAATGTCGGGTTTATAGATCAGTCACGACAGGAAAACATTGCATAGAACCTCAAAACTGCAATCAAGTGTATCCATGAAATTTAACACCTGGAAAAGCTATTGCATTGGCAAAGGATTATGGAAACTGCTCTGATAGTATAAACAGTAGGTAAAGAAAGTTAGAGCTAGACAGTGCTCAAACTACAAAATCATAATACACTAGATTCAATAATATCACAGTTCTTAAGAAGAAAACCCACCACATTCTGTGCAAGTCTGCCTATTTATTTATTCAGGTTTCTGGCTCACTTCACCCCCAAAGCTGGGGAAGGGGGAAAATCAATTTAATTCAGATAACATGTAACAGTGCTAGCTGGACCAGTGTTTGAAAACTATATTGGGCAGGTGGCTGGTATTCAACCAAGTTTTACTCAAGGTAGACCCTCTGAAATTAATTGACTAAGTTAGATCCATTAGGTCTGCTCTTGGCAAAACTTAGCTAAATATCAAACCTAAGTCTTCTCACATCAGACAAGTGACCCAGGTTTTTCACAGGTTCCTTCCACCTTAAGCTTCCTCCATTCTCTGCCCCATTCCATGTATTAAAAGGGCAAGAATAGAAGGGATTCTTCTACCCTACCATCTGACAGCCTTTATTAACGGCAACCATGAAAGAAAAAGCCAAGAGAGAACACCATTCCATCCTTGCTTAGACAACTTACAGATAGCAAAGATATCAATATTGCTCTTACAGTTCTCCCTTAACTTATCCTAGAAAGGCCCAGATTCAGCAAATCAAGTAGTGGTGTAGAAGAATTATTTAATGGGCCAAAGAGGGGCAATCCAGAGACCTGCACTACAATCCTAATCATGTTTACTCAGAAGTAAGTTTCATTGACTTTGAAAGGATTGCAGTGCAATTTAGGAGACTTAAGATTCCAATTGCTAACCAGCATTCTTGATACATAGTCCTAGGTGCTTCTTGATATACCTGTATACTGCTACTGCCTTACGTCATGGCAAGTCTTCAGGTAAAGGAGCTGGAACAGTAACAAGGCAGAAACAATTGAAAACACCTGTTTTGTTGTCCACTATACAGTACTTGATGAAAAGGAAAGAGAATTCTGTCTCTATGGTGCCACTTGCTTCCAACCTCAACGTTGTGCTTGAATTTCATTCTGCTTCACAGAGAATGGGGGCCAAATTACAGTGATGTCAAATGTGTCTTTACATCTATGGGTGAAGGGTGGGTTGGTGAGCTTAAATGCAGAGAGCATTAGCCAGGGGTCAGCAAACATTTTCAGCAGGGGGCTGGTCCACTGTCCCTCAGACCTTGTGGGGGGCCGGACTATATTTTGAAAAAAAATATGAACGAATTCCTATGCCCCACAAATAACCCAGAGATGCATTTTAAATCACACATTCTACTCATTTAAAAACACCAGGCAGGCCCCACAAACAACCCAGAAACGCATTTCAAATAAAAGGACACATTCTTCTCATGTAAAAACACGCTGATTCCTGGACCGTCCATGGGCCACATTTAGAAGGCGTTTGGGCCACATTCAGCCCCGGGTCTTAGTTTGGGGACCCCTGGCATTAGCTGTGGGTGGACTGATAATTAATGGAATCAGAGCAGATATGAAAGGGAATTTAACCAATTTCTCCACTGCCCCAGGGCAGAGAAAAGTCCTATTCTTCCCCTCTACATACACAGCAAATACAAGTTTCAGAACTGTGATTTGAAATTCTCCTTTTCCTCAACAGAAAGAAATCATTTGCATTGCTCTTTTGAAACTTAAACTCCTGTTTAGGGTTACATCTACATTTATGAAAAATAAATTACTTCTCTGCCACTTGTATTAGTGAAAGGTGAATACGGAATTGCGGATCCCGGAGCTTGGGGTTCCATTTCCAGCTTAGCCTGGCACTGTGTTCAATTTGAACAGATCACTAACTCTTCCAGTGCTTTGGTCAAACTATTTGGGAAATGGATGTAGCATCACGGAATCCTTACGGGAGTCAAATACTTCACAGGAAGGTACGGTACTTTAGAACTGCTCTGAGAAGAGAAAAAGGTGCTACAGTTATTTGAATGCACATAACCTGCAGGCACAAAAGGTGCAAACAGAGATGCATTTTTATTTACCTTAGGAAAAATAAAAATAAATCATGCTTCTGTTTTTATTTTGTTTTTGTTAAAGAGTAGCCACATTTTATGAGCCACTGGTGTGGAAGTGGGCTGATTGAATGGAGACAAGCTGTAGGAACATGGAAGTAGGGATTCTACAAAGGTTATGTGTATTGCAATATAGAAATGAATATTGTACGTATAAGTAACATTTTGACTATTCCTTTTTGCATTAAATGTTTTCACCGTAACACAAAGACACACAATGATGAAGTGATGCCTGTTGTCTGGTGCACTTGCAGAAAGATGGAGTTATAGCCACTTGCAAGTGGTTCACGCATGTGACTCAGCAACTGTTGGGATTTTTGATGCAATCCTAAACACAGTAATGGAATACTTTAAATAAATAAATAAATAAATGTTATTATTTATAGCCCGCCCATCTAGCTGGGTTTCCCCAGCCACTCTGGGCGGCTCCAACGAAAGATTAAAAATACATTAAAACATCAGTCATTAAAAACTTCCCTTAAAGGCTGGACGCTTGCTGCAGACTTCCATATCTCTGCTCTCCAACCCCAAGTAAATGCCTCCTTTGCATCCGATTCCTTTAGTGCAGAGTAAATTAACTAACTAAGATGAATCCTAGCTAGATTTACTTGTAACCCATGAGGGAAGTCCTGGTTAGCATTAACCATGACAAGCACTAATGCAAATGATAACATTGCATCATACATTAAGAAGCAAACCACAGAGGGGGTGGAGAGGATGAAGAGGTAAGGAACATGCAACACACTTCTTACCATGGTCAGATTGGAAACATTATGCCCTATTTATTTATTTATTTATACATACATGCATGCATGCATGCATGCATTCCCCCACCCTCCCTGGCCAGGGCCGGGCTCAGGACAGCTAACACCAAATATAAATTACAATAAAACGTAATAGAAAAACAACAAAGAAACAGTTAATTAAAATACGGCTTAAAATACAGCTTAAAATGCAGCCTTGTTTTAGTAGTAGCCCATAAATCAAGACCATAAATGGAGGAAACATCAGATATTCACCTGAGCCAGCTATCCATGTTGGTCCTACATGGGCCAGCAAAAAAGCCAAGGGAAAATTTATATACCAAATCCCATTTAAGGGGTCAGAGTGAGTCTAAGCTGAAGGGCAGGGGGAACAGCTCCATCTTGCAGGCCCTGCGGAAAGATGTCAAATCCCACAGGGCCCTGTTCTCTTGTGACAGAGTGTTCCACCAAGTCGGGACCAGTGCTGAAAAGGCCCTGGCCATAGTTGAAACCAATCTAACCTCCTTGAAGCTCAGGACCTCCAAAGTGTTTTAATTGTGGACCTTAAGGTCCTCCGCGGGGCATACCAAAGAGGTGGTCCCGTAGGTACGAGGGTCCTAGGCTGCATAGGGCTTTAAAGATCAAAACCAGCACCTTAAACCTGACCCTGTACTCCACCGGGAGCCAGCGCAGCTGGTAAAGCACTGAATGAATGTGATCCCGCGGCAAGGACCCCGTAAGGAGCCTTGCCACAGCATTCTGCACCCGCTGGAGTTTCTGGGTCAGCTTCAAGGGCAGCCCCGTGTAGAGCGAGTTACAATAATGAAGCCTGGAGGTGACCGTCACATGGATCACTGTGGCCAGATCAGGGCGAAAAAGTTAAGGGACCAACTGCTTAATATGGCGGAGATGGAAAAATGCCACCTTTGCTGTGGCTGCAACCTGTGCTCCATAGAGTGAGGCAAGTCTGGCTGTCGACATAGGCAGGTCACAAGGGTCAATACTGAGGCTGACACATTGTGTTTTTTTTTTTTTTACCATTAAGGGTAAAAAATGGCCAAGTGAGAACCTTCAACAAAACACGGCAGGCTTTTGAGTTCTAATATAGCAAACACTGTAGTGTTTTAATGGAATTGTTTAATGACATATTTTAAATATGCGGGTTTATATTTTAATGCTTGTGCAATTGGTTGCTCATCTTCGTAAACTGCTTAAGCAGTATACAAATTAGCACACAACAAAAGCAATTGCTTCCCAAACCTGCTGATACATTGTACATTGATGCTGCGATTTTTGCCACAAGGAGTTGCATTCATAGAACTGAGTTCACTATTACCACACAATTTTGCAAAGTGACTGATCAGAAAGAAAGTGGAATATTAGCTAAAATATTCAGAGCTGGCAACGTATTTGAATATGGCATTTTTATTTTGACGTTGGGTTGAAACATATATAATAAAGGAAAGGGTCAGCAGGCTTATTACCAAAGAGGTGCAATTTGGCCAGGAATGGCACATTAAGCTTATTTTCCCCCATTAAAACTACAACATCATTTATTACTTTCACCTAAATTTAACCACACACATCAGAGCATGGGAAGAAAAGATTACCTCTAATTGTTACAATATGTCTCGAAAGCAAAAGGTTTATTTCAGGATCATCATCTTCTAGAAAATTCATTCTTAATGAGAACACCAGATTGATTTCAACTTAAACCAAACTTTTTAAAACCACACTAAAACAGCAGCAAAGTGCAGTATCCAAACATGTTCAGGTATTTGGTCTCTGCATAATGTGATCTTTATTGTTTCATCCTTTCTTAACCACTCAGCCATGAAACCAAGTGGATTGGTTCTCAGTTTCCAGTCACTTAAAATGAATACTCAATCCATTCAAAAATATTCAGTACAGATGCAATGCAAGTCAGCCTGAGCACCAATAGGATGAGTATTCAGACTCCACTGAAACATCTGAGTTGGCCTTGTGATGAGGATGCATATTGTCATTTGAAACTATGCACACAACTGCAGCTGGATCGAGGCAGATATTTGATAGCTATTGTGTGGTATATTCTGCTAATGTGTAGGGCACAAGAAAATAGGATTCTTTACAGAAATTTCTTCATTTCATTGCACGGTTTGGGTTAGAAATAACAGGACATGCTTTCTCATTCTGTATCAGCACACATGATCTATGCAGCAACAGAAATATAATGGTATTGGCACGTGACAGGAGGACACCAAGGTGTGCTCTAAAGATGCTGGCAATGCAATGGACCAAAACAAATGTGGCACAGTCCTGTTTTCAGTTCTGGCCAGATTTCATCATCTACATCAACTTTGTCTTGGAAAAAAAATCTAAAATACACATAATAAAGTCTCCCCTTAACTTCTATCACCCTTTCTGCTGCTCTTTAGGTTCACCTCCCTGTTATGGTTTAAAAACAAAACTCAATAAAATTGACAAGCACCTAACTATACTTAGCAGAGCTGCTGGACCATGGGGTATCTCAGGCTGCAAATATCTTTCGATTTGGCTGCTGCCTGTGCTGGTGCTGGGGTAGGTTATGTCAGCATAGCACAGAAGTCCTGAATCAGGCCCTTCACTTGATGGCATTTCTAAATCTTGAAGTTATAATTTCAATTCTTCTGTTTTGTTTAAAATTCAGTCGTCCCTTCTAGCAATTGGTTGATTCCATCTTCATCCCACAATGCTTCCAAGCACCTGCCATGCCACTCTCAAAACTATCCTCTCTTCTTCTTTTCAGCTAGCATTTTTAAATTATTGCTTTTTAGGGGTTAAGGATTTTGCCTTTAGTTTTCACTTGCTATGTATGAAGTTCAATTTGTGCTGATTATACTATTTAATCAAAAAGTATATAACCCAGGAAGTTCTTATCCATTTCAAGGTGCATTACCCTTTGTTGATAAGAAGATTGTACTTTCCCCCCAGACCAAAGTGCTTAAACTTTGACATGTGAGGTCACAACCTGAAAGGAAATGTCAATCTCCAAATCAATCCAGCCCTTGACATTCCTAATAGAGTTGCCACTGACTAACATGATTCTGACCTTTCCATTCCCTGCATCAAATACCTTTTCTGTGCTGCGCTTGCCATCTACCAGCTTAGGTACTTAAAAAGTCTCACTGTAGCCAAGCGTGTTGTTCAATATTTGATGTTCCTTTCGTTTCACCCCTATCTGAAACCTTAGATATCATTCTTCCCCCCAAAAAAACCAGTGTTCTAGCCACTTACCTAAATAAAAAAACCAATCACCTAACACTTGATCCCATGTGCACACACTAATACTTTCTTCCCATCTTAAGAATGTTCAAGTTGTATTCTGCCTTTGTTTCTTCCACATTAGCAAAAGCATACTCCATTAAGTTGTATTTCATTTGTTCCACGACGGCACAGTATAGTGAGCATTAACTTACCACCCTGCCCAATGCCTCCTGAAACATTTACATGTACAGTTACTGTGGTTGGCTAAATTGCTTTTAAAAATAACAAAGTCTGGCAGTAATATCCTCAAGGAATTCCAAAGCCTTTGCAGGAAATCAATGTCCTGGAGCTACAATAAACTGAAAATGAAGTTTGGTTAATCTAAGTGTTTCCCCATTCCCGCAGATGTAATAGGTTCTGAAACTCTTTTAAAACAATGCTGTCAGCCCGACGTGTCTTGTTTTCTAGAACACAATCAAATTTTCTCATACAATCTAAGCAACTGGCAGCTATTTGCCAGGATAGAACACAGTCAGAACTATAAGACACCAACGTGGCCCTATGGAAATTGGAACTCTTGTCAGTAGTAGAAAGTTGACACGTCTCTTTTAAATAAAGAATAGAAAGTCAAGGCAAAAGAGGTGGCAAAGTATTGGTTACAAAGTACTTTAAAATGATTTTTGGTACTAAATGCAAAAGCTCTAGGTTAATATATAGGCTATATAATTAGTAACTCACTTGCCACCATGATATAAAATGGCTTTCAAATTTTTGATTTACTGAAATATATTCAAAGTTAGCTTTAAGGGAACATTTTTAAGATAGACTTGCTATTGTCGGAATAGTAACTGCTCTGGCTCAACTAGTCAATGTGTTGTTTGTTAAGTCCACTCACCTTCCTAGGTTGGCAGTGTTGTGGCCAGGCCCCGGACCACGCTAGTGATCACCAATGGCCCGTTTGCCCTGCTGCCAGCTATTGGCCAATGCCAGCAGTCCTTGTTTGGGAGTTCACCTGGCAGTGGAACCAACCAGCCAATGGGGATACTTGGGCCCGCTGCCAGGGGTCATTAAATTGCAGCCTGCCCGGCAGTCTCTATAATTAGAACTGACTTAATTTCCCCACTGTTGATTTGTTAGCAACTCATAAAGCCGTAGTTAGGATCTATTATCATTCATTGCTCCTATGTAGAACATCTAGCCCTTTTTAGACCAATTATCCTCAAAAGAAGAAACCTCCCTCTCGCTTTGCCACCAGACTTGCAGCCTGGAAAACCTGAATTTGTCGTTTCTTTTCACTCATCCATGCCATCACTTATCTTAGTCAAAGCTAAACTTGTTGATCTTTCCGCTACAGCTAAGTCTTTTACCATTTGCATGTATAAGTTGCTTGCTTTTTGAGTTAATCAAGTTGAATATTGATTTACATGAAAGTGTGGATAGGACACAAGTTTAACTGACTGGACATGGCAAGCTGTGTTAGAAACTGAGATATGAAAGCTAGGAGCTAAATGGCACCTTAAGCATAGGTTATGGACACAACAATGGATGTCTAGGCACACTTTTTTATAACAAGAATACAAAGCTGAAAATGAATGAACTGCAGCTAAAATATTATGTCATTTTTCACATGGTCTAGTCCTTCCCTGCCCACCCCTCTAATATTCTTAAGAGGGTCTCTTCTCCAGTCTTCAGAAAGTAGCTGGAAATGGGAAGGCAGGAAAGGTCTTCCTTTTTTCTGTTTTAATCTGAAATCTTAGGTGCAGTACTGTACCAAAGGTCAAAACTGCTTGCGCTAATGAATTCCCTGTTGCAAAATGCACCTAGAACAATGGGAGTTTTGAACACTGATGGCAAGAGTGACTAACCTGTAGCTCTCCTGATATTGTTTGACTACATTGGCCATGTTGGCTAAGACTGCTGAGAATTTGAGTCTAACATCATCTCATGGCCACAGGTTGGCCACCCATGTGATAGAACCACAGCCTGACATGTGCTTAGGCCAGAATACTTACTGTATATCCCTCTACCATGATAGCTGCTCTATAAACCTTCTGTCTAGCACCAGCAGTCATCACACTCTCTAACCCCCATCCACCATCCCAACAGTGAAACCCCAACAATATTACCAAACAATGAAAGTAAGCACAGAGATAAATACCACAGTGATTATATGTGCACACATATGTAGGCCCTGTTTTATCCAAGTGGCATTTTGCAGTATAAAAAGCATGATTCCTGTGTGTGTCTATTATGTCAATGTACTCAATATGTCGTCTTGCCTGGCAACTTGGCCTAGCATTGTTGGAAACACCATTTAAGGAAAAACCCACAGGAAAACCAATGATGGGTGCTGGTCATTAGTTAGGGCAGAAGTGGAGAACTGTGGACCACTAGAAGTTTTTGGAGTGCAACTTCTACCATGCTTGATCAATGGCCATGCTGGCTGAGGTTGATTCATTAGCAAGTTCCCCTTTCTTGCTTTAGGGGGACATTAAGAAGCACAACTACAAACTTCTCTAAAGACAAAGGAAAAGAATCTAGATGGATTTTGCCTTCTTGGACAGCCTGAAACCTGATGACCATTTCACAATGGTCATCTTAGGCTCTTGTGAAATGTAAATGAGGAGGGGAAAATACAGCAAGTGAACTATGTGTACACTGTGCTTGCAACAACAAAAAATCAAATAGTCTACACATGTTATATGGAAGTAGCAACATCAGTTTAGAGAAAAATAACGTTTTCTTTAAAGACATAACTGAGCACATCATCCTTTCTTCTACAGAAGTTTTTGTATCATGAGAAGATAGGTAATCCATTCACCTTACTGAAAACCTCTTGCCTTCCCAAGATGTGTATCTGGAAGGAGAAGACACCCACACCGGGCTCTTACTAGGCAAAGATTTCAGAATTCTATAGACCTCTCCTTCTGCAACTGCAGAAGAAATAGAAGGGGAGAAAGGAATAAACAAAAGTGGAATGCCAATAGACAGCTTCTAAACAATTTCTAGTCAGCTACTTTGGCTACCACCACTTCCTCAGAAAGGGCTTCCAGCAAATATTGCTGCTGACAAGAGACACACCCAGCAGGTAATAAATTGTTTCATACAAAGACATTTTGAAAAAGTATGTTTTTAGTGCCTCTTGCAAACTTTAATACCGGAAAGTAAAAACAAAATTACTGATCATAGTCTTTCTTTTTATTTACTTTGTTGCCTGGAGTGTGATTTAAGAGCACTCCTGTCAAACTTATTAGAGAATGTACAATGTTTATACTGTTTATTTCCCAAGGCTTCTAGCTATATTTTATTACTCATACTAAACCCAAGTATACATTCTTTGCAAACACAAGAGAAATAACTAGTCATATCATATTATTGTTTAAGCTGGAAAAAGAATATCTGAACAATAGTAATTGCACTAACAGTAGCAAAATGCACCACAACCCCCTCCCAAGAACATGTGACTTCCAAATTATTTACCAGTTCAGCAAATTATCACTTCATCTTTGAATTGAACATACTTTGGAGGGGAGAAATACACTGAGCAAATAAACAAGGAGGCTGCAATCCTACAGAATAAACCCCACTTAACTCAATGGGATTTACTTCTGGGTATGTGTGTGTATGTACATACACACACACACACACAGTTTACACTATAAAAGTCTCCTTGTAGCATTTGCTCAGTTCCCAGGAGAGTTCTGTCAATAGCATCTAACAGTTTCATGAACTCTCAATAAAAAATTAAGGGCTTTCCCCTCCTCCTTAATGTTTTGGAATGTTAAGTCTGTAAACCAGCCAAAAGATTTTATATGCTCAGGTGTTTTTATATCCTTTCAATAACAAATATATTTCAAATGGCTAAAGGCTATCCCAACACTATTGAGCATCTGGACAGATTTCCAAGAGCTGTAACAATGCACCTTTATATTTAAATGCCCTTTAAAATTTTCAAAAGTTAAACGTTTTTCATACAAGGCCACCATTATCTGGCTAATATATTTTTTAAGCGATATAAATCACATTTTCGTAAAGGAAAAAGTGCTTTTGAACTCAAAATAGGCAGTTTTAGAATTTAGCAATGCAGTTTCCTTCGAGAATATCTAAAAAAAAAAAAACTCGCCACAGGAAACTGCAGTTCCTGACTTAGGGGAAGTGGATGGAAGGAAAAATAAACAACAAAATGTGCAGCCAACCTGAACATGCTAGGAAACAAAAGCAAGTAGTATACATTGTCCTAAACGAAGGTTGTATTAAATAGCAACATCACTGAGGAATAAATCTGGAATGTTTTCTTTAGAGGTAAGGATAAACCATTATCACAAACTTACCAAGTGATGCCCTGCAGGTACAGTACTTAGGGCTTGGGACTATGAGCTAGTTCACATGTCGTGATAAACCATGGTTTAGCTCAACCTGTATGTATGCAGTAAATCTTGGACTAATACCCTTTCCTCCTTCTCATGTCGCCATCATCACACGAGGACCAGGAGGAAGGATACAGAAGCATTTATTTCACTGTAAGTAAGGCACAGCTTCCAAGAATCATAGTTTAACACCATGATCACGTTTCCAAAACAAGTTATGAAACTGGCCAGATTAACTAGACCTAGTGGAATATTAACCACAAGCCCTGACTTGGGCAAAATGGGAAGTGGGAACAAAAGCTTCTGATGTCCTCCCAGCCGCATGGGAGGAGAAGGAGGAGCCCACAAGCCCACATTTCACTACAGCTCATGCACATTGCACTAAGGTAAAGGTAAAGGACCCCTGGACAGTTAGGTCCAGTCAAAGGAAACTATGGAGTGTGGCGCTCATCTTGCTTTCAGGCAGAGGAGGAGCCGGTGTTTGCCCACAGACAGCTTCTTGGTCATGGTGGCCAGCATGACTAAACAGCTTCTGATGCAACGGGACACTGTGGACGAGTGCTAGAGTGCACAGAAAGGCCATTTACCTTCCTGCCGCAGGGGTACCTATTTATCTACTTGCACTGGCATGCTTTCAAACTGCTAGGTTGGCAGAAGCTGGGACAGAGCAATGGGAGCTCACCCTGTTGTATGGATTCGAACCACCGACCTTCTGATCAGCCAGCCCATGAGAGGACTACTACCCTAATGTCCTTTTTAAGGCCTCCCATCTAGCTGGCTACTCTAAGGAACAGGATGCTGGGTTTCATAGCATTTTGGTCTGATCCAGCCATACTCTTCTTGTGTAATATAACTGAATTCCAATTAACAGTGTGGTGCTGCTAAGAAAGAAGCCAATGGCATTGCATTCCTTATCAATGGCCGCATTCTCCCCAATAGCTGAGAAGTAATTATTTCATTTGGCACTGGTGTTATATGCTACTGTTTCTTTATATGCCGTCTTTTGGCTAAATAAAGCTCCCAAGGCATCTCACAAAGAATAACACATGAACACAAAACTCAAACACATACAAAAATACAACTCATAAAGTTAAAGACACAACATGTTAATCTCCCCCCCCAAAAAAAAAATGAAAACCCAAATGAATCCATGTTCCTGCCAAACAGGACAAAGGGAAGCCCCCATAAAGACATCAGAGACAACAGGAGCAAATACTTAAGGAGCAGAATTACAAGGGTCACAGGCAGGTGGTGGGACAAGATTGGAAAGTTTGCCCCTTTAATGGTTCCTGCAGTTCCTCTCCTGGAGCAATGCCTCATAGGAAACAGCTTCCCCTTTAAGGGTCCCAAGCAAGTTGAAGAGTTAAGCCTACATTTGGACAGGCATTGAATTGAAATGTAGAAGCATATAATGCTGACAGTTGTGAAGATGACAAGAGGTCAAAATTTACAGGGAAAGGGGAATGTTGCATAATTCGTCATCTTAAAAAAGATGACAGGAGGGCTATATACATTGGGCTGGTTCATATGTTAACAATTGTTTGACATTACATCAATGGGTCTCAAAGGATACTCAAGCTTCCCTTCTCCCTCTCCTCCTTTCACACCATGAAGCCCTCTTTCACTAATACGGCAAGTCATAGTTTGCCAGCCTGCACGAAACAGCAAATATGGTTTGCTTCTAACAAGCTAGCATGTGGGGAGGAGAAGAGTAGAAAGAAAAGCACAAGACCAAGGGTTTTTTGTTTTTGTTTTTTGGTTTTGGTAAGGCTTTGTCATCTAGCATAGGCTTTATTGTTTGTCTTACTATGTCTAAAAGAATGCCAAGCCCCTTTGAGTAATTTTTAGTGGAAGAGCCGGGCAACACATTTAAAAGCAATTAATTAATTAATTACACAAAAATAAAGTAACTGAAGGCAGAACAGTTGTTCACCCTTTTCTCAGTGCCAATCATAAGCACATCAAAAAACAAATCAAGGAGTTTGCTCAAGGTTAACATTAAGGAGAATATCATAACTATTTGAGCAGGTCACTAATGGAACATTCTGAGATTGTGAGCTCTTTCCTATAAAAAAGAGAGAAACATTGACTAAGATGATGTACTGGACTCCTTCCAAGTCCAGGAATTTTTATCTTTGCCCAGGTTAATATCCTTTCAAGTACTCAAGAACCTTCTCCTTCCAGCTACTGATCTCCTGGAAAAACCTGACAGGTTTATTGCTTGTTTTGGCACTGGATAGCAACACAGGTTCAAGTATTAATAACAAAAATACCAATGGAAGAAAGTATCAGCAAGACAACCAAAGGTGTGGGCATGTGCAATAAATAACCATATAGCAAGTTTTTCTTCTCTTGGGATTTAGATTATGAAAATCCAGACTCCACAGAATCTCCTCTATAAAATCCAAGGAAAACTACTACTTTTAAAATCTCAGCTTCCCTAATTCATGCCATCTGCCTCAGCCAGTTCTGAAATCATGTGTTGAGACTTAACTTTCTTGGAAAGGGTTAGTTTCTATTCAGACCAAAGTTTACTAATCTGTCCCTTTCCATCTTCCCCATTTTGAACCCCTTACTTTCTTTGTTCCTAGTTTTAAGAAGCTGTTTCCAGCTCTGTTAAACTTCACGCAGGCTCTGAACTTAGTAACTGCACTCAACTAAATATTTTATTATTCAGCCGTGACAACATTGGGGATGACGAGGGCTTGATATTTCCCTCACTGGTTTATGAAAGCTGAGTATAAAGAAGAAAGGTATTTAAAAAAAAAAAAAGGTCTGTCTTCTCAAGGTCTCTTTTTGCTGCTGTTCTGCAAAGGAAGCTTGCCAAGCTGTTAACATCTAGAAGTTTTACATGCTTAAGATTCAGCACTTTTAAAATACCAAGTTAAAAAGGTTTCCCCGCTAGCAAAAAGCAAAACAAAAAAACCCTTCTGTGAAAGTAATATAAATGTACTAGTTGTTAATGAGCACAAACTCCATATTAAGTAAGCTATTTCTTTCAATAGAATTGTTCACACACACTCTGCAGTAACAGTTCAACGCTGAATGGTTAGGAGGCAATTTCTCTGTCTTGAGACTCCTTGAACTGTCAAAGCAAGGCAGCTCTGTTAGTAAGTTTCAAGCTGTAGCTTCACTTAAATCACCATGCCTTTAGGCAGCCTCGGGTTATGCTCTTTTCCCTTACCTCATGTTTAGTCATTGTCCTGTCCCAAATCAGAACTAGATGACAGGAATTTTAAAAGCCTAGCAATGTACGGATGGAGCAAACCCAATTCTCAGGGTATCAGTAAACTTTCTACAGTACTTTCAGTAACCGGGTTTATCATTCAAAGGCAAAAAATCTATCATTTTTCTTCTAACACAAGGATCAAACATGCAGAAGCAACGGAGGTCAATTTTGACCATCCACAGCCCGCCTATTCTTTGACTATTATGTCCAATACCTGATTCTCAAATGTTTTGAAAGTTTAAAATGTCTGCATGTTCTGGAGGGTGGGATAGTTTTTCTTTTTTCTTTTTTTTTAAAAAAGGGAAATAGTACATAGTAGAGAAAATGTGACACCACTTTTACATCTATATGATCATGGTTATGATAATCATGGCAATGATCATAAGATATTTCCATGTCATGTGGTAGCAATGAAATCTTGAGCTGTCGATTTTCTCCCGTGTGGGAAAGTATGTAGTATAAACACCGACAACTGGGAAAACACTGGCCTGCGAGCGCCCCAGTTGGAGAACAGCCTTTACCAAAGGTGTCATGGGCTTTGAAGATGCTCAAACACAGGACAAAAGGCAGAAACGTGCTAAGAGGAAGGCACGCTTGGCAAACCCTCGCCATGATCAACTCCCACCCAGAAACTGATGTCCCCACTGTGGAAGGACGTGTGGATCCAGAATTGGCTTCCACAGCCACTTACTGTCTTACTGCTTAAACCGTGTTTATGGAAGACAATCTTACTGAGCTACAAGTGATTGCCAAAGAAGAAGAAGGTGGGGGGAAATAAGTCCAGAATTCAAAATTTGCTTTCCTACCTAACTTTTCTTCCAGCAATGACACTAAAAATAATGTATAAAATGCTCAGTTGGCTAACAATTTCATTCATGCCAATAAATTCAGAGTTTCACTAAGATATTGAAGGCATTTAACATAGAATAGACCACAAGCATCATCTAGTCCAACTCCTTGCAATTCAGGAATCTTTCACCCAACATGGGGCTTGAACCCACAACCCTGAAGATTAGGAGTCTTGTGCATTACCAAGTGAGTTATCCTCATTTGTAAGCCACTCTGGTGTTACAATGTTTGAAATACCATTACAGAAAATACACATTCCCAGTACAATACATTTCTCTAAGTTACTGCCATCCAATATGTCTTGAAAGTAAGGGTTTCAGTCAACAAAGTACTGATTTGTTTTAAGGCTGTAGCTGACAGCTGTATAATGTCAAGGGCAGTGGTCACTCATTCAGTGTACACAGGATACTGAACTCCACCTTTGCAGCAATGAAGCAGGAGCCAATTTGGAAAAAAATCACTCATATGGCTTTTTACTGGATGATTGCCTTTAAGATGCCAGTTGGTACTGAAATAAACTCTGCATGTCACATTAAACTGTTGTTTAAAACAAACTATGGTTTAATGTGAATGAAGCATGTGCTGTTGTTGTACACTGCTCTAAAAAATTTATGGTGTTCCTTATTTGCTCCTGCCATGCTGTAGATGGAAACAAACCAAAAGTCTCACTTGCCATGCTGTAGAAACCTGGGGGTAGTGGCTGGTTTCTCTCCAAACAAATCATGAGCAGTAAGCCAAAAAGAAACCTTGGTCACCACTCATAGCTTGGAGAGAAACAAACCATGGTCCTTTGTATGACAACGCAACACTTTAAATTTCAGTGAAGGGCCTAGTGCCACCCTACTGTTCTTCTAGTTCAGGGATAGCCGACACAGAGCTCTCCAGAAGTTGGACTATAACAGCCCTGGCCAACATTAATGATGGTGGGAGTTGTAGTCAAATGATATCCTGAGGGCAACATGTTGACCACCCTTGTTCTAGGCAGACTACTTCTGTGTACCAGACATCCACAGGCTTCGTGGGGACTGTGACAAGAAGTTATCACATTCAGTATACAGTGGTACCTTGTGTCACGGATGGGATCCATTATGGAGGCCCATCCATAAAGTGAAATGCCCGCAACTTGAAGTGTTGCATCTGCACAGGCACGAAGCACGAAGAGCAATTTAGCGCTTCTGCACATGTGCGAGCGGCAAAACCAAGAAGTAACACATTCCAGTACTTCCAGATTGCTGCGGGACATAACACGAAAAGACGCAACATGAAGTGGACGCAACACAAAGTATGGCTGTAATGACAAAACTTTAAAACCATGATCACAGTCAAGGTACACAGCACTAATGACACTTTTCCTTATCCCATCCCAGTGCAGCACTACGATTTTAATCCAGTGCCAGAAGAAGATGCTTCCTGGACAAACCTTTAACAAGATAGTGACCAAGATGCAAATTGAACAGCCAAAGGCCAGAACAAAGGGTTTCAAAACCTCCAATCAGCAATACAATGTCTTAAGATCACGACTATATAGCTGAATTGCAAAATTCAGAGAGCTGCCAATTTTGAAGGATGGCTAGTATGGTCTTTTTTGGATCACTTGGTGTTTCAGAAAGTGCAAATAATGCAGGTTCACCTTTAAATTAAAACTGAAGCGAATTTCTCCTCCATGCCTACTTGCCACTTAGATGGGAAGCTTCTGCAAATCTACAGTAACTGAAATGGTAGCAGAGAACTGGTTTGCCCAAGAATAAATATTCTTGTAGAAACATAGTATTTGGAAAACGTAACAAATTAGTTTGAACTGGGTTTTATAAGCAACTATGTCTAAGAAACATTTGGTATTTACATTATATGGTAAGCTTTCAAGGTAGAATCAGCATTATGAACTATATCAATGACCACCTCACTATACAAAGAAACTTATTGTATAGTAATTCTACAATCTGTCCATTTCTCCCTCCTCCCAGTAAAGCTGTCACTTGCCCTTTTGAATTAATCCATCGTGCATATTAACTAGACCAAAACAAATATGGGGATGTGTCCTCTTAGTATCCTAGTTAAGAAGAAAGTTCAACACAGATTTAACTCCATCCTTCCTTCTCTACAGCTACTATTAGTGGGTCTAAAAGCATAATTAAATTCTTATGCATGGTGAAGTGCAATTCATCATGATCCAAGGAATAACACTCCTTTCCTTGCTAATCACAGAACAGGTTGAACAAGACTAGTGTACAGAACTCTTCTGAAAAGGCATAGGCTGCAACTGTACATCCACTTACCAGGGAGTAAGCCTCATGAAACTAATGCAATTTACACAGAATAGACATGCATTGTGGAGTGAGAACTTGAATTTGTCACCCTGCCTCCAAACTTCAGATGAAGAAAGTTATTTATGTTCCATTTATTTCTTCAATCTAATTTTAAATTAATGAATTTATTCATTTACTGGTTTATTATGAAAAAAAGTTTAATTTTAGTGACAACACTACAGCCATTTTAAACAGAACTTCCACATTCCCGTCCCAGAAAATATATACTTGGATACACTATACTTATTTGGATTATATGTACACATGGGAATTATTCTAATTGACCCACAAGATCAAGCTCGTGACTGCTGTCTAATGTAGCAAAACGTTGTGGTTTACTGTCTCAGATACTGTAAAGCATTCCTACAAATAAAAGAACACTTACAACAATAATGTTGCAATTTGCCAGATACTGTGGTTTCTGTCCCAGTCACTATTATTTCCTTGCTCTTAGCTTTTGAAACCATGAAATGTCCCTTGCAGCTTTCATTAGATGCGTCAACAATATGCAGCAACACTTCAAAATTTGCAGAAGTGGACAGCAGAAAAGATAGACTTGGGGTGTACTTATCAGGGTAAAATGATGTCCTTTCCTGTGAAGATTCTAGGTGGGGGGAAAGGAGCCAAGAACCAGCAGCTCCACTAACTGCCTGCAGCCCCAAATACCATAAAATGCTTCAAGAGTCTGCTGCTACTGCATTCTGGCAGAACAGCTTGCTTTTGAATAGCTTTATAATAGTTTGCACATTGTCAAAGAGAAGTCAGCCAGGTGTTTCAAATCATTTCCATTCTTTCCAGTGTATCCCAGTGATTTAAAATATTGTTCCCAGTGTTCTAGATTAGTACTTAATTCACTCTCCTTTGCTATGCAATTTAAAACTCAGCAGATCAATAAAGCTGATGGTGATGCTTCATCCATAATATTCAATGGCTGGTATTTCACACACACACACACACACACACACACGAGAGAGAGAGAGAGAGAGAGAGAGAGAGGAAATCAAAGAAGTAAGAAAAAACTAGACTTCAGTTTTGAATATTCATCATTTGAGTGCTCACTTAAAACATTTTTACTGCTTATATGAGCCACTCATGCAATTTTCCACTCACCCTTCTGGATAGAAGTAGCCACTGCCTCTTGGTAAATAGAGGACCACTTAATTCATTGCACCTATCCCTCCCAAGCCACTGACCTGTTCTCCACTCTTGCAAAAGCTTCATCCCACGTTCCTTCCCCATCCCAGCCAATGCTGCCACTACTCTAGTGAGAAAGTATATGCACAGTGGGAAAACACTTGCTCACTTCCTCTACATGGTGCATTTCATACAAGTTCCTGCTACACTGCATATCATCGCACGTGCAATCAAGCCATGATTGGAAATAGATTTCCAATTCACAGATACTCCTGGGTGTTGAGTGGGGAAAACAATAAGCAGGGGAAAATACAATCTAAAATCAAAAGGTAAAAGGTAAAGGTAAAGGGACCCCTGACCATTAGGTCCAGCCGCATACAAATCTGGGGTTGCAGCACTCATCTCTCTTTATTGGCCGAGGGAGCCGGCGTACAGCTTGTGGGTCATGTGGCCAGCATGACTAAGCCGCTTCTGGTGAACCAGAGCAGCACACGGAAACGCCGTTTACCTTCCTGCCGGAGCGGTACCTATTTATCTACTTGCACTTTGTGCTTTCGAACAGCTAGGTTGGCAGGAAAATGAAAAGGTATGAAACACCAAATGAAAATATAGCAATATGGCATCAGATACCAAAACTCACATTCAGCCATTTCCCAAGCCTGGGTGAGGATGCCACAAAAATGTGTACAATGTAAGAGACAAGTACACATCTGGGGGATGAATCTCAGAACGTGGGAGGCCACTACCGTAAAGGCTAACACTCCCTTGAACCTCCAAGGGCAGCAGAACTGCTGGCAGAGCACACTGCAACAATCCAGGCAGTAGGCCTGGGCGATATATCACCCAGCACCAGTATGAGGAGCAGACCACGATGTCAGGTTCACTCAGTGGTATATCGCTGATGAAGCCGCCACCGCTCTCAAGTCCCTCTACTAGCAGCATCTGCTGGAGGGAGTCAAGATACAGCTTGTTCCTCCCTCTGCATCTTTAAACTGCTCAACTGAGGAGTGTGCAGCTGCCCTTGCCTCTGTCAAGCAGTTAAAGGAGGCCCCAACCTGGCACTGGCTCCCACAAGCTGGTGGCAGGGTGGGAGCTCAGCTGAGGTGAACACGGTTGCAGCTCCCTACAGCGAGCAGTTAAAGGAGCCCCATTGCTCTGCTCACTCACATGCGAATGGCGAGAGCACAGTGGCTATCTCCTCGGGGGGCAGGGGACCTTCTCTTCCTCCCAGCTGAGCAGCACAAACAAGCTGCATTGTCCAAGCCTGTGAGCCTGGGTGAAACTGCCTCAGCTCTTGAGGTGAGAGCTGGGGCAGTTTCACCCAGTGTCTCGCAGGCAGAGGCCAATGCATCCTTTTCCCCCAAGATTGTGGTATATTGCCAAACCGCAATGTTTGACTGGTGATACACTGCAGTGTTGAAAAGCTGATATTGGCCAGCCCTACCGGGCAGGAGATGCCCAGAGCACTGATTCTGGAACAGCTATCAGAGCTCTTTTCAATAATCCATCAGGAGATGATGAGAGCTTGGATCACAGTTGTCAAGTCTTCTCTCTCCAAGAAGGGTCTTAGAGCTGGATCAAGGAGCATCCACAAGCTATGTACCTGTCCTTTCCAGGAGTGCAACCCCATCCAATACAGACTGCCTCTCCACATCTCGGACACAAGAACTTAGCACACACAACACCACCATCTTGTTGGGATTCAGTCTCAATGTATTGGCCCTCATTCTGCCCATTACTATCTTCAAGCATCAGTCAAGAACCTGAACAGTCTCTTCCAATTCAGCTGGAACCATGAGACAGAGCTGGGTATCATCAGTGTACCAATGACACCTCGCTCTCCAAATATCATGATGACAGTTCCTAGCGGTTTCAAGTAAATGCTAAACAGGATAGCTTATAAAATGGAACTGTGTGGGACACCACAGATCTTTTCCCATGGTGCAGAAAATTGCCCCTACTATTGACACCAGTGGGAATGAGCTAAACCACCACTGTGTGATGCTTTTCACACACAACCCACAGAGTTGGTCCAGAAGAATACAGTAGTTAACTGTATCAAAAGCCATGGAGAGGTTAAGGAGAATCAACAGGAGTGCATTCCCCTGTCTCTCTTCCAACAATCAAACAGGGCAGCTTCAGTTCCATATTTGTGTTGGAAAACAAACTGAAATGGGTCCAGATAATCTACTTCTTCTCCCGATATTCCTGCAGCTGGGCCATTTTCACTCTCTTGACAACCTTGCACAAGAAGGGGATAACTGACAGGTGATAGCTGTTTAACACTTCTGGATCCCAGGAGGCCCTATTAAAGGGGGGGGCATTGCCTCCTTTGGGGAAGATGACACCTCCCACTATGAGGCATCAATTACCCTCTGAACCCACCTCCACCTCTCTTTTGAGCCAGCACAGAAACCAAGTGGGATGCCAGAGGCTTCTATCCCCAGCACAGAAATGCGAGTGAGAAAACTTCTATTCCCTCCTCTATTAGTCCACAGCAGGCTAGTAAAAATACTGTATTTTATTTACAAGGCTGGTGTAAATGCCAGCTTCACACTTTGCATACATACGTCCAAAAATAATGACATTCATTTTAATCTAATTAAGATGAAGATAAAATAGACAATAGACAATAAAACTCTTCTATAAGCAATTGGAGGCATTGTCCAAGCTTCCAGATTTCATATACGTACAAGAAAAAATTGTTCTCCCAGCTCACAATAGCTACATTTCCTGAGAAGTGGGAGAATAATTCCTTGTTTTACATTGTCTGAACATATGTTTGTTGGCATACTACATTTCCTGTGGTCCTATCGTGGGATGGGAATAGCTGTATCTGGTGAAGGAGCTAAAGTGTCAATGACCCTTCGTCTTTATATTCCATCCTGGATAGAGAGAGCAGGCGAGGCTCAGCAAAACGAAGGCAGCTGCAGATACTTCAGGAAAGGAGAAGAGAAATGTGGGCTGCAACATAACAGTTCCATTAGGCAAGACAGAGCCTGATCAGCTATAGAAAGAACCAAGGGGGTTCAAGTTAGAAATCCATGTTGTGAGCTGCAGTCCAGCTATTAGGGCTAGAGACCAGAGCTCAGAGCCATAGCAGGAATGGCTCACTGAGACAATGAACAACTGCAGAGGACTCCAAACTAATAATACAGGAAGACTGTTAAATTGAGAGATCTGAACACAACCAGGACACCAGGAATAAGAATTAAGTTCAGCAAGCATTATTGCAATTAGAATGGAGATGCCAAAAAGATAGGGGAGATCAGATGTTTAGACACACTGTTACACACATCACCTTGTAAGCCTTCAGACATTCTGCTATATTGAATTACAATTAGTTTAACCATTTGTGGAAGGTCCCTTTAAAAACTGATATGTAAGCAAACATGTGAAGTTAAAGACCACCATGCCCAGAAAACCTGCAGAGCCACTGCCATTCCATGTGCACAATACCGAGTTAGATGGACCAATGGTCTGAAGTTCAAGACAGGCAACAGGACCAGGGACTTGTTCAACCAGCAGATAAACTGGGATCAGAAATTTAAGGTGGCCTCAAGACAAGGTGCTGGGTGATTTAATTTTTAAAAGCGAACTTTCTGCACACAAATTTTTAAAACAATGCCTGACATTGTCGTGAATGATTGCGCACACTGCTAAATCCTAAGAACATAAGGCAAGCCTGCTAGATCAGGCCACTGGCATACCTAATCCAGCATCCTGTTCTCACTGTGGCTGACCAGATGCCTGTGGGAAGCCTTCAAGCTAGACGTGAATGCAACAGCACTCTGACAACTTGCAATTCCCAGGAACTGCTGTCCAGCAGTATAATGCCTCTGACTATGGAGGTAAAACGTCTCCTCTTTCTCTGGGAATACATGAACTACAGCGGAAGCTCTGCCTTATCAGACTCATGGTTTGCTTCACTCCAAGCAAGCCACAAGCAGAAGCCAAGGTTTGTACTTTGCTTACCACTCCTAGTTTGAGAGACAAACAAGCACTCTCTGCAATTTACTCATGGCATGGCACAGGGAGATGAGAGGCGGGTGAAGCTGGGCAGCTTGCACTGCAACAATGTTCAAAGTCTATAATCCATTATTTGATTTAGACCAAAAAATTTAACCAAGTATACAGTGGACGCTCGGGTTGCGAACGCGATTCGTGCGGGAGGCGCTTTCGCAACCCGCAGTGCCCGCAGCGCCGCATCTGTGCACATGCAGGTCGCAATTTGGCACTTCTGTGCATGCGTGAGCGCCGAAACCCGGAACTAACCCGTTCCAGTACTTCCGGGTTTGGCACGTTCGCATCCTGAAAACACGCAACCCACAGTTAGTGCAACCCGAGGTATGACTGTAATTCAAGACATAAAATTTGGGTTTACAGCAATTTAACTGATCAAAAAGTCTCAGAAATATTCTATTACTTACGGGGACATAAACTAGCAATCATTACACCTTGCACCAAGAGATTTATGGTCTTAGTGGCAATGAACTGCAACAACACTTTGCTAATGTGGGCTACCATATCAATGCATGATCCATAAAAAAAAGTTGTAGCAGAGGGAAAGCAAATCTAGGCAACAAAAAAATTAAAGCCAAACATCAGCAAACAAACAAACAAACAAACAAACCACACATATACAAAAAAAAGAAGAAGTTATGACAGTAGTAAATATTTGAAACTTTATGGAACTATTTTATATTCTGCATCTATTTTACAGTCTCCATCAGTACTGGTATTGTTTTTAATATTTTTTTTAAATGATTTGTATCGATTTTTAAATGAAAAGTTGTGAAGGTGGATTGACATTGGAAACTGCAAAACAAATGTTTCCATCCAACAACATACAAGAGATGAAGAAATAGAAGAGGATAAAATAATAAATATGAATGAATCAATATTGTGTGTGATCCAGCACTCATAGTTTGTTTCTCTCCAAATAAACTATGAGCAGAAGCCAAGAAGAAACCTTCCACTTCTGATTTGTTTGGAGAGAAACAAACCTTGACTTAATGGTTTGCATGTTAACACTAAGCCAACCATTCTATGGTTTATTTCCCAGCTCTGGGCAGGGCAAAATTGAAAGCAGCATGCTGTTCATCGTAGTAATACCGGTAATAATAAATTTTTATTTGTACCCCACCCTCCCTGGCCAGAGCAGGGCTCAGAGCACCTACCATCACAAAACTAACACAGTATACAAAGAACATAAAAACAGGCAATCAAGGAAGTAAAATACATATTTTAAATTAGTTCAGAGCAAATTAAAATCTGGACAGATGGCAGTCCACGGGTAAAATTGAGAGTGGTTAATATTCTCCAGGGCCAACTGTTACCACTCGTCTTATAAAGGACCTGTGAGCCGGCTAGGAGGCCTCTTCAATGCTTGTTCTTATACAGAAATAAAAGAATCAGACTGAACCCTGACCAAAGGCCTGGTGGAGCAGCTCCGTCTTGCAGGCCCTGAGGACAGATGTCAAATCCTGCAGGGCCCTGGTCTCTTGTGAGAGAGCGTTGCACCAGGCCAGGGCCACGGCCGAAAAGGCCCTGGATCTGGTCGAGGCCAGTCTAATCTCCCTGGGGCCTGGGATCTTCAGGGTTTTATTATTTGCAGACCTTAAGGTCCTCCATGGGGCATACCAAGAGAGGCATGCCCGTAGGTACGAGGGTCCTAGGCCGTATAGGGCTTTAATAAACCATGGCTCGTTTCTGACCATGGTTTACCATTACATGCAAACAGAGTCAATATCGTGCACAAATATCCCCCAAGTATTCTGACATAAAGTTTAAACAAAGAAAAACTGTTTGTTTTTATTTGAGTTGCTTGCTGAAACACTATATTCTTCTGAAGTGTCAAACACATGGTGCAAACATCCTAATTAAATACACTAATGACCTTCACCAGAAGACAATACAATATTTTATAGCAATAATGCTAGTAATTAAGCATATTGCAGCAGTTATGGCATCACTTGTTTTAGAAACAGCTGACGTCAGAATTTAATAAATGTTTGCAATTGCTCTATTTTGTTAGAGTTGATGACCAAGGGAAAAAGGTACGGTCAATAGCCAATCACTTAATAACCATGGTTTGGAACCTGACATAGTCATGCTTAGAGTAACTCAACTGAAATTCCATCATTTTCAATGGTCTACTCTAAGCATAACTAAATCTAGAGCCAACCTAATATATGGAATAAGAAACTAGCATATCAGTAGGAAACACTTTCCTCAAATACTTTTATAAAATAAAAAAAAATCAAAATGCTTTGAAAATCCATACTGCTAAAATTGCAGAGTTTCCATTTCTAGAGTCATGAATTATTAGGCAGAATGGCATGCATGGAGAATATTTTAAACAAAGTACCCTTTTAAACATCAATAAGGCAGAGCAGCTGCCTAATCGTCTCAGTTGGGTTCAACTGCCAGTGCACTTCTTTAATTTATGGGGTCTCACATTCAACAGCCCAGACAATCATAAGATGTACAGTTTCTCAAACCTGTTAATTCAAATCAAGGTTGCACAGCTCTCTTGACACGCAAACACAAGATAATGGCCTATATTGGGAAACTATCTACCAGCAGTTACGTTTAATCCTGCCATGTGCATTTGACTCAACTTAAAGAAGAAATTAAAGTGCAAGTTCCTTTCCCTCCAATACATCAGCTTTGTTAGCTGACTAAGCATATCCCATTTTATAATAGCTATGCAGTTTATTATTATTCGTGTGAGTAGCGGAATCTAGCACAATCTTAACCTTCATCTATCCTATATTTCGGAAAGTTGTTTGTCAGTTAGCTATGTCTTAGGACACCTCTTAAGATACTGTCACCAAACTTTGCACAACAGTTCCTGAGATCATTTAGCAAGTTTTCTCCTATTCTGAAGCAATATGCCATTTTGAATCAAAATAGCACCTTTCAAAACTGCACAGATTTTAACCACTGGTTTCAAAACTTCCCTGAGCTTTTGTTTTTTTTTTAGAATTCCCAAGTAATGCCAGGTACAAGACTGCTAGTAGATAAATAGTAAAAGGTAAAGGGACCCCTGACCATTAGGTCCAGTCGCGGACGACTCTGGGGTTGCGGCGCTCATCTCACTTTATTGGCCAAGGGAGCCGCCGTACGGCTTCCGGGTCATGTGGCCAGCATGACTAAGCCGCTTCTGGCAAACCAGAGCAGCACACAGAAACGCTGTTTACCTTCCCGCCGGAGCGGTACCTATTTATCTACTTGCACTCTGACGTGCTTTCGAACTGCTAAATAGTATAAATAGATAAATAGTAGTCTGTGGCAAAATATATATATATCTCACTCTTCAAAACAAAATGGGTCTTTCAACCACTTTCCAACTATTTGTTTGCCAGAGAACATATTATTCTTATGTGGCAGATAGACATCCCTTGCAATATCAGTAATATGGTAGAAGCACAGCTGCCAGTTCACCCATCTGAGTCTACTTATTTCCTGATACAGCAGTTCTTATGCTTTGGCCAGTCAGCCTAGTTTTGCATGGAAATATCACCTAAGAAAAAAGAAATCTTGATTTATTACAACAGTATTGAAGGCCTTTTTATTTCTGGATAAAATGGTTTCTACGCTTTTAAAAGGTGCTATTGCATCTGTAACACACATTTATTTTGTTCACCCCCTCTATTCTCAGTTTGTTAAAACAATCTGAGAAGTTATGTTCCATATGCTGCAGCTCCTTCTCTATGGGCCAATAAAACTGAATGGAAACAGACACTGTCTGCATGAAAATGCTCTTTCCCAGCTCTTCCATGCAGCTAGAAAAACATATCTATGGACACTAGTGTTTGCGCTTTTTATCACCAATTTCTGCAGCTGGCCAAATGTCACACAAGTGTAATTTAATTCACCATAAACACTTTCTCTGCAGAAAGTATTTGACACTTTCAATCAAACTGTCAGCCACATGTTCAGCTACTGAAACAGGCATTTCCTTCCTTTCATTTACTCAGATTATTGTTTAAACTTCCATTTCATATCCCAATATTAGTTTTTAATTAATACTTTCAAAAGATATGTGTGCAATAAAAATGTTCACAAAATGTAAAGTAAACTGATTTAAAAGATTTAAAGGGATTTCTAAATGTGAAATAAGATAAATGCATTTGTCATTTCCATGACGCAATGAATTATTGAAAAATTTGGTGTTTTTATAGTGCAAAAGGTCGGATAAAGTGTCAGCAAGTGGACATTTACTATATATTTGTTTCCCTTTCATCATAGGAGTTCAACTGCCCCTCCACCATCAACCAGTCCACTTGTTTTCTAATACAACAGTCCTATAGGGAACAGTATCAAATCTGTAAAATGTGTTGCATTCAATAGCTAGGGGTGGGGGGGGGGGGAAAACATATACAAGTTTACTAGATAAATATATGCCAGACGCTGTATTCCTAAGCATGTTTATACGGAAATAAGTTAAATTGAAACAAATGGCTGTCACTTCCAAATAAACACTGTTCAGAACTGGGATGCAAGAAATCTGACCCAATGCTTCCATGTTTTCAGAATAAAGTGAGGAGAGTCTTTTCTTTACATGTGGTATTTTGTTTTCAGAAACTTGTTAACTGGTGGAGAAAGTTCACATGTAGCACAACTGTATGCATATACTCAGAAGTAAGACTTTTTGTGTTCAGTGAGATTTACTCCTAACTAGGTGTGCATAAGACCGCAGCCCAATTTACTGAGTGTGTGTTTCATACTACACAAGAAAGTTGGAATGTTGTATTGTTAAGATAATAAAAACATGAAGATAATGCTAAATCATACAGTTTTATGGCGTTGTGTAGAATATTTCAGAAGGGTTGCAGACAGTTCCAAATGCAGTTGGCACATCTGTACCTTAATGAGGAAGAGGTTCCCAGATGAATAGTAAGAACAGCGTAATATTCAACAGCTTTCACAAAAAGTTGTGTACCAGAACACAGAGTACAGCTGTACATTTCCAGGCACAAGCTCCACAGATGTTGCAAATTATTATCTTTTCCAGTTCCCTCTCTAAAAAGTGCTGAATTTAAGAGAAAAGTCCAGCAAGGGCTGGAAATGTTCACAGCATGAATTGTCAACAAATAGATTTGGTAGTACAGGATGAGTTGCATGAAGGTATGATTTAGGGAGCAAAGTCAGACAGTTTGGAACACTTGGGCCTACTATTAGTAAATTACATTAGCCCATTTTTATAGTTCATTCAACAAACCAGTTGATTTTTTAAAAAACAAACAAAAAAACTGTTCTTGCTGCAGTCCTAAACACATTTACCTGGAAGTAACTCCCACTAAACTTGATAGAGTTACATAGATATACAATAGCTCTGCATGCACCCCTAAACCCTACTTAAGTTGGGGTACATTATCTTAAAGTCTAACACTTTAGTCTTAATTGGGCTTTGGGTCAAACTTTAAGTATAGGCTTTATGTCAATAAGACTACAGTGAGATTTAAATCTAATTACTTCAGCTTAGCTGTGAAGTGGATCAGCCTGTTAATTTACAGCCCCAATCCATATTTTCTTAGATGTCAAGTCCAAGTGATTACAGTGAGAAACTTCCAAGTAAATACACTTATGAATGGAGGCTTATGTTGTTGTTTTTTAGTTTATGCAACAGGCACAAATAGCTAAAAGGGTACTTTAACATACCAAAGATGATGCTGGGTCAAAAAGAGCATGGGGGGGGTGGTAAGCTTCTGGCAATCTCCAAACAGTTAAAGTGGGCATCTAAAAATATGGACAGTATATCTCATTTCTTAAATCCAGTTAAGGGAAGGCCATCAATTTCAGTAAACAGCCCTTATTATGCAGGGCATTTTTGTCAGTTATCTTTAGGGTCTGAAATTATCCGCTGTCGGATTTAAAGATGCCTCAGTTGATATAATATGCATTGTGGAAGTATTATTTGCAAAACCACTGGGCAAGGCAGTGTGCAATTTACTTCGCAGTGCATAGCGCTCCCCCAAAAGCAAGCAAAAAGCGACCAAGAGTTTCCAGAAAGGGAAGCAAATTCAAACTCCCAGTAGACGAGCTTTTAGAAATGCAGACAAGCCAAAAGTTCAAAAATCACCATCTGACCTGAGCCCTCCATAGAAATTTACATTTATGAAAGACGCACCAGGCTGTTGTTCATTCCTCTCTTCCTCCACACCACAACATACCTGGAGTTTCTTCCTGTCAAACTTCTATTGCAAGGAGGCAGAAGACACAGGTCATTTAAGGGCACACTATGCAAACTATTAGCTTGGCATCTCTTTGCTAGGTGAGATTGTCATTTGTCAACTGAGAAGGAAGCATCAAGTTTTCCTGTGACCCCGAGAAAACTATGATCCATTCCTTACAGTGGAATTTTGAGGTGTTATTGGGAAAGACAAAATCCCAGATCTTTCAGGAGTGCCTCCCGGTTGCCACACTCCCCCAATTTTACAAACACATAATTTCCATTAAGTGTGTCCATTCTGCAGAGAAGTGTGTGTACGACAGCAGGTCCACCAGGGAAGCTCTTGCGTCGCTTGCTCCAGTCCCCGTCCCTGCAGCCCGCTCCGCCCGAGGCAGCCCCCTTTGACAGCTAGATTTCCTTTCAACCACACCGCCACCCCTCGTCACTCCTGCATGCCTGAAAGCGCAGCACGCCTTCATCGTGCCGAATGCCAACGGCGTCCCTTTGAAAATCAACGGGACCTAACCCAAACATGGGAGGAAGGAAGGAAGGAAGGGGGGGTCCTCAAAATCGCCCCTTCCCTACGCACAATGTAGCCACAAGAACGCCCCACTGAAGTGGCAGCACAGTGAGCATCCTGAAGCTCCATCTGACAACCTGTAAAACGAAAACAGGCTTGTTTCTGAGCATGTGCAGAGTCTTCCTCCCGCGCGCGCCCCGCACCCGAGATTAGAACTCCGGGCGGATTAGAGACCCGACCCTTAGGAGCCCCTCCGAGATCGCGCTCGCTTGCTTGCTTCTTTACTCACAGGGACACGGTGCGGTTGGGCAACAAGGCAGGCTGCAAAGTTTCCACCAACTCGCCTCCGCTGCAGACAACTTTGATGCGGACGGTCTGTCGGCCGGGTCCTTTGGAGCGCTCGGCGGTGCACAAGCAGCTGTCCACGACCAGGTCCGGGCAGTTGCGGTTGGCTGCCGACAGCCCCGCCACGGCGGCCGCCACCAGGCACAGGCAGCAGCACAGCCCTTGCATGGCGAGGGGGGCGGGCGGCGGCGGCGGCAGCAGCAGCAGCAGCAGCTCCGGCGGCGCCTCGGCTGCTCTCCTGCACTTGGGTGGCTGCAGAGGGAAAGGAGGAGGAGGAGGAGGAGGAGGCGGCAGCTGCTGTGGCTGCTGCTGAGGCGCTCATGGCATGGTCTGCGCGCCGCCGGCACAGGGGGCTCGCTGCCCACCACCACGCCTCCTCCGCCCTCTCGCAGTGGGGCATAGGCGGGGAGGCGCCCCCTCGGCCGGGCAGCGCCGCGGGGCGGACCCCAGCGCCGCCGCCGCCGCCGCCAGAAACTTGGCTCTCCCCCTCTTCGCCACGCCGCCCGCTCCTCGCCGGAATAATGCCTCCCTCTCTCCCTCACTAAAAAGTGTCGCTGAGGTGGAGGGAAAAGGTTGGCCGCGCCTCCTCCTCTCCGGCCGGGGACATCCCGCCAGGAGGGGGCAGCAATGGCGTCAGGGCGCGCGACCCGCCCCGGCGAAGCGGAGGAGAGAAAAGAGCCGCGGCCAGCGCCGTTAGGAGCGGTCGGCCGCGTTCTTCGCGCCCCTTTCCCGCCTGCTCGGTGGAGAGAGGACCCGCCGCGGAGCAAGAAGTCCCGAGTTGCCGCGGGAGAGAGTCACAGGTGAGCCTGCCTAGAGGCAGGCACACCTGTGGGAAGGGACCCTTGAACAGGGCGAGCACGAGGGATGGCGACTCACAGTGCCGGATTTACATATAAGCTAAACAAGCTATAGCTTAGGGCTCCACTCTCTTGGACCCCCCCCCAAAATGGAAAAAATGGATGTACATTTCAAAAATATAAGATAAAAAAAAAAAAACCTACATACAGCAACAGTGTTTTGTGTTGTGTAGGCTCCTATGATGTAAGTAATGGGCCACACCTGTTCGCTAAAATATCATTTATTTGCTATATTCTGCATGGACTGGTTGTATGGCAACATGTGCAAATGGCTTTAGATACCTATTAGGTCCATAAATTACCATAGTATATATTCAACACAAAACACAGCAATAACTTCTTGTTGACAAAAGACAGCTGGACATATAAAGGGCCCCATTACCTTCAGTAGCTTGGGGCCTCATCAAACCTAAATCTGGCCCTGGCGACTCAGAAGCCCTGCCACATTGAGTGGGGCTTGCTCCCACTGAAATGTATGTAGGTTTGGGCCCTAGAGCTTCTTAATGCTGCCACGCTGAGGAATGGCAAATGTGTGTCACGTGGTCCACCGTCCAGCATTTTCCATGATGAAGGTAGAAGGAGGAAGTCTGGGTCACGTGACTTTAGGGAACGGAACAACCCCTTGCAGTGAATAAATTGGAGTCTTGTATATTGTTTGCACGCCACCCAAGTGGTGCGAGATGCTTAATAATGCTTGAGGAAATGAGGCACAGTGGAGACTGTGGTGTCTTTAGGCTATATGGTTTATTTGCACATATCTGCAACCCCTGAGTCTATGATGAAGGGGGTTCACAGCATCAACACCCCAAAAAGTTCTTGCTTCTCCTGTAGCCGCAGCCTTGGATTCCAGCAGAAATCAGCTATGGCTCTCACTCTGCCTTTCCAGAGATGCAGCTTTGGCATCCAGCTCTGGCCTTTGGTCTTTCTAACTAACAGGCAGTTGAGGAAAGGAAGCCCACCCATTTGTTTTCTGGCACAGAGCCACTCCCTTTGTTCCCTTAATTACCCATCCTTGGTGGGCCATTACCAGGCAGGCCTGGCAATTCCAACAACCCGAAGGTGGACCCAGGCATTAGTAGGATCTTGACCTATGGCTTACTCCCTACCCAAAAAAAACCAAAAAAACTCATAAAACTATGTTTTGTGTGCTAACAGGATATAAGGGGAACAGTTGGGTTATGTAGTATGACCCTTCAAAAAGGAACAATCATCCAAACAGCATTTTAGTGTGTAACCAACAACACCTGGGATAAGAAAAGTACCCACTCGGCTTCAGCTGCTCCCTGTAAGGGTTCCAAGGTGCCTAGACATCTAACAGATCATATCAAGTAGCAGCATGAGATTGGCTCCCTGTTGTCACGTGATTTCCAGGGCCCAGATGATTCTGGGTTCTGTTATTAATAGCCCTATTCTGTCAACATTCCCCTCTTCATACGATTGACAAACACATGGGTGGGGGAAATGATATATAATGAGCTAAAGAAAATGTTTAAAAACACATTTGTTAAAAAACCAGAATCCTTTTTTGTTAGGTACAACAGGTGAAGAGTTACCAAGAGAAGATAAAAGACTTTTTTACGTACGTAACAACGGCATCGAGAATGCTACTAGCCCAGAGATGGAAGGAAGGAGAATTACCAACAACAAAAGAAGAACGGCAGATGAAACTGATGGAGTATGTGGAGATGGCGAAACTGTCAGGGAAGATCCGAAACCAAGAAGATCAAGTATTTACTAAAGTTTGGAGTAAATTTGTAATTTACTTAAAAGACCACTGTAAACAGTGGCAGGGATGTAAGGACACTTGTAATGTGGAATTATTTATGATAATTATGGTTAATTAATAGATAATGGTAAAAGATGAGGCAAACTTAAATTTAAATATGGAATCCATGGAGGGAAGGAAGGAGGTCTGAAGGTTCAAAAGAACCTTGTATTTGAATGTTTTAAAAGGTTGTGTTTTATATGTATAAAATTATTTTAAAAAACTAATTAAAAATATTTTTTAAAGAAAACAATCACATGGATGGGAAAGTAGGATTGCACCCACTTGATCTATCCTCACCATCTAGTCTCCCATCTTTTCTTTTAAAAAAGGGCTGATTCCAGAGGCGGCATAGAGTGTATCAGTGCTTGCAGTGTCCTATGTGATTGATACTGGTACGAGGCCCGGAAGAATGAGGGCCTGGTGTCCAGCACCACACTGCCTGCCTATATCAGGAGAAAGAATCTGGCCCAGCATTCCATGCTCAGCAGAAACAATAACAGTGGAGGAGACATAACGACAACTTTGTTTATATAGTGACACACACATTGTCGCCAACTGATACACAAGATACTGTATAAACAATAAAATGCTTGCAGTTCTTACATCAATAACAAAGTCACATAAAATATTAAAACACTTTTTTAAAGGGTAAAGGAAGAAAATATATTCTAAAGGAAAGCCAACAGCACTGGGGGGGGGGGGAATTCAGGCTTCTTCTTTTCTTTTTAAGGGAAACTCGCAAACTGAAGGAAGAAAAGGAGTTCCATGCTATGGATCTGCCACACCAAAGAGACAATAGCTTTGTTACTTGCAGTTAGATCTTATGCATGTCTACTCATACGTGAGTCTCCCTAGTGTCAATGGGACTTACTCCCAAGTGTGCACAGGAGACCTTGTAGTGTGATGGCAGGATCTGCCAAGCAGCAGAGGGGGTCTGAACACAGATCCCAGGTTGAAGTTTCACAAGCAGGTTTCGGATGTTGCCAGGCTTTACAGCATATACTTCATAGCACACGTAGCAGTGTGCCTTCTGGTACCTTCTACGGCTCCTGTGGAAGGTCTCACTAAATATACCCTTAAAAAAACAACGAATGAGAGATGCATGGCTTTTCATGTTCAGTTCCTGTTTGCACTGGCTCAAATTCTTGCTCTACATTAAACAAGCCCCACCCCGACCCCTTTAATCATGCCTACGTGTAATTAGATGCCAGGATTGGATTAAACACCCACCCTCTCTTCTCTTCTGAACAGAGGGAATATATTAAAGAACTTACCTCTGTGAGGATGGTGTGGCAGGTGCCTTTACCCCCACTGATAGGATGGTTGATGGGGGAGCATGTCTGGACCATTTTGTCATCCTGCCTCTTTTTCCACGATGGCGTGAGCTCCCGTTGCTCGGTCCCAGCTCCTGCCCACCTAGCAGTTCGAAAGCACGTCAAAAGTGCAAGTAGATAAATAGGTACCGCTCCGGCGGGAAGGTAAACGGCGTTTCTGTGTGTTGCTCTGGTTCGCCAGAAGCGGGTTAGTCATGCTGGCCACATGACCCAGAAGCTGTACGCCGGCTCCCTCGGCCAGTAACGCGAGATGAGCGCCGCAACCCCAGAGTCGGACACAACTGGACCTAATGGTCAGGGGTCCCATTACCTTTACCTAGATATGGTAGCCATCCTAAGTTACGCCATTCCCCCACACCCCACTCAGCAGCCATTTTGTGACTAACGACCATGGCATTTTTTCAAAATCCCAAATGTGCCCACTGGCCCTGGCCTTAATAAAGGAAGAATGTGAAACCATCCCTAACAAACAAAGGGAGAACAGATGACCAACTCATCACTGAAGTGTGGTAGAATGTTGACTCTGCATGTAAGTATGGGTGTGCTGCGTCTTTTTGCCTGTCACTGATATCCATAATATTAATAGGGTTCTCTGCAGCAATTATTCCATGCAGAACGGAGGGCACAAATGGCTTCAAATGTCGAGTATAACTAAGCTCGGATCATTCAGTGTGAAGCAAGAAATATATCATATAACAAATTGCATAGCAGCTTTTCAGTAACACCTTCTATTCTGGTTGTGTTGCTATAGTCACCTTATCTTTTTGTGTGTTTGTGCTCTTAATGTTCCTTACTACTGGGACTATTACTACTGCCCTGGGAACATATATTTATGCTTAGAGTACAGGATATAAATTATGTAAATAAATAAATATTTGAAGCATTCAGGCATTTCCCAAAAGGCCTTCCCATCACGGTCAATATATGCGTGAGCTGGCTTCCAAAATCCGTAAGTTACATTTGCCCTTTAGCTGAGAGTTGGTAGTAAAAAATATATATTTATCTCTCTCACTGTTGAGAACTACAGTATAAGCATTTACCTTCCAGTAATGTTGCATAGAAGTAAGCCATCTTAACTGGAGTATAGATCGTGGCCCGAGTCATTCAGCAAGTGGCAGCTGCAATGAATAGGGGTGAGTAAAGGAGAGTGATGGGGTACTATAAGGAACCCAGCTAAGGGCAAGAACAGGATTTTGCTTTGTGGCAGTACTTTAAAGCAGCGGGGGGGGGGGGGGGGGGGGCTGTATGCAGTTTTGATTAGATCAAGAACACAGTGGTGGAATTCAAACACTTTCCTTTTGTGTTGTTTTTCCTTATCTAAGTCATTCCTCACAATAAACCAGCTATTACCTCCTGCCAGTTTGGGAGTCTCACTGTTCTTGATGGAACCATGCAAGCTGTTTTAGACTGGGTTGCATTCCCTGGCTGCATGCATGCCATACATTTACTGCCCCCCCAAAAAAAAAAATCCTGGAAACTAGTTTATCCTTCACGGGTACATTTTCCAGCGCCATTAAACTACAGTTCCCAGGATTCTTTGGGGGAAGTCATGTACTTTTAAGTGTATGGTGTGTAAGCAGTCTCTACCTGGAGAATCAAGTGTGCCACTGGGAGTTTCTGCTAGATCTAGCATTATCTATGGATGCAAAGGTAACTAGTGTCTAGAATAGAGCTTTTCAAACTTTTCATGTTGGTGACACTCTTTTTAGACATGCATCATTTCGCAACACAGTCATTCAGTTTTTACTATCAAACCAGAAGTTAAACTAACCCTTTTCCAGCCCCAGAAGGAGCGCGGGGAGGATTCGCATGACACACCTACACACTGCAGCCAACACACTAACATGTCACGGCACACAGTTTGGAAAGCTCTGATCCTGAAGTACCTGTTACCAGCTTCAGCTGGGTTGCCAACTAGAACCCTGTTTGGAGATGACAGGCGTAGCTTCAGTTACCTTTTGACTAGATACCTTCTGACTGGACTTACGTGATGTTCTTAACATGGAGCTGCTTTTTTAAAAACAAAAACATTTCAGAAATTGCACTTGGTTCAAAATAGAATCAGCTGAACACTTCCAGACTATTGCTGTTTTCAGGTGGGATTCAGATACAAAGGAGCAAATGAAGATAGCATAAGTAAATAGCATAAGTAAATGCAACAAACCTACTCCCCTCTCCCCCAAATTGCACTTTTTGCAATGAGGAAAAATTATGAGAAAATGTACTGGAATGCATAGGATATTTTTTCTTTTCATTTTAAAAAACTTTTTGTTGAAAATATTTCAGTTGAACAAAATAAAGTGAAAAACAAATGAAAAAAGGGTGTGTTAAAAATACAAAAAAGAACAACATTTTCTTGATGCAATGCCTTTTAACTTATCATAAACAAGTCAGAATGAATGCTCAGCAAATAATCTCCCCTGCAAACAAATCAGGACAAATACTCAATAAACAGGTCATCTGGAAAAAATGCAAGTTGCTGGTAGAAGCACAACAGTCAGCACATATTACATTGATTTCATACCAACTACATGGGCCACCAGGTCATTTCCAGGATCTGGTTAAAGTACTGTATTGTAACTTACCCTGGTTAGCCTAAATTTGAGAACTCTGTGTAAGAGATCATTGAGCTCTTATGAATGTACCTGAGTCGAGAGCTGACCCACCCATGAGGGAAGGTGACGTGACTGCCCCAGGCAGCAAGATCCACAGGGGCAACATATCCCAATGTAGATTTTCATTTTCCCCCACCCCCCTTGTTCCTGATGTAGCGCTTCATTCGCCCATTCTTTCTTGGCAGGAAGGAGGGACGCCATTTTGTGGTTCACCTCAGGTGCCAAAATGTCTTGGGCTGGCCCTGCCTAATTCTTAAGGTAAGCTCCTGAGATCTTGCTCTTTTGCCCATAGTTAATACAGATCTTTTTGGGTAGGTAGCATGAACATGAGCTTCTCGGTGGGGGCGCCACAACTCTGGAATTCCTTTCCTAGGAAGCTTTCGAAAGCTCCCTTTCTTCCTGCCTTTAAGCTGGCTATGCAAATATCTATATTTGGCAAGACTTTTTATGGGCCATTTTCTCTGGGTCCTGTCAAATTCTTATGAAAATTTGTTATCAAATTGTTGAAAGCTGTTTTAATTGTGGTTTCATTGTTGAGCTGCCTTGGAACAAAATATGCATCTTATGGAAGAATATAAATTGCATAAATGAAGTAAATGAAGAAGAAGAAGAAGAAGAAGAAGAAGAAGAAGAAGAAGAAGAAGAAGAAGAAGAAGAAGAAGAAGAAGAAGAAGTGCCTGCATGTTTTCCTCAGTGGAAAAATAGCAACTTTGGAGGCGGGTGAATCAGATTGGAGAAATGGCATGCCGAAAAAGGTTAAAGGGCCCCTCCCACAGGGCCACATCTTTGATCAAGTTTGAAGTTCCCACAGCTGCTTTGGAAAGAAAGAAAGAAAGAAAGAAAGAAAGAAAGAAAGAAAGAGAGAGAGAGAGAGAGAGAGAGAGAGAGAGAGAAAGAAAGAAAGAAAGAAAGAAAGAAAGAAAGAAAGAAAGAAAGAAAGAAAGAAAGAAAGAAAGAAAAAGTCAGGAGCTCTGATATTCTGCTATAAGGATGCGAACCATTTCCACTTGAATGAACTCAATGGGGCTTACTTCTGAGTACACACACACATATAAAATTGCACTATAAAGACCTGTGTCTTGACCATACAAAGCAGGCACAATCTCTCTTTAGTATATTATGGCTGTGCACGCACGATGCCTTTAAAGCACATTCAGAGCACATTCTTTCCCTCGGGGAATTCTGAGTACTGTAGTTTGTTAAAAAGGTTTCTGAGCATTGCAACTCTGAACAGTAAAGTATGGTGCCCAGAATTCCTGGAGCATCCACGGGCTTTGAATGCTCTCCTTTGTGCTCCTACTAAGGAGTCATTCCTGTTGAATGCAGAGGGGCTTATTTCTGAATCAACCTGGAGAATTGCATGATTCAGAGCAAATCACACTGGGTTCAATGGGACTCACTCCCAAAGTGAGTGTGCATGTGATTACTGCCTCCCAGGTTGTGCCTCAAGTCTCAGGCGCAGCACTACAGGGCATACCAGTGGTGGCTGGTGCTCATTGGAACTGGTAGGGCAAAAGGCAAGGTGGCAAAGAGTAGGTGGAGCCTGGGCTAATAACAGGGAAGATCTCACTAATTCTAGTTTCACCCCCTTCCTGCTCCTCCCTGAGTTCTACAATGGCAACACTGAAACTGAGGAAGAGGACACTGACTGGTAGTACCTGCCCCATGGGCTAGCTGTAAGTAAGAAGGCAGGTGGGTGGGCGTTGGTTGAAAACAAATTGAGGTTTGTGGGGCAACAGCCGGCTTGTCCTAATGGAATCACCTCCATGGAGCCACACAGAGACTCTATCAACCACCTCACCAGTTGTTGATGGTCCAAATAGCAGAATGGGATGTAGAAGGATCAGAATTGATGGCACAGTTCAAAATAGGTACTGCAGCTGAAAACGCCAGCTCTGGTTGGTTCTGTCACACACATACCTATACACTTCTGATTTATTTTGGGTTATCCTGTTTTCCTAGCACCAGTTTATCTTTGGAGGAATGTGCTGTCATGTAGCCTTAATAAACCATAGAACTACAGGACGTAAAGGCCAAACTAGACGTGCCATGGAAAATATATGATTGGAACTCCTGAACAGGCTTTTCTATCCTTTAAAACAGTTACAGTGCAGGAGGAGAGATTCAGGTGGGGATCAAAGTGCTAGGGGGAGATGGTTTGACCCTGTACTTTTTCCCCTCCTAAAAAAAAAAAAAATAGCCACATGGGAACAGGAAACGTATGAGTGCCTATCTTTTCCCTATCCTCTCTGGCTCCACTGCAGCAAATAGCAGCT
Organism: Lacerta agilis; assembly: GCF_009819535.1. Lineage (NCBI taxonomy): Eukaryota > Metazoa > Chordata > Lepidosauria > Squamata > Lacertidae > Lacerta > Lacerta agilis. The sequence continues at coordinate 35,814,817 of NC_046316.1, forward strand.
TGTGGGGAGGGAGCAGATGCAATGGGCTAAAACCACCCCGCTCAGAACAATAGCCCAATCCACTTCTGAGCTACCACCGCTACTTTTAAACAAAATAAAAATACACCGGGGGATCCAGTCAAATCTCATCCAGTTGCTAAGTCACCCTTGTTCCTCATTCCTTATAAATATTTATCTTTTTGGTTTTGCACTCCAGTCATGTGTGGCAATTTTTCCCTGGTGCTCCTGTTCTTAAACACACTCCCTAAGAAATAAGCCCTACTGAACACAGTGTGGTGTATTCCTGAGTAAACAGGCAAAGGTTCGTGCTGTAAGAAGACTAGGGGTTCATTCACAGTGGAGTTTAAAGACTCTGCTAAAGACTCTTTTAAGTTCATTTTGTAGGTGAGCTTGAGTACATTCGTGATGGATTTCACTGGGTGCCATCTGTCACCACACACCCCTGCTCCCATTTTGTTTTCAACAGCCCCAAAGAAAGGATTCCCACTGTTTTCCAAAAGAACTGTTTAGAGTAGAGCTGCACTTGCACAAAACAGCTGCATTAAAAAATAAAAATGAAATTTGCCAGTGCAGGTGCAGGAGGAAACAAAAGAAAGGAAGGGGCAGTCTTTCATGCCGGTGATCCCAAATCTTTGGCCAGCTTGGGGCAACACGATATTTCTTTTTACCACTCTTTTGTGCAAATTTGCTATACAGTGGTACCTCAGTTTACAGACGCTTCAGGTTACAGACACTTCAGGTTACAGACTCCGCTAACCGAGAAATAATGCTTCAGGTTAAGAACTTTGCTTCAGGATAAGAACAGAAATTGTGCTCTGGCGGCAAAGCGGCAGCGGGAGGTCCCATTAGCTAAAGTGGTGCTTCAGGTTAAGAACAGTTTCAGGTTAAGAACGGACCTCCGGAATGAATTAAATTCTTAACCCAAGGTACCACTTTTCCAATATATGTCATAGATAGGTGCCCACAAGGAACCTTAGGTTTCCTATCTTTCACTCTGGAACAAGTGTGCTGTTAGCTACAGGAATGCCTGGCTTCCTGAATTTCTTATATGAGATGTGAATGAATGAAACTGAGCATATTTCCTGCAAACACAGGTACAATTTATTCATTGCTTAAAGGTAAAGGGTCCAGTCACGGACGACTCTGGGGTTGCCACGCTCATCTCGCTCTGTAGGCCAAGGGAGCCGGCGTTTGTCCACAGACAGCTTCCGGGTCATGCTGGACAGCATGACTAAGCTGCTTCTAGCGAACCAGAGCAGCACACGGAAATGCCATTTACTTTCCCACCGGAGCAGTACCTATTTATCTACTTGCACTTTGATGTGCTTTCGAACTGCTAGGTTGGCAGGAGCAGGGACCGAACAACGGGAGCTCACCCCGCCGCAGGGATTCGAACCACCGACCTTCTGATCAGCAAGCCCTAGGCTCAGTGGTTTAGACCATAGAGCCACCCACGTCCCAATTTACTCATTGCTTAGCAAATGCTTAAACTCAGTTTGCAGTCAACAGATCATAGGCTGGACATCCCTGATTGGCTGCATTCCAAAAGGTGGGTTGGTTTCTTTCCCTCCCATTATTCTTAGAGAGATGGTTTCTTGCTGGAGCCATTTTTCTTTTAAAGTCTTTTCCTACTGCCAAAAACAAAGGGCCAACCACATCATAGAGCCTGGCAGAAATAAGTTAACACTGTCATTAAAAACAACAACAACGTTTCATATCTTTTTTTCCTTCGATTCCTTTGTGAACTCTGATTTCATTAAACAACTGCTATTTTACTTATAATAGCAATTATTTATTTATTCCATTTATGAATCTCTTCCCATTGAGACAACCTGATTGAAATATAGTAACATATATAAAACTTACATATATAAAAACAAAATCGAAAATTCTTTCTAGTAGCACCTTAGAGACCAACTGAGTTTGTTCCTGGTATGAGGTATCTGAAGAAGTGTGCATGCACACGAAAGCTCATACCAGGAACAAACTCAGTTGGTCTCTAAGGTGCTACTAGAAAGAATTTTCGATTTTGTTTTGACTATGGCAGACCAACACGGCTACCCACCTGTAACTTACATATATAAAAACAGATGAATATATAAAACTTTTTTAAAACAACAACAACACACCCTATAATAAATAAACAGTTCAAAACATACATAAAATTATTTCCAAAGCAAATGCTATCTAGAGTGAAAAGAGAGTTTCTTTAGGACCACAGCAGGGGAGGAAATGGCTGAATTCTCCCATCATACCTTCCCTGATCCTATTCATTAGCAGCCTCACTCTTCAGATGGCTTAGTTTGCATTTGTTGGAAATCTGAAGATCTGTAACATCACATCACATGTTAATCGACCTAAATTTTAAGTGGATGTATGGTGTAAAGAGCATTGTCACTGCTATTCAGTGTTGCTATTACTATTATTACTAATTCAAAATGAGCTGCTTTTTCATCTGTAGGAGCATTTGTAGCTTCCCTAAGTGGTTTTAGTTTTTGCACTAAACTTTGAGATTGTTCATCACTTTCCAATCATAAAGAGGCAGTCTTGCAAACAGATCCAAGTTACCTTGCATAGCAGTAGTCTCTTCTTTCTTCTTGGAAGCATCACCCTTTTATGGTTTTCCAAATAGGATTAAACAAGTATTGGAGATCATATTGGTGATTTCCTCCAACCGTTTGAAAAACCCTATGTGTTGAAACTTCCTAACTGTGCCTGACTAGTATCATATGCTCTTTTGACTGCCTTCACCTTTAGAATGATACCTTGATGCCCAACCATTGAAGCACAATCCTATGTAATGTTTTGGTGTGGTTTTTTTTAAGGTGAGCTACATACAGTTTGCTGAGATCAGCCAACTTGAAAACAGATGCATTTATCTGTATCATTCCCCTCATGTTCTCTGTACTGTGCAAGCAGGGCAAAACCACAATCATGCAATATGCTACCACAATTTCCTTTCAGTAAATTTAGCCTTGGGGTGGCATCTCCTTAAAATTTTGTAAGGCAGCTAAGATTATAAACTACATTGATTGCCACTAAATCACCACCTGGTGACAGTTTTGTGAGAACATCGATGTCCCTCAACTCTGTTGTAACCTTTTGATAGGAGCATTGGAATGTTCATGATACCTGGTGAGTTTACCTTTTTATTTTTGCCATAAAGGGGATTTTGAGGAGGACTCTCTGGGCGCGGACTTGTTTATCTGCAATAGAGCCTAGTGGTTTTTCCAGTTTGAACCAGACTTGCTGAACATGTTGGTAGCTCCAGCTGTTCCATCTAATTGTGCTAGTGCGAGATGCGTATTGATGAGATCGCTGCATGATTTATACAAAACGGCAGATAGTGAATCTAAATTTCCTCAGTCACTAGACCAGAATTAAGTTTTCCGAAGTTTGCTTCAAATGACAAAATACCAACTTTGAGGGACTTCTACATATGCACATCCAGTCCCATCCTTCAGATCCTTCCATTTTGATCTTGCTGAGCTTTGATAATTTTTTGTTCCTTTTTACTCGGGTGAATTGCACACACTGCCCACATAATTGGAGTGCTATCATCACTATGTGGCTGAGTTATTGTATCATCAGTGAGCTTTATTCTCTTTGCTGTAGATGCCATGTTAATCTGAGAATTATGTTACTTATTCATTAAAATCACATTTTAATCACAAATTGAAATTAATAAACAAATGCTTGGAAAGTAAGCACTTCAAAATGAATAGCATACAACCTTTTATTAGCATGTAATAATTGTTATTATCAAAGCTTTCTGAAGTTAGAATTGATCCTATGCTATCAGCAAGGGAAACATTACACTAGAGCCAAATTCCTAAGAACACGGCTGGTAGTAAATTAACCTCCATCTTTGAAATGTGGAAGGTGGCTACTTCTGCAGTTTTTCAGAAACCCATGCAAATTGACCATTGGAAGTGTAATCAGTGCCATTTATAAAGTCCTATTGATTAGCACAATATTTTTATATTTCCATAGAAATGGTTTATTGTCTATGGCCAATTATTAACAAGTTTTTTATTTAAAAAATCTGAAAGGGCTGCACTCCTAATAGAAAACTTGTCAAACTGTTCTTTTATTGAGCGCGCTAATATTTTATTGTAAGCTGTCCTGAAAAGTTTGTTGAATTGCAAGGTATAAAATTAAATAGTGGACTGTCTTGCACATATGAAGGATAAATGCTAATTCATTATCATAAACTGAGGCTGCAATCCTGTACAAATGTAAATGACAGTAAGCCTTATCAAACACAGTGGAATCCCTTCTCAATAGTCATAAGCTTGCAATGTTAAGCAAGTTAGCTTTTTGTTGTTCAGTCGTTCAGTCGTGTCCGACTCTTTGGGACCCCATGGACCAGAGCACGCCAGAAAGTTAGCTACTTTATTTTTAATTCACTTATCACCCAAATGGCCATTTTGGCTTCCACTGCCAAATGAGGCCAAGTTTGAATTGACGCAATATCGTATTTTGATCAACATGACAGCCATTACATTTGATCTCAAAACAAAATAAAAAATAAAAAATCCTTCCAGTAGCACCTTAGAGACCAACTAAGTTTGTTCTTGGTATGAGCTTTCATGTGTATGCACACTTCTTCAGATACCAGTTTGATCTCAAACTTCATGATTCTACTGCAGAGCAGTGAGCATTTCCAGTTGAGAAAGTGGTTCTATTATGGTTGAACCATGGGCTGGTTCAACCATAGGCACATCAACAGGATGCAATGAAGTTCGTGCTTTATGGCTTTTGGCATGGCATGGCAAGCGCCTGAATAAGCTATTCCTTACAAAAACTGCAACCCAGCCAGGATTTACCAGTAATTATGTGTTTACTACTGTCTCCATTCATGGTAGCATGACTAGAAGTTGACAGCGGCCAACTTGTGGCAGCCAGATACGTGGCCCCCATGCGCTCAAAGCCCTGCAAGAATCTGCCTGAGTGTTGCAGCTAGGGACGTCCAAGAATTCTGCTAGAAACAGGACATTGCCAATCTCGGCTTACTCATCCCATGTGTGAAATGGAAATCAATCTAACAAATACAATTAGTATCCAATGGGGGTTTTTTTGCTTTCAGACTGCAAATAATACATAATTGATAAGCTTTTTGAATTGTGTTGTCTTTTCACATTAAAATGAATGGTGTGTAATAACAAAATCATAACAAAATTGCGTAAAATTCCACTGTGATGGACAGTGAGACAAATAATGAAGTTTTTGTCAACAGCCAAACTGTAATAGAATGGAAACAATACAGGATAGATGGGCTTCATCAACTTCTACCAACAGAAAGGAAGGAACCCTCCAGGTACATGGGCCAGGTTAGCATGCACCTGCCCTTTGTGTACCTTGCTCTCAGTCCTTCAAGGCTCTGTCGTGCCTTTCCCAGAGTTCCCTGGAGCTGTATTTGTTGCCACTCATCTTGTCGCTTCCTGCTGGCTTACCAAGTCACGATACAGTTACAACAAGTTCTCTGGCTTTGCCCTTGGGCCCCACTAAATGCAGCCCTGGCATGTTGGCATTAGTTGGTCAACTAACACCCTACTCGGTGCATGTGCCGACAACCAGCTGGTTCTCTATGCTTGTCAAGGGCTGAACATGGCCTTTGCTTGCGCAATCTCCTTTTTTGGACCAGCTACATTTTTACCTGCCACACACCTGATATCACATACAAAATTCCCTACTACTGCTATACTAGCATGTGGTACTGCCTACACCTTTTCCATCTTCTCAATTTCTTTCTCACTCTCTCAACTTCCTCCTTTGCTGCCCCAGCCTTCCCCTTGTATGCTGTATCCACCTACTCCACCTAGTTCTGCTCTCACACAGCTTTTAATTCTTTCTTAGCTCCTCTCTGGTCTCGACAAGACTTCCACTTTGCCTTGTGTTTTCCTTCCATGGCCTCTGTACCCCCCACTTTTGGCTGGCTCTTGCAGCTCTCATTTAGATACAACTACACAGCTTCTTCTATTAATGACTGCTGCTGGATTGGTGCTGCTTCTATCAAGGGGTTGTTCAGAAAGATATGGACAAATTGGAAGTGACAGTGCAACAACCTAATTATAACAGTGTGAACAGCTGTGTAGCAGTTCTAGTCAACCGCCGCATCTCCCGTTTTATCTTCAGGCTGTTAGTGAACTACTTCATCCAATATTTCTTAAATGTATCCTCCAAGTCCCTGCTGCCATGACACAGGTTCATACTCTAGATGAATCAAAGAATCTTGACAACTGCAATTCTATAAGTCTTTCTAGGCCACAGGAAAGTCTTGGTTGGTTGGTTGGTTTGCTTGCTTGCTTATTTTTCTTTCTACATGGCCACTCATTTGCATCATTTATAGAAACTGCTTATCACTGGTATTATGTGGTGCCTACATGATTAACTAGTTACATAAGAAATGGATCCGACTACTTATCCAGCTAGTCTAGCATTGCCTACTTCAGTGTTTTTCAACCTTTTTTGGGCAAAGGCACACTTGTTTCATGAAAAAAATCACGAGGCACACCACCATTAGAAAATGTTAAAAAAATTAACTCTGTGCCTATATTGACTATATATAAAGTAATTTTTCAATTTTTCCCACGGCACACCAGGCAACATCTCGCGGCACACTAGTGTGCCGCGGAACAGTGGTTGAAAAACACTGGCCTACTTCAACGGGTTCTTCAGGGTCTCAGGCATATCTGAGGTCTTTCACATCATCTTATACCTTGATCCATGCCAGGGGTTGAGCCTGGAACCATCTGCATGTGATTTGCAGTACCTAGAGATGGACAGTTTGCATGTTTACTTAGTGACAAAAGAGGATGACAGGTTTTATAGGAATAATTCTGTTTGATCCTGGGGTTATTTCCAGCAGAAGTGGCAAAAGATGTCTATTTGATTAGTATTTGCAGGATCAAAAATAAACAGAATAAACATCAGTGATGGCAGTAAAGATGAACCTGAAGGTGGAGCTACGTACTGTGAATGAAATGAAGGTGCCAAAAAAAACCAAAAATGCCCATCTCTCCAATATGAATTTGTTCACCCCACAAGGTGCAGTTAGAGAAGTAGACTCGGAACAGGGAAATTTGCATTATCTTCACCTGCCACTCTCAAAATCCTTTAGCTAAGATATCAAATATGCCCTTTGCTGCTTCCTGCCTTGAAAAATGCTACTTCTTCACACACTTATAATGGTTTCACCTTTTTAGTAGTGGCTGCTTTCTTTCCAGGTTTCATTCTTCTCCCCTCTTCATGCTACTTATGTTTGGGTTCTTGTGGGTGAAACATCTCGGCATGCAAGGTTGTAAACTTTCAGCATATTCAGCAATTTAATGAGTCTGCTATAGCATCAAAGCAATACTGAAAGCATGAGCGTAAACCACTTAAAAGGGAAATTATATTTTGCTCTTATCTTGAACATTCAAACAAGCATGGGAAACCAGTTGGATGCTAACACTAAGAATGTTGAATTTATGGTGTGAATGACCCTTAATTGTCCTATTTTTTTAGTAAATAAAAAAATGCAAGTATCAACCATCTTTTGAATTATATGAGATTAACATCTCAGATCAAGGCTGCAACCCTAACCTTACTTATCTGGGGTTGTATTCAGTAGAATGTACTTCTGACTACACATAGTTAGGATTATGCTGTAATACATGGCAGGTTTTTTAGCTGCTTAACTTTATATATAACAAGCCGGGCTCTGCCTTTATCCTTTTGACGTTTACTAAAGGGTTGGTCCAAAAATCTGAAATCTAACATAATATCTGTTCCAAGAGAAACTTGGAGAACTTTACACGTGACCTGCATAATGCAACTTCTTAACAACAATTTCTGGGGTTGTATTTTTCAGCCCCTATTTTTTCAGAAATTGCTTCTGAAAGGGAGTTTGGATTAAATTCACCCGGTGAATTTCTAGAAAGTGTGGTTTTCAATTAACTATGCCTGCCACAGTATGGTTTCTCTTGCCTTTTGAGTTGACAACTGTGTGTGAAACTTTTATTGCGCAGCCAGGCGGAGTCCCCTGAACCCCAGGGCAGCCCCTGAGGGAAATAACGACTCATGACAACATTCTATGGGATTAAATTGGCCACAACTTTATTAATATTCAGATGTAGGAAGACCTTGGCTCAGGCATTGGGCGTTTATCCTTCCCAGCCCCCCCCCAGCTGGGGTTCTGGGTAACTTCAGGGTTATCCAGCATGAGTGGGGAGTGGGCTAGCTCTGGAGAACATATGTTCAAGCAGATAGCCCACCCCCCATGTTCGTCGCAGCTGGAGGGGGAGGGCAGTGACGACCTCTGGGCGTATGCTCAATGCCTCCCCCTGAGACCCCTTTAACGGGAATCCTGTTATCGCCACCGCAATGGGGGCGGGAGTCACCGCCCCACGCCCCCCCCAACCTTGTAGATGACTAAAGGATTCTGCCCAAGGCCTGCAACCGCCAAAGTTGTGACAAATTGCTATGGGAAAGGCGAAACCTGCCAATGCAGGGAAAGTCCTTTCTGGCCCTTCAACAGCGACCTTGTCATAGCAGCGCCTGCGTGCCTGTGTGGCTGTGGAAAAAAGGTAGTTAAACCTGCAAAGTAAACGTCAATTGAGGGAGTGGAGGGTGGGGAAGCTCTGAATCCAACGGCCACTTCCCAGGTATGCCTCAGGTTCTATTGTGTGTACTGTATAATCCCTCCTTCTACCTGGCCAATCCCTCCGGCAACACTTCCCCAGCCGGGATTGGGCGGCTGCTAGAGTAGGTGGAGTCCACAGGTATCCAACCTGGGAAGGCGTTGCTAGGAGCTGCACCATGATCCAAGGGGGCTACTCGCAACCACGCAAAAGGCACACCCCATTTGATGTGGGGGAACGCTCATTCCTCAGCTGGGTCATCCAGTTTCTGACCCTTACATTACATTATTTACGATAATGCTTTCTGAAAAGCAGAGGGGACACATATTTCATATGAGAGGCTTTCCTCCTTCTGATGTCTACACTCAATGCATGGATGTAAGGGGTTCTAAGGAAGCATGCACCATCAGAGGCAGTAGGCCAGCCCCACGCCCCCCACAATTGCATGGCACCCTCCAAGCATATATCACGTGAAGGGATTCTAATAGGCACAGTATACAAGCAAAACAAAACGGACACAAAACAGAAACAGAAAAGGAAGAGGAAGAGGAAAGTAAACAATTTCAGGTATTAACAATATTAAAAGTTCTCAGATCTGAGGGAATTAATTGGTGCACAAGCCAATCAAAATGTGGGTCAAGCAAAAGTATAGATGTGCCCTTAGGTAACAATTATGTAAGGACCAGGTGGTATAGACACACACAAAGCCAAACAGATATAGAACAACCATACTGATCACAGAGATTTTCAGAGGAGAATATTTTGTTTTATATTTAATATAGCCATTTCCCCTTCTAAAAATGTATGCATGGTTGTTTTGAATCTTAGGCAGAGCTTTATAAACCGATGAAACATGTTGGTTTGCTTTTTAACATACTGTAATGCTCGGTAAACTATTTCAACTATTATCACTTGTTGGTTTTTTTAAAAGCCTTGTAGTCGATGTATTTGATAAGACTAGGCATTTTTTTCTATGCTTCTCGTTAATGAAGCCTCCTCTTTGTTCATTCCTTTTGTCTCTTTTCTAACAGAAATGTGTTTGTCTTAATGAATCGCCTTCCATAATGGAAACAAATGGTGCGCACAAGGCGTTATATAAGAATGGCAAAATCCTTTGCCCAGAGGGTATGATTTTTTTATGAATGTGTAAATAGAAACAAGTGTAAATAGAAGCACCTTCAGAAGCACCTTTTCTACAATAGCCTAGCATGTGAAAACCCATTTCAAGCGGATTGGGTTTACTGAAGCAATATTGCTAAAAGCTACTAGAAATAAATAATTTAGGCAACTATAGTACTGCAGTGCCCACTCCCAACAACCCAAAAAGTCAACGTGCTGCCCGTGAGTCCCACTATGGGCTTTCATTTTCATCTTCTGTATCAAGGTGAAGTATCACCAGCATGCAACTACAACTTGGCTTTAAGTAGTTCAAAGTGTCTTACCTATTTGTTTATTGTGCTAGAATGTTCTTCAGAGCCAAACAGACACAGAAGAACCATATTGATCACAGAGTTTTTCAGAGGAGAATATTTTGCTTTATTTTTAATATATTTCTTTCCCCCTTTTAAAAAAATGGATGGATGGTTGTTTTGAATTTTAGGCAGAGTGCAATAGATGATAGATAGATAGATAGATAGATAGATAGATAGATAGATAGATAGATAGATAGATGATAGATAGATACACACACACACACAGAGAGAGAGAGAGAGAGAGAGAGAGAGAGAGAGTCTACCAGTATGAAAGCCATTCTTAGAGAACTGACACATTTTAGTTAGAAAATTGGCAATTTTACATTTGAGTTCTTTAAGAACTCTCAGGTGGATATCACCTGGATCTGATGATTTGTCTGTTTATAATTTGTCAATAAGGCCTAGAATTTGGTCTCTTGTCACCACTATTTCCCTCAGTTCTTCAGACTCCTGTCCTGAGAAAGCTGGTTCAGCCACAAGCTACATCTTCTGCTGTGAAGACAGATGCAAAAAAATCATATTGTTTCTCTGCCATCTACTTTTTCCTCCTTTACTTTAGCACACCTTTGATTCCCTTGTCGTCCAAAGGTTCAACTGCCCCCTTAGGCAGTTTCCTGCTTCTAGTGTATCTGAAGATTTGTTTGTTTGTTTTTGGTCTTTGTTTTTAGCAGTATGCTTTTCAGATTTCATTTTTTTTAAAGCATACCTTATTGTTGGTTTGCATTTATCTTGCCACAGTTTGTGTCCCTTTTTGTTTTCCTCATTTGGACAAGATTTCCTTCTTTAAAGGAAGCTGCCTTGCATCCTCTTGGTGGAACCTGATCTTTAGTATACATTCTAGCTTAGCCATTATGTTTTTGAATAAAGCTATGCCTTCTAGAGTGATTTGAGCCTTTTTCAACTTCATTCTTTTCTTCTTATTTTTTTACCAATCCCTTCATTTTTGGGAAGCCTTTTGTAGTCAATCTTACTATGGATGTGTTCATATTAATGCTTACTGTGGCTCCAGCACACTCCCATCCACCACAGGTTTTTTAAGCCAAGTTCACATTACATTAGCCACAATCCATCTGCATCCTGTGGCTTTTAGAGAAATGCTCCTATTTGATGTGCTTCTCATCAAACCAACTCCCATGCAATATGAAAATGGAAGCTGCCAAGTTTCTTTTTTTCCAGTCCCTGATTTACAGAAGCTGTCCCGGTTTTTTATTTGATCCCAGAATGTTCCACTTTTACTTAGGGCACCCCTATTTTCATCAGAGAAAAGTTGGAGGGTATGGAGTTATCCAACGCCCGAGGCACCTGAAGACCCCAAGCCATCTGAAGGCAGGTTGGTTTTTTAAATGTTTTTAAAATGTTTTTATGTATGTTGGAAGCCATCCAGACTGGCTGGGGCAATCCAGCCAGATGCGTGGGGTATAAATATGATGATGATGATGATGATAAAAATAATAATAATAATACCCCATCCATCTGACTGGACATTCCTATTTTCATCAGATAAATCTTGGAGGGTGTGCAATTGGAAATGCAGGGGCGGGTGGGAATGACTTTGCAGTATTTCAAGCTGCTAATGTGAACCTAGCCTACGTTGGACTTTCTTAGCAATTGTCCCTTTACTTATATGCTATAACATCCCTATTTGATTGGAGGTTATCGTGGGAAAGAGAAATGTATATTCAGCTCAAGGACTCCATCATACTATTTTCTGCTCTTTTAAAAACTACTGCCAATCTCCATCTCAAGAGGGACTTTGCATGAAAATATATGTGCACTGAAATATTATCCCCGCCATGAGCAGAAAATTTTATTTAGATATCTTAAAACAAAACATGCCCACAATATTGTTCATAGAAATATTGTTAATCAGTATTTTTATCTGAATGCCTAATGTGACGTGCTCTGTTCTGTTCCTGCTTGTGAGTGTAGTTTATTTATCCTGCCTACTGCCAGATACTTTTCAAAATAAACTGTCTGGATTGTTTTGATGTTTTCTGCCCCTTTCCTCTCTTAAACTCATGCTAACAGGATGGGCGATTGTGTTTAGGAATATATTTAGGGAGGGTGGAAGGTAGACAGAATATAGGTTGTATAGAAAAGGTGTCATATCAGATACTTGAAGGTGTCGTCATATAGCAATCTGTCATTTGTTGTGGCTACACATTAGGTATAGGTAGCATAAAATAATGCCAAATAAATAAAGCAATGTTATAATGGCTAATCTGTAAGGTCCGTATATTTGAAGATCTAGTCCAAGAACAGGGGTGTTTGTTTCATCACCTTTGCGTCCCTTCCAGTCCTGTGAATTAGTGTAGAAGGAAGAAACAGGGTGGGACCCTTCACAAGCACACACTGCTCCTGCAATAATTGTGTAGAATGTCAGCCTCCAGAGTTTACATACTGCTTTTCTCAGTACATGGTGAAAAATTCTTCAATGTATTTATAGGAAGGTGGGGAGAGACAAGGATATCCTCTGAATTATTGTAGATCAAAACCCCAAGACAGTTTCCTGATTCCTACTGTGTAACTTGGAAACAGGAAAAGAACAAAACTGAGGGGTGTGTGTGTGTGTGTGTGTGTGTGTGTTTAAAAAAAGCCTCTCTGTCATGTTGAAATGCTAAATTATTATTACTGTCCCTACCCCATGCAATAGTTCTGTGTCCGTGATCTCATGTCCTCAGAGAACTCCATGCCTCCTTTGCTATAGGACTGTGAAATCGTGGTCACCATTGCACCCATTCTGATACCACCAGAAAGCGTTATTGGGACTTCTGCACCTGTGGTCAAAGGCAGGAAATGAAATAATATAGCGGGAAAATATTTAACTTTATATCCCACAAAGAGTACCCACCAATCTTTGAAGGCCCCTTCTCACGTTGCAGTGGTAACATCAGGAGCCCTGGATCATATTGGAGAAACAAGTACTGTGGCTCTTCTCACTTAGGTGGGAGATCTTGTGCCTGCAGAGCTTAAAGTGTCTGGACAGCAGATGCATGGGTGACTTGGTGGGTGACTTCGTTGAGCTGTGATGTACTGGCTGCCACTTAGCTATTCAAGGTGCTGGAAGTGGTGTGCAAAGCTCTATACAGCTCAGGTGCAGGAAACCTAAAAGATTATCTCACCCCCTACACAGAAAAAGAGTTTGGACTCCCGCCTATCACTCCCCTTAAGGAGTCTCAAAGCGGCTAACAATCTCCTTTCCCTTCCTTCTCCACAACAAACACTCTGTGAGGTGAGTGAGGATGAGACACTTCAAGGTCACCTAGCAGCTGCATGCGGAGGAGCGGGGAAGCGAACCCAGTTCACCAGATTACGAGTCCACTGCTCTTAACCACTACACCACGCTGGCTCTCTACATACTCAACCAATCACTGCATTCTGTAGGAGAGGGCATCCTGCAGGTGCCATCCTATCAGAAGGTCCGTTCTGCATGATGTCTGTGGGATAGCACAGCACCTGCTCTGTTGTCTTTCAGTGCCTGCTAAAGGCATTCGTCTTTCAACAAACCTAAAATCTTTATCTCAGATGGTATATGCATTTGATTTGAATTGATTTTATGTATGTGACGTTGTTGGTTTAAACTGTTTCTATATTTATACATTTTTAAAAATGCATTTATTTATACAATTGTTTTAACTGTGTTTCTATATGTTATTCAAGATGACCCATGGGAAGCAATTCATAAATGAAATAATGATATCTACCAAAACTATAGTAGATATTTCTAGCATTGCATGTATTCATAGAAATTAGTACATGCAGATGTTACGCAAATCTTCATCTTCTTTCGGTGACTGCATTTTCACATTTTTTTGCAATGTGTGAATGACTACCCTATGGGCATTTTGGGCCTTTTTAGATCTTTCAAAGTCATTATGGAGTTGTTCACAGGCTAGCTTATGTGTTGTTTCTATTAAGTAGTGGGTGGACATAGCAGACGACACAGTGATTGTCCAAGCAGCTCTCTTTATTCTCAGGCTGGAACAGAACTGAACTGAAGGGCTGAGCCAGCCTGCTTATATAGTACTTCAGTAACATGCAACAGTAACAACTCTCTCTAGCTACCCAATCCGTGAACGGCACTCTCAATCCTTCATTTGCGTGTTGTGGACCTGAGTGAGAACTGCAGGCACAGTGGGCAGAGTGAAACTATATACACAACACCCCTAGTGGCCTAGGGTGAGAACGTCAATACATAACAGTTTCATTCTGCTTTCTTCTTGATTATATGAGTTGGGTTGTTGTTGTTTTTATTGACCATCCGGCACACAAGAGAAGAGACTGAAAATCAGTACTCACACACACACACAATCACTGTTGAAGGCTTTAAGAACTGTAGCTGACTGAGGAAAGCAGAGGAACAAGGAGAGGCTTCTACCATCCAGCCCTTGCTTCCTCTTGCTGCGGTGCTGCAAAGCCAGAATGAGGGTGCTGTGCTATTTTCATCTGAAGGGGAGGGTGAAGAACAATAAACTAGAGGCTTTCCTGTTGACAGCTAGAAAGCCAATTTATTAATGTGAGGCTTGATGTGAAGTGTTAACCCAGGTTGCTTATAAGGCCCCCCCCTTACCCGGGTGAGCTTGTTTTCAGTCTTGAGAAATTCCTACATCAATGGCCCCTCTGCAATACTTAACTAAAATTGTTTTTAGTGTTTTTGCGTCTAGCACTTTTTATACTGGCAGTTGTAAGAAATCTGGCAGCTATTTCTGGCACTTGGCACTTTTGTGAAATGGAGGTTGGTGAGTGTGGGTTATATCCAACATTATTAGTTATACTCATTGAAATTAATGGACATTGCTAACTTTGCTCCATTGACTTCAGTGAGTTTATTTTGAGCAGGACTTTGTTGAATACAACCCTATGTCATCTGACTGTACAGGAAAGTTTTGTAATATATGGCCCTTGCTTATATATTTTATCAGCTGATATTGTATATTAATGAATGATACTCTGTTTTGTAGCGGATTTAAAATGTTAGCATTATTTAAACAAGCTATTATTTATTTGGATTTCCTTTTTATATAATGAACTGGTTGTAGACTTGTAGTGATCAGTGATGGTTTTATATGTATTGCTGCTCTTGTGTTGTGAGCCATTTTGGGCTTACCTATGTAGAAAAGCAGCACACAAATTATAATAGCAGCAGAAGCAATCGTAATGCCCCATGGGAGCCCTTGCTGCTGAAAGTAGACTATATAAATTTAGTAAGAAACACAATAACTATTAAGGTAGGTAACATTTACAATTTTGGTTAATAAACCAATTGTGGCATTTATGTTCAGAAGGACACCACTTGTGTTATTTAAAATGTAAGTTCTTACTAGTGTTCATTTAAAAGTCATTTTTATGTGATGTTGTATAATTTGTTACATAAATAAAGAGCTAGTGTAATGTTCCAAAGAACTGAATCCTTAAACTGTTCTTGACCCTGTACTTTTCCTTTTTCTCTCTCCCCCCTGCCCTATTAAAATGCATGTGGCCTCAGTTCCTCTGCTGTTCAGCTCTCCCTCTTAAAAAAAAAAAGTGACACCATGGCAAACAGCCACTAACCTCTAGCCGAGAGCACAAAGCACTCCAATCTGCTCTTCCCATCACTTCTCCTGGGCCGTCTTTTGCCCTCTGCCCCTGGGAAGGACCTAACAGGAAGGGCTTGCATCTGGTATATGGCACAGTCCAGCACCCCAGTCTAGTGTCAGTCATCAAAGAGCAGCAAAATTCTATGCTGGAGAATGAACAAGCAAGATAGTTAGGAGAAATTAAATGGGCCTGATAGCAATATACGTAGAGGATAATGTAACTGCACCATGTCCATTGCGCTACTAAGCTTGAAATATGTGCATCTAGGCTTGTAGTATACCAAAGATACACCAGCTGAGGGGTTATAAGATTGTGCAGAAGCTCTTCTATGCTGGTAGAATGCAATGCTCTGTATAGTGTATCCATTCCTTTTAGGTGCAATAATTTCAGCTGGTGCTCTACCTGGTGCCTTGATTTTTTTCTTGCCCTTCATCCTAGGCTGCAAAATGTATTCAGGGAGACAAGATGGGAAAGTAGAAGCCGTAGGACAGAGGTTTGTTGCTACCATAGTGACTACTTTGCATGCAGTGCATCTCATCTCTATATCGGTATAGGAGAGCAAAAGTTTTAAAGAAGAATACATTTGCCCGACAGCCGAATAAATGTCACTTGGCAATATGTATAATATGCAGTCTTATTGCATGAGTGATCCAGAGAGCCAGATAGTCTCTTCCTATCTATCTGGGGAAATAACAGAATATATTAAAAATATGAATGCATTGCAACCCTATTTATTTATATGGATCAATTACTGGTGTGGAGGAGAGATTATTTTTCCTGGTTTTGTTTAACCTGCACTGCCAATAGTTGAAAGACAATATAATAAATGTGTGAGGCAGCTTCTACAAAAGCAGCTTTGTTCGATGTACCTGCTTATTATTTGCATCTGAATAGTCTTAAGCCTGATTTCCATCTTTCATACAAGCCTGTGGGTTGCTTTCCTGGAGTTCTTACAGCAACAACCGATTCAGCAATGTAGGAAGATGTGATAGACTGCAAACGAGTGCCATCATGTACAGATTTTCAGCAGGCTCAGTATAATACTTTATGGTATCCATAATTTCAAATCTGAAGCTTAGCTGATTGTGCGATTATTGTGAACATGTGGTTGGGCTCAAAATTATCATTGTAATTGCATGGAAATGTCCTGTGTGGGTCACACAAACATTTACTTTACATTCAAAAACACTCGCTGCATTTTAACTCGCGTCTGTCTCTCCTGGAAGAAATTAAAATGAGGATGGTGAAAGCTGAAGGGCTTCTCTTTAGAATGGAAGTGGTTTTTTAAGGCATTTAATGGGCTGCAAGAAGAACTGTGCATTAATTGGATAACTGCATTTGAAACATGCAGAGAAATAAAGATGAATATTTCCACATTCGGATTGACAGTAAAAAGAAAGGGACAGGAATAATCATAGTAGCATAATGCGATAGGACTGTTCAGTCATTCAAGCTTTTATCCATTTCATTTTCTTTTCTCATTTTCTCTGTAGTGGCTGCAAGGCTCCAGTTGAAAGGACCAGAAAACAGGTGACCTCTGTCTAAGACTCACTGCCAGTAAGAGTAGACAGTACTGGCCTCACTGGATGAATAGACTAACCTGGTATAATGCAGTTTCCTATGTCCCTGTACAGTTTCGCTTGACATATCTACCTTCATATTTTAAAACAAACATTATTTAAACATGCTACGTCATCCAAAGGAAACCAAAACCAGGTGGCGTTACTACACCTCCTTCCTACTTCAGGAAGTGGGGAGTTAATATTTTGAAATCTTTAGAAGTAAAGCTCTCTGCCAGCCCCCACCCAAAACCTTTCCAGCGCAGGGTTGGAATCACAATTCGGCACCATGTCCTTGGAATAGCCTGTATGTGATGCAGATCTTCTTAGTTCTTCCCCCCCCCTCCTCATTTCCCTGCTGAAGGTCTATTGTTCTGTTCATTTATAGATCCTGTTTCTGTTCCATAACAACACAGTAGCGGCATTTAAAGAAAACGGCACATGCCTACCTTTCAAGTCGAATTTCAAAAAAGCGGGAACAAAAAGTAAGTAGATCTGAATAATGCATGAAACAGCGCACTTTAAAAGGTTTTTAAAAAACGGGATAGTGATAGTATAGTAAAATACTATGCATAATAGATAATGGAAGGTCTCTTTCCCTTTCATACATGGTAATTTTCTAACTTACAATGCTGTGGTGTCATAACGTGTTAAAAATTAAGAGTGAATGCTACCAAACTGGGCTAAGTTCAAGGCGCTGGTTGCATGCAGTTTGAGGTCTGGATATCTGAAGGGCCATCTCACTCTTATATATGCTTAGTTGATTACTATGATCTGCCAGTGAAGGCCTCCTGTAGATATCATTGTATCAGGAGGTCCGTCCCACACAATATGGCAACTGGGCCTTTAGAGTTGCGGCACCTACCCTTTGGAATTCCCTCCTACAAAATATTATCCATCTTATGTATTGAAGTTCTCACCCTAGGCCACTAGGGGTGTTGTGTATATAGTTTCACTCTGCCCACCATGTCTGCAGTTCTCACTCAGGTCCACAACATGCAAATGAAGGATTGCGAGTGCCGTTCACGGATTGGGTAGCTAGAAAGTCTTGTTACTGTTGCAGGTTACTGAGTACTATATAAGCAGGCTGGCTGAGCCCTTCAGTCCAGTTCTGTTCCAGCCTGAGAATAAAGAGAGCTGCTTGGAGAATCACTGTGTCGCCTGCTATGTCCACCCACTACAGAAGAAGAAGAAGAAGAAGAAGAAGAAGAAGAAGAAGAAGAAGAAGAAGAAGAAGAAGAAGAAGAAGAAGAAGAGGAGGAGGAGGAGGAGGAGGAGGAGGAGGAGGAGGAGGAGGAGGGGGAGTTTGGATTTGATATCCCGCTTTTCACTACCCGAAGGAGTCTCAAAGCGGCTAACATTCTCCTTTCCCTTCCTCCCCCACAACAAACACTCTGTGAGGTGAGTGGGGCTGAGAGACTTCAAAGAAGTGTGACTAGCCCAAAGTCACCCAGCAGCTGCATGTGGAGGAGCGGAGACACGAACCCGGTTCCCCAGATTACGAGTCTACCACTCTTAACCACTACACCACACTGGCTCCAGATGCTGTCTCTTTTGTCTTTCCATCATGATCTGATGCTGGATCAGATCCTGGAGACTTTTCTCTTTCAAGAACCTCTTTTTAAGTAAAGATCTTTCTCAAAACTAAGTTGGGTCCCACATTAGTCACAAAGAGGCACGCTCTCAAGTGTGGAAGTAGAATGCTAAAGACAGCGTTGGCAGACTGAGAGTTAATATTTGGAAGGTCATCCATCTCACAGAGAAGTGTGAGAAGAAGCAGCCATCAGTGGTGGTGGCTGATAGCTGCTGAAGTTAACTGTAGTCTCTGGGTCCCAAGTGGTGTTGGTTTCAATGAAGATGTTGACCCAGGACATGGCATCTTGAAAAAGGCAAATTCCATGCTTGGGATAATAGGGAACGGATTTGAAAATAAAGCTGCCAATATTATAACCATGTTATACAAATCTGTGGCGCAGCTGCATTTGGAGTACTGTGTATAATTCTGGTCATCTGATCTCAAAAAGAACATTGTAGAGTTGGAAGAGGTTTGGAAGAGGGAACCTAAAATGATCAAGAGTATACCTGAAGGATCGTCTCCACCCCCATCGTTCAGCCTGGACACTGAGGTCCAGCTCCAAAGGCCTTCTGGCAGTTCCCTCACTGTGAGAAGTGAGGTTACAGGGAACCAGGCAGAGGGCCTTCTCGGTAGTTGTGCCCACCCTGTGGAATGCCCTCCCATCATATGTCAAGGAAATAAACAACTATCTGACTTTTAGATGACATCTGAAGGCAGCCTTGTTTAGGGAGGTTTTTAATGTTTGATGTTTTATTGTGTTTTTAATATTCTATTGGGAGCCACCCAGAGTGGCTGGGGAAACCCAGCCAGATGGCCAGGGCATGAATAATAAATTATTATTAGTAGTTATTATAAGAGGATAAAGTGACTCTCCTGACATGAAATGTGGCAGCGTTCAGGACATTTTAGTTCAGAAAAAGGCAAGTAAGAGGAGACATGATAGAAGTTTGTAAAAAACATGGCACCGAGAAAGTGGATAAAGGAAAATCCCTCTACCCTCGTAGCACTAGAACTTGTGAAGATCCAATGAAGCTGAATGCTGGAAGATTCAGGACAGACCAAAGGAAGTATTTATGCAGTACATAGTTAAGCTATTGCCTTCTATCCCAATGGACGCAGTGATGGCCTCAGACTTGGGTGCCTTTAAAAGAGTAGACAAATTCATGGAGGATAAGGATATCAATGGCTACTGGTCATGATGGCTATGTTCTCCCTCCAATGGCAGAATCAGTATGTCTCTGAACACCGATTGCTTTGGAATTTCAGGTGGGCAGAGAACTGTTGCGCTTAGGCCCTCCTTGTGAGCTTCCCATGGGATCTGGTTGAACTCCTGTGGGAACAGTTTGCTGGGAAAGATGGGCCAGTGGCCTGTTTTTGGACCAGATGACCCTCTGGATCCCTTCCAACTTTACACTTCTTTGATTCTATGATACTATGATCAACACTTGGGAGTGTAGACGGGGGCTGATTCATCGAATGCCGCTGGAAACGAGCAGCAATCCTTTTGCAGATCAGTTGCAGGGAACCAAGCTTTGAATAATGCAGGAGGAACAAGCAGATGTACTACATCTACAATGTTAGCTGTTTTTCACAGAACAAATTCTTAAGAAGCAAACTTCTATTTACCAAAGTCTTTAACTCTTTTGATAAAAAAAAGCAAAATAACAGGTATTCGATCTTCAATCAGTGGGGGTTAGCAATGCAGCAGAAACACTTTTTTCTCCAGAGAAATAGACCAGCTTTTAACAGCTGCAGCTTCTGCTTGATCTAAAATATGAATGATAATATGAAAGAAATATGTTTTTACACTCCCCCCCTCCTACTTTCACTTGGAGCTGGTGAAGAAAAGCCCTTAGAAAATTGCATGGAGATGAATATATATTCCACTTTCCAGGTAGACAGACTTTATACCAAATATCTCAAAATGATTACCTGCGGAATGCTTGAGATCTCATGGTGTCTAACTCTGCAATCTTGCACATGTTTACTCAGAAGTAAGTCACACTTTGATAAGTTTTAAGATATTTAGGATTCCTGCCTTATTGATGCAAGTCGCAACTGAGGATTACCTTTCCCTTTGTAACCTCTCATTTGTCATATGATCATTTTTGTTTTCATACAGTAGCTACTTAAAGTTTACCATCCAGCATGTGCGGCGAATTTAAAATGGTGGTGCCAACAAAACAGTACCGTTGTAGCAGTGACAGCAGAACAGAAACCTACAGTCGCTAGTGATGTGGTGTTTTATTTATGTATTTTCTTAATTTATTTTGTTTAAAAATAGACATTTTTTGAGAATGCTTTCAGGGCACAGCCCTTAACATAAAAGCAACCATAAAATACAATGTCACATTTCAATAAAATCACCCACGTAACCAAGCAGGCAATTCCAGACCAGGAGCACAGCGTTATAAACTTGCCCACAACAATTTAAAGAAAGTTTTACATCATCAGCACTATAGCTCGTTTAAGAAAAGCAAATTGAAATGAGTTACTTTGCAGAGCCCATTGAAAAGTCTCTACAGATATTACTTTGGAGGGAGCTGTCTGTAACTGTGGGGTCACCACTGAGAAGACCCTGCTACTTATTCTCACAAATCTCAATCAGTCTTGTACTAAGAGCAGTGCCTGCAAATATTCATATGTTGTTGTTGTTGTTCAGTCATTCAGTCGTGTCCGACTCTTCGTGACCCCATGGACCAGAGCACGCCAGGCACCCCTATCCTCCATTGCCTCCCACAGATTGGCCAAACTCATGCCAGTCGCTTTGAGAACACTGTCCAACCATCTCATCCTCTGTCATCCCCTTCTCCTTGTGCCCTCCATCTTTCCCAACATCAGGGTCTTTTCCAGGGAGTCTTCTCTTCTCATGAGGTGGCCAAAATACTGGAGCCTCAACTTCAGGATCTGCCCTTCCAGTGAGCACTCAGGGCTGATTTCTTTAAGGATGGATAAGTTTGATCTTTTTGCAGTCCATGGGACTCTCAAGAGTCTCCTCCAGCACCATATTCATATAGATGAAGCCAAGTCTGCAAATAACGTGCCCCAAGTCTATTTTGCTCCAAAGACCAGCATTTCAAATTGGGCCAAGAGACACACTATTAACTTGCAGTCATGTAATATCTCTGTTGCGTATTCCAACAGTTGCCTCCCCACCCCCACCCCAAAATCTGAGCAGCTACATTTTTCACCATTTGAAGTTTCCCAACCATTTTTAAAAGCCAAGGGTGAACATGTGCACTAGTTTGTATGTCACTAGTGCATGAGTAACAGAGGCTAAGCCTGCCTTTTCTAGTTGAGGTTGCAAGGTGTGAAAGAAGAGCAGTGATTGGTTTCAATTCCCCAAACTACATGTAAGGACTCAGCTACATTGGCAAAGAAAAAGCGCTTTATATGTGTTGTATATGCATTCTAACACTGTGACACCATATGGCACTGTGGAGTTTCGTTTTGGGCAACCCAACTTTCTCATACAAAGTTTACAATGAGTTTAGCTGAAAGGCTTCTTTGATGTGTCTAGATCTAGCCTAATTTTCTGTTGGTTTGAAAAATTATACTGTTGTCTATTTTCAGAAATGGGCAGATTTTCCTTACAGAGTATTTTCCTCATTTTGAATAGCTATTGACTTTTCTTTCATCAAAGAAAAAGAATCAATACTGCCATTAATTTTCTTTGATATATTTATGAACCAATAACTTAAATGAATCAAGAACACAACAGATAACATTTCAAGTTTCATAAGCTGCTAGCCAGAATTATTATTAATTGTATAAGCTTGATCGAGAGTGTGTTAGTTGCACTTGGAACCCACTGAAATCTCTGTGAAAAGTTAGTTGTGGTTTAAGTCCCACTGATTTGAATAGGAACTGTGTACAGCAAATGTGTTTTTTCTTGTTTTTGTCATTGAAATAATCTATATTCCACCTTTAAATCATAAGTTACAAAAGTGGTGTGCAACCTAATAACTTAAGAAAATAAAAAAAAACACATTAAACGCCAGTCGGTTATAAATTTTCATCTGCCATAACAGAGGAGCAATAAAAATGGATCAAACTTATCAAAGGCTTAGGACGGTCTGATGGAACAAATGCATTTTTACTAGCCAATGAAATATCAGCACCATTATGCTTGCCAGATATCCAGGGGGAAACAGTTGCACAAGGTAGGTGTCACCACACAGAAAGCCCACCTCCAAGTGATCATAGTGGACTGGTAGATCTATTCAGGGGGAGGTGCTATTTCAGATAGCATGATTCCAAGCTGTATAGAGCCTTATCAGCAGTATCTTAAGACTTTGGTAGCAAATTTTTCAGCCAATGAAATTCTTTAAGCATGGTAATATATACGTGCAAGATGGTGTCCCACTTAGGTATCAGTTGCAGCCTTTTGCACCAACTGCAGCTTCCGATCCAAAGCTGTAGGTCGTTGCACATAGAGCTCATTGCAATAAGGCAGTCTTTAGGCTACCAATACATAGATCCTTGGAGCTAAGCTATCTGTGTCCAGGAATGGCTGAAGTTGGCATAGCATCCATAGCTAGTTAAAGGCCCTCCAAATTACTGAAGCCAGTTACAGTGGGATAGCTCAGTCGGTAGAGCATGAGACTCTTTATCTCACGGACATGGGTGGGACAAAAAGATTCTTGTATTGCAGGGGGTTGGACCAGATGGTCCTTGTGGTCCCTTCCAACTCTACAATTCTAGGAATCTATGATTAAGGAGAATCTCCAAACTGTGCACTGCTTCTTCAAGGGTAATGCAATTATGTCCAGAATACTCTAGATAAATTGACCCGTTCTTAGACCTGAGAGCTATTTACACACAGAGCCTTCATCTTCTCAGAATTCAGCCGGCAGCTTATAGCCCACCCGTGACCAGCACACACATCCAGTGCAAGTGTATCTAGGGCTCACTATATCATTACTCAGAGTGTAGTGACTTTGTCCCATGAACTCAGTACAACCATTGTGAACTGAACCAGAATGCGTGTACTCACCCTTAGTTCCATTTAGTACTATGATGCTATTACAATCAAATATGGCCTAGAGAAGCAAAACAATTAAACACCAGCCATTTTCAAAGTTATGAATCAACTCAAGGCACAAAAGAAAGGGAGTAGGGAAATGGAGCTTCTTCTTTTTTTTTGCCACCAAAGCACAACCACAGAGTTTGCTCTTTATTTCATGTAATAATTCTGCCATTTGCTGAAAACAGCTTTGCCTTTTCATTCCGTTTTGTACAGATACCGCAAATAATATTTGCACTGCAATTTCTAGGTACTAAACAAACAGAAAAAATAATCATCCTTCTAATTGCCTTTCTGCTATACATACAGTACATCCTTTCTTCCTAAAAGATGTGATGACATTTCATGAATGCCCACAGGAGTGCAAATTTATACCCTCTGTTGTTAATTCTCTTTCACGTTGTGACAACTTGCCAGTAAGTTTATTAATAAGGTGGTTTTGAAAAAGAAAAAAGATTGTTGTGACTCAAAAATGTTTTGAGTATTGCAGAAATGTAAAAGCTTACCAGATAGGAAGAAAGAACAAAAGGAAATGTACCGATTGTTTTAGACAGAGGGAGATGCACTGGGGGCTCATCACATGCTAGGTGAGAAGGATGGCCTGTCCCATCCCTCAGCCACAGTACTCTGAGTCATAACAGCAAGCCTTGAGGTGCTGTTATTTATTGCTTGGTCTTTTATAATCATCCAGAAGGCTGACCTGGTCTTTGTCAATGAAACTTGAGAAGGTGGAGTTCCACTCCTTTGCCCACCAGAATGCCTAGGGTAGCATCAACACAGACTCAAGGGTCAGAGAGGAAACTTCACTGTGTCTCCCTCTCCAGGCTCCCCCTCCTCATTTAACCAGTAGTTGATTGTTTTAAGTGTTTGTATCTGATGTTAATTCCAAGCCGGAATTAAGATTGCCGGAAGAAATATCAACAACCTCAGATATGCTGATGACACAACTTTGATGGCAGAAAGTGAGGAGGAATTAAAGAACCTTTTAATGAGGGTGAAAGAGGAGAGCCCAAAATATGGTCTGAAGCTCAACATCAAAAAACCTAAGATCATGGCCACTGGTCCCATCACCTCCTGGCAAATAGAAGGAGAAGAAATGGAGGCAGTGAGAGATTTTACTTTCTTGGGCTCCATGACCACGGCAGATGGTTACAGCAGTCACGAAATTAAAAGACGCCTGTTTCTTGGGAGGAAAGCAATGACAAACCTAGACAGCATCTTAAAAAGCAGAGACATCACCTTGTTGACAAAGGTCTGTATAGTTAAAGCTATGGTTTTCCCAGTAGTGATGTATGGAAGTGAGAGCTGGACCATAAAGAAGACTGATCACCGAAGAATTGATGCTTTTGAATTATGGTGCTGGAGGAGACTCTTGAGAGTCCCATGGACTGCAAAAAGATCAAACTTATCCATCCTTAAAGAAATCAGCCCAGAGTGCTCACTAGAAGGACAGATCCCGAAGTTGAGGCTCCAGTACTTTGGCCACCTCATGAGAAGAGAAGACTGCATGGAAAAGACCCTGATGTTGGGAAAGATGGAGGGCACAAGGAGAAGGGGACGACAGAGGATGAGATGGTTGGGCAGTGTTCTCGAAGCTACCAACATGAGTCTGACCAAACTGCGGGAGGCAGAGGAGGATAGGGGTGCCTGGCATGCTCTGGTCCATGGGGTCATGAAGAGTCGGACATGACTGAACAACTGAACAACAACAACATCTGATGTTGGGCATGAGAGACAGAGTAGGACACCTCTGCAGGCATTGAGACGAGCATGTATATGTCAAGAGTGGAGGCCTGGGGAGTGTGGAATGTGTGGTGGGGTCACTAAGCTGATCCTGCTCTCCCCCTTCCCCAAATGTTTATGCATTGAAATGGTCTGAATAGGATCCTTCTTATTCCCTGACAGTAACTGAACTTGGAAGGTCACACTCAGCAGGAATCCAACAGAGTTGTTTGTAGAACTTCTGAATGCCTGGAAGGGTGACTAGATGCCTACATTTAATTACTGTGTAAGTTGCCTTGAGGTATCATTCTAAGAGAGGTAAATTTTGAAGTATCATACTTAGAGAGAGAAAATAAATAGCATGTACTTTCAAGTGCTCTCACCCTCCCTGCCTCATATACATCAGTTGAACCTACAGGCCAAAAGATTTGCTACCGCATGTGGAATTTAGGATTCATATTTCTGAGTCTAAAACTGTTCATGCAGTACAATCATGCAGTAACTGAAAGTGCCAACAAATCAATATGTTGAATTTCATAGGAACCATTTAGCAGATGTTGTCACACTACTCTGCCTAATTACTCTCCTCCCCCACCCAAAACACAATGGTTTTAGAGGGAGGAAATGATTGCAAGCATATAAATTCAGCTCCCATTCTGTAGAGGGAAAGTGCACTGTTATTTTTGGCATCCACGCAGGACTAGCTTGTATTTAATCTGGAACAACACAAATGGATATTCGGTGAAGGCTGTTGCTGATACCCTCTGAGTTTAGTCTTCGCTTTTTTTTCAAATCAAGAAGAAATGTACAGCATACTCCATATATACAGCCTATTAAGTATATACAGTTGGGGAAGGGCCATAGCTCAGCAGTAGAGAACATGCACTGCAAGCAGCATGTCCCCAATTCAATTCCAGGCTTCTCCAGGTATGGGACTATCTGAAACTGAGCTTCAGATGTCACTGCAGACAATACTAACTGAGCTAGCTGCTGCACCATTGGTCTGGCTCAATAGAAGGTTCCAGTTAAGAAGTGAGACCCACTGAAATAATTGAGGCATGCTTCCAATGTCATGTGCTGAGCATCAGAGTATTAACAGAGAATATGCAGGCCTTTAGGGAACAATGTTCCTTGCATCCGTGTTTTCCCCTCTCATTCCCATGGGCACACGTTGGTAACATTATCACCGATGCCCTTCCATGTTCTTTTGCTTAGTTACCCAACAGCTATCAAATAACTTGGACCTCCTCATTCTGCATGACTGATAACATGTTTGTAATTATATGACATGCTGAGAATCTCAGCAAACGTCCCAAGAGTCAAGGGACGTCTTACCATAAAGTGAGATAAAGCAGCTGTTTTGAGCAGCATATTCCAGGGGGAACTGGAGTTTCATGCCTCGCATCGCCATCTCTGGATGTTATTATCTAATAAAAGATAACCTGAGGGAGAGAAATGCCTTTGGCTGGTGGTAGCAAGGATGCATATTAATTTAAATATTAAATGTAAATCAATAAAAGGCTCTGGCAACTGTGTCCTAATTAAGTAATGCACATACTTATTCCGTTATTTCATTGAAGCATATCTAGATATTTGTGGTTTGCATTGCTGCTTTGATAATCCTAACCATAATCATGACTGTGGGGTGGAGGGGTCCATTTTCATTGTTACAGTTACATTTTAATCTCTTCCCTTTGCTTATGAAGATGCTCGGTGAAATTGTTTACTTCTTACACTTCTGCTTTCTTCAGTCACTAAGCATTTTATTTCTCAGACCTATAGCTGTATTCTCATGCTTATACATGGCATTTCTGCTGGGGAAAGGCCAAGCATGACTTGGAAAGTTGATAATGTCTTTTCAGCAAATATTCACGCTCCGGAAATGCGATGAATTTTATCCTGGCAAGAGCTGGATACTATGTCATGCAGGCATGTGCTGGGTTAAAATTGCCTCTTCATTTTCTGATTTGGGATTCCTTTTCCAGCAGGGATTGGAAACTGTCATGGTTTGGTAAAAGAGAATCATTTAGATGTGAAAACCTGGGCTGGACGCTATTTTTTAAAAGAAAATGGAGTGGTTCGAGAGAGAACTTTTTCCCATGACATGCATGCCTATTTCTTTTGTCCTGCTGTCACTTCTTGTCAAACACATTTGACAGATATTTGAAACAATGCAAAATCCCTGTCAAACCTGTTTCCCAAAAGGAAAAAGCAGGACAAGCATTTGCACCACACCCAGTGATCCTTCCTCTAGAGTGCCTCCGATTCTCTGAAATGAAAACTCCCATCTGGGTTGTACAGTATCGTACAAACACTACATCCACTGAAATTAATAGACCTAAGGTATTCATGTTTCTAAATTTTAGTGGGACTGCTCTGACTACTAAGATCAGATATGGCCCTCTTTCTCCTCCAGTGATACAGCCATTGCCTATCAGATGCCCTGTCGTTCCAGCTACAGGGAGTATGAACCTGCCTTGCAGCAGGATTCAACCATGTTGCAGCCAGACATGCTTTCTTTCTTTCTACTCAGCTGTCTTCCCCAGTGCCTTCCCACTCTTGTCTTTTATACCCAGATGTTTCTGTTATCCTCCCACTTACTCCAGCATTAGTTTCTCCCTTTCACCATCATGAATTCTTTCTGTGGGATTTTGTCTGCACAGACCACAAGCAGGACCTTCTAGAAAGCTGCAGTTGGGAGTACATACTAGCTACTATCTCCTCCTTTGTCTAGCTGGCAAGGTGAGTGATGGTACCAGTAACCAACTCAGGCTTTATATATTATTCTAACCTGGTGCTCTGTTAGAGGAAGCCCCTTTGAAGTCTCTGCAGAGGGGCAATTAGGAGGGGCAATTAGGAGCATTTCCCACTTTTGCAGGGAAAGCAGTTTGTGCTGTGGGGAGCACTTTGAATACTAAGTGCTTCCTTTGGAGAGAAAGAAATGGAAACTGGAAAGGACCTTGTGGTGCTTTTCAAGTGCTGCACAAGGGGCTTTGCAAGTCCTCTGTTTGGGCTTGCTAAGCACTTTGTGTTGTGTCCCAATTGCCCAACAAGCAGCTGGTTGTCAGGATAAGTGCTGTGCAAGGGGCTTTGCAGGCACTGCCAGTCAACCAAGCCCCACCTGTACCTGCAGGTAGGCATGATTTGGCTGAAACGGGCTCATGGGCCGGATTAGGCCCATCGGCTGAAGGTTCCTGTAAGGCTCGCATGATGGTGCTTCACGAGTAACGGAGCAGGAGCCCAAACAGTCTTTTGGCAGTTTTATTGTGCAAACTATTTACAGTGCAGAGCTACAAAAAGCATGTCTGTCTCAGTCGCTGGCAGAATCCGGGAGTGGCCCCTTCCAGCTTCTCCCCCAGCATAATAACTTCGGCACCCCAAGTCTCCTCCTACCCTCCTTGCGTTTCATCCCTCTGCGCAACTGGGGTGCCGGAAATGGCGTGCCTCCCTCCTGACCAGCCTGTCGAGGTGAGCGCAGGGTCTCAGCAACATCTCCAAGCCCTCTCCCCGCCAGGCTCCCTGCTTGCGGCTCCTGGCTAGGAGAGGCGTTGGGGCTCTCAGTGGCATCTCTAAGCCCTCTCCCCCGCCTGGCTGGTTCCTTCCCTCTCCTCCCCACTGGAGGTGCTGCTGCTGAATTGGCGTCAGGGCTCTCTGTATGCTACTGGACCCTCCGCTCCCCTCAGTGGTCCAGGTGGCAGTTCCCTGACAGTTCCCCATCCCTGTTCTTGAAGGAATGGATGAAAGAATTTTATCTGTGTCTGTTTTTGAAGTCTCTTCCTATGTGCGCTTAACACGTCATGGATTTGGGAAGCACTACGAGATTATTGTTATTTAAATAGTCTGGCTTTTGTTAACCAGGCAGTGTGGTGTCTTCATACTTGCTTTGTTTTATTTGCTTGACATTTTATATATTTTTAATTGTAGTGTTCCTTGCTTTGGGATTAGGCAAGCTTAAAATCTCTAATGAAGCAGTATAATAATAAGGGGTATGAAACTCTCCATGGGGTATTTCCATGATTCATTGTGTACCCTTTACCTGCTGTCAAGTGCAACCTTATCTTTCCTAATAAATCCAAACAGATTTTTATTCTTTGAACAAATAACTTTTTGTAAAGTTTTGCTAGGAATGGGGCTGGCACATCTGCACCTGAGATTTTGAAAGTCACAAAGCAGGATGCAATTTTTCATCAGGAGTGCAGCCAAGGGACTTGGCCCAAAGCTTAATGAAAGTGTCAGACACAGAAATATATATTAATAAACTGCCTTTCATGATCCGTCTCTCTTTCATTTGACATCTCTGTTACCCGACAGAGACAGCTGCCTTTTTCCTTGAAAAGTTTTGGAGACTGCAATTAAACATATCATACGATGTAGATGCTTGTCAAGCCGCACCTCATTAAGTTACCCCTGCAAAATGCCAAATATAGTCACACCATTACTGTATAATGGCAATGGGTCTTTTCATTTGGAATGCCAGGCATCATTCAGGAAAGTAGTGCCACAGCTCCTGTTTTGAACACAAATCTGGAAGTGGAAAATTAGTGCAAACTAATCGGAAGCTGAGCAAGCAGAGTTGGTCCGTGTTTAACAGTGTAACCTAGGTAAGCTGTTTCTCTTTCTCATCCTATGAAGTGGAGATATTTCTTGTACAGTAATCTGCCTGATAAGAAACCCGAGAATATAATAAAACTTCCAAAACATGAAATTAGTTTCATCAGGATTAACACATCAAAATTTCTACATAAGACCCAGCAATTAACTATTTTACTTGTCTGACCAATGAACCAAGTTACCCCAGGGATAACAGCGCAATCTCCTTTTAGAGTCCATATCGACAAAAAAGCAGGCAAATAGTCAAATGCCATGTGAATACAGGCAACCCCCTGTATGTTCCATTTTTTTAAAAATAGCTACCCTGCTTTTCAGATGTTGTTGGGCTCTAATTCTTATCAACCTGAACTATCATGGCCAATGGTCAAAGATGATGGGAAAGACAAGCAAACAGCACTTTGAGAGCCACAAGTTCCCTATCCCTGTCTAAAGTATCCTTCCTACACCAGCTATCTTCTCCCCCCCCTTTTTTTTGCAAGACTGAAAATGCCTATGTCAGTGGTTCCCAATTGGTGATCTGCAGAAGAAGAAGAGTTTGGATTTGATGTCCCACTTTATCACTACCCGAAGGAGTCTCAAAGCGGCTAACAATCTCCTTTCCCTTCCTCCCCCACAACAAACACTCTGTGAGGTGAGTGGAGCTGAGAGACTTCAAAGAAGTGTGACTAGCCCAAGGTCACCCAGCAGCTGCATGTGGAGGAGCGGAGACGCGAACCCAGTTCACCAGATTATGAGTCTAACACAGTTAACCACTACACCACACTGGCTCTCAGACCCCAGGGGGTCCACATAACCCACCCAGGGGATCTGTGGCTCCAATCACATAACAAAAATTACCATAGAGAGAGATATCAAAATTTTCAAACGTAGGGGGTCCACAGTACTTAGTTAATTGGGAACCACTGGTCTATGTTCTTAACCGGTGGGCCTTGGGCCTAAGAGCTTGTCCAAACTTACCATTTGCCCTGCTCTTTCTAGGCATAGGTCTTTAAAACTTGCTCTTTAAAGCTGAAGTGCAACAAATGGCAATTCAAGTTTTCCATGGAGCCAAAAAAAAAAAAAAAAAGAGTGCTTGGAAATGGAGCTTTAAAACTTAGACCATGCCTTGAAAGTACAAAGGAAACATAAGTGTGTATAAGCCCTAAATTAAGCTGTGGGAAGCTTTATCATGACTACGAGATTGTCAATCTCAACCTTCTGCCAACAACCCACAGTCTTTTACATTGGAACAGTCACTTTGTGATTCCCAGTGCTGTAAAGAGTCTTGCTTTGTTCAGAAGGACACATTGGGCTGTGAGCCCAATTCAAACACTAAATCCCCACCACTATGCATAACAGGGATGGAGAACCTGTGGACCTCCAGCTGTTGCTGGTCTACAGTTCCCTCTGTTGGCCACGGTGGCAAAAGCTGGTAGAAGCTAGAGGTTTCCCTCCCTGGTGGATAAGATTTTTGTCCCCTAATAATGCAGTGATCCTATATATGTCTCTTCAGAATTAAAGCCCACTGACTTCATGAGGCTTGCTCCCAGATAAGTGGCTATGAATTTGCAGCCTAATATCTTAGTATACTTTCAGTATACGTGGTTAACTGTAGAGCTGAGTGAAAATACCTTCCCATATTTCTCACCCTGTTTTCAGGTGGTGAATTTGGGGTTATTTGCATATTTCAGAGGGATTAACAGGTAAGCAGGAGTTCTTCATTTCTTTTTCTAAACACTGCTTTGCAGTTTCATTGTTTGTTTTTCATCATGGTGTAGTATCAGTCCACAGGTGGAGAATAGTGGCAGCCATTCTGAGATTCCAGCCAGCATTTCCTATATAAGAAATCTATGGCTCAGCGGCATTCTTTGCAGTTCCTAGAATGTCATAGATTGTGATAATAACTGCATTTAATAGTACATGGCATCAAATACTATTACCATGAAAACATTCTAGACAGTGTTTTAAAAGTAGAATGGGGCAGATGTCCAAATTAACTAAACATTATAGAGAAGAGTCTAGGCATGTAATTTTATGTACATCTCTTGGTAATACATGTCATAAGATCTACATGACAGGGAAGGTAAATGCTGAAAGGACAAGAAAACAAAAATGTGATTTCAAGCAATTTGGTGCTGCACACTGCTGTTCCTGTCAGATTGATCCAAGCAAGATCATAGCCAGCTACCAAGCAAAGCTAATTAGCACTTCAACAGCCATATTATATATCCATTCTGATGTAGTTTTAGCTTCACAGAAGCAGCAAAGATTGTTTTTGTCTGAGCTGAGTGCATATTCTCTCCTGACCCCTGAGAATATGCTTTCCTTCCATCTTTGTTTCATGTTCCTTGTTGGTTGAAATAATTGTCGTTGTTGTTTGATGGGGGGGGCTTTCTTGCTTTTGCAAAAAACAGAGGCTACATTTTAGGTATGAGAAACATGGTAGTAACTTATTGCTTGCAGTCTGGTTCTAGCTTAACATAGCATAAGTTAATACAGCTGTAGCCTCCAACATTACACCATCATTATGGACCAGGACATAACTGGGACATGGGTGGCACTGTGGTCTAAACCACTGAGCCTCTTAGGCTTGCTGATCAGAAGGTCAGCGGTTCGAATCCCCATGATGGGATGAGCTCCCGTTGCTCTGTCCCAGCTGCTGACAACCTAGCAGTTCAAAGGCATGCCAGTGCAAGTAGATAAATGAGTACCGCTGTAGCGGGAAGGTAAATGGCATTTCTGTGCACTCTGGTTTCCATCACGGTCCTCCATGCACCAGTAGCGGTTTAGTCATGCTGGCCACATGACCTGGAAAGCTGTCTGTGGACAAACATTGGCTCCCTTGGCCTGAAAGCGAGATGAGCGCCACACCCCATAGTCGCCTTTGACTGGACTTAACCATCCAGGGGTCCTTTACCAGGACATTCTGCTGTTGCATCTGACTTGATTCGACTGATCCAGGTAAGGTTGGTGGAGCTCTGCACAAGAGGAATAGTGCAGGCATCTACTATGTTGTGGCTGGCATAAAGTTGGCAACCTGATAACTGTCACAACCAAGGAATTGTGGCAACTGCTGCAACTTTATTCGCTGTGAGGAACCATGCCCTTTCCTCCATGCGTTCATTTAATAATAACAGTAAAAAGGGGGAATTGTGAATAGTGGTATTATGAAACTGTAGAATTAAATCTGGCTCTGGAATGCTGCAGTGAACGACTCTGTGGGAAAATTATGTATTTCTGGCTGTGCAACAGTTGCCTTCCACCCTTCAAACTCTGCCTGCAATCTGCTTCTAATTAGCCGCTAGACAACACATGGCGTGCGAGCCACTGGGAGCTGTTCGTCTTTGTGTAGCTTCCATTCCTTTATTATTATTTAAAAATGAAAAAATAAAAAGGTATACCGCTTAATTGTCAAGCCCCCTCTAAGCGGTTTACATAGAATATAGCTTTAATGTTAATTTTTATCAGTAAAAGTAAGAAGTTACAGACAAGTTGGCTTAAAAATATCCCACGTGTTAACAGAAACAGTAGTTTAAAACACACTTATATTTTTTAAATGGGCTTGCAATACCGCAATGCATTGTTACCCATACAGTGCTGTGATCACACTAAAACTTTTCCAGTTCCATCCTGACATTAAGAGTGTGATACAGAGGGGAATTTTCACCAGGACTGTGGTGCAGGAGCAAAGAGTTAAATCTAACCCCTGTGGAACACATTCTAACCCTCCCCTAGCTGTTATTCTGAATTCTTCTTCTTCTTTTAAGCCCACTTAATCTATACATGGAAGTCACTGCTTGATGCTACAAAGTTTCAAAACATCAATTGCCCACATTAAATTTGTGAATCTGGCCCCAAATCATCAGTCTGAGGCTGATACATACTTACCTGGGCTGGGAGTAATTCACATTGAACTCAGCAGAACTGCTTCCTAGCAGAGATACATAGGATTGTATTGTAAGCAACTCACTCAAATTAGTTATCAATATGAAGCTTGGCCAAACTGTGGGAGGCAGTGAAAGATAGGCATGCCTGGCGTGCTCTGGTCCATGGGGTCACGAAGAGTCGGACATGACTGAACGACTGAACAACAACAACATGAAGCTAGGGAACAGCAGCAATCCACACAATCATTTTTGGAACTTCTTTCCTAATCTGAGAATACCTTTTATTTTATAAAAAAAAAAACCCACTTCAATTTGATAAACCTATGTAGATTGAATCTTCCTTTAGCGATGGGCAGTAATGCCTCCTCGATCATGATCTTTAGGTTGGTTTAAGACAGGGAGATAGAAAGCTGCTTTATGCCTGGTCATAAGATTTCCACATTTAGTCCAGTATTGTCTACTCTGACTGACAGTGGCAGTTAAGGGTTTGGGGGAAGGGTCCCTTCCCATCTCCTTCTTCCAGATCTTTTTAACAAAAGATGCCAGGGATTGAACCCAGAACCTTCTGGAGGTGAGCATATTTTCAACCATTGAGCTAGGGTCTGTGCCCCCCCCCCTTCTATTGTTTGTCTTTCATGTACCATATAAAAGATAGGCATGACTTGATTGAAAAAAAATCATCATCTTTCTAATGCCTCCTTATAGTGTCATACATCATTCAGTTCCCATACACCGTCTGTGAATAAAACCACATATAATTGTTGCAATTAAAATACAAATAGAGCATAAGGATTTCATAATGTCTCTTAATGTAAAAAGACTGCAGTTCATTCTGAATATGATTAGTTTCTGGCACCATACCTGTAATTACGGTAATTAGAGCTAGGTGCAAATTTAATCTCAAACCAAGGTGAGTTCATTCATGTAGAACAGTCCAATCTACCTGATCTTCTTAGCAAAAAAAAAAAAAAAGGACGGAAGCTGCAGTACTTTAAGACTATACGCTCCTTTATAAATAAATACCATGACATAGAAACAAATGGAAATACGAAGCCAAATAATTGTCTGTAAAAACAAAAAAAAACCACCCTACACACCCACAATTTCATATCTTAGATCTCCATCTAGTGATCAGACACACGGAACGCAGGTTGAATATTTGTTGCCTCCAATGGTCTGATCTGCATACTGTACTTGGCGTCCCTTTGGGAAACACAGGGTTGGCATAGAAGGGAGGTTAAGTAAACACAAAAGTCTACACTTCCATTATGGGTAGGTTATTGTCTCCTCTTCCCCCTTGCCCTGCCGCCACAATTAATTTGACAATTGGCAACTATTTCCTCCCTGCCTTCCTGCTGTGAATACATGCATTTTTAAATAAGCCTTAGTGTACTTGTCTCAGTGCACGATCTAGCAGTATCTGGACCATCTGCTTCACTTTGATATATATTATTCTCTATATGAAAAGCAAGTCTGGAGTGATAAATTCATAATTCAAGGCTTTTGAGAAACTCCTACAGAAATCCAATAAAATCAAAATGAAACGGCAGCCTTGTAACATATAATATCCCTTAGGATCAAAACTTGTGTAGCCTGTTTAATATCAAAGGATCACTTGGTAATATTTGTTATAAACCATCCAACACTTCAGCTCTGGAAAAAAAACACCCACCAAATATGATTTGTTCAGAGAAGCCAAAATGAATACATATATATGGAAAAACATACACCTGGAAATTCTGACTAAAGCTCCACAAATTTGAACATTCTTAACAATACATTGAAGTTCAATGGGATATTAGATTCAGGTCAGTGGCCTTCCAATGCTACAACTCTACCTTCAGTAATTAAAAGAAACAACTGCCAATGTGAGTGAATGTTTTAAAAGGCCAATGTATCTGTAACTGTTTCTCGAGTTGCCATTTCTCTTGTGTGTGTATTCATGCTCTGTTGTGATTAAAAGCTGCAAGATGCTTGGGGAGGCTGCATAATGCTCACATGGCTGGTTCATACAGAACAGTGCAGGATTAATACACTATATTTTATTAAACTGGGAATGAGTGTTTAGCTGATAACACACTGCTGCTCCCTTCTCATGGACCCAGAGGAATAGTGGGAGGCACCAGCTAGGGGACCCACAAAGGAAGAAGGCTCAGAGCCCAAGGGATTGGTGGTGGTACAATGATGAATGGTCAGAGGGAGAAGCCTGAGAGAAGGAAGTGCCGGAAACCGAAGAGGTAACAGGGTTTAGTGAGCAGGCAGAGCCTGTGGCTGAGAGTAGTCCAGAATCAGAATCAGAAGCGGAATGTTAGGATGCCAACAAGTTGGCGCACTGAAGAGCAGCAGTCAGAGTCGGATAAAGCCGAGGCCAAACAGTCCAGGTCAGAAGCCAGCCAAAGTCAGGCAGTTGCACAGGGGCCAGGAGTAGCCGAAGTCGGTTCAAGCCAGAAGTCAGGAAGCTGAGGTCAGGATTAAGCCAGGAGTCAGAAAGCCGAAGTCAGGAAGCCGAGGTCAGGATTAAGCCAGGGGTCAGGAAGTCGAACACAGGAACCAGGAACAGGACAACCACATGCTCCAGCACAGCAGTTGCAGGTGCTGGCAAATGGAGCAGCCGGCCTTCCTTAAGTAGCCAGCTCATGACCACGCCTCTTACAAGCTGCAGCTGCCTCTAATTGTTCCCTATGTCTCTCAGTTCTATGTTCTATAGTTGAGAAGGGAGGAGGAGAGAGGGCCAGCCAGTTCCTCTCCTCACAAGGGCCTGATTCTGGCTCGACTTCTTCCTCCTCCTGTCCAGGTCTTTCCACTTCCCTATCTGATTCTTCCTCTTCTGAGGAGTGCCGCCACCAGTCTTCTCCAGATATGAATTCCTCCATTTCCCCAGATTCTTCTGTGGGTGCAGCCTTGCCAGGGGGGCTTTGCCACCACTCCTCCTCGTCCAGCTCAACTCTGACACGGAAGTAGGAGAGGAGGGAAGCCAAGAGGCAGAGATGTGTCAGACTGGTGAAAAAGCCTGGGTGTTTTCCCCTCCTGCTGTGACAAGCTCTGCTCCCCACTGGTCTCCCAGGACATGAAGAGGTAGGAGCAAAGACAGGCACGCAGACACCATCTCAGATTGCTTGGGAAGAACCCAGGGGAGGAGGAGATTTAGGCAGCTGTGGGAATTGAAGACCTTCAGCCTCCACAGCTGCCTCATAGGGGCAAGACCTACCGAGAAGAGCTGCTGTGCTCACTACGCCTGGCACCCCTGAGCAGGCTTTGTTTCTACTAGTAAAGAGTTAACTTCACTTACTCCACGTGATTCATTGCTGGCTGGCTCCCTGACATCCTCATTCACCAGATTCAAGGCTGTGATCCTGGTCTCTTTGGACCATAGTTTGTCCAAAATGAGAAGAGATGTTTCCTTCTTCCTCCTCCCTCTGTCCTCCTGAAAGGCATCCTTGAAGAGTTTGAAGGGCTGTCCTAAACATGTTGGAATAGGGGGTGGTAGGCTGCTGCAGGTGGGGTGGGATTTCTTCTTCCCATGAACTTTCTTAGGATTCAAGTATGATTTTATGCAACAGCCCATGCCCCTAATAGCCCCCCACCCCTCCCTGACTCATCCCACATTGTTGAGAAGGTGTCTTGTCTTTTAGAGAGGCTTTTGGCGAGGGCCTCAGGTAGCTGCGGGAAGTGGAAAAAGGGACAGGAATCTTTCCTCCCATTAACTTCCTTATAATAAATTAGGATTTAAGCCTTTGTTTTTTATGAGGTCTGCATGATATCTGTTGACATTTTATATACATTCAGTCCTAGCATGGACAAATAATTTTCTGTGATGAGTCAGTAGGTGGGTGGCTATGACGTTCTGTACAGAACCCATGTATAATATGCCTACAATTCTGACTGTAGTTGACTCATCATGTCTCAGACCTGCTGTCAGCCAATATTAAGGCAGTCGTTTATTTGGTTCTGTTGCTTTCACTCTTAGAGGAACCAACGATGCTCATCAAAAGGCTGTGAAATATTTGATTGTGCGCAATAGAGCATGGCAACAAAATTATGGCTAGGACTCTACCTGTAGACCACTGCCAGCTAATGAGACAAGGGATTGTGCAATATTCATGTTATAAGAGATGTCTTTCAGAGCGACAGATTACTCGGAACTGTAAAAAGTGACATGCCTATGCTCCCTTATCAGTCCATACAGAATCACAGAGTGCTAGAACAGACTGCAATTAAATATCTGCTCCTAAGCCCAGAAACACCCACAAATTTATTAAGCCTGCACATGTT
Organism: Lacerta agilis; assembly: GCF_009819535.1. Taxonomy (NCBI): domain Eukaryota; kingdom Metazoa; phylum Chordata; class Lepidosauria; order Squamata; family Lacertidae; genus Lacerta; species Lacerta agilis. The sequence continues at coordinate 35,853,122 of NC_046316.1, forward strand.
CTGTACAACATGGTGCCATGGGAGTAATGTTTTTGAAACATGCCTCATAACCATTTGAAGTAGGCTGTTTGGGGTGTCCCAGCCCTGCTGCAAATGTCACTGCATTATTGCTCAGCATTTGGAAATCCCATAAGTTTGCTCCCAACAAGTTAATTGAAGTGTTGCATCCTTGAGAAACCTGCTAGTTTGAACGTATTTAAGGGTGGAATTGGTATAGCAAGAGAAAAGCAGCATATGCTTCTCTAACTGCTAGAAAACTGATGCAATGGCATCGGTTAGACATGCATAGCTAACCCGAGTGTGATATGCCCAGCGTCCGTCAACAGCACTAGAGAAATACACCCCCAGTCTTAACTTCCCAAGCATATTACCATCTGAAGACAAACACATTATTACTTTAGAAGAAGACCTTGCTATGGTGTGTTCTACAGTAAGAATACTATAAATCATTATTTTATTTTATTTTAGCACAGAGGGAAGAAAGAGAAATCATTTCAGGAATATAAGTAAGTTGAATAATATCTATTTGGCTAGAAATAAAGACAGTTAAAAGAAAGACACAGGGGAAGTGTTTCCAAACCAGTTGGACGCCTGCAACGGTTCGCTCAGTATCATGATCTATGCGTTTGTGCACAGAAGGAATTAAAAAGCAATAAAGAGAAGGTTGGGGAAGTTTCCCGTGGGTACACTTTGTGTTAAATGATGCATTAGGGAAGTAAATTCAAAATGGACCAGGCATGTATCTTTGGTGGCGGCAAGGGGGGGGCGGTCGAGTTGTGTGTATGTGTTCAGGGTTATATTCTGGTCAGTAAGTGTCAGTGTCCTTTCACAGTAAAAGCTCATGCGCTCCTAAACAGAAATAACAGTGCGTTTTGAAACCAGGCCACAGGTTCATCGTGAGGGGCAATACAGTTCATAACTCTACCCAGAGAGAGGAGCCCAATGTAGCGTAGCGGATTGAGTTTGTACAAACCCGGGTTCGATAAATGTCAGTATTACATAATCTAGTTACATCTACATGTATACAGACCCAAGTCAGATATTCAGTAACAGCAAGGGGAATGGGAAGGGGCCATTCCTAGTCACCTCGCACTCAATTTTCCAAACACTGAGCCAGCACTCTCACAAGTTTTCTGACTGGGGTTTTGGTGGATCAGATGATAAACCAGCATGTTTGCAGTGACCATCTCCTTCAGCTGGAAATGAACATATGTTTCTGTACCCATATTCTCATAGCTGCATCAGGTGAAATTGATTGTCTGGACCTATTTTAGTACTATTTTATTGTACGTTTTAAACCAGCATATAAACTTGAGTACCACTATGGGGGTGGTGTAAATATACTTAAATTAAACAACCCATCGGCAATAAAGTCGACCAGGTATCCAGAATATACAGCCACCAATTTTAAATAGAGGGGGGGAATGCATGAAAACAGTGCAGAAAAAGATAATTCCCAAGGAAAAAATATTCTTTTACTTCTCCTAGTACTTTGCGAAGCCTAGAATGGTATTTTCTTGGTTTCACATACCTGGCAGGAAAGCATTGTTAGATTCCAGGCTGGCAACACTGCCATACAGTTATTCAACCCAGACTGGGAAAGTGGGCTGTTTTCATTACTTGCCTCTCTTTGACGTTCCTTACACTCTTTTCCCCTTTAAACGTATCCAATCCCAAACCAACCACTGAAATTCAGAGGGAAAGATGTCATTTTAAAAATGCATGATCCATTAACCAAGGAACGTACCCAACTGTAATGGTATAAATCAATAAGACTGAAGTCCCCACTGCACCATCATTCTGTCAACCTTCTCCCCCAAAATTCTCAGCGCTGTGGGATGCCTGCCAGGGAAACATAATAAAACAGCTGGAACATAAATAAATAAAAATAAAGTTCTTGACCCCAGAAGTTTTGGTGTGTTTTCCCTTGTTCTTTAGTTTTTAATCTTTTCTCTTTTCGCATCATCCCCCATTTCCCTTAACTTTGTGAGTTCAACCTTATTCTCTTGATATCTTCCACAACACTCCCCGAGATCATAAGGAACAGCCGCTGTATTCTGAACTGCGTTATATATCTTGTCTAAATAAAAGAAGAGGGAGTGTGTCAAAATCCAGCTCTAGGTGACTAGCCATTTTATTTTATTTTACCATTTTTACTATTACAGACAATACGAAAAATAAGCTCCCCAGCCATTAGTAGGAACACAACAACAAGAAGCTCAGGTGCCATTGAGGAGAGGCACTAGTCTCTAACAGGCACAATCTTACAGTGAGGCATGAGAGGGCCTTCTTTGTGGTGGCTCTATGACTCTGGAATGCCCTTCCACCGGAAGGTCAGCTGGAGAAGATTCTGATGAGCTTCTGCCAGCAAGCAAAAATAATGTTATTTATCCAGGCACTTTGAATAACGAAGAGTCAGCTTTTAGTTTTATTGTTTTATGAATTGGGCTGTTTCTACTCATGGTTGTATTTTATGTCGTGTTGCCTTTTGTGCATTGTTGGAAACTACTGTGGGATCAAGTTGATGTGATGAAGGGTGGGGCAAAAGTAGGGAAAGTAGACTAGACTACACTGGACTAGAATTCATTCATAAGAATGTAGTCTGATGCCGAGGGAGCTGGGGGAGATTCAAAGGTGGTCCAACAACCACATCTAGCATCCTTCCAAGCTTTCACCTGCAGGGCAGAAGTGGGAGGGGGGAGTCCTTTTCCACATTTTCCACCCACCGGGAAGAATAGGAAGGAAGTAAATAGGAATAGGCCTAAATTTAACAAGCTCCAGGGTTGGTGTGGTTTGCTCCCTGGTTTGAGGGTGTGCTTGGGTGACTGGGAAGGCATTAGATCAGGGGTCAGCAAACTTTTTCAGCAGGGGGCCGGTCCACTGTCCCTCAGACCTTGTGGGGGGCTGGACTATGTTTTGAAAAGAAAAAAAAATGAACAAATTCCTAGGCCCCACAAATAACCCAGAGACATATTTTAAATAAAAGCACCCATTCTACTCATGTAAAAACACCAGGCAGGCCCCTCAAATAACCCAGAGATGCATTTTAAATAAAAGCACACATTCTACTCATTTAAAAATATGCTGGTTCCCGGATTGAGAAGGCGATGGGGCCGGATCCAGCCCCCAGGCTTTAGTTTGCCTACCCATGCATTAAATCCTTCAGGTCAAAGCTTTTTCTCCTGCCCATCTGATGTTGGTACAGCAAGGGCCACAAAAATTTCCAAAGTGGCGTGGAGAAGGAATCCCACAATGCATCTCCTTCTCTGAGGTTCAAGCTCTGAAGTCAGAGATCCCATGCTTCCTGTCACCCTGGGGTGCCCTATCATGGGCCATAGGGTAGTAGTAAAGAAATAAAAAATTACTTAAAAAACAAAAACAACTATTGCTTGAATCCCTGCTTCAATATAACCTTCCTACAACTAGAAGGAGGCATCCCGCCACCTCATAGGATCATGGGATTGTAGAGTTGGAAAGGAACACAAGGGTTATCTAGTACCATTCCCTGCAATGCATCATAGGAATGTGCTCTATGCCTAGTAAGACATCTGGTGCATCTAGCTCAGTATTGTCTACAATAGTTGGCAGTGGTTCTCCTGGGCTTCAGATAAGAGGTTTCCACAGCCCTACCTGGAGATGGCAAGGATTGGACCTGGGATTTTTTGAAAGAAAGGCTAACATGGCAGACAAACTGGCTTATTGGTAATTTTTCCCCCTCAGAGAAACAACTGAACCCTAGAACCTATTTTCCACACCAGAGCCCAGTCTTGAAATGGAAAGAATATCCAAGTATCTGCCAAGTAATCATAACCTGCCCAGACATACTTACGTTTCAGAAGAGCAGCCAGAGTAGAGGATGTAGGCTCTAGGCAAACTCCAGCAACCATCCCCATGATGTGAAAAACCTAAATCTGTTTAGATTTTTCATGATAGGCAGCTGTTAAAGGCATGGAAGAGAGCCAGCTTAGAACAAAACTGGCAATATTGTGGACATTTCAGAAAGTGGGTTAAACAATGGCTCGTGCATTTTAGTCCTCCATGGTGTGAGTATTGAATAAAGAATTACTGTATCACATAATTACAAAAACCTAACCAAAATACACACAGAGTTTAGTGAATGGGCAAAAATTAAAACTGTTAACTTAGATAAGGGCTGTTTAAACCTTTAGCAAAGCCATATTAAAGGAAGCATAACAAACAGCCAATTATAGCTAGCCTCCTTCATTTGGCTATTTCTACTCGCTAATCTGTGAAGAATTGCTACAGGAAAATTCATTCACTTCACCTCTGATGCTGTGTTTCTTCCTAAGGCAACATTGCAGCTTCTCTATTAATTAGAAAATGGCAGCACATAAATGGCATTTTGTGGGCTTCTCATTATGCTTCTGCCAGATTTCTTCGAGGCATAACACAATAGATATGATGACTAAAATTATTATAATCCTTTGAGAAACTAGGCTGGCTGGATTTCCAAGGTAACGCTGGGAAACAATGAATGATGTACTCAGAGACCAGACCAAGCATACATTTGGGGAGGAACCATATTCCACGGCTGGTAGAGCACACGTTTCACACATACCGGTATATCAGTTCAGCTCAGTCCCTGGTCTCTATAAAGGCTGAGTCAAAGCCGGGAGTCAGCCCTGAGGACCACACTAGAACCAGGAAGACCTTGTTACCAATGCAAAGTCCTAGCTTAGAAAGGAGGGAGCCCCCTTGCAGTGGCAGAGGAAGAGGGTGCGGTCCACCCCAGGTGTCGTCCCTGAGGGGGTGACAAAATGACAAAAATATGAGTTTTTAAAAATATTTTTTAAAAAAATTGGGCTCACAAAACTTTTTAGTTCAGTCAACAAATGTAATGAAACACAGCTGGCATTGGGTGCCACACTGCGGGGGCCAGCACTTACCATGGGGCCTGCAGTGTGCCCGAGCCACACGTCTTGGGAGGGACGTGGTGGCTGGGGTGCCTGCAGGCTCTGCGCTGCCTGAAACAGCAGTGTGGGGCTTGTGTCTGCCCTCCGCCTTTCCCTCGGCCGCTCTACAGCTGAGGGGGAGGTGGCAGAGAGGCTCTATGCAGCACACCCCACCCCCATGGGTGGCTCGTCCCACCCCCGGCTGCAGGACACGCACGCCATACCCGGCACATGAGCAGCTAGCCATGCCGCTGCCCCCTTGTCTAGGAGTTCCCATTGGCTGGGTTACTCCTGAGTCTGAGAATACCTCATGGCCAGGAAGATGTTCCAAGCTGCAGTTCTGATCAGGGTTGTTGCCTGCAAGCACAGATCTGCCTCGTTTTAGCACTGGCAGCTCCTGACTCTTTCATCAAAAAGATCTAAGGTAGAAGGGCTGGAAATAACCGCCCACCATCATTCAGAGTAGGTAGCAATGTAGGTAGTGCTGGAGGAGACTCTTGAGAGTCCCATGGACTGCAAAAAGATCAAACTTATCCATCCTTAAAGAAATCAGCCCTGAGTGGTCACTGGAAGGGCAGATCCTGAAGTTGAGGCTCCAGTACTTTGGCGACCTCATGAGAAGAGAAGATTCCCTGATGTTGGGAAAGATGGAGGGCACAAGGAGAAGGGGACGACAGAGGATGAGGTGGTTGGAGAGTGTTCTCGAAGCGACTAGCATGAGTTTGGCCAAACTGCGGGAGGCAGTGGAGGATAGGGGTGCCTGGCATGCTCTGGTCCATGGGGTCACGAAGAGTCGGACACAACTGAACGACTGAACAACAACAACAAGCACTGGATTAAGTTGTTCAATGGTCACTAATAAGGGCTTGCAAATCTTTCGATTTGCACATCTTGAAAGGAAAATTCCCCTTTGCAATTCATATGGAGAACTTTGACACATTCACAACATGAGAGCAATGTATCATGCAACAGACATCTTTCTTTCAGATTTCTAAACCTCTCTAGCCAGTTAAGCTAAAAAAAGAAAAGCAAAGAAAAAGGCATAATCACAATTCAAGGAAACTTTCCAACCAGGCAAAAAAAAGTACAGTATTACTCAAGGATTGTGCAGAGAGAGAGGCTGGCACTGGTATTTCCTTGCAAACAAAATGCTTAGATCCACTGGGGAGAGAAATGAAGCTGTGTAAGTTGAAGGTTAAATTGCATATACAAATTTGATTTGGCCATATAACACTTGTCCTAACAATGTTTACTGTTAGCCACTTGAATAGTGTTTTTGTCTCTCCCCAGTTTTCTTAGCTCATTCCTGTGGATCATTGCAGCAAACTTAAGGTCTCTAGAGGGGAGTCCGACTCCACTAAATAAAGATGATCTGGGTGATTATGGTGCACAGCAGCTGCAAAGCAACAGCTGGCAAAGAGGAAAGAGACATGCTGGCTGTTCCAGTAGGACTCCAAAGTGTGTGATTCTTAGAAGCATGACATAGAATGAAGAGGCAGTCCATGACTGGGTGGCCAAACTTGCAGAGCCTTCTGGGTAGGAAGGGCATATCAGAAGCTCAGAGCATGCCAGTGAGTGCAAAACAGGAAAAGCCTAGTGTTGATGCTGTGGCTGTAAAATCTTGATGAAGACAAGATGTTGAGTATGTTTATGATTTCTGCCACTCTTTGCCCATAGAAGTAGGAGGGCAAGCAAGATATTGCTGAGAGGGCAATGATATTTCTTAAGCAGCCAACAGCACAACAACTTCAGTTGCATTACGATTTCAGAGGAACTCCTCAGAGCTTAATGAAGGTTAAGGATTAGCAGCGGAGCTCTCAATGCCTGCATATGGCATGCTAATGAAATGATGTTGAACATATGCAGAGTAGCTTTCTCTCATTATACCTGAAGTTAGGGATATGGGCTGCCTGGCCAGATCAGTTATATATTTAAAGGAACCTTAGTCTCAGGAGTGAGGCAGTGAATAAAAGGGCTTTGTCAGGTGAGGGGCTAGGGAAAGGGAATCACAGGTATTGGCTGGGCATTTGATTGGTGTATTTGTGGATGGGAATAGCCAGGAATGTCACAGAGGAATAATTATTCAACTGTATGGAGGAACAGCTGAGGACTTTGGGGTTCAGAGTGAGATTTGGTTGCTTACAGAGCTTCCTACTTCCTGTTTGTAGTTGTTGCTTCTGGACCTATATTCCAGCTGAGTTGTCCCCATCCCCCCCGCACCATGTAGCTGTTACCTTTGCTGACATCTCTAGTTTGGAATGAACAAACCCTGCGTGTTTTCCATACAGCAGCCATTTTAATATGTTGTACATTGTAATGAGATTGGGCTTAGAATAAATCAATTTTTGCCACCACCTCTTTGTGAAAAGAGATTGATAAAGTTTATTAGTTTAGCCTGGCTAATTTGTTTGTGCTCACTAGAAGGACAGATCCTGAAATTGAGGCTCCAGTACTTTGGCCACCTCATGAGAAGTGAAGACTCCCTAGAAAACACCCTGATGTTGGGAAAGATGGAGGGCACAAGGAGAAGGGGACGACAGAGGATGAGATGGTTGGACAGTGTTCTCGAAGCTACTAACATGAGTTTGGCCAAACTGCGAGAGGCATTGAAGGATAGGCGTGCCTGGCGTGCTCTGGTCCATGGAGTCACGAAGAGTCGGACACGACTGAACAACAACAACAAATTTGTTTGTGCAGCAGGGAGGGCCATTGCATAACTAAACATGTGGCCACGTACAGGTGATCCGTTGCCACATAAACTAAATAGGGGACATGCCTTTCTTCTCCTGGCTGGAGGGGCTGTTACCTGTGTGAAAGAGAGCAATAAACTGGCAAGCCCTGAAAGTGGGATCTGAAAAAAGGCAGAAGCCAGACTCATTTTTCAAAAGAATCAAAAGCCATGGCTTTGGTGGGTCCCCTATAATTCTGATAGGGACCAGGATTTGGTAGAGTGATTAAGCATCTGGTGCCTTCCATATGTTTTGTACTACAACTCCCATCAACCCCAGCCAACAGAGCTCATGGGATTTATAGTCCAAAACAACTGGATTCTCAAAGGCAAGGGCCTGTGTCTGTGTGTGCCTTTAGCCTTATGCTCAGTCTGTAAATAAACACATCACAGAAATGCCAAAATCCTCAATTTCAAGGAAACTAATCCTTAAAATATGTTCTGGGAACCCTGAAATCTCTTAACATTCAGAGATTGGGTGTGTGGAAGCAATATTTACTGTGTCAGTGATTAAAGCAGTGGAAGGGCTCAACATTTTCCATCAGAACTCTGGTCAGCACACACAGGTAAGCCTCACAATTATTCTGTAAGCTGCTTTAGCTTGTACTTTTTTAAGGTGGTATACTTAAGAGCAGTGCTTTTTCCTGGGGGGGGGACGCATACCCCTAAACATTTTGTGAATCTAAGTTTGGCCTCATTGAGGGGCAGTATTTTAATATGAGTAGGAAAATGAGCACTGCTTAAGTGGACCTTCTAATTTGTAATAGCGCTCTTGGGAGGAGGTGGTCTCTGGGAGATATCAAGCCAAAAAATCTCTAGGATATAAAACACCATCTTGTGGCTGAAGAACAACAGGGAGCTGGTGAAGACATTGGAGCAAAATGGAAGTTTTCAAAAGCAATAACAATGATGGGTGGATGAGCTTCAGTCTGTGGCATATTAAAAACTCAGAACGAGCACTTTCCACATTTGCTTAGCCTTAGCATTAAGTGTCAGCCACTATATGAACCCCCCCTTTAGCTATGCTATCATTTTACATAATGCTAATGATTCAGTGTATTTTAATACCTCATATTGATTTTGTTCCAGGTTGCTATGCTGGGATTATTTTTTAAAATGCTGTGCTGTTTCATAATTAGATGGGTGTTAATCAACTTCTATTGTTGCTTGGGCAAACATAAAAGCAAATTTAATTGCTGTGGGGGGGGGAGGCCTGTCCCCTCAAAACCCTCTTTGTCTCAAATACTTGTGCTGCTCACTTCCTACCCTTAACAGCACAAAGGGATCTTTGTGAAAAGCAAATACACAAATTGATTGTGATCATGACAAAGCCAGATTCATTGGTGGGTATAAAATAAGCGAGTTTTCCTCAGGACTCTGGCAGCAATGCACAGCTAAAGAACTAATTCAGTCAAAACAAATCTTTCACTCACAATGTAGACTGAAAAGAGAGGTTTCAACGTTTAGTATATGAAAAGGAGGCAACTTGTTAAATCTAATACATAGCAAGAAGAAAACATTCAAGGATGTAATACACCAAGACGAAAACAAACCACATCTACATAGCAACAGTTGATCTGAGAGCGCCCTCTTCTGCTCTCGAGAGAAAATTGTTGTTTCTTTTTGAGGCAAATATTGATGAAACATCATTTATTTATTAGGTGTGTTTTCCCCAAAAGTCTTGCCATTTGGGGGGCAAACAGACAGGCACCCAATTCACAATGCACTGGTAATCCAGAGACTGGGTTATACCACTTAATGCAGCAAGGAAAGATATGCTCATATAGATTCATAGAACTGTAGAATTGGAACCCATGACCCTGAGATTAATAGTCATGTTCCATTGAATGCCTGTCCATTTTTTTTAAAAAAAATTCTATGTGAGGGATTAATGTATGTGTGAAGGAACTTTCAACAACTTGGGAGTCCGAAGTGGTGCTGCCCGTACATTTAGTTTTTTAACCACCTCAGTGAAAATTCAGCCAAAGCTGGTCCTGAATGTGAAATTCTAGTTTATTTATTAGTTCATTTACATTATTTATTAGCTGCTCTTCAGCCAAAGCTGTCAGGGTAACTTATGAATAAAAACATTAACATTACTATTTAAAAAAAAAAACCTAACACATTGCAGAAGACAGTTCAAATTGTCACTTCCTTGACATTTCCCTTGTTCTGCTTGTTTCAGACAAAAACACACTGCCCAATCTTCTGCCCCCCAGCAGTACATGTGGGCTCCCATTTGGCTCCTCTTTCCCTATCTGTGGTCTAAAGCACTGAGCCTCTTGGGCTTGCTGACCAGAAGGTCGGTGGTTCGAATCCCTGCGATGGGGTGAGCTCCCGTTGCTCTGTCCCAGCTTCTGCCAACCTAGCAGTTTGAAGGCACACCAGTGCAAGAAGATAAATGGGTATCGCTGTGGTGGAAAGGTAAACGGCATTTCCGTGCACTCTGGCACTCATCACAGTGTCCCAGAAGCGGTTTAGTCATGCTAGCCACATGACCTAGAAAGCTGTCTGTGAACAAACGCCGGCTCCCTCGGCATAAAAGCGAGATGAGCGCCACAACCCCATAGTTGCCTTTGACTGGACTTAACCATCCAGGGGTCCTTTACTTTTACCTTTAACCTTTTCTGGCCTAATCTCATTCTGGCTACATTTCTTACTATAGTCACCATGAAATAGCAACGCTCTGCCCACCTCTATCTTTATGTGCCTAAGCTACAGCTGATATTGATTGTATGCCTGTGCTTTCGCATCGTGCTGTTGATCTAGATTCATTGGTATAGATTTTTCCTTCAAAACACAAAAGAGTGTATTATGGCACCTTAAATAAGCAGATTTATTGCGACATAAGATTTATAGACTAGAGTCCATCAGAAACAACTTTTCTTTTTTGTTTCGGCTTTACGTACAGCTCTGCTTCATTGATCACTGTACATTTGTAGTCCACCTGTCAGTACACCATGCCTTCTGTGCATGTGAATGTATAGGAATCTGGTTCCTTTGATTAGTATATTATGCCACATATTGCTTTTTCTAGCACAGGAGATTGTACTGGTATCAGAAAAAGAGAGTGATCAAAACATGAAGAGCCATGCATGATTTTCCCCAGGTACGAAGCCCAGTCTATAGATGGGATGGTGCAGACACAGCCTTTTCACACACAAGGCATTCTCCATAAGAGAAAAAGTAGCACATGCAACAGCCCTCTGTATACTGAATCCATCAGATTTCCTTGTAAAAGTGGCAACACAATTTGTTACATTTCTTTGCAGATAAGAACGCAACTATTATATCATTCCCATGCAGCGCTGTAAGGAGATCGTCTTTCAATTATTCACCAACGATATTGCAATAACTAATTCATGGAATAACCCATTTAATTAGCCAAGCAGATTTTCTGCTGTTCACAGCAAGACGTTCTTCATGGGAAACCCCACAAGATGGCTTGAATTGTCTCCTGGCGTTAAGCTGATCCTACAACTGTTGCCTTTTTGGGGACAGCAATGTGCTAAGCTTATCATAAAATCTATCAATAATTGACCCTGTTACCTCAATAACACAGCTAGAATATTCAGTGTATCCGCTGTAATATTTTGAGTATGAAGTGATCGGAACAGAGTGAACTGAAAAGTAACTCCCAAGTATTTAAAATAATTAACTTGTTCTTTTATAGGTCTTTCCAGGAAACCTGCTATGACTATATATTCCTTTATCACCCCTGTTTGACAAGATCTCTTGCAAGTTTTTAGAATTCAGATGATGTACTGCACTAATAAAATAAATAAATCCTTCCAGTAGCACCTTAGAGACCGACTAAGTTTGTTATTGGTATGAGCTTTTGTGTGCATGCACACTTCTTCAGTGTCTCCAAGGTGCTTTTTTATTTTGTTTCAACTACAGCAGACCCAACATGACTACCTACCTATATCTACTGCACTAATGTGAGGTGTGTAAGAAAACATTCAGTGCTGGATTTTCTTTAGGCAGGTTATTGGAAATGCACAAGCAGAATTAAGATGACAATAGAAGAGTTTGGATTTGATATCCCGCTTTATCACTACCCGAAGGAGTCTCAAGGCGGCTAACATTCTCCTTTCCCTTCCTCCCCCACAACAAACACTCTGTGAGGTGAGTGGGGCTGAGAGACTTCAAAGAAGTGTGACTAGCCCAAGGTTACCCAGCAGCTGCATGTAGAGGAGCAGAGACGCGAACCCGGTTCACCAGATTATGAGTCTACCGCTCTTAACCACTACACCACAATGGCTCTCCTATTTCACAGGGATGGTTGAGAACTGTGTTATGTCACCTTGAGCTCCTGGCAGGAAAGGTGGACTATACATATAATAATAAGTTTTAAAAATAACAATTTTTAAAGCCTGCTGCAGCAAAGTCTTGCGGAAACTTAAAGGTGAACAAATACATCATAGCATTTTGCAGACCAGAGTCAATCAGATGCTAGGGTTAAATATGCATCTTACCAGCAGGCTCCATTGGCTTTCTTGGAAGAGGATAGAAAGCCAATGTGTGAAATTCTATTAATTACCTGAAACTTTATTACTACTAATTATATAATGGTAGTTAAAATAATAGGTAGTTAAAATTATAGGATGCACCAAAGCACCCATTTCTGACCTCTTCATTTCAGGGCATGAATTTAGTTGGTAGTGCTTACTACTTCCTTCCAAAGACATACTGGTGATCTAAAAGGCAAATATTTATTATTGGGGGGAGGAACCCCTTGAAAATCAATAAAGGCAGTGCACACAATTTTCAGCACAGTAAAACTGCTAGCCTATTCAAACCTACTTGTAAGTAAGCCTCGTTGAATTTCATGGAACTTCTTCCTATACAGTGTAACTGAATTTGGGATTTCAATTGAAATCACTCGATCTGATAATGCCTTTGTACATCTTTTAAAATAATGTTGAAAAGGATTTCTGGCTCAAGCGATGACATGGTCTGAAGAGAGAGAGAGAGAAAGAGAGAAATAGCAACAGTTTCTTAGTAATCCTATCAACATAGTGACAATGTTTACTTTGTTAACTGCTCCATCTAAATTGTTTTGGGAGACGTGCCAGGTTGTATAACAGCCTTCCTCCAGAGTTGTCCGAAATAGATAGGTTTTCCCATTTAAAGCCACCCACACATCTAACCAAGAAGACAGAACAGTTAATTGCATCCATCAATAGTGTATAAAAGGAAGGGGCCCAACAAATGTTCCAATATTCTAATATTTTCTTCCATTTGATAGGGTGGGCATTTCAAGGTCACAGAGAACAATGATGGTGCTATCTTGAATGCTATATGGACAGAGGCAGCCCTTGAGGTATTGCGGTCCTGGGTCTTGGCCTAGTGTTTTTTTGCTCCAAGCCATGAGGCTTGTTCTTGACTTACCTATCATGGTTTCCTAGAGCAAAGCAAACAGTGACCACCAAACTGAATATAACAATGAGCCAGGGATTGTGGCTTGGTACCTCAGGATGCTAATGTGGAGGGGAAAACAGCCATGGTAAACGGTTAAATATTGTTTACTTTGACATGTGAACTGGGCCTGCAAGTATGGGGACTGAGACCATCAGACTTAAAATCCCAGTAAAGAAAAGATGCAGACTTAAGCCTTGTGGAGACTGCATCTAAGAAAGGCATCCATTTTTAGTATCTTCTCCGCCAAAAGCCATCACAGAATTCTTCCAAATATTCATTAAAAATGAGTCTCTTGGAACCTGTAGTAGTTTTCTACAAGGATTTAGTGTGAAATTCCGTATTCTGCTGGTTGCATTCATAAGTTCAAACTTTAACATAGTGATTTTTACTGTTTTGTGAAAACATTTAATTGGCACCGGTAGAGCTTTGTTACATAACATCCTTGAAAGTCTATGCATTATTGACAATGCCAAAGGCAATAAGATATTGAAACTAACCAGGCGGCATGGGGGGCAGGATAACTTCCTTCTTGTTTTAATTTTCAAACATATTAATCATCACAGCCTCATACTAGTGTTATGCCAATTTCAATTTTACAAAGCTTTACAGGTAGTTAAAAAAATGTTGTGCCATTCAGTAAATGTTACAAACAATAGGAAAATGCATGCTAAAAATGAAGTCAATTTAAAAAATACAGTCATTTAACAGATGACCAGCAATAGATTTTATACTACAGTAGTCTTAACAGGTGGACAGTAATTTAACCAGAAACTCAACAGAATAACTACTCAATAAAATGACAGTCTTCTTTTGATATTGTATTGCCCTGCAGAGTAAAATCTTTTCCCTGACTTAACTCTGTGCAACTGTTCCCCTTTGCTACACTTGCCACACTATTCCATGAGAGGTTTTCAAAAGCTTAGAAATACAAATAATAAACCCAGTAAAAAACATTTATTATGATAAATGATAATGGGAAGGAAAGCCGGGCATAATTGTCTATGTGGTATGGGTTTTTAACATGAAAGCAGTCAAATATACAGAAGAGTCTCTTCATCACTGCCATTGGTGAGTGACACCGGCTGTGTTTACTTTTCTCCTCTTTTCTCCCTCCAGAGGTTTTGGTGAGCTTGTCTGCATCAGCCTTGTTAATCTTATCAGCCTTGCAACTGTTGGCGATTGCTGACAGGACTCCATTGATCTCCTCTTCAGCCTCGTCATCCTCCTCCTGGTGAGAATCACAATTGGACAGAACCTCTTGATCATCAGTTCCATAACACACATCCTTTAAATAATCAGCCAAAGATCCATTTTATCTAAGGGCTACAGATATACCAGTGCTTGGAACAAAACTAGTTCAGTTTAATAAAGCTCACTGAATTCAAAAAGCTCTGAACTACACCTGAAACTAGTGCCCATATTTGCTAGCTGAATGGAACATGAATTACATTTGTTTAGGGGCAGAATGATTTCTAGGTCATCTTCAAATTCATTCTCTTACATGTGTATTTCTTCTTCTTCTTTGCTCCTTAGACTCTTTGGGGCTTGAAGCTTAAAGATTATAATTGTGGGGGGAAGTAAGTGAAAACCATTCACATTCCACTGTGTGTGTTTTCTTAGGCTTCTTAAGAAATTTTTTTACACCAGCTCAGCAGCTTGTCTGTGCACAGTGGTGGAGTGGATGAGGACCAATAAACTGGGTTTGAACCCTCCCCACAATGACTTCTCCATACACATTGATGAAGAAGGCAAATCTACGTGTGCCTTCCTTTACAATAAAATAAATAAATAAAATGGGTCTTTTCTTCCTATTTGACATGAAGGAAACAATTCATATCTACAATGACCTTTGATGTTCTCAGATCTCATCTTAGTCATGGCAACTAGGTTTTGGATCTGGCCAGATCTGCACTTGGCTATTTAATTCTGCATTTTATTCACTAATCTTCTCAACATTAAAGTGGATCAGCTTCACTTATGACTTTCCATTATGGCATAAACAACGTTTACATTGCTTAGACACTGGCACCGTAACTTAGAAAATAAAAATACGAAATGCTAAGGGAAGCAACCTCCTTATCACTCATTGTAAAGGGAAATGGTACAGGTGATCATCTATAAACTTTTATGGACGCATCTATCTGGGTTGTTTTTCTTTTTTAGGGTGCATTTTTTCCAGTTGAACATATCTGGGGGGTTTTATGCTAAAATGATTTATTTTTTATTTTATTTTTTAAATTGTTTTAAGCAGCAGGTTTATTGCACAGCGGGAAAGGATGCTAAACACACATTCTTTTTTCTTTTCCGGTTTTCTGAAACTTGTTTGCAGGTGGCTGATGCTTTATCAGATTGCTTTTAGCTCCTTTATGTTCCCTAAGAGGAAGCTAAACCATGTGTGAAATCCAGCATCTGGCATGGCAAGTTATCAGCTTAGTGTCTGTATGTTAGAATACGCTCTTCTCTAAGGAACCTTAACAAGGCGCGTTTCTAGCACAAGTTTACTTATCCTATTGCCCTAGCGAAGAGAAGAAAGAGAATCTGTAATAGAATGACAAATACCTATCTGCTATCGGGGGACATTTAAAGGACTGCTGAGGGCCTCCGAGAGAGAGAGAAAAAAGGGGAAATTAAACTGTTTCACATTATGAAAATCAACCTTGCATATCAAAAGGGAGCTCAACTTTTGAGTGTATTTTTAAATAGTAATGCTATTTACTCTGCTCTCCGTTCCTGCTCCTAAGGAGAGAATAGCAAGCAGATGGCAGTATAAAAGGATATAAAAATCAGTTGCAGGATCTATGGAAAGCAACTGCACAACAGCTGAAACCTACTGGAAATGGCATCTGCTGCTGCTTCTTGCTTCTATTAATGGATGTGTTTGTTCAAATCCAACAGTCCACAGGATGGAGAGAAGAGGTCGCTTTTGTGGGAAGTTATCCATTTTCATGGTTTTCTATATTGTGCTGCCTACTAGAGAGCGCCACAACATTTATCAGGGATGGGAATGTGACTTGTCGGTAAGGGCTCTACACTTCTTACAAACATTTCCCCATTCCTCTTTTTGTCCGCTGTAAGATTTTGGACGGTGCAGGCCAATGAATTGCTAGCAGCTAGAATATATTTCTCAGTTCAGGACCTTGGAACATTTGAGGATTCGTTTAGGACTGGGTACAGGTTTCTCTTTCTTCCCATGTTACCTTCTTTTGCTCTGGATGACTGAAGCACAACATAAAGGCACGGTGGCATTTCACATTGCGCGGTGGCACATAGCAGTGCTAACTGGTAGCAGAACAGTGTATATTCACAAACCTCTCAGGGCCCATTCAAACTTTACAGGGCAATCAACAATGTTACTTGTCAACTGTAGTTCTCTCAGTAAAGACCTGTAAGACCAGACCTGTGCCTGTAAACACACTTGTCTACCGTGTCTGCTAGTTTGCATAGAAAAGTATCCCCCACAAAGTCCCAAAGGATTCACCAGGAGACCTGGAGGTGCCATGTGGCAAACACAGAGGTTGCTGTCACCAACACCTGATCTACCTGTGCAAAACAATGAACCACGGCAGTTCAGGAGGGATGATGCCAGTTTTCATTGCACTGAGCTTCCTGCAAGTAAAAAGCAAAACCTTTTTTTTTACATCAAGACACATTCAGAAATGTGATGTCCCACCACAGTCTGAAATGACACTCTGTTCTACCATCTCATTCTGTTTCATGCTGGATCAAGACCATTGTGCTCCTGAACCACACAATAGTCACAATAAGACCATGATGGGGGATATATTTATTTCAGTATTTATACGCCACTTTGGGGGCACAGAAAGGGCCTCAATGCAATAATGAACAACAAAAAATAAATAAATCAAAAACACAAATTAATACCAGACACCAGCTATTGTTAGCAGCAGCACATAAAAAGCTCTCTGATCAGGGGATGAGACAATATTAATAATGAAGACAATCTTTCACGGTCTTTCTGAGCATTGAAAAGCAAATGGTCCTTTATGCCCACCAACTGCTGGTGGTTTACAGGGCAGAGCTTTCCCTGATGATCACACCTAGCATTCTTTTAATAGTGCTGGGTCCAAGCCATACAGGATTTCAAAGTGATGGTCACCACTTTGAACTGAGTCCGGAAAGAAATTGGGAACCAATTTGCAGTGAATAATGGCAGAAGCAAGGCGAAACCTGGTCATGCTACAGCAGGCAGCGAATGTATATTGTAAAGAGCTGCTAAAAGTTGGAATCATGATGTGCTTTCGTAGCAGAGGAAGCAACGGACAGGAGGGTTTGAAGAGAGGCTGCGGAAGTCAGTAAATGGAGGAATTAAAACAAAACAAATACCTTTGTGAGCTTCTTCATTCCAGATCGATTCAGGGTGCAGAAATGAGCTACTGCATACTCCAGTAATGCGCCAAAGATAAAACTAAAGCAAATACCCAGGTAGACATCAATTGCCTTAATGAAGCAATTAGCATTAGGAAGTGATGTCCTGGCTCCCATCATAAGAGTTGTCATGGTGAGCACAGTTGTAACACCTACAGAAACAAAACGAGAAATCAGAGGTGATCTTGCATGATTAGCAGCAACACCATCTCCTGCTGCCTCTGAGCAGAAGCTGCTCAATATTTACTTGATGGTGAGGTCTTCTGTCATCTCATTTTAACCCACCTCATTTGGAAGGAAATGCAGAAAATGTTTAACGTATGAAGATTTTGAGGTGTTAAGACTACTTCGGATAAAGTTTAAGGTAAAGTTCTGCACCATGGTCAAAAAGGGGCAGAGTAAAAAAGAAAGAAAGAAAAAAGTGAGGGTAAGAGATGTCCGAATTACTCTCTAAGTTAGTCTTGGAGAAACGATGTATAACTTTGTGAATTACCATAATTTTGGTGGCGAAAGGGAATACAAAGCCACCCAGTGAGCTTCATGCCAAGTGGGGATTGAACCCTGGTCTCCCAAGTCCTAGTCTGACACTGACCACTACACCACACTTCTTTTCACATGAGCCACCATAACATGTAGACAGGTTTGGTGAGCACATGTTTTTCCATGTAGAAGGCCCCAAGGTCAACCCCTGAATTGATCTTTGATTGCAGGTGGCTGTAAAATCAATCTCTCTCTCTCTCGGATCCTGGAGAGCCAATGTGAATTAAGAGTCGGTGCTCTTAGATTGACCTAACTCAGTCTATTTCCATATTTTGTTGTTGCCACCTTTCCCACCAGAGCATGAGCCACATCTGATCGTTACCACTTTTTGAAAGGGGGCTGTGTACATAAGGACACACAGGGCTCCCTCCAAGGGGAAAAGGAACCCTCCATCTGCCCATGAGGTGACCTTCATACTGATGCAGATCATGTGTCACCTTGGGGGCTTGGCCAGCTTGGTCAGTAGCTAGGGCATTGGTACCCAGTGGAAAGGGCTAGCTCACTTGTACTGAATGCCGGAAGAGGGACACTGAAGTCCTGCATCCCCATGTATTGAGTATTGCAGAATGCATAGGAGATACGTGCACCACAATAGCCCCACACAGGCAGTCTACTTCTGTGTAAAATCAGCCTGCAGTGAGGGAGGGATGCTCTGCACGCAAGCTTTCCCTTCCCCCAACACTGTCCCCGCAGCCCCCCATGAGTTGGAGTAATATCCCCCACATGATATAGGCAGTGATGGCCACCAACTTGGATGGCTTGAAAAGAGGATTAGACAAATTCATGGAAGATAAGGCTGTATAGATGGCCATGGTTTACCTACGCCTACACAGTGGCAGTATGAGTTTGAGTACCAGCTGAGGGCCCCTTCATGGATCACTGCCTTGTCGTGGCGAAGGGGCTTGAATTACTCAGGGAAGCTATGAGCTATGCCGTGCAGGGCCACCCAAGATGGACAGGTCATAGTGGAGAGTTTGGACCAAACGTGATCCACCTGGAGGAGGAACTGGCAACCCACTCCAGTATCCCTGCCAAGAAAACTCCATGGACAAAGACAACAGGCATATAAAAGATATGACGCTGGAAGATGAGCCCCTCAGGTCGGAAGGCGTCCAACATGCTACTGGGGAAGAGCGGAGGACAAGTACAAGTAGATCCAAAGCTGATGAAGCGGCTGGGCCAAAGCCGAAAGGACACTCAGTTGCGGATATGCCTGGAAGCGAAAGGAAAGTCCAATGCTGTAAAGAAAAGTATTGCATAGGAACCTGGAATGTAAGAACCATGAACCTTGGTAAGCTGGATGTGGTCAAAAATGAGATGGCAAGAATAAACATTGACATCCTAGGCATCAGTGAACTAAAATGGACGGGAATGGGCGAATTCAGTTCAGATGACTATCATATCTACTACTGTGGGCAGGAATCCCGTAAAAGAAATGGAGTGGCCCTCATAGTCAACAAAAGAGTGGCGAAAGCTGTACTGGGATGCAACTTCAAAAATGATAGAATGATCTCGATACGAATCCAAGGCAGTCCTTTTAACATCACAGTAATCCAAGTTTATGCACCAACTACCAGTGCTGAAGAAACTGAAATTGATCAATTCTATGAAGACTTACAGCACCTTATAGAAATGACACCAAAGAAGGATGTTCTTCTCATTATAGGGGATTGGAATGATAAAGTAGGGAGTCAAGAGATAAAAGGAACAACTGGCAAGTTTGGCCTTGGAGTTCAAAATGAAGCAGGGCAAAGGCTAATAGAGTTCTGTCAGGAGAACAAGCTGGTCATCACAAACACTCTTTTCCAACAACACAAGAGACAACTCTACACATGGACATCACCAGATGGGCGACATCGAAATCAGATTGATTATATTCTCTGCAGCCAAAGATGGAGAAGCTCTATACACTCAGCAAAAACAAGACCTGGAGCTGACTGTGGCTCCGATCATCAGCTTCTTATAGCAAAATTCCAGCTTAAACTGAAGAAAGTAGGAAAAACCACTGGGCCAGTAAGATACAATCTAAATCAAATTCCTTATGAATACACAGTTGAAGTGAAAAACAGGTTTAAGGACTTAGATTTGGTGGATAGAGTGCCTGAAGAACTGTGGATGGAGGCTCGTAACATTATACAGGAGGCAGCAACGAAAACCATCCCAATGAAAAAGAAATGCAAGAAAGCAAAGTGGCTGTCCAATGAGGCCTTAAAAATAGCGGGGGAGAGAAGGCAAGCAAAATGCGAGGGAGATAGTGAAAGATACAGGAAATTGAATGCAGATTTCCAAAGAATAGCAAGGAGAGACAAGAGGGCCTTTCTAAACGAGCAATGCAAAGAAATAGAGGAAAATAACAGAATGGGAAAAACCAGAGATCTGTTCAAGAAAATTGGAGATATGAAAGGAACATTTCGTACAAAGATTACCACAATTAAGGACAAAAGTGGAAAGGACCTAACAGAAGCAGAAGACATCAAGAAGAGGTGGCAAGAATACACAGAGGAACTATACCAGAAAGATATAGAGGTCTCATGCACCCCAGGTAGTGTGGTTGCTGACCTTGAGCCAGACATCCTGGAGAGTGAAGTCAAATGGGCCTTAGAAAGCCTTGCTAACAACAAGGCCAGTGGAAGTGATGATATTCCAGCTGAACTATTTAAAATCCTAAAAGATGATGCTGTTAAGGTGCTACACTCAATATGCCAACAAGTTTGGAAAACTCAGCAGTGGCCAGAGGATTGGAGAAGATCAGTTTACATCCCAGTCCCAAAGAAGGGCAGTGCCAAAGAATGCTCTAACTACCGCACAATTGCACTCATTTCACACTCTAGCAAGGTTATGCTTAAAATTCTACAAGGCAGGCTTAAGCAGTACGTGGACCGAGAACTCCCAGAAGTGCAAGCTGGATTTCGAAGGGGCAGAGGAACCAGAGACCAAATTGCAAACATGCGCTGGATTATGGAGAAAGCTAGAGAGTTCCAGAAAAACATCTACTTCTGCTTCATTGACTACGCAAAAGCATTTGACTGTGTCGACCACAGCAAACTATGGAAAGTTCTTAAAGAAATGGGAGTGCCGGATCACCTCATCTGTCTCCTGAGAAATCTCTATTTGGGACAAGAAGCTACAGTTAGAACTGGATATGGAAGAACTGATTGGTTCAAAATTGGGAAAGGAGTACGACAAGGCTGTATATTGTCTCCCTGCTTATTTAACTTATATGCAGAATTCATCATGCGAAAGGCTGGGCTGGATGAATCCCAAACCGGAATTAAGATTGCCGGAAAAAATATCAACAACCTCAGATATGCTGATGATACAACCTTGATGGCAGAAAGTGAGGAGGAATTGAAGAACCTTTTAATGAGGGTGAAAGAGGAAAGCGCAAAATATGGTCTGAAGCTCAACATCAAAAAAACTAAGATCATGGCCACTGGTCCCATCACCTCCTGGCAAATAGAAGGGGAAGAAATGGAGGCAGTGAGAGATTTCACTTTCTTGGGTTCCATGATCACTGCAGATGGTGACAGCAGTCACGAAATTAGAAGACGCCTGCTTCTTGGGAGAAAAGCAATGACAAACCTAGACAGCATCTTAAAAAGCAAAGACATCACCTTGCCAACAAAGGTCCGTATAGTTAAAGCTATGGTTTTCCCAGTAGTAATGTACGGAAGTGAGAGCTGGACCATCAAGAAGGCTGATCGCCGAAGAATTGATGCTTTTGAATTATGGTGCTGGAGGAGACTCTTGAGAGTCCCATGGACTGCAAGAAGATCAAACCTATCCATTCTCAAGGAAATCGGCCCTGAGTGCTCACTAGAAGGACAGATCCTGAAGTTGAGGCTCCAGTACTTTGGCCACCTCATGAGAAGAGAAGACTCCCTGGAAAAGACCCTGATGTTGGGAAAGATGGAGGGCACAAGGAGAAGGGGACGACAAAGGATGAGATGGTTGGACAGTATTCTCGAAGCTACTAACATGAGTTTGGCCAAACTGCGGGAGGCAGTGAATGATAGGCGTGCCTGGCGTGCTCTGGTCCATGGGGTCACGAAGAGTCGGACACGACTGAACGACTGAACAACAACAACAACACCAGCTGAGGGAAACCACAGGAGGGGTGAGTGCTCTTGAGCTTGACTCCAGGTTGCAGGCTGTCCACAGGATGATGAACTCAATGGGCCACTGGTAGGTTCCTCTTGCATTCTAATGATGCAGAGCCTTGCTTTTTCAGGTTTCTAAATAGCATGAGGAGCTTACACAAGGACAGGAGGCTCCTCCCTGCAGTGGTTCTTCTTGCAGCCCATGAAGGGTGGTGGGAACAGTGGCAGTGGAGCTAGAGTAGTCACACCTCAGCTCTCTTCCACACACGTTACTTTTACCCAAGAATAAAATGCCTAACAGAACCAATGTTTACGCTGTTTCACTTGTTACACTTGCAGAGGGGCTCTAGAAGTTCATTCTCGCACCGGCTGGGTAACATGAGGCTCCTTAGGCTCATTGCATCTGCCCTGCCCAGTTTCTAGGACTTGTATTGTTGGTGTACAGAGGAGCTGGAAATCCGCTGCACTTACCTGTGGGGAGGAGTTGCGGTGGACTGCGTGGTCCCCCTCCCACTTCCGGGTGGGCGGGGGACTTTGTCCCTCGCCGCCCTGAGGAGTCCAAGCCACATCAGCAAACAGCCGACCGACTGGCTGGCTGGGGGGCGGGGCTGGGACCTTTAAAAGAGAGGCCTGAGCCGGAGGGCTTCCTTTCAGCTGGCTTCCTCAATCTTCCACCCTCCCTCCCTACTTGCAGGTTTCCCTCAATGGCCTTGCTCTGGACTTCGGTTGGTCGCCTGCCCTTGTCAGGGGCCTGGTAGGAATTTTTCCATTTGGCAGATTGGCTTGGCCATTTGGTTTTCGCCTACCACTTAGCAACTGTCACAACTTTGTAAGGTGTTGCGGTTAGGCATTGGGTGACCTTATGATGGGGGAGGGGAGGCCTGGCCATCGCCTGCCCCTCCAAGCTTAAGGGTATTCCGTTAAAGGAATCCGGGGGTGTGGATCTTGTCCGAAGCCCGGGGCAGGGCTAGGGCCATGCCGCGACCCCTTGGGAACCCAAGGGGAGCTCGAGTTGGTCTGAATCGATGGAGCTCCCCCTACCAGTGGTTTACCCTTACTGGACTTCCTGCTCTGTGGGCAGGAGTCAGATATAGTCAGGTCCACCCAATGCCTAAGCCAATACCGCTCACATTCTGTAACCAATAAAGTTGTGGCCAAATTTTGCCCAATAACATTAACCTTATATCCTGGGTCCTTGTGTTTTATGTCATCCTTGAGGAGGCGGCCGCGGGGTCTCGACACGCAACATAGATCCCATGGTTCAAGGCTTACTGCATTACATAGGTGGTGGAGGAACAAAAAAAAGCAGCAGCTTCCTCCATGTTAAAACAACATGACCTGGGCAGGGGGTGAGCAGTGCACCTGTGTTTTATTATTGTATCTCACCTATGCAGATTCTGGCTGGCACTGATGACTGGCTTATCCAGAATGACACCCAGGAGAGGACAACCAGCAAGCTAGATGGTACATATGTTTCAAGGATAAAATACAGAATGTTCCTCTTGAGCTCAAAATGGAAGACTAACTTTGGATAGTGCCCTGTGTAGTGAATAGAGAGAGAAATGCAACAAGTCATTTAGATTTATTGACAGTTTCTTCTTCATGTACAAGTTTAAATATTTTAAAGCTTCAGATCAAATCTTTATTATTATGACCAGCATTCAGAAAACAAGGTAAGAAGCACACAGAACACATTATTTTAAAGCTTCACGGTTTTTTAAAGCACACAGTCACCAACTTGCTAGTTCACCCGTCATACTTATACCTAATTTCTATTTAGTGTTTGCCCATCACTCTAAGCCAAACCAATGCTTAGTGCATATTTTGCTGGCCTCTGAAGAGGAGGCAGAATTCACTTTGCTTCTTCCCATGCTTTTCAGGTGAGGGAAACATGGCAGCTAACCCAAAGTTTGGATTAGTGTGTCTTCCAACCACAACTTGGCTAAGCTGCCAGGGGCGCTGCGGCGATCCACCCAGGGGGACGCGCTGCCCACGGAGTCCGCCTGGCAGACGCAAGCCCCAC
The DNA here is from genome assembly GCF_009819535.1 of Lacerta agilis. Lineage (NCBI taxonomy): Eukaryota > Metazoa > Chordata > Lepidosauria > Squamata > Lacertidae > Lacerta > Lacerta agilis. The sequence continues at coordinate 35,877,236 of NC_046316.1, forward strand.
ACTGCCATTTTGGGCAGCGCAGGGCCCGAGCCACCGCATCACTCCCAGGAGAGACTCGTGGCTTGGGTGCACTGCAGGCTAGGCCCTGCGGTACGTGCTGCCCCCCGTGGTGTACCATTTGGTCACCCCCCTCAGAGATGACACCCAGGGAGGGCCGCACCCCCCTTCCTACACCCCTGTAAGCTGCCCAAAAGCCTGGAGATACAGCAAAGCAGGTACAAGTTGCTCCTCTGGGCCTATGTCTGCTCAAGGAAGAACTACCATCCTGCAAATTTCATCTGATTGTAAAAAAAAACAAATGTGAAATAAGATTTGCCTACTAAAATCATTGGGAAATGATTTAAATAAATTAATAAAACCTTCCTCTCTCTCTCTCCTCCACTCCAATCAGGCACACAGTGAAAAAAAATGGCTGAAAAAAAGACATGGAAATTAATCAAGCTACCAAAGGAAACAATGACATGAATTGTTATTATTAGCACATCCTTATATTTTTTTAAAAAAATCCTGGCTATACTTCATTTATTGTTAGAAAATATAATCCTATATAAATGAGAACAAGGGCCTGCACTTTGCTTTTCTTTGCGTTGTTTACGTATTCTCTCCCTGAAATATTCAGAAGTGAACATGTATTTTATTTTCTGATGAGTGAACAGGTTCTGCTTTCTCCCTGGGCAGAGCAGCAATATGGAATCATTAGCCTTCTTCGAGCACGATGGCTAGCCAGCAGCAGAAGCAGTGAGGAAAGCAAGCAGATGCCACTTATGTAAGAAGCAAGATACTGTCTGAACATGAAGTCTGCTAGTGGAGATCTGTGTTTTTATACCTATTTATAGGCATTTGCTTTTTTTCATGTGAGTTAGGACTTCGAGTCATGATGTTTCCTTAGTCAATAATGGTCTCAAATAAAAATCTTTAGCGGAAGGCAAAAGATTTATACGATCTGAGCAGAAACCAGAGTATAAAATAAAAATGGCACAATGCACGTTCATTGAAACTTAAATGCAGAATCACAAATGTGGTATGTAAAAGAAGCTCTATCTTCTGTAGAAGAGCAAATGTGTGGAGCATCCTGAAGGAAAATAATAATAATTCAGTGCATCGGACTGTTCTTATCACACTGAGGCATGCAAACGGTGGCGGGGGGGGGAAGGTTAGGACCTGGCAGCCTTCAGCTGTGAGAACCAGGATTTGCAGAAGATGCAGGTCAGAGAACCTATTAATGGTTCCATCATCTAAGAGCGTAGTGGCCCCCTGCAGGAAGAACATTCTTGGTGGTGGCCCCCAGAGGATATAATCAGCGGCCTGCCAAATCCCATCCATTTCAGCTATTAAATGAGCTTTAAAGACGTGTTTATTTAGTCGAGCTTCTGTTGTTTAATGTGCTTAATTTATTTCAATTAGTTTTACTGGTTCTAATAGATTTGGGATTTTTTGTGTGTTTTTTTTGGGGGGGGGGTATTCTTCTTGGCTTGAAAGTTTTGTACAGATGTTCTCCTAACCTTAATAATATACTGCTAACAGAGACTGTAATCCTGTATACATTTACTTGGGAGTAAATGTATAGCTGAGTGGGCATGCATCGGATTCAGACGACTTGGTATACAATAAAGGTTTTTAGTCAAGCAGTCAAGGTACGGCAGCACAGCCAAGTTTTTTTAATTCATCATCATCATCATCATCATCATCATCCTAAATTGCTTTAATAAACTCAAGGTGGCATATATAGGATTCCCATGCAGTCTACCATCCAGACACTCGCCAGATCCAAACCTGCTTAGTTTCAGCAGCAGCACCTCACTACTTCATGTACTTTACTATTATTTTTTTAATTCTATTTTAATGCTGTGACATCTGTTAATTGCTGTGTTTTATATGCTGTTGGCCACTCTGGATTCTTCCTTTTTTTTAAGGTATAGAATATGAGAAAGAAAGTAAGCATCATCATCTGCCTTCAGACCATTCCCAACTAGCTTTATTGAAGTGAACTGGAAAGACAGAAAGGTCAGGAAGTAAGCAGGATTTTGACTGTAAATGAACTCTTGAAGAGTTACCTACCTGTTTCATAGACAGCTTCAGAACTAGAGGTGTAATGGTCTTCTACTGTGTACTGCGCCAGTCGAAGGGTTTCTAAGCCTTTAACGGAATCATTTCCCCTCGTCCAGTAAAACATGACATCATTTATGTTATAACCCCCTGGGAATAGAAGAAGAGAGGAATTTTACTAAATATAGAAAATGTGTTTGTTTCCATATATAGTATATGTCTTCTATTTTCTGGCAAAGCTTCTGTTAATTTCACTTCATTTACTGGTTTCCCAGAGAATCCTAGACTTTAGGATTTTAGTAAATGCCTAGAAAATACGCAACAGGAAAACAAAAATCAAGAAACAGACCTCAGCCTCTAAATATTCCATGCTTCACACAGCTGCACAACAGTTTGTTTCCATTTTTAAATCCAAAATTCATACTCACAACTTAAACTCCCCATCCCTCACCTTAAATGGAGATACTACATTTAAAGACCATCTGAAAGAGCTTGTGTGGCTACCTGTCTAAATTCGCATATGAATGCAACATTCACTTAGAAATAATATAACTAAACTTAAAATGCACAGATCCAGAGTTCGGTTTACACTCCTTTTCAATATGTGTAAAATCATACAGGCTGGCACTCTGCATGGTAAGAAAGGGTAGATCTAAAAATCATCCTCCCATATGAATTGGCCAGAATGCTGGTTTCTCTTCAACAAAAGAGCTACACAAGGGGGGGGGGAGTGTTCTGCCAGTGTATGTTTTATGCTGGAGGCATGTCTTGAGTTCTGTGGGCAAAACATGACTTCTGTCAAATCCTGAATATAGGATTGCTCTGCTAGTAACTTTGTGAAGTGAAGAAAGGTAGGCTCCTGAGCTGGCAAAGCAAACACTATGTTGTGAGAGAAGGGCTGGGCAAACATGTCCATTTTGGTTACTCTTAGTTTCTCATTTCCCCAATCTTAAATTTGGTTCTCCACATTTCCACATCAGAGTACAACTTTTTAGAGAATATATATGTGTGTGTGTGTGTGTGTGTGTGTGTGTGTATGTGTGTGTGTGTGTGTGTGTGTGTGTGTGTGTGTGTGTGTGTGTGTGTGTATATATATATATATATATATATATATATATATATATATATATATATATATATATAAAATCACTGATGAAAATTCATCAGCATTTTAGTGGGAATTCCTCATATACACATTTTTGCAAAGTGTTCCCCCCCAAATAGAATGTGTTGTATGCTATTTTCACTAATGCATGCATTTATACACACACCTTACCCTAGTATATATAGATTTGAACACATTACTTGGCTTGAGAACTGCATTGCAAAATTTTGAGAAGCGAAACTTTCAAAGGATGGCTCTGTTTCAGTTTTGTATTGTTTCAGAAAGTGTGACTCATGTAAGTTCACCTGTAAACATGAACTAAACTAAATTTCTTCCCCCATCATGATGTGAGAGTTAATCCTGTAAACCTCACTGTGAAATATTTCCCACTGAAAGCTATCCATTCGGGCAACTGCAAAGGAGGTCATATTGTTATATTGGCCTATGAGAATACTGCCCAGTCTTCACACATTTCCCTGCAGTGTATATACAAACGGTTGCTGCAGCAAATGTTAATTATGAACATGAATATCAATACTGCTCCTTGGTGTCCTGAGATGTATACTGAGGTCTGCAGCACAATGACATTTACGCTGATGTGAGAAACAGCTTGAAGTGCCACATTAAACAGATTATAAAATGTTTCGGTTTCAGGCCCCCCCCCACCCGCTCAACTGTGCAAATAGCCAAAGGAGAGCAAAGATTTTCTCTGAAGCCCCGGAAGACTAAAGAGAGCCCTACTCATCCATTTGGCTTCAATAAGCCCCCTCAATAAGCATTCTAAAGAGCAAGAGCAAGCTGAATAATGAGGGGATTTACAGGATATTCTGCTGCGAAAATAAATACTGATTTGTAATTTTATTAATTCCCTTTGTGGCTGCAAAGGCGGTTTTAGGCACACAGGCAATGTGAAGTTCCTTCTTTTCATAACTCTTCTTGGAAGAGGCAGGAGACAGATGTCAGGCTACTAGAATCCAAAGAATTGGCTAGTTAGTGCAAACCAGTACATGGGATAGCCAAACCTCATTTTCCTGCCCCCCTGTACTTCCATCTTTTCAGGGTCCAGCCTCAGTATATCCACCCCATCCAGTCAATCACTGCTTCCAAACTCCAGTCCAACACTTCCACAGCTTCTCCTGATTCCAATGGAATGGAGAGCTAGAGCTGTGTTCCATTAGCTTACTGATAACCCTGTGCTCCAAATTAAGCCCGTGCTCCGTGGCTCCCTCTCTCAGTATCTCCTTCTTGCATCATTATTTCCTCTGCCCATTTTAAATAAACAAATGAGTTATTAGAGCAGACTTATGAATAGCATTCCATTCCTTCACAAAGTTTCCAGAATTTAAGTGGTTATCTGACCAGACAAACTTCTAAAACATTTTTATATTTACATCACCCCTTCTTTCAGCTTCCCATTTCTCTGCCTGTTCCCTGTGCCACAATATTTTTAAGGTTCTGTTTTAATTGTATCCCACCCAGGGACCTTAGGGTGAAAGGTGGGGAAGCTTTTAATATTTGATGAATTATTGTATTTTAATATTTTGCTGGAAGCCACCCAGAGTGGCTGGGAAAACCCAGCCAGATGGGTGAGGTATAAATTATTATTATTATTATTATTATTATTATTATTATTATTATTATTACCATCATCTCTTGCCCCTAGTATTGTTGCTGGCATCCATCTGTCTCAGGAGACAATGGAGGAGTGTGCCTTTGTCAGTGAAGTCAAACTGTTGGAAGGTTACAGCACCTGCTGTGGCTTCAGAGACCGATACAGGAGAGACATGTTTCATTACAGCCGGGGCAGATGAAGGCATCTGGTTGGCTGCTGCAGATGCACCATGGCATTTCTCCTCTCTGCACTCCTCCCAGTTGTCATTCCTTCTCTGGTCACTGCTATCTATGCATGACCTGACTTTCTCCAGGCACTGCAGTCTACAAGGGATTTCCACATGGTGGGGTTGATGTTGCCAGCCTTCATGTCATGTTTGCAGACATCTTTGTAATGCAGAGTTGATCTGCCAACAGGCCTGGTGCTTGAAGCCAACTCCCTGTAGAGCACATCCTTGACGGGGACCTCGTCATCTTCCATTCTGAGGACATGACCAAGCCAGTGTAGACATTGCTGAACCTCTACCATGTTGGTCTTTCCCCCAGTTACTTCCGTCTTTTCCACCTCTTAATCCCTGCTAAACCAACAGTTTCCTTGTCCTTCACAGAAGCTACACTGAAGATATTCTGACAACTCTGATCTCCAAGAAGCCAGCATGTCTATGTACATTCTGTGCCATAAACCCAGTTCAGATAATTGGTGTCAGAAGCTTTCCTTCCAGCTAAGGTTGTGTCTGCATGGGAACCTCCTGCTTTTTAATGTTTGTGGCTTTTAAATTCTAGAATGTCATGAACTGGCAGGATGGCAGTGAGGAGGAAGAGGATCCTGGCGAGGGGGGTAGCCGGGACTAGGACACACCAGGGCAAGCTGGGAATGAGGAAGGCAGTACTCACAGGGTGACAGATGGTGAGGGGATGTAGGACAGTACACAGTAACCAGAGCGGCAGGACCCATCTTCAGAGCCAGAGGGCCCCCTGTTCCCATGAACATGGTTACCTCTGAGGAATAGTGAACAGCAGGAGTGGTGCTCTAGGAGGCTGAGGCAGGCAAGGGCCCATAGCCCAACTCCCTAGCTGGCCAGGTAGGGCTCGTTGGCTCTGGAAGGAGGGGTGTGATTTCTAAGCTGGAGTAGGCTTGGAGCAGGTGATGGTCACCTGCCTCATCAAGCCCAGATGCTGCAATCAGCCTGCAAAGTGTGAAAAGGAAGCAGAGCTGATGTGCTGTGTCTGTTCAACCACCCTTGTTGGTGGACTTTGGCCTGGATGCTCCTGGGCCTCCGCAGGACTCTGCTTTGAATTTGACTCTGGACAGTCTCCTGAATGGGGGACTTCAGGCTTCCCTACTGGGATTGACCCTGGACTGCATTTCCTGGCCTTCGGAATTTGGGCTTTGCTTGTATGGTTGACCCCTGGGCTTTGGACTTCAGACTGGACATACTGACTTGCAGCCAGGTAGGCCAGAGATTCAGAACATAGAAGGAAAGGGGTATTTTGGAGCAGAACATAAGTGATTTTGTTGCTGCTGTTAGGAGGGCTTACTAGTTTCTTTCTCTTCACACTGGTGGAATTTCAGACCCATCTTATTTTTATACCTTAAAAGCCTGCTTCAGGTTAACTAAATATTTAGAAATGAAAAGGGGCGTGAGAATATCTTTCTGCACCTGTTTGAGTGGGCGCACTGTCAAGTGTGTGTTTTATTTCTGCACACACACACTGGTGGATTTCCTTTCCATGTTCTATTCTATCACCACCGCCCTACCTGCTGCTTAAGAAAGAAAGAGAACTCTGGGTCTCCACAAATCCAGTGTGAAAGGTATGGAGAGAGAATGATGCCATCTGGACACTGCAATTATACCTATTCCATTACTGCTAGTATCTAAAGAAGATGAATGATATACTATTGAGGCTTTTGCAGGGATAATTATAATTGGTATTTCTGTTACAAATCTGTTACACCTGCAACAGATCTTGTAATCAAGACTGTTATAGTTATTGATAGTATAAATGTGCATTTTTTTTTAAATTGTCCCTGAGGATGCCTCAGTAATTGTCTCTATAGCTTAAATCCTGGAAGGAAGGAAGAGAAGGTTACACCTGCCATGCAGGTGCGATCAACATGGCAAGGGAAGAATTAAGAGGGTGCATTTAATCCTTCCCAAAACAGCCCATGCAACTGTTCCTTTCAGCTAGGTTCAGTCCTTATGCACATATTAAGGCAATATGAAATTGTGTGAAATTTCCATAGAGGTTATACTAGTTTATTGCTGCCATTCTAGGAACCGGCTGTCATAATGGCCATTACTGCAATCAAGTCTGCAATCCTGAGGCTGCTTGCTAAACCCTGCACTCAGCGGCTGCAAATGTTGCCTTTAGTCTTTTCCAAAAGCCTGTTATAATCTGCTTCTAATTGAGAGTCCTTTGGCGATATTATTTGTTTTCCTCCAGATGTACACATTATTTCCAGTTAACAAGGGTTTGTTTGCTTTTTGGGGGGTGCTAGAAACTCTGAGTATTCATATCGACTGTTTTGACGAGGGCACATTGATATTTGCAGCTTATTTTGAAAAGACACCACTATTTATCCAACAACTGTTCAAACTAAACCAGGGAGGGTGGAAGTGCCACACAGATATGGACTGGATCATTATAGATTGCTCAGTCATTTCTGGTCTTGATTCTCCTACCCTAGAAAGTGAGCAACAAATGTCATGTGGTCCATTTTTAATGCATTGCTATGTTTTTCCTTCATTCATTCCAGAGACACTTGTGTGCTTGTTGAATGGCAGATGGTATCATTCAGAAACCCTTTGTTTTCAGGTGCATAAGGATTTATTTATCTATTTTGCTTCCTGGGGGAAATGCATAAATACAGGGCTTTGTTGATTTGTATCTCTTTAAAGTCATAATGGTAACTCTTTCCACAATTTTCTTATTTTTAATGTTTATTACTACAGTTCTCACCTGGAGGGGGGATTTTTATTTATGCTACTAATTTCAGTTTATTCTCTATATTTTAAATTATTTTATGGAGTTCTCCACCTCCTTCCTGTAAACCACCTTGAGGTGGGGTTGTCGTTGTTTCGCCTTGTAAAGCTGTATAAAAATACTATTTAAATGGGGGGGGAGAATAGTGGATGTAAATAAACAGTACATCACTTAATAGTTAAAAAAAAGATAGCAGACATTGCAAACTTAATGTGAAGCCTCACTGAATAACAAAATCAATCCAAATTTTAGGAAGCCAGCATAATTTACATTGGGATAAATTATGCTAGTGTAACTTACCCCTAGGGATGTGGGTGGTGCTGTGGGTTGAACCACAGAGCCTAGGGCTTGCCGATCAGAAGGTTGGCGGTTTGAATCCCTGTGACGGGGTGAGTTCCCGTTGGTCAGTCCCTGCCCCTGCCAACCTAGCATTTCGAAAGCACATCAGAGTGCAAGTATATAAATAGGTACCGCTCCAGGCAGGAAGGTAAACGGCGTTTACGTGCGCTGCTCTGGTTCGCCAGAAGCTGCTTAGTCATGCTGGCCACATGACCTGAAGCTGTACGCCGGCTTCCTCGGCCAGTAAAGCGAGATGAGTGCCACAACTCCAGAGTCGTCTGCGACTGGACCTAACGGTCAGGTGTCCCTTTACCTTTAATTTACCCCTGTTCCAATTCCCGCTCAGGAGCAGGGTTAATGCTGCCTCAGCCAGCCTGAGTGCAGGGGGGACGATGACAAAACAGTTGTTTTAACTTGTTTTTAATACTGAGTTTTAATGCTGTAACCTGTCCTGGGACCTTAGGATGAAGTGCAGCAAATAGTGTTTGGCTTGCAGTGGCGGCGCTCTTTTGGCTTTTATAACTTCTGAGTTACTAGGTTCATATGACCAAGCTAAACAAAGTTTGGAATAAGTTTCCCTCTGACCCTCCCCTGCAATGCCCTTGCCACTCCCCTGGCACACACTTTTTTTGAGACTTGCTCCCACCATGACTTAGCTAGCTTTAGAAGAGCCCTGGCTGCCCCAGGATGGTGAACATATGCAGGTGTATCTCCTGCAGAGCCCGGATGAGGTGCTTCAGCACCAGCTCAACCAAAGGTCTGCCCATTCCAAATTCCCCCCATCCTGGTAGAAGTTGGGTTTGGATTGCTCCCTAAGGCTCCAATCCTACCTCGACTTCCTTGAGGGTAAGTCCCACCGAACTCATTGGGAGTTGCTTCTGAGTAGACGTAGTTAAGATTGCACTGTTAATCTTTAAGGTAACGGTAAAGGGACCCCTGACCATTGGGTCCAGTTGCGGACGACTCTGGGGTTGCGGCACTCATCTCATGTTACTGGCCGAAGGAGCTGGCATACAGCTTCTGGGTCATGTGGCCAGCATGACAAAGCCACTTCTGGTGAACCAGAGCAGCACACAGAAACGCCATTTACCTTCCCACCGGAGTGGTACCTATTTATCTACTTGCACTTTGACATGCTTTCCAACTGCTAGGTGGGCAGGAGCTGGGACCGAGCAACGGGAGCTCACCCCATTGTGGGGATTTGAACCGCCGACCTTCCGATCAGCAAGCCCTAAGCTCTGTGATTTAACCCACAGCGCCACCCACATCCCTGTTAATCTTTAAAGAGTGGTAAATTACAATCCATATATGCCCTCTGCAGCTCCATACCCATCCATATTGTGGTATTATGGCCTTCTCGGTGGTGGCGCCTGCCCTGTGGAATGCCCTCCCATCAGATGTCAAAGACATCTGAAGGCAGCCCTATTTAGGCAAGTTTTTAATGACTGATGTTTTAATGTATTTTTGTTGGAAGCCTCCCAGAGTTGCTGGGGGAACCCAGCCAGATGGGTGGGGTATAAATATATTATTATTATTGTTATTATTATTATTATCTTGTACTCTCATACCTGGAGACAGTTATTGCATGCAAGTTATTCTAATTGCATTAGAACAGATTAACCTGTATGGCAGATTTAAAATTTAAACGATCTGCTGCTTCAGAATAATACATATACTAGGTATGGATCTGTCCATTTCAGTTCTGTTTCTCATTTTCCCATCTTAAATTCAGTTTTCCAAATTTCTTTAGCAATTTGCAATCAAAAATAAACCCCGTGGAAAATTTTGATGCAAATTTCTCCCACTAAATGTATTTTTTTGACTAAAGCACACTTTTTTTTGCAAGCACTTAACATAATCGCCTAATATCCTAACATAATGCATTTCATTTCCACAAATGTATTCACTTTTATCTACACTTTCCCCTAATATATACATTTTTTTAAAAAGCACTAATTGGTTGGACCACTGCATTGCAAAGTTCGTGTGAGGGTGGCTGTGTTTTAGTTCTCATGCTGTTTCAGAAAGCGCGAATTTGATAGATTTGTCTTCAAATGCATACTGAACTGAATCCCCACCCACCCCTAACACACACACAGATCTGTTTCACCATTTTTAATTAATAGAAAAGTCCCAGACAGCAGGAATGAGCTTTGAATGCATCAGAGCATGTTTAAAATAAGTACATGGGAGGTATAAACAAGAAATAATCTTGTGGCATCATAAAGATTAACACATTTATTGTGGGACCTGCTTTAGTGGACTGGAGTTTATGCCAAAATAAATGAACTTTGTTTAAAGTGCAACAAGACTTTTCCCCTCAACTATCCCTCTGTAAATCCCTTTGTTCGGCGATATATTATTAAGTTGGGGTTGGGGTTGGAAATCACCAGTAAAAAGAATCCCACACTTAATCTGAGCAATTAATGGTGTGAGATTTCTACCTAAAGTAGGACTGTATAGTGTTGAACAATAGTCAAGCAAGAAGTATAAGTCAATAATAGTGCAGCTGTAAGTGTGTTTCAGTTATACTCCACTTTTCCAGGCAAAAAGTCTTCACAAAGTGGCTTACAATACAGCTAAACTATTATAAACAGAAGTTATACATACAATTTAGAATAAAAAAATCTTTTAAAAAAGTTTTTCTCTTTCAGTATTGTGACTAAAGATTCCAATTCATCATGAAATATGTTAGAGAAATTTAGAATATATGGGATCCTGATTCAGAGTGAATATTTGGCCCGGTCATCTTTGAGAAGTAGCTTACGATGATGTGGTCTAGTCATAACTGAGCAGGTAACCTACACCACAGAAACTGTATTTTATCCACCTCTCTAACATTGGAAGCATTTTTTATTCTGGACATTTATTTTATCCCCCACTAGGCTATGTTTATCAAACTAGGCAATACCACAGCTTTTTATTTTAAGGGGGAACATCAGGATCATTTTATTTCCCGTATAAACTTCATATTCCCTGGAGGCATCTAATGTTGGTTTGGAGGTTCTAACAGCTATAATAGGGCCAATTATGTTAGAATAAAGTCAACAAATATTTGCTCAGTTTTAGAAAATGAATGTGTGGCCCACTTTGTGAATAATTGTGCAATTGAGTTTTGCCTGCATGAACGGTGTCAGAAGTTAAGACTAAGCCGGCACATTCAGATACTTTCAGACAGAAGAGATTCCAATACATACTCTGAAAAACATAATTGCTGTACAAGACTAGGGCACAGCTTTATAGAAGAAGAGAAATGTGGCTTGAAGCACAGACATTTTAAATGGTCAGAAGTCTTGAACTGGGACTATTTGGGGAGGTGGAGAGAATTTGCCTTTGTGGCTATAATCCTGCACAGATTTATTAATGGGATTTAGGCAACCTTGCTGTGCAAAGAGTGGTTGTCAAGAACTGCACTTGTAATAGCTTTGCCTGACTGTAAAGGCTGAAATGCAAGCACTGGCCTTACCAATCACAGACCCTCTAAGTGTCTGTTTTCCAGGGACAGTCCTAGATTTACAGAAGCTGCCCCAGTTCCTGATTTCATCCCAGAATGTCCTGCTTTTCCTTGGAACATCCCTATTTTCAATGAAGAAATGTTGAAGGATATAGAGTAATCTGACCTCCCTGAACCACCCAGAGTGGTTGGGGCAACACAGTCAGATGGGTGGGGTATAAATGCTGTTGTTATGGAATAGGAGAAATGTTGGAGGATATGCAGTCAGATACACAATCTACCTTATGTGTATGCAAAATATGCCAAGGAATTTTGTATGAAACAGAGCAAGGAATTGCTCTTCTGATTTAAATATTTATTCAGTCTTATTTGTCTACAACATTTCTCGATACATTCTAAGACCTGGTTCAGACATTATACCATGGCTCCCAACTGTCTGTGCTTTAACTCCCTCTTCCTCCTCCTCTCTTATGCAATGACTTGACGTTTCCCATAGCATCTGAACCAGAAACTTGTGGTTTAAGTGTGCGTAGAAGCCAGACTATGGTTTGAACATAGTTTGGAAACCAGGATTGTAGGCAGTGCTTAAACCATAGTGTCCCTGTTTTGGTATCATAGAAAACTGATCTAACAAACCGGGAAGTCTCTTCTCAAGCTGGCCAGATGACAGAGCAGGAAGGCTGAAAAGTGGCTTTGCTTGCATGCCATACGAAACCCTAGTTTGTAACAAACTCACATTTAAGGTGACTGAGCAGTGTGCTTCTGCATACTGCTCCAAAGCTCCCATGGTGTCGCTCCTGGATGTTGCTGCAAACAAAGCAAGCCAGGGTCTGGCTTGTCATGTGCTCCAAACCTGAGCTCATGGTTTGCTTCGCTTCACACAAACCACAAGCGGTAGCTAATATTTGTTCTTACCTCGCTGCTCGTGGGGTTTTTTTTGGGGGGGGGGGAAACAAAGCATGAGCCCGGGTTCAGAAGTCACAAGAAGCCAAACTCTGGCTTGTTTTGACTGCAGGATAGCAGCATCAGAAATTTTTGCCACATAAATTTTTGAGCACCGTGCATCAGTGCATTAGATTATAGTTAGTCCTGTCCCCATGCAAAACTGGTATGGGCCAGATATTGATGCGTCTATCCAACGCTATCTCATGAGAACCTACATGGGTTAAAACCAGGGGAGAAGGGCAGTGGCTTCGCAACAGGGGCGGGGGGCAGTTCGCCCTGGGTGCCATGTCTGGGGAGGTGACAAGAAGGCACCCCTTGGGGGCTCGCGGGGGCACAAGCAGCCATTGTGCTGCTGCAGCCGCATGTGGAACATCCTCTGTTTGTGGCTGCAGCCACGAGCAGAGGATCCCGGCGGTGGCAAACTGCTATGTACAGCTCATGTGCGGTTTGCCGCCGGTGCCACTCAAGTGCCGTACAGATGGCGGCGGGATCCTTCCATCGCTGCTACAGTTGCATGTAGAGGATCCTCCATTCGCGACCGTAGCAGCGACTGAGGGATCCTGGCACCGTCTGTACAGCACTGGAGCTGCGCTGCCAGCAAACTGCTATGTACAGCGCATGTGTGGCGTCGCTACGTACGGTGCATGTGTCGTACGCAGTGATGCCGCACATGTGCCCTACGTTGCGACGCCCTGCCCTGAGTGTCACGACGGCTTCGTTCTCCCCTGGAGAAGGAGCTGGTCACAGCAGGAGCATGGGGACTCCCTGACCTCTTCAGCAGCTTGCCCCCACTGCTCTCCAGCCTCCACTTCAGCTTCTGATTTTAAACCACTCTGCTCCACTAAACCCTTTTGTCTCTTCAGCTTCAGACACCTGCTCCTCCCGGTCTGCTCCCTCTTCTCCCCCTGACCTGTCGTTTCACCACTAATCCCCTGGCTCTGAGACATCTTCCCCTAGGGGTTCCCCATCTCCTGCTTTCCACCACATCCTCTGCATCCAGCCAGCCCACAACACCGTCCTATTGAATCCAATGGTGCTTTCTCTCAGGTAAGTGGGCTTAGGATTGCAGCCTAGCACTACCTGGGAGCTTCCTCTGTAGCACCCTCTCTCCAGTGTCCCTTCCCTCTCTTTGTTAGAGGTAATAAAATCACTTACAGCTTTCCAGTTGCAAGGTGCACGTCTGTTTGTCCATAGGGTATTTAGTCAAATCCATACTACAGGCAACTGTTGTAGTTATCCTTTAAAAGCAAAGTGCAGATGGTTACCATCTATGCATCATACTGAGCACTGAAAATAGAAACAAATTATCCTACTTATTTGAGCTTTTTTTAAAAAAACGCAAAACATATGGCTAGGGGGGAAAGATCGGCTGATGTTTTTTGTCAAAAGACAGCTAGGGAATAAGGATGTGAAATTATTAACTCCTTTACACCCCACTTCATTCTAAATCTTAGCAAAAATGAGACGGTGAAAACAAAAATGGTTAAAAATATATGCAGTGCATGAAGGTAAGAAAACAGCAGTATTGAAAGTTAAAAGGAGTAATCAGCAGCCAAAAATAATGGAAGAATTATTTAACATCAAAGGTCTGCCATAATAATAATTGTTTTCGCATGCATGCAGGCATGCTGCCCATCTGATTGGTTTACCTCAGGCACTGTGTGCGGCTTCACCCGGAATAAAAATTTATTCAACTCACATGTGGATGAAGCCTGATAGATCTTCACTGGGAGGGCATTTCATAATGTTGGCACTACTGCTGAAGAACCTGTCTCTTGGGCCCACCTCACAATGGTTTGAGTGCTGGACTCTGACCTGGGAGACCAGGGTTTAAATCACTGGGTGACCTTGGGCCCTTCACTCCTTCTCAGTCTAACCTGCCTCACAGGGTTGCTTGTGGGGATTGAATGGGGAGGGGCAGAACCATGTCCACCACCTTGAGCTCCTTGAAAGTAAAAGGTGGTATAGAAATGAAATAAGTAAAATAAAAACCATGCAAAAATTGCAGTACAATCACCATCATCTCCCTTGGTCTCAGCACCCAACTCCAGCTTCTCCTAACTTGGTGCTCACCAAAAGTTTTGGATTATAGCCTCAGGAGACCCAGCAAGTGTGGAGAATGCCCAGGGATGATGATAACTGCAGTCCAAAACATCAGGAGGGCACCAGGTTGGGAAAAGCTGATATATTGTGACTGCTTGTGTTTGTGCAGTTGAAACAACAGCATATTTTCCTGTTTATCCCTGGCTTCATTTCCCTTTCTATGTTGCTTTGCTTTTTGTCTATAGTAAATGTCTTTTTAAATTAGTTGAATTGGGACTTTGTTGTTGTTGTTATTCAGTCGTTCAGTCGTGTCCGACTCTTCGTGACCCCATGGACCACAGCACTTAGGACTTACTAGATATCTATAGATATAGATTAAGCACTTCAGCTGGAATTGCTACTCTTCCCTTTTTAGATCCTGAAAAAGGTTACCCCAATTGTACAGAAACAAATTTTGAAAATAGTTTATAATATTTCAATTCATCTGCTCTGGCCATCCAAGTGAGAAGGAGGGCAAGACAACATAGTCCCCACTATGAACCGCCTTCATGACATTATCAGCTAGTCAGATCTTACTGGCCATGTGACATTGTCAATCATCACCACACTGGCTATGTAATCCCATATTGTTGGCTTCACGTATGCAGCAAGAAGCAGTCCCTGCTTTCTTCCTTTTAAAAAAAGATGGTGCCAGAGGATTTACTGATGAGGCAGTGAACATCTGAACTTGAAAAGAGGTGAGCAAGGTATGGTGTAAGCCAGGCATAGGCAAACTCCAGCCCTCCAGATGTTTGGGACTACAATTCCCATCATCCCTGACCACTGGTGGGAATTGTAGTCCCAAAACATTTGGAGGGCTGAGTTTGCCTATGCCTGCTCTAGGTGAACATTTGACACAGCACTGATATGTGTACAGCTCTCCCACAAACAAGCTTTTCCGTTATATGTGATGGAGGTGACAGCAGTTCTGAAAATATGGAACAAATACCTGGATCAGGAATCTATCTGGTCTAGTATAATGATTATCAGCAAAGTAGCTGGTGAAAGAGGATCCACTTAAAACAGTCACAATTCATTCTAATCAATCTCAGCAGGGCTCTTTGAAAAAGCACTCTTTGGGCAATGAGCATACCTTATGGCATAAAGGACTGTTCCATTGGGATATATTCTTATTAGACGGTTTTCAACTGTGATATCATGAAGAAAAGACTTTTTTGAGTCCACTATAAAGGTGTCTGGTACCCAAAGCATCTCCACAAGGCGGCCATCTAAGCTTAAGCTCTTGTTACCCTCAAAACAAAGTCGTTCATCTGTCCATCGTTGTCTTAGGAATATAGTAGCTGTGTAATCCTAGGAAGAGAAAGAGTGCAGTTCAAAATAGACAGCTAACTAAATACATTATAACACACATACCCCTTTTGTTTGATCTGCTAAATGTATGGAAACAACAACTATTGTTAACTCATAGCAGTTTCAAAAGGGATAGGTTCTCAAAGGCAACTTGCTACGTGCCTTTTGTGAGTGAAATGCTGCTCTCGCACAGCACTGGATACAAGCTTAGCTGTATGAATTAAAATGGCCATGTTGCCCCAAAATGTTTTGGTGAGGTGTTTAGTTTTGGTTTTTTTAATGATATTGGTTCCTCCTCCTGAAAGTCAAGCAAAGATGCTGGAAGCAAAAGGAGAATGAAAGCGTTTCCTGTTATACTTAATACAATATGAAATAAGAAAAGGAAAGAAATGCTACTATACCATGTTTATTTCCGATATTGTGTCAATGCTTGCTATATCCATACTCATTCCCACAGAGACAGGGCCATCTGAAATAGATGCACAAACATAGCACACAATAAAATTAATATTCAGTCTATAGTAAGGGCTTGTGGTCTTTGTTTTGGTATCGAGAGTTCATCACTATGCTGTGGCAGATTACATGAGACTGGAGCTAAAAGCAGGACTTCCAAGGTCAGTTTTCCTGAGTGAGAAAGATTAGTTTCACAGGAGTTTCTGCGGACCAGAGGTGGTCTCCGAGCAAACATGTGAAGACAATTGAGCACATTTTTGAGTTGTTCAGCCAGCTTTAGCAGTTTCACTGGGTAGTGCCTCCTGGATAGGATACAGTGCAGAAATCCCCATATCACAGAAATACAGTGCAGTGTATCCATTTGGAAATAAGAATGCACATCAAAAATTGGACATTAAGGCAAAATGTAATTTAAAAAAAATAAAAATAAAATACTGATGTTAATTTAGCAAAGATTTTTAATACTAAAATCATATGACTTGGGGAGAGAGGGTCTATTTGATTCAATCCAGCACAAATTAATTTAGTCCTGTTCATTAATTTCAGTGTGGGTCTACTCTGTGTAAAACACTCGGTATATGCAGCTTTCCATGTTTGTGAAATCTTCAGCAACCCTGCTGTTATTTAAGTAGTTCATAGAAATGCTGCCCACTTTCCTGCAGTTTTGGGGAATGATACAAAATTGACGAAGCTGCAATGAGGGTTCCCTTCCCTCGGTGCCTTGCATCCTTCTGCTTCGTCCAGATGTCCATTGATGGTGCAATTGCTTCTGGGTTTGGCATGTGAACAACTTGCAAATGTGTCCGAGGAGTTATTCTTCAGAGTTTAGTCTTATTACAGAAGAGGTCTTTTCAAATTTGGTCACAGCAATTCACCTTAAGACGGGAGGAGTGGATACTGTTTGAAAATTTCCAATATTTAAAGGAAAAGAAAACAGTTACCGCATTTAGTGAAGCTAAATGGACTTTGCATCTCGATAGATAAGGTTTCCAGGTAAGTAGTTATGCAAGTCAGTTGCAGCAAAAACAAGACAGGCCTCATTTGAATGTAATAATAAACTACAGTGTATCACTATAGCAATGAGCTCAGGCAAACTTTGGGTTCCCCTTCCTCCTTCCTTCAGCATGGCCGCTAGGAGGACACTGAATGCTTCCTTTTTCTTTTTTACAAATCACAATTTTCTCTTATGTCCAAATCTGGACAAACTTTGGTTAGCTTTAAGTTGTTTTAATGAAGCAATCCAACTTCAAACCTAGGTTGATGAAGCTGGTTTATTCCAGTAAACCATAGCTAAGATCAGTGGCATGTGGTGAATTTTTTTGTACGGGAACAGTTAGGGCCAGAGGTGCCAGCTTGAAAGGGTGTGTGAACATTGCACCACCTCCTCTAAGCTGGGCAGAAGCTTCCTGGGCTTTGGGAAGGAAGCACCAGGGGAAAATTTAGTCCACTGATCTCACACCACTTGCTAAGATCAACCACAGTTTAGGGTGAAAAGCTCCAATCTCTTTCTTGGAGAGAAGGAAGGGGCAGGCATGCATGCCAGAGACTTACCTGGGCTCATTCCCATAACAATAAACCAAATTTAGCATTATGTCCAGTCGTAACCAGAGAGTCTTGTTGTACCTTAAATACATAATCATCATCTTCACCAAACCTTTATTAGGCAATACAAATATAGGCTATCAAAAAACAACCATATATAAAATTTTAAAATATATACAAATAAACAGCCATGTAAAAATATGTAATAATGAGGATTTTCATTGGAATTTCTTCCTGCTAAATAGTGCCATTCACCACTCTAAGAGATACCATTGATAAAACCTCAGCCACCCTTGCAGTGACTTCCGGGTTAATGTCAGACAGATAGAATCTGATATTTTCATTGTGCCTTGATGTTAGATTACCCAGAAAAGGGGAAAGCATGTGTCTGCATAGCTAGTTGTACAATGGACAGTAGAAAAGAATATTTTCTACTGTGTCTGGCACATTCAAAGAACATCCGCAATGTCTATCGTTTCTGGGGATGTTTCAGTATCTGCCCTTGACAAAAGCTGAGGGGAAAACATTCGGTTGGACTAACTTAAAGGCCCTGCGTTGGACTGGAATTATTAATTTTGAAATATAAGTGACCCTGTTATCTGGTGTATTTAAATCATAGAACTTGGGGTAGCAAATTTTATTTACAGCTGGCTTGGTATTTTGTTTTTCAGTGTCCCTTAATCTGATTTGAATATTGCGATAAATATAATAATATAATAATAATTTATTGTTTATACCCCACACATCTGGCTGGGCTTCCCCAGCCACTCTGGGCCGCTTCCAACAAAATATTAAAATACAATAATTCAAATATATTTTTTGTAATGAAATAACCAGATAATATATTGCTAACTTGAATTATGCAAGAGTTCCAAGTCAATATCGATAGATCTGATTTTGCTATGTAAGAGCTGGAACCATCTGGATTTATAAGAATCCTTAATTAAGTCAGAGAGCAGACTCAAAGGCTGGCAATGGAACTGGCAATGCAACCACAATATTTTATAGTGCTAGCCTACACCCAGTATTCCATCGTGTGTATACCTAGTTCTGCACACATTGCCCTTTACTTGATTGAACCTGGGAGTCCCAGGATACGTCTCAAGAAACTTGACTGTATCTTATCTAAATCACTATTATATGCTTGTATCCATATTGGGATCCCAAAAAGTATCTGGGATGACACTTTAGCTTGAAAAAAATTGAATAGCAGCTGGTATAAATTGGTTACCTTTCTGAAAATAAAAGCAAGCTACAGCTGAAGAGGTCCACTTTGCCCGTTTTATAACACTTGTGTGGTGGTTTGACCAACCTGAGAGCCACAACCAAAGAGTCTTGTGGCACCTTAAATGCATAATAACTGTTGCAAGTCTTCAAGACTCTTTGTTGTTTCTGATTGATAAAATGATTTATTTTTTGTAATGAAATAACCAGATAATATATGCGTGATTTATTCCTCTAATGGCAAACTGGTAAAATTTGACCAAATTGTAAAAAAGATTGATCCCAAGATCCTTGAGCTTACCTACTGCATCATTAAGGGAAGTTTTTGAAATTATTCTTGCCTCTCTCCAGTAGATGGCAATAGAAAACTATTCCCTTTTTCCATCTTTGGAAGGCCAGAGGGCTAAACCAATAAAGGTTAAATATCTTACGGTAGATGTGAATGCTTTATTTTGTAATAAATACTGGATTAATATATATAAACTGGAGATTAATACTTTTATTCAATCTAATGACTGTAAGCAGAGCAACAGAGTTTTGCAATGAAATACCAACTGATGAGAGACAAGGATGCATAGAATGCACTGAAGCTCAACTAGAAAATTAACATATTTTACTAGGCAAGAGCCAGAAGTAACCATACTAAGGTTACCTCCATTGCAAAGTGAAGATTGTGTTTAAATGCCCCAGAATTTTGTTTTGTGCCATTACACATCACCAACTTCTTCAAATAGCTCAATAAAATATTAGGCAATGGTGATAAGATGTTTTGAACTGAGCATTCTAATGTAGTCATCTGCTTCTGCAACCCACACTTTTAACTTCTTGTTTTAAAAACTGAAAGGTGAAGAGCCAACAGTTTCACATCCAAAGTTCCCACGAAACCATGGAGTCTGCTGTAGATTCTGCTTTGGCAGCAAAGCCAGCCAAATCTTGAAATTCAACATACCCTGAGATGCAACCTGTTCAGCCTGTGGTGCGTTTTGTTGTTCCATATTTCATTCCCTGTGTTCAAAGCATCTGTCTCCCAGGGCAACAGGAGGGAGGAAAATCAGCACTAAAACATCTGTCTCTACTTTAGTCTAACTCATTTCACAATTATTTAAAAGGGGGGGTTTAATGTGGAGCCCAGTGCATCCCTCAGATCTGCAGTGGTTGTAAATGATGTTCAGCAACCCACTTTAAAGTAAACATACCATTCTAAATTATTAACTGGGTAGATGGTATAAAACTGTATTACTCCCCAGCATCTAATATACCTATATGAAATTTGATCATTATTTATAATTATGCATAATGCATAATTTGGAGCATATAGCAAGGATTTTGTTGTTGTTTGAAGCTGCTGCTGCACAGCTGAAGAAGCAAGCTGGATACTTTGTCCTCAGTCTTTTTATAGTTTAAATGCACATAGAAAAGTGGGTTCTTTTTCAGCAAACAGGGGGGGGGAACAACCTCTGGTTCTTCAGCAATTCCAACTATTATTTTTACTAGGCACTCTGGTACTACTTGAAAGTGCACAAGGAGCCAGCGGTGTTCCCTAGAGATGAAAAAGTATAAGGCCACTGATCTAAATTATGAAACATGTCACTGTTATGACAGGGCTGCAGAGGTCATAAGTTAACACCAAAAGAGTCTATATAGTATGGACGATAGCAGACAACACACTTCCCTTCTAGCACATGACTGAATTCTTTCTGATATCTGGATCTTCATAGTTAGTGAATGAATGTGTTCTTCGCACCACAGGCTCCTCAATTCCTTCTGCACTTTGCTTTTGGGCCATTATAAATAAGAATCTTGACTATGCAGGCCAGTCTGTCACTTGTGTTAGATATGGCAGATATAGTTCGGTATCATAGGGACAGAGTTAACCCTTCAGGTTCCTTCTAAACCCTGCAGCTCGGGAGATAGAACATCCTTCTAAAATGACACGATGCTGCCAAAAGATACAGGACTGAAAAGGCTTTAATTGTGGTTTCATTTCTCATTTTTCAGTTGCTGTCTAACTCTCAGAAGAGCCTATTCCCATCAAAACTTTTTTTCCCCTACTTACTGTCAAAAAATGGTCGCAGATACTTGTTATATCCTTTCATTATTTTCTGTATGGTTGGAGGAAGAATTTCGCCCTTTTCTTCAGCCGGAGAAACTTGTGTTAATCTAACCAGGAAAAAAAGAACAATGAGTTTATTCTCGGGCTGTGCCAGATTTCTAACGTAGAAGTTGTGTTGCTTTTCCATCTCATAATATCTACATGTAGCAAAAGCATTTCCTGAAATGCCAGACTTGATAAAGCTTTAATCCCTCAAGGAGCAGAATCTGCCGGTTTTATATCTTGCCCAAATTTGGTACAACTGCCCTGACAGCTGAATGAATTTCTAAAGTGTTCTGTGTTTGCTTACCGTTTCTGCACGATACATAATAGTAGGTAGGCTTTTCCCATCTGATAAAATGAAGTTAATTTTTATATACCATGAAATCTGCTTAGTCAAATTTCCCCAAGGGATAAAATACATCAGAAAATATTCTTGCGTGCCACAGCTGTTCTCTGCACCCCAACCTGGTGTCCTCCAGATGTTTTGCTCTACAATTCCCATTAGGCCCAGCCAGAATGGTCAATGGCCAGCAATAATTAGAGATTTGTATGCCAAAATGTCAGGAGATCACCAAACTGAAGAAGGCTGATCTACAGTTTCCATTTCCAGAACAACAATGAATTTTGTCCTGGTACAGACAAGTTACTATAGTGATCAGGTATGAGTTGTGGCAGAACTAGGCCTCATACACTCCTTAGTTCAGAGTTTCCCAAACTTGGGTCTCCAGCTGGTTTTGGACTACAATTCCCATAATCCTGGACCACTGATCCTGCTAGCTATGGATGATGGCAGACCCAAGTTTGGGAAACCCTGCCTTACAGTACAATAGGAAGAGAATGAAAATTCTACTTGCACTTAGAACAAACCAGTATCTATATTATGTTCAAACCCAGATATCTGCGGTTGGTTCTGACTATAGTTAAAGCAAATGATATCCAAAAGTTATCTCTAAGAGCCCTGCTGTTTATTTCAATGACATAGTATCCATGTGTATATTTGGGGGAATAACCCATATGCGTGTGAACCTGTATGTGTACTGATGATTGCATATATATATCAAAATCTATGGTGCAAATTATGATACAGGAAGTGCAAATATACCTCTGTGTCCTCTTTGCACTGAACTTAGGCAGGCCAGCGAATCCAATTGGTTCTCATGCAGTAAAGATATCACCTTTGCAACCTGGTGCACAAATAATATGAATCTTCATCCTGTAATCCCATAATACACTTGATCTGCTGGTCTGTCTATTGAGTGCGCCCCCTGAAAAACCCACCCCCACAGTTGCCTGTGCAGGGTTGATGTTCCCTATCACAACATACAAATCAGATGCAATTATTGTTGACAGGTATCTGAGGATAAAAATTCAAATGTGATAAAATCCTGCATAGTTTATGAAAGCAGGCGTTTGGGGAGCAACACTTTGAAACACAATCCTACTCTGAAACCATTTCATTCACTTGCAAAGAAACTTAACGTGTGTACCATGCCCTGCCATGGAACGCATGACTGAACAGATTTGATTGTTTCCAAATTAGGTAGTAAAATTCTTTAGGCAGGAACCACTTTTCTTTGCATGTTTCTATAGTGACTAGCATAGTATATTCAAGCAAAGGCGCACTTAGCTGAAGTCAAAGAGAACAGGAAATCTGCAATCATTAACATTAGATGCGTAGAGTTTAGTTATAAAGGACAGGAACAGAATGATACCAAAGGCAACCAGTGTGGATCAGTTGCCAAGACTGAAAGTCCCCATCTCCCCACAGCCATCTATATCCTCTTCTCTTCAGGGCTTTCCCCAAGCAATCAGAGACTGCGCCTGCACAAAGCCTGCCGCTGCTCTGCCCATTTCAGCCATCTGCTAGAGATGGGGGGAGGGCAGCTTGTCGCAGCAGGAAGAGGAGACACCTGTGACTCTTCACCAGCCTAACTCATCTACCTCTTGCTTTCTGCCTCTGATTCTGGACTCCCCTCTGCCACAGACTCTCCCAGCTCACTAAGCCCTGTTACTTCTTCAGCTTCTGACACCTCCTCTTCTCAGTCTTCTCCCTCTGACCACTCATCGTTGTCCCACCACCACTCCCTGGGCTCTGAGCCTTCCCCCTCTGGGGTTTCCCTATCTGGTTCTCCCCACCACTCCTCTGCGTCCAACCAGTCCATGACAGCATCAGTGATGCTTGCCATACGGAAACCAGGTATGCAATGCAACCCCACCTTCGCTGCTCCACCAAACACTACTGTGCATAATAAGAGCCCCACTGAACCAGACCAAAGCTTCATCTAGTCTGTTTCCCACAGTGGCCAACCAGGTGTCTCTGGGAATCCCACAAGTGGGACGTAACAATTAACAGCTTTCTCTGTAGTCCGTCCCTAACAACTGGAAAAGGAGTAAAGGGACCCCTGACCATTAGGTCCAGTCGTGTCCGACTCTGGGGTTGCAGCGCTCATCTCGCGTTACTGGCCGAGGGAGCCGGTGTACAGCTTCCAGGTCATGTGGCCAGCATGACTATGCTGCTTCTGGTGAACCAGAGCAGCACACAGAAACGCTGTTTACCTTCCTGCTGGAGCGGTACCTATTTATCTACTTGCACTTTGATGTGCTTTCAAACTGCTAGGTGGGCAGGAGCTAGGACTGAGCAACTGGTACTCACAGCATATAGCCACCATGACTAATAGCTGGCATTGGCACAGTCCATGATGGGTAGACATGAAAACTACTGTCCCTCTGTTAACATCAGCTGTGCAAAAGAGGGAATCACTTATTAGTTTGACTAGTGAAATTAATGGGATTTCCTGACCACCTTTCCCTCCCTATTCTATTAGTGAATAATACAGTTGCAAGGTGGAAACCTGGGGAAGCACCTCCCCTCTCTCCCTTGGAAAGCCCCAAGGGAGGATCCTGACACAACTTCTCTTCCTCTGCTTCCCATCCTCCGCATCTGCCTGTAGTGGGTGAAAATGAGAATCTTGATGGGAGGGGCAGGTGGGTGATGGGGGTCAAAGGAGGACCAAGAGAATCTGAGGGTGCAGGCCTGATCAAAGAAGCTGTAGAGATAGGCAGCCCCTTGCAAGCTCACCACCTCCGAAGTTTCATTGTCTTGAAATGCCCCAATAACTTTTTGCTCCCACCCCCCAAATGATTCTGCATGCACGGAGGAAGAATGTAAGAAACGCCATCTCTTACCTGCATAATATCATTAGGGAAAGGGCTTTGAAACCCCAGCTCGAGGTGCACATCATTTGAGCTGGCTCCAAAAAAAAAATTAGTATTCTTTCCTAAAAGCAAATGAAGCAAAAGCCTTACTCGCAGAGCACTGTGAAGAACACAGAGAGTCTTAACAGGTTACATGAGGTTACCAAGGGTGACTTAAAAAAAAAAAAAAAAAAGGATCATTGGAGAAATTGCAGATAGTAACACTACTTAATCCGGACAGAGTTCAGAGGGGATTAGCTTAATCCAATTTTGCAGGTTTGTGTTTTACAATTCTGTCCTAAACGGAAGCAATTCCCTTTTATTTAAGTTGAACTTTAAAGCAGGGGTGGGAAACAGCTGGCATGTGGGCCATATGTGGCCCTCCCCACCTGAAATTGCTCTCTCCCCTCACTGCAATTAGGCTTGAAAAAAGTTTTCTACTGGTGTCACGGCTTTCCCTCTCTAGTAGGCTTCTCTCTTTCTCCGCCAATAGTAGTGAGTAGTGAGAATGGCTGCTGTTTTGTTTAACCCATGCGTAGGCAAACTAAGGTCCAGGGGCCAGATCCAGCCCAATTGCCTTCTCATTCCAGCCCGCGTACAGTCCAGGAATCAGCATGTTTTCACATGATTAGAATGTGTCCTTTTATTTAAAATGCAACTCTGGGTTATTTGTGGGGCCTGCCTGGAGTTTTTACATGAGTACTGTAGAATGTGTGCCTTTATTTAAAATGCAACTCTGGGTTATTTGTGGGGCATAGGAATTCGTTCATTATTATTTTTTCAAAATATAGTCCGACCCCCCCCCGACAAGGTCTGAGGGACAGTGGACCAGCCCCCTGCTGAAAACGTTTGCTGGCCCCTGGTCTAACAGCCCTGACACTTCTGCAGTTGAGAGACTCAAGGCTGATTCTGTGTTGTCCTTTAATGAAATATCCTCAGGGCAACTTAAAAAAAAAACCCAAAAAAAACTGAAACACCATCTTTTCAGATGATAAGCAATAAAATATAACACAGAATAGTCCTATAGCATTTGGAGTGTCACAGATTCCCTTCCCTGATCTAGTCCAACACCCCCCACTTGGTTGGTTCGGCAACAGACCCCTCATTTGTCCACAGCGTCTGTTTTGCAGGTATATGCTGCCTCTGTACATGAAGCTTTAATTTCCTTATCCTAGATAATGCCTTCCAATAGATCTATGCTTCATAAATTTGTCTAATTCCCTTTTGGAGCCACGGAAGCTGCTTGACCAACATCTATAGCTCAACCTCAATAGCTTCCTTCCTTTAAAAAATAAAAAAATACTGGTGTGACCTTGATTAACTTGCAGTCCTCCAGATAAGGACTTGATTTTACTGACAATTGCATTTTTCATTCGGAAGACCAACAATTTCACCCTCAGGTGTAAGAAGTCCCTGTTCTAGCAACTTTTACATTTTTTGCCTTATTAGCTAGCCAAAGAACACCGTCTATTTGACAAGGGAGCTAATCCTATGTGTTTTTAGTCAGAAGTAAGCTCTGTTCAGTTTAATGGGGCTTACTCTGAAGAAAACATGCATGGAATAGCAAATTTAGTTCTTCACAAACTCTTCCCAAGGGAGGGGGCAGATATGGGTACCAGTGGAAACCTAATACGAAGCATTTATTTACAGAACCTTCCCTCCCTAATCCTTCAGGAATACTCCTTGAACACCTTTGTTGCCTAACAGTAACCACTTCCCTTAATAAACTAGAGTTCCCAGGATTCTCTGGGGGAAGTTTGCTTTAAATGTATGATGTGTGTGTACATCCCTAGTCCAACTAATCAGCTGCCATAATTTTCTGTGTGCTCACTGGCAACCTAGGCCCTGTCCCCACTCTGAGCTATGAAATAATTACCCTGAGGGAGGAGTTGTCCTGGTGTTCTCCAGCTCCTGTCAGCTTTCTACAAGTTTATTTTATTCAAAACAATTTATAAATGCTTCATCACTGGGGGGAGGGAGGCATTTTCCCCTCCATAAGATTCCCCATAAAAGGCACAGCATATTATGATGTGTAGTCACTTCCTGAGACCATTTAATAATTTTTATTTTATTTTATTTTTTTACCTCATGGACATGGTGAAGTTCATAGCCGCTCCAAGCATCTAAAAGTGTTAAAAGGGAAAGGGAAAGCACCAGAATATTGGAGCAAGATTTTTCAAGGAAGTAACAGCTTTTGTGAATAGTGTTGTTGAATAGAGATGAACAAAACAGCCTACTTCCATCCCATTCAGCTTCTCCTTCATGCAAAAACAAGTCCATGCCATCTCATAGATTTTGTTTTTAATTTTAAAAATACACAGTTCTCCAAAAATAAAAAGCAGGTGATTATGAAGTGTTTGGAGTGCTGCTTCCATTTCCTCTACACAGAGGAGGTTTTGGGGTACCATGACTGGTTCGGCTGCCCTAGGCCCCGGATCCACAGAGGGCACCACAACAACATTGTAGAGTGCAGTGCAAGAGGTGGAGGCCACTGAATTTAAGCATGGCACAGGGTGCCACTGAAATTTGAGAGCCCAAAGTCTGCCACAGCTCTACAGCAGGATTGGGAAACCTGTAGCCCTGATGGGCTGGGGGCCCATCAGCCCTGACTAGCATAGCTGAATGAATGAATTTATTTTTACGGTCACAGACCAACTCACAACTAGCATAGCTAATGTAGGGATGTTGGGAGCAACATCTTGATTGGGGTGAGGAATCTCCAACCTGTGTGCCAATCTTGGTCTGCTAGGGCAGTGTTCCTCAACCTTGGGTCCCCAGATGTTTTTGGCCTACAACTCCCATCATCCATGACCACTGGTCCTGCTAGCTATGGATGATGGGAGTTGTAGGCCAAAAACATCTGGGGACCCAAGGTTGAGGAACACTGTGCTAGGGGGTCCAGTTTGGCTATGAGGCCAATTCCCAGCAAACCACACTCACCTACCTATCACCTGGCATCACTCAGTGGCATCAGCTGATGGGCAGGGGGTGGAGTCTCATTCAGCCAGTTCGGCAGAAATAAATACAGACCCCCTATCTGAATTATCTACTTACCTGTCAATTAAGATCACAGTTAGGGTATCTGAAGAGGTGTGCATGCACACGAAAGCTCATACCAATAACCAACTTAGTTGTTCTCTAAGGTGCTACTGGAAGGATTTTTTTTTATTTTTTATTTTTTTTCGACCACGGCAGACCAACACAGCTACCTACCTGTAACTAGATAGGGCTTGGAGTCTCTAGCACAGGGGTAGAACATGGAGTAGTCTAGATGTAGTGGACTACAACATCTATCAGCCCCAGCCAGCATAGCCAATAGCCAGGGGAGATGGGAGTTGTAGTCCAATAACCTCTGGAGGGCAGCGTCATGTGGGTTATCTCTGCTGTAGCAAAACTAAGAGCATTTATTTGAAGAGATGGGAGATAAACCCAGGAGGCTAATGCTACAGGACTTCCAGGTTCAGCTGCCGGATTCACTCTTTGAAGATAACCAATTGATGAGAGCAAGCCAGGGGTCATGTCCGCTTTCAGTTATTAGCTGTAGTTTTCCTGCTTTCATTTGGCTGACAAGTTTGCTCCTGGCATGCCACTCAGCCAACTTCTAATTTCCAACAGCATTTGAGATCTTGCCTATCAAAAGCACAGCACAGGAAGACAGCTGAGACATACATGGGGGGGGGAGAGAGAAGACGGAGCAGTTCTGTTTAGATGGGGGCCCAGCTTGTATAATTCCTTGTTATGTCCAGAAAGCGCTTGCCATCCTTCAGCATCTCCTCTGGGATAGAATGCTATCCCTTGTGACCTGCCCGCTTGACCACAAGGATCTAGGCTAGAGCCTGCTGAATGTATGATGAATTCAAAATATTGGATGGTCCTTTAGAAGGGAATGTCTGTCCTCGGCAACAGTTACTGTGCTATTTCCAGAGAACAAAAATATTCTTTCTTCCCTCTGAAGAAATATGAAGTTATTAGATTTAAATGGATGCTTCTGCCTGCAGTTCAACATAGCATAGAATGGATGTGTGTGTGTGTGTGTGTGTGTGTGTGTGTGTGTGTGTGTGTGTAACATGGATGGCACAAGGCTTTTTGAATCCTGAGGCAAGGATGGAACCCATTCACACAATGGTTTGATGGCTCCTTCGCATACAGAAGGAACCATCAAACCTTTGTTACAGGCGTTTGTAAATAATGCGTAGTTAACACAGCAATCTAAATTACAGGAAGCCACTGTAATTTATGCCGGGCTAAATTATGTAATTTATCCCTATTACAAACTCTGTTCAGGAGTGGGGCTAGCTACTGTTAGCCTGGCAGAGGGAAAACAAGGCTTTGCAATAGAATCTGATTTACACTACCATTTTGGTCATTGTAACTTCCATTGGGTTGCTAGGTCACAAGCTATCTCTGAATGGAGTTTGGAATAGAGGTACCATAAGTTTCCCTCTGTCCCATCCTGGTGTCACCACTCCTCTGGAACACCACATTTTGGAGACTTGGCTCGGCCACCTTTGCCTCAGCTGCCTAAACCTTGGCTTAGCTGGTATGGAGGACTTGCGCCAACAGAGCCCCATCTCCACTGGAGATCCACCTATTCAAAACTCTGCTCAGTGTGATGGATCATGGGATTTGATTGCTTCCTAAGCCTTCAAAAGCTTGCATATATTACTAGAGCACCAGGCACTATGTTTTACTACTACTTGTAATACTACTACCTAAAATGAACAGATCTGGCCCCTGCAATCATTACCTGAGGCCCTCCTTTGTGTGCCTCCTCCGTGAGAGATCCAGAGGGTGGCAACAGAAGAATGGGCATTTCCTGTATTGACTCCTCATTTGTGGAATGCTCTCCCCAGGAAGGCTCGCCTGGCACCTTCATTACATATCTTAGGCAACCGGGGGGAAACATTCCTCTTCTCCCAGTCCTTTAGCTAATTAAATAATCTATGGCTTTTTAAACCGGGGTGGGGGGTATTGTTTTTGTTTGTTACTATGTTACATATTTTAGTGCTTTGATACTGTAAACCACCCTGTGATCCTTGGATGAAGGGTGGTATAGTAATAAATGAATAAAATTAAGGGTTTTTGTTTTTTGTTTTTACCGGGTTTTAAGCACACTCCAGTGCTCTGTTGTATGCAACATTACCTAGAAGCTGGGTCCTAGAGAGATGATAATCCTATGACATTTCAGAAAACCATCCAAACAATACGAAGCAAATCATGCACTTTTTCAGTCCAGCCAGGGAAAGCAGAGACAGGTGCAATCCTTTGTGGATTATTTATTAGGGCTGTATCTCAATCACTGTCCATCAGTTGCTATTCTTAACATGGTTTTCCTCCTATTTTGTTCCTGTGCCAGTATTTTGGGTGTCTGTGGTCCACATGTACTTCATGCTCTGCAGTCCAATGCATGCCTACTCAGAAGCAAGTTCAATACAGGTCAATGGAGCTTACTCCTAGGTATTTGGGTGTGGGATGCCTTAATTTTGCAATCAGTGGGCCATCTTTTTTCCATTTTTTGCAGTGAAAACTGTTTCCCTTAGGCATCCCGTCTGCCACTGTGAAAACAGGATGCTGGCCTGACCCAGCAAGAAGATTTTCCACTTAAGAAGCATACATTGCTTTCCAACGCCTACACTATTTATGTTAACATCTGACTGTAGCTGATGGAAAAGAAAATGGAGAGGTATTTGTAAGGTGGATTAGCATTTTGGGCAATAGGTTTTAGCTTCACACTGCAAACACTAATGAAGCAATTAAAAAAAAGCAGCCTCACGTTCAGCTTGCATCTATTAATAAAGTCTTGCATTCTCAATCAAAGAGTAATTTTAAGGAAACCTTGTGTATGTCCGTATACTTGTATATTGTAAAACCATGACTCATGTGCCAGAAGCCAGATGAAGGCTTGGCTAAGCTGTGTCATAAATGTATCTCCAAAACAGATGTTTGATAGCCTAAAGGAGAAGATGAGGAGCTGTTGTTGAGAGACATAACTTGCCCAAGGCCTGCCAGTGTGTTTTCATGGGTGAGGTACAATTTGAGCAGAAACCTCCCCGGTGAAAGTCTCAAAGGCTGACATTCTGTCTATCCGCTAGCACGCACCAGCTGATCGGGCAACAGGGCAATGATGCACTTCCCTTTACAACCTTGTTGATTGGGATATTTTAAGCCCTCGTGGTTTGCGTTATGATAGCTTCACATCTTTACATCTATATCAACAGCAAACTCATTCTCCAAACGCGAGTAGGCAAAATGGCACCATCCCCACACATGAGGGAGGTGTCAACAGGGCTTGGGGAGAAATCCCAAGGTTTGCAGGGGGGGAAAAAATCTTTAAGGGGTGGGGCTTAAGAAAGGAGCTTAAAGAAAAGAGTTTGACAAAGGAGGCAACAATGATGCATTTAATGAGAAATTGAGCTTTCTTCCTCAATATTAGAATGGTGCATCATATCCATACCATGATAGAATACATAGCATAGTGCACCCCTGTTCTGTCCTGAGATGGATCTGATGGATTGAGTGTGTATTATTTGGAGACAGCTTGAAGTAGAGACATACAGAATTAGTTGCTTTACTGCTGGTAGTAATCTAACCATTATTTAGTTCTATGGTCCCCAATGTGGCACCTCTGGGCCCATTAATTAATAATTTGGGGCCCAGCCAAGTCCCCCTGTACTTCCCAAATATTTGATTTTATTTTAAAATTGATATTTTGGTGGATTTGGGCAGGGAATTGTTGGTTGGAAAGATTTGTCTGTTAGTGGAAGGAGTGTTGCCTGATTTTTTTCTGTGCTTTATCTGGTGGAGGGAGTTGCTGCTGTTTTTTTCTGGTTTGTGGGGAGAGGTTCTGAGCATCACCAGTTTTTCTGCTATAAAATGGGTATTCCGTGTTGCCTATAACAGCCTCTCCATTATATCAATGTGTTCCTGGGCACAAAAAGACTGGGGACATCTGCTTTAGATCACATTCTTTATATAGTCAGCATGCTACTGCATGTTGTTTGTAGTTATTTTACTTTAGGGAAGTTCTTAATAACAGATGTTTTAATGTATTTTTAATCTTTTGTTGGAAGCCGCCCAGAGTGGCTGAGGAAACCCAGCCAGATGGGTGGGGTATAAATATTATTTGTTTGTTTGTTTGTTTGTTTGTTTAGTCTATTACAAAATCCCAAAGGGCTGGTTTTTTCCCATACATTATTTATGTACATGCTTCTTCCTGGTATTTTATTTATATGGATCATAGATCAATGCATAAATCATTACTTTGTATTCCTACTCATCTTGATTTTTTTTTAAAAAAAGTTCAAAGCAGGTCGAAAGTGCAGGACCTTGATGGCCCTGTCACTCTGAAAGGGGCTTGTACGTGTGTTCACCTCCTCCCTATAATCAGGAACCGTGCATGATCAACACAGCACAAACTAAGCCTCCTGGTGTATATTTTGCTCAATGAGGTTTAGTTTGGTCAGAAACAAGTATATATTTCCAGAGTTAACTCTAAATACATTACGTCTGGTAAATGAGTCACCATAGCTGCTAGATGGCCATGAAAATTTGTGTCCGGGCTTTCTAGATTCATCTACCAATATATACTTATCTGTAACCAAAGGAGTACATTGGTTGCCAGATGTGTGTTGGTTTTTTTCTATTTCTCCTACCCTACTACATAAACTTTCCATTCACATACATCCCCCATACTGCTCATTCATAAAGATCCATTCACACACACCCATACATCCACAGTGGGTGGAAAGCAGGGTAAGACCAATCCGGCCAATCACAGCCCACAGTGGATGTATGCATGGGTAAGAACCACACTTCCTTGCAATATATATATATATATATATATATATATATATATATATATATCTGTCTTACACACACACACACTGTTCAACTGATCTATAAGAAACAGCTGAGAAGCAAGGACTATGGGGTGAGGCAAGGGGTCTAGGATGATAGAAGAGGCTGGTAACAGAATGGGAAGGTCTTGGTAGGCTGCATCTGGTTTGCAAGCTGGTGGTTGTGCCTGTCACCTAAGGAAGTTGGCACTCAGATCTGTCACTGCCTCTGAGGCTAGACTACCTCACAGCACCGTCTAGAGTATAGCATGGGATAACCTTGTGTATGCTACCCCGAGTTTTTTGAAAGAAGAAAGACACAAGTTTATGAAAAGAATACCATCACCACCACCAATGCAAATAATCATTGGGAGGGACACTATCTAGTCTCGACGCTGCTGTGGCAACTGATCATTAAGGTGGACAACAAGCAAGCAGGCTTGGGGGAAGCATTTCAAAGTGGCGCTGTCACCACAGAAAAGTCCCTCTCCCTAGTCACCATTTACTTAATCTTGGGTGGCGGGTTGTGTTGAATCAGAGACCACCCTCTGCTGCTGATCTCAGCTAATAAGCATATTATCTGGGTGCATAATTTCCCAGTTCCTGAGCTATATAGGCTCTTAATGGTTAAAATCAGAACTTTGAATTGTGCCAAGGAACAGACAGGAAGCGGGGGCGGGGGGGGGCTGATTTATAACTGACAAAATGTGTCCGGAGCAGCCAGCCTTTGTGAGTAGTCCAGTTGCCATGTTCTCAACCAATGAGGGTTAGAGTCATAGAACTATAGAGTTGGAAGGGACCACGAGGGTCATCTAGTCTTTCAATGCAGGAATCTTTTTGCCCAACATGGGGCTTGAACCCATGACCCTGAGATTAAGAGCCTCACACTCTACCAAAGGCAATTCAGTGCTTTGAATAACTCTTTGACCCAAACCATGACGAGCAGAAGCAGAATGAGTTATAGAAAATAAACAAATTACAGCCTTATTTGGGCATTCAAAAACAAACGCAATGATCACATGTGGGAGGAGAGTAGGCTCAGGTTTCCAGCCAATGGGGAAAGCCTATTTGAGCCCCAATGTAAACAAGCTCTCAATTTGTTGGCAGTCTTGGGGAGGGGCCAGCACAACAAGAGTGGGGGAGCTAGTGGGGTCCTCCCCCCTCCCTCACACAGTTATCAGTGCTTGTTTTTGAACACCTTAAAAAAGTTACAGGTGCACTTTATTATTTAGATAACGTATTTAGACTGAAGAGTTTAGTGGCTACTTTGGCATAGGTTTGTTTTATTATACTATTTGCACGCAGAGTATCCTCAGCCTTGTCTCTGTACTGCTTTTCTGCACCATCCTGTATGCTGCTTTGAGGCCTGGTTTGAAAAGCAGCATTACTGCATGTAGATCATTTCTTTGGGGCAAGGGACTAATGTAGTCAATGTGGCAGAGGACAGTGGCTCCAATCCACTTTTTAAGCTGTGTGTGATTCTACTTTCTCTACGCAGCACAAGCGGCTGCTATTTATTATCAACAAGGACAATTTATGTACATTGGAATAAAAAGGAAGAACTGGAAGACACATGTCAAAACAAAATCAAAAATTCTTTCCAGTAGCACCTTAGAGACCAACTGAGTTTGTTCTTGGTATGAGCTGTGTATCTGAAGAAGTGTGCATGCACACGGAAGCTCATACCAAGAACAAACTCAGTTGGTCTCTAAGGTGCTACTGGAAAGAATTTTTGATTTTGTTTTGACTATGGCAGACCAACACGGCTACCCACCTGTAACTGGAAGACACATGCTGCAGCATCCAAAAATAAACAAAAGCTTGAAGGCTTCTCAAGGTGGCAATCAAGGTACGCACATTGAAGTCATCCCCCTGAAGTCAGTGGGGCTTACTTCTCAGTAGGCATGCATACACTTTTGTTGTAAAAGATAACTTTTAAATATGGGAAAGGGTTCTATATGCCTGGCCAACATGCACAACGGTTTCCATCGAAACCACAACAACTATTCTAGCAGAAAGAAACATAAAGTACAAAAATGAATGTTTCACCAGCTTCTGAACTCCATTTAAACTATGTTGTATTTGTGTAACAAAACTCCTACATTGTATCATCTTTCTTTTAAAAAAGAAAAGAAAGTAATTGTGTCTATTCATTCTACATTTTTTAGGTTTCTCTCACCTGCAGTATTAGAGTGTAATATAATGATGCTGTGAATGTTAACTTTTGGGTGCTGTGTAAGTCACAGTTCATCCAACATCAGTTACAAAATTCCTGCTGCAGATTTCAAACTTTGCCGAAATTCTTATGATAATGCTACAACAAAACTGCAATAATTCTAACTGTAGTATAATGCTTATAATGTCTACATACATTAACAATATTTTTTAAATTTAGAGATCTCTAGGAACATTGACACCACTTTCCCCCTCTTTCAAGGTACCTAAAATCTTTTTAAAGGCAATTAATGTACCTTCATATTAAAATTTTATAATTGTATATCTTTGGCTTATTCTTTAGATCTACTGTCATGCTGCTAATTTCTACCTGCGTTTATGTTTTAAAAAGCAATTGGGCATTTCTGAAAGAAGGACTCCTTCTTACACCATTTTCAAAAGAAACGTCAGGACTGCTTGATGTTGTTTTTATATTTTTTAAAAAGCACATTCCCTAAATTGGCTGTTTTATTCTTCTGAAAATATAACCCCCATCACAAAACTGCAACGTGGTAATTACAAACTTAATTCTACCTGCTAAAATTCATACCCACTGAAATCAGTGGGGCTCAATGCACTGGATCAGGTTGCGATCCTATTTCTTTCCCTTCCCCACCAAAGAGAGGGAGCCCACAGCAAACATGCAAACAATTCCAAACTCTGGAAGTCCAGAGAGCGTTCAGAAAGTATTTTTAGGCTGCGTTTAGACTGCACTTATTGGGGACAAAATGGCATAGTGGGGCAAGCAACACAGTCAAACATCAGCAGGACTGCGCTGTTGATGAGATGAGATGAGTTGAGGGGGGGAGACACTCACCTACAGAAGGGACGCCCTGGGCATCTTGGCGCTGTTGCCGCAAGGACAGTCAGGACAATCCCAGCCCGCGAGAATCCGGCTCCAGGTGCTTCGCTTTCGACTTTCCGACGGAGCGACGCCCGCTCCGCGCGCGGGGATCTGCCTCTGGCCAGCGCCTCGTGTCGCTGTGCGCGCAACCAGCGAGCGGAGATGGCGGAAGGGGCGGGCAAGGGGCGGCACCGCGCCGTCCAGGCAGGAGGACGGACACCGCGCCGTCCATCTGCTCCGTCCATCCCACCTCGCCGCTGGGAAGCAGCAGCAGCAGCGCCACGAGCTTTTGGGAGCTGACGGAGGACAGAGGCGCAGAGACTTGGGGGGTCGGGGTGCTCCGACGGCCAAGCGGCGAACGCGCACAGACGCACGACGTGGAGTTCGCTGGTGGTTCTCCATGCTACAGCTTTTCTTTTCTTAGAGGATCAGACCGGACCCGGTTCCTCAGGGTGGAGGGCGTCTCCCCCTTGCAGCCCCTGTCCTTTGGTCTCCCCCCTGAGCGCCCGGAAGGAGCCCCATGGAGCCCTGCGAGAAAAAGAAGGGGCAAAGCGTTGGCATCGTAGTAGCGCACCCTACAGAATAAAATAAAAGGGTGGGGGCATTTCCTGCAATTGCCCCTGTACTGCGGAGTAGGCTACCCTTCTCTCTGCCATCAGACCGCGACCATCAGACCTCTTGTAATGACATATTTGTACACACTGTCCCACACACAATATCGTACCATTTTTTAAAACCCCTATGAATTCCCTGAATCCTTGCTTTTTTATATGCTGCTAGTTTTATGTTGTGTTTAGTTTTAAATGCATTGTTTGTTGCTTTTACGTTAAACACACCGCTTAGATATTTCAAACATTTTAGGCTGTTTATAAATGTTTTAAAATAAATAAACCGCAGTGGGGACCTCTGGGAGCAATCAAACAATGATTTGGGGGGTGTCTGAAGGGATCCCAAAAAAACCTCCACAATTTGGGCGCCTGGACGCGGGTGGCGCTGTGGGTTAAACCACTGAGCCTAGGGCTTGCCGGTCAGCGGTTCGAATCCCCGCTACCGGGTGAGCTTCCGTTGCTTGATCCCAGCTCCTGCCAACCCAGCAGTTCAAAGTGCAAGTAGATAAATAGGTACCGCTCCGGCGGGAAGGTAAACAGTGTTTCCGTGCGCTGCTCTGGTTCGCCAGAAGCGGCTTAGTCATGCTGGCCACATGACCCAGAAGCTGTAGGCCGGCTCCCTCGGCCAATAAAGCAAGATGAGCACCGCAACCCCAGAGTCGTCTGTGGCTGGACCTAATGGTCAGGGGTCCCTTTACCTTTACCTTTTTATTCTAAAGGTAGGGAGGAGGGTTTAGGATGTGGGTCCCTCTGCTGAAAGAAAATGCTTGTAAGGAGAGCCCAGGGCAGGTACAGTATTAATAATGAACCCTTCTGAGACCCTGGGAGCTGTCCGTGGATGCTGGGTGCTGATTACAGCCCTATTCAGCATGCCAGTTACTCCCATATGCAGCTCTCTAGAGGTCGCAACTCCCATTGGTTCTTCCTTCCCTTCAATAGTTCTCCGGAACAGATTTCATTCACTGCTTTTTTGCATTATTCTTTTTGTATCAGTTGTGGGGAAGCTGTGACCTTCAAGATGTTTTTGCTGGTCTCCCAAATCCTGTCTTCCCTCACCATTAGCCTTGCTGGTTAGGACTAAGGCTCAATTCACATGGCAGTTTATTTCATTTACCCAGTGTTTCTCTCACTGTTAATTTCCGTATTATATCTGAGCTCTCACATGGTGCAAAAGCCACTTTTGAAAATCTAGTGCAAGTTTAGGGCTGGTTTCCATGTTAATTGGTTCTAGAAATAATACATTTGCAACCCTACCAACTCAGAAAATCATGAAAGTGACAAAATTTAGGGAGCTATGTTAGCCTACAGTTCTTTCATGCCATTTTTGTGGGTGATTTGTGGGGAAACAGAAGCTCGCATGTGCAGAAAAGGTGGGGGATTAGTGACATTGTCCAGTAATGTTCTTGTGGTGCCGTGCCACACTCACTGGTGTGAACGGCATCAGTGAAAGAGCCACTGCAGCAGGTACTGTGAAAGTAATGTTAGAAAATGTGGCAGACATGCTAGCATTATTGTCAGCGAAAGTAATGCAATATTCACCACATGCAAATGTACCCTAATAAAAGTCCAAGAACACCTGGGGTGTACCCTTGTTGTACACAATGTTAGGTTTCACTGCCTAGAACTGCTTTCCCAACCTGGTGCCCTTCAGAAGTTTTAGACTACAACTCCCACCATCCTGACCATTGATTGTGTCTGCTGAGGCTCATGGGAATTGTAGTCCTAAACATCTGGAAGGCACCAGGTTGGGGAAGGCTGGCCTAAAGCCTTGTTGTTGCTGCTGCATCTGTGAACAGAAGAAATTAAAGAACTGTAAAATCCCACACATGCTGCAGCTGATCCGATTATAAACAGAAAGAAACATTGTACGCTCTATCTGTGCAGGGAAGAGCTTGTTCTTGCAGCACAGTCTCTTTTCCTCTCTCTAAGTTCATGTCATTCATCAAGAAAAAAGACAGCTGTGACACCCACTGGTTGGGGGAGGGGGAGAAGCCCTCCAATGATATTGAGCTTGTCAATGTCTCAGCTACCAGCAAAATAGAGCAAAGCTTTATGTCATGTAATTTTTCAAAAGTAGCATTAAAAAAAAAATGCAATACCAACTAGCATCCCCTCCCTGACCCACTTGCAGTCCTGGATGGATTAACTTGTTTATCGATGGATTATCTATGATTCTGTGTTTGCCTCTTTTTTTCTCTTGGAACCTCACCAAGGTTGGGTGCAGGAGAGGAGAAAGGCTCAACAGCATTTGAAATACAGCTTCATTTAGCCCTCTGAGGTGGTTTATGGGGGTGGGGGTGGGGGGAGCTTCACCTGTTCCTTTGACTCCCTAATCCATCTATGTATCACAGATACACTGGGGTAGAAGAGAGAGATAATTAGAAAGAATGTATTGGTGGAGCCATTCTGATACTGGTGCTTACTGGATCATTGCTAGACAATCCTAGCAGTGATGCAGGCATAAGGGTGGGGTGGGGATCAAAAACATACTTTCTCCACTGGGTCAGATTCATGCTCACAACTATGACATAGCCTGCCTCATATAAACAACATGCTCAAGTCTAATTAATGCATGAAGGGGTTAAGACCATGGAGTAAGCTGTCCTGCCAGGCTCACCTCACCTTGAGAGGAACTAAGTAAATCAAGCCTTTGTTTGCCCTCCAGTCTACCAGAGGAACACAATGTGTGAGGAGGTCTG
Organism: Lacerta agilis; assembly: GCF_009819535.1. Classification (NCBI taxonomy): domain Eukaryota; kingdom Metazoa; phylum Chordata; class Lepidosauria; order Squamata; family Lacertidae; genus Lacerta; species Lacerta agilis. The sequence goes on from NC_046316.1 coordinate 35,915,823, forward strand.
AGCTGGTTGCTGCAGCTCAGACCACATGGCTCTTATAAGCCACTCTTGAGTTCTTATACCAATCATTTACCAACTTTCACCACTGTAACTAACCCAGCACTGAAGGGGTGTGCTGCGTTTTTAGACTTCTGCCAAAAAAAAAGCAGATATTGCCTCATTTTAAGTTATGGTAGATTACAGTATAAGGGAAGTGAAAGTTTGGTTCCTGAAGGCTCTAGTACTTAACAAGATTTATATTCCAATATGATTGTTCATCCTTGAACTACGCTCTTTTTCTTATATGTAGCGCAGTCTATATTATTAGTTGCTTTTGGAGAATGATTACAATATTCAGTAGCCAGAAAGCAACATCCTTCAGTAACAGTCTGCAGGATACTTAACCAGAAATATTATTAAAATAGACAATAAAAATGTCTGAAATAGTCACCTTTTTAAATAGCTTCCTGAGGAATGAGAACATGAGAGATGTTGGGAGGTTGCTACCTGAATCCTACTTACCTTGGAATTGAACCATACAGAATCTTATGATGTATATTTTGCCCTGCAAGGCTTAGTTTGGTCAGAATCGAGTCTACGCTTCGAGAATTATTGCTAAATACATTATTTCTGGTAAATGACCCACAATAGCCACCAGAGGGCCATGAAAATTTGTGTCCTGGGCTTTTTAGACTCATCTACCCATGTACTATCTGAAACCCAAGGGGTGTATTGGTTGCCAGATGTGAAATATATTGGCATTATTTTCAGCTCTCCTATCCCACTATTAATAGTGTGACTATAAGGCAGCTTTCTTTGTTCCTAGTGATTAGCAAATTTCAGACAGTCACAAACAGCACCTAGAATGTGTGCAGATATAATTTGGCCATCAGATCATACACCTTATTCTGATGGTGATGGTGATGATTTACAGTATTTATACCCTGCCCATCTGGCTGGGTTTCCCCAGCCACTCTGGGTGGCTCCCAACAGATTAAAAACATGATCAAACATCAAACATTAAAAACTTCCCTAAACAGGGTTGCCTTCAGATGTCTTCTAAAAGTCAGATACTGTAGTTGTTTATTTCCTTGGCATCTGATGGGAGGGCATTCCACCGGGCAGGCGCCACCACCGAGAAGGCCCTCTGGCTGGTTCCCTGTAACCTCACATCTCGCAGTGAGGGAACCACCAGAAGGCCCTCTGAGCTGGACCTCAGTGTCTGGGCAGAACCATGGGGGTGGAGATGCTCCTTCAGATATACTAGGCCGAGGCTGTTTAGGGCTTTAAAGGTCAGCACCAACACTTTGAATTGTGCTCGGAAACGTACTGGGAGCCGATGCATAGGTCTTTCAGGACCGGTGTTATGTGGCCTCAGCGGCCACTCCCAGTCATCAGTCTAGCTGCCACATTCTGGATTAGTTGTAGTTTCCAGGTCACCTTCAAAGGTAGCCCCACATAGAGCATGTTGCAGTAGTCCAAGGGGCTTCACATTTTTGTTTGGCTTTGTTTAAAATAAGCCATTATTCTGAAATCTTATTTAATATCCTTCCAGAAAAAGAATCAAGGGTATAAAGAGAAAAGATATTCAGATTGCTTAATCTTGAATAAAAAAAAAAATCCTCCAAACACAAGATGCTCAAAGGATTGGCTATAGATATAGAGCTGGACCATAAAGAAGACTGATCGCCGAAGAATTGATGCTTTTGAATTATGATGCTGGAGGAGACTCTTGAGAGTCCCATGGACTGCAAGAAGATCAAACCTATCCATTCTTAAGGAAATCAGTCCTGAGTGCTCACTAGAAGGACAGATCCTGAAGCTGAGGCTCCAGTACTTTGGCCACCTCATGAGAAGAGAAGACTCCCTAGAAAAGACCCTGATGTTGGGAAAGATGGAGGGCACAAGGAGAAGGGGATGACAGAGGATGAGATGGTTGGACAGTGTTCTCGAAGCGACTAGCATGAGTTTGGCCAAACTGCGGGAAGCAGTGAAAGATAGGCATGCCTGGCGTGCTCTGGTCCATGGGGTCATGAAGAGTCGGACACGACTGAACGACTGAAAAACAACATAGCCAGTTTCCAAAGTCCCCAGTAAAAGTTAATGCAAATCAATGTCTGCAATGGTCTTCAATGCCATGCTGATTTGTAGTCACATAATAACTGATGGAAAAAAATGTATTATCTTCAGTGTCTGTCTGAATGAAATATGTAAGGAATTCTCACTCACTGGGTGAACAATGCCCACAGATTAATTATCTGTCAGTTGCTACTTGAGGAGTGAAGAATTCTTAATTGTGGTTGTAATTCTGCACCCAGTTAGTCATATTTCATTTCCACTGAAATCAAGGCACTTACTCACATAAAACACTAGGTGCAGAGTTTCACTAAGAATCCCTCCAGGTGGTTGTTTTTTTTTTGTGCATTTGACTTGTGGTCATGAATCAGACTTTCAACACTTTTTCTACCTGCAAAAACTTTGGGGTGGACATAATGCTTTGTTTCCAATCTGCACGTGTCCCATAGCTTTCTGCTGAAATCCTGTAACTTTGATACAAACGTGGAGAAGTGGTAGTAACTTGTCCTGCTTTTGTTGTGCTATAGAGTGCTCCTCCAGGTAGCATTGATACACTAACATTGAGGAAGTGTAGCAGAACAACTAATATAGTGGAATGGTATATGGACAATCAAGTATAAATCCACTACCAGTGCACAATGGTTGTGTCAATTATATGTTGCAGAAATCATCTGTGAAAAAAATAAAAAAAAATCACCAGTCTGGAAAGGCCTCTAACTGAACTTCTTAGAAACAATTCCAGAACAGATGCAAACTGGGAAAGATCTTGACATCAAAGGCTTGTTGAAAGAGGAAGGTCTTCAATAGGTGCTGAAGAGGCGACAGCATAAAGACCCAATTCCTACATTGTGTGGGACCTTGATTCTTGGTAACAAATTCAAAACAAAGCAGACTTTTTTCTCCCCAGCATTGATTAAAAATAAAGGCACTGCACTCAGCTCTCTTCTGCACATTGTTAGAACATTTGATATGCACTTGTGGCTATATAGAATGTACACCTTGCTATGCATATACTATATAAGATCATCAGGGTTTTCTATAGGACAATCGTATACATGCCCCCTCAGCTATATAAATCCTATTGTCATGGGATTTACTCTCAGGTAATTGTGTATGGGGTTGCATCCCTGCTGACTTGTTTTCATAAACCTCCAACTTCTTTCGCTTTGGGTAGAATTATAGTCCTGAGTTATGTTTCACTTTAGGAACAGACCATTTATTGTTGAGGCCAGGAGTGTTGCAAAAGCAAAGAGCTCCCTTGCTGAAGGCTATGGATTTCAAAGGGAGAACTCTGAAGAGAGATGAATGCAGCCAGCCTGAGCAGAAAATATTTATCTTGCTGATTTTGAAGTATGTGTACAAACGGTAATATGACTACTGAGGAGAAAGAAAGTAATTGCAACTTTGTCCTAGTGCCTTGGGCTTCTGAAAATAAATCAAGCAAACACATACTGCCTGAACAGAGCCTTAAAAACATAAGAAGAGTCCTGCTGCAACAGACAAAAGGCCCATCTAGTCCAAACTTCTGTTCTCATAGTGGCCAAATCGATGCCTATTGGGAGCCCAAAGGCCAGGCCTGAGGCCTATAACACTCTGTGTTTCCCCAGCAACCAGTATTCACACTAGCACTGATACTGGAGGTAATATAATTGTCATGACATCAAGCCTTTGATAGCTTTATTCTCTATTAATTTGTCTCTTGTTAACTAATTAATTAATGTTAGGAATACCCTGAAAAGATAAGAAAAACAAATCATTGGAGACAACAAAGATCAAAAGGTACGGATGCAGTGGGAAAAGGCTGCTAAGTTAAAATGGACATACGCAGACCATGCGCCAAGAAATGACTCAGGCTGATGAAATAAATGACCACCCACGTGATGTATGGATGATCAAAAACTAACAGGAGGGCTTATAACAACAGAGAATGCTGGACAGAACCTGAGGCAGTGGTGGACTTCGGGCTCTCAAATTTCAGTGGCACAAACGCTAAAATATGCCCCTGCCCCACCTGTTGTGCTCCATTCTACAGTATTGTTGTGATGCCCCCTGCAACACGATGCCCAGTATGGCTGAACCGGTCTTGCTACCCTAAAACCGCCTCTGCTTGAAGATGCATGTGTCCAAAGTTGGATGTCAGATGCTGAAGAAAAAGAAGTTTTCACTTTTAAAGCCATCCAAGCTGGTGGTAATCGCTACATCTTGTGGTAAGTGCTGTGTGCCTTATATAGCACATGGGAAGAGCAGCTTGAAACACATTGCTAGTATAGTGTCTCTACTAGCCACATATATAGGATTCTGGATGCAATCTGAAGGCCCCAGAGTACTGCAAAGGCTTCAAAGGGCCCAGACAATTACAAGTGTTTTATTTATTTTTAACCAGAAAACTTAACATTTTATGTCCATAATGACTGTCAATTAAAAGCATGGTAGTTGCCAAGATGAAATTGCTAAAATCTTGCCCTGCCAACATTCCTGTGGTGGCCAAGAGCTATAAATATATAATTAGGGTGCTTTCATAGATGTTTGCTTGAACAATTTCTGTTATGCAAGCAAAGATTAGGTCCAAACTGACAGTTCTGTTTAAAATACAGTGGTACCTCGGGTTACAGACACTTCAGGTTACAGACTCCGCTAACTCAGAAATAGTACCTTGGGTTAAGAACTTTGCTTCAGGATGAGAAAAGAAATTGCACAGCGACAGCAGGAGTCCCCATTAGCTAAAGTGGTACCTCAGGTTAAGAACAGTTTCAGGTTAAGAACGGACCTCTGGAACGAATTAAGTTCCTAACCAGAGGTACCACTGTATGCCTGTAGAGCTGGATGTATTGGCAATGCCCTGTACCATACACTATAAAGAGTGAAAATCTTTATGAAAATCAACCAGTATTTTAGGGCAAATTTATTCCAATAAACACACTTCTTATTGTGCAGTCTTGACTAATGTACAGATTTTGCAATCAATTTTGCAAGCAATGCCTTTTCCTATGGCATTTTCACTAATATATCCATTTTCATGCACATTTCCCCTAATGTATGCATGTTTGAAAACACTGCTTTGTAGAAGCAGGGGGCCAACCTTGGTAACATGTGCTCCTGCGTGAAGCTATTTGATGCCCTCCCAGTGCTGGCTCAAGCCTGGTAAACAAGGTGCTGGTCTTTGGGAAGGAGGCGTGAGGCTCTGGCAGGGTCCTAGAGCCATCCCACCTTCTTCCCAAAGCCCAGTAAGTGCTTGCCCAGCTTTAGGAAGGAGACAGGAGGACTCCAGGAGCCTGTCAGAGCCCTCATGCCTCCTTTGTTTTTCTTTCTCATGGCTCCTTCCTGAAGTCAGGCAAATGTTTATTGGGCTTTGAGAAGGCACCCTCCTCAGCTATGTGCCCAGTGAAACTGCACTGTTTGCCCTGCCTGCCCTAAATCTGCCTCTGGTAGAAGAACTCCTCCAGTTTTGTGTCAGTGGGCAGAGGCCAAATGGGTTTAGTATTTCAGTTTGGATGAGGTAGGCTGGACGGGAATAGTTTCACTGGCTTTAGCGTAGACAAGGAAGAGGAAGGAGGGCAAAGAGCACCATGTGGGCTGACTGTGACAGGCTGTAACAAAGAGACAGAGAGCATGGCTGATGTCTCTGTTCTTAGACCCAAACTTGTTATGCCTCTGTGAGAAGCAAGTGACTCTCTTGGAATATACTGCGTTGTATATATGTGCAAATAAACCATATATCATACAGACACCACAGTCTCTGCTGTGCCTCATTGTCCAAAGGAAACACAGGCCCTGGGTATAGAGTGCCTACAACCCCTGGAATCTCCAACCACTTGTGAATAATGGGGTGGTGTGTTCATTGGTGAAGTCAAACTATTGGAGAGTTACAGTATCAGATATGGCTGCATAAACCAATACAGGAGAGACTTGTTTTGTTGCAGCTGGAGTCCAGTTGTGCTGCTGCAGATGCGCCATGATATTTCTTCTTTCCGTGCTCCTTCCAGTGATTATTTCTCCTCTGGTCACTGCTAGGGATACACAACCTGACTTTCTATCTCCAGGCACTGCTGTCATCAGCAAGGGATTCCCAAATGGCATGGTTAATGTTGCCACCTTCTTGTCACATTTGCAGACATCTTTGTAATGCAGAGTGGGTCTGCCAACAGGCCTGGTGTATGAAGCCAGCTCCCCATAGAGCACATCCTTTTTATACAGAAACAAATCTAGAGGCATCAGCTAGGGATGCATTTACTAGCAAGAGCCTGCTCAATGGTCTGTATCGATGCTGCAACTAAATAAGACTCTTATTTGGTTATATATAGCTGTGTGTTAGCGGGGAGGGAAACTTAAGCTGAAATGAAGTCATTACATTTAATTACGTTCACTATAAAATAGTCCCTGCTCAGCCCGGAAATGTCTATCTTTGCAGATAACAGGCATCAAGTTTAGAAGGCCTGTAAAACAGGACAGAATACTTAGCAGATGGATTTTCATTAATGGCATGCTGTGCTGAAATACTCGTTTTGTTCTGCCTGTACAAAAGGTTCTGCTGTTTTTTAAATAACAGAAGAATTAACCTGCATATTTTATCATTTTATTGTTGTAATTTGCTTTGAGTTACCTTTTGTAAAATAAAGGGACACACACACAAATACATACATATAGCCTAAGAGTAGCAAAGTGGCACAGAGACAGTAATATAATATAAATAAGAATGCCAGATGGCAATTGCACTTTGGTGCACTTAATCCAGTATCCTGTTCTCACAGTGGCCAACCAGATACCTGTAGGAAGCCTGTAAGCTGGACATGAGTGCAACAGTACTCTGCCCACTTGCGATTCCCAGCATTCAGAGACTTACAATGTAGGTAGAACATAGCCATTGTGACTAGTAGCCAGTGATGGAGGTGGAGGGATATAGCTTAAGCACTTCCACAATGAGCAAATAGCTGCACCACACCACCATCTCACGGAGGCATCATGGGCACCCCCTCCCAACAAAATACCTCCCAAAGCTTCCTGGCTCCTTGCTATCTCAATCTGGCTTAAACTGCACCTTTTCACCATTTCTTTGCATGTATGTGCACACACCATAGATTACATAATCTGTAGTGGGAATAGGTGGAGAATATATCTTTGCCAAAATGCCTCTCATGTGCATAGAGGTGTGTTCAGGTGTTTATTGTCATTATTATTTAGATATCTGTCTTTTTCCTAACAAAATTTGTCCCTGGCATGCTTTGCATCTGACGATGAAGGAATATGAAGCATAATACTGTTGTTCAAACCTAAAACCGTTTCACCATAACATAAAGGTGAACCTACAACGGTGTTCTTTTGAGGTCTGTATCCTGGTGTTATTGGACTACAGGCTCAACTACACACTGGAGCAAAATATCTGTGGGAAATTTCAGTCAAACATAACTATGCATGAATGTTAGTTAGTACATGAAGGGGTTGAGATCATAGAGTTGTGTTCCTAGACTCAGCTAGGTCACGTATCTTCCTCTTTGATTAGGGAGGAAGCGAAGCCTTCCTTTTGTGTTCCCTCCCTTTGTACCACACCATGTAACCCACCAAGGAAGTCACGTATAAGCTTTGCTCCAAGCTTAGAGCACATGTTTGAAGCTTTCTTTCTGTATTTTCTACCCAAGATTATTCTGCCTGTGTTCTCCTGCATGGGTAAATGCATGAATCTGACCTTTGGAACATTTTGTAAGTAAAGTATTTTAAACGATTAAAAAAAAATCCTCCACTTAAAGGGGGACAGGTCTGGGACAACAATAGGATAGGAAGAAAATCGTACAGCTGTCCCTACATTAATGGGAGACAGGCAAGTGTGAATCCACATTTTGCTGCAGTGTGGACAAGCCCCCAGTAAGAGGATGAACAGGGCATTTCAAGACTGCCGCTGTTTGTGGGGTAGGATTCAATCACATATCAGAAAATTCAGGTTGCAAAATCAAAGTTGATTTGGAGCTCTTGCACAACAAATCTGCTCCCCACCCCACCCTCTGCCAAAGAAATTTGCCCTTTTGCAATAAGGAAAGTGATTGGGAAATGCACTGGAAAGTGTGGGGTATCATTTGTGTGACGTGGCATCATCTGACTACCTTGCAAGCAAATCAGAATTGATGTTCAATGTATAGCTGATGTTGTCTAATCCCCCCCCCCAAACAAATCAGGATGAATACTCAACAGACAGGTCATCTAGAAGCAATCATACTTATAAATTTGCTTTCTCGATAAGCTGTACTCGGCACCTGCTGTACTTGCCAATTTTGCATGTAGCATCAAACAGACTGCATTAATGTAATATGCTTCAGGATTTATGAAACAGCCAAACTGCAATCTCTATTTCCATATCTAATGCTCAAGCAGCCTCAGCAATGGAATAAGAGAAAAGAGGCAAATCATTTAGGGTTTCAGGTGATACTAAGGGAAGGTATAACACGATTTATAGAAAATGCATTTTACTCTTGATAGCTAAAACTTTTTAAGAAAATGTGTGGAGAAACAAGATGAAAGTTGCAAAAAATAAAGAAACTGCAGTACAAGCCTTTACTATACCTTAAATAGGTAAATATATATATATGAATGCAGACTAAAACAATTAAAGTTCCTCAAAAGAAATGTACACTAAAATACTTTGAAAACGTAGTGGGCAATTTTGGGAGGCATCAAATTGTCTGACTCACCAAGTGTTAGTAACGTGCCTTAGAGCAAATTCAGGTCAGTCCTGTGCATGATGGTGCAGTTGCAAATTCTGAAGTCTAAGTCTGCTCAGAAGTGGATCCTTCTAAGTTCAGAAAGACTTCCAGATAAGTGTGTGTTATTTTACGTATCTATTTAGGATTGTATATATAAAGTGCTTAACAAAATGCAGTGATTTCACATACCTCCAATAACCTGCAGTATACTTGTCCCACAGACTTACCTGGAAAAGTATGGGTAAAAAAGAAAAGCACGTGACCATGGGTTCTTGCCTTACTTCCAGGAGAAGTAAGGCAAGAATAACAGGAGCCACTGTGCTCAAGACTCTGCATTGGTATCCACAATATGAACTGCTAGGGCGTACGGCGCCATTAGGAGGGTTGCATTGGACCACGGTGACCAGACAGGTGAGTTGGAAGAAAGGTGATCCCTCAGGTAACCTAGCTCTAAGTTGTTTATGGCCTTATACACTAACAATAAAACCTTGATCTTGGCTCAGCACCATATTGGAAGCTGGTGCAATTGACTCTAACAAAAGTGTTGCACATTTGTTGCATATTTGTGGTAGGGCTAGGGTTAGGGTGCTGCTACTAGCTGTAGCCTCCAGACCAATCTTAAAGGCAGCCCCACATAGAGCACCTGATCTGCTCCTGCCCCCAAGCAGATCCACTTTTTTTCTGCCTCCGTGATTTTGGCCTTGGTGGCAAAAAGAAAGCAAAAGAAACAGAGCAGGTGGAGAGGCTCATGCATATGTCTTGTGTGCCTCTCTCCTGTGTGTATACATATCAGAGTGTACACACAACAATCTGGGTTGTCCACAACCACCACTGGTACCCAGAGGATTTTGGCCCTCAGGCCCAGAAAAGTTTAACACCCCTGCCATAATGTGAGAATCTGACCCGATCTGTGCTATACATCTAAAACAGTGTTGTACCACTTCAAACAGTCGTGGCTTTCTCGCAAAGAATCCTGGGAGTTGCAGTTCATTAAGAGTGATAAGAGTTGTTTAGGAGACCCTGTTGTCCCCTCACAGAACTATGAGGGATTGATTGTTAAACCACTCTGAAAATTGTAGCTTTGTAAGGACAATGTTTAAAGTGGCATGATACTGCTTCAAATGTATAGTGCAGATGGGACCTAGGTAGTAAGATTTTAGGGTGAAGTCTTGCTTGTTTCTATGCCCCACCAAAAAGAGTCTAAGAATAAATTTCTGCTCTAATTTGACTGTACAGTATATGGTTTTTGCTCCAGCTTTGTACAGTGCAGAAAATGCTCCAGTCATGCTTTTCTTCTCCACTGTGAGGTAACAGATTCTCCATTATGAGAGGATCTTTCCTAAGGGGCTAGTAGATGTGTGGTCATAAATAGATGCCAAAATGACTATTCTGTTAAACCTGGGAGAGATTAATCCAGGAGTGTATCATATAATTTTTCTCGAGGATAGAGATGCACAGCATCTATATTTGTCCTGTGGTGCTGCATGACAGATCACATAAAACCAGGATAAATTGTCCCAGTGGCACTTGTACACTTATATAATATTTGCTTAACATTTCACTACCATCTTCATTTCGCCTGTTCCACCCACCCACCCTGCCCCAGATATCCAGGCGTTGGAAATTTGACAATGCAGCAGTGTTCAGAATCAACATGAGTTATGCCTGATGTTTCTTTTCAAGTTTATACTTAACCCCTAAAAACGGATCAATTGATTTCCCTCCACGGTAAATTGAAGCAATGTGAAAGATCAGCCAAATGGTGACTAAGCCACTTGCTTCCTTGATTGTTTGTGACTGGCAGTGTTACCCCTTAGGCATATCTTGTGTTTTAATAGAGGAGCCCATCTAAACAATATAGAAGAGCAACATGAATGGAACATCGGAAAATTCCTTATTCCACATCATACCATTGGTCCATTTAGCTCAGTAGTGTAGGGGATGGGCTCCTCTACACTGGGAGGAAACAGTTGCTGTTCAGGATTCAGAGAAGGGTCTTTCTCAACCCTGTTTGGAGATGCTGAGGACCAAACCTGGGAATTTTTTTGCACGCAAGTGCTCTGTTGTGTCCTGTATCAATGAGCTAAGGCTATGGAACTTCTCTGCTCCCTCATATTAGTTAAAGTTATTGCTGACTATTTTCACTGGGCTAGGGTCTAATCCATAGAACAGGGGCTCCCAAACTGTGGCCCATGGACTACCACTGGTCCTGGAGCATCATTCAGCTGGCCTCCAGAAGGTTCCTGCAACAGAATGTGGGCCTTAGACCCAGTATACGTGAAGGACTGTCTCCACCTCCATTGCTCAGCCTGCACACTGAGGTCCAGCTCCAAGGGCCTTCTGGCAGTTCTCTCCCTGCGAGAAGTGAGGTGACAGGGAACCAGGCAGAGGGCCTTCTCGGTAGTGGCGTCCGCCCTCCATCAGATGTCAAGGAAATAAACAACTATCTGACTTTTAGAAGACATCTGAAGGCCCTGTTTAGGGAAGTTTTTAATGTTTGATGTTTTATCGTGTTTTTAATATTCTGTTGTGTGCCGCATAGAGTGACTGGGGAAACCCAGCCAGATGGGCAGGGTATAATAAATAATAATAATAATAATAATAATAATAATAATAATAATAATAATAATAATAATTTATACCCTGTCCATCTTGAAATACTATGTTAAATCCAATCTGCTATTTTCCTTTCCAGCTTTCGAACCGGGTTTGCGTCTCTGCTCCTCCACTTGCAGCTGCCGGGTGACCTTGGGCTAGTCACACTTCCCTGAAGTCTCTCAGCCCCACTCACCTCACAGAGTGTTTGTTGTGGGGGAGGAAGGGAAAGGAGAATGTTAGCCGCTTTGAGACTCCTTCGGGTAGTAAAAAGCGGGATATCAAATCCAAACTCTTCTTCTTCTTCTTCTCAGCCCCACTCAACTTACAGAGTGTTTGTTGTGGGGGAGGAAGGGAAAGGAGAACGTTAGCCGCTTTGAGACTCCTTCAGGTAGTGAAAAGCGGGATATCAAATCCAAACTCTTCTTCTTCTTCTTCTTCTTCTTCTTCTTCTTCTTCTTCTTCTTCTTCTTTCTCCTCCTCCTCCTGTGAGAGAATGTGCTTCTATTATAAATAACTATTTTTACTTTTTAGGGATGCACTTTGGCATGTGCTCCAAGTTCCTTCATTTCTACATTTAAATACAATTTCAACATGCGGGTAAATCTTTCTGTGCGGACTCTAACGGCAAGCTCAGCTGGGGAGTGCCAACTGGTCTGAGAAGCAAGGGTGAAGTAGAACGGTGTATCCTGGAACGATGGCATGGCTGGCTGGCTATATACAAGACTCATGCTGCAACATTTTGTTGTAGGTTCGTACTTGTTAATATGTTCTGTGCCCCCCCCTTTTTTACTTAAAGTGATCAGAGTTTGAAACCCAGGTACCTGGGTTCAGCAAGGAAGCAGGCTTCGGTGGTGATCCATCCTAACAGGATATTTTGTAGGGGAAATCCTCCAGTCGGTTACTTGTAACAAGTAACTGGCACTTCATACACAATTCCTGTTTGCTGGATGTGCAACCAAGAGTGCAGAACGAAATGGATACTTGGTAATGTGAACTTCAACAGTATCAATCATTTGTTCACGAGGCTGGAACAATCTTAGACCCACTTCCCCATCCTCTGCTATCAGAATTATAGTTCAGGGATGTTGTATATTTCTTTAGTAACAAATATTTTGCTCAAAGGCTTTTAGCTGTGGTTTGACAGCAAAGAAAGGTCAATCAATAAAATAAAAAGCATGTTTATTACTATTACATACATTTTTATGTAACAAACATTAAAGCTGAAACTGCCTTGTGCCGAACTTTGAAAAAAAGAAGCAGTGTTTCATTCATATTTAATTCTAGTAATAGGTAGTTTAAGCTGCAGCTTCCACATCACTTACCTTCATGCTTAGACCCTTAGGGCACTTTAACTTTTGTTTCTGTTGAAAGAAATGGATAATTTGAAGAGTTACTGTGCTATAGCGTGAAAGTACTTCTTTAAGAATATAATGCGTATCACACAATGAAGAATCACTGCAATAGTATGCGCCATGGCATCGAGCTCCTCAACATTTAAGAATTTCTTAACTGGCAAGGCCAGGCCAAGAAATTTTGTTGCAACTTTTGTGGTCTTTTTCTTGCCCCCTTCTTATTCATCTTGACTGTCCAAGGAGACATTAGGGGAGGAGCATGTTTTTTGCTTGAAGGACTCTTGCAGGACACTATATATCATGATGGTGCCATAAACCACCATCATTTATGTATGCTATTGTAACATCCTTTGCTGAATTCCTGCCTTTCTGGTATATGAGAGATAAAGATGGTTGGAAAATTGAACGTGTTAAATTCCCTCCAGCTTCGGCATTTATTCTGAGCTTGTTTACACAGTGATCTCCACCCTATAAATCCCAACAAGCCATTCCTGTAGTGCAGCTAGAGGAATAGCCCAAACCTACATTTCATTTGGTATCCCTTTGGAATTGATGCCACCAGGGTCAGAGGAGTTCTACAGTATGCAATCTAACTTGGCATGCTTGGCTGATATACTGTGAAAGGAGTCTAGATATACCAATGCTCTATGATTCAAAAGATGATCATTCATACCCAGTGGCTGTTGTCTCTATTGGTAGATATGATCCAGATGTCTTTTGCAATTACAAGTGATCTCAGCCCATAGCTGTAGTCACTGGTGGCGTTGCTTTCATCTCAAATAATTTTATCGTAGAGCAAGTACCAAAGCACAGATGCATGTCAATCTTGATAATGCCCTGCCATGATCCTCTCAGTCATACGAAACTATCGATCACAGCTTTTGCTAACAAATAGCTTTTACAAACTGAAGGCTATGTATTCATTATGTGCTCGTTACTGCGACATTTATTTTAGGGATATACATGAAGTCCGCATATTGCAGTAGTACATAAAAATAATGCTTTGGGCAATGGCTAAATTACTTGAATCATACAAGAATTTTTCAAACAGAGCTTCTCTCTATCAAAAGGTTTCTCCAAGGGGATTATCTGTGCTGTGGGACTTGGTTACTGTAATGATTTAATAACCAATGGTCCCACCCAGTCCCTGTCATTATTCTCCTCCTCCTCAACAACAACAACAACAACAACAAAATTTTATTATTTATACCCTGCCCATCTGGAATGTAGTTCTTCAGTAAGCAGGCCAGGGTGGTGTAGTGGTTAAGAGTGGTAGACTCGTAATCTGGGGAACTGGATTCATGTCTCTGCTCCTCCACATGCAGCTGCCGGGTGACCTTGGGCTAGTCACACTTCCCTGAAGTCTCTCAGCCCCACTCACCTCACAGAGTGTTTGTTGTGGGGGAGGAAGGGAAAGGAGAATGTTAGCCGCTTTGAGACTCCTTCGGGTAGTGATAAAGCGGGATAACAAATCCAAACTCTTCTTCTTCCTCCTCCTCTGAGAGAATGTGCTTCTATTATAAATACCTATTTTTACTTTTTAGGGATGCAATTTGGCATGTGCTCCAAGTTCTCCCAAGGGGTGAGAAGTTCCAAGACACTGCAACCCAGATTCTGGTTTCTTCTTAAGAAATGAGCACTATAGATTGATGGGGTTTTTTTTTGTAACATCTGCAGTATTTTCAAATATACCAGCACTTAAAACAGATAGAATTGCTATGTCTTCCAATTATTAACCAGCCACCTACATAACAAAAGGAAATGTCTTTCCTTTAGCCACAAGAATATAATTGTCCCAGTTGCCTTCTCGGGTAGCTTATGGGAGAAAGAGCTTTTTTTTTTTGAGACGGCACTCTGGTTGTGGAACACCCTCTCCCAAAAATACTTGCATGGTACCTATCTTGTTATGAATTGGAGTATTTTGTATACACTTTTTAATTTTCATAAAATAAAAAATAAAGGAGCTGGAAATGGTAGAGAAAAAGATAACCAAAACAATAAAAGGGATAGAGCAACGCCCCCCCCCCATGAGAAAAGCCTAAAATATATGGGGCTTTTTAGTTTAGAGAAGAGGCAAATGAGAGGAGGTATGATACAGTAGAGTTATTTGCGTAAAGCAGTGTTTTTCAACCACTGTTCCGCGGCACACTAGTGTGCCGCGAGATGTTGCCTGGTGTGCCGTGGGAAAAATTGAAAAATTACTTTATATATAGTCAATATAGGCACAGAGTTAATTTTTTTAACATTTTCTAATGGTGGTGTGCCTCGTGATTTTTTTCATGAAACAAGTGTGCCTTTGCCCAAAAAAGGTTGAAAAACACTGGCGTAAAGGATGCATGGAGTGGAGAAAGTGAATGGAGGAAAGTTTTCCCCCCTCTCTTAAAATAGTAGAAATTGAGACCATCCAATGAAGTTGAATGCTGGAAGACTCAGGGCAGATGAATCTTCTTCCCTTCTTCTCGCAGGGCACAGCTAAACTGTACAACTCGCTCTCACGAGGGGTAGTGTTATGTACTGAGTTGAATAGGATCCAAACTGCAGCAGGCTGATTGGTCCTAGAACAATAGGATTGAGATTGCAGCAGTCTGACTGGTCCCAGAACAATAGGATTGAGATTGCAGCAGTCTGACTGGTCCCAGAACAATAGGATTGAGATTGCAGCAGTCTGACTGGTCCCAGAACAATAGGATTGAGATTGCAGCTGCCTGATTGGTCTGCAGGAGCCACCCAATCCAGCTCCAGGCGGAAGTGAATCCGCATTCCGATTGGCATACAGGAGTATCCCGGAATTAGCCAATCACTTGGGGCCCATTGTGTAAATAGTGTATATAAAGCAAACCTTTTGGGGGAACTGCATTCCTCACTACTATGAGCTGAATAAAGAGCATGAAAATCACACTGGACTCCGAGTATCTTTCACTGGCGACGAGGATGGGATGCCGCTGAGCTGACTGCCACACACAGCACCGCAGCAACGCCACCTGCCGCACAGCTGCCTCGCATCGTGTATCCAGGCTTCAGCTCCGGGTCCCAAGGAACTCAAGATGGCAACGGACAGCAGCTTCTCGCCGTTCAACCCAGCATCAGGAGACTGGGAAGGATACGCCACCCGTTTCACCTTTCTTCTAGAAGCTAAAGGGGTCACCAACGATGCCAAGAAGAGGGCGATATTCTTCAGCGTCTGCGGAGAGGAGACATTCGAAATCGCCCGGGCTCTCCTTGCGCCTGATGATGTCGCTACTGTTCCTTACAAAACAGTAATGGAACGGCTGAAGGGGCACTTCTCGCCACAGCCCTCGGTGGTGGCTCGTCGAAATGCCTTCTATGCAAAGCGGCAAGCCCCTGGGGAAACCATAACGGGGTTTGTGACCTCCCTCCGCCAAGCCGCTCGGTTCTGCAACTTCTCAGAGTTGGAGAACATGCTGCGTGACCGCCTCGTCGGTGGCCTGAGGGACGAGAAGCTGCAACGACGCCTCTATGCCAAGAAGGACCTAACGTTCCAGGTCGCTCTGGAGGAGGCCCTGGCAACAGAAGCCGCCGAGAGGTCGATGCAAGAGGCACGGCCGAGTGTGCCGTCCCAACCAAGGGTCCACCACGAGGACCTCATCGACGATTCAGGATCAGACAGGAAGGAGGTGCACAGAGTACAGCAGCGCACTCAAGCCGTGCACACACCACAGCTGCCTCGACCAGAAGGAGGGAACTGCGCAAGCTGCGGGGAGAATCACGAGAGAAGGACCTGCCGTTTCCGCAATGCCGAGTGCAGGCAGTGCAGAAAATCAGGCCACATCGCCCGGGTGTGTCGGGCTCGGCCCATCCGACGCCAGGCATCAGATGACCGCCCCAAGCGCCCCAGGTCCCGGGGCCCAACACACCAAGGCAACTCGACGGAGACCACGGACTACCAGGTATACCAGTTGCCCCACCCCAACATAGAGAAAATTTATGTGGAGGTACAGATAGAGGGGGCCCCGTGCCGCATGGAGCTGGACACAGGTTCAACCCTATCCATAATCTCGGCACGGACTTTAAGGAAACTGTGCCCTAGTGGGGGTCCCAAACTCAGGCCAGCCCCATTCACCCTCCGGGACTTCCAGAAACGTAAGGTCCCCACAATGGGGGTGGGGACCTTCAGGGTGCAATATCGAGGGCGGACGCGGCAACTGGACTTGCTCGTGGTCAAGGGCTCCTACGTTAGCTTACTGGGATTGGCATGGTTTGGACCACTGGGGCTAGCCGTCACCGGGGTGAACCGCACTAGCTTACAAGTGGATGTGGACGCCATATGCAAGGAGTTTCCGGCGGTTTTCGATGGGAAATTGGGACAGTATACGGGCCCCCCTATTGCCCTACAGCTGGACCCCGCAGTACGACCTATCAGGCTTAAGGCCCGCCGGGTCCCGTTCGCCCTGAAACCCCGTATAGACGAGGAATTGGACCGGCTCGTGGAGCAAGGAGTGCTGGAGCCTGTGCCTAATGCCACCTGGGAAACCCCGATCGTCACACCCGTCAAGCCTAATGGTTCGGTCCGCATCTGCGCAGACTACAAATGTACCATAAACAAGGCCCTCATGGCCCACGCATACCCAGTGCCAGTGGTCAGCCATGTCCTCGCCACCCTGGCTGGGTCAAAAATTTTTGGCAAGCTGGACTTGGCCCAAGCCTATCAACAGCTGCCAGTAGATGAAGCCACAGCAGAGGCACAGACAATTGTGACGCACAGGGGAGCGTTCAAGGTAAAGCGGCTGCAATTCGGTGTCAGCGTGGCACCAGGCATATTCCAGAATCTAATGGACTCGCTGCTTAAAGGGATTCCTGGCGTCACCCCCTTCTTCGATGATTTGTTGATTGCCGGGCCCACAGCAGAGGAGTTTGAGGACCGCCTTCGCACCGTTCTGCACCGTTTCCAGACGGCGGGTCTCAAGGTGAAGCGGGAAAAGTGTCTACTAGGAGTGCCTCAGGTGGACTTTCTGGGATTTATGGTGGATGCAGAAGGGGTCCACCCGACTGGGGACAAGGTACGGGCCATTTGTGATGCCCCAGCACCCAAGGGCAAGACTGAACTTCAGGCCTTCTTGGGGCTATTGAACTTTTACCATGCCTTCCTTCCCCATAAGGCAGCAGTAGCAGAGCCCCTACACAGACTCCTGGACAAGCGGGCCCCTTGGGTGTGGGGCCAGCGCCAGGAGGCCGCATTCCAGGCAGTCAAGGACTTGCTCGTCTCAAATTCTGTCTTGGCACACTTCGATGAGAGGCTGCCGGTGGTGCTAGCATGCGACGCCTCACCCTATGGCATCGGCGCTGTCCTTGGACACCAACTCCCAGATGGAAGAGAGGTGCCAGTGGCATACTTTTCCCAGACACTCACCGCAGCCGAGCGGAACTACTCGCAAATCGACAAGGAAGGTCTGGCAATCGTGAAGGGAGTAAAAAAATTCCATGATTTCTTGTACGGGCGGCCCTTTACCGTGGTGACTGATCACAAGCCGTTGCTTGGTTTGTTTGCCCCCGAAAAGCAGACCCCCCAAGTGCTGTCTCCTCGCGTTCTCAGGTGGTCAATTTTCCTTGCCGGCTACCAGTATGCACTGATTCACCGCCCTGGGAAGGCGATGGGCCACGCAGACGCCCTCAGCAGGCTACCACTACCAGAAACAGGCCCCGACCCAGCACCCGCACAAGAGGTTATGAGCCTGGAGCTGCTTCCCGACCGCCCTATTCAGGCACAAGAAGTTGCACACCATTCCAAGAAAGATAGGGTCATCTCCCGGGTCCTGGACTGGGTGTGGAGGGGATGGCCCAGCAGCAGCCCCGGGCCAGAATTTGCTGGCTACAGAACCCGTAAACATGAACTGTCGGCCCACAAGGGGTGCCTGTTATGGGGAAGCAGGGTCGTCGTTCCTGAGCCCCTTCGCAAAAGGGTCCTTATAGCCCTACACGAGACACACCCAGGGGTAGTGAGAATGAAGGCCCTCGCCAGGAGTTATGTATGGTGGCCAGGAATTGACGGAGAGATAGAGACCTGGGTCAAACACTGCCAGGCCTGCCAAGAATCCCGCCCAGATCCCCCAAGGGCCCCAGTCCAGTCGTGGGAGTCCGCCCGAGCACCATGGTCACGCCTGCACATGGACTTCGCGGGCCCCTTCCAGGGGAAAACATTCTTCATAGTGGTGGACTCCTACACCAAATGGCTGGAAGTCGCACTGGTACCATCCACTTCTACGTCTGCAGCCATCCGGGTACTACGCAGGCTGTTTGCAACCCATGGACTCCCTGACACTCTTGTCTCAGACAATGGAACCGCATTTACGTCAGAAGAATTCCAGACCTTCACAGCGCAGAATGCCATCCGCCACATCCGCTCAGCACCATTCCACCCTGCCACCAATGGCCAAGCAGAGCGCATGGTGCGGACCACCAAGGACACCCTACGCCGCATGACGCAAGGGGACTGGGAGTACCGCCTTGCCACATTCCTTCTAGCACAGCACAGCACCCCTAGCTCAACGACTGGCCGGAGCCCCGCGGAACTACTAATGGGCCGGCGCCTCGCAATCAGACTGGACCGCCTCCACCCCGACAGAGCTCAGGATGAGGTAGTGGTGGGTGAAGGCAGGAACCCCCGGACCTTTGTGGCCCAGGATCCAGTGTATGCAAAGAATTTTGGGGCAGGCCCGGCATGGGTACCCGCCACAGTCACCAGGGTGACTGGCCCCGTGTCATACGAGGTGCTAACAGAGGGGGGGCAATGCTGGCGCCGCCACTGCGACCAGCTACGGCGACGATTCCCAGGAGAAAACCAGGAGGAGGACAGGTCAGAGGAATCCCAAGGGAACAGTGGGGCATTGAGACCCGTAGAGCAGGAGGGGCTGGCAGGGGAGGCAGAATCAGTAAATACTGAGAGGACCCGCGAGGCCGAAAGGGCACCGGAACCAGAGCCACGACAGAGCGAGCTGGTTGTGCCAGACCAAACAGCCCCATCACAACCAGCAGCCTCGGAACACGAGCCAGAACCAGAACCCCTGACCAGGGAACAGCCCAGGCCGCAACGCACACGTAGGCGACCAGCGTACCTTGAGGACTATGGATGCAACCTCCCAGGCACTACTGGAACTTAGAGGGGAGGGGTGTTATGTACTGAGTTGAATAGGATCCAAACTGCAGCAGGCTGATTGGTCCTAGAACAATAGGATTGAGATTGCAGCAGTCTGACTGGTCCCAGAACAATAGGATTGAGATTGCAGCAGTCTGACTGGTCCCAGAACAATAGGATTGAGATTGCAGCAGTCTGACTGGTCCCAGAACAATAGGATTGAGATTGCAGCTGCCTGATTGGTCTGCAGGAGCCACCCAATCCAGCTCCAGGCGGAAGTGAATCCGCATTCCGATTGGCATACAGGAGTATCCCGGAATTAGCCAATCACTTGGGGCCCATTGTGTAAATAGTGTATATAAAGCAAACCTTTTGGGGGAACTGCATTCCTCACTACTATGAGCTGAATAAAGAGCATGAAAATCACACTGGACTCCGAGTATCTTTCAGGTAGCGATGTAGCCATCAACTTGGATAGCCTTTAAAAGAGGATTAGACAAATTCATGAAGAATAAGGCAGTCAACGACTACTGGCCGCGATGGCTATGTTTTACCTCCACTGGAGGCAATATGTCCTTGAATGCCAGTTGCACGCAGGTCAAGGGGACCTCAAGACTTCTGGATTAGGCTGGACGGGATTCCGAGGTCGCAAATTAAGCAGGCTAAAATCTGAGCAGTGTTTACGGACTGGAAATCGAAAGCTACCCTCTAGCCTCGCTTCTAGCCTATAATGCTAGCACTGGACCACATTCCTAGTTTGTTCTTTGCTTCTTTCTCTCAGCCCTTGCCTGACCCCGAGCAACACTGTGTTACATAATAAAGGTGCAGCAGTAGATTACGCAGGGACTGTGACTCTAGTCCCACCAGCAGCATCCGTGCGATCCTCCAGCCTGCAATATGGACACATGACACACACATTCGAATTTGCACAGGCAGCGCTACAGAAACTCAAGAGCGTTTCACACGAAATGAGCTTGATTTGGGAAGTGCAGGGACTTCCCTTTTGTTTCAGGTTGGATTCCCCCCCTTTATTTTTGCTTTGTTTTCTTCCTCCTTCCTGCTCCTCTTCCCCCCGCTTCCCGCTCTGGTTTATTCTATGGAGAACGCGGCAACTTCCCACTCAGACAACAGAAGACGCGCGGCTCTGCCTACTAGCGTCGCGGGCCACGGTGGGGAAAACGTTGCGCTTGCGAGGGAATTGTGACTTGCGCAGGGACCCGTAGGGCAGTGGGCGGGCGTGAGAAAGAGGCTGCGCGTGACACGGCTGCCGGTGGCGCGTTGCTAGGAGACCGAGGGACGCGAAAGAGCGGCGGGATTGAAGTTGCTAGTGGGGTTCCAGAGGGGCAATATAGCATGTTAGCAGTCGGGGGCGAGGCAGGAGGGAAACCAGGTTGGTAGTGAAACGGGGGTGGGGGGGTGGGGAGATCGTCCACACACACACACACACACACACACACAAAAAAACAAACCTATGGCTCCAATATATTGTGGTCTCCTGTAGAGTGGGTGAAAGAGTGAATGTGGAAAAGTTATGAAACAGTCAACCAAAATGTAAAACTTTTTAGAAGTTTGTGTTCGTTGCTTTCAACATTTTAAAAACTTGTTTATATTTAATATTGTTTTGTTTAATTTGCAAGTTATTACTTTCCTGCCAGCAGATTTAGGGCAAAGTTACAACTAAGAAGGTATGGAGATAGCAATCAGGCAGCTCCTGTCAGATGCTGAGAGACATCAAGGTAAATGTTACCAACCATCTTTCTCTTTTTAAAAGATGTATAATGTTCACTCTTTCTTTTCCACATACTCAAATAGACTAGGGACTCTCGCCATAGATACAGATACTCCTTGATACAGATTGGGGAATTTCTAGGTAAATGTGCATAGGATTGCTGCTATCCATTGTGTAATAAAATCCCATGTATAATACAATTCTTTATGTTTAGATAAAAAGCCACAGAGAGGGGGGGACAGAGGGACAGAGAGATGTTAACCAGAAAGTTGATGGCTAGAGCCCACCTAGGGACAGCTGTGGGCAGGATCCCTGCATTGCAGGGGGTTGGACTAGATAGCCTTCGGTTCCCTATGATTCCATTATTCTAACTGTGCTTTATCCTATATAGCCTTATGTCTATTAATCTTACATATAGGGTGCATACATATTTCAGAATATCCTGATATCATAGTATGCTGAAACCAATTTCAGGCATACTGAGCTATGGCATAACCCCACTGGCAGCATAGAAATAGCAAGTCTTAAGGGTGGTATGTTACAGTTGCTCCTCATAGGGAACTGACACCCAGCTTCCACGATCAAAAAATATTTCTCATTTTGTTTTGGCTCATGTTTTCTGGTGGCTTGCATGTGGTGCGGTCTGAATGATTTGTCACACCTTAGACTATTGGCGACACCACAATAGATGGTGCATTGAAAGTCACACTTGATCTGTGCAGCTGCATCTTATGCTGCAACAGGCAATTGATCCTTCTAGCCAGCATTGTCTACTCCAACTGGCAGTAACCGTCTCAGGCAAAGATCTTTCACAGACCTGCTTTTGGAAATACTTTAATAGGAGATGTGAGGAGTTGAAACTGGGACTTCTTGCATGCAAATGATATGGGCTTTTTTCAGCCAGAACTCAGTTCTGGCATGTCTCAGGTGGGTGCCATTGTCATTATAAGAGAACAAGGGTTCATGATGAGTTCCAGCACCTAATTTTCTAGAAAAATAGCACTTGTTCAAGGCTTGTGAAGAACTAACTGCTCAGGGAACTGCTTTATCACATTTACATTTTGCTGGAACTGATACGACAGAAAGCAGCAGATCAAAACAAATCCTAGTTAATGATCATGCAAATTTGCCCTGATACATATTGATAGTCCAAAACAGTTTAATGTGTTAGGATGCAATCCTATACATACTTACTTGGGAGTAAGTCCCATTGAACTTAATGAGACTGGGGAGTATAGGATTGTGTTTTGCCTGGCTATGTCTGATTGTTTACATTATGAAAATAAAACAGGTATTTGTTCAAAATTGTTATGTTATTTTCTGCCTAATTTAAATTTTATTTTCAAGATGTTGAAGCACTGGACAGTGCTTACAAATTGATCAAATCAGCTAATGATGGGAAATCAGCCCTTGACGCCTTGGAGAGTTTCTCTTTTGACTTGTATGTTATGTGTGCAGAACAGGCTTATAAGGTAACAATATGCCCCTTTTGTAACAATACGCCCCATTTTACTTTGTGAGGTGTTTGTTCATCTTAATTTAAAACTGAAATCTGTTTAATTTTAGATGGGTTTTCTGGACATGAGCAATGACTGTCTACGAATGTATTTTAAAGGAAAACCTCCAGTTAACCAGTTTTTGGGTAGAGCATATTTGTGCAAGAGCCAATTATATACCCCTGTGTCTACTGATAATTTGGTGAGCATGTACTGTGAGTTTGGGTGTTGATTTTAAGGCTGTTCTTTTCTAATGATCAGGTGAAGGCAAAATTCCATGTTATATAGTAAACAGTATGACTTGCCTTCAAATAAAAGATAAATCTATGGAACCAGATTTTTTTCCATTCCCTCCCCCCACCCCCGGTGCACCCCATGAAAAGCCTTTCTGAAGGATACAGAAAATGATGTTGTTGGATAGGACATAGGGGTGGGGGTACTGAAGCAGAAAGGAGGGGAGGGATTTGTAGCTGGCTCAAGAGCTAATATGCACAACATATTTCTTGGGGGTTTAAAAAAATATATCTTTTGTTTTGTTTTAGGAACAATTTGACAAATTCATTGTACATTTGCTGAAAGTAGTTGACTTTGCGTTAGGTAACGCAAGGTAAGTCCTCTATATTTGGTTTCCATTTGGGGCACTCTTTGTGGGTTTCTCTGTTTCCATCATGCAATATTTCTGAACTGTGGTTCTTGACTAGAACAATTATATCACAGTGTGGAAGATTGCATTGAATCATTGTATCACAGTTTTCAAAAATGCACCCAAAACAGTGAACAATATATTTGCTGTTTTAGTTCACAGCTGCTGTGTTGCAGCAAAACAATGAAGATCATGTCTGTATTTGATCAAGTGGGATCCATCCTCCCAAATTAAGAAACCTTTACTAGTCCTTACTTTTATATTAAACATAATAGTCCATGACTATAGGATACAAATGAGTAGCAAGTCAGATTTCAGTCACTTGAAAATTGCAGAAATTAGAAGCTTATGTGAAAATAGGTGGCCGCTGAGACTACATAACACAGGTCCTGAAAGACCTACATTGGCTCCCAGTATGTTTCCAAGCACAATTCAAAGTGTTGGTGCTGACCTTTAAAGCCCTAAATGGCCTCTGCCCAGTATACCTGAAGGAGCGTCTCCACCCCCATTGTTCAGTCCGGGTGATGAGGTCCAGCTTTGGGGGCCTTCTGGCAGTTCCCTCACTATGAAATGTCAGGTTACAGGAAACCAGGCAGAGCAGCCTTCTCGGTAGTGGCACCTGCCCTGTGGAATGCCCTCCCACCAGATGTCAAAGAAATAAACAACTATCCAACTTTTAGAAGACATCTGAAGGCAGCCCTGTTTTTGATGCATTATTGTATTTTAATAATTTGCTGGAAGATGCTCAGCTTTTAAGGTGTGCCACACAGACCACCTTGCGTGGGTCACTTGCCTCAGGTTGGCCACCCATTAAATAGACGATACAGTGAAGTTGACAGCAAAAGCTTGGTGGGGCAAAGAAGCTCCGGGTCCATTTCATCCCTGCACAATATCATAATGTGTACTCTATTTTATTCCAGGTACTATTTTTTGATACATAATGCTTCGGTTATGTACTGGAGGATTGTAAGGCCATTTCTTAAACCTGGGTTCCGCCACTATCTTATTCCAAGCCTCTATCAGATTGTGCCTGCACTGAAGCATCCCACTGAGCAAGATAACGACTGGACTGCAGAACTGATGATGTAAGTTGAAGTTTCTTTCTTTCTTTCTTTCTTTCTTTCTTTCTTCCTTTCTGTATAAAATGCTTCTAGACCTCTCATTTGTATACAATACCAAGCTGGTATATATCAACATATTCAGATACAGTAAGAACATAAAATACCATTAAAGCAATACAAAACAATCGTAGAAATGAGTGGCTCATCTTAAGGAAATTTAAACAACTGAATAGGCCTGCTAGCATCAAAAGGTCTTCAAGTGACTCTTGAAAATTAGTAGCAAGGATTCTGGCTGAATTTATGCTGGAATGGTATCCCACAGCATGGGAATTTAAAAACATTCATTTTTACCCAAATGATTGATGGCTGAAAGATATTGTTCTTGGAAACTCTGGGATTCTTAGCTGCGAGAGTAGCTGGTTGGTTTTGGATGTTTGCTTTTCGTTGCTCACATGCCCAGACGCCATAACCCACTGCCCCCCCATCCATTAAATGACCACTCATGACAACATTCTTTGATTCAAATTAGGCCACAATTTTATTGATTAAAGATGTACATGGCTTAGGCTTAGGCTTTGGGTATAACCATTTCAACCAGCCCGCCTGCTGGTTGATTCTTCCAGGGGTTGAATCTGTGGCAAGGGAGTCCTATGACATACATCAAATTGGGACTCCCCACAAAAATCGCCTTTGAGGAGAGCTATGGCCCTAGCCCCTGTCTAGGTGTCCAGACAGCAGCACCTCCACCGGGATCCCTTTAATGGGATACCCCATTCCCTTGGAGGGCAGGCAAAGCCTTACAACCTCCCCTCCAACCATGACTTTTACCCAATGCCTTACCCACTAATGTTGTTACTATAAGGTAGGCAAAAACCCCAAAGAACAAATTCCTCCTGAGCACCAAATGCAGCAAACAATCGTAATCCATAGTAAAGTCAGAAAACGAACACCATCTCCATGATGGGCAGGAGCCAGCCTAACTCTAGCGAGGGTGGGAGGGAGATTAAAAGTGCCAGGTATGCAGCCCAGCACTCTTTAGATACTCTGGGAGTGGACCTGAGTGAAGTCCTCAAAGGACTCATTCAGGCCCACTCCCAGGAGTGCCTGCCCCTTGACCTAGCCACTATTGGCCAATTTGCAGCCGCACCCGATTCAAACACTCCAGTAATGTCTCCCATCAGTCAGGGTCCCAGCTGAAGAGACTGGGGGACCGGCAGGATGCAGCCACCCACCATTGACATAACACAGTATTTTAGATGTTTTAATTGTATTGTTGTAGCACTGGGGTGTTTGTGAAATAGAAATGTAATAAATAACAAAATAAATAACAAATAAGTATATTGATCATACTTTAATGCATTTTCATTTTGTGCGCCAAAGGACTACAAGTAGCTAAAGCTCCCCCCTCCTGCTTTTTGCTGATCCAGAAGTAGCCAGTCTTTGGCAAAATTACAGAATGGTCTTTCCTACTTTAATTTAGGGAAATCCTGGCAGTCCGTTATATTGCAGGAGATCATGGTTCGTTGTGTATTTGCAAACTTCAGATTGATTTCTGGCTTCTTTTCCTTCCTTCCATATGCCTAGATTGTAGCAGAGCTTCCTTTTTCTCTTGACACACATATGCTTTGCCTTGGCAGAGATGCCAACTGCACACTGGAGCCTTTGTCCTTGTCAGTTTTCATTGAACTAAACAGATGAGACTTGTTGGTCTTTTATTGCCAATCAGATTACTGCCTCTTTCAAATGAAACTACTGGAAGACATGGTGTTGACTGATGGAAGGGAAAGAAAACTGATGGTATTTCTGAGATGATTATAATGGCTCTTCATAGGCTCATAACATTTCCTCTGGAGGGAAATAAAAGAGAAAAGAAATGGAACTGGCTAAAAAGTTCTAGCCAATCCAATGCTGGCTCAGGTTTCTAAACTTAAGTCTGTCTGCATTCATCGGACTTTCACCCTTACTGTCAACATTGATTAAACAAAGGACTTAATTTACAATAGGCTGTTAATATAGTATTCTGCTGAAATAACTTTAGAATCAGCAAGCAAATTGGAGTACTGAGGGAATTTGAGATGACAGGAAGAGTGCATCAAGACTGTTTGTTAGCTTCCTTGCTCAGTCATTGTTGTTTTTTAGAATCATGTTAAGCACATATATCTTATTATTTGAGTGCAAGTGCTTCTAACCTATCAAAAATGTCAGTTACCTAAAGGAAACTTAAGTTAGCAATTTGACTGATGCAGTGCTGGCAAAAAACAAACTGACAAAAAAAATTTTTAAGTTTCTTAGAACATACAAGGAAGGATAAAAAGTAAAATACATTTTACTGAAAAGAGAAAAAATATATCTGACAGAAAAGAGAAAAATACATTTTACAGGGCTGGAACTTTTGAACAACTGGTTGGTTGGATTAATCTATTTTAAAACATTTCAATTGACTAAAAAGCTGCCCCTGATTAACTGGATAACATTTAAAAAGTCCATCATTTTAAATAAGGAACCCTGTCAAAACTGCTGATGGTGGGTGCTATCTTACAAGAGGCTTTCATCCTACCCTATGCCTTTTCTAAGATGGTGATTGTATCGTTTTGTAAGCTTGTATACAGATGAAATCAACAAAAACTCATATGATTGTCAATGCAAGAGTGCTTCAGATGGCTAGCAATTTGAAAAGGAGCCTGGAATGGAAGCTAAAGGTTATACTTGCAACAGGTAAATCAAAATAGGCCGCTATGTCTGTGCATTCCTTTGGATGTGAGTACCTTAATAAACAAATGGTCTTTTGCAGCTTTCGAATGAGATATGGTGATTTAGTAACATTGCTCATTTATAAACACCTTGCACAATTGTGTTTACAATAAACATTATTTTGTTTGTGTTGCAGAGAGTTGCTTGAGTGTTTCCTGGATGCTAACAGAACACAAGAAGCTATAGAATTTTCGTCAACTGCAGCAGCGTTTATTAAAGAATATGTTCCAGGGAGATATAAACAAATATTTTCAATAATGGTAATTTCTGTTAATCAACAAAGGAATCATATGGTTTCCTATTGTAGTGGTGGGGAACATTTTTTTTAGCCCAAGGGCTTCATTCCCTTTGGGGAAACCTCTGGGGACCACAAGCTGTAGCGGACTCACCACTTAATACCACCAATTAATAAGGCAGTGGATCCACTCCCACTAACTGCTCCCTATTAAATATAGTACACCCACATCACGGTACACCCATAGCACAAATTTCTACAATTTACCACAGATTATCTAGTGAGGGACTTGTGTGAGGGAAAACTTAATGTTTTAGAGTCTGAGGCAGGAGCTGAACAAACAAACAAGAAACGTTTATTGGGTGAAAGAGATTTATGAAACAAAGTGGATCAGGAAATGATTTCTTTCAGGTAGAAGTTAACTTATTTACTTTGACTATAAGATGTCTCGTGTTTAAACACAACACTATGGCACAGCTCCTCTTAATCAGTTGGTACACTTCAGTGTTTCCGTGTGCAGCTCTGGTTCACCAGAAGCGGCTTAGTCATGCTGGCCACATGACCTGGAAGCTGTACGCTGGCTCCCTCGGCCAGTAAAGCGAGATGAGTGCCGCAACCCCAGAGTCGTTCGCAGCTGGACCTAATGGTCAGGGGTCCCTTTACCTTTACCTTTTTACACTTCAGGTAGATAAATATTCAGGTTTCCAGAATAGATGGGGAAATGCTCAACTCAGTTTCTGTTACTTAGATACTGTATTGCAGTTAAATGCTTTCAGCAACAGACAGCTTCCTTCACAGCTTAAAACTTTGGTTCATGAGTCAAGGGCTCTTCTTCTCAGTTACCCACCCTCTTAACCATCCCACACCTGAGGTATTATAAATGGTATAACAGGCTAAGGGGATCACCTCATCCCTTGTTACAGTGGTACCTCGGGTTAAGAACTTAATTTGTTCTGGAGGTCCGTTCTTAACCTGAAACTGTTCTTAACCTGAAGCACCACTTTAGCTAATGGGGCCTCCCTCTGCCGCTGCGCCGCCAGAGCACAATTTCTGTTCTTATCCTGAAGCAAAGTTCTTAACCTGAAGCATTATTTCTGGGTTAGTGGAGTATGTAACCTGAAGCATATGTAACCTGAAGCGTATGTAACCTGAGGTACCACTGTACTGGGTTGGGAGTCTTCAGTACCTAGAAGAACTCTCCCCTCCTGGCTATCCTGAGACCCAGGTAGCTTGAATACCCACAATATCTACCTCTACTGGTTCAGTCACAGCCCTCCCAGAACACTCCTGTCTGTATACCTTTCCCAGACCCTTAACCCGGTCTCCCTATCCATGTTTTCTGTCCTTGCACTATGGACAGTCTCCTGAATGTACATGTTTAACTTAACTCAGAACCAGTTCTCCCTATCTCCCAACCTGAAACTTGTCTAACATCTCAAATCAAATCCCATCCCTCTTCTCAAACCCAGCCCTATCTCTCATCTTAAATCCAGCCCTATCTGACTCTCTCCCTCAAAAACTTCTCCTTTTATTCTCCCCCCCCCGCAAAAAAGTGCTATCCCCCCCCCCAGTGGCTATACTGACTCTGTAGCCAATCAGCGAGAGGCTCCAGCACTCTGGTGGAGTTTCAGAGGAACTGCATCAACAGACTCTAGTGTGACTCTGCTGCCCATCACACATGGTAATGGTGGTTATCAAGTCAGAGGCATAGGTTACCTTTGTAACACAGAGACACTCATCTCTATCCAGGCAATCAAGAGGCGTTATCACAACTCAGAGACACGTTTCAGACACGCAAAGCAGGCAAAGAGTACACAGAGCAAGGCTAGTCAGGAGTGTGGCCTGAGGGACTCTTGAGAGCCAGCTGGAAAGGGTTTGAGGGCTTCATTCAGCCCCCCCTCCCCGGTTCTCCACCCCTGGCCTCCTGTCTTGCGAGGCAAAATAGAATTTCTTGGAAATTGCATTTAATGATAAACCTGATCATTTTAAAACAATGAGTTGAATGCTGTCGCCTCCCCCCTCTATTTTTTTTTTTAACTGAAGGCCATTTCAGGTTACCCAACTTTCTAGAAAACTTTGTTCAATTCTGCAACTAAAAGTAAATCAGCCTGGTAGAATTCTGTTGCAGTTGTTCATTCTGCCCTGTAGTACACACCCTAGGAAAAATGACTATCTGAATCTGATCACTGAGCATTATCAAATATGTATGCATTTGATGCCTAATAAGATTGGTGGTTCCCCCTGCCCTTCTGTTCCATTTCTTTTCATCTTTTTGCTTCTTTCCACATGATCAATCTTGGGGTAATGGGGAATGGATCTTGCATAACATTTCATGAAATGAAAAATGTACTGGATTTCCCACGGATGTAATATTAATAAAGCCATAAGATAAAAGTAAATCAGGTCGTGCTTTATACACTGCTCAAAGGTACCTTTGAGAAAAGCAACCTAGCAGTGGTCTTAAACTACAAAAGCAATTGAAAAATGGCTAGTGAGCTACAGCTCTCAGAAGTGCCACCAATCATTTCTGTAATAACCACATAATAAGTGAGCATTCCAGTACACCTGCAGTCCATGAGAAAGGGAAGTTGAAAATGATCTACTTAAGCAAAGTGGATTGTTTAAGTTTGTTGCTATAAAGCTTCAATTTGGAATAGGCAAAATAAGCAGAAGAAAGATTGAATTGAAACTCTATAGCATAGCAGATTATTCAGTAAGTTCACATTTGCACCCGTTGCTTAATGTTTAGTTGCTAGTTTCACAATCCAGAATTGAGGTCATTCTCCTTGCTCACTTTAGTGGAGAGAAGCATCCTACACTTTGGAATCCCATCTGGAAGGGAGCTTTGTGTGCTAAGTGAAGCCTTTATAAATGTATAGGACTTAATGTTCAAACATAAGAAGTTTCTTCTGGATCAGCCCATGGCCAACATGCCCCAACATTCACTTTACACTTTCTTACACTGCATTTGTCATTTTACTGCCTGCTCTCCCAGTTTGGAGAAATCCTTTCAAAGTTCTTCACATTCCTTTTCATTTTAAGCACCTTGAACAGTTTGGTATCTTCAGCAAACTTGATTATCTCACAGTTAACCCTTAACTCTAAGTCATTTGTGAGGAAGTGAAAAAGCACAGGTGCCAATGCTGATCCTTGGGGAATCCCTCTATTGAGACTTGTCCATTTATTCCTACGGTCTGCTTCCTGTTTCTCTCCTTTTCTTCCATAACTGCTAAGGTTGCTCATGTCTTTGTTGAGGCTATGGATGTCAGACAATGGCATCGTTTGCAAACTTAAACATGCAGGAAAATGTTGTGAAGCATTTTAATCTTTCTTGACTTGCTCCTTGCTTTAAATGCTGATACAAATTTTATAATTTATAGGTGCGTTACAAACTAATGGAAGTTTTAGATATAGAAGACGAAGTGGAAAGTTCCGCCAATCTGAACATTATTTATAAAATCCAAACAATCAAGTTGTAAGTATTGGTTAATGTAGATGAGAATCTCAATTGTTTAAATCAGAGCTTTCCAAACTTTTTATGCTGGTGACACACTTTTGAGACATGCATCATTTCACGACACAGTAATTCAGTTTTCCTAGCAAACTGGAGGTTAAACTAGCCATTTTCCAGACCCAGGAGGAGTGTGGGGAGTTTTCACATGACACACATACACACTGATGTGTACGACACACAGTTTGGAAAGCTCTTGTTTAAACCATATGTGCAATATTCAATGCACTCATTCCGTCAGCATAGGAAATTTTGGGTACACAGTAGGATTTTGCCTCCCTCTCTTTTTCCTGCTTGCTCCCTAAATCTCTTCTGGATTTCCTCTCAACCTTCCAGAAAAGATCTGGGGAGAGGAGGCGGGGAGTTCAGCTGCTCAAATGGAAATCTTTGCGCTAATGGAGCAAGTGCATTGGATACCACCCAAATTCTAGAGGTGGGCTGCAAATCCAGAAAGCCATGAGTGGGAGAAAAACTGCTAGTGCAGTTCAACATCGAAGTAAGGAGCAGTTGCCTTGCAGGATTAACCCCATCCCTTTTTCTCTCTGTGAAATAGTTGCAGGCACATCCAGCAGCAGTATCCTATGTAGCTTGTTATTCAGGTGTTGGCCTGAATTGTTACTCAACTTAGGTGAGCAGATGAGTGACATATTGCAGATCTGTCTTATAGAGAGAGGGTCAGTCATAAATGTTTGCTGAGATGGCTACTGAGATGATCCTCAATATAAGAATAAAGCACTCAGAGTCTTCCCTCCCCACTCAGCTCTTCATGTTTCCTGAACGGAATTGAATTTGGCATGCTCTTATGAAAGATGAGATTGCTTAGAGTGTAACTTTTGCTTGCCAAGGCCTGTTGTCTTAGGAAGACAGGCCAAATCAACTTTTGATTTAGTCTAGGTAATTTAAAAACAAACAAACAATACTGTATTCATAAATCCTGCTTGTGTTAGAGGGGGAAATGTTGATTGTTTAATAAGTTTTGAAATGTTCTTCTGTTAGTGATCATTGCATTATAAAATAATTGCAGGCAGTTAGATAAAAATGAAATTCCTCAAGACGTTGATACAGAGTTGAAAACAATATACGGAATTTTGAAAGGATCCAGAAGGAAATTAAACCGTAAAGATAGGTAAGTTTCATGTGTTAGCAACACTCTAGAAGCTCTTTTTTAAAAAACGTAAGCATTTGCTATTTATCTTACATCCATACCAAGAAGATAAGAGTTGACAGAATGTCTCCCATGCTATATTAAAGCTCTATAAGATCCAAAGATCTTTCGTGATTTGTCCTTGGGACACAATCCCTCCCAGCACCAATGAAGTTGTTGTGATGAGGGTTTCATGCAACTCTCTCCCTCCTTGGCATATGCTAGCCATTACCCAGAACGGAAGGCCTGTGTGCTTGTGTTTTCCTCCCTCCTGCCTTCCCTGCCCAACTCAAGTCCAACCTTGGAGTTTGCTTCAAGCTCAAACAAAGTCACAGCTGGAGTCCTGGGTTGGGAGGGAGAATTGAATATGGAAATAACAAGTGCAGAGCTTCCCATGCACATCCCATATGTGTGTGGAGGGATCACAGTAGAACCCAATGGAGGACTCTGCTCCCATTATTTCGGAAAATGTTCCGCCTTCTTAAGTAATTCATTACATTTCCCTTTATGTTCATTCCACTGTATTTGGGGTGGGGGTTTGCTGTTTTATCCATGGCTCTCTTCTTAACCTCCTTTTTCACATAGCAGCATCCAACCACTGCCTTTTGAACAGCTGACTCTGGTAACTGGCTTGCTGGGCTACATGCCCATTTTCTCCCTTTCTCTCATAATTTGTTTGGAGGTGGGATTGTGCTTTTTAGAAGTTTAAGAGATTTCCCTGAGCATGCTCAAACGTCCATATTTATGGAGGGCTGGGGATTTTTTCATGTACTCTCATTTTAGGTTTATAGTAATAAATAAGCAATAAGTGATTTCTTTGCCAACACGACTTCTATCCTAATTGGTTTTATTTTCTACTTTTCCAGAATTTCCTTGCTGCTGGAAATGGCTCGACTTTGCTTGAAACTAAATTGTATACCTATTGCGTCTTTATGTTTAAGCGACCTGTTCAAATATAAGATTACCGTGAGTGTCAGGAAATTCTTTTTTGGATTACTTTGTTCTATCATTCTTTTTTATTCTTGTATGAGTGTCAAGCTGAACAAAGAGGAAAAGATTCCAGTCCTAGAGCTATTATCAGAGACAATTAAAGTCACTGCTCCCTAAAGAACAATTGATTGCAAAAAGTAAGGAGACAATGTATTGTTGGAAATAAATTATTATTTTGCTGTATATCTATACATTTAAAACTCAGAAAGTTTCGCAAGGACTGGCTATCCTGTTTGGCCCAGTGGGCCATTATCCTCAGTTGTGTTTGTGATAGAAATGATGGGTTGTTTCCAACTAAGTTATGCTCTGAGTAGAGCAAATTAATGGACCTAAGTGGGTCAAACTTGTTAATTTCAATAAGTCTGCTCTGAACACGAGATGGTTGGACAGTGTTCTCAAGGCTACTAACATGAGTTTGACCAAACTGTGGGGGGCAGTGGAAGACAGGAGTGCCTGGTGTGCTCTGGTCTAAGGTGTCATGAAGAGTTGGGCACAACTAAATGACTAAACAACAACTCTGAACATAACTTAGCTGGATACATTCCAATGTGGTTAATTTTCATGACTCCTATCTTACAAAATAATTCTATTTAGCCACAACAAGCAGTATGTTTCTACCTCCCCGCAAAGCCCATGTTGCTGATATTATACAGGGTGGAAAGGGGGACATCCACTTGTTCTTGTAGATTCTTAACCTATCCCCTTTGCACTGTTTATATTAAATGTTAAGTATTGATACACCGATAATACATATCAGCACAGGGAGTTGCCCACATCCCTGTTATCATACAACATCAGCACAGATCAAAGGCTTTTTGGGATTGCAGGGATGTAGCAGCAGGTTAGATGGCAGTCTGAAATTATCTATCTGCACAATCTATCTATCCAACCAACCCAAGTGTCCTCTGCCACTCAACACTCCCCTTCCCTTGCCCTGCCCAGGTAAACAGCAAAAATACCAGTCAGGAGGATGGCTTCGCCACAATGCATGTAGGCCTACTATAATTGTGTGTATAAGACAGAAACAACTCTAACTGAAAATAATGCTTTGTGTATCTGATAAAGTGGATTCTAGTCCATAAAAGCTTATGCCATAATGGATCAGTTTGTTTTTAAGGTGCCACAAGCCTCTTTGTGGCATTTACTGCAACACCTTGGTCTACAAACACATTCCTGCGTGAAAAATATGCTTATATTAATAGGATCCAGCAAGAGAAATTGAACTGGACTGCTTGGAATGTGATTGCGAAGTCCAGAAACTTGGGCCTAGAATTGCAACTTATGCTAAAAGTGTTGTTGAGGTATGTTTGTTCTTTAATTGACACTGCTTTGTAGAGAAATCTGCCCCTTCCACATAGGATTTGGGTGTTTCCCCCCCCTCCTTCCCTTCTGTGTCTTTTTCCCAAATCATGAAACATAGTTACAGAGGAAAGATAGGGAAGTGTGCCCCAAGCTGGAGGGAAGAGAGTGGTCTGCTGGTCAATAACTGTTGTCATAGAAGATTGCAAACAAATTTCTGTAACTCATGTGCTACGCCTCATAATCAGTATATGACGACTGCAGGACAGTCCTGCAGACTTTTATGCCTTGCCAGCTGTGAGAGCATGCATGCAGCCAATGCACTCTCAGCCTGTGAGGTACCCCCCCCCCCAGGAGAGGCCACTGCTTGGCCCATTTGAGATGCAGCAGCTGGCTGGAATTTGAGCCAGACATCCCGACGGCCAGGGGGAAATCCCCTAACGGCCGCCTGACCATGTGTGCTCTGTTCTCACTGCCCAGGGATGGCGGCCGAGGGTGAGGGACCTTGACAGGCACCCACTCAGAAAGGGGTAAGCATCCACTGCCAATAAGATGGTACAAATTATGAATGGGAAAACAGTTTGTGTTCTTGGGAGAGGCTATCAACATGCTGTCCAGACTTCCCTCTAGTCAGCAGATTAAGTTCAGGAAACACTGTTTCTATAATCAATGCAAAGTGTATTTTTATACTTGTAGGCTCAGCTAAAAACAATACAGAAACTTGACCTAATTTTGAATCGTGCCATTCGACTGAAGGACCCTAACGTTATTCAGGCGGTATGTGCTACCCTGTGGAATACCTGCTTACCATTACTGCAGCACAACTTGCAACAGCATGTCCGAAGACCATTGCTAGCTATTGCTGAAATCCTAGAGAAAATTGACAGGTAAATGGGTTTTGATAAGGGTTGTTTGTTGTTTTACGGCAGGCTTCCTCGAACTTGGCCCTCCAGGTGTTTTGAGACTACAGTTCCCATTATCCCTGACCGCTGGTCCTGTTAGCTAGGGATCATGGGAGTTGTAGGCCAAAAACATCTGGAGGGCTGAGTTTGAGGAAGCCTGTTTTACGGGATCTGATACTCTTTGTATGAACATCTGATGTATCAAGGAGCTGCGTTTTACTTATCACATTAGCTCTCCAGGTAGCAGTTTTTCCCAGTCTTTCTATAGAGATTCTTTTTAACCAGATATCTGGCGCATATACAAACAACCCATGGCTTTACCACTGAGCTAAAGCTTCTCAGTGTTCTAGCCTTCCTATGTGACTATAATAATGCCACAGTTACTTCACTGTAAGATAATACTTTATGCTGTAGATTAAGTTATATACAGTGGTGCCCCGCTAGACGAATGCCTCGCAAGACGAAAAACTCGCTCGACAAAGGCATTCGTCTAGCGGAAGGCTGCCCTGCAAGACGAATTTGTCTATGGGGCTGCCTCGCAAGACGAAAATTTTTTGTCTTTTTTTTCGTCTAGCGAAGGCGCAGCTGTCATTGCCGCTTCGTTAGACGAAAAACCCGCTAGACGAAAATTTTCGCAGAACGAATTATTTTCGTCTAGCGGGGCACCACTGTACATGAATCCTTTGTAAATTGTTCTGTCGTTGCCCTTCAAGAGCCAGTAATTATCATTATACATATTTATATGACTCTCTCTTTGACAGACTTACTGCAAGTGGAAAAGGGAAAGGTTTTTCCATCCAAATAAATCATTATTGTAATACAGATGCGTCACATAAGAAGAAAGCACCTCTTCATAGTTTTATTGAATATGGTTATGTTTTCTAGCATGTTGATTTTGTTACGTTGCCAAGTTCATATGGAAATTGCCCGCATTGAAGAAAATGGAGACAGAATAGAGGCTGCCATGGAACATTTGCAGAAGGCGATTTATCTTGATAACAAGGGGCTGTATCATGAATACCTTAAAATGGCTTTCAATCGGCTTAGTTTAAATACAATGTTATACCAGCCCCTGGAGCGTCTAGAAGACCAAGCAAGCTTGATGATTGAACAGGTAACTGCTGGTGAAGTTATTCAAGTATATCAATAATAATATAATCTATCTATAAACTAGGTACTCATGTCTCTCCCTGTGTGTCTATAACACAAATAAAAAGCAGATGCAGATTTGACTGAGATAAGTAGTTGATCTTTCTTCATCACAAAGCAACCTATTGAAAATCTATATTAAAATAAAGGGTTATGCTCAATGTATATTTTGGGAGACAGATGCTAAATGAATAAATTTAGTTTGTATGTCCTCACTTCCATAACTTATTATAATTTTAACACTTTTTAGGATTTTCCAGAAATACTAATCAATAGTAAAGAGCCATGTTTATTTTATTTTATCCATTTGTATGTTTTCACATAACGTTAATGTACTCTGAGTGGCTTACAATAAATGAGAAAAATGCAACTGAAATACAAAATAATATATAAAATCATTTTATCCAACGCTACATAAGACACTAATGCAGTCTCTCTGGCAGCAATCCCGGAGTGAGAATGGGTGTGAAGAGAGATATGGTTTAAAAGAGGCCCCAGAAAAAGCATACATAATAAATGTAGCAGTTGCATTTATAAAATAGGGGTTTATGAGCCTCTGCCGAATCACTAACTGAGGTGGTGAATGCTAAGAGGGGAGGTATCAGTATGCTGAGGGGAATGCTAAAGTTTACAGACCAAAAAAAAATTGTTTTAAAGTAACCCTAAGAGGAAATCCGCTTTCCTACCCACAAGCAATTTACTGAGGAGTGAGCATACCGGTATCTAGTAGCCACAAAAATTTCAGTGTCAGCCAGAAAAGAAAACTGAGGGAAGGGACAATGGAACGATGTATTTTGGAGGAGAGGGTGACTGACTTCTCTCAGGAGACGGGGATATACCACCACATTTTATTGTTGTTCCTACCTGTGTAATAACAAATGATTTCCTTTGTTTAGGCTAAAAAAGGGACTCAAAAGGCTAGTGTGAGGAAAAAACGGTCTCTGTTGGTGAATGCTGGCCATGCACTTGCTCCTGAGGCATTTCAGATTGTCCTTGATAGTGAAAATGAAGTTAAAGGTATTATCATCTATCTGATGAAGCTTGTGTTGATGATATTTTGCCTAATCTACAGAATTGGATTTCAGCGGTCAAATACAGAGCCAGGCGGAGTAGAGTTTAATGAAATGTGTAAACTTTGTGGATCCTGCATCTACAACTGCTCCATTCATTGTAGTGGCTGTTTCCTACCCTTCCTACCCTTTATTCATGGCAGCTCAGCTCACATTGAGAAGGTTTCTAGTGAACTTCAAAATGGAAATTCAGTAGCTCCTTCACTTTAGCAATAAGAACAAGGTAGCCATATTTACCAGTTGACTACATTTCACACTGCTGGCCGTGCTTCACCCCTATATAGAAAAGGACCACAAATCCTACGAGGCTTCACCTTCTGGGTTGGGGTGTGCATTCAATGTGATTATTATTTAACGTGAATGCTAGGGGGAAATACAAGGTAAAATTGCAGTGGATAATATGATGGTACTCATGCCATCTTAACAGGTGTGTTGTGTTGCATGATGTAGTAGATTAGGGTTTCCCAAATTTGTGTCTCCATCTGTTTTTGAACTACAATTCCCATCATCCCTAACCGCTGATCCTGCACTGGGAGTTGTAGTCCGAAAACTGCTGGAAACCCAAGTTTGGGAAATCCTGTAGCAGATAGATTGTTTTGGCCAAAGAAACTTGAGTTCAAACTCTACTCAAACATGACCCTGGGCCAGTCACACTGTTAGCCTAAATTATGTTCTTGTAAGGATAACAAGGGCTAAGGCCTAACCTTGAGCTGCTGGGAAAATGCGACATTAATAGTCTTCACATCCCCATCTTCAGGGGAAATGTCCTTTAAAACAATGTGAGGCAATCCATTTTGGGTGACAAATCCCAGAGTGGTTGCCATTGCACGGACAGGCGGTGACCCCCCCCCCAACACAAAGCCAGCTCCCACGTGTAATAAAGACATACAACACTGTATTATGGGATTAAGATTCAGATGTAGGGAGACCTTGGTTTAGGCCTTGGGAGTTTATCCCTCCCAGTCCCTAGCCGGGGATCTGGGGAACACCAGGTTTATCCAGATTGAGTGGGGATTGGACTGGATCTGGAGAACTTCTGTTCAAGCAGAGAGCCCACCTCACAATTGGCCGCAACATGGGGGAGACCAATGACAGCTTCTCGGCGTATGGCCAGTGACTCCCCTCAGAACAACCCCTTTAACGGGCAACCCTGGGATTGCTGCCGCAGGGGGAGTGTGGGTCACTGCTTCACCCCCCCCCCCTTTTAGGGAAGAAAGACTAAAGGATTCCACCCAAGGCCTGGCCCTTTAACAGTGACTAATACGTAGCAGCGCCAGCATACCTGTGAAGAAGAAGTTAACCTGCAAAAGAAAGCTTAACTGAGGGAGGGCAGGGTGGGAGAAGCTCTGGAGCCGACTGTAATCCCCCAGGTAAGTTCCACCCTCTATTGTGTGGATAGGGAAGTCCCACCCCCTACCTGGCCAACTCTCCTGGCAACGCCTCCCCCACCAGGATTGGTTGACTGTCCGAGGTTTGGCAGGAACCTCCAGGTATCCAGCCGGGGGGGGGACTCCAGGCAATACTGCAAGGAGCCATGTAGGATCAGGGGTTCTGCGCATGTCCATGCAAAGTACGCCCCCCATTTGATGTGGGGAGTGGTCATTCTCCTGCCTCCAACCTGTCATGGATTGAACAAATCAGCTCTAGTCCAGAGTAAGGAAACTACCGTATTTTTCGCTCCATAGGGTGCACCGGACCATAGGATGCACCTCATTTTTAGAGGAGGAAACAAGGGAAAAAATATTTTTCTGGTTTTCCTCCTCTAAAAGCCCTGGTTTTTTTGAGGATCAGCTAAAAGTTTTGCAGCTTTTTTTGCAAAGGGAAAAGCCCTGGTTTTTTTGAGAATCAGCTAAAAGTTTTGCAGCTTTGGGGGCAGGGGCGGGTTGGGGAGGAGGAGCCCGGTATGCCGGCGCGCGAGCGCCCACTCCAACGCCATACCCCTCATCCCCCGCTCGCCCACCCCCCCTCCCGAGGGGCGGCCAGCGCGGGAGGGAGGCAGACGGAGAGGGGGCAGGCCGGGGGCGCCGAGGGATCACCGCGCCACGGCGGCCGATCCCTCTAAGATGGCCCTGGTGTTAATGTTACATTAGCATACATTATGCGTCTAGGATGTGTTATAAAATGTTTTCCCTCCAAGTTTATATTTCCTCAAGCCAACAGTAGCTTGTCAAAGACTTGAAGATGCTTTAATATCTTTCATAGGAATCTTTATCTTTCAGCCATTGGGGTCATGTCTGAACTGGTTTGCTGTTGTTGAATTAGTTAGGTAGCATTTATGGTATGTTTATCCTGCAGTTGTTCATTCAGTGACTAAATCATCCTAGTAAGCAGATTTTGAAATTACTGTGGTAGTAATATCATGAGTATAGTACAAACCTGTCTGCATTTTTCTCCTTTTCTATTAGTTGCTTCAAGTAAAAGTAAGGGTCCAATTGGCTATCTCTGTGCAAAAGCAGAGCACCACTCCAGAAATGTGGAGAAAGCAGATGGGCATTTGAAGAGAATAGGACGCGAAAACGAAAAAGAGCGGTAACATTGAAAAACTTTTCTGTTTGATTTTTTTATAGTGAAGTCTTTGAATTGGGGACTGTGTCCCTGCTCACTACAGCCACCTGTCAATAATCAAATCAGGAAATTCTGTATCAGAATACACAGAACTCCTGCATTCTAATAAGGACAGACTATCCTGATTTGATCATTCTCATGCTTAATTCTCCCCACGAAATCAGTAGTGCTTAGTTTGGGATGGATTGTGTTCAAATGTCATTGTGGCTAGGGGAACACCTCTTCATATGTTTTAGGACTAAGTTTCCGCATCCTGTAAATGAGTATGTATTCCTGCATTTGTTTGTGCAGTCTTTTTTCCTAGGGTTTTTTGTTTGTTTGTTATTGAAAATTTATTTGGATCTTTTAATTGGTGCAGAATCAGACTTTGGTCAGAAATCGCAAAAACAGCACGGAAACAATGTGTGTGGGATGTGTGTCGGGCTGCGTGTAGATTCTGTCTCTTGTATGATGGCAATCAAGCGAAGGTGTCAAAACGCAAGAAGTGTAAGTCAGTGTACTATGTGTAGTATTTTATCAGGTGGCATCAAGAAAATGCAAATGTTTTTTCTTTCTTTTTTTAAGTAGAGACCTGTTTCTGACCTGTTCAAATTCTCAAAACAACCTACAAGGGCATTTGGGCAAGTCAGTACCCATATTTGATGTAACAATGAGCTAGAATGAGCAGAATGGCTAACATTTTTTTGGCCCAAGGTCCAAATGTAGATAATCTGGAAAGGGGGTTATCACCTTCTCTCTGTTCATCAAATGATTGATGAGGAGGGAGGGGAAAATTAGCAACCCAATCAAGGCACTGGGTTTCTTCTACCCCAGAGCTGTGTCATTTTTAATTTAGTCATTTATTTTGCTGATGCCGTCAACATTAGT
This sequence comes from Lacerta agilis, assembly GCF_009819535.1. NCBI lineage: Eukaryota > Metazoa > Chordata > Lepidosauria > Squamata > Lacertidae > Lacerta > Lacerta agilis. The sequence goes on from NC_046316.1 coordinate 35,957,016, forward strand.
GGGGTCTTGGGTGTCGGGAAAAAATTCAGGGCCAGATCCGCCCCTGGAATTGGGATGTGTGTGTTAGTGGCATCAGCTACAGAAATTTAGATATGGATAACATTACTCTAGTGGTAAATAGATTTTGTGCTATACTCTACCAGTGGACCTGCTGAAACCCACAGGGTCAGCCCTAGATCTACCAAATGTTCCTTGGCTCTCCTTTCCAACCAAAATAACCTCTTGAAGTTCAGCTTCTCCCTTCATCTGCATGCTTGCTTTGGACCCTGCACCCTGAGCCAGAAGTATCTGCTCCCATGCCCCAGATACCAGAATTTGTCATTTCAGGTCATAGCAACCATATTGTAATCTGTATCTGTACTTAAATTAAAACAAAATTAAAAATTAAAAAATTCCTTCCAGTAGCACCTTAGAGACCAACTAAGTTTGTTCTTGGTATGAGCTTTCGTGCGCATGCACACTTCTTCAGAGACACTGAAACAGAAGTCACCAGACCCTTATATATAGTGAGAGAGTGGGGAGGGGTATAATTTAGAAGGGTGGTGGGAATGGGTGATTGGCTGATCAAGAAAAAAAAAACCTGGAAATTTTCTGCCTCTAGTTGTCTCACAACCAAGGCCTTCTCTGTGAACATTCATATTTATGCTGGTGCAGGAGGAAACACTTGGGATCTGATCAGCCACGAAAGCTCATACCAGGAACAAACTTAGTTGGTCTCTAAGGTGCTACTGGAAGGAATTTTTTATTTTTTATTTATTTTTTTATTTCTAACATCCAAGAACCCAAAGGAAATTTGAATTGCATTGTTAATGGGGGGGGGAACAAATTTAAAACTGGAAAGAAGGGCTTTATCGTTTTAAAAGCTTACATAACACATGCCTGCATTAAAAAGTTCTTAAAATAATGCACATTATTTCTTTTTCTTAGTATTCAAGAAAAAAGCAAGTATTATTATGGCAGATGAGGAACAGGAAGCAAATGTGCAAAGAGAATTACCGGCACCTTCACCCACCAAATGCTTCTCTTTAGAAAGAGATTTATTAAGAACTTTAGCAGAAGTAAGATTCATTAATGCAGAGGTTAGTAAACTGTACAGCGATCAAAATAATTATCTCTCTCTTTCTGCCCTTGGTTTCATATATGCAATGCTAATAAGGCAATGATATCCACTTATGCAAGCTAGCTACTGATGGCTGCTTATTTACAAGAGAAAGGGCCATAAAAATGTTGTCTAATGCAAGTGCTTATGCTGTTTATCTCTTATATGAGTAGAGCTCTGAAATCCACACACTATTTAATTGGGTTTCTTGCACTTAAACTGTCACAGGGTTTCCTCTCATCATTACTCCCGCCTTCTCTGGAATGTCAGAATATGTATGTTGGTATGCTTAATGCAGGCTCAGCGATATTAATAATTTTTAGTGGGGATATTGGCTCCTCCACTAGTCTTCTGATGAGTATTGGTATATTGAAAGATTCCTTTTCAACTTTATATAAGCAGTACCAGTAGTATTATCATTGATTTGACCATGAAAAGGAAATGCCTATATTTATATCTTCTGTTTCATTTGTTTCAAAAGATTTATATACCACTTAATTGTGATAAAACATCAAAGTGGTTTACAAAAAGAATAGCACAAAACAATTATCAGTAAAAAATTAAATTAATTATAAGGTAAGAACTAGATTAAAACATATGTCAACAGTCTACATGTCTGGATAGGCTTGCCAACACAAAAATGCTTTTAGCAGACACCTAAAAGAATGCAATGAAAGCACCTGCATGGTGTCAATTGGCAAGGATTTCCAAAGTGTGGGTGCTACCACACTAAAAGATCCAGAGGATGGAATTTCTCTAAAAGTACAGGGTTAAAGGGATGCTGCAACTACTAAATATTGTTATTCAGAGTTTGATAATTTACCTCATGGGATGCCAGGCCAATGGTGTGGCTTTATTCTCATCACATGATTGCAGGCAGGAGTGAAGAACTGTGGGAGGCAGGCACGCTCCCCTCAGTTTTTTCCTCCCGCTTGACGCATCAGTATGTTTCTCCCAGCTCTCCTCCTCCTCAGATAAGCTTTGCCTTTTTTTCCAGCATGATGGATTATTGAAAGATGGATTGCTTGAGCTGACAAAACATGTAGAGAAACCTGCATATTAGTGTTCAGCTGGCATGCTCCCTTTCTTCCATCTCCTGTAAGGAGAACAGCTGCAGCTCAGGGGTAAAGCATCTACTTTGCCCAGGTTCATTCCCCTGAAAATGTGGATCTTAGGTGGCAATTCCCTGGGTGCCCGAGCACCCTCAAAATTCCCCATGAAGGGGCCAGGCACCCACAAATATCAGTGCCAGGGCCATGCACACTGCACGGCACCCACAGCCCTGAGCACCCATGGTCACGGGGCCAAGCTGGCACTCACACCCTGCAGAGCTACTGCTGGTCAGTGAAGACAGTACTGAGCTAGATGGACCAGACACCTTTGCCCTCCAAGCCACAATTACTTAAGTTGTAGAAAATGTTTAATTTTGATGCCACATATGCTATCTATCAATGCCTTGTTTTCTGTTTTTCCTCTTGTGTCTCCTCTTTTAGGCTACTATTCAGTTATTAAGAACGGAAGGTGTCCAGCTGAATGACCATGCGGTTGTCCCTGTAGATACGAGTTTGCACTCTGCAGGACATGCTATGCACAAAGCACAAACTGAGAATGAATCAGAATGGAAGACGTACAGGTGGTTTGATCTGAAGAACTGTTACCTGCTTTTCTGATGCTCTCGCTGCAATTAACCATTAGAGCAGTTAAATATGTAAACTAATTTTTGAATTGTGAATGTGATCTTTAAGTGAATCTTAAGTGCTCATCTTTTAAATTTTTGTGTGGTTGACTAAACTCTGAAATGCAAAATTTGAATATTGGCCTCTAATGAAATGTCTGTGTAGTCATTCTTCCACCCCTGCATTTTTCACAGTAATTAATATTGGCAAGAATATACTTTGAGGGTAGCACATTTCTTAGCTTATTGTTGACACCCAAATCTGTCCAGTAAAAGTTGACTCTCCAGTAGATTTATCATAATTATATTTATAAGTACAGCTCTAAATCCCAGGGTTGTGGGTTCGAGCCCCTCATTGGACAAAAAAAAAACTCTGCATTGAAGGGCGTTGGACTTGATGACCCTCGTGGTCCCTTCCAGCTCTATAATTCTATGATTCTATGAAACATAGCCATACTTTGAAATTTGCGGTGCACTTGTCCAGCCACGTAATGTGTACAAAAATGCATATTGCATGCCCAGCCACAGAGTCCCCCTCCCCACAGAGCGTGGCTAACTAGGGTATATGAATAAGCGGACACCACAACTGTCTGGGATTAAAAAATATTAAGCGATCAGGGTCAGCTGATTTTATATGCAGTGCCAAATAAATACTTGAAACAGAGATGCTTGAAACAGATCTCTCATGTTTAATTAAAAAAAGAGGCAAAGGCTTCAGTCCAACTTGGAGGCAAGAAGACATAAATTTGTTAAATAAGCATGACATATGATGCATGGGGCACGACAATATGAACTGCTGCTACTGGAAATGCTGCTTGAAGCTACATGGCTGCATATTTCAGCTTTCCAGAAAAGCAAAGCAGAGTGGTTCACTGATCTTTCATGTCCTGGAGGGACCCTGTCACTGTAGATAAGTTAGACAGAATCCTGCAGCTGAAAAGCAGCAGGCCCACATTAAAATAATTAGAAATCTGTACATGGTTTAAGAAAGCATTGCACCAAAGAAGTATCTAGTGGGAAATTATTCATCCTTAATTATTTTCATCTGCATTCCCTTTGATAATGGTTGTTCTGTTGTTTTATTTCTCCTGCCAGCATACATACCTTACTGCCTCATGGTTGTACTGTCAAACTGTAAAAGCTGATGCTGCATTAAGCTTGGGGCTCCAAAATTTTCAGACCAAATGCACAACTCCTCCTGGTCAGAATGGTTGGTGGAAATAAATGCAAAGGGACTATGGTCAAATATCTATTTTACTGCACATTAACTTGGGCCAGTTTAGACCAGACTTTCCTAGAATATGTAACGTTTAGGATGGGGGGAATATGGTTTGATCAAGTTCTCATCTCTTCCCATTTTTGTAAAAGGCCAATGAGACTGGGCTTTGATAATAAGGGTAATCATATCCTTGCCCCAATCTTGTTTCCTGTTGAAAATCCACTAAGACTACTCTTTGCTCATTAGAGAAAACCTTTCTCATGTAGGGCAGACGATAACTTCAGTTGTGGGTTGTGTGGATGGAGTGGACTTTTAGCGGCTGGCAATGTGGAGATCAGGATCTGGGAAAACCATAAGTTTCCACATTCTGACACAACTCTGGCTTTTCAATCCTTGGGAAGTCAGAATACTCTTTGTATTTCTATATGAAGGTTGTGTTGGTGATTGTGCATGTATATATGAATATGTACATTTAAGGGGCATGAGTGTATTCATGACCCTGGGTTACTTTGGACTTAGTAAAACAGAAAAGCAAAGAGAAGGTGTGAGGATTGAATTATAGCTATTTTAATGGTAGCATTTGGAAATAATAGAGTTTGAGAGACTTGAGGGCTGGTACTCCTTAGTGTATGCATTTTGCTGTTTTATTTTATTCTGAGCAGGGGGAGCAATATAAAAAAAATCCTTGCTTACTCTTAATTTCATAGCTCCTGGATTGACCGCTTGTCTCAGTATGCTATGGAAAACTTTCTACGGGCTGCCAAAATTGGAGAAGAGTTAAATGAAGCATGGATTGTACATAACACTGTAGTGTATGTCTTAAATCACAATAAACACCTTATTGCTGCAAAAAGACAAAGAGAACTTGTGGAATCCCTGCATACTCTTTTCAGTGCAGTTAGGAATATTGGACATTTTGGGTAAGTTCTAAAAGTTTGATGGGATGTTTTGTGCAGAATTATTTTACTAACGCCATAACTTTTATTTTTACCATGCTGTGCTTCAGCATCATTAAAATACATTTGTTTGGGAAGATTTTATTGTGGTAATTAGTAACATTTTCCAGCTGATTTTCATACTCTATATGCTTTATCTACTCAAATCTCATACATCTGAAATAGTGGCTAAACACAGTTTTTATAAGTGACAGCAGAGTGGCCAATAGCAATGAAACTGTGCTGTGCATAGTCAAAAGGAAAATGTGTGCACTTCTGGTTTTACTTTTTTCCGTTGAAGTTTTAAGACTCACCTCTGTGGCCAACGCCTTCCCTCCCGTTCCCGGAAGCCCCCAATATGCCCACCCCAGTGACTCAAGGGAAGAAGGAAACAGGGTGGGCTGACCTGTAAATTATTAATCTCTAAAATGTACATACGTGGAACATTTAATAAAGCCAGGGAAATGGATTTATTAAACAAAGAAAAAAGAAAATGTGTGCATGCACCATTTCCTTAATTCAGAATAGTTTGGGATTTAGACAGATTCTGTTAGGTGCATTCAGATTTATTGCATAGGGTTTATTGTAAATAGTTAACAATTAAAATCAACCTGGTTTGAGTTTTTAAAAGTTTCATTGTTTTATTTTTTTTAATGAAGACAGGCTATGTGACATGGCTTACAGGCCAGCTGAATTTCAAATATAACTAGTATGTAAGCTATTATGAACAATTTACTGGTTTATAATTGCATTTCATTTTTTTTTCTGTTGAAAAAACCGTATGATGTTTTTTAACCAGTTCAGACTATTGACATCCCTACTACATGTTAGTCAAGAGAGGGCTATGCAGTTCAGCCAGCAGGGATCACACAAAGGTGTTGAATGTATGCCGTAGGCGTCCTACGCTGGCAGCCACCACGGTTTGCGAAATCCATTTTTCAGGCCACTGTCATCTTACAGCTTGTGGCAGCCATAGATATAGACCCCATGTAGAGGCAGTGATTCCTACAAATGGCACTTCCACATGGTCCCTGCTGAGTTGTGAAAGTGGTACATTCTCCCTCACGTGGATCTGCTGACAATACAAAAAAAAATGGTATTTCAGTCCCACATTTCAGGACTTGCACATATTTCTCCCACAATATGAAGAGGGAAACAGGCTATTCCACTTTTATCATGTCAGTACAGGAATATAGTGTCAGTGCTATTATAATACATAATCCTACACTTTTCAAGCATTATTTGGAAAGGAGACTGGAGGAGAGAGGCCCTCGATCATACAACAACTAGCTAAAAGGAGATTGTTACAAACACTCTGTTATCACTCAGAAATGGCAAGAAGTTGAATGGAGGACTTGTGAGTTTTCATTCTGATCCCAAGAAGATTGGACACTGAGCTTATATTTCTTGCTTAAATGTTAGCATATTTGTACATTCTTACCATCATTTTCAGGTATGTTATATAGAGCACAAGCTTCTTGCATTTTAATCTTCACATGTATTTTTATTGATTTACGTGGGTGGTGAAACATGCTTCCATATTCTGTTTCTAACACTATCTTTGTGAGTGGTTTACATCCTTCGTTTTGTTTCTTGTTCAGGAATACTACTATTTTGGTGACATTATGTAACGCTCTGGCTCGGGGCCTAATTCTTCCTTGGATCCCAAAGCCTATTTCCAAACCTGATGAAAAGAAAGTTCCGGAAGAAGGGCCCACCAAACGTAGAAAGGCTGCTCCAAAAGTATCAACGCTATCTACCGCGCCAGTGTTATCTGTGGATCCAGCTGGGATCCATGATATTAAAGCAGCCATAGAGGTACACCCTTTTTTTTCATCCCAATTGTCTTCTGTATGGAAGACATGGAAGACAGGCTGTGTAGAGCTGGGCTGGCCAGCTTGTTAAGCCTGGGTGAGAAGGTGCTGTTTGCTTTGCTCCCAGTTGTCCAGGGCCTTGGGTGTAAAAGACTGTTAGAGAATATTTATTCATATTAGGAGCATGGAAAGCTGCATGAGAAAGTTAGATCATTAGTCCATCTAGTTGAGTATGACCTAAACCATGGATGGGTAACCTTGGGCCTGGGATCTGAATGTGGCCCCCAAAGCCTCTCTGTCTGTCCCTTGGGACACTCTACACTCCTCACTGGCTCTGCTCTCCTTGAATTAACTGGCATAATGCTTCTTGTTTAACTGCATGGAGGATTGGTGCTTGAACCAGCAACAAATTGAAACTGAATCCCAAAGAGACAATGGCATTATGTACTCCAAGTTCTTGAGTCCAGGAGGTGGGAAGACAGCTTGTTTTGCATGGAGTTGCACTCTCCTGGAAAGAGCAGGTTTGCAGCTTCGGGATCCAACACGGTCACTTGAAGTTCAGGGATCCTCGGTGGCTGGGAGTGCCTATTTGTTGGGAGCTGCCCAGGGGGCTGGGGAAACCCAGCCAGATGGGCCGGGTATCAATAATAAATGTATTATTATTATTATTATTATTATTATTATTATTATTATTAATTACAGTGGAACCTTGGTTTTTGAGCGTCTCGGAACCCAAACACTGAAAACCCTGAAGTAAATGCTTCAGTTTTCAAACACGCCTTGGAAGTCAAACGGCTTCTGAGGTGCGTTTCTCCCTTTTCTCCATTGAAATGGCCGACCACCCATTCCGCCCTGGTTGTCGAACATTTCGGAAGTCAGAATGGTCTTCTGGAACAGATTACGTTTAACAACCGTGGTTCCACTGTATTTCCAGCTCTGACTGGCTTGTCTGCTGTGGCCCCCTTTGGGCCATAGCACTCTGTGCTCTGGTAACTTCCTAATTAGAATACTGCAATGTGTTCTATGTGAGCTGCCCTTGAATATAACTTGGAAACTTCAGCTTGTCCAAGATTGCTTGCTGGCGTTGCCTCTAGAACTCACATGAACGCTTATTCTACAACAGCTTTGTTGGCTGCCATCTGGATAAAACAGAGTATTTGTTAATTGTGTGCATGCATTAACTTTTTCTTCTTTCACATTTGCAAAATATTCTTCTTTAGGTTTGTGAATTTGCTATGCATTTGCCAAATGGGAGTGTACCTGATGAGCCGGTACCTGCTGCTATGCGTCAACAGGTCGTTGCTACTTGGGTGAAAGCCAAACAGCTAGTTCAGCATCAGATTGGGAAGTGGCTTGGAGTCGATGACGAGGTAGCAAGCCTAATTTTTGAAAAATTAAAGGCCACTGTTGGGCTTGTTGTTGTTGTTGTTCAGTCATTCAGTCGTGTCCGACTCTTCGTGACCCCATGGACCAGAGCACGCCAGGCACGCCTATCCTTCACTGCCTCTCGTAGTTTGGCCAAACTCATGTTAGTAGCTTCGAGAACACTGTCCAACCATCTCATCCTCTGTCGTCCCCTTCTCCTTGTGCCCTCCATCTTTCCCAACATCAGGGTCTTTTCTAGGGAGTCTTCTCTTCTCATGAGATGGCCAAAGTACTGGAGCCTCAACTTCAGGATCTGTCCTTCTAGTGAGCACTCAGGGCTGATTTCTTTGAGAATGGATAGGTTTGATCTTCTTGCAGTCCATGGGACTCTCAAGAGTCTCCACTGTTGGGCACTTCATTATAAATACTTCATTTCAGGGACGGAATAGAGTCACTACTGCAAAGAGAGCTCATTCCCCCCTCTCCCATTCTCATACAGGAAAGCAGGCAGTTAACCAGAAACACTTCTGCTCGTGGAAGTCAGGGCACCCTGTTTTTGCAGGTCTGACCCCTTCTGCTGCAATCCTCCAAACTGTATCCCATTGTGTCCCAGCAAATCCTCGACTTTCAGCAGCAACTTCTCAGGAGGGGCAGGCAACTTAAGTGGATTGAGGGAACAAATCAGGTGCCCTCACTCGCCCAAGCAGCAGTTCTTTACACTACAGCAAAACCACCATTAGATACAACCCAAAGTCATTATAGAGTTATCCATGTGGATTAGTAAGTAGTGTAAAATATCAGTCCTTAACAATTCAATAATATGCCTTGTTATCTGCAAACACCTTGCATATTGATGTCTCTTTCTATTCAGGGTAATGAAGAGGGGTTCAATCCCATGGCAAAAGTTTTTATTGGTCTGGAAATGTACTCATGCAATGGTTTGGGTCTCATGGAGTTTTCGCTTCCAAACCTCTCTCATGTACGTATGTTGTTCTTTTGACTGTACTGTATGTGTGCAATTACAGCTAGTAGCTTGCTTTAAGTGAGACAAATGATGGCACACTGAGGCAAACCATGGTTTAGCTCACTCACATGAGCACAGCTGCCAATGCCATTTCTTCTCTGGGAGCTCACGTAATTGTGTGTTCATGCCAAGTCGCCTTTCAGCTTACATGCAAGCCAACTCAACCTATAAATGTCCTGGACTAGCTCTGGCCAGGGCTGCTACCCCTTTGCTAATGTTCTCATTAAGAGGAGATTTAATTATTCTCTTTCTTCTGCCCAAGTGATCCAAAGTGTATGATTCTATCTACATTCTGAGCCTCTTGAGAAACACTATGAAGGCTTTGTGCTCTAAAATAAACAGGCACTGAGAACATGGTTGCCTTTATGATTTCAATTCCAATGCAAATGAGATAGGTTTCTTTGAATTCTTCAAATAGTTTTCCTTAATTTTATTTGCTCGTGTATTACTATCCCACTTCTACATGGCACTCTCAGTAGTTTGCTATCTCTGTTTCCAAATAGATCCACACTTGCGCAGCACTGCAGCATCAGGTGCTCGCAGACCGTTCTGTACAACAGTGTGCAATATCTCATTCTGTGAAATATCTTAGACTGAAAATAATAGATGTTGGCATTGTGGACACAGGAAATTATTATTATCTGACTATCATTTGCAGTTGGTGAAAATGGCTTTGGAGTGCAATTGGTCAGACTCACTAGTGGAACTTCAGACAATGACCAGACTTGCACATTTTGCACACACCATCCATGATCATGAAGTGGTGATGACTTGCTCTCAGAAGGCTTTGGAATTAGATGATAAAGCAGCATACAACACTGATGCAAAGAAAAAGGCAATGTAAGTAGATGCATGACTTGAAAATCTCGACTTCTAAGAAACATTGGGTGGTATTCAGCTATGTTTTCTCCAGGGTAGACCTGTTCAAATTAATGGACCGAATTTCATCATGTTCATTAATTTCAGTGGATCCATTCTGAGTAAAACTTAATTGAATACCACCCCATTAATCATATTTAAACATGGGGTGGTTTTCAACATTGTATTATTACAAATATTCCATCTGTGCATGCTTATTAGCTTACCAGGCAGAGTGTTCTCCCCATCTTTCCTTCTATGCCCTGTTCTGGGGGTTCTCCCAATCCTCCTCCCCCCAACCAGTTTTTTTTTGGGGGGAGCCCCATTGTGCAGGGTTTTCACTGGTGCAGAAGCTGGTGCAGATGTAACAGAGCTGATCTCTTAACAGCAGTTAAAATATTTGGAACAGCACAGACCCTTCCGAGAGGAATTTCCCCATTCCATCTTTGCCTCGGTTAAGTAATATTTTGACACCATTAAAGCTACAAGGTTCCAAGTTCTCTTAACTAGGCTTTGAAGCTGGTATAAGATGCTTGTTATATTTAACCACATTGTTTGTGGTGGAATGATTGAAATTACTCCGGGAAAGAGGCCATGCGATCCTGTGCCCCATTACCTCTGTTAAGATATTTGTCGTTACATCTGTATGGTCCCTTGGGTGGTCATTCTCTTGCTCTTCAGTCTCTGCAGTATTGACTGTTGAATAGTGGTTTTGTGGATAAATTTACTTTATCCACATCTTTCTCGTGAACTACATAGCTGTATATGAAATATTTTGTTCTCAAGCAAGCATTCCTTAGTTTGTGAAATAATCTGTAGGGTTTTCCATTCCATTCCCATATCTAATGAATGGAAATAGCATCCCATCTTTTATCAGTGTCTTTTAGCCAACTTTAACCCGAGAATTTTCATGCTGTTGATAAATACAGTTCATTATGAATATTAGAACTGAAAGATAAATACGGCGTAGCAGGGGTTGGGAGAATGCTTTTACAGTTTCCTTCAGAATGTGTACAACAGAACTTTGCTGACCTCTAATGGATATAATAATTATTGCATTATACTATTTGCCCTATGTTGTACCTATCTTTGTTCAGGATGGGCATAAGGGTAAAAGTAAATAGGGCCAAACTAAACATGGTATACAATTGCATGTAACATTGACCCTTTAAAAAAGAAAGAGAGAGAATCAACCACAGGAGGATGAAGTCTTAAGCAGAAAACCAGGAGGTAGAGAAGAAGTGCTTCATCTTTCTCCTTGGCCCATTTTTATGCTGAATCCTCTCAGTTTCCAATATCTGTTATTTGTACATGAATAATTTGTATAGCTCAGCTGTCCAGATTATTTTTGAAAATGATTTTTAGCATTTCAGCTTGATATGAGAAGCCTTCCCAAACTCCTATTCATTTTCATTCAGATTTAACAGCATAGGTTGTTTTGAACTGCATATTTTCCAAATGTCTTTTGCATGTCCTCTAGACTATTTCAGTTGATAAGATTTGTGGTGGTATTTCTTTCTCTCAAAAATGATACCCAAGGTGGTTTTCAACATTGAGATAATATCATGTAACATTGTATTGTAACATTATAATAATGATACTATAAAAATACTGAAGAAGAGCTGAAAAGGCCTCTCAGAACTGTGTGGAGGCATAACATTTTGCGTGGAGACTTTGATTTTAAAGGTGCAATCCCCCTCTACGCAATGGAATTTGTTTAAATAAATCTTGCTCCAAATGCCATTGCTGTAGCAAGAGCCAGTCTCTCAAGTTGTAGAGTACATCCTGGAAACAAAAACATTCATACCAGGACAAAGAGGCTGCCGAGCCTAAATTGGCACTTCAGGCTGGTACTATGGGCTTTTGCAGATGGTGCACAGAACGGCCATGTGCTGTTTCTGCCAAGGAACCAAACACAGACATTTATGCAAATGGACAGTAATTTCCCTGTGAACTCAGATGCTTCAGATTTTGCCACAAGCAGAATACGATTGGCCAGATCACTGGTCATCCTGGATAAAATGAATACATTGGATTTGTAACAGGTTTCAGAATGAAAGGATAAGCTTTGTTATCAAAATCTCTTGTGCTATTCAGGCATAACATCAGAACAAGGATCATGCAGATATTACTAAACTAACAAGTAGAGCCTGGCCAGAACGTAAGGAGTTACTGACACTGTTCAGCAGGCATTGCATGCCTTTCTGTTTAGCTTTTCTGTGTTGGAACAAGATCTAATGTTTATACAATTGAAGTGTGAACTTCTATCAAGTTCAGACAATCTGATTTTCAGAGCATTCCACAGGTAGAAGCTGCCCACCAGGGGACACGAACATCCTTGTACTGGCAGATGTGTTTAAATCCTATTTTTTTTTACCTATATTGTACTGTAATGTTAAAACTCCAGTTGGCAATGGCTTGTTTTTTTACAGGAGCGATTATGCGGAGAGGCAGGGAATGCTAAGCATTGCTGCTTGTACACAAGGGAAGAGTATGATGGAAAATTTGGCTGGGAAGAAACATATGCGTTTGGCGGCATCAAAATTCTTTGTTGAAAGTGCAAGGTATGTTGCACATTTTGGACCATTTTAAGTTTCCTTTCCTTTAAAATAACAAATGTATATACCCCATACGTATGAAAAACCCATGCAATGAACAGTTTTGACAAAATCAGAATTTTTACCTACGCAGAACATTCATATTCTCCTTATAGCATAGAGTTATAAAATTGTAGATTTGGAAGAGACCATGAAGGTTATCTAGTGCAGGAATCTTTTGCCCAACATGAGGCTCGAAACCCTGAGATTAAGAATCTCATGCGTTGCTGCTTGAGCTATCCTAGCATGCTATTGATTTCTTCAGACATCATGGTACCCAACTATGGCTTACTGGGTCTAGGGTGGCCAACAGGAAATACACATGTATAAGCCCCCAAGACCCTTCACTTTCATTTTTTTCAAAAAAGTAAAACAGTGAAATATGGAGCCACTGTTCTAAGGCTGCAGATGCAGAGGCGCTAAGGATGCTTCATCACTGTTGCTAAGCAACCAGGGATAGGAATGTTGACCACCCTCACCTGGGACTTGGAAAGGGGCCAGGTCTCCCAGAGATCTAGCAGACATTTTTTTAAAGTTCTCAGCAGTATGAATTACTCATTATAGAATAATTTTAGCGGAGGCTTGAAGTTACTAATTATTGTGCCGCATGTTTTTTCAGTCCTTTGGATGAGTTGCCACATGGGCAATAGGTATATTTGCACTTTCCATTTTTGTGGGGGAGGGAAAGCAGTCATGGTTTCTCCCACTTGTTTGCTCTCCAGGCATGGCGTCAGACCATCTCACATTGCAACCACATCCTGTGAAATTATTATGTACTCTGACGTATTTAAAATAGCATCTCATAATGGGAATTGTTTTTCAGGATAGATATGAAAGTAGCTTGAAGCTGGTTAAGGATTAAATAGCTCCATTATTTGGATTTCAGTCTTAATGGAGCATTAGAAAAAATGTCATTTATGGAAATAACATCACCTTTATAGATACATGACTCTAAAATAATCTGTACCTCTGAGGTTAAAAATGCTATGGACAGATGGTCGGAATATCTGCAGATAAAAATTTACGTAAGGAAATATCAGTGCAACATTTCCATTTCGATGAACAGACTGCATTTGAAAAATATATATACCAATTGGCAATAAGAAACATCTATAAGATACTGTTAGGTTCTGTTAAGCAACACTCTGCTTGTTTAAAATTTAATGATAAACTGGATGCAATATTTAGGTCATCTAGTAAGTTCTGACATTTGGGAAAACATCTGGATATATTGCATTATTTTTTCACCTTGTGCTAACCTCAGGGAAAACTGCTATGAAGTGATGACCAGATGGTATATAATTCCTCAAAAATTATAATTATGGGCATGGAGGATCCTCTCTATTGCAAATGTAACTGTGGTTATTTTTTTTTAAGTGTGGCAATGGGAAATTATTTTCAACAAAACCACAGGAATCTGTTAAATAACCTGGATTTCCATTCACAATTACACCATTTTTTTTCTTTACAATGTGCAAAGATATACTATACATATATTTTTGAGTGGGAACAGATGCACATTTTCCATAGACTTTTTTTTTTCATTTACAGAAAACATACCCTTCTTGTTATGGAGTGAATCCCTTAATACATTTAGGAAATGTGATATCTAATCCTTGCAAAAGGATACTAGGCTTGCTGCACTGTAATTGAATCAAGGTTTTACTACATTTTGCAGCAGCCATCTGACTGTATTGTGTTTTCCACCTTCCCAGGTATGCAGGAGAAGCTGGGGATACTTCTCTTGCTATGATAGCAGCTAGACACTTCTGGAATGGCTGCTTACCCTTCATTGGTTCCTCAGCGGATAGACAGCAGCTCAAGAAGCCCACTGAAGTCATTATCAAGAGCATCAATAAAGCATCAGAAGCCAAAAATAAGCAGGTAATAAATAGCAGTACCTTCTATATCTAATACCTTTTATGGGAATGTTTTGCCTTCAGACAATTTAAAACGGAACGAGCAACTTAAAACTAAATTGGGGCTAATTCACTCATATTGTTATGCGGCATCTGCCAAGAGGACCTGAATTAGCTGGTTGGGTCTTTAAAATAACTAACTAATCAACAGCCCTTCACTTCCCCATCCTCTTGGCTTCTTAGACCACGAACTGCCAAAACTCTCTTACATGTCCACAGTCTACTGCCATTGAAGGCACACCTTATTCAAGCTGTTTTGCCAGCCAAATAGACCTTCCTTCAGAGAAGTTTCCTTTGTCAAAACTGTATTAAAATGGTCATGAACAAATTCCCCCCCCCCCATCTCCATTATTTAGGACATGGAGCATATGTTACACTTGCATCAGTGGCCTACAACAGACTTTCAAAGCAGTAGTTTCTCAGATGGGCATTCAGGTAAGTTCTCATTCTTTGACCATGAAGTTTGCTTGGTTTTTGTGAGGTGGCTGTATTGGCTTTGCAATATCTAAAATATTGCTTTTAATCTGTTTCAAAGGTGCTGATGACGATTTGACCTTAAGGACGTTCTTATATATATTACTGTTCCAAGTATATGCTGATAAATACGACTGGGAGGCAGGCCTCAAAGTCTTAGAAGAAGCTAATCAGATGCTCCCTCGAACTAAGCACAGACTGTAAGTTGTTTGGATTGTTCTTAGGAAGTTTTGGGGGTTGCTGGTTGTTGTTGTTATTGTTGTTTTACAATCTAGAAATAGAGCTGATCCAAAAGATGGAGATGGTGTGGAACTCTAGGAGGAAGTGTGGAAGAGGGATAGAACCTTAATGGGAGAAGGAGAGTGGGATGAAACTGAAGCACACCCAAAGTAGTTCTGCAGAGGTTCTGCTGGTGTGTGTTGCACCTTGCTAACCACTGTACCACCCCACCATCCTTCCTCTGGCAAGCAACAGTGACACACATTCTAGGAGGCTAATGTTGTGCTGCGCCCTACTCAGTGAATCACTTGTGGTAGTATTTGCATAGTACTGGATGGTCTCAGAGCCCCTTCCCTTTCAAACTTTAAAGGTGAAGCTGCACTGTTTGGCTGAGCACCCGCTGGCAGAGCAGCTGCCCCACATTTTTGTGCTTTTTCTCTCGTGCTTGTAAGATGACAACAGGCGGGAGTTGAACTTCCCTAGCAGTTGAAGGCAAAAATCACTGTTCAGATTTGAAGAAGCTTCTGGGGTTCTGTTGTATACTGAGAAACCTCTTTTGGCATTAAGCGGTGTGTAAACTAATTAATAATAGTGATGATCAGAATTAAATGTTCATTATCAAGTCTCAGGAAGTAAACACAGTGGGAGGAATTACGGTAAGTGTGCTATGTTGAACATTCGTCAGCTCAAGCGTTTCAGCTTGCTGGACGGAACAATCTCCCCCCATGCTCCATTGTGGGGTTTCCCACAACACACTCCTTCTGAGCCAGTTTAGGAAGGAGAGGAGAAGGAAGAAGCTCCATTGCATGAGTGGAAGTCCTTATGCAAAGCTTCCGCTGCTGAGACTCATTAGGTGGATCCCTCCCTGTGTTAGAATATTGTCTCTTATGTCTCATACATATTTATCCAGTGTGCATTTTTCAGGCTGAACTCTGGGCTAAGATTAATTGCTGTAGATTGGTGGAGACAGAAGTGCTTGTCACACATATATGTTGACTTCTGATTCCAAAATGCATCACAAATGCCTTAAGGTATCACTTTAAAATAACTTACCGGTATATCAAATAAGTGATGTGCATTGATTTTGTCAAATTCTTTTTCCTAGCCCAATATTTAAACAGATGGTAATGGTGAAGGCCAGACTTGGGCGTAACTATATAATGGAAATTCAGAAATTCAGAGATGAAAGTGAAGACTACATGTCAGATATGTGGCATCGTCTGGCGTCTGTGTCGTCAGATCTTGTGGGACAGTTGTCTTGCTACCAAAATGCAATTGAAGTTTTACAGGTCTGTATCTGCCTTCTTTTAAAATGTACTTTTAAAATATTACTGGTATGTGTTTCTAAGTTGTAAAGATTGTAACAGCTGTATGGCAGGCAAAAATCAAACAGGTTAAGCCATTTCTAGTATGGAAATACAATTGGTACTCCTATATATACCTGTGTTGTGTGGCTTGAGCCACTATGCATAAAAAGTTTATTGTAGTATTCTTGTTGTCCTTATGCATTCTTTTCATAATGCAATTTCTGTTGTTCTAATTTGTTTTCTGCACCACCTTTTTCACTGATGATAAGTCGTCAGTAGATGTTTAAAATATTGCTTTGCTAGTATGTTTGCAAATAATGCTGTCAGTTAACTTGAGATGTTTGGATTCCTAACAGCTGTGGACATACAAGTTCCATAGTTTGCCTGAGATCAATGCATTCCTAGTTGCATATTTAAACTTATTCTTTTGGTCTGAAAGGAAATAAAACATATTTATCAAGAACAACTGCTCTCTTTCCAACCAAACTCCTGTTGAGCAAATCTCTATTTTGCTGGCTGGCAATAATGTATTTATTACTGTACTGGTTCCAAATTTGCCATGGCTGCAAGTAGGTTGTGAGCTAGGCACCAAGACAAGTATCATAAGGGGGGATGTGAGATGTGGAGTGCTTAACCTAGGCAAGAGTGATTTTTACATTTTTGTATGTTTGTTTTGCTGGTGTTCAGTTTTAAATCAATTATTTGTATTCTGCACATTGTGACCAATTGTGACAGCTTAATAGCTTTTGGCAATAAAGATTCATTCATTCATTATCAAGAACAACTAGGTTAAGAATGCATTCCCTGTTTTTATACAGAAAAAAGAAAATGCGTTAAAGAAAGTTGATAATCTAATAGCATTTGCAGAATGGCTGTACAGCAATCAGTTTCCTCTTAGTGAAGCTATTAAACACCTGGACTGGGCAGTATATATATTACTGTACCTGAAACCTCTCCGAAAAAGCCCTGAAGAAGAAGGTATGTCTTTAAATAAATCTAAAATATCTTTAAATAAGTTATTTCAGAGTTTGTTTTCTTTCCAGGGTATTCTGATATTTTAGTAACCTGTAGAACTTTCTCTTTGACCCTGAGGACATATTTTAGTTTAGTCTTCTGTTTATAGTTCTCCTTTCTGAACATTACTTTTTATATTAAATTTATAGATTCTGCTATGTCAAGCTTCTAGCTTGCATGACTTCTCCTTTTAAAATGAAAATACAAACTCTCTACCATGAATATCCTGTGTAGTTCACTGCAGACAGACCTAGAGAACTGCTTCATTTTTATTTTAAAATAGTGGTGAATGAGATGTGTTTCTTCATCCTAGCGTCACTAGATGTAAAAAAAAAAAAAAAAACTTACCTAGGAGAACATAATCCATGTTAAAATTGTGGCTAAATACAAACTTAATGCTTCCACCCCAAGCCAGCTCCTCACCATGCCCCCCTTTTGCTTAATATCTTGATCATGAGTTCTGAAGCTTGTTCACAAGTTTGTGACACTTTGGTTGCCTGGTAAAAGTATTGACCTAGTGTGGATTTTGGATTTTGTTCGTATGAGAGAACGTGGTGACGTTTGCTTTATTGTTATTTCTGATGACAGATTTCAATGACCGAATTGCCATTGAGGATTTCAGAAGTATAAAGCAGTTAGAAGCTTTGTTTAGAGCTCATACGGTAATGGCAGTCATTTCCGGACATAGTTCGCCTTTTCATGAGCAGCACTGTTTGATGGCATATGCTTTTGTGATGCGCATTTGGCAGGTAAGAAAATAATAAAAAGTATGGTGTGTTGATGTACTGTGTCAATATGCCAGCTTTCCTATAAACTGTTGGCTGGCATTCCCCTCAATCACATAGATTGTATGAAAAGTAAGATTATTACAACAACTTTTGCCTTTATTTCTCTATCCTTATTCTGTATAATTCTCAAAGGATGCTCGTCCATATACAGTGGTACCTTGGTTCTCAAACATCTTGGTACTCAAACGCCTTGGTTCTCATATGCCGAAAATGCAGAAGTAAGTGTTCCAGTTTTCAAACATTTTTCAGAAGCGGAATGTCCGATGCGGCTGTCAGCTATTGTTTCCAGGGCACCTGCACCAATCAGAAGCTGCGCCTTGGTTGTTGAACATTTCAGAAGTCAAACTGACTTCTTGAATGGATTAAGTTTGAGAACGAAAGGTACCACTGTATGTGTAAATCATGGTACTTTGATGCTGTATTTTTCCTTCAAGAATGTAATGAAAAGGTTATTTGCAAAAAAAGAAGTATGATTATTACAATATAGGTTTTGATTAAAGTATATGGTATGTTTCCCATGCTCTCCTCTCTGCAGTATATTCTACATCCCTCATGGTTCAGGAGGTTGCTGCAGATATAGGGTGAAGGTTGAGTAGGACAACAAACTCTTCTATGTATTTCTGAAAGTTAACCGGTTTTAGAATTGAGGCTATTAACTTGCATCTGTGTAGGTTTGCTCTTTATAAAAGTAAAGGAGATCAATCCTACTCAGTTGTCCTAATTCTTTCATTTTCTGCATTTGGCTGTAAATAACTCAGCCTTTTGTAGGTTTCGTTCCCCGACTAAAAACAAATGCAATTGTTTTTGCTCAGGTGTCACTGGCAGCAGCAGGAACCTTTTTAAAGACAATGGGCAAAGTTTCACCATCTCAGCAAACGAGTCCCAAATCGAAAGGCAAAAAAGATGCAAAACAAAACAAAGATGCAAAACAAGTAAGGCACTCTTCTATATAAAAAACATACTCCCCCCCCCAAGAAAATGGTTTACTTCTGAACAGCTATTCCTGTAATAAATTATTTAGTAAGGGTTCTATAAATCTCCTTTTCTTTAACTCCCTATGCATCCCAATCCAATGAAGCAGATTGCATGCCCAGGCGTTGTGACCTGCCTCTCCCCACCGCCTGTTGAATGACCACTCGTGACAACATACGCTTTTTGTTTAAATTAGGCCATAACTTTATTGATTACAGATGTAAATGGCATTGGCTCAGACATCGGGTATAATCTATATCAACCAACCCGCCTGTTGGTTGAGTCTTCCCAGGAGTCAAACTGTTGGTGAGGGGGTCCTACGACATACATCAAATAGCTACTGCCCCACTGAGAATGCCTTTGAGGAGTGCTATGGTCCTAGCCGCAAACTGGGCATCTGGAAGGAGCACCTGCTCCAGGAACCCTCTAATGGGATATCTTATTCCCTTAGAAGGGCAGGCAGAGGTTTACAGCCTCCCCTCCAACCAATGACTAAGACTTAACACCACATCCACAATAGTTGTGACAATTGCTATGAGGTAGGCGAAACCCCCAGGTCAACCAGTTCACCTAAAGGACAAATTCCTCCCCATTCCCAAATATGGTGACCAATCGTAATCCATAGCAAGGTCATAAATATGCACTGCTCCATGATGGGTAGATAACAGCTTAATTATAGGGAGGGTGGGGGATCCAAAAGACCAAAGTGCCAAGTTGGGGCTGGCTTTCCTTAAATACTCTGGGAGTGGACCTGAGCGAACTCCTATGATGGACTCAGTCAGGCCCACCCCTTGGTCTGACTGCTATTGGCCAATCTGCAGCTGAACCCAATTCAACTTTTCCCCTGGCCAACGGGAGAGGATCTAACATCTCCCACTGCCCAGGGGACCCAGCTAAAAGTGGCTGCAGGTGCGGCGGGACATGACAATGCCATGCTACTAATGGCAGTTGACCTGTAGGATTCAAAAGTCCTTATGTGAGCCCATGATCCAGATCTTTGTGAAATCCAGTGGGGTGGGACATAGCTTCAGATGCAGAACTGTATGTACATATATAAGCTATGTAAAACACTGAATATTGTATTAATACTATTATTCTATGGTGTAATACAAATTTCCTTTCCCCCCTCTTTTTTCAAAAGCCTTCTTCACCAACAAGCCCTCCTAAAAAAGACAAATCTTCAAAAGATGCTAAACAGGTACATTTTCTTTTAATATATTTTAATGTTCATGGGGGCAAAATAGACTTCCTTAACACAGAGTCTTGTTTTTCAGGCACAGTCGGCCAAAGACAAAGCAAAGAAGAAAGGGCCAAGTGAAGCCTTGCCCGCGAATGTGGAGGAGTGGGCTAGCTATGAATGTCCTGATGAAATTAGAGATGCATTTAAACAGGACTCAAGTGGCTGTGCTATGAACAGGGAAACCATTTTGGCACCTGTGAGTAATATTTCCAGATTTTGGTTTGTAGGGACTGCTATCTTATCTTCTTAGACCTGTATGAATTTGAAAGACTTGGTGGAGTCAGAGGGAACAGATTTGCTATGGCAACATGTATTGGGTAGAGATGAGTGGCGTCACTCAACACCACGGTGGATTCAGTTGGAGACATAACATCTGCCAAATGTTCAGTGCTGCATGTGACCAGCTTCTGTTTCAAAGAAGGCAAAACCAGTTTTCCCTGAGCTTGATTCTAGAGAGGGGTTGTTTGTGTGAGCAAACCACTTCCACAGGAACAGTATCTCTCAGTTCCACACGCCCACAAAGAAGAGATAGTATTTTCTGTGTATCCTGAGTTTTACCTGTGTATAAATGTCCTATGTATTTGGCTTTCTGATAAACCCATTTTTAATGAGAATGTTGAAAGTTTCTTTTCATGCTGATTTTCAGGTTGCCACAAAGATGGCATATTTAGTGGTTCAAAAGGTGGGACAATGTGTCCAAAGTATACATTTGGGTGTAGCAAGTCCCTGATGTATAAAATTGGAGAACATTGCTTCATTGCCCCATTTTCAGAGTTAAAAATGCAGAATTGAGACAGAAGTATTGACAACTTTTCCATCATCCATTCTTTTAATTTTCAGACACGTACCTTATACTACCTAGACCTTTTAGTTAAGGAGCTACAGGCAATTTTATGTACTCACTTGACTGTTCCGGTTCTTCATCTGGCTGAGATCATTTCTCGTGATGTCGTAGAAAGCAAAAGTCTGTCAGATCTCTACCATCTTCGGTTTGTATTCATTATTCTGCAGTCACTGTAAAACATTTCACTTCCCTGCCCTTCATATATTCAAATCTGTTTTTGTTTGTGGTGTGTAAGTTAATCCCTTTCTGTACTTTATGATATGCCACAAATTATGGATTTATGGTTCCAGATGTTATTCCCACAAAGTTCCCTGCATGAGCTGAATCTCCGGGAGGTTGAATCTCACCCATTACTAGCAGAGCATAGTCATGACTACAACTCCCATCAGTCTTAGCCAATATAGTCTGTTGTCAAGGTTGATGAGAGCTGTCGTCTGTATGACCACTGGTTTCCCATGCCTGGTTGATCAGCAGAACAAGTGTGCTGGACCAGGATAATGTGTGTTCATATTGATGTAGGTAATCATATGTGGCCTGAAATATAGGGAGAGGCAAGTGCCCCTTGCACCTTCTAAATGGCACCCCCAGTAAGCCTAAAAATTGCTTGTACGCATAATTGCTTGAGCATTAAAAATCTTAGACGTTAAAAAAAATAAGTCTAGGCGGTTTGAACTTTCATTGGCTGTGCTTTGTCATGTTTGTGACTGAAAATGAAAGTTTTAGCATTTATATTTTGATGGAGCCTACATTTCAGTGTTTCGGATTCTAAGCATTTTGCTATCAAAAACAAAAGTAGGAGGGTGTGAGTGTGTGCAAGTCTCCTTGAATTTGGGTTTTTTTGTCTGATAGCACTGTTAGGACTCAGCTATACAGCTGCAAATGAAACGTTTTAAGTGTGTTTTAAGTGCAATATACAATGTGACACTAGATGGTGATAGTGAACCTTATGTAAAATTCAGTGTTTTCAATGTATTTTTAAAAACGCTTTTTAAAAAAGCATTTTCAGAACTTTTAAAATATGTGTGTAGATTCCACCCCATCTAATTAACTTGCTATTTCAGAAGAAGTGATATCTGAGACTGTTGATGACAAGTGTTTTCTCTTCTTTAATACTCCTAGCCCTTGTTGCTCTTAAGCAAAGTGTTCTTGTGGGGAATGATTTATAGGTGAGGAAGTAGGGAATATTGCTTAACCCACCCCCCCCCCCCCACCGTACTGCCTTTCACCACTTGATGTAGCAAAGGGGTCTGGGAACTCCAGCATGGAGCAAAATACTTCTCTTCCACCCATCATTTGAATTCCACTCACTGCCACCACTGTTTGTCTTGGAGACATGACAGCTGGGTTGTCCAGGCCTGCAGCGGCCTCTGAATATACAGTTTTTGCCTTTTTCTTTGAAACTATACTGCAATACTTGAACCAAAGTGTACATAGATTACCGGTAACTACAACAACACTGCTTCTACAGAACATCTTTCCATACCAGAAAGTGCAAGTTTTAAAATGTCCATTTTAAAGCTGTGCTTAATTGGCAATGCAGACAGACAGACTGTTCTGTTTTGCACTTTTAAGTCCTCAAAATTCTGTTGATGGAAATGGGATTTTAAATATACCTAGCAGCAAGTCACTCCTGATTCAGGCAACCCTAACTGATACTGTAGCTTCCCTTTGGTTTCATTGTGCTCTAGCTTTATGCAGGTCCCCTTCTTGCCACATATTTCCAGAATGCACATTGCATGAAATCAATTACATTTTCAAATGAACTAGGGCCAAGTCTTCATTGTGCAAAAGTACCATTTCTTGTCAACGGGTAATTTGTATTTTGTATGGATTGTGTCCTTTGTTTTCACAGACTCTCCAGGATATGTTTAGATTTAAAATTGTGCCAAGCATCATTTAATCATGAGAAGGCAGTGGGTGAAGTATACATTAATGAAATGGAACAAGGAAGGTATGATCTTCTGAAGCAAAGTGTGTAATCTGAAAAGTTCATCATGGATTCTGTACGTACCTAACACCCCATTTCCAGTGGAGCAGCTGGGACTATTTGCATGCAGCCTTTAAAAAAGCTTGAGATTCTACCAGTCAGCTATTTAATAGGGAAGGGGAGTGGGGGTGCATGGGGATAGCATCCAGCTCCCCAGTCACCCTCCTTAGTGGCTGAGTGGAATTTTAACCTTTTTGAGAGGGTTCTAATAGATGGATCCATCATTCCCTGGGTTTGGATGTATTACAGTGTAAGCATAACAGTTCTTTCCTCTAAGAGCAGCAGCATTTTGCACTGTGCTGGCATAACTGAATTTAAGTTATTCTACGCCCATTAACAAAATGATTAACGTGGCCCTGTGGACATCTCAGTAACGACTTTCCATGTTGTCATGTTGATCCTTGTTGTTTTGCTTGTTATTGTTTGCAAAATCGTTTTCCCTTCTCCTTTCTCTGATTCAGGTTTAGACAAGAGATAGCATTTAAAAAGGAGAATGCCATACAGAACAGGCTGAAAGAAACCAGATTTGCCAGTATAAAGCCATCTGATAATAGTAAAAAATTGCTTACTGCAAAAGATAAGGTAATTTACTTTCACTTTGCATATAGATCAAAGTGAGAAGGCATTTTGCTGCCTTTAAATACTTTATGGCTTTTAGAAACAAGGTCAATTGAATGAATGCCATGCAGTTAACTATTGCCACTGGGCCCAGTGGGTGAAAGCGGGTGGCTCTTGTGGAGATGGAAGTTTAAGGCTTTTCTGACTTTTCCCTTTTATTATTAACTCTTAAGAAAAAGTACATGTTCACAAGGGCATTTCCTAATGTGGCTGATTTGGTTAAAGGGGAGTAATTGGTGATGCACCACACATCTTTAACTAGAATCCTGTTGCTTTGTCCTCCACTGGACCCAAGATTCTATACCATTTTTATGCTGGAATTTTCCTTGATTCAGGTATCTTGCTTAAGATCTGCCTCTCCAGCAGGTTGTTACAGGTGGCCTTCTCTCCATCAGCTATTTTTCTGGAGTCAAAGTGCCCAGTATCTTCACTATCCCCCCTCTGGGCCTATTGTCCTGTCTGGTGTTAGGACATTCTGTTGGTTTCCTCAGCTGCTTCTTCCTCAGCTGTTCACTCAACTACCCCATACTTTGTTTCATTATTTTAGAACTGCATTTCCTATCACCATGCACCCCTTATTTCTGCCTCCTGTGTTGCAGATTTTAGAGGCATTTGCACTATCTTATGCACAGGCTTATGGCAGCTAAAGATTGAGGTTGAATCCTGACAAGACACAAGTACAGCTTGGGGGGGTGGGGGACTCCCTGGTCCTGAATGGGGTAAATGTGCCCCTGAAAGACCAGGTGCGCAGCCTGGGGGTCATTTTGGACTCTCAGCTGTCCATGGAGGCACAGAACAACTGTCTACCAGCTCTGTGTCCAGGACAACTGTCTACCAGCTCCATCTGGTACGCAGGCTGAGACCCTACCTACCCACGGACTGTCTTGCCAGAGTGGTGCATGCTCTAGTTATCTCCTGCTTGGACTACTGCAATGCGCTCTACATGGGGCTACCCTTGAAGGTAACCTGGAAACTACAACTAATCCAGAATGCGGTAGCTAGACTGGTGACTGGGAGTGGCTGCCAAAACCATATAACACTGGTCCTGAAAGACCTACATTGGCTCCCAGTATGTTTCCGAGCACAATTCAAAGTGTTGGTACTGACCTTTAAACTTCTAAACGGCCCCAGCCCAGTATACCTGAAGAAGCATCTCCACCCCCATCATTCAGCCCACACACAGGTCCAGCTCAGAGGGCCTTCTGGTGGTTCCCTCACTGCGGTAAGTGAGGTTACAGGGAAGCAGGCAGAGGGCCTTCTCAGTAGTGGCACCCGCCCTGTGGAACGCCCTCCCATCAGATGTCAAGAAAATAAACAACTATCTGACTTTTAGAAGACATCTGAAGGCAATCATGTTTAGGGAAGTTTTAAATGTTTGATGTTTTATCGTGTTTTTAATATTCTGTTGGGAGCTTCCCAGAGTGGCTGGGGGAACCCAGCCAGAAGGGCAGGGTATAAATAATAAAACAACAACAATAATAATTCTCATCAGGCTTTGCAACAGATTTCAGTTTTTTTTTAAAGGAATTGGAATGCTAAGCAAAATCCCTTTCACCAATTTTAGAATTAAATGCTGACGAAAATGGAATTGCAATTCTAGGATCACTCTTTTTCAAAACAGATTTTGGAACTGAACCCTGTGACTGAAAAGGGATTAAGTGGGCTTTCTTTCCCCTACTTGTGGATAGACAAAGCTGAAGTCCTCATGCAATTAGGTTTATATCAGCCAGCAAGGCTACTACTTGCAGAAGCACACCATGCAACTCAGGTAAGTTTGAAAATTGATTCCAAACTTGAATGTGATCCAGTCCCCTATGCACTGGCATAGTCATAAGATTCCCTCAGTGCTCCCTCTCAGCTTTCAAGTTGTCTTCTTTTGAACTATTTATTCAAATTTAATCTTGGAGAAGTCCTAGGGCTTACTCCCAGGTAGCGATGGAAGGTTCTCTCAGTTTCTCATTTTTCAGTTCTCCATATTTTGCCGCAATTTGCAAAAAATAAATAAAAGAAATTAGAATGAAAATTAATGTCATTTTAGTCTTGAGTTTCTCCTAATAAACTCCTGTAGAAGATTAGGAGATGCGTTTTACATGTTCTCGGTTTTGTTTGTTTTTAATTCTCCTAAAAACGTAACGCTGGGGTGCCCTTGGCTCTTTGGTAAGACTGAACTTACAATTTCATTTACCTGAAATACCATTTTTTCTAGGAAATGAATGACTTCTGTACTGTATCACGGTGCCTTTATCTTCTAGCTGTGCTAGCTAACTTGGAACAAAAACATGGACAAGCTAAAGAACTGCTCGAGAAGGCACAATTGATAGGTGGAAATGAGAAATTTTGGCTGAATAGCACTTTGTGTCTCACAGATGCAATTTTAGGGGAAGATGAGGAAAGAAAAGATAAAATGGTAAGGAAATGATCTGGATATTTACCTCACTTTGTCTTTTGTCACTGATGTTTGCTTCAGTTCTTCATGTACCCTTCCTGAGAAACCTAGTTCAACCACAGGGATCTGTCCTACATAATCTGCAATGAATGCAGATGCAAAGAATTCCTTCAACTTCTCTGCTGTCTCTTCCCCCACCCTTTAACACACTTTTGACTCCCTTGTCATCCAAGGCTGAATCACCTCCCTAGCTGGTTTCCTTCTTCTAATGTATTTAAACATTTTTGGGTTAATTTTAATGTTTTTAGCAGTATGTTCATGAAATACATTTTTCCCTCCTCCCTCATCCTCTTCTTCTTCTGCATCTCTTATTGTTAGCTTGCGTTTATTTTCTAAAGATCCGGTTCCCTTTGGTTCTCCTCCTTATTTGGGTAATGTCTCCCATTTTCTAAAAGGTACCTTCTTGCTTCTGACAGCTTGCTTGGCTCTGTTAACCACCCTGAATTTTTTGTTGCCTTGGTATTATCTTTTCTGATTTGCAGTATATATTCTGTTTGAGCTTCTAGTTTTTTAATAACATCACCCCCTGGCCGTGGAGAGATTTGGCCTTCTTGACCTTTACTTTCGACTTCCTTTATAAGCAATGCCCTCCTTTTTTAGAAGTTCCCGTGTTGAAGTCAAAAGTGACTGTATTGAGCTTCACATTGCCAATTTTCCACTAAGACATATATTCAGTGCTTTTTTTCTGGAAAAAAAATGTTTAGGGGTACTCTCATTTTGACTCAAGAAAATCACCATTTTATAGTTCAAATCGGGGGAAATAAATACAGTAAATGGGCAAAAGTACAAAGATTCACAAAATGTTTAGGGGTATGCATACTCCTGCATACCCCAGAAAAAAGCACTTCATATATTGAACTTGATAGCACTATGAACACTGTTCCCAATCAGTTCAATGTAGAACCTTCTGGTTTTTAAAAACCTTTTCTTCTTATGTAGAGATCACAGTATCCTCCTTTTGTAGCTATATTTAATTAAGGTATACCTGGTGAGTCATATGCTCTTCAGTAAAACACAGACTGTGTTTTCATTGAATGGATTTGCTCTGGATAGAATAAATACCTGGCCTAAAATGTTTTGAACAATTCTGCTTTCTCATAGCTACAGTCTGGCCATTTTCTGCAGAGAACTGTAAATGCATTGAAACCATTATTGCTGGGAAGACCCAACAGAGAAGCTGAGTTGGGTATTATAATCTCATTCCTTGAAGCCAGGTAATTAATTACAAGTTAAAACATTTATTATACCTGTATCGTTTTGTGTATGGTTTGTTAACTAACTAACAATGCAATCCCATTCAGTGCAATGAAACTTAGTCCTGGGTATATGATCCTATATACCCTTTCCAGAGAGTAATCCCCACTGAAATCTTCGTGGGATTTACTTTTGCATAAATATGTTTAGGGTTGCACTGTAATTTTTTTAACTCTCATTGTGCTTTTCTTAATGCAAACACAGCATAATCCAACCATAAATATAAAATTAGGGCTTTCTCTTAGCATTAGTCATCGAAATCTAAAAACATGCAAATAAAAAAGTGTATTAGTACAGCATAATTGATCAAATACTTAATACATAACTGAGATATTTTACCCAATACTATTAATATACTCTTCTATGCAGGAAAGCATATATTCATGTAGAGTTTGGTCAAGACTTCATCAATGCTAGTAGTCATCCTAATGACTTAGCAAGATTGTTGCTGGAGCCATATGATAAATTAGTTCACATCGAGAAGGACTTCCTTTCTTACCGGTATAAAGATCGTAGTACTGAGGTTTTGCTGGTACGTGCAAATATTCACAGGTAAGTCCATAATAGTCCTTGATTATTTATTTGAATGTAAATAGGCAGAGACTCAAAGGACAATTTTAAGATAGCTCAAGAACTTACGGTCACAAAGTGGATTTCCTCCCTCTCTGCAGCAGGTATCCATGCCACTTCTTGAACCAATTGCAACTACCTTCAGCTTCAAAGTTCTTTTGTCTTGCAGTATAGGAAAGAAGCTGCTTGCTGTTAAGAACACACACAAATCTAAAGCACTTTTGGCACATGCTGAGCAGATCTTTGGAAACTGGTCCATGCATATTTTTTTTAAAAACCCACATGCTAATTGCTTCAACTGCTAATTGCTTCTGGCTTGCTTTTTCTACATTGAGTCTAAACAGTTACAAACAAAAATATAACTTCTTTATTGCATCTGAATCAAATTGCACAAGCAGTGGCTGAAATGCAACAAAATGTGTGTGAAGCCGACCCACATTAGCCTGGTTCACATGTAATGGGAAGCCAAATCATGGCTAACCATGCTTATGCAAATGTGCAGGTCCTCACAGTGGAAATTGTGACCTCTTTCCTCTTCCTCCAGTCCTGTTGCTGCTGCACTGTCAATTGTATATGCAAGCTGAGTTCATGATTTGTCTCGCTCCAGACAAACCACCAGCTGTAATCAAGCTTTGTTTTTGGTTTACTACTCATGGTTTGCTTGAGAGAAACAAACCACAGTTTTGCACATAATGCTAAGGGAAGTCATAGCTTTGCTCATGGGTAGGCAAACTAAGGCCCAGGAACTGGATGCGGCCCAATCACCTTCTAAATCCGGCCCACAGAACGTCCAAGAAGCAGCGTGTTTTTACATGAGTAGAATGTGTGCTTTTATTTAAAATGCATCTCTGGGTTATTTGTGGGACATAGGAAATCATTCTTTTTTTTTCTTTCCAAAATATAGTCCGGCCCCCACAAGGTCTGACAGACAGTGGATTGGCCCCCTGCTGAAAAAGTTTGCTGACTCCTGGCTTAGCTCAAGGTAGCCGGGCAGCAGCAGGTCCAGTGGAGGAATAATGTGTCTGTGTTCACGTGGAGCCTTGTTGTGATTTAGCAGTTTACCACCTAGGCCATGAGCAGAAACGATTCTTAAACTTTGATGGGAAATACCCGCTGCATTCATATTATTTGCTGGATCACAAGCTGTGTGTAGTAGCTCTAATATTTACCATTTCTTATTGAAAAAATGGAAGTAATAGTAATATTGATTGAAAGTAGTGATGTACAATATCTGGAAATGTGAAAGCACAGAATTAACTTTTCCTTTGTGGACACTTTCAATCAACATCTTACATGTGTTAGTGCATGCATGCATGGACACACACACTTGGCATTTTTGAAAAAGAAAATACGATACATTTACTTGTTTGCCTTTACTGAATGGTGGTTATCTGTATGAACACAAAACCAGCACATGCTGCTAAAACTGCAGAAAAAACATTATCTGGTTATCTTTCTAAATAGATAAATTATCAAGGACTAAATACCATTTTTGAATAATTTTTAATGTTGCTTTTTCTTTATAGGATTCTCGGAAAACATGCAGTATACAAGGTAGACAAGCAGAGTCATTACCTGGATGCTTACAGGTTAGCTCAAGAAGCAGTATCACAAATGGAAGAGCTTTTTCGATATATTAATAATGTGATTCCAGTTAATGAGGTAGGTAAGGTAGTTGCGTCTTAAAATCGGCTTGTAGTCTTGCGCACATTTAATAGGGAATAAGTCCCATTGAGCTGCGGGAGGCAGTGGAAGACAGGAGTGCCTGGCGTGCTCTGATCCATGGGGTCACGAAAAGTCAGACACAACTAAATGACTAAACTACAGCAAGTCCCATTGAGCTCAGTGAAGCTCGTTTCTGAGTGGACATGTGTAAGACTGCACTGCGGAGACCTGCAAAATGTGGAGACTGCTGACAGTCAAATGAGAGCGTCCTGTCCACATCTGGTGGACATCTGAAAATACAGAGATAAACCAATGGAGGCAGTTACCCCGTGGTCAGTATCTGCATTCCTTATTGCAACTCTAAATTGGGGACATTTTGGGTCATATTCAACTAAATTGTTGTGCTTGTGGAAGCCTGCTCAACGATTCCTGCTTCAGGACTTTGCTCACTCTCCTGCCCCTGCCCTCCCCAAATCTGCTCCAGAGAGTTGGGCGAATCCCTAGAACACCTACATTGAATACAAGCATTGGCAGGAATTTTGGACAGGTCTTTGTGGCTGTCAGCAGCCTTCACATTTGTAAATATTACATGCAGTAATAAGTGTCACTTTGAAAAGCCGCAAACGATCCTATTCTCCCCCCCCCCTTCATTTTTTTCTTTAACAGATCTGTGTTTCCCACCCCAAGAGAGCAATGGCCTTTTAATCTTCAGGGTGCAAGATTTTCACTCTTCTTACTCTATCCCTGATGTGTTTCATCTTGCCATCCACCACAGTCCTAGAATCTGGGGTGTTCTTTTTACTCAGTCTAATTTTTGTATTTCAGACTAAAAATATAAACACTCCCTTGATGAGAAGACTGGCTAGCATGAAGATGACACTTATAGAGATCATTTTGGATATTTTTGTTCTCATCAATATTGAGAAAAAAAAGAAAGAGGCCAAAGCAGACCAGATTGAGCAGATTATCGAGGATTTTGTGAGGTTTACGCCTGATGTTGCTTCTGTTGAGCAGGTTTGTGTTTAATTGCTTTTTCCTGTGGTTTGGGCTACAATCATATATGCACTTATTTAGGAATGTGACAATGATAGGTCTTACTTCAGCATAGGATTGTATTGTGACTTCTATCAAAGCAAATTTTAGAGAATCATCAGTTTAGTAGTACCTTGGTTCTCAAACTTAATCCATTCTGCAGGTCCGTCTCAAAACCAAAGCGTTCCAAAACCAAGGTGCATTTTCCCATAGAAAGTAATGCAAAACAAATTAATCCATTCCAGACTTTTAAAAGCAACCCCTAAAACAACAAGTTAAGATGAATTTTACTACCTAACGATACCATGGAGCCATAAAATGAAAGCCATAATCAATGTACTGTACTCTAAAATAAAGAAGACAGTATTGTAGATGATAAAAATTTAAAAAAGAAAAAACCTTACCTGCGCTGATGATTGTCATTGTTTGGATGTCATTTCCACAGTCACACAATCAATCAATCAATCAGTAGCTGAGCTAGGTTCCACACAGTCACAAAAACAAATTAACTGAAAAAGCCTCAAAAACGAAAACGCAAAATAAATAGCAAAAACAAAAACACCAAACTTAATTCCGGAAGTCTGTTTAACTTCCTAAATGCTTGAAAACCAAGGCGCAGCTTCTGATTGGTGCAGGTGCCCTGGAAACAATAGCTGACAACCGCATTGGACATTCAGCTTCCAAAAAACATTTGAAAACCGGAACACTTACTTCCAAGTTTTTGGCGTTTGACAACCAAGGTACACTGTACTCAGTTTCTGAAGCATTGGATCATTTTTGTTGTTCATAATGTTACCTGTTTCCTGCATATTGGTTTTATTTCATGTTTTCTGAATTCTGACAGGCATGGCTAAAACTCAGCCACACAATTGGCCATAATGCCCAGGCTCAGCTAACAAGCCTACAGAGTCTTTATATTGGCTGTCCTGATATCAGAGCCAAGTACCTCTATCTCACTGGGAAGTGTTTGCGTTTAATGGCTGATCACACAAACCCCATCTTTACAGATGTTCATTGGAGTGAAAAGGCAGCGGTATGGCATACTTTCCCTACATTTAATCAAACCGTTAATGGAAGAGGGGGAATGAACAACTTCAGGAATCTGTTTTCTGCTTATTTCACATTTTTATTTGGTGTTTTCTTGTGTCCCGTGTGGATTGTGTGCGCGTGATTTTACAAATTGGAATGAGTTTTGGAATAAATGTGGTTTTTTTGTGGAGATGTGGGATATAGATATTGAAAATAAATAATCATTTTTATGTGTGTGATAAAGAGGGCATGGGGGTGGAGGTGGCTGGGTGCCAACAAGAGAAACAACACCTTGTCCTGAAGTAAAAAGTAATACAGAGGCATGTTGGTGTCATAGTTCTTAAGTACTGTATGTAATTAAGATCATGCTCAATTTGCACCTCACAGTTGCTTGAAACCTCATATTTAAGGGAAATAGATTGCTTGTCCTTATTGTGTCCTTATTGAGCCAGTGTGGTGTAGCAGTTAAGAGTGGTAGACTCGTAATCTGGGGAACCAGGTTCGTGTCTCCGCTCCTCCACATGCAGCTGCTGGGTGACCTTGGGCTAGTCACACTTTTTTGAAGTCTCTCAGCCCCACTCACCTCACAGAGTGTTTGTTGTGGGGGAGGAAGGGAAAGGAGAATGTTAGCCACTTTGAGACTCCTTTGGTAGTGATAAAGTGGGATATCAAATCCAAACTCTTCTTCTCCATATATTTTGGACTACAATTTCCATCAGCCTCAGCCAGGGTCAATGGTCAGGGATTGTGGGAGTTGGGGTCCAACAACAGCTGAGGGCATCAGGGCGGGGAATTATGTCCCAGAACAAAGTCCAAGAAATGCATGACCTGGAGAATGATTTGGGGTAAGATTCGAATTCTATGTTTTGGTAGTACATTGGTCAATCGTTGGAAGCTGAAGCAAACGTTTAAATCCTTTCCTGATTATGCCATTCGTTAAAACTGAGCAACAAACCAAAGATAGAAATTGGAAAAGTGACTACACTGGTCTAGTCTGCATAGAGCTCATTTAGTTACCAACTGAACTACAAATTTCCGTTCTACTTGAAATAATGGTTATATATATTTTTAACCAATTCAACATAAAAATAAGAGATACAGCAGATTTAAGAATAGGAAACCCTTTGCAAAACATTTATATATGAGCAGTCCTGGTTCTTGGCATGGCAGATAGGCTTTTGAATGCCATGTTGTTATGTTGACACACATTCAAATGCCAATTAAAGCAGGGGTAGTCAACCTTTTTATACTTACCGCCACTAATGCATCTTTCTTGATGGTAAAAGTTTTCTTACCGCCCACCAGTGCTCAATGGAAGGAAGAGTCAGCTTGTGCCATAGAACCCCCTACCACCCACCTAGAATCCTGAAACACCCACTAGTGGGTGGTAGGGACCAGGTTGACAACCCATGAATTAAAGGGTCCATGTTGTTACTAGAGTGCCACATCAGAAAAAGGAGGATCTTGTGTGTGTAGTCAACATTGCATACTGTATTAGGACTGGGCTGTGTGTATGTGTTCACACATTTCATGCATTACATTTTGACAATGCTTTGTTTGTTTAATTCTTTCGTGATGGACAGGAGGAACCTAAACCTGTCCTTGAGAAATCCCCCTCACCAGATTCAGAAGCAAAATGTGATGAAAGTGAAACACCAACTCCGGGTTTGCAACTTACCAAAAAACAGCTTGATGATTACAGGAGGAAAGCAAGTGAATTAAGGGTACATTTATGTGATAACCTAAGTACTTTATATATACATATACACACACACATATATATAGTAAATTCTAAATTTAGGACATGCCAAGTCAGTACTATTAAGACAGACAGTGAGGGAAAAGTGTTTAGGACTGTAAGGTCCGTGGGGTGGTTGCTCGCGAGTAACCAGGCAAGACTCCAAACCGTCTTTTAACAGGTTTATTGTCCATGCTATTTACAGTGCAGAGCTACAAGTTCATGTCCGTATCAGTCACTCGCAGAATCCAGGAGTGGCCCCTTCCAGCTGTGACCCCAACATAAGAGTTTCAGTATCCGAAATCTCCGACTCCCCTCCTTACATTTCACCCCTCTGCGCACTTGGGGCGCCGGAAATGGCATGTCTCCCTCCTCGCCCGCTCAGCGAGGGGAGTGCAGGGTCTCTCCAACATCCCCAGAGCCTCTGCTCTCAAGACCCAGAGCTGCCTGCCCCTCCCCACTGGATACTCGCTGTTTCCTCCACTGGAGAAGGAGGTGCTGCTGGTCAGGTGGGGCCGGGGCTCTCTGTAACATCCCGAGAGCCCTTCCACCACCCTGTGCTGAGCCAGGGACAGTTCCCTGACAAGGACATTTCCTCTTCACTGTAGAATATTTTTTAAAGATAACACATAAAGTAGAATTTTAGTTAAGAAAGTAAATATTAAAGAATTTGAACAAGCTGTGGAGGAAAAGGCAAAAAAAAATTGCTGCTAATTTTCCATTTATTGTATTTGATTTCTTTGATTTCTTGGTATGTTGGTTTCTAAAAGTCTGTTGTAAAATGAGATAAAAATAAGAACTGGAGACCCAGCCAGATGGGCAGGGTACAAATAAAAAATTATTATTATTATTATTATTATTCCTCTCTTTTTTGGAAAGTAATTTTAAAAAAGGAATATAAGCTCATATTGATCTTGCAGTTGTCATATTAATAATTTTTAATTACTTTGCATCACCTTTTCACCACTTTCCTCATTTATAAAATGTTTTGGTCCTGTATTTTTGTTCCATGGATTAAGAGTCAGAAAAAGGAAGCCCAGCAGGAACTTTTATTTATTTTCTGAACTAAATGGAAAACAGAATCTAATAGAGCCCTAATAGGATGCTCTGAGGGACAAAACAGCATAACTGGGAGCCCTGTTTGAAACTCAATTTATGCCCATTTGTCCTCTCTAGAAACATTTAATCTTTTCCATTAAGAACTGTTATATGAGACCAGAATGTTCTATCTTCTTTGAAGTGATAAACTACTATTTATGTTGGATTTATGTAGTTTTAGCAGTATTGAATACATAGGATTCTGATCTTTGCTATATAGAGGAAACAGACTTGGACCCAAAGATACCTGTTTCAGTCAACGGAGGTTTTGCTACAGAGCATTAATGTTGCAATGAATAATAACATGATTGATATCCTGGCTGCTGCTAGCTTGGAAATGGTGGAGTGCTTTGGACGATATGACTCCGTTTCAGCAAGCCAGTTTTTGGCCCTTTATCAGGTGAGGCAACAACTACTTCAATTAGCTCTTTAGTACCATAATCAGCCCAGTCAATCTTAAAAGTATTAAGAACGTGAATTCAGACAGTGATGTTACTAAATAAAATTATTTCTTTTTTGTGATGGTTTCTATTCCCATGTGATGTAATTATTACTTTAAATATGTAGCAAACATAAATTAAGCCTTGTGCAAGCATAACACTTGCAATCGACTATCAGTGGTTCTGTATTTTGGAACATGTTTTTTGGGGGCTGTGCATCAGATCTGACCAAATGCCAGATTCTAAAATCAGGCTGACTCAAGTCAACCCAGGATTCAACCAAATTGGGGTGTGACATCCCTGGGTCACCCTGAAGTTGGGTTGGATCCATCTGGAGCAATCCAGGGCTATCAAAAGGGAAGGGCAGCTTGGTGACAAGAAGGAGGGAAAAGGAGACATTCAGATAGCCCCCGACCACATGATTAATTAGTGAAACAATTCCTTCTGTCTTCCTAAAACTTTTGCTGAAGCCCTTTCCCATCAAAAATGACTAGCTGAAATCTCCAGTTATAGTATATACATAATTTAAACAACTTTTTGATAAATGCTTTGTGCGTTTTGTCTCTTCTTGTCTCCGTAATCTGCCACCTTCTCAGGTACTTGACTCTTCCTTTCATTCTCCCCTTAACTTCTGCCCACCCTGCCCCTCTCTGTAAGATCAAAGCAGATCAGTCAATGGTAGCTAGACACCCATTTTTTAATTTGTCCATCCTTACCCTTCAACCCTAGTGATGTTAATTTAGCTCAGCAAATCACTGGCAGAAGCTTTATCCCCACCAATACTATCCCTTCCTTACACCAATAGCACCTTAGTCAACTATATAAATATCATTTAACCAGGCATGTGGGGGGCGGGAAGCATTTCAGTGAAGCACATTTATGGAGAGATTCCACAGAAAGAAGCTGAATAGTTGAGAAAACCCATTCTTAATATTTTGATGTCAGGGCTTCTTTACTGTGAATGTAAATAATCACCATATCGGGGCCATTTCGTTTCATGCTTTCTTGAAAGGATTTTCTTTAGAAACCTGTTTTAAAACATTTGCCAAACTAGACTTGTATTAAAATGTTGCAGAGCTGTTCAGTATCATTGATGATGAAAAACATCCTGCTAGCAGCTACACTGAACACCAGCAAATCACAGCTGGCAGCGATGCTGCATCTGCAGCACCACTTGCAACAAAAAGGAGATGTTACATGCAGTCTTCTAAAAAATGTGGAGCACAGGTTGGCTGCAATCTCAAAGGTAACTTGGTCAGTTAAACTAAAATTGTGATTTCTCATCCAGCTAGGGATCTATAGGACCTGAGAATGATCCCTAGCTGTAGTGGTACACCTGTTTGGAGCATATATGATCATTTATTCTCTTGCCCTACAAATTGTGTGTGTGCGCTATATATATATTGTAATATAAAGCAAGTGAGAGCATTAAAAGTTGGACGGAAGAATTAAAAAGCAGTGGTAGATTGCCTGAGCAAAATTGGTTAAATTTTTTGCAACCTGCTCTATTGTTGTTTTTTTGTAATGTACATACTCTAATGCACTGTAGTTCACAGATGGCACTGCAGACTACTGTGTTATGACAAACTGGGCTCTCAGGGCTACTCCCCTACTGCAGCACCATCAGATGGTTAGGAGCAGGAGGGAACTGAATCACTGGCGTATATTTTACAAAAATATGGCTAATAAGAATTCTACAACCCAGCCCATGCTACTACTTTGACACTTTGTCATGAAAAGATTAAAGCTACGTTTTAAACGGTCTGAAAATTTATTCACTGTTACCTTTTTTTTTTTTTTTTTGCATAGGCATGGGGAAATCTTACCATTTCTCCACAACACTTTAACATCATGAATGAATTACCACCAAATTTTCATGTAATGATTCTTCAGCATTCAGAAGACAGGTATGAATGCAGGTTCTCATGTTGGCACTCTTTTGCAGTACAGTTGCAGTCAGTGGAGTGGCGGTGCATACCTGGCCTCCAGTCACCACTTTTTTGAGCTTACCAAGAGGGGGAGGGGGGATGCCAGCATGGTGTAAATGTACTAGCAGGAATGCTGGATTGACAGAAACCATCCACCACCCATTCCACTTGAGCACCTTCTCCCAGTTTTAATGGTTTCTGCTACTCTGGATTCCTTGCATTTCTCCAAGGAATTCTCCTTCCTGCCTCAATAAATGCAGGGCAAGTAGAGTTAAGAATCTCAAAAATGTAGCACAGACTTTTTCAAACTACACACAGGTCCCACTATCAGAACACTACCTGAAATTTCAGACACCCAAACATAAAAATTATGACCAAATGTTGCTACATACATGGCTGATTCAGAGTTTGCCCACTTCCTTCCTTGCTTTTGCAAAATGGCAGCAGCCATTTTGGGGAAGGAGCCATGGATAGAGGAACTGGGCAGAGAGATTGGACAAATCAGAGAGCGGGAGGGAGCAGACAAATCAGTTATCCCTTTGTCTCTTCTTTCCTCTTTGGCTGCAACCATTTTAGGAGGAAATCATGGTGGGAGGGGAGAGAAAGATCACAGATTAGAAATGTTCCCATAGGAAATAGTAGCAGTCATCAGCTCATTCTGTAAACACTCACCTAACGAACAATTTGTGGAAATGCATTGTGTTTGGAAAGCAGGACATGCACATACATATAACCGACTATCATTTGGAGTATTGAGGTAGTTAGGTACTTGCATCACATTCAGTTATAAATTTATGTTGGATAAGAAGGGAATAAGGCATTATCTGAGGAAAAGGGGTCTTCTGAAAAATTAGGTTTTATTGTTTTCTTCACTAGATCTTTCTTGTATGGTGCGCTACTTGAGAAAGTGAAATTGACCAATGCAAAGGAACAAAAGGACCACAAGGAAAAGGGTGGACAGCAGAAGGAAAAGAGCGGGCAGCAGAAGGAGAAGAGTGGGCAACAAAAGGGAAAAACTAATCAGCCAACTTGTAAGCATTCCTAAGAAGTGCAGATTCAATTATGGTTCTCTTTTGTTGGGCTGGACTGAAACTTCGCACATGAATATTTGAGGCAAAAATGTCCTGTTTTTGAGGGAACCAAATTATGCCCTTGAGAGCCCTCTTCCACTCAACTTTATTTGCTTTGTGATTGGCAGCAGCTCCAGCTCCACTTTCTAAAGTGCACCTTCTAGCTGGGAACAGTATTCTCAGCCAGCTGGAGGATCATGTCATGAGCATGATGAAGTCCCAGTGCCACCTACCCATTCAGAGTGAGGACACTTGCTCTCCCCTCAGTTTTTTGCTGAAACATGGAAATATTTTTCATGGCTGCCAAAAAACCTTTAGCCCCAGGTAGACTTGAGTAGAAATTCAACTCATCCTGTGGAATTAAACCATTTGAATTCCCAGTGCAAGTTGGTGCCCACAGTGAAGGATAAGGATTGAGTCATGCCAGCTCCATGACTCATGCATCCCCAATGAGTAGTTATCTTGGTTCACAAAGGTTATAACGTGACCTAATTTACTTACCACCACTACTACTGGTGCAATAATTCACGTTCTCTTGTGCCTGGATCCTTTCTGTATGCCTGGATATGGAAAATAAAGATGCATTGCATGTTTTAAAAAATTACAATGCATTGCAAGTGTCAGAATGCTTGTAATAGGTTTGTATTTTAATTTACATCAGTGCAGGCAAAAATTGTGCGATCCCAGGTGAATTCTAATACTTTGATGAATTTGCTGGAGAAGGTAAAGGTTTTGAAAAATGAAAGGATGAGGAGTCTTCGGAGACAACCATCACCAGAGAGAAGCCATGAAGACAAAAATGAGTTTCAAAAACTGCAAGAATCAGTCATCAAAGTAGAAACAGGAAGAAAAAATACTGTAAGAACTGCACTTGTTCATATTGGTGTTTTCACACCTGATGTACTGAGATGGTAGATTAATATTTAATAACTACTTTTTCCTCTTGTGAATAAGCGTAAGTTGTTGTCCATAATAATTTCACTAGTGTCAGCTAGTACCCAGACAGATGAGTGGGGTATAAATAATAAAATTATTATTTTTATTATCCCTAGGGCATTGGTCTTCAACTGGGAGTCTGTTGTGGAGGTGGGGAGTCATTAACAAAATCAATCTGGGAATATCCCCTCAGTCATGCAGTTTAGGACATTCCACACGTCTCCTCAGCAGAGTTTCTTTTTCTTTGAGAAAATTAGGGGGCTCACATAAATGCAAACTAAGCTTTAATAATAATAAATAATAATAATATATTTTATTATAATGAATATAATAAAGAAACAATAAGCAAAATAACAATAATGAGAGAAACTAAATACAACAACATGAGGCAAGTCTGAGGCAAGTAAACAAGAAAAGACAGTTGGTCCCTCTTATTTGAAACTTAACGGAACACAATGAAAGGAGGGGCTGATTCCGGAGCATGACACACAAGCCCCGCCCACCAAATACCAAACATTCTACTGATC
Source organism: Lacerta agilis (assembly GCF_009819535.1). Classification (NCBI taxonomy): domain Eukaryota; kingdom Metazoa; phylum Chordata; class Lepidosauria; order Squamata; family Lacertidae; genus Lacerta; species Lacerta agilis. The sequence goes on from NC_046316.1 coordinate 35,996,717, forward strand.
AAATTAGACTCCATGGTTTTTCTTACAGAATCAGAACTAGGGATGTCATCTGATTCTTCACGCTGATTCGGACCCCAATTTGATGCACTCGTCGCCTGCACCATTTTGCTTCAGTTCCCACTTTGCCATTTTTAACTACTCCGAATCTGGCCTTTTAGCTTTTAGAAAATAATGTTGTTATTAATGACGTCCTAATGAATACTGTTATAATGTTATTACAAAAATACGTGCATGGGACTCAATGAAACAGAAGTAAAAGTAAATACAAACTGGTTGAAAGGAAATCCACAAAAATCCACTGCAGAAATCACGAAGAGAGCAACCAAGCAGACTACAGGCCAGTCCGGTCTGCCTGTAGTGAATTCCACCACCATCTTTAGTTAGGACCCACCATTGGGTGACAGCCGGATCTAAATTAAGTCATAACGGCAGCACTGCCTAAATCCTAATATAAGACAAAGAATTAAAAATTGAGTATCCAAAAGGGTGTTTTGGCTAAAGATGGGTCCCTGGTCCCAAAAGGTAGATGGCTACTATTCTAGTGGATGATTTTATAAATATTACAGCTATTGCACCAGTGTTTTCATTAGAGAACACGTTGTCAAATAAAATAACACATACATAAAAATAAGGTGTAACGTTGTTTAAAGGTGATTGTTCAGTTTAGACCTGGGATAGTTTAAACGTTACTAAATTTTCATGACTGTTCTATTTCTATTTGGCTATTCAGTTGTCCTTTCTGTCTTTCATATTCTTATGCCTTCTAACTTTAAAAAACAACAAAAAAAAAACATTGTTTTCCTTTATATCATAGGAAGCAGAACGTGAAGATGAAGAACATTTTATAGCAGAATTCCAGGCTATCATGAAAGAAATAGAAGAATATCTGAAACCTGTATTGTCACAATTTGATTTCTCTGAACTGAGGTATTTTTTTAAATGTTTTCTCTTAAGTATTTGTTCCATATCTTTAGGCACCAGGCAAAAACATTCCTCTTCTCCCAGGCCTTTGGCTAATTAAACAATCTCTGGCCTTTTAAACAGTGGGAGGGTGTTATTATTTTGTTTGTTATTATGGTATGTATTTTTGTGTTTTTATACTATAAACCACCCTGTGACCCTTGGATGAAGGGTGGTATATAAATTTAATAAATAAATGTTGTTCCCAGCCTCTGAAGCAATTCTGATATCATAGTAAAGGAAGCTGACAAAAGCACAGTTGTTTTCATTCTGAACCAATAGAACTGCAAACAGGAATCCTAAGAAGCCATTTTTAGTACCCCATTTTATATACCGTTACATATTATTATTAAAATCCAATAAATTCTTATTTAAAAAATATATACCATTACAAGAAAAACCTGTCAAACCTAATGAAAGAAATTTCTTATAGAAGTGCAGGAGCAAATCTGCACTGTAGGAGCCTTCTGCTTGCTCTGAAAAGACACATGTCAGACAATCTTTGGAACCTCATTTTTTCAGGCATTGGCAGTGTCACATTAAGGCATCTTTGTTCCAGTAGCCACTACTGCCAGTGATGTGCTTGGTTCATCTTGGTCCCTGTAGCACCTTCTGCCTGGAGGTAGAAGCATCACCTGTAATTTTATACCAATTTATTCAGGTCATTGGAGCCATCTGAACTATGCAAGCCTATGTTAACCTTAAGTAAAACTATGAGAATGTGTGTTTCTCTTGTATGATAAAGCCAGGTGAGTACTGCTTTTGCTATTGCAGGTAACATGAAACAAACTGCAAGTATTCGATTCCTGTTACTGTTCTTTAAAAAATTATATGCTGTACAATATTTTTAAGACCTGGTCTTAAACTATGAGAATGTGTGTTTCTCTTGTATGATAAAGCCAGGTGAGTACTGCTTTTGCTATTGCAGGTAACATGAAACAAACTGCAAGTATTCGATTCCTGTTACTGTTCTTTAAAAAATTATATGCTGTACAATATTTTTAAGACCTGGTCTTTGTCTCCTCAGGCCAAGTCCAGCAGTCTCTCCAGCTGATTCAGGAAAAGGTAAAGGTGACTCAGGTAAAACTAAGGCAGGTGACTCAGGAAAAGGCAAAAAAGGTAGTCCAGGAAAAACTAAAGCAGATGGCTCAGGAAAAGGCAAAGCAAGTGAGGCAGGGAAAGCAAAAACTAAAAATAAGGAGAAAGCCGCTACAGCTCCAGGTATGTCTTAAGCTCTAAAGCAGATGATCCAATAAAGTTATCTTATTGATAAATAGTTCGCTACAAAATTTCAAAATATAAAGTATCGTATTCTCGGGTTTGCATAAGTTATCTCACGTTTTTGTAATTATGCACTTTCAAAGGCAGATTGTTTTGTTTATATTTAACCATGATGACAAACCATTGCATGCTTGTGAATCCTCTTCCCCTTTCCCAATAGTCCATGCATGTTGGGAGGAAAATTTCCTTTCCTGGTTTCTGCAAACCGTAGGTTGCTCACAAACCAAAAACCAGAAACCCAAATAATGGTTTCATCCTATGGTTTGAGCAAATGACAGATTTCTAGGTGTGGATGAGGCAACGAACTACGGTTTGCCTCAAACTAGGAGCAGACATTTCTAATCTCCTCCCTTTGCATGTGCAAGAAGCAAGAGAGGAAGTACGCAAACCCAAGACTCAGTTTATTGTGCTTGTATGTAGCCATTATATTTGGGTGTAGAAAGAAATGTTGACTTCTGATTAATTTATGGCACTGGCTCCCTCCAAACCAAGAAGTCCTATATTCTGCATGATTTTCCCAGGGGCTTCCCAAATGTGTTTTTTAAAATAATAATAAAAAAGACTTCATTTATCACTTCATTGGGGGATGAAAACTGAGTCAGTTTATCTGAGCAGAAGGGAAAAAAATGCTTCCCATTTGAGAACAGTTGTTATTCTTTTATTGAGGATTCAGTTACAGGTAGGTAGCCGTGTTGGTCTGCCATAGTCGAAACAAAATAATTAAAAAAAAAATTCCTTCCAGTAGCACCTTAAAAGACTGAGTTGGTCTTTAAGTTGCTACTGGAAGGGGGGGAATTTTATTTTTTATTTTATTGAGGATTATTTGTCTTCCCCATTTTTCCTACATTCAGCTGGCATTGAAGATATAGGAGAATGCATAATACTACTGGTGGACAAATGTCTTTTGGAATTTCCTTTGGAAGGTCTGAATATCTTTCAAGAAAAGACAATAAGTTCTGTGTCCAGAGACTTTTCACTCCAAATGTTCTACAACCGCTTGCATAAAGATGAATCAGGTACAGACATGTTGATATATATTTGAAAATATAATCTTAGATAGATAGATATAGACTTTGAATCCCTTTGAATTTTGATGATAGCTGGTATCAAGATAACATATTTTACATTTCTGCTTAGGGAGCAGCCTTGTACCCCACCATTAATTCTCTCAGCATACCTTCCAGTTCTACAATTCTACAATTTTATGGTTTTATTATTCTTATGTAGAGACCCCTGTGAAAAAGTCTTGTGGTGTTTGAACCTGTTTATACAATTACTGTTAGAATGCAAATGTTGGTTATCAGAATAATTACTTGTAATAAGCCTTCAGACCATCTCTGTAATTCACATATATTGATGACCATGAGAAGTACCGTATGTCAATCTTTGGAAAACATTGCAGGGGTTGGGGAGAGGGTGTCATATCTTATTCTAAGGATGATTGTGCTTTTAACATTTTCAGAAAATGAGTTCAAAAAGGATGCGAAAAAAGAATCAAGACCAAAAGGTGAACAGAAAAGGGGTATGAAAGTGGTAAGTTTTTTTGTTTTTTTACGATATCTGATGCATTTCTAAGCTGCATCATAATGCCCTGTTCAAGATCCAAAAACTCTGCAACTTTCTAGTAGTTTTATTTTAACTTTATTATGCATATTAGTGAAGCAGTTGTATAATGCATTGTGTTTGCATGGATCCTTGTTTCGTCTTGTTATACCTTTTGTTACAAAACAAGAACTATAAACTTCACAATAATAATTCTTCTCACTCTTGATCATAAATTCCTGCTGCCCTTCTGGAGAAACACCACACGTTGATATTCCTTGCAAATACTTTTAGTAATAAAGTTGCCTTGAAAAAGGGATCAGTAGTCTGTCCCAACCCAATAGACAATATAGGCAGTTTGGGGTGTCAAAAATCTTGGCAAATTCTTCAAGGGTGAATATAATTCTTCACTCCTTCCTAGACCCTTTCAACCAGGAGTGGGGGACCTGTGGACTTCTAGATTCTGTTGGACTCAGAGACAGTCCTACCATTAGGCACAGTAAGACAAACACTTCAGGCGGCAGATGCTGAGGCAAGCATCAGGAGTGAGATGCTGGGAAATAGGGCTATGTGTGCTGAACAGCCTAATCTGCACCCCCTAAGCTAGACTACTATCCTTGGGAGTGGCTGGGGAAACACAGCCGGATGGGCGGGGTATTATGATCATTAATATTAATAATAACAATAAATTATTATTATTATTATTATTATTATTATTATTATTATTATTATTATTATTATATCCATCACTGGTGCTGAAGTAAGATTCGGCTATCAGTCCAGTAGGTTCTAGAACGTGTAATGGAGGAAGCACAATCTAGTCCTTCAGCTCAGGCATCCAAATGGTTGGCCAGCTCCGGTTGGACTCCAGCTCCCATCACCCTTAGTCAGGGATGATAGTCTTGTTCTCCCACATTGTAGAACCACAGATTGTCCACCCCTGCTTTAGACATCAAGGTCTGAGATATGGAGGCTGTTTGTGTTCTTCCTCCTTCACCTCCCCTATGCATTCCCATTATTCCCAAGTCTTAATCTTAGGAAAGGGACTACAATAGGAGAAAACCATCAATAAAGTCCTAACAAAGATGGGGGGGGCATATAATTAATTTCTACCCTGGGCAGCAAAATAGCATGAGCAATCCCTGTGCTTGAGAAGTAGTGTTGATCAGGAAATTTATTCATATTACTTCCCCATGATCACAACTGTGGCATGCACACTCTGACATGATTTTTGTGGCAACTGGGATCTTCCACAAAAGTTATACACAGTAGCATTTTCCATGTTGTTATGACAAAAACAGTGTTATGCAGTATTGATGGATGCTACTTAGGATTCCAGTCCTGAGCATGCTTGCCAGAAAGTAAGTCCCAATGGAACTTATTAGGCTTTCATTCTGAGAAAAGAAGTTAAGAATTGTGCTATGGGTGTTCTTTCATACTAAAGCTAAGACTGTTTCTTATTCCACAGCCTAACCTTAACCGTGTTCTGCCACCCAACTGCCTTCCAATTGATATACATAATGTTAAATGTATCCTTTCAGAAGTTATTGATTAGCAAATGGAATACTTAAACCATGAGTTTTACGTCCGAGCTGCCCGTTTCCTTGAGCTCAGCAATCGAGCCACATCACTGCTACTGTCTGCGTCAATTACTGAATCGTCTTCAGAGCTAGGAAAGCTTGTAGGGCAATCGGACTGACTTCCCTGTGCCAGCTGCTGCTACTACTGTTGTTGCTACTAAATTCTGCAGAAATGCAAGTGTCAAAGTGTATAGAAAATGTCTGGCTTTCAGTTTGCTAACCTTTACAGTCGAGAGGAAATGGAGTGGAATTGGTGTGTGAGAGACCTTTGGACAATAGAAAATAATACTTGCTTTTTAGACAATACTTAAGCTGCAAAGATGGAAGGGAAGCGGTTTCATCATGTGAGAGGACTATGGGGGTCCTCTTGGGAGAGAGAGCTTGGATGCTACTGACTTTGGAAGGGTAAAGAGTTGGCTTAGGCACTAAAGTGGGGGCCTGGTAAGCAGAAGGAGGGAACTGCTGGTGGTAATTTCTTCAGGGAAGATATCGAAAGGTGACACATTAGGATTGGATGCTGAGGGTGCCACTGGCTTTATTTCTGGTTCCTGCACCCAATCGAAACTGGAGGCGGGGGGGGGGGGAGTTGTATGTACCGGTAGTTAATTATATTTAAATTTGACACCCCTCGTTTGCATGTTCTTAATGGTATGTCTCAGATGTTGTGGATCCATATAATGATGTAACAGAAAGAGGTAAAGTTTGTATATTATAACTTGTTTACCATTACAATAGCTGTAGTAGAAATCAACCTAGAACTCTAGTTTCTTTCTTTCAACATCAGCGAAACCATTTTCAAACACTGTGCACCTAATACGTAGGTTTAAAAGAGGCTACAGTTTATGGTTGAAAGAGAATGACCTGGTGTTATTTTATATACCGGTATTAAAGAAAGTCACTTTTTAAAGTTTCTCTTTTTGCATGCAGAAAGCTCCATAACCTTTGTAGGCTTATTTACAAATAACCTTTGTAGGCTTATTTACAAAGCTACTATCATATTATTTTTAGAAGCTACAGCTGCTTAAAATTATACAGAGTGGGTGGGTGGGTAAGCACTGGAAACGCTATGTTCCTAATGACAAAAAATTGTATGCTCAGAATCGGATAATCCTGCACAAAAATTTAAGACACTCCTAGAGAAATTTGAGCCGTTTACACTCCGTTGGGATGGAATTATGGGTAACACGCAATTTGCAAGGTATGTAAGCTTCTCATTAATTTTGCACATTTTTTTTAGTACCTAAACCAATGCCTAATATGTTTGTTCATATGCTGCTAGTAAAGAAGTCAAAACAAGGCTGTTGCGGGGAGGGAATCCAGCCAAAATGTAGTTGCTTTCAGGTCCCACTGATTTCAGTGTATGGTTTAAGAAATTTTCCCATTGAAAAGAATGGGGCTTAAACTTGCTCAACCTTTGTGGCTTCTTAGTTTAGAAAAAATGGTGAGTAAGGATTGACCTGGGATAGGTGTGTAAAATTATGCCTGGTATGGAGACAGTGGATAGAGAGACATTTTTCTCCCTTTTCCATTACACCAGAACTCCGGAACATCCAATGAAGCTAAATGTTGGAAGCTTCAGGACAGACAAAAGAAAGCATTCTTCACACAGCGCATAGCTTAACTATGGAATTGACTCCCACGAGAGGCACTGGTGGCCACAAACTTGGATGACTATAAAAGATTAGTCAAACTCAGCCCATAGCTGATGGCTGTGTTTTAGCTCCACAGGCAGAAGCAGTCAGCTTCTGAATACCAGTTGCTGCAAACTGCAGGAGGGGAGAGAGGTTTCTTGCATTTGAGTCCTGCTTGCAGGCTCTTCCCATAAGCATCTGGTTGGCCATTGTGAGAATAGGATGCTGGATGAGGCGCCATTGGCTTGATCCAGCACGCTCATCTTACCCGAGCATGTCAGTCCTTTGCAATAAAAATAACCAAAGGAAGAAAAGTAACAGGGAACAGTGGGCAGCTAGTTTCAGAATTTAGAAAGCACGTGCAGAGGCATGCCCTTATACACTTAATACGTATACTCTTCCTATCTGTAAAAATAGAATTGTAAATTATTTTCCTCTTCATGCACAGTTTGTACAGTAGCAGGGGGTAAGGTGGAGTGGGGTGGCAGCACTCACCTGACCACCAGTCAGCATCTTACTGCTACTTACTGGGAGATTGGGGGGGGGGGCAAGGTCAGTGCCTCTCTGATGCTCCCAATGGTGCATTTGCTCTGTGCTAACCTTGCCACTGCCTCCCCGCTACTCCTCTCTGCCTCCTGATAAACAACAGCAATGCAGCCAGCTGGAGGTCACGTGAGTAGCTGTGTTCCACCACACCATCTTTTGCTGCTTTTCCAAGTACAGTCATACCTTGGATCCCAAACGCCCTGGACCTCGGACATTTTGGCTCCTGAACACCACAAACCCAGAAGTGATTGTTCCGGTTTGCATACATTATTTTGGAACACGAACATCCATCAGGGCTTCCACGGCTTCTGGTTGGCTGCAGGAGCTTCCTGCAGCCTATCAGAAGCCGTGATTTGGTTTTCAAAGTTTTTGGAAGTCGAACAGATTCTGTTTGACTTCCAAGGTACGACTGTATTCCTGACACTCGGGCACATAGTTGATGAAAATTGATCATATTTCTTTAAATGTAATGTTTTCTAGAGCTGAGCTGAGCTACTTAAATTAGCAGAACATCGTGCTAATACAATTTAATACCACACAGTGCAGATTAAAGTTTTGACTGTTCTTTTTTCCCCTTCCCCTTTCAGTCAAGCAGACTGGGAACACTTACTGAATAACTGCAGTGCGTTTATCTTCTCTGGACTGGCAAGATTTCTCTTATATACATTACTTGAAAGATTAGTTGCTATGAATATCCCAGGTGATTTTATGAAGCTGAAAAAGGCTGTTTGCTTTCCTTGCAGATCATAACAAAATTCTATTTACTCAGATTGAAATATGTGGTTTTATTATTACAAGTGTTAGATCAGCTTTCTGCAAAAGTCGTCATTCGAAGGTGATTTAATTTGTGGTCCCTGTGCAAATTACATTATAAACACAAAAGCTGCTGTAAGCTTGGTTTCTTCTTACATAGTATAGGTAAAATCAGAAGCTTGGGCAAGGTGGAAGGCACCCAAATTGGACCTCATCCCCTTGTCAGCTTTTGTCTTTCTGGAATTGGGAGCACCACTGATGTAGGGAGGAGGGAGGCCCAGCATGGGCCTCTCTCATGTGGCCTGGGAATTTTAAGAAAGGAGCCATTAGCAGCTCCCACAGCATAAGATTTACCAGTACATCAGATGGGTTACTTGCAACTCTGTATTGGGGGGGGGGGGGTCATCCCTTGAAGCACACTTTCTGAATAATGGAGCAAATTTCTGTTCCATGGAGTGGTCTTGGGATGATGTGCCTTAACAACTGACTGTACAACACTGCATTTTTATTACATCTTGATGGCAGTACCAGCAAGGCAAACATAGCAGTGAATGGCTGAGAGTTGAAACAAAATGTGGCCCTTTGCAGTGCTCCCATTCACTGTTCCAATCCATCAGCCATGCTTCTTCAACTTGCTACGTTTTGTTCCACAGCCACCACACCAGGTTTCCTGTTACCTACCCCTGGTTGATCAGCATTACGCAACCACTGAGCATGCTCAGTCCTTATTGACTGTTAGGGAGTTGTTCCCTTAAGGTCTTTTATCAAGGTTTTTTAAAATACTTCTTGAAACCTTGGGGTTCCCAGCGTCCATCACTGCCTCCCCTGATTTCTGCCTAAATTCCACTGCCCCCATGTCACACACCGTACCATTTTGGATAATTTCACAGGGGTCTGCAGTGAGGAATGTGGGATATTAAAGCCTTGTTAGACAAGCAATTTTCTGCTCATGCATCTTTGGATCCAAAATGCTACTGAAGTATAACATTCATATTATTGCTTCCCTTCCCACAGAGTGTCAGTTGGTGATACTTTCAGACCTCGTGCATTCAAAACCAAGTACTGCACGAGTCATAAACCTCGATGGGTTTAAAAGGTAAGATCGACATAAGTTTTAAAGTCATTGTGTCCAAGGCAGTCCTGTACATCCTCTACTCCAAAGTAAGTACCACTGGGTTCAATGGAACTTACTCCCAGGAAAGAGTACATAGGATTGCAACCTAAATTCCTCATTCTTTGCTGTAAAGAATGACCGCTCACCCAGTCCCAGGGTGGGCGATGATTGCAGCCCATCTTGGCAGACTCTGGACCCCAGAGAGCAATGCCATGCTAGGCAGCCAGCCCCCCGTGGTGACTGGTCTTTCCCGCCACATGGTTCAAACTGGCCAGTCTGGATGGGGTGTGGTAAGGGAGTGGACCAGAGTGGAGCAGGCTTTGCTTCTGTCTGCCCCCTGGCCTAAAGGCCAGCTAAACCTGATCTCAGGACCACAGTCCCTATATGTTTTATGCCCTGCTTCTCTCCACCTGGCTTGGGGTGGGGCCTGACAGGCTCCATAAAGGAGTGCTGCTGCTGCTGGGCAGAGAGGGCACCATTTTTGTTTTTGTTTTGTTTTTTAAATTGCTTTTATTTTTTATCTATGTCATTTTAAATTGTGATATTAATGCTGTATTCTTAGTTTTAGATTTTATGATTTATGTGGAAATTGTTTTCCATTCGGTTGTGTACTTTTTCATGTGTGTTATTTATTGTTTATGATTTTTGTTATGTTGGTAATTACACAATTCTTCTCATGTTGTAAGCCGCCTTGAGCATTTTTTTAACTATGGAAAGGTGGCATATAAATAAAAAGGATGGTGATGATGATGATTTTGTATTTAAATTGTTGTTAAAACTTATTTATTGTAAGACACCCAGAAAACTCTATACTGTAGAAATAAATAAAATATTTAATGCCAGACATGCTGGTGAGAAAAAGATAAGAAAAATGCAGCTCACTTTCTATTCTTGTGAACTGATGAAATTTGAATGAATGGGTTTTGTCTCTTTGGTTCAGGTCATTCAAGAATGTCTGCACCTGTAATTTTCATTCATTGCATTTCTTTTTTCTTTTCTTTTTTTAGCTCTGCACGCCTCTCTCTGGAAAAGCCAACAGAGACAACAATCGTTCTGAGCCTTGCTGGAGTGCGTTCTGTCATAGCTAACCAATGGTATACGACCCTGGAAGAGAATGCAACAAAAATGGAAAGCTTATGTGAAAGTGTGTAATAGCAAACTTCATAAAACAGCTGAGCCTAATGCTTTTCTTCTCAGTGGTGATGTTAGTGTCCATGTTTAGATGTGAACAAATGAAGCTTCTGTACTCACATACCCTCCAACATTTCTCCGATGAAAATAGGGATGTCCTATTCCATCATCACCATCATTTTATTATTTATACCCTGCCCATCTTACTGGTTTACCCCAGCCACTCTAGGCAGCTTCCAACATATATAAAAACATAATAAAACATTTAAAAAACTTCCGTATACAGGGCTGCCTTTGGATGTCTATTAAAGATTGTACTTATCTCCTTAGTTCGGGTCGCATAACTCCATACTCTCTGACAACAATAGGGATATCCTAACATGCCCTCCAGCATTTCTCCAATGAAAAGAGGGACATCCTAAGGAAAAGTGGGACATTCTGGGATCGGATCAGAAACCAGGACTGCTTCTGTAAATCCAGGACTGTCCCTGGAAAATAGGGGCATTTGGGGGTCTGTACTCATGAAACGCCTAGAGCAGTGGGAACATGATCCCAATCCAAATTTGTGCCTTGGGCTGGTTTCCTATCAAAACTCCCCCAGCTGCTGTTTGTCCCAAACAGTACTTACTGTTTGCAGCAAATAGCAGCTGGGGAACAACTTTTGGCAAGAAGGCAGTGCAGGACCTTGATCTGATAAGGAACACATTCCAATTGGGGCTTCGGTGTTGCTTTTTCTTGAATACAAATGCGACCAATTTAACCTCAGTTCTTAAATGTGTGCATAATCTGAAGTATAGCTTGGTCCACAGGATTTCAAAAGGCCATTGATTTCAGTGGGCTTACATGCATCTAACTCTGGTTAAGACTGAGCTGTCATTTGCAAATGTAGAAGAAAACTGCAGGTTCCGCTTTCATGTTTTGTTTTGAGTGTGTTCAATTATAAAACTACTGTGTTTCTTTGCAGATTTTATCAAAGTAGGCAAGACAACTGGACAGGCTGTTCGTTTTCTTCAAAGGAGTAAGAGTGCTGTGGATGAACCTACTAAAAGTAAGATTTAAAAGTTTTTAAAATAAAGTACACAGATTGAAGTGTGAACAGATCAAAATCTTACAGCATTTTCTTCTCACCATTTTCTTATTTGATTAAAATGCCATTATATTGTATATTACAAGCACCGGAACTGCTGAGCTTGCTGATAGAAATGGTATCACTCTCATCTAAGCAATTTGCTAACCTCATATTGAAGACACCAAGGGGGGTGGTTAAAACAAACAAATACTGAAAGATGCATATATTTAAAAGAGTGTGTGTGAAAAAGAGAGAGAGAGTGAAATGTCTCCCATAAGGAAGGTATTGTTTTCCCCCAAAGGAGCATATCTGTACATAGCTCCAGTGCTAAGAACAGTTGCTCCTCTGAATACTGGGTTTGTGTTGAACCATCAAAATAACCGAATTATATTTCTATACGCAGCTGTAATGCCAACATTTTTCCAATTTACTTACTACAAAAAAGGACTCAAAGTTCCAAGTTAAATGTGACACAGGAGATCCAGAATTAGATTATCTCACAGTTGAAAAGAAATTAATAGCAGATATAGCGGTCCCAAATCAGTCCTTGACTGTGGCACCAGGGAAGAGGGATTAACGCCATCCCTGCTCTCTGTTTCCCTAATTAAAATTGGCTCCCCAAACCTGTTATTTGCTGCACTGGGGGAAATGACTAGATACTTGTAACAGAAATGTTTACTTGTCACCGGTGATCAGAGGTTTCTAAGTTCCAGACGGGGAAGCCTTTTGCTGTCAAAGGTTGTTAGAAGCACATTTTCCCCCCTTAAAGATTTCTGAGCACTGTAGTTTGTTAAGAGTTGCTGATAACTGTTTCTCTATAAGGGGTAAACTACAGTGCCTTTAAAGTTATAGTATGTATGTAGCCAATAACATTTTCTCTCTGTCAGATAGAAGAGATGGTTTTCCAACAGTTAACATTAGGATTAGCTACCCTTTGATAGATCTAGCTTTATGGCATTTAATGCAGACAGTTTTTTAATGTTTAGCAAAGTTTCTGGTCACTGAGTTATTTTATGAGCTAATTTTAGATCCGATTACATGCAGTTCTTGGGGATTTCAGTGATTTCTGAACACTGGTATATGAAAAATGAATATATGGATAGGCAAGTGTATATCCATATATGGTAATGTATATATAGTTGAGGACTAAAACTATGTTAAGAGTTCTCCTTCTCTACTATATGTAGCAACTGAATAGGCCTAAAGAGACAGGTATTTAAGCAAGTAGACATTAAAACTCTGGGCACCATTCAGCCAATGTTAAGCCCCTTTAAATCCATTTGATGTCAATAGGAGAGTTGGGTGCATGTTTAAATCTCTTCCATTAGAAGCATTTGCTTAAAACTGCTTAACTTGAACAGGATCGTGCGCCCAGTTTCTTTAAAATATCTCTCTAGCTAAAAGAAAATTTTAATTATTTGTTCTGAACTGTGTTTCTAGCGGAGCTGGATGCCCCTGAGGACAAGAAAGAAGACCAGAGAGAAAGTCCCGGTGGGCTAGTGCATCCTGCCCCACAGCCATCAGCTCTTAATACCGTTTTATATGGGCTGCCCAACATGATGTTTGTGTGATTCACAACCAATTTCTTTATGAAATATGGAAATATGGAGATCTAAATATGGTTAGATTGTGAAGTAAAACTATTTTTTGCTGTAGTTTGATAAAAATAAGAGTTTATAAAAGTTTGAGCTGTGCTTAGTGGCTCTTTTGAATTTAAATAGTGGTATTTAGATATGTATCCAAGGTTTTTTGCTATTGAACATTTCTCATTTGCTCAGGACTTTTCACTGCAGATTTTGAGGCCTGTTTTCCCCCTTATGTGTACTCAGAAGCTAAATTGCGTGTGTGACACTACTACATGCCGCCATAGTACTATTAGCTGTACAAATGGCACTATACTGACACCTAGTGATCACAACAGTGCATTTCAAAACAAGTTTAGTATGCTAACCTAGGAGGGAAAGCACTCGTTTGTTCCAGTTTTGTATAAAACAGAAGCATGCCACTTCAGTAACCTTTCGTACAACCATCTATATTGACAGTAGCAGACCGACTGTGTAAATATCATGTATGTGAGGTTACAAATAAAGTGTGCTTGTTGGGTTTAGACATTTCTGTGGTGGGTCATTTATATGAGCAATCACTGCACTCAAGTTTAAGGCTTTTTTTCTCAACCAAAAGGAAATAACACAAGGCCAGTTCTGGGGGTAATGTAGTGTGTCAGTCATTGTACTTTCAAAGACATGTCACTGTTGGAAGCATTGCTTTGCATAGATGGATACATATACTTTTTCAAAAATGATGTATACTTTGTAACTTACAAATAACATACAGTCGATAAGCAGTAGCATTGCTGTGCTGTGTTACTTGGGTGCTTCTGCAGTTCAGTGTAAGAACGCATGTTTGGGTGTACAAATAGCCTCGGATTTGAAGCTGAGCATCTGCAGTTAAAGGATCTCGGGTTGCAGGATTGGGAAAGACCTGGCTCAGAATCTAAAGTGTTTGGTCCAAGTTCTGCTGCCACTCAGGATGTGAACTAATCAACGGCGTTTCCATCACAGTCAAGGTCTTAAAGATATTGGTGAGATCTAGAAAGCCACTTGTATAAATGCAAGGCACTTTTGCTTACTCAAGAAGGGGGTGCTGAATTTCCATTGATTCTCCCCTGAAACTGCAGCACTCTCGCAATCCATCAAGCACCATTCTGAAAGGTCCCTGACTGCCAGGTAGGGATGCATGAATCTGCCAGTTTCACTTTCTCATTATTCCAATCTTAAGTTTTGTTCTCCACATTCCCCCATCACTCTGAAATTTTGTTAATGTTTGTATGGAATTTTACCCCCTCTTCTTTTTTTGCACAGCAATTCCCCTTAATATAATGCATTTCAAATGTTATTTTCATGAATATATGCATTTTAATTCACACTTTACCCTAGTGTGTGCATTTTTGTACAAATTACATGGCCAGAGCACAGCATTACAAAATGTGGAGAAGTGTGGGTGTTGAAGGATGGCTTGTATTTTGGTTCATGTATTATACATGTAAGTGTGAATTGGGTAGGTTCTCCTTTAAATTTGAACTGCATCTAATTTCTCCCCCATCTCTACTGTCAAGAATAGCTGCAGCAAAAAGGTAGACAAACTCTGTTGTATGACTGGAACTCCTCTCAGTCTTCTCTGGACGCAAGCCAATGTGCTGTTTTACTGGCAATCTTGTTCGTTATTTTTCTTGTAATGCTTTAAGAATATAAAACCACACGATGTGAACTGCAGTGATATCAGCCAAAGTTATGAAATTAACTTTAAATCAGCATATATCTTAGAGACATTCTCCTATGGAAATTCTGCATTTTCTTTACTCTTCTGTTTCCTGGGGTTTAATAGGAAAAACATAACATCAAGAGAAATTGCAAAAATCCATTTACCACTTAATCTCCCAAAGTTTCTGAATATTTCTTTCTTAGCAATCCAGGCATGCCTGTTCCCCACGATAAATTATTTGTGTTCATTTTAAAGGCATTAACATGTCACCGAAAAATAGTATTCTTGGCTCTCCTGCTATGCTAAAGTTAATTAGAAACTGATAAGGATTTGTGGCATAGTATTACAAAACCATGACATCTGTAGCATTACTTTTTAAAAGTTCATCCGTGGATATAAATAAGTGCACTTTCACTTTTCCACAGACCCCCCCCCCCCCCACAAGCCAGCTTATCAGAAAAGGGAAGTCGAATGAACTTCCACTATAAAATAATGTAGCTTGGAAGCAGGCATGCTTTTGCTCATCACTATGTTATCATTTTGTTTTGATATTTTCCCTTGTTTCTATTTTCTAGTTAATTGAATTTATTTATTTTTTGCAATTAAATGTTTTGGAAATAGCTTCAATCATTTGTAAAGGGACTTTGTGGCTATCTTCTGAAAAGGAAGAAACAATGTTTCTTGGCAATGTTTCCTGTTGAATATCTGCCCCCAAAATAAAAACCTGGAAAGGACCCTAATTTAGAGGTACAGCTTATGGTTTGCATGCAGAAGGTCCCATAGTGAGTCCCCAGCATCTCCAGGAATGCCTGGAAAATACTGCTATCTAAAACCCTGGAGAGTTGGTGCCACTCAGTGTAGACCATGGGTAGGCAAACTAAGGCCCGGGGGCCAGATCCAGCCCAATTGCCTTCTAAATCCAGCCCGCGGATGGCCCAGGAATCAGCGTGTTTTAACATGAGTAGAATGTGTGCTTTTATTTAAAATGCATCTCTGGGTTATTTGTGGGGCATAGGAATTTGTTCTCCCCCCAAAAAATATATATATATACCGTAGTCCAGCCCTCCACAAGGTCTGAGGTACAGTGGACCAGCCCCCTGCTGAAAAAGTTTGCTGACCCCTGGTATAGACAATACTAACCTAGAGGGACCAATCAATAGTTTGACTATATCAGCTCCTTATGTTCCTATGAAGGCAAGTGTTACTTCTTCATGCACAGAGAGACAATAGCAAATCCCAGAACTCTGATCAATACACTTCTTTGAAAATGTAGGTGAGGCTAATAAAAGTGTCCATGCTGCCAAGCAACATCACAGAATGAGAAGGTGCAAAAGAATATAAGTTTTTAGCAACAGGTTACAGACAGTACTCATCATCTGAGAGGTTTGTGTCTTGGCTGTTTATAGTGGTTTTTGTATTTATTTTTTTAAAAGGAAGAAATAAACACTACAATGATGAAGAAAACAGGCATCAGGCAAGCAAAGATTAAGGATGATTGTCCGTCTGCCTAACGTCAAGGTATAATGAGCTAATTTGAAAGGTTGCAAATGTTCGTTTTCTTTATGCAGCTGGTGCAAAATATTTAATCTTCCAAAGTGTTTCCCCCAAAATGTTCCCATGTATAATAGATGCTTTGGCCTTGGCAACTACGTCAGCATCCTCTGTCAAAAAGATGGATGAGTAAGTCCAAAAATTTCTTCATGGCCTGACAGCCCTACTTTATCATAAAGCACTGATAAAGAGTAATGTCCAGATCCAGGAAACTACAGACTGAGAATCTTGACTTCTTGAGCACAAGATACTGGAAATGTTTGTCAGTAATACAATAGGGGAACACGCAGAAATGCCTGGAATTTATATTTGGTGAAGGTAGTGTAGAAAGCACACATAGTATCAAACAATCTAGAAAATATTGAATAGATAAAAAGGCCAGCTAAAAGGTACCCCACTACTGCAACATCTAAGAGCCAGATTTGTAATGTCTAGAAATGCATATTGAGAATTGAAAGAAAGAAAGAAAGAAAGAAAGAAAGAAAGAAAGAATATGAATAATACTTCGCTATGTGTCCTGTTGTGACATAACTTTTTATGTAGTTACCAAATCCATAGAAAGCACATGCCCTCCTTTGCCTTGTCTCTGTCATAGATGGGGCCAAAAGATGGGATCCCATCCTAGAAGGACTGGCACATCCATAACGGAGAAAGTTGCAGATAGTAAAGTCCAGGATTGCAATGGGGCCAGGAAGTACTGCCGCCATTGCAAAAAACCATTGTGTAACACTGACTTACATATTTTTAGCTCTCTCTGTTATTTATTATTTGATTTTAGTTCATTTGACTACCCAGGGATGAGCATATGGAGAAATGCTCCCTGTCGATGATATATCTACTAGCCTTTTTATGGCTTCTCAGTAAACACTTACCCTACACAGATTGATTGTGTCTTAGCCCAAAATGACATAGAATTGTAGAGTTATGTGAGACCCCGAAGGTTATCTAGTCCAACCTCCTGCGATGCAGGAGTCTCCCCTAAAGCATCCATAAGAACATAAGAATCATGCTGGATCAGGACAAAGGTTCACCTGTTCCAGCATCCTGTTCTCATGATGGTCCACCAGATGCCTATGGGAAGCCTGCAGGCTGGACCTGAGTGCAATAGCAGTCTTTCCGCTTCTGATACCCATCAACTGGAATTCAAAGGCATACTGCCTCTGACAGTGGAGGTAGGAGATTGGCATCATAGCTAGTAGCCTTGGTCTCATCTTCCATGAATCTCTTTTAAAGCCATCCAAGCTGGTGGCCATCACTATGGAACCTGTTGTGCTTAAGTTCAATTCTTCAGTGAAGTCTCTGTAAAAGGAGCACTTAAGTGATGCTCCACTAGGACTGGGCAATGTTGGGTTTTCAACATTGCGGTGTATTGCCAGCCAAAAGCGTGGTTTGGTGATAAACTGCAGTGTTGAAAGAGCTGCATTGGCCCTAGCCAGTGAGGTGCCAGGGGAAACTGCTGCAACTCTCACCATGGGAGCTGAGGCGCTTTCACCACAGCGCCTTGCAGGCTGCAGCCAATACAGCTTGCCCCAGCCTGCTGCTCACCTGGTTGGGTGGAAAGGCTCCTGCCCCCAGCTGAGTGACCCCTGAGTCCCCTGCCACTCGTGTACAACCAGCAGGGGACTCGGGGCTCCTTGGCCAGGCTCCACTGGGGGTGGGAGAGCGATGAGAGAGAGTGCGGTGGCAGTTTCACCAGCGGTATATTGCTGCTGAAACCACCGCCACTTGAGTTCCTCTGCCTCCAGCTCCCAGTTAGTTTGTCCCTCAGTGCTCTGGGCAATGAGGGCAGAGGGACTCAAGAGCGGTGGTGGTTTCACCAGCAATATACTGTTGAGTGAAGCTGTCATCACGGTCCTCCCCCCCCCCATACTGGTCCTGGGCGATATATTAAAATATATATATATATATATCGCCCAGGACCGGTATGGGGGGGGGCTATGCTCAACATAGGAATGCTCAACATTCCTTTTGATTAATCCACTAACATAAATAAACCTGACACTATGTCTATTGACTTGCAGTAAATGCACATGAAATCACTCGAATCATAACTGTGTAAAGATGCAGTTCTATAACTACTTATCTGGAAGGAAGGAAGCCCAATTGAATTATGTCTAGACTTACTTCTGAATAGACAAGTAAAAGATTGAGCTGTAAATATTTTCAAAATCATAGCCATAAGGCTTTCCGAAATAACAACTTCTCAAACAATGCTTCTACTTAAGAGTCCCATGAATATTGTAAACCTACAAAAATGAAATCTTTTGCTAAGGTGCTCCAAATAATAGATACAACAATTGTTAACGTTGATTTGGGGTGAACAAGTGATTTGATATAATCATCTTATTCTGAAAAATACCCTGAACGTAAATTTAAAGCCAACCATTTTGCAGGGTCATACGGGGAAGAAGTCAGAAATATGTCCTACAAGTAAGCATATTGCTCATAAAATTTAGCTTCATTTTAAAGAAATAAAGCTCTTTAAAATGTGCTGCTATATTTTAATTATCTATTAAACCTTTATTTATTCCTTTCTGTTAACACATACACACACACACACAAATCCACTATGGACCAATGGATGCATTCTAACAGAAAGTTTAAAAAATACGAGCTTTCCACTAGAAAGCCATTGGCAAAAACCCAAACAACAAGAATAAAAGCTTCCAGAAATATTTCATTCACACAGCAACACATTTTTTCAAACCTGATGCATTGTGTCTATTCACACAAGAAATATTAAACAGTTAGTGCTGTTCATGTATCAAAGCCTTTAAAATAACTTTCTGAATTATGTCTCAGCAACATAACAAATCACATTATCAATTAGCTTTTACAACAGTAATGGCATTTCATAATATATTTCGGCAGGAGAAAAAATGGCACTGCTTAAACCTATGTAACCTTTCAAAAAAGTGAATGAAGGGGACCTGTGATTGAATTTTATTAATAATATTAAAGGACAAGAGTGTAATTTTGTGTGATGGGTAGTTTTCCGAGAAGATATTACAAAATTGCAGTGCTGTAAATGTGCCATACTGGAGTAACTTGCTGGGTGAAAATAAGAGAACTTTGCAAATTAGTCTTTGTATCCTAACCTGATTGGTAAGAGCTTCCTTATTATGAAAAGACAGAAGTTTTTCAGGGCCCATTGGACATGGTGATAATTCACTAGTGAAGTTCAGTGACCGCCTTCCGCTTTGGGGAGGAAATGACATCCAACACAGGACATGGAGTGTCTTCTATCAGCTTCAAGTGGCCCTGCTGTGACTTTGTCTGGAAGGGGAAAGGTTTGCTTCTTGTCTATGCCCTGATAGCCTACAGACTGGATTACTGCAATATGTTGTACACGGGGCTGCATTTGAACACAGTTCAGAAACTTCAGCTAAAACCAAACGCAGCGGCCGCCCAACTAGGAAGGTGTGAACATATTACCCTGGTTCTAGCCTGACTGTGATGGCTGCCAATTTGTTTCTAGGGTCAATTCAAAGTGCTGGTTTTGACCTTCAAAGCGCTGTATGACTCAGAAACCTATGGGAGCACATCTTACCATATGAACGAGCCTAGACTACATTCATCATCTGGGCCCTTCTTTGGGTGCCATCACCAAAACAAGTTCAAAGCATAGTGAGCAGACAAGAGGCCTTCTCTGTGATGGCCCTTTATGTTTGGAACGCTCTCCCTGGGGAAGCCCACCTGGCACCAACTGCACTATGATTTCAGCACCAGGTAATAATGTTTTAATTTTTCCAGACATACAGACATCTTAAATGACTGCGTTGTTAATCTGATTTTTAGTGTGTGCTTTTAATCGTAATTGTACTAGAATTGTGCATTGTTTTAATATGTTTCCATGAAGTTTTTAGTTCATTTTTTAAAATATGTTGTAAATAACATTGAGACTTCATTTCATATAAAGCAATATATAGACCTACGGTAATAAATCAGAGCACGGGATTACCCTGCTTCTCTAGCAAAGGACATCATCACTCCTGCTCTGGAAAAAAAAAGTCATGTAGCTGCAGTCGCTTGAGTTTACCCCTCCACTTAAATGTTTATATTTTCTTTGAACAGAATAATTTGCCCCATGTATATTTAGTTTGCATGTTACTCTGCTTTATTTACATCAAAGGATGTCCTTTCTTACATTGGTTCATTACATCTGTGTAATTGGCTTTCCGCCCCCGCCCCCCGCCCCCCCTATTACTGGCAGTGAGAATGTAAAATGGCCTCACCCACTGAAATAAATTTACAGTGGAGTTCTCCAGGCCTTTCTGATTCTTCATCAGTATGATTCAAGGGACGTGGCCTGCAGCTCTACTCAATCAAATAACGGCTGTGATGGCATATATAATCTAACTGTTTGACATTTTTATTGCAATTCATTGAGACTAAAGAGAGATGACTACATTAATATCTTGATGCAGTTTAGTAATAGCTGGTATGAAACTGATGTGCCAAATTACCAAAGAGCCCTTAAATTCTCCTGCAGGCTTTAACTCTTTGTGACTATCACAGAGTGAGGTTTCAGTGTGAATACCATAAAAACAGCAAAACCCTTTTACCAAGAACTAAAATAAGCAGTGGCAGAGTTTTGTTTTTTTGAAGGGGCATTATTTTCTGGCTGCTTAGAAATGCTGGTTTTTAAACATCTGGAGTTATAATTGCAGCAATGATTCCCTGGAGAATTTATATTTTTAGCTACTACATCCCCAAAGGATTTAGAAACAGGAGCATTGATCCATATACAGTATTAATAAAGTTTTTAATAATAAAAAATCAGCATAATTACACACAAAATAAAAAATTCCTTCCAGTAGCACCTTAGAGACCAACTAAGTTTGTTCTTGGTATGAGCTTTCGTGTGCATGCACACTTCTTCAGATACGAAATTATAAACATTACGGTCCCCATCTGTGCCAAAGTCCCCAAAAGGCAGTTCCGAAAAATGGTTAGGCTCAGATTTTTGATGGGTCTCCAGAGTTGCAAGACAAGCTCTGAGAGTGCCTCTCTGCATTCCCCTGATATTTAAATTTGGCATACAAATCATGGTATTATTAAATGTTGGTGCGGCGTCCATTCTTTTCCATTTCTGCAACAAATGTGGAAAAGTGTCCATAACGTGCAATGTGGGTAAAGTTGATCAGCACTAAGCTTATGTATTTAAGCCATAAAACCCAAAGTGCCTGTTTTCTAGGCAAAACCTAATGCCTTCACTCTCCAGAAAGTTTTTGTGGGCACAGCCTCTACCATAGGCTCTCTGTTCCTGGACTTTGGGAAGGGTCATAGCTCAGTAGTAAAGCACGCCAAGAGTCCTATGTTCAATCCCTCTCATTTCCAGGTAGAGCTGGAAATGTTACCTGTCTGAAATTCTGGAGTGTCACTACTAGTCAGTGTAGACAATGCAGAGTTACAATGGTCTGACTCAGTAAACAGCAGCTTCCTATGTCCCAGTGTTCAAAAGTTAATACAGTGGTACCTCGGGTTACATACTCCGCTAACCCAGAAATAACACTTCAGGTTAAGAACTTTGCTTCAGGATAAGAACAGAAATCGTGCTCTGGCAGTGCAGCGGCAGCAGGAGGTCCCATTAGCTAAAGTGGTGCTTCAGGTTAAGAACAGTATCAGGTTAAGAACAGACCTCCGGAACGAATTAAGTATGTAACCAGAGGTACCACTGTAAATGATTAGGGGTATCTCCTCCATTGCTTTCACCTCTGCTTCTTAAGCCTTCTGCAGCTTCATTGAATGAAGGTTGTGCCAATGTGTTACTCTCATATTGCCAGACAATATCCACCTCAGCAAAGTTCGTTGCTAAATGGCCTTGGTCCATGTCATTGCAGTAGGAAAGCCTGATCTCAGGGACAAAAATAGCATTTTGTCGTTTTGGAGACCATTCAGATAGAACCCAGCAGCCTGGGAAAAAGGAAGCACCAGTTGCTAATACTTCCTCTCACCCTTTATCTGGGACAGCCAAAGTAGCCTGAGTCTCAGCCAAAATCTTTAAAGCAGAGTATTTGATAGAGAAGCTCGGTGCAAACTTCTAAGTGCAGAGTACTGCTAATAGCAATTACGTATGGTTCCTACAAAATGAGAGCACGATTTCCCTTGTAAACAAGCTGTGTGATGGATTACCATTGACATGTTCTTTAAAGACAAACACAAAGTAATTATCCTCTAATGTCATGGTAGATTTATAAGGAGGTCAGTTGGTTTGTCTAGGCTGCATCATTAAAATGAAATAACCGACTTGAGAAACAGAAAGAGGTTGTAGCTGCAGGATGCTAATTTAGCAAATTGTGCATAGTGCCACGAAATGTTCCTTGGTAAATCAGTGCAATTTCTGATCACCATCTTTGTCATGTGGCAGAACTCTATCTCAAATACTCCATTATTGACTGTATAAAGAGCTTTGTCACATGACTGAGGTGGTAATCAGAAATATTTAAAAAAAATAGTAAGCTAATATCACTTGTGACTATTAGCACTACCATGCATGCATGGGGTGGTATCCCTGTATGAGCTCTTTTCCCACTGCACAACTTTTTAGCATGCTAAAGTCAAAATATTAGGTCATCATCCAATTTTTGAAAAAGAATAAGGCACCTTGCTGCTATAAATCTTATAATATTTTTGTTTGCTTAGTATTAAAATACCATACTGCGGGAATATCTATCATACACAAAGTTTATTCCCTACGTTAAGAAATATAAATACCATCAGTTATGCAGATCTGTTTTCAACCTTAAGTGAAACACACAAGCTAGTGGTTAAGTAGAAGTTACAGGTAGGTAGCCGTGTTGGTCTGCCATAGTCAAAACAAAATAAAATTAAAAATTCCTTCCAGTAGCACCTTAGAGACCAACTAAGTTTGTTCTTGGTATGAGCTTTCGTGTGCATGCACACTTCTTCAGATACATGTGCATGCACACGAAAGCTCATACCAAGAACAAACTTAGGTAGTTGGTCTCTAAGGCGCTACTGGAAGGAATTTTTTATTTTATTTTGTTTTGGTTAAGTACAAGTTATAAGTGAAGAGAATCATAGCAGTTTTTTATGTTCGCAAAGCTGGAGACTAATTTTAGGCTGTGTACTGGGTAAAAAAGTTAATAGAAACAAAATTATGTAGCATTACGTATCAGTTTCTTTGTTTCCAAGTTTGGTGATGGGCAAATCCCTTACACGAGTCAGGCCTACTATGTGTTTGTATGAGCATCCAGTTGCTGCAGCTACTGAGGAATGATTGAATTGATTGCAAGGACTTGTGTGAATAGCATACCCTCAAACATTTCTCTGATGAAAATAGGGACGTCCCGTTCCATAATGATAATTTTACTGTTTATACCCCCCACATCTTATATATGTTGGAAGCTACCCACTCTAGGCAGCTTCCAACATATATAAAAACATAATAAAACATTAAACTTTTTTTTAAAAAACTTTCCTATACAAGATTGCCTTCAGATTGCTCGTGGGTCAGAGAACTCCATACCCTCCAACATTTCTCCAATGAAAATAGGGACATCCTAAGGAAAAGTGGGACATTCCGGGATCAAAACAGAAACCGGGGCGGCTTCCTCTACATCTGGAAAATAGGGACACTTGGAGGGTCTGGTGAATAGGTTGTTTCACTGATCATGATCTAATTTATCTCAAACTCATCAAAACAAGTGGACGTATATCAGAAATATCTTCACAGATATTTTGTTTTTAAAAATTATTACATGCTGCCTTTCATTTTACAAATGTTCAGGGGAACTAGCAATATTTTTAAAAATGCATTACAGTAACACTCAGAAACAGGGCACAACAGAATGATAAAATCCATAGCTGGATTTTAGCTGCATAGCTGGATACAATAAAATCAGCTTCATACTTCATGCTGAAAAGCTTTACCAAATAAATTGTTTTCATCAGAAGGGAATCTGGTGCAGGGCAGAGAAACCTCCCTGAAGAAGGCACTCCACATTGCCCAACATCTGCTGGAAAATATTGCAGAAGGAATAAGCAATTTTGTTGTTATGCTCATGTGTACAAAGGATACATGAACATCTCTTTTGCACAAGTCCCATAATTCCCTGTGAGAAAACCACAACACTCACAACATCATATTTCCCCTGATGATGCTGGGACTTCAGCCAGGGACTGGCCTGCCTGAAGTTAAATTTCTGAGAAGCCTTGTGGAAGATGGCAGCAGCAGTGGCTTTCAGAATGAGGGTGAGCAGAAACCCCGCTCAGGGTTTTCCATACCCTTTGTGAAACTGGAGGTGGAGGAAGTTAGGAAGATGCCTTATGCCAAGTCAGACCATTGTTCCCTCTAGCTCAGTATTGTCTACACTGACTGGCAGCAGCTCTCCAGGACTTCAGGCATGAGTCTCTCATAACCCTACCTGGAGATGTCGGGGATGGAAGCAGAGGCTTTCTGCTTGCAAGCCAGTTGTTGTGTCACCGAGCTATGGCTCGGAGTGGGGGCTGCAATTCTCTTCCAGGAGAGGGTGTTGGACTAAGTCACATTCACATAGCAGTTTATTCCTTTTTCCCGTCATTTCCTTAAGCATTAATTTCCACACATTGTAAAATCCACTTCTGGAAATAAAGAGAAATATAGCGCAACTTTAGTGCTCATTACCAGTAAAGCAGAAAAGAGTGCTAAACTTGCGCGATATTCTGCTATATTTACAGAAGTGGCTTTTACATCATGCAGAAGCTCAACTATAATGTGGAAATAGTTAGGGAAACATCAAGTAAATGGAATAAACTGCTGTGTGGATGCAGCCATACACTCCAAAGATAAGCATTTGCTCCAAACTAAACACACACACAGGCCTTTCATTAAGTTTCAATAATTTTTAGTAGTTCAGTTAGTTTTACCGGTAACAGTTTTAGGGTTAACATCTTTTTCTTAGCTGATGGTTGCTTTGGGGTGGCTATTTCTGTTGCCCTGCTATGAGAGATTTTTATTTTATGTGAAAGTTACTGGTATATAACGGAGAAGGTTGTTTGTTCATGTCGTCTGTGAAATGCAATTATGCATTTTGAGTACTGCGTTTGTGATTTTGTAAGTTCCGTGAGCCACCTGGAGGCTTTGGTGTAAGGCGATGCATGAATCAAATTGTTCTCACAATTCATAACAATTAATGATGATGTTCATCCATCAAGTGAAACAACAGAGGTACAATGTCTGCTTTGTTTCTATACGAACACTGTACTTAAGTGGACTTTTGTTCTCCAGTCTGTAATATCCACAAGCCCTCTGAGCACTCATGTTTCGGCTTTCACCCCATGCAAGCCCTTGCTATTGTAATTCTAATAAGCGTCACAAGCAATTAATCTAATCACTCTACATATTCTCTAGAGGTAAAAGATAATTAAATATTAATCCTTGCTACAGCATCTTATGATTTCTTTTAGTTAATCACTCTTGCGACTGGCTGACCCGAGGGAGTATATCTGTAGAAGAAAATTATTCTTAACACAAGGGAAAATGTGTGTGTGTGTATATGTGTGAGCTAGAAACAGATGTATTCCCCCACTCAAATACTGTATTGAATTGGCCACAAGAGGGCTCCCTTGCCTTCTCCATTGATTGAGCTTAGAGTTTTGTTATATTGGTACACAGGGAGACAAGAAAGTGCCTTACACTTTGTACACAGCATACATTTATAGCGCATCCCTCCCCCCCAAAAAAAGAATCCCAGGATTCTTTGCGGGAGGGGAATGTGCTTTAAACATATGGTGTGTATACAGCCTTATACACAGGAGTCATTCCATGGGTCTGTAATGGCTAGTAGCAGCTCTCCAGGGTTTCAGGCAGGGGGTGTTTCTGCACCCCACCTGGAGATGCTGGTGTTTGAATCTGAGACCTGCATGCAAAGCAGGTGCTCCGCAACGGGGCTGCAGTCCTTCCAAATGTGCTCTTAAACAGTTATGGGAAACGGGGGGAACAATCTCCCATTGGCTGCATTGTTCCTTGTGAATTAGTGGTCGTACTTTGATTACTCTGTCTACAGTGGTTCTTCTCAAAAGGTGTGGCAGGAAGATTCAAGGGCAATCAAAGAAACATTTAAACATATCAGTGTAGTGTAGTATAGTAATAGTATGAAAATTTAAAAAACAGAAACCGTATCCACACCTCTCATCAATAGCACTGGCTATTCTTCTACAGTTCTGTTAACGTTGTGAACGGGGATTTTCAATTCTGACAAATATGAACAATCAGAAAAGATAAAGGCTTCTTTGCATTGATGAGGAGGCTTGTCTCTAATTACACCTAATATATATAATTCTATGATTCTTCGAATTTAAGGCAATTCAGGGTTCTTCAAAGCGAGTTTGGTTCTGCTATCCTGGAAAACGCCATTTATTAACAGGAAATGGTGAGCATCATCCGTGATATACCACTTTGCTCAATTATCCCTTGATGCAATTAACATTCTTGCCAGACTTTGTAAATTATGTGGCATTCATGTCCTCTGCATGATCCATATATCCTGAACTAAAGAAAAAGAGCAAAGCAGGCACACATTTCAATGGGGAGGAAATAACAGAACATAATTGAGTTGTTGTGTGCAGCTCAAATTGCTGATGAAATTATTCTTAATCAGCTTGTGCTTGAGTGTGATCTTGAACGCTGTTCGGTTTAAAGACTGAATTGTTTTAAAAAGAATTCCAGGCGTTCAAATAATTTTAAAATTACATATGGTCAAAGACTGGGAAATTGTTTATTGCATTGGGGAGAGCTGTGTGTGTGTGTGTGTGTGTGTACACAAACACTGTACGACACTGTTCTCTCATGATGCCACAGCATGAATGACAGAATCATTTGTAACCAGTTGCCGTTTCTGGCACAGCCATTACTGGCAGAAACCTGTTGAGCAGTGATGTAGCTTTCCGAGCTACCTAACTAGATGAAATCATGGACTTTGGGGGATGAAAGGTAGAGAGGTGGAGAAAGATGGAAACAGGCTCCAAATAACTTTTCAAAAACAAAATTGCCACTGTTTTGATTAAGTAAAAACGTATAATTACTACACCATTTGACTCACTCTAGGACCATGTAATTGCAAGAAGGAAATCCCACTCGTTGTTTTCCTAAAGCAGACAGATTGGGAGACTGGAGGTGGCCTGGGGAAACAACTGAGTTAACAAAACTTAGTTCTCCCAATGCCTTCATCTCCTTTCTGAGTGCTGAATTGCCTCACCAGTTTTTGAAGAATTGCTAATGACTTTGTAGGTTGCACTACTGGGGACTCCCCCCCCCAAAGGTTCCTAGCCCTGGGATGGTGGGTCAATCTCCATTCTGATATCAGTCGGGAAACAATGAACAGAGAGGGGCAGGTTTTATATTAGGGAGGCAGAACCTCAGTTAAGTGTTTTTATTGATTTACTTGATTTAGATCTTGACTCAGCCATGAAACTCACCTTGGCCAGGTCATTTATCACTGAGCCTAACCTACCTCACAGGGTTGTTGTGGGGATAAATTTGGAGCATTCTGTTTCTCTGAGCTCCTTGGAAGACGTGCAGAATGACAAAACACAGCATATGCAAAAATAAATACGGCATGTTTATGTTACATACAGAATTTCTTAAACCATTACACCTCAGACTCTCCTCTCCTCCGAAAATATCAGTCCACCTTATTTGTAGATGAAGAAGGAAAACAAAATGCCAATCCAACAATTTCGAACAATTTCAGTGGAACAAGAAATACAGAAAATATAAAGAAGAGTTTGGATTTGATATCCCGCTTTTCACTACCCGAAGGAGTCTCAAAGCGGCTAACATTCTCCTTTCCCTTCCTCCCCCACAACAAACACTCTGTGAGGTGAGTGGGGCTGAGAGACTTCAAAGAAGTGTGACTAGCCCAAGGTCACCCAGCAGCTGCATGTGGAAGAGCGGAGAAGCGAACCCGGTTCACCAGATTACGAGTCTACCACTCTTAACCACTACACCACACTGGCTCTCTCATAAAGAGTGATGTTAGGACTCTGGAGTAGTCAACTGTCTCCATGAACAATTCTTTGTTATTTTCTTAAGGTCCATAACACAGATGGTATCTTCCAAATGTTACGTTAATGCTAAAGCATGTGCATTAGAATCATTTGATGAAAAAGCACTAACAGCACAGTCTTATGTTTACCTACTTACAAGTTAGTCCCAGGTAAGTGTGCATGTTATTGTAGCCTAAATGGATTCATAACGCTACCAGCTAATAGAGCATGCTAAGCAATTGGCCTTGACTTTCTTGTTGGCTGCCATTTTGTGCAAATGAATGCTAACAATGGAATGGTTTACAGTGGGGACAGGGAACCAGTGGCCCTCCAGATGTTGTCGGATTTCATCTCCCATCAGCCTCAGCCAGTGTGGCCAATGGTCAGGGATTTGGGAGGGGGAATCATAATCCAACATTGTCTACAGAGCCACAAGTTCCCCATCCCCAGTTAACAGTCCTGGCTCATCATCTTGAAGAGTTGCATTCAGACTGGACAAACTTGATTTTCTGCGATGGTCAGCTGGGCGAAAGAATGGCAGCTGCTTTGCTCATCTTCGCTTCTCCGGCTGAAGACAGTAAGAGGCGGTGCCGTTGTGGACATCTCTCCACCATTTTTGTTGTGCGTGAGCACTGCCCTTTCTGAAATATGGTTCACGTTGGAGTCGGCAATATCTTGGCCTCTGCACCGAAACAGTTGGACAAGACACTTCCGGAACTAGGAATGAAATCACAAATAATTATTGTTGTGCTGAAATTATGTGAGGTGCCCTAGAAAGGCATTGCAGGGGGTTGGGCTAGATGAACCTTTGGGTCCCTTCCAATTCTACAGTTCTTTGTTTCTATGCTGCGTGTTCAAAGAGAAGGGTACACATGCCTAAAATGAACCACCATAACAACATAACGGGCCAAGCCCCATCATCTGCTAAATCAGAGGATTCTTCCAGAAGGGGGAATGGTGGCCAATATCGTGGGCAGTCCTCATCCCACGCTTTCTAAAACCCTGCAGCTGATTTTAATAGAGTTACTCTGGAGTAAATATATTCTGGAATGCAAGCCAGAATCGATAGCACATATAACAAGCTGAATAAAAGATGTTATAAATCATGGGAGTGAAGCCATAATTTAACACGTAAGTGGACAGAAACAATTCGTTAAAACAGGAATGGGAAAAACAAACCAGAAATGTTCCCCATGGACTCGGAAACAATTTGGTTTAAATACCCAAAGAGGAGGTGTGCAGTACCTGACTGTTCATAAAGGCATAGATAACTGGATTATACACCGTGGCCGTTTTCGAAAAGAAAGCTGGAATGGCAGCGAGGCGAGGGTCCAGTTTGATGGAAGGACAGGTGGTGACCAAGATTGAAAAGGCTGCGTAAGGAGACCAGCAAATTAAAAACGCAAGGATCATAATGACAACCATTCTGTTCACCTGTCTTTCAGGCTTCCTTGTAGAGCCCAATCTACCTTGAGTATCTGAAACCTTGAAAAGAGAGAGCGGGGGGAGATCTCGTCAAAAGCATGAGCAAAGTAAGGGCTTTCTACCTAGATGACATCTGCAAGCAGGGATACCAGTAGGATTTTTTAGACCCAGTTTTCAGGGAGGACGTATCAAAGCAAACTCCAAGTTTAGAGCATGTGCTTGAAGCCCAAGAGTATTCTGCCTGTGCTCTCCTTGCTGCTAGAGAGTGCGGTAAGCTCTGTGTTTTGAACCTAGGCAGGCACCCAGCCAATTTTGTTATTCACCCCATACATGTGGGTCATAGGGATTCATATATTCAATTCCCCCCACAGTTTTCAGGACTCTGAACATGTGTGACTCTCCGAACACGTCTGCACTTGCAACTGTGTAGACGCTGTTGTTATGATGAACCAAGCTGAAACGAAGTGCACTGTTTGCAAAAGGGAGTGGCATGACATGAGATATTGCAGCAGCAGCACTCTTGGCACGATGGAAATGCCATCACCAGATCTGCACTACTCATAAACATCCCCCTGAAGAAAGATAGAACAGCACAAAGTGGGTCAGCCGCACAGGTGACGTCGTTCAGATTTCTGCTGCTCAGCTGAGCATCTAGACATATTCCACATGCTGCTGGCCTAGGAATCTGCACGAATCAAATCGCAGCCTAAGATGTGCACAATATACATGACTGATTAAGACCCCAAAGTTTGGAAATTTGATCCATACAAAATCTAACCCTTTGACACAAAAGCCCACCGGCCCCAAAGCATTCCTTCAGAGGGTTTCGTATCTCTTGCAAATGTTCTCACCTACCTTTCTAAGTTTCCGCATCAGTTTTCCATAGGATATCAAAATCACCAATAAGGGCAGGATAAAACAGGTGGTGAAGAATGTAATAATGAAAGTACGGTTGTTGTAGTCTCCAGAATACCTATAAAAACCACACAAGGTTTTTAGGTTCTGCCGGATTAGGGCTGATCAAACAAATACCGCATCCCCGAGCTGCCTTACCAGTTGGGTTCACACGTAGTCCCAATCTTGCTGGTAGTGTAGCTGCTCCACCCCATTGTAGGAGGGATGGTCCAGATGAAGGAGAAAACCCACACAAAGGCTACTCCCAGAGCTGCATGCTTCCCCCTGAGGCGCATGTTTCCCAGGGGGCGGCAAATCACAATGTAGCGCTCAAACGCAAGCAGAGCAAGGGACCAGAGGGCAACTATTCCTGCAACGAGAATGAACTAAATTAGGGGTCTGCTCTGGTCAGACCTCACCTGGAATACTGTGTCCAGTTCTGGGCACCACAGTTCAAGAAGGATACTGACAAGCTGGAACGTGTCCAGAAGAGGGCAACCAAAATGGTCAAAGGCCTGGAAACAATGCCTTATGAGGAACGGCTTAGGGAGCTGGGTATGTTTAGCCTGGAGAAGAGAAGGTTAAGGGGTGATCTGATAGCCATGTTCAAATATATCAAAGGATGTCATATAGAGGAGGGTGAAAGGTTGTTTTCTGCTGCTCCAGAGAAGCGGACACGGGGCAATGGATTCAAACTACAAGAAAGAAGATTCCACCTAAACATTAGGAAGAACTTCCTGACAGTAAGAGCTGTTCGACAGTGGAATTTGCTGCCAAGGAGTGTGGTGGAGTCTCCTTCTTTGGAGGTCTTTAAGCAGAGGCTTGACAGCCATCTGTCAGGAATGCTTTGATGGTGTTTCCTGCTTGGCAGGGGGTTGGACTGGATGGCCCTTGTGGTCTCTTCCAACTCGATGATTCTATGATTCTATTCTATGATTCTAGGGGGAAGAAGAAGTTGTGTAACATATTGCAAGGATGGGGAATCTGTGGCTGTCCAGATGCTGATGCACTTCAAGCCCCAGCATCCTTGACCACTGGCCATGCTGATGAGAGTTGGGAGTCCAACAACATTTAGAAAGCTACAGATTTCCCACTGGGTGGAGTGCTGGACTTTGACCAGGGAGATCTGAGTTCAAATCCCCAATCAAAAGGACATATGAAGCTGCCTTGTACCAAGTCAGACCAGGAAGCAGTTCTCTAGGGTTTAAAGCAGAGGGGTTTTCTCTCTCCTTTCTAGAGAGACAAGGGACCATCTGCAGGTTGGTCCTTTAGGACAAAATAGGTACTGCTCCCACCACCTCAGTCTGCCATCAGCTAGTTCCCACCTGCCTGCTTTCTTCAGTCCAGGGAGTGGCCAAATATTGTTTAGAGTGACTTCTTCTGGGGCTATAAAAACAAAGGCAATGCATTTGATCTGAATTGGAGGCAGAGTGCTCAGAGAAATGGGATGCTTAGGATTCTGAATTCATGGCACTTTCCAGGATTAGAAGCAATTTGGCACAGTTCAGCCCATTTAAAATGCCATTAATTCTAAAGGGGAGAGTTGTTTGTGTTTTATGATGCTGCTGAAATAAAGGGGACATGAATGAACTTAAGTTCAGTTGCATGGTGATGACATATGTGAGGGGAGAGGTTGTTGGATGTTACAGGGAAAGCAGAAGTGTGAGGAGCTTATCAGCTGGGCTGCTTGCACTGGTCTACAACATCCAATGGGAAACAGACACTGGGCACATGTACAAAAGGAGTCATTGCAATGATGTGGTTAGAGTGTTGGGCTAGGAGCTGAGAGACCAGGATTCAGCTTCCCACTTGGCCATGAAGCTCACTGTGTGACCTCGGGCCAGTCCCTGCCTCTCAGATCAACGTACCTCACAGGGATGTTGTGGGGATTAAATGAGGAGGAGAGGAGATCCATGTACACCACCTCGAGCTCCTTGGGGGGAAAGTGAGATATAAATGCAATCAGCCAATAACTGTTAGGTAAAGAGACTCTGTGTGTTGTGCACTGATTAACCTTACGTTGCGAGAAGCACTGCCAGCCACATGTCGCTCATGCAACCAGTTAGCAGAGCTTCCTTTCAGCATGTACAACAAGCTGCTCAGCATTTACAAGGAATCATTTTAGGAATGGTAGGAGAGGGGGTAAGTTGTGTTTAGGGAGGTACAGTAATATGCCACTGAAATGCTCCAGTGACAGTAGAGGAAGGCAGATGTTCCTGCTGAGCAAAATAGAAAAGTGATTGAAGAATAACTTTATCCCAGTCTGGTATCTGCTCCCTATAAGTCACACATCCTGCAGGAGTTATAGCCTAGGGCACTGGCTAGCCCAGCCTGTCACAAGCCACCTTCTCTCAACCCTCCTACCTGCTCTTAAAATGTGCGTTACAGAATATAGATGCTATATTCACATTGACTGTTTACCTCCTTGCTTTCTGTTAGGACCACTGCACTGTGGAAGAGTTCACTCTTTGGCAGCAGTCAGTTTTATTATTACTAGAAGATTCGGGGGGGGACCTCCCATTGCCATTCCCCTGAGGGTGCTTGAAAAAGGATGTCATGTTTGTCCTAGGAAAGCATTATTGCTCTTGACCTGCAGACGGAAATAGCTGGTCAGAGGACCCTTTCCAAAGGCAATTTGAAGCACAAGTCCATATGGAACAACCATCACCGAGACCCAGTGTGCTGTTGTAAAGTGGGTAGTATATTAAATTTGGGCTAGGGAATCCTGGGTTCAGGGCCCCCATACAACTCTGAGGTTCCCTCGGTGGCCTTAAATTGCTAGTCCTCAACTTCATGGCATTACCGTGAGAAGAAACCGGAAATACATATATCTATGTAAAATGGGACAGTCCCAAGTTTAATCCCAATGGGAACATAGGCAGTACTGGACTAGTGGTCTGACTCACTTAACAGGCAGTTTCCTATGTTTGTAATCCAGCATAATTGCCCTGAAGTAGCCATGTGGACAGCAGAAAGATAGAACCAATTAACTGCTGGATTTCACCTAGAAATGCTATTTGACAAGCTAGGTGCAAGTGTGTTCAGAGAATATGAAGATTGTGAGGATTCATTGGCTAGCAGAAGGAGCCCTCTTTGGGTGACCTGAGATGCAGAGTAATTGACCAATTAACCAGATGAAGCACCACACTTAATCAACGAAGAGCACTTTAATTGGTTAATAGCCCTGAGTTACAATACTGTTATTTTTCAGGGAGACACGCTTCAACATTATCACTTGAAATTATAAAAGGTCCCCCAAGAAAGCATGTCTCATTCCTACCCCCTCACCAAACACCCTGGAATTTGAGTTCTATAGCACACAGGATTTCTTCCAATTTGCGCAAAGAGATAAATCCCTATTAACAATCACAAAGGCGCTTTTGCTAAATCTCATAAATGGATAGCTGCTAGCAAACCTTGCTGTGTTATCTTCAGAATGAAAAGCTCAGTAACAGCAAGCGCAAAAGAACTCAGCAATCATCCCAAGGTACAGCATGTCTGTAAGCAGGTCCCGTGCAGTCCTATGCATACTTACTTAGTGGAGTAAGACTCAATGGGATTGACTTCTGAATAAGCATGCATAGGATTGCACTGTTATTTAAACACATCTGCAAGTGTAACTTACTTCGAGGGCTGGGAAGATCAGAAACCTTTTCACTTACCAAAGAACGTGACTGCAAATCCTTCCAGCACACATGCCCAGTGGCCCATGAAAAAATAACCCTTCAAATTAGTCAAAAAGCTGATTGTGCCCCCAATCAAGGAGACCAGGAAATCAGCCACGGAGAGGTTCACGATGACATAGTTTAGAGGTTGCCTCAACTGTTTGAATTTCAGAGTCACCAGGATGACAGTAAAATTCTCGAAGAGGGACAGGGAAGTCACCAAGAACATCAGAGCAGAGAGAAGGTAGAAGTTCCAGGGTTCAATGAAGTCCAGGGGTTGCAAGAACGGATCCAAAGGTGAGGAACTTGCTGGGGGATCTAGCAGCAAGGATCCATTTTCAGGTTCTCCCATCAGATCATCCATTTCTGACTTTCAACATAGAAGAACAAAGCGTGCCAGGGAATATCAGCACACCTAATCAACCACGGTCATCTTCCTAAAATGGAATTTCTTCTTTATAGTAGAAGGTTTGGTTTCTTTAAAAACAAACCAACAACACCCTTGCAGTCTTGCAAACTAAAGTTCTGAATTGAAAGGAGTTTGGTGCTTGTGGTGGGATCATGCCCAAGCAAAGGAGTCTCTGGCAAGCCATCTGGTCTCCTCCTTTTTCTCTCTTTGCAGCTGCCACTGTCTCCCTGCCAGCAAGATTAAAGGAGCAAAGGGCTTCCTTCTTGTGATTCTTCAGTGAGGCAGCCAACAGCAGTGCAGGGATGGCCCTGGCTGCAGCTTGCTCTAGCAAGGGAGAGATGAGGAGGCTCAGGCAGGCATGCCTTGCCTGCTCTCGAGAATTAGAGAGAAGGAGCCTTCTCTTCATTAGCAGGCCGGGGGGGCACCTTCCTCGTGTTCTCTCACAGCTGTAATTGGAACAGAGTGGAGGTTTCTTTCTGCCAGATCTGCTGGAAAGGAGGATGACCAGACAGCATCACAAAGGCAATTGGATTGATACCTGGGCAGGTAGATAATGAGGCGCAACGAACCTCTTTGGCACCATTAATGCAGCGACACCAAATGCCTACAACCAAATTGGGGCAATTGCTGGGCAAAATTTGATTTTTAAAGTATATCATTGCATAGAGGTGGCAGTGACATTACTTTTTGTAATGTCTGTTGCCTTTTCCTCCAGTAGTGCATTCAAACAATTTGTTTTAATAAAACGATTTCTGATTTCTAGAGGGAACAAATATGCTCCTCGCATCTTTCCGTGATCATAAAACCCCCACCCCCCTTTTTATAGACTCATAGCTTCATAGCATTGTAGGGTTGGAAGGGACCTGAAGTCAACCCCCTGCATCATTGCTGGAATCTCAGATCGTAGGGTAAAGGCGCCTGCCTGATATCAATAGCCGTACGTTTTTTGCATTGTATGTAGTGTCTGCAAGTTTCTCTGGTTAGCAAATGGGCTCCAAAAGGCTGGTGATCCCTATAATCAGAACTGATGGGAACTGAAAGCTCAGAGCACAGTCCTACACAGAGGTGTAACCAGACGCCTTTTAGAGATGAGTAACTGCTGCATTTGAAATGATTGGATTGCAAGCAATGTAGATGGTAAAGTTACCTGCTTGTAGTGGAGCTTGACTGGAAAGAGCACAGCCCAGGAGAGGCAGAGAGAGGCAGCACTGAGGGCCACCCACCATCTAAATTTTGCACCAGAGGCCTTTTGTATCCCAATCCATCTTTAGCTGGGGCCTTCTATGTCTAGACTTTAAACTAGCCTCCCAGCAGCCATATTCCAGGACCCCTCTTGGCCACTTTTAATTGGTCAATGGATAGATCCAAACACAGTTGTCCTAGCACTTTTAAACAACCTCAATGAACACAGTCTCTGAAAACGAGGTACAGTATTGCTCTTTGGACAGATAGCAGAAGAATCTACCTCTGAAACAACATGTCTCTTTCCCCGGTCATTTCAAACAATTTGGTCACAATTTATAGATCCCAGCAAATTCCAGAATAGTTTAGATCCTACATGTTCATTTTGGCACAAACACTCTATATCTTGTTGCCTGGTTGTGATCCTGGTGTAGTATTCATGCCATAAAGCGAACACTTTTCAGTGTTCGGCCTGCAGGTTCTTTGAAAGATTTACCTTTTCTGCAATCAACAGCATTACTTTGCAAATATTTTGTAAATTTAGGGCAGTTCCAACACACACATTTAAAGCACATGGTTTCCCCCAATGAACCCTGGGAACTGTAACATGTTAAGGTCTTAATCTCAGGGCCAGGGATCCAAGCCCCACATTGGTAAAAATATTCCTGCATTTTAGGGGGTTGGACTAGATGACCCTCATGGTCCCTTCCAGTTCTACAATTCCATGATTATTTGTTCAGAATTGTAGCTCTGTGAGGAGGAAATTACACTTCCGGGGTTCTGTTGGGAAAGTCATGTGCTTTAAATGTACATTAGATGTGCCTTTAAATTTATGTTGTGGGGATCTGTCTGTAGTCAACAAATCCATTGAGCCTGAGCTTACTAAAGAGCAGCAGACTTGAGTGTGAATATCATCATTTTACCTAACACAGCTGCAGAACAAAATGCAACTGGAGAGAACTGTGCTAAATGATATCCAATGTCAGAATTGTTGGTGGCAGTTTGAAAACATGAACTGAATTTACTAGTCCCTGGAGAGAGGTGCTAGAGGAAACAGGATATTAAATCAACAAGATATGAGTTGCTGTTATTCTTGGATTTACTCCATGAAGCTAAAATTGAATAGATGAGAGTCTATTGGTCTCACAAGGTAATGGCCTCTAATGAAATGGGGTGCAAACTTCATTCACAGAAGTGGCTCTGAAGTGTGGCCACAGATCCTGAAAAACCTCATGGGCCAATCAGTGTTACATTATGAAAGCCTTCGCTCTGCAGAGAACTTAAGACTCTAGGACTTGGGTGGAGGTGAAACCTGAGGAAAGCATTTGCTCACATTGTCAGTGAGTTTCCTCATTGGTTTTCGTTGTTGTTCAAACAATGGAGGAGGGTTGGGTGAGTAGACCTTTGACAGCAATGCCACTGCAGCTCTGCTACCCTTCATTTTATGATTTCTTCAGCCAACAGGTGATAGTCAGTTTCGTGGTTCAGCTCAGCCTGTCCCCACCCCAACAGACAAATGAGCTCCCATGTTATAGCTGTAGGAGTGTAGCAATATCAAAGCAAGAGAACACTGACAACTGCAAGCCTTGCCAAAACAGAACCAGCATGGTTCTGCAAAGGTAAGTCCTATCAGAGTTATCTGAGAAGGTAGAGGTGATCCAGCTTGACACAATTTTCTTGGACTTTCAAAAAGCTTCCAACAAAGTATCTTACCATAGACTCTTGAATAAGCTTAACAGTCATAGAATAGGCATCTAGTTGGCCATATGAGAATACAGTAAATGCCTACATCCTAGGCACCCTCTACTGGGTTGCTTTAGGTTGCTTTTTAAACTTCTGACAATGTTCCTGATATAGCTTTGCTCTAAGTCATTGTGAGAAATTAAAATAGCAACCTTAGTGGTGGCTTTGGGAGGGCACAGTTTAAATGTTCCACAATGCCCTGGTGTGATGTTATGTCAGGGCATTGTGGGAAGTTAAAATGGTGGCTCCTGGAGTCAACCACCTGCCACTGCCAGGAAAGCCCAAGGATGTGTTAACTTAACTGATCCCACTAAAAAGCACTGAAGGGAAGAAGCCATTCAGTCTGTGGTGACAGATCTGCAGCAGCCCATTCACAGTCCTGAGGTGATAAAGATGCATGTGTGAAACAATCCATTATTGTTGTTGTTGTTGTTGTTGTTGTTGTTGTTATATTTACCACCTGCCCTTTACCGTAAGGTCCCAGGGTGTGCCACAAAATGTAAAATACAACATTAAAAATAGTTTAAAACTTGAGAGACTCCTTTTTATATTGGATTACCTCTAAGCAGTCAACAAAAGTGCTTTCACAGTTTCATAAGCTGCCATTATGAGATGGGAAAGGGTGATAGGAGTGTGAGAAGCGGTGTTTCATTACGTAGGGGAAAGAAATGAAAGCTGAAAGAGCAGCAAAGTTAGAAATCAGATCAGGAAATTAGATCAAGAAGAGGAAAACAGCTAATCTTTGTTACAGTGTCTCTCATGTGGAAATCCAGCTTTCACCAATTTTCTGCCTACCGGTAATCTGGAGAGAGAAATTTACATAAGGACTTTGTATGTAGTTATATATTTATTTATGTCTGTCTGTAATATTAAGAGAAAGGGAGGGAAGTGTCCAGTTTTCCGACTTTTTCAAATTTGAAACCTAGTTTCAGATCTGTTTGCCATGATTCTGACTAGCCAGTGTTTGATATTTCTTCGGGAGGAGTTAAGCTGGGAGATGTCATTTTGCTATCTGCATATCTGTCTTGGGTGTTTTGAATGGGACCAAACTCATTCCTGGTAAGGGGATGGAGCAGGGCACTGTGAGTGTGTCTTTGTGTACAAAGATTCAAACTTGCTCTTTGAGACAGAGAGTGAGATATGCAAGTTACCTGAAGACTTGAAGCACCCTGGGTACAAACTAACTCTCTCTGGGGGGGAATCTAGTGTGAAGCAGTGGGGCTGCCGGTGTGTAGGAGCACAAATAGGCTGCATTCCAATTGTGCAAGTTATTAGGCAAATGTGAAGCTTTCACATGATACAGCAATGCTATTGGCATATGCCAAGGTCTCATGATAAACCTACTTTGTTCAACTTAATTATGAATCTAAACTGCCTGGTTCTGGCCATATTGGTTGACAACTGACCTCAGGTCCCACCAAAACCCTAAAAAGTGGGCCAAGTTGATTGGTTCCCCCCCCCACACACACACAGGCACACCAGGGCCTAATAACCAATCTCCTTTTGCTGTCACATTCTCATACAATTTTCTTTTTGCCATCTTTTCTCTGTTCCCTAGGTGCAGCTTCTGAATAGGATCCACTTATTATCAGATAGAAGAAGAAGATCTGCCTTTAGGAGGAAGAAACACATCCCTGATGCAGCCTGAAAAGGCTACACTACATGCAAGACGCAGAGGCTACAAGAGAGAATAAGCCAGCAAAATGTCGATGAATTTGCAGGCAAGGCGTCTAATTTATTGATGGAAAAATTGGGAGGGAATATGTTCTAAAGGCTAGACTAGCCGTGACTTTAAGGCATCTGTTTTACAGTTACTTTTTGCTGAGAAGCACGCTGTACATTTTATAGCTATTATATAAAAGGCAGGAATTCAAGGGCAGAACTTCATTTTAGCATGGCTAGAAATATCTATGGATGTCTGCCTGTCCTGCAGCCATTAAAGGTACAGCCTTTGTCAGGGAAAAAATAGAACAGCTATATGTTGATTTAATAGCAGTCAGAATTTCACCCAGAGTTGATCATGGCATGAATGAGCCTTGGCTTGTGTGCGCCCCTTGTCTACTCCTACTCCAATGCAACCACATGAAAATTTCATTTCAGTTATTCCTTATATCCTGTTTCTCCCACCAGAGGTAAGCCCAAAGTGGTAAACAGCAAACAACTTGCTTAACACAAAATATCATGTTGGAGGAAGTAGATGGAACCTGAATGGGCCTCTCACTGGGACAGCCTAGAAGATGTTCCTCTGCTGGCTGGTGAATGTTCATGGCAGCTGAGGGGGAGCACCAGAAATGATGGAAATAAGCAGTTCCACCCCTGGCTTCCAGCTTGTTGCTTCATTTGAACACAACAAACTATTGTCAGTTTTAGCTATGGTTTCTTTCAAATAAGCCCAACATTTAACTAAGACAAACTGCGGTTAGTTTTACATATGGCTTCTCCAAACAAGCCAACTTGAAACTGTGGTTTATGGTGTTGGCTTATTCAGATAAACCATGGGTAGGCAAACTAAGACCTGGGGGCCGGATCAGGCCCAATCGCCTTCTAAATCTGGCCCACGGGCGGTCCGGGAATCAGCGTGTTTTTACTTGAGTAGAATGTGTGCTTTTATTTAAAATGCATCTCTGGGTTATTTGTGGGGCATAGGAATTCGATCATCATCCCCCCAAAAAAATATAGTCCGCCCACCCCCCCACAAGGTCTGAGGGATAGTAGACTGGGCCCCTGCTCAAAAAGTTTGCTGACCCCTGAGATAAACCATAGTTAGAACTAACTACCATGCCTAGTATGGACGTAAGTACAAACTGCATTTAGTTATATGCAGAAGAAAATGCTTCCAATCTCCTCCTTACATCCACACTGGAGAGGGGAGAGACCAGGCTTGTGCCCAGAACACTGAGCTATGGTATAGTTAGTGCATGAGACATGATCTGTTTTCAGGTTGTTCATGTGTCTTCTTACTAATGGCTCACTCTACGATTTTCAGTGCATTTCTCTATCACTTTCCTAACCACAAAGGTCCATTTTAAAAAAAAAAAGGATTTTTTTTTTCGCCAGGTCAATAGGGCACTTTCATCCACTATTAATCCGATACACCTAAATTTCCTGATATACACTTGAATCCCTCCCGCAAAATACTGATTGTATGGAGCCACTGGAATAGAAAATTAATGTGTAGTGTGGGGAAAATCCCAACTGTAGAAATGACATAGCATTCAGCCCCTACCCCCTACTGTGCCTTTAATTCTAACAGCAACAACAAATTAGTTAGCAATCTCCCCTGCTCTGCAAAGCAATTTGGTTGCACATTGATGTTTTCAGCGAGCACAGCAATACAACTGCATTTTGTGTTGTAGCAACTAGGCTGTCTTATTGACCACTAGGTGTAATTGAATTACTTCTGGAAGATGACAAATTTACAGTGTATCAGATATTTTTGGCTCTGTGTCATAAAGCTAACCTTGTCCCCATTTGTTAATTGCCTCCTCATTTTCTGATGGGCATTCTGATAAATGCAGGCCTCCGGCTCTCAGAAGTGGTTTTCATGTATTTGGGAGCCTTCACTGATGTCTCGCTTTGATGGCTCATTTGGTCTGCCAGGCTTGTGTATTCCTCAGTTTGTCTGCCAGAGAAATAACTTGTTTATTTTGTCGTTTAAAAAGTTCTTTTTTCCTTATCTAAACCAACACACACAGTTAATACCACTTTATCAGACACAAGACTTTGTGAACCAAGAACAGCTTTAACTTTTAATATGTTTTATATATATATATATATATATATATATATATATATATATATATATATATATATATACACACACCTGTATTCATTTTTTTATATATACCTGTATTCACGAGGGGTCACGAAGAGTCGGACACGACTGAACAACTGAACAACAAACCTGTATTCATTGTATACATATGATTGTGTATCATCTGATCCATCTACTGCAATTATTAAGTTTGCAGATGACACTACCATAATGGGTTTAATAACAGGTGGAGATGAATCAGCGTATAGAGGGGAGGTCCAAAAAATATCTACATGGTGCCTAGGGAACAACTTGTACCTTAATATCAGCAAGACAAAGGAGATGGTGTTGGATTTTTGGAGGAAGAGAGGAGAACTAGCCCCACTGTACATCGGAGAGGTCTGTGTGGAGAGAGTCTCTTCCTTTAAATTCCTAGGAGTTTATCTCAGTGAAGATCTTACTTGGAAAATCAATAAAACCCAGGTGGTTAAGAAAGCCCAACAGAGACTCCACTTCCTCAGAGTATTGTGAAAGAACAATGTCAACCAACTTTTGATGATCTCCTTCTACTGGTCCACAATAGAAAGTGTCCTTTCATACTGCATCATGGAGTGGTAAGCCGGTTTGACAGCCACGGATAGGAAGTGCCTATAAAAGGTGATGAATACAACACAAGATATTATGGGCTGTCCCATGAATCCTCTGGATGACATCACGGAAGACCGGTGCCTCAGGAGAATGAGGGAAATCCTCAGGGATGATTCACATCCTGGCCGGCACTTTCTTGATCTCCTGCCCTCGGGCAGAAGATATAGAAGCATGATTAGTCACACCAACAGGGTAAAAAACAGCTTCTATCCATGGGCTGTTAGGCTATTGAATGAAAAGATAACAACAGGGCAAATGACTTTCGGGTTAGGTGGGTGTGCGTCAGTAAACAAGGGGAATTAAGACTAAGAGCCAGTGTGGTGTAGTGGTTGACTCATAATCTAGTGAACTGGGTTCACGTCTCCCTCCTCCACATGCAGCTGCTGGGTGACCTTGGGCTAGTCACACTTCTCTGAAGTCTCTCAGCCCCACTCACCTCACAGAGTGTTTGTTGTGGGGGAGGAAGGGAAAGGAGAATGATAGCCGCTTTGAGACTCCTTCGGGTGGTGATAAAGCGGGATATCAAATCCAAACTCTTCTTAAGAGAGCTGAGTAGGGGGTGCTCATGTAA
This sequence comes from Lacerta agilis, assembly GCF_009819535.1. Classification (NCBI taxonomy): domain Eukaryota; kingdom Metazoa; phylum Chordata; class Lepidosauria; order Squamata; family Lacertidae; genus Lacerta; species Lacerta agilis. The sequence continues at coordinate 36,039,418 of NC_046316.1, forward strand.
TCTCACTGTATACAAGTTGTACAAGTGACAATAAAGTATTTCAATTTTTAAAAAAATGCAAACCTAGTTATTTATGCTGAGTTCATTTCATTTATAATAAACTTTGCAACCTATGTTTTTTCTGTGCAGAGTTTGTGGAGTTCAAGCCATGCTAAACCAAGCGTTGTTAGGTGGTTTTGTATCTGTGCAAAGTTGCCTGGTGCACACCTAGGGAGAGCCTTGAACATGTTAACAGCTGGACAATATGCTGCCATGGGAACCAAATAGGTACCCAACTGCTTCTCAATATAAAATCAGGCTGGGCAACACGTGGGCTGCATGCAGTCCTCAAGGCCTTCAGCCTATGCTGTTGCCCATGTTGCCATCAGCTGCTGAACTTGCACAACCTTCTTTGCTTAAGTGCCGCAACTCCCTGCCCAAGCATGGAGAAGGGAACACTTTGCAAGCCCTTCCCTGCCCTGTGTAAGATTGCAGCTTAATCCCAGGCAAGAAAGGGTTACTAAGGGCTGCACCCCACTTGCTTTGTTTGCCAGTTATGCCAAGTGTCCCCCCATAGACCCTTAGACCATGCCAAACCTACCTACTCTTCCCTTAGACATCCTTCTACTCCTTCCTCCAGCTCCTACTACCTGACACACCAACAATGCCATTTCACCCTCAGCAGTGGAGAGTGATGAAGGCAGTCAAGAGCAGAGTAAGACACCTGGTGGGCCGCTGGCCTGTCCTGACATTTCCTCCATCGGTCACCTCTAGGCCACTCACCCGCCCGCCTGCCTGCCTGCTTCCATCTCTGTCTCCCTCCACCACTTCCTTCTCCTCACCCTCCAATGATGCTGTGGTGGCCCAGCAGCTTTTAGAAGTCTATTGTCATGTTGTAACTCATAGCTCTACCTGTTGGCAGCCAAGCAAACTGCAGTGTGATGACAACCTTACCTTTTTATTATATGTAAAGATAATTGTACATTCTCAAAAAATACAATCTTTTCTTGATTGCGGTATGATGTCCATCTATAACTAGTCTTTTAAATAGTCATGTGCTTAGTAGCATCTCCAAATCCTAATTATAGGATTATAGTTGCCAAGTTAATCATGTGAAAGGGATGCTTTCCACTTCCCTGATCTGATCAGATTATCATTTTTGAAGAAGACCCAGCAAGGTCAGCCTGGGCGCCTTTGCTGACATCCTTTTGGCACCAAGTAAAAACTCACCCTTTCTCCCCATGCCTTTGATAGATGGAGCTGAGTTTGTTTTATTAGTGTGCTGTGAAAGCTCCCTAACATTGTTTTTTATACGTTGTATGAATATTAATGTTTTATGTGATTCCCCCATGGTAGAATGTATTATGCATATGTTTTTAAATGTTAGTCACCTTTTAGTAACTAATAAATTCAAATCACCATCATTATATCCACACTGCAGTAACTCCTATTGATCTGTGCTTTTCCACAAATGTCCATGGCCATAATCTTGGACCTAAGAATCTAGGGCTGGAATCAACTAAACAGCTGCACCAGCAGGAACCAGGGCAATGAGTACTGCTAGTGCAATGAGGCTTTCCCCCATCCCTCCCCATATGCCCCCTGGCCCCCCAAAAATGCCCCTGGGGGCTGAGGAAACCCCCAGCACACAGGAGATGGGATATTGCTTTATCTGGCAAGCTGAAATGCCTTGCTCTGATGGAACAATCATAAAAGCACAATGTTGAACACTTCCCCTAGGTATATAATAAAGCATCCGCTTCCTGCTGTTTGGCAGTGTGATGCAGATGAAGTCTTTACAGCATCAGAAGCTTTTCCTGCTCTCTCCACAGATGTGTAGCGATCATTTCTCGCTTGAAGGTTCATCAGGCAAGAACATGCATTGCTCAACATTATTACATACTCTGCTCTGTTTCCTAATAGGACAGATATTGAGGGCACCATGGTCATTTAAATGATCTATACTCTGCCTGTATTTGCACTTCCTTCTGTTATGAAACAGGGTCGCCTTTTACAGATGTGTGTTTCTGATTGCCATGTGATTCTTCTATGGGACATTGCAAAATTTGGAGACTTGTGACTTTCGAAGGATGGTTGTGTTTCAGATTGTGTATTGTTTTGGAAACTGCGAATCGCCTTTAAATGCAAACTGAATCCAATTTCTTTCCCATCCCTAGTTTTTAGCAATCCTTCTGAAAGCAATCTGACTCACCTGGCTCAGATCATTTTAGGAGCAAAAGTGCTACATGCTATAGCAGGAATGAGTGGAAATTGGTCTTCCCATTGCACTGAATGCTGCTCTTGAGAAGTGAGTTGTTATATGAACTATAGCGGGAAACAGGTGGGTAGCCGTGTTGGTCTGCCATAGTCAAAACAAAATCGAAAATTCTTTCTAGTAGCACCTTAGAGACCAACTGAGTTTGTTCCTGGTATGAGCTTTCGTGTGCATGCACACTTCTTCAGATACACTGAAACAGAAGTCACCAGATCCTTAAATATAGTGAGGGAGTGGGGAGGGGTATTGCTCAGAAGGGTGGTGGGAATGGGTGATCAGCTGATAGGTGTGGAAAACCTGTTGACGACGGCTGTAATTAGTCTTGCAGGGAAAGTTGTTGTATGATGGAGCGGGAAAGTTGTTGTATGATGGAGCCCTCTTGTGGAGCAATTAAGTTCTGTCCTGAGCAAATCCTGCAATTAATGTTCATCTAAGCCAGGGAGGGTGCTAACTGCATCCCTCCAAAGGTTGCTGGGCTACATTATTTTTGACCATATTAGATGACGCTAATTGAAGTTGCAGTCCAACAACATCTGAATGGCCACAGATTCCCCACCACGGTTTGGATTACAGTGGTACCTTGGGTTACAGACGCTTCAGGTTACAGACTCAGCTCACCCAGAAATAGTACCTCGGGTTAAGAACTTTGCTTCAGGGTGAGAACAGAAATTGTGCTGCTGCGGTGTGGCGGCAGCAGGAGGCCCCATTAGCTAAAGTGGTACCTCAAGTTAAGAACAGTTTCAGATTAAGAACGGACCTCCAGAACAAATAAACCCGAGGTATCACTGTATCCGCTCCTTTCATGAACCAAATTTTCAACTACGTACATTTTTTTTTTCAAGTTTGGGAGGACCAGAGTTAAAAAGTAGAGGAAAACAAAACTAAACTGAAAAGCACTTCTCATTTGGCTATATTGTCCTCTCAAAGCAAGTTCAGAATTGTCACCCAAGTCATACAGTTTACAGTTGCTGTCCACAGAAATACTGAACAAACGTCAGTGCTCCAGGTCAGCTGAAAAATCACTGGGTCCAGAGTGCATCCTGCATAATGTGTGGAGCCAGTTGTGTGTCAAGATGGGCCAGCTGTGGCCATGACAACCATTGCATTGCCTGTATTAATAAAGCAGCCTTGGCAAGATTATTAAGACCCCCTAGATCAGGGTTTCCCAAACTTGGGTCTCCAGCTGTTTTTGGACCACAACTCCCATCATCCCTAGCTAGCAGGACCAGTGGTCAGGGGTGATGGAATTGTAGTTGAAAAGCAGCTGGAGACCCAAGTTTGGAGAACCCTGCCCTAGATCCTCCAACTCCCATTAGCATCAATGATCAGAGATTGTGTACATTGTAATCCACAACATCTGAAGAAACCTCGGCCTGCCACCTTCGTTTCAGGAGGAGGCTCATTAATTAGATTTCCACCTTGCTTGCACATTCAGGAAGTCAGACAAAGCACCTCTCTGCAGCTCAGTGAGTGAGAATCAATAGATCCTATAAGCCTGCTCTCTATTTATTGGCAATTTGTTCCCGAAACCCCCACTATAGTTTATCAGTAAGAAAGGAACCTATTTAGAGCACTAATGACTTGCAGCAAAGCACATCCGTCTAATTAGAATGAGGACAAACTATGTCTTCATTTGGCTTACAAAAAGAACACTGACATATATCTTAAATTGTGGGTGGTCGGGGGGGGGGGGGAGTGAGCATTGCATGTAGCCTTCTCTCATTAGAAGAGGGCGAGTGATTTGGAACGCAAACAGATTTGTCCCAATTTGACCTACGGGAGTTTTTGATCTACCAAGCTTAGCAAGCCATGCACTTTTGCCACACACACACACACACACACACACACCGCAATTTCCAGTCCCAGGCAGGCAGCAAGGAGGCAAGGGGAAAGTTATGTTTCTTAGGGGAATAAGCCACCATATGTGGCTGATGGGATGTGAGATCAGGGCAATGGACCACAAATTGTGCAGCCTTGCCTTAACCAGGACAAGCAATAATGGGGCCATGTATCACAGTTGCCTGGGCTGGAGCCTTCAAAGAAGCCAAGTATGTCATCTTTGGCATGTGAGCGTTCTTTTGCGCTCGGGAAGGGAAGAATGGCTGTAAGCGGTGGCAAGCAGAAGCACCCTCTGCTAGACAGAGAAGCTCTCATAGCCATCTGACTCTGTAGGAGCATTCAAGGCAGGCACAAGCTTAGAGAGACTAAAGGTGGTCTGATGGAGAAGGGCAAAGAGCAAACTTCCAGCCATTCAGGGACTAGAAAGGCCCTGTGGTTAGGTGACTGGACTAAGGACAGTACACATGTTATATTTGCCAGAAGGTCTCCCACACAAGCTTAAAATTTTAGGTCCTAAACATTTGGGAATATCAGCTAAAATAGAAAAAGCACCCTACAGGGTCCGTAGCAGGAATCCCCAAAATGTGGCCCATAGACCACCAGTGGTTTGCAGGCTTCCTTCGGGGAGTGTGGCTTCTTTTCTGTCTTTTATCTGATACAAGTTAATGGGAGGCTAGAATCAAGAAGTTGGCCAGAGCCAATGACAGCAGGGACAGCTTATTCTAGCTTTGCCCCAGCCATCTCTGCTGAAGGGCAACACTGAGACTGAGGAGGAAGAAACTGACAGGCAGTGCCACCCCCGGGAATGCTTGTAAGTAACAAGGCAAAGGAATGGCTGAGGGCGGGTTGAGACTGGTGGGGCAGTGCCCGCCCACCCTCCTGGAGCAGCCTCCACTGAAAGGAACCTCTTTGGCAGGGCCAACCCACCCATGAGGCAAGGTGAGGAGACTGCCTCAGGTGGCAGGACCCACAGGGGCAGCAGATCCCAATGTAGATCTTTATTTCTCCCTCTTGTTCCTCCTCCACTCGTCCCTTCTTCCTTGACAGGGAGGGGGGCATCATTCTGTGCTTTGTCTCAGGCACAAAACTGTCAGGTCAGTCCTACTCTTTGGATCACTAACATTAGTAGAAATATACTGAGTAATTCTGCAGAAAAACATTAGGAGCGAGCAAGCACCTTTCATTAGAATGGGAGTCTGTGTTATGTGACTAGCCAACAAGCACAGCAGAAACTTTGGCATTAAGGAAAAACGTTCTTAGTGTTCAGTTTTCAAGATCCCACTGCAGTGCACGAAGATACCCAGCAGGTGGCATTACTTGCACTCTAATATTGATTCCTATTGATTCTTTGCTGGTCAAAGGAGAGAGACCACAGCACTGCTTGTTTTCAACTGTTGGGAGGGGAAAAACATGTAAGGTTGCTAACATCAGCAGCCTGGAACGTTTTCAGTAAAAAAGTAACCGTGCAATTCTGTACATGTCTACTTATAAGTCTCATTGAGTACAAGGCAAGTAAATGTTGGATTGTAACCTATGATTGTGGACTTCATATTTCCATCATATTATTTATTTGATCTTTGCATCCTGTTTACTTTATATAAAATAAATAATGACAACATCTTAAATATAAAACACTATTTTTCAGCCCACCAGCTACTTCTAGTGATATGTACAGGGCAAAATCTGGCAAATGTATTTCCAGGAGTCCATAAGCACAAAACTAAAATAAAAATAAAAATGTCTGAATGACCACAATGCACAGCTTAGAATCAATGTCTGAATTGTACAAAATCAGACAATGAAAGGACTGTTGGTACTAAATTCAATATACACAGATGAATCTGATTAAGTTTACAATAATTCAGATTATAGACTTCAGGATAGCAGAGCTGTATAGGAAAACAGAAACATACAAAATGACAGAGCTATAGACATCTTCAGAAGTGCTGAAGATAGCCAGTCATATTGCCCATTTCCAAATATCATATTCACAAGCCTAGAATTTAAAAGGAAGGACTTTAACATACTATGTATACACGATCTATATTCAATGTGATCTTCAGGTGGAGGAACTTCTGCCTACAGTCATACAATTGCATCAACTAGGTAGTCCTAATCACTTAGAAAGTTTTTATATAGTTCTGATTGATTAGTACCACCCATGTTTTCTATAAGAAACACCTGGAAGGAAGAATTTTCTAAGACTCAGGTTTTTGTAAGGGTAACTCTCCAATTACTGGTTAATATTTACTTACTTACTTACTTACTTACTTACTTACTTACTTACTTACTTACTGTATAATGCCAAAATTGGCTTATTGGTGGTTTCCAAAATATAAAAACTAGTTACACAAGCATTTAAATACAAACATCCAGAATTAAAATATGCAATAAAACAATTCCATTAAAACAACACAGCAGTTAAAACAGGAGGCTCAATTCAAGAGAGCAAGGGAACACATGTAGCAGGGGAACCTTCGAAAGCCAAGGGAATGCCAATACAGATGAGCCCTCTCGTATTTCAGCAGGAAGTGCAATTATTCCATAATGACTGCATCTGTATAATTTCAAAGCATGTACAGTTTTAGCTCATTAAATGTAGTTTTGCTAATAGTGTCCTGACTTTGTAGGCACTTGAGCACCTCTGCCTATGAGATATTATAAACTGTGTATAGTCTTTTAAGCTAGGCTGATATAATCATTCAGTAATAATTGATACATCAATAATAATTGATAAAAATAAACGATGCCTTCCAAAGTGTGGTGCAACATTGTAACCATAGAATATCTCTATTACAGACAACTCAAAAACTCTCCCCCTTTACAAGTGAAATTTTCGATAGCATTACTGTACTGAAGATTGCTGCAGCTGGATCTGCTTTTTAACCAGGGATTTCAACCTTCACTTCTCTCTGTCACTTGTCCTCACAAAGCACATGAAGAAAGCAAACCGTACTCTTCTGTTGAAATGGACAGTGCTATCTAATAAACATCACTAACCCCAGAAATTAAGATCTCTTCTGCACCTAGGTGTACAAAATGGAATGAGAATTAGGACAGTAAGCTTCAGATCCCTGCAGCTTGATCTTGTCTATTGCTTGAATTCCATTGATTGGAAATTGCCTAGGGTTGCAACCTTGGCCATGTGATCCACAAGCCATTTAAGCCAAGATCCTCAGGTGCGTAAACGCTTTAACAGATTTCTGGGTTGTCGCAAAGAAAATCTTCAGACTTTGCGGTGATGCTGCACTTCTTTCATGAATCTCTCCCTAATGAAAGGCAAACATATACGGGTAATGCAGCCCTGCAAAGGTGTTTTGCCCAGGCCACGGGGGGGGGGGGGGCTGGAAAGAGAAGAGCCATATATTTCTTCGCAGAATACTTGGTGATATTCACCAAGTCAAGCAAGTCAATAAACAGGACAAATACCCAATTAATGAGTAACAAGTGCTGTTGATGACAGATATAAATTATCTATTGCATTCTGAAAGGTGATAGCAGCATGGAAAATCACAGGCGCCCAAGAGGGAAAAATTAATATATTGGATCGTGAGTTTTCTTTTCATACTGGGTGTTGTGTTTTTTTTTAACAATTGACATAAACTCTTTGTAATGCCTGCCACTCCAGTTCCTATGATAAGCAGGCCTGGTGCACCCAGAAATAGGTGGGTTTCTTAAAAATAAAATGGAAAAAACAGAAGTAGCCTTGTTGGCCCATAGTTCCATCATTGTGTTAAGTTAGAATGATTGTCCACATCCATCTTAAGACAGTGACGAATGCAGTCTTCATCCATGCATGGCTCCAGCATCAGCCAACTCTCTGCCTCCCTTGTTTGTTTACCATCTAGCCTGGTGAGGCCTTCTGAAGAACCCGAAAGCTTGCCACACTGCACACCATTTTGTAGCATTTTTATATTGCCCTAGTGTAGATTCTGAGGGACGCTGGTGGCGCTGTGGGTTAAACCACAGAGCCTAGGGCTTGCTGATCAGAAGGTCAGCGGTTTGAATCCCCGCGACAGGGTGAGCTTCCGTTGCTCAGTCCTTGCTCCTGCCAACCTAGTAGTTCGAAAGCATGTCAAAGTGCAAGTAGATAAATAGGTACCACTCCAGCGGGAAGGTTAACGTAGTTTCCGTGCGCTGCTCTAGTTCGCCAGAAGTGGCTTAGTCATGCTAGCCACATGACCTGGAAGCTGTACGCCGGCTCCCTCAGCCTATAGAGCGAGATGAGCGCCGCAACCCCAGAGTCGTCCACGATTGGACTTAATGGTCAGGGGTCCCTTTACCTTTACCTAGTGTAGATTCTGGGGTTTCCATTTGGCAAAGAGTTGGAAACTAATTGGGTGCTTCTGGGTGATATTATTTCCTTGCAGTTCCTCAGTATGCGGTCACAGGTCAGTGGCACCAACTTGAAGAAAATATTGGGGTGGCAGGGCAGTCAAGGATGGTGACCTGGAAAGGAGGCGGACAGGAAGGAAGAAGGGACAGCAGAAAAGAAACTTGACAGTAAGTGTGTTGTTGTTGTTGTTTACAGTATTTTTGCTTTTGTTTTGATTGTAAATTGCCTTTGGACTTTTTTTGTGGGAAGTGATGTGTGAATTGAAGAATAAACCTAAACCTTTAGAGCCTGCCTTTCCTTCTAGCAGTGGCAGAGGAATACATAGGGTGCCTTGGGCCCTTGGCAAGGAGATGTATCAGCGCCCCCTACCTCCCCCCAAAATCACGTTACTGCAGAGAAGGACAGCTGTGGTGTGTTGCTGCATGCATGTATGTCATACTCTCCATTTTTCTGATAGGTGATTTTGGCAGGGGCTGGGGCCTGAGATTCCAGCCAGGGCCAGTTTTTGCCAACCCTTAGGTACGCCTCCGTGTAGTAAATGGTAGCGAGGTTCCAGGCACCCATATCCAGGGTCCATGTTTCCTTTTGGAAAATGAGACACAACGGAGATGGAGGTTCCTTTGTGATATATGGCTTATTTACACATATATACAACCCGAGCATGCAATGCAGGGATGCCTAGCATCCATACGTCAAGAGGTTCTGGCTTCTCCCATAGCCACACAGCAGCCTTGGACTTAACCATACCCCCCCCCCCGACCATTGCTCTCAAACCTTGCTGCTTACTGATGCCATTGCTTAACTCCCAACTCCCTACACTAAGCTACTGCCCATATGACTTCTAACTCTCTCTTATTCTAAACCCCTGACTTTTATCTGCAGAGCGAGGGAGGGGCCCGTTCAATTGCCTATTCATGCTTAGTCCTTTGATCCTGTGTGTTGTCTTAATGGCTCATCTGCAGGCCATCACTTCAAAAGGTGAAGTAGCCTGATTTCAATTAGCTTCTATAACACATGTTGATTCCAGGGGGTTAAAGAGGTGTCTCATACACAGCCTAATAATGCACAGGGGTCTTGATTAGATTCTAACACATGGGAGTCTGACACAGCTTTAGTACACAAGACTTAATTAAATTCCAGCACCTATTGGTCCCAGGAATTTAGGGGGTGCCTAGCACCCACAAGCTCATGGCAACATTGTAATTGTTTTGACATTTAAGGAAAACCTGTCACCTTCTCTCAATATATCCTCAAAAAGGCATCTTCACTGGGATTATGCAATGGCTAATCGTATATAAATGTCATTGATTAATTGGTTAATCAGCCAAAAGATGAACTATTGAAGAGCATAAACTGGTTGACAGACCTACTAAAACTATGGTTGCTGCTGGTTGTACTTACATTTCTTTTACCTGATGTGACATAGAGGGCATTTTTAGCATTAAAAATGTACATAAATAGTTAAAAGACACATACAGTTTATCTAAACCCAATCCACAACCAGTGAAACTGAAGTCACTGGGATTTAAATGTATACTAGTTTCTTCCTGGGCAGAAGTATTTCCCCAAAGGCAATGCATAATTAGCATATATCAGCACTAATTGTATTCATCAACATTCCCATCCTCACACAGGAGCACATTTGACCCACATTCTCCCTCTCAAAGAATTCTGGGCACTGTAGTTTGCTAAGGGTTGCTGGGAATTGTAACTCTGTGGGGGGGGGCAAACTACAGTGCCCAGAATTCTTTGAAGGTGGGGAATGTGCTTTAATGATATGGTGTCTACAAAACCATCGTGGGAAATGATGGAACTTTTGACTGGAACCTCCTTGGGACAGAGTCTTCTTCTGATTGGCTTGCTGATATGTCCAAGTGCCATATGTATTGTATGTGCTAGAAGATAAAAGAATGGAAAGCTGCCCAATATACCGTCAGGCCATCAAGCTCATTATTGTACTGTACAATAAGTGTCTGAGGAGAGTCACATCCATTGTCCTGACCCCCTTTGCCTCTAACCCGTCCTGCCTATCACCCAGATGCACCCCCTGAACATTTCCCTACAACAGGATGAGGTCTTTGAGCTGAAAAATGTCCCCCAACCCAGTATTGTTAATTAACTATAAAAACAGATCACCCGCTCATATAAAACATCAAGGCAGTGGTGTGCAATAGTACAGAAATGTGCAATATACAAGCTTAGAGATTTTTGAAATATTAGGCAGTGTGTACTGTTGGCATTTGCCTGTCTTGGGAGACAATGGAGGAGTGCACCTTTGTCTGTGAAGTCAAACTGCTGGAAGGTTGTACAGCGCCTGCTGTGGCTGTAGAGACATGTTTTGTTGCAGCTGGGGCAGATGAAGGCGTCCAGTTGTGCTCCTGCAGATGCGTCTTGGCATTTCTTCGCTCTGAGCTCCTCCCAGCAGTCATTCCTCCTCTGGTCGCTGCTGTGGATACATGACCTGAATATCTGTCTCCAGGCACTGCGGTCCGTCTGCATCGCATTCTCACACAGCTGGGTTGAAGTTGCCACGGCTTTTAAACAAAACAGCGTTGCACTTGAGCATTGGAAAGAGTGAGCAGAAGTATACAGTGTATGACTTTCACCCTACATTGGGGAGCAGTGAGAGAAAGAGGGAAAGTGAATGTATTCAAACTTGAGTAGGGGAGGGGAGGAGCTGAAAAGGAAATTTTACAAAAACGAGCAGAAAAACACAGAGAGTGTAATGGGGGAGGGGGACCTGCCACTTGGACCATGTCTGTGGTGTTGGGAATTAAAATGAGAACCCTCCTGATGGGGCTTCTGAGATGTTTATGTGATTATTTACTTTTTGATTTTGATTCCCCCCCTACTTTGATTAAAACCAGGAGAAGGGGGGGGTGTAGTTCTCTGAGGGGAATAGGGCCTCCTAAAGACTCTCAGCACCCTTAACAAACTACAGTTCGCAGAGTTATTTGGGGGGAAACCATAGCTATTTAAAGTGGGGTGCTGCTGCTTCAAATGTACAATGCTGGGGGGGGGGGACATTCACAGCCTCTTTTCTTCGATGACTTCGAAGGACTTCCATCCACTATCATTTCTGTGGTGGAGAACCCATCACGTCTCAGCCAAACCCCAGGGAAATCCTTCTCCTCCGACCCCCCCCCCCAAACTCCATTTTTGAACGAACCACCCTTCCTTCCCTGCTCTCAGAATGGCCAGGAGTGGATGCGATCAGGGATTCCCCAGCTCTCTTCTTAAACGCCGCGTTGGGCTCCGTGACTCTCATCTCCACCGCTCAGAACAGTTTAACCCCGTCGCTCACTTGGCAGTGTCGGGAAAGCCTATCATTTCCTTAACTGTAACTACAGTAGTTGATGTTTCGTTTGCTTGCTTGCTTCAAAAAGTTAAAGGAAACCCGTTTGCATCAAGTCCTTTAAGAACATGCTCCTTTTTCAGGGTCACCTAGCAGAACCAGTCTCGTTGGCCTTTCTCATTTGGACTAGCTGCTTGAGCATCTTCGCACCATCTCCTTGAGCAGTGAAAAGTGTTGTTGAGGAAGCACACACACGAAAACACAGACACACACCCCCTTTCATCGCCTTTCCACATTCCTGATAAATGCTCTTGAAATGGAACACCAACAATGCGGCAGACTTGGGTTGCATGGCCAGTAGATCCGCCCTTACAATGCAACGCCAGCTGGAACCTGGTCCCTTGAATCTCACACTTGGGCGACACTCTTGGATCCGAGGGATGGGAAATTGTAGGTTTTGTAGGCGTGTCTTGCAGAGCCAGATCCCTCGGCAGCTTCCTACTGGCTGGACAGCGGAGGCTGCGAGGGAGGAAGAGGCGCGGGAGGGGAAATTCATCTTTTTCCTGTCGAATCTCTGCCAACCGCTCCATTGAGAATGTAATATTCTCTCTCTCTCTCTCTCTCTCTCTCTCTCTCTCTCTCTCTCTCTCTCTCTCTCTCTCTCTCTCTCTCTCTCTCTCTCTCTCTCTCTCTCTCTCTCTCTCTCTCTCTCTCTCTCTCTCTCTCTCTCTCTCTCTCTCTCTCTCTCTCTCTCTCTCTCGCCACCACAGTCTCAAGCTCCCGGGACCTCTTCGAAGCAGCCCAGCAGCAAGTGGGGGAATGAGACCACCCCACGCTTTCTTTTCTGCGACAAAAAGTCCCAGAAAATTCCCTGGACGGGATTTGATCCCAAGGGGCTAAAGGAGGCATGGGATCCCTTTCACTTCGGCCGGTCCCTCTTAAGGGAAGGGGAAAGTGGATCTCGACAGAAACTCCATTACAGCCAAGCGTAAGAAAGTGTTAGGGACCTCTCAACCCGTAGAATGAAAGTAGCACTTTTGAATGAACTTTGAGAAAGGCACATTTCCTTCTCAAGATTTCTCCCAAGCCCTCAATATGTATTATCGTCATCAACATTTTATTTGTTTGTTTTATTTCGTAAAATAAACCAACAACCCTCAAAGCGGTTTACAGAAAGGTAAAACAATAAAAAAATACAAAATTACAGCCGTACTTTAAAACGTCATAGGAATTGTGTTTCTTTTTCATCATCAATAATTATAATAAATGTTGTTCTTTAACAACAAATGTCGTTATTTATCAACAGCAACAACCATAAAATGTTGTTATTGTTATTAGTCTAAGAACTTGGACATTGCACAAAGCAAGCAACCGTTATCAATGCAAAGCTGATCTCCGAAATGCAAACATTTGGGGCTGCAGATGTCCACTTTGGTGAGGTGGGTGGTGGAATGGAAGTTACTCTTCCGAAGCAAATCCCAGTAATGGCTTTCCAGAGTTGGCCTATTCACCCAACCATCTCCGTCTAATTCCCTATCCGATTGATGTGATGGTGTGAAGGAGTCCCCCTGAAATCGATAGGTTTCCAGCTCCCGACCCGAAGTTCCCTTCGGACCGCAGTATCGAAGAGGCCAAGAGCTGCCGTCGAGGACCCTCGACGAAACTGCGCTTCGACTGAGCAGCGAGCATCCCAGAATACCAGAACCGGGAGAGAAGTCTGAGGAGGCTGGACAAGCAATGCCGCTTGGGTTTTTTCTGCTCCTCCAGATGTGGTTGTGTTGGGCGAGAGGTGACGGGCGATCTGGAGAGCAGCAGGCTTCAGCAGCAGATCAAAAGGCAACTTTGGAGATCGGATCTGCACAGAAGGCCTGCTTCTCCATTTATGCTGTTAATTCCCAGCGGGCACACCTACTCTCTTCTATATCTGAGTGAGGGGAGGGGTGCGTGTTTACTTGCTTTTAGAGACAAAACCCACCGTTTTTAGAACTGCAGGTGTAACGGTTAATTGCGTTTGTTTGTTTGTTTGTTTGTTTGTTTGTTTTAAATCCAAATAAAATATATTAATTAATGCTTCTGGGGCTACAGTTGTAAGAAAAGGATACTGGGGCAGAATCCGAGATTTGTTTTCAAGTACTGTAAATGATTGTCAGGAGACACCACAATCCTGGATACGCAACTTGGAAGTAAACTCCACTATGGGCACGAGTGCAAATTACATGGCACATACGCCATCGTGCAGCTAAGCCCTTTCCTATTAAGATGCGTGTCTTGCATTTGCTGCGGGGAAAACATGCAAACACGCATCCGAAGAGCTGCAGTTCATGTAGCATTTTACACAGGTTAATTGCATGTATAGAATGGAGAACTAGCGTAGTGCCAACAAATCAGGATTTACTTCGTGGTCGTCTGAAAACAGGTTTTGACGCACAATCACACGGGTGCAGCTTTTTTCTTTTTATCTGAGAAGGATCCTTTCACCATAAGAATCACTCTGGATTCCCCTTAAGTGTCACTTGCCAGGCTTCAAAATAGTAGGGTTGAGGTACTATTTTGACAAATAAAAACACGAATTTAATAAGCAAGCTTATTCAGAAACATTTCCCAACATTATTATGCCACTTCGATTAAAAAAGGAAAATTATCATTGAGAAGCAGTAGACAGCATTCTAATTCTGACTACATTCCCTTTAGATGAGTTGCAACTTATTTATGTCAGACTTACTTTCAGGAATGGATGTTACCATTAAAAAGAAGAAGAAAAAGTAACAATACATATTGGTGTCTTGGAGCTGAAATTCTGAAAGCCCGGTAGAGCGCGTTTAGAATTGACGTATGGAGCCGTTTCTTCCTCATTTTAAATAAGAAAAATCCCTATTTAATTTTTTGAAAACTCAACATAAATTTTGTGTCAACCTTGCCAGCCTTTCAGGTACCTCGTAGGTTTGGCGGCTGACTACTATCGTGAATGATGTTCGGAAGGTTTTCTTGATCTTCGCCTTTCAAATGTTAAAAAATAAGGAATGACCTAGGAAGGCACGATTCCTAGGCAGGTGCAGAAGGAGGTATTTTATGCCCGTCAAATCAAAGGCTCGGGCGAGCTGAATGTTGGTCCGGGGCCAGTTTCAAAACCACCTTGCCAACCTCTCAGTCGCCTTAAAAAAAACAACAACTGTAAAGTCGGAAAGAGAGAAGGGGGAGGTGTGGGGGGGGAAGGCAGGTCGGTGACAAGAGTCCACGATGTGATCAATAAGGACAAAAGGTCTTCTTTTAAAAGGCCTTTTGCTAGATAAGATGGATACATATCAGAAGCGAGTTCAGGCAATAAAAGGAGGCGAGAGTCACGCAGAGATAATCATCTACGCCGCGGATCTTAATAGAGCTAAAAGACTCGGGGGCCACACGCCTAAAGAGCCCTTCTTGCGGCTTATTCCACGCTTATTTATTGAGCTCCTGGGTGAGAAAACAGATAGGGCGGACAATCCTAGAGGGATAAGAAAAGATCAGCAAACGGCAAATTCAATCTCTCTTTCTCTCTTCAGCTCCTCTTCTGCTTAGACTCGGTTGGTTTACTGTTAAAAAAAAAAAAAAGCCCTGCTGGTTTGTGTTTTTCACGCAATGTTAGACAATCAAGAAATGGCGAGGGATATTTCCATTGTGAAAGTGACTTTGGCTGGTCGATTTTAAAAAACAAAACAAGTTCTTGCTGTTCTGCACGATTACGAGAACATGAAATATGTACCTTTATATATATATAAATATATATTGCCGAATCCTTATAAAGGAAAAGAGGAAGGGGGGACCCTTAAGCCTAACTAAACTCCCATTCAACGGGATTTATTTAGTCGTTGGATAGATAAATCAGCGGGCAAATTTACAGCCATTTAAAGTACCTTGACTTTATAATAGAACCTTCATTTAATGTTGCTCTTTTTCTCCTCCGCAATCTTCTGATCTCTCTCCGCCGCGCGCCCTCCCCACTCCCCCCCCCGCGCGCCCCGCCCCTTCCAGCACACACTTCCATGACGCGCATGCAAAGCGGGGAGACCGGAATGCCCGTCCATTGGCCAATAGCAGCGGCCTCGGAAGAGAGCGCGACCAATCCGAGAGCTCGGCTGGCAGGTGCCTGCGAGGTTATCAGCGCATCTTGTCCCGACTCCGGGACTCCAAGCGCTCGAGTCCATTTCACCCGGGAGGGAAAACTCCTTGCTTTGGGAAGAACGAAATAAAAAAGCATTTATTTGATTATTATTTTTTTGGAAGGGGGGGAGGGGAGAAGAAAAAAAGAGAGGAAAATATAAATATATACATATATTTATATACTCCAGCACCAATTCCCGATCTTCGAGAGGACTTCCAAATTTGGGAGAATTCCCGCCACCCAAAAAAAAAAAAAAAGTTATTTCCTAAAGTTAAAAGCTTGCAAAGAAGAAGAAGAAAACTGAGCCGCCAAAGATTGGCGTTGTCGTGGCTGGTTTTTCCACCGAGGCTTTGCGGCCGACCCGCCTTGCTTCTCCCTCCCCTTCTTAGCCGGAGAACTTCCCGCCGGGAGTTGCTGCGGCTGAAGCCGCCCTCAAGCGAAGGACCCCGCGGCCGCCGAGCGATCCCGCCGGCGCTTAGGAGAACCGGAGCAAAACTTTGCAGCGGCCTTGCAGGCGAATTCCCGCCAAAAACAGGAACGGAGGAGGAGGAGGAGAAGGCGAAGTCTGGTTTCTGTGGCTCCCTCCTCGCTCGGAGTCGGCGAGGCGGCGGCGGAGGACTCCTGCTGCCCGGCCCGCTGCTGCTGCTGCTGCTGCCGCCCTTGGGGCCGCCTTCCCCGCTCCCGCTCGGCCTCGCCCGCCCCTTGATGCCCGCCAATGTTAGCCGTGGGGCAGATGGAGGCTAACCGCCCGCCGGGCGCCTTCGTGCTGAGCAGCGCCCCGCTGGCGGCGCTGCACAACATGGCCGAGATGAAGACGTCGCTCTTCCCCTACGCCCTGCAGAGCCCGGCCGGCTTCAAGGCGCCCTCGCTGGGCGGACTCAACGCGCAGATCCCGCTGGGGACCCCGCACGGCATCAGCGACATCCTGGGCAGGCCCGTGGCCGCCGCCGCCGCCGCCAGCAGCCTCCTCACGGGCCTGCCTCGGCTCAACGGGCTGGCCGGAGCCGCCGCGGCCGGGATGTACTTCAACCCGGCGGCCGTGTCCCGGTACCCGAAGCCCCTGGCCGAGCTGCCCGGCAGGCCGCCCATCTTCTGGCCCGGAGTCATGCAAGGGGCGCCCTGGAGGGACCCCCGGCTCGCCTGTCCCGGTAAGAAGGTGGGGGCGAGGAGCCGGGGCTGGGGCTGGGCGGGAGGAGGGAGGAGGGGAGGATCTCTGCAAAAAAAAAAAAAAGGAGATTCCTTTTAATTAAACTTCCCCAGTCCTGATAATTAGAGGTGCCAATGCCAAAGGGGCAGCCCGTCCCATCAAGCCCTGCGCTCATTAGGAGAGACCGGGTGGAACAGCACTCTGCACATGCTCGGAGGCGCCTCTTTTCTCTCTATCGCTTCGCAAGTTGCACGGCTGGGCTCTGGGTGCAGGCAACAGGTGTTAGGGCTCATTCCCCGGAAACAAGGCGAGCAAACAGGTCCGGATGGATTGGTTTGGTGAGCCCTAGGCGCATGGGAGGGCGCGGTGGGGTTCCTTCTTTTCTAGCCGAGCGGCTCCAGGGCTCGGGTCCCAGATAAAGAGGCAGCGCGTTTCGCTTAGGGAAAGGGGGTGGCCCTTTGGAAGAGAGCGAGCGAGCCGAGCGCCATGATCTGCAACCTCAAAAAAAGGACGCTTCCAGTTGGCTGCTGTTTTGATGTCTGGAAATGAAACCGGCAAGGATCGGTTTCCTGAAGGCCAGCTGAAACTGGCCAGGTCGCCTTCGGGAAACTGATGGAGCAGCTCGAGGGTCTTGCGCAGCCCCGATCGCGCCACCACAACGACCCGCTGGTTTTTGTTTTGTTTTAAACTCTCCCTTGACGTTGCATCTCCAGCAGGCTAGCTGGTGACAGAGTTATCCTGCTGGGCCCGAGCTGTGCGGCTGCTCTCGGGAAAGGGCGGGTTGGATTTGCGACGGCATTTCAGGTTGCTAGTCCGCATGAGATCCGCCGAGGAGGTTTCTGCCCGGCGCGCACAAAAGGCTTTGGGGTCCAGGAGTTGTTTTTTCCCCCCCCTTCGGCGCTGACTTGGCTCGTTCTCTCCCTCCGCTCCCTCGTCCCTCTCTCCAGCCCAGGCTGGGATGGTTTTGGACAAGGACGGCAAGAAGAAACACTCGCGGCCGACTTTCTCAGGGCAGCAAATCTTCGCTTTGGAGAAAACCTTCGAGCAAACCAAGTACTTGGCAGGACCCGAGAGAGCCCGGCTCGCCTACTCGCTGGGAATGACGGAGAGTCAAGTCAAGGTAAGGAGCCCTCCTTTGCCGGCCGCCTCGACAGCAGCATCTCGGGCACCGGAGGCTCCGGTGGCAAAATATATTTGCAGTGCAATGTTAAGCGTGTCTGCTCAGAAGTGTGACCATTTTTCCATGGCACTTTTACTCCCAGGCAAGCAGGAATACGAATAAACAATCCTATACAACTCTCTCCCCTCAGAATAAGTCCCTCTGAACTCAAGATGGGTAGGCTTACTTCTGAGTAGGCACTTAAAAGGTTGCACTGGGAAGACTGTTGGCACCGAAGGGGAGCTGGTTTCAGAGGGACTAGCGGTCCCAGTCTGCTGCAAATTTACTTAGAAGAAAGGTCTCCGAGTTGAGTGGGGCTTAACTCCCCAGCAAAGTGGCCATGCCGCCTTCTCTTGGAGGTAAATAAATGAGTTCAGAATACGTGGGCTTAAGAACCGAAGTACTAAGAAACAGCCCGGGGCTATCTGATAGACTTAGTGTCTTCCCTCTACCAAAATAAAAATCTTAATAATTCTAATTATTTTTAAAAGTCGTAATTAAGAGAAGCCCAAAGACACTGAATTTAAACCTTGTGGCTCCTCAGTCCTAAACTGGTTCGCTTACAAATAAACTGGCATCAGCCGATCTGCATCCTCTTCAAGGGCTCTTCTGGAGTTCTTCCCAGATTGATGAGCAAGCTGATCCCAAATATGGCAGGAAACCCCACTATTCAATCCGTTTCCTTCCTAGAAAGAATGTGTAAGGTTGCACCGAAAATTAATTTATTAAGATTGTGGACGGATTATAAAATGTGTTTGCAAGGGGTTGGGGGAGGTGTTTTCTGCCGTCTTGTAAGGCAGAACACTTTAAAAGCATAAGTTGTTTTTAAAAAGTAGAGTTGAAACAATATTTATAGCCAAGAAATTTCTTGCTCTTTACACACACATCACCACTTTCCTCATCATTAGTTGAAATCCGATTTGATCATAATAGAATCTGACTTTTGGAAGAGAAACAGTGAACTCAGCGTGGCTTACTTCTGAGTAGACACATGTAGCACTGCACTGCAGAAGTGTTTAACATGGGGTGGATCATTCCTTGATCAATGGAGGGGGAGGCTTACAAACTCATGATCTTATACCTAAGTTTATGGAAAACAGATTTTAAAAAAAGATTATCAGCAGATAGTTTTCTGATTTCATCACAAGGAATTCTGCATTTGGATTGAGAGGCAATATCAGTTTTTTAAAGTGCATTGCATTTAGTGGATCTTACTCTGTTAGGATTACCATTTTATTTCCCATCATGGCTTTCAATGGGGTCCCAGTGTCTTATTTGAGCGGTTTATTTGTCAGGACTCAAGTTTCCCCGTGAAGTAACATCCTCAGATGCTGGTTTTCCTACTGTTCTCTAGGCCAGTAATAAAACCTCAATAAAACCAGACAAATGTCTTCTGTCAAGACCCCCAGTGCTTTTATGAGACCTAAAAATTGGCTTTCTATACCATATTTCTGTACAGCTGAAGCTGGAACATGATGCACGTTTACTCCTCAGTGGGTTTTGCAGGATTTGATCTACTTTCCCACGAGTAATATTTCCCCCCTTTTTTCATGCAAAAGGGGCTAGATTTAAATGCCACTCAGAAATTTCTGGATTCAGGAGATGGGGAGAGTCACATCTTCCTTGTTAAGGCTTGATTTGGCTTACACGAAAGCAAGCCTTTTGGGGTATTTGGTGTTATTTACATCCCAGTTTGTACGAAGGGAATGAAATCATCTGCCCCAACAGCACAATCCTCTGTACTAAGCAATAAGTCCCATTGAGTTCAGTGGGGTTTGCTTCTAGATAAGCAGGGATGAGGCAGCCATCAAAGGACATTGAGCATTAACTTAGCTCAGAGCATGACTTAAAGAGAACCTGCTTGAAAGCCACCTGCCGCTGAAGTTGAGGTCTGGGCTGAGAAATCCAGGGGTGTGAATTAGGACTGGGGATGCTTTTGGGGGCAGGGATCCAATAGGTTGCAAAGTGATGGGATAGCATAAGATGCGGATGAGAACAGGATTCCGGAGATCTGTGTCTTTGAGAATGGTTAGCTACCAAGGTGGCTAGTGTGTGTGTGTGGTCTGGTTTGCAGATGTGGATCATGAGCTTGGTGTGGAGCTGTATGCAGATATAGAATATAGGATGGGTATAGTTGCCTGTGTGTGCCTTCCGTTGGCCAAGCCAGAACAGAGTCAAACGAAATTGCCTACATTCAGCCAATATTTATTTACAGGATTTTTTTACCCTCCATTCCACCAAAAACAAACAAACCCCAACCCAAATCGATAATAAGTGGATTGCAACCCATAGGCTATCAAAAAGGCCGTGATGGAAAAGGAAAATGAGACGAGTGGGAGTAGGGGGAAAGCAAGCTTCAGCACTAGTTCTGAGTTCCAAAGTTTGTACAGTTCTTTCTGGCAGGGAGAAAGGAAACCCCCCCCCCCCCGCTCCCTGCAGCTGCAGCTCTTCTGGCCGACAGATGGGGCCACCATGCTCTTGCCTTCCCCAATGCAAGTGGGTTGCGATTCTAAGATTTTAGGAGTGAACGGGACGTCTGGGTGGCCAAGGAGTTACCCTCCAGGTTTCCTGGAAGTAAGCACCTTCCTGTGCTTCCTTGGAAAGAGCATGCACAACTTGGAAGTAATGGGGCAACATCCCTGTGAAAAGTCATCTGGGAGTGACGGGGTTTACTTCCAAGTAGACGTGGTTTGGCTTCCTTAGCAAGTACTTCGTTAGTAATTCTTCCCTGTTCCAATGCGTTTACTCTCACAACATGTTTGGTTCATTTTGTTCAGGGAGCCGAGTACATCCTAGATAAGAAGGTGGTGAGATAGGATAAGGGCTTTGCAGAATTTCATCCCAAGCACATGAAGGTGGGAGGAAGCTCCATTTAAATGAAAATATCTTGTGTACACTCACAATCCTTTGACAAGTAGTTTACATGCAACTTTAGGGCTTCCTTTTTGTAAAGTTCTCCTGATGAGCAACTGATTTATAGCCAAGGAGTGACTTCCCCAGTAACCCTTCCTGCTTTGCCCAACCATGATTATTTAGAAGTCTCACTGACTTCAACAGTTATTATTAGTATTAGTATTACATTTGTATCTCACTTTTCCTCCCAACAAGCTTGAGGTGGCCTATATGCTCCCCCTATTTTATCCTCAAAACGACCCTGTGAGGTAGATTAGGATGAGAGGGTGTGACTGGTCAAGCAGGGGATCTGAATCTTGGTCTCCCAGATTCCATAGGATCGTAGCATTATGTTCTCCCCACCCCCCCACCCCCGAAATCACAACTCTCTTCTGCCACCCTGACCTACTCACAGCCAAGGAGGTTTCAGGTTAAAGTAGGGTTTGTAATTGTGACTGTATAGACACAAAGGATTCACCCTGTTGTGTGTGTAAGCCAAGGGCAGTTACTCTTTGGGCATCAGCATGGCCCAAGTGCGGACCAGGGCCTGTGCATTCTGAAGATTTATTTGATGGCGTTTATATTCCACCTTTTTCTCTTAAGGAGTCCCAAGGCCCCTATGCCTCCCCCCCCCTTCATTCAATCCCCACAACAATCCTGCCAGCCAGGCAGTGACTGGCTCAAGCTCGCCCATTGAATTTAATGTCTGGTGAGGATTTTGAATCCTGGTCTCTCAGGTTCTAGTCCGATACTCGTAACCGCTGCGCCGCATTGCTTCTCGATAGGGTACCAGCGCGTGGTAGTCACCCCGATTGTTTCTCTTGCGGATCAGGGTTGGGTTGTTGTTGTTTTTTTAACCTTTGTGACTTGCGCCCTGGAGAGACGCGTGACCAAAGATGTGCGTGTGTTTTTCTCTTCCCCTCCCTCCTCCTCTTTCTGTCTCTTTCTCTCTCCCCCTCTCTCTGGCTCCACGTCGCAGGTGTGGTTCCAGAACCGGAGGACGAAGTGGCGGAAGCGGCATGCGGCCGAGATGGCGTCGGCCAAGAAGAAGCACGACTCGGAGACGGAGAAGCTGAAGGAGAGCTCGGAGAACGAGGACGACGACGAGTACAACAAGCCTCTCGACCCCAACTCGGACGACGAGAAGATCACGCGGCTCCTCAAGAAGCACAAGGCGGCCGCTGCAGCCGCCGCCGCCGCCGCGGTGTCGTCGGGCCCGCTGGCCCTGCTCAGCCCCTGCAGCAACGCCTCGGAGCCGTCGTGACTGCGGCCGTGCCTTGCCTCGCCCTCGCCCGCCCCGCCGCCGCCCCCTCTCGCCTGCCCGACCTTCCCGTCCTCTCCGGCCAAGCAGGGTAGCCGCCGACGCCGCCAGCCCCAGCCAGCCTCGGGACTGGCCGCCGCGACGTCTTGTACAGCCCGCCACCTATGGGGGGGAATAACGTGTGTGTATATATATTTTGGACAGAATTAAGTTATGGGAACCAAGGAGCAGCAGCGCCCCTTTGCTCTCCGACGGTGCGCGCTCTCCAAACGCACAGCCGCCTCGCTCGCACAGCAGGAAGGAAGGAAACAAAACACACACACACACACACACACACACACACAAAACAACCCGCAAGAAAAGCTTTCCAACTTTTATGGGTAACTCGGCCCTGTTTTATTTTCCATTTCCAACCCTGCCACCCCCACCCCCCTCTTTTACCCCCATTCTGCATTTGGAAACAAAACAGCCGCCATGATGCCCAACCAACCCCTATTCCGATTAGCGTAAAAAAAGGAAACTGCTCAGAGCAAATGGATTTTGGGGAAAGGGCAGCCACATCATCTGACCTTAAAAGCAGGCGCCCCTGGAAAACGTAGCTCCATCCAAATAGAAAAAAGACTTTGCTGCTCAGTTCAGCTGCGATCCTCAGCCTGCTTACTAGGAGGTAAGTCCCATTGAACTCAGTAGGGCTTACTTTTGAGTAAACATTGTTATGCGGAGTGATTCTCTTCAACGGCAATCCTAAACGCACTCTTACCAGGGAGGAAGCCCCATTGAACTCAATAGGACTTTACTCCTCAGGATCGTGCTGTAAAGGGTTGCATGCAATTTTATGCAAACTGACTCTGGAGTAAGGGCCCCTGAATAGGATATACTGTAGCTCTGAGCAACTTGTATGGGATTTGCACTGTTATTTTGGAGTTCATGTTTTTTAGGATTGTGCTGTTAAATTGCTTGGGATCGTCGGGTTATCTCCTGATGCAGCGTTCTTACTTGACAGTCACACACCCCCCCGGCTTACTTCTGAGTAAAAATGGATAAGATTGGGTGGAGCTGTGCATGAAGAACAGGCATATTTCCTTTAAAGTAGGTTCCACTGAGTTGAGTGGGATTCATTCTGTAGTAACTGCTTAGGGTGGCAGCCTTAGTTTTCAATGGAGCTTAGTTCCCAGTCACATCCCTATCCTACGCACACTTGGAAATACAGTTTCATTTTAAATCAGAGGAACTGACTGGGAAATAAATGAGCTTCTGATGGGGTGGAATTATTTGTACTCAGGATGGCTGCCTTTTTGTTGCTGTTAATACTTGCCACCCACAGCAACCCCCTTCTCCCCCTTCTGTGGTAGCTCTCCTGCTCCTAACAATCAAGATTTTGTTACTTTTTGTATATGGGTCCCCGATTCCAACTCAGCCGCTTTGTATATAGGAAATTGCAGATTTTTTTGTGATGTATATTTCTAGTGTAAAAAAAAAAAGCGGTTTTCTCGCCTCTTTTGTTTTGGGGTTTGGATGCTTTTGTTTATCTTCCCTTTCCTTTGAATTTCTTTTTTTTTCTTTTCTAAAGAGAATAAGGGAGAAAGAACTGCATTACTTGATTTTCGGCTGGCTCCAAACTCTTACAGTTGGAAAGACTTTGTATAAATCAATAAATTATTTAACAAGCTTCTCCTCTGGACAATTTCAGCCTTTGGGTGTGATGGTATGACAATTTAGGAGTTTTGTCTCTCTCTGTGCTCTTGTTTGGAAACAATATATCATTGACTTATTGTTTTCTTAAGGTTTTTTTTAAAAAATGGGTCAGATTCTGTGTATGCATTCTACACAAGCAGAACCATAATTGACTTAGTAAAGGGCACTACCCCATAACAAATGTCTATTGCAAAAGCTAGAATACTATTTCCACTCCTGGACTGGTTTGAATGGGAAACAAGGATCTTCAATTCAGAAGCAACTTCCCAAGATTTTCAGTGGCTAATAATAATAATAATAATAATAATAATTTATTTGTACCCCACCCCTCTGGCTGGGTCTCCCCAGCCACTCTGGGCGGCTTCCATCAAATATTAAAATACATTTAAAATATCTCAGTTTAAAAACTTCCCTAAACAGGGCTGCTTTCAGGTATTTTCTGAATGTCAGGTAGTTGTTTATTCCCTTGACCTCTGATGGGAGGTTGTTCCACAGGGCGGGAGCCACTACCGAAAAGGCCCTCTGCCTGGTTCCCTGTAGTTTTGCTTCTCGCAGTGAGGGAACCGACAGAAGGCCCTTGGCGCTGGATCTCAGTGTCCGGGCTGAATGGTGGGGGTGGAGACGCTCCTTCAGGTAGACAGGACCGAGGCCGTTTAGGGGTTTAATTTCCAAGTCAGGCTGAGATATTGATTGATTTATCATTCACGGGAGTTTCACGATTGACTTCAGTGGGAACTGGATTGCATCCCAGGCGCAGTTGTAATCTGCGTGTTAAGTGGGGTTTGGTTGGTCTAAAAAAATAATTTTAAAAATGCTTTCCTGGGAGCAAGATTGCAAGGGCATTGCTTTGCTATGGAAGGAAACATTTCCAGGCCAGAACAGGACGGTTATTAATTTCAGGGCTAGCAACTTTTTCTACCAGGGCCTTTCACAGCTGTAGTGACAAGCAGAGATGCAGTCTCAATTCAGATGCTGGAAAAAACTTTACCCATTGATAATAGCTTCAGTCTCTTAACTGTCTGGTACAACAGGTGCTGCTCCATTCGTATTTTTTCCTTAAAGCCACAGTGTCTTAAGCGATTTGCTCTCAGGAAATATTGCGTGTCAGTGTGGTGCACTGGTTCAGAAGCTTCCTCTATGGAACTGAGTCACACAGCAACACAATCCATGTAGGGATTTCAGAGCGCCTGAGCTGGACTGCAGTAGTTTATGCTCCCAAGTCTGTATTGGCCTGCTGAAAAAAAGCTTCCTTTGTTGAATATCTGTGTGTCTTGCAGCTGTTAAAGACATAGGAGCCATTAAAAAAGGTAGCCCCCCCTCCACTTGGTTCTTTAAATCAAATTTGAATACCTAAATGTGGTTGGGAGTACCCAGCACCCCACTTTTGGCAGGGGGTGCACCGGTTGTAGGAAACATTTGCAGAAATGACTTGTAAACTGCACCCATTATTACTCTTTGATGGCATCTCAGCTTCTGCTTTGCACAACTGCAGTTCACAAGTCAAACTTGCCATGCTGTAAAGGTTGCTGCCATTGGTTTCTCCACCCAGTGTGCGAGGCCATGTGGAGAAAGTGTGCAGCTCTGTGGCGATCATACAGGGCTTCCAGTCAAATGGAAAACGCAAGCAAGCGGCCCAAAGTGGTTGAAATGTGAATGTGAACTCTTTTTGCGGTGCTTCCATCCAGTTTCAATACAGTTGCTTGTAAATGTAAAGGTCAATACTCTGTACAGGCACACAAATAGCACAGGAGAAGCAAAGCTAAAAGGTGGTTTAAGTCTGCATTCCTACGCTTGCTTACTTACTTGGGAGTAGGTTTCACTGAACTCAATGGGGCTTCTTCTTGAGTAGACATGCACAGGAGTACAGTTACAGGTAGGTAGCCGTGTTGGTCTGCCATAGTCAAAACAAAATAAAAAATAAAAAAATCCTTCCAGTAGCACCTTAGAGACCAACTAAGTTTGTTCTTGGTATGAGCTTTCGTGTGCATGCACACTTCTTCAGATACACTGAAACAGAAGTACAGAACCTTTATGGAAAGATCCAGGGTCTCAGCTTGTTTAGAAAGGTCTGAAGTTGCTCTGAAGGGCAGGAAGAGGTTAGTCCTGCTTTGGCAACTCAGAAAATAAAGTTTGGCCTTTCATTGTGAACGAACCTAAGTTCCAAGTGAGCATATATAGAGTTGGAGAGAGAGGCTGGCAGACCTGTTCCTTAAGATTTTTAGGGGAAGCATGAATGGTCAAGAACTGCTTTGTGGCTGTGGCGCACAATCCCAGTGATTATGCCCACAGTGGAAGCGGACTAATAATAATCTAAATACATAACAGCGTGATGCTCCTTTCCCCAATTCTGTTGCCTGAGTTGGCCATCTTGCCCTTCCTGCAGGAAGATGATGCAGAACAAAATATTTTAGCAAAGTCAAACCCTGCTCTTCAACATGTTCAAAATTGCAAATGCAAAAATGCAGCCTACTTTAAGAGTTAATATTTTTATACCTCAGGGTCGCTATAGTGTAATGTTATCAACCCAAGATGGTCATCCACTTTTTTCAAAGCAAGGAAACTTGTTCCTCTGGCCTATGTTTTGCAGACATAGGCACCTGTGAATATAATTTTACTTCGTTTGTTTTGGAAATTTTCATACTGCCGGGCAATCTTATTTTGGTGGCTTACAAAAAAAGAAAGAAAGAAAAAAGAATAAAACAATTTAAAATAGGCAAGCAAAAGTAAAAATACTCAAAAGTAGTATAAATCAGTCTGCAGGCTTGTGGAAATAAAAAGCTCTGCCTGGCACCAAAAAGCTTGCCAGGTACAGCTCTTTCCCAGGTGAATGTTTCTGGGGAAAGAATTCCATTTCTGGGAAGCCACCACTCAGAAGACCCTCTCTCTGGTAGTCACTCGCCTCTGATAGTGCTACTGGGAGGAATTTTTTATTTTTATTTTGTTTTTTACTCTGATAGTGGAGACAAAGAAGGCCTTAATATATCGGTAGGTGCATAGGATAGTACCTTGGTCTTAAGCTATGAAGCTCAAAAGCAGCATTTTGAATCGCTTGCAGTCTGAAACATGGATCTTTCTCTGTGTGCGTGCGTTTGTCCCTCCCTTTAATGGCACCCCTACCAGTTGGTTGTGTTCTGCCCATCATAATAAACGATAGTAATAATAATAGTTGTTCTCAAGACTAAGCCAAGCCCCACAAAGCTCTCCTCCAAGCCAGCTACTCTCAGATGTCTATAACAGGGAAGGCTTTGCTGGAAGCCAGCCCAAAGTTTTCATCTAAAAGGTGGCAGTTTACCCTGAACACTTCTAGCTAAAATGTGGCCCTAAATTCTTAAGGAAAATGGAAGACTCCCCTCCCCTGCCTGCCCCTTTGTTCAAGAGAGCCCTTTTGAGAATGGAGCCTCTGCATCCATTGAGGCTTTCTACAGCCATGTTGTGAACCTCTTCAGGGTTGCAGGCATATAAATCAAGATTGCTTAACCCCAATGAGGCTTCCGTTAAGACCCTGTAACCAGCCTGTGATATATGAGAAGGAAGGGGACAGATAATGTATTTTCCTCCCTGTGCATATTTATGAGTGAGGTGCAGATTTCATCTGTGTTAGTGGCTATGAATATGGACTCAGGAAGTGGCCATTATCCTGGTTTCACTGACAAGGGTATGATTCTCTCGAAGTCAAACAGAGTCTCAGACAAAAGGATCAGTCTCCCCGCTTAAGATTTTTATAAACAAGATGAATATTCAAGTTATTTAAGTGGAAGCCCTTTTGTAGCCCCAGAATTATAGAATAAGTAAACTGATGGAACTTTGTGAAATAAATCAGCACCGCACAGTGATCTGTGCATGGTGTGCTGGTCATGCATTTCCATTCCTCATGCCCTTAATTCAGACTGGCTAAAATATAAATTTTGATTGAAAACTGGTTCTCTTTCCATCCCACTTTCACAAGCTTCAGAAGTGATGTGTTACAGACTTAATGCACGTTTACCTAGGAGTAAATCCCGCTGAGCTGAATGGGAAGGGGCATAGCTCAGCGATAAAACCTCATATTTTGCATGCAAAAGGTACCAGGTTAAATTTCCCAACATCTCCAGATTGAGCTGGGATCTTGACAACCTGCTGTCAGTCAGTGTAGACATATCAAACTAGATGAAACAATGGACTGATTTTCAGGTGTTTCTATAGATAGGATGGAAGATTGAAGATGTTTTTCATGTAAACTGCAAGAATGGATTGCATGTAAAAGAATTTTTTCAACACTGGATCCTAGAGCTGATTCCAGGCATGAGAAATGAATCCTACAAAAACATTGCACCCCTGAGCAGAAAATCCTTTCAACCCAAATGTCTCCAAGCTGAGGGTGGACGCTGGCCTACTCCCCTGATGAACTGGGAAGTGCACTCAGCACATGCTAAGAAACACTCTTTATATTTCCCTACCATAGCTGTCAGCCCTCCCTGCTGTTCCCCACTGCTATAATAAGGGAATTTCCCACAAAAAAGGGAAAGGTTGACAGCTATGCTATGTGCAAAACTGAGACCTTGCATTAACAATATATATTCAGTCCTAGGGTCCCAAAGCACTGACAAAACCTACAACATAAGACACTCTGATTTGGTTCCTAGGATTGCTAGTAGTCCAGTGGCAGGAGCTGGTCCGAAAAACGCTTAACACTGAAGTAAGACTATTGACTTCAGCAGCAGGAGTGCAACAGAAACGGGTTTTTAAAATTTATTTATTTGCAGTAGTCATTTATTACACTAGCTATGACTGAAGCACATAAAAACTTGGTTTGACAATTTCATTGATGTAGGCACCACAGTTCATGAGAGTTAAAACGCCAAAGGACAGGTGTAAAGAAAACCATCTCACCTGATGATATTTCAGCATTCACTTGATTGATTTAGCATCACCACAAAACAAAGTTTACATTTAGCCACATTTTTTAAACAGAAGAATTAAAAATGGGCCAAGCTGACAGGGAATGGATTATTCCTGCTGCTTCACTTATACGTCTTCATATGCCACAGACCATCATTTAAATAGTGGATATTCTCAATGCCAATTCCTTTGTTGACCTTCTCAATATCCTCTGCCGACATCTTCATGACTCCAACACACAGGGCATGTTGCTTTCCTTCGGCCATTATTGCCACGATTGTATCAGCAGCAGCAGGATAAAGTTTAGCTCCTGGAGACGTCAGGCCAGGGCACATGACATTTGCTCCACTAAGTACAAATTTAATGGCTCCTTTATCAACTTGTTGATGTGGTAGGATGAATGGATATTTATGAAGTAATCTGAGTGTGGGATAAAATGGTCCTTCCCTTTGCCTGAAGAACAACAATTCTCCATTTACTGTGAGGATTTCTGTATGTTCATGACAACGTACTATCTTCACAGGGTCTTTCTTTGGCATAATTTGGTTTAGCCATGGTTCGATCTCAGATAATTGGTCTATCAGCTGGTTCTTAATGCCTTTAATAACAGATGTTTTCAGCTGGATGCAGTTGGACACGTTTTCCTTTTCATCAAATTTTTTGAACATCTTGGCGGGGTTTACGCAGAGCACCAGGAAGGCCAGCTACTGACAGCAGCAGTAGCTCCCACGCAGGCCCTGCTCCCACTCTCGAACCCACGCAAGCACTGCAACAGAAACTTGTTGAATCAGGTTGTGGAATTCACCTTCAGGGTCCTAAACCTAAATACTCTTATACACACCTGTATACAAATTAAATCTATGTACACAACCGCTGCCTTGCCTAAATGTGCTTATAGTGAGAACTTTCTTGTGAGTCTTACTAACTTAAATGGAGGAGCTGGTTCCCCCGCCCATCCAAAGGATATATATATATATGAGAAGAATTACATACCCTTTGGAAGAGGGAGAGATGTCCACAACTTTGGTCACTGGAAATTAGACACTTGGTCAAAGCAGGAAACCAGATGACAGCCTGCAGTTTAGAACTCTGAATTGGATTTTGCTAAAACAAGATCTAAGGATCGCTTCCCTATGATGTTTCTGTAGTTAACCCCAAACGGCTGTGAGCCGCCGCCCCTTCCGGAAAAGCCATGCTATTGGCGTTGTAGGCCTTGTGAGCAAGCAAAAGGATCAATACACCCAGGGTCAATGAGCAGGTATTTTTCCCCCGTGAGTCTAGTTCGGAGTTTGTTTCTCTCCTTCCCTTCCCTTCCAGGCACAGTTGGAACAGGCCAACCTAGGCACATGGCTCAAATGGGTTGTTCCAAGTGGGGGGAATTGGGGGAGGAAGAGGGAATGGAATGGTGGGAAGCAAGCAAAAAACAAACAAACAAAAAGCCTTTCACCTGGACTGGAAAGCCGCAGCTGGCTGCCCGGAGAGGTTCCGTCGAGCGCCTCGGGCTTGTCTACGGTGCTGGGAGGGGCACTTTCGCCAGCCTGCCATAAGCGAAGGATGCTTCCCGCTCCGAAACAGAACCGCCCGCTTTTACGGCCCTGCTGTTAAAGCAGAAGGGAGGGACCCTAACTGAATGGTTGACTAGAGTCCACGCTTTTTGTCTGAGCAAGGTCCCAGGGCCAGTTCAGCACCAGTGACGACATCTCCCCAAAAGGGCTCCGGTGGCAATTGAGGGGATGGGATGGTGGAAAGAGACCCTGCCGGACAAATCGTGTAATAAGGCACGTGAAAATGCCCTGGTGGGGAAGCTGTACCTGTTGAATGGCTGCTGTGCCAGAAAACTTCCTTTTGAACCCTCGCAGTCCACAGCAGCCTAGTAGGGCTGTCCACTCAGCTCCTTCCAAGGAAAAGCCACCTCTATTGCTGCATACACACTATGCCTTTAAAGCACATTCGAAACACATCCTCACCCTCAAAGAATTCTGGGTACAGTACTGTAGTTTGCCTCTCTTAAGAGTTCCAATTCCCAGCAACGCTTTACAAACTACAGCGCCCAGGGTTCTTTGGGAGGGAATAAGGGCGCTTGAAATACACAGCGTGTTCGCAGCCAGCGTTTTCAGCTGGGAGTTCATGTTTTTAAACGAACGTGTAATTTAGGCGTTCGAAGCAAACCCTTAAAACCGGAGCTGCCAGACGAAGGAGGTGGATGTGAATTGGCTGCTCTCTGGCAGGTTCCCGGGCTGCACAGAATTCTTCGGCAGTCGTCCATTTTCTTCAGCTACAGGACGCGCGAGCCAACTCCAGAATTACTTATTAGATTCAAGAGCCACAGAATAAGACAGGTGCTTCTGGGTGAGTCTGATCTATATCATTCCTTTTCGCGAGCAACCCAAAACGTGGCGGGCAGCCTGTCCAGTTATGGAGGCTGGCTTGGGGCGAACTAATTCACGAGTTTTGAACGACAATGATCTGTACCCAATGACTCGTACTGAGCAATAGCGCACTTAAAAAGCAGAAAACAAGACTCTAGGGAGGATAGCGACTGGCCTCCTCCCATGTATTCAGGCTGCAATACTGGGAGCAGGCCCCATTGAATTCAGCAAGGCTTGTTTCCAATTAGACGTGATTAGGGTGCTTTAGGAAGTCTCTGACTGAAGTGGAAATGAATGCCAGCATCGCAGCCTTACAGTGCAAGCCTAAGTGGCTACTCAGAAGTAAGCCCTGCTGAGTTCAGTGGGATTCATTCCCAGGTAAGGAAATATAGGGTTTCAGTCTTAATTCCAGTTCAAATCAACGGATACGCTCATTATTTTGTGACTTTTGCATATCTGTCTGGTAAATCCGGAATCCTATTTTAACACACTTCACTGCACGTGTTCTAGAAGGGCATGGGGCTGAGTTCCTAGCAAATGGGAAAGGCTCAGGCTATTAAGATCTTGAACGGCGACCGGAAATGTACTTACTCGTGAGTAAGGTTCATGGAGCTAATTATTAACCGGGATCCTCAGTCGGATTCCGTTTATGCACTACGTGGACTTGTGTTCCACTAAATTGAGTGGAACTTTCTCCCAAGTAAGGGTTTATAGGATCGCAGCCTTTTTTGTTTCACTGCATTTGGGAAAGAGAAAGCGAAATCTTTACGTTCACACGTAATGCGAGGTCTCTTTGACAAGTGGCTTTTGGCGCCATTGTCCCAAAAGGCCAGTCATTGATAAAGCAACTGCTTCTTGAGTCTTGCATGCTCCGGATTGAACAGTTACTTTGCGCTCTCCTACCCTGACGAGCCTAAATGAAACTGCTTTATGTTTCACCAGCTCCTAGCGGGCAAGTTCGCAGGAGAAGGGCTGCTCATTCCTAGCCTGAATTGCAATAAGCTGCTGTTTTAAAGAAAGAGATATAGAAAACTTTGTGCGAGGGTATAATTAATAATTTCCTACCCATACACCCTTTGGAAAACAACTGACATGGAAATCAAATATGCTTGGTTTACACTGGGCTTACTCTGATTAACAGATAGTTCGCACGTACACGGACTCTCGTTGATTCCGCCACCTGTGATTACTTTCAGCTGAATGTGGAAACTGACATGGAGCGCAGTATGGGCTAGATCCGGAGTCAGTCAGTTTGAACTCCGCTTCTGTTGAAATCAATGGAAGCCTTAACTCCCAGTTAGCTGGATTCAGTAGGACTGACTTCTGAGTAGACACGGTTAAGTTTGGAGCCTGCATTGAGCTGAACTCAGGTCCCACTGAAATATATTGGAAAACATTAGTCTGCCACTGATTTCAACGGGATTCCTGTCTGTGGATCCAACCCCGATATGCGCGAGTTTACTTAGGGTGCAAAGGTTTGCAGTGGTCTTTCCACCCTAGCAAATCAAGGATTTAGGCTTCGCATATTAATTCATACCGCTTGCTCCCCCCCCCCCCTGGTTGAAGGGAAGATGGAGCGACCTAGGAAATTGTGTGTGTGTGCGTGCGCGCGCGTGCGCGTGTGTGTGCTGGTTTAGCCCTAGCTCTTATAAAAGGATGAACTCCTTACTCAGGCGAAATCCCGCTCCCGCCGTAAACGGTTCCGGAATAACCGAGGGGAACGGGGAAGAGGGCGGTAGATTTATGAGGATGTTTTACGGTCTCCAGATGAACAGATCACGTAGGAAAAAGGAAAATAACGAGTGACAGGTTGCTCTTGAATATGCTCCGGTTTTGTTGTTTTTTTAAGTTTATTTATCTGTATTTGTTTTAAAAACGCGTGACTCCGTCTGCTCGTGTGCAGCTAGTTTTCTAGGACCAGGAGTAGATTCGTTTTGGATGGGAACGAGGGTCAGCTCAGAATAGTGGCCAAATCACACTTGTTGGCGCGCATAGCGATGCGATCTGTGCAGTGCGGATGGGACTCAACGGGCTGACTCTGATGTAAATTACCCAGTTACCTCTTGACACCCCACCCGCTGGTTTAACCGTTTGGAGAGGTATCCCACGAAAGAAGCACAATCGTGCCTTTTCCTCGCCGAGAGCCAGGATCGGGTTCTCTTAGGTGACGTTCCTCCTCCATCTGCTCCTCATTTGATAGTTTCATCCCAGTTCCTTAAATATAAGAAATGCTAGAGCTTTTGTAAAAGTCTTCTCAGGAACCCGAATTTAAAAGTCTCTTCCCTGGGCTTCGATTGGACAGGGCCTTCCTCCACGTCAGAGAATTCCCGCGATTTAATTGGTTGGAAGGGTTGGCCCCAATATTTTCCCAGAGAACTCGCTACCCTCTGCCCAGCTGACTTGGCCCGAAGTCCAGGCGGCCGTGTATTGGGACCTGCAATCGGTTTTGCAGATGCAGCACGACGGGGTTTATCGATCCAGCCCGGATCGTATTGCGGTTGTTGGCGGACTTGCTTCGCTTATTCCATTTATAAACCACAATTTCCTTCAAGGAGCTCAAGGTAGTGTAGCACATGGTTCTCTCCCCCCCCCTCTGCCAATTTTATATTCACAATAACCCCGTGAGGTAGGCTAGGCTGGAAGATAGTAACTGGCCCAAGGTCGTCCAGTGAGCTTCATCCCCAAGTGGAGATTTGAACCCTGGCCTCCTAGGTCATAGTCCAGCACTCTAACCATTACACCACACTGGCTCTCAACAGACTATGCAAGGGCTGGGAGTTAGTTACAACTTTTTTTTAATTGCATCCCGACGAAGATCAAAGCAAGCTTCCCGCAGGCTTCAGCTGACTAAGCCAGCTGCTTTCTAGACATGTGGTGGTGCAAGAAAGAAACCAGGCACTTGAGCTTATGATGCTCCGGTGACCCTAATTTAAGTGGGAGCCGCTTGGGAATGGGAAAGGGGAAGGGTTTTCTGCCGAGAACAGGATGATCTAGAGATGGAGACTCTGCAAGTGCCCAGGAATTCCGCAGGATCCTCGTTATGACACGTAGGGATCTCACCCATTTTTTAAGGGAACCGTTGTCCTGTAACCCTTTCCTAGAGAGGGGCGGGAGAGCAGCGAGGAGGGACCGTGATTAAAACTGGCTTCTTCCTGTAACCTCTTAAAAGGACTGCCAGCTGAGCTCTCCAAGCAACATTTTTGCAGCACCTGCTAGGGATGTGGTTCTCAATAGGACAGACGGTGGGAATAACTCTCCAATCAGGGATGCAGCTTTAAATAGCTTCCCTGCTTTCAGGGCATTTAATATGGGCATGATCTTGATGGGATAGCCCAAGCTCCTTAACTAAATGCTTATTACGGAGGCGATTTTTTTTTTTTTAAATTGCTCTTCTCTCTCCCGAGGACCTTATGCGCGTCGTCTGAGAAGTCTTATCCTGTTCCAAGTTACTTCGGCGTAAAGGATTGCGCCGCGCCCACCCCCCAAATACTTGGGTTGACACCTTGCATAGGAGCCAACCACGAAGCCCCCACAAAATATTTGAGCTCCCCATTTGATAGGCATTCCCTTTCAACTGCTGTGTGTACCGTGTCACGTGATAAGATTATGCGATGCGAGGCTTATCTGGGCCCCCACAATATTTTATTCAAGTTGGCACTCCTGACCCCTTATTTACCTCGGATTCGAAGCTGACGAAGGCCTGTTCTGTTGATGAACATCACTAGGGCCTGAGTTGAAACCGGTTTACTCAGGAGTAAGCTTCATTGCGTTCCCTGCAGTTAGAGCCTAGATAAATATTGCGCATAGTATTGCGCCTATTTCCGTGTGTTTGGGTGTGAGAACAGCCTCCTCCAACCGGGTGTCCTCTAGACGTTTTGGGCTGCTCTCCTGACCACTGGACGTGCTGGTTGGGGAGTTTTAGTCGAAAATATCCTAAGGGCAGATTTTGTTGTTTACACCAGCAAAAAATAAATCTATCCCGATAGACAAACATTAGAAATAACTGATTCCCTTTTCTCTTGGCCCCAAACCCAAACAAGCCCCCCCCCCCGCAATACTTCGTCTGAGTACTTCCAGAGAGTACTTCGCCTCTCTGGGACATTTAAGTTTAGCCCGACAATCCGGTCTTGGCCCTGGAGCCCGTGGGGCGATGACCTGTGATCAGGGTGTGTCTGAGCATGTGCAGAAACCCATTCTCTCCCCTCGGCCGTCGACACTCTTGGCGTTGGAGGTTGAGAGAGAGAGAGAGACGCTTGTACCCAGGTCTTCGACGTTTGGAAATGCAGCTTTGCGCTCCCCCCTTTTTTCTGAACCATTTATCTTGCAATAGTAACGCCGATAGGAAGAGAGGCAAAACCCCAAGAGACACGCAGCCGTCTTCACCATGATCAGTTTTATTGCTTGAGAACCAGAATGCTCATTTCAAAGTGAACAGGCAAACATTACAAACTTCCTCCCAATCCCCGCGTAGTTTCTCTCCTCCAGCCTTACACGTGTCTGTAAGAATACCAGAATTGGGGGGGGGGGGTGAGGGGAGAGCGTGTGCGCATCAGTGACAGTACCCAGCGATTGGGGGGGGGGGTTTCCTCTGATTTAATCGGGGAGGGCTCCTCCTCCTCCCTCGCTACGCGTGGGATTGATTTACAACCCCCCCCCCCAAGGCAGCCTCCCAAAGCTCCCGCCATTGCCCGGTCCCTGAACTCGGTAGTGTTCTAAATTAAATCAATAAAGCCCTCTGCTTGTGTTTCATCAACAGGCTCGCTAATCGGCTTTTAATGCTTTATGGGGAGGGGTGAGAGCTGAGAGAAAGGGGGGGCTGTGGGCTGGGAAGAGCTCCCAATCAGAGTGAAGATTTACAGACTATTTGCCCCCCCCCCCAATTTCCTCCCTTAGTCATACTCAAAAATTGCTACCTGACTCCGGGCTGAAGTGCCTTTATTTTGCATCTTCTTCCTATCTTCAGCTAGAATACTTGGCACCAGAATTTGCTGCATAAATATGTGACTACAATTGGCAGATGATGAGTGAGGTTTCTGGCTCTCTTCATATATAAGTACTGTATATATGCACACACACACACACACACACTGGTGAAAGAAGCCCTTCGGTTGGGCTGGCAACTGGGGGAAGCTTGGAAGTGGGCTCCACGGGGAGGGGGGGCAGGTGTCCCAAAGGCTCCACCCCAAATCCCATGGTCTGCAACTTTGAGTAAGTAGGCATAGGGCTGCTGTAAGCCCTACTCACACTTACTTCCAAGTAAACACACTTAGGATTGGGGTGTCAAATCTGCTTTCAGTTCAAAGTACTGTAAATGTGTTTCAGGATTAGGTATCAGTGGGGAAAGATCCATTTTTTTTCATCCAAGTGGATCCCAACAACACACCATTGTTTTTGGAAGTTAAAACCTACTTGGGGAAAATACAATGGGATTTACTGCCCCTTGACTAGTCTGGGCTGGTGGGGGGGGGGAAGGAGGAGGAGGAAAGGCTATTTTGTAGCAGGAAAGACAAACGGTTTGTAATTATAAATTATTATTTCTATATCTGTGTATATATATTTCTATACACACTCACATACAAATATATAAATATATACACTTATAGAAAGCAGCTGCTGTTGTGTGATTCAAAAAACCATGGAACATGGCAGTATAGTAAATAACATGAGAAAACAAAAAAAGTCTATAAAAATGACCAGGACAGAACAAAAAAACCCACCCTGCAACCCACCCCTCACTTCAAAAAAATCACAGGGACCATAAATCTTGGTTAACATACAATAATAACACACCAGGACTTCTATACAAGGCAAATGTACAAAATCCCAACCTGGCTTGAAGCTAGAGAAGGGTGATGAAAATAGTTTTTAAATGTTGAATATTATATATATTATATATAATTTCACATTGACAGACTTTTAAAAAAAGAAGGAAGCAGAGTGAAGTCTAAAACACAGTACATCGCGGCAAACTAGGTTTTTGTTTTGTTTTGGCAACCAGATTGTGGCATAATATATGCATCTCCATATAAAAATTAAAAAAACAAACAAAACAAAATCCACAATTGATGTCACAGGAATATTTACGAGAGGGTGAGGTATGAGAGGTTACTCTCTCTTTTTTTTTTACTTGGGGCTCTAAAGCCCAGACTCCAAAGAAAATAGTGTATGATCAACAGCCTACAATAAAATAATAATAACAATAAAAACAATAAAAACAATAACGTGGCACGCCGGACTCCGGAGGATGAATAGAGCTGTCACGGTATAAGCGATGGGATGCATCTCATGTCCTTCCTCTCCCTCCTCACTACAAGGAGCTTTCTCGAAAGATCTTCTCGTTTCGGAGGCATCTTTTCCCTGTTTGCAGAATTGATTGGCAGCTGATTTTTTTTTTCTATTTTCTTTAACAGACTAAAAATTAAACAAGCAAATAAAATAAAAAAGGCCCCACCAAAAAATATGGGGGCCGGAAGGGAATAAATTATACTAGTAACAACAATATTTTTTTTTTTAAAAAACCGCGAAAGCAAAGAGGGGAGAGAAGAAGGAGGTAAGGAAAAAAATCTAATGTGATATTTACCACCACTACATCACTGCACGACACAACACTTGTGCACATTGGCAATAGGTTTACCTGCCCCCGCGGCTATTCGGAAGGACAGGAACACGGGCTGGAAGGAGGGAGAGAAGAAAGAGGTTAGAAGGTGGAGCCCAGGCAGTCATCGACGCCGCCTCCCGCCTCCCCGCGCCCCAAGCCAAGCAATAGGGCGTCCGTCTCAGGCACCCCGGTTTCCTCCTCCCGGATTCCCTCCCGCTTTGCTTCTCATGGGGAACACCGGCTGGGTCATCCTCCGCCTCCTGGAAGAGCCACGCGCGTCTTCCTTGGGCCCGCCCCGAGCTCGTGCGTCTTTTCCCGAGGAGTAACTGCAGTGCCTTACGCGCACCAAAGCAAGAGTTGACGCCTGTTTGAACCCGCGGGCTCCAGGCCTCGGCAGCGAATCCAGCTGCAATGCGTGAGGTTTGGGCTGCAATCGAAATCAAGCAGCCCGTCCCGTCGAACGCAGGCTTACTTTAGAGTAGGATCGGGCGGCTCTTTCGGAACGAGCGCCCCGTTACCGGGCTGACCTGCAGCCCCCGACTTTTAACCAGGTTTGCTCGGGTCCATTCATTTTCATAGTAGGACTTACTTTCAGGTATGTAGGCTACGTAAAACTGGGGCGGCGCCAGCGGCCTCTCTCCCGCCAAGAACCTCATTTTTACATCGGATGACAAACTAAATATAGCCTACTCTTTCTGGTTAGCTAAAAAACTTAGGTCCTTCTATATATCCAAATATCAGTTCAAACACAGGGATGGATATTCCTTGCCCAAAGGGGGCGATTCTCACACTCTGGGATATCTAGGCTGCCCTCCTACCGTACACACACCCGGAGTTCAGTGCGTTACCTCGGAGTAAGTGCCTCTGAATGCATTGGCCCATCCTTCCGCGTAGGATTGCGCTAGCGCAGGTGTCGCTAGCTGGATTCGAGGAAACGCGTCTTTAAGACCGCAGGCTTAAGTAGCCATTAATGGGTTGACGTGCCTGTCGAGAAGGGAGATCCGCCCAGGGAAAAGGGAAACCAGGCCTCAAACCTCCTCCTGCTCTGCCCGTTTCGGGATCCGAAGCGGCGTGGCTTTCGGATTCCTGACTGGGAAAGCGAAGCCTCACCTTTTGCTCCGGGCGCGCTTCTAAGGGCGCGTCAGGCTGCTTTT
This sequence comes from Lacerta agilis, assembly GCF_009819535.1. Taxonomy (NCBI): domain Eukaryota; kingdom Metazoa; phylum Chordata; class Lepidosauria; order Squamata; family Lacertidae; genus Lacerta; species Lacerta agilis. The sequence goes on from NC_046316.1 coordinate 36,078,433, forward strand.
ACGCACCTTTGGAGTCGGAAACTATACTCTCTGCCGCAACGTGACGAGGCGGACTGACTGCTAGGGACCGGGACGTTGAGGGCTCGGGGGTACTTGCTAACCTGCTGGTAGCGGTAGGTCCTCATTTTCGGATTTTAAAAATGTGTCTAAGCGGGGAAGTGGCGCAGCGAGCATTATTTCAAGTTTTCATACCCGGATCAGAAAATAAAAACGCAAGGGTCCTTCAGATCCTGGGTCCCCTTAACGCCAGGACACTGAACTTCACACTCTTGATCTTGCCCCTCCCCTTTGAATCTCAACTCGCCCCAATGCACAGAAAACTCCGCAAAACGGACGCCTGTCGCCGCGCTCTACTTCCTACATGTGGGTTTCAACTTCCGATCGTTGGGTAGCGCCTTTCAGGCTCCCCAGCTCCCGTTTTCTAACAAGATCCCACGCACGTTTGCTGGAAAAAAACAGCCCAATATTGTTCCATGGGACTCCTTCCAAGCAAGAGGGCATCTCTCCTGCAAAGAGCCTCCGCCGCCCCACCAACGCCCCAGGTCACACTGCACCCGAAGGAAGAGCGCCGTGCTTCCGGATCCCACAGAAGTTGCCCCCTTACCTTGTGGTCCCCCATGCAGACATTTGGTCCAATATGGTCGTACACCACTTGCTTCTCATCGTTTTCTGACTAGGTAAAAACATACAAAGAAGCCCATAGTTTGGAGAGGCTTTGCACCGAGAATGCAAAGTCGCAGGTATGTAAATGCACACAGCAGCCGAGGGGAGGGGAGAAGCTACACACATCGACATCCGGGAATAAGGGCTGTTAAAATCAATAGATCTCACTGACAAGGAAATGTATTCAGAGTCGTACCGTTCACCCCCCCCCCCAAATGTTACTACTTTAGGCACAGATGGGGAAAGCCAGCTGGGTGAATGCCAACTTCACATATATGCAAAGAATTGCAAGATCTGCTCCTAGGCATTATTAACTCACATGCCTGTCTAGGAACATAATAACTCTTACCCTACTTAGGCAACAGGCCTAGACCCACTTACTCAAGAGTAAACCTCACAGAATTGGCTGTGACTTAATTCTCAGTACTGTAGACATGTGGGACTGCACTGTTAAATCTTGAAAAGTGAGTAAACTGCATTTGGAAAAAATTCAAAATGCAGCCACTGAGATTCTGATGTCTTTAGCAGCAAAGGTCTCCTTTTATTAGATTGTCATTCCACTGCAAGCAATTCCTACTTTCTCATTTCGTATCCCTGTTGTTATGTTACTAATACATAGCCAAAGCCCAGCACATTTAAATGCCACTTATTTCAGTGAGGACAATGAACGTAAGTTAACTCCTGTTTAAAAAGAGGCCTTAAAATGCTCAGCTTTGGCTTATCAGGTCAGTAGTCGGAAACAAACCTTCAAGGATGCAGCCCTCAAATGTGCTCTAGAAGGGGTGTTAACAGATTTGAAGCTGTCCCTCAATTACTACTGTGGGTCCAAATATTTAAGGGAGCTCTTCCTGTATCAACCTGCTCAAAGAGAGCCAGGCAACCATCCTAATGTGTTCAGTCTTTAGAAGTGCATCATGTCTGAGTGGATGAAAAGTGAGGGCCTACTTTGTGATGGCACCCTGATGTGGAATACCCCCCCCAGGAAGTTACAGGTGGTCGTGTTGGTCTGCCATAGTCAAAACAAAATAAAAATTTCTTTCCAGTAGCACCTTAGAGACCAACTGTGTTTGTTCTTGGTATGAGCTTTCATGTGCATGCACACTTCTTCAGTTCTGAAGAAAGCTCATACCAAGAACAAACTTAGTTCGTCTCTAAGGTGCTACTGGAAAGAATTTTTTATTTCCCCTGAGGAAGGTAAACCTAGTGTTGACACTGCACTCTTTTCAGTGCCAAGTTAAAACCAGGCATTTTAGATTATTATATCTTTACTTGTTTGTTCCTTTTATTGTAGCTTTGTTTCTTTTATTGTGGCTTTGTTTTCACAATGGGTTTTTTGTTTCATTTTTCATTTTGGTAATTTTAAAGTTTGTTTGGCTGCTGCCCTGACATCTTTTTTGAACATTCTGGTTTTCACTGGCCAATTAATTAACCAGTTAATTAATTGATTGATTAATTAAAAAAACAAACAACCCTGTATTTTAATGCAGGCAACTCTGCTTCTGCATTAATGAAGACTGGTTTCTGTTAGCTAGCTACCAAAAGCTGTAATCTGACGTACACTCAGTGGGATTCCCTACAGCAGGAATGGTGAACCTGTGGCCTTCCAGATGTTGTTGGACTCCAATTCCTATCAGTGTGATTATGGGATGATGGAAGTTGTAGTCCAGCAACAGTTTCCTCCATTCCTATACTGTAATCTTTGGGTTGTAAGGCTGAAATCCTTACCTGCTTTCCCGGGAATAAACCCCATCGAACTTAATGGGACTTAGTTATGAGCAGGCATGGGCAGAATCATGCTTTAACTCATAGATACCCCAGTTCCTAACCACATTTATGGGGCAGGAAATCACAACTAAACTAAATGCAACTTCTAGGCCGGTTTTAAATTGGGTGTGTTCTACACAGCACTTCAGTTGACACCCTTAGGCTACTCCCAAGCTGAAGGTGCTTGTCAGTCTTCACAGTTCTTAAACTCCTATTTTTCAAATCCACAATTAAATGCCTTAATCGATTAGGGGCACTGATAAAGTGATTAATGCTTTCAGCTCTAATCCTATTACCAGATTTGGTATCAACCCTGTTTAGATCTAATTAGGGTCTTCTGTTGCACAGAATTGGAAATACTGGGAAAAGGAAATGGATTTTAAACCCCCTCTCCACCCTACATGTGGTTTTTTAAAAATGGAAATATATTTCCCCCCTTCATCAGATATATCAATAGTAAGCATATGTTTGGGATTCCCTATGATTTCAGTGGAGTTGGCTTTCAACCAGATCTTACTTAGGAATGAAGGCTGGAAATATCTGAATCAATGGGAGTCTTGCTATTTATTTAAATGGAATTTTGGATTTTTACATAAAAACGCCTCTCAAAATGAGAGGTGAATGAGCAATATCCCCGCCGCTTGATTTATTTCCACTCTGTTCTACCCTGGCACTTTATTCCCTTTATCCTCCCCTCTTCAAACAAATAATGAAATCGACACAGCTTTTGCTACTGCATCGACTGTTACATCGACCAACGCTGACCATCTTCTTTGTTTATCTAGCATAATGACCCTGCTAAAGCAATCACTTAAGAGGGAGGTAGAGAGACTGACTCTGACTTGCAATTTCTCAGGCTGGTTAAACTGCGAGATAATTAAATCTGGAGCCCACACCCTTCTCCCCAGATCTTCCATACATGCAACCGCAGCTGTGCTTGCAAATAGTTTGCCATCCTCATTTAATTCTGATGAAAAACAGTCAAGCTTTCCCTCATCTGTAATCAGTCAAGTTTGACTGGGCAAGAACTTTATATATAAACAGCCGCATTTGGGACTATAAAGTTAAAACTGAATTATCTTTAATGCAGTAAGAAAACTTAAGGTCATATTTGCTTTCTAGCATGCTTGCCTGGGAATCTATCTCTCTCTCTCACACACACACACCCTCCCTAACCTTCCGCATTGTATGCATGAACACTTTCCAATATTTCAAGTTCATAATGCCACCGCCATCGGAAGTGGAGATACATTCATCAAAAGCGACTTGATAATTTACAAAGGCAGCGTCAAATTGTGGATTTTCGAGTGCATAATCTTTAGACAGATAAACAAATTACAGCAGCGCACAAGCAGAAACACGCTCCACTCAGCTGAGCATTCATTACGCCATGCTCTCAGGCAGTTCTGTGACTCTCGAGCAGCGGGCAACCTTTGGTGTGTTAGGGCTCAGCAAGCATAAAATAACATGCTGGGGAGGTAACCGACCGTGGCATGATAAATGAGGTTGTGCAAAAGCTGTTTACAGCCCCATGTCTGTACAATCTGTAAGGAGCCTACTGCATGGAGCCTGGTGTTTTGGGCTCCCTGCTAATTTGGGCACGGCTAGAAGCTCTTGCCCTATACAAACAAAGAAGCCCAAATCTGCAGAGCTGAATTTGCTTTTGGGATGCGGTGGGGAGAAACGCTGGGTGATGCTCAACTAAGTTTTACTCAGACCCATTGACAGCAATGGACCTATCTTAATCATGTTTGGTAATTTCAGGGGGCCGGGTCTACTCTTAGCTGAATAACAACCATTACTTCTACATTCATACAGCACTTTGAAAACTAGCAGAGTGCCTTACAATTTTGCTTGTCCCCATAAATCGACTGGAGGTGTAGGTGACTATTATTCCCATTATACAGATAAGAGAACTGAGGCCAGGGGATAGTGACAACCCAGTGACTTGTTCTGGCAGGACTCCTGTGCAATTAACAGCTATCTTACCCACCTTGCAGAAGTTTAGCAGGTGTAACTTTCACCAGATGCCCTGAAAATCTTTGTGTTAAAATTTCTGCGTTTCCTGCAGGCACTTTGAAGGCACTGAAGCACTACCAGAGTAAGGTTTCCATCTCTGACATCGCAAAATTAGCTGCCAGTTGGAAAAACCCCAGATTTGTGTTGCTCTACACTGGGTTAAACTAGCAGCTGTAGCTACACAGGCGAGCCACAGCACCTTTGTGACTCATGGCTGCCACATTAATCCGCAGATATCACATAGCTTATCTTGGGAGTTCTCAGCTGTTAAATAAAGGTAGCTTTTAGAGTACTGGTGTCTCTTCTAAATACTTGGTCAGTGGATTGGGAGAAACAATCCTGCATATACTTCCACTGAAAAATGTATTACTTTATTTACAGCACGTTTTAATTTACAATATTTGTTTTGCTTAGTGTTCCAACAAATAGGCCACTGTTGTTCCCGCTCTACAGATGGGGGAACTTAGGCTGGAGATGACAACCAAAGCTGCATAGTGAGTGACATGGGTGGGGTTTGATTCCAAAGTTTAAGTTATTATTTATTATATTTTTAAGGTCTTCGTCCAACCAGTGTTCTCAGGGGGGTATCCAAAGAATAAAAAACATAATAGAACTATCTAACTCACTGTTCCATTACAAAATAGTAGCAATATAGAAATCACAGTGACAGCCAACCATCTCTTTAGTCTACAAAGGCCAGCTGGAAAAGATATGTCTTTAACTGTGGGAGTCCACAGTATGATGCAGCAGCAGCAGCAAAAAAACACATTAAAAAACCAAACTAATGCAATTCTAGGTTGTATCAATGGAAGTATTCAGTCATAACTCATGCTGTGTATGCTCCGTGCTGCATACGTTCGGGATACACACTCCCGCACCCCAGAAGTGTTTTCTGGAGCGTGCGTGACCGCTGGATGCGCAGAACGCTTCTGCGCACTATGTGCAGAAGCGTTCAAATCCCATGACTTCTGGTTTTTCGGTTTTGTTTTTTTTACATGCGTTTGAGTTATGCACGGTGACCCGGAACGGATCGTGTGCATAACCCGGGGTTCCACTGTACTGTCGAGATAAGGGAGGTCATAGTACCACTGTATTCTGCCTTGGTCAGACCACATTTGGGAGTACTGTGTCCAGTTCTGGGCACTATGATTTAAGAAGGTTATTGACAAGCTGGAACATGTGCCGAGGAGGGCGACCAAGATGATAAAGGTTCTGGAAAGCAAGCCTTATGAGGAATGGTTGAGGGAGCTGGAGATTTTTAGCTTGGAGAAGACTTAAGAGGTGATACGATAGCCAACTTCAAATATCTGAAGGAATGTCACACAGGAGATGGTGCAAGCTTGTTTCCTGCTGTTCCATACCCCCAAACCAATGGATTCAAATGACAAGAAAGGAGATTCTGATTTTAAGAGTTGTTAAACCATGGGATGGGCTACATTGGAAAGTGGTGGATTCTCCTTCACTGGAAGCTTTTAAGCAGGTTGGAGGGGCATCTGTCAGGGACTGTTTCCCGTGTCTGACACTGGAGGTGAAACATAGCCATCATGGCTAGTTGTTGTTTGATATCCTCCTCCTCCTCCATGAATTTGTCTAATCCTCTAATAAAGCCACCCAAGTTGATGACCATCACTGCCTCCTGCGGAAGTGAGTTCCATAGTTCAATTATGCACTGTTTGAACAAGTACTTTCAAATTTTATCTGCCCTGAATCTTCCAACATCCACCTCATTGGATGTCTACGAGATTAGTGTTATGAGAGGGGGAAGAAAAACTTTTCTATCCCCCCTTTTTTTCATGCCATGCATAAATTCTTACAAACTTTTACCCTGTTACTGAGTGGGAAAAACATATCACCAATGGGAGGAAGTGCCATAATCTTGAACCTAAGATCGGGTAAGCATAATTGCTCCCCATCTTGTTAGCTGGCTGTTGTGCATAGTTTGGCCAGGTCCCCCAGGATATGCCTTCATGTGCTTACAGCGGGAGCGAGGATGGAGGAGAAGCGCCCAGAAAAGAATAATGGGAGGGCATCTGGGCTGTGTCCCTGGTCTGGTCAAATCAGGCTCATGAATGGGACGGTGAAATAAAGGGAATTTCCTGGAAGTCCCAATTCATTAGAATGCAGTGCAGCCTCATTTGTTTGAATAGCTAGCCTAGGGGACGTTCAAAACATTTGGATAATATGTGGGAGTGCTATGTACATTGGATTGCGCCAATGTGGAAATATATAGAGCGCGCACCATGAACGGATTCAGATAAGGAGACCTGGATAACCCAAGGTAAATTAAGAACGTTTTAAATGACAAAAAGATGTTAAAATGGGTGGGGCGGAGGAGCACACCCTACTCTCTATCTTTTTAAAATTTCGGGTCATTTCCCCGCCCCCCCTCAGAGCACAATCCTAGTGTTTGCGTTCTGTGGTTCTGTCCACATCCTTAGACACAGCTTGACCCCCTAACTAAACATGGCGACTTACCACAGGGCCTGTGGCAAATAACCTTGGAATAAGGCGTGAAATGCTTAGCAAACAACTAACAGCCCAATGGAAGTGACTTTTATAAGCTATCTTGAAAAGTTCTGTACAGAGCATACAAGGTAGGTGAAATGATTAGTACAAAAATCCAATGATCTGATAATCATTGGATTTTTGCTAAGGATGGCTGAGAATCCAAGGAGCGTAGGGTTGTGTATCCAATGCTACTGTTCCACTCGCACAGTGGGATTTTCACTGAACACCCAGTTGTTCTGAGCTTTCAGATCCCGATCTCCAAAACATGAGGGCTGGAAACTTGTTTAATAAATGAAACCATATGCCACCATATTTTCTAGCAGGCTCGAGGCAATTCTCAATAGTAAAAAAAAAAAAGAGTCCTATGCTTTCAAGTCAGCCCCTTACCTTTAGAATCAGCTCTTTGGCAGAATGTGACATAAGGATCCTGTCACACCAAGCTGGGCATCTAGTGTTCATATACTGCATTCCCTGGCTACAATCTTCACTGTACGGATAGCTGTGGGGACAGGAAAAGACCAAACTCAAATGCAACATCTGTTAGCAAAAACTTCCAAGTTTTACCAGGCAAATTTAAGTAACAAAAACAAATACAGGTGCTATTTCTTTCCATGCTCACTTCTAATTTCTTGCAGGTTCCCCCCCTTTGTAATTGTATTGCAATTTGTTGAATTGTTTTATTTTTAAAACTATATTTTGAAAGCCACTTTGGGAAGTTGATTAAACCAAATAGAGAAGTACCTTAAAATAAACAAACAGGAGTGTTTTTAAATAAATAGGCAGTACAGCAAGATTGGGCTTCTTTTTGTTTGTTTAAGGAATGATGTTATTTATTAAGTCAAGTGCTTAGTACATTTGTGTGAAAGGTAAAAACACTCGAAGGATGCATTTTGAAAAACAGAAAAATAAATAGATATGTAATTTTAAAGAATTGAAATCTATTCTGCTTATTGCTAGATTGGGGGAAAATGGGATTATAGAGGTCTTCAAGATGAAGGTTTTAAAATAAGATTTGTGGGATTGAAACAAAATGCTTTCATGCTTGAAGAGAAACTTATTTACCATCCTACTTGGCGTGATATTATGAAACTGAGATGCATAGCTCTCCACCAAATGGGTTTACAAGCTACACTGCCATTAAAAAGATTAGCCGTGGCAAACAGCCAGCTAAAGTATACTGAATGTATTGGAACAAACCAGTGAACTCAGTACCTTTTCCACCTCATCAAACCTAACAAGACTCATTTTCAAAACATATTATGAGAATTCAATTTGCTGCTTCACTGCCATACAGAAGTACAGCTTATTTCTGAGTGTCCAGGGGAGGCGTTGATGATGTAATATTCTTGCGAGCAGAAGCTTTGTCTGCAATTTAAGGGCTGACTTCTGCAGGCAACCTATTAAGGCAGCTCTCCTTTTAAGTTGTGCATGAACCTTACATAACAAAGACTACTTTTATATTAGAGAAGTTGTACGAATCAATCATATTCTGTATTGTTCATCTCAGTATTAACTCCCTGAGGTTGCAAGTGTTAAAACTTCACACTGAGCACATATAGCTACCATGAAGCCCTAAACCAGTTTATATGTAGCCCATATATCCAGTATATATACCCAGTGCTAATCACGTTTCCTTAAATGAGTACTGCTTTTAGAGCTGAGACTCCCAGCACTTCAACTGGCTCTGACCACACACGGAAGTCTTATGGCCATTATTAGCAGTAGACTTAAGAAATAAAAACACAGCTATGTTTGACTTTGACAAGCTGAGAGCAAAGGTTTACATAGGTGTTTCTGGGCTTCCTATTACTGTGGCACTGTCCTGGACCTCTATGGCTTGGCAGCTTGTCCTAACCCATCCTGATTGGCTCCATTGCTTGTTGGTCTCCAAAGATGCACACTTGCAACAGTCCTGACACATCCAGGGTAGCCATGGTTTTCTCATGGGTATTCTGGATAAATTGCTGTCCTCCAAAATTCATAACTGGGAGATGGTGAGTTACAAGTGGTTCCCTAGCAGGGAAGAGGTGTCATGGGTCTATGGTAGAACGCTTGCTTTGCATGAAGGTCTCAAGATTCAACCCCTTGAGATCTCCAGTAAAAAGACCAGATAGCAGGGGATATGAAAGAGCTTCGTCTGAGATCCTGGAGAGCAGCTGCTAAAATTGGGCTAGTTGTACATACAGTGTATTTTCACAAGTTGTCCAATCTGCTATAAAACCTATTCCTATGTTTTGTTGAGAACAGCAGAGGAAGCAATGAACAAGGTCTCTTACAACAGAGTAAATTTTTGTGGATGTGAGACAGCCAGGAGGAGGAAGTCAGTCCCCCACCCTCCCCATCATGCCCATGTCCTCCCTAACGTCCTCCTACATATATCTTAGATATGTGTACACATAAAAGCCTTCTTCCAGTACAAAAATAACACTTGGCTGCATTTGCACATCATGGTAAACCATGGCTCCCATTTCACGTGGGAGCAACAGGCCATGATCTCTAGTGTTACATATGAATTGGGGACTGTGGTTGGATTCACTGCAAACAAATCATGATATGAAGCCAAGGTTTGTTATTGGCTTACCAATTGTGGTTTATCTGAAGAGAAAGAAACCATGACCTCAGGTTTAGAAGTAATGCTAAGCCAGGAGTTGTGGTTTGATACTCTGCTAAGTGAGGAGCAAAGTGGGAGAGATCTTTGCATTCATGGCAGACCATGGTTTACTGTGATGAGAAGACCTGGTTCCGCTTCCAAGAGGTTGAAAGCAATAAAAATTCTGAAGAGCCCAGGTTTGTAACAAATCTAGGCAAATATCTGAATGCTCGCATTTGGTACCATGGACAAACAAGACACCCAATTAAAGAAAACTGTTTTCTAACCAAAAGGTTCATTTCACAACTTGGCAACTCCCATTAGGGCAGTTTCTGAGAAAAGTCAAATGACTTGGGCTTTATTGTTGCCTTGCACAGAAACTGCAGAACCTTTGAAGGTCCATATTGTGCTGTCAAATGCCAATTTTGAACTTCAGCATTCCACTCCTCTTCAGAGAGGAAGATGGCAAAAGAGCAATAAAAGAACTGCAAGAGAGCAAAAAGAGGAAGACGGCTGTGTGACTAGCCCTTTTATAGGGTTTGCTAGGGTCACGCCCATCTACCTAGTCACATACATGGGGAGGATGCTCCAGAACAGGTATGACAGGAAGTCCTCCCTGTCTGGAGCAACATTCCCCTGTGTGTCCACTCTAGGAAACAGGAAATGTTGCATTTGACTGCTTCAGTGAATGATATATCCCACAAAAACTACTGGAGATTTACATAGCTTGGAATTACGGGATGATACATTTTAAGCTTTATTTACTTGATGTACCAAATGAATTCTGATTTCATTTTGAAGTACTTTTGCAGGGTCAACATCTGATGTAATGCCTGGTATAATGGACACACATCATGCGCCCAGGATTCTGTGACTGTAAGAAAATGTCTGCTGTGCTTGAATTGCATTAAATGAATGAAGTCCAAATTGCTAACTCCAAAACAATTGGAGGAGCTGGGAAAAAAAGAATGAGATATTCACCTTGATTCAAAGGAGATGCCACATTCTCTGCAATTTTTTCGAATCTTTTTGGACTCTGTGTACATCAGAGACCCTTGGGGTTTGGCCAAGACTGAAATGTACCTCCATTTAAATCACGGGATGGTTTGCCATTGAGTTCAGTGGAAGGTGACTTTCACCTATTGTCAACAATCCTGTGGCCAAGTTACATGTGGATAACTTACTTTCAGAAGGAAACGATAGGTTTATAACTTGGCCTGCAACCAAGTCATAATCTATTTTAGTTTAGTATAACCCTCTTGCCCCCAAACAGATGTATTTTTAGATTTCAGGGAAGACTTTTGTGTGCAGATTCTAAAAGGATTCTGTAATACTGTCACCTTCTAATCTTCCTAGGATCATGGATTGCCATGGACAGGCTGCAGGGTATACATGCTATGCATTCTTAGTAAGCGAGGTCCTGATTTTGTCTTAAGGTAACCAGGATGCTTGTTAATACTTCATTTGATAGGACTGTGCGGCAGATGTGGAAAAAAGCCCTTTAAGAATAAGCACAGCTAGCTGTTCATAGCTAAACACCCAGTAAATATTTCCCACGGATTAAAGTACTAATTAATATTACTATATCTGCAGAGCCTCAGATGCAATCAGCTTAGTTCATTTGAAACATCTCTCTTAGGCAATGGCTATAATTAATGAGCCTTCATCCTTTGCATCAGGTCAAGCTGTAAGATACACTTCTGTTGGAATTAAATTGACCAAACTGCACTGACCAAAATGCTAATATTTCTGATCCCCTGTTAGCTAACTGGCCACGATGTGTATTTCATTTGAGCAAAATCAGGAGGGCAAACAAGGCTTGCAAACATAAGAGTTAAAGTACAATGAGTTAAACAGCTGCCGCTTGCAAATAGTAGAACACCACCATGGTGACCAAGCTAACAATCAGAGTCAAAGGTCACAATAAAAGAGGTGTGTATGTGTGTGCCAGCCAGGCAATTTGGTAGCAAAGGGTAAGGAGGATAAATAGGTCCTGAATCATTGTTTCACATAGGGTTACATACAAAAAAACCCCCAACATGGTAGAATTATTCCAAGTACAGTAGTAGTTTTTATAGGCCTGTATTTGTTATGTTGCAATGAGCCTGCACAATTGACTCTCGCTGCATTAGCTATTTCTAGTAATATGGATGCAATGGAATGTTTCCATTTAGGGAAAAGATGACTTAAGAACTTCCTTTTGCTGCAAGATGGCGGGTTACTTGTCCTTCTTGGTACATAAAATCTGCTCATATCCACACCACACACTCATGAATTGCCTGGGTGACGGTGTCAACCTCAGTGAATGTTAATGTCAATAATACCTTTCCTGGATCCTCTTAGGGCATGTTTAGTTAGTTGTAATGGCCATAAAGGTTGGAACAATAAATACCAACTATAGTATATTTAGCCTGCTTAGAGGAATAACAGAAATTAGTATGGCAATATCTTCAACTTCGGGTCCACAAATGTTGCTGGCCTACAACTCCCATCATCTCTGACTGCTGGCTATGCTGGCTGTGGATGATGGGAGTTGTAGTCCACAGCATCCGAAGCGCTACAGATTCTCCAGTTCTAAGCATACCAACACAGAAAATTAGGTTTACTTAACCCTTTTATGCTAGAAATAAGCACTTTACTAATCTAATATTGTGGCAAAAATGGATGGAGCCACTCTACAAGTCAACTTAACCATTCCTTGGCTGTTCATCATAGCCATTTTTTTAAAAAAAAACCTCTCCACCATTGCATCTGGAGTTATTGTAAGATTTCCTCCTATAGTTGGAGAGTTCTTGCAAAACCTGGACTCTGACAGTCATGACGGGAAGTTTCCACATAGAGAAACAAAGGAGAAGAAAATAAAACAGCAGTTGTTTAGTAACCTCATGCTATCACTGGCAACACGCGGAGACCAGCACCCAGACCAGCACCCAGGTTACGACAGCCCTATTCAGAGACTCATAATGGGCCTTAAATAAACTGGCAAGGAGAGGGGAGCATGCATGAGTGCTCTACATCTGCCCTTTCTTCCCCACTGGTCTTTGCATCTTCAAGGATGACTTGTCTACAGCAAGGAAGCACCCTGTACTTGTGGAGGCCTCTGTGCATTTTGGAACCCTGGTTTTCCTTGGGGGTGCAGTTAAGAGTGCATCTGCATGATGAATGCCTGAACAATGCTACTGAGAAAGGCAAATGTGTCCGTCCGTCCGTCCCCCGATGAGGAAAGAAAGGACATTGCCGTATTTCAGAATGACCTTGCTTTACACTGCTCAGTGCAGTGCAGAGAAAAGAAGAAATGTGACGGAATAAAGCCCAAATTCTTTGGAAGGAGGGGACAATAGGAAAATAAGCCAGTTCTCTCTACAGAATAGGTCTACAGAATATACGTCTGCTAGGAAGCTAGCAAGAAATCCAGACGAAAAATGCCACAGCTATGAATGAAATTTGACCTGTCATTCTTGCTTAGATGTGTCAAAGCAAAGAAATTGTCAGCATGGGGTGGGGGTGTCTGCTGAAGGAAGGGGTTTATGTGGAATTCACAAAGAGAAGAGAAGATATCTAAGACACGAACATATGTCCAACCAGTAAATTACATGACAGCCTAATGCAATGACAAACAAGAATAGGTCACTTTTAAGAGAATGATTAATACACGAGATTACTGTGCATGCACACTTATCTGAAAGCAAACCTTGTAGCTGGGTGTGAACCCCTGGCAAGTCAGCTCCTATCTCTGCCATACAACAGCTACAAGAATAATTATAATAACTAATAGAGAGAGGTGATAAAGTTAACAATTGCCCACCTGTATCATGGCGAACCACAATGTCCTTATTTCGTTTTTCACACCTACCACCTTTCCATAGTGATTACAGTCTACCAAAGGCCTATTTTCAGCTTACCCTGAGCTTGCTGTTTGTTTAATGACAGGGTGTCAGGTGACTGACAGAACATACAGCGTTCAAAAGAATTAGAGTCAGTTTTTCGCCGCTAGTACAGCAGAAAACAAGAGTGTGTTTAAAATGAACAGGCCTCATCATTTGCTATATAAAAGACTCCCCCCCCTTAAAAAAACCCAGAGGTCCACCAGAGGGATGACTTTTCAGGTGTCAGTGCTTACCTATAAATCAGAAGTGGGCTGTGCTGGTCCTTGTGCTGGCAGGCATTCAATTGGGACAGAGACAGGACTTTGCGAATAAACACATCCATCTTCTGTGTCAGTTAATGCCAACTCTTAGTGGCTTGGTTTGCATATACTGCTAAGCCATGGTTTATTAAGCTATGGTTTCTTAAACCATGGCTTAACTGCCCAGCAGCTTAACTATCATTTGTTTACTGCCAACAAACCACAGTCTGCCATTGGTTTATGAAACTTGCTTTGCTTTAATGATGGATTATAGTGTTACATGCAAACCCAGAACTCACCCTTAACCATGGTTGCCCACCCCAACCAAGACGTTTACCAAGCTATAAAGTCATGAGTCAAGAGTAACTAGAAAACATGCCAAACCTTGGAGAAACCTTGTTTGATTGTCTGTGGGACCAACTGCGGTTAACATTTGCTTTGTTAATAAAGTCATGAGTTAAGCAAACCATAGCATATTTAGTGTTATATGTGAAACAGGCCATTGAAAAAGAGAAAATATTCACACAGGTGGTTAAGTACCTCTTGAAGGTCAGAAACATACACACGGCTCCAGTAGACAACATCCAGTAATTAACAACACATCTTTTCACCATTAAGATAACAGTGAAAATATGGCCATGGGAGAATATTTGGGGCATGCTAAGCTTCACTCTCAGTTCATGTGGGTTAATCAATAGATGCCCGATAGACATCTCCTGTGTGTCCTTCTCAACTCAATTCTGTCTGAGAATGTGACCAGGAGTCCTCTCTGCAGAAACCATTTAAAACCATTGTCCTTGAGAGCAGGTGCAGCACTAGAAGGTCTGTTCAGTTCTGTTTGCCTTCCTATGTAGTCTCTCATTTCTTTATAAAGAAGTAGAATCTACCAGGTGAGAGCTGGGAGGGTCCAACAACTTTTGTGTGGCACAAGGGTTAAGACGCACCTCCGATAGAGGCTTCTGTATTTTGCTTTCTTCCACTTTCCCCCTCTGTTGTCCTTCTTTTGTGTGTTTGGTTTGTTTTGTTTTCTCCTTCTAATATGTTTATTTATATTTGCTTGACTCTTATTGTATTGTATATTGAAAAGTTTCAATTTTAAAAAATTGAACAAAAAATGAAGAAGCAGAGTCTAGAGATCCTGGCGAATGGGAATCTCTAGGGTAACCGTGGAAGGACTTGCCAGAAAGATGGCAAATACATGTACGACATGAAAGTAAAGGCTAGCGCTTTAGGGTTGTGAATCCTCTTGTTGCATCCTCAAATGAGGGCAATTTCCACAAGTGACTCTGAACTTCAAAGTACGTAAATCAAATTAAATATAACGCAATTGATTAGAACATACATATGCCTTAACAACGATGGCTTTCTCTTGCCTTCTATATCTTATTTAAGTGCATTGGCAACCTTTAAGAAAGATGCAATTTCATTTGAGAAATATTTCTCAACTTGTGCTCCAATTTTTGGAGTGAAAACCAAGGTTCAAATGATCCAGGAGCAGAATAACATCTGGGCTGGATGTGAAAAATCCTTAGGTAGATGCTAACCTTGATCCACATAGCACCAAGCAGTTGCAGAGTCTCCAACCAACAGTATACCTTCTTGCGATCAAACAGCAACATGCTGGGAAGTTCAGATACTATTTTGCTGGCTTTCCTGATGCAAAAGTGGATGTTAACGGCCACTAGCACAGAGCTTACTTCATGTGCTAATTTAATTACTTGATTGTGTATTAATGACCATGAAGTATAGCCTTAAGAACTGTTGATGAGACAGCTACAAATTACATATAATTTCCAAATTACTGTTGGAAAGTAAAAAACAAGAACTGACTTTTTGTTGTGGTCCCCCCCACAATGAAGCTATAACTTTTTTCAAATTATGTCTCCCAAACCTAAAAAGAGTGAGCACTTTGTACAACATCTCTGGAATTTGAACCACAGCAGTAAGAATGGGTAGAGCCCAAAGTTAAGTTTTTGATGGTCATTGATTAAAAGACAGTTTATAATGTGCTTCACTTTTAAATTCTCCAGGAAGAATAACAACAACAACAAAACCCCTTTTTCCTCTTGAGAGCTAGAAACAGAAGAAAACTTTTAAAAATGTATTTCTTACATGCAGGCCTAGGGACCTGCAATCCCACCCCAGCCCTAAACGAATCCTAGTATTCAAATGCAATGTTCAATAAGAACAAACATCTAGAAATGTACTTCATTTCTGCTCCCTGTTAGATAATGATTCTTGACTAATGTTTTTTCATTGCTAAGAAGGGTTAAAGATGTCAGTAACTATTTCAGCAATCAACAGAACAAGAAAGAAAGCATTAATTTAGGATTCATAGGAGAAACAAACCAGTACAAATATGTAATAATGAATATTACTACTGGGAAGCACAACATATATTCTGTAGCTATGGACACTGTTTTCGGGGGATTTACAGGGGGTGGCGGCTGTTTTCAAAATCAGAGCAAGACTGTTGCGCACGAGTACAGAATTTTTTCTTGTAAGCATAGTGAAGATTCTAAGCAGAAATAGGAAAACAGATGAACTCTACCGTTGCTCTGTGCAGACTCATATCATGAGCTCCTATATAGTACCTGAAAAACACAGACTCCCTCTCTGCCCTGATTTTTGTGGTGTTGGTCATTCTGCTAGTTTTGGAAAATAATAAACATACTTTACACAAAATAATTTGCATGCCACCTTTTGGCCTTAAAAGTGCCCCCGGGAAGTTCTAACAATATATAGTCCAGCATATTTTAAACTTTGAAATGCTGCATATGCAGCAATCGAGCCACATTTTCATTGCAATTGTATACACGTCTACTCAAAAGTAAGCCCTATTGCGCTCAACGTGACTTACTCTGAGCAAAGGAGAGGACTGTAGTCTCAAAACCCTGTTGACTTTGCTGGGGAAAAGCTAAGCATGTGCTAAAGTCTGCTATCAAAACCAGCGGGTTTTAAAGGTGCTTAGATTGTGCTTATTGCATCTGAAGGATTACAGTAAAAATATCTTCTTTAAATTGCCTTAAACGTATAAAACTTGAATCCTAAACGGCGGCTCCCAAACCAAGAAAACGAATGGATATCTTCAAAAGATTGCAAGTTGGTTTTTATGAATTAGTAATGGGGAGGGGGAAGCACCCCAAACCCTCTCGAAACACTACTCTCCTTCCCTCTCCCATTGCTTGCCAAAAGTCTAGGCACGCCATCGTCTTTTTTTATTCAGGTCCCAGCGTATTTACTGCCTCCTGTACCTAAACAAGTCATCTTGACTCTTCTTGTCAGACCACTGGCACTTCATCACAGCAGTGTCATGGCTCTCTGGCTCCAGGACCACCACTAACACGGGAAAGCCAAATTCATCACGAGGGTGTGCAGTGTTCAAAGCTGTCACGCCTGCCCTGACGGATGACTTCTTGAGGGTAAGTGATATGAATTTACAGCTTGTATCGCATTCTTGAAACCAAAACGCAAGTCAGGGAGAATGCAACTTTCTTCAGGGTACATTTTCCGCCGCAAATAAATTCAAGAGCGCTACCATTTCTGGATGGGGTGACTTGAGAGTTCGCCTAGCATTCACCTCTTTCGCTCTGTTGGTTTATATACCTGCGATCATTTTGTAAGCTGCTTTGAGCATATTTAGAAGCGCCTTTACAAACTATATAGTAAGAAATGCTCTGTTTAAAACATGGGGGAAATATAGAAGACTTTTGGAACCAAAGACCCCAAAATGGATATTACTGTTGGAAGCAAATGCAGTTAAAAAAAAAAAAGAATATGAAAGGAAATTGGTTAACATACAATGCATTATTGGTAGAAGAGGACGGCAAAATTAAATTGAGAAAGTATGAGGAAATAAAAGACCAACTTTCTGGTTGGCTGGAATACCACCAAATATATGAAATATTTAAACAAGATAAAAAGATTGGATTCGACAAAGAGCCCTCAAAGCTCGAAATAGAACTACTAAATAAAAAACCAAGATAATTTTGAGAATGTACCATCTCCTCTTTGACTGGGAAGTCAAGGAGGAGGAGGAGAAAACAGCAATGATTAGGTGGGCACAGGATATTGCCCCTCCAATAATGATGACTGAATGGGCGAATCTCTGGAGAATAAATATGAAATTTACAGCGTGTTATAATATCAAGGAGAATATGTTAAAGATGCAGCACAGATGGTAAATCACCTCAAGATTATCTAAGATGTATAAAAATTTAGCGAATATTTGTTGGAGGTGTGGTGGGAATAATGGCGACCTGTACCATATGTGCTGGATGTGTAGGAAGATCAAAGTGTTCTGGGGTTTAATTTATGAAGAGTTGAAAAAAAATGTTTGGAATTACCTTTTTTTTAAAAAAAAAAACACAGAGGCATTTCTATTAAGTATTGTTGGTAAAGACTTCCCAAATAATTTAAGAGAGATATTTCTATACACAACGGCAGCAGCGCAGACCTTGGTGGCAAAGGGGTGGAAGGAAGAAGAAGTCCCGACGTTAACAGACTGGCAGAACAAGCTACAAGAATTTGCCGAAATGGCGCAGTTGACAAATAGTTTGAGAGGTAACTCCAAACAAAACATTATGGAAAAGTGGAATAGATATAAGATGTATGTCTGAAAATACAGTAAGGGTACGCTATCTATGCTAGCATTTGATTGACTTTGGAGAGAGAACGAGTTGGGCAACAGGAGTAAGGGTACATGTTGATATAAGAATGTATTAGAAAATATGTAAAGAAATGTATAGCAAACAGGAGTACAATCATTTGTAACATAAGAATATACACTTGGGATTGACAAGAGGTCTAAATTGATGGCTTATCTAAGATTTTGGAGAATTATCTTTTGTATATATGATGAAAAAGTATAATATAAATTATTGTACACGATGCTATGTAATGTAATATAATAATGTTTATTATTGTAATATATGAAAATTAATAAAATATTGCTAAAAAATAGAAGTGTCTTACAAATGTTTCAAATAAATAATGCCCCTTCCTTAAATACGGTATTAAGGCAAACCCGTTTGCTGCTGAAACCATACTTTATCCATCTTTAATGGCCAATGGAGGCGATTACAATGTGTTAAGAAGCAACTCAGTCATTGACACAGTCTCTTTTCAGTTTAGTATTTCATTTACTTAGCTGGCAAAAGGATGTAAACTGACAAGGAACCAAAATACTCCTTGCTTTGAAGCCTACTGAATTTGATGGGTCATATTTCCAGGTAAGGGGTTAAGATTGCTGTCTCGATTCCTGCTCAGACCACCACAACAGAGGCTCTTATCTGAGAGGAAGGACAAGAGCTTCCTCATCCAGAGCAGCTGTATCTTGGGGGGAGGGAATTACCGACCTCTTTCAGCCTCTGTTCTCCTGACTTAACCCACCTCATGCCATCCTCCAGTTCCCCCTCCTTGTCCATCTCAGTCTGGTACTCTATGCCTGAGCCTGGCGACGTCTCAGGACTCATGACAACTGCAGTCTTAATCTATTGTGTGGATTTGCCTTATGTAAGAAATGGATTTCAGTCGCATTTCTTTCTTCTTGCCGGTGAAGGAAAGCCCTCAGAACATGGGTAGGCAACCTAAGGCTCAGGTGCTGGATGTGGCCCAATCGCCTTCTCAATCCAGCCCGCGGATGGTCCAGGAATCAGCATATTTTTACATGAGTAGAATGTGTGCATTTATTTAAAATGCATCTCTGGGTTATTTGTGGGGCATAGGAATTCATTCATACATTTTTTTCAAAATATAGTCCGGCCCATCACATGGTCTGAGGTACGATGGACCGGCCCACAGCTGAAAAAGGTTGCTGACCCCTGCCTTAGAACATGGTGGCTTTTCCATGAACTTACAGAGCACTCGCCCTCCTCTGCATCCCAGCTTGATTCTCTCGCTATAGTTTGTTACGTAATCACTGTTTTACGGACTGTCCCCTGTTCATGATTTATTCCTTTTTATATAGTTTGGACAGAGCCCTCTCACCCCATAATGTGAACAAACTCCGCACACTCTTGCCTTCAATTCCCAAAAAAGCTTATGGTGACAAAGATGCCTCTATGTGACGGATTAATCTGAACATTGTTACTTTTATAATCTTAAAGAACTACCAGTCTATTGCTACTTAAACTGAAACTGAAGTAAGATTATAATCCTAACATTAAATCTTCTGTTAATGTGCAATTGGCACTGAATTCTCATTAGGCAAGAGTAATTACACCAACCACATTCACTTCATTGTAAGAGTTCCACAGTTCACTCTTCAAGATTTGTGCAATATAGGTTATTTTTGCTTTCATCATTTCCCCCCCTTTTAGGCAGGTATCATAGTAGAAGCCTTTATTTCAGGGGGGAATCACATGCCTGTAGTTCTATAACAGCTGAACATAAACATGAGAAAATCCATGCTGATAAGCAAATTTAAAGAAAGGAGAGCTATAAGACTTTTAGGCAATTAACAGTATCCATATAAAACATTCTGGCCTTAATCCAGAGAAAACTGAAACTACAGGACAGGATACAGTTTCCTTTGCATTCCCAACAACACACTTTACAATGAATGGCATTCTAGTACTCACTTACCAGATTTCCAAGTGTGCTTAGAGTTAGGATGTTAATTAAATAAACCACTTGAATACATATCTTACCTGGGAGGAAATGAAATGTCCAGTTCATATAATTTGTCTTTAAAGACTGACAGCTCTTTGTCAAATTCCAAAAGCTAATGGGGGAAAAACAAACCAGAATTAAAACAAATAAACAAATAAACCCTTGTTTTCTTCAAAAAATGTAATTGTTGAGTACATTTTAAGCTGCAATACTTAGGTTTCAAGCTATTGTTAATGTTTTGCTTTATGATGCTGTTTTGTGATTTTATTATTTTATTGTACATTGATTTGGGGAATTGTCATGAAAAACGTAAATTTTAAAACCAAATAAATGAAGAAAGGAAAACATGATGCTGGATTAAAAGTATTGTGAACAGGTCCATTTATTATTATTATTATTATTATTATTATTATTATTATTATTATTATTATTATTACGCTGAGAAAAAGAAACAGCAATGAGCATTAAAAACACACAATATGAATTTCTTATGAATACTCAGAAAGTGTTCAACTTTGCTATTATACCAGGGGACTTTGCTCCTTTCAAAGATTAGCTCAGAATTGTTAAAGAAGCACTAGTTTTACTTTTTCGGAGGTAAAACTAATTAGCTGTTCAGAATATTAATATATAGCAAATTAAGATGCTAACCAACCAACAAAATATGCTCATATGGTGGTAATATTAGCTGCTGTACTCTTCTGCCTAGAAAAGAAGTTACCGGTATATAAAAACATAAAAACAAGAACCCAAACTGTCACCTTAAAATTTACCTGCAAAAAAACAAAACAAAATAAAACCAAACCACAAGGATATGCAGAACAGCGCCATTTGACCACAAAAGCAAGCAATATTCCTATTCAGCTATTCTGAGACAGTCACAATATTATTTATGTATCACTTGATACAACACATGATTATTTATAGAGTTGTGTTCCTAGGCAGCAGCAATGAAGACACAATACCAGAGACAGATATTAAGCCAGCTTTAATGTACCGAAAGAAGCATATGAACCCCCCGGACAAAGTTGTTTCCCTCCAGATTGCCACAAAGAAAGGAAGTGTGTAGCTTAACATTGTGCTCCGAAGCCAAAAAACAAACTACCTCCTAATAAAAGCACAATACTAGTAGTCTATATTTCAAGACAAGAACTATCCTGATGGGCATTAAAAAAAAAAAAAAACTTCATCCGAGAACCAAGACCAGCGTCGAGTCCGACATGCAAATGAACCTATAGTGCTACCGATCCATTGCTGTAAATGCCACTTTCGGTTTTGACAAGCATGCCATCAAAAATAGCTCTCCTTATAGAGCCTGTGTGTTTACTCCCTGTTCATTAATCATGTCCCAACTCACAGCTGTGCTGATACCATTGTATGAATGGCAGAGGTTCCGAATGAAATTAGATTGTGTTCTTCTTTCCCCTCCGCTCTGTCATAAATCATTCCTGAAATGTGCAATTAGCAGCTACTTGTACACATTAATTATCTGTGTGAAAAGCAGATACCTGAACCACCTGCACAACTGATTAGCTACCCTCCCTGTGGCCCACCCATTTTGTCTACAATCTCTGCAGCGCCACGAACCACCTAACGAGATGGATTTTTGTCGGAGTACGAATATGCACCCACAGGAACATGAAATGCCACTCCTTCCTTCCTTGCATAACTCATGCCAAGGAGAACAAAACAGAGAAATTTACACACACACACACCCACACACACACACACCCACACCCACCCACCCACCCACCCCTTATTGCAAATGTGTGCAAATTATGAGAATTTTAAGGCAAGCAATCTACATCCAAAAGCAGTGTAAGAGTTGTCTAGTCCCTGAGGCGCCATAAAGGCCACGTGGACTTTGATCATGGGACTTTGGAATAAAACAAACAAGTCACTCTAGAAGATGACCACACATTGGTCTGGTTTACATGCACCAGCTCATGGATTAGCATGAAGACACGAGCCTCAAGATCCTGAGAAGGAGATTGCAACTGCTTTACTCCTCCTCACACACAATTTCGTGTGTTGTTTGAACCTTGGTTCATGGCTTAGTTCAGGCTTCCTCAACCTCAGCCCTCCAGATGTTTTGAGACTACAATTCCCAGCATCCCTGACCACTGGTCCTGCTGGCTAGGGATAATGGGAGTTGTAGGCCAAAACATCTGGAGGGCCGAGGTTGAGGAAGCCTGGCTTAGTTCTCCCCAGACTAGCCTCAAGCCGATACCAAGGTTTGTTCTTAGTGTACAGCTCTTGGTTACTCTGGAAACAGCTCAGACATGCCATGCCTTAGGGTGGCTCAGCAGCAAAATGACTGGGGGGGCGCAAAGCAGCCCCAATGGTAAATCCACTACAACTCTCCGGCACAATTTTGTTTAGGCAAGAATTAAGATTGCCGGAAAAAATATCAACAACCTCAGATATGCTGATGATACAACCTTGATGGCAGAAAGTGAGGAGAAATTAAAGAACCTTTTAATGAGGGTGAAAGAGGAGAGCGCAAAATATGGTCTGAAGCTCAACATCAAAAAAACTAAGATCATGGCCACTGGTCCCATCACCTCCTGGCAAATAGAAGGGGAAGAAATGGAGGCAGTGAGAGATTTCACTTTCTTGGGCTCCATGATCATTGCAGATGGTGACAGCAGTCACGAAATTAGAAGATGCTTGCTTCTTGGGAGAAAAGCAATGACAAACCTAGACAGCATCTTAAAAAGCAAAGACATCACCTTGCCGACAAAGGTCCGTATAGTTAAAGCCATGGTTTTCCATGTATGGAAGTGAGAGCTGGACCATAAAGAAGGCTGATCGCCGAAGAATTGATGCTTTTGAATTATGGTGGTGGAGGAGACTCTTGAGAGTCCCATGGACTGCAAGAAGATCAAACCTATCCATTCTTAAAGAAATCAGCCCTGAGTGCTCACTAGAAGGACAGATCCTGAAGTTGAGGCTCCAGTACTTTGGCCACCTCATGAGAAGAGAAGACTCCCTAGAAAAGACCCTGATGATGGGAAAGATGGAGGGCACAAGGAGAAGGGGACGACAGAGGATGAGATGGTTGGACAGTGTTCTCGAAGCTACTAACATGAGTTTGGCCAAACTGTGAGAGGCAGTGAAAGATAGGCGTGCCAGGCGTGCTCTGGTCCATGGGGTCACGAAGAGTCGGACAGGACTGAACGACTGAACAACAACTCTGATATGTAGAATGCTTACTCTCTTTTCAGCTCATCACTGATTTTAATGATTATGTGAATGTTCTAAATAGCTGATAATTTTGTTTTATTCCTTTCATAGACTGCTTTGAGGGTTTCTTTCTTTCTTACAATTGAGCAATATATAAATTGCGTGAAATAAATAATGTCCACGTTTGGACTTAGTGTGATGTGCAAACCTGGCCATTATAAGAGTTGGGGTGAGCTGTGGGGACTGGACTCTACCTCCCCACTCCGGCTCAAATTTCTCCCAACAACCTTAACCAGTGTTTCCACTTAACTAAGGTTTGAAACAAGCTCCCCTTGTTTCCCTCATTAGCTTTAACCATGGTTAATGTTAGTGCTGCTGTACAGTGGTACCTCAGGTTACAAACGCTTTGAGTTACAAACTCCTCTAACCGGAAGTAGTACCTCGGGTTGGGAACTTTGCCCCAGGATGAGAACGGAAATCGTGCACCAGCGGTGCGGTGGCAGCGGAAGGCCCCATTAGCGAAAGCGTGCCTCAGCTTAAGAATGGTTTCGTGTTAAGAACGGACCTCTGGAATGAATTAGGTTTGTAACCCAAGGTACCACTGTAGTACAAAACTGTAGTTAAGGCTGGCAGTGCAGGGAGACTCTTGGGAGAGGAGAGGCGCTGGAGACGAGAGAGCATGCAGTCCCATCAGAGCAGCAGAACCAACAGTAGCCAGAAGTCTTAGGTCTGCACCAAGTCCTCTGATTTCACAGCTCTTTCTTTGCATATGATACTTATTCTGCAAGTGTTGATTTGTGAATCATTCAACCATAGTACAGTAGATGACAAGGTGCTACTCAATACACAAATGCCTTGAGCTGATAGACAAAGCCCTGCAGATACTGCCTTGTTTTTGCCCAACAGTTTGCGAACACTGCACAAGCCCAATGGGTGCATTTCAACAGAACACTGGATTTTGTCCCATAATATTCAGTTCATCTATTGAACTGGTGAAGTGCCAACATGTTGCTTACATATTCACATGAATGTTGTAATATGACTAATCAATAGCGTCTATTAGCAGTTGTTTGCTACTACATTCAATGCATCTTTTGTTAATGGAAATGAAGAGTAAAATCCTGTTTGTGTCTACTCAGACGTAAGTTCACTGGGTTCAATGAGACAAGTGGGTATAGGACTACAGCCTCATGGAAGTATGGTGCAAAACTGCCTTTCAATACAATTATGATGGAGAAGAAAAACAAAAAACTAGGCCGCAGTCCTAACCCCACGTACCTGGGAGTAAACCCCATTCAATTCTTTGGAACTCCTGAGCAGACGTGGCTTAGTGTATGTTTACAAACTGACGGTTTTGTAGCATTTCTGTGAGGAAAAAAATTATCTAAGAAGGCGAAGACAAAAGAACATTTTGAGAAAGGAGGGCTGCTTGTAAAATATAAAAATGCAAAAGACAGAATAAGCAAACAATGCTTCATAGAACACAATGGTAAAGAATACTCATTGAGAATTCCAGAGGCCGGGGGGGGGGGGGGAGAGCTAAATAGCTGCATTGTCTTCCGAGATGAATTCAAAATATCTACAGTGTGTACATCCAGTTTGCTTTGTTATGACAATATTCAGGATCTGACAGAAAGGCCAGGGCCTATATAAGGGTTAACGGTGGTTCAGACACTTAGCTCCCAGCACTTTCCCCAGTAACAGCCGCAGACATTTCTGACATTTTTATGTACTGTGGGTGGTTGCTTGCTTAGTTATGTGCTGTGTATTGCAGAGGAGCTATTGATATTGTTGTGACACAGATGACAGATAACAGGAACACAATTGTGCTGGCAGCCTCCTGCAGCCTCTCCCAACTCTTTAAGGAGCGGGGACATCCTTACAGCTGCAATGCTGCTTACAAAAGCCCAAGCGCCAGCTGCTGGAGGGACACGATAGGCATTCTTACTGTTATTATTTTGGGCAGTTCTAGTACAGAGAAAGGAAAGCTCAGGCTCAGAGGCCAAAGTCTACCTGTCTGCCTCTTAGGACTCTCACTGAGCTGCTCTTCCTGCTCAGCCACACACCCCTCTCCAAATGTCAGCCGAGCGTGCGGTGGTGGTGACAAATTAAAATGTCATGTCTCGGATAGTTAGGAAAGGGATCAAACATAAAATGAACAGCATCGTGAGGCTGTATGAAATTTATGCCGCTGCCATATTTGAAGTACTGCATATACTCCTTCTTGCCACAATGCCTGTTCTCAGTAAGCCAGGAGTCATCTGTACTTTAGAACTCAAGGACCGCTTCTCCCCATATGAACCGGCTCGGACCCTGCAACCATCACCCTAGGCCTTTCTTCGTAGGTCATCTCCATGAGAGGTCCAGGAGGTGGCAACATGAGAACGGGCCTTTTGTGCAGTGGCTCCCCACTTGCAGAAAGCTCTTCCTAGAGAGGTTTGGCTGGTGCCGTCGTTACATATCTTTAGGCGCCAGGCAAAAACATTCCTCTTCTCTCAGGTCTTTGGCTAATTAAACAATCTATGGCCTTTTAAACTGTGTGTGTGTGTGTTGTTTTTGTTTGTTGCTGTGTTATGTATTTTTGTGTTTTTTTATATTCACTGTGTCGAAGCATATTTTTTATGAGGGAAGGCTGAATTATTTTGAGTGCTTTAACTCGGGGAGGGGGGGAGAGACAATTCAAAGCACAACCCTATGCATGTCTACTCACAAGCAACACCAACTGTGTTCAAGGAAAGTGTGCATTTAGTTGGGGGGGGGGAATGTCCCCCCCCTACAAACACTAAGAACTATAAATTATTTAGCAGGTTATGTGTTTAATAATTTGGTTGATCTTTTTCTCTTATCGCTCACGTCAGAGGTTTATATATATTAAAAAAAAAACTTACGGACACTGTGGGGAAAGTTACATTTTCCTCCCACTCATGAGATTTGAGAAATGAGCCACCCTGAGGAATTGATTGGCAGTAGAAAAAAAAGAAAAGAAAGAAGACTTTCTTGCACAATGCCTAATTCATTTATGGAATTCACTGCCACAAGTTTCGGTGACGACGACCACCGGCTTAGATGATTTCAAAAGGGGATTAGACAAGTTTGCGGAGAACAAATCTCTCAATGGCTATCAGCTGTGATGGCTATAGGGTAACCTCATTCAGAAAGAGTATCCCTCTGAATAACTTTTTCTTGGGGGGGAGGGGGCAATATAGGAGGGCTGGTGCCTTCCTGTTCTGCTCATGGGGGCCTTCTTGAAATGTCTGGCAAGGATTCTGGAGTAGATGGAAGCCTGGTCTGATCAAGCAGGATCTGACCCTGGAATCAATTCCTTTTTTTTTTATCAGAATTTATTGACATTTTCACAAAATAACACAAACCCAACCCACACCTACAAATATCAAAACAAATACAAATACACATAATGTCAGGATTCTTCTTCTTATCTGTATACCTTATTAAAAAAAAAAATTCTAGTTCCAAATCTTGACGTTTGACTTCCCCCGCCTATACACCTTCGGTTTTAAAACAATACACTATTTCCTTAACAACTTTTCTCTATGAAAATTTAACTTTACTTAAAAAAGAAAAAACACCTTTGTCTTATTCTTTGCATTATAACCTAAAACTTAACCAAATATTCTTACAGCTAAACTTATTTCTTCTATCATTTATCATGCTGCTTTTAACTTAAACTCAATATCTCCTTACTTATTTAACATAGACTTGTAATTAACAAACTTCACACTCCGATTTCGGATACCATGGCAGACCATCTATATTATACATTAATTAGTTCAACCCACTCCCCTTCTGTCCATTATCTTCTCCTGTCCTTCACCAGAACCAGATCTCCAATTATATTCTTCTAAATATCCACAGATCCAGGTTGCAACCACAACAAACCCTGCATCGAGCTCCAAGATGTTCGTCCTCTCCATTCTGAGTTTCTCCGTGCCTTTGTGCCATGCTTCTTCTTCTTGTAGAAATCTTAATTCTATGTCCCTCGACCCCGAGCTGCCACCTCGGAGTCTGGATATTAAAAATCTTTCCGTTCCAGGGCTACTGCCACCCCCTGAAATCGGTCCCTGTTCCATTCGGATTTGCTCAGCCATCTCCAACCATCGTTCCAACACATCTTCCAACTCTTTGCAGAAGTCTGTTTCCATTGAATAAAACTTTCGAAAAGCCTCCTCTGTGGAAAACAAATTCTTTCCATTTATAATCGCACTCAAGGCTCTTAGTTTTCGATCAAGCAGTTCCAGTTGAAAGACAGTAAGTTTTTCCTCCTCCTCCCAATCCTTCAATGCCAACGTAAGCGCAAAGTCCAACATCTTCGGGGGGGAGGTGGGTATCAAGTTACGTTTCCTGTCTTTTCCTTCCTTTGTCTCAATTTTTTCCTACGCAAGTCCAAATCGCCGCCATTTCTTCCGATCCCGGAGTATAAAGACCAAAACTTCAAATGGAGATATTTTTTCCTCCGTTAACCCCCAAAAGGAGATCTCAACAGACTCAGTTCTCAAATTCCAAATGCTTTCTATTGATTGTTGTAGCAGCAGTCACTTAAAGAGTTAATTTCTTTCACCACCCGAAGGGAGAGAGGCGGGCTGCCTTTCTTCTTAATCCCAGAGCTTTCCCGGAATACAAAGAGTCAGTTAATTACTCACAGCTTCTGGTTTCTTAGCAACTCCTTAATGACAGGTAGAACAGAGACGCTCATCACGGACTTTGCCGCCGCATGTAAACATCCCGGTTGGGGCATTTCCCCTAAAGCCCGGCTCCGTGGTCCCTTCACCCCCACTCCCCCTTTACAGGGGGAGCGGGGGAAGGGTTCGGAGCACAACGGGCACAGCCGGGGAGCCCAGGGCACGGGACGCTCTTCCCGTGCCCCCACCGAAGCCCCGCTATGCGGCTGCAGGGCTCCTAACCCCCGGAATGAACTGGGTGCTTCGCAGCCGAAGCAACCCAGGACCGTCCATAATGGCGCCAGCCGCCGGAAGTCCCTGACCCTGGAATCAATTCCACCCCTTGAATCCTTGCAACCAGAGCATTAGGCTGCTATTATTAATGTACAGGTACCGTAAAACCATTTTTAAAAGCCAGCCATGTGTTATGTTGTAACAGGGAGGTGGGGTGGGGAGCTGCTTTATCTCACCACAAATAGCAATTCTGAGCACAGGAATATAAGTTCATACATCACACACCACTTGGCCCTGGACTCTGCAATATTTTCCTCGCAGAAATCGCAAATGGCTCGCAGGTGAAAATCAATATATTGTTCTGTTTAGTTTACTCTTCGTAACGCGATTCCTGAGAAACAGCCCTTTCAAGCGTAATAAGGAGGCGGCGGCACTGGGACAACTTAAGCGAATACATTGCAAATTTAATGATGTAGCCCCCATGTAATGCAGGAAACAGGAAGCAGGGTACACACATTCTAATACAGGGGTCAGCAACCTAAGGCCCATGGGATGGAAGCGGCCCGCAGAGGTTGCTTGACCAGCCCCCGAACTGAGCTGCCTGCTCATACGCTGCGCAAAACCGTTGCTGCGCAGTGCAGCACCAGAAACCGCGTCTGTGCATGCGCAGATGCTGGAAATCACGGCCGCACACATGCGATCCGGCCCACGGAGGAGTCTCCGCAGGACCGATCCGGCCCAGGCAAGATAAACCTTGCTGACCCCTGTTCTAATACATATTAAGCCTATGGACTGTGACAGACTAAGGCACATTCAAAGTTGATCCACAGAAATCAATAAAGAGTTAGCTATGAGTAAATTAAGTTCATTAATTTTAGTGGGTCTACTCTTAGTATAGATTAATTGGATACAGCCCTACAAGTGTAGGTTTCAAGGTCAGTGGTCTTAATTCTATGACGTGGTAGGATGGTACATTAGTGTATGGAATTGTGCATCCTGTTGCACCCAGTGCCAAGGTATAACTTTGCAACTACTGTACAGACAGCAACGGCGGTTAGTGTAGTATCCTCAATGCCTCCGAAGGATGGATATACTGCATGGGACGAATCATCGATGGCTGTCTGGTTGTCAGTAGCATGCATTATTTCCTTGGAACAAGACCTTTATGTGAATTTGGAAACACAGATTGACTTGTGGGAGTCGTCTTTAAAACCTAAAGGAGGAGATATAAAGCTTCTCTACAAAGGGTGCCTCAGGTTCCACTGGAGCAATGGACTTGTAGTTGTTATTTTATGTTCCATGATTACCAGTGGTCCTTGGTGCACTGCTTACAGGTGGCTTCCAAGGCCATGATGACAACAGGAGAAAAGCATGTACAGACAGATGTTTCCACAACACGTTGAAGAAGCAACCCACTTCTCAGTTTTAAACAGAAAAAACCAGCTTGTCTCTTTAGAAGCTACAAGGAAAACTTAAAAGAAACAACAGCCCTTGGCTGCTTGAAGATTTCTCTGTCATACATGCACACAGCTTCACCCGATCATGGCCATTAAAGAAAAACTCAGCAGTTGAATTTTAATCTCTCTGCACGGTAAGAAAACATGGTGGCTCATAAAAAACAAGCATACCAAAACAGCAGCTCTTTGCACAATAAAGGTTAAAGACTCATGGGCCAAGAGCCCAATGGTTCTTGGTAGTATGGAGTCACACCAGCTAGTCGTTCCTTCATCACCTGTCACTCCAACAAGCTACAACTATCTTAGGGATGGAACGTGGGCTGCTTGAAAGTCTTTCTACTCTTATGAACCAAGGACAAGCTATGGGTCTACTGGAGTATTTGCCTAGAATATAAATGTACACAATGATTACATTTGCATTTGAAATTAACAATCTGACATTTAAAATAGCTGAAGAAAGAACACAGTCTGAATAGTTAAATAAGATGTGTAAATATTGCTTGCTTAGGCTCAAAGCAAAATAGCTACCCTGAAAGTGGGAGGCAGGGGGCGGAATCACTGTCCATAGGGATGCTAGTATAAGCTGCCTTGGCTAAAATCACAGAAGTATGAACCTTTTATAAGGGGGCAACTTAATTCAGTCATTGGAGTAGAACAACAGCAATTACTCATCAAGACCTACAGACCAAAGTCAGAGCATTGTTAGATCAGGAGGTGATATTAGCAGCATTTATCAAATCTATCTGCAGCAACCACCAGAGAATTCACAGCTGCGGAAGGGAAATGAAGTTTCAGGAAGAACAAAAACACACAACACCACAACTACAAGAGAAGATCTGACAAAAAGTAGTCATAGAGATTTAAAGCACTGGAACATGGACCAAAGAATTTCCTTTTTGTCATTCTTGTGTGATTCAAAGATATTAGTGAATGTGTATTTCTAGTACATATCTAGTACATTCTAGTGCCAGTATTTCATTGCCCCTACTCTAATGGATTTGCTATGCATTCAAATAACCACAGTATGTCAGACATTATCTTCAACACGAAGGAAGGGAGGAACAACCTGAAGTTTATTCTAAGTCCAGTAGTCAGTGTTATATCTACACCATACCCCATACATCGTACTCCTACTGGTGCCTTGTGACACCATCCAAGCAGATGACAACTAGCATCACTAAAGGAAAACCTGAGCAGGGTAAGCTGTGTTTAGAAAGGAGCTCCAAGGCATCCATTATGAGTTGCAGGGGGCATTAAAAAAAAAATCCCATCTCCTTGTCTCTCAAAATTCTTTTCTATACAGTCCATTCTGTATTTGGATCCTATGGACTCACTACAGAAAATTATTTGATACAATACAGAAGTTCAATCTACGTTCTTCTCAAATCCTCCTCTATGTCCTCTCAACCCTCCACTTTTGCGTCCTCGCTGCAAACTAGCTAAGGTAGGGCTCACAGACGGACTGACCAAGCCTGTTCTTACTTCCTAAACTAAAGATAAATTGAGTGTTTGAAAACAAAACTACAGGAAGGAGGGGGGGGAACCAGTCAATTCTGAAGTTGTGGAAACAAGAAGTCTCAAAATTCCTGTATTGCAGGCAGTTGGACTACTACATGATCCTCGGGATCCCTTCCAATTCCATGAGTTTATGACAAAAATTAAGATGCAGAAGCATCCCAAGTTAAATCTTCCACTTTATGATAAGGAAGAATTGACCACCTACTTTTACCTGTGCTTCCACTGAACTGCATGGAGGTTCAGGCCCTTGAGATATGCTCTGCGCTGTGGCTTAGTCCCTGAACGCGGCTGTCAGTTTGGTCACTGGGTTTAGTTATTTATTTATATTTTTCAAATGAAAGCAAAAGCAAAACGTTACAGAGCTAGGCAAGTGCCTCCATATTAGCTTGTATGAAAGAGTTAGTCAGTACTATAAAATACACCTGGGAAGTCGGGGAAAGGAGACTTGCATTCTACAGGGGACACCAAACTATCAGAGATTCCTCCAGCAGTGGGAGAAGTTCCAGGAACACAGGAAGCCTTATACCGAGTCAGACCATTGGACTGTACCACTCAGTATTTATCTGCACCTAGGGTGAGGAACCTGTAGCTCTCCAGATGTTGTTGGGCTCCAATTGCCAGCAGCCTCAACCACCATGATTAATGGTCAGAGATGATGGGAGCTGTAGCCCAGCAACATCTGCAGGAATAGAGATTCCTCCCTCCTTAGCCTACACTGACTGGTAGCAGATTTTCAGCATTCCAGACAAGGACCATTCCTAGATCTTACCAGGAGATGCTGGTGATCAGACATGGCTTCTGTTGCATGGCACTGAGCTACAGCAATTCTATGAAGGAGGACCCACATTCCTTCATCTGCCCTCTCTTCATGAGATTCAAACCCACAGTCTCACCTTTACCAGCATGGCACTCTGACCTGTTGAGCTATTGGCCGAGTAAGGTAGCTTAGTCCTCCATTCCAACTCTCTGCATTATGTGAGTTCCAAAATAATCCAGGGACTCATCTATGCATGTTTTCCCTGGATTCAAGATTGTATAACAAGAGTGGCCACAGTGCTATAGTCCACAACACTTCCTGCCATAGACAGAAAGCAGAATTCCACTGGAAAAAAATGCTGGTTCCAAGCACTGCATTCCTCTTTAAATTGTTTGCTATAGTCTCCTCGCAGAACGGTTCTCATTTTAAGGAGACCAACACACTGATCGTTCTAATATCCCTTTGCATTTTACCACCCATTCACCCTTTCCCCCCAAATCCTAGGCAACTGTGATGCTGAGCTATCAGTTCCTTTCCCTCATCTTAATTTACCCCTTATACATCATATTCAAGATTTTATCTGGACAGGGGCTGGATGGTGTAGTGGATAAACCTCTGCCTTTTCACCTCTGGGATCAGGGTTCAAGTCAAACCCTGATGAAATGCGTTTGATCGCCCTAATCTAGTTCTTAGTGGGCAGTATTCCCATTATCTTTAAAAGGGTCAGAGCCAAGGCCATTGGGAAGAGTGCATTGTGCTATATCTTGTCTATTGATTAATACATTTTCAGTGATGCCATTTCCTTAACCTTCATGTGCACCCATTCACACACACGCTTATCAAAGCTTCGTAAAAGGTCTTTTGCTGATTGGAAACCTCTATCTTATCTCCTCTCTCATCTGTTCTTCTTGGGATTTACTTTGAAGCATTAAAAAAAAAATCAGATTTCTGCCACTTGTTTTCCTCCCCTTTAAAAATTCTTGCTAGATTCTTTTAAAAAAGAAAGAAAGAATTCTGGTATTCAGAATTTTGGAAAGGCATATGCACACTTTGTAAACAGAAGTGCTTTGCACCTTATTATAGATAACTTTTCTTCTATATATGAATTTATTAAACAAAGTTCCATAATCAAAGGGCAGTTGGAAGTGTTCCCTTTAATGAAGTCCAGCTGTTAATCAGTATATATGCTTCAGGGGAAAATCTCTTTTATGAAATGTATCAAAATATTTTGGATCTGCTAGAAAATGTCACGTGATATATATGAATCCAGTCTTTTGTTTGGGATTAAGTCAACCAAAGCGGGAAGCTTGTAAATATATGAATGCAAGTTTATTCTAAATTCAGCCCTCCACATATAATAATATTATTTCATCCAACCAGCAACATACATGTATACTGGCTCGCTAAAAATGAACTCAGCTCAGTTTCCAGCAATAATTATAAATGCCTTCAAAGTAGTATGTGAAATTCAGCCCTTCTAGCTCCACCTTTACAATCCTTTCTGTCCGAACCTTTCTCTCAGGTCATCCTGTGACACCACAGCAACCCCAGGGTGGGGTTCAATCCTCTTTATTTTTATGACTCCTGCATCTTCTTTGGTGCCAACAGACAAATTTTTTCCAAGCAAATTTCAAAGAGTCACACTCTAAACAGAAGGGCAATCTGAACTGATAGGTGTACCACATGAATCAGGAGACAGAGGCGTAGATACAGCAAATGCTAAGAAAACTAATGACGAGAATAATGCTCAACGATCAGAAGCATACTCTTCTCTTGAATGATCGGCAAGCAAATCAAACACCATGTTCCAGATATGGTCAACAGTTAAAGCCAAAGATTAGAAAGGATTATGGGCCAATATGAGAAAGTCAGTCAAACTGTCAGACATACTTTCAGATAGGAAATAAGGAGAATTTAATATGAGGAATAAGCCATGACTACTTCATTCTCTCAGGCTACTAGAGGAGGTGATGAAACTACTGGAAGGAGGAATAAATGTCCCTTGTGCAGCGCTTCTCAGTTGGTTGTTAGGTGCTTGGGAACCACAGAGCAATGGGGCACTGCAGGCACTGCCAAGTGGCGGGGCCTGCTGCAACATACCTCCCCTTCACACTCTCCCCTTGTTACTAAGTGAATTTCTAATCAGGTGTTCTGGGTCAAATTTCAATCCACCCCACCTGTCCCTCTGAGGTCCGTCTGTTATTTCAATTCCCTTTTATTAATAATCTGGGAATCTCTTAGTAACGGGAGTTTTCCTGTCCAGCGGCCGTGGCCAGTTATATCCTCTGCTCTGGGCTTCAGGGGTTAAACTCTTCTTTGCCTACAGTTCGGGGTCTCTCTTTCATTAGATCCCTCACTATATCAGTTAGCTAAGCCCTCTTAGCAACTCTGTGGCAATACCAGGGTTTCCACCCGCTAGCCCCGCCTAAGGGAACTCCAAGACACAAACTATCACCCTGCAGGTCAGTTTTGTCCTTTCCCTGAGTTCACCTCCTCATGAGCATACATAGCTCGCTGGACCAAATGAACGATGATATTTTCTTAGCTCAACAATAAGAAGTCTTTATTCCTTTCAGAACATAACGGTTTCAGTAATGGTTTATAAGCTTAGTTTCATAACAGGGTAAACTCTTTCTTTCAGCATCATATACACATCTTCAACGTATCCTAACCTATCCTAAACTACCCACCACTATCCTGGCCCCACGCCCTCCTTCTTCCAGTCACCACACCTCCCACTCTAACGGCTGCTCCCTCCTTTTTAAAGAGCGGAATGTCCCGTCTCCCATGAGATACCTGCCACTCAAACTGGGGTGCCCATTAACTCAGAAAACACCGTGGGTTTCTGAAAATCCCTTAACTTAGATCCCTTTTGGCGAAGGTCTGTCTTTAACTGCCTGGCGCTTGATGCCAAATGTAGGACAGGTGGGCATGGCTTGCCCAAAACTTGGCCTACTGTGCTAAATGGGGAAGCCTGACAAGGCAGATTACGCTTACAAGCTGGAGGTTCCTCACCCCTGTTGTAAATCCACGCCAGTTGCAGAATGCACTGTACTTCTTCATTTGCTTATTTTTCCTGGGCTAAATACGTGAATCATGTCATGCCCAGTGAAATAACACTTGACTCATATTTTGAAGGTTAATCTTAAATCTGGATCGGATCCCTTCAGTTCTGCTTTGCAATTGTTCCAATATTTTAACATATCTTTGGTTACACCCTGGTTGAATTTCAGCAGGACTTTGGAATGCATTTTGCACATGTGGGCATGTCCAGTTTTACTAAAAAGCTGCACAATTGCCCTAATGCGCAGTTTCACAGACAAAAATCATAAAACAAAAATTGGTTTGTGTGAGTGAGTGTGTTGCGGCAGCGGTAAAGTTCATTTAAAAAACAACAACTAAAAAAAACCAAATACAAAAGCAAGTACCATTTACTCAGTGGTGGTGGTGGTTGTTTTTACTACAAACAGATAGAAGGAGGAGCACAAATCTCTCCTCACCTAGCTTGCAAAGCTCTGGAACTGTATCTCAATAACAGATTTGTATAGTTTGAGTTCTGTGCTGATAAGAATTATCAGACACAGTAGAACTTCAAAAACTGGGCTGGAATTGGATTCTGTAATCACCCCTAATCTTAAGGTTATCAGCAGCTGAGAGCTCAGGAAACTGAGGTGCATGTTTGGATCACTACTCAGTAACTCTGACTTAAGGTGATGCCTTGGATGTGTGAAAAGGCTACCATAGACCACAACTGCAGAATATTGCCCCATATCATCTCAAAGGTGTGAATATGCTTGTGGGACTCAGGCCCTGGTGCAATCTGCATTGGAGGAAATCAGATGCATGCATGTGTTATATCCTTCTGGAGACCACAAGCACCCAACTCTGAAGCCTAGATACCGGTACATAATAGAGATAATAGTGTATGGGCAATGATAAAGTAGCCTGCTGATAATGAATATTTGTCAGGTGTTGTCTCATTTATGCAAAGTCCAGTTTCTAAACCTATGAAAGTAATTTCCAAGTTAGTGCATTAGGGCTATGGTACTAGCAAAATGGCATTTGATTAAAAATCCAAATGGCTCCATAGGCTTAAAAGGCTGGTGAACAGCAGCACATTATTGCCATGAGAAGAAAAAAGAAAAAGAAAAAGAAAAATACGGGATCAGCTCTAAGGAAAATGCAGCTCTGAATAGAAATCGTACAGTATTTCTGTTGAACTAGTTATTTGCATGTACTTCAGATTTTTCACAAGCATGCTAGCCATTTCCACACCTTTTAAAATAATTTTTCTTCTGGATTACGATGTAAAAAAAGAAGAGATAACAGTGTATGGACAATGATAAAGTAGCCTGTTGATAATAAATATTTGTCAGGTGTTGTCACATCTGCACAAATTCCACTGTTGCTGAAGAGACACCACACTGATAAAAAAAAGGTGGCTCTGAAGAAAATCAATGGATCTTGAGCTCAAGCAGTTGCTATACACATAAGAAAACATCTCTATCCAACAACCATATTGCTGTGAAAATTCCCAAGCCTTGCGTCGGTATAGCTAAGGAAAATTTAATCTTCCCAAATACTCATCAGGGCACTCCATCCTGCAGACCTGACAGCCCCACTTATAATTAATTATACAATTTCGATGGGAATATCGACTAAACAAAGCTATAAATCATAGAAAAAGTCAATAGGCATGGACACATTCAATCATGTCCCGACCAATGATTACTACTCTTAAAATACAATAATTATTTTCAGGAGCCAGCTTGAATTAAATTTCTGTCAGGCTGGTACAAGGCTGGTGGGTGATGAAGGATGCGATGGATTTTTTGGGTTGAATTTGGCCCAGGGACATTTATCCTTTTAGATAGGTAGTTTGTTTTTAGTGATCATGGTGCTGCGTGTTTAACTAGACCATGAAGATTAGATTATCTCCAATGGCTCATTATATCATTTATCTTTTTCTTTCATTCTTGAACTGGAAGATTTCCTGCTTCTTGGTGCGTAAATGAAACGGCAACAGATTTTGAAATATAATGTTCTAAAGTGGCCTGCCTGCCTGTGTCTTTGCAAGCAAACGTGAGAAGAGGCATGCATGGGAAATGAACCCAACCGAGGCTCAGAATGCTGCTGGGATGCCAAGAACGGCCATAAACAGGAATGATCATCTTTAGCACTGTTGACCCCCCCCTTTTTTTTATTAAAAAAACATGGTACTGAAATACTGCACAAATATAATTATAATCTTCCAAGTTGCTTTAAAAAATAAACAGAAACACACATATGATACATCAAAAGAGGAAAGCTGGTGTTTTTTTCATTGTTTATTTATGGCTGCTAATATTTCTAGTGAGACAGCACTATGTTAAAAATTATGTGCTGAAGTATAGCTTTTACATAATGCTCATGAATTCCCCATACCTTCCATGCAGAGGGAATTATCTGTATAAGCAGACAGCCATTCCTTTTTATATACTCATATATTTAGCAGGGACTATAAACTCAAGGTCTACGAGTCCCTCGGCACTCACAGTCCACTGTCCTAGGACTGTGCCCTTATGCATCTCCTCACCCATAATGGGGAGATCACGCTAGCAGGTTCCCCATCTCCAGATATGACTGTCGACTTCTAAATAGGTAGAATGTTAAGAGCTCCATGGCAGGGGGCATTTCAGAGGCTAGTATGCTGCTTTAGCTCTCTGCTTGCCTATCATCCTTCAGTTACAGATGTGCACATGCCTGAACAGGTAGGGTAAAAGGCCAAAGGCGTAACACATTGGAGGGGAAAGTAGACTTAAATGACTGGGCATTTCTTCCAGGCTATATCTTGCTATTCCTACCAGTATTTCCTGTACATCAAGGGTGACGAGCCTGTGGCCCTCCAATGTTGCTCGACTGCAGTTCCTATCACCCCTGTTGATTGGCCAAGCTGGCTGGGGTGATGGGAGATGAAGTCCAACGTCTCAAGGATTATCTGCATCGTTCTGGAATAAGTCTATAAACCATCAAGTGTGCAGTGGTGAGGAATGGGATTCAATATGGCCCAAAATAATAAACAGCTCATAAGGCCTATGTAGCCAGGCTTTTCTGAAATGGATTGGAGGAGGAAACTGGACTAGCAAAGAAGTTTCCCTTCAGAGATATAAGGTACCTACAGCATACACCAGTCTTCCCCAACCTGATGCCCTTCAGGAGTTTTGGTCTACAGCTCCAATCAGCTGCTGCTGGTCAGGGATGATGGGAATTGTAGTTCAAAACAGATGATGAAAGCTGACGTATGCCATCAGATGGAATACACATCTATTGCACAACATATATGCAAACGTGAGAAGAGGCATGCATGGGAAATGGCGCTTTTGGCGCAACGGAACACCGAAACCAGAGCAGCACATGGAAACGCCGTTTACCTTCCCGCCGGAGCGGTACCTATTTATCTACTTGCACTTTTTGGCATGATTTTGAACTGCTAGGTTGGCAGGAGCTGGGACCGAGAAACAGGAGCTCACCCCGTCGCGGGGATTCAAACCGCTGACCTTCTGATTGGAAATCCCAAGCGGCTCAGTGGTTTAGACCACAGCGCCACCTGCGTCGCTAATATATGCAAAGATAAAACAGAAATCCTTCGGCATGATATGACTGTACAGTCGTACCTTGGAAGCCGAACGTCTTGGCTCCCAAACGATCAAAACCCAGAAGTGCGTGTTCCAGTTTTCGAACAATTTTCAGAAGCCAGATGTCCGATGCGGCTTCTGATTGGCTGCAGGGCCGGTCCTGCAACCAATCGGAAGCCACACTTTGATTTTTGAAAGGTTCCAGGAGTCGAACGGACTCCCAGAACGCATTCTGTTTGAAAACCAAGGTACCACTGTATGAAGAAAGGGCAACTGACAAAAAGGATTGCATTCCTATGTGGTGAAAGGTATCCCTGTCTTCATATTGATAAAAAAATGAAATAAATGAACATCCCTAGCAGTACCGGATATTCCAAGAAATTAGTTTGTGCAGTAGATCTCCTTATTAGTCAGATTTACTACTGCAAACATCAATACTATTGAGGTTTGTGGCTTACAATAAGCATTGTTAATTTACACCCGCTGGAGTTGGGGGCCACAAATGCAACAAGAAAGATCTGCAAATGTCGTAACCTTTTCAAGGTGTCACTATTCTTTGATTCTCCTATGGTTTCTGATAATAATAGGTTCCTTCCCCCCTCATGTAGGAATAGGCTATGATTCTGTTACACTAATGAAAACATTCTGCTTCATGCTACCCTTAACACAGTGTCAAATGAAAGATGAAATGAAGATAGTAAACATATATATTGGTCCATGGGGTCACAAAGAGTCGGACACGACTGAACGACTGAACAACAACAACAAAAACATATATATGAGGCTTGATTAGCCTGTGTGTTTGTGTGTAGAACAGAATTAAATATTTTTAACCATTTGTTGCATCATGCATTTTCCTTCAAAAAGGCCAATACATATTTGAGTCCTACTACAGTGGTACCTCGGGTTGCGGACACGATCCGTTCCGGGGTGCCATTCGCACCCCACAAAGTCCACAACCTGAGCAGAGCTTTTGCGCATGTGCAAAAGTGTGATATCGCGCTTCTGCGCATGCGCAGACCGTGCGGAGCGCTTTTGTGCGTGCGGCGAAACCC
The DNA here is from genome assembly GCF_009819535.1 of Lacerta agilis. Lineage (NCBI taxonomy): Eukaryota > Metazoa > Chordata > Lepidosauria > Squamata > Lacertidae > Lacerta > Lacerta agilis. The sequence continues at coordinate 36,118,212 of NC_046316.1, forward strand.
AGAAGTAAACACTTCTGGGGGTGCTGTGTTCATAACCCGCACTGTTCGCAACCCGCACCAAACGCAACATGAGGTACGACTGTAATCTCAAAGGAATTCAAAGCTTTAACCTTGAGCACAATCAAGCTAAATCTGCAGCTCCATACCCACTGAACAGGGAGTTAAGTCCTACTGAACTCAATGGGACTTATTTCCTAAACCCTAAACTGTGATTAATTTTCAACTGTGGTTTGTTGCCACAGCTTCATAAACCATGGTTGAAAATGGCCTCGTTTCAACAAACCACAGTGAAAACTACCCAGAGTTTGTTGGGTTGGGATTGTGATTGATTGAAAAGGGAAGCAAAAGCTTTCATGCTCCCCCCACATAGCTATGCCAGAGGAATGCGTGTGAGATACTGAGGTTGCCCTATGTGGTGCTAGCCTAGGATTCAGTAACACATGCAAACCATCTCAGAGAATGAATGTACAGCAAGAGCAGCCAGGATGGTGCCGCAGAGCTGCCTTCCTAACACTGGCAAGGCTACTGCTTACCTCAGTGTTTCTCAAATTTGGGTCCCCAGCTGTTGTTGGACTACAACTCCCATTATCCCTAGCTGGCAGGACCAGGGGTCAGGGATGATGGGAGTTGTAGTCCAGCTGGAGACTTAAAAGTTTGAGAAACAGTGGCTTACCTGGACAGTGGGTGGGCAAGGGTGGCAGTGAGGTTGGGGTTGCACGAGTGCACCAGCAGGAGTGTTGGATTGCCTCTGCAGCACCCCCCCCATCACTACATCAGCTGTTCCTGGAACAAGTACCGTATATACCCGAGTATAAGCCGACCCAAATATAAACCGAGGCACCTAATTTTCCCACAAAAACATGGGAAAGCTTATTGACTTGAGTATAAGCCGGTTCACCTTTGCTGCTGTGGAAGAGGAGGAGGAACGAGCAGCCCGAAAGCAGCCCTTTGGGCTGCTCATTCCTCTTCTTCCTTTGCCAAGTTTGCATTTATGCGAGCAGTTCAGGAATGGAACAAGCTGCCTGGGGAGAGTAAAGAACCGCCGTTCTTGTATGCTTCTTAAGGAATGGTTGACTGGGGAGAGCGGGTGGCGGCACGAGCGGAGAGAAAGGGCTTCTTTCTCGCCGCCCCCACCGCTCGCCTCACTCGAGTATAAGCCGAGGGCAGCTTTTTCAGCACAAAAAATGTGCTGAAAAACTAGGCTTATACTCAAGTATATACAGTAACCTATGTATAAAATACATGGGTCCTTTGTCAAATTTAAAGAGAAAATGTGCTTAAAATTCAGCAACTGTTGCTTTAAAATACTCAGTAGCAACCTAATAAAGAACCAGCATTTTAAGGGAGAAAAGCTTAGAAGGTTAGGAACACAAACTCTACAAACATGACAAGGTAAGTTGTGATTTGTTGCTCGTACCGGAGTTTAAAACATAAGGAAACCCATAATTTGGTTTTAAAAAAAAGTAATCAGAACTCAAGTTACCTGGAGAAACCAGCCCATGAGAACTTGGGAAAGTGTGGTGGTTTTGCTCATGTAATTTTACTCATTTGAAACTGTTTAGCTTGCTTGTCTTTGAAATGAATTTTAAAAGAAATGTAAAAATAAAAAACCAACAAATAAAATAAATTCATGTCAGAGACATTAATGTTTTCCATGCTACTCATAGTCATATTCCTTGGTGCACCCAGGGTTCAAGAGCAGAGCGTTACATTTATAAAATGCAACTGTGCAGCTGGAAACTCACCGCAGTGCCATTGTTATCTCTAAAAACATCTTGATTAAAATAGTCAAAGAGTTTCTTTTCTAATTGTAGCATAACCTGGAAAAGAAGAAGAAGAGAGAGCTTGTAAAGTATTTTTTAAAAATGATAGTTTTACATACATGGTCATTAACAAGGGCATTCTTCCAAATTGTGTTTCTCAATCCCTGTTTTCTTCACCATTAAATCAAGACTCCTTCTGACTTTTTGAAGCAAAACAAACAAACAAAACAACAACAACCTCCCCCCAGCAAAGCAAACATACAAAGCCTTAAGAACAATGTAGGTCAGAAACTAGGACTAATCCAGAACGTGGCAGCTAGGCTGGTGACTGGGAACAGCCACTGGGGCCATAAAACACCGGTCCTAAAGGATCTTCACTGGCTTCCAGTACACTTCCGAGCACAATTCAAAGTATTGGTGTGACCTTTAAACAGCCTCAGCCCAGTATACCTGAAGGAGCGTCTCCACCCCCATCACTCATCCCGGACACTGAGGTCCAGCGCTGAGTGCCTTCTGGTGGTTCCCTCACTGCGAGACATGAAGTTACAGGGAACCACCACCTCATGAGTACTTTGGCCACCTCATGAGAAGAGAAGACTCCCTGGAAAAGACCCTGATGTTGGGAAAGATGGAGGGCACAAGGAGAAGGGGACGACAAAGGATGAGATGGTTGGACAGTATTCTCGAAGCTACTAACATGAGTTTGGCCAGACTGCGGGAGGCAGTGAAGGATAGGCGTGCCTGGCGTGCTCTGGTCCATGGGGTCACGAAGAGTCGGACACGACTGAACGACTGAACAACAACAACAACAAAAGCAGAGGGCCTTCTCGGTAGTGGCACCCGCCCTGTGGAACGCCCTCCCACCAGATGTCAAAGAGAAAAACAACTACCAGACTTTTAGAAGACGTCTGAAGGCAGCCCTGTTTAGGGAAGCTTTTAATGTTTAATAGACTATTGTATTTTAATATTTTGTTGGAAGCTGCCCAGAGTGGCTGGGGAAACCCAACCAGATGGGCGGGGTATAAATAATAAATTTAATTTTATTTTATTTTATTCACACACACACACACACACACACACACTAACCAACTGGCACCCATCGAAGAACTACTTCTCACAGTCATTTCTCCCAGTGCAAATATACTGGCATGTATGAAAATATTTGTAATCCTTTTCCTAGGGATGTCCCAAGAATGTGGCTTCCTGCATCATGCAAACAGCTATCCAATTTCTGACTAGCAAGTTTATTGATGAGGTTTATATTTGCATAACATCTCCTATAGTGTTGGGTTAGTTAGATATTAATTACAAGTTCTATACCAGCCACCAATCAAGTCTGGGCAGCTTACAAATTATCTATATCTATATCTATATATATCTATATATATCTCAATAAAATGCAACTTCAAAGATCAGAAGTGGGTTTCCGCCATGCTGATGGAAGGCTCTTTGATCTATTGGGGACTACAGTTATTTGTTAAGTTACCTGATTCCCCCTCCCCCCCTGTGGCCCTCACCCACCCAATGCCTGCTCTCATGTGCCCCTCCCCCAACATGGTGGAGCTGTGGGGTGCCCCCATTCCACTTACAGAAGCCTCCACTGGATCAAAAAGCCTTCCTTCAGGGTGAGGGACACCATTGGATACTACCTAAAATCAACCAACAATACCAGAAAATCAGCAGTAGGTCAACTTAAACACCAGCACAAGAAGCACAAATCAATATAAAACCCATGTAAAAACCAGGAAAAAGTGGGGTGGGGGTGGAGACAGTACAGGCATCCCTTGCTTATGTGGGGGTTACGTTTCAGGCCCCTGCAGGGATCACTGAAATTGCGTAAAGTGGGGAGTGTGTGCAGGGAGGAGAAAGAGAGACTTGTGTGCCACCAGGGCTGCTGCCTGGAAGCCGCTCAGGGCTGCTGACCGGCCTGTCCCATGCCTTCCCTCGCTCGGGGCCACTGCCCTCCCACTGCAGTGAACGAGAGGCTGAGAGTGACTTCTAGGCAGTGGCCCTGAGTGACGGAAGGCGCACTGTTTCAATCAATTTGTTTATCTCACGGCGTCCCACGTAAAAGCGGCCGTGCACAAGCAGAACATCCATAAGTGGGTGGGATGCCGGTACTAAAAATCTAAACCTGCCCCACTATTACTATTATTACATTTATCTTCCACATTCTCCTCCCAGGAACTCAAGGTGGTGTACATGGTTCTTCTTCCGCCTTCCAATTTTTCCTCACAACTCTGTGAGGTAGGTTCAGCTAAGAGTCAGAGACTGGCCAAATGACACCCAGAGGGCTTCATGGCTGAGTGGGCCTTTGAATCCTAGAATCTCAGGATTCAATACTCTAATCCAGTGGTTCCCAAAGTGGGCAGAAGTTCCACTGCACAAGCAGGTCAGTTGTGTGAACAGAATAGCGGCATTGGATACAACCCCGTATGTTCTGCTCTTGACATATTCACCTTAGAAGTACAGAAGTCATGTGCTCTGTAGCAGAAAATTGTCAAGTGATGTTTTAAACTATGGAATCTTGACTCCTTGGGTTTTTATTGGGTTCAACAAATATCAATATTCAAGGCTGAGAACCCAGACTATTGAGGGAACCCCAGTCACTGAGTAATGTGGCTCCTCTATTGCCCAGAATTCAAAATTAGACAAATGTTTTTGTAACTAAATGGGCTGTTACCGGTACATTATTTATTCCACTGAAGCCAGCAAGTGTTTTTTGTTCCCTAGAATCTAGAATGTAGACTGGGTGTGTGTGTGTGTGGGGGGGGGTGTTCAGTTACGTCTGTACTCTCTTCAATGTCAAGGACTGCATTTTGTCACCTTACCTTTCGGTCATTATCAGATTCACGGAATATAAGCTTGACTACTTCATTAGTGTCGGCAGCCCGGATAGTCTGCATTGTAGCCTTTGCACAAAGTGTCTGTTAAAGGGAAGCATACACAAAGAGAGAGAAAAAAGAGGCAAAGATTTTTAATACATCATGACCCAGAAGAATTCTACCTCCTTTGCAAAAAGTTAGTTACTTCAAGCTACAGAGTAACAGGCAACATTAATCTGAGTAGGTCCATTTATTGCAATGTGTCTGTTCTGAATATGACTATTGTTGGCTTCCACCAGAGTCCCAATTTCAACTCAGTTAAAAAAGAAAAGAAAAGGAGTAACCTTCTTGACTCCTCCTTTGCTCCCACAAAAAACCGATGATCATTTGTAAAATTCAAGAAAACAATTTATAGATAGGATAACACAGTTTCTGCTTATAACCCCACAGACGTTAATTGTTCCCCTTACAGTTAGGAGAACTTCATAATCTTTTATACTAGCATATTTATTCCCCATCTATGTGAGAAATTTCACCAATCCTTTGTTTTGATTCTGAAAAGGCAGTTTGGAAGGACAACCAGATTCATAGGATAGAAAGTACCAAAATGGGAAGCTGGTCCGCTCTCCTAAAGCAGGATGGATGCGTTTCAGGGAAGGGTACAACTCCTGCAAATGCCCACAAAGGAAAATGCATGAATCCCTGTTTAGGATGTTAAACAGAGAGTGCAGAGAGCATCTTCTGCCCAGTGCTTCTATGTTAACATCAGCAGCTGCCCTCAGATGCGACTTGGCTTTTGAGTTGGGAGTTCCTTAAGCGTCTTTAAAACTTGAGGAGGCTCAGGGTGACATGGGTTGAGAATCACTGTCCTGATAATAAGTGCTCTGGGTAGGTATCCCCTGACCCACAACCATCCTAAGAGGAACAGGGGAACTTGCCTTCTACCAGGTCCAACTAACTGTCCATAACATTGCTTACTCTGATAGGCTCTCCAGGGTCTCAAGCAGAGAGGTCCTTCCTTTCACCTGACAATTTTATCTGGAGATGGTAGAAACTGAACCTTCATGAAAAAATATGTGCTCTACCACTAGGACATGATTTCCCCGCAAACCGATACAGAAAACCCTGTTGTTTTTTTAAATTATGGTGACTAGCCCTACTGATGTCTTTGGAATCTAAGACAGGGAAGGAAGCAGCAACAGATCTGCCTCCTTTACTCTTTTATCACAACAAACTCCATGAATTTGGGATCTTAAAAACGAAAACTATTTCAGCTTTCCAAGTGCAGTATAAAAGAAATACATTTTCTTTTTTTTTCTTGGCGGAATGAATTTGAAAGCTAACTCTATTTTTCCTTTGGCTCCACCTAGGTACAACAAAGCAATCTGCTGGAACTTCTACTCACTTTCAGATTCTGAGTTCTGCCACCTAGAAACTATTGTGCTGTTACACTGTAGTAACCAATAGGTACCTGCACAGGCTAGATTTTAAAACAGTCATCTCTGGGAAGAACGATGTCCAGCCTATTTTAACGTAGGACAGCCGTTTGGAAACAAGCTCCAAAGGTTTCTCAGTTAATGAGATTGTGTTACGGGGAACACAGGGCAAAGAAGGGAAAGGAAAGGTAGCCACACCAAGCCGATGGAGGCAGCCATTGCTTTTTTTATTTTCTCCTCTTTAACCCCAAGCTAATCACTTTTTCCACACATCCTCACAATTTGCCTCGGACCCCATTTTGTCTCTTTTGACAAGTAATTAACATTTTGCCATCTGTGTCTGTATGCAGTTACCAGTGAGGTAATCCCCCCGCCAAGCCATTCCCAAAAGTGAGCCGCACCCCCCCTGCTCCCCACTTCTGATGCCGACCATTGAAATTCAAAGCACAAATTAGCTAATCAGGTCAAGCTCCCCCCCCCCCGCGAAATAGCTCTTTGGACTCATGTGTCACAAATCAGTCTGGTCGCCTTTAAACAGCACACCAGATTAGAACAAGCACCCGAACAAACCAAAGCGGAAAGCCCGCTGCTCTCCAAAGCTGGTTTTCTAAAGCCCTAACAAATCGCTCCATCTTTCACTCATTTAAACCTTCCAAATGAGGGTCAATATGGTCCCCGAGCATCCAAATGCTAATGCGCTTAAGTGCATTTAAGCAGCTTTCTGTAGTGAATGGGCCGAAGAAGGGCTCCCAGAGACAAGGCAGAGTTACTGTCACTGTCGAAAAGTCATTGTAGCCACCCCCAGAGTGGTCGCAATTCAGGAAATTCATGATTTCTGTCTCTTAAAGGCATCTGCTTGGGAACATTCCCCCCCTCTCCACCCCTTGCCCCCAGGAACTGCTTTATATCTCACAACTTCAGCCTTGCTCCAAAAGAATAAAGGTGGTGGCCGTGGATGATGATGATATAAAAATCTGAGACTCCTGAGGACCAATGTGAGAAAGAGCTCATGTTGCTTTCAAAAAGTTACCTTATTCACAAACAATGTGATTAGGCAAAGGTTCATTTCTTATACAATCTGGAGAATTCCTCCCCCCACCACTCCACCCTCCTTTCGCTTTCTACAAAGTCGTAGTCACCCAAGCAGAAAACTATCGGAAACGTGGGGTTTTTTTTAAAGGCAAGCCTGCTTCCTTATGAAGGGATTTTTTTGTTGTTGTTGGTATTTAAAAAGAAGGGGGGGAAGCAAAACGCTACGAAAATACACTGCTCTTTTCAGTCTTCTACAGTCTCTTGAAGGGTACTTTTTGGGGGGAAAGAAGTGAGACAAAGAAATCAGAATAAAATACCAGGGCTTTCTTGTTTAATTGCAGACAATTGCTTTGTCCTATAGAAAATTGCCATTTCTGCCTTCCAGTGGGGTGGCAGTGGGGATAAAGAGTCCATGTCTGAGCTTTATACGGCATGGGAAAAATAAGGAAAGGTGCCACAGGGCAGAGACGTACAATCCTCATGGGAAAAAAGTTTGTATTGTTGCAGAACACAGCAATAAACAGATTTGCTGTAATAGCACACCTTTTCTTTGATAGGAATGTGAATTTGAATTGTTCTGATGCTGAAAAGTTTAGAACTACCTTTTTTTGGTTCTAATCGTAAAGGGTACGGTTCCAATTTGAAGCCAACAGCAAAAATCTTCTGCTAATATCTGGGCATGTCCAAACAACCTGGCAGGTCTGGATGATGACATCATATCCTGCGATGAAATATTAACAATGGATCTGCAGACTAGGCTCTGAGCCGGGAGAGGGAGATCAGCTGAAGAGGAGTACCAGCTCAAGATCTTCTAAAAATTTCAAAATGCATGGAAGTCTCATGGCGTTGGTGATGTGTGGTAGTGTCTGAATTGGGACTGCTGTATATTGCACTTGGTTGTGTCTTCCATTTACATCTCTGGGATTTGTTTCCACTTGGGCAGTATAGAAATTAATAATAATAATAATACCACTTTAAATCACAGTTAAAAAGCAACTATGCAACATGATGGGGAACAGAGTAAAAACCGAGACTGCTTCCCATCTCTCTGATTTCTACTGTGCTGTTGGAAGTGAAGTCATGGTTTGGCTTAAGGCTTTTACGTAACAAACCTTGGTCACAGCTTGTGGTTTGTTTGAAGAAAGACAAAGCATGAGCCCAGCTTTGGGCTTCATCAGTGCCTGAGAAAGAGAGAGAGAGACCACCGGGAGCCCATGTAAGCCACTCTGAGATGTCAAAGGGAGAATGAGGTTTATTTATTTATATAGCCCTATTAATGTGTGTAGTGTTTTACTGAGTACCAGAGGGCAGCTCACTACACAGATGAAACAAACCATGATCTCTGGCTTAGCGTTACATCCAAACATAGACCGTAGTTTGTTTTGCTCTGAAAATTGTTCTTCACTTACTGATCATAATGCTAAGCCAGGGATTGTGTTTCTTCCTCTCTCTGCGCTAGCAAGAAGCAGATGGACGCATTCATGGTAAACCATTAGCTATTTATTTGTCTGTTGACAGTACTTTTAGCTTGCCTTTCATCCTATAATTCCAGACTTGGGGTAACTATGGTTTACCATTATGAGTGAACCTGGCTGGTATATAATTAAACAAAGGGAGACAACTGAGGAAGGGAAAAGAAGTGGAGGTTAAACAGGATTAAGAATATGCTTTATTTTACTTAGGTAGTTATAATATGCTTCAGAGAGTTGTGCCAAAGAATGTAATAATCAAATATTGCACTGACTCTTTCTGTTGGCACTCAATAAATAAATACAGTTTTCAGACAGAATATTTCATTTTGTGTCTCTAAATAAGCCTTATTTACTTATGATAAATACAGATGATATTAGTATTTTCACTTTATCAGGGGATATCTAACAAAGTCATACTCAGAATATACCCCCCCAAAATCAGCAGACTTGTTACTTAACATTACTTAGTTCAGTCTACTTTGTGCATTACTTCTGTGAATAATATCCAATGGGCAATTTGTGTGACAAGGCTTCTGGTTTCTTCTCTCCTGTTTGCCCCCCCCCAATCTGCTGTGGAGGAACCCCAACCCCTGCAAAACAGATTTGGGGAGTGTGGAGGAGGAGGAGGAGGAAGAAGCCTCACTGCATGAGTGGATGCCTGGTTGCACTACGTTATTACTCGCTATATAACTGCAGTTATATATTAAATATAATTGCAGTTTCCATATTTATAGCATCGCCATCTTCAGTATTTTGTTCCACCAGGAATACATCCCAGCTTGCCCATGTTTCGTTCATGCATGAAATTTAAATTTACCTACAAAAAAATAAAGTTGGAAAGGGAAAATATTTTTTAATTGTCTGAACCAGGGTTCAGCAAACTTTTTCAGCAGGGGGGCCGGTCCACTGTCCCTCAGACTTGCGGGGGGCCGGACTATATTTTGAAAAAATAATAATGAATGAAATCCTATGCCCCACAAATAACCCAGAGATGCATTTTAAATAGAAGGACACATTCTACTCATGTAAAAACACGCTGATTCCCGGACCGTTTGCTGTCCAGATTTAGAAGGCGATTGGGCGGATCCGGCCCCCAGGCCTTGAACTAAAGATGGGTTATAAAGCATTAGAAAGTGTACTGGGTGTTAATACCGCAGCAGTACTTACAACTATTACAGTTAGGAACAACTGGGGGTACTTGAAGTTTAAAAATCCTATTGCTCAAGACTGGCAAACAACAACAACAACAACAACAACAACAACAACAACAACAACAACAGGATGTCCGTGTTTGAATATATTAAACTGGTATTTCCCATTGTAGACTGTTCTTCTCTCTCTCTCTCAGCCCATGTGGCGGTTCATGTATTGACAATCTCACAGCTAATGAAAGCATTTCTGCCTTTCTAGCCAATGACCTGTGAGATGTTCAGAATTAGGCATGCACAGTCATACCTCTCTTTTCATTTTTTAAAAAATGTTTCTGCAAAATCAATTTCAAAACATTAAAAAAAAACCAAAGGTGTACTCCTCTGTTGTCTCCCGGGACAGACAGATGCCAACCAACCAACATGCATGTGCTAGCAGCACTGCTATGTGGGAGCATTTGTTTAAGAAAGCAGCCAGGGAACTTGGTGAGTATGTGGTGGTGGCAAGGCGCTGAGAGTACAAAGCGGTCTATGCCATGCCATGGGGTCTAACTCATGCCCTCTAAACTAGCCTTCTGTCCTCATGTGTGGCGGATGACACTGTCCCATCACCAGTGCTGAAGTAAGATACATCTGCCTGTAGGTGGAATGTCAAGCGGCCAGGGGGTAGGGACCTTGTCCTTCGCCTCAGGCAGAAAGATGCTTTGTGGTCAGGAAAGGAGTATTTTAATATTAAAGCTGCCAAATTTTTGCATTTTTGATGATTATACTATGTATCTTCCTGCCCTCAGAGTTATCCCAGGGAAATTACCACCCATCCCCAACATTATGCAAAAAAAACCAAACTACAATTTAGTAGGTTCCTATATATCTTCTGAAAGCACCTGCAGCCCCTGTTTTGTAGGATCAACCAGATAGGCGCAAAAAGCAAGGGATAAGCGACAGGGCAGCAACTCTGTGCGCAGGAGGATAGGGTTTAGTAAAATACACAACTTTTCACAGTTTGACAGTGACAATGTACCTTTCTCCCTCATCGTTTGAGAGAGGTGCAATGCACCTTTCACTGATGAGAGGAAGAAAGGGGAGGAAGTAGACACAAAATATTGACAACTGCTAGCTGGAGACCGAATAGGCCAAAACAGCTTTAGAGAAATCACCCCCAGCAGGTTGCAGAGTGTTCCCTGCACCATGTTTTAACAATAACAGCTAGTGAAGTGCTATTCTTTCCTCTATATCTTCGAGAGATGCTAAATGCATTTGCCACTTGATCAGACTCCAAGAAGCCACAAATCTCAGGGCACCCCCCAACGTTCAGTGGTGACAGAAATGCTCTGTTCCACCACAGGAACACATTTTGTGTGCTCTTCTGTTCGAAGTCATACATGCTATTTTAACTCATCTGCTTCCTTCATTCTCTTCCAGGACAAATTGCCCACAGTGGCTCCCTTTCAGAAGCAGCGCAGCGCGCAAAGAATCGTGACTGAGCAGAAACACAAGGAACAGGCACATAAAAATTCATCACTTTGGCCTCTTGACCTCTTACCACTGGGCTTGGCACACCATGTCTCAAAAAGTAGCACCAGGGGAGAACTAAGCAGGCCGGCTGAGTGAAATTACTGACAAAAATATATCTTGGACACAGGAAAAGCCCACCAGATGCTTCATTGTCTTTGCGGAGAAGTGGTACTAGGAGGGAGGGGGGAAAGGGGGGGGGGTTCCTCTGCCACATGGCATATTGGGTGGAATAAGTAGTGTCATTGTTTCAGAAGCAGCTCTGTCACTTTACTGACTGCAGTACAAAGAGGTGTAAAGCAAGATTTAATCCTGACTTTTAAGCTAGCAGATTAAAACCAATCGTGCCAGATGTCCGCAAGACTGTTTAACATACAGAAAGCTTCCCCCCACCCTGCGAGGAGCAAAGGGGTCTGATGCCATCTTCTTTATTTCACTTACTTTCACCGAAGAAGAAAGCATGCTGTAATGGGTTTTAAGATGGGCTTGAATTTTTTTCTTCTCCATCAAAGCACCGGACCATCAAAAACAACCACGCAAACAAAAACTATATATATATATATATATATATATATATATATATATATATATATATGGTCAAAGTTAAGGCAGGCAGACAAAGTTAATCAATGATGCATATTGACAGAATTGAGGCAGGCTGCATGCCAAAAGAGCATTAGGGGAAACTAGTGTTGGAGCAACTTACAACCTCCTCTTCGCGGATTAAGGACAGGCCTGTGCTTTATGTGTCCTGCAGTGATAGCGTAACAGTGGAAGCACTAGAGAACCTCTCCCCCATCAAGTTCGCTGGCATCAGCATCAAGCTTTGGGTTTCTTCTTAAGGTGCCTGCCTGTCTATCTATGAGGGACTGCATGTATTTACAAGGTTGACTCATGCAAATACCACTTGACCTCAAGAGGACAGTAGTAGGCCCTACCTGGATAAGCAACAAACTGGCAAACTTTGGAGCAACACTCCCTTTGCTTCCTTTGGAGCTTTGCTGTGCTCCCTTCCTCTGCTCCCCCCTCTAAACCTAGCTAGAAAGCAACAGCAGATGCATCATTAGTATCAATGACAGAGGAATAGAAGCGATGGCAGCAAAGGCGAAAACACTGAAGGCAGGGAGATACGGCTGTCTGGTTTACAGGTTGGCTGCTTGGGTATGGTGGTGGTCACCTACTGACGGCAAGGATCACAGGGCCTGCAACACTTCTTTGTGCACTACGACAACACAGAGACTCCGGGGAAGAAGAAGAAGGAGAGTTTGGATTTGATATCCCGCTTTTCACTACCCGAAGGAGTCTCAAAGCGGCTAACATTCTCCTTTCCCTTCCTCCCCCACAACAAACACTCTGTGAGGTGAGTGGGGCTGAGAGACTTCAAAGAAGTGTGACTAGCCCAAGGTCACCCAGCAGCTGCATGTGGAGGAGTGGAGACATGAACCCGGTTCCCCAGATATCGAGTCTACAGCTCTTAACCACTACACCACACTGGCTGAGCACAGAAAGGGCTGATTTAAACAAGGAAACTCAGATTCCAAGGATTATAGCATTAGGAGAAGCCTCAAAGGCTCTTGTTGATGCAGAAAATCTACTGCTACGGCGTCCCTAATAGGTACCTATCCAGCCTCCGCTTAAAAATCTCTAACAAAGAACAGTCCATTGGCTTTTGAGTCAGTTTGTGTTACTACCAGGGAGTTTCTATCAACATCCTGAAGTCTGGTTAAAAGCCCCGTGCTTGTACAGAGGCTGGCCATTTTGCACAGGGGTTCCATTCCTGGCTCCCCACGTGGTCAGCGGGAGCATGCATAAGTCCACTGTCCTGCTCCTTTCTGGGTCCAAAAGGACCCCAGGGTCAGTGGTCACATGTCAATTACACACATGTGAAATGGCCGCCATCTGTAATTTAAGAATTTAAGAGTACCTGCCCATCAAATCTAGCTTCCTGTTCTCACAGCAGCCTGTGGGAAACCCACAAGCAAGAACAGAGCACCAGAGCACTCTCCCCTCCTGTGGTTTCCAGCAACTGGTACTCGGAATGATACTTCCACTGACCACAGAGGCAGAGCACAGCCTTAATCGTGGTTAGTAGCTGTTGACAGCCACAACCTCCATGTATTTTGAAGTCACCTGTGTTGGTGGCCATCACTGCTTCCTGTGGAAACAAGTTCCATAGTTTAACTATTGTAGAGTTGGAAGGGATCCCAAGGGTCCTCTAGTCCAACTCCCCTGCAATGCAGGAATCTCAACTGAAGCGTCCATCACAAATGGCCACCCAACCTCTGCTTATAAACTTCCAAGGAAGGAGAGTCCATAACCACCCGAGGGAGACCGTTCCACTGTCAAACAGCTCTTACTGTCAGAAAGTTTTTTCGTATGTTTAGTTCGAATCTCCTTTCTTGTACAGTAGTACCTCGGGTTACATATGCTTCAGGTTACATACTCTGCTAACCCAGAAATAACGCTGCAGGTTAAGAACTTTGCTTCAGGATAAGAACAGAAATTGTGCTCTGGCGGCTCAGTGGCAGCGGGAGGTCCCATTAGCTAAAGTGGTGCTTCAGGTTAAGAACAGTTTCAGGTTAAGAACGGACTTCCGGAACGAATTAAGTACGTAACCAGAGGTACCACTGTAACTTGAAGCCATTGGTTCTCCTCCAGAGCAGGAGAAAACCAGCTTGCTCCCTCTTCCATGTGACAGCTCTTGAAATATTTGAAGATGGCTATCGTATCTCATCTCAGTCTCCTCTTTTCCAGGCTAAACATACCCAGCTCTTTCAACTGTTCCTCATAAGGCTGGCCTTCCAGACCTTTTATCATTTTGGTCACCCTTCTCTGTACACGTTCCAGCTTGTCAACATCCTTCTTAAATTGTGGTGCTCAGCTTTGGACACAGTATTCCAGGTATGTTCTGACCATCTTTGCCATGGTCCTCTGGACATATTCCAGTTTGTCCTGGCAACCCTTCTTGGATCCATATTGCTTGGATTTTGTACTCCCTGTCACTGTTTCTTCCAGCGCAGCCCTTAGCTCCCTGCCCCACCTCACAGGAGTGTGCTGCTCACTTATATGGTAAAAAGTTAAAAAAGCGCCATTTGACAACACAGTTGGCATGACTCAGTCTCCTAGGGGCCGAAATGATGGGCTGATTTTGTCCCCGACATTCCAGTCATTTAAACTTGCTCTGATGGGAAAACCCCTGAGAAGAACCTGCCACTATGTGCACAGCCACGTCTGGGTTTCATCTCTTGGTCACGCTGGAGAGTGACACAAGTACTGGTTTTAAAAACATAGATAAGGTAAGAGCATAGACATGGTACACACATCTTCAGAATACAAATGAAGCAACAGTCCTAAACAGCAATAACAGCATTTATAGTTTCATATTAGTGTCATATGACATAGAGAAATAATGATGCTGTTATATTTTCAGAGTCTCTTTGGCCCTGAACTGCCACTTATAATCCATGGGAATTCAATTACACTTATATACTTTGAAAATCAATCTCTGAATGCTTTGCAGTGTTCCATTATAAACCTCATTTATGTTACAAATATTTAGTCTCATTTGAAAATATTTTATTAGATAGTCCCTTGGTCCATTAAGATTTTTTTTTAAAAAAAACTTTTGAAAACTGTAGGCTACCATACTAAAGATTGCAAATCAATGAGATGTTATTTTGTATCTTTTCCTTTTCATTCTCTATACTGATAAATATTTTTTTTACTTAAAACAAATAATATCTGAACTGCTTTGACATCCAGAAAAAATGAGAGAGATGGATTATTTTAGCAACATGCAACTCTACAGGTACATAGGGATTGGCTGAATTTATATGAATTCGAACACCTATTCATTTTAAAACAATCATATCTGTAGCACACATTGTTGCAGAATGTCAGGAGTGGGTGCCAGGAGCAGGTCAGCAATAACTCACACAGCTTCAGTGAAGATAACTGTTTATTCACAGAAACAAGGTAACTCAGGAGGCCAGGCCTAGAGAGCATAGCAACGCTTCCCGGTAGATCTTGCCCCTATGAGGACTGAAGGTCCCTGCTTTCCCACAGCTGCCTAAGCCTCCTCTTTCCCCAGGTCCTTCCCAAGCAATCTGAGACTCGGTCAATGTGTCTGTCTCTGCTCTGCCCCCTTCATACCTCTTCTGGTCCTGGGAGATCTGCAGGAAGCGGAGCAGGAGGGGGAGACAGCCTGGTCTGACTCATCTCTGCCTCTTGGACCATCTCCTCTCCAGTCTCATCTTCTGGAGATCCATAGCATACTCCCATGCCATTTTCATCCATTAAACCAAAGCCCCATAACAAGCCCACCTTTGGGTAGCAAAACCTAGCTTTGAACATCTGCAGTCATAAATTCATTAGAGTTTAGTCAAGCCACTGTTGCATTCTGGGAAGTACTCATAAGACATTATGGGTTGCACACCCTCTGCCTTCATGATAAGGAGAAAACAAGTGAGTAGGCAGTACAATGTACATTTGTGGCATCCCCTGGTGACCTGAGCAGCAAATTCCATTATTTCTGGGCAGCTGATACTACACTAAAATTGCTACTCAGTCCACCAGTAGTAGCCAATGTGGTGGGGAGGAGCTGTCTTCCTGAGACTCCTACTGGGCTTAAAGTTCTCACCATAATGGGACAACAAAACAGATCTTCAGGTTAAGTCCCCTCATATGGGGACAATAATAGAGATCTACTTACAAGGCTACCACAACAATTCCTGAAATCATGTACCGGTATGTGATATTCTTTGAGCATGTAAAAAGTATTATTTATTTCTTACTATGGATTTCATTAACACAGCAGTAGCTTCTGGTCTAACTCTCCAAGTTGTGCTGCCCCTCTCTCACATTATGTATTGTATTAAGAAGTGTATTGTTTCAACATTTTGATGTTTGCCACCCTGGGCTCCTTTGGGAGGAACAACAGGGTAAACGAAATAATAAACAAACAAACAATATGGCCACATTCAGACAATTATATCTCAGCATAATACGTCATTATAGACACAAGCCATAATGCATTTCACAAGGCTGGAAAGAAGCCAGATGTTTTTGGTTCACTATAGTTTCCTGTTATGTCCAAACCAGGAAACTATGGCCGATGGCTTCTGAATAAGCTAGGATATGAAGCTATTGTTTAAACTTTACTTAATATCCTGGCATTTCTGGAAGCCATTCAACATAGCTTCCCAGTTTGGATGTAATGGGAAATTAAGAGTTAACCGAAGAAACCCAGCCTGCTTGCTGACTTGAATGAAAGAAGCAAAGTAGCTGCATGTGAGGGAATGGAGCCCTTTCATATCTCAGCTAATTAAGTCAATATATGATTGTCCACCTGTGGCTATAATGCCCCATGATTTATACTATTGGAGGTCTTCCTTTCACATTCTTTCTTCAGACTTGCACCCCAGCAGTTCAGCTACAAAATGAATTACTAGTGCCTGAGCTTCAGTCAAGAACGGCAGGAATTTGCTACCACTAGAATCTTTCCCTCAACACTTATTTCCTACCACAAAAAACCCCCAAATGTGTGCAACTTTTAACATCATATAACTCTCCCCTGATTTCTGAACTGCGCCAAGCAACCTTCTGGTGGGTGGGCTCCAAGATACATTTTACCAATTTTTCATGCCCATCCCTCTAAATGTGACCCTGCTCCTAGGCTTTTATCTCTTTGACAACTTCACGCAGGAAAACATGCAGCTCCTCTGATAGCATGAAATTGGAAACAATGGCCTGTGGAAACAAAAGCAGAGGATGGAGAGGCAAGATACAGGCTGGGCCCTGCCTGCTTTCCCTCCCCCCCCCCCCACTAAAGCCACAAACAGATGTTTATAAGGCCCGATCCCTGAGAAAGCTGAAAGGAAAAGCCTTGTAAAAGAAATGGACCTTAAAGACAATGGATGGAAGAATCTGGAATAAAAGGCTAGATGAGGCTAGATGGGATTTCAACAGATAAATCTCTGAAATAAAAGCAAGTTGCCACCATGAATTTCAATTGCAGTTTTCCTTCCTCATTTAAAAAACAAAACAAAACACACATTTTGAATCTCAAGCCAAGGATTCCTTCAGACTCTCCATGTATTGCACAAGTCCGATGTCCCTCCCTCTCTCTCTCTTTTTAGTGACATACTATAAAAATAAATTTAACCCTACTGGCAAAGAGCGACTTCGAGTTTCAAATTCACTTTGATTTATTGAAACCGCTCTGTTTAGTCCTGAAACAGGAGCCAAAGCTCTTAAGTTCTGGAAAGAGGCTTAGAGCACCAACAGAAAAGGTTATGCTCAGAGAATCTTGATTGGAAAAGGACCTAATACTAGCTGCTGGTCCCAATTATGTTCAGTTTCTTTTGCTTTTCATGTGCATTATTTTGGGCTGGCGGGGGGAAAGGGACCATGTGAAGAATCTACGAAGCGCCGTCATCATGAATCAAGCCATAGGTCCTTTTTCACAAAAGGCGATATGCACCATTTGCAAATGGAACAAAGTACAGAGTGAAGTTTTTGCTTTTGTGATTAAACCTCTCTTCCTCTTTCTTGCAGAGCCTGCTATCCAAAAGGCTCAGCACTATGCTTCAGTGCACAAAATTCATGTATTCATCACAGGGGGGAGAAATCCTTGAAAAATTAGCACAAAGGAGGATGCATAACTTAAAGCCTGCTATGGTGTAGCCCTCACTTGAACCCTTTCACATTTACATAGTTTTCTTATTGACACACAATATAAATTGTGGGGTGGGGGGGTGGGGAGTCTAAAATAAGCATTTTGTCAACTATTATCAGCTTACATGCCTATTTCATTTAAGCATCAACTCTAATCAAAGCAATATGAGGCACAAATATTACTTTGGGGGACAAAAAAATTAGAAACTAGAAATACCTTTTAAGAATGCCTGTTCCAGGACATGTTTCTCTGAACTATTTATCACGCTTAAACTTACTGGTCAGGTCACTGTGAAAATTCACCTTAACAAAAGATGCTGAATCTATTGAATATGTCTGCAGACACACATATTTCCTGTAGCTTTGTCCAGTTCCGAGCAAATGCTCCTGTGTGAAAAAACTTCCATACCACAACAAGGAAAAGAGGCAACACCTTTCGTATGCTAGGGAGGCTGGCTGGGTTTGGCGGACTAGAGCCAGATTTCGGAAAACATTTTCTCCTAAAGTATTATTTACATGGCTACCATCTTTAAAAAGTTTGGTTTTAAGAAAGTGTGATTCCTTAACCATAAATAATATTCTATAGTGCATAGAGAAATAATAATATATAAGTATACACACACACACACATGCCTGCCAAAACCTATCAGTAGCCAGGCACATATAAAGAAACAGATGTCTCCATATAATACACTTGTAGCTTTAGGAAGGTCAGTGTGTGGCCAGTTTGTGGTGGGACTGCAGCTCAATGGCAGAGAATCTGCTCTGCATACAGAAGGCCCTTGGCTCAAGCCCTGATATCTCCAGTTAAAAGGATCAAGTGATGAAAAAGTCCTCTACCTAAGACCCTGGAGATCAACTGTCATTGTGACAGTAGACAATACAGAACAAAAATGAACAGATAAGAACACAGGAGCCTGGCTGGATCAGGCCAATGGCCCAACTTGTCTAGCCTCCTGTTCTCACAGTGAACAAACAGATTGCCTACTACATAATTAACATGTATACATTATGGGTTTAAATAACTAATTAATTAAATTTATATCCTTCCCTTCCTCTCAAAGGAGCTCAGGAACACTTCAATGATATATTAAAAAACCACATTTAAAAAAAACGCACATACAGGATCCCATTCGCATCTAGAGGTACCACTGTATTTAAAACATCTACAAACTGTTAAAGGTATCTAAAAACAATAAAACACCCAAAACAAAATTTGAGAATAGGTGTAACCAAATCTTTTCTGTGGAAAGGCCTGGTGAAACAAGAAAAGTTTTCAGTGGGCATCTAAAAGAGTACAATGATTGTGCCCATCTAATGTTGAAGTATGTTTTAAAGAAGACTTGCCCATTTAAGAAACCCAGAGTGGGGGGGGGGGGGGAGAAGATGCTTCAGTTAGCCCTCCACAATAATGTTTGTGATTTCCATTCCCCATCTCAATCACACCATTGCTTCCCCACTTCCGCCTTTGGATAGTGGATACGTCCGCAGTAGAGTCATTCAATAGTATTATAACGTAACATATTTTGATGACCCGTGTGTGGGTGTTTGTGCATCTTTTTATTGAAAAGAGGTAAGTGGGAAAGTAACCAGGAAAGGTAACTTCTAATGGTCACGAGGCTGGCTGATGTCTTTCTAGGGATCAAAGGGGGAAAGAGAACAAGAGGGGCTTAGGAAGACATCTGTTGCATAGGGATAAGGGAAGAGCTCAGAGATATCAGGACAGTTGTGTAGTGGGTGGGTGTGTCAATGTGTCTATATCTAATTGTACACACACATACACCCTGCGTTGGTCATCCACCCACTATAAAAGAGGATAGACTGACTGTATATATGGGTGCAAGCAGGTACACTCCTCATTATATACTAGGGCTATGCAAAAGAATTGGACAAATCCCAAATGAAGAACCAAAGTTGAGCTGCTTTGGAAATATTTGGAGCTTGTCTGAGCTGAAGCACAGGTCTCTGAAATGCTTTGAGGTGCTTCAGTGATTCATGGTGCTTCAGAAAATTTTGCAGGTTCGTTTCCTTGGAGTACCTCCACAATGTATGCCACTTCTATAATAAAAAGATTTGTTTATAAAACTACAGGGAGGGAAGCAAATTCATTTTAGGTTTCCGCTTCACAAAAAACCCTGGACCTATTTTTGTGTAATTTGTTATGCTTTTATCCACTCTGGAAGGACTAATATGCCCACACATTTCATCCAATTCTGCCAAAAGGGGAAAGAAGTTCTAGCTATTTGATTCTATTCTCACAACAGCTAATGGGGGAGACATGAAACTTTGTTTTTCCATATCGGGTTTTGAATTCAAACCCTGTGCTGAACTAGACAGCTTTTGAAGTGCTTTGGACTTAATCTTCCTCTCTTCCAAAGTGGGTGTGAACTGAATCTTCTGGTCAATGCACACTCCAATTATTATTTATCATATTCCACATGTGATGAGGGATAACAAAAGAACCAAAGCTCATTGCTGCAGAGACTGCAGCAGGGACAGTTAATGTAGAGCCCTCCTGATGTTGTTAGGCTATAACTCCCATGACCATCGGCTGGGGCTAGTGGGAGTTGGGTCCAACATAATCTGAATGGCCCCACATTGGCTGTCCCTGGCCTACATACTAAGATGAAATGGAAAACAGATCTAGGTCTTTTTACGTATCTAAATTTTGAGAATAAGGAAAAAGGATGACCAGAACTAATAGGATACTAATTTTCTCAAGCTCCAAATGCACTTGTCAATAGAAGCCAGTAGAAATTAATAGGAAATAATAAAAGGCAAGCTGGGAGAGGCCAGTAGAAGGAAATGAATGGATTCAGCTGGGATTTCCATGAGGGTCATTACCTCGTACTTCCTAGAGGAACACACCATAAAAGCAAATGATCGTTTTCAAGAACTGTATTGGCATACCCCCTGGGTTGTTAGGGGAGCACAAGAAAAATCTATTACTGATTGTTGAGAATAACACCAGACTGTATAGGTCAAAAATTGACTGACATCACTCTGTACAAGCAGTATTGAGACACAACAAAGAATCTGTTGTGCTTCTAAGCTTATGGTGCATTGCAATGCAGTAAATGAAAAGCCACTATTATGAGGAGATGTTTATGTCAGTATCTGAAACAAATCTTCTTTTTCCTGGAATAATGCTGTCCTAAACTGTTAAGTGTTGCTCCGATAAACAACATGTGATAAAGATCCTATAATCCCTGCTTGCAGGACCCACTCTTTAACTCAACAACATGCTGAGTCCGTACAACATTTGTCAAAGCGTTCTCACTTAGATGTTACGACTTCCGTTAAGAAGTTGCATATGAGTTATTCTACCATACTACAGTTTATTTCTAGGAGCAACAAATAGGCTGGAAGAAGAGGGCACACTTCCTCTGGTTTTGTGGCGTTATCTTCTTTCCAATTCAATTAATATTTTCTATTTTTACCGGCTGTGTCAAGGTATGTCCACTGCTGTGGGAAATTATGATTCGGACAGTTTTAAGCCATTCAAACAACCTGTGGGACCACAGTAGGTACGCTGGAAGCTTCCCCTTCCAAACATGGAAGTTTGCTCGTGGGGAGTTGGGGTGGGCACCAACCAGTCAGTTGGGGGGTGGATGAGTTACAAGAGGAGGGTGCAGCCTTGTCATGTAGGCCAAAAAATGATTTTGAATGGACAATATCTTTCAACATATTGGAGGAGGAGACTCTAATCACGTGCCCTGCCCTGTGTGCTGCCCAGGTGCTAAATGGCTTCTACCTCCCTTCTTATGGCTCTGTCTCTTTAAACTGGACAGCTCTTCAGATAAGACACTTCTTCCCTAGAGAGGACTGCTAGCCCTTCAAATACAGAACTGTATTTTGTAAAGCAAGATGCACAGCCAACCTACTGTGGGCTTCTGAGGAATTGAGGTGGTCATGTCCATAAGCAGAAAGTTCAAAGGTCACAGCAGATGCAAAATATAGATGGTCTCTTTGCAGCTTTACTATGTTTTGTCCAGTGCCTTTTTTCAAGAGGCAGGGAAACAACCTGGGTCTCCATGTAATTGTTTTGAGCTCTGTAAAGTTTTATATTCCAATTTCTAGGTTAGTGAGAAGCAGCTGCCGGGAGGCAAGGCCTGTTTGCTAACAGAGCAGTCTCATTATACAGCTGAGCTCAGAGCATGCTGAATGAGCTTGAGATTTATTTATTTTTAGAAAAAGCCCCACACCATTAAAGAGGTAAGACTGAAAGATAATTTCATCTGAAGGTCTGAATTACGATGTTATGTGTCAGTGTGATCTTTCGTCTCTACAGTTTCCTTCCAAAAAGCTGTTTTACTGGTGAAGGTGGACAAAATCCATAATTTTTCTTTACTGGAAAGGACAGTTCAATAACTTGCTGATGGATAGGTATGCAACAGTGGAAACAGGCAATTAAAAGAAAGAAATTATATAAAATTTATAGTAGATTAGGAGTAGTAGGGGATAGAACAACCCAGGAAGCAAAACTGATGGGGGGGAGGAGCGAGAGGGAAGTGAAACAGTCTTAAATATTGATACACATTTGAAAACAATGGGATGAATAAGCTATTTCGCAATTAAGAAAAATGCACCACACTTGGCGCTAATAAAAGTATGGTGAACCATCATGCTTTAGATAGACCCATAATGAAGTAGCTGCTCTCGCTACAGAGACAATCAGGTATTTATTGCCCCTTCAGTGTATTTGAATCAACATGCTGGGTAGCAGCAACTTACTCCAACACACAGGAAAGTTGTAAACCAGACCAAGGAATCATCAGGTCCAATTACACCAGGAAATGACTGTCAAATGTGTCAGAATGGACATCTAAATCAAGTAAAACACATATTCAGCTCTTGCCAGTATAAAAATAACAAAGGCTGTCTGGAAGCCCTCCAGGGTTAGGTTAAAGTGATCCCCCATGACAGAGGCTACATCCCAATCAGATAATCACCTCAGACACGGCTGCATCAGCTCAGCCAGGTATCACATGACAACGGTAACTAACAGCTAGCCTTCATCCACATTCAGAAGCTACCCCCTTTGGTGTGTGTTCCAGCCACAGGCAACTGGCAGCTATGTGACAGAAGTCATAGAAACCAGCCCTGATATGTGACACGTCAAGTGAGCATACACTTAAAATGTGTGAAGCCATTACCATAGATACGGCACCACAGATTTCTCAATCCGTGCCTGCCACCTGTTGTCAGGGAGAAACTTGGGGAGATGACAGTGCCGAACAATCGAACAATTGAGTAACTGTTGTCAGTGTGCTGAACAAAAAGCAGCTCGCCTGCTTCCAGCAACCCACCCCCTCCAGCCATTTCTAAGCATGACAGCACTCTGGTCTATAAGCATTGTGCCCGGAAGACAGTTCCCCTAATTTCAGTGGACCTCATCCACAGGGCATGGGGCAGGGTGTAAGAATTCCTGTTATCATAACCAACAGCCAAGTGTGCTTTTTACTTTGGAGAAATTCTAAAACACGTGCCGTGATGAAAATTGTGCTTCGTGCATTTTCCTAAGAAGGAGAAAAGGCAAGGGTTTACATCTTCTCCTTCCCCAGATCACTCTTGATGCCAAGTCAGGTATGCCTTTTAAGGCCTCTTTTCACAAAACCTATGTTCTCTTTCAAATATGCCTAGTGAGGAATATATGTATTATATAGTTGAGACCAATAATAACAACGAGGAGGAGAATAAAACAAACCCAATGGCAGTAACACAGGAGGGGGGGAAAAAGCTTCCGAAAGCCATCTATCACAATCGCTGTCATCTAGGTGATGAATGGCAGGTGCGGCGGCAGCACCCAGCTCTACCCCGGATGGTGCCGAGACGATCGCTACTGGTACTGCTCTCACTCTTTGTCACCCAGTGCCAGCTGAGTCCCCAGCTGCCAGTTGCCACCATGCAAGGCATAAAACATACCCTTGGAACAATTGCAGCGGCACAGAGCACATCGGCTGCATTATTAATTAGTTTAATGACGCTCAGCCCTATTAGAAAGCATGCAGTAATTGTGTTTAATTTGTGTACGCTTTTAATTACGGCCACAAACGATGCCAGAAGTTGATCGGGAGTATCGTTCATATTCTGTTCTGCTCCGTAACCAGGTTTGTATTAAATCTGCATCTGAAGCAGGGGTGGGGGGAATTGCATGTTATTTCCTGCTGAGAGGAAAGTCTCTCTCTCTCTCTCTCTCCCCCCCCCTTTCCTAAATGGTGTCATCTTTCACATCTTGATGCTGAACGAAACCCCACATGCCTTCTGATAACTGTGTCCTCCTTTCCTGTAGCCACAAATTAAAAGCAGGTTTGTGACCACATGCGGCTAGGCCCCTCTAGGGCCCTGGCGTAAGCCCGCTCAAGAACGAGTCCATTCAAGCCCACTCTCCCTTCGTTGATAGAGACAGAAACAATGGCATCATTTAATTTAGTATTGCAAAGAGGATATGGCTCATTGGCCCGTCGTTGTTTTGAAGATGGATTTAATTAACCTCCAATGAATCTTGCCAGTAAGTGTGAGAGCATCAGAGTGGAACTGGATGTGTCAAAAAAGCAGCTGAAGAGATGGGTAATCAGCATTGCTGAGTCCAGTTCTACCCACCAAAATGTGTTCCCCTTAATAATAGTAGTAGTAATAATAATAATAATAATAATAATAATTGCATAACAATAATGAACTTTACAAAGAGGAGAGACAGGTTTGCACAAGGATTGTACACACTTCCTATGGATCTTGATTGAATAATTTTAAATAGTCAACAGAAAGTACAGGAAGGAACAAGAAAAATATAAAAACCCTTATTACATACATGCTGTACACATGGACAAGCAATTTGCCACCGGCAGAAAACAAACAATTACAATAAAAATGCTGTTAAGTAAACATGGTGTCCCTTGGGAAGGCGATTAAGCTTGGCGACAATATGAAACTCATCACAACGTCCACAGCCATAATTTATAATGAACATTTAGCAGGTGCCTCAGATGGACAGATATAATTTGCCTTCATTAATAAAGCCGTCCTTACCAGAGGTGATGTTTATACCTTTTAATCTAATAAACCTTCATCACATTATCATTGCACTTGAGGTCATGTTTGCAACACAGGACTCTATGAGTTAAGACCACACCAAACCGTTACAACACGGGGCAAAGGCAGGCTGTTCTACTGTTGTTTGAAAGGGTTGCTTAAGCCTTCTTGTGTCAAATGCCCCATGATCAGCACATACCAGCACCAGTAGAGGTGGGGGAATAGCAGGGGTGCTTTTCTTCACTTTGTTGGCAAAGCATACCATATTTTTCGCTCCATAAGACGCACCTTTTTCCTCCTAAAAAGTAAGGGGAAATATCTGTGCGTCTTATGGAGCGAATGGTGGTCCCTGGAGCTGAATTGCCCAGGGGCCAAAAGAGGATTGTGCTTTTTATTTTACAAAGAGAAAAGGAGGTGTTGAAAGGACCCTGCTCAGCTGCTGATCAGTAAGAGATCGGGAGAGAGATAAGAGTCCCGGCTCCCTTTCAGCCCCGCACCCTTGCCCAGGCCTCCATTGTTGAATGTGCTGCAGAGGGAGGTTGTTTGTTTCCCCAGCGACATGTGACTGGCTGATTAGATTATCTGTCTGGAAACTGTAGAAAAGGCTCCCTTTCCTTTAGAAGCTGCAGAAATGTGAGTTGAACCCCATTAAAACGGGGCTTTTCCTCTCTGCTTTTCTCCCTTTGCAAAAAAAGCTGCAAAACTTTTAGCTGATCCTCAAAATCCCAGGGCTTTTATCTTTGCAAAAAAAGCTGCAAAACGTTTAGCTGATCCTCAAAAAACAGGGCTTCTCCGTTTGCAAAAAAAGCTGCAGAACTTTTAGCTGATCCTCAAAAAAACAGGGCTTTTAGAGGAGGAAAACCAGGAAAATATTTTTTTTTTCTTGTTTCCTCCTATAAAAACGAGGTGCGCCCTATGGTCCGGTGCACCTATGGAGCGAAAAATACAGTATGCTTCCAGGAGACTAAATCAGAAAAAACTCCAACTTCATTAAATGGCATTGGTGGCATACAATCACATGTGCCACTGGAATTATATTACCAGTGATAATCAGAGATGCTGGTTTGAAACATTATCCCATCAAGAAGTAGAGATGTTGTGACACTGGTTACAGTGAAAACCTCTGCATGTTACTCAGTAGTTAAGTCCCACTTAATTCAACTCCCAAGGAAGTGTGCATAAGATGACACTGTGCCTAACGGCCGTAGGGTAATTACCGTGAACAGAACAAATCTTGTGGTACTCCCAGCCTTAGTTGTGAGTTTAGTGATACTCCTTTTCTGCCAGTAGTGATGATGATGATGATGATGATAATACCTTTATTGTCAATGTACAAGCTGTGTACAATGAAATTAACCAAGCCTCCCTCCCCTCCACACAAACACTCAGTCTCATTGCACTCTGTGTGCTTGTCGCACAACACACCAACCCCGAAAGTCAGTTGCACTATATTATTTTCCATTCAGCAGCCTAACAGCCAACAGATATAAACTGTTTCTTAGCTTGTTGGTACAACTGATTATACTGTACTTCTATATCTCCTGCCCGAGGGTAGAAGATTAAAGAGGTGCTGGCTGGGGTGTGAATCGTCCCTGAGATTTTTTCTCACTCTCCTAAAGCAACGATCCCTTGCGATGTCATCTAGCCGGCTCAGGGGACAGCCCATGATATCATGTGCTGTGTTCACCACCCTCCGTAAAGACTTTCTGTCCGTGGCTGTCAAGCCAACGTACCACACTCACTTTCTATTGTGGACCGGTAGGAGGAGGTCATCCATTGTTCTTTTGCAAGACCCTGAGAAAATGGAGTCTCTGTTGGGCCTTCCTAACCACCTGAGTTATATTGTTTTTCCAAGTGAGGTCTTCACTAAGGCAAACTCCCAGGAATTGAAAGGAAGAGACTCTCTCCACACACCCCCGCCCCATATAGAATGGGGCTAGTTCCCCTCTCTTCCTCCCAAAGTCCAACACCATCTCCTTTGTCTTGCTAATATTTAGGTGCAAGTTATTCTCTAAGCACCACGTAGACACTAATGCTAACAACTACAGTAAGTTGTGACCACCAGTAACAGTTCATCTGCTGGTGCTGACCACAGTGCCAGAGTAGGCCCTATAATGGGCTCTAACTTGTCTTTGAGTGAACTCATCATGTGTTTTCCTCCACCTGTGTTCCTCTTCCAGCTTGCTTCATTGCCCCCAGCTCAAATGCACAGCAAGGAGCCACAAAAGCACTTGTGCGCTCTGAAGACAGCATTTGGTGACCATCATGTCAACTGCTCAAGTTTTCTGTCCGTTCCTGAAAGCAATGGGCTTAGTTCGGACTAATACCAGTCACCTTGTGTTGTTCTTTTGGGGGCAGGGGTAGGCAGAAGCAATCCAACCTCCCACCCCCTAGGCAATCTGAAGCAGCTCAGCTCCAAGACATCTGCTATGGGCGAGAACTATGCTTCAGAGAAACCATTTTGCACCAGTACTGAGTTATCAGACTCCTCGTTACCCTTTCCACTGGAATGACTTCATCTCATTCTTTAGAATGTGCACAACATAAAGGGTGTTCTTAGGGAAGATCATGAGGTGGGTGGGGACACAAGCAAATGGTTTTCCGCTGCCCTTTTGCACAGGATCCAAAGATTTGTCACAACAGTTCTTCTCTTTAGTGCAAGGACTCACCTTGACTTTACTCGGTAGGTAAGATGGGCTTGGAGAGCAGTTGATATGTGGGCAGGGGGTTCTAGTGGGAATTCAAGTGGTTCTAGTGGGAATTCTCTTGCTATGCAGTTTTGTTCTACATCACTGGTCATTATTTGAGGTGCAAAGAGCACACCAATGAGAGCATGAAGGAAAGAGGGGACACAAACTACCTTAGAGGGTGGGGGAAGGCAGCTAGAAAATGAAAATGGAAGGCAACAACAAGCGTCATGGAGTAGCTGCTGAGAATAAATGAATAGGGAACTTTCCCATCGGACGTGCCATTTTAATAGAAGGCCTCTCTTTCAACTGCTTACAGATGGATAATAGGATATAAGTAATTTTGGCCTCCATTAATTTACCATTTCTGCTGGAAGGGAGACCACCTCAGGAGAGCCTGGTGACAACATTAGTATCCACACCGCTGTGCCTTTTGTTCAGTGTGAAAGGCTGTTTGAATAGGGGTCAACTGTAGTCAATTCTCTCTGTTTACCACAATTAATTGTTCTTTGCTGGAGGCTAAACAAATCCCAGAAAATACTTCTGCTCCAGAAACATGCAACAAAGGTGGGGTTTTTTGGGTTGTTGTTTTTTAAATGACACTGGCACAAGATGCCAGACAATAGAGAGCTGGAAATGCAGTATTTCATCCTGTACAATATAGGGTGCCTATGTGAACCCCTTTAAAAAAGGACCATAAAGTTTAAGTTTTAAATCCATGTTGCCACTTTTCCTTCAAAAAAACACATCAAAACTGATCCACCCTTTAAAAAAAATAATTATATTAAAAATAAATAAACCTCTGCAAAGTGACAATGCATGATTTGTTGCTGCAAAGCCCCAGTGTGGAAGAATGTATGAGCAAAAGTGCAGGTGGTAGTTGTTTTAAAAGGTTGCCCTTACCATGACTCTTAAGAACTCATACCATAAACATGTACAGCATCTCTCAGGTTACACATTAAAGCTGCAATCTTATGCACTCCCAATTTTGAAATGCACATCACCACTTTGGGGCTTACTTCTGCATAACTACGCACAGGATTGGGCTGCACATGTGTAAGCACATAAGCATGAAGTGGTGTAAGTCAACTTCTTCATTTAAGTGTCCATTCCATTGCAAGTAATATGGCAGGGAGTCCTGATAAGTAGAGCCAAAGGATACACTGAATCCAGGAAGGAGGCGTGAGAGCTCAAACAGGGTCCTGGAGTCTTCCCTCCTCATTCCCAAAACCTAGTTAGTCCTTTCCCAGCTTTAGGAAGAAGGTAGGAGAGCTCTAGGACCCTGCCAGAGACTTGTATCTCCTTCCCAAAGCCCAGCACCTTGCTTATGGGCTGTGGGAAGGCAGCATGAGGGCTGGGGTGTGTCAAATTTTAGCCTCCTCCCACAAGAAAAGGCAGTGTGCGGATTGCGGGTTCCATGTCAAAGTACTCTTGTGGCCCACTTGGTATGAAAAGTTGCCCTAAACACCCCACTGTTGAGCAGACAGGTCAGATATCAAACTTTGACACCTCCGCATGATACAGGAGACCGTGGCCGTCCTAATATAGATCATCGGCCTTTCTTCAATTTGCCACACTTGGATCAAAGGCATTAATGATCCTCAGAAAGGCATTAGATCACTTAATCTTTGCTACATAGCAAGACTGGATGACATTTCCATTTGTAGATTAATATGACATTTTCAACTATGAAGCTTAACAACTTATTTTATTGAATTACTGCAGAAATAAATTAGCATACTGATATAATAGTTTATTATGGTTCTGCATATGGGGGGGGGAACCCACAGTGACATTAATCTATCAAATTGCTGAAGGATAAATAGTTTTGAATTGTTGACTGTATGAAACATGATACTGACCAGATTTAATCAAAAGCGGTGGGAAACAGAGCATGTCTACCTATCTGTATTTCCTTCAGAAACAATTTGTGCTGCCTCATGTGCAACATAGATGGTATCTGTCTAGGATCATAGAAGCATTATGGTCCAAAGCAGTTAGGTAGGTGAAGTGAAGGAAGACCCAGTAGCTCAGTTGGTTAGAGCATGGGGATGATAATGCCAAGGTCATCCATTGTTCGATCCCCTTATGGGACAGCTGCATATTCCTGCATTGCAGTGTGTTTGAGTAGATGATCCTTGGAGGTCCCTTCCAACTCTACAATTCTATGATTCTAACAGTTGTGGGTAAATGAGGGTACCTTTGTTTACATACAAAAATGGGACGTGATTTAGGCATTCACCCAATGAAAGAAATCTAAGTTGATAACAGTATGAGGTTTATCTGACAAATTCATCAGTCATATTTGCACAAATACTCACATGTATTCAATCAATAGTTTACCTCTCAGCTAATAGCCCCCTTTCCTTGCCAACCTGACACCTCCAAGAGGCCAGGGGGTGAGGATAAGCAATGGTGCCAGCATATCAGCTTTCTGAACAGCTAAGTCTGTGACTCCTTTTCCCCATCAATGTAGCCTGACAAACAGCAGGTGCCCATTTGGAAGTGTGCAGTGGGCAAGTTGGGGGGGGGGGAGGGAACATCCCTTTTAAAAATGCATTCAATTAAATTGGGTGCACTTTATAAAATTTTGGAAGGTCTTTAATTAATCTCTTAGTTATTTTGTAGCCGGGTCAGAAAATTCATCATCAGTTGATTGGCATTTCATGTAACAAAACGTTTGCCAAGAAATAAATGAGATTTCCCGACTTTTGGGAGTCACATTTGCCCTCTGTATGCTTTTTGAATGATAGATAATTAAAGGGATGGTGATCCACCACCCTCCCCAACCAATTACATTGATGCAAATTGATAATTCAACATAAACATCTAATTAAGTCTATTTGGAATGTCATTTGTAACTCAATTCCTGTTAGACCACCAAATTGATACAAAGTAGGGCGGTCCAAAAAAATAGAATGGGGAGATGGGGAGAAAGAAATAAGAGTGAAGCTACTTCTTCAAGGATGGGTGGAAGATGGGATGGGAAGAGAATATGGCACCCTAGAGGTTGTCACCTGATCTGGCAGGTTGCCTCTGAGGAGTCAAACAAACCTTTAGAGCAGAGATGAGGAACCTGTGCCCCTCTAGGTATTATTGGACTACAACTCCCATCATCCTTGCCCATTGGCCATGCTGGCTGGGGCTGATGGCAATTAGGACAGGCTCTCTCTATCCCCGGTTTAGAATCTTCTCTTAGGGAGCTCCTGTAAGTCCCTCTGCTCTTGGGGCTCCACATCCTACCTTTCCCCAATAGTTCGTCATCTGAAGCAGCATTTCAACTGACCCCACAGCTTTCTTACCTTCTCTCAAAATGAAGTCATAATGAAGCTTCCATACTGTGCCAGTAATGTTGGATCGTTTACATCATGTTGGTCAGCCAAATCACGAGAAAGACTTCACTTTAGTCTCAGCAGCTTTGAGGGAGGGAGGGAAACTAGAATGGGAAGTCCAGACAGCACCTATTCAGCTAACTCATGTGGTGTTCCAGCATTGCAGTGCAATGAAGGAAGCCCCAGTGCACTAGCAAAAGTCCTTGCGCAGGCTTCTCATAGTGTGACGCATTAGCTGAACTGTGCCCCAAGAGTCTGAATTTGTATAAGGCCACTTCTTATGTTCGTGGCCACTTTGAGTTGGAAGCCTTTAAGAGCATGGCTATTAAAAATTATCAGATTATTAAAAATGGCCAGGTCCTAGCTTTGGTTCTGCTGTCCTACTTAACGGTACCACTTTCACAAGACACAATGCCACGGGATTTCATAGATGCAATTATGTCCTTGCGTAGTTAGCCAGAAGAAAATCTGGTGACAATTGCTATTTTTATTATGCATTTCAGTGCCGGAATGCCTGTTTTTATGTCTTATGGTGAAACAGAAAAGCAGTTTCAAAGGAAGTTGCTTGGTCTGAGTAATGGATGGGACAGTTTTAAAGAGAGGAAGCAATACTCTGTTCCCACCCCCACCCCACCCAAAGCAGCAGAATGGAAAAGAAAACCCAGGAAGCCAGCTAAAAACATGCCTTGTCTCCATCCGTAGGACAAGGAGTTAACCTGATCATCTCTGCTACAGTGGAAGACCATGCAGAAAGTCTGATTAGCAATTCCTAAGAGAAGAGACCCACCCACTCCATGGAAAAGTTGCTGTTTCCTGCTTCATTGCCTGAAGCACTATAGAAAGAAAGGCCAACCCCCTATAGGTCAAACCCCACCCTCATGCCAGGCAAATCAATCAAGGACAGCTGCTCTAACAAATGCAGGGGAAAGGGCACCTCTGCATGTTAAAAGCACAAAATGACAGCCAGCACTGGACACCAATGTGTAGGCAGCCTTACAAATTTACAGACAGGGGTTGTGACCCTTCCACTGACACTTCCATACATTCATGTGAATTAAGGGGGAAAGGAATGATTTATGGGACTAATTCCACTGCCAAATTTACTGTAGGGAACTATCTTGAAAACAGCTGCAAAGGTTTGCAGGTTGGGCCCTGGGTTCCGATTAACGAAATGCAACAAGAAGCAATAAAATGCAGAACTCTAATCAGCCAAAATATTTATTTATTTATTTAAAAAAACCACCTTTGCATGGTCTATTAACAGGCATGAAAGAAGGTAGGGGATAAGCTGTGTCCTCTTTCTCTTTCTCTCTGTGATTGACAGAACAGAACTCCTTGCCTGCTGAAACAGAGATGCTGCACATTTAATTCACTCAACGTTGGTGAATCTATTTTCATTTGGCTTCCTATGAAACAGCTGACAATCTTTCTGCAGTATAAATGCAGTTCTTCCCAATTAGCACCTGCAGTTCGGCTTTAATAAATGGGAGAAGTTGCAGAGCTAGGAGTTCTCTAGTTGCATTCAAGAGATTCCCCCAAGATACAAGCACTGCAGTAGCCAATATGGTTCTCCTCCACATGTTGTGGATTACAATTCCCATATTATTCTCAACCACTAGCTATACTGGCTGGGACTGATGGGAGTTGTAGTCTAAAACACCTGGAAGGAACTACGCTGGCAGCTCCTGAACTAGGACAACCACTGTTAAGACAACACTTATCAACTGAGCACCAACTGATGGGATTTCGATTCAGATCTTCATCTGACGTTTAAATGAAGGGGCTATTGAGAAGTAAGAAGTGATAACAGGTAACTTGAAACTTAGCCACATTAAACTTGTGTGAATTCAGTGCCGAAGCTGCTTGGGTGGAAAAAGATGGTGGGTGCTTGGGAAAAAAAGACATTGGCAATCCTACTGGCCATTGAACTCAATGTTTTGACTACACACGAATTTGGCTATAGGTGTGATCCCCGCAACGTAACCCCAGTGTAAGTTGAGAGTTGCCTGCATCTCATAGGATCAGCATTTAAGTTTTGTGGAGAAGTTGTCTGGCTGCAGCAAAAGCAACATACAAGAGACCTGGGGTATCTGCCTTCGGAAAGACCCATTCCAATTAGGGAAGCTGTTGTGTTCCCCCGCCGCCGCCCAAAAATGTTGCTGCTGCTGTACAACTTGTGTTCAAACGATGCAGAAACAAACGGAGGTTGCGTCACAGCAGTGCATACTTAAGGGTTCTGCCCTTAATCCGCGAACTGGTACAAACAAGGAAAGCTGCTATGCCCCCACCAGTGCAAACACAGCTGGAGCAGCTACGATTAAAAGAATAATGAGCTAAAACCTCCATCTACATTATCTGAACTGTGACAGAGTAGATACCAATTAACAGTGGGCTAGAGGATCCAGCCATTGATTAGGTGTGCAGGGTAGCAAAGCAATGAAGTGATGTTTATTCTTTTAGTCTGTTAATGTAGTTAGGGAAGACTGGTGATTTACCAGAAAGCTTTTAGCTCCAAGTTAAACTTTGGTGGCTTATTGCTACAGCAACACACTGGCCACTAGAGCTAACAATCTGGCAGATGTTTGCATTACAAAGGGTGTCCCCCCTCTCCCGCCACCAGGGAAATTATTCCCATGTCAATTAGAGCTACATCAAGTCCTTGCCAGGAATCATCAGTGAGAAAACAACAGGTGGATATTTCTTTTTTAAACTGCTGTTTGACCCTTGACAAAACTTTGTATGTTGCTTTGAGTGCTGCGCTGCAGCTTACGGATGTTTAAAATAAAGACGGTTTTCTCTGTGTCGTGCAGAGAACGCATCTTGCTAGGTATTTGACACCCCACCACACAAAGATGCCTGCCCCATGCAATATTATGTGTTTGGGTTGTAGCGGTTCCCTACGGTGCACAAGAAGTGTGAGTGAAACCCAGAGAGTTAGGTGAGATGGGAAAAAGTGCAGTTGAAAGATTGTAAAACCCGAACTGCAGCTGATTCAGGAGAAATTTCTTTAACCAAATACTACATTTGAAAAGGGTTTTAACAGTCTTCTTGTTAAAAGTAAAGTCCCCTCTCCCGTCACTCTAATCTCAGATCTAGGAAAATGCCCACCCACAAACTATCGCTTAGGATGAGCTTTGGGGCTTCTCCACTGGATTTGGTTTTCTGCTCTTGATCCACAGCCCACAGCAGCCTCCAAATAAGTAGGGTTCCCCCTGGGAACAGCTACTACCATGGATCTTCCTCTTCTTCTCTGTGCGTGGTGCTAGCTGGCCAAACCTCCTGGCTCCTTAGCAGGCTGTTCTTCAGGTGCACAGGAAAGGATAAAGTTGGGATCCACCTGTGAGCTTGCGGTAGTCCTATTGCTCCTACCTGCCTCCTCTCCACAGCCTCCAAATGAATTGGCTAGCTACCCCCTTAAGCTATCCTTCCAAAGAGCAAGCAGGTACGATCACATACTTAGCACTCCATGAGTGTGCTTCTAGCAAAATTCTAGCCTTGAGTGTTAGATGTAACAACTACAAATGACTTGATAGGACAAATAGTTGACTTTTTCCTTTCCCTGACTGCTTAAAATCTTCTATCTTTTGATAGTAATATATATATTAAGCTTTTTAGCATTATATATATATATATATATATATATATATACACACACACTAAAAAGCTTAATGAAGTTACAACACACAAATCAAGTATAATTCAGATGACTAGGTATTCTTCCAATTGTTTAGCACAGGAATGGGAAACTTTTTCACCCCAAGAGCCACATTCCCTATTGAACAAGCTTCCAGGGGCCACATGCCAGTGGTGAGCAGAGCCAGAAAAAAAAATGTGGGGAGAGAAGCAATTGTGAAGTTTAACTTTGTGCAACAGGTTAGTTTCCACACATGTCCACACAATCCTTTCTATCCCCCCCACCCCCAATTAAGCAAGAGCCAGACAAAAGATTCCAGCCAGACAAAAAACCGTCAAGGATATACAGAACACTCACCCACAAGTATTGCTATATTTATTTCAAAGAGGCAGATCTGCAAACACATTCCTTTGCTGTCTTCATGGAGATACTGCAGTTCACATGTATGTGTGCTCTGCACATACCTCAATGATTGTGCAAGGCTCTATCTAGACCATCATGACAAAGATCCAGTTCCACGTTTTATAGTTTTTGATTCATTTTCAGTTTGACAAGGCACATTATGTGACCTATAAGTGCATTTCTCAGTCTCCTTGACCACCTATGGGTCTCTCCCGTGGATAGTGGAACAGAATTTCATAGCAACAATGATTTGTCTAATGCTTTGGAGAAGTCTTTTCCCTCCTGCACCTAAAACCCTGAATGATGATTTATTGCTTCTTAATTACAATTTAAT
Source organism: Lacerta agilis (assembly GCF_009819535.1). Taxonomy (NCBI): domain Eukaryota; kingdom Metazoa; phylum Chordata; class Lepidosauria; order Squamata; family Lacertidae; genus Lacerta; species Lacerta agilis. The sequence goes on from NC_046316.1 coordinate 36,153,496, forward strand.
ATGGCCAATAAGGTGCCAGCTGATTTATGTTACTCTGTATGAGCATAAGAAAATCTATTTTTGAAACAACCCATATATCTTCTCTTTCAGTAGCCCTGCTGAGAATGTCTTTGGAAATATACTGCCCTGTGTTGCTGTTTAGGTAGGCAGATGTAATAGTTCAATGCATCAAATTTGGCGCTTGGGTCTTCTTGTATTACCGAAACGTTTGGCAGAATCATTTCACAAGGAAATATTTCCAAATGGGTGGAACAAAGAGGTGAACAAGAGGGGGAAATCTTTTACAGCTACTTGCATTCACGAGAGAAGAAAGAGCTAATTTATAGGTTACCTTCAGAGCTTGGACAGTATGACAAAGCAGCATTCGCCAGTTGGCTCCAGTGGTAACATCAAATCAGTAACATACAGGGACACTCACATTACTTTAACAATATGTGTACACAACAGTTCAGCTGCATAAATCAACCAGTGTACACTCTTTCACACTAACTAACACTTGAACATGTGTAGAGATGCCTTGTACCTTATTCAGTGCAGTGTATGAATAAGCCTACAGGTAGGCTGAATAATATAGTGGCTCCATCAGGTCCTTCAACACTACTTTTGCCCCAATGAAATCTGGTTTAGCCATGTTACAATCGTCATGGTAGCCCTATTAAAGTACTAAAGGCAACACATGAGGGCTTAAAAGGGGAGAGGGCAAAGATCCTGGCATCACAGCGCATCCATGCACACCTCCCCCTTCCCAGGGAAGACTTCTGCAGGTAGAGAAGTCATCATAGGAAAATCCCCCTCTGTGCACATGTTTCATGCCTCTTGTTTTGTAGCTGGAGGTAAATCATTAGTCTTTTTCCCAGCACAGTAACTTATGCCATTTAACTAAATGCATTCATGGATAAAATCCTAGCTACAGGGGGAAGTTCTGGGCTTGGCTTCCTACAGGCAGGCTCTCTCTTTCTCTCCCTTCCCATTTGGATTGTGTGAACATATGCCAGCAGCATGTAGAAGTGATACCATCACTCCTTTCTTCCACAAATAAAAATAAAAAGGGGGGGGGGGAGGAAAGGTGGCATGGCTTTTCCTAGAAGCGCAGTCACCTGCCAGACTGGGAAGGCAAACTTGTTCCTGGCAAGCAGGCAAGTGAGTTCACTGAATCCTCCCCATTTGGATTCCCAGGAAACTTTAAGGACCCTTCCTTCTGGAGGCTCTCTATAAAAAATGTTACATGATCACAATGCAGGTTCTTCTATTAAGACGTGTAAAAGTTTGATTCATGCACAAGCTGCACTCTTTGTCTCTAACCTTAGATGTATGGTTGCAGCATAACATTAATTAATGTTCATAAAGCACTCTGGAAATGAAAATAGCCGCATCAGGATTAGAGAAGGTTATTAGGAGGATTTCCCATTATAGGAAATTTGTTGTGCGATTCTCAAGCCGCCTATGATTTATCGCAGGGAGGAAAAAGGGAAGGGATGAGAGGTTTGTTCTTTTTAAAACAAATACACCCATTTTAAACCTAAAATCTGAGCTGAAATTTCTGTGGAATGAAATTTGGGGAAAAGCTGTGTGGAAATTATTCTTTGTGGGAAACTCAGGCCAATTCAGGAATGTCAATACTAAAGAAAATGTGAACTGTGAACCTGAAAGGTCTTTAGTTCAAATCCCACCTCAGCCACAAATTCACTAGCTGACTAATGTATTGATATCAAACTACACACAGTCTAGTTCTGACCCAATTATAGTTATCTCCAATCTCCAGAGCTGTGCCAGAATGATGTGGTCTTTGGGAGCCCTGGCTGAGTGGCAGCAAATTCACTACCCAGAACATCTATGCTGGACTTCATGGGTGGACTGGTAGCGTTGGAACAGCAATTAAGGAAACCCAGATGGAACATTTTTTATGGCTGTGACCAACTTGGTCTATTGAGCATTTTTCTGCAAGCCTGAAGAATTTCCAGTGGGGTCCAGATGTAAAGAAGAAAAGGAGGTCCTACCTCTACCACTGACTTTGCATCCAGTCGAAAGTTGAAATCTCCAAAGACAAAATATGAAACTCTCTCAAACCGCTGATCTATAATTCTGAAAAGGCACAATAGGGGGGGAAAGAATTAAATGCAGTATGCTCAGCTGTATGTGAAAGAAAGGAATCTGTAAAGCACCTTCACTTTAAAAACAATACCCAAAATTGTAACTGCAAAGAGATTACATGTGCATGCGCACGGCTCTGTCACTGAAACCCTGCCAAGGTCCTGGTAGGAAGAGGGTCTGCAAGGTGGTGCTGGGCAAGTGCACAAGTTCCTTAGAAGAACTAAGGTAGACTGACAGGGAGAGGAAGACTTGAGGATTGTGGGATCCACTTGGTGGGATCCAACCAAAAACCCACACCTGGCAACACCAAGCTTTCTTCATTTCAGCATTATTCAATTTAGGGTGGTGGTGTGGTGCATGTCATTCCATTGCTGATATTGTTAAAACAATCCAGAATCAGAAATCCTTGTTGATCTACTGAAATTCAGCCAGTGATCTACCAATACGGCTGGATCTAGCTTCTGCACACCCTTGATTTAGGATGCCTGGAGCCAACCTGGAGGAGCTTCTCTGCCACTGAAAGAAAACGCTGATGAGCAGGTGCTCGTGTCTGGATGTGTGTCTGCATGCGACCAGATGAGTTTACCTTTTTCGTTGCTAGATTAGGCAACAAAAAGCGTAAAGGCTAGCCACTGATGTGGACAGTGTCTCTTGTCACTTAGCCTCAGCCCTCCCATCAAAAATACAGTGGTACCTCTGGTTACGAACTTAATTCGTTCCGGAGGTCCGTTCTTAAGCCGTTCTTATCCCGAGGTGCGCTTTCACTAATGGGACCTCTGGCGTGCAATTTCCATTCGCATCCTGGGGCAAAGTTCGCAACCAGAAGAAGATACTTACAGGATAGAGGAGCTTGTAACCTGAAGCTTTTGTAACCAGAAGCGTTCGTAACCAGAGGTACCACTGTAGAAGCACCAACTGTATCAGGCAAGGCAAACAACTGAACATAAATAAACTAGCTTCTTGCAGGTGCTGACTGAAGTTCATTATTGTGAAGAAATTTGGAAGTGTAGGCTGTCACAAAATGTTGCAGTGTCGAGTGCTCCTGTTCAGAGTTCCATCCATGCTATACTACTGCTACTCCTATTAGTAGTAGTAGCAATATTACTACTAGTATAACTAGTATACCCCCCCCCCGAGTATATTCCTTAGGAATGAACCTCAAATTGAAGTAGGCAATTTTGAAAAGAGATTTATGAGATTTTTTGAGGTGAAAAATATGATGATGCTACGGCTTTGGAGTAATGTAGAATATGGTTTCTATGACAGTTTTGACACTTTAAGTTAAACAACGACTACATGAATAGTTTTGCTCCTGGGAAGGCTACCTGTTGCAAAAAAAACACAAAAAAACAGGAAATCCTGAAGACGTGAAATAAATACATTGAACTGGCCTACTGCTTAGTAAAATAATTTGTGTTAAGCAATTTTCTAGAGGGGGGGGCATCAGAATATGCTGCCAGATTAACTCGATCTGCAGCCTTGCTTTGAGTGATCTCAGAGAGATGAATGGGTTTGAACGAGTAGCATATGAAAAGCATGTACTCCTTTAGGTTTTAGCAGTTAACAACTATAAATCTCGACAGCTCATCAAATATCAAATCTATTCAGGAGGGTGTTCCCCTCCCCAACTGACCAGGAGAGCTTTAGAAGTTGCTTCATTGTATTCCTGCATTACAATTTCCTTTTGAACATGCCATGAATCAAAATTTCCTATAAAAGGTTGCAATTAATCACCCAATGGAGTGATAAATTTCAATGGTGTAAAAAAGGAAGCAGCCAAGTCATGTCACCAGCATTAATTTAATGTTTCACAGTGGGAGGATCTGATTCTATTTCACATAGTTCTTATCTGATGTCCGCATTGCATTACCAAAAATACTGTAATTTATCTGCAAGACTTACAACCCAGTCCTATGACGCTACCACAACCGATCAAGTTAAAGGAGCCCACCACTAGAATGATGCCACCATTTGCTGCTCCATCTCTTTGGGCTGGTATGACTGCTAGGCAGAATAGATAATGCTGCTGAACCAATGCTGAATGTAAGGCAGCTTCCCTTGCCTCTGTATCCTGAAACCCAGGAGAACATGATCACTTCCTCCCAAGTTTCCAAGCACTTCCACTTCATCAATCAGTTCCTCCCTATTGGTGTGGATCAGGTCCAAGATAGATGACCCCCTTATTGGTTCTTCAAACTTCTGGGAAATGAAATTGCCAGCGATGAATTTGTCAGACCTTGGCAGAGTTTGAGTCCCAACAGATATCAGGGAAGCTGAAGTCACCCAGGATTATTATTTCTCTCCTTTTTGAATGTTTGGTAATCTGCTCTAGTAAGGCATCATCCAAGTCTTCTGTCTGGCTTGGCGGTCTGTAGCAGACACCCATAGTAAGGTCACTGTTCCTCTCTCCTACAATTTTTACCCATATACTTTCAATCTGCTTTTCATGCTCCAGGTCATGGATTTCTTCATAAGTGTACACATCCTTTATATGTAATGCTACTATATTTGAGTTACTTGTGACATCAGCAACCAGACTAAGTGACATAATGCCCTCCAGGGAACAGTGACTATTAACATTTTAACTGATCATGCAGGAAGAACAGTCAAAAATCACCATTAGGAAATGCCATTGGGTTGCTTCAGCCACAACACACCAAACCATGGTTTGTGAACAAGCTTGAAGACCCCCATGTCCACAGTACCTTGCTATGCTTCCATCCGCTCCTTCTCTCCTTAGTGCCTCAGTTTCCTCCCTTTGTTCTTGAATTGAGGAAAAACTATGTTGCTTATAAACCTGGCTGATTAGGTGACATGCAAACCACAGCTTGCTTGTTTGAATGAAATGAGAAACAGTGGTTTGCTTTAAAGCAGGAAGGGAAGCCAGAAACAGTGGGTCATGAGGGGAAGAAGAATGGAGAAGTGGTTGAGCCTGAGGGTACTTCTGGCCTTGTTGATGTAGAACCAACTCATGGGTTTGGCATTATGTCTGAATCAGCCCACAGCCAGAAAAAGTGTAATTCTGCAGTTTAGTCTCGACATTCCATGTTTTTAAACGTATCTGTCACATCCAACATATGCTTTGTGAAGTGTTTCCATAGGTGAATATGGGAAGGGGTGGGGGCAGGATGGAAAGCAACCATCTATCACAATTATGATCCACTTGCTTGCTGTTGTTAGATCTGTGATGGTGCCTTCCCTTCTTGTTCAACAATGATTCACATGCCACATTAAGTACGCTTACTCAGTTCAATATTTGCAGCAACAGCTGTAGCAAATATAAAAATCCATACTCAAAACTGACTAACTTATGAACCATAAAACTGCAATATGAATTCCTGACTTTGACCCTCGGTAAATTACAAGTACTGCCTGAGCTCAGCATAACTGAGAGGCAGTCTCCCATGCTATGCCCCATCCACAAATTTCCCTCCACAACTCCAAGACTTGCTTTTCTAAAAAAAGAAAAATTTGAATGAAAGCTGAAGTGAAGGGTACGTAAATGTTAAGAGGTTGTAGGCAGCTGACCAGTTTATTCCATCATTTATACTAACATGGACATAAATGGAATTTCAGAGTCACAATGCACTGATGGAGTTCATTTCATGACAAGGGCCTCCTCAGTTATTACCTGCAAAGAGGGGAAATGAGTAGCAAGGGGCTGTGGGGCTGCCCTTTCAGTATCACTAAAAGCTTGTGTAGGCAACTAACAAGTGGTTGCTTTTGCAACGGCGAGTTTCATTTGCTCATGGAGTCTTCTTGCGTGACGTAGATTGCTGATCTTGCCGGGTTCTAAATCACTCAGGGAACTCCATGAATACAGCAGTCTCCCCGCTGCAGAAGTGAAATACAAGCACCACAACAATAGGGGGCAAGGGGAAAGGAGCAGCCCTGCAATTCCTCGATACTCACTTTCCCCTTTCATGCAAGTAACCACTGAAAAAGGCAAATCATGAATACAGTAGTTTCAAGGCACAGGGAAGGGGGGGAGGGAACCTTTCAAATTTATCTCAATGGATGAGACATCATAAAGCGTGCTTGAAAAGGAGATTATGCTGATGTTGCCGGTAAAGAAATGGAAGAATTTCTAAATCATTACTCTAAATGGAACAAATCAATAAGCCCTTTAAACACAGATATGCATAATTTCTACTTAAAACTGAACACTACATTCATTACACTGGAATCCCATGCTTCCTCCAAGGTGATTAGGTCGGCGTTATCTCAAATTAATCTCAGCATCCCGCTGAGGAGGATTAGGGGGAACATAAGAACATACAAAGAGCGCCCAGACCAAAGGCTCAGTTAGGCCAGCATCCTGTTATCACAGTGGTGAACCAGATGCCTACAGGAAGTCTGCGAGCAAGACGTAACTGCAAGAACAGTCTTCCCACCTATGCTCTCCAACATCTGGCACTCAGAAGTGTATGTCCTTTGATATGGACACCAGCCATTGGCAGCCATAACCCTCCATGAATGGATCTAATCCCCACTGAAAGCTGTCTAAGTTGGTAGCCATCACTACACCTTGTGGTAAGGAGATAGTGGCCATCCAGAAGCTTCATACCAGAGTGGGCTACTGAAACCGTACCTCTGTGGCCCACATTTTAGCACTCTCATTGTGGCGCTTAATGAAAGTGGAGTCTGGTTTCCAATGGAATTCCAGTTTTCAGGACTTACTTGCAGCCCATACTGCTTTGTTCAAGTGGGAAGAATATACACAGGGTGATCCATCACTGCTTGGGAGTTGCATTCATAATCTTACTTTCCAAAGTCTTATCTTCTTTTAATTTTATTATTAAGACCCACTATCACAGTCACATATTCACTCAAAAGCCTGATATGCCTTAAGTTAAGGTTACCTGGAAACAATTCAATTCACCAAGGCTATAGAAGAAAGGCAAAACAGAATCATATCAGGATTTGTGTATGTTTCTATCTGTTTAGAGCTGTTACTTGTCTGAATACATTTTGCAAAACAACAATAAATGAATGAATGAATGGAAAGAAGGTGCGGTAGAGGGTTTTTTTGGTGGGGGGAGATGGCTACTATTGTTCCAAGGGTGGCCAATATTTTTCCTGGTTTTTAAGTGATTAAAGTTTTACATTAATAATTGATACTTTAGGGCTTTCCTTAAATTAACATCAGCAACAAAAACCTCTCTAAGCAAATAACTGGCGTTTGGGAGTTCAAACCCTTTCAGAAAGTTTTATTATTAAAAAAATGTCAGAGGAATCTAGTTATTTAAAAGAAGAAGTAAGAAAGAAGATGTAGCAACTTTAGACAGCCAGCATTTTACTATTTTCCCTTCAGTACTGACAAGCTGGGGATGGGAAAACATTTCAGTTCAGAAAAATGCAAGCCTTCCCAATTCACACTTCCAGAAGCAATACATGAATTAAAGCATAGCTATCCTTCAAAATTTGCATTTCTTTGATTTTTACAGAAGTTTAGTATCAGATATGGGTACAAAAAAATGCACATATATGGGAAGTATGCATCTAACATAAAAAGTATTAAATTGGGGGGGGGGGGGTGATTTAAAAAATCTGTGTATTGGGCAAAACAGCATGCAAAAAAGTGTTCATTAGGAGAAATGTGTGCTAAAATGCTAATGATTTTTCAGGACTTTTGAAAACATAAATCACAAGCCAGTGTAGAAAATGTGGTGAACTGAAATTAACAATGGAAAACTGATAGAAAACTAAATTGACAGATTCACTCCTATTTATACCACAATCTAATGCATGTTTAAAGGTAAAGGTAAAGGTACCCCTGACTGTTAGGTCCAGTCGCGGACAACTCTGGGGTTGCGGCACTCATCTCACTCTATAGGCCAAGGGAGCTGGCGTTTGTCCATAGACAGCTTCCGGGTCATGTGGCCAGCATGACTAAGCCGCTTCTGGCAAAACCAGAGCAGCGCACGGAAACGCCATTTACCTTCCTGCCTGAGCGGTACCTATTTATCTACTTGCACTTTGACATGCTTTCGAACTGCTAGGCTGACAGGAGCTGGGACCGAGCAATGGGAGCTCACCCCGTTGCGGGGATTCGAACCACTGACCTTCTGATCGGCAAGCCCTAGGCCAGTGGTGGCGAACCTTTTGGAGACCGAGTGCCCAAACTGCAACCCAAAATCTACCAATTTATCGCAAAGTGCCAACACGGCAATTTAATATGGGATAATAATTAATATACTGTAATAAAATGAGTGGGGGGCTGCCCTGAGTTGTTTGGGGGGGGGGGCTTGGAACATAGTTGTTTTTTTTTGGGGGGGAGAAAAACACTCACACGCCTTATAAACGCTTCCTATGGCACGCGGAGCAGAAACAACACATAGTCTCAAGGATCGCAGGCAGCAACCAATCAACGAAAACCCTTGACAAAGCCACCAATCACGCAAACTACAGCCTGCTGGCTGTAAAAAAATCCCACCAATGGCCAGGGGCGGAGGGGGGGGGAGGCAGGAATATAGCTGCTTTGGGGAGATAAACTGCTTCTAAGCTGCTGCCGGCCGGGTGGGAGCAGTTTACTCATAAGGAGGCGTGGGGGGAAGCTGCTGCCCAATTTGAAAACCCCAAACAATGGCACTGCTGGCGTGATGGCGCGTGCCAACAGAGAGGGCTCTGCGTGCCCACTCTGGCACCCGTGCCATAGGTTTGCCACCACTGCCCTAGGCTCTGTGGTTTAGACCATAGCGCCACCCGTGTCCCTTTTATGCATGTTTACGTATGGGGTCACGAAGAGTCGGACACGACTGAACGACAACAACAAATCTCAGTGCAGTACATTTAGGACTGAGGTCTGACTTACAGTATTAATTTAGTACAACTTTTCTGACTAATTTTCAATACATTAAAGGCTTGCCTACCTATTTCTTCATATGCAAAAAAGTGAAAAGTGATTAAACTCTGTTCCATAAATGCCACTCAAAATTTGCAGCAAGGTGGTTTAAGATCCATAGGATTTTTTCTGGCTCCTGCAATATGTATTTTATGCCCTCAAGTTCATATCAGCGTTTCAAGGGAATAATAAGACAAGGAGAGATGCAGCCGGCTTTCACCGCTTATTCCCTCAGATACTGCTACCGAGATGGACAGGATTTTGGGGAGGGGTGATGGAAGAAGGAAGCAGTTGCGTATCAGCCCTGTGTGTGTGTTGGGGAGCTGCTGAACATGATTCAGTGTGACAAGAGGCACAGTGATCTGGCTAAACCATTTCTCAGCACACTTTGTAAGGAGGATCAGCTGCATTATTCCTTTAATAGCCATGTCTAATGCAATAGGCTAGCGGGTTTTGTCCCGAGTCAAGGTATCAGCTGCAGGTCAGAAGGTAACATTCTGTTTACAAGATTATTTCCTAAAGCACTTATCTCGCCTTCGGTGTGAAAAGTTGACTTTTCTGTTTGTAAGGGGGCCAAAAGAATTGAAGGAATGGGAAAAATTAGCTACACTGGGCTGGAGCTGAATGGCATTAAGTGGGAGGTCTGAGAAGGGCCTGCTGTGGCTCTCAGCAGGATACCTTATTACCCACGTCATCGCAGTTCATTCAGGCAAGCAGTAACAGTGTCACCAACATTCCCACACAAAGACAAAGTTCTTCACACAGTCTATAAACATGCTTCCCCTGGCCGATTCATCCTAGCTTGACACCAATGAAAAGGGGGTTCTTCTCTCACTCTTTTTTTTTAAATGAATAACAAAACAAAACAAAACAAAAATCCCAACCTCAGGCCAAACAGGATGAATGGAAAGAGAGAGAAAAAAAGAAAGAAGCAGCATTGTCACGTATCTAGGGAATAAACAATTTGGAGGTCAACATTATTTAATTCGCACAGGCATGGAAATTGTATGGAAAACTTGGGAGGCTAAAGATTAATATTTTATCTACTCTCATGTTTATACGTCTACTTTTCCGAGAGCTGGCAATTCCCACCATGGGTGTGCTTTGTGTACCAATGAAGGCAGTGACGTTAAACAGTGTTGCAGGGTAATTTGATGTTAACAATGAAAGAGGGGATACACAGACACACACACACAATGAAAGGACACACACACAAACACACACACACACACACACACACACACACACACAGAAATAATAATGAGCAAATATTTAGTACGAAATTCAAGCACACAAGCAAAGCCATTGCAAACTCAGCAGCGACGCAGAAAAGAGTTTTAACTCTTTTCAAAACATATTTAAAGGGAGCATTGTAATGTTCTGAAAGTCCCATACTGCATATTAAATCTGAGGACTCTACTAAGGCAGCTGACATAGAAAGGTACCTTGACATCTATAAAGTTCCCTTTATAGAAGAGCATGGCAATTATATTTTTTAAAAAAATTAAAAAATGAAATAAATGCTTTTAAGACAAGAAACACTGTAGCTTTGACGAGAGGCCAAACAACGCTTGACCAACTAATTGTATCACTTTGGTGTTAGTGTTTGGCGGCATTTTTGTTGTTGCTTAAATTACTTGTCCTACTTTCAAGTTAATCTAAACTTTGAAGCCAGAGTCTATTTCAATTTGAATCTAGTAAAAAAATAAAGTCTCATTAAGTCTCAACATGCAAGCCAAACAATTCTCCTCCCTGAAAGGTTTAGAAACAATAGGAGTGTTTGCATACATGAAGGATGCTAAATCCACCCCCCCCTTTCAAAATGACAAGAAAGGGGTCTCAATGTGGTTCCAGAATGAAGGTCACAGAAAGGTTATTGGTTAGAGGATGTAGGATTTTATATTTGCTCTTTATAGAAAGTATCGTTAGGAAGCGTTTTTCAGCTCCAAAGGAAATAGAATGTTTGGATTAAGAGGCACTAGACTTACCGGTATATTGCTGAATATAGGGACAAATAAGGTGATTAAATGCTTACAGGAATTTATCACCATGCATGAACTCACTCTCTTGGAACTTATTGAGAAACCCTCTTCTAAGTACCCACCACAAGGGCTTCCTCTGTTGTGGTGGGACAGCTATGGAGCTCTGTTCCCCCAGGTGGAGCGTTTGGCTCAGTTCTTGGCCCCTTTGCAGTGAAGGCATAAAAGGTAAAGGGACCCCTGACCATTAGGTCCAGTCGTGTCTGATTCTGGGGTTGCGGTGCTCATCTCACTTTACTGGCCGAGGGAGCCGGCGTACAGCTTCCGGGTCATGTGGCCAACATGACTAAGCCACTTCTGGCAAACCAGAGCAGCACGTGGAAACGCTGTTTACCTTCCCGCCATTTACCTGTTTATCTACTTGCACTTTGACGTGCTTTCGAACTGCTAGGTTGGCAGGAGCAGGGACCAAGCAACGGGAGCTCACCCCGTCGTGGGGATTCGAACCGCAGACCTTCTGATCAGCAAGCCCTAGGCTCTGTGGTTTAACCCACAGCGCCACCCACATGTGGGATGGCAAATGTTACAAAACAGTGCTCCCTATTTATGGTTTTACTAATAGATCTGTAATGTGCCTAGTCTATAGTACCTGTTCTCCGTAAGTTTATGAGAAAAGAAATTTTATCCAAAAATAATGAGATAACATTTAAGTGAAATTCTCATGGGTGGGATGCAGGACTGCCTTACTTTCATGGTAATCAAATTAATGTTTGTGAGTGTCCTTTCTTTCAATCTACAAACCATCTATCCAGTTACTCTGCAGCCTTCCTGGGTGCTTCTATTTCTAGAAAAACCCAATGACATCTTCTGCTGGGCTTTCCTGTAAGCATGGGAAAATTGGGGGGGGGGTCTACTGTATGCCAGACTATTTAATTTTTACTTTTAAAGAAATCACTATGGATATTTTTAAGGTAAAAAAAGGACTTCCCTCAGCTACAAAGCGTTGTATCCTGTGTAGTTCTACACGAACGTTTCATCAGCACAAATACTTCTGTTTGTGCAAAGCAATGTTATCCCTCTCTCCTCTGCCTATGCACCCCCTTAAATTTCGTTCTAGGGGTTCCCCCTACCCTCTGGAGCAGTTTTGAGGAGGGTGCACAGTGTGAAAAGAGGGTGAAAATGTCTGTTGCGCAAGCAGAATCTTTGTGCTGATGGGACATGTAACTAGAATACCACCCAAAATGGCTGCGGGCACCAATCTCAGGAGCTCAGTATCTAGTCTCCATGGCCTCCTGTTGAAGATTCTGGAGAAGACATCATGAGGTAAGTTCGGATCAGGAAAGCAGGCAGCTGAGGAGGCTGCAGAGCACGAGAAACATTCAATGGAATAAACAAAACCACACATGGGCCACATTCACCTTAGCCACCTTGCAATGACAATGTAAACCCAACTCTCACCCATCAAAAGTCATCTCTCTCTCGCCAGAAAGATGGGTGCCTTTTTCACAGTGAAAGAAAACCTCCGAAATGTTGGAGGACAGCTTTCGGCATAGCACTACTCTAGAGAGAAAGGCAGATGAGTAGCAATAAATAAGGGCCTGGAAGTAAAGAACCACAGGTACTGGCCCTAGTTCAGTGCTAAGAGTGTGTGTTTGAAACCCTGAAGAGCTTCTGTGAAACAGAGTAGACATTACCGAGCTACAAGGACTAATGGTCTGTCTCAGTGTAAGGCAGATTACCATGTCCGTAGATGGAAGGAAGTACTTCTTTGCACAGCAGGCATGGCTTTAAAAGGGTATTAGACAAGTTCATGGAGGGTAACACTTTCATTAGTTACTAGTCATCATGGCGTGCCTAACCCTGGAAGACCACTTTTTGGTAACAGCGGTGAAAATCTGGTTTGTCACTGTGAGAAAGAAGCAGGGTTCTGGATTAGGTAAGTTTTTGGCCTGTCCTACCAGGGCACTTCTCATGTTCTCTGAATTTCTTGGAAGAACCTTGCCCCGTACTTCTGAACAATCCTACTCGTGACTATGGCCTGCAGAACACATCTAGAAAGGACTGTCTAGAAACAATCCTTCCTTAAAGGGGAAACATAATTGATGACAATCTAAGAGCAAAAAGAAAAAGGCCTAATGTAAGTGCTTTCACTGACACGTTTGAAATGTTGTAACGCTGACATTAAAAAGCTCAACTTTATCATATTCTTGAACCTCTTGCTTTTTTTTTTTTAAAAAAAAACCAATAACCAAAGCCTATTAATAATACACACACACAAAAAAAAACATTTCAAAAGGTCAAATAGCAAACAACAAGATGAAAGGTGTTGTCAAGAGGCTTAGGTAATCATCTTAATACTCAGGGCATTTGCCAGCACCGTTTAACTAATATGCGAGTTCACTTTTAATTTCAATATAGTGCCACAGGAACAACAACAAAAAAGCTATATTTTTTTAATTAATTACCACGTCAGCAGATATTAAGATGGCAAGAAAGACCACATCAATAATATATATGTAATTCAGGGAAAGGATTACAAGAAGAGCTATAAAAATCAATTTTTAGAGCTTGAAAACTGGCTCACTTTAGTTGGAACGATATTTCCCTTCTATTGACAAAACCATGATCTTATCTGACACTGACATTCACCTAATGCAATGTTAGATATGTATAATGATATAAGCACTTGTCAATTCTGCTACAATAAAACACAACTCTACTCCTATTGAAATGGGCAAGGATGCTGTGAGTGAGAACTGTTTTGCTTGAAGAAAGAATGCTTTTAGTTAGGACAGATAATACGTCCACTGTTTCCCATTTTTGCATCCATCTGTGATTTTTTTAATTTAAAGAAACCGTACAAAGATTTGTAATTCAATACAAATTTTACATCAATGTTTGTACTTCTAAACTTATCCTAAAACACATATTTTGGTATTGTATTCGTGTAGAATATGAAGATAATTATGCCCCGATCCACGTATTAGCATGAAGGAGGCTTCATATCCAACATATGCAGTTCAGATTTGTAGAAGAATGATCCTATGACAAGAATGATCCTATGACTCAAAAGTCTAAACCTTTGTGTGAAGACTGTCCTGTGGATCCAAACTAACAGCTCTGGTGGGAGTAACTGGACAAGCATCGTAAAACGATGGGGTGGGGTTTTTTGGGCCAGTTAGTTACTATTCAAAACTCCATGAAGCATAATTGTATCTCAGTGTTATATACCTCATGCCAAGTTCAAGAAGAAGAAATCAAAGAAGTTCAGCAATAGGATGATAATCACACCCTCGATTAACTGCCTGGTGCTTCACATTTTCTTACATGGGAGATTGTAATACGCAACAACTATCCTTGCTTTCTTACCAGCGGTGGAGGAAACCGCTCGGGCGCCTGGGGTGAGCTGCCCATTGGGGAGGGGTGCACCGTGGGGCCTCCGGAGGCTGCCTGCCTCCTCCCACTCAGCCGCCTTACAACAGGGGGGGGGGGAGGGAGCGGACGGACCGTTTGGGCAGCGCGGAGCCTGCACGCCCAAGACACCGTGTCTCTCCCAGGAGAGACGTGTGGCTCGGATATGCTGCAGGCTCCGCGGTGAGTGGTGGCCAGCATTTTGTCACGCCCCTCAGTGGTGACACCTGGGGCGGCCCACACCCACTGCACCCTCTTCTTCCACCCCTGTTTCTAACCTAAATACAAGAACGAATGAATGCCCAGGGAGTTGCAGCTACTAATGGCCAGTGGTATTCCCCCCCCCCCCCCGCAATCTTACAAACTGGCTGTGCTGGGTACAGGGAGCTAACCACATGATTCTTCAAGGCGTGGCCTAGGATTGCATTTCTCTATGCACCTCAATATTTGCAGAGTGTACAAAACCAGTGTGTAGATTGTGTTCTGTTTGTCTGTGCTATCTGAATAACAAACATTCATGACTTTTTGCCCAGTGGTGTCAGGCACCTATAAAGATGAACTAGTAAAAGACAGGAGAGAGAGAGAGAGACAGAGACACAGAGAGACAGACAGAGACAGACAGACCACAAACATCATCAGGCATTGATGACAAAACAGAATGTAAGAAGATACCTAGGCAGCAATCCCTTATTTGAGGGATACAGTACAAATATACCTATTTTAGACCCTTATAAAAATAAAGGAGCAAGAGGAAAGCAAAGAAGATAAAAGTTGAGATGGCCCAATGAGTTTGATTTAAAGTTGTCATCCTATTTGCTGTGCTGGAGAAAAAAAAACCCCTTAAAATTATAGTGATATCTGTATATCCAGGATGCAACCACATTTGCTAAGTAGCAAGTCCCACTGAACACTGTGGGACTTGCACCTGAGTAAACATGAACTGTTGGTGTCTTTGGCTAGAAGCTAAAATATATCTGGCTACTTATTTAAATCTCTGCCAAGAGACGGCTCACGTTACAATTTCCCTGCTTTAAATTGTAATAATAATAATAATAACAGCAGCAATATAAATAAGAATAAAGGAGTATTTACAAACACTCCAGGCCCTCCAATTGCTCAAATGACCCAGATCTTTAACACAAGGTTTGCCTCTGCCTAGAAACGAAGTGGCTTTTCTTCCTCTCATTCAGCTGCAAGTTCTGGGAAAAGCCCAAAGAGAAACATTTAGATCGGAGGGGCCTTTGAGAAGATGTGACAGTTGACTGATGAGCATCCATAAAATGACAAAGAATTGCTGTGTGGAGCCTATGCCTCACATCTCCTCACCCTGGGAAACTAATTGCTTTGAATTGTTAATAGTAACATTATTTTTCTGGCAATCATTTCTTTTGAATACTCAAAATGAGCATGAAACAGCTCCTTTGACTGGACATAAAAGTTAAATGTCCCAATGTTGATCAAATTAACTTCAGCTATGTTACAATGGACTATATTTGTGAGAAAATAATGAAGGTCACAAAGCGGGGCTTTATGCCAAGATTTCACAGTTGTAATGTAAAAATAAAAAAATAAAAGAATGTTTCTGTTCAACTAGACCAAGCTACGTATTTTTCTTTAAAACAGAAGGGCACTGTCATGTTCGAAAGCCGGGGGAGGGGGGACACCCCCCTACTCTAAGTAACTTCAGGATGTTTCATAGATTGGCACAACAATAACAGTCTCTGGCTTGGTGTCTCAGCATCCTGGTTGCAACTTGCTCAATGTACCCAAAAGTGTCTTGGTTGAGTTCCTTCTCTCTCTGCTAGAATACATATCTGATTCAAAATAGCAAAAGCTCTCTGCGATTCAGGGGAAAATGCTAAGAATCGTAAATAGTAGCTATGCGACTTAGTGAAGAGCAAATTCCGTTTCCAAAGCAGCTTTCAAAAATTTAACAAGTAATTGTTTTTGTTTTCGTTTTGTTAGGTCAGAAAAACATAAGATCAGAGTGCGACGGAAAGCGTTTTCACGAGAAGCTTCTGAGGTTCGGTGCCGTTCTTACCATTAAAGCTTTGAAATTGCTTTCCAACTGGTAAAGCGCTATATATATATATATATATATATATATATATATATATACATATACTTTTGGAAAATTTGATTCTCTTTATCAATGTACCAGCTTTTTCTCTGTGGTCATGATTTTCAGCAGTTTTAAACCCCCAAATGTTAAACTACATTATAACTACTTTATACAACATGTGCCTTTTTCTTCTTCTTTTTGGTATTCCCCCCCCCTAAAAGTTCATTTGCATTTGTTTCCTTTTCGCAAATAATTAAGACGGGAATGCAGCCTATGATGGTCACTTCAGTCTTGCATAAATTGCTGCTATTAACTGGCTGTTCACACTGGCCAAGATGCGCCCAGCAGACAGGACTGCTTCACTTACTCCCACAGCGACTTAAATCAACTGTGAAAAGATGTTTCAGTTTCATTCAGTGAGGGGTTTAGCTCATTAAACTCTTTTCCTTCTCAGCATTGTTCCCCCGAAAAGCTTGAACTGCAGTGGCTGTTAAATGCTCTTTAGCAGTTTAAAGGCTTTAGAGGAAAAGACTTATCAGCCTCTGGTTTTAACAGCACTAAATCTGCATTATTAGGGCATGCAGATAAGGGGATTTAAAGGCCTGCCTTGAAACTTTCTCTCTTCTGTGTTTATCTGGCACCGCCATTGCTCCTGTAGCTCAGCTGGAAATGTAGATCTATGAAGCTTTAAAGGGAGATTAAAAGCCAAGAAAAGAAGCAGTTTCTTTCCTATAGATACTCTCACTTTCCCCTTTCCTACTGTCTGAAGGAGTGATGGCAGACAATGGTCCAAGATGGTTCCCAAAACCTTCTGAATGGGGGCACTGTTGGTGGTAGCATTCATTCAAAGTGAGCTCCAGTGTATTGTCCTCCCCAATCAGCAGATCAGAATAGAGTTTGCTGGTGGCTGCCAAAAGGTTAGCAGTGCTGATGAAAGGGGTTTCCCATTATTCACTGCTCTTACAGAACTCCCCTTTTGTGCCGGGCAGCCCATCATTTCACTACGGAGGTCCGGATCTGCGGCTGGCTGCTTTCTCAAAATGAGCAATCTATGTGAATGTAAGCCCCTACAGTGGTAGTGCCACCTAAAAAAATGGAGGGTTCCCCCCTCCCCTTCTTCTTCTTCTTTCCCTGAAAAGGCAGGAGAGCTGGGTCTGGTTTTGGCACTGTCACATTCTAATGATATACCGCCATGACATCCTTGACCCGCGGTTAACACTGTTTAGCCCTCACTCTTGCTTGCCGAGGCATTTGTGGAGGGGTCTAAATGTCTCCAAAAGAGCTAAAAGGAAACACACAGTGCAAGTTTTATTTTTTAACAGTGCAAAAGCGCTTTACAGCTCTGTCAGGTCCTTTAGACCACAATAAGAGATGGAGGAATAAATAGCAGATGGAAAAAAGTATGAATAATTATTTCATCTCGAATAATATTAGCCTGAAGGAAGCCTAGCTAGTCAGGGCAATAGCTTAATAATATAACATACAGTAACTGGGGTGGGGGTGGGGTGGACAGACGGCCAATTGTGGTCCAGATGTGGGCTACAGGCCAATTTCCGGTGGACCACCTAGTGCTTGCTGGTTGCTAGGATCTTTGCAAAGAATGCTGGACTAGGTGGATGTAAATCTCCTCCCACAAAGCACTTCTTAAATTCTTAAGGAAGAGTTGCACCCACAGGATCACTTAACACAGATCTGGCTATGCCTGAACTGGTGTGAGAACCTGAGTATTCTTGCTTTGTTAATTTAGTATGCACGAGTGAAAAGATTGAAGTCAGACCACCCCATATTAGAATTAAAAATGGCAACGACACTCGTCAAATTTCTAGTTCTGGGATTGAGTGAGAGGAAGAACCGTTTGTAGACAACTCGTGTAAGCTATTCAAGCCCCATGCCTAATTCTCATATTCTCTCTCACACACACGCACACACACGCACACGCACACACTTGTTCTAGCTAGCAACCTCCTCCACCTTGCAGATATGAAAAAGCAGGAAGAACTGGTCAGTGCAAAACATTGGTTTACATTTAATACTAAGCTTTATAGAAGGTTTCTAAGTTTAGGGGGGGGAAGCAATCAGGGTTTCTAAGACTATTATAAAAATTCTTGCATTTCCTAGGTTGATGATCAGATACAGTATGAACCAATGTGCAAAGCTGAGTTACGGTATAACCAAATATGCACTAATACTGCACTTTGAGTTATGCAAAGGTGACACAATTAGCAGCCAGAGATCAACCACAGATGCCCTAGGTGGCCTTCAGTAAATTAGCAGTCCATTCTCAGTTTCTTACCTATTATTAGTAATGATATTTGCAGACTACCCTTCAACTTGAGTTCTCTGGGCAACAAACACTTGACCATACCAAATAAAGCACCAGAAATAAAATGATTAAACCCCTATAAAATGAGAATAGTAGTGCATGGCAACAAGAAGTAGAAAAGTGTTCGGTGTATGGAAAACAGATTAAAATATATTGAAAATATTTAAGATATTACAGCGGCTTTGTAATGCTGGCCACATGACCCGGAAGCTGTACGCCAACTCCCTCGGCCATTAACGCGAGATAAGCGCCGCAACCCCAGAGTCGGACACGACTGGACCTAATGGTCAGGGGTCCCATTACCTTTACAGATGCCGACAGAAATCCACATTTGTTTCCTACAAATTAATGGGGTTTCCGAGGAAACTATATCAGTACGTGGGCTGCAGAAGCAGTACAAATGCTCTCTTCATACCTAATTTTCCAGCAACAGAATAACTCACATTTTCCTCAGTTCATTGGCTTTCGGGGGGAAAGAAAATGAAATAAATATCTAGTTAATGCATAGGACTGGACCGGCACATCTGCCCTGGTAGGGCAAAGCTGCATCAAAAGTCTCCCAGCAGCAGCAATGCAGCTGCCAGGAAGCTATTGCTGTGGCTCCACCCCATCAGATGAGCTGCTCCTGGGACTGGTGGTTCTAGCCCAGGGGTCCCCAAACTAAGGCCCAGGGGCCAGATGCGGCCCAATTGCCTTAAATGCGGCCCGTGGACGGTCCAGGAATCAGCATGTTTTTACATGAGTAGAATGTGTCCTTTTATTTAAAATGCATCTCTGGGTTATTTGTGGGGCAGAGGAATTTGTTCATATTTTTTTTCAAAATATAGTCCAGCCCCCCACAAGGTCTGAGGGACAGTGGACCGGACCCCTGCTGAAAAAGTCTGCTGACCCCTGTTCTAGTCAATGTTAGTCCTACTCAGGAATACTACTGCTCTCCTCAGGACTACCTACTCAGTGAGTAGACCCACTGGAATTAATAAACATGGCTAACTTAGGTCCACTGCTTTCAATGGGTCTACTCTGAGTAAAGCTCAGCAACAACCCTGGATATTTGGCGTTTCCACAGTTTGCAATTAAAAATAAACAAATCCTCTGTGCTTATTCATTGCTTTTTCTTCTAGTCCCCTGAAGGTTGGCCAGATTTCAAGACAAAGCCACAGCAACGATAATTACTTTGTATTTGGAACACAATGCAAAATGCAGGGCAATAAAGGAAGCTAAAAAAAGAGTGTTGACAACCTACCTGTCAAGTACATAACTGAGGGCCTTATGCCTTATTCCTGAGTAAACCGACGGGCTTGTTTCCCAAGCAACTAAATTGGAAGCATCGTGGAAAAGATGGATGTTTACCAAGTCAAAGGCACTGTGACAAAAGGAGGAGAAGACTTACTCAGAATAAAAGTAAGGACATAGGCAAGAGGGAAAGCACGTGATCTTACTGCACTACGATCTTGAGTGACTGCTGAATACGAGCTCTATTTTGAAACATAAGCAATGAAATCAATTGAAATGAGTCTGCCATTATACACCTGGTCTATATGCAGACCTCCACCAGCGTTTCCATTTGTGTGTGCATTTAAAACTCGTAAATATCTAGGGCGATATCAAATTGTGGCATCTCACTTGTGCAACTGATTTCCCCTTGTGGAAACGGGACTTACCCTTCCTTCCATCTCTTCTGGAGCCCCCACCCCCACCCCACTGGAGTGGGGGGACAAAGGGGAATCTGGTCATATCTACAGGTGTGACAGATCTTGCCCATTATATTACATTCTCACAAATATCAAACACTACCAAGTATTAAACTAGCATCCAAAACAGTGGTCTGAACCTGGTTTGTGAGGATCAGGTTCTGCTAACCGTAGTTTGCCATTACATCTAAATTTGGATTAAACATTAGTGTTCAATGTGAAATTATAAAGCAGGAAATGAAATAGTAAACCTATAAATGTTCATTCCAATATCTATCATCACACAGTGGGATCCATTGATTTTATTATACGTTGGAATCTAAAGCATGTTGGCCCATATACAAAATCATGTTTTTAAAAATGTGCAACGACATAGGTGCCTGCCACTTGGTGGGAAATGAAACTTTCCTGATTCTACTAGGAACTATACAAAATGCATTGCTTTAAAAAAAAAAAACACCTTCCATTTTACATACCAGTCAGTAATACACCACCTAGTTCGTATGAAGCCTTTTCTGGACCACTTACACTGAAAAGCAAAACAAAATGCAATAGAAACAGATTTAAAATACAGAAAACAAAAGGGGAAAAACAGAGTCAATCTTTTGGTCGGCTAAATAAAAATTTCATTTATATACTTGTGCTGAGAGTATTGAAAATAATTTAAAAAACAAACAAACACACATGCTGCAGCACAACAATGTCAATGACAGTTTAGGGCATATCTAAACATTACTTTGGAAGCTAAAGTTCTTATCACATGCTGTTCTGTAGTGTAGTCTTCCCCACCTCAGATTTCTTCTCTGTGGCATGGACTGCAGAGGTGAGGCAGAGAACAGAGCCACACGTTGCCAGAGGGTGGTTGCAGCCCCTTTCTGTCATGTTGCCCCTTCACACAACTATTGCTGTTATTGTTGTTTTATTATTGTTGCTTATCCAGTTTTTAAACCAGCCCTTCTGAAGGATTCCAGAACCAGATTATTATTATTATTATTATTATTATTATTATTATTATTATTATTATTATTATTATTATTATTATTATTAATCTATACCACCCTTCATCTGAGGATCACAGCGGGATTTACAATATAATTGTAGTTGTTCTGATGATGGCCATATCAGCCACAGAAAGAAAACTACAACTCTCATTACCCTTGGCCACTGGCCATACCATGTTGGCTGGAGTCAATGCACATTGTAGTGTAATGATATCTGGAGGACCACATGTTTATCCTCCTCACATTAGTAGGACGGTAACATATTATGGTGCTGGAGGAGACTCTTGAGAGTCCCATGGACTGCAAAAAGATCAAACTTATCCATCCTTAAAGAAATCAGCCCTGAGTGCTCACTGGAAGGACAGATCCTGAAGTTGAGGCTCCAGTACTTTGGCCATCTCATGAGAAGAGAAGACTCCCTGGAAAAGACCCTGATGTTAGGAAAGATGGAGGGCACAAGGAGAAGGGGACGACAGAGGATGAGATGGTTGGACAGTGTTCTCGAAGTGACTGGCATGAGTTTGGCCAAACTGCGGGAGGCAGTGGAGGATAGGGATGCCTGGCGTGCTCTGGTCCATGGGGTCACGAAGAGTTGGACACGACTGAACAACTGAACAACAACAACAACAACAACAACAACATATTTAGGACTGTGCTCTCAATGTATTAACAACAACAAAAAGTGCAGCTAAATATTTATGTGGGCCTAACAGTAAGTTGTTATTTTCTTAACAGCCATCTAAATTTCTTTCCTTATTGTTAAACAGAAATAAAACACGTATTTTAACACCCACATGGAAATTATAACGGTACCGAACCTCCTAAAAGAAACTGCAATCATCTTTGCATATATCATGACACTGCCACTCATAGTCACATCTTCCCTGAACAGCTGTCAATCATGGAGAAATGTCATCCCTTGTAAATTTTCCTTAAATATGAAGTGGCAACTATACTGGGAAAATAGAAACGCGCCAGGCCATTCTTTTTCTATAGGGCTCCACTACCCAAGGCATCTATGGTGTGACATTCCATTCATCAAAGCAAGCTATGCTCCATTCCACCAACAAATCAATTTGTGACAAGCCGTGGTAGGGTTGGCATAGAAAAAGAATTGTTTTCCATGTCTGTGAAAGGTGATCACAAATTTACTCTACTGCTATAGAGACAGAATTAGGATGCAAACTGAGGACAGGGTTAGTTAGTTAGTTAGTTAGTTAGTTAGTTTAGAAATGCTGCTTCCTGCCCAGCTCTATAGGTTCACAGTGGGTTCCAAGAAATGAAATGAAATGAAATGAAGAAGAGGAGGAGGAGGAGGAGGAGGAGGAGGAGGAGGAGGAGGAGGAGGAGGAGGAGGAGGAAGAGGGGTTTGGACTCCAAGAAGTGCAAGCTAAATTCTGCTTGCACAATGTGGGTTTCCTGGTTCCTTATTTGGGCTAAACTCTCTTGTGACCCCCTGAAAGGCTACTCTTGAGTCAGGAGACCTCCAGAAGATAGTGTGAGACTGGAGGGGGGAATCAATGGAAACTGGAATACCCCACATTGTGTGCTCAGGAACACCTTACACTAAGGGTTGGGGCTCACTGGCGGAAGAAGAGGACCGGCAGCGTGATCCCGGTGGGGTGCCATTGTGGCTGCCCCCCATCCGCGCTGGGCACCATGCCCCCACAGATAGTGTGCCACACCCCCAGGACATGCCCCATGCCCCTGTGGGCGGTGCACCAGCCCCGCCCCTGCCTGCTCTCCGCCCCCCGGTGCTGGAGCATGAAGCTCCACCATTGTTGGGGCTCTCTAGATCTCATTTAATAAAAATACGTTGTCCATATAGCAAAACAACCCAGTTAACACACTTCACAAGCCTGTTGAAGAAGGAAGGCTTCTTCTTGAATATTAACAGCAGGAAACTGTCCTGGACAAGCATTCATGGTGATATAAGACCTTCTGCATCGTGACGTGACATGGGTGTTGAGGATATACCTGAAAAGTCTCTCACTGTTATTTGTCATGGCCATTTTATGATCTTTAGCTATAGTCACCTTGTGTGGGACAAAAACAGATCAGCTGACAAACAACTGTGAGAAATCACTCTGGATTTCTTCTTCTTCTTTTTGATGAAGAGCCATTGGTCCAATCTGTCCACCTTCTAATCAGCTTTAAAAATAAAAATAAAAATAAAAATGCTCCTTTACCGGCTAGAGAAAATGCCCCAGTGGATTCTGTTAATAAACCAAACTGCGGCTGAGCCTGCTTGCGAATGAGCAAATCAACATACAAACCATGCATTGCAACTGGTAGATGTATCAGAGATGGCCATGTTTTGTCAGCACATTCTCTTCAATGAAAGATTGGTTATAGAACCTTTTACCCTGACAAAGGTTGTGTCCATCCTTTATTGGGATATCTCTGAGAAAGAGAAAAGGAGCAGTGTACACTTGCCCCATGGATGTTAGGGGCAATCCTAAGCAAAGGGCTATCCAAGCAAAGTCACAATCAGGAAGTGGGCATTTACACAGATTTAGTCAGTCAACATGAAGGGTGTGAGAGGTAGAGAGAAACAGAGAAACGTGATGTGTATATTGAACAAGTTCCTTTTTCATCAAACGCCAGTGAGCTTTGAAAGCACTTTGGCATACTATTCCTGTAGATTTCTTTACTCTTCTCAAAACCTCTATGACTAACGGTTGTTACTTCTTGTAATTTTGCTTTCATAACACTGCTGCTGACAGAATTGAAAAACAAGATAAAAAAACCACACAAATACAGGTTTCTGTTTTTGTTCAGCAAAAGCAAATTGCACAATGATTTATTTTCCATCATCTTTTATTCATAGATTGAATCATGTCTACGTAAGATTTGGCTCAGATGCCTTCATCCACAACGGGACGTGATATTTTGATCAAGAACACACTATTTTTTATCTATTGCACTTATAAACCACTTTTCTGTGCGTAGGGCCCAAAGTGGTCTACAACAACATTGAAATAATACAATAAAATAATCAATACAATTGCTGGTTATGTTGATCTGGGTCATATATTAAATCTAACTCTGCATTCTGACTGACAGAAATTAAGGCAGGAACTCTGCATAATAAATCTCTAAAGTGAAATACTGAGAAGCAATTAATATCTTGCCCTTGACCTAAAAGTAAACAATTGGCATGAAGTGGTATTTCAAGAGATTTGGGGTTCTTTACACATAAAATTATTCCTAGCTTTGCACAAAAAACAGCCAAAAAGCAACTGTTGCTCCTACTCAGAGCAATACACAGAGGAAAAGGGTAATATTTTTGGCAAGCAATTTTTTTTTATTGTAGCCCTGTTGTGGCTATGTAATGGTGAGTTGACTGTTTCATTGCTTTGATGCATCACATATAACTGGTGAGATCAGCATTTAGGTTGTGGACCATTTATGAAAACTGATTGTGACAGGACTGGAGCTATTTGGGCATTAGCCTCACATGGGTGTAGCTGTGTGGACCTGGAGAGTCTGCTGTGCCCATTGGCCTCACTGCCAGCATCCATGCTTTGGCAGGGGGAAGGTCAGAAGAGGAGAGACAGCTCTTCATATATAGGTTCCATTAATGAACGAGAACCCTAAACAATGGGCCTTAGTGGTCTACAAGAAGAGCGGGAAGACATTAGGCAGTGCATTCTAACACTTCTTATTCAGTCCCCTAATGTTCTGGAAGGAAGGAAGGAAGGAACGAAGGAAGGAAGGAGCTTTCTGTATTACATCAGCACTAAGACAGACAATGGAGAAGGAAGCTTATAACAGAGAATGAAATTAGCACTACCAAGGCAGTCTGGCTTCACAGAAGCATCCTGTATGATTAAGCAACCTCTTCCCCATCTCCTAGAAGGGGAAAGATGTAAATAGGTCTCCATGGCTAAACGAATAGGAAAAAGAGCACACCAGTAGACTCACTAACATACAAAAAGAAGAAGAAGAAAAAGGAAGCACCTCTCCATTAAATGAAAGAAATGATAAGGTGATATATACCATTGCAGGTCTGCGGGAAGGGGACTAAAAAATGCAGAGTGTTTTAATCTTCGTGTTCTCTTATGTACATGTTTTTTTGTCACAGAAAAAAAAATATGACTGCCTATAAAAGCAGCAGGAAGGTGCAGCAATAGCAATCCCTCATGAATAATCAGGAAAAAGCAAAAGGGAAGCCATATTTTGGGCATTCTCCTTGATGTGATTAAGAACGGTATGAGGTGGAGGGCACAGCCATGTTGGGGCAAAGACTTCTGGAGGGGGAAACCGACCTTCCATGTGTAGCCTGCCCCCACCAATGATTTACAACCCGGGATGCACAGGGCCCTAAATCACAAGGGTACCTTTGCATGTAGAGCAAGCTGCACTCATAACCGCTCCCTGTCCCTCTACAAGGGGGGCAGAGTGATGGAGCTGTAAGGGTCCAGTGGTGGTGGGACCAAATGAGTGAGGGCCTGCTCTCCCTCTTGCATGATGGTTAAACATGGGAGGGGTACATGGAGGAGAATGCAGCAGAGCCAACCTACGAAAGAACTGCAATATAGAATGGGGGAAAACCTGTGCAACCCTATCTGTTATGGAAGTTGAGAAGTACTTCACAATTCTACATACTAAACACCTTTAATGGCATACGTTGGTATCAGATGGATCCTTCTGGAAAGAATGGCCAGCAACATAAATAACCCCGAGTTGTTAAAAATAAAAAGGGATGTCCAGGAAACATTAACGTGACAAGCATCACCAGGACCAATAAGTAATGCACACAAGCCATGCTAGATAATGACTAGCACACCGTCCTAATTCATCTTTTCTCCATCATTTTACTGAAAGGAGCCAAATCAATTTACAGCAGTGACCCAGCAGGGGTTCACTCAAGCAGGAGAGATAAAAGAAAGACAGGGGCAGTAATCCGATTCCTGCTTCTGAAGAAGTGTAATTGGAATAGTAGACACCTTAAGATTAGGCCCATCGAAGGCCGTATTCTGAGCAGTGGGACTGGGGAACAATTCACAGTGTCGCAAATTTATGCTCATTGAGGTGTTCTCCACTGTGATGAATTTAGTAGCGCTAACAAGCCCTCCATGGTCATGGCAGTGCATTATCACATGCGCATCCATCCTATAGCCCATGGGCAGCAAATGTAGTGCCTTCTAGATGTTCTGGTCTACAACCGTCATCAGTCCCGGCCGGCCTGGCCAATGGTCACGGATAATGTAGTTCACCACATCTGAAAGGCACTACGTTGGCTACCCCTGCTAGACGCAACTCAGTCCCAGCATTACTCCTTTAAAGCAGGAGAAAGTAACTTGTGACTCTTTATAAATATTGTTAGACTCCAGCTAACACCTGTTCCAGTCTGCATAGGCAACTGTCAGGGGTGTACACTGGGGACTGTAGTCCAAAAGCAAAGCGAAAGCTTCCCGGGAAGCCTCGTCTCTCCTTATGCTTCACCTTGCTACAACTCCAAGAAGACAGACAGGTGGTGTGGACAGTACAAAGACTGATCAGCTGGCCTCTGCTCCTCCTTGAAGAAGAACGCTCATCCTCCAAGAAGACCACCACAAAAGCAGGCTTTCCTACTGGTGCATATGAATTCCACTGTTGAGCAGAACTCCATATGTTAAAAATTAAACTCTTGCTTTCCTGAAGGCAAGGTGCTTCATACTGGTGAATGGAAAGTGTATTTCAGTTCCTAATTAGAAAACCATTCTTCTTTCAAGACTCAAAGGACCCCAACACTGCAAATTATGACAGCCACTAAGAACTTGCATCAATTTCACATCACTGTGTGTTCACACCAGTCTTCTAATTTACCATTTATGTTCTTTTTGTCATTGTATCTGATTTTTGTTGGAAGCCGCCCAGAGTGGCTGGGGAAATCCAGCCAGATGGGCGGGGTACAAATTATTATTATTATTATTATTATTATTATTATTATTATTATTACTATTATTGTGGGGTGGAGGTGGAGCTCAGTACCAGCGCTGGTCAGCCCTTCCACCACCCCTCAACTGAGTTAAGCCAGAAGCTGTGGGGTGACTGAAGAAGACAGTAGTGGCAAAGAATGCTAAAAATGGCAGAGATTTTAATTCTTGTATTTCCAGACTCCCTAGCAGCAGTAGATAGAAGCTCTAAAACAGGCTTAGAAACATCTGTTGCTTTAAGAAATGCTGGCAAATCTGTAGTTTTAAATTTGTTCCAAGCAAAAGTTTGAGAAGGGGTGTATGTCTGGTACTGAACCATTAGAAGCCAAGCCTTTTGAGGGGTGGGGGCTTGAGCTTAGCTGGTCATGGGATCGAACAGGGGAACAACTCTCAACCCACTGAGATATTCATGCAGTGATCCATCTCAGAAAACAGGACGCCTGTGTCTAGGGAAGCACCAAATATCAAAACTGTTCAGGATTGTCTGTGTTCTTCAGCGATGTGTTATCTGGATTTTAGAATATAGCAACTCCACACCCCAAGAAATGAGTTTGGCATCTTTCACCTTACACAATATTAAGTCTCTCCCTAGTTTTCCTGTTAATAAGATTCCTTTAGCCAGCCGACGGATTGTGAATACAGGCAGTTTCATCTACTAAAAGACAACATAAATCATCATTGAGAAAGGAGAGACTGCGGTAAGGTTATCACCATACAGCCTTCTCCATGAAAGGTTTGCATTAAAGCATTAGTGAAATTAATTCATCTTTCACAAGAGCTTTGAGCAGTATCGGTGATCTATGATAACAACCAATTTCTCACTATGGGGGGGGGGGGAATTACTCAGCCCTGATAGACTACACAAATCTGCTTTTTAAAAATGACCTAACATTATCTGGAGTGTTGCTCCCAAAGGCATCGTTTGAGATTCATGCACAGCCAAGAGAAGCCATAAATCAGCAGAGAAAGTTTTGTTACTTTTATATGCAGTGGGCTGTAATTATTTTGAATTGCATTATGCCTCAATCATTGTAATTACTTTTAGATCATCCTTAAGCGGCAGTAATAAAAAGAAAAGAAATCAGTCTTAAACCAAGGGCAAACCCCACCCGCAAAAAAAAGAAGAAGAACATAAATGTTACATTAGAAATCTGGGGGTAAACACACAGCAATGTAAAGTGGATGCAAATTCCCCCTGAAAAATTCAGCATGCAAAGTAGCCACCCTTGCCTTGGGCCTTCACACACAAATGTGCCCAAGGGGTGGGTCCAGTTGCAAAGAGTATACGAGAAAGTCAGTTGTGGAACTGCGGGGGGAGAGGGGGATGGAGGTGGGGGTGAGTAGGCATTCTGAGATGCCACCCATCAGGAAAAATGGAGGGGCTGAATTGGTTATGCAGGTTGCTAGAGGAGTGTGGTAGACCGAAAGGGCTCGTTGTTCCATACAGGAGCCAGGCTATTATCCACTGAGGGGGTACTTAGCTTTGGCTCAGCTTTTCCTGAGTGTGAGGACTCTTCCCCATCTTTCCTAATATGGATTGCACCCTGGATTCAAACTATGGAGCTGTTCTACCCAGCTGATGCCCCCCTATAAGCCTTTGCACCTGGTATGTGACTGGCTGTTGAGTTTGGGGGCTGCCTGTTGATGTTCTGACTGTGATCTACTGCTATGGTTGGGCTACTCTGAAAGAGTTTCCAGGGTGGGTTCAAGTCTTTTGCCATGATTGGGGTCCCCCCCCCCGGAAATGCAAATGATGAATCAATATGATGTAGGGCCAACTAGGTTCAGTAGAGTGTTTTCTTGCTCCACCACCATCATTTGCGACCTTGTTCCCTTGGCCCTATACAAATTTTCATTCCTGGTCGGCATGTTCTACAAGAACATTACCCTGTGGCTTCAACTTAACTTCTCTGTGCCTCGTCATTCTTTACACTCCTGTGCTTCTCCATCTCTTGTCACCTGGGCTGGTTCTAAAAAGACTACACCTGAATGATTCTTGCCCATTGGTGAATCAGCTGGCTATCCTTTCTTGACCTCATGCTTGACCTTACCGAATAATGTCAGCCTCCTCACTACAGCATAGTAAGTTTATCTAAAAGTATATGGGTCAATTGTCTACCAGTGGAAGTGCTGGTGACCATGCAATAATATTTTGCTTCTGAGTGAATCCACAGGCAGAATTACAAGTCCATAATTCAAGAATGGCTCCAACCAGGTCGCTTGGCTATAAAACTTTCTGACAGTAGGAGCTGTTTGGCAGTGGAACAGACTCCCACAAGAGTTGGTGGACTCTCTTTCCTTGGAGATTTTTAAGCAGAGTTTGGATGGCCACCTGTAATGGGTGCTTTAGCTGAGATTCCTGCATTGCAGGGGCTTGGACGAGATGACCCTTGGGTCCCTTCCAATGCTAAGATTCTATGATTCTATACTTACCTCAGGGAAATAATCCTGTGGGAACTTTTCTTTCTCCAGCATAGGTGTACTTTCTAATGTATCCGAGTAGATTTCCTTCCCTGTAACTTTTTTGTACTTCTTAGCTAGGAAGAAACAAGGAGCATTTAGAATACCTCTGCCTCTGCAAAGAGGTTTTAACACACACAACAGAAGAAAAAACACAGACATAAATACTAGATTTTGATGCTGCTGACAATTAATACCAAGTGAAGGTCTCAGAAGTTTTTGCTCAATTGATGTACAGCTGACACTCATGTTGTAAGAACTGTCCACAGTGAGGAAATTCATAGCTAAACTACTTACTCTCTCATACCATGGTCTGAATGATGCCATGCACTTATGCCTGCAGTGTGCTACAACTTGCTCGTTGCTAGCTCCGAGATTTTTTTAAAAAAGAAAACCAACTGTTTAGAGGGGAGTAAAAAGAAAATTCCGAGATAACAGGGCTCTTGCATCTGGGAATGCCAGATAGCAGAGGTCATTATACGCTACATGCTACACTGTAAGTTATATAAAATTCCAAGAGCAAAAAATTTAAAGAAATTCTTCCAGCTGATTGTCACTCATAGGATCACTGAAAAAAAAAAACCTAAACATCTGCTGTCTAGCATGGCTAAGACTGCTAAGTTCATCACAGCTAAAAGCTTCCCAGGACAGGAAAAACCATGAGACTGAGAGATGTGCCATAAAGTGCATGTATGTTTTATGAGTTTTACTATGCTGTGTTTTTTAAATCTTTGCTTGCTTGCTAAAATTTGTTTGCCCGATTCATTTTCTGGCTATAAACCGTATACGTTTGACCAATAACATTTTGATGACGCTGATGACAGAGGCGGTTTTAGGGGTAGCGTGATCGGTGCGGTGGCACTGGGTGCTGTGCTGCAGGGGGCAGCAAAAGCAATGCTTTAGAAGGGAGCGCTATAGGAGGCAGGGGCAGTATTTTAGAGTTGCACACAGGGCACCGCCAAAATTTGAGAGCCCAAAGACGGGCACTGATGATAATGCTGGGATGGTGTTTGTCACTGGTCACCCTCTATAGAGCACCTTGAGATCCATGGAGGAAAGGTAAGACATAAATGTAATTAAATAATAAATAAATTGCAGTAAGGTGAAGGTTGAATTTGGCGATGGAAGCAATCAGGTACAAAATCCAGACTTAGCATTAAAACGTAAGTGCATGTACCGGGCATCTTCACAATTGACGTGATTAAGAGTGACCCGTATTATTGTTCAGCACCCATTAAACTGTTACAGGTGGAGAGACTGGGCGGACAGGCAAGTTAATCTCTCATTAACAAGTTCTCATATCCACGCTGCAATTTACATTTCTCCCTTTTTCAGAGATAAAAATATGCTACGATGGATCCTCTGCATTATGTCTCAGGTTTTACTTTCGCATCAAAAGGATGATGAGGATTTATGACCACTAAACCTTGAAATGCAACACTCACAGAACGGCTGTTTCCAATCCTTCACCGAAGACAGGCCTCTGCCTTCCCTACCCTCAATTACAAGAAAGCGGGCAATCTATCTTGGGTTACAACAAGAATAATGAAATTGAGACAATTGAGACAATTAGTCCACTTACAATTTCAATGATGTTTCAAATAAATGTGGTGCAAAAACGTAGAATGAGTGTGACCCGTCTCAATAAGCTAAATGAAGCTTTAGCTTTTGATATATATATATTTTAATATATATTAAAGTGAGAGCAGGCAACTTTCAAAATGTTGGGAATCACAGGAATACATTGGTGAGAGGACCAGGGTTGGCCATAGCTTCTAGTCAAGTGTGCATTCAGAGGTAAACTTGGGTTTGCCCCGTGTAATGTGTGAAAATAGTCCTGGAAAAGTAATGTAGGCTGCTCCTTCTAACATGAGCAGAACAGAAGAATGCTATCCTGAACATTTCTATTCAGAGGTAAGCCTCACAGACTTAATTCCAGGTAAGTGAATATTGTAGCTTCCATTTACCTTTAAAGTCAAACTGATAAATGTTTTTCAAGGATTCATGTAGAAAGTAAAAGCTTCCCAGTGCCTGCAAGAAAAGAGAAACCAAGTCAGCAAAACATAAAGAAACCTCTCCCAAAAGCTTGAAACCTGAAATATTTTAATTGTACAGAAAGACTTAAAATCAATTAACTATTTTAAAAAAAAAAATCCTGTGGTGTTTAAAGGCAGTATTATCCTTCAGAAATTGTTTACTACTAATGGTAAATGTAACTGGCAACAAAAACATGATTATACAACATACTTAAATATGCACAAAAAACCCTCAAGGATTTCTAGGAGCTCATGTTGAGAAGAAGCAGTGCCCAGGTAGGTGTATTATAGTCCTGGATATCTGGAGGAAGTGTTGAAGTGTATAAACCTGACTATAAGGAAAAACTTAGAATTTTCAGGAAAAAAATATTCTTTTGAATTCTATAACTATCCTATGGAAGTTGACAACTGGACAATGAAAATGTGTCCTAACTATCGCCAAAAAAATTGGTAGTGATGAATTGGAAGAACAAAACTATGGTTTCCTTTAACCAATGGATTGAAGACATGACAGCCCATGCAACGTATGAATGGATTGCTTATAGACACAGATTTTGTTTGGGTAAATATACTGATATTTGGAATGAGTTTATACAGAATATAGGAGGTTATTATTAATCATTATTAGCATAGATAAGAACATTCATATATCACCATTTTTGCATTATGTTTCTTCTCTTTCTACCCCCCTCTCCTTTTCTGGTCCAGTGCTCTGGCGCAAGTCAGGGAGGAAGTTCCACAAGTGTGATGTCACCACAGAGAAGGCCCTGCCTCATGTCCTTTCCCTATTGGCCACCACTGCCCATGTGACAACAAACAGGGCCTTCCCTTGCTGATTTCAAGGGCAGGTATTTGGAAGGAGAGATCCTCTCAAGAACATGTACCTGTACATGCCCCTCAGAGTACTAGTGAGCTTCCACGAAGACTGTAATGCAGAGCCTTCCAAACTGTGTGTCGCAACACGTTGGTGCGACAGCTGAAGTGCGTAGGTGTGTCGCGCAAACGCTCCCCACGCATCTCCCAGGGCTGGAAAGGGATTAGTTTGACCTCCATCCAGTTTGCTAGTAAAACTGAATTACTACGTTGCAAAATGATGCATGTCTAAAAAGTGTGTCCCCCAACATGAAAAGTTTGGAAAGCTCTGCTATAATGATTCCTCCTTCGGCTCCAGACCATTGTGCATGCAATTTCTGTGCCACATCACAGTGACCTCTGGCACAAAACTGGATGGAACACACAACAGTTTGGCAAATTCATCAAAAATCCTCAGGCGGATTCCTCACACATGAAAGTCCATTCTCTCACCACCCTCCACCCCCAATCTGCCATCTCTCTTTTGGGTGAAAATTGGCAGTGCAACAGCTTTGATAGAACAGGATCTATTGATGATCAGCTTATTACCGGTACTTCCCTATTCCTTTTGGTAGCATCTTAAATTTTGCAGGAAAAACACCACCGCCACCAGAGTGATGCAACTGCAGAACAGACAAAGCCTGAGCATAGGAATTCTCTCTATGTGAACGAGTGCTAATATCAAATAAATCTCTGCAAGGAGGAGCCCTTCAAGAACATTGCTATTTAAAAAATTATCACTGTGATTCCTGGGACGTTAAAGGCCAGAGTATCGTTAGTGTATAACCAGGAGGCAGCACCTGCCTTTTATTAATTGCTAATGAAATTCTATTAAGATATTAAAAATTCGGTGTCAGCCTTTTTATCTTGTACTACATTCTTCTTTTGTTATCATTCCGTCAATCTGCCCTTCTTCAGAATGGTTAACCTTGGAAGAGTCCTCCTTAAGAACGTCTGCTACTTATTTGCCTCCTCCGTGTAGAAATGCATAATAATAAAAAATAGTATGAATAATAATAATAAAAACCTGGCGCAAGCTGCCTGGGTCACCAGAAAGTGTACTCATTAATTAAAAGTGTGACAGTGTTTTCCGTTGGATGAACTAATATGTCAAGGAGATGGGCAGGACCTCATGTTTGTGCTTTTGACAAATCAGCAAATGTTTAATCTCTAGATGTGCAGCTTCTCATAAATAATGCAGCAATCAGTGAGCCAAAACTCTGCCTCTTCCAGAAGGGTGTCCCTGTCTTCCCACTACCAAGATTTCTTCCCTTTGCTCATTCCCCACCCCCCACCCCTTAAGTCTAAAATAAAAACCACAATCGTCCTCTGGGTTGAAAGCATCACTCTCTTCCCTGCACATATCCCTTCAGCATTGTGTCCATAAATCCGTGAGAGAGGTTAGTGGAGAAGCATATGCTCCGTGGTACCCAATCCTTGCCCATCTCAGGTAGCAGGAGAAGCTCACAGCTGGGATCTTGGAGACGTTCTGCCTAACTCCAACCCAAAACATTTCTTTTATCTATAAACAAGTTCTATTCAGAGTAATCCCACTGAAATGAATGAACGTACGTTTAGTCACGTTTATTCACTTCAATTGTACTACTCCGAATGGGCAGGGGCAGAGGAAGGTGGGGGCGATGGGAGTGCACCGCCCCCATTGGCGCGATCCCAGTGGGGTTCCATCGCGGCTGCCCCCGCGCCCATGCTGGGCCCCGCTCCCGCAGGCTGTGCGCCCCGCCCCCAGAACATGCTCCACAGACGGTGCACCCCGTCCCCAGAACATGCGCCACACCCCCAGAACGCGCACCCCGCCTCCAGTATGCGCACCCCACCACGGGACGCATGCCAGCCCCGCCCCCCGCCTGCTCCCCGCTCCTGGTGCTGGAGAATGAAGCTCCACCACTGCAAATGGGGTTAGCATTGGATACAACCCTTTGTCGCCTTGAAGCAGATCCCAAATGGTGTTTGCCCCTCTCCACACTAGGACCAACAGAAATCTCCTCGCATCGTCACCAGTTCCTGACTTCCTCTATTACCTCACCCCCTTCATAGTGGGGCCTGGTGCAGGACACTTCACCTTGTTGGAGGGCAGGGTTCAATCCTGTTTCTGCCAGTCAGCATACAGCAGGCATAGGCAAACTCTGCCCTCCAGATGTTTTGGGACTACAACTCCCATCATCCCTAGCTAACAGGACCAGTGGTCAGGGGTGATGGGAGTTGTAGTTCCAAAACATCTGGAGGGCTAAATTTGCCTATGCCTGGCATACAGGGTTTGATGGACCAGTGGCCTGATTCAGTATAAAGCAGCTTCACACAAGTTTAGAAGCTGCTAAAATTTTCCCGATTGGGTAGGACCTAGAAGTTTAGCTCAAAAATCTGCTTAAAAACTGTATGTGTATTAGGAGGTGTTCACATTAAAATACAATAGATTTTCACGATGACTTCATAAACGCAAACTGATGTGGAAATGTTGAAACTTATAAAAGAAGAAGAAGAAGCAGAGGAGGAGGAGGAGGAGGAGGAGGAGGAGCTTATTTACACTGGGCTTATTTACAAACAATATTTCCCCCCATTTTAATTACTATTATTTTCTAGTGCCAGTTTAAGATCTGGGTGGTTCTTCTTCTTCTTCTTCTTATTTTGTTTTTCAACATCTGAGTGAAACACATTCATTTCGATATAACTCTCATGAACTTTCAAGTATGGTTGACGGATATTGAATTTCAGTTTTTATAAGACAATTCCATTCTGCTGAATTGGCATTATCGTTTCTAAGCTCCTTAATCACATTTCTCAAAATATACAGTTGCCACAATTTCTTAGCAGAGAGGAGTTGGAAGGGCCCCATCTTTTGCAGAGTTTTATCAATTGAGGAAGCAGATTTACTTAGTATGCATGGTTTTGCTCTCTCCAATGAAACAGAGCAGCCCATTCGCACCGCAGCTGCTGTAAGTGTTGGCAGGGTGCTATGGAATATGGACTCTGTCTATGCCTATCTATCTATCTATCTATCTATCTATCTATCTATCTACACACCCAGAGAGAGAGACAGGTGAAACTCGAAAAATTAGAATATCGTGGAAAGGTTCATTTCTTTCAGTAATTCAACTTAAAAGGTGAAACTAATATATGAGATAGACTCATGACATGCAAAGTGAGATATGTCAAGCCTTTATTTGTTATAATTGTGATGATTATGGCGTACAGCTGATGAGAACCCCAAATTAAAAATTTCAACCTTGGGGTTTTCATCAACTGAATGCCATAATCACCACAATTATAACAAACAAAGGCTTGACATATTTCGCTTTGCATGTCATGAGTTTATCTCATATATTAAACTCCAGTAGCTAATGAAAACAATTGCTTACATAAATGGACTTTTCCACGATATTCTAAGGTTTTGCATTTTTTAATGTTTTATTTATTTATGACTTTTTCCTAATGATGTAGTTTGATACCAATTTTTTCAAAGCTGCATTGAGCATGGCTTGAACTGTGAGAAGGTGGCATATAAACAAAATTATATATGTCTATATATCTTTAGGCCGCAGGCAGAAACATTCCTCTTCTCCCAGACCTTTGGCTAATTAAACAATCTATGGCCTTTTAAACAGAGTGTGTGTTGTTTTGCTTGTTTTTATATTTTGTATGTCTGGGTTTTTATATTATGAACTACCCCATGATCCTCAGATGAAGGTTGGTATAAATAATAAATAAATAAATAACGACAACAACAACAATACACGTATCTGAGCAGCAATCAGTATTTACACAGAGCATTCCAACAGTAATATGCTGGAGTTCATTCAGTCATCCAATCAAGCTCAAAGGAAATTTTCAGCATGGCAAGCATATTTTGATACTATTTTGCGTGGGTGGGGAATCCATAGCTAATAACTGCCATACCAATAATGACTTTCATGATATGGAAATGTTACTCTGATAAAATATGAAAATATCTATGAAGTGTACAGGCAACCATGTCTACTTAATTGTTAATTAGATGCTGATCTATGGGTCATTTCACTTGTGCAAATTTAACAACTACACGGAAGTACTTAAAATAAAACGTTTAAATAATCACCATGGAGAGTAAACATTCACCGCACACAACCCTCATTGAACGTGCTAAAGCTAATATTGCAATTATGAAGAGTGCCTTAAATAAATGTAAAATAAATTGCCAATGGCGACTCAGAAAGTGTAATTCATGTAGTCATAAAATCCATAATTAGCTCTAATGAATATTTAAAGTCAAAGTGCAACTTAACTTTTTCAATGTTTAACCTACTATATCAATATAGCTCAAGGAATCCATTTGTCATGGAAAATGACAGCATCTGAATATTAATTAGCATAGGTCACTGCTGACAGGAAGTCCTTATCTCTTGCCAGTCCTTTTGACTATAGCGTGTGTCACCAGTATGTTTGTCACGTCTGATATTATTGATTACCTGCCTTTTTGGCCAAAAACAATTAAAAGAGTTTTTTGTTTTGTTTTTGTTTTTTTACATATTTATAAACCTGACTGTCGGGAGCACTTATTTTTGCATTAGAAAAATGTAGTCTATTAGCTGCCATATTTCAGTTTGAAGAGCAACAGCAAATGAGGAGCCGCAATAACTCTGGATATCATGACAACATTTTTACATAAAAGCATTCATTTACTGGTTAGTGGTTTCTTTTCTTCTTCATTTTAAAGGATCTTTTGTGTTGCAATGTATTGGGAAGGATATAAATGGGCCGCCGTTATTAGACATAACCCATTTTCAAAGCTAATTTGAAGGCTGGGTGGGTTGCTTGTGTTCCTTAACAGCTTCATTTAGATGCAAATGGAATACATTTAGTTTTCACTTATAATTAAAAGCACAGGAAGATGCAGCTCCATATCCTCCTGTTCTCACCACCCTCCTGAACTATGGGTGGGTAAGGCAGGCCATTTTGTCTGTCAATCAGCATGGTGCCAAAGCAGATCTGGAGATCAGGAACAGATAGTAAAAGATATCCCAGTACAGAGGAAGGCATGGAGTTCTTTAGTTAAAAGTTTTTTTGTGTGTGTTTTTTGTTCCCTGGATTGGGGTGAATGTCTATTCCAAGTGGAAAAAAACCTGTGTACACAAATTATCTCATTAAAAAATAATCTATCACTTTTTATCTACAAACAAATTAGGTGTCCAGCAATTTATCATTTCCGGCATTTGTCTTATCAGCCAAAGTACACAGCGTTAAACTGTTATTGTGCTTTGTTTTCACATCACGCCTTGTCTATCCAATACACGGGTGTTTGGAACTTTAAAAGGGGATCAAATTACTTGCATTAACTCTTTAACAATCCCACTGCTTTATCCTAATACCAGCAATCCCTGCAAAATAATTCTGCCATTTTTGAAGTTGCTTTCATGATGCAGGCCTGTTAAGGCATCCCCTGGTGGTTAGGATCAGGTGCCAGAGCATCTTAATTTCTCTCTTTTAAATTGCCACTGATTTAACAGAGAATGCCGTGTTATGCATTGCTAAACGCATTGCTTCAAAGGACTCACCAGAGTCTGTTATATGTGAATGTGGGCGTCGGGGTATGGGGGAGAGAACTCTGGTTAGTTAAAATATTGTTGGTTAACTATGGCTGGTTCCTGGCTTGTCTCAATAAACAATAGTTTAATCTAACAAGAGGGACGTGGGTGGTGCTGTGGGTTAAACCACAGAGCCTACGGCTTGCTGATCAGAAGGTTGGCAGTTCGAATCCCCGTGACGGGGTGAGCTCCCGTTGCTCAGTCCCAGCTCCTGCCAACCTAGCAATTCGAAAGCACGTCAAATAGGTACCGCTCCGGCGAGAAGGTAAACGGCGTTTCCGTGCGCTGTTCTGGTTCACCAGTAGCGGTTTAGTCATGCTGGCCACATGACCCGGAAACTGTATCCGGGTCCCACGGCCAGTAAAGCAGGATGAATGCCGCAACCACAGAGTCGTCAGCGACTGGACCTAACGGTCATGGGTTCCCTTAACCCTTTACCTAATCTAACAAGAAGTCTCTCCCATGACGCAGAAAACTGCTGATTTTAAAACAGAAAGCAAAAGCTTAATACTTCCTCCTTGCAGCTGTGCTGGGAAGATGAAAGGGGAGGGAGGAGGCTGCAACCCCGAGGTTTGAGCAGCCTCGTTCATGTAACAGTAAACTATGGTTTACTATACCCTTCACCAAACTGGGTCTCCCCAGATGTTTTGGATGATGTCAGACCCATCATCCCTGATGATTGACTGTACAGATGTGTGAGATGGTCAACTGCTATTAAAACAAAGAGCCTAACGTCTCCCCACTTCACAAAGCTTTCCTGCCTCATCATTTGGAATCAACTCCTGCTTTTCACAGATCATCCTGCCTGATCTAAACACACAGCATAATTAAGCGGCAGAAGTCTGTGGTGCTAGATTGAACTGAATGATTTCAGACTGCAGGGGTACGTGTGGCATTTCTGAATGCTCTTCTGTGTAAGAACTCCTTGAAAAAAACCTCAAAAATTCATAACAACATAGCACTACTGCAGAAAGGTTCTAGTCCAGACAAGTTCTTACTGTTCTCATTTTCTATATATCAAAACTTGGGAAGACCTACCGGTACTTGGAAAAGAGGGACATGGGTAGTGCTGTGGTCTAAAGCACTGAGCCAATCAGAAGGTGGGTGATTCGAATCCCCGTGACAGGGTGAGCTCCCGTTGTTGGGTCGCAGCTCCTGCCAACCTAGCAGTTTGAAAGCATGTCGAAGTGCAAGTAGATAAATAGGCACCGCTCCGGCGAGAAGGTAAACGGCGTTTCCATGCGCTGCTTTGGTTCGCCATAAGCGGCTTAGTCATGCTGCCCACATGACCCAGAAGCTGTCTGCAGACAAACGCCGGCTACCATGGCCAGTAAAGCGAGATGAGCGCCACAACCCCAGAGTTGTCCGCGAATGGACGCGAACTTTACCTTTACTTGGAAAAGATTTCAGGAAATATATAATTATATTCTGGTCTTTTAATGAAATTGCCTATGGTTCCAAGTGCAGCATCTACAACATACTGCACACTCTTCTGCAACAGAATAGATATGAAAATGGCACCCCGCACCTCCAGTGGTTTATGAGCACCAAACGACTGTGATCTTTTGTGTTTTAGAGAAAAGATATTGTTACTTTGTCAAAAATGTAAGTCTAAAGTTGAGCCACATTTACCATGATCACTTGACTTTAAGCAATTGTAATTAGAACACAGTCTGGCTTCGAATCAATTTAGTATTTCATGGATCTCTTCTTCTATAATAGACTTGGTGATGGCAAATTCAATTTGTTGAGAAGACATTATTGCCCATTTCATTTAGTATTATCCAGGTCATCTCTCAATGGGAAGGGTATCATGTGGTAAAAGGCTGTATTTAGCATGTCACAGTCACCGGGTGCTGTTCTGTATCTCCGGGAATCTTTGTAAGCTGCCTCAAAATAAGGGACGATTGATTTACAAAGTACCAAATTTCAAATTTCATATTCTAAGGCTAAATATGAAATAATTGGACAGAGCTGTCCCCTTGTCTGACCCAGCACAATCAAGCCCCCTTTCAAGGTTGACTGCCTGCCTGAGAAATATGTGCATAATTTCATTTTGTCTCCCATCCAACGTTCAATGTTAGAAGTTAATTAAATTGCTTGTCCATTGTATTCATCCACTTACAAAGTTAATGATATTCTGTTCCTGAATTAAGGAGAATTTTATAAAGCCTGCGCTATGGAACCTGGCAGGCTGTACATTGAGGAGCTGAACTCTGTCATAGCTTCTGCTTGCAGTTCTTCTAATTAGGAAACAAAATGAATGTTTCTGTGTCTGCCAATGCAGAGGACAAGTCATTCCAACAGTGAGGCAAAACGCTTTGTACAATAGCAACTTAATAATATCTCATGTTTGACGACAATAAATTCTTCCAAGATTAATAAACCTGTTAATTTTTTTTAAAATCACCATAACAAATATGAACTACTGTGTAACAAGACAGCCTTTAAAGGAAGGACAAAGGTTTGTGGGAAAGGAACAGTTCCTTACAAGGATGCAAGCTTTTACAAATTATCAGAATACTCTCAGTCACACGATAGCTACAATGGAATTTCAAAATTCCATACATACAGCCATCCTTTTCTCAACCTCAGAACCAGGGCAGGAACTCGCCGGGCCTCAGTTCCAGCACCTCTCAGGTGGGTTCCAGACAATGGCGGAGGAAGCCGCCTGGCCACCTGGGGCGCCAAACCTGAAGGCACCCCCCCGGGTGGAGTGTTGCTCTGTAGCGCGCATGCGCCGTGCGCCATGATGCATGGCCAGCGGCTGCTTTCCTTCTCTTTTTTTTTAAAAAAAAGGGCTTTTTCGGCGCTAGTCCGGGCAGAGGCGAGGGGAGGGCCAGCGAGGAGGGGCATCATCCCAGCCACAAGCCTGACGCCTCGCTGGCCCGCCCCTCGACTCTGTGCCGCAGCTTTGCAGCCCAGCGCCAAAAAAGCCCTTTAAAAAAAGAAGGGAAGGAAAGCAGCTGCTTGCTCGCTCGGTTGGCGGCTGCTTTCCTTCCCCCCTCTTTTTAAAGGGCTTTTTCCGCCGCTAGCCCGGGCGGAGCCACAGAGGCGAGGGGCAGGCCAGCGAGGAGGGGCGTCACGCCAGCCACAAGCATGGCGTCTCGCTGGCCCGCGCCGCGGCTCCACCCAGGGCCAAAAAAAGCCCTTAAAAAAGGAAAGAAAAGCAGGCGCTGGCAGCCGGTCAAGTGAGCGAGCATTCCCTGTTTAGGGAAGTTTTTAATTTGTGACTCTGTATTGCATTTTGATATTTGTTGGAGGCCGCCCAGAGTGGCTGGGCAGACCTGGCCAGATGGGCGGGGTATAAATAATAAATTATTATTATTATTATTATATATTAGAGTTGCAAAAGAGGAAGTGAGCAGGAAGGTTGCTGCATGGTGAATCCAGGCAATGGGATGTTTCCAGTAAGTAGAGGCTGGATGTTGAAACAATGGCGTTCTCTACACCCCCTGGGAGTTTGACTGGAGGACCTTGGAGGGCCTTTCTAACTCTTTGATTCTAAATTGCAGTAGCATGGAAAACTGTAAGCATTTAGAAAGGGTGACCTAGAACCAAAGGAACATTGAATTTTCTCTTGAGCAGCAGCACTGCCCCAAGAAGATATGGCAAAGGTTAATTTCAAAATGGAGGAGTTTGATTTCAAAATTTCAAGCACCAGCACAGTGGCCTGCTATTCAAACAGAGGGCAGGGGGCTGGAGGGTATTGCTGGGCATAACTAAGCCCTTGGATTCACCCAACGAACCTACTTGAACGTCAGGTGTGTGAGTGTAGGTTTGCCCACACAATAATGGCGTGCCCTTTGCAATGGATCTCGCAATGTGATCTGCATCTTAATTTCACTTACCACAAGGCTACAATATTATCTGGGGCTCTGTGAGAGTTCCACAGCATACGTTTCAAGTAAAAGTCAAAAGACTTATCATCTGGACTACAGCACTTCTATATAGCATGAATAAAGAACGAAAGCCTGAAAACAGTCGTGGCTATACTCTAAAACAACAACAATCAAATACTGTAATTCTAATATACTGCTTAAATGTTCATTAGTGTTTCAGTTTAATGCCCAGGCTAAGGAGGACTTCTTCACAAAGCTGTAGAGAATGCAAATTGGCAACTGAGCTCTTTTACTTTGCTTTTAATATCCCTATAATTATTTATTGACCAACTCCATCAACAAATAATCCAGGTATTTCAGCAAGAAAATCCCCACTGATTTACACTTGACTTAATACTGTATTTGTGGGTCTAGGCAATGGGCAGGAAAAGTAATCCTTCATTTATTGTCAGTTATCCAATGTTGTTAACATACAAAGAGGTAGTGTTTTTGTAAAAAAAATTTTAAAAATGTTCTTTGATTTCATGATCAGATCAAACTTGCTAATGAAATGTCGCAGTCTTACTACACAATCTGCAAGTTTTGTCAAGAAACTGAAAATCTAAAGGTGATGTTCTGATGATAGGAACAGATTCTCACGTTTACAACATAAATGCAAAACATACCACATTTTATTATTACTTCATTTTAAATCCTCCATTTTTTTTAGGGCAGCATGTGTGATTCTTCCTCCACCCATGTTATCCTCTCAACAAGTACCGCTGTGAGATAGGTTAGAGTGAGAGAGAATGACTGGCCCAAGGTAATCCAGTTAACTTCATAGCTGAGGGAGGATTTGAACCCTGGTCGCTTATAGTCTATTCCCTAACCTTTGATCTCAGGGAAACAACTCTCATCATTCCCAGACAACATGACCAATTGTCAAGGATTATGTTGTAGTCCTGTAACATCTGTGGACCGAAGATTGGGGTAGGATGGACTGAAATCTAGATCTTACCTTTTGATAGCTTCCAGGTACTTTTGAGCACTCCCCTATATAAAAGTCTCTCTGCGTGCATGAAAGTATAGGACAACAGGCGGGGAAGGCAGTTCTCTCCCTAAAGTGTTAGTTTACTAAAAGCAGAAAGGTTCCCCCCCCCACCGGGGAAGGGGGGGGGACAATCAGAAATATGTCCTCTCCCCAGCTGCAACAGGGATTTATGAATCCGAAATAATGCAACACTCTCATGGTTTGATTTTGGTGTGGTTTTTTTTTTTTTACATTACATGCTACAAGGTATAATTCCAATGTACTGAATAAACCAATATACTATGAGTTATATTGGATACAACTCCTGTTAATTATTTTTAAAAAGTTTAATCATAAAAGCTAACATGCCATGAAGTTGAAAAGATGTAAATCCATACAAGTTCTGATTTGTCTCTGTTTGTATCTTGATTAAAAGCAATACGTACGCAATTAAAAGTACATTTTCACTCAAGGATAAATTTCGAAATTATGATTTGGATAAACATGCAGCTAATAAAAAAATAATTTAGTAAAGTGCTCCCAATTTGCCTTTTAATTATGAAAAATGAAGCTGCTCTGCTATACCACTGTGCATAAAAGCCCAATCAATAATATTTCATGTTGATTAGATCATGTAGTAAATTTGCATCATAATTAAAAGTGCATTTATATTTTCTTTAAATCTCTAGGAGTGTTTAACTCACAATTTTTGCTATTATCTCTTTTACTCCAAAACACATCAAATAGCCCATGCACTCTAGCCAATGCAGTCAATATAATACATCTAAAGAGAGGAGAAAGCATTTATTTCAGTTATAAGAATCCAATACATTTAAATAGTCAACACCAATATGCAAAATCAGCCACATAGCTACTAAGAAAAACAGAGAGGGTGGGGATTATGATGTACCAGTATTTAAACTGTTTTAATACCAATTATTATGGTGTAATAGAGAAACTAAACATTTGCATGTGTATCTTTATAATGGTACTACATGAGTTATACGCAATCAAGCTAAACCTCTTCGGAGTTTAGCTTTTAGATGGAAGGTTTCTAGTATAGCCTATTAAAAGTAAAGTAAATTTTCTCTCCTTCAATTAGAATGATATACATGGACAAAACAAGACGTATAACCAGCTTGTGTCCCATTTTGGGAATAGAAGTTTAGTGCTGCTTACTGGGAATTTCTTATCTTTTAAAATTTCTGGAAAAGAA
Source organism: Lacerta agilis (assembly GCF_009819535.1). NCBI lineage: Eukaryota > Metazoa > Chordata > Lepidosauria > Squamata > Lacertidae > Lacerta > Lacerta agilis. The sequence continues at coordinate 36,197,813 of NC_046316.1, forward strand.
CAATACTGTTTTTTCAACAAAGCCAAAAGAAAGAAAAGCTAATGAACTGTGGGGTCACTAGAAATTCAGTCTAAGGTGGCCAAAGAAGCATAAAAAAAATCACATTGAAAGACAGCTCCAACCCATAAAAATTGCTCAGAAATTTAAAAAATATCAACTTGCTGCCGGAAACCCTTTGTAAAAATACCTCGTCATTTTTACTTAGCATTTCTCTTTCCTATATGCAATAACTACTCAAATACATAGATATCATGGGGAAGATCCCCTAAAGTATTGAAAGGACGTTCAGTGGTTGCTCATGAGTGAAACGCCAAAACGCAGAACTTCTAACAACTAAGTTCTTTATTGTGCAAATTATATGCAGTGGAGCAAAAGTTCAAACGTCCATCTCATCCCTCCGCAGAGTCCAGGAATGAATCCTTCTGGTTCTTTGTCCAGCAAAAGAGGCGCGGGATTCTGAACCCCCGCCTCCCCCTTCCACGTCCTTCCTGCCTGCGCCCTCGGAGCGTGGGAACCTGACCCCGTTCCCCACTATCCCCTCGGCATTCAGGCTCTGCGATCTTTTCAGAGCCCCTGCACCGCCTTCCTGCCTCTAACTCCCACTCCCCACTGGAGGAATGGTAGCTTCCGGCGGAGGAGGGGGAGGACGAACTGGTGAATAGCGGAGGGGGTTCTCTATACTGCAAACACTCCCGCGACTCTACCAGCCACGGGGAGGGGGGTTTCCTGACAAGTATGAAACAAAAAACTAGCTTCCAGTCCTTAACACACAACATACCGGTAACTGATGTAATAAATACGCTCACTCATTTTTCTTAATGCAGGAAAATGGTATTCAGATCATATTTGTGAATCTCTTAATAAAAATTAAAAAAAAAAAAAACATGAACAGTTTTCTAATTTCAGGTGTGGTAGAAAGTTCTAACAATGTCAGATGACAGCCCTTCATATTTTAAAGTTATTCTTCCAAGCTATTTAATCAGAATATTTTCTTTCTGATCAGAGTTTCTGGATTCAAACCAAGCTAACAAAAGGTGAAGATTAATCCACTAAGCCATCCAAACTCCAAAGCCCTTATTCTATTATCAGAGCACTTTTCAAGGCAATGATTAAATGCTGGAAGAGCAAATGGCATTAAAAAGCCATAACAGCAATTCTTCTACCAGAAGAAAAATAAGCCCGATACATCGCTATCTAAACTATACCATGGGGTGGGGGGAGTAAATTTGTCTGATTGTTATATTTAACAACCTGGCTATAAATTTATAAGCAGCAATTTCCGATTCAGTAACTCAGTGTAACCCAATACAGTAAATCTACTTGCATTGGCGAATGAGCCAATCCAGGGCCAACCACTGGGGTCAAATGAGCCAAGTCTCTGCATTCCACGGGAAACTATTTTCCCAAGGAAACTTCTCAGGGTTTTTTTTAACCCTTGTCTACAACAAATTCCTCCACACCCCCAACACATGGGTGGCAAATAGGACTAAGGAGGAGGTTGACAAGAATATCAGAACTTTAAGCACACCAGCTAATTACGGTATACCTTTCTTTCCTGGCATCAAATTACATTCCTGTCAGGAACTGGAGTCAGGAGTAGGTCAGTATCTTTATTTCTAAAACATAAGCTGTGTGTCATCTTCTTCTTTGGCGATCACTCATAGCCGAGTAAGATTGTCTTCCATGAACAGTGAGACCGTTAAGTGACTGTGGAGACCAATTCTGCATCCACATGTCCTTCCACAGTGGGGACCTAAGTTTCTGGGCAGCAGTTGATCATGGTGATGGTTTGCCAAACATGCCTTCCTCTTAGTATGTTTCGTCCTGAGTTCAAGCGTCTTCAAAGTCCATGACACCTTTGGTAAAGTTCTCCAACTGGAGCATTTGTAGGCCAGGGTTTCCTAATTCTGAGTGTTTATACTACATTTTTAAAAAATTTGCCTTGAGACAGTCTTTAAACCTCTTTTGTTGACCACCAGCATTATGCTTTCCATTTTTAAGTTTGGAATACAGTAGTCGCTTTGGAAGACGATAATCAGGCATCTGCACAACATGACCAGTCCAACGAAATTGAGGTTGAAGAATCATTGCTTCGACACTGGAGATCTTTGCTTCTTCCAGTACACTGGCATTAGTTCACCTGTCTTTCCAAGTGATGTGAAAACATTTTTGGAGACACGGTTGATGGAATCTTTCGAGGAGTTAAGCACACAGTAAGTTTGGTAGTACAATGGCTTTGTAAACAAGCATTTTGGTTTCCCTGCGAATGTCCCGGTCCTCAAACACTCTGCACTTCAATTGGGAGAAAGCTGCACTCGCAAAGCTCAGGCGATGCTGGATTTTGGTATCAATGCTGGCCCTTGTGGAAAGATGACTGCCCAGGTAGGAGAAGTGATTGACACTTTTGAGTTGAATTTGTGGTGCTGCAGAGGAGTTGTTTTGTGCTTGTTGGTGCAGCAGGTATTTGTCTTTACGTTCTGATTCTTTACATGAAATCGGCATGACACTGAGGTCTCCTTAATTATTGCTATGTTGTAAATTATTACCAAATGAGCCACTAAAATTGGTCTCAGGTGCTCTACTCCTGAAATGGTCAATGTGGTGCCCTCCCATTATCCCTTGACCATTAGCCGTGCTTGCCAGGGCTGATGGGAACTGAAGTCTGACAACATCTGAAGAGAACCATGTTTTCTAACCCTGCTATATTCTCTTGCCTGCCAACAAGGCTGATCAGGCTGGCAGGCACCAGGGACAACTGCTTTTTCAGTGCTGGCCCTACACTTTTAGAATTCCCTCTTCTGAAAACTCAGCTGGAGACCCTTTAAAGCAGTCCCAAAAGACTTTTCTAAAAATCCCAACAAGCCTTTTGAGAGCACTTGCTCTGAAAAGGAGAGCTAAAATACAGTAAATACATTAAAAAAGAAAAGATGATGCTTCTGCTATCCTTGCAAAAGAAAAATAAACTGTAAACTTCTTGTTGTAAACCACTTAAGAGGTTTTTAAAATAAATTTATTAAGCAGTATATAAATTTTGTTAAATAACAAAAAAGATAATAAATGAGGGCCAAGCTGTGGAGTCGGGGAATTGTCCCCACTCCAATCATTTAAAATTCACAAATAAAAGAAAATACTCTTGAGAATATTTTCCCCTAAAAGTACTCTGGGTCTATTTAATAGATATTACAGACACAAGCATAAAACACATTTTGTACTTGATCTTCATCTACTGACTCCTTACAGGAAACCAGAATCACAGAGAGTCCTCCTTGTTAATGCCTATGCCATAAATTACTCCTCAGTGACAAGGATCTGCTAAAACGGACCCTCATCTAGATCTCATCTCATTTGCATTCTCTTTTTGACTCCTGTATTCCTGTAACACACATATCCTTCAGTTCTCAGGATAAAATGACTGCTGGGCCAAAAAAAAAAAAAAAGCAAGCGACGGATGTAAACCAGCGTTTCTCAAACTTCCCAAAGGTGTGCTCTTCCCCATCCCTAAGCATTCGTATGCTACTAACCAGGAGCAGCTAACATGGTGGGGTGGTCCAGTGGAGGCAGACTCCTGACAGCAGCAGCATCCCTACTGCAAGGTCAAGACTGCACTGGTAGGACCAACCTGTCATTCCCACCGGTGTGCCCACACAGCACCAAATTTGCCACCATCCTAGTCTGCCCTCTCTCCATGTAGGTTAGCAGCAACACTGCCAGAAGAGTGTCATTGTGGTACCACCCCAGCAAACTGGCTGCTCCTGTTCCTGTATTTGTCCAATACCCTTACTCCTTTCTCTGTTTCTTCCTTGCTTGCCCATCTCATTCCCCAAGCCGCTTCATCTGCAGAGCAAGATTACTGAGGGACAAGCTATTCACATATGCTAAATCACTTGCATGCAGCTGTATCTTCAATAGTTCTTTAATTACAGGCGTTTTGGGTGGGATTTTATGCTAATTACAGGTATTGGTGGTGGGGAAATTATTAGGAAGACGGGGAGGGGGGGTATTTCCTTCCCAGAAGTGATCTGGGATAAAATCTTCCTAAGAGAACTAAGTTTCCAAGCCTCAGAGATGTGGAAGAGGATTTTGGTTCTGCTCGCAGCTGGGGAATAAAGGGGTGAGCCTCGTCTCCACACGTCCCATGGTCCCAGTAACAACTGCCCCATGATTAAAACTGAAGACATGACTTTACACAACACGTTCATCATAATATACAGTCCGTTCTTGAGCTCACAGCAATCTGGCATGTGAAATTTTGTTCATTTCCCAAGCCGTCACCGCAAATGAAAAAACACTGTTGCAATGCAGTGAAAACACTTTTGCCTCGCCCCTCAAAAAATCTGGAAACACTGTTGCAGTACAGATATACTCTAAAATTGCTCATTATGCGTACAGCAACTTGCTATACATTGGTACCTTGGTTCTCAAACGCCTTGGGACTCAAACAACTTGGAACCCAAACACTGCAAACCCAGAAGTAAATGTTCCGGTCTGCGAACTTTTTTTGGAAGCCGAATGTGCTCCATTTTGAGTGCCACACTTCCGTTTTGAGTATTACACGGAGGTCTGTTTATTTATTTTGCACTTTTGTTTTTGCAGCTCTCTCTCTCTCTTTTGTGACTGTGTGGAACCCAGTTCAGCTACTGGTTGCTTGATTGTGTAACTGCAGTACATTGTTTATTGCTTTCGTTAGATAGTAAAATTCAAATTAAATTGCTATTTTAGGGTGTGTTTTTAGAAGTCTGGAACGGATTAATCCATTACTTTCTACGTGAAAGTGCACCTTGGTTTTGGAACGCTTTGATTTTTGGAACGGACTTCCAGAACGAAATTTTGTGAATTTGAGAACCAAGGTACCACTGCACAGATCAGGGGGTGTTTACCCTACAAGTACTCTTATTACTTAAGAATCAAGGTTCTACAAAAGTTTTCTCTGGCCAGGAAGGGCTACAACTTGCACACAGGAGAATTCAGGTTCAATCTCCAGTTTACAAAAGGATCAGGTAACAGATAGAAAGACCCTGGTGCGACGCAAAATAGGCAACAGTGATTTATGCTAGACCAGGGGTGGCCAACTCCCAAGTGACTGTGATCTACTCACGGAGTCAAAAACTGGCAGCGATCTACCCCCTTTTTGGGAGTTCAGGTCAAAATTGTTGAGGTTTTTTTAAGGAACGAAAGCCCTGTTTTTTGGGTTTCAGGTGAAAGAGTTGTTGAGTTCCTTTTTAGAGAGGAGGAAAGCCCTGTTTTTTGGGGAGTGCAGGGAGAAAATGTTGAGCTTTTTTTAGGCGAGCCAAAGTTGTTGAGCTTCTATGGGGGGGGAGCCAGTGATCTACCAGTGATCTACCACAGACGCCCGTTGTTGAGCTTCTAGCGGGGGGGAGCCAGTGATCTACCAGTGATCAACCACAGACGCCCAGTGATCTACCGGTAGATCACGATCTACCTGTTGGATGTGCCTGTGCTACACGAATAGTCTGGATTGGTATAAGGCAGCTTCTGATGTTCCAAACTCTCAAGGTAAAATCTGTGGCAATCTGCAAGCATTTCCCATCAATAATGCTGGATAATGCAAGCTGAACCAAATCACACCCACAAAACAATCAAGAAAGCACATAGATGTGCATAAATAAAATGCTGTCTTAAAATAAATTACTCTGTGATTGTCTAGCCGCAGCTCGCCTACTCAAAATGTTTTCAAATCACTTAGCAGCTAGTCATTTTGCCTTTGATCTGTCAGCTTTTATCGTTTAATTTCTTCCTCCTCTTGCTGCCTTTATTGTTTTTGCTGAGCTGCATTGAACAATCCTTTATTACAAGGCAGGATATAAACATGCAAGCGCTTTCTCCCCACCCCCACCCCCCCAATCTGTTACAGATAATAATAGCATGGAAACAATAAAAACAAAGCAAAGGTGCCAGCCCCTCTTCAGGGACAAAACTATTTATTTTATATGCAGCAATGGAAGAGCAAGGGCTGTCCAAGGAGAACGCTGCACATGGATGTGCTGAAAGAGGGCATTGATAATTTCCAGTGGAAAGTGCATGAATGAATTGTGCAACCAGAATTTAAACCTTGTGATTTAGCTCTCTGTCCATCTGGGTCAAAGTTTGAGGCTACTAAAGTATCTGAATCATTGAACTTTAAGACTGCATTCATCACAGCTTCTGTACCGATATAAATTTCTTCCCATTAAGTCAACAAGGGTTGGTTCTATCAGACAGGAGTCTGTCCAGAAACGAAAATTAATGGCTGTCATAAAAGTGACGTAAATAGACACCTTGCCTGATTTATACGTAACCATTTTTTGCCTCTTTGCTAAAATGGACACACAGACACACGCAAACATCCCCAAACAAAACTTTAATTCAGGCCATTATTTTCTGCCTTTTTGTCAATTTAGCATGAATGTTTCACAAAGATGTTCAAGTCTCTGAAATGTTCTCAGTAAAGCCAAATATGCTCAAAGCCACTGTTTGCCATTGGAACTTATTAAGCTGCTGTCTGCAGGGTCAGACCATTAGTCCACCCACCTCAGTAATGTCTGCTTTGACTGGCAGCAGATCCCCAGGTTTCAGACCCCAGACACAGCCAGGCATACCTGGAGACACACCAGTGATTGAGCTTGATTGGCTGTGACCCCCAAGTCCCACTGGGATCAGAGTTTCTGAGTGGAAACTCCGGAATATAGCTGATCCCTGTCAAAAGTGGGACTTGAAGGCAGCACTGGTCAGCTGTGACCCCTAGGTCTCACTGGGAAAAACATTCCTTTGCAGCATTTAGGATGTACTGCTGAGGAAAAATGGGTCATCCGACGTCATGGGGACATCAGTTGACTGACAGGTGAGAGGACATTAGGATCTGGCCATCCAGACTGAAAAGGTTCTACATCTGAGATGTGTGTGTTTCAGGACCCACCCTACTCCTGTGACATGTTTTTAATACTGGATTTTAAAATGCAACCCACCCTGGGACCTGCTAGTGAAGGGTGGGAAATAAAATAAGAACAATCATAATAATATTTTTGAGTCTGGTAACCCTAGCATAAAGTGAGAGATATACAGAGGCTGGGCTTCTAAGGGCCACTAAATCCCTTTACTATAGCAGGGGAAACACCAAACTCTTTCTTGGAGCCCTCAAACTCAGGAGAACGGTTGGGTCATACCCCTTATGCTGAGCTACTTTCACACCCAACAAGACTACTCAGTATTTCTAACCGCATCTGAATTTCTGAACAACAAGAGATACAGGATCCTGCCCCTTTCTAGAAGCAGAAAGGTATTGTAGCAATCACACATTCTGACTGTTACCATGTCCACCCAGAAGTCGTGAACCCTGTTTGTGTTATGTTATGTTTACTAATCCCTGATGACCAAGGGGCTGATCAGTGAAAAAGTAGCATTTTAGTTTTTTTCTGTTATTTCTGACTGCTATTAGGTAAAAACAGGCAAAAACGAACCTATAACCATGTGCGTTGAGATGTATTTCTTTTCAGGCAGGAAACCGAAGAGTTAAAATTAAAATGAAGAAAAATAAAGGTTATAAAACATCAAAAGTGGCAGCTGACAGATAGTAAGCATCTGACTACAAAATGCTATTTAGTTTTATCTTTGATCAACTTGATTAAACGACTATGCTCCATTCATCTGATGAAGCAAATTGCATTAAACCATATCAAAGAACATAATCACACAAAAGCCATCTCTTGGTTTAGCTTCTTACAATTGAACTTAATTTTGAATATTAGGGGAACATGATACTATGTTCCTCTGCTAGGTTTTAAGTACAGAATTCAATGCACATTTGCTTGCAGATTAAATTTATGCAGATTTGCAAGATAAAATATTGATGAAATGACCTATTATAGATGGCTGAAAAATTAGTTCAAAAAAACCCCAAACATATGCACCTTATGAAGCAGGCATTTTGTAACATTAAGACAGATCGTAAGTTAAAATACACGACAAAATGGACCCAACAAAATAGTCAAAGCCTTTGATAAGTCAGTGCATGGAAATAAGCATGCAACAAATCAAAAGGAGGCAAGGCAATCCAGTTTAATTCGATTATTCTAGGGTTGAGATAACATATTAATCAAATGGAGAAAACAATTCTATTAATCAAATTCAAAAGGTACGTCACTGTTATAAATCTTTTGCTATATTGCGAACGATAAAAAGAGCAATCCACAAGGGTTTTGCTAATTATATGTTTCAAGTCAAATGACCGGGTTGGGTGCTTTGTCTTCCCTATGACAACTAAAACATTTTCATCATTTAATTATATTTTATATATCTATTTTTGTGTCCATGTAGATATAATGGAGCACTGAAGAACAGAAGATATACTGCTTCTTTGCCATGCCAGCTATCTAGCTAAGAGTAATTAATATTTGACAGAATATATAAACTATAGGAAATGATTACAAACAGCATCTTGGCTCTAAACTATTTTTTTCCTTTTCATATTGTTGCAAATATTTATTGATCATTTTTAAGTGCTGAACCCATAAATACATTAAGAAATTGTGTTAAAAATAAACTTTTGCCATATGCAAATAGGGTACACTGAGGTCGGAGAGCCTGCCTTTCCCTGGGGCTGGGATTTGGCTATGCTGATTATTTTATGTACACCCAGAACTTGGTTCATAAGAACTACAGCATGCTTGCCATCTTTCACAATATTTGCTCACAGATGGCAAAATCAAAGGGTGACATTGTATCGGAATTCTAAAAACTCCACTCAAGGTCTCAATACAACACCCCAAACATCTCGGAGAGATCAGAGTTATAGTCAGTCAGTGCAAATGATATGAATAGCAAAATGGGAAATGGAAAGGGAGAACACGGACTTTTCCATGGCTGCAATCCTATGCAGAGGGAGACTGCTAAACTTCACTGGAGATGATGGCAAAGACCCAAAGAGCTCCACAACTTCAAGAAGGTTTTGGACTCGTTTCTTGAAATGTAGTTCCCATGCTATAGAGTAATTCGCTTCTGAAACGGAGGAGACTTTCCAAAGCAGCTAGTGATTCTCAATAGGAATCTGCAGTACAAAGCGAAATTTCCACTGAGCGGACTGTGAAGAACTTGTTGGCCGTGACTCAAGTAGCATATTGAATCTCAGTCTGTGGAATACTGTATAAGCAGCCTAAGAGGAGAGCAGCCTAAGCGAAGTAGGAACTTACTCTCAAACACCTGCTTTCGAGGGGCTTAGGCCACAGGAAGTGTCTCCTGCATGAGCTCAAAGGAAACAAGACCTGAAATTCTACCAGAAGACTAGGGGGAAGGTCTCAGACAGTATCCAAGCAAGGTGCAAAGAATGACACACACAAAAGGGAAAAAAACTAATGGTAGAAATAATATAATGTGGGTCTACTGTTACATTAAACAGTCTACCTTGTGTCTATGCGATACATTAAAATGGTACAAGAAACTATATAAAATGGATATTGATCACACTGGGTGGCCTCTCTGTAAATTCTATGAAGCATAAACTATAAATATGATTCATATATTAATATATTCCATATATTTTCATTTCTTTCCCCACACAATGACATTTTTATGATACCCCAGACAGATGGCTCAGGCTGAATATATGACTTTGAAATGCTGCCCCAATCAGTTTTTACATCTTCCTTCTGTTTAAGAAAACCGCAGATGCTTCCACATAAGGCCCGTTGTGCTCCCCGCCTCCCTCGACGCCCGGTAGTATTATTGCTGCTCATAGAATTCAGATATTCTTCTTACACGGCAACTGCTTTAAAAATGGCCAGCACCTCCACCTTCAGCACCAATGTCAATTAGTGGATCAGCAATTGGGGGAAATGGTGCCCCAAACTGCGTGACAGAGAGGCACTTGTTAGAACGGAGGATAGAAGGTGGCCATGAGGAGTATTTATTATTTCATTTCATACATGTTATTTATTTTGATTTCTCTGCAACCCTTCATTTCACAACGTCCAGGGTATTTGTGCACCATGTGCATACTCTGATACAAGCAGCAGAATTAGTATTTTAAGCAAGGCACTGGAATTTTAAATGATGAGAGGAATTCAACAAAGTGCTAAGGAGATTGCTCTGTGAACCAAATGGCACCTTCCTACTGGGCCGCAGTGTATTTTCCCCATTCCACCAGTCCCCTATTGCAATTTGGCTTGAAAAGGCCTTCTGTTGGTTTTGTATCAACGCACATGTGTGATATATGTTGCATGTGTATGTGTGTGTGGTTTGTGAGAGTGTGTGACAGTGTGTGTGTTGGGGGGGGGGAACATGCTGTCTTTGACCACACCTACTTTGGTCTTCCCTACGTCCACTGTTGGCATCCAGGTCCCAGACAACTGGACAAGAGGGAATGTGGGCCTGGGCCCAAAAATGTTAGCTGTACCTGCTCTAGCCGGACAATAAGAAACTGGAGTGCCTGTCACCAACTGATGGGTTATCAGTTCAAGAGGATTTGATTGCTAAGGCAAAGGAACATGGTCAGAGTAGCCTTGGACTTGGATTCCAAGACAGGCAATGACTGATTAACGAGTGCCCGAATGATGCAGGATCACACATGTGCACAGAGCACCGAACCTGGAAGTGACCCAAACACACCACTAAAAGGGCAGAACAGAGCATTAAAATGGCGGAACGGAGCACCCCTACGCATGCAGAGGATGGGGGCAAATGGCCGTCGAGTATACTTTGGCTTGGTCGGAGGGGAAGGAGGTTATGGAAAGTTCCGAAACTTCCTTTCCACTTGGCTTGAAGCTCCCTGGGTAACCTTGTCCAATCACCATCTCTCAGCTTAGCCTATTCCAAAGGGCTGGTGTGAAGATAAAATTGGGTGCAGAAAGGGGAGAGAGAGAATATGAGGAAAAACCAAGCACACCACTATAATCTCCTTGAAGAAACGGCACGCTCTAAATGTAACCAATGTCTAGTCATTTGCAGATGGCAAACCAGGAGCCAAATCCCAAATATGTATTGTGCAGTTCACATTTGCACGTAATAGCATGTGCATTTGGAGAAAGAGTGTGCCCTTTATTCTCAAGAAACCAATACTGGGAAATGGCTGCACAGACCGACCTATCAACACTCACACACAACCAGGCAAAAAAGGCACAGATGAACACGGACATGCTTTTACAAAAATGTACTGTGGGGATTGCAGTCCTGCAAGGGATTAAGGCTGAGGTCAACCAGTATCCCTGTAGCTTTGAGCTATTTAGGCAAATTTCTGGAGGAAACAAATACTGATGTGTCTTAATAGACATGCATAGTTTATAAAACAAATAAAAAAAGCACCATGGGCCTGGGCGAGTTCACAATCCCGCCATGGCTGCTCCGATTTTCATAAACTCTTAACTATCATAATAGGTGTACCGAGTTGGCATATGTATATTTGGAGGATTAAACAATGTTTAACATTATGCAGAAATAAGAACAATAATATTTATTTTAACAGGTTACCCCTGAAAGATTCCACTTGGTCTTGTATTAAATGTACTTAGCAAAGGGTCATAACTCTTGAATCTGCTAGATAAATAAATGTTGGTGAGGCGGATGAATCACTGGAGAATTGGTGCATGGCAGCGAATGAATAGCCTGCAAATGCTTCCCAAACCCCATTATTTCCCTTTTTCCAGTAGGCCAAAGATTCATGTCCCCGCATACTGCCAGTTCATTACGGAAAAATATCATTCCTCTTCTGGCACACTCTAGATGGCCCTCTCAGCCCCACGAGGACCCTTTAATGTTTAATTCCCCATCATCTGCTCCAGTGAACAGCTTAATCTCTGCTTGTATGATCAATACTATATCAGTGTAAATTAAAATGACAATTTTAAAGTAATTAAGCCTGTTAATGCTCGATTCAAATGTCATTATTTGCACAAGGGATTGAGGAGAAATTACATCGTGTCCAGGGTGACAGGAGAATGTTTGAGCCTTCTCAATCCTGTTGCCACTGTGCCACTGGAGGCTTTAGCAAAGCAGATTAACTTCTAGCTCCCACTGCCAGGATACCTATCCAATTTCAAAAGAGGATAACACAATTTGATAAATTTAATTCCAGCTACAAACTCAATTATTGTGATAATGGATGAAAACTGGGAGGAGACACCAAACAAGACCCACATAAAAATACACTTAACTTCAGAATGAGATACAACAGTAATTGTTTTATTTGATTTGTTCTTTTCCTTTTGAAAACCCTTTAAATAATTGTGATTGTTGGCTGAATAGCCAACATTTATTAAATAGCATCCACTCTGGACTCAAAACAGCCTACCATTTAAAAGATTTCAGTAACAATGAAAATGTTTGCTGTCCTTTGCTTGTACAGCAACATTTATTAGACAAGTAAAATTACATCATTACATTATTGGATCTCATAAATAGATCTATAAAACTCAACTAAGTTCAGATGAAATCCGGGCCTCTTCTGCAAGCTGGTCTTTGTAGACCCAGCCACAAGCAGGCTATAGACCTTTTTTATTTTAAGGGGTGAGGGCGATAATAAAAAAATGCCTTAAACTTTATGTGCTCACAGTTAGTGTGTCTATATAGAAGGAACAGCAATGTCACTCCTGAGCCTGTATAGAAGGAATAGCAATGTCAAAGCCACGAAAGCAATTACTTCCCACAGGCATTTTCACGTGAAACCCAGCTTTTAAGAACCAGATATCACTTGGTATTTTTAAGAATGAAAAAAGAAAGGGAGGCAAAACATCTAATTTAAACCAGCAAGGAATACTAGAAAGGTATATGTAAAACTATACAGTACACACAACTGCATGGGGATGATATGGTATGCACGAGCAATCTAATTTCCTGAAAGCCATAGATACACCTATAAATGTACTTCTGCTGGTCCTGAACCCACTTGGATGTGGGGTTGGGGGGAGAAGGATACTTGTAGTATGGATTTGGTACTACAGTTCCAACTCACAAACAGGAGAAGCTCCCAAATACCCAACCATAAGGTTAACAATACAAATGTTTTTTGACTAGGAACATGCTTCATTCAAATTCTCCAAATACCTTCATGAAAATTCTTCAAAGAGTGCCTCTGCCTGGGTCCAAGGATAAGGGCCCTACCTCAGTTGATAAGATCATGGATAAGATCCCTAGCATCTACAGCTAGGGATGGGAAAGACCCCTACCCGAAATCATGAAAACCCATGCTGCTAGTCTGTATAAACTAGGGATGAGGAACCAGTGGTATATGTCTAGCCCATATATGATGGTTGGGGCTGATGGAAGTTGGAACCCAACATCATCTGGCGGGCAACAGCTTCCCAACTACTGTTGTAGACAATAGTGAGGCATCCCCAAATTCGGCCCTCCAGCTGTTCTGGGACTACAACTCCCATCATCCCTAGGTAACAGGACCAGTTGTCAGGGATGATGGGAATTGTAGTCCCAAAACATCTGCAGGGCCAAGTTTGGGGATGCCTGAGCTAGATGGACCAATTGTCTGATGCAACGTAAGGCAATTTCCTATCTTCCTATGTTTCAGGCTATCAAACCAGTGACAGGACACACTGATGTCTCTGCTCTTCCTCATGCCTTCAAAAATCTGGGAGTATGAAGAGGATGGAGAGAAAAGCCCGCATACTTCAGAGGAGGAGGAGGAGGAGGAGGAGGAGGAGGAGGAGGAGGAGGAGGAGTGGCTCTGCCTTTCACCTGCTCAAAGCCATTCTCCTCCCCAGGCTATTTTATAAACCAGAAGAAAGCCATTGAGAGAAGCTTAAAGCTCAGGACAGGAGGGGGGGGAGCAGAAACAGAGTTGTCAGGGATTGCCCGGCTCCTTGCAAGGAGAGGGAGAGGAGAGGCCCTACTCAGGAGGAGAGCCGGGGCAAGGGTATTGGGTATTCCTTGGGAGAGCAAGGGGAGAGAGGTCCTCCCCTTGAGGAAGAGAGGGACAGGAGAACTACTCGAGAGGAGGGGCTGGTTGGAGGTCCTGCTCAAGAGGAGGACTGGGAGAGCAGCTCTTCACGAGAGGGCGGCTTTCTACGCTACAGGGAACCCCAGCCGCTTCTGTCGACAGACTCCTCCTCCTCTTCTAGCCTCTCGCCTGAGCTCTCTCCAAGGGAGGGGGAGCTGCGAAGGCAAAGACTCTGGGCAAAGACCCAGGACCACCACCCAGAGAGGATCTGAGGAAGAACAGCCGCTTCCGGCGCCAGCACTGCATCGGGGGGGGGGGTCAGGGGGCACCACAGATGTCGTTTTAGGGTGCTGAGACTTTGGTGTTGGGCGGCAAACAGGAGAGGGGCACTTCCGGATTCTGCAAGTGACTGAGCGGTCATGTTTTGAACTAGCTCCACACTGTAAATAGTTATGCACAATAAATAGTTTTAGCTACTGAAGGCTCTGCCATTACTCATGAGCAACACTTGGGAATCTCCTGACAACAGTTAAGCAAAGAAAAAGGGACTCAACACCCAGGTTCTTACATTCTTTCCTCCAGTGTTGCCCAATTACTCCCAGCATCTATCCTTTCCTCTCCTCCATCCTGTGGGTAGAAAGAAATGTTCATCCCTGGGACTACTGCTATGCAATGGCCTTGTTTCCATTAGATACCAAAGGAAATACAAGTTGGTGGCCAGCACCTTTGGAGCAGGGCCATGGCCCATTCTTATGTTGAGCTATCCTCTCTTCAATGTGTAGTAGTATTAGTAGAAGAAGAAGAAGAAGCGTGAGAGTTTGGATTTGATATCCCGCTTTATCACTACCCGAAGGAGTCTCAAAGCGGCCAACATTCTCCTTTCCCTTCCTCCCCCACAACAAACACTCTGTGAGGTGAGTGGGGCTGAGAGACTTCAAAGAAGTGTGACTAGCCCAAGGTCACCCAGCAGCTGCATGTGGAGGAGCGGAGACGCAAACCCGGTTCCCCAGATTACGAATCTACCACACCTAACCACTACACCACACTGGGTGGGGAACCTGTAGTCCTCAAGATGCTATTGGACCGCAACTCCCATCATCCCTGACCACTGGGCCATGCTAGCTAAGGGTGATGGGAGTTGTAGTCCAGCCACATCTGGAGGGCCACAGGTTCCCCATTTCTAGTGTTGTGCATAGTGTCTTAACTTTCATTATGGCAATCATTTTCTTACCCTTCCTGATTTAAAGCATGGCATGAAATAGGAACAAGGAAATGTACACCATCAAAACTTACATAATGTAATAAATATCTGAAACAAGGCCTCACTGTGTTATTTATTTGCTTTTTTATTTATCTTTAATTTTGGATCCTGCCAACTGACTCCACAGAGTCTTCTGTTCTGCTTGTCCTGCACAGAAGTTGAGTCCAAATGGATTCAGTCTTACTTTCCCCCAGGTACTTCTGAGAATGCATGCGTAGAGTTGTGGTTAGACCCTCACTTAAGAGTCAATTTCACTGTTTTCCAGAAATCAAGGTTGATTTGAATAACGAACCGCAGAGATTAAGCTATTCCTGAGTTTGTTTTGCCTGGGCTTTCTGTAGACTTGCCTTTAATTCATTTTTTTTCTTTAATAAATATTTTCATCTAACTGCATCCATCTATAGAAGCAATGGATATGCTGGCAGTTATTGAAGGTTTTAGGGCCCGCTCCATGGCAAATGCACCAAAATCTATGAGCACAGAACACTGCTTCCACTTAGTCGCTGTTTGTTTCAATGGGACCTGTATAGGAGAAGCATTTGACCAACTGTGACCTATTTTTTGCTAAGCAAATCTCTCTCCTTCTCTAGCTTGCTTTTAACACTAAAGCAACAATAAAACCTGATGCCAACTAATACACACCTACCATTCTGCAACTAGAGAGGATTTTGTTCAAAACGGCTGTCTATAAATATTTAAAATAAATAAAACTACTTTAGCACATAATTATCCTAAAATAAAATAAAAGTACTTTACAATTTCTATTTACAAAACACTGGCCACTGGCTAAGAAAATATTATGTAACTAGGTGTTGTTCTTTTTAGTTCAGTTGCAGCTAGAGTAGGAACATTTGCTAGGAAAATTGAAAAGAAAGAAAAAGAGACACAAATGGAATAGCAGCACATGAATTAAGTGATGCTTCTGTAAATGAATCCGTTCAAAGTTCTAGTGACGTGGCGGGGATCTTCAAGGGCAACAAATCACAGATAAATGCATTGCTGCTAATTGAATGTCTATCAAGACCCAGCAGTTGTTGTGCAAGCCGCTGATATCGTCTGTTGTCTCAATTTAGTAATCTGCAGAGACTACATGATTTCTGCAGCATTTTGACAAGAGGTGCTTAAAAAAGCAAGGGAATAATTCTACTAATAGGCATAGCTGCTTGCTTGCTTGCAGAGAGGGAGAGAGAAAGTGGGTTGTTGCTGCCATACGCTCTTAGATCCTGATATATTTTAAAAATGTATATCAAATTTTGATTGACTATCAAAACTTGATCTTAACACTGGGTGGTACTCAACTAAGCTTTATGCAGAGTAGACCCCTTGAAATTAGCGAAAATGACCAAGTTGGTCCATTAATTTGAACAGGTAAAATTTAGTTGACTACCACCCACTGTTTCTAATAAATTCTTTTTTTTTAGCATCATATAAAATTTTAATTTCCATGATGCAAGAACCAATGGTATTCCCATTCTTTCCCTCCCTTTCTTTTTGGTCAGTGTTGTCTAAAAGCTTTCTAAAATTAATTATATCTCTTTGCATTGTTAATAGGTCATGTTAATGGGCATCAGACCATATGGACCAGTAAGCTAATAGCTTCTCAATGTACAATAGCCCTATTCATCAAGTACATGTTTAGACTGCATTTGCTTATTAATTACCACCGAGTTTCACTGCCTCAAGAAGAAGCAGATCATTACAAAAATTACCCTGACAGATTATCCACTGGGGATTTCAAAATGTAAATCTTTGCTACTGGAATTTGGTGAAGTCCCCCATGCGAATGCTAGACAGCTATTTATTTTGATACCACTTTCAAGAGAACGGAAATTGTCAAAATGAATATACGTTGACAAACTTTACTGCAAATACATGGATTATATTAGCCTTGCGCATGCTTTATTGACCCAGTATATGCTTTTTTTTAAAGCGATGAATGGATTAACCAAAGAAAGCCCCTTGTACACCTGCATTCAATTTATTTGTTTCCATTTATGACTGACTTCCCATAAAATATCTCAAAGCTATTTTCACAGGATCTAAATTACTCTTTCAGATCAGTCAGCAATTCACCATCCTACGTACTCACTCTATAGAGACTTAGAAGCGATACGGTACAGCCCCTTCCTAAGGCTGTACCACCAAAGATTTCATTGCAGGGCATAATGCAGGAGGCAACTGCTGGCTTGAGAATGTTGTTGTTGTTCAGTCGTGTCTGACTCTTCGTGACCCCATGGGCCAGAGCACGCCAGGCACGCCTATCTTTCACTACCTCCCGCAGTTTGGCCAAACTCATGCTAGTTGCTTCGAGAACACTGTCCAACCATCTCATCCTCTGTCGCCCCCTTCTCCTTGTGCCCTCCATCTTTCCCAACATCAGGGTCTTTTCTAGGGAGTCTTCTCTTCTCATGAGGTGGACAAAGTACTGGAGAATGCCCCCCTCCCAAAATTGCAACCCACCTTAAAACTTACCTCCTTTAGCCTCTCCACTCAAAGAAGACTCCGATTTTCATGGGGCATGATTTTCACATGCTGGCACTCGGAAAACAATTGCACTTCACACATTTAATCTTTCCCTTTCTGCCTTTTCTCCAAGGTCCAAAATAGATGGAGGTGGTGTGTGTGTGTGTGTGTGTGTGTGTGGAGAGGGCAAGGAAGGGGAAGGGAGAAGCAGAGACAGAGGCGAGAGGGCAAGACAGCAATGATCTCTTGTCATTTCCCTTTAAGCCAGGAATGTACAAAGTCTGTTTTGGGGGCCTAATCCAGCCCGCCGGTTGATTCAATCCGACTCCGGGCAGTGTACGTCCTGGGGTAAAATCCTAAAAAAAAGCTTGACAACTTTCGTCAGCCCTCACGCATGTTCACTTCATCAAATCTGGCCCTCTTTGAAAAAAGTTTGGGCACCTCTGCTTTAAGCTTAAAAGCAGCTGAGAGGCAAAGGCCAAATTAGGGTTTATGGCACAGGGGAGAATGCGCAACTGATTTGAGGGCCACTGCAGTTTCAAAAGGTGGGGGATCCAATCATGGATCTCCCCCTCCCTCTCATCTAGAGCAGTGTTTTTCAACCACTGTTCCGCGGCACACTAGTGTGCCGCGAGATGTTGCCTGGTGTGCCGTGGGAAAAATTGAAAAATTCAAGAGAATTACTTTATATATAGTCAATATAGGCACAGAGTTAATTTTTTTAACATTTTCTAATGGTGGTGTGCCTCGTAATTTTTTTCATGAAACAAGTGTGCCTTTGCCCAAAAAAGGTTGAAAAACACTGATCTAGAGTAACTTTTAGAGTGGGGTACGAATTTCACACAGGAGTACTCTGAAACTGGTACTGGTAGGCAGGAAGGCAGCGAGAACCACAGTCAGCGGAGCCAGAGCCAATGACAAGCAGAGGCAACTAATTCCAGTTTTGTCCCCATCTGCCTCTTCGCTAAGTTCTGCAAAGGCGACACTGAGACCAAGGTAGAGGGAGCTGATAGGCAATGCTACCTCCTGGACTTGGAAGTAGGAAGACAGGATAGAGAGCGGGGACGGCTAGCTAAGGACAGAATGAAATCAATGGTGTGCCCCATTCACCCTCATGGAGCAGCCTCTACTGCACATAACAATGTTTAAACCATACACTTAAAGCCACTTACGCACCAGCTTATTTCCCTGAACCGTTAACCCTTCGATGTTGGCCTTCCCACTCACTCCAGTCTAGTCCTCCTACAGGCAAGGTAATATGCTGGGTAATATGCTGCTCTGTGCAACGTCATTGGATGCCCTCACAGCACTGACCGGTCTTCAGGAAGGAGGCATGAGGCTCTGGTAGGGTCCTAGAGCCCTCACGCCTCCTTTCCAAAGCAAGCACTTGCCTGGTAAGCACTTGCCTGGTAAGCACTTGCCTGGCTTTGGGAAGGAGGAAAGAGGGCTCTAGGACCCTGTCAGAGCCCCCAGGCCTCCTTCCCGAAACCGGGCAAGCCCTTACTAGGCTCTGAGAAGGTGCCCTTCTTGGCTGGGTGCCCGGGTGTGGCCGCACCTCATGCATTGCCCTAAATTCACCACTGCCTCCAAGTGCCATCTGAGGCACATACAAATTTTATTGTGTTTTTTTTTCCTGAGCATCTCCTACCAGAAAGCTGCCTGGTTGCTGAAACAAGGTTAGCTAGATTCAAAAACAAGCCCCTGTTCGGATACAGTGCTGCCGCGACTTTCTGTCAGAGGTGCTAACAAACCAGGAACAAAAGATATTACACATTTCCCGCCAAGGAATTTCCCACAGAATATCTACTTCCAGTGTTCTGACATATCATTCAGTCATTCCTGTCTATTCCCTGATATATGGTACGTCCACAACACAGACTGCCCTTACCAATCTGTCAGCTACATATTTTTTTGCTATTTGTGAAATGGCTGGTGACAAGGGACTGGTGGAACAAAACCAATGATCCAAAGGCCTTACTCAGAAGCAGTGTTAGAAACTGGGATAGAAAAGCTAGGAGCCAAATGGCTCTTGGGACTGGGGTTCTGGGTGCCAAAACGGAATGTCTAGTCACCATTTGGGGGTGGGTCGGCAGCCCTTTTTATTTATTATTTTGATAATCATAAACTAGTACAATTCAAATAAGTTACACATTGTTAATATCACACTTTTAACAAAAAATTTCAATACATGTTTAATTTGGTGCCTACAATAAAAAATATTGGTACCATACTTCAGTTTTTTCAAAACGCTCTACTCTTTGTTAAACTCCTTAACATATTGTCTATCCTTAACATACACTTCAAGGCTTCAAGGCACATACATTTCAGTAATCCTTGAGTGTCAGCCAGGTGCAAAAAAATGGCACCCAGACCTTTTGAGGTGCTCACAAATGGAGAATCTTTATAGACGCAAAATGCGCCGGGCGCCCTGCTAATTTCGAACCCTGCTCAGAAGTTCTACTCACATGCCCTCCCAATGTGCGAACCCTCGCGGCTGTGCCAAAGCGACTGTGTCCCAGTGTTGCATGCGCTGACTAGCCCTGGTGCAGGCATCTGCATGTACAGAGTGAACATTTGCAGGAACTGAGCTGTACATAAAGTCTCCCTGCACTTTTGGGGCTCCAGATCACATGGAAGCTGTCACTCAGAGGCCACGCAGAGGCCATGGGGCAAGGCTATTTGGCCATTGTTGCTTGGAAAGGAAAGGAAAGGAAAAACAAACCCTCGTACACAAATACACTTAGTTTCAGTTCTTCGGAAACAAAGCTCTTTCTTGTGCCACCTGGGAATGCAAGAGACTTCCAGCATTATAACGAATTGAGGTCCAGCAATTTCATGGTGTAACTGCTGTGAAGTTGGCTTGCGAAATATCGCTAATGTCCATAACTTTCAATTAACTGTTCATTGCATGGGTCTTGCAAAGCAGTTGTTCTCCTTGCTGTCAGTGTATGTTTGTCTCCTATACCAGACTATGTTCAGTAGGCTCCAATACCACCTAACATGCCTCCTCAGTGACCCCTTATTTATGATCACCAGCTTCCTGATTATATATTATACGCATTATTTCAGCTCTCTCTCTTGAGTCATAAACCAGACCGCAGTAATTCAGAAGCCTGAAAATCTGCTCAGTATAATAAGGGCTTTTATCTTCTGCACATTAATTTGTTGAGCCACCTGTAAATTGCATATTTATATTTCTAAAAACATGTGAAAGCAATGGGAATTGCCCAATAATTATTCCTAAGTGTGCCATAGAAGAACACGATTTTCTCCCTCCACTGTCCATTTATCTGCCAGAGCAAATATTTAGTAGTTCTTCAGGTTTCGTAAGGATTAAGACTACCGCATTTGCATTTGTTGTCTTTGTAGAATGGACAGCCACCTCTTAAAATGCTACATACAGCTTCAATAGAACGGGAATAAATTCAAGGAATGCAAAAATTACAATAGGCATACATGTGCACCGGAATTAAAATAAATAAATAAATCACATAGCTAGATCTAAGTATCCAAGACGCCCCCACAAATGCTGCAAGGTAGGCAGATTTTAAAGCAATACAAGAACTGAAACACACCCATCCTTCCAAAATCGCACTGCTCCCAGTTTTGTAACACCACTACAGCAAAGCAATGTGCACAAAAAATCCACATAATGGGAGAAAGTGTGATAAAAACGCATGTATTAGTGAAAACAACCTACAACACATTATTTGGGGTGAAATTCTGTTGTAAATATCAAGGTGTGGCCCTCCAGGTGTTGCTGTATTCCAACTCTCATCAGCCCCAGCCAATGGAATCATGGGAGTTGCAGTCCAACTACAAGCTCCCTAACCTGGGGTATAAATGCTTCCCATTTGCCCTTCTGGTTTCTCGTTCCCTGCTTCCCATACGGGGAATGGTTTAAAATGGAACACAAGACTCTATAGCTTTAAGTTAAGATTTTTTTTTAAACCCAGAGAGTTAGGATGCATGTTACAAACAAACATACTCCGACTTATGTACTCATTTAAAATATTTATATGATATGTTGTTGAACATTGCAGATTCCTCTATTCCAGGGATGTCCAACTTCCGAGAGACTGCGATCTACCCTCTCAAAAAAAAAAACACTGGCAGTGATCTACCCATTGCATTGACCAGAGTTGTTGAGCTTTTCTTTAGGGAACCTGAGTTGTTGAGCTTTTTCCCTTTTCCTTTTTTGGGGAGCAGGTCCCGCGATCGGCCAGGGACACCCCGCGATCGACCTGTTGGGACATCCCTGCTCTACTCTGATGAGAGCACCTGCTATTTCTCCATTACCCATAATAGGTGGCCAGAAACCAAGGAACTCTTCTCACACAGGTAAAGGTAAAGGTAAAGGGACCCCTGACCATCAGGTCCAGTCGTGTCCGACTCTGGGGTTGCGGCGCTCATCTCGCTCTATAGGCCAAGGGAGCCGGCGTTTGTCCGCAGACAGCTTCCGGGTCATGTGGCCAGCATGACAAAGCCGCTTTCTGGCGAACCAGAGCAGCGCACGGAAACGCCGTTTACCTTCCCGCCGGAGCGGTCCCTATTTATCTACTTGCACTTTGATGTGCTTTCAAACTGCTAGGTGGGCAGGAGCTGGGACCGAACAACAGGAGCTCACCCCGTCACAGGGATTCGAACCGCCGACCTTCTGATCGGCAAGCCCTAGACTCTGTGGTTTAACCCACAGCGCCACCTGGGTCCCTTCTCACACAGCTTGAAGAGCAAATTTAAAAGGATCCTTTATATACAAGCATTAATATTATTCAATATGAAAAACAGAAATATTCGCTTCCTAGAAACTTCCCATGAACAGTATTCTATTAAGATTCTAGCATCCTGATGAATCTGAATTCCAAAAGAATGAGCAAGACAAGAACCACAAGCAATTAACTCCAGTCCAAGTCACTTGTTCAAAATCTCAAAATTCATTCAAAAAAAAAACACAAAACACTCCTCCAGCTCCAAGCAATATGCAAGAAGAACCCATAAGGAATTTTTAAGTCAACCAAACCACTGTGTGTGAGTTTGTCAAGAAATAGGCAGCCTCAGCGCTTTGATAGCAAGCAAAAGAATTCTCAGTATGTGTGTGGAGGGGTGGAGTTGACTTGTTAGAGCCAGAGGAAAATACCTATTAAAACAAATTGCAGAATTCTTTCACAACGATTAATAATACACAACCATATCCATCACACCGAGACATTACGGCATCAATAACATTATAGTTAAGTGGTTTATTACAAAAGGCCTTTAAAAAAAAAACAACGACAACTTGGACGCTTTTAAAAAAAATAGACCGCCAAAATAAAATGTCCCTTTCCCCCCCTTTTTTGCTCGCCGATGCATTTATATAAGTGAATTTTTGTTGTAGTAGTTACTGCGCTCCCATTCATTCTTAAGCTTTAGTGGTTTCAACCGCAATTTATCAGCCAGGAGTGGAAAATACCTGGCACCTACTTAAAATGCATGGAGCTAGCAATAAAATTAACCTTGTGGCAATTGTTTTCCCACATGTTTGATAGACCAATGTCAGCTCATCTGTTAGAGGGAAATAAAAAAGTCAAGCCTAAATGTACAAAAAATTATGATGGAAGTCTTAAATAAAGCAAGGGTAATGCAAGTTTATTGAGTCAAAAATCAATCAATCAATGAGCGAGTGGATTAGGAGCACCTCAGAAGCCCCAAAGAAATAATTTGCCCGAACACTGGGATTTAACGGTGGAGGACCAAATTCCAACACTTTTAGGAAGTAAATAATGAAAAATCAATTCAAAAGGAAAAACAGATCAAGAACCCTGGATTCTGACACGCCGACACATTTATTGCTGAATACCATTTCTCGGCTGACCCGAAAACTTCGGAAGGTGTTTATTTACTTTCAACACCTTCCAGAGATCAATATTTTTAATTTGGATCCGAGTTATTATTTTTCACATCACAGCATCAGGGAGCGGAGTAAAGTGGCTCATATTTTAGAGCTAAAAAGATCGATATGACAGCTTCACCTTCAGCGCAGCCCCCTGCAGTTGCCTAGGTGCACATCATAATGTCCCACAGGGGGGTGCAGGTGCCACGGCGCAGGGAGCAGGTCATTACCCAGCCAGGGAGTGAGACAGCCTATGATTTAGCTGATCATGAAGGGCCTGGTGCCCTTAGAAAACCAATCTTGTTTCCTCTCACTTTATCAGGCCTGTCTTTTGCCCAGCGTTCGAGTAGTTGTTGGGGTGGGGGGAGAAGAAAGAGGGAGAAGGGGGAAGAGAGAGAGAGAGAGAGAGAGAGAGAGAGAGAGAGAGAGAGAGAGAGAGAATCTGTTTCCTAAAGCAAAGGCTGCCCTGCATTGTGAACGCATCCATTCTTTTTTCTCCCTCTGCACCCCGTTTTCAACCTCTTCTCTTACTAGGCGACACCTGTAAAGCTGCAATTAATTCTCCATACGTTTCTCCAAATGTTATTCAGGAAGCAAGGGCGTAGGGGTGGAGGATGGGATCTTCTGCAGCAAGGAAGCATCATTCATGAGGTCCAGTGGCTTGATCGATCGCAACTCACTGGGGTTGAGGAGGCAGCTGGGAGAGTTATGAACTCAGTCAGTGGATCACTTGCCCTGATGTCTCCTCTGCTGCTGCTGCTGCTGCATGGGCTGCTTCCCTCCTGGGTCTGAAAATAGCCACGCGTTTCTTGGCAGCTTACTTAACTCTAAGCCGAATTCAGGACAAGGCTGGGCCCTTACAGTGCGCCAATTTACAAAGCCTGAAAACAAATGGGCAGAAGTCGTTTGCTGGGTGTTGATTTCCCTCTTAAAGGTGGGATATCAAGCGTCTGAATGCTCCCTCCACATAAAAACAGCTGCTCTCTCACACACAACTAGCATGTCAGAAAAAAAAGTTAGTCTAGACACTCAAGGAACAAACCTGGACTCTTTCCTCTGGCATATGAGACAGAGCTGGAATGCAAATGCCCCCTCAGAGAACAAACAAACAAACTCAACCCTTTAATTGACTCTCTCTATAGATTTCCCCCACCAACAGTGGTGGGGTATCTTGAGGACCACAGGCGTAATTTGGCCCGCCAGGCTGTTTGGCCAAGCCAGGTGTATGGCAAGTGAAGACGACTAGGCCCAACATGGGTTCTGCAGGCATTGCCAATCAGCTGATCATCGGCACCCACAAAGCCCTGCTAAAAGCTCCATGTGCACTACTTGTCAACCCCCAACAATCAAGTGCTTCACTTGAGCTTGCAAAGCATACATGGGGGGAAATGGGTAAATGATGTTGTGATATCAGGTAATAAGACTTGTGGACTGTCCTGCCCCACTGTCAATGTCACCCTGCGGCAGGCAGGAGAAGTAAGGACCCTCACCTTTGCCACGAAGGATACAAAAGGTATGGTGAAGGGAAGTTCTAGTCACAAGGATGGAGTTTCAAGCAATCCATGCCAGCCAACGCTGACAAAGAATACCAGAAGGGAATAGGGCGGGTGATCAGCTTTCAGAGAGAGACAGAGGTTGGGCAAAACTGGATCGACCATAGAAGTAATAGTCAGCTGTAGCAGAACTTCTGAGTACGAATGTGTAACGAGACCAACTATTTAGGATGAACAAGGAGGTCTTCAAAATGTCTGCCACCTCATGCTGAACTCCAGCAAATGTCACAGCACATAAACAAAATCCCCCCCCCCAGCATTGATCCACATTCCTAGCCTTTCCCAATGTCTCTGAATCCCTGATCTCACTCCGCATTCCCTATGCTCCAAACCCCCAACTCTAAGGTATGGTGCACAAAGGTGAATAGCTTGCTTTAAAAAGGAAGTTTGCATAAAGCTTGGTATACAAGTGTACTTGGAAGAAAGTCTTATTATTTTTCAGTGGTGCTTACTGCCAAGTAAGTGCATATGGTACTGTAATTTTTCTTTTATTTCTGCAATGGTGGCAGAATCTATCAGAGAGAAAAATATGACCTTAATGTGTTAAGGCTGCCATCCCCAAACAAATATGAAACTACACCCGGTGAGGAATATGGAAGAACTTTCTGTGCAAACTATGAAAGGGAGCAGCTCCTTTATGTTATTAGACTAACAGCAGAATCCTGTGCATGTTTACTCAAAAGTAAAGCCCACCATGTTCAATGGGATTGCATTCATCAGACTTCTTACGTATTCTTAGACTTTGTTTGCACATCACTTTAAACCACAATTAAGCTTAACCATGGTTTAAATGTGAATGTGCAATGTGCTGGTGCACGGTAACACTTTTAATTTGCACATCACTTTAAACCATAGTGAAACTAAATGGTTGGTTTGAAGGTGAAGGTGCAGTTCAATGCCGTCTAAGGTTTGCATGCCACCTTAAACCACTGTTAAGCGTAATTATGCTTTAAAGGCGAATGCACATTGTGCTGGTACTAAATGTTTTTCCTGCTTCCACTTCCTATTCACTCTGATGTTGCTTCCATGGATATTGACACTGCTCTTTCAATATATACATCCTAAAACAGACAAGAAGCCAGTCAAACTTTTCACCATGTGCCTGATGACATTTGTTCGCATTGCCCAGTGTGCATGGCAAATAGAGCCCATTTGCACTACAAGATATCCACTTCATCCTTAGTGCTTAGGCAGCCAAACTATACATTAAAAGCATCTTTGCATTTAATTTCTACATTTGAAGTTGCAAATAGCATCCACTAGGGCTGGGTGATAACAGGTGGATTGTGTTCAATGCTGTTCCTACTCAGAGTAAACCCCTTAAAGTTAATGGGAATGGCTAACTTAGGGTTATTAATTTCAGTAGTCCTTCTCTGAATAGGACTTGGAGGCAAGCTAATTATGTCAAATGTCAATTTTCCCTCAATGCAAATAGCAGCTTTGAAGAAGTGATTTTCTTCAAGAGGACAAGGGTTAAACACCTCCCGTAATCCTGATAATTTTCAGAACTTTTAGCTACAATCCGCATTTTAGAAAAATGTGCACCTTAAATCCAAAGATGTACCCATTTTGGCCTTTAAAGGGGTGTGTGTTAAAACTACAAAACATTGTGCTGAGGTAGGTTCTGAACAATTTCCCTGAATGGTTTTGTATCCCGGGATCTATGGCAGCAATTAGGAAAATACTAAACAGAACACATCCCCAACAATACAAAACTTCATTTATAGTCTTGCTGAAGCCAGAGAGCTAGCTACTACACCAACTTTAAACTATTGTCATTTGTCTTGCCTGCAGACGCAGGGAGCCCCCTAGCTGTCTCTTTGCTAAGCAGAAAGCAAGTCCCACTGATTCCAACCAAACTTCTGCCAAAGTAAGTTTAACACTTTCCTCAGACTTGTTCTGAATGTTGCAAAACGTAGCATACACAATCAACAAACACTCAAAATTATAACTACATGAGCATCACTGCAGATAAATAACCATTATGGGGCCTTCACAATGTTTCCTTTGAGCTATCAGTTCATCACAGGTCAAGGAAATAAACAACTACCTGACATTCAGAAAAAACCTGAAGGCAGCCCTTTTTAGGGAAGTTTTTAATGTGTGATATTTTTGTATTTGCTTTCTGTTGGAAGCCGCCCAGAGTGGCTGGGGAAATCCAGCCAGATGGGCGGGGTACAAATAATAAATATTATTATTTATTATTCACAGTAATTGCATGCAAATACGGAACGGTGCCCTGCTCACTTTCAGTGACAGGTCTTCTTCAGGCAGACTAATACTTAGAGTGGACAGGAGCAATAATATGAAAACCTCTCCATTTTACAAGTTAGTGGATGCAGACAGGAATACCGTCCTTGGCCCTCAGTGCAGTATTATATACCGGCAGAAAAACAGATGAAATATTTCTGCGTCAGTGAAAAGCATGAATTCTAATCTGAAGAGTTTTTGTCCCAAATTACATTATCCATACAATTATAACTCATGGCCTCTCAGTATCAATACCCTCTGGGGTATATGCGTCTCCTAATGTTGTACTAAACAAAACCAGTTTGCTAATATGCTGCACTCAAGTTATTGTTTGCTAAGCATATCACATCATAAAAATACAGAAAGAACACACATTTACAAAACAGAGCAAAAGAAAAAAACAACTCGACATATTCAGTGTTTAAATTAGTCAAGTGAACTTTTTGACAATTTGGATTCATAATACAGTATGCTGTGTTATTGGTTCGGTGGTTGAATTGCTCATCTCATATTTTCATGTTTTGTTTTTAATGTGCTATTTCAACATTTGTAGTACAGCTCTTGTTACAAAGTATAATGCGTTATCTGGAGGAAAGAAAACTAGAGATAGACTGTCATGGGAAAGACTACTTAAATGTTCATGTGTTAGCCACTTTGTTATTTTGCAAATTGATCCAGAAATGTTCAAAACCAGCTGTTACAAAGCTGCGTGTGTGTGTCTATATTCCATATGTTAATATATGTCTATATTCCTTACAAAATTCCACATGCACACAACAATTCCATGATGCACAACTTTCACTTCGGATTTTTCAAAGGTGACCACAGATATCTCAGTTGTTCAGTAATAAAAGGCATGTTGAAGGGACTTTATTTTTAGAAAGCTTTCTCAAGTCTCTTAGGGGTTATTTAAACAGCTAATCCAGAAACTGAGACACCCAAAACCACTACTCTCAGTGGGTCTTTTTTAGTAAAATATATAATTTCTTTCACGATTCCTATTTTCATATAAAGTAGGATTTTTAAAAATTGCTTTTATGAGATACTCAACATAAAATTGTGTTCGTAGGGTCGCAAAACTTTATAATTCTTATTATCTCTGGATTTTGTTTCTATCACAGTTTTAAAATCCCCATACATATATAAAACCCATCAGTGTATCATCTGTTTTCATGCACCATATTAACTAAGGGATTAGACTGTAGCTCACTTTGAAAAGTGAAGTGTCAAAAGAAGACATTCGTATAACCTTACAGCCACAGCATCCGTGCATTTGTATCTCAGTGTGGGATTTAGGTGCACAGAACTGCCAAGACAAAAATTAACAAAGCATCAGGGGATATCATGGAGAAACACAAGGTTAGCATGAACTAAGAACTTTGTCTTCCCCTGGAAAAAGGAGACACAAAGTTGACTCTTTTAGACAGTAAAAAAAATAATGCCCAGTTTCTTTTCCTTTACAAAGTCGCTAGTTTAATTTGAAAATTAACATATGGGCAATTATAAAAACCATTATAATATTCTGCTGGAACAATATGCAGGGACCAGACTACCTCAAGGACAGTTTCTCTATACACTCATATGCAACTTGCCTGAGCCTCAACACCACAGGGCATTATTGGTGGTGGCACTACTGTGTGCATCCAGGCACAAACAGGCTGAGCCCGGGGCCACTTTAAATGCGGCAAAACAACACCCCCCAGCTAGTCAGATTGGCCGGCTGAGGGCGTGACACAGGCCCGGTTCTCCTAGTGACGCGGGGGGGGGCAACCACGCCCCCCCTGCAAAGCAAGTCCTGCTCGCCACCCCTCCTCTCGCAGAAGAGGAGAGGCTTTGTGGATTTCTGTCTCCAGAATGTCCAAGCTGCCTTTCCCTATTTTCATGTGGCACTTTTATTCTGGAAAGCAGCTTATAACTGAGTCGGCTGTTTTAAGAGCCCACTCCCATTTCTGTTTTCATAGTTTTTGCATGTTTAATGCCGAGGTGTGATTTTAATTTTATGTGTGATTTTAAAAAAACAACATTATTTATAAAATAAATTTATAAAAATAGATGGATGTAATCTGGCCATAGAAGAGCTTTTCATATATAAGTTTTTGGATATGAAGACAACCAGTCTACGTAGCCCAACGCTGTGATAGCCGCATAAGATGGCAGGGTTTTGTGCAATGAAAAGGTAAATAGTAATGGTTCCCAAAAATCATAGCCATGAGAACATCCAATGCTATGTGTATGGAGTTTCACACAGACAACTGGGGAAGTCCAACAACATTAGATCTAACATGTACTAGGGCACTTTTTAAAGACAAACATATAGTTGGTCAGGCACAATATAACTTGCTCCAGACTGATGATATTTAAATAATATTCTATGTCACAATCCTTTGCTGTCCCTTTTGCTTTCAGTGTTTAACAAACCAGTGGAAGGGCCAGGTGTTTTTTTAAATACTTTTTTATTTATTTTCATAGTACAGAATTAATAACTAACTTCTCCCACAGCCTGGTTAAGCCATGACTCCCAAGCTGGATTGCCCGACTGTCCCCACATGACATTCTGCCTCCAAAAGCATCCTTTGGGTATGAGAGGAGGCCAGACTGGGAGAGGAGGATTTCAACAGTAACCCCATGTGATTCGCATCAGGTCCATTCGACCCTCTGTGGCACAGTCCATGCTTAGTATGCACAGAGCGCAGATCATAGCTGGCATTTGTGTGATAAAGATATCTAGGAGCTAATCTGGGAAAAGCCATATGCAAAGATGAGTTTAAGGCCACTGCCAGTCAAGGCCGATCAGTACTAAGCTAGGATGACTCCTCATTTGGGTTCAAGTAGGACAGCTCTTTGGAACCTTTCTACCCTTTTTTAGGCTTCTGTTTGGGTGGGGAAAAGAGGAAAGCTGCACAGTTTGCACATCAGACAGATTGTCAGGAAAGAAGTCCTGGTGTGACATTTCACTCTTAATGCCTTAGTGTTGCAGTAAAACAAGACAACTGGTGAAATTATAGGAAAATAAATGCGTAATTTCTTCCTCATTTAGCCATTTTTGAGGCTGGAGTATAGGAAAGTCATTAATGTTATGTCCTCCTATTGATGTTCTAAGCCTTTCAGGGGATAAGTAATGCTTTTCCTATACTCCTCCATGTGGCCAGTTAAATTAGACACATTATTTCTGTGCTGTTGGAGAACACTGATCAATAGACACTTGGAAAGCCCTCTACAACTATGTAGAAACATTTCCCCAGTGTCAAAAGAAGTCTGGTTCGAGTTTGTACATTGCAACCATTGTTAAACCAAACAACAGAACAAATAAGTATTTCTGACATTTTAATACTACCATTAGAGGCCAAGAAATTATCTTGTCCATTAAATAAAATTGGACAGAAGGTACTTCCCTTTCTCTTTCCCCTCTTTTACAAAGTTTTGTGGTCTGGCGTGGAATATCATACCAGGCATTGGTTGATAATGGTAAACATAACTTTTTACTGTCTGATAAACTGAAGAAGATACTGATGTAAACAGTTTTGGGTTGTTTTTTTAAAGGAAGATGATAAATAATTCTTTCATCCACATATCACACTCAAATTGCATCATCATCATCATCATCATCATTATTATGGTAAGGATTTATTACCCGTCCTTTACTCTAAGGTGCCAGAGAATGTCACAAGAATTTAAAATACAATATTAAAAACAGTTTAAAACAAATTGCATTTCAATAATATAGACATAGTTATATACAGCAGGGGTGGCTAACTTATGGGCCTCCAGATTTTCTAGTATCAAACTCCGATCAGCCCCAGCCAGCATGACTAAAGATCAGGGATGATATGATATGCAGTCCAGCAATGTCTAGAGAACCGCAGGATAACCACCCCTGATTCCTATGTACAGCAGCAGGATCCTGCCTTGAAAATCCTTCCTTGGTTTCTTGGGTGATTTAGGCACTGGTGTACAGCATAAATAGTGAAAGCCTTTAAACTGTATGATCAACCAAGTCAAACACAGACTACCACCCAATTGTTTCTTCTCATCCGGGATGTTGGAGTACCTATGTACGCGCTGCTGCTATAGGATTAAACTGGCAGCTAATTTTCCTGTAGATTAGCAACCACTATCCCTCTGGAATGTGTTTTGCAAATGTTATTTCTGAACAACATGGTATTTTTATTTATTTATTTATTTTGGTCTCAGGATTCAGAACTGCAGTAGGCTTTTAATCTATGCAAATAAACCTATAAATAAACTTCATTAATTAATGTCTGCCATGTCAAATTCTAATTAAGCAATCTACAATATAATAGGAAGCTTGCCCAGTATTTAGGACAGTTATTCATCAATCAAGTTAAATTTAAAAATCAGGCATTTTGAAAGCATGCAAAAGCGTTGAGGTTTCTATTAAAAAAACCATGCATGAGAAAATGTTGCAGCTTCAGAACATCTCATGATACCAATATAAAAAGGAGTTTTCAGAATGAAGTATTGCTTTCTTTTCTGCCATCAATACTTCATTATAGCAAATGTAATATTCACAAGCTCCAATATGCCCATTAGCTCCTATTACTAAATAGTATTCATGCTATTACTCCAGCGAGTCACGATGTTCTTATTTATGAATTAGCTGAATGTCTACAAGCAAATGCATTAGCAAGTTTCTTCACACAGCATTTCATTATTTTGCAAGCAATTATTTTCAGATTTTACCATCTGACAAGAGTTTTGAGAGACAGCTCCGTTCCAAGCAAAGCACTTCATCCAGCATAATATATGCCTTTCAAAAGGCTCTGGCTCCCTACTTTAATCACTGCCAAGCCACATTCACAAACTTTAAAAACGCCATTAGTTGTTGTGCGCCAGCCTCACTGAAATCAATGGACATTGTGTAAGTCAACGGAGTCGGAGACCACAGTGAACAGTGGCCTCGCTGAACCCACACTGCTTAATCTGGTTACTAAATTTCCCTCTAAAAGCGCAATGGGATTTTCTATTACTTTCAAAATACCTTTCGCTGAGTCAGGTGAACACTGCATTTCTCTGTGCTAACCTCTGGAAGAGCATGGAGGGAAGTAAGGACATACGAGGCTTGGAGAAGGTGGCAGTGATAGACTCTGTTTCTGCTGGATTTTGATTCAATGGATCCTTGGCTGAAGTGGCTTTCTTTCCTAGCTCTTTCCTCTTCCAGCAAGTGCCCTCTGGTCTCCAAGGAGCCAGGAGGGAGGCAGCCACCATTTGCGATGGTCCCCCCCAGGCCTGGACACAGCAGAAAGGTTCTCCCTAATCTTCAAGGAGGAGGGTGAGGCAATTATTGTCATTTCAAAAAAGGTTTTTGTTTTGTTTTGTTTACAATGAGCCCCTCTTGTAAGCCTCGTCTTCTCTCCAGGACCTCTGCTCCAGGTGTCCCCGAAGAAACCCACTTTTGTTTGCTGAATGGGGCAAACCAAATTGGCCTTTTTGGACAATGGGTGGAGGCACTTGGCTTGGGGAATCAAAATGAGCCGGGATTAGTTGGTGGGGTGGTCATGGATTGGTTGGGTCCAGAGGAGCGGTGGGAGGCACCAACGGGGGAATCCCTAAGGGAACCCCCAAGGAAAGAAGACTCAGAGCTAGGGGGATGGTGGTTGGACGATGAGTGGTCAGAGGGAGAAGAGGAAGACTGAGAGGAGGAGGAGGAGGAACCTGAAGAGGTAACAGGATTTAGTTGCTTCCAGCAACCCACTCGGGGGGGGGGCACTACCCTTTAAAGTCATTCTTCAAACCACCCCTAAGGAAGATCACAACACAACAAAATTCACAACAGTCACAATTAATTGCATTCCCCCCCCCAAATCCAGTTAAAATTATTTTGTTTAATTAATTCATCAAAACGGATGGACTTGAATAAAATCGGAAAGACCCATGAACCATCACTAAGTTTTACATCCTCCTCCTAGCCCAGCAAAGCTAGCTTCAGAATATAATGAGGCAGCGTAGTATGGGTGGGGGGCAGGGGAGGGGGAAGAAAGAAAAGTGACTTTAAATCAATTGATACATTTTTATTGAGTCATCTAAATCTGTATTCCCATTTATCCTTTATTAACACTTTGTCAGTTTAATACATTATAAAACCTGTTTCGGGGATCAGTTCAATATGCTAATTCAATATATCTGCTTTCTACAATTCATGCAAGCCAAGACAAGGCAGTTCTTGGTCTTCTCCTTTTATTCACAGAAATGATTTGTTTTTTTTATTTTCTACATTAGCTAAAAACATCTATTCCTGTATCTTAGGCTGAAGTTGTAGTTGTCAATGTAGAAAGATAAAAAGTGAGGCTCACTCAAGTCACATTCAGAAACTTGGGGGGGGGGAGTTGCAGAGACATTAAAGAATCTGTTAACTATGTTGCTTGGTTAATGAAGAAGAAGAAGAGGAGGAAGAGGAAGAGGAAGAGGAAGAGGAAGAAGAAGAAGAAGAGGAAGAAGCAGAAGAAGAATTTATATAAAATCTGATAGTTTCAAATCTGAAAAACAAAACTCTATATCCTTTAAGTTAAGTTCTGCAATTTTGGAATGCAGGAATAAAGTAAATCATCTAACCATCAATTCTAGCACGCGGGGGGCCACCTAAATTGTATAATTTGACTTTTGAATGATTGGCATTATTAATGGTATTATAATTTGGCATTGTTTTAATGAGGCCTTTATTGGATTATTGTAATTGAAAACTAATATTTTTATTTTATTTTATTATTTTTAAGATACAACCATTTCCATAATAATGACAGCTCTGGAAAGAATTCCACCTCACACACCCCAAGAGACAGTTTGCCTCTAGAATCAGCAAAAATTAAGAATAGTCTTTGCTGCCACTCTTATCATTTTTTTAAAATAAATATGTTTTTTGTTTTTTACTTTAAAAATTCCTTTTAATACAATTAACTGAAATTGCAAAGATATTGGCAAATAATAATAATAAAAGTCCCCCACCCACTATCAAAATTTAGAGTTTTAGATAAAGATAGCTCCTTCACCGCAGAGTTCCCAGGACAGAGGGACATAGCAAAACAACCTAAAAATAACATGAAACATTTAATCAAAACTGTAATGAAGAGGACAAACAGCAGCAAATGTAAAAGTTCATTCATTAAGTTAACCTATAAAGCACTATGTACTTTGCTGGTGCAATTCTTGTATTATTGGTGGTGCTCAATGTACATAGACAGTTGGAATGAAAGAATTGCATATCTTGCTGTGCACCCTAAAGAAATAAAGGTCATGCTTCTTGGAATTCCTGCCCCACATCCAACATCATGGGACGCTCACATGGAAGTATAATTTTGCACATACCAAATGTATTAGGAAAGTGACAGCACTTCCTACTATTTGCAAGATGAATCTGTCGGTCAAAGACAAACAAATTAATCACCTCACTGGG
The DNA here is from genome assembly GCF_009819535.1 of Lacerta agilis. NCBI lineage: Eukaryota > Metazoa > Chordata > Lepidosauria > Squamata > Lacertidae > Lacerta > Lacerta agilis. The sequence goes on from NC_046316.1 coordinate 36,232,493, forward strand.
TCTGCCAAAGTTCCTGGGCTTGTCTAAAGTAGCTCTTTGGATTCCAGGTATGGTATATAGTAGGGAAGCAAACCTTCCCCCCACCCCCACCATGTATTCTGGTATCAAGAGCTTTAAAAACTATATTCAGACGGCAGAAAAAAGTTAACGAATCATTCAACAAAGCAAAGGTAATGAATAACAGAATGGAGAAAGGAATGATGGAGGAGGAGGAGGATGGCAAAAATGTGTTTTGGTAGATAGATACTTCAGATACTGCAATGATGCAGAGCAACCACCTCTGGGATGAAAAACGGTATCTAAATATATCACAGTTGCCATCATAATTTCAGCAACAACACCAACATGACCCTTTCCTGGGAGAGCTAGCAATATTCAATTTAAAAACTCCATTACAATAGTGCTAAAGTGTCGCTATGTTTGTGATGTTTCACTTCAAAGTCCTGTTAGGGTGCAACAGGTAACTCATGTTTCTTGTCCTTGTAGCCCGTTCATGGTAAAAAAAAAAAAAACTGCTGCTCCCCCCAGCCAGATCATTTGATTCAATTGCTCCTATATGCTGCTAGCCATTCAAATAGAAGCACAAGAGTCTGACGGGCCCTATTATGTACATTCCACATACACAGGCTCAGATTTAGCAACGGACTACTGGATTTATCTGGGAATCTGGGCATGTGAAAGGTGCCCGGGTGCTTGACTAGAGGTTCCCATTGGAGTGCTTTACTTTCAACTGAACAGCCGCAGCATCCGCAGGGAAGTGTTTGAGGTGGTAAGGCACTCTCCCACTCCCACTGGGGAAAGTATCATCCCATCTGGCCCAACGATTAATTGGCTGGTGGATCGGAGGTAAAAACTAGTTGTCTGTGAATGGTGAATGAATGTTAAAAGCATTCTGCCACCCACCCCAGTGGAAAAAAACCAAAACAAAACAAGAGCCTGTGGAGACAGCAGAACTTTAGCTCGGCTTGCAGATCACAGAGACTAACTCTACCTCAGCTTTGCAAATAAGTCTACAAAAGTTTCTAAATGTCTTAGCTCAAAGGTTCTCAAGTCCACCTGCCCCCACATATTTATGTTGGCCATTTGCAGCCTACAAATAAGCCTAAACTGGGGCATATGGTGTGATCATTTGGTGGACAGTCTTACCTGCCACAGGTGACTAGCCTAAGAGCTTTAATTCAGTATTTGATGGGCAACTGCATTTTTGAAAGTGACCTGGAGGGTGCTTCCAGATGATCTATTTTAGAATATTCAGGTTTATTTGTTTGCAGGGAGATTAGGTGATGTTGACTATTTTATGAACATTCAACTCTATCTGTTTTCTTTGTAGGAAGCTTAGATGCTGCTGCAAAGCCAAATCGAGTGCAATCCCATTGCATTCAATTACTTTAAAAACTATATATATATATATATATATATATATATATATATATATATATCCCTTCCAGTAGCACCTTAGAGGCCAACTAAGTTTGTTATTGGTATGAACTTTCGTGTGTGCGCGCACTTCTTCAGATACCTTATCTGAAGAAGAAACTCTATCTGAAGAAGTGTGCATGCACACACGTAAGCTCAAACCAATAACAAACTTAGTTGGTCTCTAAGGTGCTACTGGAAGGAAATTTTTTATTTTGCTTCGACTACAGCAGACCAACACGGCTACCTACCTGTAATTAAAAAACTATGATATTTGGGGGAAGTAGGCTTGTTGTGCAAAAGCTAAAAATCAACTATAATTGCACATACCAGCATTTGCCCTGAATCCCACCAAAAATTAGCAATAGCCTGGAAGCACCTCTACCAAGCACCCAGGGTTGCTTCATGTCACAAGCCACCTAATTACATAAAACAATGACCTGATACGAAGGATTTATAATGAGTCACTCAGGTCTTATAAGTGATCACTCTTCTTGTAATATACAGCACACATTGAGCACAATCTTCAAACACTCCATGAAAAAGGCACATTCAGCAGCTAGCCCTTGCATCTTCCTATGTTCAGTATATTAAGGAGCTAATTTTGTGTAAAAATAATACCTCAGCTCCACCTCCTGGTGATTGTGTGCAATTTTGCCTGGTGCAATGGTGGGGGTGGGAGAGGAAAGGAACTTTTAAGTCTCCAGAAGAGATAGAATGGTCCCTCAGAGCTAATCAAGTCTTCAAATTCAATTATGTCAGTCTTCCTAAATCATTTCATGATATTTAGCGAAACTCCTTAACTGCCACAATTAATATGCTCACAAGACGCGCAGCCTGTTCCATTCGTTTCTGGGAACACAATGATATTTTCTGAGACCCATTAATAACTTGCACAGGATTTATGTACAAGATAAATCCAATTCAATTTCCTTTTTCAATTAATGACCAATTATTTGAGCCAAGCTTGACAGAAAATATTGCTCAAATACCATTAATCTAACAAAAATTAACTTTACCATTTTTGTAATAAAGAGAACATAATTTTAAAGTAAAATAATGCTCTTTATTTAGTAATGTTATCCAATATTAAAGCACAGTTACTATTCCCTTGTTAAAAGGTCACATTAGCTCAAGGTACTGGCATTGATCACAGGGTGAGCATTTATATTTAAGCTTAAATATTTTCAGCATCTGCTGCAAACATATTCACATGCTTTCAGTGATGTTGCTATTCCCCTTTGCTGGCTCTCAAAATCCTCAACCTCTTTCCCTACTAATTAGGCACTGCTTAATGCTACTCAGTTAACATTTGGTTAATGGCATCATGAAGCTATGTGATGTCACACATCACTAGCTATTGTGATGTCACAAATGTTTGCAAAAAAAATATGGGTTGCCGCAACTAATCAGAATAAAACTGTCAGAAGATTGAGAGGGCGAAGAAGAAAGGAATATGGTACTGAGAAGATGCACAAGGAGGAGGAAAACAAAAGGGGGCTGGGCAGTAACAACAACCAGTAATAACATTCAATGGGGAATTTCCATAATTTGCATGGATGGATGGACTGAATGTGCTATTTATACAGGGGATATTAAAGTCGGAGAATATACACTACACATCTAGGTAAAGGGACCCCCGACCATTAGGTCCAGTTGTGTCTGACTCTGGGGTTGCGGCGCTCATCTCGCCTTACTGGCCAAGGGAGCCGGCGTACAGCTTCCGGGTCATGTGGCCAGCATGACTAAGCCGCTTCTGGCAAACCAGAGCAGCACACGGAAACTCCGTTTACCTTCCCGCCGGAGTGGTACCTATTTATCTACTTGCACTTTGACGTGTTTTCGAACTGCTGGGTGGGCAGGAGCAGGGACCGAACCACAGGAGCTCACCCCGTTGCGGGGATTCGAACCACTGACCTTCTGATCAGCAAGCCCTAGGCTCTGTGGTTTAACCCACAGCACCACCCGCATCCCTCACTCTACACATCTCGTTATTAGCATATCATTCCCATCCTTTTAAATCAGGTGTGGGGAACCTCTAAAGGTTGTTGAACTACAACTATCAACTAACAGTGCAATCTTGTCTACTTAGAAGTAAGTCCCATTAAGTTCAGTGGGGCTTACTCCCAGGTAAATATAAGATTTCACTCTTAATTGAGTGACTGGCCACCATCTTCTTTTTATTTTATTTTATTTTATTTTCTTTTTTTGGCCTGGCCACCATCTTCTATGAGTTGCTGACTTGGCAATTCAGTGCAATAAATTTCCAATTTTATGTTTGAAGCAACAACAATGACAACAACAACACAGCCTGGAAGAAAGGAAAGGAAATGCAAAAACCAGTGTTACTTTTATACTCCCTTCAATATTCTAACCCCCTTGGCTCTTATTTTCAAGGGCATTCAAAATAAAATAGTATTCACTGTGCTTTGAGATAAACGTTCAAGGTAGCATACAATATGTTTAACAACAGCCTCAGCATCTCAAAACAAAGTTGTTCTTTAAAATAGATACTAAAAGTAATTAAAGAATTATCTACAAAAGTTGAGTTTTTGAACTACAATTTCAGAAAACATCAAGAGCTTTCAATTACAATATGCATAAGGTCGGTATTGAGCGTACATGCTCAAGGGAAGTCTTGCCAGCTTTGATCTATAGGAGCTCATCTTAGGTTTTGGCTTGGCTTCTCCAGTGAGGCTTTGTACTTGCAGCAAATAGTGAAGTAAGGTGACAATCGTACCAAACTGAAGTGGTGTGCCTTTGTTTATCAATTTCAAGTATTCTCCTGAATGCCCTGAACATGCCTGCCTGGTTCTCTCTTCAGTCTGCCTACCACTCCTTACCATTGTAGACAGTCACTATAGTTGGCTCATAGCTCCCTCCCTACAGCAGTACCATTTCCCCTTGATTAGAAAGACAACTAAGGAAACCATCCCAGTCTTCTCATCTCAAGCAAGACAGCTATAAAACGGGGAGACTTCCTTTTAAGCCAGTGAAAGTAAGTCTAATCTCCCTCCCTCTCTCTGCTGCTGCTGCTAGAATACAGTATACGATTCTACCACTTCTCTCATTTGGTGGGGAAAACACTGTGACCATCAATGCACAATCAGTTATTGATTTGCTCAAGAGAGCACATTTCAGAGGACCAGCACTCCCAACTAAAGCAGAAATAGTCAGGGAATATCAAATGAAGAATGGAGAGTCAAATTGCAGCGGAAGGGCAAACAAGGTGAAAGATTAGGCTTATTTATTTGATTTTCCAGAAAGGTGGAGATAAAGAAACATCTCTCGGTGGAGGTTTCTAAGGTGGAGAACACTGTGGCAAAATAAGGAGAGATCAGATCGTTTCAGGTTTCACAGACAGAGTGACTTTGGAGAGAGACAGAACTACAACGAAGTTGATAAAATGAGGAGGCACACCAGAAAACTGCTAGTGGTCTCAGTGGGCCACTTAATAATTTTTGTTGTTGTCCATCAAATCAAAGCGCATATACTACAATAAACATTTGTTTCCTTCAGCACTGGCCTCGCTATCAAAACCAGCAGTGTATTATGAAAACCATGGAGAATATTGTGGCAAAATGCAGTGGAAACAATGGTGCGAAGGACAAGCTGCGGGGGAAAGCCCTTTTAACTGGTACGTTTTCAGGGAAACGTCAGTTGACTGCGCCATAACTGCATCATGAAAACTGTGGGCCCTAGGCCTTTGTTTCCATTTTCCCATTTACCATTCCTAGAGATTATGATGATAAGTAACAACCAATGTTACATGTCTTCCCCTTCCTGAAATCCTACTGAATTATTTTTTCAGTGGGTAAGGGAAAGTCTCAATAAAAGCAGGATTTATTTACTTTTATACCCTGAAATTTCTACCAGGTATTTTATTTGCATGACATTCTTAGAGTATCCAGTGGTACCCCGGGTTACAAACACTTCGGGTTACAAACTCCACTAACCCGGAAGTAGTTACCTTGGGTTGTGAACTTTGCTGCAGGATGAGAACGGAAATTGCGCGGCGGCGGCGGCAGGAGGCCCCATTAGCAAAAGCGCGCCTCGGGTTAAGAATGGACCTCCGGAACAGATTAAGTTTGTAACCCGAGGTACCACCGTATTTGATACTTAACAATGGATTGGTACAGTTAATTTTTTTCTATTGGCAGGGGATTAGAAAGAGGAATTATGGCAATGAACAGAGAAGTTGATCTGTAAAGGAAATGCCAGACAAATTGGAAATAGTGGGCCTTCTACTCATTTGACAGATTTAACAGAAACCTTATAATGAGTCATATTATTGGTCTAGGTCAGTAGTATCTACAAAGACAGGCAGCAGCTCTTCAAGGTTTCCAGCAGGAATCTTCCCCCACCCTACCTAGAGATGACAAGGACTGAACCTGGGATCTTCTGCAGGCAAAACAGATGCTCTCCCACTAAGCTGCAGCCTTTCCCTTAAAGTGCCTTTTCTACCTGAGCAATGCAAGTCTCTCTTAGGCCTCCTTTACTGGATCCTTGCCACCTGAAACAGCTACAACCATGCAGGACTGTGCACTTTCCTAAGGGATGGAGCAAGCTGCCTCTAGACCAATGCTGGACCAGTGACTGTTACAGTCCTTTAAAAACAGAACTGGGATCAAGGATAGGCCTGTACCTTTTAAGGAAGAGATGGGGAACCTGTGGCCCTTCAGCTGCTATTGGCCTCCAGCCGCCATCAGCCCCAGCCAGCAGAGTCAATATTTTAAGGATAATCGGAGCTGTGGTTCCACAACATGTGGAGAGCCTCAGGTTTCCCATTTCCGCTTTAAGGCAAGTGAGAAAGTGAAAGAGTAAATGGATGAAGCACTGCTACAATATCTAATAGCGCAAATGAGCTTCCCTCGTTGTGCAGCAATCGTGTAACTTAATTTCAAGTGTATTACATTAACCTAATGAAATTAAATTAAGTGTAACTGCAATCCAGGTCTACACATAAATGGAGTGTAGTTTTGTTACCACCCTAAATGAATGCTGGAATCAGCGCTTGCAGTACGCCAGAGATAGGGAACAGGATCCAGTCACCAGGGGTGTTTTCCAAGTTCCTCCACCACAGGCTTAGCAGGTAAGGGAAGCTGCCCACCTACAAATTACCAGACGTCACCATGCTATCATTTCCCCCCCTTTGCAGTGCAGCTTAGGCGGAAAGGAAGAACACAGCTGATCCAAGCTGTGTCTGAAGTCCCTGCAAATCAGCCGAGCATAGTCTATCCCAGCAGGGCTTGAAGTCACCACCGATCAGCTGATTACTGCTGAAAGTGAGTCTTTAAGACAACTCCAATCAGTCGCACTCCGGAGCTCTGGTTGGTGAGATCCCTAGTGGAACCAATCCCAGTGCCAAAAAGGCTCCAAATACAAGCCCAACTCGCCAAGGAACAACCAGGAGCACATTTTAAGGCAACCTTGCCTTTATCTGGCTCACACCTTAAATCAGGTGTGGGACTTGGGGGGAAACTGCCTCGCAGCCTTAATCAAGAAGTGCAATCCTTGTGTTTACTTGGGATTTAAGACCCACTATATCCAGAGGAGCCTACTACTGGTAAATGCATTTACAATTGCGGTCTAAATACACAATCTTCACCATTGGCGATGACTCCCCAAGAGCCTCCATTTTAGGATGAGCAAGTAATGTCATACACCACCTTGAACCAAATACGTAACTGCACAAGGAACCTTACCGTAAACTGCTCCTGCGACTTGAAGTTCTCATCTAGGTAAACCCGGGCTCTGTTGTAGTCTTTCATTGCATCGCTCGATAACAGTTCTCTGAAAGTTGCAAAAAGCAAGCCACAAATGAGTAAACATTCCCCCGCTCTAGAGAGATTACATACCTAATTCCTCAAAGCAACAATAGTAATTCAAAAATAAAAGGCTGAAAACTGAAGTTAGCAAAACCGGCGAGCTTTGAGAATAAATTGCCATATTTCAAGAAATGCTATTCTGCCACATCCTGGTCTATTTTAGTTCTGCATCCCTTCACCTAGTCAACCCTACAAAGAGCACTCATTCGCCAAATGCATTCCAAAGAAACGGGTTCCGTTTTCAAACCATACAGAAGACTTTCCCCTACACAGCCTTCCAAAACATAACACACAACAGGAAAAAACGTCAAGCAACTCAATGATGATCCAAGACAGTAGAGGGCACTATTTCACTACTTTCAAGAGCTACAGTCTATTCCATACTACAGTGGTACCTCGGGTTACATACGCTTCAGGTTACATACGCTTCAGGTTACATACTCCGCTAACCCAGAAATAATGCTTCAGGTTAAGAACTTTGCTTCAGCATAAGAACAGAAATCGTGCTCTGGCGGCACAGCGGCAGCGGGAGGCCCCATTAGCCAAAGTGGTGTTTCTGGTTAAGAACGGACCTCCGGAACGAATTAAGTACGTAACCAGAGGTACCACTGTACATTAATGGTAGAACTGTAACTGGAAAAAAAAGAATCCCACAGCCTGAATGAAACCTGAAAGTTACATTATTGATTTTCAACAGTGTCTTATTAGCAACATGAACACCAGGCAAAAGTTCTCCAGGTCCTAGTGAACTCATCAAGAAAAAATGGTTAGGATTCATCCACAATGAATTGGAGGGTGGGGGGAGAAAACCCCACAGCACGATCAAGACATTTTGTATCAGAATATACAGGAGCAGAAGCTCTTTGACCTGCACACAACAGGCGCATGGGAAAGCAGAACTTGCTGAATTTCTGCCTGGACAGCCCAATGCTGAACTGCCAAAGCAAAGCATTACTGTACGGGACCTCATTTGTAAACCAGTACTGTATAATGTGCAAGGCTAGGCAGAGCCTTTGCTCCTACACTCGCATTTGCTAACCAGGCAGAGGGCATTCTCGGTGGTGGCGCCCGCCCTGTGGAACGCCCAAGGAAATAAACAGCTATCTGACTTTTAGAAGACATCTGAAGGCAGCCCTGTTTAGGGAAGTTTTTAATGTCTGATATTTTATTGTGCTTTTAATTCTGTTGGGAGCCGCCCAGAGTGGCTGGGGAAACCCAGCCAGATGGGCAGGGCATGAATAATAAATTAGTAGTAGTAGTACTCCAACTTTTTGTTTGCCCTTTTGCATTCTTTAATGCTTACAAGGTGATTGCCTGACCATTTCCCATGGGCTTTAGAGCACAAATAAAAACTATAAGCACTTTACCTCACACCTTAATTGTGCGGCAATAATGTGTTCTATAATCAACGTTTGTGATGCAGTATTTTTTTTTGAAGGCATAAAAATTAATATGAGAAAAAATTGTAAAAGTAACACGGGCAAGTGTTTGAATAAAAACTCTTGTCTATATAAGTCAAAAGCAAAGAAGTCACACATATATGCAGGTTTTCCAAGGAAGATTTTAATATATTTTATTAATTGTTATGTAATCGTATGAAAAGACATTAACCTGGGACTCAGCTAGATTGGCAAAGAAAAAGTGATTTATATGTGTTGTATATGCGATATAACACTGTGCCACCAGATGGCGATGTGGGGTCACATTTTTCCCTACCAGATTTCTGTTTAAATTTACTGTACGTGTTTAATTGAAACACTTCTTTGATGTGTCTAGATCCAGCCTTGATTTCTAGACAGACATTTAGAAACTGAATGCATTTAAATAAAAAAAAGCTTATAAAAGGTGGGAAACTAGGAAAAGCTTAACATTAGCAAGTCATTTTTGTTTCTTCAGCTGTGTATTTTGAAATTTTAGCTCATTCTGAGCACGTACAATAGAGGTTGCTACGCTGTCTGCCTCTGACCTTTCTTCCTTACTCATCAGCTGGGCTGAAGATTCAGTGACAGAAGAAATGATACCTTCTGTCGGGTAATTCTTCAAGCTGAAACTTTTCACTCTGCATGAGCTTTTTTGTGTTTTTAAAATAAAAACCAGTTCTCCCTACTTGACACTCTTGTCAGTAATTTCCTGTGCACCAGGATGCACACAACACAAGCAAGTCTACAAACGGGGAGGCAAATCTCCAAGATATCAAACATCATTACAATTATTATAGAACTTTAAACAGCATGCCATGTTTGCTCAGGAAATCTTTTAAAATGCATTTCTGCCAGAACTAGTGTTTCATGTCATATACTATGAGATGCAGAAAGCCCTGAGAAATATCCATTCACCCAGGGAAAAAAATCACTCCCGTTTTTCTTTTAATGGAACATTAAAAAAGAAACTTCCCCCCTGTTTACCTTCCTTCTTTCTCTCTCTCTGTTACACGTCACTAAAAACAAAATCAGAACTTGATGAAATCAAACATACCAGGTTTCCCACATAAGAAGAGTCCTGCTGGAAGGTGTCACAGGATTGGAAAAAATTTAAAGACTATTTAGTTAAATCTGTAAAATTGAATATTTGAGCAGAATTAAGCAGAAGATCGGCTTTAGCAGGTTTATGTTAGATAAAATTGTTTAAAAGAAATTTTTTTGTGTGAATGATCTAATTGTTAAAAAGTATTTTAAGATTTGGTGTTTAAGCTACGATTTATATTTGATTAAGTAAGGTTAAGTGCATCAAGAAATATGGTAAATGTTAATGGAATAAGATATAAAGCTACCTATAACATATATACGATTTTGAAGACAGTGGAGGGAACGGGGGAAGTCCCCTGAATAGAGAAGATTGTAACAAGAAAACTACAAAGATAAGTGTTGGTTAAGGTTTGTATATGTTTTTCTTTATGTTTGCTTATATTGTTATTGTTTTTATTGCATTTATGTATTGTGCTTTTATGGTGTTTATTATGTTTATGTTGTGTGTTTTTTTTCTTTGTTTTAATGGAAAATAATAAAAACCTTTTTTTTAAAAAAAAAAAAGAAAGAAGAGTCCTGCTGGAAAAGGCCAAAGCAAGCCACTTCTGGCTAGATTGAGAAAACGCCTTACCTGGCATGAGGCAGATCCGTTTGCCCAAATCACTGAAATGACTTATAATTGAAAGCCAAATCGGTGCTACAAACTTCTTCTTCTTCTTTTAAAGTTTTTTAGAGGCTCACATGCTTAATAGGTTACAGGTGGGTAGCCGTGTTGGTCTGCCATAATCGAAACAAAATAGAAAATTCTTTCCAGTAGCACCTTAGAGACCAACTGAGTTTGTTCTTGGTATGTGCATGCACACGAAAGCTCATACCAAGAACAAACTCAGCTGGTCTCTAAGGTGCTACTGGAAAGAATTTTCTATTATGCTTAATAAGGTAAAGGTAAAGGACCCCTGGATGCTTAAGCCCCGTCAAAGGGACGCAGGTGGCGCTGTGGTCTAAACCACTGAGCCTCTTGGACTTGCCAATCAGAAGGTCTGTGGTGCCAATCCCCGTGACGGGCTGAACTCCCGTTGCTTGGTCCCAGCTCCTGACCACCTAGCAATTCGAAAGCACGTCACAGTGCAAGTAGATGAATAGGTACTGCTCCGGCGGGAAGGTAAACGGCGTTTCCATGCGCTGCTCTGGTTCACCAGAAGTGGCTTAGTCATTCATGCTGGCCACATGACCCGGAAGCTGTACGCTGGCTCCCTTGGCCAGTAAAGCGAAATGAGCGCCACAACCCCAGAGTCATCCGCGACTAGACCTAACGGTCAGGGGTCCCTTTACCTTTACCTAAAGGACCCCTGGATGGTTAAGTCCAGTCAAAGGTAACTATGGGGTTGCGGTGCTCATCTCGCTTTCAGGCCGAGGGAGCCGAGATTTGTCTGCAGACAGCTTTCCGGGTCATGTGGCCAACATGACTAAACCCCTGCTGGCACAACGGAGCACCGTGATGGAAACCAGAGCGCACAGAAACGCCATCTACCTTCCCGTTATCTACTTGCACTGGCATGCTTTCGAACTGCTAGGCTGGCGGAAGCTGGGACACAGCAAGAGGAGCTCACCCCGTTGTGTGGATTTGAGCCACCGACCTTCTGATCAGCAAGCCCAAGAGGCTCAGTGGTTTAGGCCACAGCGCCACCCACTCCCCTTAATACATGTGGTGAATGGAGTGGTAATTTGAAGAAGACATGAAATAACTTGCTTTAAAAGGGGGGGGCATTTTGACTTCAAAGCACAAGCCATTGTCTAGGTTGGAACCCCATCGTTTCTCGTTACTTACTTAACAAACTTGTCCACGTGAGACATGGATGCTTCATAGTTCTTCCCACCAAACTCTTGACAGTGCAACGCCATGAAGTGCGGTTTGTGCGTATGTACAACCTGTAAAATGAAAGAGGAAGGGGGGGGGAAGCATGAGCACTGTCACCTTTCTAAAAATTACACAAATTGAGCAAGACTAGTAGAAATGAATGTTCTTCAGGGTAATGGCTTGCACGACAACTTTTCTGGTCACAATAGCATTTTTGGTAAGAATTCTTATCTGCAAAATGTACTAGATGCATCGGCCAAACCCCCGACAAAACATTTTCCTGAGGCATACTGCTTCAAGGTTTCTAGGTTCTGCAGCTGGGCTGCTTACATACGTTGCACTTTTGCTACACAGACAGGAAGTGTGTGGCAAAATGAGACCTATGAAGCAGCCGTCCTTACACTGTACACGCAGATTTATGGACAAAGAAGTAATAATGCCTGTTGCACATTTGTCACCATTAATCATGCATGGAACTGAAGCCATAACTAGAAAACAAACAGGATGGACTGACTCTGTGTTACACTGGCAGACAACTGAACAAAATGTTCCCTTTTTCCGAGTGACCAGAAAAGCAGTACACCTTTCTCTCCCTGAAATACCACTTAAAACACATGATGCAAATTTTTTTTTATAAAAAAAAAGCCTTAATAAGTTGAACACAGTTAGGATCAGTCTTAGAAGAAAAGATAGTGAGATGAGATTAAATGGCTTTTATTCTTAATATAGATTGTGGAAGATGTTGGCAACAGGTCCTCAGAGAGTGGTGTTTTATGATGGAGAGGGGAAAGGATAAAAAAGTCAAGAGATAAAAAGAAGGGAAAAATAAGTTTATAACTGTGCGAAAAATTTGGGTAAAAATTATATTTACAGTGATACTAATTGGGAGTCTTTTTGTTTCACAACAAGGAGGTTTTAAATTTTGGAAAATATGTTAATTTTTGTGTTGTTTAGTTTAGTTTTTTTGTAATTTTTGTATTTTTTCTTTTTTTGTTATGCTTTTGGTTTTCTTTATTTTCTTTCTTTCTTAGTTTTCTTTTTTCTCTATAGTATGTTAATCTTGAGACTATATTTATTGAATATGTGAATTGTGTGAACTGTGTGAATGTTTTTAAAATAATAAAGTTTAATAAAAAAATTTTTAAAAAAAGTTGTTTCCTGTGGGATAACCCAGGAGAGCGTTGTTACAAGTTGACTGACGGTACCACAACAATGCAGTGAAGCATGGATGGCCCACCTGAAGCACAAGCTCCATGTGGCACAAACTGTGGGGGTCCATGGCAGGATGATTTTATAACCTGGCAATGACAAAGACTCATTGCCTGCACTCCTGCCATTTCCCTGTTCAGCAGGCTAGAGCAGGGATTTCTGTCCTTAGGGCCCAAATATAATGAGGCCAAACAGCCACGAAATGATGAGATGGAGTCGTCATGATTCGCCCAGAACATTATGACATAGTTCGACAATTACGGTACTCTTTTCTTGGTGGCTATCAAATCCCTCATTAGAAATCGCCAGGTTTTTAGCCACAGTGGTTTCCCTGCGGCAGGGAGTTCCATAGTTTCTCTTTCCTCAAGACGCTGGAGGTATCATAGCTCAGGTTCCCAATTTTTGGTAGAATTTGCTGATCCAGAGGCTGTGAGCGGAGATGTGGGAACAGTGAACAAGGAGAACTGGGCTGTAATAATAATAATAATAATAATAATAATAATAATAATAATAATAATAATAATAATAATAATAATATATTTATACCCCGCCCATCTGGCTGGGTTTCCCCAGCCACTCTGGGTGGCTCCCAACAGAATATTAAAAACACGATAAAACATTAAAAACTTCCCTAAACAGGGTTGCCTTCAGATGTCTTCTAAAAGTCAGATAGTTTATTTCCTTGAAATCTGAAGAGAGGGCATTCCACAGGGTGGCCTCCACGACAGAGCTGGACCTCAGTATCTGGGCTGAGCGATGAGAATGGGGATGCTCCTTCAGGTATACTGGGCCGAGGCCATTTAGGGCTTTAAAGGTCAGCACCAGCACTAGCCCTGCCGTCCCTGTTCTGGCCAAATTCTGCCCCTGACTGTCACACAATGAGGCAACAACCTGACAGGGGATTCGGCACATGTTCAGCTTAGCTGAATGTGCTAAGGATTTCCTCCACGGTCGACAAACCCAGCACAATCTTTCAGACAAATGCAGAAAGAATCCTCCCTTGGACCCTTTTCCTGCCTAATCACGCCACAGAGAAATACTCTACCGTGGATGTAATATTTTGGCTCGAGTCTACTCTGTGCCCACAAGAAAGCGGCACACCCACTGTGAATTTTGGTACGTGCTTTTTTTAATGCTGCAGTGGCAATGCTGCATTTTAAGAAATAAAATGACAGGGCAAGCAAAGAAACCGAAGCCCTGAGCGCAAATGCACAGTGGCAATTATGTGGGATGCCCCCTTACAGGACCTTTGCTGGGGGGGGGGGGGGAATCACACTATAAACTATAATTAAGTCCACATTTTGCAGAAAGTTAAAATGTTAAGTTCTTTAAAAAGACCTACAACTCTAGCTCGGTGGTTATATTAAGGGGCGGCTTTTTAAAGATAGAATTAAGAGGTTTTGCGTTTTCCACTCTTCAGCAACCAAGGGATCTGTCCCTGGCAGCAAAAACAAGTCCTGTTTCCTCCAATTCAAGGGTAGGAACTGAGAGCGCTAAGGCCATGTTACTGCATGTATGTCTGGAGCGCTGACTGCTATTGGGAGGTGGATTTCAGGTTCCAAAGCTTTGAATGAGAAACATAAAAATGACACAGCAACAGATTTTCCTAATAGTCACAATGGCTTTAGACGTGTGTACCAACTTTCAATCTACGAAATAAAATTAAAAAATTCTTTCCAGTAGCACCTTAGAGACCAACTAAGTTTATTCTTGGTATGAGCTTCCGTGTGCATGCACACTTCTTCAGAGTTCTACAGTTCAAGTACCTTTCAAGAGGGGAATTTGCAGCCACGTCAGTCTTCCCCAGTTGTTCTGCTGCAGCGTCGCGCTGAGCTAAGCCATAGTTTGCTGCTGCATGTAGCCCGACCCAGGACTCATGGCTTAGCTCTCCCAAACTAACCACGAGTCCTGAACCCAGGGTACACTTGCCCAAGGCCACAGGTGCTGACTCATAGGGGCCGAGGCAGTTTCGGCCCCACAAATATGTTACATTAGGGGACCGGGCCCCCTCAATATTCAGAGAATGTTACACGACATTGCATGGTCCCTCACCCCCCCCCCCAATCCTCTGGAGAAGCCCCAGGCCTCAGAGGGTTATGTTGGTCAGGGCCCCCGCCAGGGGCTAGTTGCTTTTTTGTTTGAGTTTATAACTTTATTCTAACAAGACTCCCACCTTGGACCTCGGACCAGCTCTGCAAGGGCCTTGCATAAATCACAGGACAAACCTTGTTAACAAGTGGTGGCTTGTTCGAGAGAGCTAAACCACAAGCCTTGGTTTTGGACAACATGCTAAGCAAACTATAGGTTAACAACAGCAAAAGGACCAGGGAGGAGCGAAGTGGCAACCATTTTGTCTTCCAGAGTCTGCTTACATGTTTATGCCAAGCTATGCTTTAACTTAATGTGAGGCATGAACCGGGTCACTGTTTCTCAACCCCACTTATGTGACAGGGGTGCTAGGAGGAAAGAACAGAGTACCGTTATGTGGGGAAAGGTTGCGATAAAGTGTGACCTCCCTAAAAGAGGTGTTGTGGCGAGACCTGGAGACCAACCTCCTGCTTGTGGGTAGGTCTATTGGATAGTCACAACGCCCGATTGGTAGGTCCTTCGTTGCTGGATGTAATCTGACCAATGGGGTGCAGCCTAAATGGTTTGAGGGACCTATTTTATCCCTTGCACGTGACCAAGAGATTCTCTTTCGGCCCCCGCCCACCTCTCCCTATATTTAGGGTATTTGTGATTAACCTTGCTATGCCGTCATGTGTCGTCTGTCATTGGGACAGGGGCATGGCAGGAATTTCCCCACTTGGCTGACTGGCTGTTGCCATTTGGGTTTCGCCTGCTGCATAGCAAATCGTCACAACTTGTAAGGTTGTGGATAGGCACTGGTTCATGTGGTAGGGATGGGAGAACGGTCTTGCCAATGTGAAGGGTATTCCGTTAAAGGAATCCAGGGACTCAACGTGGTTTGGTCAACCCCCAAGAAGTGGTTGTGCCCGTGCCTGAGTCTAGGGGAACATCTGGGGGAGTGGACAGAGTCTGTTCCCAGGCTTTCCACCTACCTCAGGCGTTCACCCTTGGCTAACCTATGATAGAGCTCTGGGTCAGTGCTACCTGCAACGGTGTAGGGAGCTAGTCGAACCAGAGCCTGTACAACCACTCACTTTTCTGTAATAATAAAGCTGTGACCTAAATTCTGCCAAAAACCAAAACTAAAATTTGAGTCAAATTTGTTTTTATTTGGGAGGGAAGGTCTCTGGGTCTGAACACGCAACAATAGATGAGTGGAATAAAGAAAAGGGGGAAAATGCCACAATGGAAGAAAGAGCAAACCCCCTCTGCAAAATTAATATCCAAAGCCCAAAACTCAAATCTAGCTTTGCACTATATAGTATAAACGTTAATGTTCCAGCGCATACTATATGTACGTGAGAAGCGGGGTGGTGGGGGGGATGCAAGACGCCTGGAAATAAAACCTCCATCCAAATTTAAAGCTGCTGCTCAGGGGTTTCAAGGAAGAACATGCTTTCCACTCCACCCCCAAAACCAAGTCATACAAACAGCATTTCCATGCAAAACACACAGTAAACATGTCCTTAGCAGCTTAGCAAGTTGGTCACAGTGAAAAAGTAGAAGAGGTAGCCCTATCCATCACTTTGAAATAAACTCATTAAAGCAAAGTGCCTGCCAGCAACTAATGAGTTAATCAATAAGGGGTGTGTGTGTGTGTGTGTGTGTGTGTAAGTGTAACAGAAAGCATGCCACTTGGCAGGAATATCATTTGAATCTGACCCCAAACAGTCAGCAGCAGGTCAAGAGCCATCTACTGTTTACCTGTGCGGTGAAGGGGCTGGCAGCACATTAAAACGAACAACCAATATCAATCACATCAGGTCAATGGCAAGAGCAGGACACAATTAAGCCAGAGACAATCACAGAAATGTAAAGATGTTTTACTGTTTATTGCAGCCAAGTTAACCTCTTTTTCTTTTTAAACCAACTGAAGGTGTTTTGCATTGAGCTTGAAAGTCTAGTCTAGGCAAATAATTTTATTCAATATTCAGGCGCAAGCTTTCTGCCTTGGGGAAAAACAACAACAAACCAAGGCCATTGGAATTCATTAAGAAGAGAAAGGTAGCAATAGTTTATTCAACTAACGCCCACCCACACATGCTTGGGGAATTCCGAAGAGCAGGGAAGACCATTTGTGATTTGGGGGGGGGATCATGGGGGTGATTGGAAAGATGACTCATTTAGGTTCCTTCCACCATATATAACTCACACCTGAAAGCAAGATTCACTTTATTTCCTGTTGATCGGAATGCAAGAAACTTGGGAGTGTACTGTATCCAACACTGCCCAAGTGGTCATCATAGCTGTCAAGTTTCGGTTTTGAAAATAAGGGATCAATCAGCAGTCTCACCTATCCCCGGGGACAGTCACATGTCAGTGGTGGGTGGAGCCAGAAGCAAAAGTGGGTGAAGCAGCAATGTAAACTCCAAGCGGGCTCGGGCTCGGAGCGGGGCAAAGAGGAGGGCAGCCAGCAAAGAGGAGGGCAGCCATGTGCTCCGCGCGATGGAGCCCCATCGTCTTCTTGTCTGATCCCATCAAAACAGGACAGGAAGCAGCAGCTGCTCAAAGGCAGCCAGGCTCTGCCCACCAGCTAACTCTATTGGCCGGCTGAGGGGCTCGGCGGCAACAGATAGGGGCTGATGCAGAGGGAGGAATACACCCCCCTGTAAGCACGGGAAACGGCTCCCACTTGCTTTGAGGGCTGAGGCTTTTCTCTCCAAGTAGGCGAGGTCTTCCCACCCAGTCCCTGGCTGGCCAGCAGGGGAGGAGCTGCTTCCATTAAAAACAGGAAATTTAAGGGAAATAAAAAATAAGGGAGAGCAGCAGGAAACTGCTTGAAATAAGGGAGAATTCCGGGGGAAACGGGATACTTGACAGCACCGGTGGTCATCCTCTCACAACAACAGAACTTCCCTTTCCTTTACTCTTCCTGCGTGCTTCTCAAATCTATTCATATTTGAGGGTGCGGGGGAGAGAAGATGCAGAAGCTCCATTGTGCAAACAGAAATCTGTTGCTCGAGTGGAAGGGCAGCAGTGGATGAAACCCATACCAACTAAATTATGATTACCAGATTTTTTTCAATGAATCCGGGGACACTTTTTTTTTTTTTTTGTAAGCTGAGTAGCAACCGGGAGTCAGTAGTGGGGATGGTGAGGCAAAAGACCCTGGGCCCAAGCACACATGCATATTGTATAAAGGTGCAAAGCCCTTCTTTCACACCCCATGAAACATAAATGCGCAGAGTTTTTTAAAACTGGGCAACGGCCGGCCGTTAAGTTGCCATTATAGTGGCCGTGCTCTGCTCAATTTGAACAATCATGTTATGGTGCTTTCATTAGATGTTTCATGGAGCTACTTAAAACGATTACCAGGAGTTCTGTACACTTTGTCTAAAACACAAAAGCAAACTTTGATATACTTCCAGGGCAGGCACGTCCAACAGGTAGATCATGATCTACTGGTAGATCACTGGACGGCTGTGGTAGATCACTGGTAGATCACCCTCTCCCCCCAAAGAAACTCAACAACTTTGGCTCCCCTAAAAAAAAGCATAACATTTTTGCCAGGCACCTCAACAACTTTGACCTGAACCCCAGAAAAGGGGGAAGATCACTGCCAGTTTATAACTCTGTGAGTAGATCGCAGTCTCTTGGGAGTTGGCCACCCCTGTTCTAGTGGAAAGCTTTTTTAGGGCAAGAAAAACGAGACTTAAACCGAAACATTAGGTGGTCACAAAAGTTTGTTTTAGCAAACACTCTTGTATTTTAATAATGTGTATCATTTGAGAGATGTAAAAAAAAAAGTTTCATAGACTAGTTGGGTAAACAGCCAATATTTGCTATTTCATAAAATCCTGCTTGATTTCAAACGAACCTCAATTTGCTTCCACAGCAAACATTTTCTTACACTTGCTTATTATATTTTAGTTACCTGGCATTTAAGTGAGTTCAGTGAAACTGGTTACCGTTTGTATTAATGAAGGTCAGGTTTGTGGATGGAGGAATATACAAAGCTGTTCTCTACCTGGAAAGCTTATCTGCCCATACTGACTCAAGTCCTTTGACAGGAGTGACTATTCAGAGCCTGAAGAAGAGGCAATTTGCATCTCATCCCATCTGATCTTTTAAAGTGCAGATTCCCAGAACAGATCCAGGTGCCTCTTTAATACCGGTACAACGCAAGTACTCTGCCATTGAGCGACAGGACCGCCCCACTTGCATTTAAGTTAAGGTTACCAGACGTCCCCGGATTTACAAATCAGTCCCCTGACAAAATCCTATCATTCCTACTGAAGTTGAAAAGTGTCCGATTCATTGAAAAAAATATGGTAACCTTAGTTTAAGTGGGAAAAGAAAAGCTGTTGTTTGGGGGGGGGTTTGGTAAAGGATATTAACCCCCTTAAGGTTTAAAAGGCTAGCAAGTCCATTACTGTGACTTTACACTGGAAGGAGTAATAGTTAAAAGGTTTTATGGCACATGTATGGCACACGGCCATACATAATGCATCACAACTGCCAGCGAAACTTAGCACAACAAAGAGGGATCCGAGTTAAGGAAAGGAAGTGAACATTGGACTATATAGAGTTAAAAAGACAATGCACCCGGGGTGCAACTTTCCAGAGGCTACTTTCCTGCTGGGCAGCCTTCCGGAGGCTACATGTCCCTGTGGGCAATGCCAGAAGAAAAAGTGGACCAAGCAGTAATGGAAATTTTACTGTAAACAGGAGCGAGCCAGCAATCTGAGACTTCAGCTGTGTACAGCCAGCTTCTCCTCCACCCTCTTCATGCCCCTCCTGGTTCTGGGAGACCAGGGGGGAGGGGAGCTTGTTGCAGCAGGAAGGGGATACACCCTTGCCCCTTCATCAGCCAGACTTGTCTCTGCCTCTTAGTCCCTTTCCTCTTCTGCTTCAGCTTCTGCCTATGGTTCTGGACTTCTGTCACAAGTTCTCCCAGCCTTCCCACCTCCCTCTCCTGGCTCAGAGTCTTCTTCCCTTAGGGGTTCCCCAGCTGGTTCCCCACATAATTCTTCCGCGTCCAACCAGTCTGTGACATAAATGTACAGGAGACTAGTTTCTTCTGCACACATGGCTCTGCATCCTTCATCCAGGCAAGTGAGAAGCATTACTGGACTTGAAGGACGTACTCCAACCAGGCAAAAACATTTGTGGTGCAAAGGAGGGCCAATGATGGTTGTGGCCTAGAGGAAGCTCCAGACAGAAAGGTCTGGGAGGCTGCATTCAGTGGATTGCATACTTATTGCTCTCCAAACCTTAGAAGAGGATTTGAAACCTACAGTGGAAGGCATTCTTCTCCAGAACAGCCCTCTCAGCTTTCAGGATGTAAGGAGTACAAACAAGAGCACATGAGTCTACTCATATTTGAATTAGGTGATTCTCAGTAATCTGCTGCTGCCACGCCACCAACAGTAAATGCCACCTACTTGTTCAGACAATTCTGTTTGCTCTTCCTCTTCACATAACCTTATTCTACTTTCTCTGTGTGCTCTTGATTACTGACCCCTTGAAGTCACAAAGGGGATCCCTATTCCTGTGCCTCATATGCCCCGAGTCATAATACAATCAGTAAAGTGTTAGCAAGAAAATGCAAACAATTCTTTTTCCAATGTTGGAAAAAAAATAGTAACGATCAGATAAAGCATGCTTTACACCTGCAGAAACTAGAGGTAATAATTCTTTACAGCACAATTGTTATTCCAGCTATTAGTTGGCAGGAGGCCAGCATCCTTTTACATGCTGACAACGGCTGCAAACTAAGAAGGGGGCAAGGAGGGGAATGCTGGGAGGGGAACTAATACCAGGCAAAATGCATAAACTGCTCTTTGCACCTGTCATCTTCAAGGAGCTGTAGTTTCAGTAAGCTCCACAAAACCACCTTTTTCATGCATTTGCATCTAAATAAGCAAAATGGAAAATAGAAAAATGGGAATCCTTTCTTTTAAAAATCCTGATGTAAGTACACAGACAAATGTGCACATGAGAAAAAGGTTTAAAGCACACAAGAGTACCCCAAATGGGGAAAAAATACAATTAGATATAAGAGTCAGAAGAAAGAGAACAGTAGCTAGGCAGGGAGAACCATTTGCAAATCAGACCATGCCCAAGTCCTGAAACAACAAATTGTTTGATGAAGAGAAGGGGGTGACATTGTCCACAGAGTTCAGCATTGCCCTCTCCTGGCCAAAATCCTCCTCCTGCTCCACAATGATGGAGCTTGTGGGGGTTGGTAGGTCAACACAGTTCTCAAATGCACCAACCACTATTGGGGAAATCTGATCTTTCCACCCACATCCAAATCAAGCCAGGTGTACCAGTCCACCTGCCCTGCCCTGCCCTCCGAAATCTACGTACAGTCTTAAAAGACTAAACTGAAGGCAACTGACAGCTTTGTACGTGACAACGCAAGGCCACAAGAATGGTACTGCATCAAGAATCAGCAGGTATGAGAGCAGAAAGAAGTGTATTGCTAGCCAACTGGATCAGTCCACTGGCAATATGAACAATAAATGTACGGCAGAAGCCCTGTATCTCTTCAGGAAAACTCAATGTCAACAAAGGGCCAGAAGGCCAGGTCAAACAAACAATAGCCCATATTCCAAGTGGCAGACCTTGGCACCCACACAAGGCAACCTTGCATTGTTATAATACTTACTGAAAGAAGAGGGATATATTTGTGTGTACACAAATATGGGCAGAGACTTACAGTTCCTGTTTGATTTCCAGTATTAATATCTAAGCAACTACTCACTGTACTCTATGACTACTTTCTATGAGGGGGTGTTGAGGGGGTGGGGTGGACTCTCTTCTGCTTTCAACAGCAAAGGGAGAAGGAGAAAAGGGGTTAGGAACACATATTCGATACGTGGAAATTCCCCCTTTCACCTAGATAAAGTTGATCAACTGAAGGGAGGGTGGGCATTTGAACTAAGAACTCTCACCCCATAGAGAAGGGTGTGTGTGCAAAAGAGACAAGGATGAAGGCTCCATACAGAACATCATGTAACCTAGCCTGCTAACAGTAGAGGAATCTGTATCAAGGGTGAATTAAATCACAAACTAAATGTGGCTCATGCTACGATGCGTATAGCACAGTATTTATCTCTACTACATCATAATCTGCTCTCCCTTCACTGCTCATTTACACAAAAAGCATAAAAGACAGCCTCCACAGTTGTTGGTATGGAGCCATTCTTCTCCAGAGATAGGCTGGGCACATTCCAAACCCTTCTAAATGATTAGCCCCCTTAAAATGAATAAGTAAATTCCCTATCTTTGGTTTAATAAAAACGACTACGGTTAGGTTTCCCCTCTGCAGGCATCCACTTTGAATGTTTGGCTCTCAGGAGGAAATCCACAGAAGCCATGGTGGGCCAGTAGCAGGTCCCTGCTGTCCTTTGTCCTCGAGGAGACCCCTTCACACGCTTAACAGGTAAAGGGGCTTTAGAGCACTGTCCTGCCAGGGAAGCACAGATGATCATGCTCCACTAGGGCATTTCTTCTGCATTAATGTCCCCTGCATAGTTTTCTTTGACTAATGTTCCTTTTTCAGATGATACCGATAATAGGAAAGGGGGATTGTTTTGACACTTGGAGAAAAGACATCTCAAGATTTATTTGGCAAAACAAGAAGCCTCGAATAAAGTTTAAACTGTTAACTGACAAAACTCAAAGAGGAGGTTTGGGCCTCCCAGACTTTAGGTTATATTATGAGGCGGTCTGTCTAGGACTGGGTAAAAGATTGGATCACCCTAAACAATCCTGAAATTCTCGACTTAGAGGGATGGAATAATAGATATGGATGGCACGCCTATTTGGTTTACAATAAAGTAGCAATACATAAAGAATTTTTAAATCATGTTATAAGAAAACCATTATATAAAAGATGGGAAAAATACAAATGGTTGCTAGAACCTAAAGTACCAAAATGGATGTCACCCATAGAAGCAACAGCTATAAAGAAACAGAATACAGAGATGATATGGCCTACGTACTATGAATTAACAACAGTCGAGGAGAATATCAAAATAAAACCGTATGATGAATTAAAGAATGTATGTACCACTTAGTTACAATACCACCAATTGGTACAAAGATTCAGGCAAGATAAAAAGGAAGGATTTGAATTAGGAACATCTAAATTGCAAAGTGAATTGATCCAGCCCAGAAAAAAAACTATTTCTAGATTATACAATCTCTTGCTGGAATGGGAATTAAAAGAGGAGATAACAAAGGAGGTTATGATAAAATGGGCAAGAGAACTAGGTCAGGTAATTGAATTGGAGAAATGGGAAAAATTATGGACAAATGAAATGAATTTCACCGTGCGCTCCACGATAAAAGAAAATATGATAAAAATGTTTTATCGCTGGTATATTACACCAGAATAAAGCTGTCCAAGATTTATAGGAAACAATTGAATATATGTTGGAGATGTAAAAAGGAGGTTGGTACATTTCTTCATGAATGGTGGGAATGTAAGAGGATAAAGCCCTTCTGGAATGAAATATATGAACAATTAAAGAAAATACTAAAATTCTCCTTTAATAAAAAACCAGATTTATTTCTGTTGGGAATTTAACCAGAAAGTATTCCAAAAAATAAGAAAAATATTTTACTATATGCTACAGCGGCGGCAAGATCGCTGATCGCAAAAAACTGGAAAGGTGATAAGATCCCGACACTAGCAGAATGGAAAAAATAGACGTACTTAAAAACAATGCAACTGGAAATGTAACAATAACTGGAATTATCAGGTATGAGATCACACATGGGCGAGGGGAAGCTGAGGGGGGAGTAGGAGGGAGGGGAAATATATATGGTACACAAAAAAGATATATCATGATGAAATATGTATGAATTCTGGAACTCTTATTTGGAATATGTAATACTTTATTTGTTGTTATTTATGTCTGGAAATAAAAACAAATAAATAAAACAAAAACAAAACAAAAAGCTGGGGAAATTCTTCCTTTTGTGTGCTTTGGCAGAGAATGGGCATCCACACGCAGAAAACCTGGACAACAGTATGTGGCCTGTAACTGTCACCAATCAGCTGAGTTCCCCATGGAGCACAATGTAGCAGAAAGTGGAGCTTGAAGTCAGTGCCTATCAGCTTTGGAAAGAGACCAAAGCCAGCACCAATCAGCTGATTGGGGGCAACATCAGCTTATTGGGCTTGGCTGTATTACAAAGGAAAAATGGGTCTTCTGGGACCATAGGAATCCCAGGTGATTGCCTAGTGGGCAGGCCCTGTCAAAATGGCCAACCAAGGGTAGGAAAACCCAGGTCTGGCCTGTGAGCCAGCTCTAGTGACCCATCCCTGCTGTACACAGATAGACTCCCTCCGTCTGGAAAGCAAAATTACTCAGCCTAGTTCATCTGACACCTCACGATTCCCCCTAGCGAAAGGGAACGGGTGGAAATTAATTTTCAGAGATTCCTGTTTTCCGAGTTTCTCTTTTAAAAAAATAAATAAATCCAGAGCTATCTCCTGAGAAATAGCTTATTAGCCCACCAACCACTCTGTTCTTAAAACCAGCCTACTGTGTCGTGCCATTTGCTTCTGCAGAAGCTTAAATTCTTCTGAGAAAAGAAGCCTCTGTGGGCCATGTACTTATTTTCTTGCTGCTCTACACACACAGGATACCACAAGTTTCCATGATGTCACACACAGGGCTTGGCTGCCTTCCCAAGTATGATAAAACTTGAGTTCATCTGTCCTTCCCCTCCACACCCTGCCTGCCATTCAACAGTCATACTCTGCTCGAGCCTTTCCACCTGAACTGAAGAGGGATCTCTGAGGGAGTGACTGCCAGAGACTCAAACTAAAACAAAACTTACTAACCAACCCAGCAGCACACAAGGTCACACACTCAAATAGCACAGAAAGAGTGTACATTAAAACACTATAAACAGCTCTCAGTTTAGGCAGGGCAAAAGATCTTTCAGATTTAAAACACTAACTTAACACATTTTGTGAAGCTCTTTTGCTACAGGCTGTTTTACAGGTTAGATCAGTGTTTTTCAACCTTTTTTGGGCAAAGGCACACTTGCTTCATGAAAAAAATCAGGAGGCACACCACCATTAGAAAATGTTAAAAAAATTAACTCTGTGCCTATATTGACTATATATAAAGTAATTTTTCAATTTTTCCCACGGCACACCAGGCAACATCTCGCGGCACACTAGTGTGCCGCGGAACAGTGGTTGAAAAACACTGGGTTAGATGAACTGAGGGCCCGTGAAACCCATCAGGAAAATAAATAATTGGGTCTCTCTCTCTCTCTCTCTCTCTCTCTCTCACACACACACACACACACACACACACACACACACACAAACCCTGTACTGAGAATACATGAGATGTTTCCTGCTCAGCCAACTGTGGACTTCAGCCTTCAGGGATGGAAAGCTTTTGCAGCCCCAGAGCTGCATTTTCTCTTGCCTAACCCTTCAGGGGCCACAAGCCGGCAGGGACACTTGCACACCAATGCAACGTGTGCATAAAACCATATAGCACGTGCATGAATCTCCCTCGAGCCTTTGGCTTTCCCCCCCCAAACCTATTTGTGAAGCAGGGGATGAGAGGACTCTTCGTGGAAATTGCAGCGGGGGAGGAAGGGGTTAAGGCTTTCCTCCCCAGCTGTGCTTTCCACGAAGAACTCTGTGAACAGCACTTCATCTTGAAAAATAACCTTCCTTGGCACACAAAAAATTGTTGCTGTTCTGAAGCCAAATTGTGGCACGGGGAGAGGCAGATTTAGCAGGAGGGTCAGACTATGCAGAGAGGGGTTTTATCCCGACCCCAGCTGCAAGCCCTCCTGCCCTACAAATGCCCCTGAGCCACAATTAGACTTGAAAAAAGCCACCTGTTGGCATCATTAATGGTACCACACCGAGGATCCTTCCCCAGCTGCAACTCCCCCTGAAAACGCACCACATTCAGACTTTTTGTGGGGGAAGCTGTTTTCAAGCCCCTAATTATTTTGGGGAGGCAGGGTAAGGAGATGATGCTGACAGCTGGATGGGGGGGGGTGGCATCTAGTCCATAGGCCACCAGTTGTCGTTTCCCCCACCCAATTAAAAGCACTCCAAATCAAAGTACGTACTAGCCTGAGTGGAACATAAGCTCTGTAGTACAATACTGCTAACAAGATATACCTACCTCTACTATTAAGTGGATCTCAACAGGAACTCATAAGGAGTCACCCACTAACTGTGTGTCCTCTTTCTCCCATAAATGAGAACACTTTGCTGAACCCCACCCCACACCCCACACCCACCTTCCACCTGGGGAATGTGCTCCCTCTCTACATACACACCCAACCTCAATGCAGGCCTAGCTCAGAGAGTCAACGAAGCTACAGCAACTTGTGGGGCTCGAGAATTATGAAGGCTGGCAAACCTTGCATATGGTTCAATGAGGGACCAAAAACAACAGGGAAGCTTCACTTTCCGCGAAGTTCTGGTTGAGTTGGTATTTTATGTGCTAGCGTGTACACCTGATATTTACATTATGAATTGGACACCCATCGCGAGGTGAAGAACCTGCAGCTTCTTCTGTTTCACTGACACATCTGGCTTTACCCTAAAACCACAAAATGCAAACATATTTCCACGACCTTTCTTTTTCTTTTTCTAAACCATACATTTCTCTTTCACAGCTCTGCCCTGAGTGTGGTCCACATTCTACCATGCTAAATAAATCAAGGAAGGCCAAATTCCTGGTTAGGCAAAATTTTGTTGAATTTTATCTAAAGTTATGTTATTACTGCATCTTAAAACAAACCTGATCCCTGCAGGATTTTGTACCGTGAGTAGGGTAATTCTCCCTTAGGTGGGCTTATTGGTATGGCTTTTCAACGTGAGCAGATTTCAAGCTTGCAAGATCTACTTTGAGGCTTGTTTGTTTGTTTTGCTGGAACCCCAATATCTACAAACCAGAGCAAAGTGCATAAGAAGTGAGGTTAGAATTAAAGAACAGCCTCCAAGCACATTTTGAGCCTAGGAGTTCATTTTTGTGTCTAGAACTGGACTGAGCTCATAACCTTTTCATACAAAAGTCCAGTCCTGTTTGCTCCCAGACTTTCAGCAGCCTTGTGTAAGTGAAAAAAATGCCATGTTGTCTTGTTTATTTCAGGCTATTTGACTGTGCCCTCCACCTACCTGAATTTTGTCTCTCCCCTTCCTTGTTTCATTCCTAATCTGAGATGCTCCTGGACACTATGAACATGGCAGCTGTGAGATCGGTCCTGAAGGGGAAACTGTGCTTTTAACTAGAGTTTCCCAACTGCCAGCTAGTTGAAAATATATCCTGCTTGGACTAACTGCCCAAATGGGTGGTGGCAGGATGACCCAGATGCTCATAAGTCTATTTCAGTCTGGTTTCGGGGATACAATTAGGGAACTTGTCATCTTCCAAATGGTTGGACTCCACCAGCCCCAACCAGCATGGTTAGTGGTCAGGAATGATGGGAACTGGAATCCAACAGCTCCGATTGCTGTTCTATGAGAAAAGGACATTTAGCAGTGGGGTAATTAAACAGCTTTTATTCATTTATACCCGTTGCAAAATTTTGCTTTTTGGTTTGTGATTGCAATAACATCAACATTTTATTGATTTACAGTATAGACCTATGCTGGTTTACTCAGAAGTAAATCTCACGGAATTCAGTTACTTTTACTCTCAAAGTTAAGTGAATATTGACCTGTAGTTTGTGTCTTATTTTTAATGGGTGTGGGTGCTGTGGGTGTATGAGCTGCCCTAGATATTTATTTCAGTAGCAACATGGGATTCTTCCCCTCCCGCTCCACAAATTTTATAAATATTAACCAAACCAAGCCAGCAGCATTTTCCATAATGGAAAAGGGGAAATGATAACAAGTGAGGTACGGGGAGCAGTATCATGGAGTTCATAATCAGATTTAAGTTATCAGTATGTTTCCATCTACATAAATGTTAATCTGCAACTTCTTGGCTGAAAGCCAACTCGCTTGGTTGAAATCTTCAAACCGCTTCATTTTAAAGCCAGCCCACAAGTTTCCCCTGCTGACCTTTTTTTCCACTCAGGGGAACAGCCTGGCAGACAAAGCTGCAATCCTATATCCACTTACACGGGAGTAAACTCAACTGAACTTGATGGGCTTACTTCCCAGGAGGCATATGCATCAAGTCTGCGGAAGTTACACAAGTCCATTATACATTTATAACAGACTACCTGCCACCACACAGCCACATGTGACAATCATGCATGATATTAAAAAAAAGAAAACTCCAGTGGACAGAGACCTCTATAGCTCAGTTGGTAGAGCATGAGACTCTTAAACTCAGAGTCATGGGTTTGAGCTCCATGTTGGGCAAAAGATTCATGCATTGCAGGGGGTTGGACTAGATGGCCCTCGTGGTCCCTTCCAACTCTACAATATCTATGATTAACCAATTTCTCCACAAATACAGTAGCAATTCTCTGGGCATGTGACTCATCATGAATCAGCTGCTTGATGATCCCCTCAGCATGTTCCACTTCAGTAGGCTCATGCTTGACACTTGATGATGCCGTCATCACTTCAGCCACGGATATAGGGTAGTCAGAGAAACACTGCTCCCTCATAAACTTCCTCCCGTGTAATACAATTAATGTACTTGGCTGTTAATCAAATGTCACCGTCAGCCTTGCTCAAATTGTTCTATATGGCTCTTTGAGATCCTTTCTTCTTAATAAGTGTCAAAAAGTATTTTCACAGGGGTGGGGGGTCTGCCACCATCTTGCATCATTCTGTTTGCCTAAAAGGAGAGGGGCCACCAACCTTCTTAAGCCTGTGGCACATTTGAAGTTTTGAGGGAATGCTGTGGGGAACACCTCCTCTGTTTGCTTCCCCTCCACCCCCAGCTCCCCAGACTGAAGGTAAGAGAGAAAACATATGCATCATCCACACACAAAGGAAGTCAATTAATATTTGTATTTTACAAGAGAGAAACACTATGGTTGCTAACTGACTCATAAAAAACCAGCCACAGCAGATCCCCCCCCATTCCTATTTTACATGCCACCGTTGCAATTATTTGGTGTTTGAAATCCTAGCCAATATACTACAAATATCCCAAAGATGTAGCAGTAAATACCAATCTACCTTTGAGGTCAGACCTCCAGGGCTGACCTATCTCTGCTCCGCCTATTTCAGCCCTCTTCTGGTTCTGGGAGGCAGAGTAGTGAGGGGAGCTTGTTGCAGCAGTAGGGGGAGACACCCGTGACTCAGCACCAGCCTAACTCATCTCTGCCTCTTGGCCCCTCTCCTCTCATGCACAGCTGTCTAAGTCCTCTCCCAGTTCATGCCTCTCCCAGTTCTGGGAGACCAGGGGGAAGGGAAGCTTACTACCTTCACCGGTCAGACTCGTCTCTGCCTCCCCCCTTCTCCCCTGCTTCAGCTTCTGCCTCTGGTTCTGGACTCCCCTCTGCCACAGACTCTCTCCCACCTCACTAAACCTTGTTACCTCCTCTGTTTCCAACACCTTCTCTTCCCAGTCTTCTCCCTCTGACCACTCATCATTGTCCCACCACCAATCCCCTGGGCTCTGAGCCTTCTTTTCCCTTGGTGGTTCCCCAGGTGGTTCCTCCCACCATTCCTCTGCGTCCAACCAGTCCGTGACAGCTGGGCTCAAGAGGAGTGGGTTATGAGAGCACATGCATGCCTGATGCAAGATATGGGGCTGCAGAAGCAATGTGTCATGCTTCGTGACATTACCAGGTTCCGCCCAGTGTGACATCACCATAGGTCACCCCTACATCTCAGGTTTGGGACATGAAATCCCGGCAACTCTACTAGTCAGTTCAGCGAGGCATGAAAAAGAAAGGTAGGTGGCTGGGAGACGATCTTGGTAGAAAGGAAAGTGATACTAACTGATGACTGGGTGGAAAACTACAACACATTTTGATTCTTTTAATAACTGTGGTAATACGAGACATCCCATCAGTATTGGCATTCTGCTGGCTCTTGAAGAAACACCTATTCCCTTGCCTGATCTCCTATCCTGAACCTCCTGTTTTAATTACTCTTCTAACTCCTAAAAGCTATGCTGCTTTAATAGGCTTATTTCATTGTACAACTTAATAGCAAGTGCTTATTTTCATGTTTTTATGAAATTGCTTTGTTGTGTATTTTAAGTATTGTGTTTTTATTTTCTCTAATTGCTTTCATGCTAATGAAGCACTTAGAAGCCACCTTGGCGGTATATAAATTAGCAAGTTATAAGAAAGAGAATTTCTTCAGTTCCCCCTTAGATTTGCCAATCTGTTCAAACAACAAAATACAGAAGTGGGAGCGCCAGCTTTATTTGCAGCTTCGCTTGAAATACAGTCAATTGGGGGGGGGGGCAACATTGCAACAGTAGATCAAAACAGTTAAGAATAAGGAAGAAGAAAAATCTGAGTTAAAGCCATAGCAGATTACACTTTCTAGAAATACGCGTGAATACCACTAAGAATTCTTCCTTTTTTTTTCAAAGGGTGTATGCACCACTTAGAGAAGTTCTGTTCAACTTTCAGTTTAACAGAGGTTATGAACATTATGTTGACACGACTATATATGCAAATTACATTCCACAGAAGGGACGGGGGAAATGTGGTTTGTGGTTTATCTTGTTTCAACTTCACAAAACAAACCATCTACAATCATTTTCCAACTCTTCTCTATTGACATATGTGATATGTCTCCAACAACAACCATTTAAAAAACAATGGACACTGATTTCCCTTACCTTAATGAAGAGAACACATTTATCAAATCAGGGACTTTTAAAGAAAGATTTTGTTATTTATATTTTTACTGTTGTAACTCCATGAAGTGCAAATTTTGCTATACCTATGTGTCCTATACCCCATATAGCAAAAGGGACGGGCCCAGTGTGGGGGAATCTATAGCCCCACAGATGTTGAACTCCAACTCCCATCAGCACCAGCCAGCATGTCAAGGATGATGGGAGCTGAAGTCCAATGACTTCTAGAGGGCCACACATTCTCAACATCTGGAGTAAGAACTGTTGTGGAGTTATGGTTTGTTTCAGTCTAAAGAAACCATGATTTGTAGCCACTGTCTGTTCTGGCTTACTGATCATGGTTTGAGCAAAAAACAAAAACAAAACACAACCTAAACAACCACAATCCCCAATTTGTACATAACACTTAGTCAAGGATTGTGGTTTGTTTTCCCCATGCATTGATGGGGAGAAGCACAGTGGCCCAGATTAGTGAAATAATGGTAAACCACTCACTCTGGTTTCCTGTGACGTGTGGATTGAGCTACAGATTGAGTAAAGTATTCCCAAGAAATAGGGAAGCTACCACTGCTGCCACCACCACTGCCTGTAAGAACTGCCAGGGACATTAAAGTAGAACAAGACAGGGAGGGACAAGAAGGGAGGGAATTTGCAACAAAAAGCACCTGCCGCATGAACGTCATTTGGATTTTATGCAAAAAATCTATAGTCATTTTTACTTCCCTATTCCACACAGTGCAGAGAGTCTGGAAAGGCCTTCAGGGTTTGAACTGTGCTTGTGTCTCAGGCACTGATTTAGGGCAAGGTCCCCTTCAGCCACACATCCTCCTTGCCTAATGTATGCCTAGCCTGATTATGCCCAGGTCTTCAGCTTCCAACGTATCAGGAATTTTTTCACATGGGGACACTTTCCAACAAGCAACCCCACTTACATGCATTGTGAGCTGATGACATCCTTCAGAACCAGGTGCCTCTTCCATACATTTAAATGGGATATAGAGGTCACACCAGACAAGTGAGGTAGGCAGAACCTCTCCTTGCTTACCTCCCCATATTGTTATGCCACTCCCTGCACTTCTCTCTCAGCTGAGCCTCTGATATCATAGTTCAACTAAGGAGAAAGGTCAGTGGATCACCGGAGAGCATCCTTAACAGCAGATCCCTAATGCCTGTTATAGACCTTCTTAAACAAAAACAAAAAAACTCTCATCCAGACGGCTGCCTCCCTCCCCCAACAACAATGCCCTGGAAATTCTGGGGAAATCTCTTCTGCTTGGAATTGCTGTCACCATCAAGGGACAAATGGTGGGGCGTGTCACTACTGTAGGTGGGGGTCCACAAGAAGACACTTTGCTGATGGCACACTCAGCCCTGGAGTCCCTCCTGATTGCTGTCATTATCGGTTTTACTCACTGAATTGCTGAACCAGTGCAAGCTCTGACAATTTCAGTGGGGCCTGCACCACTCTACAAAGATTTTTAGAGATGCTCCAATGGAAGGTCTTAAAACCAGGGATGGAGAACTTGTGGCCCTCCAGACAACATCTCCCATCATCTCTGACCACCAACCATGTTGGTTGGGGCAGATGGGAGTTGGACTCCAGAGGGTCACAAGTTCTCCCATCCCTGCCCTAAATCATCTGCCCCAGTGCAGACACATTTGAGACAATTAGACAATAAGAACACTTCAAGCTTGGGTCTCCCATTAGACTTGACATTTGACATTTACTGCTTTGACCGCCCGCTGCCCCCACCAGCACATCCACTTCTACTCCTCACTTAAAAGTCTTTTCTTCCGCAGAGTACGGGGTCTCCTTTAGGGGAGTTCAACCATTCAAAGAAACATGAGGTTATCTACGTGGGTGCTAAACAAATGAATAAAGTTTTCTGATTTTCACAGGACCTTAGCTTGAACGGAATCTTATATTATTCCAGAATAATATAAAACTTGATCCTAAAGTTTCAGGCCGGTGTATCTATTACCAGAAGAAAAAAAAACACATCAGCTTCTGTGTTCCTTAGAGTCACCCCAAGTCAAGGATGGGGAACCTCCAGATGTTGGTTGGACTACAACTCCCATCATCCCTTATCACTGGCCATGCTGTCTCGGGCTAATGGGAGTCTGAGATCAAGAACATGTGGATGGCTACAGCATTCCCACCCCTCTTTTAAACATTTATATATTTAAGTATTATCTAGTAACACATAAGAGAAACAAAATCACTCTCTTAAGTCGGGCTATGGCTATACCATTGAAACAAATCCTTCATTTTTCTTTCAAACACTGGCTGACCTTTACCCGCAACTTGCAAGTGACCGCCCTATCTATTGATTTTTATTAATACTATGTTCCAGGCAAGCATGTTTATGATAGCAGCCTTACTCATGATTTCCGGTAAGAGTTTAAACAGAGCCAAATACATGTTAGGATTTATTTATTTTTTGGCAACAAAACAAAAAAATCTTTATCACAAAATGTACAGTCTCTCAACTATTTTATATGGTCTCTTGAACAATACTATACAATGTATTTCAGTGTAAATTTGACAAATGTTTATGTTTTGGAATCCAAAAAAGGAAATATTTATATGGCTTTAATTACTGACAGTTGAAAATTGTCATTTTATTCAGGACGTTTGTTTACAATGGCAGTTTGCAGAGAAATGTTTTATCTTCCTCTTCTAAGGCTGTGTATACAAGAGTCAAAACCTACAGCTGAGTATTAGCCTACTGTCCCATATACGCTTTTAAAAAAAGTTATTCTAGCCCTGCTGTCCTTTGTTATTTTTCACAGACTTGTTATGTTTCAGGTTTTTGATCGTTAGATTAGCCCACTGATAAAGACGTAAGATGCTGACAGCCTGTTTGACTTTATGCCATGAAAGAAAATAGTTCTCACTGTACCTGATAAAATTCCCGAAGCCAATTCTTCTGTAAATTTTCTGGCTGGAAAATAAACAAATAAAACAAAATTAATATATGACTTCTGTAATACAGACAAGCAAAATGACTAAGTGAAAGATACAAGCACTGATTTAGCACGTGCACACTTAAAAGGAGTATTCCAATTACACACAAATAAGCCTTTTGATTTTTGTGATGTTGGAAGTCAATATAGCTACTTTCAGGCACACAACCAATAAACTTTTCACCTAAGGCATTTTAACATAGTGAGTTTCATTCAATGTTCTCTTCAGAGCAGACCCACTGAAATGAACAAGCATGACTAATCTAGGACCATTAATTTTAGTAAATTGCACTAACACTGGATACAACTCTTTACTTAATGTAATTTAATTTAAAGCATTTGTGTCCTGCTCCTCAGCCAAAAAAGGCTCCCACAGCAGTTTAAAGGTAAAGGGACCCCGACCGTTAGGTCCAGTCACGGACGACTCTGGGGTTGTGGCGCTCATCTCGCTTTATTGGCCAAGGGAGCAGATGTACAGCTTGTGGGTCATGTGGCCAGCATGACAAAGCCGCTTCTGGCGAACCAGAGCAGCGCACGGAAACGCCATTTACCTTCCCACTGGAGCGGTACCGATTTATCAACTTGCACTGTCTGTGACGTGCTTTCAAATTGCTAGGTGGCCAGGAGCTGGGACCAAACAACGGGAGCTCACCCCATTGCAGGGATTCGAGCCACCAATCTTCTGATCAGCAAGCCCTAGGGTCTGTTGTTTAACCCACAGCGCCACCCGCGTCTTACATAAATTCAAAACAAGACACTCCCTAGCTGCAGGATTACAATCTTTTTAAAAATAAGATAAAAAAATACAACCCACAAGGGAAAAAAAGGAAAGTCAAAACTTAGACACCAATTTCTAGACCATTGTTCCTATATTGACCAGCTGACACAGTTCTGAGGCAGGAGGTAGCTGATGGAGCCAAGACTCCAACAAAGGCGATGGAGTGAGCTCTGCTTCCTCTCTCCTGTTAATGCAGTTTGATGGAATGGAAGCCCGCAGGTGACATTTAAGGGAAGAGGAGGCCTGATGGAGCTGGCCCATCCCAGCAGAGTCAATGGACCGTCATGGTTGTGAGTCTTGGAAGACCTGCTCCCTGCCTTGAAGGCCAGGGGGGTGGGGAATGAATCCAGCTACAAAGTCTGAGACTCTTGGGCAGGGGTTGGGGTATTGTTTGGTGGGGTTTGTTTGGGGTGGGATGGCAGTGGTTGCTGTTATTGATATCAAATTTTTGGTATCTTTATTTTGTATATTTATTATGATTCATTCAAAGTAACTGAGAATTGATATTCTCATAGCACCACTCGCCAGGCTATACAGCAGAGGTTTTTATTGGAACCAAAAATCATACAGTGGTACCTGTTTTCGAATATAATCCGTTCCGGAAGACCATTCAAGTTCTGAAACTTTCGAAAACTGAAAACTCAACAGCCGACAGCTAGGCCACAGGATCTTGCATTCAGCGGAAGTTACATGGCATGTTCGACTTCCGAGGTGTGTTCGAAAACCGAAGCATTTACTTAAGGGTTTATGGCATTCAAAAACCAAAATGTTCATCAATGGAGACGTTTGAATACTGAGGTACTACTGTACATAGAAAGTTGAAGTGGAAGCAGTTATTGCAAAAAATGACTAACATGGGGCTGCTGCTGGAGACACTTGCCACTCTTGAAATGCGGGGGAATAATGAAACGAATGTGTGTGTTTTTAACTCCACCAACCCTGCCAGACCTGGAAATAGCAGGCAGAGCTGTTGATAAATTGCTGGAGTCATAGCACCCCAACAGGCTCACCACTGGTAACTGCTCTGGGCACTCCAGGGAGCAGGTCTTCCAGGACTGACAGGCCAAGATATTGCAATGGTGTCCACCAATAGTATCACTTGTACAGCCCAGTGCACAAATTAGACTATCTAAAAGCATTGTGAGCTGCTTGCTGGAAGCACGGGAGGCAGGAACGTGACAATCTCATAAAAATTATGGGAGAAGGGGAATGGAATGAAATACCCAGGAAGATCCCAGGGCTGAATGGCTGGAACCTAAACTAGAAACACTCCACACTGCAAGACTTCGTTGCAGGTCCCACTTGTTAACTTCTAATAGACATATTTTACCGAAAACAGTGATTTATAGGTTGTCACAAAAAGAGAACGGAAAATATTTTTATGGTTCTCGGGTAATGACGTCAAAGCTTTTTGTTTTCTGTGTGACTAAATATCTGTTTTAAACTGTCAAGAGCTACAATTCTGAAAAGCAAAATGAAGAAAATGTTTTGGCGCCACTTTCAGTTTGGAAAACAAATACGAGAAGAGAGTCGCATCAGTTCAGGGCATTTTCAAATATCACAAGCCTTCCACGCCACCATGTTATATTCACCGAAAGCCTTTTAAACAATTAATATGGCAGACTGAGTTTGTTACACAAACGGGAAGTTGGCTCTCAGTGGCTGGAATGCAGATTCACAAGCCTCTGGTGCACAACCATCTCCAAACGAGGAACAGCTCCTAGCCAACTCAATCCTTGCAAAAGCTGCAAAACTCAATACCAGGGGGGGGGGGGGAAACCCGCAAAATAAATTTATGTCCAAGGCAGTCATTCAACAGTGTTATGAAAAGGGATCGCTGCACTATAAAATACTTTATGGCAGCTGTTTTATAGATGCCAAATAATTCCAGCATTACACAAGGAGAGGACAGAGGTATGGGAAAGGCAACCCAGCCATAGAGCTGGTAACTTATTTTTATTCCTGCTCAGCGGCTGCACAGCGTTCTGGAAAATTACATAGAAAATTCATGGACCTATAATCACAAATGCCAACTATCATTTGACATGCTTTTAAAGCCTGCCAGTATAGCATTTTTTTATATATAAAGGCAGTTAAGACTGTTCTTACTCATAAGAGCATAAAGAGAGCACTGCTGGATCAGTTCACGGAAGGCCGTCGAGAAAGTAACAAATCCATTTCCAAAGCCATTTGGGTATCCTGACAAATGTGAGGGCCTTTTCAGTGGTGGTGACGCCCCAGTTGTGGAATGCCCTCCTTTCCATCTTTTTGGTGCCAGGTGAAAGCCTTATTTATCTCTTATTGCTTTTTCATGCATGCTTTCAGTGGCGTGATGCTTCTGGTTTTCTCTCTTCCATTTCCATTGTGATTACCAAGTCACAAGTTACCATTCGCAAAACTGCATTGTTCAACCAAGCCTTGTTCAAAGCAGCGTCGCTGAGTTGTGTGCGAAATCAGACATGGCCACTGCATCTTCCTAGCCCTCTTTTATACAGTGGCAGCAAAGTTCCAGTTGCCACGGCCATGCTCTCTGCATTTGGGTTTGGGCAGAAAGTGACTGGATACCCAACCAGTCAACGTAGCCAAGAGAGTTTAGACACAGCCATTTTTCTCTGCACCAGGCACAGTCACAGGCAGATGAGCGAGTGGGCTTGATGCGCACTTCTTTGCTGCTTTGACTGCCTCTAGTTAAGCTCCGTGATGAACCCCCACCAGTGTTCAATTGCATTCGACTGCAGTTTCCCTCCACTCGCATTCGAGCCGTCTCTCAGCTTGTTTCCTCGATCTAAGTTCTGGAGTATACCAAGGAGCCACAAAGCAGGAGAAGACATATTGAATTATCTGTGGCCTTTCAAACTGTATGTGTTGGGAGGGTGTTGTTTTAGTTTGTTACTACATTGTGTCAGGGTGGAGTTGATTTAAATCAAACAATTTAAATC
Organism: Lacerta agilis; assembly: GCF_009819535.1. NCBI lineage: Eukaryota > Metazoa > Chordata > Lepidosauria > Squamata > Lacertidae > Lacerta > Lacerta agilis. The sequence continues at coordinate 36,269,817 of NC_046316.1, forward strand.
ACAATTTAGCCGGTAAATCACTAGTCCGTAAGACTTGATTTAATTTAATTTTTTTTAAGAGAGAGAGAAAGACTTATTCTTGCTGGTATAATCTTAATATTTACAACCAGATAAAGGTTTCGTTTTTGGAATAATAAATTTTCAGAGTAGTTTTTACTGATTTGGTTATACTATTGGAAATACACAAGACAGATAATTATGAAATGATTGTGAGGTTTAATAAGTTAACTGTTTATATTGGACAACTTTTCTGCTGTACTTTATTGGAAGGAGAAAAACAATCATTTCCTTAATAACAACTTAAACAATTTATTTAACTAAAACAATAACATTATAGCATATGTATCCATGTTTGTTAACTGATGCGGTCAAACGATTAAAAAAAAAACTTAAAGACTGAGTTTTAGCACACATGAGAAACTTAAAACAAATCCTTATTTCCTGATGAATAGCCTTTGGACTATAATGTAACTTAAACAGAAAACTATCTTTAGAAATATTTTTCCTCCAAAAGCATTTTATTTTAAAAATCCGATCCGATACAATTTTTTTTTAAATCTGATTTTTAAAAAATAAATAAATTTAAAAATCATTGATTTTTATCCACTCTGCATTGTGTATTTGTGTGCTTTTATATTGTAAGCTGCCCTGTGATCCTGAGATGAAGGGCAGTATAGAAACATAATAAAATTAATATTTGCCGTGCCTTTACCTACGCATCCTTGTTCATGCCCCAGTGAATACATGAAGGCTAAGTCTGCTTGTAACACCAAACTGTAGCTTAATAGATTGTGTGTACAAGCCTGAGGCATTTCCTCCTCCCCTCCCCGCCTCCAGGATGCCCACAAAGAGGAGATCAGAAGCTTTCACTTCTGTTTTCAACTTAACCACATTTTAGTGTTGCTTCTGAACTTGAAACTATGATTATTAACATTAACCGATTCATTGAAAACAAGCCAGGATCTTTAACCAAGGTTTGACCTTTCAGCAAACCATAGTTATTACTAACCGCAGCTTGACTGGGTTCAAACATAATGAGAACTGTGGTTAGTTGAAAAGGAGAGGGTTTTCGCCCAGCTGGAATATACCCTTGAACTTTGATCGTGCTTCTTGCTTTCCTGGGTGGAGAACGCTGGGGGTGGGTTAGAGCTAGTTTACTGTGCAGAGGAAAAATTGACACAAGCTGTTCCTACCACTTTCGTTTGCAGCCCAGCCTTCGTTATTAACATGGCCTTCAGAATGTTGCCCAGAATGGAATGCAGCCATCAGTCTGAAAAGGTTCCCCTTTCCAGTTAGACCAAGCCTAAGAATTCCAGAGCAAAAGGGCACTTCACCAACTTATCAGCTTTACTGCTGCCATGCAGTCTTGTGGCTATGAAACAGAATACAGTGGTGTCTTGGTTCTCAAACACCAAAAAGTGTAAGTGTTCTGGTTTTTGAACGTTTTTCAGACGCTGAACGTCCGATGCAGTTGTTGGCTATTGTTTCCGGGGCACCTGCACCAATCAGAAGCTGCACCTTGGTTTTTGAACATTTCAGAAGTCAAACGGACTTCCGGAACGGATTAAGTTTGGCGCTTTTGTTTTTGCTATTTATTCTGCGTTTTTGGGGTTTTTTAAAGGCTTTTTTCAGTTAATTTGTTTTTGTGACTGTGTGGAACCCAGTTCAGCTACTGATTCGTTGATTGTGTGACTGCGGAAATGGATAAAAGCCCCCCATCCAAACAATGACTATCATCAGTGCAGGTAAGGAAAAAATAATAATTTTAATTTTTATCAACTATATTAATACTGTCTTATTTATTTTATAGTACGGTACATTGATTATTGCTTTCATTTTATGGATCTTTGGTCTCGTTAGATAGTAAAACTCATGTTAAACTCATTGCTGTTTTAGGTGTTCTTTTTGAAAGCCTGGAACAGATTAATCCGTTTTGCATTACTTTCTATGGGAAAGCACCCCTTGGTTTTGGAATGCTTTGGTTTTGGAACGGACTTCCGGAACAGATTGAGTTTGAGAACCAAGATACCACTGTATGGAGTGGTATGGAGTTGGAGCTCATGAACTCTGCCACAAGGCCTTGCCCTTTTAAGTAAGGCACAAACATGGCAACTGCAAAGCACAGTCTTGGACGTCACCCCATGGGTCTTCTATAAACTAATTTGTATTAGAAGGCAGCAGATTATGTCAAAACACAAAGGAAGCCATGAGTGGAAACAGGAACAACCTCTGAATGCTGGATACAAAACTAATCACTAAATGTGACAGAGATTGTGAAACATTCTGCAAGGCTTACTGTATTTGGGCACATACGAGTGAATCAAAGTTTTGGCTATTAGGCAACATACATTCCTCTGGTGCTTAAAAGAATATACAAAACGACATTACAATTTTTCCTCTCGATCCTGTCTTCAATCAAATAAATGCATGCCCCCCTTTTATAGACTTTTTTCTCATTTATATAGCAATTCTGAGTAGAATATATTTGATCTTGTTTGTCTTCAGAGCCACTATGTGAAACAGAATAGTGCATTTAATTTTGAAGAGGGAAGTGGAGGCCATTAAGTAGTTAACTGTACCAGCAGAATCCAACTCCACGATGGAGATACGGTGGTTGAAGTGGGCAAGTCCAAAAACCCTCCAAAATCTCTGTCCACTGGGACATGCTGACAAGTGATGAGATTTGAACAGATCGCAGCTGGTGGTATTTGAATAAAATAAGAGTTTAGTTCCCATTTAAAAATATTTGGAAACTTCTTCCCACATATAAACTATCAGTTATTTGCTGTTGATATAAAATATAATGAAAGTGAATAAATAAATCACCAGCTGCCTTCACTGAATTTGTTCACCAGATGGCAGCAGGAAGACGATATTGTGGAACAAACAACGGCTTCAATGTCAGATCTACATAGAAAATGAACTTGTTGGGTTCTGTTCTAAAAGGGTTCCTGATGGTTTTTGAAACAACACACTGAGTCAAAGGTCACTTCATCTCTGCAAAGAGATCCTGGTTGTACTTCCTGGAAAACCAAGGTATTTCCATTGGTCAGCCAGTCCCTGACTTCAGAGAGCTAGCTGTCTGTATTCTTTAGAAATCCATCATACTCAAGGAAAACCATTTAGTTATTCCGTCAATAAACGAAAGCTGAGTTTACAGAACATAGAACGAAGCCTTCTTGACAGCAGAGCCCATGTTATGGAACAATTCCTCATCCCCACCCAAGGCCAGGCTGGTACCAACACTTTCTAGCTTCAGAATTAAGAGTTGGCTGCTTTCTTGAGTACTGTGTATTGGATATGAATTTTATACTACCGTATATAGGCTACAGCAGATTTTATAAACACTTCATTGCCAATTTTATATTTGTAGCCAACCCTCTAGTAATTGTTAATGACCAAGGGTGGAGTATTGAATAAAAATAAATAAATAATCAAATTTCACTCAACGCAAACGTCTGGGAATATTTGTCTGTGGGCATGGTGAAAATAACAGCCTGCAATCGATGCATCACTGCCACTAGTTCCCCCCCCCCAACTGCCAAATAAGGCAGCTGAGACAAGCACACATGAGGAATTTCACCAGGAAAAAAGTCACCCTCTCCTATTTCAGATCCTTATTTGACTTTGTACATATACACACCCTTCTGAGCCAATGGGAGAGAGCATTCTGTCTTTTTCTTGTGGTTTGAATGTATTGGATTTGGAAGAATTCTGAATCTTGAGGTGCCTCAGGGAGACTTTGGATGACAAAAGTAAAGCAGGAACAACTCGATATGGGGAGCCCAAAGTGCTTCTGTTAGTATTTTTAGTGTTTGGTTGTAATCGGTTTAAAAGAATAAATTGAGAATTCCCTGGGTGCCTAGATCAAGCTATGGGGCAAGTACTTTTTGGTGAGAAAAAACCCCAGCAGATATCTGAAATCACAAAACATCCAGCAAAGTGAAGCATGGAAATATAGGCTGTTAGACCTTTAAAAATTTCTTCCAAAGGCTGTTAAACCTTTTAAGTTTCTTCCAAAGTTCCCCTTACTTCCCTTAGCAGAAAAAGAAACCACGCATTTGGGAAGTTTAAAATGGTTTATTTACAAACTCTTCAAAGGTGAGCTTCATGTGCTTTTCCATACAGCAGCAAGAAAGGAGAGGCCGTGCAACTTAATTTCAAAGTTCCTAAATTATTTACCGGTAAGCACAAAGATGGCTTGCTAAAGACACACAGTCTGGGCTTGTAGCAACCAGCCTGAACATCCTTCTTGGTTGGTTACATGGTGGAAAACAAAAGGAACAAAGGCTTTTGGCAGGACTGCTTACTCTATGGTCTTAACCCCTTCATGAATTAACTAGAACTAAGCACGTTGCTGATATGAAGCTGGTATTTATTCCACAACTTCATGGTGTCTAAGTGAACCAGATGTGTTTTAAAAATGCTGCAGGCAGCACCTGCCAAAAGCACCTACTTTTAGTGTCTCCCAAAAGTGAAATTAGTAGAAAATGGTACGGTGGGTCAGCAGTACTCATCAGACCTCCAGACAGCTGTCACTGATTAATACCAGCAAGGAGAGGACGAAAAGTGAGGTTGGGGCAGCACAAATGCATCAGCAGGGCCAATAACTCCTCAATGCCTCACTCCTCCCCTTCCCAGTAAGCAGCAGCAACTCAACTGTCAGGACGTCAGGTGTGTGCTAGGGCTGTGCAATAAATCGCCATACCATTGAATAGAGGTATTGAAATAACATTGTGATAAGTGTTTCAACAGGGCAATATATCAGTAAACAACCGCTGGTGAAAAAAAATAGGGAGAAGCATTTTTATTTTCTGGTGGTGTTTCCTCTCAAAAAGGAAGGGTTGTTGTGGGGTGTTTTTGTTGTTGTTTTTTTTGCTTGCTTGGTCTCCCTCCCTCCCTTTGATAAAAGGGAGATTGGTGGGATGAGGTCTTGGGGGGGGGTTCTGGGGGGGGGGAGGTAGAGGGGAGAAGATATAGCTGGCTGCCTTATGCTGAGCTACAAATCGCAGCTGCAGAGGGTTTTGCCACACCTCCCTGTGGTGGCAGAAGGTCCCGCCATACTTCCCCACAGCACACCCTCCGCCACTGCATTACAAAGGGACCCCCCCCCCAATGTATGGGTCCTTTTGGATCCAGAAGAGGGCGGAACAGGAGTGGGGGCATAACAGTTTTACATGTGCTTCGCTGACTTGTGCGGTGGCCAGGAAAGGAACCCTCACACAAAATGGCCGCAACCTGTACTGTATTGCAGTTCAAAGACACATTCCAGCCAGATAAAAGAGGGCACAGAGCAGGATTAGTAAAGGGTATGGCCTGAGAAGAAATGTTGCCAAGTGAGGATCCTGAGGGCCTGATAGGGAGGGCCACATTTGATGCACACACACCCGGGTTACTTCTGTCTTACATAGTCAACAGAAATATTTTAGTTCTTTTATTTGCTTTTTTCTACATAGTACTGCACATATTTTGAACAGCCAGTTGCTCCCCCCCCATTGTCCCTGCTAGCTTCTTTTTTAGAACTGCGAAAGTATGTAGAATCTCTCTTAAAATAACAGGATATGTGCACAGTTCACCACCTCTCATTGCAACTAAATACTATTTCGACCTTTTCCTGAAATTCTGAGTCCTACCAATGCTAGCTCATTTTATGCAAGTGTGTGTGTGTGTGTGTGTGTGCGCGCGCGCACATGCTTATAATATTGGCCAGGGACATAAAGCAATAGCCTTGCAAACACATGGATACCACATGAGCTGCTAAGTTACTGAAACAAAGAATGCTTCACAACACACGGCTAATTTCTTAACTTCCCAACACTCACATGCCCAGCAAAACTATATATTTTTAGACAAAGCTGAAATAATACCAGCAACTAGAATACAAAAGCGAGGAGGGGGTAAAGTTTACTGACCCCTTTTGAAGTTTCCCTAAAATTGCTTTATGAAGAAAGCTGCATGCAAATACAAGGCATGTTTGTAATATTAACAAAACTAACGGTAACACTTTAAACGATGCACACTTGAGGCTCTGTATGTAAACACTCCTATTCATGGTTAAAATAACATTCACTTGAGACAGGGATGTGAATTGTGTGGCTCCAGATGTTGTTTGACTACAACTCCAATCATCCCTGACTGTCATGAGTGAGCAAGCAGTAAACCACACCGTGAAAGTAGGAGTTAACCCTTTATTACTAATAACAAGATTGGCATGGACTTGCCAGAGTGTCAGGCCTAATGAGCACAGTAGCTCAGCCCTGTGGATCAGTTGCGGAGACTGAAAGTCCCCACCTTTAAGCATCCTAAACCGCCATTAGCTTTTACAAAGGGCTGCGTTTACTGAATTTTAAATGAGTCAGTGTTAGATCAGACAGGACTTTGCGAGTCGATGACCCGCCACCCACGTGGAGTAAATAAAAAACAGGGACACATGATTTTAGGTTAATGGGCAAAATAAGGCCACAACTTTATTGGTTATAGCATGTGAGAGGTATTGGCTTTAAGCATTGGAGAAGAGCACAACGCTTGACTCCACCCCACTTGGCGGGGAGTCACCTTAGGGTTAACGACCAGTGGGAGGAGCTTGTTGATGCAAATACAACTGGAAGCTTCCCCTGACGTCACCGGGGGTTGTGCCATGGCCCTAGCCACCAGCGGGGCATCAGACAGCATCCGCGACCGCTGAATCCCTTTAATGGGATACCCATAGGAGGTAGGTGATGGCCACAACCTGCCCTCCAATACACAACACATATTACATCATATATTAAATACTCCAATGCCTAACCGCCACCCGAGCCCAAAGAGGCTCGCCACCAATACCCTCACAGCTGTAACCAATCCCTAATGCTTCTGGTGATGTCTGCCAACCACACATCATTTCCTTGGTCGGAAAGATGATCACCATCATTGTGAAACAAGAGACACCTCCCTGAACCGGATGTCAGGGTGCTCAATCACATGGCCATCCAAATAACACAGTTTGCGTGCAACCACACGATTTATGAGTTTCCTGGATTTGTCAATAGCCAAAGGGTTGACACTGTCACGCCAAACTCTCCTTTTTAGCAGGGCGAACCAAAACAAAGTTGTTTGGGGAAATAAGGCAACAAGTTCGTCAAAGTCTCTCTTTATGCTGGATAATAGGTCCACACTCTTCCTGTATGCCAAATCGTTCTCCCCAAGCTGGACTATCATGATGTTGGGAGGGCCATGAGATGATGCTTTTGCCTTCACCGCTGGCAGCAGCTCGTCCCAGCGCATGCCACGTCTTGAAATCCAGGAAACACGAACACCAGGTGGCAAACCCAGGTTGTTGCCGATGCCAAGATTTCAGGATCGCGCACGTGCCCAATGGAAGATACTGTGTCCACATATCCACACTTGGACGAAAGCAATGGCACAGGCTGCAGAGAATAAATGTGACTTGTATATCGAGCAGCAAATAGATCTAGGTTTTTTGCGTATAAGGCAGAGGAGGTCATATGTTATCGGCCTTCTGCCCTCACTTTTAGCAGGTTGAAGTCTGCCCCAACCCTCGATTGCTCTGTGGACAACAAAGTCAGAGCAAGGGTCAGAGGAAAATAAAGATTTGCTTTTTTTTTTTTAAGGTGATGGCAGCAGAGAGAATTTTTAAGGTTTTTGCAGCTCACCCTAAATTATGCAAGTGAGCCAAGCATTGTAATACATGATCGGTAGTGGGAGGGATGCTGTGAGCGAGAGCTGACACCTGAGACCTGAAATCCAAGAAATCGCACCAGGCTTTTTTATATGACCTTAGGGTGGAGGGTGCCACAGAGGCCAATACTCCCTTAATCACGCAGCGTTTCCAAGGCTCCAGAGGTGATACGGGAAAGGTTCTGGCAGGTGTTGTGCCTGAGGTGCTAATGACCAGAAGCGGTCCATCTGAAATCAAGATAAGGCATCCGCTATGTCATTATTTACACCTGAGATGAATTTGGTAGAGAAAATGATGTTATGTTTGAGGCACAGCAGCACAAATGAACACAGTAAGCAAGAGACCCTCTCAGAATACGATTATTGTTTGGCCAATACATTTAACACTGCCTGGTTATCAGTCCGAAAGCACACACGGCAATTACAGAATTCGTCAGTCCAAAGGTGTACAGCCACAACTATGAGAAAAAATTCAAGAAAGGTGAGGTCCCGAGTGATAGGCCCACCCTGCCAGCTTTCTGGCCACCTCTGAGCGCACCAGCAACCCCTGAAGAAGACTCCGAAACCAAGGAACCCTGAGGCATCAGATTGCACCTGAAAATCTGAAAACAATTTTAAATTGTCCTGCCATAATGAGATCCCATTGTAGTGTTCTAAAAATCTAAGCCAGATCTCCATGTCTGTTTTTACAGACTTGGGCAAGCGGACCCTGTGATGAGGAAGGTTGAGACCAGTGGATAACCTAGCTAAGCGGGAACAAAAGGGGCACCCGGGGGAAACTACCCTGCAAGCAAAGTTGAGATGACCTAACAGCGACTGAATCTGCCTGAGGGTCACCCTTTTGAGTGGGAGGATCTGCAATATGATATCCGTAACGTTGTCTAACTCGATACCAAGAAAAGTGAGAGATGTAACTGGGCCCTTTGTTTTGTCGGCTGCCAATGGAACACCTAGCTCTTGGGCCAAGGATGCAAAGGCCTCTAAAAGAGAAGCACAATTGGAATTATTTGATTTTCCAATTAATAAAAAATCAAGATAATGAGTCACACCTGACAAACCAGTCCTAAAACGTAGGGCCCAATCCAGAAAGGTGCTAAATGTTTCAAAGGCTGCACAGGCAACTGAGCAACCCATTGGCATTGACTTGTCTACGTAAAATTGGCCCTGGAACCTGAAACCCAACAAATGGAAATCATTTGGGTGTACTGGCAACAACCGAATGGCAGATTCAATATCACACTTGGCCAGAAGCGCACCCTGGCCAAAGCTGCGAATGAGTTTGACTGCCTGATCGAAAGAGGCATATTTAACTGAACAGAGTTCTGGAAATGGGGCTGCTGCGGCTGTTTAAATGCAGCCAGACTCCGCCCCCCGGCTAGCCCTATTGGCCAGCAGAGGGGCTTGGCGCGGCAGCGGATAGGGGATGATGCAGGGGGTCGAACACGCCCCCCTGCAAGCGCGGGAAACGGCTCCCGCTCGCAACTCCTCCCCTCTGCAAGGAGGAGAGGTCTTCCCTGACAAAGGAGTGAACAAAATAGGCTGTACCTGGGAGTTGTCTTGCATATGGACAGGAACCCTCATACTCTCTCCAGCAGCACCTTTTATATTAAAAAAGGAGAACTAATGCATAGTAATTAGAAGCTTTGATATCAGAATTTTGCTTTCTGATTTAAAGTAAATGGGAAGTGAAATAGAACTGGTTGGGAAATCATGCAATACATAAGCACGAGAAAGATCAAGACTTGAGAGTACTTTGGTTGGCTATTTCATGCCAGAAACCTTAAAAGGATTGATAACCTGACAAAGTGAATCATTAAAATTGCAAGGTTTAAATGGCAATACCGCCCGCTTAGTATTTCACATTCTTGCTCACATGTAATATAATAGTGTTGGGAAGAACCCAAAGGACTATTCAGTTCAATTGCCTGCCCGCAGACAAGACCAAGTACAAGATATATCCTCCTATTTAAGGATAGACAGATGCAGAAAGAATACAAATTCCTTTTGAAAATTTCTTTTACAGAAAACCTATCTGGAGAACAAACTTAACAACTCCAAACAAAGTTCACTGAAGAACAATGCATGCCAAAATATATCTTCCATAGCTCCCACTCAAAACATCTTAATGAAAAGTTACCAAATCTAGTTCCAAAACATCTTCCCCAATCAGTGATTCCCTTTCATTCTGCTCAAGTTTCAACACTGAGAGATTTAGGCTACATTCCTATACCCATTTGCCTGAGGTTAGACCCCATTGAATTCAATGGGACCTCTGAGTAGACATGTGTACATTACTTAATTGTTCTGTTTCCCAGTTTTGAAGGTCTAAGATATTAGGCTTCCGATGTGGTAAAATTGGCAGGTTCAGTACATCCGCTATTTCTGCCATTTTTAAAATGTAAGTCCTTGGCAATCGGTTGCTACTATGCTTTGTTGTCTCAAAAAAAGACTGTCCACATTTAATACCGGATGAAGAAATCTGAAAATTTTAACACCTAGAGATATAGCACTACCATCTGCATATCTTTAAAATTATGCTTATAAGGGATTGATGGTTCAGAGTTTGATCATATCATTTAGAAATGTTAAATACACCTCCAGTATGCACAATTAAATTGTCAAAATAGAAAAAAATAGAGCATTCAAGTTCCTAGGTTAGGCTCTGATTTATGGAACAAAGTTTCACAGCAGAAAGATTAACTATTGTAGGGCTTTTTAAAAACAAAACAAACAAAAAACACCCCACCTTCCCCTCTATAATTTATATTGATCCTTTACTTAATACACTCAAGGCAGTACACACAATGGTGATAAAATACCATCACACCACCAAGAACAATGGATCAAATTCTTACAGAGGAAAACATTACAAAAAATAAATATGGTTTGCTGAAACAATACAGGCACCAACAGGCCAAGGCAGATCTTTCCCAGGAGGCTGGACACCATAGTCACAGCAGAGATATCTATCAGGATAACAACAAACTCATTCTACAAAAGTAGATCCTTATGTAGCCAAAACAGCCTCATCCATGACTCAAAGTTGGACTGATGGTTACAGGTTGTGCCTAAGACGACCTTCACCATGATCCTGGTTTAGACCCTGCTATGAACCACGAGGGGAAAATTGAAACTTGGACTGGTTGTAAGAAGAAGACAGGGTCTTGCTGGTTAATGTGACCCTAAGAGCAGGGCTTTTTTCAGCTGTAATTTCCAGAACCTCTCAGGTGGGTGCCACTGCCATTCTAAGAGAATGAGGAAGGTGTTCATGGTGAGTTCTGGCACCCCTAGCAAAAAAAATAGCACTGCCTAAGAGAGCAAAGCTGAAGGAATGCCAACACAGAATGAAAATTAAAGGGAACAAGAAAAGCCATGGGCAAAGTTTAAAAATGGAGAAGAAACCACCACAGCCACACCTAAGGCACAAACAGCTAAACGGCAGCGATAAGGGAGATAAGCCCAGGGAGAAAAGGTAGGGCACACCTTGAAACAACTGAAGGGCAGGATCCTTGGAGGACTAACATCAACAGAAGACTTTTCTTGGGAAATGGCGCAAGTATAAACTGCATCTGTAAAACAGAATACTGCAATGACCAGCGGGTATGCAAGTTAACTTGGAGGACTGGGCCGAAAACAAAGTCAGCTTATTACATTTTTTAAAGGTCATGTCCCAATTTAACAAGGCGTATAACAGACATGGCCCTCAATCCACAAGCCAGTTAAAAGCCAAAGCATTTGAACTCAAGCCATTTTAATACTCCAGCCAAACACACATTTACTTGGACGAAAGCCACATTGATTTCAAAACTAATTCACTTCCAAGTGAAGCATGCTTACGGATAGCAGCGTTGAAGCATGATCTCCTTATCCTCCAACTTGGTTGGCAGACAAAGAGGAGGATTCCTCAACATCAGCAGAGGAACCCATAGAAAGCAAAGAGATGTTCTCGACTCCCTTGCCACATGCAAATGGCTGCTGCATGGTGAAGGTGAGGCCATTATTGTGGCTCCTAGGCTACACCAGAGTAGCTTTATGTGGAATCCATTTTGCAAGCAATAGCAGGAGCTCTTCTGCCCTGACCCGGGCATTTGTGCCTGTTGTTGGGACCACAGCAAGAAGACCCATGTGCCTGCAGCAAGATGGCAATGGTAACTTACCACTCAAGCCTACGTCTGCCCCAACCATAACCTTTATTAATACTAAGCCAAGTTTCTATCATAACCAAGGTTTGAAGCTGGTTGACAATCCATGGTTAAGAGGAAGAACAGCTAGCATGAACATTAGTTTATGACAGCGGTCCAGAAGTCACCCCCAAATGTAAGGAACTGTCGTGCTCCACAACCCAGCCTGGCAGGCCATCACTTACAAGAAGGAGCACCAGAAAATGCCATCAAATGAGAGATACGGGTAGCAATGGTCTTGTTGTCTGGATGACAGCTACAAATCCATTGTGTTGCTGGACCAGAAGAGAAATGGAAGAATGGTCTGGTTGCCGTGAAAACAGGGGCTGCGCTTCCAAGTCCAGAGAGACCTTTTGACAGGGGAAAGGGAGCTAGACTACATGCACATTTAAGATGAGACATGAAACAGACTTGGGAAGACTCCACCCACAAATTGTCCAAGCATGGCCAGCTGTGGTGGTTGAACAGTACCAGTTAACCTCCACCTTTTTCCTCCTGATTTCTGTGTTATCCCTCTGTGATATTTTTATTTCTTTCAACAATTTATTTAACAGTGTAGGTTCTAAGTGGTGTACAATGAAGATAAAATCAATTGAGATTAGCCATAAAATCAGAAAAGCTTACTTAACACGTCTGGTGATTTTTTGTTTGTTTTAAAAGTCTTCAACAAGGAGGGGGGCCTGCCTGATCTCACAGCCAGGTTGGTCCCACAATACTGAATGCACAGCTCCTGGTGGATGTGAGCCAATGAGTATGAGCCATGAGGGACCGTGAACAGCAACTCCCTGCAAAACCTCAGTGACTGGGGCAGAGATATAAGGTATCAAGTGGCCCTTAAACCAGGCATAGGCAAACTCGGCCCTCCAGATGTTTTGGGACTACAATTCCCATCATCCCTGACCACTGGTCCTATTAGCTAGGGGTGATGGGAGTTGTAGTCCCAAAACATCTGGAGGGCAGAGTTTGCCTATGCCTGCCTTAGAAACACTCGGGATTTTAGGAGCTGCTGCAGCTTCTCAACTGATGGCCTTAAGCATCATTAAGATGGTGATAGGCTGGGAAAGAACAGCCAGCACAGAGGAGCAAGTATGAAACCCTGAGGCTTCCTTTCCTCAAAACCACCATTGTTATGTTTGAATTGGAGCCACTTTATTATGGTGCAACTATGAATTGTTAATTTAAACTTAAGCGCTGTAATCAAATTTCCAATGTACTTTACAGTATATCAAATAATAGATGGCTTGTTAATGGACTCCTTTGAGCAGTCTGACATTATTATTATTTTTAAAAAAAGGAATTCCCTCCCCTAAGCAGCAAACTGTTCTAGAAAGGATAATTCAGCATGAAGTTTTATTGCCCTCATGTGATACACCCAAGCTAAACGTATTCACTAAACTCAACTCTCCTTCACACTGATCTCTTCTCAAAACATAATTGAGAACAGTCATTGTGTGATGGAATGGCTGCAAAAAGAGATCAAGCAATTTAACCATAGTCAATGTTTGTAAAATGTGTTTCAATGGTTCAGTAGAACAGCAAAGGCCAGCAGGCTGGTAAATGGTTATTTTTCCTTCTGCACAATAAACACCAACCGACAGGACAGGAGATGCATGCGGGCATGGGCTGCGTTAAGCACACATGTTATTCAGCATTTCCTACAGGGGCTGTCATGCTCGTAGCCATTTTGAAACACCGAGCCTGATTTCCTCCTTCAAGTCACTTTGCACAATATGGCGTCCAAACCTAAAGAGCTGACAGGGGTCAAAAAGTAACTGCAGGACCAGCGGTGGGCTTTCTTAGGAGTTCCACCGAGGGAACTGAAGCCTGTGACAGGGCCTTCTCTGTGGCAGCCCCTAATTTGTGTAGCTACCCCTTGCTGAGAGGTGCATCTAGCATAATTATTGTACAGCTTCTCTATGCTGAAGAAACACCTTTGGCGACTCTGGCAAGTCAATTTTTGTGGGATCAAACTCTTTGCTCTACCTTTGCTATTCTCTTTTTGTTTGGATCTGTTCCACTTGCTTGTTTTGCTCTTAGAATTATAGGATTATATTGTTGCAACCCACCTAATGGCGAAAGGTGGCTAAGAAATCAATCAATTGTTCTAGAAAGCAGGGCATTCAGATCCAGGGACATGTGGCCCGATTTCACATTTTGGGAGATATGGGCATGATACGAAAGTAAAATCCTTTCACATCTTTTCCAAAACTTTAGTAAAAGGTAAAGGTACCCCTGACCGTTAGGTCCAGTCACGGACGACTCTGGGGTTGCGGTGCTCATCTCGCTCTATAGGCCGAGGGAGCCGGCGTTTGTCCACAGACAGCTTCCGGGTCATGTGGCCAGCATGACAAAGCCGCTTCTGGCGAACCAGAGCAGCGCACGGAAACACCGTTTACCTTCCTGCCAGAGTGGTACCTATTTATCTACTTGCACTTTGACGTGCTTTTGAACTGCTAGGTGGGCAGGAGCTGGGACCGAACAACGGGAGCTTTAGACTTCACTACAGCTTAAAATACGACACACACACCCCTTACAAAAAAAATGTAGCAGTAGTACAGAGGAGAATAAAAAACTACGATTAGACCTCTCTGCTTATACAAGGGCGGGGGGGGGGGCAACTTTTCTTAATATTGCTCTGAAGTTCAAAGCAACTGTCTGGTTAGAGGGAATATCAGTTTCCCCAGGAAACCCAGCTCAGGCATTTGCTCTTATCCATATGGAAAGATGTTTCCTTCCAGTGAAAAAAGACAGCACTGTTTACTTGCATGCAACAGCGAGTGTATTTAAACGCTAAATATAGCTTGGCAAGGAAGGAAATATTAGTCAACAAAAGCTAAAAAAACAATTATGTACCATGTCAGATGGTGTAAGCTTTGCTGGAAACCTGCAGTGAATTTGAAACCCCAAAAGCTCTTGCTGGAATAATGCCAAAGTGAAAGATTTGTACATTCCAGTGGAGACTCAGTATTTTTTGATATCACAGTATTTTACAGGGAGCATGTGCACTTGCTATGACATTTGTTTGTTTTTCAGTCTTGGATACTGAAATGTGCTAGCTGTGGAGTTGGCTTAATTTTCTAAAGTAAGAATAGCTCCCCATTCCCTCCAGTCCTAAAGCTATTGCAATGACCACAAATTAGTATAATGCACTCTTTATTTTGAAGAAGCACTCGTTATTTTAAAATGCTTCCATTCAACTCTCCTGTCTCACAAACCAGAAAAGAGAGTTCCAAATAGCCTTCGGTTTACAAGTTTTCATCTGGCAGCCTAAAATGGTTTGCTCCCAATATGTTGATCTCAAACTACACATTACGGAATTATTTTACTTCACTCCCACTTATTACAAACTGAGCCTGTTCATTCACTTACCCTGAGAAGTACACTCTTCTCACAACCAAACATAAAATTAACAGCCCAATCACTGGAGGCACAGTGAATAGCCACCTAATGCAGGCTCTTGAAAAACAGTTTGTGTGTGATCCACTTGTGACTGTTCACTTCTGAGTCCTGAACTCCCACACTGCACAAAAGCAAATCCATGGCAGTCCCATTCGCTCCTATGCATCACTCAGCTGATGACCTTCAATGAATTACACTTCCAGAGACTCACGGCTGAAATTAAAAGGAACTAAACGCTGGCAAAGTAAGAACTCGTCAAAGTGAAACAGGAATGAGACAAACAAAAAAGTTTTTGTCTCTATATCTGGTCATCCATTAGGGCAGGGGGTCAGCAAGCTTTTTCAGCAGGGGGCCAGTCCACTGTCCCTCAGACCTTGTGGGGGGCCGGATTATTATTATTTTTTTTGGGGGGGATGAACAAATTCCTTGTTGTTGTTGTTTAGTTGTGTCCAACTCTTCGTGACCCCATGGACCAGAGCATGCCAGGCACTCCTGTCTTCCATTGCCTCCCGCAGTTTGGTCAGATTCATGTTGGTAGCTTCGAGAACACTGTCCAACCATCTCATCCTCTGTCATCCCCTTCTCCTTGTGCCCTCCATCTTTCCCAACATCAGGATCTTTTCCAGGAAGTCTTCCCTTCTCATGAGGTGGCCAAAATTGGAGCCTCAGCTTCAGGATCTGTCCTTCCAGTGAGCACTCAGGGCTGATTTCCTTAAGAATGGATAGGTTTGATCTTCTTGCAATCCATGGGACTCTCAAGAGTCTCCTCCAGCACCATAATTCAAAAGCATCAATTCTTCGGTGATCAGCCTTCTTTATGGTCCAGCTCTCACTTCCATACATCACTAGTGGCCAGCCCATTGTCCCTCAGAACTAGTGGGGGCCCGAACTATATATGTATATATATTTTGGGGGGATGAACGAATTCCTATGCCCCACAAATAACCCAGAGAAGCATTTTAAATAAAAGCACAAATTCTACTCATGTAAAAACACCAGGAAGGCCCCACAAATAACCCAGAGATAAATAAAAGGACACATTCTACTCATGTAAAAACACGCTGATTCCCGGACTGTCCACGGGCCGGATTTAGAAGGTGAATGGGCCGCATCCAGCCCCCAGGCCTTAGTTTGCCTACCCACACATTAGGGGATCTTTTTCGAATTTTAATACTGCATGAAAGTCACCTTGTGAGTGAGGTTAGCTTCATTTAACCAGGCAGAGGGCCTTCTCGGTGGTGGTGCCCGCCCTGTGAATGCCCTCCCATCAGATTTCAAGGAAATAAACAACTGACTTTTAGAAAGCAGCCCTGTTTAGGGAAGTTTTTAATGTTTGATGGCAAGCCCTAGGCTCTGTGGTTTAACCCACAGCGCCACCCGCGTCCCTTTTGCATGGATGGTAGGCCTGAATAACCATTTCAGAATTCCAATAAAACATGGAAAAACTGCTCTCAGACCATGTAGACAATACTGAGCAAACTGGACCAATGGTCTGAGGTATAAGGTATAAGGCTTCCTAGGTTCCTTGCATCTGAAGGCATTTGTGTACGACCAGTGCAACTGCTTAGTTATGGGCAGCCATACTCCTTAGCTCGGACTTAGCCCACACTGTCTCTCAAGCTGTACTCGTGGGAGCTCATGCCCACGCTCTAGCAAATAAAGGCTGCTACTGCTATACAAGCTTGGGGATCTGCAGAGACACTCCTGTCCCAGGAGTTTCGGGTGTCAGTTTGAAACACTGCAGCAACCATCGCTGTACCTGGGCTTTCTATTCCAGACTCCTGCTGGTCACTGAAGCAAAGGAAAGCAAGCACTTGCCCCTCTCCTTAGAGCTCATGTCCACTGAGCTTATTCCCTCAGCAGTAATCCCAAGATGAAGGTACCGAGGCTTGTGTCGGGCTTGCCTTGAGCAAGCTCTTACATTTTAACAGGAGTGAAACTGTATATATGGAGCACACAGAAAGCTGCCTTACGCATTGCTTAACCCAGACAGTTGGTCCAGCTAATCCCCACATCACAGTCTCTATGGGATAGAGTTCAGAGTTTCGGCATTGCTTCTGGATGCTCAGCTGGCAGCTGTGGCTGGAGTGTCTTAGCCGCAGCGACACATGCCTCAGTCACCTTTCCGTGTGGCACAGGTCTCATGTGGGACAGATAGGCCTACTTGGGCATCAGTGACTTCCACACACACGTGGATACATGGCGCATTATGCACAGTTCATGCGCCGCAAACAAGGTGCACATTTGTCCTTGACTGTGGTGAAAGCTATAGCTGTGCACATATTTCAGTTAACGTTGAAGCCCTGTTCACACACAATGTTTTTCACTATCTCCCCACCCCCTGCTGGCACTGAAATCTATAAGTGTTTAATTCAGCTTGATCAGCTTCAAAACATTGATTGGCTTCAACTGAGCCTAAACGTGTTTCATCTGCATTTACTTGCACAAGGAAGAGGAAGGAGGAGGAAGGGAGGAAAATATATTTAAACCTGGCTATTAAGAGATATCCTGTTTTTAATAAGGCACTCTATATTCTTCTTTTCCACAAGGAAGTGCATTTCATAAAGTAACATTTTAAAACTGTACAGGAACTACACTTTTCCCATTAAGGAAATTTCCAAACTAAATTTAAAACTACCCTCCTGATAGCACCAAATCCCCTCCCTCCTGAACAGTGCTAGAAACCGAGATATGAAAGCGAGGAGCGAAATGGTGCCTTAAACCCAGGTTATGGGCACAACAACAGAATGTCTAGGCACACTTTATTTGGATAACAAAATAACAACGCTGATAATGAATGAACTGCAGATAAAATATTATGTTCATTTTTCACATGCTCTAGTCCTTCCCCTGCCCACCCCCCTAATATTTTTAAGAGGGTCTCTTCTCCAGTCTTCAGAGGGGAGCTTGAAGTGAGGAGGCAGGAAAATGAGTATTTTATTTAAAATGCATTTCTGAGTTATTTGTGGGGTCTCCCTGGTGTTTATACATGAGCAGAATGTGTGCTTCTATTTAAAATGCATCTCTGGGTTATTTGTGGGGCATAGGAATTCATTCATTTATTTATTTTTTCAAAATCTAGTCCGGCCCCCCACAAGGTCTGAGGGACAGTGGACCGGCCCCCTGCTGAAAAAGTTTGCTGGCCCCTGGCCTAGAACAATGGAAGTTTCGAACACTGCTCTTAAATTAATTCCTAGATTCTTGGCTTCTTAGATTGCAGCCTTATGCCCATTTACATGGCAGTAAGGCCCATTAAAGTCACTCAAACATACTGCAGAGTAGACATGCATCACTCTTAGTAAGGTTCAATTTTTAAATCTTAATCCCAAATCCATAAGAAGATATAACTGAAGAAAATGAGAAATGCTGGTTATTTTGTCAATTCAATATACCAATATTTACTTAGTTCCATTTGACCTTTCCAACCTGCTATTACAGATATCTGTAGCGTTAAAGTAAATACATTTGTGTATTGTTGTTAGAAGCTGACATCACCTTGTTATTGAAAAGAAAATCAACACATACCTTAGTGCGGTTTTTATCTGCACAAAAGAGGAGCTTTTTAAAAAAAGAAACTACTGTACATTTGTTGAAGCCTTTTTCGCCGTTAGTTCAGAATTAAACTTGATCTCAGACCAAACCAAATAATTCTGAAAGAGGCCCAACATGTGACATTTCATAAATACACCCACAGCAAAAATAACTTACAGAGGCTCAATGTGAGAACTGTTAGGCTGCCAATTGTTCCAGAACTTGGGAACAACTTTGTATTTCAAAAGAAAGGACCTACACAGACTAGAAAGCTAATTCGACAACACGACTTTCAGCCACCATAACATTTGGGACAAATGCTTACAGATGCATGCTACACCCTGTCTCAGAAAACTTAGGTACCACTTTATAGCTAAAATCCACAAGAGAAGGCAATATACTTAGTGCAACCATGAACAACTCCTTCAGATAGTCAACATTTAAGGAAGGCTTTATAAGCTAATGATGATAACGATGCATAGCTCACTAAGAGCCATAAGCAGCTGGAAGTGCCCTGCATTATCCCATACTGCATTTCCATAAGTGAACCCTCTACATCAGAGACAGGGACCTTGTGGGCTAACCCAGTGTTTTTCAAACACTGTTCCGCGGCACACTAGTGTGCCGCGAGATGTTGCCTGGTGTGCCGTGGGTAAAATTGAAAAATTACTTTATATATAGTCAATATATATAAAATTACTTTATATATAGTCAATATAGGTACAGAGTTAATTTTTTTAACATTTTCTAATGGTGGTGTGCCTCGTGATTTTTTTCATGAAACAAGTGTGCCTTTGCCCAAAAAAGGTTGAAAAACACTGGGCTAACCTCTCATCAGCCCCAGCCATCCATGGCCAATGGAGAGCCACAAGTTCCCCATCCCTGTACTACAGATATAGACTCAGTTTCTCATTGGGAGACTAAAGGGGAGTTGCCATCCATTCATTTCCATGAAGCTGGTTATTTAGAGCACCCTATCTGAATCACTGGAGCTTTGTATATCATTCTTAAAAAAGATGGAAGGAAGGAAGGAAGGAAGGACAGAAGGAAGTTCTATTTCAATTGTGAAGTAATTAATTGCACATTTTCAAGCTCTGATAAATCTCAATTCACTGTAGAGGGTGCAGCTAAATCCATGATTTTATAGGACATCTTGCACAAAATCCTTTCTTCCCATGGGTTGACCTTTGTCAACTATAGAGCAATAAAGGTCAGTCTAGCTCAATCTAACCAGCACATTTAGGTAGTAGCTGGAGAGCCCTAATCTGATACTTGACAAGTACCCAACAGATCACTGTCATAGCCATAAAGCTTCATCTCACTGCAAAAATCACCTTATGGTGGGGGCAAGTTGCCATACAAACCAATCTTGAATTTCTTTTTGCAATTATAGTCACTTTTTGTTTTTGTTTTTAACAGGTTGTCCTATCTACCATTTTTTATTTACATTAAACAAATCAGTTCCTGGTCCCAGTGTCACATGATTAAAAAAAACAAACCCACACTCAAAATAGAAGTTATAAAGGCAACACTATATATATATAAAATCCACAACAATTGAATCATCAATTAAAACATGATGCCATAACAATACAACAGAAAACAGCTATTTTATAACTGGAAAATCAGTCTCCCCTCCCCACAAAGACCTGTGTAAATATATATGCTCCTATCTGGCACTAAAAAAAACAATGACAGCACCATTTGTACATCAAGGCGGAAGGAATTCCACAACAGAGGTGCCACCACAGAGAAGGAAATGGTCCACAATGCGCTTCTCCCAGCAGTGAGACTACAAGAATAGCCTGTCCTTTATCTCTTAATGCTCTGTCAGGTTGTTATAGCGGGAAGCCCTTCCTCAAGCATTTGAGCCCCAAGTTGATTACGACTAACATTAACACCTTGAATTGGGTTTAAGGCAGTGCATATCCATCAGAACTGGTGTTACATGAATGCCTTAGAACAGGCATAGGCAAACTTGGCCCTCCAGATGTTTTGGGACTACAGTTCCCATCATCCCTGACCACTGGTCCTGTTAGCTAGGGATGATGGGAGTTGTAGTCCCAAAACATCTGCAGGGCAGAGTTTGCCTATGCCTGCCTTAGAAACACTCGGGATTTTAGGAGCTGCTGCAGCTTCTCAACTGCTTTTAAGGGTAGCCCCACACAGAGTGTGCCTTATACTTTTCTGCTTTGGGGGGCTGATGAATGGTGCTATGCGCTGCCTCCATGCTGAGCAGATGGCTCTGCGTCCACCATATGAAGGATTCTTAAATTGGGTTTTTGTGATTGTTATTGGTTAAGGGTGAAAAAGCAGGCAACAAATCTATTCATCACCGACTTTCTGTCACTACGTACAAGAAACAAAGCCAAAATACCAAATATAACAAACACCAAACCACAGAATCAAGGCAGACCCGAAAAGGGATTTATAGACTACTCATCTTGGAAATGGTTAAAAAACATGGATAGCTGCACAAGGGGACCTAAGTGAGTGATTGGCATAGTTATCAATTCTCAAGGAGCCAATTCAGGCAGAGGGCCTGAAATATGTGCTCTCAAACAAGCAACACCCACCAGACATGCAGTGCTTGCATGACAGAGAGAAGGGTAAATGAGTCCCACTTTGCAGAGGCAGGAGGGCTATTAAAAGGAGTCCTTTCACTACAAATGTTTCCCACATAGGCATAGCTGAGGTGTTGAAGCCCTAGAGGACTGCATTACATAACAACCTGCTCAATGTAGGAATCAGGTCCAGTGCCGCTGATACAAACTGGCATGACGTGGTTGCCACAGAAAACAAACAAAAAATTAGATTTGACATATCCAGGGAGCCACGTTGCAGTGGTTAACTTATGCAAAGAACCACGAGGCTCATCCAGACTCTCTAATGGGAGACAGTGTTGACAACAAAAGTTACCACACTATTTACTATTGCCTCCATTGCCATTGCAATGTGAACCCGGTGTCACATAGCAACTGTGTTTGATGACAACAACACTGCGGTGGCAAATCTAGGTAATGCGCCTTTGAGTAAAGCCAAGGGGATGAATTCTTAGCCAACAGGAACTAAGATCCCCATGAAATCAGCATCCTCCTTTTATTCAAGGAGCTGCTGTTTAGGTGGATTCAGCAGACCAACCATATAATCCCTGTGCCTAGAAGTAAGTCCAAGCACGTTCCACCGAGCTCCCTCTATGGTAAGCGTGTTTCGGGTTGCACTTCAAATCAAATATTATTCAAAGTCTATTCACCATTGTGTAATGTGATTTGACTCTTCTACTTCCAAATCTGAGAAAGCAAACGTCTTACAGATATAATCCACACTCTTGGAAAAATTTGATGACAATGTTTACACCGGTCAGCCCCGTTTTCGTGCATAGCTATGGATTTAGCCATGCCCATAGCAGCTTTATATTTGCATATTATTTTTTTTACTAGCTAAATGACTTTACATTTAGTTTGTAATATGCATTGCGAACTCAAAGCTTAAGCTATGCACCATTGTTCTTTGGAAGAGCATGGTTTGAATCAGCACTAAATGGGGGGAAATTGTAAAGAGTCACTCTATAGAAGACTCTGCTGTCTCAAAATCAAACCATTGGTTCATTTAGCTCAGCATTGTCTACACTTCTTGGCTGGAGATCCATTGAGCTGTGGCAATTTTTTATATAGTACGTCACATTAACTTTATTAAAGTTTTCATATCAGCCGTCTTTTGGGATCCAATCAACCTTTAGTCCAGGAGCAGCCAACACGGTAACCTCTGGATGCTGTTGGACTCCTATCAACCCCAGCCAGCATCCCCACCTGTCAGGATGATGGGAATTATAGTCCAACATTGGCCTATCTCTGGTATAGTTATTCTAGGCTGTTCCTGATTATAAGTTATAGATCATTGCCCACAAACTTTCAGGGTGCCAATGAGATTAGATGTCCATTTTCCATACCAAACCAATTAACCAACTATTTGCATAATTTAAAATCAACTCACTAGTCGATCTCCCTAACTTCTGACCCTTAATTTTCAGTTAACAACTTTTTTTAAAAAAAAAAAAGCATGCAAGATATTCCAAAAGCCATGATATATTTATTAGATTAATGTTCCAAGGGACTATATTAAAACATCTCAAAGAAATTTCTGTGGTCTCCAAAAATATACACTAGTGATTATATTCCTACCATAATTGATCCCAGTGTGATGTAAATTATGTGCACAATTAGAGCTGATCTTCAGAATAGACACTTGTGGCTCTTTGGGGACAATGGCTTGATCAGAAGTAAAAAAAATTAGCGCGTCTCACCCAGAGTCTAGGTTTTTCCAGAAGAATGGCATACATTAGGAGGACAGCAAAAAGACTGATACTCCAAAATAAAAACAAAGCGATAAATACTGCATAAATATCTGTTTCACCCTACAAAAGTGCTTTTTTTTAGCATGTTCTCAGATTTTTTAAAAATTCCAAAAGACTGAAACTGTTCTGGTAGATCATTTCTTTCAAAAGATTGCACCTGCCACACTATAAAGCACAGGGGGAGATTTTCAAGGGGGAGATTTTCAATGGGAAGAAAATGTTGAGGAAGTCAGAAATTGTGGTTTATAGATTCTTTCGCATCTGCACATAATACAATGCCACAATCCAAACTCCAGATTTAAACACCTGCAAGTATTGAAGAGGATTAAAACACAAACTGCTTGATTGGGGGGGGGGATCCTTGCCAGTACAAACAGTTGGTTTCCAGCAGACCTAGAAGTGAAACCTACAAGAAACTGTCACAGTGTGTACTCCAGACATCATTCTATGACCACTAAGCACATTGAATCTTTAATGGGCTGTTGAAGGGTGGGCGCAGAATTTGTCTCCCACCTGCAGAGTTTTTTCTTAACTGTTTTTTTTCCACATTTCCTAAAATCTCAAGCTGTGCCCTCCCTCCTCCCAAATTCTACTCATGAGTAGCTGGAAAACTGCTCTTTTTAAAATGCCCAACACTGCAAGCACTGTCATAATTTTTAAATGCGTTTTATAAAAAGACACATCCACTCGAACATTTCGCAGCTGAAATGTGCCAAGCTCTACAAAAATAAAAACCACGCCACTGCAATTTGTTTTAGCCTGACACATGTTTTTTGTCAGAGGTTTCTTTGTCCCGTCTGTAAGTAATCTCCATGTGTTATCCACATAAACACTGTCACCTAACATTAAACTTTATACATTTTTTTTTGGAAGCTAACCATTGGAACAGAGTCGGTCTTTATGCAATTAATTCCTCAAAATATTAACTGGTCTTTACCAAAATCATTAACCCTTGAGTGCTCCGAGGCAAAACTGTTCCTATTACAAACTTGCCAAGTCCTTGGTTAAGCTTGTTTGCTCGTATTTTCAAAAACTGGAGAGTGTTTTGGCAACTAGACCATCTACTTTAAGGTATATGGGCAAACCTTGAACTCAGCCCCAAAGTTCATAGAGATTGCCAAATGTCTAGAGGAGTGCAGGCCTGCTCCCAACTGAATGGTTTCACTTCTTGCTCTTATTTTCCTGCCAGTTACTCTCCTATCTCTGCCCTGATGCTGTCACACTTTCCAGTGGCTGGTCTGAACTAGAAATGGCAATAAGGGCAAAGCTACTCTGTGTTACCTATCTACAGCAATGAACTGTGTTTGGTTGCCCTCCCAGCTGGACTGAATGAACGTTTGGTCTGATCCAGCAGCTGGCTATTTTAAAATTGTTACGGAATTGTGAGTCACCCAGCAAATTTCACAAACTGGGTAATCCAACATTAAGCATGAACAATTGTTCCACTTGCATATCTAAAGAGATCTCGCACACCTCCACCTGTGGCTTAGCTGCACTCATATTGTCATTATGTTTACTTTGAAACAGAACGGAAAACGAAAGTGATCAGCAGAAGATTCATGTTTCGACCTGATCTCTCCACGCAATCTTCTCCTGAGCTTATGCCACTAGACCTTGACATCCTTTGAAAACTGGATTTTACATCCAAATGAATATGTAAAATTATATAATTGGAGGTTGCAACTCTTTAAAGCAGCAATGGGAATCTGATCTAGGGATAGAGATTGTGGTGGTGAATTGGAATAATTTGTGGGCTAAAAAACCCACTAAAATCAGTATCAACTTAAGATATGAGCAAATACATTTAAATTACTAATCTGATGGCACTGGACACCATTATGGTGTAGTTATATTAATAAAACTATCCCAGCATTGTGCTGGAGAGGCTGTAATAGTATTAGGTACAACACTTCACATGTGGTGGACATGTGAACATATAAAGCCCTTCTGGCAGAGGATGTTTACAGAAATAAGCTACATTACGGGTCAAAATGTGGAATGCACCCCAAGTTTGGGATTGTTAAGTATTTTTAAAGAAGGGCAACCTGACCTTTGTTATAAAGACCTACGGTAATTACTTTTCTTTTAGTAGTGAAACGCCTATACTAGCAGCACAGAATTGGAAAGGATTGGAACATCTGTGTATCTCTCATTGGAAACAGTATGCCATTTCTTCTGATACAGAAATACAAAGAGTTTACATGCACTGATTAATACAAATGATGTAGATGATTTTCTTTTATAAAATACTTTACTGATGATAATCCTACTGAAATCACAGATTGAGCTTTGGCAAACTTAACTAGATTGATCTGTCCCGGGGAGGGGGGAAATTGTGGATTTTGTTTTTGCATCTTTCTCTCTCTTGTAATTGTTATATATTAGAAATCAATAAAGCTATATATATTTTTTAAAATAAAGCTTCTCCTGAACCTATGCAAGTAGGAAACTTCCAGGAACTAGGAAGGAAAGGGAATCCTTGGGAAACCTAAAGCTTGAGTAACCTAGACTAAGCTTGAAAAACCTAGAGCTTCTCACCAATTGACCCTTCCCTCTAAGAGGGGGGGGAACCTTTAATCTTTTTTTCATCAAGGAGACTTCCTGATCCTTTGTGTCATCAGAATCCAACAGATTAATCCCCAACCTCTAACTGTACCTGTCAAAATGAAACTCCTATCTCCAACTGGCAAGCAGGTTCTGGGAATCCTATACAAGGAAACCAAGATGTTTCCTAGCAACCAAAACTGTCCCTTATATTAAGGAAATAGCATTTTGCTTCAGCTTGGTCAAGAAAGGCCAAGACTGCCATGCATAACATGCATAACATGCATAACTGAAGAGGGAAGCAATAACCAGCAGAGCAACCGCATCGCTGCACATCAGTGTGATACTAGAAACGACACATTTGTCTCATAATCTGGCCAAAATAAACAAACTTTTATTTATATTATTTATTTTTAAAGGGCTGCTGCTTATTATTTAATGAGTCACCTGTCTTTGATTTTTCCCCCCTCCATGAAATTCCACATGGATGACCATTTCCAACTATTTTCCTTGTTCATTTTTTTCCTCCTTAGGAATCATCCCCCCGAAAAAACACTCACGAAAGAAAATTGTTCTGCTATAGAACATTCCTTTCTTCCAAAGCCCCTCCAATCGTGTTCTGCAACTTAGCCTGCTATCAAGCAAGGAGAGCAGAACTATTTATTTGCCCATCTTGTATACACTTCATAGGTATTAAAGCCCTCGCAATAGCAATTGGCTTCCCCACCCCCAAGAGGAACAGGAAACTGCTGCTGAAAGCTGACCTGACAAACTGCCCTGCAGATAAGTAGCTTTCTTACATCCTTGAATGGCAAAAGTCTTTCTGGTCCACGCAACTGTGTTTATGAGAAGATGAGTAAGAGGAAGTATCAACACTCACTTAAGACTCTAGGGCAAACATTCTGTATTGAACACAAATGTATTTATGGGGCGTTTTTCACTTCTGAAGCCTTGTGAGGAGCAAAGCTTACTAGCAACTCAATTATTAGCTCCTTTTCCAGTTGGCGGAAGTTGCAAGAAGATTTGATTGTCACGCTAAAATCATTCCACATATATGGTGTCGTGGAGTCTTGAGCCATATCTACACCGCGGACTTAATAACTGGCTTAAATAGTCGTTCCTTTCCTCAGGGAACCCTGGGAACTGTAGTTCCATGAGACTAATCCAAAACTAGTATACAACACGCTGAGCTGAGGAAGTTATTTGAAAAGGGAAGTCACCAGATGAAATAGAGAATGCAGAACCTGGAGTGCCCTATAAACACACACACACACTTTCTAGATCGTGTTAGAAGGCAGAGAGAGAAAACAAGTGCAGGGAAAGGAGATCACATCAGGTTTATTGCTTAGATCACAGAATCTGCAGAGCATATACAATCATCTATTTTTACAAGTAGGAGAATCTTTCAGTTCTCTTGGCGGTAACGGAAATATTTGCACATTTTGTCTCCAACTAGGCCTGCAACAAAATATTTCAGTATATACGACCTTCCCTGGCTACTGAGCATGTTTAGTTCTCTTTGGGCTGCTTGGATGCTCCTGTTGTTGTTGTCGTTGTTGTTGTGACACTAGTATTATTTTTCTGCATACCTGCACGGTCCCCCATGCATGCTAATGCCTTCCTCTCATTTCCCAGTAGCCCAATTTTGGTTACAGTCCTGCTAGCACTCGACACATCGGTTCACTTTCGGGAGGAGAAATATCAGAATCCTCTCACAATAAGAGAAAGAGTGCTTTTTCGAAAATGTGCAGCGAAGAGGTACAATCTCAGTTATGAGCTTAAGTAAAATCATTGTAGAATCCTACGGAAACACATTCAGTTTCGGGAGTGTGTGTGTGTGTGTTTGTGTGTGTGTGTGTGTAAAAAGAGACATTCATTAAAGCAGCTGTTTCTGGGCTGCATTTCTGGACAAGAGTTTATACCCTGACAAGTGCAGCACTAGGAGGGAAGAAACTCTGTAGCTGCTTGCTTTTTCTGTTTTCGTATACTAGAGATGGACTGATAGCATTTTCCACTGTTCAGATTGCGTATCTCCCAAAGGATACGAGAGACACAGTGCAAAAAGTATTAAGAACAACAGAAGCTTTTAGCACTTCCTTGGCACTTACTTCAAGGTGGACAGACCACAGAATGGCTTCCTGTCTGCATATCCAAGAGCAAGGTGAAAAATAAAATGTGAGTAAAACAGGAGGGAAGGCAAAAATTAAACAAACAAACAAACACTCCAAGATAGGTTACAGTCAACTAGTAAATTTAAGTAGTGGGAAAAAATCATGATGGTGATGCTATATTTGCTTTGTGTGGAGGGAGTCCCCCCCCCCCTTCGACTCAGAGAAGATTTTGAGATTAAGAGGAAGCCTCCTCAAAATCACATAGCTCTTTTGCAAAGGAAACCAAATTGCTCTTTACAGGAGTTAAAGGCAAAATCCTATGCTGAATTTACAGTGGCTGAGGGAAGAAGAAGAGTTTGGATTTGATATCCCGCTTTTCACTACCCGAAGAAGTCTCAAAGCGGCTAACATTCTCCTTTCCCTTCCTCCCCCACAACTAACACTCTGTGAGGTGAGTGGGGTTGAGGACTTCAAAGAAGTGTGACTAGCCCAAGGTCACCCAGCAGTTGCATGGGGAGGAGTGGGGACATGAACCCGGTTCACCAGATTATGAGTCTACCGCTCTTAACCACTACACTACGCTGGCTTACAGAATGCAAGATATGCCCCTGCTACACAAACACACACGTCCATGGAAATCTGCAACATGCTAATGGCCTACTGCCAAAAAAAACTGACAGTCCACATTAACAGTGCAACTTCACAACAGCTCCAAGCTTGGCAGCAGGAATTCCCCCCCACCCCTATCAGTACAGTGGTACCTCGGGTTACATACTTAATTGGTTCCGGGTTGCCGTTCGTAACCCGAAAAGTACGCAACCCAAAAATCGCGCTTTGCGCATGTGTGAACTGCGCAGAACGTTTCTGCGCCTGCGCAGACAGCGCAGAATGCTTCTGCGCATGCACAGATCATGCACACGCTGAAAAACACTTCCGGGTTACCAGAGTACGTAACCCGAAAATACATAACCCGAAGTGGACGTAACCCGAGGTACGACTGTAGTAATAACTGGGGAAGTCAAAATCGTATCGTTCAGATGTTGCTGGGTACAACTCTCATCAGCGTCAGTCAGCATAGCCAATGGTCAAGAATGGTAAAAATTTTAGTCCAACACAGGGTGTGCTCTCCTTAACAAAAAAGGACCATAGAGAAAGCAAGGATAAAATGTTCAAATGAGTATTGCAAATATACAGATAGATGTTGAATATTCCATAAAACAAAATCAAGGCTACAAACACATATTAATATGGAATGCTGTTTGTACATTTGTCCCTTTGAGCATTTTGTCCTTCTCATCTGAAGGATACCACATTGGCTACCCCCGAGAAAGAATTTTACCTCAGAGATGTTGAAAGTCTTCTATTTAACATTCAGAACAAGGCCCTTCCTTTTTTCAACTGTATAATTTTTTTTAGAAGTGCAACACCTTCATTAGCAAGTCACATCAGAGCACTGTTGTTAGTACTTGCTTCAAACACTTTAGAGTTACCTTTTAGCTCCTGCCGTTTTTGCCAACTTCTCAATTAAGGCAACACCCCAAAAATTATTCACTGTTGAATTTCACCAGAAAGAAGCAACAAATGCAAAAAAAAAAAAAAAATGAAATGAAGGTGGGATAAACAGACAAAGACACGTCGGCAAATAAAGTTGTGTGCAAGTAGCGCAGAGACTAATCCTCAGGCGTTTCAGCTATTAAATAAAATTATAGTAAGGGGGGGCAGGGGCACAAGAGGGAAGCAAGCCAAAAGCCAGCACAGATAACAGCCTTTGTAAAAACCCAAGAACATACGTCTAATACCAAGTGAAGTTTACTTTGCCAAACGTTCCTATGGGAAAATTAGTTTTGCGGTTCCCATGGGGATTGCTAGATCTCTAAAATTAGGCAGCTTGCCGCAATGAAGTAAAAGAAGAGGTCTGTAAGGGGGACCTGGATTTCAGTATCCCAAATGACTTACAGTTCGCAAACAAGGCTGAAAATGAGGTGGCCGCGGCTCATTTTATAAAAGAAAAACAACTAGTCCACCAAGATTCTTGATCTTAAAAAAAACAAACACAAACTCTACGGATTAACTGTATGAGGCTAGCTCAAGCCTTTGGCAGGGATGCACAGAGACTGCACCAATCCAGTATCCACTTAAGATTTCTATATGGGATACTTTGACATGCGAGCACTAACCAAACATGCACTCCCCTGTAACACATACTTAACGCTTAATCCAGGCAAGACTGAGGCACTGTTAGTGGGTGGGTTCCTTGACTGGATGGATGGGATATGGCCTGCTCTGGATGGGATTACATTGAAGGAGCAGGAGTGTAATTTAGCAGAATTATTGATGCCTGAATCTCAAGTGACCTAGGTGGCCTTTTCTATCAGATTCAACTAGTAGCCCTGCTGCACCCGTCTAGACACGGAGAGCCTAACTTCTGTTTTAACCTCTAGGTAGAATTACTGCACTTAATTTTTATTTGTGGGAGGCAGCTATTCCTGATGTCCTATGCTTTCTCCACAATGTTTGAGATGTTTGGGAAAGGTGCACAGGTTTGCCTATGAATTCACTCTTATTAAGTAGGGCAAACTTACGAAAAACGAAAGAGTGGAACAGGAATCTCTCTTCCCCTATACACCTGCCGCAGCAAAAAGCTGCAGTGTCAGCCATGAAAGTTTCTTCTCTGGATTTTAAACCCAGATTATTTCAGCCCAAGGCATTTACTCAGGGTCCTAGCTGCTTCTGTAACTCCCCAGACAGCAGCCGGAAACATGTATATATATGTATGAGAAGGCTTATGCCATGCACTGTGGTACTGGAAGGAAGCTACCCAAACCACCTTTCTATCCCTAAATGTACAGGGCCTCACCCTCTCAAGATATGGGAACTAAGCAAGAACCAAGCAGCTTGGGTTCAGAGGGCAATGCTGATCTGGCAAAAGAAGGAAGGAAGGAAGGGGAAAGAAAGAAGGAAAAAGAAAGAAAGAAAGATGTTTCAAACAGGACCACTTATAAATCACTGCCAATAATTTTGTACGTGGACTGATTGCATAATTTTGTCTTATGAACGTAATCACTTGGATAGTCATTCCTGCTGCCAGGGGATAGTGGGGTTGAGGCTGGCATGCCGGTCACACAGATTGGCCAGACTGCACTTTTCAGGTGTCAGAAGCAGACTATTATCACATGCCCGTGTCTGTACATCATGCTGCTGTTGAAAGCACAAAATAACTCTTCAACCAGCTGACAACTCTAGTCAACAGCCCCTGTTAAAGTCATCCGTAGCTTTCTTCATCGCATGAATGAAGGCTGCAGGGCAGCTATTTCTCTCACGCGCTGGAGGAATGCTGCATCTATAGGCTGTACAAATGCCCTCCCCACATGGCAAGCAGCACTGTCAGATAAATGCAGAAGCAGCCACACTCCTTATAGCTGCTCCAATGCACCCGTTACTGCCGCACAACACACCACGAATACCACACACAGGCCAACCGGGGGGGGGGGAGTTCTCAAGAACCTCTGAGTTCAGGCCCCAAAGACCACAAGGCCACCCACAGAAGGTTTCAAGGGGAAGTCAAAACTCAAAGCAAGCAGCAAAGCAGAGTGTTTTTACTCGTACAGTATCTAGTACGAATCCTTTAAAACAAGTGTGTGTACTTGTATTTTCCTGTCTGGTCACCCAGATACAATTCTTAACCATCACGACAAGCAACCAGGGAAGCAGCTATTTACGAGACTGTTGAATACCTAACAACTCACTGGGCCACAAGAGATAAGAACATAAAGCGTTCATATTTCAATATGGATAGTTACAAAGCAGTTCATAGTTATAAAATGGGGGGGGGGTGTAAGCATCACACTGATGATTGGCATATTCTCTTTTTTCAAAAATTCACCCTTGCCTTAAAAAACGAACACACAATTCAATTTGGAAAATTGATTTTTGGACAAATTTTGAACAATTTTTCCTTATGCAAATATCACCTGGTTGGCGGCTAATAACAGTGTTATGAATGCTGCTCAAACCCTGCCGGCCATACTTTTTGTCAGGCAAAGCTTCCAGGTAATGATCTATTACATTTCACAAGGATCAGTGGCCAAGCTGTACCAGCTACATCTTTTTTAGAGAAATTACAGGTAAAGGCTAGGAAACAGTTGGGAGACTCCCCATGATTGGGACTAGTACACACAGAGAGAGGGGGGAGGGAGGGAGATGTAAGCTAGATCTGTGCGTGCAGGGAATACAGAGAAAGACTCAGAATGACAAAGAGATAGATTCAAGGTGCGTGAACAGAAGGCTTAGAATGGCCTTCTCTAAATTGGCGTATTCCAGCTGTTTTGGATTACAACTCCCATCATCCCTTGACCACTGGACAATGCTGGCTCGGACTGATGGGCATTGAAGTCAACTGAGGGCACCAGCTTGGGGAATGCTAATGGGGCACAGGTGTCTCACTCATGCGAGGTGGTGGATCTTCTGCTTGTAGAAGTGGTGAAGCCACTGCACTGTATATTTGTAAATAAACTCGAGGCAATCTCTACTAGCCAGGCCTCCTTCCAAAGGAAGCCAATCCCAGATAAACTAGCCATGCCTTCAAAAATTCTGACCAGTCGCAGAAATGGGAAGCACACAGCAATTTCCTTAGAATATCAGCAACAATACAGGAGCCATGCAGAAGACAATTTAAATACCCATGCATTTTTGACTGCACATGCCTTCCATGCACATGAGGTGACAAAACATAGCTACACACACACACACACACACACACACACACACACACACACACGAATAGGCTTAAACATGCAGCTGGGAAGATCTATGCATGTAATAAAATGCCAAGGCTTGTGATCCATGACCAAGTACAAAAACACAGCAGGTTTAGTGGAGCATAGGGCAGACCAAGCCACCAACGCAGTACTCGAAAGATCAAGTGCTAGGATCAGCAGACTGAAGGATCGTGGTCCTTCCTTTACAAATCCCCTAAAATGAAAAACAAAAACTTAATCCTTTCTTTCTCCAGCCCCACCCTGAGATCTTCTCGGCCAGCAGCATTAAAAGCTTGCTCAAGCAATTGATACATATAGTTTTGGACCTCAATCACCCCTATATGCAAACAGAATAAGCTAAAGGAGTTTATTCTTCCTGTTCTATTTTTCATTTGCTACAATTTCTTTTCCCACCCATCCCAGATAGGAAAACATAATGGGGGGGGGCCTTCACAACCAGCAACAAGGTCTGGGTAACAACTGTTATCTTCTCCGATGGGGTTGTTCCATAACAGATCGCCGCGCATACACACACACACACAGTCATACCTCTGGTTGCGTTCGGCACAGGTTACGAAAGTGCCGAACCTGGAAGTACCGGAAAGGGTTACTTCCGGGTTTGGCGCTTCTTGCATGTGCAGAAGCGTTGAATCGCGCCACGCATGTGCGCAGATTCGGCACTTCAGGTTGCGGACCTTTCAGGTTGCGAACGGGGCTCCGGAACGGATCCCGTTCGCAACCAGAGGTGCCATTGTATATATAATTAACTACAAAATCTCAGATTTTGCTTTAAATTGCTGTACCTTGACACTCCACCTTTACTGTGTTACTGACTCCCAAACTTTGGGATTGTTGAAATACAGACAACAAAGAATTAATCAATTTGAGTTGCGCAACTCAAATTGGGCCTATGTTTTTAAGCAAGGTGGACTAAAATCGCTTCTGGGGGGCCCCTGGGATTAGGGGCCCCGAAGCTTAAGCTTCATTAGTTTCATAGTGGATCCGCCCCTGCTCAAAGAACAGACAACGTAACACTGAACAAGATCCAGATTTTGCAAACTACACAGGTGCTGTTGCAAACTGTACTGATCAGAGCTAACACAAAGGTGGGACTATACTCAGTCGGCTCCTAAGAGTCCAGAGATACCACAGCGATTTAAAAGCCGCAGACTAGCTGATCTTAAACCTTTTGCTCCCAGGGTGGATCATGAAACCTTCTCAAGGAGGGCTGTGTGTATTATTTCAGACCTCTCTCAAAAGAGGCATAGGCTATGCGGTTCTCAAACCCTCTCATGATGTCATAATCTATTACAGGGCTTGTGAGGAGCACAAAAAGGTTTAAACCATTGACTGTAGGGGTGCCAGCAATGGGATCACTACTGGACATGTTTGTGGACTGCAGAGGCTGCAATATCACTGTGTGTGCTGAGGACGTACCCCATTGTGATGAGTTCATTGTCTTTACTTGTGCATGTGGACAGCGTGTGGGTGCCACTGCCAGTATGGACCCTGGTTGGTGGGTAGTACTGGCATTTCCAGGGATGCCTGCAAATTTCTCAACATTTTGCACCTTATGGAGTTGTTATTTTATCCTCTACCAGGCTGAGCATGCTTAGGCTGTGGGTCCGGCCATTCTGCTGGTTCCCCATCCAAAGGAGTACAGGATTGCTCCATAAATCCTTCCCCCCACCTCTCTTTTCCAGTGGAGAATTAGTCCCAAGGTCTGGGTCTTTGAAGGAACTTCACTGAAGCCAAGATACCGGTAGTTTAGCTCCAATTAGTGCCTGGATGGAAGACTACCGGAGAACCTTGACAGTGTGGAAGGTGGGAAATAAAATTTAATCAAACAGAAAAACATGATAAGTCAGTTTCAGTTTGATGAATGACACATACAACAATCATAGTCTCTCTAAGAATTTCCAGACAAGGAGCCTGTAACAAAAATGAAAGGTGTTGTGGAACCTTAAAAGCAATCTGTGGCCTTTCCTGGGTTTATCATTTACTTGAAGTGGGTAGGACTTGTTCCTTTCAAATATATTGATGGGTGAGCAATTTAAATAAAAACAGCAATAAACAAAACCTAATTGTAACGTCTCTGTTATTTGATTTGATTTTTACTGTGAGGCACTTGAGTGTAAGAATGAGACCAATAAATATAAATAATAATGTTACAGTGTAAGCTTTCACAGACTAGGGTCTTGTAGACTACAGTCTACCCTAACCCAACAAAACTGAGAAAATACTAAAATGTGTTAGCTTTTGAGGTGCCCCAGACACTCTCTTGTTCTTTTCTAAGGCTGACTCTTTTCAAGGCAAGACCAGTCGGCCAATACCAAATGCACTTTGACCAAGCCGTCAGAACTACTGCAGAGCCAAATTTTAAGTGTATGCTGCTACTGTATATAGCTGTAAATTAGAGACCACCGTTAACCAAGGGTGAAATTCATTTAGTCTGTGGGGAAGCTGTGCAATCATTATTTCCCTTCAGAGAGATGCATAATACACACCCCAAGGAGCGGAAACAGCAGGCCACGGGCATTTGGTATCATTTGAACAACATACTGGAGTCAGAAGAGTGTGTAGATGCAGAATCCTTTCTCATGTCTCAAGACACTTACCGTACAATTCAATCCAGATCCCCAATGAGCTAAAACACACATTTGAGAGTGCATCACGCAAAACAGGGAGATGCAAATGACCGGCTAGCATAACTTTCCCCAGTCTCTCTCCTACAAACATGGAGCCATCGTAATCTGACAGCGCTTAGTTTAGTTAGGACAAGAGAAAACAGTTGGCAGTTTTGCAGCTCAGGATGTATGTAAATGGGCACAGAAACCATCCCGTGTGTCACAATTTTGATGCTTGTTTGCATCAACCATGGGAATAAACAAAAAAGCAAGGCAAACAAGCACACCCTCAGTTCGGCAATATGCCAATACGAAACAGATTAGATAACAAAATCGAACCCAAATGATTATTATGGCTAAACAAAACCATACAGCACTGTAAACAAAATCAGGAAGGTGGGGGAAATGTATTTTCAGTCAGATCTCTTAAATGTAATGAATTGTTCAAATCCACCAATAGTGGTTCCTCATTTGTAAGTGCAACCACTTATCATAATCTCGGGGTCAAATACACAATAGATTCTTTTCCCCGCTCCAAGTAATAGGAAACAAGCAAAGTAGTCATCTGCTAGTTTATAAATGTCAAACCTCAGAGCTTAAGACCTCGAAACCAGTCATATTTCACTTCATAAAGTAATGTTTCTTAATTATTGTCACAATTCCAGATTTTTGACCGCTCAATTTCCAAGCCTTGATTCCAACAGCAACAAGCTCTAGGGAAGAAGGGGTTGGGGAATCCAGAAATGTTCAGACTACTTTATATCCCTACCCAACGCTGAATTTCATGCAGCTGCTTTAGGCTGAACTTATTCCCCATATTCTACACATGCAGAGGCAATGTCCTGTTTTAGGCACATATGAGCATCACGGAACAGGCATGTGTAGCAAAGGGTCCTCTGGGCTGACAGTATTTTGTGGGAGAGATTCACATGAGTACCGGAAAATTTAGGTTTACACAGTTCAAGTGGATTAAGAAACTCTGTTGGGCCACCATAACAAACCCATTTTTTAAAAACACCACCACCCTGCAGACCTTTTTCAGTTAGGAAAGTGATGAGGAAATGCACCGTGAAGCAAGGGATTGACAAATGACCAACATAAAGACTTATAAACACCCTGTAAGCAAATCAGAATCATTGTGTGCACTCTCCACCCAACGCTCACTGAAGACCAGACATAATCTAACAGGCTGTCTGGGGAGCCTGGCAACTGCATACATGTTTACTACGATATGCACAAGATACCCATTTTAGAACATAGCTTCAATCCTATACAGTACAGTACTGTATACACTTTCCTAGGTGTAAGCCCCACTGACCACCAAGACTTACTTCTTAATGAACTTGTACATCTCCAAACACTCATTACTTAAGTGATGCCTGAGAGGTGGGTACACCCACATTTGACCAAAAACCCCAGAGGGTTGGGCTACGGGTCAATGTTGGCTTTGGGTCAGCCACCCCTGAGAGGTACCACCTCCAACCCACAGGAACCAGCTCCAGATGGGCCATGCCGCAAGGGTGCTGCAGAAGAGAACCCAACATGTTTTCTCTAATTCTAACGCAGCTAGCAAATTACACATCCAAGGAAAAGTGGAACTTGGTTCTCGGTCTCTGTGTGCCATTATAAATTACTGGAGATACACCAAGGGGCAGCTCTTAAGAACAGTCAGCAGGGACTGTATAGCTAGAGGCATTCAGACTGCGTTCAGCAAGCCAGGAATGACCAGGCTTCTAGATAACTGGGAACAGCATGTTCTTGGGCAATGAAAACTTTCTACAGGCCCCACTAAAGAAGCTAAATGCTCCTCAGACCAGTCGTATTTCCCTCAGTTGTCTGGACAGTTTCATTCTCAGTCATGTACACTCCTCGTTTAGAATTCTTCTTTCTTGGAAGAATATAAATTAATCTAGACTCTGATTTCTTAGGGATTGCTAAAAGGATTGGCACCTGGCAAGTCCTGCGCTGAATTTGCACCCAGATGTGAAGACCTATTGGTAGAAAAGCTGCTCATTCAGTGCTAAATTGTAGGGTGCGGAGAAGAAATGGACTGGTTTCACTTCAATAGTAGGCCAGATTCATTTACATCTGATAAAAGTAATTGGGATGGATTACTACCCCACTTCAAACGCTGTGCTGATCCATAATCCTTTTTTACTCTGGATTTGGCACCATAATATTTTTTTTGGGGGGGGGGGAGGACTATAGTGGAATATAGCAATAAGTTTTCTCTGTGCTAGTTGCTTTCATAAAAAAAAAATCTGTTTGCAAATAATGCTGAAGTAATGCACTATATTCCACTATAGTTCCAGACCTGGCTTTTCTATTGTGTGGCAGCTGAAAGGCAACATGGAAATTAACAGTTAGAGAAACGCCATTAAAATGGAAGCGCCATTGCCATGTGAATGCAGCCTAAGAAAATCAAATGCTGCCTCCTTTTTTTAAAAAAACAAACAAACCTAAACATTAGTAACTTTTAGGTAAATAGATTTTGGCCTAACAAAGCCTAATCCAGCATTTTCACATCAACATATGAGAAAATATCTTGAGAATTTTATAAATAAATAACACATTGTATACAGCTGAGCTGCATTATATTTCATAACAAACCAGAGGAAGCACTGTTTTTACACAATGCATAGTTAACTTAGGGCATTCACTGGCAGAGGATGTGCTGAGGGCTACTGCTTTAGAGCCCTTGAAAGACACCAAGTTATCCAGACTCAGCTGAAATAATCATTAACAGTCCCATTAGCCATGATTGAGAAGCAATTTGTCACTGAATATCAGACACATGATGGGGGGGGGGGAGCTGTTGTATTAATGTCCCACATGGAGACTTCCCAGAGGCATCTGGGAAGTTCACTACTTGGAAACAGGCCTCTCCCCCCCCTTATGTTTCTAAGATCACTTAGTGGGATGTTCTGCGGGGATTTTTTGTTCTTTCATGGGAAAATGAATGAAGCCAATGGAAGCTCATTTTCCTCCCAATTCTCAGGCTTCAAAGCATTTGGTGCACCTGAGTGAAAGGGAACTAAGCTGCATAACAGTTTGAGAAAAGATTACTGGCAGATCCACACCACACCATATATTTAAACCATATCTGACCCCCCACATTAAAAACACATGGCTCTCCACCCCCCTGAGAATCCAGGGAACTAGTTTTTAATGGTTACAGTGGTACCTCGGGTTACGTACCCGATCCGTTCCGGGGTGCCGTCCGTACCTCGAAAAGTACGTAACCCTAGCATCCATTTTGCGCATGCGCAAAGCTCGATATCGCGCTTCTGCGCATACGCAGACCGCACAGACATGCGCAGAAGCGTCCGCGCACTGAAAAACACTTCCGGGTTACCGGAGTACGTAACCCGAAAATACGTAAGCCGAAGCAGACGTAACCCAAGGTACGACTGTATATGAATTGTACCTCTATGAGTGGGAAAACTACAGCTCCCAGGATTCTTTGGGAGAGGTCATGTGCTTTAAGTGTATGGTGTGGACCTGTCCTAAGTGAGTGGTGCATGTGTTATTACAAAGCATCACGTGATTCCACTACAGTCTCAAACCTAGAAAACACACAAAGCTCCTATGGAGAACCTCTAACCCCCAAGTATAATTCTATAACAGCTTGGTACGGTACATCCTCCAAGAGAGACAAGAAAAGGCTCCAACGAGCTGTAAGAATTGCAGAAAGGGTAATTGGTGTTAGCTTGCCTTCAATAGAGACAATTTATGCTACCCGAGTTAGGAAGAGAGCAGAGAGAATTGTAGCAGATCCTTTACATCCCGGTCATCATCTGCTTGATTTACTTCCATTTACTACAGGACTTCATATACAAAATCGGCCAGGCACAAGAATAGTTTTTTCCCTTGTGCCATTAAATTGTTAAATTCATAGTTGTATAGCTTAAGGGGAGGTAAGATATGGGTGGGGTTTCTTTGCTTCTTTGTATTGTGAGAGGAACAGTGTCTGTATGTTTACATTGCAATGTAGCCGAAACAAATTCCAAGTATGTTGGAAAATGTACTTGGCCAATAATAAATTATTCCTATTATTCCTATTCCTATTGTTAAGTGTTGCAGTAGGTCAGTGTAATAAAGGAGGCAACAAGGACCCCTAAAATGTGAACAGCCACCTAAATTCAATGCAACCATTCCATTTACACTGAGGTAATGCAACACCTTAAACTAATCTGGAGAAATGGCATTAAAAACTAAAACTGCCATCCTTTACCCAAATACTTGTATCTGGAACAAGATATTAAGCAAGGTTACGATAACATATGCCCCGGGTTCACATCCAGGACCAGGATGCAACTTAATAATTAGTTTTTTTTTTATTAAAACAAAGACTTTACACCTGAATTTATTTTACCACAAATCCTCATCAGGAAGCAATTTACAAAATCTATAAACACCAATCATTCTTGGTTTGTAAATTACTTCAAATTATATCAAGATAACAACTCAGAATGCCCAGATACGGTGGATATGTTTTTGACCAACAGAAATACAAGATTTCTTTCTTTCCTGGGTACAGTGGAAAAATGATTATAAATAGGGCTAGCACACTGGAGGAATTGATACACACACACACCCATCACAATTAACATTATTTTTGCACCTGCTGTTCCCTGCAAAAACAAAACAAAGATAGAACAGGAAAGAAAAACAAACGTTAGTACATATTCCTTTATATACTGAAGTTTGCAATTAGCAGCCACTTTTCTCACTGACCGCACAAACCTTTTTATGAAGCCATCTGTCTGCTAATTAACCTATCGCTTCTTCCCTGCTCTCCCCTCCCCACCTTTTATTTTTGGTACCGGGCATTTGTATTTGAAAGATGTATCTGGGGAAAGTGACTTTTTTTTTTAACAATTCCAACCAACTTTTTTTTAAAAAAGCATAACCTTCTTTCAACTAAAACGAAGACATAGCTTAACTTTTTTCTTTGGGAGAGGAACCCTTCTCTCATTCCCCAAATGTTCCAAGGTTTCTAAACAGCAAAACTGCCAAAGAAAAGGCAGTTTGCACAACTTCATTTATATAGCACTTGTTCACACTGGGTGATTAGCACAACCCAAACTGATTACTACTGTATGTGCAGGGCAGCCATCACAGATCTCCCTCCACAGATACCAATTTGTGTCTCCTCACCTCACTTTGACACACAACATTTCAGAGCAGCTCAGCTGGTAGAGCATGACACTCTTGATCTTAGGGTCGTGGGTTCAAGTCCCACGTTGGGCATTGCAGGAGGGGTTGGACAAGGTGCTCCCTTCCGATACTATGCTTCTATGATGGTCATCACTGTACTTCAGGGCTTTCCTCCGTGCCTAGTTCCGCACATCTAATTCCTCCGCCAGATCATATACCTGAGGACCACCGGCCCTGCTCGCGTGTAATACAAAACGAGAGTGCGTGAACCGCCTCTGGGCAAGTTTTGCAGCGAAACCACAACAAGAAGCTGTTGGAACCAAGACGCTGCACAAGTACCTATGGGCAACCCGGCTGCAGAAAGGATGCACCAATTAAAAGGGTAACGCCGAGGGTTTAAGTGCGTGGGAGGAAAGGTCCTGCGACCCCCCCCATCCCCCCACCCCGAAGCGGCGGGCGGCTGCCCCCAGCTAGGGAACAGAAAGGGAGAACTTTGCCGCGGGCCCGGCCCTCTCGCCGTCCCCAAGCGCCTCCCCGAGCCCGGCTTCCTGAAGAGCGCCGAAGGGGCGGGGCGGGGCGGCCGCGCCGGGTCAGCAAGAGTAGGTGCGCTCTTGGGGAGGCGGCGCGAATCGCCTCGGTCCTTCTCCGCTTCCTGAGCGGGGTTGGCCCAAAGGGAATCCCCAGTCTGACGCGCAAGGCGTCAATCCCCAGAACTGGCACGCAGGCACGGGCTCCGGCTTGGCAGGGCTAAGCAGCCGCTCTGCCCTCCAACCGCCCGCGGGGCTTTCTCCTCGCAAGTCGACGCTGGGAAGCAGACACTCGAAGGGCGCTAGGACCTGGAGAAAAGCCACGCCGAGCTCAACCCCGACCTCCTCCCCTTCCCCACCCCCCCCCACCCCGCTTCCGAGCCACCAAGGAAGTAGGCAGGCTGGCGCGGTCATGGTCGCCAGACACTCCGGCAGCGATGCCCCAGCAGGGAGAAAGAGAGAGACACAGACCCACCAATGCCCAATGCGCACGAACATGCCCAGAGCCTCCATCTGCAGCAG
This sequence comes from Lacerta agilis, assembly GCF_009819535.1. NCBI lineage: Eukaryota > Metazoa > Chordata > Lepidosauria > Squamata > Lacertidae > Lacerta > Lacerta agilis. The sequence continues at coordinate 36,311,207 of NC_046316.1, forward strand.
GTGATCGGGCCCCACCTGCGCGCGCGGCGCTCGCGAGGAGCCCCCCCCACCCCCGACCCGATTGCCTCCCCAGCCCCGTTACTCACATCGTCGAACAAGGATCCCACGTTGGCCGTCACGAGCAAGATCCCGGTGTTGGCGGCAGTCCCTTTCATCGCCATGATCCTGGCCCAAAATAGTATTCTCTGTGCGCGCGCGTTTGTATATATTTAAATAGACGACGAAGCAGCACCCCCACCTCCAAATTGCACGAAAATAATCACGGGCAGGGAGGCCAGCGGGCCGTGCACTCCGCCGGCAGGGGGGGGGGGAGGAGTCCGAGGGAAGTTCGCCCAAGTGCTCGCCTCGGGTGGGCTTCTGCAGAGGAGCTTCCCGCGCCTTACGCGCCAGCTGGCGGCGCCCCAGCGGAGGGAGGAGACCCTCGCACTTCTCCCGCCGGGGGCAGCAGGGGCGCCGGCATCCGGGCTGAGCGCCCCGTCTCAGGCTGGCCGCGCTGGCTGGCTGGCTCCCTCCTCGCTGCTGTTGCTACTGCTGCAGCCGCCGCCTCGTCGGGCAGGAGGGGAGAGCGGACTTCGCTCTTAAATCGCCCCCTTCCCAGCCATTCGGCTCCGGCTGGGAAAGTTCCTCCTGGCGCTGGCGCTGGCCGTTGGTGCTGCCGGATCCTTGTGCATGGCAAAGCCCTCCAGAAATACAAAGGAAACTCTTCGGCGGAGGGAGGGAGGGAGGGAGGAAGGAAAGCAAGCAAGCAAGGGGGCAGTGCCCGGCGGCGGCGTCCTCGCTTCCAGGGGGGCAGCAGCCCAGGGAGAGGAACCGCTCGATGCAGCCGGAGAAGCCACCCCTCCTCTTCCTCGTCCTCCTCCTCCTCCTCCTCCTCCCAGCCTTTGCCTGCAATAACAGAAAGAGGAGCAGCAGCCGCGACGACTAGATCTCTGCACTCCTCTGACGTCACGGGCCTGACACGGCTCGTCTTAAAAGGGCGACGGCGCTCCGCTAGAGAGGCTCGACCGAGCAGTCCCCAGCCACAGGCTTCTTCTTCGACGTTGGAGGCGGGGGGGCGACAGAAACGTGCTTCGAGTGCAGGGGGTTGCGAGGGGAGGGAGAGGTTGGCCTGCGGTTGCTTTTGCTGCACTGAAGTGGGGGGGGGGCTGTGTGTTTGTGTCTCTGTGTGTAATCGGCGGAGGGTTTCTTCAGCTTCGCGCCTTCGGAAGAGGCAGCGAATTACGCAACTCGCGCGGCTGTGGAACTGGCGACTGCAACACCGGGTCGGATGTGTTTAACGCAGGAGCACGCTGCCCGATTGTTGAACATTTCCATACGCTCGTGTGCTTTTGAATGGCAGATGAAACTTATCCGCCACCCGTTTCAACGCATGTTTTTTCTCTCCATGTGAATCTACATAATATTAACTTGGGCTTCTGCGTCCTACACTAAAGTCGGGGGGGGGGGCACACCGTGCTGTTTCGACGTTAGTGTAGCACTCAGTTAAAAAAGAGATCTCCAGGACAGGACATCTGGTTTCCTGTTGCCTCTGCATAAACAGATGACATCATTGCAGTGATGTTCTCAATATTCAGGGAATTAATTAAGGGTCGTATAATACAGTTTCGATATATAGAAGCAGGGGAAACTGCTTGAGACTGAGTCATTATAATCTGACTGGAATCCACTCTTCAGATCTCAGGCACTGGTCACTGCCAATCCTACCTAAAACTCCTGGGGATTGAACCCGGTACTTTCTGCATGTGAAGGAGATGCTCAGTGGCAACTGAGCTACAATTCCTTTTGTTTCATATACCTATGGAAAAAGAAGGGCTTCCTGACTCCCAAGAAAAGGCGTATAGAGACATGACAGGCATAGAGACAACGCTCTACCAGCCCTGTCCTAAAATATTTGCAGCCCAGTTCTATGCAAATGCCTTTGATGGACTTAACTAGCCATAGTAGATTCTGAATGCAGGAGCTCATCCTGAGAGCCCCCACAGCTGTACACAATATCTCCATATATATGCACACACACCCTCACAATAACACAATCCCCTGATATACAAGGATCAGCTGGCAGCCATCAAATAGAGGTCCAGCAAAGGGTGGTATCACAGTGCTTTTGTGTGCTTGAATTTCTGGTCACCTCTGATCAGCCATGTCCCATGATTACAGTACCGAGCATCACTGACTAGGAGAAAGTTCCACTGAATTCATGGTGATTGCTTTAGTTAGAAATGCAACCGATCTTGCAAACAAGTAGGAACCCCATCAAAGGAAAGGAAAGAACTAACAAACTATTATTCTGCCCACCACACATACTCAGCTTGATTTTCCCTGTTATAATCTGTTTTACTGTCACAGTAAAACTTGAAAGCCTTATTATCACCTCTGGCAGATGAAGTATCATCTGCACTGGCAGATGAAGTAATTGCTCCTGCTCTCAGAGTTCCTGTATTCCCATGTTCCTGCTCTGCTACACCACTGATAAATAAGGTTGCAGTCCTTTACTCATCTCATTACGCTCAATGGAGCTCACTTCTGAGTAGATATGCATGGGATTGCACTGCATGTCTCATTGCAGGGCCCTAGTCAGAAACAAATCCTGTTAGTTCTTTTTTGGAGCCTAAAGCAGTCAACAAGGCAGCTCAAGCACTGCTCATACATTATGTGTGTTTAGGGATCTATATGAATAATAGGAGGCAGAACCTGATCACAGAAAGCACCTATAGCGCCACCTACTTCTGGCACTCCTTTGCAGACACTCATACTGAATACATGGCTATCTTACCCTGTGACTCATCTGGAACCTGACATTTTTATGGACTGTAGAACATCATGCCTTGTGCACAAATTCAAGGTAAATTTGGCTCTGTTTTGCCATAACTTTTTGTTATTGGGTACAGAATGAAACAATTCAAACTACCTATTAAAAGACTAAAGAAACACATGGGAGTCTTGGTCTACTGACCACAGAGAGGCGTTTAAACCCAATTTATACAGGCTGATAGTTTTCTATCTTCCATTATGTATCTGGCAGTTGTGCCCTATTCAGCCATAGAATCAAGCACAAGTCTACATTCCATTGACATCAGCACAAGTGCTTGGAAAAACCAGTCTTGGAAAAACCCAGGGCTCTTAAATAGTTGCCTGGAGGGGTTTAGCTGTCCTTTCACATTTATAGTCCTAGTAGTCAGTATACACATCTAGAGTTCACACTAAATACATTACTTCTGGTAAATAAGCCACCATAGCCGCTAGAAGGCTGTTAAAATTTGGGTCCCGGACTTTTTAGACTCATCTACCCATGTACTGTCTGAAAGCAAAGGGGTGCACTGGTTGACAGATGTGAAATATATTGGCATTATTTTCACATCTCCTACCCCACTGTAACAAATGCAAACACCACCTCCTGACACCATCTGGCTGGCCTTGGATGTAGAAGTGGTAGCATTTCAGAGAAAGCTACCTTGGAGGTCCTGTCATCAGGATCCTACTACCAACCTAAATTGGCCTTCAAAGAACTCATGACTACATTTCCTGATGCCATTGGTGCCAACATGCACCACAACCACTGACTTCTCCCTAGCATTACATATCAGGCCATCTAGGCAACAACCTTTCTACCAGGCAGGCAATCTGCACTGTGGTCTTTATGTTCACCAGACACCCAAGTACATGCGTCCTTCCTGATAAAATCACACATTACCAGGATCGCTCCCCTGCCCCAGCGGAGTATCCTTGGAATGAGGGGGTAGCTGTTTATCCCTCAAGGAATCAGTCCCTTGTAAGGGAACGTTTCTTTTGTCCTCAGAGTGACATTCTCCTTCCAAGAAACCTTGATTTCTTCCCTGACCGTAGGGGAAATGTCACGGGGTGGGACACAGCTATAACATCTCTGAACGCCTCATACACCACCGTCTCTGCCTCTCTTAGCTTTCTCAGGTCTGGCACCTTGACCTCAAGGGAACAAATGTGTTCTCAGAAAGCCAGGAGCTTCTTGCTCCTTGGACACCCATGACCTCTGTCCAACAAGGAGAGATGGTCATGCAAAACAGAATAATACCCCAGTGCCCCTCTTGGCATAACTGTGTTTGCACTTTTAAGGGTTTTTTTATTGAGAGTATGGTGGAGGGGGGTTAATGGAAGGAGAGGTGAGTGGCCTGTACCCTAGGCCTCCTCACCCTGCTGCCAAACTCACACATCTGCCTAACTCACCTTGGTGCTAGGGCTGCCGTTAGTGGGTTCCCCTTGTTAGGTTGCCCTACACAGACTGGCAGCCGCTCTCCAAGGTTTCAGGAAGGAGTTTTCCTGAAGATGCCAGCGATTGAACTTGGGATCTTTCACATGCAAGGCAGATGCTAAACCACTCTGATTAGATACCCTCACAGCATATCAATACTATTCAGTCCATCAGAGAGACGGTGTGTGAGCCCTTAAGAAAGGAAAGGGAAAAAAGACCCACATTCTAAAGGAATTCCTTTCATCATCTCCACACGTAACTCCGTGTCCTGCAGTATTCCTTGCCTTGTAATCAATAATTTGAGTCATGGGCACGTAGTTCCAGAATTAGTTTGAATTCTTTATATATAAATCCTTTTCATATATTAAAAATTACAGAAAGAGTGGGAGAGGTTCTTGGTGCTGTTGGGTTCCAGAGGTTCTTAGATCTTTTATTCCTTTTCAGAATATTTTCAGAGTCAGAAATATGAAACAAGCCATGGCACTGATCGCTAGCTTCACACATAAGCAAACCATGGAGGTGGGCTGTTGCATATTTTAAAAGCAAAGGGCTGAGTTGTTAATGTTATAATGATGTTGTCGTGCAGCGGATCTTCAATTCAAACAAGGGAAACTTTTGAGAAATAGCAATTCTCTTATGTGTGGGGTTTTTTTGGGGGGGGGGGTTTCCTATGCCATTTGAAGGTCTGATAAAGTAAGCACTCCTTTACATACTATGATGTCCCAGCACCATCACATTAGACTTTATTGTCATTTCTCTTTTTGTTAAGTTGATAATTTAATGCTTTTATCAGAATTATTTTTACAGAGGCCATTTCATATTGACTAACAAGTGCAAGTCTCTCTCTCTCTCTCTCTCTCTCTCTCCAGTGTTGTAGCATTTATTTATTTGTTTGTTTGTTTGTTTGCTTGCTTGCTTGCTTGCCACCCACCCACCCACCCACCCACCCACCTGACTGGGCTGCCTCAGCCGCTCTGGGTGGCTTTCAACAAATTAAACCACCAAGCACAGTAAAACACCAAACATTAAAAACTTTTCTATGCAGGGCTGCCTTCAGATGTCTTCTAAAAGTCAGATAGTTGTTTATTTCCTTGACATCTGCTGGGTGGGCGTTCCACAGGGAGGGCGCCACTACCGAGAAGGCCCTCTGCCTGGTTCCCTGTAACCTCACTGCTCCTGCGTGATGGTTTATTGTATGTTTCCTCAACCTGGTGCCCTCTAGCTGCCACTGGACTACCACTTAGGGGAGAACCACTGCCAATCTGTGTAGACAATGCTGAGCTAGATGGACAGGTAGTCTGGCTTGCTGTAAGGTGTGGGCCATGCCCAATGTGACAGGTGGGAGTTGTATTGTATTACATCTGGAGGGCAGCAGGTTGGTGAAGACTGGTTATTGTATTGCATTCAATGGGTCTTAAGAGTAAGTTCAGCTGATTTCAACTCAGCAACTGATTAAACAGACATATTATATACTTTGATAAATCGATGAAGCAATTTCAAAGATCAAGGGATATTACATGAGGATTTTCTGCTTTGACTTCCTTTTCATTTCCCCTTCTTTTTATTTTCTTATCAAAAATGCTGTATAGGTTGCTTAGCTTAGTGACTAATAAAAGGGAACTCCACACACACACACACACACACACACACACACGACAGTCGCAAGCCCTGTCCTCCAGGCAATGGTACTGAACTATCACTGTGGCTGCACTTGCAAGACTTTGCCCCATAGGATGTTCCCAAGAGCAGCTATAACATACCAATTCTCATTTTTCACACTCTTAAGGCCAAAGCACGAAACCCAGTTACTAAGGCATATGCCTATTGGACTTAATAAAACTTACTTCCGAGTGCAACATCTGTAGGATCGCTCTGTAACTAACTGCACACTATTCAGATGGTGGAAAGATGGATGCATCCCATTTATTTGGCATGTGTTTATTGGTGCTTTGGTGATTCTGTTTCCTGCAACTGTGAGGACAGCATCTGGGCTGCAAGAGTGTGGTTTTGCTATAAACACCCTGTACAATAAGACCACAGGCTAGCATATATTACTACCAATATCCTCCTCCGCACCTGCCAATGTCTTGCAGTGCCATTGTATTCATATCCACTAAGCGAGTTTGTGTAAGTATCAAATTGCCATTTTAGTAGATCATCTCTTATGCATTCTAATCCACTTTCCTTTCGACTGAAATGTATTAAATGGGCTGCACTCAACGCCGCTGTTCCACTTGAGAAACATACTTCTGCTTGTGCAGTGGAATTTCTCCTTCTCCTCCTCCCCCATGAAGCTTCCTTGTGCACCCTCAAATTCTGTTCCAGAGAGTTGGGGAACCCTCCAGAGCATATTTTGGGGGGTGCTAAGGGTGGATAAAGGGAAGGGGAAACCCCATAGTGTGAGCAGACCTTTGCTCATGCAGCGCCAGATGCAAACCAATGTGTTAAAATGCTCTTAGACTGAGTTGGTGTTCATTTAGAAGGGTGGGGATACTAGATTTAAGATTTAAGATTTAAGATTTAAGATTTATTTATTGTCATTGTCTGTATATACACAGTATACACAACAACGAAAATCAAACACCCAAAGACCGGATTTACCATACACATTTGCACATATCTCCAACACTCTCATCCTTATTAAAACATAATCTATTAAAACATAACATAATCCAGAGTATAACATAACCTATTAAAAGCATAGCATAACCTAAGAGCCTGTCTCATTCCTTACTACTCACTGCTTACTATTACTAAACCTGTAAACCAAAAGCTTCTTGCCTTTCTGCAAGTCTGATAGGAGTGTTTTCTGCTATGTCTTAACTGTTGGGATTTCACAAATAGCCTTGTTATGTTACCAGCTATACTATTATAGATGGTCGAAACAAACAAACAAAAAATCCTTCCAGTAGCACCTTAGAGACCAACTAAGTTTGTTATTGGTATGAGCTTCCGTGTGCTGAAGTGTGCATGCACACAAAAGCTCATACCAATAACAAACTTAGTTGGTCTCTAAGGTGCTACTGGAAGGAATTTATTTATTTTTTATTTTGTTTCAACTATGGCAGACCAACATGGCTACCTACCTGTAACTATTATAGAGGGTGTTATGTTGTAATTCAAACTGCATAGTAAATATCTCACATACCCCTTCTCCGGCAAAACAACATATATTCATATACACTTTTATTAAACCACCCAGAGTCCCATCTTGACTCGAAGGTTCAGGAAACTAATTCTACATTATCTGATCAACTTTTACTACCAGCAGTTTGGGAGCAACGTATATACTTAAGGAGCTGTTCAGCAAGACAACTGAAATCCTCATAGAAAGGCAAAAGTGGGGTCGGCAACAAAATGTGGCAGCATGGAATGTTCTCCATTCAGGATTCCAGCTACTCCATTCCATTCTCCCCATTGTCTGTCCTTCCTCAATAGGAACTCAGCATTTTGTAGCTCAGTCCTCATTGAACAATTGCAAGTGGGAGTACATTCCCTTAGTACATTCCCTTTTCTAACTAAAGGCAAATACCTTGTAGCTAAAACATATTGTTCCTTCTAAACTGTACCCTACTAAGTTTAACCACTCATGGGGCTCCTGGACCCATGTGTTGCATTGGCCAGCATCCTTCATCCTCTGGATTTACCAATGAACACCAATGCAATATAGGTGCATGGCCTAAGTCAGGATGTATATAGAATTTCCAGAGTAGGCTTGCAGCCTGTTTTGGATGCAGTTGCATTCCTCATCAGAATTTAGGGGTGCTTTTCAATTCTAGATCTGGTGACGGCAATGCCAGTAGTGCCTTTCATCAGCTATGGCTGGTACCGGCTATGTTTTCTTATATAGCCACAGTGATTCATGCCTTCAGGATGGATTATTTAACACACTGTACACAGGGCTGCCTTTCAGAGTTCTCAGAAACTACATCAGGTTCAGAATGCTGATGAGGATGAGCATGCAGTTCACACCTTGGCTGGAAGACCTGCTCCCTGCCTTGCAGGCCTTCTTCCACCAGGCCTGGGAAGGTGGGCCCTGGACTGATTCCAGCTACAAAAGCCGAGGCTGCTGAATAAAAATTGGGCTGTTATATAGTTTGTGGGGTTTTGTTGGGATGGCGTTGCTGCTACTGGCTTTTTTGTATCTTTTTTCACATCTTGTTGTGACTTGTGTGGAAATTGTTCAGCTTGGTTATGTATTTTTAATGTTTTGTTTATGACTACTTTTGATATGTTTGTAGTTACGTACTGTTTTCATGTTGTGAGCCACCTTGAGCATGGTTTGAACTGTGGGAAGGCAGCATACAAATAAAATTATGTATGTATGTAACGCAACTACGGTAACTTCCAGTTAAGTTTCTAGCCCCACTTCAAAATGCTGTTGATGACCTTCGTAGCTGTAAGTGGTTGGGCCAGAATCTGTCTTCTCCTCTATGAATCTACCCAGATATGCTGTGAAGGCCCACTCAGAGTATCTCCACTGATCATGGCCAGTGCAGGATTACTTGGGACAGAACTTTGCAACTCTGCAATTCCCTACAGCAAGGCTGGCCCTCTTTAACCACCTCTGGGGACTTTCTCCAAGTCACACCCTCATGGGTCCTGCTCCATCCCCTCCCCAAAAGTCTCTGAACTGGCATAATGTCTCTTTGCATGCCCAGATCAAGAGACTCACATGGCTTATGTATGTACAAACCTCTGATTTGTGGCTAGAATGTAGCTTAATGTGAAAGTAAGGTAAGAGTCACCTCTGTTGCTCCACCCACTTTTGCCTTCAGCCCTGCCCACCACAAGCACGAGCCTAACTTAAATGGAATGCCTTTGCTCCAGAGCATTTCAGCAGGTATAAACCCACCACTTCAGGCAGATCCTGAAGTTGAGGCTCCAGTACTTTGGCCACCTCATGAGAAGGGAAGACTCCCTGGAAAAGACCCTGATGTTGGGAAAGATGGAGGGCACAAGGAGAAGGGGACGACAGAGGATGAGATGGTTGGACAGTGTTCTCGAAGCTACTAACATGAGTTTGGCCAAACTGCAAGAGGCAGTGAAGGATAGGCGTGCCTGGCGTGCTCTGGTCCATGGGGTCACGAAGAGTCGGACACGACTGAACAACAACAAAACCCACCACTAGTGCACTATTATTGCATCAATGACGACAACAACAAAAACAGTCTGGAGAGGCCCCTTGTGAGGCAAGTCAGGATTGGGCTGTCAGAAGTGAATTGCATATACTTAGGGCAGGAGTGGTGAGCTACAGTCCTGGGGCCTCCTGGCCTCTCTGTCCAATCCTTGACTCTCCCTCGTCGTCTTCCCTCTGTGCTCGCTTGGATGAGGGATGGAGGGGTGTGCGTGTCACATAACCTACTGTTCAAAAGTACACGTGACCCCAAGAATGTTGCCCATGAGGCAACGCTGCCCTCTGGGCGAAAAAATGTCTCCTATCCAACTAGAAAAGACCTTTCATGTGTGGAACAACAGCCGCCCGGATGCTACTAGCTCAGAGATGGAAGGAAGATACAGTTCCGACCAGAGAAGAATGGCAAACCAAGCTGATTGACTATGCTGAAATGGCAAACTTGACTGGAAAACTCAGGAATCAAGAGGAGAAAAACTATATAAAAAGAATGGGAGAAATTTATAAGTTATCTAAGAGACCACTGTAAGTAGATAGAATCATTGGCAGGATTTTGTATCACTTGTAGTGTAGTGTAATAATTAGAGTTTGAAGAAGATGCAGTTTTTAAATGATTAAAATGGGACTACAGGGAAAGGATGGAGGGGGGGAGTCCTGAGATTCCAAGGAATCTCTTTATATTGATATGTAATTGGTTTTTTAAATATAGATTTGTATTATAAAAACCAATTTTTTAAAAAATGGCCCCTATCCCAGGGTTACAGAAAGATCACCTCAATTTATTTCTAGGTTCTGTAGCAATGGACTTTGCTATAATTTTCCATTGTTTTCCTGAATTAGCAGGTATAAATCAAAGCAGACAAGACCCATTTATTCTGCTTTTAAAACTTGGTATTAATTATTGTCATTTAATTCATTATTATTTATTGTCCTGCTTGTACTATCTTGCTATATTGATTATGAAAAATGTAATGCAATTTTAAATCTCCAGTTCTGGAAATCATGCCTGGTTACAGTTGCATCATTAACAGCCTTTGAGAAATATCAAATCTCTTGGTGGGGGTCAAATTTGCACGACGGTTTTAAATTAGACCTTTTGCCCATGGATCTGCAATAGCACTAATCAACACTCTAGCCCACGTGCGATAGTCTGTGAAGTGAAGTGTCATGTGGATTTCATGGCTACCATGATCACTTTTTAATCATTTTCATACTGATTCATTTTGTGCTGCTTCTCCCAAACAGCACTCTTAAAGCAGAACTGTTTGAAGCAAGAGGGGACATGCCAAGCTGGCCTAGTCTCTGTTTTGCACAGAAAAGGCACATATATTTACACTACAATTTACCAGAATCTACACACACTCTTACACCCCTCTCTATTCTTTATCCAGGCATTATCTTTCAAGGACACATTTAAAGCCAGGCAAAAATACTCAAGGAGTGTACAAAGTAAGGGTAGTGGTGGGGTGGCATGGGAAGAGGGGTGTGTGGCTGGGGAGTGGTTGCTCAAAGGCCAGACAGAGAACATTTGACCTTTGGCCTCAGCTTTTATGAGCCAAGCTGAAATTCAGAAGAGAGCTGGGCTCAGTTTGCAACGGGGGTTACAGACTGGAGGGTAGGGACTCATTTCTGTCTCCACCTTTTTTCAAAATTCTTCTCTATCAACTGTATTAGATATCCTTCTTTGTTCTACTAGTGATGTTCATCTCAAAGCGAGATGAAGCAAGAAACCAAACCCTGAAAGGAAAAAAATTGCCACTGTGCTCCTTTGCTCCCAGTCAGCAGAGTCCATCAGTTCTCAGCCACCCTCTTAAGTGGCAGAAGATGGAAAGACAATAAATGCCCCAACCATTGATATGCATGCTCTCCCAGGCTCAGTTTGTATATATTTCAAATAAACAGATACAGTGGTACCTTGGGTTACAGACACTTCAGGTTACAGACGCTTCAGGTGACAGATTCCACTAACCCAGAAGTAGTACCTCGGGTTAAGAACTTTGCTTCAGGATGAGATCAGAAATTGCGCGGCAGCAGCAGGAGGCCCCATTAGCTAAAGTGGTACCTCAGGTTAAGAACGGGCCTCCAGAACGAATTAAGTTCTTAACCCGAGACACCACTGTACTGCAAAACCAAATCTCTGGTATTCTTTCTCCCGAGTGACTTGGATTGTATCAGATTACATTGCCCTTGGTAGCCAATGAGGCAAGTGCTAAATGAGAGCAATATATTATTTATTTATTTATCTGTTTACTAGCCATACATAAAACATTTAGGTATTCAAATTGATGTCTCCATCCATTACAGACTAAAGACTCTACTGTGCCAAGGAGGCAGGAACAAGCTTGGCTTCCTACAGTCTTTTCACACAGTCTTTTAATCTCTAGAGGCAAGTTGGATGTCTGCATAATTTAAAACAGCCTCAGGACTACTTTGTACATTTGTAAAATTGATAGACCATCTCTCTCTCCCTGGCTCCCTCGCTGACAGGGGATCTAAAGGCATCCATTCCCTCGCCCCTGGCCTATAAACTTCACAAGGGTGGCACAGAGTCAATTATATGCTAGGCAAGAACTCTTTACTTGGTTCTTCCATGTGCTTCTGCAGTGATGCAATTGTGATGTTGTACAGGGGTAAAACTTCGCCCTACATAATCAATTTCAGATTCCCCACCAAGAGGTCCAGGTTAGTGATGAAATATCAATTTCAGAATGATTTCACTTAATAATTTCTGCCGGAGAAAATGAGCTGCTCACCACACAAAGAAAGCAGACTGTGCATCTGCATGGGGAAACAGTAAAATAATACAGTAAAACAGAGGCTCCTAACTGAAGACTGGGAAAGTTGTAACTTTCATCATGGTTGCAGCCCTTGGCAAGTATCTATCAGCTTTTTGTGTAAATAGTTTAGTGGTGGAGCACATATTCTGCACACAAAAGGTCCAAAGTTCAGTCCTTGGCTTCTCCAGGTAGGCCACAGCAAGACCTATGGAGAACTGCTATGAGTCTGCATAGAACAGGGATGGGGAACCAGTTTAAGCCTAGAGATACTGTTTCACCAAACACAGAATTGGATCACACTACTGCTTCTGCTGATCCAAAGTCAACACAGCTCAAGGTTGGTGGTTCAAAGTTCATTGAACCTGTAGCTGGTACTTCAGAGTTTGCTGAAGTTCAGCCAGGACCTTCACAGGTCGTGTCTCCTGAACGCATCTCACCAAGTGCTCCCTGTGCTATCACATCTGCGCAACAGCACAGGGAAGTTGCCAGGTGGGAGGCCATAGAACGGTGAACAGGTGCTTGTATGCAGGTCAGGGAGTTGGCCCATTAAGAGCCACAGTCTTTAGCCCAAGGAGGTGGAACTTGGGAATGGAGGACTGCAGGAAGAGAGTCGCAAGACCTCAGATCACCAATGGCCTTTGTTGGAGCACCTGTCTTGTTTGCCCTGTGGGTACCTGGTGGAGATGCATCAGATCATTTGCGGCCCTACCAGTATTGTTGGAGTCTTATCTTTAGTCAGCTCCAGCCAGCATGGAAAATAGTCAGGGACTGCACCATGTTGGTTATGCCTGACCTGCCATCCAATAATTAATTGCAATGCTCCCATGAGCACCTGGTTTCCTTTTTGAATACGAAAGCAAAATAGAAATCTTTTAAAATAAATTAAAACAAACAATCTGTTCATTCTAATGGAATGAGCAATTCCATGCGTTCATTTATTTTCAGGCTCACAGTTGTTCTATCCCTGGAAGTGAATGAGAATCTTAAGCACCAAGAGTTGCCACTAGGGACTGTTTTCCTTCAAACCGCACCCACTTACCTCACGGCTGATGTCACATGTGGAAAACATGGCTGGAAAGAAACAGTTAAAGGGAGCTCCTTGTTGTATACCTTTGTAAGTGGGGTTCACTGGCCCGCATGATCAGCACTGATAGCAAGCCCTATTGACAGCAAGCCCTACTAAAGAGTTCCTGACCAGGTGTTGAGAGAGTTAAGGATCCAGCCTACCAGCTGCATCCAGTTACTCACCCCTGTTATATGGGATTAGAACAGCAGAAATAAGTATTTTTAAAAGGGGGAAATTGTTTTCAAACAATATTTTCCTTGTTGCTGTCTCCCACTGGAAATAAAACAGATTTGAGCTGCTATCCCAGAAGAGCAGTGCTGAGGAATGTTGTGTCATAGTGAAAAATTAAGCCCTTGATCCTGTTCTTTTCCAACAAAACTCTTTTTATTAGAAGAAGCAAAAACACCACTCCAAAGATCCTTGTTTGATGGAGACACCATCAACGAGGCATTGCTATAGTCCTATTTCAGGAGGGGGGGGGACACATTGGAATACTCTGCAGCTGACATATATTGCTCTGATGATTTGGCATATATTTCTTGTGCTTTAAAATCAGGGGATAATTTGTGTAGTTTTCTTATGCTACTCCAATTTGCACTTGCACACATCTGTCTTCTAGTTCTTGACAGTCATATGTTCTTGAAGCACAATAATAATAAAAGGCTTTGAAAACACTGATGATACATCCCGTGATGTAAATATATTTTTTTGGGGGGGTAGGAATCGGCAAGGAAGTTCACCTGAATAAGTTTATCTGCTTTCCAACACTGGCTGAGTGTAAATGCAATATTTCCTAATCATAAGCAGGCTATCAAGACTATCCCACTCCTCTCCCTAACATCTTCCCATTTACACAGGCGCTTGGAGATAACTATGATTCAAATCGCATATGTATCAATGTTAATACTAACCACAGCTGGAACCAAACCATATTTTGTGACTATGGTTAACTACAGGATTGCAAACCGGGCTAACGATAGTTAGCGGTAACATCAGTACAGACAGAACACTAACCATAGTTTACTTCAAAATTGAAAATGAGAGTAAATTACTATGTGAGATGGGGCAGGGCAGGGGAAGGAGCAGGGAGTAGTGAAAAAGCAGTGAAAAAGCATGCATGATACTTCTAACCAATATAGCCATGGTTAAGTATGGTGAAGTGGGATGTCTGCATTGGACCACTCTAAGTTTTCTATTTGTTGCCTATTTCATCTCTCAAAGAGCAAAGCGTACCTGGTTCCAGGTACAACAAGCATCAGTTCCGTATTGCACAAAGCTTTGGAAAATGGCTTCCTTGGATTTATATAGCCTCTTTCATGCCAACATTAAGCTCTTAATCCTTGACCTAAATGAGAAGATTTTTTTTCTCCTCCTCCTCCTCCTCCATATAAGCTTAATCCTCAGGCAAGCAGTAAATTCCAGCCATGGGTACCGTAAGAGTATTTTTTTTCCCCTACAGCTCTCATCAAAGGTGAAGAAATACAGTACACAATTTCTCCTTAGATTGTAGCAGCATCTGCGCATATTTGTACACCGCCTTTCCATAGTCAAGATGGCTTGCAACATGAAAACAATTACATAATTACAAACGTTACAAACGTAATCCTCCTATGCAACAAAACATAAAAAGTACACAACCAAATCAAAATATTTCCACATAAATCGTAGTGAGATCTAAAATAAAGATACCAAAATAAATAAATAAATCAAAAACGGCAACAACCACCTCCCAAGAAAACCCTCTAACAATACCCCAAGCCAAGAGTCTTTTCAGCAACCTCAGCTGTTGCAGCTGGAGTCAAGTCAGTCAGTCCTACCCTCCCAAGCCAGTTAGAAAAAAAAGGCCTGCAGGTGTTCCAGGACTCAACATTCAAGATCAGGCTGCATGTGAGTTGGAGGCCTCTTAACTCATTGTCTTTTTGCTGCAAATGCCTACCCACTATACCTAGCAGCAAGGAAGTTTGCAATAGGTGGATTCGCCCCAAAATAGAAGAAAGCATTTTGCTGCAGTGTTGATATACTGTGCTTACTTCAGTTGCTTAGAACCTAATGCTTGCAAGGGCTTGCAGAATGCAAAGACTGCTTCCTTAAAGGCCATTTAGCTTATTTATTTAGATTTGTAAGTACGCTGCCAAGAGTGCCCATCGAAGCTCTGTGTGTGCTCTAGCCACCTGTTTAAAATTTAAATGAAACAGCTCTCAGTTGCTTTTAATTCATAACGGTGCAAAAGCAGAGCAGACAAATACAAAAGCCGCACAAGTATTTTTTTTCACACTCGGGACCTCACAGGTCTCTGTTTTCTTTGAAATCTTATCATAACATGCTTTCTTTGTTGCAGAACTGTAAGCCTCTCATGCATGAACAGCAATGTCATAACTTCTCAGAGCATGGTTTTGGATCAAGGCCAGTGTTCCTGCTGGCAATGGAAAGAAAACATTTCTCTCCCATCCACTGGTTGCATGTTGGACGAATACCACATCCATGCCATACATTTAAAGCACTGTAATAATGCCCCTTTAAACAGTCATGGCCCACAGAATTTTGGAAGCTGTAGTTTTTGAAGGGTGCTGAGAGTTGTTAGGAGACCCTTGTTCCCTTCACAGAGCTACAATTCGCAGAGTTCCCTGTGAAGAGGGATCGATTGTTAAACAACGCTGTAAATTGTAACTCTAGGAGGCAAAAAAGGCTCCCCTACTAGCTCTCAGCACCCTTTGCTAACAAGAGTTTTCCCTGTTACAGGTGGGTAGCCGTGTTGGTCTGCCATAGTCGAAACAAAATAGGAAATTCTTTCCAGTAGCACCTTAGAGACCAACTGAGTTTGTTCTTGGTATGAGCTTTCGTGTGTTTTCCCTGTCTTTCTCTCTAATTATGTAGGCATTTCTAAAATGTCATCTGGCCCTCACATTCTTCTGTTGATTTTTATTTTTTTAAAATGCGCTACGTTTGGTTTCCACATTTATTTCGGCAATCCAACCTTGCAGAGGCTGTCAATGGGATACGCCATCATATTTAGTTATCTGAATGAAGCACGGTCCTGTAAAAGTAAAAAGGTAAAAATAAAAGAAAAAAGCAGCTGTCACCCTTTTCATGTTATGGAAGATTTCATTTCCTGGTGTGTCAGAAAAGCAATCAAGCTTGACAATACACCTGTGGCTCTTGCTGGTTTAAGTGCTTGAAGCACAATGGTGCTGGGGGAAATAGGATAAATCCTGCCATTGGAGACGATGGGAGGAGGCTCAAATGGCAGCGCTTATCATTTTTATTGAATGCTTGAAATAGCAGTGAAGGAAGCGCCAGCGCATCTTGCAACTAAGGATACGTTTTCTCCAACCTGAAGGCATTTTAGTGGCCATCACTAAACATCCAGTTTCGAGAGCTAGATCCTTGTGGTTGTTGTAACAATAGCCAAGTTCCTAAATAAACTAAAGTGTACCCAGAAAATGTTTGCTACTATTCCCCCTCCCCAGGCTCACGATTTGGAGCTGTGTGCCACTGATGCTTCAATAGTTGACAATGGCTGCCATCAATTCAGTCCCGTGATTCTGAACAGCCAATCAGATATCACAAAGCAAACAGAATACTATTATGCTGTGATGGAATCTAAGGGGTCTGGGAGTTTGAGGTGGAGTGGGATTTGGGGAAAGCTATGAAAGGACATCTGCCTTGCATGCAGAAGACCCCAGGTTCAATCTGCAGGTAGGGGATGGGAGAGAGCCCTGCCTGAAACCCTGGAGAGCTGCTTCTAATACTGTGCTTAGATGGACCAATGGCCTGACTCAGTTTAAGGCATCTACGTGTGAATTCCGTTCCATCCAAGTGGACATTCCAAAATGAAAAACAAGTTCAGCACAGCCTTGGTTTCTTTTATTCCTCTGAAAAGCAATAGCAACCAGATCTCGCTGATCTGAAATCATGAGAAGGAAAAGGAAAGCCCATTCCTACCACTGTACACTACTGCCTCTTAAGCTAATGGGATGGGGGACACCAAGATTATGGTGGGGGACGCAGAGGGCACCTTGCACAGGGTCTCCTCAAACTCTGGTGCTGACTCTGCCTATGATGACCTCCATGCTTAGAGAGGCTGCTGGATTTTTTTGTTTTTAAATATTTTTTATTAAGGATTTTCTTGTTTTACAAAGGTATATGCAATGTCTCGCTCGTATTTTTCCATGTAACATTTTTACACATCAGTTTCGTTTGTTGAGACATTAGGAAGAAAGGGGGGAGAGGTGGGGGGGATGGAGAGATGGGTGGGGTGGGGTGGCAAGGTTTCTACTTTACTTAATATATGTAGGGTTTGGTGTCAGCGTCGTTTGTGCAGGTACTCTGTTGTTCGCTTGTGCTCCTTTGGTGATGAGAGAGGTAGGGTGTGGTTGTTCATTTGTGGTTGGCTGTGGTGGTCTTTGGAGGCTGCTGTTTTTATGTTATAATTATTCACTGTGCCTGCTGCTTCAGCATATAGTATAATGATGTGCTTCATTGTCTGCAAGTTAACTATTTGTATTCTGCACAGCCAACTATTTTATCCTTCTTTTAAGGAAATGTCAAAATACAACTAAATTCATTCCTCATACTTCAGTCTGCACAGTGCTTCTGTTTCAGTTATATTTGTGGTTCCCAGCATCTGTGCCATACATCATATGCATGATAGTTTACTGAACTCCTTTCTGCCCATTAAACCTGTCCTAATCATGTGGAATAGTTTGATTTTTTTTAACTTCGTCATCCGATGAATCAGGCTAAGGCTGCAATGCTAAACATGCTGATGTGTGTAAGCTCCAGTGAGCATAGATGGATTTAAAGGTAAAAGTACCCCTGACCGTTGATCAAGTTGCGGACGACTCTGGGGTTGCAGCACTCATCTCGCTGTATAGGCTAAGGGAGCTGGAGTTTGTCCACAGACAGCTTCCGGGTCATGTGGGCAGCATGACTAAGCCACTTCTGGCAAACCAGAGCAGCGCACGGAAACGCCATTTACCTTCCCGCTGGAGCAGTACCTATTTATCTACTTGCACTTTGACATGCTTTTGAACTGCTAGGTGGGCAGGAGCTGGGACTGAGCAACGGGAGCTCACCCTGTCGCAGGGATTTGAACCGCTGACCTTCTGATCGGCAAGCCCAAGAGGCTCAGTGGTTTAGACCACAGCGCCACCCGCATCCCTATAGATGGATTGACTTCTACGTAAATGTGCATAGGATTGCACTGTTAGACAACTTCTTTAACCACAGAGATATTTAACATGCAAATTAAAGACAACCTGACATTTGACACTCCCTGTGTCAAACACCAGCAATAAAACTCTTTCTATTTGTTCCTCCTTTTTTCCTCCTTTGTGTGTAAGCCAGAAAGAGCTTTTTCTTTCCCAGAGGTTCTCTCTTTTTCCAGGATTTGACTCTGAGACAGATCTGTTTACCTAATATTAAAAGCTGTCTAAATATTGGCAGCTAAGTCTCTTAATACTGGTTGTCGGAGTTCCTATGATGGCTTAGAGTACTCATTTCCTCAGGAAATCAAGAAGTTTCCAGTCCAGCTTCGGTGAGGAAACTGAAAATGGTCTGTTGTTGTTGTTGTTGTTGTTGTTTTTCTAGAAAAAGAGGTGCTGGAATTCACAATGACCACCTCCCTTGTTCCCTTATAATGACAATGGCACCCACCTGAGAGGTGCCAGAACTGAGTTCCGTCTGAAAAAAGCCCTGATGATTATTATTAAAATTTCTATACTGCCTTCCATCTGAGGCTCACAGGGCGGTTTCCAATATAAAAACACAAAAATACATAACGTAGTAACAAACAAAAACAATACCCCTTGCAGTTTAAAAAAAGACCATGGTTTGTTTAATTAGACAAAAGCTTGGGAGAAGAGGAATTCTAAAGGAGGAGGAGCCCAGGTCAAGGAGCTAAAAAGGGTGTAAATTAGGTTATGGACTGAGAGAGAGGAATCTGAAGGAAGGAGGGGTGGAAAATGAAGGTCTTCTTCTTTTTGCTTCAACTTTTCAAGGTTTTTCCAAATGCTGGCCAGGTTTGAACCTGCTCAAGCTCATAAAAGGTAATGAGATGGTGGCCTGAGGTGTAATAGGTTGACTATTATACAGTTTCTTGAAATCATTTCTCATTAACAGATATCGTCCTATAAGAATTGCACTTTCCAGTTCTTTAAATCAATCACTCCTTCTATGGCTCCTCACTTCCCTTTTGGCACAACCTGATCGAGCACACTCAGAGAAAGCTTCGTTGGTGCACTGAACACAGTTTTGAAAGGTATTGCTTCTCAGCTTGGTGCATGGTTGAGAGAGGAGTTTTAAGAACTAAATTGCACATTCTGGCACACTGCTAAAGCTCTTTACATCCCCCTCACAATTTCTTAAAAATACGTGACGATCTCTAGGATTTCATTCCAATCAGCGTACACAATAGCAAAGGAAGAACAGGCTGTTTATCCACTGCATACAGCTTGTGTGGCAGCTGAACAGTGTTTCACAATAAAATAGCCAGTGTGGTGTAGTGGTTAAGAGCGGTAGACTCGTAATCTGGGGAACCGGGTTCGCGTCTCGGCTCCTCCACATGCAGCTGCTGGGTGACCTTGGGCTAGTCACACTTCTCTGAAGTCTCTCAGCCCCACTCACCTCACAGAGTGTTTGTTGTGGGGGAGGAAGGGAAAGGAGAATGTTAGCCGCTTTGAGACTCCTTCGGGTAGTGATAAAGCGGGATATCAAATCCAAACTCCTCCTCCTCTTCTTCTTCTTCTTCATCTCAGTATGTGTGAAAGATGATGATGAAGAAGAAGTTAGTCATGTGCCTATTAACCCTAGATATGTTTACTTCTAAGTAAGTCCCATTGCTTGGGAAAGACTGAGGACACAAGGAGAAGGGGACGACAGAGGACAAGATGGACAGTGTTCTCGAAGCTACCAACGTAAGTCTGACCAAACTGCGGGAGGTAGTGGAAGACAGGAGTGCCTGGCGTGCTCTGGTCCATGGGGTCACGAAGAGTCAGACACGACTAAACAACAACAACAAGTCCTATTGTTTTACGTGGGGCTTGAGCATGGGTTTGTGTGTATATGATTCCACCCTTAGTTTGCATTCTCATTAAACCACAGGGGTGGGCCTATGGAGTCCAAAAACGTTTTCTAAGTGCTCTAAGTGTGTGTTTCTGAGTGATAATGACTCCAGGGGAAATTCAATTGGTGTGGGTGAAAGGGTGGTTTTCCTGGTTACAGAGCCTCCAAGTTTCCCTATTTTCCAGGGACGTCCCTGATTTAGAGAAGCCATCCCAGTTTCTGATTTGATCTTGGAATGTTCCGCTTTTCCTTAGGATGTCCCTATTTTCATTGGAGAAACGTTGGAGGGTATGGAGTTATCTGACCCCCGAGCCGTCTAAAGGCAATCCTGTATAGGGAAGGCTTTTTGTTTTTAATGTTTAATTATGTTTTTCCATATGTTGGAAGCTGGCCAGAGTGCTGAGGTAACCCTATAAGATGTGTGGGTTATCAATAGTAAAATTATAATTATAGAATGGGATGTCCCTGTTTTCATTGGAGAAATGTTGGTGGGATATTACTTTGGGGGATTAAATTAATTAATTTCAGATTACTTGATCTAGATATGATTTGGGAGGAGTAATGAATACCTAATTTTGCTCTAAATTGGTGGATGTATATTGAGAACAACTTGGAAAATCCTCTAAATGTGGGTGGGTGAGGGGACCTCAGGCCCAAGAGCTAAATGCAGCCCTCAGAGTGCCTATCTGGCCCTAAGAATTCTTTCTAGTCCCCCTGCCCCACTTCCAGCCACAACCCCTATAGCCCTTGTGTGTCAGTATGTGTACAAACTAGCCTGGTGTACTGAGGAAAGAATCCACCCATTTTGGCTTCTGGCTCTGCCCATCTCTGGCATGTTGCCACTGGAAGATTGTCCAGAAACTAAAGTGGCCCTGAAATGGAAAGACATTCCCACTCCTGAGGTACACTCCGTAATGACCTTGGCAATGAAAACCAGACAGTCGCTTGAAAGTGAAGATTATGAAGGAAGGGAATGACGCTGAGAGTTGAGGGCAAGTACAAGAAGGGGGCAGTACACCAAAAAAGAAAAAGTAAGAAAACTGCCAGCTATATTGACATTGCTCCGGATGCTGATAGCTGAGTTTTTCTAGTCTTAGAATAAGTTGTCCTTAATTAGGAGGAATTCTGACCTGTATATGCAATAAACAAAGGCCAACAAAGGTCCTTGCACAATTTATCTGTCCTACTAGTCTCTGCATTGTGAATAGGGCAGGTCTTCCTACCAAATCTGAAGGATGACTAGGTCATACAAAAATTGTCAATAGGCACACTGTGAGAAGCAAACATTTGAAAAGAAAAAAATCAGAGTAAACAGCCATTACTAATCTTTGTAACATGTGTGAGATGCTTGTTGCCATACCTACGCTTGCTTGCTTAATAGGTATGTCCCTGATAATAGGACACTTGATCGATTACACTGTAAAGCAACCTTTGATCTTTTCTTCTAATTGCCATGGTTAATTTATCTGACCTAGGTTTGAATACACAGGTGTAGCTCCTCTGTGTGTCTAGGTTTTTTTTAATACTCAAAAAGTACTGTATAGTTAATCAGAATTAAAGTTGTTGGAACTGTTTGTCTCGACATTTCCCAACACAAGACAGAGACACTGCTATAAAAATATTTTCCGGTGTGCTTTTAAAGTCTTTCATACACAGCATGTCATTGTGCTGAAAGTTCAGATCTGCACACGTCTTAAATTGTTGTCCGTGGCCGCAGCAGCAACCTACGCGTCCTAGCTATGGAGGAGTCAATGCGTCGGTTTAAGTTTCTCTCAGTTTCTCTTTTTCCCAATTTTAAATCAAATCTCTAGACTTCACCTTAATTTTGAAAAAAAAAAATGCACCCTGGGATTGTACATGGATACCTAAAGTGCATCTTATTGCCATTACCTTTCCCAGTGACCAATTAGTCCAGCATGAGGTTGGAGCTAGACTGAAGCAAGTGGAAACAGCAACTATGAAAGCCAATATTCCCATTCTGAGCCTGGAAAAAGATAGAGCTGGCAACTGTGAACTTTTCTTACCAGCTCTGACATTTGTGAAACACTTTATAATTTATAATGGGGCTTTATAATCGGCAAAATAAGAAGTAAATCTCACAATCTAGAGAGAAACGTTTATAGTTTACTCTGGATTTATGAACTGTACCTTGACATTGAAATAATAATGATGACGGGAGACAATATTCCTAGGGCTTCCATGTTGTCCTAATTTTGATCCCTGGAAGTTTATTAGGCACAGGATTACACTAATGTGGCCAAAGTTCTTCCCCATTATTGTAGCAGTAAAAGTGGTGTGATTAGCTGGTTTCCTGGAGTAAACCTGCTTTTCCCTAGCTATTGAAGACAGTATGGCATTCTCACGTCTGGATCAACAATGGCAGCCAGAGCTCCAATAAAGACCACCACAATCGTGTCTGTTTCTGTTTGCTCCTGTCTGGTGGAGTGTTTCAAATTCCTTCCAGTGAAAGATCACCAAATCCATGTTTCCACATAACTATGGAGAGAGAAAAAATAGTGTTATGCACATTGCTGGTAGACCTTAATGGGGGCGGTAGCTTAGCAGGATTCACGAATTAAGCCAGGGGCATTTTCTGAATTTGACTCTCTGGGCAGATCCACACTAGTACATCCGACACTCATTAAAAGCACAGGCCTTTCCTCAAAGAATCAGGGGAACTGGAGTTTGTTAAGAGTACTGGGAATGGTAAATCTGTGAGGGGGAAACTACAGTTCCTTTTTTGGCCAGGAGTTACCGGTATGTTCTTTAAATGTGTGTTGAAAGGACTTTAAATTGTAATGTTCCAGGTCAGTCTGAGATTTTTCCACAGGTGCTCTTTTTTGTCATTCCCCTCTATTCAAAACTCCTTGTCCCCTCTTATTCAAAACTCCTCAGTTCAGCAAGAACTGGAAAAAGAATGCTTCTGCATTTATGGCATTTTTATAAAGCACTGGCAAATGCCAAGTTTCATGCTGTTTGTGTAAAGGGGCGCTACATTTGATTTCTTCTCTGAATTTTGAAATTTACGAAAGACACCAGAATTAAAGCTTGTGAAAATATTTTTTTTAAAAAAAGTTTCCCCCCCTGCATGCGTTATATCAAGTGTGGGAGTGTGTTGACTCACTGTCCAAGCTGCTTTTAAACATCTGTATTTCAAACCAGAGAGGCGATGTGGCTTACTTGTTCTCGCTCAGATCTGCCCAGCACAAAACAGTAAAGCTACGGCTCCTCCTCTTGAACGAGGTAATGGAAAAAATGATGTAGGAATTCTAGTGAACAAATATGTGCCCTATGACCTTAATCCCATGGGGGGGGGAATATCTACCACTCAGAGTCGGACAAAAATAGTAAAACCTTTACATTGCTGAAGGATAACTGCACTTAGTAGCTAATTAGCTAAATCCTGTTAATATCAAGGGATTGGATAGTTGACTTAGGAAATGAATATATATTTTTTTTAAAAGAGCATTTATCCAGATGAGTACTAGGGCCAGGGAGTTGAATAGAGATATAATAGGTCCGTATACCACCTCCAGCCAAATCCTGGATGCCAAACCAAACCAGGCTGATTTGGGTCAACCCTGGATTCGGCTGAAATGAGTCGAGCTAGCCTCAGATACTCCAGGCTGGAACAGAGTGAGCCGGGGCTGGGGGGGGGGGGCTGGAGCAACAAAGACAGAGAGGAGATGAGATGCAAGCAGGCATCCTCCTCCCCCCTAGGGCTTCCTGGCCACATGTTTACTCAGGGTTTTAAACCCTCACGTGTACAGTAACTCAATAAAAATACTGTAAGTTCATGAAATCAGAATTCAGTTAAAATGCCTGCTTGAATGGTTTGCAGTTTGTTGCAGGTGCTGAGAGTTATTAGGAGGCTCTTATTTCCCTCAGACAATGACAGTTACCAGAGTGGTCTTTACAATCCATCTATCTTCCCAGGGAACTCTGGGAATTGTAGCTCTGTGAGGAGAATAGATGTCTCCTAACAACTCTCAGCACCCTTAACAAACTACGCTTCCCAGAAATCTTTGGGTGAAGCCACAACTGTTTAAAGTCAGGCATAGGCAAACTTGGTCCTCTAGACCAGTGTTTTTCAACCACTGTTCCGCGGCACACTAGTGTGCCGCGAGATGTTGCCTGGTGTGCCGTGGGAAAAATTGAAAAATTACTTTATATATAGTCAATATAGGCACAGAGTTAAATTTTTTAACATTTTCTAATGGTGGTGTGCCTCGTGATTTTTTTCATGAAACAAGTGTGCCTTTGCCCAAAAAAGGTGGAAAAACACTGCTCCAGACAACTCCCATCACAGCTAGCTAACAGAAACAGTGGTCAGGGATGATGGGAGTTGTAGTCCCAAAACATCTGGAGGACCGAGTTTACCTATGTCTGCTTTAAAGAGGTACAAAATTGCTGTCAATGTATAGTGATTTGGCTTTATGATGTTATGAGATAGTCAAATCACATTGACTAAGTGGTATCATCTATTCAGATTGAGGGAAATGTTGGACAAATTGTTGCCTTTTAGTTTTACTTTCTTTCTTTTTTAAAAAGTATAAGTTTGAAAACTTAAAACTGAGAAGTATTCAGAAGTCTCCTTGGAAAGAGAACATGCAGTGACAATTAAGTGGCCTATTTTTCATCTCTTTCCCCACAGGTAATAAAACTTTTCAATCTTACCTTTATAGTTTCTTTTAGCCGATAATGGAAACCTTTGAGAGGGACAATTAAAGTTCATCAATGCCCTTTCTATAGTAACTTTTTCTGCTCAGGGGAACAAAGTGCAAGTTTATCTACCTTGTTAAAATGTGGCACGAAGGGCACTAGTATGAAGAGAACAGCAGAATTTAGCATAGCCATTGTTTTGCGTTTTTTTCCAACTGGTGGAACTCAAGAGTGCTAGGAAAAAACAAAGTAGGTTCCAGCTCTTTCAATGTTATTGTTCATCCTGTCCAAAAGTTCATTTTATAAAATGAACTAGTTCAGTCCAAGTTCATCAAAATGAACTTTTTAGTTCATAAAAAGTTCATCCTCTGCAATTTTTTTCATAGTGTTACAAGTTGCTGTGCTGAAGAATAGGGTCCAAAAGTACCGGTAAATCAAAGGCCACACACAAGTAGCAAGCTGTTTGTCTGACACACAGAGTGTTATCACTTAAAGCTTTCTTGATAATTGTATTTCCATACAAGGAAAACCTACTGTGTTTAATTTTTACCTGCCACACAGCTGTTAAAGGCACAAGGCATAATCCACTTTCTTCCTGTGCCTGTTCCTGTTGAAAATGGGAGAATCTCTTCAGCAGGGAAGATGTAGGAATCACCTCACATTCCTTCCTTCTGACTGCTTACCCACTGTGACTAAATGACCTTAGCAACAGCAATGACTCTGTATCTGCCTAATAAGCCTTAGAACATTTGGCTATCTGATTTAATGTAAACATGTCTTATTTATTTATTTATTTATTTATTTATTTTCAAAAATGGAAAGCTAGGAGTGTGGGGTAGGAAGAGAGAAGGAATGAACATGAAGCTGAACTAGAAATTATTAAATGAACTTAATTCACCTTTAGTTCACCCAACAATTATGGTAATTTCTTTCATGTGCAGTTCAATGGAACTAGTTCATTTCAAGCACCGGCAGATCTTCCTGTAAATGTCAAGTCTTGCAATGATAGGACTCATTCCTAAGTCATATTTCTATGCACATTCTCACCATTTGGTAAGTATCTCATTAGTAAGCTCTGATAAATGTTCCGCTTTTCCACAAGGGGCATTTCATGTGCCCTTTTCCTCCTTAGAGAAATGTGTGTTTGCAGACAGCATAAAGCATTCATATGCAAATTATCTTTTTTGCAGGTGTATGAATACAGAACGGTTTGATGCCTCTCTTTCTGAAAATAGTCACATTGCCATATAATTGAAATGCAGGTCTCCTCCATAAAGTTGTTCTTTTGGTTTTTACAGACACCGAGTTACCACAACTGGGGTGTATGGAAAGGAGGAACTGCCCCACAAAAACACATTGATCCACCAAATGGGCTGAAAAGTCTTCTAGTATATAAGAGCAGTCCACGGCTGCAACCCTAACCATGTCTACTAACAAGTAAATCATTTTGAATTCAGTGGGGTTTACCCCAAGGTAAGTGGGGGGATGATTGCTGCCAAAGCAGGTAGTAGGTACTGCCCAAGAAAAGGAGATCCTCCAAAATAAGGAGTGAGTGCAAAGAGGCACTCACAGAACCTAGAACCTAGAAAGAACATTGCAAGCTACCTTGCTCTGAGTCAGGCCATTGGTCCATCTCAGTATTGTCTACACCAGGCATGGCCAAACTCGGCCCTCCAGATGTTTTGGGACTACAACTCCCATCATCCCTAGCTAACAGGACCAGTGGTCAGGGATGATGGGAATTGTAGTCCCAAAATAACTGGAGGGCCAAGCTTGGCCATGCCTGGTCTACACTCATTAGTGGCATCTCTCCTCTTCAGGCAGGAGTCTTTCCCAGCCCTACTTGGAGATGCTGGGGGTTCAGCTTGGGATCTTTTGCATGCAAGGCAGATACACTACCTCTAAGCTATAGCCCTCCACACAAAAGAAACAGAAACCAGGGACAAAATCACATTTAACACTATGCCTGCCTAATCTGGGGTGTGGATTTTTTTTGCTCCAGAAAAGGAAGCTTGCCACCGTCTTGAAACCCAACCCCGAACTATGCGCCCTCCCAACATTTGTTGCCTGCCTGGTATACTTTTGTTCTTTTCGATAGCCCTATTCCTCTGGGTCAGCCTTTCTTTGTTGAGATGGGAAAATTCAAGCGTTTCGTTTCGACGTTGCTCCCCCGCACCATACTTTTGCGATTACACAATATATTTTACTTGTGTCAGAAGGAGCCCTATGCAAAATGAACTTTTAGCTAGGCTAAAAATAACTCCTGACATTATCTCCCACAGTCAAAGGAACAACAGTTTCTGGCCTCCGTGTCAAATCACATTTTTTTCCTGCTGTAGTTTATTCCTATCAGAAATGTCACTGCTTTTTAATAATGCAAGTCCTTGGGGTCAAGCCATCTTTTACGTTGCAAATTAATGCGTTTGAAGGGACTCCGTAATGGATTGGCGCACCCTGTAATGGGAGGGAACCAAGCATAATTGAAAGTGACTCAAAGTGGATTTACAAACCTCTTGTTGTTGATAAAGGTCAGTGGTACCATCAGGGCAGGACATTTGTGGCAAAATCAAGGGTTCCACTGAGCACAGGGAACAGGTGAGCCTCCCAAACACAGAGAGGCTGGCTCTTGTCACATGCTCAGGCATTATTTATTGTATTACTGTTACGAGCTGCCATGTGAAATAATTCCTCTTGGTACCATACAAATAAAAAGAGAATAAAAATATAACTATGCTACAGATAAAACCACTGCAAACTTAAGAGGCAACCAAGGGGGGCTGGAAACAAATACTAAACCAGCACAATAAAATGCCACACATAATACACATTCTGAACACCAATCGCTGGATCACCCAGGCAATCACCTCATGAGGAAGCTGCCTGCCTCATATGCTAACACTTGCTGTATCCAAGGGTAAGAGCGATCTCACATACAGCCTACTTCCTCTTCTTGCCAAACTCATAACAATATATTTCCAAAACGAAGCACACGAATACTAGCTTTGACACTAATCAGTAAATATTTACCAGCTGTCTTAATGTTTGGTTTGTGCAAAATTCCAGTACATCACCATGAGTCAAACAAACAAAACCAAATCTATTTTACAATTTGATACCTTTAAACAAAAGAGGTATTCTAAGGTCTGTGGGTGGGAACTGAGTCAGTGCATGAGAAAGCAGAAAGGCTGGTTGGGTTTGTAGATAGAAATTTAATAGACTTTCCTCATTTTAGTATTTACTCAGTCAAAGGTGCAATCTTTCCATCACACGTTAACTCCCATTCTTCGGGCAATGGCTCATGGTTAATCTTTCTTCTTCTTTTTTTCCACTTATGAATGGAAAGATACTTGGTGAAAAAGATAGCTGTAGCACTTCCTTATCTAGGAATGAACTTCAGCTGAGTTTGTTTTGGATGTCAGCCATGTTGCTGGCTAAACAGCTTTCTTTATAAATCTGATCAGAATACGAAAGTTGAACTGCAAGATAAAAATGCCAGGTCTCTAAGTCAAAGAGCTTGTGCTT
Source organism: Lacerta agilis (assembly GCF_009819535.1). NCBI lineage: Eukaryota > Metazoa > Chordata > Lepidosauria > Squamata > Lacertidae > Lacerta > Lacerta agilis. Next base: position 36,339,655 of record NC_046316.1, read on the forward strand.
CAGCTCTGTGCAAATTCCACTGAAATGCATGGAGCCTGTGAAGGGTAGAGGATTGAACCCAAATGCATATAATCCACCGTTAAATCATTTCAAGCCATTAACTCAAGCAAGTCATTCGCTCCCCCCCCCCAACCGCTTTGCTCAGACTTACTTGGAATCCATCAGAAACTAACAGACTGGAAAGAGTATTAGCACAGTTCCAGTAGATGAATAATGCATTCTTTTTGACAGTTTTCCTGTTTGGCCTTCATAGTTATACTTTTTCTTCAAAGTTTCTGAGAGACCGTTGAATAACTGCCTAAGTGATGTTGGCTGACAAATTATTTCACTTTCGTTTGAACAATTAGGGGGCACTGCTTTTAATTCTCAAGGAGAATGATGAGTAAGACTTACAAACACACAGCCTTGGATATATCACAGCTACAATAATGATGCATGTTGTGGCCTGTGAAGAAAGAACCACCCATCAACTTCCTTAGGCAGTTAGATGAGGATGGGCATTCATGTTATATAAATCCTTTTTAAGTAAATAGGTTCTGTATCAAGGATCAGAAACTTGTGGCCCTCCAGTTGCCATTGAACTCCAACTCCCATTGACCCCAAACAGCATAGCCCATGACCTTGGCTCATGGCTCATAGCTCATAGCTCAGTGGTACAGCATCAACTTTTAAAGCATAAGGTCCCAGGTTCATAGCCCGGCATTGCCGGGTAGGAATGGAAATGTCTCCTATCCAAAACCCTGGAGAGGCACTGCAGGTTGGCATAAACAATATTGGACTAGATGGACCAATTGATGGTCTGACTCAGTGCAAAGCAGCTTCCTCTCTTCCTATGTACCAGGGATGGTGGATGTCCACCAATATCTTCCCCATCCCTGTCCTATATTTTTGTGCTCTGTTATACAGATTTGAACGCTTTGTGAACCGTATTCCCGAGATATAAAACCAGGGCTTAACTTGAACTGCAGCTCAAGTTCACCACACAGATTGGAACTGGAGCCTGTTTGTTTGTTTGTTTGTTTTGCGTTTTTTATACCAGGGCCTGTGATATGATTATATTCTTCTGAGGATGTGTAAAGTGCCCTTTTCACATCACTGTGGAGCCACACCCAGCCCTGCATAGGGAGAGAGGTTTTTGGGACAGATGACCTGCTTTTCTGACAGACTTTAGCCTTGCATCTGTAATCTAAAATTATGCACAGCTTATACTCACCGATAACAGCAGTGGCGGAACTTAAAATTCAGATGTGAATTTAGGCTAATTCATTTTTTTTAAAGACATCTAAAGCAATTGCTTCTTCCACACAGAAGTACAGCTAGGGTTGGACCTAGAGACCATTGTCTGGACCACCAGAACCCAGAAAACCTCAGGACAACCACCAAATAACCTCTCACAGGGAAGACAGCTTTGTATGTACATGTTTAGAAATGCCCATTTCATTATTTTTACTTTTAGAACACATTTTTCTTTTCTACATTGAAATATTGCTTATCCCCAAATAAATGCATTTAGCAGCAGAGCAGCAGAAACAAACCCCACCTTATTCTTGTACGTTGTCGTGATGTTTCTATCATTTAAATAAGCTTAAAATGCAAAACTGCACATGCTCAGAGCATTCCCCTTTTAAATCAGGGTTGGATTTGTTTCTTGCTCAAACACAGGGTGGGGAAGCCTTTTGGCCGAGTGGGCCAGATCTTTCTCCCCACCCCACTCTCAACTACAACAGGTGTGATGAATCATTCACCTGTCAGTCCTCTGGCATCCTGACACCAGGTGATTGCTGGTCAAAGATGGTCCGTGGAAGCAGGGCAAGGTAGTGCCTTCAAAGCACCACACAAGAATTGCCAGTGCCACTAATCAGCAGGCTTGAATTCCCCGCCTATCATCTGATAGGTGGTGAGTTCAAGCCTGCTTTCCGCAGGAATCAGCTGCACGCTAGAGTTCCCCACAAGGGACTCGCTCGTGTAGCTGAACCTGCCTGATGAGGAGACCTGGTCGGCCAAATCTGGACCACAGATGAAAGGTTTCGAAACTGTACTCAGAAATCTAGAAGCCGTTGTAAAATGGGATGATGTGGGTGGGTGGGGAAAAGAAAAATGTGGTTCACAATTAAAGTAATACACGTGGATCTCTAAAGCTCCCCACCACCACCCTAAGACCATTAAGTCCAGGGTTTCTAATTACCTAGCTTCACTACTGCTTCCAAATGATAAGGCCGGTTCATTTAAGGCCAATTCATTGCTTTCTTCTCTCCAAGGAATGCTTTTAATAGCCTGAGCAAATTGAAATATGAATTATACGATTATAATTAGAACGGCCTATTCTTGTTGAAAATTGATTCCACGTATTAAGGGCCTGCTGAAGTTCTACTTTGTCCCTGTGTCAAGTGTTTTGCAAATGTTCGAGATTCTTACAAAGAAGGATTTGAGTGGAGAAATTACTATGGAAGGGCTGGGTAAAAGCCAAACAAGTTTAGGGACAAAGGAAGCTGCCCTGTACCAAATCAGATTGCTGGTCCAGCTAGCTCAGGGCTAGTCCTGAGAATTGAGAAGTGTGGGGAAACATTGGCCCTCCAGGTGTTGCTGAACTACAGCTCCTAAAATCCTTGGCCATCGGTATTTTTGCTGGAGCTGATGGGTTGTAGTTCAGCAACATCTGGAGGGGCAAAGGTTCTCCGCACATACACTAACAGTGGCTCTTCAGGGTTGCCAGCAGGGATCTCTCCCAGATCTACCTGGAGACCCCAGAGACTGAACCTGGGATAGTGTGCGAGGTATGTTCTCTACTACCACTGACCCACATTGCTTCCCTAAATTCTATTCAGATCGATAGGATTTAAACTCCATGGCTATGCATGAAAGCTCTACTGAGTTCAATAGCATTTAGGCACACCTGTACACTTCTGGTTTGCTCTTAATTCACTTCAAATTTATGATGGTCAGACCCAGATGGAAGGGCTCTGTCACCCAAAGTGCCTTCTCTATTAATTTCAATGGAGGGAAGCGGTCTGCACATATATTATTATTTATTAAATTTGCATACTGCCCTATACCCGTAGATCTCATGGCATAAAATTAAAATATGAAAAACACAAAATACACAATGGAAACAAAAACAAAGACAACCCAATAATGCCCCCCTTCCACAACACGTTTTAAAAGGGCATTAGATGTCAATAAACCAAAGGCCTGGTTAAAGGTAAAGGGACCCCTGACCGTTAGGTCCAGTCGCAAACGACTCTGGGGTTGCGGCGCTCATCTCGCTCTATAGGCCGAGGGAGCCGGCGTTTGTCCACAGACAGCTTTCGGGTCATGTGGCCTGGTTAAAGAGGAACATATTCACCTGGTGCCTAAAGGTATGTAATGAAGGCTCCTTGAGGAGAACATTCCACATATATACCACAAATATTTGATCCCCGTCCCCACAATTCCCTCCGTGAAAATGAAAGGGAACAGTCCATCCACCATGCATTTTTGGATAGGGTAAAAAGTTCATGAAGGATTACTGAAGGAGGACAGTAGAACTGGGAACTCCCAACCTTTGCCCCTGAGCAGGCTGCATCTTCCACAACGTTATTATACGATACAAAGATATTTATATTTCAGTCAGAATGATTGCCGAAGATTATGTGCAATGCATGTCAAATGCCACTCACAGTGAAGTCAAGAGGATGTTGGCATTTTCCAGCAAAAGCATTGCCAGATGGTTGAGGGGGAGAAAGGAATCTAATCCATCTTCCATATCTACAGCGTGTTAATGTCATCTTGCGCTCACTCAGCTGTTACCCTCTCAAATCTTTTCCTGTTTGCCTTCTTCTCCTTCCAACAGTATGTCTTGGCCAGGAAGGACGGCAAGATTTCGTAAAAGTCAATTTGCACGTTTTGGCACCCTGGCACTTGCCTTCTGATGAGTGAGTGTTAACAGGAAAGCATTCTTGGGACTGGAGTATATGGAAGTCAGAACACAAGACGGTAAGCAGAGCCCTGCTGGAACATCTAGTCCCGCATCCTCTTCTCTCCATGGCCAACCAGATGCTTGTGGGAAGCCTGAAAGCAGGACATGAGCACAACAGCAGAGGTGGAACATAGCCATTGTGGCTAGTAGCCATGAAATGGTTCATTCCTCTTTTAAAGCCATCCAAGCTTGTGGCCATCACTACATCTCATGGGAGCAAATTCTATAGTTTAATTATGCACCTTAAAGAAGTACTTTCTTTTGTCATTGGAGGACCCTGGATCCTAGTATTTTGAGAGAGAGGAAGAAAAACTTCTTCCTGTCCACTTTCTCCATAGCATGCGGTGTTAGTTTTAGACACCTCCATCAAGTTCCTCCTCACTCACCTTTTCTCTAAACTGAAAAGCCCCGAGTATGCAACACTTTCACCATAGGGGAATTGCTTAACCTCCTTGATCATTGTGGCCACCCCTTTCTGATCCTTTCCCACCTTTGCCATATCCATCTATAATAAGCCTCGATTGAGGCTTTGTATCAGAATGGAGTATTACTGAGTAGTTACAATATCATTTTAAACTTGGAGAGGGATATCTCAAGGACAGGCTTCGAGCAACTTGCAAGCTGTTGACCCTGAAAGCAGAGAAATGCAAAAAGCATTAGGGAGTTCTGCTCTCTTTCAGTAGGGATGTTCAAACTTTGCTCGTTTCCAGATGTTGTGATCTTTTTATATACATTTTGGAACAGCAGAGGGATCTTTTGAGATCTACTTAGACTATTCACTGCAGTTGCATTTTGAGAACAGTTCGAATAAATGTTTAAAACAACCAAACAAGAGAGGGGAAGAAAGGCCAATCTGTGAAGGAGCAACTGAATCATAGAGTTGGAAGGGAACCAGAGGGTCACCTAGTCCAAACTCCTGCAATGCAGGAAACTTGCCCACAGCAGTCTCTGGGTGGGCTCGAAGCATGTGGTAATGATGTTATCACATTACTAAGTAGAGAGTGAATGAATACCAAATCCAATCAAATGAATACTAGATCCAATCAGAGCCCACTTGGACTTTCAATGTGGCTTGTAAAAGGACAAAACCATATCAGATGCAATCTGAAAACAAGCAAAGCAATTCTAAGTGGAGCACAATGGTCTAACGGGAAAAGCTCCTTTCCACCAACAGAGCTGCAATTCTGCCCAGTCCTAACCACCCACAACTGGTCATTGGCAAGGGTTAGGCTTGCTCTGCTTGTGACCTTCCCAAAGCACCCTATAACAGAATGGTGGTGTATATATTTTGAAGCACCAAGGTTCTTAAATTCCAGACAAGAGTCTTCAAAGATGGGATAAGAACAATTTACAGAGGTTGGGTAAGACATGAGAACAAACAATAGCACTCCCAGACAGGAAATCTACTTATAGACCATTATGTATGCTTGATAGGATTCTGCAGTGGCCAGAGATCTATTACTCATTGCACTAAAAGGCCAGTTCTCACAACCCCTTAGGCATACAGTCTGTTGCTTATTTTCTATTAAGGCTGATATTTCCTATCCACCAGATAAAGTGTGGTAAAAAAAAAAAAAGTTCTAGGAGCACTCTGTCCATTGCAAGTTCATCCAAACCCTTCCTGCTCCTCATTCCTCACTTCATTTGATATCCCTGTTAGTACTGATTAACTAGAGGAAGTGTCAGAACAAAAAAAAGAATTATAAAATAAACTGCACAATAGATTTTGGCATTTCAAAGGGCAACACAGCAATAGTTGATAGTCCATTGACTATTTTCATAGACATAGAGTTCAGATATGAATCATACAGTTCTTTGACATTTAGCAGTTTTTTGTTTTTTGTATGTGAAACATATTACCGGTAACCTAACGGAGAGCCAGTGTGGCCAGAACGATGGGACTAAAACTTGGGGGACCAGGGTTCAATCCACACTCAGCCTTCAGGAGTGAAGTCAAACCACTGTGTCAGATACCTCTCTGGAGGTCCTGGGCTGCCCAAATGTCAAGGCCCTCCCCTCTTGGCCTCACTGATGTGGTTCAAAGGAATGCAGAGCAATATGTTGGGCACCAGCTTGGCTGCATCAGTTGCCCAAAGGAGGCTTACAAGGCGCCACCCAGCCGTCTTAGGGACTCCACTCTGCATTTGTGTAGGGTTAACTCCTTCTCCCAAAGATACCCCACAAGACAGTGGAGGTTTAGGATCAGCATTTTCCTTCTCTTAGATGAGCTACCTTCCCAGGCTGATGAACCCCATCTGCCCATCACTTCCCTCTACAGCACAAGCAGAAACTGCCTTCTTGACTGCTGGACCCACTATTGGTTTTGTCCACTCAGTCCACCGGAGCCTATATTCATATGCAGGGGAAGTCCCATTAGCTACCCTCACCTGGTTTAGCCAGCCAGTCAAAGCTGTTCCCAGGGTGTGGCTGTTGTCACATGCTGACAGCTTCTAGGAGCCACAGGTGAGAGATGAGGACAGGGTGAGGACCAAAGGTGGACAAACTACCAGAGAAGGAGCATGATGTGTCCCCCCAGTAGAGGTACTATCCCTCCTCTAACACACCATGCATATCAATGTAATAAACACTAACAAATGAGTTTTATATTCTTAGCTGAGATAGTAGGCAATTGTCCAATCTCCGCTTCTCTTTATATACCTCATTTAAAAAGCTGTGTTTTGTGCATGGCGGAAAATGAGGCATTAGAGGAGGCCAAGATGGATGGCCACCTGGCAATTTCCACTTGCCGTAAGCTGAAAACAATTTTTAAGTGGCATCCTGTAACTCTCCACCACTTGTCAGGAAACTTTGACCGAATTTTCTGCCTTTAAGGGGGGGGGGGAAACCTTTCCAGATGTTTTGTTTTGTCTTGCCTCTCGATCTCCAGCTTGTACAATTTTAGCCACTGTACATGGCAGTGGTGGGGGGGGGATTCTATTTCTGTCCCAGTGGGTTGGGAAAAAGAAACTTTGGCTTAAAAAGCACTCTAGTCATATTTTTAGTTATAGTAAATTGCTAATCCTTGCTAGTTATAGCAGGGGTGGAGAACCTTCTAAACCCAAGGGCCGCATTCCCTTCTGGGCAGCTCTCCAAAGGGTCAAATGCCTGGAGTGGGTGGGGCCTGAGGCAAAAGTGGGTGGAGCAACAAATGCAAATGTTACCTTTTTACCGTAGACTGGTTTCTACACACACACACACACCATCCAAGCAAGCAACGAGCATGATCATAATTCAAGGACATATTCCAACCAGGTAGAAACACCTGTGGTGGAATGCAGGACCAGTGAGGGGTGTGGCCTAGAGAGGGGTGTGTGGCCTGGGAAGAGTATTTAGTCCCCACTTCTGAAGATTCCCACTCCTGGGTTATAGGAATGGGAGGCCTGTATAAGCCTCCACTGAGACTTTTACTCTGATCAGCCAAGTTATTTGGGTGAGTTCCAGGAAAGAACAGCACCTAAAAAACTTGTGCCTTGCATCCAGGTAGAACATAAATACGAATATTCGTAAACATTTGTTTGAATAAATAATTCCTAATGAAATCCATAAAGCATATTCTTTTTTTTACATTTTCAAAGCAAATCTAAAATAACTACTTTCAGCATTTTATTTTACAAAGCAAAATAAATATTTTTTTTTGGGGGGGGGGAATACTTTCAGAGCCCGTGCTATGTAAAGGTCATGGTAGCAAAATCAACATCATGCTCCCGAATTAAAACTTGCAGGATTGGTGGTAGGAGGCAGCTGTCAATGGCCCAGGTTCTGAGGAGGGCACACCATCTAACCGACAACTGATCCAAAATGCCAGCTACAAGCCACCCAGGCATTGGTGACTGCAGCTAGTGCCTGAAATTTTAATTTGCATTTTAATTACCCCACAATGTTTCTGTGGCCTCTACAAAGCATCACTCCTAGGTCACGACTCCAGATATATTGTGGGAGAATTTAAATGGTGGGCACCAGCAGCAGTGTTTGCCAGCTAGACTGGCGTTATTCTTTTAACTGTTGCTGGAAATATTGGAACAAATAGGTTAATTGCGGTTTCGACTCCTATATGTTACTTCATCTTCTCTTGACCTAAATAGAGTGAAAATTACCATGACTACACACAGCTGAAATCAGAAAGTGTGATCTCACAAAAAACATGATCAAAAGCAGAATCTGTAGGGATTTGAAGAGAAAGGAAGGACTGGACTAAAAACGAACTAAACAGAGAAGGAAAACATGACTGTTGAGGCTTGTGTGACTTATCATGGTGCAGATTTTGTGGGTGATATTCCAAATAAGGTTAAAGTAAAGGCGCCTGGACAGTTAAGTCCAGTCAAAGGCGACTATGGGGTGTGGCGCTCATCTTGCTTTTCAGGCCGAGGGAGCCGGCGTTTGTCCACAGACAGCTTTCCGGGTCATGTGGCCAGCATGACTAAACTGCTTCTGGCGCAACACCATGAAGAGTTCCAGAGCACAAGGAAACACTATTTACCTTTCCGCCGCAGCAGTACCTATTTATCTACTTGCACTGGCATGCTTTTGAACTGCTAGGTTGGCAGAAACTGGGACAGAGCAATGGGAGGCTACACTCTTGATTGGTAGACCAAGAAGTGGAGCAACCACTTAAATCTTTCCCTTCCTGACATTTCCTCAACCCCCCTGCTTTTCTGTCGTGGAAGATATAGGAGAAGCATTTGAGGGGGGCAATTTTGAGGGGAAAGGTTAATAATACCCTCTCTTCCTGACATTTCTTTGCTGAAGATTCCAGCCTTCAGTACCCGCTTTTGATTAAAGTAAAAAATCAGTTAAGGGAAAAATATATATGTTTTTAAATATAACATAGTTTTTGTCATATTGGATGAATTATTTTGAACCACAGATGTGTCTCAGTCCATGTTGGCTCTCATATGTAAGTCAAATGAAAAACAGCTCTGAAACGGTTTGTTTGTTTGTTTGTTTTTGTCAAATGTCACCAATCTGGGTCCACCAAGGTTCAAGAGGAGAAACTCTCCCCACATTTATTTTTGTGGTGGTCAGCTCTTTCTAAAAAGTTATTCAACACTTACCGTAATAAATCTAAACTCTTCCTCTCAACACCATCCGATTCCAAAGCCCTGCTTATTTTCTACTTCCAGTTTGCTTTACACTACTCTTCTGCAAACTTTTGGATAATATTAAGTAAGATACTTGTTTTATTCTTTAATAACCTGCTTTGAGACGGAGGATAGGCTTCGTGGACTTAGGAGGTTGCACGCTAACCTGTTTGTAGCACAAACAATGCCGTGTTTCTCAATCCAGAATAGTTTGTGCTCATCCTCAGCATGCCGCTTCCAATCTAGCTTGATTTTAGACGCTGCTGTAGACAAGGTAGGTGTCTACTTGAAAAGCATTTGTAAACCTCCCTCTTGGTTAGATTATCTATGCCTTTTCCTCCCTGCACATGCCACAGTTGAATGAAGGAGGAGCCTGTGATCTTGGTATATGCCCATCCACAACACCATTGGCCAATTGTGAATATACCCACCTGCCCCCTTTCCAGGACTACCTACATCTGTTTTCATTTGTTTTGACATGGACACACTCTGAGGTAGGGCAGAATCAATATGCAACAAGCAGTTGTTTTGAAATGAAACCAGTTTCTCAAGAAGCACTTATGGCGGATGGGGGGTTGGGTTGGAGAAATGCAACAGATTTAGATTATGCGTGGATACTCAGTCTCCATTGATTCTGGAATTAAATGTCATATGTACACAGCCTTAAACTTTTCCTTCCCTCCCTGAGTCTCCTCAGTACATAGGGGAGCTCTCCCTGAGTGAAACATTTGAGGGCCCTTATAATAGGCTTGCATCGGGGATCTCTTCCTTTAGCAGGAGGGGCACCACTGCTTTTCAACAGGAGACCATTCGCTTATCTAATCTCCTGTTATTCCTAGCTCACTTGTTCAGCATGGCTCTTGAAAACAGCTCCATAAGACTCCTTGTTCCTGTGAGCATATGCTAGCACGGTATTCTCTTCTCCTTGAAGCACTGGCAATTTGCCAACTGCAGCTGTTCATTTGGAACAGTCTTTATCCCCCCCCCCTTTCTATAAGACTGTCTTGTTTTTCAATCTAATCTTGATTAACTAGGGCTTTGGGGGGAGCTGGGGAGAGAGAAAAAGATGGCTGCAAACCGTAATTGATTAAAAAAAATTTGACAAAGGGGAGGTGGCCTTCGGTAGCCTCTGTAGTTTGTGAAGAGTGCTGAGAATTGTTTGGAGACCCCCCTCACAGAGCTATAATTCCCAGCACCCTTAACAAACTACAGTTCCCAGGATTCCCCAAGTTGCGTTGTTTGACTTACACACACAACCTCCTCTTGTAATTTACATTTGGGAGATAGAGCAGGGGGAGGTGGCACTGCTTACCTGGCTTCCCAACATGTCTCTCCTGCCACAGAGGGCAGGGCTACCAGTGACTACTAGCCATGACGGCTGGGCTCCGCCTCCAGTGCTTCTGAATACCAGTTGCTGAAAGCCACAGGAGGGCAAAGTGTTCTTGTGAGTGAATCCTGCTTACTGGTTTCCTGCAGGCAGCCGGTTGGCCACTGTGAGAACAGGATGCTGGAGACGATGGGCCATTGGCCTGATCCGGCCAAGCTCTTCTTATGTTCTTATGTAGCCGAGAGGAGGAGAGGTGAGGCAGCCAGAGGTTTGCAGTTTGCAGGTGGAGCCAATATGGTGCTGCTCCTGTACCACCCTGCCTCTCAATGCAACCTCTGCATTGGGAAACCAGCTAAGCAATGCCCCATTCTGCCCTGCCGGTCAATACTAAATTGAAAGGATGCTGGAAGTTCGAGTTTGCCCAAATTTGATCCAATGCTAGTAATAAAGAGTGTCCACTGAACAGTATTTGCAAATGGTGCTTTGATATATCCTGAATCGCTTAGAAAATATAACCCACCCTTTCCGGATTGGTTGCATTTGAAAGCTGCTGAAAGTCCAGTTTTGTGATGGTGATTAATTTCCTCGTACAATTTAGTGGATTTCAGATAAAAACACAGGTGTGTTCCATAACAGCAAATAGTTGTTGTTCAGTCGTGTCCGACTCTTCGTGACCCCATGGACCAGAGCAAGCCAGGCACACCTGTCTTTCACTACCTCCCGCAGTTTGGTCAGACTCACGTTGGTAGCCTCGAGAACACCGCCCAACCATCTCGTCTTCTGTCGTCCCCTTCTCCATGTGCCCTCAATCTTTCCCAGCATCAGGGTCTTTTCCAGGGAGTCTCCTCTTCTCATGAGGTGGCCAAAGTATTGGAGCCTCAGCTTCAGGATCAGTCCTTCCAGTGAGCACTGAGGGTTGATTTCCTTCAGAATGGATAGGTTTGATCTTCTTGCAGTCCATGTGACTCTCAAGAGTCTCCTCCAGCACCATAATTCAAAAGCATCAATTCTTCGGCGATCAGCCTTCTTTATGGTCCAGCTCTCACTTCCATACATGGAAAACCATGGCTTTAACTATACGGACCTTTGTCGGCAAAGTGATATCTCTGCTTTTTAAGATGCTGTCTAGGTTTGTCATTGCTTTTCTCCCAAGAAGCAGGTGTCTTTAAATTTCGTGACTGCTGTCACCATCTGCAGTGATCATGGAACTCAAGAAAGTAAAATCTCTCACTGCCTCCATTTCTTCTCCTTCTAATTGCCAGGAGGTGATGGGACCAGTGGCCATCTTAGTTTTTTTGATGTTGAGCTTCAGACCATATTTTGCGCTCTCCTTTTTCACTCTCATTAAAAGGTTCTTTAATTCCTCCTCACTTTCTTTCTAACAGCAAATACAGACTCTAATGGTTCATCTTCCATTATTTGCTATTTTCTCCATACTCTCCATTAACTTGTAAATCATCTAGGACTGTTAAATTAGGTGCCCTTGGTTCAAGGGAAGCCAAATAAGTATCTTTTCAGACCTGGGATTCAGCTTAAACCCAAACATACTGTTGCGCAATCACCCCAGTCTCCAAGAGGTGAGAGATTCCAGGAATTCCAGCTGCTTACCCAGGGTTCAGTTTCCTTAGAATGAGGGATGGCAGAGAACTTTTCTTTATACATATATACAACCTGAGGTTATGATGGAGGGGCTCACAGGATTAACACCCAAATAGACTCTTGCTACTCCCTAGATTCCAGAAAAAAATCAGGCCTGGCTCTATCTCTCAGCTGCCCAGATTGCTTCTTTGCTTCTAGCAAACACACCTCCACTCAGTTTTCTTCTTCTAACTAACAGACAGTTGAAGGAGGGGGGTCCCATCCATTTGGCCTCTGGCACAGAGCCACTTCCTTTGTTACCTTAACATTTGGAAGGCCTTTGCCTGGTTGTAGTTTAGATGGGAAAGTAGTCTAACATGGGCTAAGGCAACTCCTTACGTATGTTGTAAAGCCTTAATATGGGCATTCAAAGGGAGATAGGAGGTGTTCAGAAAGGTGTAGGAGCCTGCTGAGTGGATAAAGGGGCACACAGTCAGTTTTCTAGGTGGAGAGAAGAAGATCTAATACAAATTGAGCAGAGAGCTGGTGCCCCCACAGGGGTCCTGCTTCCTCCTTCCCCACCCCCGCTCTACTACCTCTGCCTCTGCTGGAGAAATGGCATGGGCAGTGGCACACTGGCGCCATCTTCTAGCAAGATCTCATGAAGCGCACAAGATCTCAGCAAGATCTAGCCAGAACTCGCAGGTGTTGCCATTGCTGGGCAACCCAGATGAGGGTGTGACAGCCATGGGGTGGTGCGGTGGCAGTGGCAGAGTGGGGTGGCACCTTCCCACTTCACCTCAATGGTGAAACAGGATGCACCACCCCTGAAGCCCTCTGTTGTGCGACTCCCCTTCCTTAGAGATTTTTAAGCAGAGGTTGGATCACCATCTGCCTTGGATGCTTTAGTTGAGATTCCTGCATTGCAGGGGTGTTGCCCTAGATAACCCTCCAGATCCCACCCAACTCTATGATTCTACGTTGTGAAGTTTGAGAACCTCTATATTGACCCCAATCGTAGCTGGCCGAGGAAAGCTGTAGCAGCAGCTTAAATCATTGCTCTGCAAAAAAGGACAAACTTTGGCCGATATTCCTCTCTTATTGCTTAGCCAGGTTTCTGCAGTGTAGCTTCCGTTTGTTATCTACTTCCTCCTGTCAATGTCTCTGTCCTGCAAGTAGCAAAGTTATCTTTAGCAGCAACATGTGTTAATCTAAACCCCCCCCCCTTCACATGTGTTTGTGTTTTGAAGAAATGTCCCCCAAAAGGCTATGCCCTCACCATCTATGTACATCCCAGAAATAAGTGGTGCAGTTTTCACAGGGGTGCTCTGCTTCTAGATTTGCTGGTGGGAAAGTTAATTCTTCATTAAAAAAAAAAGTATTAACAGGCATCAAGTGAACTTTAAGCATCCTGGCTGGGAACCATTCCCAGCTAGTGGATTTACATAAGGTTGTGTGGTGCAGTGGTTGGAATTCTAGACTAGGACCTGGGAGACCAGGGTTCAAATCCCCCACTCAGCCATGAAACTCACTGGGTGACCTTGGGCCAGTCTCTGCCTCTCAGCCTAACCTACCTCACACGGTTGTTGTGGGGATCAGAGGTGGTAGAGGAGAATCACATATGCTACAATGAGCTCCTTGGAGAAAAGGTGGGATATCAAAGCAATAAACAAACAAATAAACATGTACTCGTGACTAAGCACTTCAGGGTGCTGATTCATTCCTGCATTTCAGGTTGGGAGAACTGAAATGGAATATATTCTCCAGTGAGCTAATTTGCAGATCAGTTGATTAGTGAGTTGGTTGTTTCAAGTGCAAGGTTGGAGACTTCTGTTCCCCGCGGTGGGTCTGCTACCAAGTCCCTACCTCAGCCTCCTCCTACCTTGCACCGAGTGCTCCGGGCTACAACTGCTTGGAACAGAGCATTCCTGACCAGCTGATTGGAGCAAATGTTCTTGACAATGAAATAAAGAGACTGGAGATCAATTGGCTGTGGATGGGGGGAATCCCATCCAGCGTTTCCAGCAAGTGAGCACCCCAGTTTGCCATTTCATGCGGCAAGTCTTCTTTTGCACATCTAGTTCGCATGAATGTAGAGCAGTGGCTGAAGAATGGTTCAGGTGGAGAAATGGTACAAAGAGAGAGAGCTTATCTGCCCTTTCCCAGGAGGCCTACCCCACTCCCCGAGAGACTGAACAGGTCATTAGAACAGAATTTATTCCTTAAATAATATTCTATGTTTCTCTCGTCTAAATTAATCTGGTTTCTTCTTTTATAGCTTATCTGATTTTGGTTATTCCTACTGATTCTTCTGCTTCTAGATGAATTATATATGGCATGTGCCTTCACACATAGGTATACAATGATGTGCTGCTTATGCTGTTGCCGTGTACAAGCGGTGCTCTGGTTTGCAAACATGCCTATGGGCCCCCAAAGAATGGTGACCGCTGAGAAGACGAAGACGAAACTATGGTCCACTTTGCTGGAAACCTTGCTCACAGAACATACTGTCTTTGGGTGGAGCACTTGCTGCAGTTTCCCTCAGGTCAGCCCTCGGCAGACAGGCAAGTATACAAACATCTTCCTTTTCAGTAGAACAATGCATGAAAACATGGCCATTCCATGCCAAGACAAAACAGCTCAGTTCACTCCCATACATACAGAGAGACGAGGAATACACAACAGCCCCACCCAGTAGGACTAAACCCCATTAGGAAAGTATTGGGGGAAACTGGACTATTCCATTACAGTTAGAGTTGAATGCATGGATGCAGTTTGGGTTCTCTAATTTTCCCCAATCTTAACGTCAGTTCTCCACATTGGTGGGGAAATCCTCATAAAAATTAATCAGCATCTTACTGCAAAGTTCTCCAAATACACACATTTTTGTATGCAATTTCCCCTAATTTCTGCAAAACAATCCCCCCTAATTTAATATGTTATTTTTCTCTAATTTATGCATTTTATGCACATGCCTTTTCGTACGCAGCATTGCTTGGCTTGAGAACTGCATTTCAAAATTCGGAGATGTACACATTTTGAAGAATGACCATGTTTCAATTCATGCATTGTTTTAGAAAGTGCAGATTTGGTAGGCTGGCCTTAAATGTGAACTGAACTGGGTATTTCCTCATCCCAAATTACAGGGCCCTTCAAATTACATTCGATATGCCCGCTTGATTTAAAATAAACTTGATATCTGTCTGCTTTTGTTGATGTCAATGGGACTTAACCTTGAACTCAATTTGCACCTGTTTATTTATTAAGTTTATATACCCTTCATCCGAAGATCTCGGGGTGGTTCACAAGATAAAATATAGGATAAAAGCACAAAATAAATAGGTAGAACAAAAACAAAACAAAACAATAACCCCCGGCTGGATCTAAACACATCAAAAAAGCTATTTAGTTAAACGCATTGTAAACAAGTAAGTTCCGTTGGCGAAAAACAGGACTCCACAGCGCCGTCTGGTGTCATAGGGTTACAACACATATAAAGTGCTTTATCTTTACAAATGTAGCTGAGTTTCCCCCTCGCACAAACACATTTAAAAGGCCGTGGAATATTAATCAGCCAAAGGCCTGGCTGAAGAGGAACATTTTTGCCTGGTGCCTAAAGATGTCTTATGAAGGCACCAGGCGAACCTCCCAGGGGAGAGCATTCCACAAACGAGGAGCCACTACAGAAAAGGCCCTTTCTTGTGTTGCCACCCTCTGGACCCCACATGGAGGAGGCGCACAAAGAAGGGCCTCAGATGAGGATCACAGAGTTTGGGTTGATTTATACGGGGAAAGAGGGTCCTTGAGGTATTGTGGTCTTGAGCCTATGGAGGTGTGACCTGCTTTCGGAAGCAGGTAGCCCGACTCCAAAAGGTGTTTGTGAGAACTAAAGAGGATCTCATACATTATCTTCTTCATTGTCCTATTTACTCGGGCTTTAGAGGTGCGATTCTGCAAATACCCAATTCAATAAATAACCCTGAAGATCGTGTAAAAATTTTGTTAGTTGATGCTAACCCATGGATTTCCCACGTGGTAGCGGTCTTTGTGATGAAGGCCATGAAAGGCAGGGAAAGATTTCTGGATGACAAAGAAAAGACCCCTTCATCGTCTTCTTAACTCGTTCTTGTTGTACTTTTCTTTCTGTTTTGTGGGATGAGGGTTTTGCTGGGACAGTAGGCAATGAATTTTAACATTGTTGTGTAGATATTTGTGTAAAGGCATGGTCTTCACAATAAACTGATATGTTGAAAGGTTTTTGGGGACTCAATCAACAGGGGTTGCATCTCTTCTAGAGAAAAACTACCTACTTGCATCACACAAAACAGCAACAATATCCCAAAATCTATTAGCAAGGGGATGGAAAGGGGCTTAACATTATCTAACTTCCTACAGAAATATATATATATTTGCGCCTGATGTATTTCAGTGAATTTACGAGACAATTGCAGGAACATTCCCTTATGTATAATAACACCGATGACATTTTATTTTTGCTTTCTAAACACAGAGCAGCTCATCAAGCTTGCTCAACAGAATTAATGAAATGACTTTCTGCAGGGCTTTATGTTTGAATTTTCAGCGACTCTCCAGAGTCAGAGCTATGTAAACCAGGGTTTTTGCAAAGGGCGACGGCTGCAAAACAAATGAACAAATATGGTGGGGAAAACACAGAGCAGCTTCCCCCTGATTAGGCTCTCACTGCATTGACACTTTTCCAAGCCAGGAGATTTAGTGCTGTGTGTCCATTATCTCTTAAATCCTTTTGACTGGATGTTATGAAATTCCAGTTCTGCTTATATTCATGTTGCAGCCAAACCTCTCCCGCTGCCTGGGCTTATCAGCTGCGCTTGAATTCAAAAACAGCAACAGCTGAACGGAAGGCATCAGATTAAGGCAAAAAAGTAACTTGGAACAACATGGCAGAAAAACATGCAGCCCAGTTCAGGACATTATAAAATAGAAGGACAGCTCAATGGCGGCTTGAAAGGACACAGAGGACCAGGGACTGTGGAGAAAGAGCTATAGGGAAAGAACCAGATGTATCAGGAGAACATAAAAAATTTGGATGCAGAGATTAATGTGTTTGTATATATGTTCAAGGGGACAGAGTTCATAACAGGGTGGATTTTCTCCTTTTTAAAAGATTTTTTTGTTGCTGTTCAGTGAACAGTTATAGTAGATTTGGGGATGGACGGTAGCTATGCAAAAGACCCATGATAGGACTTCCCCCCGGACTGTCTTCAGATAGGCTAAGGTTGGAACAGATTCCTACCTGAAATTCTGGAGAGCCACTACCAGTCACTGAGCAAAGCAGGACATAAGAACATGAGGATCATAAGGGCCATCTGCCCCGGGGCCCCTGGGTACCTGAGCTCTCACATTTTTGTTGTTGTGGGTGCCTGGCCTCCGCCCCCGGCTACTGCCGCCACCCGTGGCCTCTGCTGCCACCACTGCAGCCTCCGTTGCGCACCACAGCCAGCTGCCACCTCCGCAACTGCTGCCGCACACTGCCACTATCCACTGCCTGCATGGCCACACGCCACAGCTGCCGCCTTAGCTTTTGTGCTCCGGCACCGTGGCGGCAACAGGACTGTAGGGCTGGGCAATATATTGTGTATCACCCAAAACCGGTTTGAAGTTCACATTGTGATAATTGCTTCATAATATTTGAGCTGGCAATATATCGCGAATCACAATGTGTGTAAGGGCTAGGCCATACCTGGGTTTCAACATCGCGATAACTCACCAGCTAAGCATCGCAATACCATGGGAGTTATCCAGCTAAACCTCACAATATCTCCAGCTAAACATTGAAATCTACCACCATGTCTGAAATAAGGATGGAACTGTACAGAGGCAAACAGGACAATGCCCTGGCAACTGCTACTACTTAAGGGTCTAAAACTGATAAATGATAATATTATCAATCATCACACATTCAGTTTCATCTGCAGGCAAAAGGACCACAGTGGCCACAATGAGAAGCAATGGGTGGCACGAGTGGAAGAGGCACCACAGACAGCAGAGGAGCAAGCCGATTGGGCGCCTGAGGTGGCGCGCGTGCCTTACACCTAGGGGTGGGACCAGCCACCCATGGGGCGGGGCAAGGCAAGGCAGGGCAGGGCAGGGCAGGGCAGGGAAGGACACTCCACGGGGCCTCCAAGGAGTCTGCCTGCCTCATCCCACTCAGCCACCCTACAGCTGAGGGGGAGGCGGTGGGCGGACCGTTGGGGCAGCTCGGAGCCTGCGTGCATAAGCTACTGCGTCTCTCCCAGGAGAGATGTGTGGCTCAGGCATGCTGCAGGCCCTGCGGTGAGTGCCGCCCGGCATTTTGTCATCCCCCTCAGTGGTGACACCCGGGGCGCACCGCCCCCACCACCCCCCTCCTCCGCCCCTGACTGCAGATCAACCACCCCAACACACTTGCATTGTATCTCCTCAAACGCATTTCCACGAAAGCGGTTCACACATTGGCTTGAGTGAGGAAGAAACACCGTGAATAGGCCTTGAGTGATATGGCGTGGCATGGCATGATGAACTAAAACGCTGCAAGTCACCTGAGTTGGAATGAACTCAGAGGCTCTCCCTAATGTTTTCAGTCGTTGGGTGTCCAAATGCCACTCTGCGAAACTGGGGACGTGCAGATTGTGGTGTTATTTTAGACCCAGCCTGGTGGCATTCTCGAAGGAGCTGAACAAATTCCAAAACTCCATTTTAGACAATGGGACCTGCCAGGGAGAAGATTAATATTTGCTTTGTTTGCCAGATCCTGTCTAGCATAGCTTTTCTTTATTCCCTTCCACAGTAAATAAACCTCCAGTCAGCTAAGCGAATGGCCTCTGTCAGCAATCCCCCACCCTTGTCAAATTAACAATAGTGTTACCTGGTCTTAAAATAGATGGGCAAAAGTTCAAAGGGGAAAGGGTTGGGGGGCGGGGATTTCTGTAGTGATCACTCACCACCTTTCCCCAAGAGAAAGAGGCTATTAGTAGCGTCATGGTTTATAATCTCCAAGTGGAAGAAATGCAGACCGTAGCCCAAAATATACGTGGATACATAAATATTTGTTCCTCGGCATTTTACTTAAGTGGCTGCTATTATGATTAATAAGCATCTGTGTCACAATGCAAATAAATCAGAAGAGAGTTAAGGACCCCTATGGAAGCAGAGAAAGAAGCCACTTGCTCTGAAGTGAGCAAAATATATTTTAAAAGTTTATAAATAAATAAATAAAAACAAAAGGGGGAGGGAAACAGAGTAGTCTTTATAAAACAACACCATCTCCAGTCTCTGCCACAACACAAAAGCCTTCCCAATAGATCTACATGAAATCTAGGCCACAATGTCCCACAAATACACACACTGCAACAAACTCCCCATAGAATAGAAGGCATTAGATTACTCATACTGTCACACTCTGGGCCATTTCCACACCATACATTTAAGGCACTATGATGCCACTTTCAACAGTCATGCTTTCCCGATAAAATAATAATTATGGGAACTGTAATTTGTTAAGGGTGCCTGGGAGTTGTTGGGAGACCACGGTTTCCCTCACAAATGTGCAATTCCCAGAGTTGCTGAATCACTCTGGGAATTGTATCTCTGTGAGGGGAATAGGCAGAGGCATCCACAGCTATACCAACTGAGAGTCTCCTATCTCAGTGGTAGGGAATCTCCAGCCCATGAGTCAGTATTGGACGACCAGGTTCTGCTCACGAGGCCATTTCCCCCACACCTGATGGGTGAGAGGGCAGAGTTCAATCCCGTTGAAGTCCCTTTCACCAGTGTGTTGCTTGTGGGAAACGCATTGGTGAAACAGACCCCTGGATCTGCAGGATTGAGCCTTCTGCTCATCAGCTGGTGAACAGAGGGCACAATCCTTCTGGGTGCTGCATTGGCAGTCCATTCCCCGTAGGGTTTAGTTGGGAGTGAACCTAGGATTGAAGACCATATGAACTGCGCCTTGGACTGTATTTATGCAGAACACTAACACCAAGCAGCGACCGTGTCTCCCAATATTAAATTGTTACTTTTTAAAAAAGTATTTCCAGATAGTTTGCAACCAGCCTTGGATGTTTTTACTCTAAACCTAAGAGCACTTGCTTGTGTGTGAGGCCCAGCTGGTTTCAGGAGAACAGCTTCCAAATAAATGCATTTGGGGTCAAGCATGTTTATTGAAAACTGCAGGGAGGATGAGGAAAATTCTAGGAAAGTTCCTTTAAATACCAATATAGCTTCACTTCAAGTCATCTTGAATATTACAGTCAAAGCAAAGTGGTTTTTGAGAGTCAGTGTGGTATATTTCTTAGAGTGTTCGATGGACATGGGAGACCAGGGTTCAAGTGTCTACTCGTACATTTTCTCTCAGCCTAATTTACTTAAGCTTAACCTGCCTTTTCTGGGATAATATGAGGAGGTGGAGAACCATGTATGCCACCTTGAACTCCGTGTAAGAGATGTGGGATAAAAATGTAAGCATAAACAAAAAATGTTTTTAAAAGCAAAAAAAAAAAAAAAAAAAAAAACTAAAAAAAAACTGGCTAGGCCATAAGGGCAGTCTGTGTTTTGTGTTACACAAAGATAAAATAAATAAGCAAGAACTTGCTAGAAGAGCAGACTGTTGCTTTTTTATTTTAAATGCTACACCTTACTCATCTCTGTCAAAAGGATTTCTGTTTGGTTGCCTGAGGGAGGACAGGGAAATCCCTCAGCTGCCCGAAGAGCTGCTTATATCCATTTTTGGAAGAACTTGCCTCTCTTCTGTGGCGTTGCACACTACACAGAGTTACATTCCCAACTCGTAAATGCAAGGCAAAGGAAAGCTATTCCACATGCCTTGCTAATTTTAAACAGCTAGCTTGTTTGGCTGGGATTGTGGGGCTGTGTGTGAGGTTTTAATTTATTGGCCTTCTCTGTGAATGGAATTTGTTCAAATGTCGCAGGCATGACAGTCAGACTCAGAGTTTAAAGTCTTCCTAGGGCAGCACTGGGGGATCTTTAGCCCACAGACCTGATTAATCCCCACTTTTGGCCTGTGAGGCCATTTTTCTACCTGTCACTCACCTGGTGTCAAGCAGGGGACAGGGAAAGCTGTGACTCAAGAGCCTGAGGCTGCATAGACACCATACATGGCTTCCTAAGCAAAATTCTAGGAACTATAGTTTACCTCTAACAAAACTACAGCTCCCTGTATCTTTAGCAAACTACAGTCCCCAGTCTTATTGGGGAAGCAGACTGCCCTTTCTGCTACTAGTCAATACTACTGGGTGAAGGGAGAGCTCATTGGGAGAGCAGTGAACACACTTGCAGTGAAGCATTTGAACAGTATATCTCAAGGAGCCCAGGGTGTGTGTATGTGTGTGCCATAAGCAGTGCTATTTTTCTAGAAAATAGGTGCCAGAACTCACCATGAACACCTTCCTTGTTCTTTTGTAAGGGCAATGGTGCCCACCTGAGAGGTGCCAGAACTGGAAAAAAAGCCCTGGCTGTAAGCATTCCATACTTGATCATAGTGGTGAATGGATGAAGAATGTTATCAAATGGAAGGAACACATAAAAAATCAGTACAGTGGTACCTCGGATTACACACAGTCCTATTTACGAACTATTCGGTTTATGAACTATGCAAAACTGGAAGTAGTGTCCTGGTTTGCGAACTTGACCTTGGTCTACAAACGGAAGCCGATTAGTGGAAGGGCACCAGCGGCGGGAGGCCTCATTAGGGAAAGCGCGCCTTGGTTTAAGAACGGATTTGGTTTAAGAATGGACTTCAGGAACGGATTAAGTTTGTAAACCGAGGTACCACTGTACATTACAGTGAGGATTAGCCACTGGTCCCAAAGAGATGAGGGAGCTCATATTTCCATATTCCTAACACCCAGGGACTTGTAGGGTATAGCTGAAATACTGGGGCTGATGGAAGTTGTAGTTCAAAGCATCTAGAACAGGGGTCGGCAAACTTTTTCAGCAGGGGGCTGGTCCACTGTCCCTCACACCTTGTGGGGGGCAGACTATATTTTGAAGGGGGGGAAATGAACGAATTCCTATGCCCCACAAATAACCCAGAGATGCATTTTAAATAAACGGACACATTCTACTCATGTAAAAACATGCTGATTCCCAGACGGTCCACGGGCCAGATTTAGAAGGCGATTGGGCCGCATCCAGCCCCCCGGGCCTTAGTTTGCCTACCCATGATCTAGAGGGCACTGGGTTGGGAAAGACTGCAGTAGTAAAATGAGTGATGGGTCTTAGGAGCACCTGCACGTGTCCTTTGAAGTCTTCCTACCCACAGGGCATACACAACTCAATTTCCAACTCAATTTCCTTTCTAGTCTTTGCACCATTGACATCTGTGAGGCTTTGTTTTTTAGTTTTCCAAGGCAAGCTGTGATTGCTTAGCAGCCTTTGACGTTAGCGGTGCTTCGCTGATGAGGGTTTTAAAGGCTTCAAGCAGCAAAGAGGCAGGTCTCTTCATTGGAGTTTTTGGGTGCGAAAATTCATAACAGTATCCTGCAGCTCTGAAATCCCCTGCCCCCTTTGATGTAGAGCACAAATAGTTGTGTTGTTTCCTCCGGTAATGGATTCCTTCCATCTTTTATAATATGAGCTGCTCTCTGCTGCTCTCTTGCCATTTCTTTAGCTGGTAATATTGTATCATTTGTAAGTACTTAGTCTTTTTTCAGACACTGATGTGTGTGTGTGTGTGTGTGTGTGTGTGTGTTAGGCAAAAGGCGAGATGACGGCTATGACTAATTTGCAGCCCTACACCTATGTTTCTACCCTGCTCCATTTTGCACACTTTCTTCTTCAATGGCCCTGTTTTGTGTTCACACACACACACACAGTTTCATTTAATCATATGAGCATCATGCGCAGAGTTTTGCTTTGCAGCAAATGTTTATAAATTAACTATAAATTGATGAATGAGAAGAATCGCTCTGTTACATATTGCAGTTTATTTGTTCTCTTCTTTGATCAGGGAATTAGCTGTTCTCCAAAGGAACATTTTGTCCCCCGTTCGCTGCCCCCAGCCACCAACTAGGCTGTCCTCGCACATAAAACTCAGAATTAAAGGTCGGAGTGTGACAGATAGTAGCTGCTTCCTCAAGGCATTGATGCACAACCCTGTCTCCCCCTGCTAAAAAAAAACCCCACCAGCAATCCAAGCAAACAAAACCCAAGAACCCCAAGACTAATCTTTATTCTGAGTCACAACCCTAAACATCCAGTGAAAACAGAAAGGAAACCAACAAAAAACAGGTTAAGACAAACATCGCTAAGGAACCTGCCATTTGTTTAGATATGTCTGCAAAGGAATCTTGTGAGGAGAGATAGGTGAGTGATAATGAGAACCTTTACAATCAAGTTCTCCATGCTCTTTAATTTAGCCAAAATGGATGACACAAACCTGTAGCTGAAGTGTCACCAAGTGTTCCATCTACTTCTCTGTCTTAAGACCTTACATGTTATTGACAGAAAATGACCCACCCTTTCTCTCCAAGGAGCTCAAGACACGATCCATCTCCTTTAATTCCCACAACCACCCTGTGTGGTTGGTTAGGCTAAGAGACATCGACTGGCCCAAAGTCACCCAATGAGCTTTGTGGCCAAGTGGGGATTTGAACCTTGGTCTCCTAGTCTGACATGACTAACCACGACACCACACTGACCTCAGCCTATGTTCTTAATATCTTAGGCAAATCATAGAAGACAAATTGTGGATTGCATTGCCACTGAGTGAAGGGAGAGTATTAGGTGCCAATGGACCATCTCCACCGAAGAACAGTGCGTGGTTTCCTCTTGGCTCTGGATGATTGCAAAATGTTCTCCCTCAGCACCCAACTTGGAGTGGGTTCATCTCCAATTAATTAATTTTTGCCTGATTAAAACATGGAAGGAAATTAATTCATGTTTGTTTGGGCCAAGTCCAAACTGAGTCTTGTCATATCCTTGCCAGCAACCCATACTGACACCAGCCTTTCCTGTTACTTACCCTTTTCTCAAACTTAATTCAGCCACTTAAGCCTCCAGTGACAATGTTGGGTCCAGGAGTACCCACAATTGATGGATTTACTTCTTCCAAGGGAGTGCAACCTATCCAAAACAGGCCATCTCCTCACCTCTCAGATTTAAGAACTTGGAACACATAACTCTCAGCTTCAACTTACTGGCCTTCATCCAGCCCATAACTTCTTTCAAGTGCCACTCTAGTGCCTAAACCACCTCTCCTGATTCAGATGGAATGGACAGATAGAGCTGAGCATCTGCACATGGATGGTGACCTGCTCCGTATTTCCTGATGACAGTCCCCAGTGGCTTCAAATGGATGTTGAATAGCATGGGGAACAAGGTTGAACATTACAGGATGCCACAGGACAACTGCCATGCTGTCAGGAACCCCCCCCCCCCATAACTACTTTCTGGAAATAGCTTTGAAGCAGGAGTGAAAAGACTAATATTCCCAACACTACCTCCTGGAGCTGCCCCAGAAGTATACCAGGGTCAACAGCAGTAGTGCACTGGGTCCAGGGTTAGGAGAGTGGTGAATGCCCGTTACTATTTCTAGAGCAGTGTCCCTGTTTCCAGCATCCTAGAGCTAACACAATCACTATGGAGGGAGACCTTTTTAATCATTGTATGCTCCAAAGTGAAGCATTTAGGAACACTGCAAACACAAAGTACTTCATTTTCAGGAGAATGGTTCAGGTACAGTTGAACACAATGGAACTTCATGGCAAACACAATCTACCTAAGTCCCTCCGAAAGAAGATATGGAAGCACACCAAATCATTTGCCCATGTATGTGCATAGAAATTAGTAGGTCTACCAGAAAGGCAACACATGGAGATCTGCATTGATCATTGCAATGCATCTATTTTATAATTATTAATTATTAATTATTATTATTATTAAATAAAATTATTGCACAATCTTAGAAGGTTGAATAACTTAAGAAGGACCATGGCTGTGATGAT
Organism: Lacerta agilis; assembly: GCF_009819535.1. Taxonomy (NCBI): domain Eukaryota; kingdom Metazoa; phylum Chordata; class Lepidosauria; order Squamata; family Lacertidae; genus Lacerta; species Lacerta agilis. The sequence goes on from NC_046316.1 coordinate 36,364,576, forward strand.
CATAGAGGGACCTTGCCCTTCTGAATTTGCCACTACACTACTGGTCAACATTATCAAAAGTCACCAAGAAATCAAGGGAAATGAGCCGGCTTGCACTCCCCCACATGTCCCTTGACAAATGTCAACAACTAGGTATCATGTTTGGGCCTGAAGCCAGGTGGAAAAGGTGCAGATCATCACCCCCAAGCACACCTGAGCTAGACTACTGCCACCCACTCAAGCACCTTGTCCCCAAAGGGGATATTCACTGTGTTAGGTGCAAAACATGAGTACAAGGACAGCCAATCATCTATTTAAGTATTAATAGCATATTTCTTACAAAATTCTTTGTAGAACGAGGCTATTGAGAATGGGCGGGAAAGCAGCTATATACACAGATTGCCTACAAACTGTCAGTAATCTATGTCTTGCACCATAATGAGGAAGCATAAAGTTATCTCTGTATTTCATACTTGGAAAAGAATGGCTGGGGGCTTATAAGAACTATCAGCATCTTTTTTTAAAAAAAAAATAAGTAAATAAAAGTACTGCTTTACCTATTTTTTTTTAATTATCTTTTAAAAATGGAAACTTCAAGCCCCTCTGGGGATTCTTTTTGTAATGGAACATCATTTCTCCTTCAAGAACAATCCATTAGCGTACAAAGGACTGAGCTATAAATTCACCGGCCCTGTGGCGGTGATGATTCAGTCCTTCCATAGATGGCTTGAGCTCTCCATGTTACAGTCTTGCTTTCTGTGATACAAAATGATCTCCTTGATTTGCTTCTCTGCTATTCTGCTGTCAGGCTGCCAGAGAAGGCCATGCTAAAGTAGGGCTGTGTACCCACAATACAATGGTACCTCGGGTTACAAACACTTCGGGTTACAGACTCCACTGTAACTCCACCAGAGGTACCACTGTACATTTTAATCTCGTACAAAGAATCATGGGAACTTCATTTTACCTATCACAGGGCTGTCATGTGACACTGTTGGGTCCTTATTTCAAGATAACAGCTCATGCAATTCTTTGGTTTATGCGACCCAAGTGTCATTCTGAGACACATTCACTTTCAATACGAGGAGATCAGTTCAAAGAACCACTGTATATTTTTAATCATCTGGATAATCTGGGTTATTCTTTCAAGTACACGAATCCAAAAACACTGTGGATAAATCTCCCAAGACAATCAGCTAAGGCATGTGGCTAAAATATCCTGCAACAGATAGAAATCATATCACAATTTCTATCACTACATAACAATGTAAATACCGGAAGATATCAATCACTTGGTAACAATATAATTAGATGCATGCTCATCTTTGGGTGATTAATGTTCTTTGATACTTACTGCCTATACAGTTACAAGCAGTAAATACCGGTAATTGCAAACTGCTCTTAATAATGGTTGGCTATGCATTCAATAGACCATGGTGATTTATTACTTGTGCTTCATATATAAAATGGCGTACGGACAACTGTTCTAATTGCAAGAATATGGCACTCCAGCCAGCTCACATTAAGGCAAAGATTGGCATTGTTTTTCTTGATGACAAAAGGCATGTCAGAAAGACATATTGTGAGCTGAATGGCCACAGCTATGATAATTAACACAAATTACACAGAAGATGTGCTAAACTGATTTGTTGCATTTTGTCTGTGATGGCTCTTAAGCTATAAATGTGTGACACATCAAGAAATGTTACCAACTCACCTTCTCAGCCCACCCAGATTAAGACATGAGTCCACAAGGTTTTCAAGTGCTGAGAGCATCTTTATAGATTGACTTCTAGATTTGTTGCTCTGAAGCAACTGACATTTTCCATAATGCCAAACCACAGACTAATTCTTATTGCTTCCCTCTCAACTGCTTTCTAAGTGGTGTTCCATTGAGCAAAGGCCCCAGCTAAAAGCCTGTTAGTGATTGCAACATGCATTGTTAAGAATGTCAGTTAGCAATCGCAAGTGTATGTCCACCACATTAAAAAAAATGATGTTTTGGAAATATTCATGTCAGCTGATAAGATTATCGTCTAATTTGCCCAATTATTTATCAGCGCTGTTTATTTGTGGTTAAGATAATCACCACTAAAGCTCAGTGCTGGTTTGCATCATACTGTCCCACAAAAGCGTCATTACGTACAGCCCCAAAAGATAGAGCAGTTGTTTCATCTTATTGATGTGGAGAATCAATTAAAGGTTCTCAATGTGCAGCAAATGTCAATTGTGCAAGTATTATGACATCAGAACCAGCATCTGTAACTATGGGAACCCTTCAGACAAGAACAATTGCAGTGATAACTTATGACAGAAAACAAACACTCTTTTTTGCTGATTTTTTTTTTAAACTGGGGGAAATTAAAGGGTCACACTTTTCCCCTGTGCAAGTTAACTTCTGATTTTTGCAAGTCTTACACCCACGGAAATCCCTTTTTGTACATGTGCACGCATGCTTGTGCAAATCATTGTGGTGATCAAGAAATCAGTAGCATTGTCTGCATTATTTCCAGCATTAGGACTTCTTCTAGGTTGGGAACATCACATTTAAAATTCAAGGGTGTCAAATGCTCTATCTAGAGATAAACTTGACTTTAGTGGATCTCTCCTTAGAGCTGATCAGACTGAAGATAGCACTCTGTTACTCTGGGTAATGTCACCCGATTGAATCTTCTGGAGAAAATGCATTTTTCCCTTTAGTGAGCTGCTTGCAAAACTGGAGCCGTTACATAAGTGACTCAAAGGAGAGATATATGCACATAGACAACAATTCTGTTATTTGAGAGGTTTACCCTAAAGGAATGTTTCTGAGTCGGGCCGTGTGTTTCGTTTGAAACTATGAAACAGTGAGCTAAAGACTGCCGTCTTTTAAATGCGACCTCTGCCACAAAGTGATAACAAAAAAGATTAAGAGACACATTGGATATCCACTGCCTCTCATGTTACAGGGCACATACGCATAGCTGTGAGTATACATTGTGTACACGGAGTGTGAAATAGACACTAGATTAAAGAGCATTAATTCCCCCCCCCCATTCTGTATCCCTTTCTGTGAAAATTACTCATAATTTTAATGAACTAGACATGGATGTACTATTTCTTCATAACTGCTGTTGCATTTTAACTTAATAGCCATTTGCACAATTAAGGTATTGTGTTGAATTGAGGCCATGTGCTTACAATTCAGATTCAGGCTGCATACATACTAGAGGTTTAAAGAACCCCCCCCCCCTCAAAGAATTCTGGGCATTGTAGTTTGTTAAGGGTTGCTGGGAATTGTAACTCTGTGAGGAGTAAACTACAATGCCCAGAATTCTGGGGAGGGGAAAATAATGCTTCAGATGTGTGCTATCATGGTATATTGTTTACACGGCCTCAGATATGCTCTGGACAGCCAAGCAATGAACTGGATACAACTGATAAATGCACAAAGCTGCTTTTCTTGGGAATACCTATTTGAAGATAGCAGAACCAGCTGCTATCTCATTTGGCTCTAGATCTCCATGATCAATGAGAGTGGCTTAAGTATGCAAATATTGTCAAGTGGAATTGTGGTCAATTTAACATGTGTGAAAATGGAGTTGAATTACTACAGGCTCTGGGCACAAACCATCAAATTCCTTGGGCCAGGAACTGAGAACCTATGATGTTGTGGCCAACAGTCAGGGATGATGGGAATTGTAGTCCATCGACACCTGGATGGACACTCCTGCTTTATGTGAACACCATTGAAATATTTGGCATGTACAAAACTGCGTAGCCATCACCACTTGCTTATGGTTTTCGTGAATATAGAGGATGGTGACTTATGCCTTTTTTCTGTAAAGAATCTGATTCTAAAAAGTGTAAAAACCTTGGATCAAAGTACAAAACACATGCAACTTTGAGTTACTTGCTCCCATTGAACCTTTACAAATATCTTACATCTTCAACAGGGCTAGAAACATTATTTCAAAAGTAAAATAAAATGGTAGGTTCTTGCAGTCAAACAGCAGCTTCCAAGCCACACGGATGTTCCTTCTGCACCACATGTCATTTACTGCCCAACCAACTGTTAGGATATGTACTGTTTGAAAGATGTGCTCTACCCCCCAATCTCTGCCAAGCAGTAGCAAGATTCCAGGGGGTTCCAAGCACTCACCAGGGATTGTGTTTCCATTGGGAATCAAGACGTGGCATAGACTGTTGTGTCTCTAAAATATGGTTTATTCTACACATAATCACACCAGAAGCCTTCAATGGAGGGAGTGCAGACTTTACTGCCTTCATATCTCAAAAGGGGCTCATTCCCCACAGCAGTGCAACACCAGATTCCAAGACATCTCCAGGTCTCTGTCTCTGCCTGCCTTCAGGCAGCCAACCAAGACGGTTCTGACCTTCAGCCCCCGCACGGTGTTCTGCCTATTTTCTGCTTCCCCTTCCCAGAAAACTCCTTGCCAAGCAATTTCTCCCCTTCCTCCAACTATTCCAAGACTAATTTTTAAAAGATGGCAATTTTCCTGTGTGACAGCATGCCCCCATTGCCCTGGCAACCTCCCCCTCAATTACCTGTATGGTTGTCTTGCAGATGGATCAGCGGCAGGGCCATTATCTCCCTCTGCCCATCTGTCTGGCAGAAAAACAAGCTCATTCTGTCAGCTCTCATTGAACCCAAGGATCTAGAGGATGAAACCTGACACCCAGGGTATTTGGGGGAGCCCTGTTCCCCCACTAACTCCTAAAGAAGAAATGCAGTTTCTTTTTGCTTTTGGAAAATGTGTCAATTTGTATTTAAGGAAGGCACTGGCTCCAAGCTGTGCTGAAGAGATTTACTCTTGACACCCAGTATCGCTTCTGCGTAAACTATAAATATTCACGGTGTGTACAAAATAATCAGTTCGACTGCCAACATGTGCTGTCACTTTTTTGAATGCGGCTACCATGAGTGACTCAGATTTATAAAAAGGAATAATGGGTTCCTAAGTTCCTTCTGTCACCACAATGCACAGAACTCACGTACTGGTTTATCAAAGAGGAAGAAAAATATAACCTGGGTTACATTGGTGGTTGCCCGTTACTTACTGGTCGCTGCACTTGGATAGCATACAGATCAAAACTTGTGGTATAAACACATTTTTCAACACTTTGGGTGAAATCCAGTTGATGCTCAGACAGACTTTGGACCCAACAGATACTTTTGCTGGTGCAGGACGGGGTGGGGCGGGGCATGTTTTTCAGTACTACATTCCCTTTGGGGCAATATTTTGAGGCCCACATGGCTGTGGTGGGCAGGGATTGAGGCAAAAAGTGATTATGCAAAAGTGGGTGGCCCTACAGCTGTGACTCTTACAGTGGTTTATCTATATTCCAGTCACGCAGAAGACAAATGATCCTACACACATCTCTCTCCCCATCCAGGCAAACAAGAGACGTCCTCACAGCTCATTCCAACCAGGCAAAAGCCCTTGAGGAGAGTGCAGAGCAAGGCCAGGGAAGGGAATGTGACTTGTTGAGAAGGGTTGTGGCCTACCGAGAGACATAAGGAACATATAGAGAAGCAGGGAGGGCTATTTTTTAGCCAGGCCTGAAGTTTCCCATCCTTATGCTAATGGGAGAGGGTAAGGTGGGGTTTTTGCTGTTTTGCCCTCCCCCAAAACTGCCTCCAGAGAGCTGAGTGGTGCAGCAAAATTCCCTCCCCATCTCTTCTGTCAGCAGACGCCCTGTGTCTCTGAGGAACACTTGCCTGAAAGCAGAATCCATATATGAAGTCCAGAGGTCACAGAATCCAGATGAGCACAGAGCCAAGGTTGAGAAGGCAAGCAGGAAGCAGCAAGATAAGGCCAGGAACCACAGGCATTGTTTCCAACATCTGGCTGCTGCTGAGAGCTCTGTTTCAGAAGGCCAGAGCCAGCTGGTTCTCATCAGTGCCAATTGGCTCTCATCAGCCTTCTCCTCTGGTGAAGGCTGATCAGCTGCAGGTGGAGCCACTCTCCCTCCTCCCCCTTCAGGTTGCTGTTCAGCAGGTGAAGCTGCCCCCAGCCCATGACACCCTGGATCAAAATCCCTTCCGTGAGTGCATAGCACCAATCAGATGACAGTATATATGTTACTGACAATTTCCCATCCTTTAGCTAGCTTAGTGAACTAATAAACCATTATTAGTGTTAGGTTAAAAGTTAGGCATTGAAATAAAATGTAGTAAACAGCATTCCATTTATACTAGATACATTCCGGTTGAGACTAATGTGGTATGCCTCTTCTGCAATCGTGTGGTTAGCTCACCTGCAAGATCCTCACTCGGCCCAGTCAGAATATCAGTCAATATGCAGTAGCATTGTGTGGACAAGCTTTGGATGCTGTCCGACTGAACGAAGAAAATTAAAAGGGGGAAATTCCTCCTCCTATTGATTGCAGTTTATTTAGGAACTTAAGTTAATTAAGCTATGGATTGTTTACACTTTATTAATACATAAATCTTTATGATCGCGTGTTTTCTCTTTATCTGCTCTATATGGGTGGTTTCTCCTTTTTATGGTTCATGGAGCAAATGGAACCTAGCATTTCAGAGGTGCGGAGATTACCTAGGAATGCTGATGAAGTCAATGGACGTTGTTAACTTCTGAAATGCTACTTATATTTAAGTTGGGGAGTTTATGTAAAAGCAAATGGGATGTCTTTATCAAACCGAGAAGAGAAACCAGGTCTTCTGATTCTCGGGTTATGATTAAAATAACAAAACTTTTTTATAAAACACACACACACACACACCCCACCCTAATCCACATATCTGATTTAATGTGATTTCAATGACAACATGTAGTTCTTGTATGCTCTTCTTGATTTCTTTTCTTTTCATTTTTTTGTTTTCTTTTCTTATTTATATTAAATACAGGTGCACTTGGAAAATAACTTATATGGACAATTTGTTATTGGGCTTCTGTTTGGACCATAACACTGGGCATCGCCAGAGGCTATGTTATAATAATTTGTTTTTATTTTCACATCTCACTAGCTGAAATAAGAATGAGGGCCAAACTATGCATTGTGTGCCTTTAAGAGCAGAGTTGCTCTCTCTCCCTCTCTTTCTCTTTCTCTGACACACACACACACACACACACAGAGAGAGAGAGAGAGAGAGAGAGAGAGCATTTATCAGGGCTGATATTGTAGCATGTGGAGGTACAGATTATTACCTAACTAACCTTTTGCTTCCTGCTATGCTTCTGATCTGGGCTGGGGGTACCATACCTAGTGGTGTAGTGGTTTGTGTTTGTGTGAAGTTGAATACTATTTCTGCAGCAGGGTCCCTTTCTCCAGCATCCTTGTGATAACCAACAGCATGAAGGCAGATGGGAGGGAGTTTTTCAGCCACTGTATTCTCCAAAGCTAAGCATTTAGGAGCACTGAAAACACAAGGGGCTTCAGTTTCAAGAGAATGGTGTACAAGTTCTGTTACGTACAATGGAGCTTCATGGAAAATACAGCTTAAGACACTCTGGAAAAGGATATTGGAGCACACCAAGTCATTTGCCCATATACGTACAAAGAAAATAGTAGTTCCACCTGAAAAGCGACACATGAATTGTCACAATGCATCCCTAACTATTATTATTGTCCACATGTGCCATTTGCATGGGCGATGGGGAAGCTCCCATTGAAACAAATGAGAGGCACCCACCCTGCAAATGTAGCTATGTGGGAACTGACACAGATCAGGAGCACAGTGAAGAGTAAAGGATTAAAGTTTCCTACTAGCCTCCCAGTACAGTTTGGGGGACCCACACTGGCAATCTGTTTAAAAACAAAATGCCTGCATGTAAAGGCACAGCTATGTAGCTTCATGCAATGTATAATTTGGCTTTTGGAGTCTTTAAAAGTCATAGGCCTTGGGTGTTGTTGTTTTTTGAAACTTGGATGGATGTTGAATGTTCAGGTTCAAAGTACTCTATGTCCCCAGTTCATACTGAGAGACGTAATTAAACTGCAAAAATTCAGAAAAGTGCACATTTTGGCTTTGTTGTGGTTCATGTATCCCTTTGAAAAGTGTAGATTAGGGAGGTTCATGTTTAAATGTGAGCTCCCAGGTAATTGTACATAGGGTCTTTCTACTGTACACAGAAAAACATATAGCGATGCTCTTGCACATTAAGAGGCTTATGCAGAAAAATGTGCTGGTGGATTATGTCCTGCCTTAATGGAGTCCTAGAAGTCTTAAGACTGGAAGGCATGTAATCATAATCGAGCAGTTCGTACCCATGACGCACAATTTCCTTTATACCCAAGTATTTCTGAAATGGCTAGAGTTAGAACTATTGAGTAATGACCATAGCAGCAACCGCTCCATATGGATGAGGTTGCACCCAGATGAATATCTTTCTTTGAGTTAAATCTGTTCCTGTAAACAGATGACTAGGAATCAGGGGCCCTGCTTTGTGTTTCTTTGCATTTGTGAAATCTCTAAGGTGACCTTAAACTCACACAAAATTGAAGGGACAAGCTGTACTGGCAAAAGGGGATCTGTGTTTGTAGAACTGTGCTTCATCCAGAACTTCTAATGATGGCTGAAAACACCAGTTTAAAATAATAAATTAAGTCTGCTTGCAGCAGGTCAGTTGCTTCAGAAGCTAAGCACAGCTTAAATATCAAACACACAAAATCTCAGCGTAAATCCATCGGTATAAATCCTGGATGATTTTTGCAAAAGCAAAATAAGCGGAACTCTTTGCAGAAAAGCAAACCAAGAAAACTCTAACCAGAGCTGCCAGTAGTATGGGATGAAAACTCAATCAACTATGTGGGTGGTCAGGCAATTGAAGTTTCCCTCACCGTATCTCAGACTTAAGTGGCTAGCTTGTATCCCATGGAGATCAGACACTTCACTTTGTGATAGCTGGATTCACACACAGTTTTGACTTAAGACAAGTGTGGGGAACCTATGGCTCTCCATATCTTGTTGGACTCCAATTCTCACCAGCCCTAGTCAGCATGATCAATGGTTAGGGAGCTAGTAGTTGAAGTCCATCAGTCCGCATTCAGCTTAGTCGATAGAGCATGAGACTCTAAATCTCAGGGTTGTGGGTTTGGGCCCCAAGTTGGATTAGATGTTTCTATGATTCAGTGTTTCTATGAATCTCTGGAGCACCACAGGTTGCAAACCTCAGGTTTTAAGGAAGGCTATGATAGGCCAGCAAAAGATCACAACCTTTGCATGCCTGCAGATGTTCCTAGGTTCAATGGCAAGCATCTCCAGGCAGGCCTAGGGACAATCCCTATCTGAAACTTGAATTGCTGCTGCCAGTCAGTGTAGGCATTATTGTGCCAGATGAATCATTGACTAAGGCAGATTCATATGTTTCACCAAGGTGTCTTCTTCCTGTTTCTTTTCATAGAGGTCTCTGAGAGGTTGTTGAGAGGCTGGACCTAAAGAAAGTTCAAGCGGCCTCAGGTCAGCTTGGATTCCAAGGTGGGCAGGGACAATGTGCCCTTCCACACACCTGTACTCTGTCTTCCTAAAGGGTGTCCTGAAGACCACAGGGCTCAGGGACTGAAGAGCACAACTACCGCTAGTTTTGACTATTGGCCATGCTGGCTGGGCCTGATGGGAAATGGAGTCCAATAACATCTGGACAAGGCCAGGGCAAAAAGGAAGTGATGACTTGAGATGACCACCCCCAGGGTATCCTAGAGCACATGAACTCTGACAGCTGCCAGTTATCACTACGAGACCCTCCTTGGATGCTAGGCCGTGACCTTTTCTGTCTGGTACATGTCCTTCAAGCACAGGGTCCTCTTCAAATAGTCCATAATGCTTTGTTTCCATGAGCAGTGATTCAGCTGTGGAACACATATGGTACCCCCACCCCCACCCCAGATAAAGCTACTCAGTTATTCCTATCTTATACAGAAGAGAATCAATGACCTCTTTTACACATAGAACTTGTGAAAATGTTGTTTTCACAGTTCAGTTTCTAACCATCACTACAGAAACCAAAGTGTTTTAGTTACTGGCTGGTTTGCTTTTTTAGCTGCACTTTGGTGATTTTCTCTGCTGGTACAGTGGGGTAGTTAAAGTTATCAAGGGTGGGGCAAGGGTTTCGGAACTGAGTTCACAGCCTAACCGACCTCAAAGGGCTGTTGTGAGGATAAAGTAGGCTAATTCCTTCATCTATTCTCACAATTATATCCCACAATGCCTCCAAGGAGCTTAGTGTGGCATACATGGCTGTCCTCCCTATTTTATTCTCACAACAACCCTGTGAGGTAGGTAAGACTGAGAGACAGTGACTTGGCTCAATGTCGCCCAGCAGGTTTCATGGCCAGGTAGGTGTTTGAACTCTGGTCTCTGAAGTTGGTAGTCCATCACTCTAACTGCTATGCCACGTTGACTCTCTGGGTTACCATGTACAATATTAGCTCTAAATGTAACTACTACCACCAATAATGATGATGGTATTACAAATCTCACCTTAACTGCAAATTCTGGCAAGCCTGGCTTCCAATCTACAATAATAATCCCGGTCTACTTCATTTCTCTTACCCTGCAAGCAAGAAGGAAGCACCTGAAATCCCTTCCCCTCCCGACGTAGAAAACAATACCCACAAAAGGGCAGACATTTCAAAACTGGTTTGCATCTATGAGTTAGGTCATGGTAAATTTCAGCTTACCTTCATGTCAATGTCAATAGCTGCGTTTTTGTTTTTTTGTTTCACTTCTTGCTGGACCCCTTCAGTTGCCCTTGGTGAACCACCACTGAACACCTGATGGGAAAAGATGGACTCAGAAAATCCATTAAAATGTTCACATCTCAGCTGCATTGTGACACCAGACCTTAGGGCAATGTGACACACTGGCCTTGCAGGGCATTAAAAAGAAAGAAAGAAAGAAAGAAATAGTGTAACTGGAAACTTCTTTTGACTTTGAGAAGCTATTAAGCTTTTAGTGAATCACATATTGTAAAGAAGAAACTGTAATGTGAAAAGTGCAGCTCTGGGAATTAAAATGTAAAGCAGGCCAATTCTCTAGGAAGAGACTGGTGGGGAAGCCTGCCAACTTTTACTGGCAATGCGAGGTAACAGTTGCAGAAATCCTCTTTCAAGTCTAAACCATATCTAATTCCACTATCACTACCGGACTGGAGGTTCATTGACGGAACTTCCATTTTTTATTTTCTGCCTGGGATCTTGTTAATTCTGTTCCATCCGTTCGTTAGCTGGAGATTTGCATTAGAAAACCTCTTCCAGGCACAAAAGGAGTGTTGCATAAGTAAAGTCAACACCAAACACACCTATGTTCTTCTGTTTTGCACAAACTAGTGCTGTGTCTAAGTTGGACCTCCAGCTTCCATCTTTTTGCCTTGTTGTGTTGTTTGATTTTAGGCAAGGAAGACTGTGAGGAACACGGCCAGCATTTTAGCTGGAGGTAAAGCAAGAGTTGTCCATTTTTATTTTTATTTTCCAACCAGGGATCTGGTTTTCTAGGGCTGCAATCCAGTACAAAGTTGCCTGGGAGTTGGCCCCATTGAACAGAATGAGGGAGACTTATTGCTCTGAGTAAACACAAAACAGATGCTGCTTTAAATTAATCTTGGGGTGGAGGATGGAAGCTAGTTTAACATGCATGTATCTAATATGCAGCAAATTAATAAAGAGTATTTAAATAATATGCATATTTAGTCACTCTGTCTCTTGCTGAAAATTAACTCCAGGCATAGCTTGCGGTTTGGGGATGTACTTTAACGTGATGTACCCCCATGCCTGTTGTGTAAACAGAAGCTGTATCATTTCCTAATAAATACTGCAATGCATATGCCTATCAGTTTCCAGTTCCTGTGCATGGTTTTGATCCAGGAAGGGCATCTGCAGAGAAGCAACTTTTTTTCCAAGTGCATATCTTCCTTGCCAGATAAGGATAACTTGTGTTTCACTACAGTCCATTGTTTCATTTGTGTTGGTTTCTTTTCTGCTTCTCGTCTCAGGCTAAAGTATCCGCTGGTCTCCTTCCAAACACAGCAAAAATGTCAAGGAACATAATGACCTTGGTGGTCCATAATAAACACCCCCTTTTCAAGAGAAGACCTGGTAGCAGAGGGACGGAATAATACTTTTGCTTCAGAGGATCATGTTTTGCATCTCATCTGCTGTTTCATGCTTTTACAGCAAAATTATATGTATGTCTTTAGACATCTCTTTATTTTATTATGTATATAATTCCCCCCCAAACTGCTGGTTTTAATTATATATATATATATTTTGGGGGGGGGGGGTAAATGAACTTTTGTTTGTTTGTTTGTTGAAACAGAAATACAAGATAAAAAACACAAAATACATAATAAAAGCAAAAGCAAAAACAAACCAATAATCTTTGGAATGTTTTTGCCTGGTGCCTAAAGGTGCGTAATGAACCTCCCTGGGGGAAGAATGTTCCACAAACAGGGAGCCACTGCAAAAAAGGCCCATTCTTCTCATGGAGAAGGCCCGGACTTCTCATGGAGGCACATGAAGAAGGGCCTCAGATGATGATCTCAGGGTCTGGGTAGGTGGTCATTGAGGAACTAGTTTTTAACATTTGGCTTTATGGATATTTTTAAATTATTGTTTTATATAATGTCTTATACAAACCTCTTGAAGGTTTATGATTAAGCGGTATACAATTTCTGTTAAATAAATAAACGTCTATTCAGAAGCGTGCACAGAATTGCAGCCTTAATTTCCTAAACTGTAATGCACCCACCAATCTGTGGATCTATTTACATCAGCTTCATTTTGAATCATCGGTGGTGTCAGATAACAGTATGTAAATCTGTAGCTGTGTCTAATAACAGATTTTGGTTTATAGTTAATTCACAACTACAGTTTAGTGCCTTGACATTGGAGAGAAACAGTGCATCATTATTTCAGGTGGGTGCCACTGCAAAATAACATTTTTTTGCTTTGTCCTGTTTAACATCTTTGAATAGAGGGAATATTTTAGCTGAACTAGTGTTTGAACTACTGTTTGAACTTCAGCATTTGTTTCCCATGTCAACCCACTCTCTACCCAGAAGCCTGCTTCAAATGTTTCAGTTGGACACATAGGATGAATTCAGGGAAGCAGCTGTGTCATAGAAGTAACATCTGGACCATCTCTATTCTGGTTACAGCTGCAGTTTCCTGGCAGCAATTTGTGTGAGCCCAGCAATTGAACATGTACCAGCTGTAACTAGGGATGCAGCAGATCAGACAACACTTTCTCTCATGTTTCTCTTGTAAGCTGCTCTGGGAGCCCTTTTGGTTATGGGTATCAGTGCCTTAAACAGACATATTTAATCCTTGGCCAACCTGCATAAATGAAGCGAGAAATCTGAACCAATCCACAGAAAGAAATAAGAGTATTTCGTGAGTAAACAATACAGGTATAGGTATTCAGATGGGTGTCCACTCAGCCTGAAAAGCTGCTAACTCTGGTCTAGCTCCTCAGGAGGACCAGCTCTACCATTAGGCATTCTGAAATGGCTACCCACACAAAGCAGGGTTGGTGAGGGGTGTGGCTGGGGATTAACTCTGTTACAGGGAGAGTCCAGAGGGCTGAATAAAGAGGCTTGTTCAGGCATTTGGTCTCCAGCCAGTATACCCACCAAAAGAGCCAATGTGGTGTAGTGGTTAAGAGCGGTAGACTCGTAATCTGGGGAACCGGGTTCGTGTCTCCGCTCCTCCACATGCAGCTGCTGGGTGACCTTGGGCTAGTCACACTTCTTTGAAGTCTCTCAGCCCCACTCACCTCACAGAGTGTTTGTTGTGGGGGAGGAAGGGAAAGGAGAATGTTAGCCGCTTTGAGACTCCTTTGGGTAGTGATAAAGCGGGATATCAAATCCAAACTCTTCTTCTTCTTCTCTAATGAAAATAGGGACGTCCCAAGGAAAAGCGGGACATTCCAGGATCAAATAAGAAACCGGGATGGCTTTTGTAAATCTGGAACATTTAATTTTAATTTTAAGCATTAAGAATTTTAAACATTTCACACGCTAGCGAGGTTATGCTTAAAATTCTACAAGGCAGGCTTAAGCAATATGTGGACCGAGAACTCCCAGAAGTGCAAGCTGGATTTCGAAGGGGCGGAGGAACCAGAGACCAAATTGCAAACATGCACTGGTTTATGGAGAAAGCTAGAGAGTTCCAGAAAAACATTTACCGGTACTTCTGCTTCATTGACTATGCAAAAGCTTTTGACTGTGTCGACCACAGCAAACTATGGCAAGTTCTTAAAGAAATGGGAGTGCCGGATCACCTCATCCATCTCCTGAGAAATCTCTATGTGGGACAAGAAGCTACCATTAGAACTGGATATGGAATAACTGATTGGTTCAAAATTGGGAAAGGAGTACGACAAGGCTGTATATTGTCTCCCTGCTTATTTAACTTATATGCAGAATTCATCATGCAAAAGGCTGGACTGGATGAATCCCAAGACGGAATTAAGATTGCCGGAAGAAATATCAACAACCTCAGATATGCTGATGACACAACCTTGATGGCAGAAAGTGAGGAGGAATTAAAGAACCTTTTAATGAGGGTGAAAGAGGAGAGCACAAAATATGGTCTGAAGCTCAACATCAAAAAAACTAAGATCATGGCCACTGGTCCCATCACCTCCAGGCAAATAGAAGGGGAAGAAATGGAGGCAGTGAGAGATTTTACTTTCTTGGGTTCCATGATCACTGCAGATGGTGACAGCAGTCACGAAATTAGAAGACGCTTGCTTCTTGGCAGAAAAGGAATGACAAACCTAGACAGCATCTTAAAAAGCAAAGACATAACCTTGCTGACAAAGGTCTGTATAGTTAAAGCTATGGTTTTCCCAGTAGTAATGTATGGAAGTGAGAGCTGGAACATAAAGAAGGCTGATCGCCGAAGAATTGATGCTTTTGAATTATGGTGCTGGAGGAGACTCTTGAGAGTCCCATGGACTGCAAGAAGATCAAACCTATCCATTCTGAAGGAAATCAGCCCTGAGTGCTCACTGGAAGGACAGATCCTGAAGCTGAGGCTCCAATACTTTGGCCACCTCATGAGAAGAGAAGACTCCCTGGAAAAGACCCTGGTGTTGGGAAAGATTGAGGGCACAAGGGGAAGGGGACGACAGAGGACAAGATGGTTGGACAGTGTTCTTGAAACATGAGTCTGACCAAACTGCGGGAGGCAGAGGAGGATAGGGGTGCCTGGTGTGCTCTGGTCCATGGGGTCATGAAGAGTCGGACACGACTGAACAACAACAAGGAAAAGTGGGACATTCTAGGATGAAATAAGAAACTGGGGTGGCTTTTGTAAATCTGGAAAATAGGGACACTTGGTCTGGGCCCGAGGCTCCTCTGCCATTTCTAGTTTGAGAACTCTACTTTCTTGCAGAACCTGAAGTGCTTTGACCAAAAGGTCACCTTTTACTTTCTGCAAAACACATTGTGTTCTTTCTTGCTGTTGGTTTACCGCTTGTTGCCTCACTTTTCCACCTGCCTCTCACATGCAAGTGCCTATATTTGCGGCTTGAACATCATCTGCTCCAGTTGTGTCCACAAGGATTCCCATTGCATCCATTTCTATTTACTCAGCTTTCCTTTTGCCTGCTGTACAAGGCTGCAATTGATTGATAATAATTAAGCTGTCAGGCACCTCCATGAGGGCCAGCCCGGAACGAAGGAGTGACAAATGGGGCTGTTTCCGTAGCCTGCCATTTTTCTTGGAGTTAATGGTGTGGCACAAGTGCTGTGCTCAACAGCCCCTAAATGAACTGATGGGCACAGCTGTTCCCAGTGACAGTTTTGTGACTTGAGGAGAAATTAAGGTTGTGAGGGAAGTTTAACAGCACCTATTTATGGCAATCCACTGCTAACTCTAGCATGCAACATAAAGCCGTGTGCTCAGGACTGATGGTTTTCTATAAATATTCAAACAAATATTCAAACAAGAATCACAGTGCCCCATTTCATTTGCAAACAAGGTGAGATAAAACAGGATTCTCTGTGTTGCCAGTCTGGGAACAAACACACACATAGAGGGGCACCTCCCTGCCCCCAGCCTGGGGGGAAAAGAAAGATTATATTTGATTTCCTGTTATTGAGACCAACACTTTATGTATTATATCCTGTTTTATTTTCACAGTCATTGACTTTATTAGGCTTTTCTCTTATGCACTTGTTGAACCAGACATTCTCATAAGAATTATACAGGGTATATTGTAAAATCTTTTATGTATTTACTTCCTTTTCCAATAGCAAGTATTAGTGCTTGTGTGTTTGTGTCCTGGTTGCAAAATCCCATAATATGTATAAAGGGTCAATATAAATACATTTAGATGTGTGGATCACCTGTTGCAAGGGTTTAAATGAGCTGATACGGCTTAGCAATGTGTGTGGGTGCGAGTGTACGCTTGTGCATGTGTGGATGGTGAAGGCTGGTCTAATCAACCCAGTCTTACCATCATCCAGTGGTTGGCACGGCCTGTCCACAGTAGTGCCCTTGTAGAATTTAGCAGGGAGTAGGATGGAAATGCGGGTGATACTTTGGTCTAAGCCACAAAGCCTAGGGCTTGCCGATCAGAAGGTCGGTGGTTCGAATCCCCGTGATGGGGTGAGCTTCCGTTGTTCAGTCCCTGCTCCTGCCAACCTAGCAGTTTGAAAGCACGTCAAAGTGCAAGTAGATAAATAGGTACTGCTCTGGCGGGAAGGTAAACAGTGTTTCCGTGCGCTTCTCTGGTTCGCCAGAAGTGGTTTAGTCATGCTGGCTACATGACCCGGAAGCTGTACGTTGGCTCCCTCAGCCAATAAAGCGAGATGAGCACTGCAACCCCAGAGTCGTCTGCAACTGGACCTAACGGTCAGGGGTCCCTTTACCTTTACCTAGGATGGAGACAAAATTGGAATTAACTGGCTCCATCTGTCATTGTTTCTGCCTCTCTAGATCTCCCTGACTTCCAGCCACCACTTTGTGAGTCTTCACACATGCACATGCACACTTCAAAAATAGAGGAAATTTACAGAATTTCAGAGTGTAGCAACTTTGGCAAAAAATTAAAAAAAAGCTCAGCAACTATGGCGTCCCTACATTCTTCCTGCTTGCAATATTTTTTCCCCTGGATTGATTTTCTCTTTGGATTTTCATGGATCCTATAGCCTAGACACCAGATTGATCTCTAGTGACATGAATCTAAGACCATAGGAGCTTGTTTCATGGAAACTGACACTGGATCAGTGGTTGTGTTCTCTTAAACTAAAAGGCCCTGTAGTTAGGATAGCTGGCATAATGTGATAAGCTTTAACCAGAGGAATTTAGGTGGGCCAGTGTAGGATTCAGCAATGGTGGGGCTGTCATTAATTTTAATCATGCATATTGCATATTCTGAGCAGTGTTAAGCTTAAAAGTTAAGTTGGATATTCATATTCTAGTGTGTTTCCTATGTAATCATTATTTGTATATATATTTATGTAGGGGGTGATGAATTTATCCCACCTATTTTTTCCAAAGAGACTCAAGGTGGCTAACAATATTAAAAAGAAGACTCAAGCAAACATAATCCCAATACAATTCCAATATACAGTCAAAACATCAATATATGTTATAGTGGATCTTCCTGGGAGCAGAAAGGGTCCTTTTGTTCCAACAGCAGCTGCAGGTTCTTTACATGTAGTGCATTGACAGAAGAGATGGCATTTTAAAATGGTACGTTTTAATACTGGCCATTATCTGAAATGTACTTAGAAGCCCATTCCACGTGTTCAAAGACTGGAACAAAAGTACACTCCAAAAAGTGATGAATCAAATATTCTCTTCCTGTTCCTGCTTTCTCTTTTCATGGCAGGCTTTTATTCACATTAGATTCATTATGTGCAAGACTGAACCAACTCAATGCTGTGCGGAGAGAGCAACTGACTGAAATAACCATTAACTTGAGTTGGCTGAACTCCTTTCCCTTTTCTTTATTAAAAAGGATCCTGCACGCATTTCTTCCACGGTTGCACAATGGCGTAGATCAGACATCTCCAAACTAAGGCCCGCGGGCCAGATGCGGCCCGTGCGAGCCAATTGTGCGGCCCCTGATGACGCATGATGCCCGCTCTTACCAGCGGTGCGCGGTGCGGTTGCCCATCTCCGGGTCGGCACGGCGATGGAAATAGCTTTTGCGCATGTGCAAAACGTCATTTCCGGCGTACTTTCGGGTCTGCGGAGGCCCATGCACATGCACACAAGCTATTTCTGGTGCTGCGCCGACCTGGAAGTGCACCGGAAAAAGTGAGTGCATGCTCATATGGGCGCGCGCTCCCCCGCCCTCCGGCCCGCTGTGCGATTGGCGCCGGAGGAACCGGCCCGAGGCCGGGTAAGTTTGGGGACCCCTGGTGTAGATGGGCACACATTGTTACCAGGAAGGAATTGCTGGAGGAATCCAATAAAAATTATTTTAATAGAGGATCGTTTTCATATGTTGGGGTTGACCAAGGGGTCCACACACACACACGTATATGGAAATGCTGTTCACAGAGGGCTGAATTTTGATCGTCAGGTGACACTTCCAAACAAAGGTTGGGGGGAAAGAGCTGCACTAAGGGAACTCTGGGAATTGCAGTTCTGTGAGGGGGGGAAAGTCTCCTAACAACACTCAGCACACTTAAGAAAGCAAACTTCCCTAGATGCTTTGTAAGATGCCATGATTCTTTAAAGTGGTGTGATACTTCTTTAAATGTATAATGCAGGGGAAGCCTTAGGCTAGAGCAAAAATCTTCAACTTTCAACTTTTCAACCTTTTCAGAACTGGCAATTGTCCAATTAAGTCCAATTGTGCATTTGGAGACTCACTTCTCTCTCTCTCTCTCTCTCTCTCTCTCTCTCGTATGGTGATAGTTCTACTGCTGCAACCCTTCTGAAGTCCACCTGTGACCCATTGAGTCCTAGCCCATAGGTCAAACATATGCTAGAAGACCTGAGAGCAGGGGCGGAGGAAGGGGTGTGTGGTGGGGCTGGACCGCCCCAGGTGTCTTCGCTGGGGGGGGGTTGACATTTAGTCTGCCACCCACCTGTGACTCCCAAGCCTACCCCGAGCCGTCAGGGGAAGGGGGGAGCTGCGCCACTTTGCAGGTGGCACCCCCCTTCCCCCTTCATTTTGACACCTGGGGGAGGCTTGGGGGTTGCGGGCGGATGGCGCACCAAATGTCCACCATTGGCGGCTTGCTCTGCCTGCATGGGTGGCTCACTCCACCCCTGGCTGCAGGACGCGCATGCTGCTCCATGCACCCAAGCGGTTATCCCATGCCTGGGAGGGCACCCTGCGTGCCCCGCCCCCCTCGGGAGCACACCCGCCCTGGGCAGCGCGGCCATATGCTCCGCTGCTGCCTGAGAGTTGCAAGCCAGAAATTGGTCTCTGATTCGCATTAAGAAAGACGAATAATTTGCTGAATGAGATGCAAGTATTTTTTGTGGCACAAAACAAACATTAAGCTGCACAGCTGCAAAGAAATGGAAACAGCTTTAGCAGAACCACCAGGGGCCTAGATCATTAAGCAATATTGCTGCCTCGCAGAATTCTAATTGAGCATTAGGAGATTGCAATAAAACCTAATGTCAAAGTGACACCGAATTAGAGAGATAATTAGGTATGGATATATGACTCTATTATATTTATTAAACTACACTAGATTTATGCTACTCAAGCCTGCATTGCTATGTGTTTCCTTGCTGGTAATTTCAGATTCATAGTGAATTAATCATTAGCATCTATTACATACGAGAAATAATGCTATCATCATTTTTTAAATCTGTTTTCTCAACTGTCTCTCTTCTACCTACTTGTGGAAATATTTCCTAGATGCTTATTTGTTCTTGCTCAATGTAAATCAAAATATAACTGCAAAACCTGCAGATCTGACCTAGTAAGTGGATGATGTAGTGCTGTGGCCTGCTTGAGGTGCCATCACACATATTGTCCTAGATAAATACAGTTCCAGAACCAGTAAGATCAAAGGCATCCTTGCTGGTGGCATTACTGAGTCAAGAATTTCACTCTTGGGCTGCAATCTGGTACACTGTTAGGCGGCTTGGATTTCACTGACCTTCATGGGATTTTAGCAGCCTAAATATGTGGAGGATTGCAGCCTCCTTCTGATTCATATCAACGTCTCTTTTGATTAGTTATACTGTTCAGGCTAATTTATGCTTCCGTGCTTTGGCCCACAGGCTTCCCAATAGTTCTGGTCAGGAGTCAGATTAAAGAATATTATAAGTGGCATTGCTGCTGCAGCCCCAAGGCTTCCCCCTATGCTCCAGTACTCCCAATATAGCAATGGAGAAACCACATAGGAATTCCAGGAAAGCACAGATAAAAGCACCCTTGCCAACTCCTTGGTTTGGATAAATTGAACAAAGCTGATGTGTGTGTGTGGTGCTTCTAGATCTCATTAAAGGCTGTTCTACCTCTACCCATAATTTGAGCACTGGGGATGACAATCAACCAACACAAAACCAAATATTTTTGACTGACATTTTAAGGCCCATACTAATAGAGTGAAGGTCGGAAGCAGGCCTAATTTATGCTAGGCCGCATATAGCTGCCAACGTGGAAGCTGGATTCGGGTTTCAAAAAACCAAGGCGCTCTGAATTGTAAGTCCATATATTTATGTTGTGTTAGTCCAGGATATTTTGTAACCTAATGTCTCAAGTGCAAAGTTTCATGGCAGGCTTCGACATGCAGGCAAAGCAGATTCCCACACGCACTGCCATGATGGAGGAAATGCCATTCTTCAGCTGATCCATTAATCCAAGCTGCCAAGGCTTTTCTTTCAGAAAGGCATTATTGCTGCACAGGTCAGAAGAATGTGAAAGGCATACAGTAGGTGCTGCCAAACATCTGTTGGTGACATGCATGCACAAAGTGAGCTTTTGGGTTTCCAGAATGCTTCTCAGAATAAAAGAGCCTTTGCTAGATCAGGCCAAAGGTTTATCTCGCCCAACAGCCACTTCCAAACAGTGGTCAACCTGATGTCTCTGGGAAGCCCACAATCAAGAGATGGAGGCAATAGCTCTCTTCTAGACACTGATATTCAGAGACATGGAGCCTCTGGCTAGGGGCCACTGATAGCTTGATCCTCAGTCGATTTGTCTAATCCTCTTTTAAATCTGCCCAAGTAGGTGGCTGTTGAAGAGCAAAACTCAAAGCTCCGTCTCTCCTCAAAAGTACCCTTAATCTAATATGGACTCTTTTCCTTTACGATCTTGTTAATGAGCTAAAATGTTGTTGTTGTTGTTCAGTCATGTCCGACTCTTCGTGACCCCATGGACCAGAGCACGCCAGGCACCCCTATCCTCCACTGCCTCCCACAGTTTGACCAAACTCATGACAGTCGCTTCGAGAACACTGTCCAACCATCTCATCCTCTGTCGTCCCCTTCTCCTTGTGCCCTCCATCTTTCCCAACATCAGGGTCTTTTCCAGGGAGTCTTCTCGTCTCATGAGGTGGCCAAAGTACTGGAGCCTCAGCTTCAGGATCTGCCCTTCCAGTGAGCACTCAGGGCTGATTTCTTTAAGGATGGATAAGTTTGATCTTTTTGCATTCCATGGGACTCTCAAGAGTCTCCTCCAGCACCATAATTCAAAAGCATCAATTCTTCGGTGATCAGTCTTCTAAAATGTTGGCAGTGGTATTGTTACTTTTGTTTCTCTTCTGAATATGTAGAGGGTTGTTTCCTGCCACCTTGTCTCAAGGTTAGATTTAACTGAAACGTCTCCAAGCTCAATGGTAAAGTGTATACAATATTCAGGTGGTCATAGCAATTCTGAATGGATCACAGAATCTGAATGGGAGAAACCACACCCGCCTGTCATTCTGTGATAAATTATATCCCGATCTGTGTGCACACCCCACTAATGTAAATAAATAGAAGTTCTATCCAGGCAGCCCAAAGTTCTGTGCCAAGATATGCTAGATTGTATATGCTGCATAAATTACGCAAATTGGGCAAATATCAAAGGTGCCAGGATGCTGGGAGCCCTGCCCCTTAACCACAGGCAAACTGATTCAGCCGCTGCTTATGCTTCTGAGATTTGACATGGCATAGTACAAACACTTTCGAGCATATATTTGCAGCCATAAGACCTAGAAACGTGTTTCGTTTCTTTTTTTAATAAGAGCGGGGAATTCTCAGGAAGGTGAATTTTGTGCACAGCTTCAAGTACTACACTCTTTTTGTGCTCCTGTGGAAGCTGGCATCCACACAGAGAGAGATTATATCACTATGCTGTATCACTAGCAGGGAGAGAACAAACCTATCATATTTTAGATTTACTTATTGAATGTTCCCTGTATATAGAAAGGTAGATTGTATGGGGGAAAGAGCTCTAACCTGTTGTTGTTGTTGTTCAGTCGTTCAGTCGTGTCCGACTCTTCGTGACCCCATGGACCAGAGCACGCCAGGCACGCCTATCCTTCACTGCCTCTCGCAGTTTGGCCAAACTCATGTTAGTAGCTTCGAGAACACTGTCCAACCATCTCATCCTCTGTCGTCCCCTTCTCCTTGTGCCCTCCATCATGACGACCTATCAAATGTGCTATTTTAGGTGTGCAGGGACGATTTGTTTGTTTTTTGCTGACACCCTTTATTTAATCATTTGTGCTCTTTTAGGAGATTGCATGGTGTACTGCATAGTTCGTACTGGAAGCCAGTCACATAAAAGCAGCTCCAGAGCTCAGATTCCTATGGAATATATGTGAGGGCTGGACTGAGGCTGATGGATTTGGGCCCTGAGGTCATGTCTTAGCTGTGCCACTGATTTCAGGTAGCCCGTTCTCTGGCAGAGGGACTCCAAATTCGGGATCCCACCATTAGGACAAATGCAACCCAGATAGAAAATATGAAGATGGAAGAAACTTGTGCAGCTGTAACAGTCTTGCAAAAGATATTGCAGGAAATAGTGTTAATTTCCCTGTAGTTTTTTCCACCTCAACGGGGTGGGGGAGGCTAAAATTGGAGCCCCTCAGCACCTGAAGTCTGGTCACTTAGGACTGAATACCTGTGTGGTTTTCAGGGAACTAATTAGGTCGGTTGCCATTTTGAGCCCACCTTCAGATGCCCCAGAGACTAGTGAAAGAGATTGTTCTCGTCTCGTTTTAGCTCTGAACCCCTTGGGCTGCACCTTTCCACCCTCAGGTGCAGAAGCAACTTGAAATGTTAGCAATAATTTCCTTGGTTCCAAAGCTTAATAATTGGAAGGGGTCCTGTGGGGTGTGGGGGGGGGGGAAGCAATTATTTCCCCATCATGTCACCCAGATGAAACTCCCAGAGCTTCAGATCTCATGATGTGGGTAAAAGCATATCACAGAACTGAATGCAACCATGCTATGCAGGAATGGAGAAGAAGAAAGACCGAACTTGGTGGGTTTTAACAAGATCACATCCCCTCTGGAACTATTATTCCTGCCAACACTGCGTTACACACAGAAGATGGCCCATAAAACCCAGACTCCTCTATGAAGCCTATAATATTTTCCTCAGGTCTGCTGACTATTTGCTTCCACTATTTCTGATGGCACTTGCTGTCAAGATCCTAGGAGTCCTGGAAAGCAACCTCAACTCTCTGGTGATGTTGCTGGAGGCGGGGGGAGCACAATAGCAACCTTATTCTTGCTGCATCATAGTAAGTAATTTTGGTAGCTTATCATTATGGGCAAGTAAACGCAGGTGGTGCTGTTGTCTAAACCACTGAGCCTAGGGCTTGCTGATCGGAAGGTCGGCGGTTTGAATCCCTGCGACGAGGTGAGCTCCCGTTGCTTGCTCCCTGCTCCTGCTAACCTAGCAGTTCAAAAGCATGTCAAACTGCAAGTAGATAAATAGGTACCACTCCAGCGGGAAGATAAATGGTGTTTCTGTGCGCTGCTCTGGTTTCGCCAGAAGTGGCTTAGTCATGCTTGCCACATGACCTGGAAAAACTGTCTGCGGACAAACATCGGCTCCCTCAGTAAAGTGAGATGAGTGCCGCAACCCCAGAGTCGTTCGCGACTGGACTTAACTGTCAGGGGTCCTTTACCTTTACTTTTTAAAGGCTATTGGTTCAAAAGGGCTTCCTTCAACTGAAGAACCACAATCCAGAGCCCAGTCACTTCTGTTGAAGCCTCATGGCTACGCCGTATTTGTGCGTTGCAGCATGATAGCAGCCAGTTAACTGCAATCCAGAGAAAGCTACATTTGTCTGAGGCCCTCAAGTGGACAGTTTCATGCTCATTAAAATGGACTGCTTAATCAGCCCAATCAGAAAGGACTGCTTTAAGTTCAGCAGCACAAGCAGAGGCTTTGCGACTTCCTAAGATGGTACCCAGAACAGGGCATCGTTACAAGAAATTTTCAGCTTGGCTTCATGAAGATATAATGGACCGTCTAAAAATGGGTGGACCTCTTTCTATGTACAATTCCTTGTACACAAAGTCAACAGTGGAGGAAGAAGGGTGGGTGAATACACCACATTGCCCCAATGGCAGAGGGCTGTTCCAGACCATGCTATTTAACTTGACAATTGGCTGGAACGCAGGCACAGGGCTGGGTGGGGAACACGCCTGGGGAGCTTGAGCATGGCTGCCCCCCCCCGTTGCTCCTTTAACTGCATAGATTCCCTCTTGACATGATAAACATATGAAAGAGATTAATCAGTAGAAATATTCAGTCATCAGCATGAAGGAGCAGAGGGGGTTGAGGGACTGCATTAGCCCAAGACATGAGTCAACTATAGTTGAGCATTACTGTATGTCTGAACAAGGTTTGAGTTGAATAATGTTTATATATAGCTGACAGATGAAGAATCAGAAGTCCTTTAGTTTCTTAACTTAATTTCCCCCCTCTCTTTTAATCTCTCTCTCTCTCTCTCTTCCTTTTCTCTTCTTTTCCTCTGAACCTATGTTTTTCTTTTATCTAGATTTATCTAGACCAGAAAATATATTCAATAATAATCTTTGTATCTCTTTATAAAATATAATTAAAAATATTCAAAAATATATATGAACAGGATCATCTTTACTGTGGAAAACAGACATAGCTGCTTGGGACCTGAGGGATTGTGCATGTCTGCATCTAGCAGTGAGAGAGGGTGCTGGATCAGGAACCCTACACAAATCTGAACACACAATTCATTGTCATGGGAATTCCAACGCCAAACATCAAATGAGGCTGCTCCCAGTTACATTTAGTATCAGGAACAGCACACATTTCCATCCACATCACATGGAAATATGGATCCACACAGGGAATGGAAATGCCTTCAGCTATACATGTGCATTGTTGTGCATGACTGCTTGGATCAGGTCCCTTCTATATTTAGGTAAAATTATGTTTCTTGTCACCCTTCTGTGAGTTTTGAACAGCAGTCTTTCCTTTACTCTGTGTTTATAGCTAAAGAATTTTAATACCCCTCTAGGATAAAATGGTCTTATGAATGATAAACATTATTGGAAAATACACCGTAAAACCCAAATGTATATCTCAGTTTGATCGATGCTCAATAAACAATCTTTGTTAAAAATAGAATCCAGAAATACTGGTGGCAGCCTCTGGAGAAAAGAATGCCTGTTATGGTATAGAAACCTCCTATGGAACAGAATTAAAAATAGTACGTATTTATCTTCCTCCTTTGGTCTAGGAAATATTGGACTCATTTCAGGAGAACTGATCCATGGCCAAAACTGTAAAGGAAAACAGAAACATCTGTTCGAGGAGAATGCTTTACTCAGCAACAATGCCACCTACTGTACTTAAGAATTATATCAGAAAGACGTGCAGGATTTTGGTTCAGGTGCGCTGTATTCTCTAAGGCAATGCTTTCCTTTGTGTTTAATGGATACGAAGCAGATTTTGGTAAATTCAGATGCGAAGTGTTTCTTATTCTTCACAGTCATAGCACAGCTTGATACAAATCCCACTGATATCTACAGCATTCATCAATGATGTTATGCGAGATGATCTATGGGAAGAGTTTTAATTTGTCTTGGGCATAGAGGTAATAAGGTACCTCAGCAGGAAGCCTCAGAATTCTTCAGTCTTGAGCATTATTCATTAGCCTTTCCTCCATCTCTAGGGAGGCAGAGCTGTTTCTCTGAACAAATGCTTCTGCTGTATATGTAACACTAAAGTTGATTTTTGTGCAGGTCAGCAGTCTTTGTGGCATGATAGAATACGCTCGATCCTCTTGCGATCAGTTCCTTCAGCCTCACAAGTTGGTACAGATGGGGCTATTTTGACAAAGAAAACACAAAATGGGCATGAGCATAGTTTCTTTATCAAGCAGATTTATAGAGCTGAAAAATGACAGACTACACAAATCATTGAAAGAGGAACTAGCCTCTTGATGATTCAGCTGATAGCTTTAACAGATAGTAATAGTAATAGTAAATTTATTACGGCCATTGGCCCATATCAAAATAGCTTTAACAGATTAGCCCACAGGAAACAAGAATCCAGCTCAATCCTATGCATTTCTATTCAGTGCACTCAGTGGGACTTTCCTCCTCAGGTGAGTGATCGTAGGACTGCAGCCTGAGAGGTCTTAGACAGCTTACATTTTAATAATAATAATAATAATAATAATAATAATAATAATAAACAAATTGCAAACAAATAGAGCCATTTTAAAACAAAAACAATACACTATTAAAATGCTGCAAGAACCACACACATGCTTTATTTGGATTTTGTTTCTGTAGTTGTGCCTGGTGGCTGGGAGAATAATTTAATCAGATTTGTTCAGACACAAACCATCCCAGCAGTAAACCCCCTGCTGGACAATGTGAGATGTTAAGGCAAGAATTTGCTGCTGGCTGAAAAGCCAAGAGGCTAAATTGCAGAGAGCTTTGGAGTCCTGTAATTAGGCATTCTGCTGCCTGATCATTCTAATCTCTTCCGCCGGTGACATCCAAGATCCAGGAATAGCTAGAGGATGTTACCCTTGGAGAACAAGAAGCCATTCTTCTTTAATGTGGCGAGAAGGAATTTAGCTTAATGAGCGCACAGTCTTGCACCAACTCGGCAAAAAGCAGCCTGTCATTATCACATTAAAAAGAGAACTTGTCTATTTGCAGGTTTAGACATCTGTGTCCTTCATTTTACATTTCGAATTCCAAATGGCCGCTCTTGGGCTCATCTCTTAAGTCAGGCAATTGCAAGCATTCCCTTCCTTTCCAGCCAAGGGCTACGTCCCTAGGCGTGTCTTCAACCACTTCCAGTATCTGTAACATAGAAGAAGCCCCATGGTGCTGTTAATAGCCAAAATCTGAAGGGGAAGAGTTTCCCCATTCCTGAAGTACAACTGTCAGTTCCAAGGAGCTGCAAAATGAATAATTGCCATGGTCACTCTGAGCTTTTAGGGCAGCAGCAATCAAGAAAGGCCGGGCAAAAAGTCCTAAAGAAAATAGGATGTTAATGTTTAACCTTCGTCTTGGCTTGGCTTTACACATACTTGATATTTAGATGGTTGTTAAAGTTTCTCAGCTGCAATCTTTATAGTAATACAATGTTGATTGGGAGTGTGCACTGAATTCAGACAAGCCATGAGTGGTGAAGCTGGAAGCACAAGTCAAAACAGGACTCCCTCAAGAATTTGAATCATCAAAACAAACAAACAAAATTGCTGCAGACAAGTATTGAAATTTGTCAGGTTTCATAGCCTCATAAGCACCGTACTTGACTGAAAATTTCATCCAATTCTACCCCAAAATAAAAGTAATTATAGACACTTCATTCTTAAAAACCCTCTGATGTTATGGGAGCCCAGCACTAACTAAAACCTCTGAAATTATTTACCTGTCATTGGGCAGGTTTTATCCATTGGGGGGGCGCTTCTAGACATGCCATTTCATTCAAAATAATAGTCATTTATTGATTTCTTGGTAGTGAAAGAAGGGGAAGGAAGCAGACTTGGAAAGACCCACAGCTGAATTGGGCAGACTGGAACACATGGGACCAAGGCTTGATCTTGACACATCAATTAAGTGTTTCAGTTAAATGCATCACAAACTTTGTACAGTCTAACCTTGATTCCTGAATGGCTCCATTTTGGAACGTTTCGGCTCCCAAATGCCAAAACCCCGGAAGTAAATGCTCCAGTTTCCAACATTTTTCAGAAGCCAAACGTCCGACGCTGGTTCCACTTGAGTGCAGAAAGCTCTTGCAACCAGTTGGAAGCTACGCCTCAGTTGTCAAACATTTCAGAAGCCGAACAGGCTTCCAGAATGGATTACGTTTAACAACTGAGGTTTGACTGTATGAAAAATCAGGTTGGCAAAAACGGAACTCCACAGCGCCATCTGGTGTCACAGTGTTGGAATGCAGAAACAGTGCATATAAAGTACTTTTTCTTTGCCAATGTAGCTGAGTCCCAAGTTAGGCTTTTTTCAAAGAGCTGTACTGGAGTTTAAACAGAAAATTATGCTCAGCGTTCACCCCTAATATGCGTTCACCTACATGACTTTTACAATTGAATCTTTAAAAATGCAAAAGGTTTATGTACTTATTCCCTATTTATACTGGCATAGGATACAGACATATTTCAAGTGAGCAGGACAGAGATTAGTCTATCAGTTTCTATACTACAAACTTACTTGCCCTTTACCATAAGATCCCAGGCTGGATTACAATAATACAGTCATAAAGTTATGAAACAAGTTCCAGTTATTAAAAGCAAATAAAACTGTTCCAACAAAGGCAGAATAGTACAGATTCAAGAAAAATTGTTAATTCCACAAAATAAGTTATCTTAACTGCACAAGACTAGTGTGAAGAGGTGCATGCTCACCATACAGTTGAAGTTGTTTAATGCCTAAGCCAATACCACTCACATGCTGTAACCAATAAAGTTGTGGCCTTATTTCACCCATTAACCAAAAATCACGTGTCCTTGTGTTTTATTTATTCCACGCGGGTGGTGGGTCATTGACTCGCAATTCAGACACTGCCAGAGAAAGCTTTTCTGGGGCCACCATTCCTGCGCTTCTGAAGTTGGTAGAACTTCCAAGTTGGTAGAACTTCCCTCTGAAGATCTCAACACATGAGAATGTCTCTGTTGGAAGTGGAGGTGGTCTTTCAGATATTTAAGGGTTGAAGTTGTGTCACCTGTGAACACCTTGAATTGGTCAGGAAACAAACTGGCAATCAGTGCAACTGTTTTAAAACATGGGGTTATAGGAGCTCCAAAATGCTCCCTCTTTTTCGTTTCTCTGCCCTTAACTGCCAGTGGAAGGTAGCTCTGTGATGACCCTGCTCAGTAGAGATCTGAGACATGTGGTCTGCTTGGTTACTGACATTTGGAGAGAAGCTGCAGGAAGACCTTCTTAAGCTTCTGAGAGACTTGGGGGCTCATGAACATTTGAGAGGTGCGGAGAGACTGAATGGTTCATTTAAGGGCTCTTTTTCTTTCTCACTGCTCCCTGTATCAATGGCATCCCTGCCCCCCAATTGGAAAAAGGATAAAACCTGGTGTAAGGGTGTGACCGTAGCTGATTCCATTTCCAAAACATGACCTCTAATTGATGGTGCCCCAGCCACCAACTACCATTTATGTTTCTAAGGCAGGGCCTGCCCAAGACATTTTGCTGCTTCAAATTACAGTATGTAATACTTAAGGATAGGCAAGTTATTTTAACTCCTGAAGCAGAAAAATCCCACAAGGGCCTTTCCTGGGACTAAAAATACAACAACGATACGTTAAGGAACTAACATACTGTATTGCTGCTGTTTTACCCAAAATTTGTATCCTGAGGCAGTCACCTAACTCTGCCTGATGGTAGGACTGGCCCTATTCTGTTTAAATTAGTTAATCAGTGGCAAAAAAAGGCTTTATCAAACAATGGTGAAATTTGTTTGGGGACTTCCTCTTCCATTGTTTAGTGTGTAAATATTGCTAATAGCTATTGACTGGTTCCAGTGCCCTGCCCTCCGGCCAGGCTGTCAGCCAAGCTATTGGTCTTCCTGAAACCATGTGGGAATAAAGGAATGAATAAGTGAATGAGCTGCAGGTTAATTAATGCATAGCTGTCAACCTTTCCCTTTTTTGCGGGAAATTCCCTTATTATAGCATTGGGAAACAGCAGGGAGGGTTGACAGCTATGTATATAGCAGTGGGGAACAGCAGGGAGGGTTGACAGCTATGAATTAATGTTGCAGCCCAAACCATTAGCATAAACCTCTGCTAATGTTAATGGACCAGTGTGGGATACACCCCAAATCCTGAAATTACTCCTGGAACTATATTTACACTGACCACTGTCATTGCCTTGGAAAGAAAATGCTTACCGGTAATTATTTCAGACACTGACAAACCGTGTGTGTGTGTGTGTGTGTTCAGTTAGGGATAATTCTGCTTGGTTCACAAACCCATCAGGGTTTTGTGAACACGCCCATCAAGAGCCCACAAAACCTCAAGTGGTTTTGCCAGTAGTGGACAGTCTGGTGGGGTTATGGCACTCACCCGCCCTCCATCCAGTCACACCACTCTTGCTTATCAGAAAGTAGAGGGGGAGCAAGACAGCAGCAAGGTCAGCATAGTGAAAATGCACTGGCGGGAGCACCAGATTGGTTCTGCTGGTGTGTTTTCACCACAGTGACCTCACTGCTGCCTCGTGCCTCCCCCTCTACCTCCTGGCAAGCAACAGTGATGTGATTGACAGGAGGTTAGCTGAGAACTCTCACCCTACCCCCCCTACCCCCAATCTGCTAATGGATTTTGGGGCTTATGAGCCTTCAATCCCCATTCATTCACCAGTAAAAACAGGGAGTCTGCCCCCCTTCCCTGCTACCAAGGGATAACAATACTTGCTTTACAGAAGAGTAAAAAACAGTGAGTAGAGGAGGGTTCCCTGAAGCTTGAAAGCAGCCGTCAGGCTACCCAGTGGGCAGCAAATGATGCACAGAAAAGTATTCTTTTTATCATTGGGGAATCATGGGCTGGGCGAGAAACTCCTTGCTTCCCTGGTAGGAAATGAGACACAGCCTTGGAGCATCCTGCCTAGAAGAGGATGCAATAAAGGAGGCTCAAGGGAGGTCCATGAGGCTTACAGTTGCCCCAACGAACACATGGGGTCATCCCTTAGACTAAGGAACTATGGATGAACCCAATCATGCTGATGTGCTCAGATGAGAAGCTGCATATATTCTTTACTGGAATTACTGAACTTGTATAGGAGTTTGTCCCTAAATAAATAAAACTCCAAAAAAGTCTGACGGAACAAATCTTAGGCGATTTATCTTGCAGGGCAAGATCAGTCATATCCCAAGCAAGACGAAACGTCTGTGTGCATCTTGTGGCTCAGTTGCTTTGCTGGTTGTTTGTTCTCACTGTGTTGCGTCTCCAAATTATTTTAGATATTTTTGTTGAAGGTGTGTGCAGGACTAGCAAGGATGGAGGATGTCCACACTAGGCTAGGGGAAAAGGGAAGGTGGGCCAAGCTACACATGATTATAGCAATGCAAAAACCTTTGTGCAAATGCTGTTTCTTCAGTAGGCAATACTGGCACAAGCTGTGACTCACCGAGACAAAAGCAGTTCACCCGTCACGTACCGAGGCTTGCTGGGTGCCCCTGTTTTTACAAGATTGGCCAGCCAGCCAAAAAAGGGAAAAAAGAAGTTATTCGGCCCTAGTGACTCATCATACATGTTATTTCGTCTACATTCAGCTTTGTAGGTCACAAGTTGTGCTAACCTGCCTGATGTGATCAGATATATGTTTGGCAATAGCTCAGGCTGACATGTGGGAAAGCCAGAAAAACTATATACCGTATATTAGAGGAGCATTACTATACCAGCCCAGGCAATAGATTACGAAAACCAACAATAGAAAAAGCCACACGGTGGCGCATTTCTATCACATTGTCTCCTCTCTCTCTCTCTCTCTCTCTCTCTCTCTCTCTCTCTCTCTCTCTCTCTCTCTCTCTCTCTCGGTTGCTATTACCGGTAAGTGACATTTGTCAGATTTTATTAATGGGCTGGCTTCACTGAGCTATGATAAATGAGATGGCTATAAATACCCCCAGAGTGTTCAGCACCCTGTAAAGTGTTGTGAAATACCTGATAATTTTGGCAGTTCTTACTATGTTAAAAAAATATTTCTCCTTTGCAATAAAGAAAACTTGCAACACGTCAAAGGCAAGGGGGAAATGAGGGTGCTTTGCAACTAGGAAAAGAAATGGTTAAAAGCTTTTCTTCTTGCTGTGTTCAAGGCAGCCAGTCATAGCAATAAACTGGAATTTGGATTAATCATCTGGCATCTTGCAATGGTACCAAAATGCATGGGATGTAGCATTGTTGACATAACTTGCATATTATAAAAGAGATATTGAAGGATGTGCATCAAACAAATTTATGGAAAAATTGAGGTTGTCTGTTGATTATTGGAATGTAGCGTTCCAAGACAACGCCCAACCTTATTTCCACCCATATGATTTGATGTTCTGCTTAAAATTCAATTATTAATTTATTTAATTATTAGATTTATATACCGCCCCTTCATCGTAAGATCTCAGGACCATCCTCAGAATAAAATACAAGATAAAAAAACACAAGTAAATAACAGTGAAACAATACACAACCCCCCACAAACACATTTAAAAGTCTGTAGAATAATACTCAGCCAAATGCCTGGTTGAAGAGCAATGTTTCTGCCTGGTGCAGAAATATTAACAGTAAACAAGGACAGCTAATAAGTTATATAACACTTCTTAGACGATAATGGATTTGTAAATATATGGATGCACGATATAGTGAAATTACGTATTTCAAAATACAACAGCTTCATCAAATATTTCAGTGGCAGTTGCATGTGTGTATGAGATACAGATACAGGCCTAAAATGTACCCAAGTCATTATTGGCATATTTTTTTGGAGCAAAACAAATGGGTGGAAGGGGACCACTGAATAATTACTTTATGCAAGTCATAGGGATATAAGAAAACCTCTGCTGGATTAGACCCAAGGCCTATCAAGTGCAGGATTCTGCTCACCCTCCTTTTGTTTTGTTATGTCACTCATATTTGTTCCAAAATCACACAAATGCCTATATTTATTTCATCGTGTGAATGATAGCTTTTCCAGCTCTACAACAGATCACTGTCAGGGTAACAGCAAATTCAATATTCAAATACAAAAGCTGTTCTCAAGCTTTATAAAGAATGAACATGTTTTGAAATGAAGAGATTCTGCTTTGTAACATGGGTTGGGGTATCCTGAAACAAGGAACACATGTATTTAAGCATTTTCAGGAACCTGAGCCACAATTTCTTCCCATTATTGAATCTTTTATTATAACTGTAAAAAGAACACACTTGAACCTACTGATAATTGCTCACACTTCTTCTTCTTCTTCTTCTTCTTCTTCTTCTTCTTCATTATTATTCGAACTGTCCATCACATGTATTATCAGCTGACATCTCTAAATGCTGACATCCCAAGTGATACTTGATCACATTAATAGTTCTGTGAAGTAATGCAAGAAGACCACTAGAGGGCCCTGTTACATTTATTAAGTCAAACTCAACTCAAATCAAAGAGCATTTCTCCATTGGCCTTTCCGAAATTCATCTCAAGAAGCATTGAGTTTCTTAATGTGTTACTGAATACTTAAAATGTTGCACCATCATTAAGTCTTTGAAAGAGACTCCTGGATAGTCCACAGAGCCAGATATATATACCAGTACATACTGTAGATTAGGTGTGAGGAATCAGCAGCCCACAGGCTGGATCCAGATAATATTGTGTATTATTGTATTATCTAACTGATGGTAAAAGCCGATCTTCAAACAAAGAAGAACCACATGCGGCTATTTTCATGGGACAGCATGATGTGGGAGGTAGCCCATGTTGAATGCTCCTTGTGTAGAAAAATACAGGTATATGTATACTTCTGCATGTAGAAATGTAGCATTTCAGAGAGAAGATGAGACTGGAGCACTTTTTTTCTTTCCAGTACTCTTTTCTATGTTCAGAGAGGTTTCGTTTGGTCTCTTCGTGAAGAAGAATGCAAACATGGTGCCTCTCTATTGTGGCGTAAAGTGCTACATGCGCAGGGTAGCCAATGGCAGCTGGTGATCTCAAGAGGTGTGGAGAAGTTGTTCTGGCTTTCTCCTCATTCTCCTCCCTTGTGAAAATAATGTGCAGTTTTACAAACTGCTGGCAACCAGCTTCTCTGCAACCGCGGCACCCACCTGTTCTCGTTCTCTCCCTGTCCCTCTTCCTTTGCAAAAGGAAAAGTGGAAACTTAACAGTTTTATCACTACTTAGCCCCTAAGTGTCTTAACTTGGACCAGAAAGGGGCCCTGCTGCAACAATTTCCAACGTGAGTCCATGCCACAGCAACAGTACATTACTCAGAAGTAAGCCCCACTGAATTCCAAAGTGATCGCTCCCAGAGAAGCATGTACAGGATTGCATGCTGAATTAGTTAGCCTTCAAGATACCACACAGGACTGTAAAAAAGGGACCCTGTAAATTTCCAGAACTATGGGGAAAGATTATTCCCCTTCCCCTACTTATTCACTGTTACATCCCCCCCCCAAATGTGGAATAAGGTAGAGGGGTAATAATTAGCCTAGAACTTGGAAGACTAAAATTAGGTGTGGTGGAGTCTCCCTCTTTGGAGGTCTTTAAGCGGAGGCTTGACAGCCATCTGTCAGGAATGCTTTGATGGTGTTTCCTGCTTGGCAGGGGGTTGGACTGGATGGCCATTGTGGTCACTTCCAACTCTATGATTCTATGATTCTATGAAAATCAGCCTGGAAACTCGTCTGGGATTTCTATGGCAAAATTAGCATCCCGGGGGCAATTCTGAAAAATCAGCAAAATGTATGGGTTTTAACCAACAGAGTATCACCCTCAACAACTTTTGGGGCACCCCCCCCCAAAAAAGCTCAACATGTTTTGTGTCTGGATTTTTACTTTTTGAAATATGGCAACCCTGCATTGTATGACCTTGGGCCAGTCATTTTCTCTCCGTCTAGCCTACCTGACAGGGTTGTTGAGCAGATAACATGGGGGAAAGGAAACCTATGAATGCCACATTGAGCTCCTTCCATGAAAGGCGGAATGGACCCAAATGTCATACTGATAAATAAGCAATAAAAATAAACAGTCTGCCCACTCCTGATTTTTGGAATTGTGAAGAAGCCCAGCCTAAAAATCAAAGAAAAAAAGAATCTGCGACACAACCAGTGGTATTTTTCTAGAAAAAGAGGTGCCAGAACTCATCATGAACACCTCCCTTGCTCACTTATAATAATGACGCCCACCCGAGTGGTTCCTGAACAGAGCTCCAGTGATTTCCGGCTGGAAAAAAAGCCCTGGGAACAACCAAAATAACCAGGCCTACAAACAATGGACTTTACAAGTAGGTCCTCAGCAAATTCAGCAGCTGTCTGCTGGGACAAGCTTGCCTGAGTGGGATATGCACACAGAGAGTAATGCATGGTCCCATGTGATGTATAGCTTCCGCACTGATCTGAACCACCCTCTGCACCATTCTCCTTTTTGTAATAGCCTTTTAGGTTTGGCCTGATGTTTCATAGTCATTCACCTTCACAACAACCCTGTAAAGTAGCTCATGGTTTGTGGAACAGCAAAAATAGCAGTATCAGCACTTTCAAGACTAAAACTGTATTGAAGGAGCTGGCTATGTTTAGCCTGGGGGGGGGGGGAAGGAGACTGAGAGGAGATATGATAGCCACCTTCAAATATCTGAAGGGCTGTCACATGGAGGAGGGAACATGCTTGTTTTCTCCTGCTCTGGAGGGTAAGACTCGAACCAATGGCTTCAAGTTACAAGAAAGGAGATTCTGACTAAACATTGGGGGGGGGGGGGAACTTTCTGACAGCAAGTGCTGTTCAGCAGCAGAACTGACTCCCACAAGAGGTGGTGGACTCTCCTTCCTTGGAGGTTTTTAAACAGAGGTTGGATGGCCATCTGTCATGGATGCTGAGATTCCAGCATTGCAGGGGGTTGGACTAGATGACTCTTGGGGTCCCTTCCAACTCTAAGATTCTATCTGTCTTGGGCATCTTATTCAGCAAATGCATCATTCTTGCTTAGTAATCCATTACAGCTTATGCAATAATATATTTGCTAGCCTTTAAAGTGCTTTTGGACTATTGTTTCATTTCTGTCTCAGCTAAGGTTGGCTAGCCTTACCCATGATTAGTTGGCACCTTGCTCCGCAATGCAGAATCTCTATATTAATAAGGTGATTGCACAACAGTAGCTTCAGCCTAAAATGCAAATTCTTCATGATACACGGAATCACTGTTGTTGTTCTTAACCAAGGTATCAAGGGGGGGGGGGGACAAAGAAGCGACTGGCTCCAGAATCAAGAGACGCCAATCACTGCAGTGTTAAGGGAATCCAGCCAGAGAGCCTAGAGCAATTCCAGGCCAGGTTTCCCCCCCAAAAAATCAGAAGCAGGTGTTACACTGCAGGCAAGGAGCAGATGACCAAGTTAACTTATTTGCTTGCAGAACTATTCCTGCAGTTTAATGGAGGCTTAAAACGGGATACAACAGTTCTAGAACTCTTTCACAACTGCTGCAGTAGCATATCAACGAAAGGCAGGCAGTAAATTCACACCTAGGCCCTGAGACAGTTGAAGAGAGATATTTCTCATGGGCCTGATGTGTGCTCCACGAAATGAAATGGTCCGGTCACCACCTCAGACTCTCCAATTGCCCCTATTTTCCAAGGACAGCCCCAGATTTACAGAAGTGGTCTCTTATTTGATCCCAAAATGT
This sequence comes from Lacerta agilis, assembly GCF_009819535.1. Classification (NCBI taxonomy): domain Eukaryota; kingdom Metazoa; phylum Chordata; class Lepidosauria; order Squamata; family Lacertidae; genus Lacerta; species Lacerta agilis. The sequence goes on from NC_046316.1 coordinate 36,401,286, forward strand.
CCTGCTTTTCCTTAGGACGTCCCTATTTTCATCAGAAAAATGTTGGAGGATATGGAGTTATCTGACCCCCATGCATACGGAAGTTTTTTGAAAAATGTTCAATGTTTTATTATGTTTTTATATTTGTTGGAAGCTGCCCAGAGTGGCAGGGGCAACCCAGTCAGATGGGCAGGGTATAAATATCATTATCATTATCATTAAATAGGATGTCCCTATTTTCATCAGAAAAATGTTGGAGGGTATGTCATCTTTTGTATGAAGAGTATATCTTACAATCACCACAGTATTCTTGTTCTGCACTCAGTCTCCACACACTAAACTGACAAAAATTCTTACCTCCTCAGAGACTGGAAAAAAGGGTTAATGCATAAGCTAGGTAAAGGTAAAGGGACCCCTGGCCATTAGGTCCAGCCGTGTCCAACTCTGGGGTTGCGGCGCTCATCTCGCATTAATGGCCAAGGGAGCCGGCGTACAGCTTCTGGGTCAGCATGACTAAACCACTTCTGGCAAACCAGAGCAGCGCACGGAAACGTCGTTTACCTTCCCGCCGGAGCGGTACCTATTTATCTACTTGCACTTTGATGTGCTTTCGAACTGCTAGGTGGGCAGGAGCTGGGACCGAGCAACGGGAGCTCACCCCATCGCAGGGATTCGAACTGCCGACCTTCTGATCAGCAAGCCCTAGGCTCTGTGGTTTAACCCACAGTGCCATATATTGTGTTCTGCATCTCATAAACTGATTTTACTGTGGCAAATGATCCACACCTTTATTTTGCTTTGTGCTGATGCTCATCCCTGCAATTTTCACGCTCGCATCCTGTTCTATCCTGCTGTGTCCAGCAGCAGTAATATGGGCAGAACATAGCAGTTGGGTTGCTTAGAAGGTCATTCAGTTCAGAAGGGTCATTCAGTTCAGAACAACCCTATTATACAGGTTTACTCAAAGGTACATCCCTCTGTGTTCAGTGACACTAACTTCCAGGTAAATTTGCATAAGATTGCAGCCTTCATTCTGTTTAAGCAGAGCTTCAGGAAGGAACCCGATTAACTCTCTATTTGACAGTGTCATTCGGCTTGTTACAATTAACTCTACATTTGCTGGATATCATCCTATGGGACTGAGCTGTGGATACAATTTATAATAGATCTGAACACCAATATCAATCAATCAATCAACATGCTTTTGCAGTTATCCAACATGTTTGTTTCAAATCAACATTTGCTGCACTGATGTTAATGCTAAAAAGAGGAATCCATGTTTGTGTCCCTCCCAGCGCTTGGAAAATGTGTTAGTTCCAGTTTACCTCCTTCAAAAAGGAATTAGCTCCAATTCAAGTTCACCCTTTTTTTTTAAAGCTAAAATAGACTTTATTTAAGTTCAAAGTTTACAAAGAAAAATAATAATAATAATAATAATAATAAAGATTACAAAAATACATGAAAATAACAAAGATACATAGCATAAGTACATAGATTAACTAAACATTAACAAAGCACAAACATATATCTTATATCTCCCTTAATTTCCCTTAATTTCCCTCCTCGTACCCCACCCTCTATAGTTACCCACCCCCCTACCCCTTGTTACTTCTCAGTCTACTCCTTACTGTATTAATATCTTCTTTTCCTCCATCTGCATGCTCTATTATCTCTTCTTTATCATTAAGTTCTATTATTTAGGTCTTTAATACTCTACTAAGAGATTGGCCTTCTCAACATACAAATTCATATATTCTTTGAATAATTTCCACTTCTCCTCTCTCTCTATCTCGTTTATTCCTTTTAGTTCTTCATATTTGGATGCCAAATTATAGTATGTTAGCATTTTTAAATGCCAATCCTCTTTGCTAGGTACTTTTTGAGATTTCCAATTTCTAGCTATTAACAACCTTGCTGAGACGGTCGCATACATGATTATATGCCTATCTTTGGTCTTGATCTCTCTGTCCATCATACCCAATAGAAACAATTCTATTTTCTTCTTGAAAGAATATTTCAACATTTTCTTAAGTTCTTTATACACTATATCCCAAAATGTTTTAATTTTGTTACACTGCCACCAGATGTGAATGTACGTACCAATTTCTTTATTACAGCGCCAACATTGGTTATTTAAGTTCTTATACATCTTGGCTAGCTTCACCGGCGTCAGATGCCACCTATATTGCATTTTTAAGATATTTTCTTTTATATCGTAGTTTGGTGTTAAGTGGCTGTCCCTTTTCCAGAGATTTTCCCAATTTTCAAACATAATTGGTCTCCCCAGATCTTGCCCCCATTTTATCATAGATTCCTTGACTTGTTCTTCTTCAGTCTCCCATTTTAACAAAACATAATATAAATTTTTAATATAGTCTTTTTTCTTATCCAATAATATTTCTTCTCATTTAGACTTCTCTTTTTCAAATCCAATTTTTTTATCTTGATTAAACCTCTGATTAATTTGGAAATATTGCAACCAACTAGTTAAATAATTTTTAATTACTCCATATTCCTTCAATTTTAATTCATTATTTTTTGCCTCTAATAAATTCTTATATGTCGGCCAAATTGAATCCATATTTCTTTTCTTTACAGACAATAATTCCAAAGGGGATAGCCACCAAGGTATCTTTGGTTCGAAATATCTTCTATATTTTGTCCAAATTCTAAACAACGATTTCCTGATGATGTTATTATTAAATACATTCTGTTTGTTTATCTTTTCTTTCATTAAATAAAAGTGCCATCCGAAGCCCAGTCCATCGCTTTCCAAATCTAATAAGTCATTATCCTTTAGTTCTATCCAATCCTTTATCCATACTAACGCTGCCGAATCATGGTATAACTCTAAATCTGGTAGCCCAAAGCCGCCTCTATCCTTGTGGTCAATTAAATTTTTATACTTAATACGGGGTTTCTTACCATTCCAAATAAATCTTGATATATCCTTCTTCCATTCTTTGAACAATTTCGTCCCTCCTATTATCGGCAAATTTTGGAATAAATAAATCATTTTGGACAATACCCACATTTTTATAATCGAAATTCTGCCTAATAAAGAAATTTTTAATTTTGACCAAACCTCCAATTTATTTTTTATTTGTCTCCATTTTTCGACATAATTTTCTTGAGCCAAATCAATATTTTTTGTTGTCATTGTTGTTGTCAAATGACAAGTTCACCCCTTTTAAAAAGGAACTAATTCCATTACAGCTCAATGCACAATTCATTCATGTTGTCAACACTTTTCCCCAGCCTTCAGAATTTTACCAGCTGCTCTGCCAAAATATAAAATATACTTAAGAAGACTAAGAAAGCATCAGAACATGCACACAGTGTAATTTCCCTCAAGAATTAAGCTTAAACAGCAGCACTTCTTTTCAGATAGTTAAAAATGGTAAATGCAGTAGCTACGTTCAAACACAATTACTGTATGTGTGTTTATATATTGTGTGACTGAATTAAAATCGAATTGAATTTAAAATCTAGCTAAGTCTCACTGCAAAAGAAACTTGATTCATGTTTAGTTCACCTGGAAATTATTGGAACTATTTTCAGGTGCAATTCAGAAAATTATTAATTTTGTTAATTAATCAGCTAATTCTAAAGACTGGTTCCTGCATTATGATGCTCATATAAAAGTTTTGAAGTTCTGTTTCTGCACATGCAGAGTCCTGAGTTGGTATTACATTGTGGCCCCAAGATGTTTCCTGAGGCTTAATAAGCCATACGATTGCCTCAGAGAAATAGTTTGCTTCCTCCTTTATTGATGTCTACATGCTTTTGTGCAGAACCAGTTTCTGTATAGAAGGGGAATCCTAATTTTAAAATGGTGCTTTTGAAATAACGTTTATTTACACTAACTGAGCAGTTCAAAACAGTTGCTGTAAGAGGAAGGATGAGAATGAAGCCCTTTCCTTTGGGATCCAAACTCCTGCTGTACCTCCTAGTAGCTGGAAACAAACTCTTTTCTCCTACTGAGAAATCGCATCAGATGCCAACTGTGAAGAAGAAATTATGTTAGCATCCTGAAGCTTTTTCTAGAGCGGGGAAATTTATCGCTCCTAAGAACTGCTTGCTCACTCCTAGCTCGGCCATAAAACACCCATGCCCCAAGTGCTGCAATCAACTATGTGTGCCAGAGAAAAGATGTTCAGATCTAAAATAATAATTTAGTGCTAACAACGCCACTGATGAAGATCATCCCACTGAGATTTCTCTCTCGCTGTTTTTCTCCAGCAAAGCATTTGCTTTTCAAGGCCCTTGCTGAAGATTTCTTAGCAAACAGAAAGGGCTACTGTTTCCATGCGACTGAGGCCGTGTAGATTTGTTGTTGTAATGATGTTACTGTAATTCTATCTGTGAAATGCTTCCAAGGAAGCATCTTGAAGAGTTTTCAAAATACAGTGAAAATGCATATAAAACAACTGAAAATATAAAAACATTAAATAAGTGCCCTTGAAGTTGCTGTTAGCCCTACAGTAGAACAAAAATGCCTGTTAACCACTGATATTGATGACCAATAATAGCCATAATGACTATTACTCACTGCTAATCATATCCTCTGTGAATCCCTTCACATTTTTTTGTCCCCACCCCCATCTTAGCTGCTTAATGCAGATGGTGCTACTCCTGGGATGGACTTCTGAGGTCAAAACTGAATACCGTACTTTTCAGCTTACAATACTATGTTTTTTTCTTCAAAAATCATGCTAAAAAGTGGGGGTCGTCTTATACATGGGTAGTGCATAGTGTGGACGTTTGATTGGTTGGTGCCAAGGCTGTCAGCGGCTATTGTGCATGTTATTGGTTGCTGCGTCAATGGGTGGTGTTGATTGGCTGAAACTCCAGCAGTTGGGCGGGCGATTGGAAGTTTCTGCTGGCAATGTGACAGACGGGAGGCAGATTTAGCGACGCGCGTGTGAGTGAGTAATTTTCGGCAACCCCCCCCCCCCCCCAGAAAAAGCTGAACAACTCTGGACAACCCTCTGCAGAAAAAGCTGGACAACTCTGTGCCATCTTCCCCCATTTTCTTAAATTTGAGTCCCCAAAAATAGGGGGGCCTCTTATACATGGGAGCGTCTTATAGACGGAAAAGTGCGGTATCTATGACCCTCCCAAATCTTACAGCTACAAAAGCCCCACTACCTCCTGGCAGAGTGTTACCCTTGAATCACTCACTCCATGTTCCTTCTGCTTCTTAGCAAGCCCTACTCTCCAGATTGGCACCACGCCCAGTACTCAGCCCATTGGGCTTGGCAACCATTCCCCATCCCTGCTGTTTGTCACTCATCTTTCATGCCAGTTGCCTGACTGTCAATAGCCTCCGTGTAACAGAAGATTCATTCCCCCATCCTTCTTGAGCTGCCAGAGCATCTCTTCCAGGGCAGACCTAGGAAGGTTCTCTTCCATCTTTGGCCGCAGCAAAAGCAGATGTGCTGCTCCCCTACAAACAGCTGTCCTAGGGAGCCACTGAAAGGTTTCTAAGGGAATTGCCAGCTTTCAGCAAATTTTGGTGGACTGTTTCATCAAAATTTCACAGCAGGGCTGAACTCCATGAAACACCAAGGTTTCAATGAAAGCTTGGAGCTTTCTGCATTCATATATCCTTCTTAGCCATAAACACAACTGGATCGTGGCTGTAAAGAATAATAATAACAATAATAATAATACCCCACCCATCTGGCCAGGCCTCCCCAGCCACTCTGGACAGCTTCCAACATGATTTTTAAAAACACAATAAAAGATCAAACTTCAAAAACTTCCCTAAACAGGGTTGCCTTCAGATGTCTTCTAAAAGTCAGATAGTTGTTTATATCCTTGACATCTGGCGGGAGGGCATTCCACAGGGCGGGCGCTACTACGGAGAAGGCCCTCTGTCTAGTTCCCTGTAACCTCACTTCTTGCAATGAGGGAACCGCCAGAAGACCCTTGGAGCTGGACCTAAATTCCTTTAGGTGGATGTTTAAGCAGCATAAAAGACTGGATGAAGTATATGGGGAGAACAATTTGTTTTCCATGAGGAGAAATTGCTCATGGTGAACAATTCTTTCCACACTTCCTGAGTGTTCAAACGCCCTGGTGATGTAAGAATTCAGCTAGCCATAAATGAAATGAAAGCCAAACCACACACTGATAGATGGGTGTGCCTGAAGAAGGATATCTTCTCTTATAGGCCAACTGTCTCCTAAATTTATGTCTAATGCCATTCATGCTTATCATAACACGTCGATAAGCTGTTCTTTTCAGGTGAACTTTGCACTAAGTCATACGATTTGAATAGGAGTCATATATTAAGAATTATGAGGTTAATGGTGGGTGGGTAGGTGGGGGAACACAACGGAATAAAAATGAACCCAATTAATGCATGTCTAAATCTGTCAGCCTCAAACAAACAAAAATATCACTGAGAGGGGTGATTCCCATAGAGGGGCCAAATTGCCGCTTTGAACTGTGATGGTCAGAGAAAGCATGATAGGATCTCACGCTGCAAATTCCAACTTTTAAAGGTACCTGCTGTGAAGTGAGAGAGCTCATTTTGAGCATGCAAGTTGCCATCCTTGTTTGTTATGGTTGTTATATGCCTTGTTAGCCGCTTCCTACACAAAGGTCTCCAGGCGGGATATAAATGTAATAAAATAAAATGTAAAAGTCGGGGGGGGGGAGGCACACTTTTGCTTGGGGCTAGAAAGATCTCAGTGAAGATACCAGGCAGGTGTCAATGGGGAGAGCCTTCCACAAACAGGGAACTACAGCGGGGGGAGGGGGAGGCCCTATGAGCCCTCAAAAAGAAGGGACTTGGAGAACGTTTAATGAAAATCCACTACATAACGTAAGCATTCCATTGCCTCTTATTGGGCTTTATAACAAGTGCCACACCTTTGCAGCTGCTACTGCCAGTCTCATTTTGTACATGGAAGTTGATTCTGTCCAGGGAATTCCTCTTGTATGGAGCAGCTGTGAGAATCATGTTGTTAAGCACCAGGAGCACTGATGTATGGGCTGCCAGGATCACCAGGGCTGCTCCTCACCTGCACCTGAGGCTCCCCTTGAGGAGCATCCCTTCATCTACAGGAGCCACCTGCAACCTTGCGTCCCCATATGTTGCTGGACTACCAGTCGCCATCATCCCCAGCCAGCATGGTGGGCGGAAGGCCAATTTCAAATGATGTGTCGATTGCTGTGATAGTTGAAAGAAGCATTTCCCTGGGCAAAATGAGGCTAGGTGGGTGCCCGCGGCTAGAAAGAGGATCTGGGGAGCCAGAAGAGGCAAATGAGTGCTAAAGAGGGAGGGCAGCGTGTGCACAAAAAGGGAAGGGAAATCAACCCGAATGAGAATGAAGAGAAGTTGTTGTTGTTCAGTCGTTCAGTCATGTCCGACTCTTCGTGACCCCATGGACCAGAGCACGCCAGGCACCCCATCCTCCACTGCCTCCTCGAGAACACTGTCCAACCATCTCATCCTCTGCTGTCCCCTTCTCCTTGTGCCCTCCATCTTTCCCAACACCAGGGTCTTTTCCAGCTCTTTTAATTTATTTTTAACCACGTCCATTTATTTCTCCATCTACCCCAGTATTGTCTACACCAGGGGTCAGCATAGTTTTGTGGCTTGGGCCGGTTCACGGTCCCGCAGACGCCACGGTGGGTTGGAGTGCGCGTGCGTGCGCACACGCGTGCACAAACGCTATTTCTGGTGCTTCCTTCCACCGCCGAGGAGGCGTGTGCAGCTTCCCCTTGGTTGCAGGAGCTTCCTGCAGCCAATGGGAAGCTGACCGGCGTTGCGAAAGGCGGTCCCCGCTCTGCTCCATGCTGCTTAAGCGCAGCGCACTGGAGACAACCAAGCAGGCGATGGGGGTCCATGGGCCGGTTAAATGACCCCCCATGGGCTGCTTGTGGCCCATGGGCCTTAGGTTGCTGACCCCTGGTCTACACTGACTGGCATCAAGTCTTTAGGCTCTCAGGGGCAGGTTGTTCCCAATATGTGGTACACGATCCCTTTTTAAGCTGCCAGGAATTGAATAGCTAAATAACCATATTCAGGCATTAGTGCATTGAGCATTTCACTGCTGCCTCCCACCCCCCACCTTCCACCAGCAGGGAAATAATTAATGATGTCAGAACATAAGGTGATCATTATGCTAGAGGTTGCAGAGGAGCATGGAGAGATAGGGTTGCTGTTTCCCACAGAAACCCAGGGTTACGTTATAGCATGCCATTTCATCCTCAAATTTCATGCCATTTCATCCTCAAATGTTCAAAATGCCTCCCCCCCCCCGCCCCCTTGCCCAGTCAGTCAGTGGAGACAGGCATATAGTTGTACATTCTACAAGATGTAAATGCAAGAGCCAGAAAGGAAAAAGCCAAGTGACAATTCATCTTTATGTGGCCCATCCGTATTCCACAATGAAGCTACACTGTAGGAAAGAAAGAGTGGGTCTTGTTTATGTGACCTTAGTTGCTCGGGCTCCCAGGAGTAGACACACTGTGGGTATGAGGACAGGGTTTATTTGCAATTTCTGAGTAGGAAGATTGTGTCCCAGGCATCTCTCATATAATATGGACTTGAAAAGGACCTTTTCTTTGGACCGTGTCATCATTTATTCACAGCTTTGCTGCGGGCATGTCGTGCTATTTTTATTTCTGCAACCATAATTCTAACTTCTAGCACGCTTAAAGATTTGGGAGGGTCGGCAGAGTGGAGAACTGGACGCTGGCGACTGCTGTGGCTCTGGTTTCTTTCTTTCTTTCTTTCTTTCTTTCTTTCTTTCTTTCTTTCTTTCTTTCTTTCTTTCTTTTTTGTATGATCCAGCCAAAGCGAAGCACATTTCGGTCTTAATTAGTCTGAAAGGCTGGCTGATCATGCCCAGCTTTTCCCATGCTGCAGTTCATTTCAGAACATTTGATCGGCACAGTATGCCAGGGCAACCCACTTTTCTATGATTAACAGTAACAGCGACAACAATGGATGTGCAATGCGTGTGTGAAGAACAAATCCCTTCCCAGGTAGCAAACATAACACACCTATTGCTAGGGAAAGTGAGAAAACAATCCGCTGAGAGCACGCTTTGGATGTAGGGGTGAAAGTAGACACAGCTGCAGCAGCCCCAGTGGAAACAACTCTCGCCTGCATTCAGCTGGTCCTCCTTTCCACCACCAGGACGGGAGACCCACTTACCGAGTGGCAGCATTGGGCAGCTATCAAATCACTTCTTTAAAGATCCTACAATTCATTGGATTCCAGCACCGCTGCCACAGACTGTCACTGCAATAAGCCTTGCCTGGTAGAGCTGGGCGATATCTGGTTTTCAGCAGTGTGTGATATACCACCAGCTAAACATTGCAATATACCGATATACCACGATGTCTGAAATAGGGATGGAACTATGTAGAGGCATTGGCTGGCTTCACGGTTTTCCCCACATCGTGATTTTTGCATAGCGTGCGTGCGCACACACACACACAAACACACATCATGATTTGTGATCTATTGCCTGGTCAAAAACTATGAAATTGATACCATGATATGGACTTCAAATGGTTTTGGATGATATATCGATATATCCCCCAGCCCTACTGTGCAGGGAATCCCCTTAGTGTAAAGAGGATCCCAGAAGGGGCACTTTGAGGGCCAGTGTTCCGTAGAGTGGTAAATTCGTAATCTGGTGAACCAGATTCGCTTCCCCGCTCCTCCACATGCAGCTGCTGGGTGACCTTGGGCTAGTCACACTTCTCTGAAGTCTCTCAGCCTCACTCACCTCACAGAGTGTTTGTTGTGGGGGAGGAAGGGAAAGGAGAATGTTAGCCGCTTTGAGACTCCTTCAGGTAGTGATAAAGCGGGATATCAAATCCAAACTCCTCCTCCTCTTCTTCTTCACGGGGGAGGAGGGAGGGAGTGGTCTCTCAGACCTGGCACCAGCCTAAGGAAGACAGGTGAAAGAGAGGACAAGGCCCCTGTGTTGTTTAATAGTTCTGCCAACATGCCTTCTTCTACACAACTAGTAATGGTGCAGGAGCCCTTCATCGAGCCAGTGGCTGAGTAAGCTGATCAGGTGCCTGGGGCAGCACATGAGCACTGCGCCCAGGGTGGGGCCAGCTGCCCATGGGGATGGGGCCAGCCACCCACAGGGCGGGGCGAGCTAGGGCAGGATGCTCCGCGGGGCCTCTGAGGAGTCTGCCTGCCTCCTCCCACTCAGCCGCCCTACAGCTGAGGGAGAGGCGGTGGGTGGACCATTTGGAACAGCATGGAGCCTGCGGGCACCCAAACCACCACGTCACTCCCAGGAGAGATGCGTGGCTCAGGCGCTCTGCAGGCCCCACGGTGAGTGCCGCCCAGCATTTTGTCCCCCCCCTCAGTGGTGACACATGGGGCAACCCGCCCCCACCTCACCCACCTTCCTCCGTCCCTGCATCCAGCCGCTCTCTACCTGCTGAGGACAACAGGAAGTGTGAATGCCTTGTGCTTCCTGTTTCTGTGCTTCTCCAAAGTGAAACTTTCACACTTCACCCACCCACCCCACAATCAAACATGCAAGCTCCTCATATATATATTAAAATCTCATTTTCTTTCTTTCTTTTTTAGGCTGCTATGCCATCTTGTTGCTACATCACAAAGCAGGAGCCTGAACACACCACCTTTGTGTTTCTAAAGAGTAGCAGAACACCATGTTTTGTTTTAATCTGTGTCACTTTGGCAATTCTCCAGAAGCAGGAGCGCTACCACCACGGCCTCCCACAGCGGGGCACAGCACCCACTCCAAATATTCAGCGCTAAGGATTGTTGTCATTATGCCTGTAATTCCTAAATGAATCTCGGCCAAGCTCCACGTCTCAGCAGGCAAACAAGATGTGTTAAGGCCACCGCTGTGTCTGCGTTGCGGGCGGCTGGTGATCATAACCACGAAAGCTTTAACCTGGCAAGGAAAGCGTGTTGGGCTGGCTGCAACATAAAGAGAAAGGGAGGGGCATTTGGGACTTGGTTTTGCCGTGAGTTGGCCCGATTTGCCATTAAAAATATACAAAATGAAAAGAAGCAGATGTGAAGGGGGTGTTAGTTCAGGGGTGGGGAACCTGTGGCTCTGCAGATGTTGCTGAACTCCAACTTTCATAAGCCTCAGCCAGCAGAGCTAGTAGTCGAGGCGATGGAAGTTGTTGTCCAACAGCATAGCTCAGTTGGTTAGAGTGTGGTGCTGATAACAATAAGGGATCCCCACATGGGACAGCTGCATATTGGACTAGATCAGTGCTTCCCAAACTTGGTTCTCCAGCTGTTTTTGGATTACAACTCCCATCATCCCTTGCTAGCAAGACCAGTGGTCAGGGATGATGGGAACTGTATTCCAAGAACAGCTGGAGACCCATGTTTGGGAAACACTGAGCTAGATGATCCTCTGGGTCCCTTCCAACTCTACAATTCTATGAACATCTGGAGGGCCAAAGGTTCCTTATCTCTGATGAAGTGGGAAGCAGCTCCTCCTCCTCTTAAGCTTCCATCTGCTCAGTGGCTCTGCCAGACTGTTTATCTATTGCCAGGATGAGTCACTAACAGAAGCTCAGCTGTGATGTGTTTAGTAGACCATTGTGTAACAAGCATTGTCTGGAAAGTTTTAAATTGCTCAAGGGGTATTCTCCCCCCCCCACCTCTCCCAGAGAGAATTGCAGTAGTCAGACAGGGACCAGAAAAAAGGACTTGCAATTGCTCATCTTTCACCCACCCACCCACCCTCACTGCCCACCTAACACAGCTACCCCTCTGGAAATCACAGTTACAATTATGGTTTCTGCCTCGTTTTTCAGCATGTAGAAAACATTGCTGTTCTTATGGCCTTTGTCCTCACAGCAAATCTATGAGAAAGGTTAGCATGGCAGTGACTTGTGATTGATCAAAAGTTACCCAACGAGTCACACGGTTGATATGTGCAGTAATAAATCAAGAAGGTGAATAGATTCTCCACCTACCTCTCCCTCTTACAAAGATTTCATCTGGAATTTCCATATGATGCCCTCAGTTATACAAGCCTGTCTCTCACTATCTCTCACCAGATCTAGACCTAGCTAAAAGCAACAGTAGTTACCAAGAACCAGTAAAGCTGCAATCCTAAAAATACTTCCTAGTCCAAGCAAGCAGGCTTAGGACTGTGCTGTAAGAGCCACTTACAAAAACCAGTCAAGAGTTGCTTCAAGCAGCACAATTTCCTGAGCTGAGGGCAATGGCACTCACACAAAGGTTTAGTGCTAGCTGACCGCTAGTTCTTGCTGCAAGGCACACCATGTTCTTTTTGATATCCTGAAACTATGTGCCCACCAGTTATGGACTTCAGACTTTTTTAAAAAAGGATTTCAAAGCTATATTAAGAGGCCACTATATTTCTTTAAAGCAGAAAACCCATCAAAATGCTACACCATCAACAAATAGCTAGCAATTGCCATCACAATGCTTATTATGCTGGAACTTCAATGCAGTGGCGTAGCATGGGTTACCAGTGCCCGGGGCCACACGGAGCAGGGTGGGTGGATAGGTGGGAAATGGACAGAGTAAGCATGCACATTCAGCTGCCGACCATGTCACTCAGGAGATAGCAGCTGCAGAGGTGAGAAAATAAGAGTCATTCTATTGTCTGGATAGGTCACTTCCTGGTTTGCATGGAGAAGCCATTTTCAATGGAATCCAGTGACAGAAGTACGCAGCTGTATTGAGAAAGCACCAGGTGTTGAAATTTTGCGCCCCAAGCAATTTTTACCCAGGGCAACCACCCCTATGCCAACCCACGCTACACCACTGCTTCAGTGAGAAAGCCCTCTTTGTAATATAGGAAATGGGTCTGATGCAAAAGGGGTAAATGCAATAAGGTGCTGGGTACCATTATCAAGGACAGCTTGGGGATTGCAGGGTCCTTGGTGGGCGGGGAGTGGCAACACCGGCAGCAGAAGGCGCTCCGGCAGGGTTATGGCTCAGTGAGACAGCATTTGCCTTGCATGCAGAGGATCCCAGGTTCAATCCTTGCCATCTCCCGGTAGAGCTGGGAGTGCCCCCTGTCTGATACCCAGTGGAGAGCCATTGCCAGTCAGTGCAGACAATACTGATCTACATGGGCTCACGGTCTAGCTCAGTATAAGGATAGCCTTTTGCGTTCCTCAGGATTGTTGGGCAGCTGGGAGAGAAGGAAATTTGAGAATGGGCAGAGCCGAAAGGAAACTGAAACAGGAAAGAGTTAAGGAGGTAAGAGACTTCCAAGGCACGACACAGATGCGCAATGAGGGTGGGGTTATATGTCGCAGGAGATGGGACCAGGAATAGAAGGCTGGTCAACAGGCAGCTTGACTCTGAGAAGAGGGACGAAAAGGAGACAGGTGGCTGAAAACCAGGGACCAGGGAAAACAATGGATGACACAAGCAGAGCTGGGCCTGAAACGTCCCATCAGGCATAGGAAGAGGATTCTGAAAGAGAAGGGAAACCGGAGGGTTGGGACTGTGGGTCAGGGAGGCATGTGAACATGAAGTCACGAGGTCTGGGCCGTGACAGGGCTGCAAAAGAGGGAACTTTGATGGCTGCGTCTTCCTTTGTCGCTGCAGCTTTATGAACCAGCAACCCTAAGGGGGCAGCAAGGGCCAAGCAATGTAGTGTGGGAAGGGGCTGAATATTGATTTGAACTAACCAGACAGTTCCTTGGCTGGAGGCTTCTGGTGCCTTAATACATCAGCAGCATAATGAATTCTACATATTAAACTGTCACATAATTACAATGCTCAGCACATCGCTGTCCCCCACCATATATATCACACACACACACACACACACACACACACACGGGCCTACATTTTCCTCAGCTCTGTCCCTCTGAGGATAAGCTTACAGATGTTCAGTTAATAGCCTCTCCCCCCCACCCCTTGAGAATTTCTGACTCTTTCCTACCATTGTGGAGGAGTGTGTTTGCTCAGCTAGGGACACAAACAATGATCACTGGTTCCAAAGAAATTATTAGCTATTATTCTTAGAAAGAAGATCTCTATAAATCACAAGGCATGGCTAATAAAAAAACCTACCTGCGATAAGGCTCCCTGTCACAGCTCTGGCACAACAGCCTTAATCTTTTTGCTGAGTGGCTCATTCCCCCCACCACCCCACACACACACCTCGTAAACACACAGCCATAAACCATTTTCTCTGCTGCACTTTAAAATGCCATGGTCGAGCAGCTCATTCCAGGGGGGACCTGGCTACAGACAGGCCTTCTATTTACAGACAGCTTTGTCACTGCTGACTAAATAGCAGGGTTTCCTAGCCAATGTTTTGCAAATTAAGGCCATTGCATTCTTTAGGCTACTGGCAGAAGCAGATGCTTGGCTTAACATGATGCTGATCTTACATTTGGCCTAGGGTAAGGAAGTTCAGTTTCAGGGACCAGATGTGGCCCTCAGAGCATCTGAATCTGGCCCTCGAGCTCCTCCCAGGCCACACCTCTTCTCTCCAGGCCCCACCCTGACTGGTTCTGCTGTGCAGCCTCCTTAAGAGTTTTGCCTGGCTGGAATGTGTCCTTGAATTCTGATAATGCTTCTCGCTTGCCTGGGTGTAGGAAATAGGGGTGTGTGTAGAAACTAGCTTTCTGCATAAAAGTAAAAGTAATTTTTTTTTTGCCCCACCAGCCTTTTGCCTCTGGCCCCACCCACTGAAACATTGCCCTTGGAAGGTTGCTCAGAGCAAATGTGGCCCTCAGTCCAGAGAACCTTTCTCACCCCTGGCACATCTCTTTTGGCATCTAGCCCCAGGCTGTTGCTTGGAGACACACACACCCCAATTCTCCTCACAGAGTTAAAGTTCTCAGAGTGGTTTAACAGTCAATCCCTCTTCCCAGGGAATCCTGGGAATTGTAGGTCTGTGAGGAGAATAGGGGTTTCCGAACAACTCTTAACCCCCTCAACAAACTACAGTTCCCAGGATTCCCTGGGAGCCGTGGCTGTTTGAAGTGGTATGACACTGCTTTAAACGTATGGTGCAGATGGAGCCTAAAAGGAAAAATAAAAACATTCTGTAAATATGAGCACCTTTGTATTGAGGATGTTTCAAATTTACTCACTCACCGGAGTATCAAATTTGTCAATGTATTTCCACAGCATACAGCAAGCAGTTATTTGGTACACACAGGGCTTTTTTTTTCAGCGGGAACTCACCGGAACTGAGTTTCGACACCTCTCAGGGGTGCGCCATTGCCATTATAAGAGAACAAGGGAGGTGGTCATGGAGAATTCTGGCACCACTTTTTCTAGAAAAATGGCACTTGGTACACTCAAAATATGCACATATAGTGGGGACGCAGGTGGCGCTGTGGTCCAAACCACTGAGCCTCGTGGGCTTGCTGATCAGAAGGTCGGTTGTTCGAATCCCCCGCAACAGGGTGAGCTCCAATTGCTCAGTCCCAGCTCCTGCCAACCTAGCAGTTCTAAAGCATGCCAAAAAGTGCAAGTAGATACAGCTCCAGGGGGAAGGTAAACGGCATTTCCGTGTGCTGCTCTGGTTTTGGTGTTCCGTTGTGCCAGAAGCAGCTTAGTCACGCTGGCCACATGACCTGGAAAAACTGTCTGCAGACAAAACACCGGCTCCCTCGGCCTGTAAAGCGAGATGAGCACTGCAACCCCAGAGTCGTCTGTGACTGGACTTAACTGTCAGGGGTTCTTTACCTTTTACTTTTACCTTTACACATATAGTGCAGTGTCATCCAATTACAGTGGTACCTTGGGTTACAGACTCTTCAGGTTACAGACTCCGCTAACCCAGAAATAGTACCTCGGATTAAGAACTTTACTTCAGGATGAGAACAGAAATTGCACAGCGGCGGCATGGCGGCAGCAGGAGGCCTCATTAGCTAAAGTGGTACCTCAGGTTAAGAACAGTTTCAGGTTAAGAATGGCCCTCCAGAATGAATTCTTAACCCGAGGTACCACTGTACTAGAAAAAAATACATATGAAAGATTATCCCACTGCATTTTTTATCCTGTGTTTTCTCCAAAGAGCTCAGAGCAGCACACACCCGGTGCTTCAACCCTCACAACAACCCTGTGAGGTAGGTTTGGTTGAGCAAAGACCACTCAAGGAGCTTCGTGGCTGAGCTTAAGAAATGAACCCATCATTTTAAGCGCTACTCGACAATGACTCCCTTTGGGCTGTTGGATGTTACAATGATAACTGGCAACATAAACTTGAAAACACATACCGGTACTTGGAGCCTCCTTCACTGTCTTTAACAAGTGATAGATTGCCAATGAGGGGTTTGCACTATTGGCCAGAATGCTTGAGGAAGGCAAGTTGCATTTATTAATTTTTTTTTGTTTTTTAAATATTTTTTATTAAAGATTTTCGAAGGTAGTACAATGTCTCTCTCAAGTTTTTCCATACCACATTTTTATAAGTCAGTGTTGGTGAGACATTAGAAGAGAAAGGGGGGGAAGGGGGGAAGAAGTGGGTGGGACGGGGAGGTAGGTGGGGTGGGGTGACTGTGTTTCTTTTTTACTTGATATGAGTAGGGTTTGGTGTCAGCATTGTTTATGTAGGTTCTCTGTTGTTTGCTTGTGCTCGTTTGGCGGTGAGAGAGGTCGGAGTTGGCTTGGGATGTGGTTGTTCGTTTGTGGTTGGCTGTGGTGATCTTCGGTTTCCTGAATGAGTGGGGTTGGTGGGTATTTTGGGTCAGGTTAGCCATATTGATTTGTATGCTGTCGGTAAATTTTTGTCATTGTCTTGTTGGGCTGTGTATGTGATGAAGGGGAACCATACCGGGGTGAAGGTGTCTTCTTCAGTTTGTCCCCGTGTCAGTTTCAGTTTACTGGTTAGTTTTTCTAGTAGGGCTGTTTCCCATACTGCTTGGTACCATTGGTCCATGTTTACTCCTGACAGGTCTTTCCAGTGTCTGGTTATGATGTTTCTGGATGCTGAGAGTAGATCTACTCTCAGCATTTATTAATTTTAAGACTAAGTATTTCCTGCTCCCCTCACAGAGGTTGCCATGTTATGCTGCAAATTATCTTGAGTTAAGGGTTTGTTTTTTTAAAGAGGAGAAAGAGCAATGTGGTTCAATGTTTGCAGTGCACAACATAAACCTAGCTAGCTGCCTGTAAAAGGCCAGACACGTCCTTAAATGTTAGCTGGGGAAAAGACCTTGTCGGTCTGTTTGCAGGGCAAAAGAACAATCAGAGCTATAGTTTGCACTGTTGTCCTAACCAGATCCTCTGACTCGCTTCATTGTAAATCCTTCATCGCCAAGGCTTCTTGAAACGGGTGTTTATTTTTGAAAATTGGTCGCTGTTCTTTTACAAGAAACTGAAGCTGGCTTACGAAGTCACGCCAGGGCCTTCTCTGTCCAGAGAAAAGAAGGTGTTAAATGGATTTTGGTTTTAACAGAGGCCAGCTATATATAGGTGGCTCCAGCCAGCACTGCTAGTACTGCACTGCAGCTGGTGATGACACGGACAGCAAACCTGGGAAGAAATGCTGCATTATCCCCTGGGTGGAGAAGAGGCAACAGGGCACAGAGACAGAGAAGATGCCCATAGCTGCCAGAGTCATAGGAATATAGAAAGCTGCCTTATAATGAGTGAGACCATCCATTTAACTAGATCTGAAATAGAGTATATAGAGTGTGAATTTCATGCTCTTTATTCAGCTCATAGTAGCAATGACTGAATCTTTCCCCAAAACGTCTGCTATATATATACATTATTTACACAATGGGCCCCACATGATTGGCTAATTCCAGGCTACTCCTGTAGGCCAATCAGGTTGCGGATTCACTTCCTCCAGGAGCTGGATTGGGTGGCTCCTGCTGACCAATCAGACTGCTGCATTCTGGATCCTATTGTTATAGGATCCAGCTCAGTACATAATAAGATCAATACAGGGGTGCCCCGCTAGACGAAAATAATTCGTCCTGCGAAAATTTTCGTCTAGCGGGTTTTTCGTCTAGCGAAGCGGCAATGCAAGCCGCACTTTGGCTAGACGAAAAAAAAGACGAAAAATTTTCGTCTTGCGAGGCAGCCCCATAGACTTTTTTGTCTTGCGGGGCTGCCTTCCGCTAGACGAATGCCTTCGTCTAGCGAGTTTTTCGTCTAGCGAGGCATTCGTCTAGCGGGGCACCACTGTACTTGTCTACTCTGACTGAAGCACCTCCCCAGGTTTGCAGGTAGGAGACCTGCCTGGAGATGTCGGGCCTTGAATCTGGGACCTTCTGCATGCAAAGGACATGGCAGGGCTCTGACAAGTGTGTGACAGAGGCGGGGGGGGGACAGAGGCTGACCCAGGAGAAGGGGCCAGTGATTTATGGGGTTTGGAGCCAGCTGTGAGGCAGGAGCCAGGGCAACAGGGAGGGGAAGGGTCTGAGAAGTCTGAGGTGGAGAAGGAGGCACAGGACATGTCGGAAGCAGAGAAAGAGGCTGTTGAGGTGGGGGAAGGGCCAGTCACATCCCCACTGTCTCCTAGAACCAGGAGGGACTTGAAGTCAGAATTGCAGCGGTGTCCTCTGTGCAGAAGAAATCTCAGGTTGCATGTGTGCACTCTGTTAGACAAGGGTACATAAGCCCAGATGTGTAAGGCCCCACGGGAAACCCTCGTCCCTGGTTCTGTGAGGAGAGGGATAGATGTTGAAGGCCAAACTGCTAGAAGTGACTTTAATTGACTGGTTCCCTGTTGATGTTCATGGGTTTTGTGATGTAAAACGGCAGTCATAGTGGGGGGATGGAATCTGGAAGGGTAGTTTGATTTTCTCTCATCAGGAGAAGAATCTTCTCTCTGAATGTGCTTGGGGTGTGGAACAGATTCGGTTCTGTTCCCATGCAAATCTACCTAATTTGCACTTCCCCAAATGACATGTAAACCAAAGCGCAGCCGTCCTTTGGCATTCGCACGTCTGCAAATTTTGCATATGCAGTTTTCCAACCGGAAAACATGTGTAAAAATGTTAGAAATATATTAGACAAAAATCACTCGTCCAAATGTGTCTATTCAGAGAAACACAGACTAAAATGATATGAATTTTCACGAGGCCTTTAAAAGACGTAATTCACAAACTGGTGCAGAAATGTGCCGAACGGAACTTAAGACCGGAGAAAGGAGAAACTGCAATTAACACATTTGTCCATTCCTGTTTGTATTGCAAGGGAAGTGTCCGTGTCTGCAGGGGTTTGTGGGTATTATCACCTGTGCATTCTGTGTGAGAGGTCACTTTTAACAAAGCAATTGTCACCGTCTGTACTTTCTGCATTTCATTTCCTCCTGACCTGGTGGTTTACAACCATCTCCCAAGCATGAAAATTCATAGAGAAGGGTATAAATGTTCATTGCTGGGAGGTGGTTGCACACCGTCAGGTCAGTAGGAAATGAAATGCAGGAAGTACAGACAGTGATAATTACAGGAGTTACACATAATGTTCGTTCAGCAGCTGTCAGCTTGGTAGCATATATGTTTTGCAACTGTCAGCCCACTGACCTCTCACGATGCTGTTTTAGAAGTCTACTAAACCCTTTTTTATTTCATCAAGACTATCCAGACACATTCCCCCTCTAGAAATTGTAAGAAAAATATGCACACTAATTGCATTCACATGTGTGGACGCTGACCCACTAGGGCAGAGGGGGCACTGTCACACCAATATAACGCTGCCCTTAGCCACTCCTCACGTCTGTCTTCAAACTTACAACCAGCCTAGGTGAGTTGCCCTGGCTGTCAGCTTCTGTCTCAGTCTCTGTGTCGCCCTTGTAGAATTCAGCAGGGAGGTGGATGGGGACAAAAACAGAATTAGTTGCCTCTGCCTGTCATTGGCCTCCCTGCCCTGCCCTACAAGTCCCAATGGATACCAGCAACCACTGATTCTGGAGACCCACAACTGAAAACAACTGTTCAAATTGGGCTACTTTGGAATATTCCTATGTAGTACCTCCAGAAAGATGGGCGGCACTCGGGTTTAAATAAATTAATACTCAAGATACTATTGAAACAATAACATCAGTTCCAACGATATGGCACCACACGTCCCAAAAATATAAATTTGACCGTTTCTCCCACGACAGAATGATTTTGTGGGGAAGCCCATCTTTAAAAATCGGGAAATAAATGGTCTTATGGAAGAGCTGGGTGAATTTGGGTATATTAACGTTAGACCAGCTGATAAACGAAGAGGATGAATTGTATACATATTCCGTCTTAAGAGACAAATACAGATTACCTACAAATGCTCAATGGTGATATCTCCAGATAAAACACTTGCTAACCACCATCTATAGACCAGCAGCTTTTACAGCCTCAGAGATCCCAGAGATATTGAAGCAGTTGATTAATTCTTATGCAACAAAAAAACCTGGCCATCAACATATATAAATCTTTGTTATTAGCAAACCAATTTGATATACAGGTATTGAGGGAGGAATGGGATAAAGAATTAGAGATCTCAGTTTCAATCTCATAGTGGGAAACTGTTTTAAGTGCTATAACCAGAGCTTAAATTGAGGCTCATACAACAAAAAATAATAGTTAGAATATACTGGACCCCATTGGCCAAACTGCGAGAGGCAGTGAAGGATAGGCGTGCCTGGCGTGCTCTGGTCCATGGGGTCACGAAGAGTCGGACACGACTGAACAACAACAACAAGGACTCCATTATGTTTGTTTCAAAAAGGGCTATCTAAGGTATCTAACTGTTGGAGATGCAATAGGGAAATGCTTCTCTAAAACATGTTTTTTCATTGTCCAGTATTGAAAGATGTTTGGTAGAAGGTAACTGAAACTATCAACAGAACTGAACTGAATAATCTTACTTTTCTCTTTTCCCTTTTCTCTCTTTTATTTACGTCTCACCACGTTTAGTGCACATATAATTATGTATTTCAATAAAGATGTCTTTTTAAAAAAACAACCATTCCAGCCATGGGAACATTACACACACAAGCAAAAGACATTATTTTCAAAGGAGACCTTTCAAGTCAGGGAATGGCACTTGGGAAAGGGCACAGGGCAGGCATAAGCAAACTCGGCCCTCCAGATGTTTTCAGACTACAACTCCCATCATCCCTGACCACTGGTCCTGTTAGCTAGGAAGGTTGGGAGTTGTACTCCCAAAACATCTGGAGGGCCAAGTTTGCCTATGCCTGGCACAGAGCAAGGTCTGTGATAAGCATGGCCTGGAGACAGGGTGTGTGACCCAGAATAAATCCTAAGGGCCAGACAGATAGGTTTGGAGGGCCACATTTCCCCTCTAGGTGTGAGGTTTGCCATCTCTGACCTAGGTAGATTGTTCCACATGTTCATTTATGTCTCCCCCCCCCCAGGAAGAACGAATGTTTGGGTGTGACTAAATATGGAAGAACTTTCAGAGGTCAAAACAACTTCGGCGTCCAAGGCGTCATAATTCTGAAGTTTACCTCTAGAGGACATTCATATCTCAGAAACACATATTCTAGAAATCATTTATAAAATATGTCATAGCCGAGAACAGTGCTGACAAGAATAATCTTTTCAGAGGAGGAAAAATGACATTGATTTTTTTATATTAAAAAAAACCCCGAACAACCACTGTCAGCCACAGCTGTAAAATCTAGATGAGCTGCAGGGGGTTCTCCCCCCCCCAAACATATGATCTTTAATAGCTTATACTTTCCTATCTGGATCCTTATCTTTTATGGAAAAGTTAATAGGACTGAATTGCCGAATAAGATTGCGGGGGATGGGATCCATAAAGACAGTAGACAGTAGTTGAAGAGAGGAGCCTCAAAAGAAACCACATCCATATCCAAAGGATGGGGAATTAATACAATAGCTCTGCGCCGGCTAATGACTCAGTGGATCACAATGGGAAAAGGACATTGGCGTAAAAAATGGGCTGCCTTGCCAGTGACCTAAGGAAAGGAGAGTACAGGCTGCACACGGATAAGTACAAAAACGTGAAGCAAAAATGATCAAGTTAGACCTGCCAATTTCTCTCCCTTTTGGCACTCTGCTACTAATTGATCCTCTTGCCTGCTCCCTTTGAATATTATCCACCTGGGGGAAGTCATTTGTGCAGATGAGCTGGCAGATCTCGCCTGAGAAGGCAGAGAGAGAGAGAGAGAGAGAGAGGAGCAGGAAGGACTCTGGGCCTAGGCTCATGGCACAAAAATGGCATAACATTTGCATACGCAATGGAATTAAGATGGTGGGTGGGTGGGGTTTCACCAGAACTGTGTCCAGCCACTCTAACAAACCAAAGTGTGTGCATGTGAGATACATATGTGTGTGGCTCAGGCTGTGACAGTGCCCCTAGAAAGAGCTGGCCTGGCAGGAAGTCGGCTACAGCGGCTTCCTGTTAAAGATGCTGGCCCATACATCACACATAGGATGTGCCCATACTTTTAATACATGTGTTTCCAGAGTGGGGCTTTAATCTAATCTGAAACTGTCAGAACCAGAAAATGTCACGCTTTACAGCAGTTTCCATGCACTGTACCCTGCATGGATACCTCAGTATCCCTTGACTCCTTTGATTGATCTGCCATTTGAACCACACCATACATTAGATTGTAAGCTGCCCTGTGATCTTTGGACAAAGGGCGGTATAGAAATTTAACTACTGTAGTAATAATAATAATAATAATAATAATAATAATAATAATTTTTTAAGCACATAGCTCCCCCCCCCAAAATCCTGGGAACTGTATTTCTCCCTTTGCCTACTTTTATATTGCCACTAAAATGCCACATACACAGATTGCACTATATAAATGACAAAGAATGATAAATAATAATGCCTGAGTTCAAGCGGCACAAATTACGGGAAGGGGGGGTAGAAGAGATCTTAAAATATGTGGCATGCTTTATGGGTGATCCTGTAATTGTACTAAATTGTCATAAGAGCCATCATAGTGTAGCAGTCAGAATGCTGGATTAGAACCCAGGAGACCAGTGTTCAAATCCCTACTCAGCCATCAAGCTTACTGGCTAATCTTGGGCCTAACCTACCTCACAGGTTAGCTGTGAGGTTAAAAAAAAAAGCTCCTTGGAGGAAAGATGGGATGGAAATGTAATTTTAAAAGAAATAAATAAAATGACAAAGCTCTTACAAAAACAATTCCCCAGACGTGACTTCATCTAGTCAACGAAGGAAGAGAATGGTGGACCTCACTCAGCTTAATAACATTGTAATCAACACATTAAATAGCCAAACAATTCGTTTGGAAAGTTCTCTATAGAACAATGGTGCAATACAAACTCTCTTCTAGGTACGTCACTTGAAACTATGGCTCCTTTCCCTCCCTTGGGAAACAGGACGTAGCTATGAGTCAGCTGTCTGATTGCCATGAATATCTTTTCTGATACAATGGTGCCGAAAGCAGGGGGAAGGAACGTTTCTAAGCCTGGGGGCCACATTCCCATCCGGGACACTTTCTGGGGGCCACATACTAGAAGTGGACAGGGACAAAGGCAAAAGTGGGCAAAACAATGGATGCAAATGTCACCTTGATGTAGCAAGCTAGCTTGTACACACACACCATAGCTCAGTGCCAGAGTATCTGCTTTGCATGCAGGAAGTGGCAGGTTCAATTCCCACCATCTCCGGATATAGATGGGGGAGGGGACCCTCTTATCTGAAACTCTGAAGTGCCACTCCCAGTCAGTGCCAACAATACTGAGCTAGATGGCCTAGGTAGCAGGCAGCTTCCTACATTCCTACCGTCTGCATGCATGATACAGTTTCTACTCCTCAACAACAGTTGGCAGATTTCAGTTTGGAGACAGAGAGCAAGGGACAAAGACAGCTCAGAGCTGGCAGAAGGAAAAGCACGTTGAGGTGGAGAGGGGTTGAAGATCAGCTGCTTGGCAAGAAGGTGCATTGCTTGAGCCAGCTTGTGCTTTGCAAAGGATACATAGCAACAATGTCTTGCATCTCCAGCGCTTTCCCTTGCAACTCCTTCTGACCTGTGGGCAGTGCTGTCAAGTATCCCGTTTCCCCCGGGATTCTCCCTTATTTTAAGCAGTTTCCCGCTGCTCTCCCTTATTTTTTATTTCCCTTAAATTTCCCGTTTTTAATGGAAGCAGCTTCTCCCCTGCTGGCCAGGGACTGGGTGGGAAGACCTCACCTACTTGGAGAGAAAACCCTCAGCCCTCAAAGCAAGTGGGAGCCATTTCCCGTGCTTACAGGGGGGGTGTATTCCTCCCCCTGCATCAGCCCCTATCCGTTGCCGCTGAGCCCCTCAGCCGGCCAATAGGGTTAGCTGGTGGGCGGAGCCTGGCTGCCTTTGAGCAGCTGCTGCTTCCTGTCCTGTTTTGATGGGATCAGACAAGAAGACGATGGGGCTCCATCGCACGGAGCACATGGCTGCCCTCCTCTTTGCTGGCTGCTGTCCTATTTGCTCCGCTCCGAGTCCGAGCCTGCTTGGAGTTTACATTGCTGCTCCACCCACTTTTGCTTCTGGCTCTGCCCACCACTGACATGTGACTGTCCCCGGGATAGGTGAGACTGCTGATCCCTTATTTTCAAATCCGAAACTTGACAGCTATGCCTGTGGGGAGAACTGGGGAGCATGCAGCCATCTTCTGTGTGAAATGCAGAGTCACACTGTGAATCATCCGCAGGGTGTGTGTCGAGAGAGCATAGAGGCCTTACCCTTTGCCCAGCTGCAACAGCTGCTGAGGTGTGTCTTGCCACCGCCACTGCACCACCTGATGATCTGGGCTTGTAGGTGTGCTGAACCCGCCCTTCAGCCTGAACCTGTTGAGGCAGCAGCATTCTGATTCATTGATCATTCATTTGCAAGGTCACAGGGCTTAAAGACCGACGCATGTGCACTTGGAAGCGAGTCCTATTGAATTCTAAGGGACTTGATTGCAAGCCAGTGTGCAGAATGTGGCTGTCTTAAAGCTGCTTCCAAACAGGCAGCTCCCAACACTACAGAATTATTGCTCAATCTTCTCTACAAGAAGGGTTGCAATGGGCTTTCCACACTCCATACAGCACTCATTGTTTGCATGCATCCCATTGTGTTCCATCTACACTGCTGCTTTCATTGATCTTTCAGTGATCAGAATGCAACAGCTAGGTTAATTGGGTAGTGTGCCTGGCCACAGACAAGATTTGATACTGTGCAAAGTTTAAGGTTTCAGTATTAACCTCTAAGGCCCTAAACACTTGAAGAACATGCTTTCTCCCCATACAGGCCTGCCAGATCACTAATATCATCTGCAAGAGGCCCTCCTAGTTGTGTCACAGTTTGCAGCAGTTCACACACACACATGAAACAGGAACAGGGCCTTCTGTGTCGTGGCCCCCCACTCTCTGGGATAATCTCGCCATAGAAACAAAGCCATACAATTCTAGCAAACACTGAAAACACCTGCTTACTATGACCTTTGTTGGCAACTAATGCCAGCCATTAATACAGTGGCACGTTTTTTGTTTTGTTCCTTTTTCTTCTGTATTTTAACATTTTAAATGTATTTGTTTTGTATTTCACAAAGCAAAATATTGTTGCACATCGCCTGCATAACATAACATAAATATATATACATATAAAATAAACATTTTAATTAATAAATAAACTGTTAAAGAAAACAAATCGATGTTTGCTCCGATTCAGCTTTAAAAAGTGGGGTTTTGCAGGGGAAACTCTGGGCCAAAAAACAACCATGTTCAGACATGGGGCACATGGACCTCCACCTGGAAAGAGTGGGGCAAAAGGTAAGTATGAAAAAGCTCTTAATTACAGTGTGATCAAAATTTACACACATTTAAATCATATGATTTCAACCATAGATGGTTGAAGGCTGGCTGGCTGGTTGAAAACCCACAAATCGGGTTCTACCTTGAGTAAGAGCACGTGTTGCGGTCGGGCCTGGCAAGACACCTCCCTGTCCTGTGGGGTGGGGCCGCTAGCCGGCCTTAGCTGCAATAGGGTCAGGAGGTGTTGCTGGGCAAAAGGAAATGTAGCAACTTGTGATGGACAGCCCAGCGTCCTTTATATTGCTCTGCATGCAGGGTGATCTTCCTCTTGGCTGCGAGCTTCGGATCACCCCCCCCCCTCTTTTCATAGGCCTCTGCTTTTGACCTTGCAACTGCCTGTCATGGGGTCGTCTGCTTTTGGGGCAGGGGCCCAGTAGGAATTTTTCCAGTTGGCTGATTGGCTGTTGCCATCTGGTTTTCGCCTACTGCAGTAGCAATTTGTCACAACTTGTAAGGTTGGCGGTTAGGCATTGGTTATTGTGTTGATTTCTGGATGGGTGGTGCCCACCTCCAGAATCATGCTGATGATGGTACAGGGAATTCCGTTAAAGGAATCCGGCGGCTCTTATGCTTTGTCCGAACCCCCGGTAGGGGATAGGGCCATAGCCAGAGCCCCCGGGACCGCTGGGGTGAGGGAGGCTTTGCCCCCAGCCACCGTAACTCTCCCGAGTTGGCATTCTCCCGATGCTGACTGGATGTTAGCTCTGTCCCGGCGGACAGCTAGTCTGAACCAATGCCTACGCAACCACTCACCGAATCTGTATTTCAATAAAGTTGTGGCCTAAATTATTGCCAAAAACCCAAACAAAATTAATGCCTCCAGTATAAATTCTTTTTTTATTTAATTTTTATTAATTCATTTTGTTTAACAAACAAAGAGAAAAAAATGTAACAAAATATTACAACTGCTGTTATATAATATTACTAAATAAAATTTAACATCCCACATAGTCGCATCTGTGTCTTATTGTTTATATCTTAAGAGAAAACTAAAAGAAAAAAGTTATAAAAGAAAAAAGGGGGGAAAAATCAGCCAAGCATATAATTAGATAGTCCATACATCCACTTACTTATACATGCCTATATATACCTAGACTCTCTTACCTACATATACATAACAAACTTGACTTGACTTATATATGCACAAGACTTTAATTTCACAAATCAGACTTCCTGTCAAATCCCCATGCGTCTACCTCTCTTATTATTGAATGTAGATCAAACAATACTACTTCGTTCAGATATTTTCCAGTAGATTCCGCCATATTATATATCCATCTTTCCCCAACTCTTTGCCCTTCCTTTAGCACTCAAAAGCTGGCATGGAAGTAAAGTTGTTATTATACTTTTGGGCATATTTCTTATATATATCCCATTTTTCAGCAAATTTTTGTTTAGAATTTCCTCTGAGATTATTAGTTAGTAGGGCCAATTCAGCGAATTCTTGTAATTTGCTCTGCCAATCTGAAATTTTTGGAAGTTCTTGTTCTTTCCAGCTTTTTGCCACCAGAATTCTGGCCGTCGCAATTGCATAAAAAAATACTTCTTTTGATTTATTTGGAATTTATTTATAAACCATGCTTAATAAGAATATCTCTGGTTTTTTTGTAAAGGATATTCCAATCATTTTTTAAAATTCCTGGTAAATCTCTTTGGGGGTGGCTTGAGGACCTCTACACGCAAGTTAAATGCAAACAAGGAGAAACTCAGCACAAAAGAACTTTTAAGCTCTTGCCTTGCTTGCCAGGCAAGACTCTCTCGGAGCGCTACTTTTTGAAAGCCAAGGATGCTTCTGCAAGATCTTATGGATCCTGAGTCCTGCGAGAATTTGCGAGGGCATCCCAGAACTGGTGCACTGAGAGGGCCTTGCCCCTCAAGGAAGGCAGAGAGCTTAAAAGCTCTTTTCGTGCCAGCTCTGCTTCCGTTTCCCAGGGTGAAAAAAAGCTTTTAAGCTCTCTGCCTTGCTAGTGGGAAAAGGCTCACTGGCGAGGGCTGCTCAGGCGCTGTGGTTTAAATATAAGCATTTTTGCATATACACGGAGCCCTCGGAACCAAACCTCCATGTAAGATGCAATCATATTGTAACTGTCTTTTTTCCTCGCCCTGTTTCTCAACGCTGTCGAAGCAGAGACTTGCAACAACCGAATCTCTGAGCACCCACTTGGTTTTTACTGCTCAGAGAACTGGGGTGTAAAAATATTCTTATATTCTGGAATAAAAAAGCACAGGACAAAACCAATATCAGCCGTAGTTTGGCATCCATTATGCATGTGCAGGTTATGAGAAGAATATGTGAAGAAGAGATGCTAATTACCTTTGGCCTGCCAGGTCATCATATTTTCCCAAGGTGTCCCTTCAGGCTGAGAAGCTTCCTCAGTTCAGAATATTTTAGTAATAATTTGGCAGGTATACAGAAACATCTGCCGCCCCACCCCCCTCACAAAGCTACAATCCTAAAAACACTTACTTGAGAATAAGCCTAACTGAACTCAATGGGAGTGACTTCTAAGTAGACCTGCATAATGTTATGCTGCTCAAGATTTTTGCACACACACCCCTCCCCGGGTTTCTAACAGAAGGGAGATTTCTATGATTGCCCTTTGGTGGCTCGTGGGTTTTTAATTAAGCTCCATAAGTTAAGCAACATCCCAAAATGAATGCAAGGTTGGCATTTTCTTTTCTAGCCCGCTGGAACTAAATTAACGAATTAGCCTCAAGATCACAAGGTTTACATTACAGCACTTCTAAAAAGGATGAATTCCCGAGGCAATGGTCTTACTTCCGAGGGAAGTCCTGCGAACAATGGGGCAGGGCATATTGTTTTCCAGAGAGGCCAGTAATTTCCCAACAGCTGTAGAAAATGGAAATACATAAAGAAGACTCTGGGGAGTAGCTGTTACATTAAGCAGCCCTCGTTCAGGCTGTAAAAGGCCGTCCAGCAACGGCATCTCCTAATGACTGTGCTAAGAACAATTCAAGAGGTAGAACCTGCTCCCCATGGCTTGCATGGTATAATAAAAATAATTGCAGAGTGGGTTTCCCAACCTTTAGGTGCAACCTTTTGGTCAGTCATGTAACATGAAATTAAGTACCGGTAAGTGAATTCATTTAAAGGATTTTTTGAACCATAAACTGGGTTAAATGTCAGGAAGGTGTACAACACATATAGATTTAAAAGTCCAATGCAATTGCCCCACCCTTCAATAAAACAATAACTTTAACAACTGCGTTAGCAAACAAGCAGATACAAATTTCAAGAAAGGTGGCCGAATTATGCCAATTGAAATGCCTGGATGAATTAAAGCATATTCACCTGGCACTGTAAGGGCTATAATGTAGATGTCAGGTCTTGGGTTTCTGTGGGTGGTCAAAAAGAATACAGTTGCCCCCTTGAGGAGCCACAACCCCATAATTCCTAGTTTCAATTTAAAAATGAAAACAAAACCAGAGAAGTCTCTAGACCTTGTAAAACCTGAGATACAAGGCAAAATCTGCAGGCACTCTCCTCATTTATTTTGTGAGAAACTAGCCTGCTCCCACATTTCAGCATTTTTAGCCAATTGAGATTTATAAATGTAGACATTTAGAATATTGGACAGTGGAGTTTAGAGTGACAGACCCATTGTCTAGAGGAGGGTTTTTCTGGTTACGTTTTAAGTCAAAACTCCAAAACAGTACCCCATTCAGCAGTTTCATGCAGATGTTAAACAACATGGATGATAGAACTGACCCCTGCAGGGCTCCATACTAAAGAAAAGAGCCATACTCCCCAAGAACCACTTTATGGAGCCAGCCAAGTGGGAGTAGAATGGCTGCAAAGCGGTGACCCCAATAGCCAACTCAGACAGCCACCCTAGAGCAATAACATGGGGTCATGGGGATTGAAAGTGGCTGAGAAATGAAGAAAGACCAACAGAGTCCCACTCTCCTGTTTGTCCTGACACAGGTCATCATACAGGGTGGCCAAAGCAGTTTATCTACCCAAGCCAGGCCTGATTGAAATGCATCTAGAAAACCTGTCTCCACCAAGAGTACCTGACTCATTGTGGTCTAATGGGGAGGCCTGGCCTATTTACCGGTAAGCCCAGGTGCCAAGAATCCCCCACTGTTGCATTAAACTAGAACTGCCAATTGGGCCATAAAGCTCACCCTGGCCAAACTGCAATGTCTTAGCCTAACCTATAGTATGGTTTTGAAGAGAAAACATTTGTGAGTTGGACGGCCTGTTTATGTTGCTCTCAGCTGCAGGGTAAAAAGGTAGATGAGGGGGAGCAAGATACAGTGGAACCTTGCTTCTCAAATGGCTTAGTTGATGAACAGATCGGCTCCCGAACGCCAAAAACCTGGAAGTAAGTGTTCCTGTTTTTGAACGTTTTTTTGGAAGCTGAATATCCGATGTGGCTGTCAGCTATTATTTCTGGGGCACCTGCACCAATCAGAAGACGTGTCTTGGTTTTTGAATGTTTTGGAAGTTGAGCGGATTACGTTCGAGAGCCAAGGTACCA
Organism: Lacerta agilis; assembly: GCF_009819535.1. Taxonomy (NCBI): domain Eukaryota; kingdom Metazoa; phylum Chordata; class Lepidosauria; order Squamata; family Lacertidae; genus Lacerta; species Lacerta agilis. The sequence goes on from NC_046316.1 coordinate 36,431,499, forward strand.
CTGTACAATAATTAGCAGGTGGGAACATTTCTAGATAGCATTAAAGATTCAGCAACTAAAGCATCCCAATTCATTTTAAATTTTTACAACTCAACGTGTGAATTCCAGACAGTTAGTTAAATACAGCCCTGAATTCTCAAACAAATGTACCGTAATGGATTCTGGAAACAACCACAATGAAAAGATCTTCCAGGCATGAGTCAATGGAAAGCCATTACAAGGATTTCCAGTTTTGCTAATCATTTGGTGACTAACACTGCTCTGCAAATTCAAGATGACCTCCTAATTCCAGGAAACCTGGGTGGCTACCCAGAAATAGAACGTACATTAAAAAAGGAAGAGAAGGATATAACACTAATTTATTATTTACTCATTTACTTATTAAATTGATACACCACCCACCCTCCCCAAGAAGCCCAGGGTGGCAAACAAATAAACAATTTAAAAACAAAAACAACACAGAAACATTCTCAAACAAATTGAGACGTTCTAAGATCAATGACAATTTGTTGTTGTTGTTCACTCGTTCATTTGTGTCCGACTCTTCGTGACCCCATGGACCAGAGCACGGCAGGCATGCCTATCCTCCACTGCCTCCCACAGTTTGGCCAAACTCATGCCAGTCGCTTCGAGAACACTGTCCAACCATCTCATCCTCTGTCGTCCCCTTCTCCTTGTGCCCTCCATCTTTCCCAACATCAGGGTCTTTTCTAGGGAGTCTTCTCTTCCCATGAGGTGGCCAAAGTACTGGAGCCTCAACTTCAGGATCTGTCCTTCTAGTGAGCACTCAGGGCTGATTTCTTTAAGGATGGATAAGTTTGATCTTTTTGCAGTCCATGGGACTCTCAAGAGTCTCCTCCAGCACCATAATTCAAAAGCATCAATTCTTCGGCAATCAGTCTTCTTTAAAAACATCTAAAAGTAGTTACAGTTGAAAACATTCCAAAAGCAATTATAGTAAAAAACATTCTTCCATCCAATCTCGAGGCTACTGGGAACAGCATTAGGGAACAATCCTGTAGCAAGATCTTTTAGGATGAATGGGGTTAGGATCCAATGGATCTCCTGCTGAGCTGAGAGTGCCACAAAACAGCACAGCTATGCTGGCATAACTCCCTCATCCTCTGCTCAACTGAAGATATGCTGTTATATCTCCCGCATCCTGGTTCAGCAGAGTAAATATGGTACCTATCTGCACCACTGCTTGGATGCCCTGAAAACTCGCTGGCCATCCAGCTCTCTCTCTCTCTCTCTCTCTCTCTCTCTCTCTCTCTCTCTCTCTCTCTCTCTCTCTCTCTCTCTCTAGGACCACCCACTACCACCAAGGCCAGTGACTCGTAAATCGGCACAAATCCTGAAATTGAGGCATTCTGGGGGAAGGACTGGGGAGGGCAGACTTAGGCTGGATCCTAACCCCGTTCAGCTCGGTCTAGTGACCTGGCACCCGGCAAACAGGGTAGTGTAACTCAAACTCTATTTTAAAGGCTTGTTTTCCCTCTGTCAGACTTTGGCTGAGTGAGCCAGCAGTAGCCCTGCTCCTGAACAGAGTTTGGATGTGATGCATTTTACACTGACTTAACGTACACTAGGCTTGCCTTATGCCTGTTTCTTGTGCGTAGGATTGTTCTTCCATAGTCTGGAAGATATTGCAGACCCTTACCCAGATGGGAAAACATGCCCTGATCTGCACTACATTTCCAGCACAGAGACAAATGTCTTTATTAAATAGTTAAAATACTTGGGCAATGAATGTGCTTAACAAATGCATGTCCCGTTTTCTCATCCTCATTGTAAGGTCAGTGCAAAATGCCAATGTTTGCAGAATGGGTGTGTGGATGTGTGGATGTGGATAATTCCGTTATCAGTCAGCAATTGTTCCAAACAAAAAGGCCTTTCTGAAACTCAGTAATCCTATTATATGCTGGCTACATATAATTGACGCTACTGAAGTATTTACCTGCAGAAGACGGCATATAACTGTGCCTTGTTGAACCGGTTTGCTGGCCAATGTGACAGCTTCAACATTTGCCATGACTACAGTTGAGCCCTGCTCAGTAAGTACAACAGACCAATGAATGTCTGTCATTAAAGCTGACTTTCTGATCTATAGAGGTAATGCATCTTCCAACATAAAGGCAGGTGTTCTACGTACCTGGTGTTCCGGTCCTAAAATCCATGTACACTGGGAAAGAATAATGGATAAGATTTAGGCTACAATCCTAAATCAACTTTCCTAAGATTGAATTCAATACGACATACTTCTGAGTAGACATGGTTTTCAGTCATGAAATCAGTGTGACTTAAGTTTGTTATCACTGTTTGAAGTCCTATTGTCTTGCCTAACAACACCTACTTTGCCTCTGTCTTCACCCAAAAGGAAAGCAGTGCCCAACCTGGTGATAACAGAATAAACAATGCAAGGAGGGAGCTGCAGCCCAGGATGTCCAATCCACCCCTCAGCCGCCCCCCACCTTTTACTATGTTGATCCTGCCCAAAGCAATGTCTGCCACAAGGGAAGAACTACCACGGTTTGACTCCTGCCAACCCAACCTACTTCTGTAGCCAACCCAGAAGGTCTAAACAGAGATCTTCCAGGCAAATGTCATTGCCGCTTTCTGACAGGTGAACTCTATCTGAACGAACCAAGTCCACATGCTCAAAACTGATCGGGGGTGAGTTAGCACACATTTCAATTTCACAGCCTTTCCTTCTGGAATCTTAGGATGTTGTATCCAAGAGTTATCTCACTTTATTATTACAACAGCCCTGAGAAGTAAATTAGATAAAGAGAGTTAAGCAGAGATTGAGCTCAGATCTCTTTGGTCCTAATCCAACACTCTGTGTAGTGAAGAAGGTATCTGAAGAAGTGTGCATGCACACGAAAGCTCATACCAAGAACAAACGTAGTTGGTCTCTAAGGTGCTACTGGAAAGAATTTTTTATTTTATTTTGTTTTGACTATGGCAGACCAACACGGCTACCCACCTGTAACTGGAACTCTGTGTAGTGGTTAGAGTGCTAGACCGGGACCTGGGAGACCAGGGTTCAAATCCTTCCTTGGCCATGAAGCTCACTGGGTGACCTTGTGACAGTCACTTAATCTCAGGCTCATTTACCTCTCATAGTTGTCGTGAAGGAGAACTATGCTCACCAGCTTGATCACGCATATGCAAAATGCATATGGATTGGCTCCCAAACAAATCGGCTCCTGAAAGATTGAAACCCGGAAGTGAGTGTTCCGGTTTTCAAACGATTTTTGGAAGCCGAACGTCCAGCGCAGCATCCATGGCTTCTGATTGGCTGCAGGACGCTCCTGCGGCCAATCGGAAGCCGTGCCTTGGTTTTCAAATGGTTCCAGGAGTCAACGCATTCTGTTAGAGAACCAAGGTACACCTGTATCAGGAATGCATGATATTAGGAAAAATTGCTTGCACATAGGAATATATCAGGCAAAATTCCATACACAAACATGCAGATTACAAAAATGCAAAAAATTTCAGGCAAGATTTATGATTATGATTATTTATTAACGCTTGCAGGCTTCTGCAGAAATGGGGCACATAGAATTTAAGACTAGGGAAAAAAATGTGTTACTGAGTGAAACCAAAGTTGATAGATCCAACCACCTGATCCGCTTTCTCTCCTTCGCTTTCTGTCACCTCTGCTTCTCTTTTTTAGAAAAGGTATTGTACAGAGCGGCAATAATGGTCAGAAATACGTATAATTTGGTGCCTCTGCTAAGTCAATGAAATAGACCTTCCTTATCTTTTCCAGTCTTCCTCCTGAGTCAGTGTGGTGGAGCCAATTCCCAGGTACAGGAGTGTATTGTGCATAAACCTTTGCTCCTTACTGGGCGATGGAGTTTGGCTAACTTTTTTTTTTAAGACACTTTCTTTTTTGTTCAGCTCAGCAAACTGCACTCTGACAAAAAAAAAGTGCTTACTCACTTCCTCTTTGCTCTGCCACAGACAGTTCTCAGAGCAGATACTACTGCTCAAAGACTTGGGTGAGGCGAATTTTATTTAAAAAAACCTGTGTGAGGCAGGATTTTTCACATTCTTTCCTTCTTCTGCATGCTTAAATTTGGAAAGAGGCAGATCTTGATAAACATAAAATACGCCACATGCTAGGAGTGACCTGGAAATATAATTTGTGAAAAACGCAAGGCATGAGCAATCTCCTTGGAACTCACAGAAAGGGGGGGAGGGAACCTAATTTGGCTGTATACTAGAATTATTCATCACACAATGTTTGAACTATGCTAAGCTTTCAGCAGGAAATACACAAAGTCTTGTTATCTTCAAGGGAAATAAAAGAACTTGCTAGCAATAAGCTCATCTTGCTTAAATCTTTTTTCCCCAGGGTAAAAATACTTTTCGTACATGATTTCTATCTGCTGCTGAAAGTGAGCAAGACAACTTGAAGAAGTGTGTGTGTGTGTGTGTGTGTGTGTGTTTGCATGTGCAAGAAAAGGAAATGGAAGCACCCAAGCCCCGTTTTCACTTTCAAAGCAATGCCATCTCATGTTAAACCAGTGGTTCTCAAAGGCTATGGCATGCCACACTGGTGCGGCAGGAGAGGATGGCAAGTGTGACGGAAAGATTCAAGGACAATCAAAGAAACGTTTAATGATTTCAGTGTAATGTAGTATGTTGTTGTTGGAATCTGCCTGTCTCGAGAGAGAATGGAGTGCGTCTCCAGGGGTGAAGTCAAACGACTGCATTAGTAGCAACTAAGTGACCTTTCTGGGGCACAAGCTGGGGCAGTGCGGACAGAGAGCCTGGGCTGCTCGGACAACAAGACCCCCATCTTGGCCTCACTGAAATGCTCCAAAGGAAAGCAGAGCAATGTTTGGCACCAGCTTGGCTGCAGGAGTTGCCGGAAGAAGACATACAAGGCCAGCGGCGGAGGAGGCCTCTCAGGCACCTAGGGCGGCAAGCCCAAGAGTGGAACGTGGTGCCCATAGGGGTGTGGCGTGCAGTGCGCATAGAGACGGGGCGCTCAGCAGGGCCTCAGCCACCCTACAGTTGGGGGGGAGGCACGAGCAGACAGTGTGGAGCCTGCAGGCGCCGAGACGTGTGGCTCGTGCGGCTGCAGGCCCCGTGGTGATGAGTGCCGCCCGCCATTTTGTCAACCCCCCCGTCAGGGTGACACCCGGGGTGGACCACCCCCCTCCTTCATACGCCCCTGTAAAAGGTACCATCAAACCATTTTAGGGACTCCACTCCGGATTTGTAGGGTTTACTCCTCAGTTTTTTTCTTTTCAGGAAATGTTTTTTTTACTCAAGAAATGAAAGTAAGATTGTTCTCCACTTACATTTGTATTGTAAAAATGATCTTTTTAAACTTTTTTTTTTATAAAAAAACACATAAGGTACAGTTGATTGGTTTTTTTAAAATATAGTTTTATTGCTTTCCTATATACTGTATAACAATTACAAAAAAGAGAAAAATATACAAAAACAAAACCTCAACTCGCCCACTCCCCTTTCAATCTAGATCAATCTAGTTAAGTTTGCCACAGTCCAATCTGTGATTTTGTTAGTTGCCATTCTTCAGAGTTATCAGTAAAGTATTTCATAGACGGATGCCATGTTTCAACAAACTGTCTACATCACTTATATGATTCTATGCATGTAATCACTTTATTAATTTTTCTGATACAGCAATAGACCATACATTGTTTCCAGTTGGAAATCCACAGATGTTCCAATTTTGTGCCACTACTAGAAGAAAAACAATTAGTTCTTTATAACAAAGGTCAGGTGTCCCGTCTTTAAAAATAGTTAACAATCCCAAACTTGGGGTACATTCCATATGTTGACCCATAATATAGCTTATTTCTGTAAACACCTTCTGCCAGAAGGGCTTTATACATTCTCACATCCACCACATGTGAAATGTTGAGGCACACTTGATTGTTATAAAAACACAAGATGGTCCATGCATTATCCCAGCAGCAGAAGCCCAGTGTAAGTGTCCAGCCACACTGTCAGCTGCTGGCGTGAAGGATCACCCAGAGGGTGTGAGCTGGCAGGAACCATACCAGAGAAGCCATTCACTACTGATCAGGCTGTCATTGTGGCATAGACTTCCTAATCTCCATCTGATCCAATGTCTTTGGAGAGATGGCTTCTCTAGTCCTTGGTTGAAAGCTATACATAATAAACTTGTGGACATTGAGTTATCCCCATCCGAACTCCTGGAACTGGACTTAGTCTCAGCCAAAAGAGCTTTTTCTCAAAAGTTAGAGACTGATTTTCAGCTTACCTCTCTGACAAGTCACGGAACTTGCTCACCATCTAATTTAGGCCTATTACCACCAAAGAAACTACTACACTACTTAACCAATCTCTCTGTTGTGAGGTATAGGTATGCCTTCATAAAAGCCAGATTTAATATTTTCCCATCAAATGTTTTGGGCAATAGACTTTCCAATGGTCAAATCTCCCTCCTTTGCGACTGTAATAGTGGTTCCATAGAATCCTTGGAGCATATATTTTTTTGCTGTCCAATTCATTTGGCAGCTTGGTCCAAATTTTTGGTTCCACTTTTGAAGAAAACCCAAGATGGAACTCAGGATGCTAAATTAATTTACTTATTAAATGACGAGGAACCGAATAGAACCCATATGGTCACTAGGTTTTTGACTAATGTGCTATTTACAAAGAAGAGGAATGGTTCTCTTCCCATTTATGACAATGCAGAAAATAATTAAGACCTATTATTGGGGCGATAAAATAGGTGATAAATTAATTTTAACAGATTTTTTATTTTAATTAAAAAAACTAGTTCAGTTGGACTACTCAGATCTCAGTGTGACTTAGATAGAATGGTGTAAATGGGTTGTTTTAAAATTGGTTTCTTACTGTATTGTTTAAATTTGTTAAATTGTTTTACTCTGTGTGTATTATGACGAATGTGTTTTGCGATGTGATACCTACCGACCTACCTACTGATCAGGAAAGAGGGAGTACTTCACGGATAGGTCTTTTGGCCATTTGGCAGTGTGAGCCAGCCACCTCAGGCTGCTGATTTGGAGTGTCATAAAAGGGCAGCAAAAAATATTGTTGGATCGTTATATTACTATAGTATTGCTGCTGCTTATGGGATTTTCTGCCTCAGGCACCAGAATGACTCCACCTAACTTTGGGTGCTATACTATGTGCATTGACTGGGGCCGTGGATTTCTTTGGTCAGCCAGCAAGAATGTATTGGGCTGGCCAATTGCCTAATCATCTGGTGACCTATGGAAACCCAGGCACTTCCTCCTTCGCCTCCTGCAATCCATGTATAAACTCCACCCTTGCGATTAGATTCTTTTTGTTAAGGCATAACTGGTTAGCAGGTTATGAAATTGCCTGGCTTCTGAGTAAGACATACCATAGCCGGCCAATTGTGTTTTATACTGGACACTTGTGGAGTGAATGAAATATGTGTAGTGTGGACATGGAGGGACCTGCTTAAACTAACGCACTCCAGTGCACAGTCAGACTCCTCCTCTATCCAGTGTCAGGCTATCGGCAGCAACAAGGAGCTTCTTCTGTTTCTTCTGCTGCTCTGGGAGGCCATCCTGCATCCCGAATGCCAGGCAGGGTGGTCAGCATTCCTCCCTCTGATTGCTTAGCAACAGCGATTAAGCATCCTTATCAAGAGTCGCTTCTCTGTATCTGCCTTAGAATGCTGCCTCCATATTTTGCTTTGTTCGTTTGATGTCCGATTGTCCAACTGACCTGCTTTTTAAAAATATGAAAGCTCAGAGTCCAGGCTCCCTGTTGGCTCATACTTCCTGTCAGCTTCTTTTGGTCATGGTCTTCACCACTACAGGGAGAGGTATTGCATTTCTATTTAAATTACCAACATTATTTCTAAATTTGCATGGATACATAGAAATTAGCATGTCCAAAAACTTATGCAAATCGGTGACATCCTTTTTTGGTGATTTTTTTTTTTGGCAGTGCTGTTACAGGCACAGGACAAAGGCCATAAAAAAGGTTGGTGCCTCTTTGTAAAATACATGATTTGTTTATTTATTTTTAAAACCCAGCATGTATCTCTATGACCACTGAGCTGCTAAGTACAAGCATGCTTAAGATCTGAGATTATAACGATGGACTGTAAAACTTTTCAGGCAGATTTCAAACTTCCACTATTCATTTTCAGAAATGTAAGCAAAGGTGTGTTGTATATTTTACAAGTATTTCATTAATCAGTGCAGAAAGCTGCCTGTGTGTCATCCAAATGCTGGTCTTTATTTGCTATATGGTGATGTAAGCATCCTTTTTTAAAACAACAACAGCAGCACCTCTTCTTTCTAGTGGTGAGGTCAGCAGAGGGAAATTAGCAAAATACAGGCATGTGTAACTTAATATGTTCCAGACTTCAGAGGTAGCTGAAATTTTTATGCAGCCTTTGCATTAATTGGGCAATGGATGTGGGGCTGACACATTCCTCTTGAGCATTTACCGGTACTGCAGCAGTGGGGTACCTGTGGTCCTCCAGCTGTTGTTAGCCTCCAACTCCCATAAGTCCCAGCAACAATAGACAATGGTCAGGGATTGTGGCTCCATCATCTCCAGCAACACCTGGAAGATCACAGGTTTCCTATCACACTTAGTGCCTCAAGCCCTGTTGCTAGCCTCTTACTAGGTAAGCAAAAGATATTTTTGTTCTCTGTTACAAAAGAGGGTGATGTGTGGGGAGGAACTGGGGGAGATTTCAGCACAGAGGCTACGTTGTTTTTGTTTTAAATATTGAAGGTACATATTCCTAAGTACTGGTTATGTACTTTCCACACTGCAGAATAAAGCAAACATTTATGGCTGTTTTGGAAGTGAGCAGTTTGTAAACAGGGACAAGGTAATATCTGAGCCATAAATGGAAATATTTATGGAATCTCATGAGGTGATGTCCATAAATGAAGAAGACGTTTCTAGGACAGAGTGCATAAGAGTGTGGTGTTTGGAAATTGTGACATGCTTGATGCTGTTGCAATTGCTGACGGCATCGCTGGGAGAGCGTTCTTGGCTAGGTGACAATAATATGATGAAGATGGAATGGTGGCTAAGAAAGCAAATCTCTAAAGAATATATTTACTCCACAGATTTAAACTGGTTTCACAGGAATTCCCTCTCCCCAAGGAATCTTGGAAGCTAAAGCTATCTCCTGTTAGAATCAGCCAGTATGGCCAATGACCAGGTCTGATGAGAATTGTAGTCTAATAGTATCAGGAGGGGCCCAAGTTCCCCACACATGGCAGACAAACAAGTATAAAAGCAATATAACTATTTCAGGACCATATAACACCAGTCCTGAAAGACCTACATTGGCTCCCAGTATGTTTCCAAGCACAATTCCAAGTGTTGGTGCTGACCTTTAAAGCCCTAACTGGCTTTTGGCCCTGCATACCTGAAGGAGCATCTCCAACCCCATCATTCAGCCTGGACACTGAGGTCCATCTCCGAGGGCTTTCTGGCTGTTCCCTCACTGCAAGAAGGGAAGTTACAGGGAACCAGGCAGAGAGCCTTGTCAGTGGTGGCACCCTCCCTGTGGAATGCCCTCCTGTCATATACAACCTTCAGAAGACATTGGAAGGCAGCCCTGTATGGATACGTTTTTTGAAAAAAAAAGTTTACTGTTTTATTATGTTTTTATATGCATTGGAAGCCACCCAGAGTAGCTGGGGCAACCCAGCTAGATGGGCGGGGTACAAACAATAAAATATATTATTATTATTATTATTATTATTATTATTATTATTATTATTGGTACAGTTGGACGAGAAGCACCGTTTGCCACCACCAGGTGGTGTTGGACTACAACTCCCATTGGGGGGCTAGAACCTCACCCAAAGGTTTCCAACCAGATCAGCCAATTTTCCTACCCCCAGTGCCTCCACCTTGTCTGGATTAAGATCCAGCTTCTTTGCCCTCACCCATCCCAAAACTGCCTCAAGACACCTGGAGGGGGCAGCCGGGGAATGGATCAAAATGTCAGAATGGCCACATGTGAATATCAGGTGCACAGCATGCAGAGGAGGTTCGAGGTGCTTTGCAAAACACACGTTTCATAATAACACCTGAAATATCCTCTGGTTACAAAGAGGCACATGCATATGTGGTCACTTTCTGACCACATCGCTTTCTTTTTTTTGCATCCTGTCAGGAAGGGATTGATGACAGAGACACAGCTGCTTAAATGCAGAAGCCCCGAGGTTCAGTCCCAGGGATCTCCAGGCAAGGCTGGGAGAGACCCCTATTAGAAATCCTGGAAGAGAGGCTGCCAGTCAGTGCAGACAATGCTAAGCTTGAGTGACAGACTATCAAGTGTATCTCAAGCATCTCAGATGCATATTTTTCCCCCCAAGGGTTCTTCATTAGCTCTTCCAGCTCCTTCATTTATTCCATTTCAATCTGTCAACACTAGATCCATTTTTTTTAATCTATATGTGAATGTGGGAGGGAACAGAACCGGAAGCTGGTGTTTTCTTCATTGTTGCTAGAGCAGCAGGTTTTTACCTTGGAAAATACAAATTGCTATTTATACTGTATGCCAGTTTCTCTCTGTTGGCAGTGAGATTTGTATATCAGCACTGCCAATATACAAATTAAGGCATGAGTGATTCTTCCTCCTCTGCACATATTATCTGGATCCTGGGCAAAGGGAACGTGACAACCAAATTTTGGTTCTCTCTTCACAGAACAGCGCATGCTAACCAAACTTTAAGACATGTTTTAAGCTCTGTGCCAAAAATGCCAGATCATACCCCCAAACTACTGTACGATTTCCTAACCAGAAAACACTAAGCTCATTTTATGATTTGAGCCTTATAACGTCGACAGCTTTTATGCTATTCAGTACATGCTGGCACAGTGATAGTGCTGTGTGCTGCGTTTTTAAATTGAGAATTGAGTCACGGAAAATCAAAACATGGCAATGTAAGTTTAGTTGTGTTTATTTTAGCTTCACAGCTCAAGGCAGGGCTGAACTGGACCCTGGCTATCCAGAAATGTTTATTGAGCTTCACAAGCCCATTTTCTATTTACAAAAATGTCTTTGGAATGAAATGAGAGTCAGGACTGCCCTGGCTACAAGTGATAAACATATACACACAAAAGGGTATGAATAAGGGGACAGGGAGCTGTAGCTGCTTGGCATTTTGATGCAGTAATATGGCTACTTGTAGATCTGATCAATGAAATGGCTTTTGAAATTAGATGCTGGCTCTGTTGAGATGCCCACTGTCAAAACCGATTCAGCAGAACGGTGCCTTTTCTGGGATGCCTATGTCCCAATGGGATTCACCTATGAGTGGATAAGGGATAGTGTAGATAATCTGTTTCTCCCTTTATTCCCCCCCATCAATCCTATATTTTAAAAGCAATCAGGCAGGGGTCATTCCCAAACATGCGGAATTAAAGATACAGTGATTAATGACCCTGGGACAGTCACTGTTTCTCAGCCTAACCTACCTCACAGGGTTGTTGTGAGGATTAAATGAAGATGGGGAGTACCATGTACGCCACCTTGGGCTCCTGAGAGAAAAAGGTGAGATATAAATGCAATAGAAATAGACAGCTTTTCCCCCAGCAGGAACTCACCAGAACTCAGTTCCAGCACCTCTCATGTGGGCACCATTGCCATTATAAGAGAACAAGAAAGGTGTTCATGGTGAGTTCCAGCACCCCTTTTTCTAGAAAAATAGCACTGGAGATATATAATATAATATAATATAATATAATATAATATAATATAATATAATATAATATAATATAATATAATATAATATAATATAATATAATATAATATAATATAATATAATATAATATCAGAAGCTGTTCAAAAACCAAGGCGCAGCTTCTGATTGACTGCAGGAGCTTTCTGCACTCCCAAGCCGCGTCGGACATTCAGCTTCCAAAAAACATTCACAAACTGGAATACTTACTTCTGGGTTTGTGGCATTGGGAGCCAAGCCATTCGGGTACCAAGGTACCACTGTGTAATATAGGCAGTCATAATGATGATATGGAACTTCCAGGTTAAGAGGGAGTAGTGTTCTGAATAGCCATTGTTGAGGAACATCAAGAGAAGGCTGTTGGGTTCATGCTTGTACAAGGTATGTGCACCTAGATGCAAGAGATTCAGTTTCAAATGGAGACAAGGACCTGGTGTCCCGACACAGCAGTTCAAGCTACTGGCACCAGGTATGGGGAAAGTGGGTAGATGGCAAAGGATAACAAGCATCATGTGGACCATTCTGTGGGGGCAGCAGCTGCCCTGCTGATATCCAGTTCCCTGACTTTCATTGTAAGCAGATTGCAGGTTTGAATCTGAGATGCAAACTGTCTCGGTGGTGATCTCACCCAAAGTTTTGCACCCAGCCTTGAGATGATTACTTTCCTGCAAACTATGCCCAGGACATGAAAATGCTTCTTAACGAGATGCTCTTTGTGGAGGTTTTTTGCATGGTATGGAACTGCGAAGTCTGCAGCACTAGAACAGGCCAGATGTGCTTCAGTACCACTAAAATAATGGGACTTGAGCACACCCGACTCTCTGTGAGCCGCGCTGGTGTTATTTGGAGGAACTGCGGCGGAAGAGATATTTTAGGTTTGCAACTGCAGCCAAGTTAGCATTGCTGATGCCATTCTTAGCCAATTTCCACATAACTCTGAAGTGTAAATGAGCCATGCAGGAGTTAAATGGTGCCAAAGACAGAGGCACTTCCTATGGCAATACAAAGCTGTCTTAGTAATCTCATGGCAACAGCTGCTTTTTTTAAAAAAAATAAACAACAAAAAAATAGTGACATGAAACTTCCATTCTAATATTAGATAGGATGGAGCTGAGAGCTCCCTTGATCCACTCTAATTACTTGATATCAAGACAAAAGGGGATTAGCACTTATTAAAATTGATAGGCTGTGCTGCACAATGCTGGTGCCATCCTGTCTCTCTCACCCACCCCCCCAATGAGCCCTGGAAGGCTGTGGTCTTGAATCTTCCTTAAAATCAGGAGCCAGGAAACAAACCTAACTGCCAGTAATAACATGAGAAGAGTTCTGCAGGCCCATCTAGTCTGACATCCGGTGCCCACAGTGGCCAACCAGATGCCTGTGTAAAGTCGGCAAGCAGGACCCGAGTGCAGCAGTGTTTTCCCCACTTCTCTTCTTCAGCAGCTAGCATTCAGAAACCGACTGACTGCCTCTGAATAAGGCCTAGAACAGAGGGATGGAAGTGGATCTGGCTGGCGGTCTAAGCCCTGATCTTCTCCATCCTCCTCAGGCCAAGTGGGCGGGGTCACCTACCTGCCAATCACCTGGTGTCAAGTGACCACTTCAAAGGGCGCAAGCTCCCCAGAAAGTGTTCTGTGAGCACTTCAGCCTTCATGAAGCCTTCGACCAGGAGTGGATAACCTGCAACCCTCCAGGTACTGTGAGGCTTCAGCTCCCATCAGAGGTGCCACCTTGTGCCCAAGATTGAGGGGCGGCGTGCGGAGCGTGTTTGTGATGTCATGCACCCAGATGGGCGGGGTATAAATAATAAATTATTATTATTATTATTATTATCACGTGTGTGTGATGTCATGTAAACATGACATTGCATTATCAGGAGGAGGCCCAGCGTGGAGCAGATTCCTCTCTCACACTCAGGAGGAGCCAGCCACTGAACTCAGCCTGTGCTCAGCCTTCTCCGTTTCCTCAACATCGAGGGGGTCTGGCCCCCTGCCAGCAGTTACTGAGGGGGCCAAAGACACATTTGCCCCTAGGAGTTGGCATGCCTGGCTCCCATCATCCCTGCCCTGCCCTGACTGGGGCGGATGGGATTTGGAGTCCAACAACATGTGGAAGGCCAAAGGTTCCCCACTTTGGGCTCAGAGTAGCCAGCCCAGTCATTCCCAAGCTGTGTACTGGAGAAAAAAGAATATGAGTTTGTGAATGAGCTGCTGATGTACCATAAGAAGTAAGAGCAACGTTCCTCTGAGACTCTGATCACAACTCCTTCCAGTTAGTCTCTTTTAAGGCAGCAGATTTTGCCATGTCTCTGCGCTGGAAAGGATGGAATGATTCCACACTTGATACAAAGAGGTGCTTTTGTGGCTCTGCTCTTTTATTCAGCATGCTTCAGTTTGGCTGCTGTTATTTGTTCTGCGATTTACGTGTTTACAGGGTGTTTTGAGGATGGTAAGCCACCTTGGGCGCAATTTGCAGGAAGGGGGCAGATGAGCTTTAAAAACAAATAAAGGAAAGAAATGTGTCATAATGACCTGGCCTCAGAGAAGGTCACAGTTGCCGGCTCTCAGAAACCCTTTTGAGGCTTTGGCCATAAAACACAGAGCGCGGGGGGCAAGGGCGGGCAGATGCAAGACCTGCCCCAAACATCATGCATCATGTGTAGGACCAAATAGGGTTTCCAAGCACATTCTATGGAACATGCTTAGAAGTCATCTACAGACCTTGGGCTACAAATGCTGAAGTGTGAAGAGGAACCTGCAAAACCTGGTGATGTTGGGGGGTGGGGGTGGCAATGGTTTGCATTTGGGCCTCTGCCCCACGCCTCTTGCCAGTGCCTCCAAGGCAAAACCAGCATTCTGCTTCAATCGGAAGCCCCTCCAAGTTTTCAGCTGTCGCTGTAAATCTCATTGGCTGGCGGCACATATTTTCTCTTATGTTGGGATCTATTTTAAGATCACCTAGTATCCATGACAGGTTCATACTTCACTTTGTTAGGGCCAAGCCAGACATTACATGGCAGATGCAGGTAAGTTTCCTGGCTTTTTTTTTTTTTAATGGAAAGCAGCCCCAGGACACTGTAAACTTAAGTGGAAGGACAGCGGGTGGAGAAGACTGTGCCTTCACTCCTCCTGGCTGCGTTTCCATCCTGGGGACGGAAATATGAGTAAGGAAAGCAATTTTAAGTAGAGAAGTGGCTGGAATGAAATGAGTGAAGCAGTCCCCTCACCCCAGTTGCCCTGGCTTCCAGTTGCTGAAGGATTCGAACTCAGAGTTGGAAGGGACCATGAGGGTCATCTAGTCCAACCCCCTTCAGTGCAGGAATCTTTTCCCCAACAAGGGGCTTGAACCCATAACCCTGAAATTAAGAGTCCACTGCTCTATCGACTGAGCTACCCAGGTCCTAAAGCTTTTAATGCTTAAATCAGTGTGATACATATGCAAAATGCTAGTACAGAAGGTACAGAAGGCGAAACCTGCTCCATCTGGTCACACCTCCAGTGTAACTTCCCCCTCTGAAGAGGTAGGGCTAGGCCCAATACCTGATAGGCAGGCAGTCACTATGGAAGTGTCGGAAATGGGCTCCAACAGCTCTGGAGAGGGAGGTGGGGCTTGTGACTATCCCCACGGTGATTGGTTGAGTGAGAAAGCTGGTTGAGGCAACTCGCTACCACCACTTGGTCCTTCCCTAGGATCCTCAGTATCAGGTTTCTCTGTGTCCTTGGCAAGCCACACATCTTCATAATCCTGTCTCAGCCAGCTCATGATACCTGTGTGTCTTAACTCAATAGGGGTAGCATCTTGTGACTGCTTTTTTACTTTAAAATAATAATACAAATAATACTAGGAGATTAATATTACATTAATTGCCATGCAATTTCTAGCTTGGCCCTTTCTCTAAAGTGAAGGCAGAGCCAACCAGCTGAAAACCAATGCTGACAGAAATATCTGTTCCTGGATTACTGGGGAAAGCTCAGGTGGAGAGAGCGCTGTCATGTTCTGGTTCTGCTTACGGGTGTTCCATAGGCATCAGGTTGGTTTTGGTGATCAGAGAGTGCTGGACTAGACATCCCCTTAGTTTTATCTAGCAAGGCACTTCTTATGTTTTTTATGTTTATTAAATTTTCTAATTTACATTTCAAAATATTCATTTAAACAACCTTAAATCAATGACTTCCGTTCTTCTCTTTCCCATGCTTCATTTTGCATACCACACATCCCTGCATATTTTACATGAACTAAACCATTCAGTAATCTATTGTTACATCCATCAAAACTTATTTAGACTGTTGAATTTAACTTAATGCTACCAGCGTTTTTAAATGAACACAATGTTCACCCATATATTTTCCAGTCTTCTTTAAATGTACATTCTTCTTGTTCTCTTATTTTATATGTTAAATCTGCAAGCTGCGCATATTCCATCAGTTTAAGTTGCCATTCTTGTTTGGTTGGGACCTTGCTCGTTTTCCATTTTTGTGCTAACAAAACATGGACCGCTGTAGTAGCATACATAAATAGTCTTTTTTTGACACCTGGGAATTCCCCTCTGAACTATCTTTTGGTTTTTGGTTTTTTTTGAAAGGTACTTTTAAACATTTTTTTTCAATTCATGATATATCATTTCCCAAAACTCTTTTACCCTTTTACATGTCTACCACATATGATAAAAAGGACCTCATTACATCTCCAGCACTTATCTGATTTGGACTTATACACTTATGTTCTCATACCCTCCAACATTTCTTGAAAATAGGGGTGTCCAGTGCTATTTTTCCAGAAAAAGAGGTGCCAGAACTCACAGGGAATGCCTCCCTCGTTCTCTTAGAATGGCAACGGTGCCCACCTGAGAGGTGCCAGAACTGAGTTCTAGCAAGTTCCAACTGAAAAAAGCTCCGGGGACGACCTATTCCATAGCTTTCAACATTTTTTCTGATGAAAACAGGGACATCCTAAGTAAAAGCGGGACCATCTGTGATCAAATCAGAAACTGGAATGGCTTCTGTAAATCAGGGGCTGTCCCTGGAAACAGGGAAACTTGGAGGGTCTGCATTCTTATTTGTGGTGGTGCCCAGGAGTCTCCAACGAGGAAAATGGGCAGCCACTATCTGGTCACGCCCACAATTACAAAGGTGGCGGTAGGCAAAATCTTTTCAATTCCATGGGAATGTTGTCGTCATGGAGCGCAAAGCAAAGCAAGTGTGTCTGGAGCCAATTGCAGGTGACCTCCTTCCCACCCCAGAAATCAGTTTGTTCTAAAGCCCAAGTAGTAATCTCTGCCAGTCTGAGGTTTCCATCTCCTATGTGTCAACATGTCCTTTAATCCTTTCATCCTCTTATATGTAACAATGAATCAGGCAATAGAACAAACTGTAGCTCTGAATGCAGTCTTTCAAACACATAAAATAAAAAAGCTAGTAAGATCAGGCTTTGGGGTCTATATTTGGTTTTTTTTAAAAAACTCGTTATTATAAATTGATAATATCTCATAGAAGGGAGCTTTAATATTACATGAAAGGAGGGAGCAGAACCACAGAGAGACAGGAAACCCATGAGACAGGCACACACAGAAGATGACCGAGTCTGACCACTCTCTCCAAAGGAACAATGGGCTTCATTTTTGGTGTCTTTGAGAAGCAGGCTGAAACTATGCACGCTGTGGCTTTGCTGAATAATAATAATAATAATAATAAATCTTCCTTTTGAAAAGCAAACAATAAGCTGCTGGACGGACTCCTTGAACAAACGTTAGTGTTGCTGGTGCTCTGATTTATTAACTTTATTTTTAGACCTGTGGAATGCAGTTGTCTCTTACTCTCTAGGTAGGGAGGGAGAGAGAGAGAGAGAAAACAAACAAATCACAAGGAGCAAAAGACAGCCCAGCGAGCTGCCCCCTTAGGGCTATTTTGCACTTTGCATCTGCCAGTGTACCCTGGATTGTGAGTCCTGCAAGTGACATCCATCCCATAATATGAGTGGGTTAAACAAAAGGCTTGTTTCTCTACCAAACCAAACATTGTTCCTTAGATGAAATACCCAACTCTTACTCTGTCTTGGTATTGGTAACTAGAAGTAGCCTGCTATAACGCAAGCTTCTAGGAATCCAGGGCCTACACAGATTCTGCATTAAGACGATAAATAGCTGGATGTTTTGAAAGCACAACCTATGGAACTGCCTCGGCTCAGTGACGCAGCATCAACTTTTGCATGCAAAAAGTTTGCAGGTTCAATCCCCGGCATTTCCAGGTAGGTAGATCCCTGCCTGAAATCTTGGAGAGCCACTTCTGTGGGACAGGGTAGACCCTGCTGAACTTGAGGGACCAATGGTCTAACTGCATATGGCAGTTTCCTATGTCTGAGTGGCCAGATAGATGCAAAAAGGAGCAAGGCTCCTCCTGCACCTTCAATGGTTCTGTAAAACATTCAGCTCATGCAATTTGTCATGTAAAGCACACCTGCTGAAACACATTCCAAGCTATTAAAAGAGCAGGAAGCCTGTCCACTTTTATACAGGACTATCCTAACACAAGCTGTTATGGGGTCTTGCTGAATGCTTATAAAACAGCATGACCATGCTGAAAATGCAGCATGAACCCTCCTACACTAGTGGCCAAAATAAACAGAAAAAGGAAGCACAACTTGCTTAGGCTGATAAGCAGTAAATTTCCTTCATTTGAAATGTAGCCAATGAGCATGAGTGTTCAGAGAGCCAACCAGGTGTTATGAGCCATCAAACCTCGGAAACACGCTTTCCCCAAAAGGTTTCCACAATTTTGGCCAGTAGTGTAATGTATTCCATTCCTATTAACTGCTGCCCCCAACTATAGCTTTGCTATCCCAAGAGCGCCATCAAAAAGAAGTGGTCTGCACCCCTTCTGCCCACCCCAGGCTTTAAAATCCTATACTTTGTAGCAGGAGTTGCCAAAGTGCTGCCCGCTGACACAATGGCACTTTTGAGGTCTTTCCCTGGCACCCATCGTGGAGCACTGCTGTGTCGACTAGGCAACAGCAAATGGCCTGGCTGCTGCAGAGACGTCATACTGCCCACCAGTTGCAGGGGCCAATGCAGCACACACCCCTTTCTCCTTATGCATCAGAGGGTGATTCTAGGACCAGAACACACATGGCTCCAGGTAGCGAACAATGCTAATTTCCATACTTGAACCATAAGGTTGCTGGCTCAAACACCGGAGTCCTTGTCACGTCATCACTGGAGTGGCGGGAGAGAGAAAGAGAGCACCCACATGCAGTCTAGGTGCCCATCCATTCTACCTCCAAACAGAGTAGCACTGTGACAAATTCTGCCCTCATTGTCAGCTGCAGGGAGAAAGCACACTTGGGACACAGCCCAGGCAGGCACCTGCTCCCACAGTGCTATTTGCACAACGCAGGTCCTTTCTAGGCGTTTGATGAACAGCAGCAAAACTCGGCACAATAACCCCTGAACCACCAGCAACATTGCAGTGCTGATATTTCAGATGAGGTTTGGAGAAGAGTCATGTTTCCAGCTTTTTCCTTGCCAGAACTGGAAGCCAGCTGAGGCAGGAAGCAAGCAAGCAAACACACACATTGACCCTTATGCCCATTAACTCTTCAGTACAAGATTTCAGCGTGAACACACACTCAGCTACCCAGAATGCTTTGCATCTGTACACAAGCCTCAGACAAGTCTGAGCAGCAGGTTTGGCCAAGCGGCCTGTAATGCCTCTGCTTGACAGAGTCTGTTTCATTCGGCAGCCATGGAGATGACCGGCTTGGTGTTGGTGATTCAACTGCTATAGCCAACTGTCACAGCTGACTCTGTTGACTTTGCAGTTAACTGGGACTTTCCAGCCATAATAGGCTTGTTTGGTGCATTAATAACTCATTAAAAGTTATAACTATCTTTAAATGCCCCCTCCAAAAGCAAGTACTCGGTGAAATTCAGTCAGTGGACTATTTAATTGTTCAGAATAGCAGCAAATTTCCAGGAGCTAAATCACATTAATGATGATAATAACTTTCATTTATTGCATTATATCCCACCTTTTTCTCCAAGGAGCTCATGATCTACACCAGGCATCCCCAAACTTGGCCCTCCAGCTGTTTTGGGACTACAATTCCCATCATCCCTGACCACTGGTCCTGTTAGCTAGGGATGATGGGAGTTGTAGTCCCAAAACAGCTGGAGGGCCGAGTTTGGGGATGCCTGATGTACACGGTCCTTCGCTTCCTCATTTCAAACCCACAACAACCCTGTGAGGTAGGTTGGACTGAGAGGCAGTGATTGTGTGACCCAAGGTCACCCTTTGAGCTTCATGGCCAAGTGGTCTCCCAGGTCATAGTCTGACACCCTAACCACTGAAAAAGAATAATATTGAAGACCTGATTGCCTTTCACAACTATCTTTTTTCAGAAACAAACAACCCTCTAGATTTAGGTGGGGGGGGGGGAGTACAGATTTGCAGTTTTTAAACTTTCCGAGCTGGGACAAGCTTTTGAAAGGAGAAATGAAACAGTCCAAGAGTCCTGTGAAACACTCAATATGCAATCCTGTACATGTTTCCTCCCATAGTATACAGTACAGATTACTCATAGGTAAGCATGCATAGGATTGCAGCCCTATAGATTTTCTCAGAAAATAGGACATGGCCTGTATGTTCACCCACCCACCACAGAATCGAAAAGGTTCAGCTTTTGCTTACTGTTAGAAGTTTCACTTCAGGCTTGCCCTTGCCCTTATGTCCATTCCAGGTAAACTGAAAGAAAAAGAAAAACAGGGACCAGAAATCTGCCTTTAGTTTTACTGCAGTTTCCCTACATAGAGCTGCAGATGTGAGCTGATGTCATAGGAATATTTAGACATTACAAAACACATTTGGATTACTGAACAAACATATGACAGCGAATTAGAATAATTATATATTTTGTGCTGAGGAAAGAAATTTGGGGAGGCTATCCAGTTACTAATTTGAATTTCAGTGTGTTATGATTGCATATTGTTTTATTCATTAAAACGAGTTATTCTCATCAATTGGGGGTGCTAGAATTTGATAGCATAATGAGCGCTCGGTCAAATGCTTTTCCCAGTTGACCTGCTGAAATCCATTTTTGGGATCTACAGATTTGCCCAGCCTCTCTCAACCAGTCAGTATTTTACTGGACTGAGAAATAAAATGATGCTCTGACAGGTAACTGCTTTTGAGGTGGGGGAAAAACACACACTAAGGCATGCCAGGTTCCACATTCTGTGAACAGATTCTGTCAGTGTCAACTGGTTAGGTGTGTGTGTGTGTAGATATAGACCATGGGTAGGCAAACTAAGGCCCAGGGGCTGGATCCAGCCCAATCGTCTTCTAAATCCAGCCTGCGAACGGTCCAGGAATCAGCGTGTTTTTACATGAGTAGAATGTGTCCTTTTATTTAAAATGCATCTCTGGGTTATTTGTGGGGCCTGCCTGGTGTTTATACATGAGTATAATGTGTGGTTTTATTTAAAATGCATCTCTGAGTTATTTGTGGGGCATAGGAATTTGTTCACCCCCCCCCCCAAAAAAAAAACAGAGTCCGGCCCCCAACAAGGTCTGAGGGTCAGTGGACCGGCCCTCTGCTGAAAAAGTTTGCTGACCGCTGATATAGACAGATAAATACACACACACACACACACACACACACACACACACACACACACTGTATACTTGAGTCCAAGAAAGAAAACACAAATATGTATAGAAATCAAGATCTAATAAACTATAAACAAAAGTTCCGCATTTGGTAAGGAGCGGTAGGCAACAATTAGAGGATACCTGGACACAACAGTTTGGTTGCATAAAGCCATAGAGGTATTCTGGGTAGTAATTTTGTAAAAAAATTATAGGGAGACAGACGAAAGGGATATCTGGAGGTCATCTGATACAACCAGGCTGGGTAAGAAAAGTAAACCAAGGCCACCAAGTTTCAGCAAATCTACCTGATTTTATCATACTTCTGCTGAGTCTTCTTTGTTGGGTCAGTAGTGCTGAGTTCCATATTTTACTCCACCAGCCTTCCATAGTGTGAGGGGAGCTGTGCTTCCAACAACAGGTGATTTCCATTTTAGCTGCTGCCCAGAGGAATAACATAAGCTCCTTGTAATATAATATATCAGGGCAGCTGGGTGACATGTACCTGTAGGCAGTCACCAGAAACAGGCCCAGAAGCAGACCTGGGAGGCTACAGAAATTACCCTGTTAATTTGAGTGCACAGCTACTGTAGACACTTGCTGGCCCCTTGTCACTTATCTTCTCCTGGGGAATCAGTGTGGTGGCATGGTTAGAGCACTGGGCGAGGCCCTGAGAGACCAGGGTTCAAATCCCTATTCGGCCACTGGGGTGGCCTTGCACCAGCCAATAACTACAATAGCTCAGTCGGTAGCGTACGAAACTCTTAATCTCATTGTAGGTTCAAGCCCCACAATGGGTAAAAGATTCCTGCATTACAGGGAATTGGACTCGATAACCCTCAAGGTCCCTTCCAGCTCTACAATTCTAAGATCCTATGATTCTCAGTCTTACCTATCTCACAGGGCTGTTACAAGGATGAAATGGAGAGGAGGAGTCCTGTGCATGTTGCCATCAACTCCTTGGAGGAAAGGTTTTTCAAATGGAGACCACTATAAATGGTGAGACTTGGACAGAGAACAGTGTCCAAGATACCATCCCTTGTTTTAGACTTCTCTTGCACAGAAGGCTTTGCTCATTGCTACTTGAGCATGCCCTGTAGCATGATGTATACAAATCTGACAAGCATGGGTAGAAAGTTACTGCAGCAGCACAGATACTCCTTTCTCCTCTTCAGGTTTATCTACCCTCACCTGCACAATGTGCTTTTACCCTTGTTGGGAAAGTTCAATCTGACTAAGAAACTGATCGTACACTACAAGCATATTTATGTAAGTGCATCCCAAGGGACACAGACTACCCTCTCTACATAATTATATAGACTGAGTATATAAAGAACACGGTACTTAATTAAATTAAATAAAAAGTCACTATTATCTGCTCACTTTCCCAATACGATCGCTGCTTTGGCAAAGCAGAGTTTGCTCATAGTGAACTCTTGGTTTTCCTTTCTGCCATTTGTTGCTCTGATTGTCTGTGATACTGAAGTAGCAAATGATTTCCTATGGAGTGGCGTCACATTGTGATGCTTCAATTCCATTGACTTCAGCCAGCTCTTTGGCTTAAAACTGTAAGCAGTCCAACCGTGTGCAGGGTTGTAGCATGTATATTTCATGGCTTGTTTATTACTCTCTTGTGTGGCTATTTAGGCATGATATATCTTGGGTCTTTTTTTTTTTTTAAAAAGCTCTTTGGCAATCAAATGAGCTGAAATTTTCAAGGAAGAATATTGTTTAGAGCAGGGGATGTTTTCAGGAAGCGTTTGAAAAGGGAGAGATGTGGGGAGCAGTAGGCAGACTGGGAGGAGGACATTGTTCCTGGAGGTTGTTTTCCCCAAATTACTGGAATGGCAAGATATCTTTAGAATACACAGGATATAGTCTGAGTGGGAAGCAGAGAACACTGTGCTTGTTTTTGCAGAAAGAAACTTGTTCCAGAGAACTTCAGAAGGAGAGAAATTGTCAGCTTGTTGTGAAAGATTTTTGAGGGTTTGTTTCTTTTTGATTATTGGTTAATGAATCATTCTGATGATTGCTTTCCTAACAGTAAGGCCAGAGTTTTTTGTGGTAAGGAAGGACACAGACCCTAAACCCACACGAGAAACTTGGGTTTAGTGAAAAGGTCTCAGCAGCTCACCTGAAGCTTAAGGGAGAGATGGAGTCAACTGAACCTCTTGTAGGGAGGGAGTCCCAAAACTTGGGCCTCTCGCATGAACTGACCTCGGCTCTTGCTTCTTCACCTGAAGCCCTTCTAAGGGCAATGAGCTCTGCCACCTGAGGCAAGAGTGATGGTGACCAAAGAGAGGATATTTTTTGGTTGTGGCACCACATCTATGGAATGCCCTCTGCAGAAAAGCTCTCCTGGCGCCAACTCTGCTGCTCTTTAGGCACCAAAAACTTTATATGCCCAGACTTTCCTCATGTTTCATAACCGACTTTAGCTTTACAGCATAGCTGTGGAGGATTCTATTGGTTTTGTGGCAAATGTTTTTTTTTTGGGGGGGGGTGAATCTTCATCCTATGCACATTTTTGTCCTAACTTGTGGTTTGTCTGTTGTTGTTTTTTTAGTTGTACATTTTATACAGCCTAGAAATAAATAGCTCTCTCTCTCTCTCTCTCTCTCTCTCTCTCTCTCTCTCTCTCTCTCACACACACACACACACACCAAGTCAGCATTCCATACAAAACGATGTGCATCCTCTCTACTATGGATTTCTTCTCTACCCAGCCCCATTGGAACCCCCCCCCCTTCTATAATGCTTTTTTTTATTTAAAGAACCAGCAATTCAAATTTTTTTTTTTGGCTAAGTCTTTTATCAGCAAGGAGAACACAGTCAACACCAGGGGTCAGCAACCTTTTTCAGCCGTGAGCCAGTCCACTGTCGCTTAGACCTTGTAGGGGGCCTGACTATATATTTTTTTGGGGGGAATGAACGAATTCCTATCCCCCACAAATAACCCAGAGATGCATTTTAAACAAAAGCATACACTCTACTCATGTAAAAACACCAAGCAGGCCCCACAAACAACCCAGAGATGCATTTCAAATAAAAGGACACATTCTACTCATGTAAAAACACACTGATTCCTGGACCGTCTGCGGGCCAGATTGAGAAGGCGATTGGGCCGCATTTGGCCCCTGGGTCTTAGGTTGCCTACCCCTGGTCAATACTATCTACAGCCACTGCTTTATTCTCCCTGGCTGGCCTCTTAATTGTTTTGCCAACCAGGAAAAGCTGGATGTTGTGTTCCTACCTAATGCATTTCAAGCAAAGGAAAAGCAAGAAGTTTCAGTAGAACTGGCACAGGGGGCCACAGGCGGGGGGAGCTCTTGGTTTTGAACTACCAGGACCAACAGATTGTTTTCCTGGTGCAGGGAAGGAGGGGGTCAGAAATGCTATTAAGAGGAAGCACAATTAAAAAAAATTGGATGATAAGATGTCCCTTTCTGATGTGGAGAAGACTAATCTGCCAGTGCTTTATCTTTGACAAGCCAGCCCTGCTAAGATAAATTGGAAAGCGACACAGATCGGTACAACCAGCTGCATGAAATGGGAATACAAATGGTTATTTTGGTAAACAGGAAGGTTTGGAGACATTGGGTTTTTTCTTCTCTTTTTTAATGCTGAACAGTCTCCATATTGGAGAGTTAAAACAACACACCCTCTGCATTTCAACACAGTGCTTCCCAAACTCCTCCCCCTCAGACCACTTGAAAATTGCCGACGGTCTTGGTGGTGGACCACTTAATGATTTTTCTGCCTGTTGTATCAATTGTAGTGTGCCACACTGGATGCTGCATGTTTTATTAATTCATATTCTTATTGCTTCTTTTGTTTCTCTTATCGTAACTTGAATTCCGTAGAGTTCAAATTGCAATATGGAATAATAAAAGAAGCGATAAGAATACAATTGCAAATCAGTGTGAATATTTAGTGCAGGCACAACGTGGACCACCTAAAATGAAGCTCACAGTCCACAGACCTCTCCGTTCAGAAGCGCTGTTAATGTGGTGGTGCTGATCCTCAAGCTGATTAAATTTAAAATTACATTTAAAAGGGGCCCCACTGTACTGAAAGAAGCAGTTTAGCAACATTACTGAATAGAAGCAGAAGCTCACTGTTCAAAGCTCAACCTCTTCACATTCAACCTCTGCTCTTTCCTCACACTTCAGCTCTCAGTTCCTCCCTTCACAGCAAAGCTCGCTTCTCAAGGCACAGCGAGCACAAGGCAGTGATGGGTCCATGAAAATAGTTTACATTTGCCCTCTTCTTTATCAAGTAGGCTTGACTGAGACAAGCACTTCTTCACAAAGCATATGGTTATACCCAGTGCTTTTTTTCTTTTAAAAAAATGTTTAGGGGTACTCTCATTTTGACTCAAGAAAACCACCATTTTATAGTTCAAATCGGGAAAAATAAATACAGTAAATGGACAAAAGTACAAAGATTCACAAAATGTTTAGGGGTATGCGTTCCCCCAAGGGAAAAAAAACCCACTGGTGATATCGTATGGAATTCGTCACCACGGGGAAGTAGTGCAACAACGGCCACTGCCTCACACACGAGCGCTTTAAGCAAACTATTCTGGAAGGAACTAAAACATAATGAGTGCCATGTTCACACTAGATATTTACAGCACTGTAATGCCACTCTGAACAGCCATGGCCTCCCTCAAAGAATTCTGGGAGCTGTGGTTAATTTGGGGGCCTCGCGAGTTGTTAAGAGACCTTTATTCCTCTTCCTGAGCTGTAATTCCCAGAGCAGTTTCACAGTCAATCCCTCTTCACGGGGGACTCTGGGAATTGTGGGTTTGGGAGGGTGAATAGTAACTGCAAGGGATTCTTGACCAGGTCAAAAAATGCAGCACCTTAAGGACTAACCAATGTATTATGGCATGCATCTTCATGGGTTAGAATTAAAACACAGATAAAGGTATAATGAATAATGACACCTTCCAAGAAACGTGGACTCCTTTTATTTAACTATGTTAATGACCAAAATCAAGGCCTTCTTATACCAACCGGTCAACATTCTCAGTGAAGGGCTTATGTTAAATAATATGTTTGAATGTGTAAGTGTATGTTTGAGACGATGGATAAAACAAACACCATTAGATGTGCTGCTGGATACAATAACCATTAGTTATTGTAGTTGCTTAAAAGCCAAGAAAATAATTGTTAAAAAAAAACAAACAAATGTATGTCTAAAAGTTATGTACAAAACTGGATGTGTGCATGTATGTGTACACATGCACACAGACAAGTTCTGAAATGTACCTATTCTGCATCCATTGAAACCCCCCAAGAAGACATAGGCAGTTTGAAGTGAAGTAATGCAAGCCTTCTGCAGTTCTGTAATAAGGGCTTGTCAATAATGATCAATGAAGGGCGCTTGGCCATTGTTTTTGGAATTACTCAGGGGGGAGCAGACCAAGGCAGATGTTTGCGCCTGAATGGTGGCTTTGTTGCTGACACACAGCAATGAAAGGTAGAAGACGAGGCAAGCTATCGATTTATTTGGCCATCTCCCACTGTTCCTCCGTAAGCTGTGCTGCACGCAAGAGAACAGAACAAGGAGGGTATTTTAAAATAAGTCACGTATCCTATAATAACAACCCTTCAATTTGCTTCGCCATCCTTTTCTTCCCCTTTGGAAAAAAAACAACAGTACGCCATAAGGGACTACTTCTGGAGATTGAGCCATAAAGCAAGCTGAAAATAAAGACGAGTTTATGGATAATCACGTTCTTCCCCAACGGTCTATTGTCTTTTCAGGGTAACTCTCTGTGGAACTAGTTCTAAAGTCAATACCTCAAAGGGGCCTCAGGGCACAAACGGCATGGATTATACACTAAGGCTGCGTGCTGGGCAAGGTTTCAGACACTGATGTAGGCCTCAGTTATCATTGCCAGATGGTGCTTTCTGCTGCCTCCTTCTTCCACCAGCCATAAGGCTGCCTAGGATTTAGCTGTGCCACTGCTGCCACTGCCCCTGGCCACTACCATTTA
Organism: Lacerta agilis; assembly: GCF_009819535.1. NCBI lineage: Eukaryota > Metazoa > Chordata > Lepidosauria > Squamata > Lacertidae > Lacerta > Lacerta agilis. Next base: position 36,458,879 of record NC_046316.1, read on the forward strand.
AAGCATAATATGTGTCGTAAAGTGAACCAGAGAAGGAGAGATAATACTGTTGAGGCAAGAGGACGGGAAGCAGAGATGGAGAACCTCAGGCTCATGGGTCTTGAGTGTTTCAGGGCAATGTTGGAGGGTATAGTTTCGGGCAGGAGACAATTGCCACACGACACACATTTGCAGAACCTTCCTCTTTTCTTCATTCAGTATAGGAGAATTGTATTAAGGAAGATGAGCCTGCAGTCAGGAGAATAACTGAGGTATGGTCACAGCTATGGTGAAATAACTATCCACAAAATGAAAATTCTTGTAACTAATGGAAACAAGGCTGCTTCCGAGCCTATCCTATGGATCCAAAAGCTGTGCCAAAAAGTGAGTACAAAGCTGTCTAAACGGTGCTCATTAAAGATGGGGGAAGGAAACAAATTGCCCGTCTCATTGCTGCCATGAAAATATAGTCAATCTGATACATTTTAATCAGATCCTTTTCAATTCTCAGTGCTGGGGGGAAAGTGTTTTGCAAAGTAATTTGAGCCAAGTTTTCCTCCTCCCTTCCTTTCAAGACACCACATTAGCACAGATCCAGCTACCTTTGCAGCTCCCCTTTGTCTTGCACTACATCCAATACTGATTGGTGGCATATACCTCCCACTGGTGGGAAATCTTAAATGCGGCCTCATTTCTCAGTCTGCTGAAAAGTTGGCCGCATAACAGTGCAAATCTTTGGCAGAAATGGGCTTATTGTTCTCTGCAACAGCTAACACCCTGGTTTTCAAGGGAATGAAAGCATTGAAACCGAAACTGGTCATTTCTCAGGTCATCTTGGAAATGCATCATCTGAGAAACTTCAGAAATGCCTGGTTAAGCAAATAAAAGCCCCAACAGCAGCTGCCGAGCCATCCCTGCGACCTCTGGTAGTTCGCGCTGGCTGTTGCCGACACATCACAGGACAGTGGAAGTGCTGAGTAAAAATGGAAAGCCATGCTTAAAATTCCTACCTTGCTGTGAAGCATGATGAAGCATTATCCAGGGAAATAAGAAAACAGGAAAAGAGGGATTATCTGGCCAGCTCCATTATTAGAAAGCATCAGATCATAAGAACTAAATAAGTGAATTATGGGCAAGGGAAACAGGAGAGTTGAAAAACAAAGAAGAAAGTTGGTGGGGGAGGAGAGAAAGAGAACTCATTTCTCTGCTTTGGGTCGCATTCTATTTTTCAGAGACTCCAAACCGAAACACATTTCTTTTTCTTTTTTAAAAGGGCAACAAAAAAAGAGACAGGTCATATTTTAGGCGTGTCTTTTCTACGGTTCCTTTTCGGAAAAAGAGCACTCTGAAAGGTCTAATCTCGGATTCCTATTGCAAAAGTTTAACAGCGTGTCTATTCCTATGCATGAAGTTTTTGATGCTTTTTTTTTAAAGTGATAAACACAAATATGATATTTAATTAGAGACTGCATTCAGAATTCCAGTTTCCCCAGCAGCCCTGTCCATTGCACAGATCCACTTGCAAGGTAATGAGATTGGTGTCTTGTCAAGAAACCAAGGAAGGAAGGAAGGAAGGAAGAAAGAGGGGGCATTTTGTTTAGAGTGCCTGCCTAGACCAAAGCCTTCTTTCGTCTTCTGCACCCATTTATTTGAATGCAGTTAAGATCTCTCCCCCCCCCTTATTCCATCAGTTCAGATTCTTGAAACAAGCAGCTATGTTTGCATATGCTCCAAAAACCAAACCTGACCTTGGGAAGTCAGGGATTGAACCTGGGACCTTCTGCATGCCGAGCATGTGTTCTGCCCCTGAGCTACATTGAGCCAAAATCTGCACCAGGCATGATGCTGAACTCCCACTCTCTTTGTTTCTCAGCTCTTGGGATTGCACAGGTGAAGCTTGCAGGAATTAGCAAGTGGCATGCTTTTCCTTTGTGAACCGGAAAGTCTGCCAGGGGAGGCTCACTAGGACTGATCCTCCTTGGAGGCAGCCTTCCCCCCAATGCCACCTCTACATTGTCCTCTTGGAAAAAAGGAGAAGCTGCTGGTTTTCTTCCATCTTTGTTCCCAGTGTAAATCTTTATTCCCCCCCCCTTGTACCTGATGTAGATTTTCATTCCCTTCTTTCCTGGTGTGTGTGTGTGTGTGTGTGTGTGTGTGTGTGTGCACTAGGTTTATGCTACTAAATTAGAAATATAATGTTTATGTAGCATGCCTCCACCTTTTCCTGAGATGTATCCTAATAGCAGGGCAAAGTCTCTATTTCTCTGCCTATACAGGACTGCTTCAAGCATATCACATAATCTGTTAAAATCATAAAGGCTAACTCAAAAGAACCTGAATCACAAAAGTTTCCAGCTTCCTGGGAATCTAAAAGCGAACATCATCCTTTCATCATTTTTGCATGTTCTTTGTTTATTTAGGGGGGTGTTTGATCTTTTAGCAGACTGAAATTTTGCATCAGGTAGATTAAAGATATTGTAGCTGGCCATTCTTTCTCAAACACCTTGTTTGGAAAGCGTGTTCTCCTTCATGGAGAGCACGTGTTGCGGTGGGGGCTAGCAAGACACCCCTCTGCTGCTGGGCGGGTTTGTATGGATGGCCACTACTGTGATTGGGCTCTGGCTGTTGTTGGGGAGATTCATATGTTGCAACTTGTTGATGGACAGTCCAGAGCCTATAAATGACCCTGCACTCAGCGTCTGAGCCCTCCTGGCTTCGTGCATCGGATTAAAGATTAAAGATATTGTAGCTGGCCATTCTTTCTCAAACACCTTGTTTGGAGTGTTAAGCATTCCTGTCTGTGGACAGTTAAGAGTCACTATAGAAACTCAGCCTACCATAAAAGTTCAACGAAAGAGATATGAGTTAGGAGTACATTCCTCAAGCAGGAAATGACCTATTGGCCAAGAATGCATTTCACATTTGCCAATTCATCTCACATTAGTCTCTTTGGTCTATATTTCTCTGGACCGTGACAACATACAGTAGCTGGAATAAGAAACCGCAGGACCCATTTCTTGGATATAATAAGAAAAATGCTAATGATATCCCCATGAAGTGTAGACATGGAAAAATAAATTGAAATGCAGTGTGTTCCCATTGTATGAGCAGACAGTCATAATCCACTGTTCAGTACTAATCCGCAGACCTAATTAACTGAAGTATATAATAATTTTCTGCACTGGAGGAAATAGATAAATATTTAAACAAGGGTGAATCAGATTTACAGCCATAGTTGTTCTTATCAAGCGCTGAGCTACCACGTAAGTCATATCAAATCCTTTCTTGAATGTGGAGTCTTGGGTGGAGACGGAGTTAAGAAACATCAAGTGACTATTGTGAACAATATTTAATTCAGTTTTAGCCCTGGCTTTTCAATGCTGCACTCAAGGACCCTGCTTTTTAACCTCCCATTACATTTTTCAGTAAATGCCCCGCTGAAACTCTAGAAAGAATTGAGGTGCTGAGATCCCCAATCAGAAACCATATGCACATCTATGACACATTCCAGATTCCGAGGGTGTTTTCCGGCTGGAACACAACCACACAATCCCAAGGGTTTCAGGGCTGCTTCAGAGTACTCAGAAAACAAGTATCCATGATATTTTGAAGCTGCATATGTGTTATCTTCCTGCCCTCATCATTTACATATATAAACACATGGCAATAAGATTGCTTAGGCGTATTACAGAACATTAATCGTTCCCTATATTCTTTGAAAAGTTCTGAAGAACATGCTAGTTCTCCTTCTAGAAGGCAGAGTTCTGCTATGCCAAGGTTCGTGTTTCTCTGGGATTACCTAGCAAGGTGAGTTTCTTCCTACTGCAGCTCATAATAGAGGGCTGTCGTTGGGCATCCATATTTGGAAGAAATTTGGAGAGTGCGCAGCTGAGTCATATAATCCTAGCAGTGTACTAAGGAAGAAACCGATCTCCTCGCTTCTTTAGCTGCATTGACCCATCAAAAGCTGAGCATCCTCATACCTAAACTTCTGTATAATAAGGCAGTAGCTCCTCCTGGTTTTCTTTCCTCCTTGCACACTGGGTCTTGTGTGCTTTGCTTCTCTTCAATAAGCTAGCATTTCCTTTTTCCTGTGTGTATGCCCTCTCTAATTTTCCTTTCCTTCTCTGAAGGCACAGAGAGTGAGAAACATAGTCCTAATACACATTTTCAAGGTAAATAAGTTTCTGAGATAGGGCAAATTAAGCAGATGATGAGTAACAGGGCCAGGGCAATTAACATATGCATGAGGTGTGCAGTGAAGCAGGAAGCAAAACCAATTGCTTCCATTGTACGCAAGACACAGGGTTAATTAGCAATTGATACATGGGTCTAGAGTTGCCCACTGCGATTATAAGTGGGTGTTTTAAAATATAATTACCACCATTTTATGCAACTTGGCAGCGTATTCATTGTGCAGTGCTGCTCAGGCACACCTGGCTTGTGATCCAATCCCTAGCAGCTCCGAAATAATCAACTGTGGCTGAAAATACACACAGTGTAAAAACCAAATAAGCAATTTGTATTATTTCAGGAGAGGGAGGTCACTTCCAGAAAACCTCTTAACTGAGCATTCGTCCTGAACTGCTTTGCACAAAATTTGTAGAGAGGTTATACAGTGCCTGCTACTTATTGGGCATTCATTCCAATTGGTTTGCCGGGAAATTATATGACATTGATATCCCAAACTTCCCAGTAAATTTACATATCACATAGATACTTTTCTCATCCTCTTTGTTTGGGTCTTAGATAGAAGATAGCTTCTGTAAACCCAACAGGAAAAAAACCCAATACCATTTTGAACCCTAATTCGCTTAAAATTGGCTGGGACTTGTCCCACTGAAAGCAACAGGCCGTTTGACTTCACAATTAACTGGTTTCACATTAGATTCCCCCCCCCAATGTATATTGTCAGTTTCAGTTAAAGTAATGGGGGGGGGGGAACTTTAGCCCTTTTAACATCCCATCTAGCAAGCATGCCAACCCTCTTGTAGCCTAGTTAAAGTAATGGGGGGGGGGAACTTTAGCCCTTTTAACATCCCATCTAGCAAGCATGCCAACCCTCTTGTAGCCTATCTAGATGCCTTTACAAATAAACGCCTTCCCTACCCCACCTCAAGGGCAAGAGAGATGTGCATTTCTACACGTAGCAGTCGTCCCACAGCCCTAGGGCTGGAGTTGTAAAAGACTTACTCCTTGCCGCTGCTGCTGTTTTAATCTCTCATAAAGATGGAAGGCATAGTGGCACCCCTAACAGATTATCTCAATGCCAGAATTTATGCAAAGAAACATGCTTTAATGTTTGCTACCCTCCAGGCTGCAAAGGATGTTAAAAGATCAGAATCAGTACTTTCAGTGGGTCAGAGGTTAACCAGAGCAGCAGCTGCAAAGTTGGCTGAATGTGGCCGCATATTTCCCTGGGTGTTATGAGGAAAATGGCAGCAGTCTGCAGCATGTGTGGCTTCCAAACCAAGACTAAGCACTTAAATCATCAAATTGTAGAGTTGGAAGGGGCCACAGGGGTCATCTAGTCCAGACCCCTGCCATGCAGAAATCTTTTGCCCAAAGTGGGGCTTGAACCCACGATCCTGGGATTAAGTCATGCTCTGCCGACTGAGCTATTTTTGTATGCCTCTAAATACCAGTTGCCGGGAATCACAGGTGGAGAGACCCTACCTGCCCAGAGGCTGTCTCACCAGAGTGGTGCATGTTGGAGATTCATTCCCCGTGTCTGCAGTCACTTGTGTTATCTATCACATGACGGTATGTTTTCTCATTCCACAGAACGGGAAGTGATGGAGACAGGATGTTTGTATCACTGTGTTCTGTGAAGTGGGACTATTGTCCTTTGTTCTTTCTCTTTGCTGTCTAATGCTAGAGAGAGAGGGAGCCATGTTGCAGTGCTCCGTGTGTGTTTATATGTAAATAAAGTAGATTAACCACAATGCTGAGTTGCTGTGGTCTGTTACGCACGCTGAGAAGACTCTGCGGATCCCTAAGTGTGCTGATGCTTTTTGGCATTAGTTGCTGTGATGTTCGGGCAGAACAACGCTTTTGAACAATCGACTAGGAGGGAGAGAACATGCCAGTTGGGCATGTGTGTTTGCCAGGGTACTACACGAGAGTAGGACGCTCCTGCTAACAGTGCATGCTCTGGTTATCTCCTGCTTGGATTACTGCAATGCGCTCTACGTGGGACTACCTTTGAAGGCAACTCGGAAACTACAACTAATCCAAAATGTGACAGCTAGACTGGTGACTGGCAGTGGCCATCAAGACCATATAACACCAGTCCTAAAGGATCTTCACTGGCTCCCAGTATGTTTCCAAGCACAATTCAAAGTGTTGGCACTGACCTTTAAAGCTCTAAACGGCCTTGGCCCAGTATACCTGAAGAAGCATCTCCACCTCCATCATTCAGCCCACTGAGGTCTTCCTCCGAGTGTCTTCTGGTGGTTCACACACTGCAAGAAGTAAAGTTACAGCAAACCAGGCAGAGGGCCTTCTCAGCAGTGGCGCCCACACTGTGGAACACCCTCCCATCAGATGCCAAGGAAATAAACAACTATCTGACTTTTAGAAGACATCAGGGAAGTTTTTTATGTGGCATTATATGTGTGTGTGTGTGTGTGTGTGTGTGTGTGTGTGTGTGTGTATGGAAGCCACCAGGCGGGGTATAAAAAATAAAATAAAATAAAATAAAATAAAATAATGAAATTTTTATTAGCACTAATGGTGCTGCCTGAGGGTTTTCCTCAGGCATCCGATTGGCCACTGTGAGAAGCAGATACTGGAGTAGATAGGCCCTTGATTTGACCCAGCAAGGCACTTCTTTTGTTCTTTAAGCAAGCCATTGAGTCAAAACTACACATCTAAATCTCCATGATGTGTGAACTGACCCGTTTCCCAAGTTAAATCAACACAAGCAACCAATCCCTCCAAAACACACGAGAACCTGGCCGAAATGCAGCAGCGGCATCATTAAAAATGATACACCTGAAGCAGGCATGCTGAAGTCATGATTTCTGATTATCCAAGGGTTTTGCCATGTCAGGCCAGAATTTCCCTATGAAAACAAAAGGTGGCTTCTGCCCTTTTAGAAGTTGTGCAAATTGAACGACAGCTGTAGGTAGTTAAGGGTCAATGGACACGTCCTTCTTTTGCCTCGGCAAAATGCAGCTGCTGGGGGGAGTCCAGCAACTTCTGGAGGCTCCCAAGTCCCTCCACACTTTGGTTAGTAGGACAAGGGAGACATAGGTTCAAAGCTCCAGTTGCACCCTTGTTTCTCAGCCAGCCTTCCTCAAGGACTGCTGCAGTGCTAAGAGAGGGATATAACCATGGACACTTCTTGGAGGAATGGCAGGATACAAAACACAGTAAAATAAAATAATATAATACGAAACCGTTGTTTGGCAAAAATGCATGAAGCCTGGGGGAATGGATACAACTGGTGCTAGCCTAAAGGTGGGAAGTATTTTTTCAGGGGAGCAGGGACAAAGTAGAACATTGAAGGGGGACAGGAAGATTAGGGAGAATGGTACCTGTTCATTTTGTCTCTTATTTCAGGCTCTACATGTTAGAAAGTTGTTCTTTCTTCTATGTGAAAGTTGAGAATCTGGGGATTATGGCTCACTGGGGAGGGGTGGGTGCAGGTGCCCTTGATGGGAAGTGTAGAAAACAAGTTCAGCTCAGTCTCTTTTTAAAGTGATCAGAATTACTCACAATGTATAATATACTCCCCTCTAGTGTGTATACACTCTCTCTCTCTCTCTCTCTCTCTCTCTATATATATATATATATAGAGAGAGAGAGAGAGAGAGAGAATCTTATCTATCTATATACCTATTTTGCATTTTTTAATATATGAAACTGGCTCAAATAATCTGAATATAAAGATGTATCGAGAAATGCATATAAATTTGATGAGTGGTATAGAAATAATTCTGCCAAAGATTTTCTCCCTCGGGCATGCCCTTTGATTATATGTTAATTATTAGCCCCAAAATTTTATCATCTAGCTACTATATCAGTTCCCTGGTGAGAGATGCTGCCAATAACCATAAAAGCACATTTTGTGTGTTGTCCAATCCTAGCTCTCAAATTACAGACCCAATGTTCCAAGAGAAAGAATGTAAGGTGGGCCTCTTTCCTCTGTCTGAAACATATTTAGAAAATAAAATGCCTCTTTTCTCATATGATTCTCTGTTTTACCTGAACATATGTAACACCAACACATACTTCACACCACTTGTTTTTGTTCTTTAGCAGCAGGATAGGGGAAAATTGGTAGGGGTCCTGGTGGCAGTTCTTTCCAACATGGCTTTCATACACTGTGGTCAACAATCCAGTTTTCCTTTTTTAAAGAAACCCAAAAGGGGCACAAATAAGCACTTATTGTGCCAAACAGTGATCGCATAGCCAAGCCCTTTCTGTAAGCTGTAAGGGAAGGATAATTTCTCATTTCCAAAGGCCAAACAGCGTCCCTTAAATTATCATGATGTTGGAAGAGAAACAAGACCCTCTCTCTGCTTCGATAGTCGCTTCACCTATCTGTACATTCAAGAAATTGTGTGATTTTTACAGTCAGGCCATGAAGGGATAGGAGATAGGGACACAGGAAGATGGAAAAGAGGAAGCAGGGAAGCCTTGCACCATTCCTACCCCTATTTCGTTTTGATCTGTGGAACCCATGAAATGCAAAATTCAAGTACAGAATCAATGGTTGTACTAATCACCATCGCAAATAGTACAGACTCTGCCTTGAGAAGCATCAAGCAAAACATTTACAATAAAATTACATGATTAAAAAAAAAAGAAAATTAAAATTGTTTGCACAATACAGAACATCTTAAAGAGCAATCTTGGCCATTCATGAGGACATGGGGGAAATGCAATGTGCCAAGCGCAGACAACAGATGTCATCAGTAATATTTCCTGCAGTGAAGCCAATCCATTTTCCAGATTCAGAGGCCACAGGAATTGTCGGCAGTTCACATATTAGATTTTTGTGTGCTCCAAGGTCACTCCCATGGGGAGGGGAAATCTAAAAAGCATTGAGAGAAGTGGCTACACGTTTTAGTTCACTTCCAAGCAACCTAAGATCTATTTACATGAACACCATGTCAAGTTTCATAAACCTTTCTGGAATTATTAACAACCCAGTAATCTAAAGTTCCTCTGAAAGTCTTAAAGCACTTGAAGACTTCAGAAACCAACCTGTTTCCAACCTTCTTCTTTAAAAATAATAATAATAACTTCAGTTTGTCAGAACTTGAGCAGCTGGGAAAGTTTACTCAGCTGAGCAAATATTTCAGCAGCCTGTTTGCGCACCTCTCGATTTCCAAGCTTCTGCAAGATGGCATTTAACTTAATTTGACCAGGATATCTTTGTATTCAGGCTGATCTTACACTATGAGTTTGGGGTGCGGTACTGCGGTAGGCTGTAGGCCTGAGTGATGCAAGCTAGAAGTTGGATGCAAAAGTATCGGGCTGGAAAGGCGGGGTGGGGGGCTAATTTCTGCTGGGATCCAAGGCTGTAGTTATGGGAGAAGTCAGACCTTCTTGGGGTATTAATGCTTTGGCCCCTCTAGCCTAGGCTCAGGTTGTATGTATGTGTAAACAAACCATATTATCATAAAGACCCCACAGTCATTCCCTCATTCTCAAAGGAAATGCAAACCCTGGACCCTTCGGATCTTGCGCAGGGGGGTGGTTTGCAACACCTACATGACATCACAGTGAGGTGGACGGGGAAGAAATACATTTTGCACCATTTGCCAAAACGGAACACAGTGTCTATAGCTTTTATAACCCACAATAGATTTGAGTCTTTTTTACCATTCCCTTCAGAGTCTTAAAAATCCGCCCCCCCCACAACGCTATTTGCAGAGACCAGGATGCTTGCTCAAGAAGCATTCCCTGCCAGCAAAAGAACAGGCGGTTCTGAAAACTTAATAGTGTACACACCAGAGCTGAATTCCAAAAACGCAGGCGTCAGCTAATATGCATCGACGGGAGAGATACCTCCTTCATATCCTAATGGAACTTTGCATGTGAGCCACCAGTGGTTCTAGAACCCATGGATTCTTCCTTCTGAGGTTTTAAATACGTTTGGCAGCCTTCAAACCAGGATTTTCCCAAAACTATGCACCACGTGGGCACAGAGCAGTAGCTAGGTCATCTTGCGCCCCTGGCAGAACCGCTCAGATTGCGCCCCCTAGCCACGGACAAATTAGCTCTTCTTTCTGCCTCTCCTCCAAACCCATTCAATTCCTCATGCACTTCACCTCACACATATCAAATAAAGACCCTGTATTAAAAACCTTTCATTATGAGGCAATAATCAATATTTTTATTCATAGACATATTTTTAGCCGATTTTGCGGGGAGGGCCCCCTCGCCTGTGCCACTGGCAGGGGCCTTCTTCACCACCCCCTAGCTGCAGCCCTGTGTGGTAAAGGACAATAAGTTACTGACACATTGCAATTCTACACATGTCTACTCAGAAGTAAGCCTTCCGAGTAAGTAAGTGGGGCTTACTTACTTCCTGGTAAGGCTGCAAACAGCTATCCATAATGGGTCACCTACTCCAAGGGCAAGCAATTCTAGTGTTTTGCAAATGACCAGATCATTCAATCGCTCCTGAAAGAGACAGAATAATTACTCACAGTCAAAGGAGGATTGCCTTTCACAGAGCTGCAGAAGCCACAGGTTGTGGGCTTGCCTCCTTCCACTCAAGGAGACTCTCAGAACAGGGACTTGGTGCAGAACCATCTGTAAAGCAGACCTTTTAGGTGCAAGAATCAAGTGATGAGGAACACGTCACACAAGAGGAAATAGAAGTGTGCCTTGGTTATCAGAAGTTTCTGAAAGTCGAACGTATGATGAGCTTACCATGCCTGCCTCTGCAGCAATACACCCTTTTCTGTGCATTCCCAGTGTTTGCACAGAGCGCTGTCCCTGGGTGAAGCCAAAAAGCAGGAATGACTAAATATAGACTGCATAGATGGATGCATGCCTATATCATGCGGAAGACACAGATGTCAAACTACAACAAGACATCTCTACAGATAAAATTACACGTGGGGAAACCACAATCCAGAGAGGAGCCTCAGGCACGTAAAAATTTAAAGGGCCCAGGTGTCCTAGCTCAGGGATGGGGAACCTGCAGGTGCTGGTGGACCACAACTCCCTTCACAGCCCTGATCACTTGGCTCATGAAAGGTACAGTATGACTACATGGAATCATAGAGTTGGAAGGGACCCTGAGGATCATCTAGTCAATTATTAACCACTCTCAAGCCCACCCTGATAATTGCCACCTGCCCGGATTTTAACTTGTCTGAATTAATTTGAAGATGTATTTTAATTAATTGATGTCTGTTTTTATGCTTATTGTGTTGTTTTCATGATGTTAGCTGCTCTGAGCCTGGCCTCAGCCGGGGAGGGTGGGATACAAACAAACAAACAAACAAACAAACAAACAAACAAATAAATAAATAGATAGATAGATAGATAGATAGATAAATAAATAGATAGATAGATAAATAATGATAATAATAGTCCAACCCCCTGCAATGCAGGAATACGCAGCTGTCCCATATGGGAATTGAACCTGCAACCCTGGAGTTTTCAGCACCATGCTCTAATCAACTGAGCTATCCAGGCTCTCATCTGGAAGGCTTCAGGTTCCCCACCACCCTGGTCTAGCTCTTTACTTGGACAGCCAAAGCTGTGATGAGAAGGGAGCTTGGCAAGATTCCACATGTAAAAGCTGACAAAGGAGGCCACGGCCTGTTGTTTTGAATAAAAGCCACCCAGGGATGATGCGTTGCTTATTTTTCCGAGGTTTAATAGACGCAAAAGTGAGTCCATTTTTAACTTAAGACTACACCGGTTCCATTCTATTGCATTTCCCTTGCAGAAGTGTACATAATAGGAGTAAACAGTTTTGTGGTGTTAAAATCAAAAACAAGAGTGTGAGAGAGATCTTGTTACATACAAGCAGAAGCAGCAGTGTGTGTGTGTGTTTGTGTGTGTGTTTGTGCCTGTGCGTGTAGGGGAAGGGTGAGAGGAACGGGAATTGTCAAGAGTAGCTAACATTTCATAGGTAATAAATACATTCCGAGGTGTAGCATTTCATTCCCCCCAAGTCCACAGAAACAGCACTCGCCAAGTTTGCTTCTCTCGTGTTAAGTAGCTTTGTGACTTTTGGTCAGACTAGCCCATGGAGGGCTTTTTACGAAGCAGTCCAGTTGCTTGTTATAACTTTCACAGATTATGAGCTGCGGGCCAGTCCGAAAACTCATCCTGCTGCCACGAGCACAGAAACCTTAAGATTCTCCCAGGGAAGTGTGTGTCAGGATGTTTACAGACTTTGTGAAACTCTAGGACAGCTGTGGTCTTATCTTCTGTTACCTTGAAGAAAGTGAAAGAGGGAGAGGTTACTGAAAGCGGCACTGCACACTCAAACCAGAATTGTCACCAGAAATGTACACACAGCCACCGTGTCCAAATATAGCGCGAGACCTCACAGTCTAAATTGGTTGCAGCAAACTTGAGAGAAGGCACAGAGACTCTATGAAGCTGCTCAGTCTAAACTAGGAAAAACCTTAGCTAAACAAAAAAAACCACACGCTACAGGGTTTTTTTAAATTTAAAAAAAGAATAACAATCTGACTAATCAAATCTGCTCAAGCACATCTTGCTAAACCATGTTTTAGTGTTGGGGAGCTTGCAGTTCTTCAGATACTGCTGGGACTCCCAGCTCCCATGAGTGGCAGCTAGCATGGTCAGTGATGATGGGATTTGTAGTCCAGCAATATCTGAAGAGCCACAGGTGCCTCTTCCCTGGTTTAGTGTGACACATGCTCTTTGCACGCATTACTTCAGATTTTGTTATACATCTGCAAACATGCTTGAAGATCCATCTGTCAATCCAGCCCTATGACAGACACGAGTTTGGCCCTTAGCATTCCCTGTCCCATGTTGCAGTCCCTCAAAAACTCCCCCCTCCCTCTCTGCTTACACCGGTAAGTTGACACATATTTCTTCCAGTCATTCATTTTTATATCGGGGTAGGCAAATCTGGTGCCATTCAAATGTTACAGGACTACAATTTCCATCAGTCCCGATGGCCAAGCGGTCTGAGGCGTAAGGGAACTGCAGACCCAACAATATCCGGAGGAGGCCAGATCGTCTATCCCCCATTTGAAGATTTGTTTTACTGAGCAACAACTGAGCATGTTTTGCAGCACACCACATCACAAATAAGGCTGCAATCACATACCTACTTACCTAGGAGAAATCCCTATTGAATTCAATGGGATTTATTTTTGAGTAGACCGATATACAACTGTGCTGCTTGTTAGGAACGGAACAAAATGCACATAACATACTTTATAATATATTTTAAAGCATAACCAGCTTGAGAAGCAGGGAGGGAGAGCTGACAAGATCCATTTCCGGAAAGAATTTATACTGTAGAGCAATAGAGATTTCTTATTCCTCGAGAATTTCACACAAAAAGGAAGCAGTAGCAGCACGCGCATCGAAGTAAGTTACGGTAATCTTCACATGCAATATCAGCTTGTGCTGACAACTGAAAAGAAGACACTTAGGGTGAAGTTACCTTAATAGTGGAATAATTCTTGCCAAACACGCCTGCTGCTTCAGAAATGGAATTAAATTTGTCAAAATGTTTAAAAAAATTGAAAACATTTCTGTCTACCCAAGCATTTGATGGCTGAGAGATACTGTTCCTGGCAACCTTGAAATTGTTAGCTGTAAGAGTATGTGATTGTTTTACATGATTTTAATTGTTTTTAGATGTTCTTGTTTTATTTTTAATTGTACCGTTTAATCACTGCTGTGTTTGTCACCCTGAGCTCTTTTGGGAGGAAGTGAGGGGGGGGGAATAGAAATTTAAAAATTAAATTAGAACCGGTGGCCACTGAATCTTCATTTTGGCTTTTGTTGTTGTCTAGTGTCCAACCACAAAACATCTGTATCTCTTAAGAGTTGATTTTAGGGATGTTTGGATCTGTTTGAACATTTTGTCTTAAATGATTTTAACCCATCCTGAGACTGTATGATGAAAGGCAGGATAAAAACATTATAACTAAATATACTGTACTTGTGATTATGTAACTTTCCCCAGCTTTTCAACATCTACAGAAGTTTAATAAATTTACTTATGCCTTAAGTAAAGAGGTCTCTTCCTGAAACAAGTGCCTCTTTCATAAATCCACAGAGATGGATCGAGTCCAAATATTACAACCAAAAGCTAAAGACCATTGTTTTTGACAACAAAAGAACAATTTGGGGTGACAATATTCTTGGAGACAAGCCCTGCGGCTGCAAGATACACCAGATAACACCACTTCTAAAAAGAAAAAGAAATCTAGCTCCAGAGTTCATGATTAATTTCAGTTTATAATAAAAAAAGCAAGAATAGAGTAATTACATTACTAAACCAGGCGCTGGCAGAAGGTAGATTTGCAGTAGGTGAGCTAACTCCCAGTTATTAAAGCAACAACAAAAAGGATCCCACCCTCTAAATTAGACTGCTGAAACAACGGAAGCTTAGGTGAAAACAGGAGTGTGTTCTCTGTGTCAAAGGACTGCGAGTTCCATTCTGGTGCCGAAAACAAGTTTCCTGGGCTGAACGCAGAGGAATCCTATTCCTTGATCCCAAGTGCTGAGCTACTCTGGTTAGTGGACCACCACCAAGAACGAAGCATATCCAACAAGCTTGGAGTACATCAACTGCACTTGCACCGTAAATCACATAGCATACTTACTCAGTTCTGGACCAAATACATAAAGAAAAACTGGCCACACAGAACATACAAGTTATCACATGAGACTCTCCAAGGCTTGCTGTGTTTAGAAATATGTACCTACACTTCAGAGCTGGGTTTTCTAAATTGTTTCCCAGAGAACCCTATGGTTTCTTGGAAACTTATCAGGCTCCTCAATGAGAAGACCAGTAATAGCAGAGAAGCTTCTTTGGCTGACAGCTTACTTACTTTTACCAATATTTTCCTGCAATGCACTACAGCAGAGCTAGACTGTTAGATGCACTCTAGTTCACACTCTCCATGCTCTTAAGGTGGCCAGCATGCCTCCAGTTCAAACCACAAGGGCACAAAAAGGAAGACCTTGCTCACTGATGGGCTCCTTGGATGTTTTTAAGTAGAGGTTGGATGGCCATCTCTCATGGATGCTTTAGCTGAGATTCCTGCACTGCAGCAGGTTGGAGTAGATGAGGAGAGAGCGGTGGTGTTGTGGTGTAAACCACTGAACCTCTTGGACTTGCCAATCAGAAGGTCAGCGGTTCGAACCCCGCAACAGAGTGAGCTCCCGTTGCTCTGTCCCAGCTCCTGCCAACCTAGCAGTTCGAAAGCACACCAGTGCAAGTAGATAAAGAGGTACTGCTGCAATGGGAAGTTAAACTGCATTTCCATGCACTCTGGTTTCCATCATGGTGTTCTGTTGCGCCAGAAGCGGTTTAGTCATGCTGGCCACATGACCAGAAAAGCTGTCTGTGGACAAACGCCGGCTCCCTCGGCCTGAAGTGAGACGAGCACCGCAACCCCATAGTCGCCTTTGAGTGGACTTGACCATCCAGGGGTACTTTACCAGATGACCCATTGTCAAGGGACAATGACAGTCTCTCTCTTCAACAATTCCCATTATTTTTGTCTCTTAATGAACGTCAGCATGGGCATTTGTAACCCCCCAGCTACCCACCCAATAAAGCCAACATCACTGATTTATCTCCTCAAAGAAACCAGCCTTTTCGTCTTGACAACTTCGATTTCACTCATCTCACTTGTATTACATTTCTCACAATCCCAAAAGCTAGACAGGAGTAGCACTGCTTCAAAATAAAAAATAAAAAAAGGACAACCCAAACTAAGAACATTTCTGACAGTGCAATCCTATACCTACTTAGAAGTAGGCCTCAGTGAGTTCAATTGGACTTGCCCCCGTGTAAGCTAGTATAGGGTTCTATTCTCAGAAATATGGAAACAGGACAAAAGCTCCACCAGCACAGAGGCCATCGAATGTTGGTGTCATATTAGCGACGCTAGAGAGCACCAAAAGGGAAGGAGGGGGGAAATCATAGGGCTATAATAAAAGAAAGCTTGCAATTCTCTCCAGCATTTTATTCAATTACTGTAGATCTGTGACCAAGATTGCAAAAACAAAAACCAAACTCTGAATCAGTCTACCATAAATTTTGTTTGGCCACCTGCTAAAACACTAATTGCCCTTTCTTCGTTATGCAGCCCTGCATTCTTATTAGCCTCTGACAGTTACACATTACATTTAGTGGCTGCTTAACAGCAGGGCTCCACACTACCAGAGTGCAGCTGGTCATCATACATTATCTTCTAGGTCAGATAACTACAGTTATTACCCTGACTTCCCTCTAAGCATTTTCTTTCCAGTCTGTCGCGTGAAAACCAGTTTGAAACAACTGCATCTGATCCCCACAACAATAGCCATCTACAGGGGGAAAAATGATAAAAAACAAATTACATTAGCACTTTTATTTCAGCACTATTACTGCCTGCAGTTAGAGAAAATCCCTTAGAATTAAGATACGCGGTCAGAGGCCCAGCCTTCGCTAAGAAGAGAAGCTCTTCAATTTACATGAAGTGATCTCCTCCGGAGCTTCCTCAATTTCCTTGCATTCATCCAGCAGAGTTGTTCATTCGCCCCTTTCACACAGACACCTATTTTCTCCATCCAACTCTCGGTCATCTTCGGTAGCCCTTGAAAAAATTTCCGAGGGAATGGTTTTTGCTGAATTGACTGGTTTGGCTGAACAAAAGAGTTGACCAGCAAAGTTTAATGGATCTGAGATAACTCAAACTAGAGAACAAAAGAAGGAGATGATTTTTCTGGGTGGGGTGGGGTGGGGGGTAGGGGGAGGCACACTGGATGATGTAGTTGGGGTCTTTGGTTGCGTTCAATGACTGAAAGAGAGAAAGCTGCTAGAGAGGTGGTTTGGCCCAACTCATAGTCGCGGACATGCCTTAGACCTGGTGTTCACCTCTAGTGACGTGGGTGATCTGACACTAAGTAAAAGTGAGAGATTTCACTTTCTTGGGTTCCATGATCACTGCAGATGGTGACAGCAGTCACGAAATTAGAAGACGCCTGCTTCTTGGGAGAAAAGCAATGGCAAACCTAGACAGCATCTTAAAAAGCAAAGACATCACCTTGCCGACAAAGGTCCGTATAGTTAAAGCTATGGTTTTTCCCAGTAGTAATGTACGGAAGCTGGACCATCAAGAAGGCTGATCGCCGAAGAATTGATGCTTTGAATTATGGTGCTGGAGGAGACTCTTGAAAGTCCCATGGACTGCAAGAAGATCAAACATATCCATTCTCAAGGAAATCGGCCCTGAGTGCTCACTAGAAGGACAGATCCTGAAGTTGAGGCTCCAGTACTTTGGCCACTTCATGAGAAGAGAAGACTCCCTAGAAAAGACCCTGATGTTGGGAAAGATGGAGGGCACAAGGAGAAGGGGACGACAGAGGATGAGACGGTTGGACAGTGTTCTCGAAGCTACTAACATGAGTTTGGCCAAACTGCGGGAGGCAGTGAAGGATAGGCGTGCCTGGCGTGCTCTGGTCCATGGGGTCACGAAGAGTCGGACACGACTGAACGACTGAACAACAACAACAACAAAAGTGAAACAAAAGAAGTGCCATGGTCAGATCATTTCCTGGTGCAACTGGACTTCTCCGTGACCCTTCCCCTCTGCAGGGAGGTGGGACCAGCGCCAAGGGCCTTCTGGTAGTTCCCTCACTGCGAGAAGCAAAGCTACAGGGGACCAGGCAGAGGGCCTTCTCAGTAGTGGCGCCTGCCCTGTGGAACGCCCTCCCATCAGAGGTCAAAGAGATAAGCAACTACCTGACATTTAGAAGACATCTGAAGGTAGCCCTGTTTCGGGAAGTTTTTAATGTGTGACATTTTAATGTATTTTTAATCTTTGTTGGAAGCTGCCCAGAGTGGCTGGGGAAACCCAGCCAGATGGGCGAGGTACAAATAATAAATTTATTATCATCATCATCTTCAGACAAAGCCCAAATACCAAAGCGTAACAGATTAACTGCTGTTCAGAAGCTGAAGCTCCTCAAAAATGAAGCCATCCCCTGTCTAAAGCAGGTTCCACAGCAACGCTTTCCCCTCTCCACTTCCTTCAGGAGCTGCTGTGGTTGTGGATGGATTGGATTTTCTTTTTAAAGGGAAAAAAAAATCAATGGTGACTTTCACCTGGAAGCTAGTGGAAGAAAGCTCACTGGGCAAAGTGGGAGTTACATCAGTCAACCTGCGCAGAATCAGGCTGCTTACCGTGTTCCCCGAAAATAAGACACTGTCTTATATTTATATTTCCTCAAGAAGACACACCAGGGGATGTCTCATTTTTATTACATCTGTTGCTTCCCGTCTTCTTAACCGCTCCGCGTTGGTACGCCTATCGCTATGTCTTATTTTCGGGGTATGGCTTATATCGCGCAAATGCTTAGAAATCCTGCTACGGCTTATTTTATGGGTATGTCTTATTTTCGGGGAAACGCAGTACATGTTGACTTCAGCAGGGATGTGTGAGAATGAAGCAACCAACCTTGTGGATGGGACAATTGCACCCTGCCCACGTGCTTGCATCACCCCCAGAATATTTCTCTCCGTAGGGTGGGGGTGGGGGGGTGAGAATCGTGTTAGAAACTGAGTTATGAAAGATAGGAGCCAAACGGCACCTTAAACCTAGGTTATGGGCGCCACAACCAAGTGCCTAGGCGCACTTTTTTTATAACAAGAATACAAAGCTGAAAATGAATGAACTGCAGCTAAAATCCTATGTTCATTTTTCACACAGTCTAGTCCTCATCTGAAGACTGTAAAAACAAATACATGCACCCCCTGCCCGCCCCCCTAATATTCTTATGAGGGTCCCTTCTCTAGCCTTCAGAGAGTGGCTGGAAGGAGGGATGCAGAAAAGGGTCCTCTTCTCCTTCCAGCAGATGCAGTTTTAATCTGAAATCTTTGGCGCAGTACTGTGCCCAGAGCGCAGAAACTACTCGCATTAATGAAATCCCTGTCGCAAAACGCGCCTAGAACAATGGGAATTTCAAACACTGACTGAGTGGGAAGCCAGGAGGTGGGGTTAAGTGCCCCTTCTCCTACCTTGTATTTATTTTCCCCACCCTGGAGTTTGTCATTCTGCCCAAATGTTACAGTCCCCAGTTGTTACTGTTCCTACCTTGAGAAACCTGGTCTAATTTGGCTAGACACAGAAGGGGAAGAGGGAACTTTAACATGTACCTCAAATAAATTGGATTGCTTTGGGGAGAGAAATCCTTGCTGGACCACAGAGCCATATTCTTTATGCTGAGTAAGTTTATGAAGAAAAGTAGCCAACAGGATGAACCAGCTGATATATCTGCCTGTTGCCTGGCAGCTAATGCACCAAGAAGCTGTAAGAGAGGGTCTGTGCATTAGGTGGAGGGGGAAGCAAGAGAGAAGTGCAGAGACCCACACGGCTCAAGAGCAACTTGCAAGGACTATGGCTTAGAAATCAGTTTTCCAGATGCCACAGGTGGGGGGGGGGAGAGAACCATAAATAGGCACAACCCCCAATTACTGCAGCAAAGCTCCAGCCATTTTGCATGTTAGGTAGGTATAGATAGGCTGGTGGCAGGGGAAATCCTCCAGTGCACTCACTTAATGGTCACAGTGAATGTGCCGACCCAGACGTATAATTTAATTACCAATATCCATTTTAAGAAGTTGCTGGTTTTACTTTTGCCTTTAAATGGATCGCAACAGTCCATATAAGTGGTGTACAATAAAATTGAAAATATTTGTACACCACTTAAAGAGATTGATTTATTTTTTAATCGAGCAGACTACATTTTCCATAAGTTTATTCACTAACAAAATAAAAAATAAAAAAATTCCTTCCAGTAGCACCTTAGAGACTAATAATTTTTTATTATTTATTATTTTGTTTGACTATGGCAGACCAACACGGCTACCTACCTGTAACTTTATTCACTAAGTTTATTATTGGGGGGGGGGGAAGTATTTGGAAGATATGCTGAAGGAATTTGAAAAAAGAGAGGCTAAGAACTTCTCTTTTGACAATTATATTTCATAGCAGCCATTTAATGCTGGCCATTTAGCAAACATACATGTAAGGGAAGAAGGACACACACATGCACAGTCCTTTTTTTTTTTTTTACAGGTAATGTAGACTTGCAGAGCCTAATGACTGAAGTGAGAAATGATGAAAACCAACAATACAGCATTTCCTGTAGCCCCTTGGTTAAGTATATAAATGGGTTAAGAAAAAAAATGCATGAAAACCAAGCCCAAATTCTGCATTAATAATAACGCACACCCAGATAGGTATTTAGTTTGCAGAGATCTGCTTAATTGGTTTGGAACAATTTATTCTGAACTCACTACCCTGAATTCTGGCAACAATGGACAGCTGCTGAAGAGAAATAAGAAGGCATGGCAGCAGGATGAATACAAAAGTGGAGAGCAGTAAGAGACCCAAGGGGGGGGGAATAAGGGCACAGAAGTCCCTTCCAAAATGGCGGCTTGGTTTCCCATTACCAGGGTCAAGTCCTGTAGCATGTGAAGAAATGATGAAGAGGAATGCACTGAGCATGTGCCAACTCCCTTTCATTCACCATAGAACTGACACCACTGGCCCTCACGTTTTCAGGCTTTATAAACAGGGCTTCCAGGATAGATGTCTTGTTCTAAGCAGGCCTGGTCTCCAACACCTCATGTGAGAAAATCAAGCACCGTGCAGAGTCCTGCCAGCACATTTCAAATGTTGCAATCTTTTAAACAAAGTTGGAGCTAACAAGACAGCAGATTACACCCAAGATCGCCTGCATTTCTCAACTGCGGAAACAAGAGACAGTGTTGTGCGATATAGATGGTCTACGAACATCCAGTATTCAGGTTTTCTCTACCTGGATTTCAAAAAAAGAAAGTAAGTACAAGCTCTGACAAGCTAAAGGATTACAATCCTTACTACAGCAAAGAATATAACAGAGGGCAGATGTGAGCAGGCAAGGGGTCTACATGAGGCATGAGCTGGGTGTGGGAGCCCATGAGTCCTCCTCCCCCCAAGTGGTGTAGCACAATTTCATCAGTTTTGAGGGAAAAGCTACCCAACAGAAAAATAGTTTATTGATGAGTGATGATGCCACAGAAATACAGGGTATCTAGATGGTACTTTCCACTACAAATTCATTCCCAGTCGTCATGTTTAAAAAAGACCCCAAACTAAACACTCCAGGCCACACAGAGGAATTCCCTAAATTATATCTTCTATCATACGCATCTCATCAATACAAAGTGATTTGTAGAGTGCGCTGTTGTGTGTTCAGGTTCTGCTTGCAGGCTTCCTGTCAGCATCTCATGGCCAGTGTGAAAACAACACGCTGCCTTTGTGATCCGGGAAGTTTTTCTCAAGTTCTTATTTGTCATGAGGAACAACAAGACCCATACCAGACCAATTTACAGTTGTCTTTCTACAAGGGTATTTGGCAAGCTCTCTAATAAATGCTGACTTAACCCCCCCCCCAAAAAAAGCTCTAACTCCAAACTTTTCAGTCATATTTCAAAAGACAGAAAAGATACTCTGGGGTGACTTGGTAGTGACCAAGACTAAGTGCTTAATATACCCAAACTTTTATATCACAGTGCAAGATACCCCCAAAATGCGCACACTTGTAATAGTGTACTATGCAGCCCATTCCTCTCACTTTTAAAAACTCTGAAAAACAAATTCCAATCACACACGTGCTTAAATCAGCTTGTGTAATGCTCGTGTCGTCTCCCAAATGCACTTACCTGTAACTGAAGCCTAAATTATGTCTCAAACTGCGTTAAGAGGTCTCTTATTTCTGGGGTCAGATGTTCCACTGCCTTGGCAGCTTCTGTTATAGCTTTCCGATACATCCCTTTCTTCTTACGATTAAATCGCAGTTTGAAATATTCAGAGAAAGGGGAGAGTTTTGTGAGAGACCAAGAAAGATGCGTTGGAGAACCAAACCACGAAAACTTTTGCTTCTTGCCAGGAAGGGTCTCCATTCTCCTTCTGGCTGACGTTTATGTCGAGCACACGGGCCGGCCACCAGGGGAAGCCAGGGATTTGCCCCAAAACGATATCCCCGACTGAAATAGTCCTTCCATCTTCAGTGATACACTTGTGACACTTTGGGTGTGCAGTCTAACTGTTAATGGGGGCACAATCTTTCGCTCATCTTTCGAGGACGAAGAGACGGACGCATCGTCACCAGGCAAAAAGTCACACATGTCTGGCGATGTTACTTCCGAGCTGGAAGATTTGGATTCGTCTAGGCTGTCATTGCTACACACTGATAAGCTAGAAGAATCTGCTTTCCCTCTTACGGTAATTCATAAGGAAAGCCAAGTTATCGTGTCATCTTTAACTTGGGAAACCTTTGAAGTCGTCGTCCTCACAGGAGCTCCTGAAGACATCTCGGCTAAACTTCTATCCGCAACTCGTCGGTATAAAAAGAAGCAGCACGAGACTCTCTGTGACTGGGAAGGACATTCATCTGGTCGATAAGTTCCGCTTGTAAATTGAAACATTGTCCCCTTCGTTGATCCATGGGGTTTCAGCCTGATCTTGGGAGGTGGAACATCTGCACTGGAATGCACAGGCCTGGTTAACTTCAACTTTGGAATGGAAGCAAGCTGACCGCCTGCAGACTTATCCACAAAACATTTGGTTTCCCGTCCTCTTCCGAGTCTCTGGTCTCCTCTTGGTCCTCCCCTCTGCTCTGAGGACAAAACAGCTTCCTGAGCATGAACCCGGGAGGGTATTTTCACCACCTCCCCTTACCTTGTGGGGTGCTGTAAGATATTTTTATAACTGGAGTCCGGTGCATCAACTCCCTGGGGAACTTCTCCTCCTCCCGCTTTTCTCTTTTGCCCCTTTTCTCTCCGTAGTCGGACTCGCTGTGCCTCTTCTGCTCCTTGTCCTCGATGCTCAGCTTCCTCCTGGTTTTTGTTCTGCCTGGCCTTGTTCCCCTCCTCTGGGCTCAGGGTGTTCTTGCACTTCTCACAGAGCACTCGCCTAGGTCTCAGCCTAATGGTGCTCATGATGAGCCGGCCAGGGTCTCTATTGCGGGACATGCGCCGCTTCGTCCTTTTTATAGTCCTTGGAGGGGGCTGAGGCACCCACTGATTATACGAGCGCCTTAGCCACAACGGAGGGGGGAAGGGGGCTCCCTCAAATAGGGAGGGTAAGGAAGAACATTGCCCGGCGGCGGTGGAGGCAAGAGGGGGGGGACTTGTTCCTCGCCATTGACTTTGGGAGGCTTTTCATCCAAAGGCCACTGCCCAGTCTCCAGCTGTATGGGCTGCTTGTCTTCAGACGTCCCGTTAGTGCAAGTTTTATCCAGAGGCTCATCTGTCTTTGGTAACGAAGCTGGTGGAACACAAAACAACCCAGACCTAGGGCAACGTGGGGAGGGAACAAAATAAAAGTTGGGGGAGGGGGAGAGAGACAGAAACACAAGATCAGAATCAATTTAACCATCCCTAAAAATTACAGAGAACAGTTTTAAAATATTTCTAACACAGCAGAATTTGAACGCGTCCTTCTTATCTTACAACTCTGAAGAATATCACCTTCCGCTTTAGAAAGGTGGTTTTGCTCTTTGTACGGAGAGCCCAAGCAAAGCTGTTGCGCTAAAGATTCCTCTCATGCGTGGCCAGTGTTAGAAACTCAGATATATAAGCTAGGGGCCAAATGGTTCCTTAAACCAAGGTTATAGTCGCCAAAGTGGAATGTCTAGTTACCATTTTGGGGCTAGGCAGCTCTAAAGTCTTATTTTTCAAATGATGGACCAACTGTGACATCTGGCTAGTTCACATGACCAGCTTGAACTAGGTTAAGAGCTTTGAGAACCTGAAGAAAAGTCACTTTATCCAAGGACAGTCTACATATATGTTAGCCAATTCCTACCTCTTTTTTCTCAATGGTGACATGGACCATAATAACATAAAGAATATTCTTCGCAACTGTGAGCAGGGCAGTGGGGTGGGGTAAGTGAAGACAAGCCACAATAGTTAACTATAACATTTTTCTCTGCTCTTGCTCAGGCTGCACAGAAAAAGCATTTTGGTTCCTGAAATTCACTCTTGATTGTGCAGATAAAATATAACTGATAGAATTCTACAGGATGGGGTATTAGTGTGTGAAAACAGTAAAGATCCAATTATCCCCAGGAATGCATCTCCAGGTGGTGGAGATGCCAGGACATCCTGGCACCCAGGCATCTTCACTTGGTTGCAAGTGGACAATAGTCAGGTGCAAAATGTGCCTGGCTAATTTCAAACACTATGTGTTGCACACTAAAAAGTTCCAGTGGAAAGCAAGCACAACATGGGAAGGGTGAATTGCGCATAGCCATCAAGTTCTCAAGATGCTGTGGGCCTCCCCCCCCTCCCAAAAAAACTTAGCATTGCTTGGGAACTCGCAAGGAAAAGCGGTCCTCTTCACACAGCAGTCATTACGGTGCCAGTGACAAAGCTACTTCTCCCTCCCTATGAATAATTCCAACCTGTGGTAAAGCATGCTCACACATACAAAACAATGTGGAGAAAGAAGCAAGAGTGAAGAGTGAAGATTGCTGGGGTTACATACATAGGTACAAAAACAAACAAACCATGAAGACAAAAGCTTTTAAACTGAGGACAGCAAGGACTGTGACATCTTATTATTGGGGCATTCATTTGATGATGGACTTCTGCACCAGACACAAAACTCATTATTCATCACAAAGCTTATGCAAGCAACAAACCAGTTGTTCTTCTAGGTGCCCCAGCATTTCTGGGTAACTAGTTCCCAAGGAACACCTTACTGGTTCTTTTCCTGTTACTCAGCTCCCATGAGGAATCCTGAAGTTTGTAAATTTTATTGCACCTGAAAGAAATGAACTAGCTGTTCTCAGGCCACGTAAGGGTGGAACAGAAAGTTTTCTAGTGAACTCTCTGGCTCAAAAGGCGACAGGCAGATTGGGATGTTACGAGGAGGATCAGGGAGAAGACACGGAAATTGAACCTTACTTCTCTTTCTGTGGCCTGTTTGTTGCTGCTGCTGCCAAGACCACAGACCTGGTGCTATTTGCTGCCCTTTCCGTGGATACCCTCACCAGTTTTGAGGGCAGCAAGCTCTGACTTCTGAAGCCAAATCAGAGCAAAGGCAATTATAGGCCAACCTCATTGGCTACGTGGCACCATCACAAAGCCAAATCTGAATGACAGCGGTGTTCTCTCCCCACTATTTCAGCATCATGGGAGCCGAGGGGCTCATAAGTACTATCCTAAGAGGAATGGGTGTTCTCTCTTTGCAATTTATGAAGACAATGGGGAAGAAGTAAGGGCAACAGTCATTTCAGCTCATGCTCTGCATTCTGGATACCCAGCCTTTTAAAATGCAATTCCTGTTTATCATATCATTAATGAGTAAACTGAGAATGGACAAACATGGGTCCGTTTCATTAGAATGAAAAACATACCTCTGTCTATTTGATGTCGCTCACCTCCCCCACATTTAACTAGATTAGCCCACAGGAAATAAACCCAGACTGTTGAAAATAAGGCTTATAAAATAAACCTTTTTTTTGTATAATCTTCTTTCAAGTAAAGCCCTTAATAGCAAGCAAGAGCTTGAAGCAACCGAGACTGCTGAATATTTGTTTAGAAGCAGGCTTTTGACGAAGGTCAGAAAAATGCTTAGAGACGAAAAATTATTTTAAAACAGCCGGTCAGTTATCTCATCCGCTTGAGGAGAAGGCGGGTTTTAAAGGCATCAAGGAGGATTAGGGTAAAAGTGTTTAATGTTCAGTAGGTTGGTGGCAACTGTTGACTGCAACTTGGATCAGAAGACCAAGCAAACTCCTCCTTCACCTCTCCTTTGTCCCCCTTCAACCCACCCAAAGCCTCTCTGAATGGCCAAGAGTCCCTCCTGAACAGCAGTGCCATGGCAGTGGGCGGGGGGCTTCGGGGTGTGTTTGTCAAATTGCCTGGACTTGGATGGAGGAACCTCTTGACATCCCCAAAGCTGAAATGACATGGATGTTGACAGCTTTTACAATTATAAGTTAAAGGAGTTAAAGAAACGATATACTGAAAGTTAGGATTTTCTACAGCCTGGTGCAAACCCTATAGTGTTGTACCTTGGAAGTCGAACGCCTTTGCTCCTAAACACCGCAAACCCAGAAGTGAGTGTTCTGGTTTGCGAACATTCTTTGGAACCCGAACGTCTGATGCGGCTTACGCGGCTTCCAATTGGCTGCAGGAGCTTCCTACTCTCTTAGAGCCAAAGCCAACAAACACAGAGAGACAAGACCCCAACTCCCAAACAGTGCAAAACATTGTTCAATTTAATACACAGCAATCTCAAAACAAACAGGAAGGTGAAAAGAATCAGAATCACAATGGCTGTTCCTGCTCCTGGCTTCAGTTCATTCTCCCAATTGTCTACACTAACCTGTGAGAGGTAGGGGTGTGTGTGTGTGTACACCACTTGTACAGGCATGGCTCTCTCTGCATGACCTAGAACCCTAAAAAATTGCAGTTTACTGATCACATGGAAATCTGTACATGTTGCAGATGCTTAGGCTATGTCCACATAATCAAATGAATTCATGGAACAAGGTTGAGATGGCATTTCCTGATCCAATCCTTTATTGTTCTTTTAATTCACTCTGCCACTCCTCCCGAATTCCAGTTTAACTGGAAAATCTCTAAGCTTAAATCCTAGAATTAAAGAGCACGCTGTTTTCACTTGCTTCTACTTAATTGATCAGTCAATTAATGGGGGGGGGGACTTAATCCATGAAAAAAGTACATGGTTGCATGTAATCTTGAAGGGAAGCGTTTTTATTTCTCTCACACAAAGGGGGGACTTTAAGATTTATTATTTTCCTTACATTTACACACTACCTTTCCCCCAGAAGCTCAGGGAAGCATGCATTGTTCTACACCCATTTTATCCCCATGTCAACTCTGTGAAGTAGGTCAGTATGAGTGGTG
Organism: Lacerta agilis; assembly: GCF_009819535.1. Classification (NCBI taxonomy): domain Eukaryota; kingdom Metazoa; phylum Chordata; class Lepidosauria; order Squamata; family Lacertidae; genus Lacerta; species Lacerta agilis. The sequence goes on from NC_046316.1 coordinate 36,485,976, forward strand.
ATGAACTAGCTAAGATCATCCAGGTGGCTAGACAACATAATAAGGATTTGAACCCGCGTCTCCCCAGTCCTAGTCACACTCAGCATGTGTGCATCTTAAAAAAACCTAAGCATTCTTCTTGTTTCAGAAATCTTGTTTCTTCTAATTTTTGATGAATCTATACTTCAGAGATGGGGATGCGGGTGGCACTGTGGTCTAAGCCACAGAGCCTAGGGGTTGCTGATCAGAAGGTTGGCGGTTCGAATCCCCGCGACCGTGTGAGCTCCCGTTGCTCGGTCCCTGCTCCTGCCCACCTAGCAGTTCAGAAGCATGTCAAGTGCAAGTAGATAAATAGGTACAGCTCTGGCGGGAAGGTAAACTGAATTTCCTTGCGCTGCTCTGGTTCACCAGAAGTGGCTTAGTCATGCTGGCCACATGACCCGGAAGCTGTCTGTGGACAAACGCCGGCTCCCTCAGCACCAGTAAAGCGAGATGAGCACCGCAACCCCAGAGTCATCTGCGACTGAACCTAATGGTCAGGGGTACCTTTACCTTTATCTTTCAGAGAGCTATCAAAATGTCTTTGGTTCGGTTGCAGGCCTAAATCAAGTATTTACTATTCTCATTTATATTTTTACAATCAATCCATATGTACAGAAAGTATATATATATATATGTTACAGCAAAGAACTCCCGAGCTGTTGCAATAGCAGCCGGACACCAGAAAAGAGGTCAACACAACATTTGGCTGACTGAAGCCTAGCACAGGGGAGACTGAAGTAATATTGGCATCCAGCTTTTGAAGACTCAGCTCTCTTGCGTGGGAGACTGCACCAACCACTTTGTACTCAGGTCTGTAATTTAGGGGTCAAATCCAGGCAGGCAATAGCACTCCAGAGTGCCGTTTCTGTGCCTGGGGAAAAGATTTGCATGCAACATGGGTCACAGGTCTCCATAAAAGTGCCACCTGGAAATTAGTCTACTAAGATACATTATGGCCTCAAGTGCAAGGTCATTTAAAAAACAACAACAAACCCACAAACCCCTAATGTTGGCACTTGGGTTCTTTTTGAATCAATGATACCTGGCTTCCACAAACTCCCCAGGGATGCAAAGCTGCTTTTGCAAAATTTCTAGTCAACCTTGATGGGTGCGAAGAAAATACGCAAGCAAAGCAGAATCGTCTTTTTGAAAGTTATCAAACCATATTTGCCACCCAAAACTGCAGTCTAGTGCCTTGGCTATTTCAGATAATTTTTACTTCTGATTAGCAGGGTGCCATTCAATTCACGAGCTCAAATGCTTACCGAGATGCAAGCAAGCAGCTCCATTCATTTCAATGGAAGGGCATGATCTGTGCATCTGTTCCTTGGCATTTATAAGCTGCTTCCATCCACCAAATGAAAAGGTTTTCCAGATAGGAGCATAGTTGCCCTTGGACAAGGAACAAGTATGCCAACTTCACCCAAAAGGTTCATTGAACCTATGGAATAATTCCACTTCATGGAGATCTTAACTTTCATTTTCCAAAATATTTTTTTTTAAAAATGATCACTTTTCAAATCTACACTGCAGCACAAAGCACAACCTGAAACATAACTTCAGTCTCTTCTTTCCCGTATATTTAGTGTGTCCTTGTCAAATCTTTCACTAGTCCCTTATTGAGGGAAGAAATTTCCTTTGCAAAGCTTTCATTTGGAAAAATAAAAACTGAAGCCAGAATTGAGCAAATCTGATTTCTTGGTTCAGAATCCCATTTATTACCCCCCCCCCCCCGTTGCCATCTCTGGCTATTGCTTTGGGACAGCAAGTAAATGTTCAGAGAGAGCAATTGTACTCTTTACAGCACTCGTCTACTTCTGAAAGTGTCAGTGGTATAAAAGAAACAATACCCTCAATTGTTCCTCAGTATGCCCTGGGAGGGGGAGAGAACAATACTTCAGCCGGAACTATTTTAATCCCAAGAGGTTATTATTGCCCCGATCTTAACAGAGATTTTTGAATTAGAGTGGTGCTTTGCAGAGAGAGGCAGCTTTCGCTGCTGCCTTCAAGAAAGTTGCCATTAACACACATAGCCAAAATGATATCTCCTTGCTGTTGAGAAAGCATCTCCTAAAAATTTCTGGGCTGTAAACATGGACCTGCCCTCTCCAAAGCCATGCCTCCTTTTCCATATATAAAGATGTTCAACATCTACTATTCCTTCTCTATGCTCAGAGGAGCCAGTTATTAGAATGGGCATGCTATACACTGCAGCCAGGACAGGCCACACATCCCTAAAATCTTATTTGTGTGAGACTGAGTACTGACTGACAGAACCCCAAGCACTCAAGCTTTACAAAGACCAGTTCGCACAATCCAAATTGGAAGTAGCATGCAGAGAGTCTTCCAGAGCACCTGGTGTCCTCCAGCTGTTTTAGGCCACAGTTACCATCAGCCCCTAGCAGTATGGACACAGGTCAGGGATCATGGGAGATGTAGGTCAACAACATGGGGAGAGCCTGGGTTATATGGGGTAAAGGAATAGGGCACTCACCTCCACACACATTCCCAGCATGGAAACAAACACACCCAATCAGTGGCAGCTAGACTGGTGACTGGGAGTGGCTGCCGAGACTACATAATACTGGTCCTGAAACACCTACATTGGCTCCCAGTATGTTTCCAAGCACAATTCAAAGTGTTGGTGCTGACCTTTAAAGGCCTAAACGGCCTCAGCCCAGTATACCTGAAGGAGTGTCTCCAACCCCATCGTTCAGCCCGGACGCTGAGGTCCAACTCCAAGGCCTTCTGGCAGTTCCCTCCCTGCGAGAAGTGAGGTTACAGGGAACCAGGCAGAGGGCCTTCTCTGTGGTGGCGCCTGCCCTGTGGAATGCCCTTCCATCAGATGTCAAGGAAATAAACAACTATCTGACTTTTAGAAGACATCTGAAGGCAGTCCTGTTTATGGAAGTTTTTAATGTTTGATGTTTTATCATGTTTTTAATATTCTGTTGGGAACTGCCCAGAGTGGCTGCGAAAACCCAGCGAGATGGGCGGGTATAAATTTTTATTACAATAATTATAATCAGAACCTGCTACCTCAAAAAAGAAATTAAGAAGTAGCATGCTCACTGGCTTGATATTTCACTTCATTAGACAGTTTTTTAAAATGAACCTTTTGACAGGGAATTTTTTTAAGGAAAGTTGGAGAACATCAGGGCATCCAGATACAGTGGTACCTCTAGTTACGAACTTAATTCGTTCTGGAGGTCCGTTCTTAACCTGGAACTGTCCTTAACCTGAGGTGCCACTTTAGCTAATGGGCCTCCTGCTGCCACTGCACCACCACTGCACGATTTCTGTTCTCATCCTGAAGCAAAGTTCTTAACATGAGGTACTACTTCCGGGTTAGCAGAGTCTGTAACTTGAAGTGTTTGTAACCTGAAGCGTCTGTAACCCGGGGTACCACTGTACATTATACAAAATACTGGATGCTACAGATATAGGCTAATTTTATCAAAGCCACAACCATGCTTTATCAGTTGTGGCTTGGTATATATGCGCAAAACGCATGCAGTTTAGTTTATGCAAAATTCATTAAGGTGTGCCCGTTCTATGCAGCCAAGACATACCTCAGTCAGCTGAGGCCCAGCATCAAAACAACCTTTTCCATTAGGCCCTTAGAGCTGAACAAATACGCCCTGGTATTTAACACGCCTCCAGCTGCCTGAACCTAATGCTGAGGCAAAGCTGTGCAGGCTGATCAGAATCCCAGGACAAGCAACGCTCAGTCCTCTTCCACCGACAGTGGAATCAGTGTCTGGAATAAGTCAGAGAGCATCATCTGTGACGGTGGCTGGGCAAGTGTGGGTGTGTTTAAGGAGCAGAATTAGGGTGGGAGAATACAGGTTAAAAATAGACATGTAAAATGAGACATTTGGCTCATTGCGATTTTAAGTTTCCTAGCCTTTCTGTTATAAAACAAACAAACATGAAAAGCAGTTTGCCATCATAAGGAGGACACTGTTTTTCCAATTCTGTATCGTGTTTACCTGGAAGATAGCGATATTGGGAAACAAAGCCAATTAATTTACACACAAGAAAGAGAGAGAGAGAGACCATATAAATAATGTAACCTCAGATGACATCATTAGATAAAGAATGAAACTTAGTTGCCTTTTATCAGGCAAATGCCACAAAATGAGAGTCAACCTGGGAGACACCGATACAAAAAGATCTGTGGTGAAACATTCATTTCAGTGCAAATGCGACCCCAAGTTACTCCACAGCCCTCCTCAAGGCTGGAACCTACAAAATTTGCCACACTGGCACTATGAATTTGAGACACTTTCCTAGCTCTGTTTCAGAGTCCTTTATTTAGCACATCGTACAGAGCCTTGAATTAACATCCCCATTTTTCTCATCAGAGTATACACGCCATATATTGAAGTCTAGGGACACAGAGTATATAGGGTTTCCAATGATGTTTATCCTATACATTTGCAGGGAGAGTTGCCTGGTGGAAGAAGAGGCCTTAGCCTTTACGTCAGCTGCCGATTTCCCCTCGCAGAGGCGGTTTTAATTTGTTCAGTCCTTAAGTTGGACTATGGAACAGGCTGTAAATCCAGTTGAGGAGGAAAAAACAAGCACCACCAAACACAGATGTATCTCACGAAAGAACTGGTGAGCAGAGAGTTAAGTATCTTTCTCATAAATTCCCTCTACAAATGCCATCACCGCCCCTTATATCTGAGAGACCGCAGAGTCTTTATCTTGTGATGGAGTCAGTATTATTCTTCCAAATGTTAGCTGCCAAGGGGTGGCAGAGGGCAAAGGTAAAATCCCTGCAATGCTACAGGAAAGACTCAAACAAGGGCACATCTGAACTCCTACCTGCCAGATGACTAAGCCTGCTAAATAACTAAGCCCAGAGACTTTCCAAAGGGCATTTCCCTCTGCTCCGTGAATGACTAACACAAGCATGGGCACTGCTAAGCATGGCAATTCAATAAGCAGCTGTTAACTACCTCTTTAAAATAGCAGGCTTTCACTTTTCTAACACCTGCTCCCTTCTTCTTGGCCTGGCGTCCATTTTGCGTTTTGTTCGATGCGCTTAATGTCAAAATAAAGACCAAGGAGAGACCAAGCTGGCTTGGAACAAGACACCCTTTAACTGGGAAAGAACCCCCCCCCTTGATAAAGAGGCTGCTAACGGCTAGCCCCCCTTCATGGATCACTGCCTTGTCGTGGCGAAGGGGCTTGAACTACTCAGGCAAGCTATGGACAGGTCAAGATGGACAGGTCATAGCGGAGAGTTTGGACCAAACGTGATCCACCTGGAGAAGGAACTGGCAAGCCGCTCCAGTATCCCTGCCAAGAAAACTCCATGGACAAAGACAACAGGCATATAAAAGATATGACGCTGGAAGATGAGCCCCTCAGGTCGGAAGGCGTCCAACTTGCTACTGGGGAAGAGCGGAGGACAAGTACAAGTAGATCCAGAGCTGATGAAGCGGCTGGGCCAAAGCCGAAAGGACGCTCAGTTGCGGATATGCCTGGAAGCGAAAGGAAAGTCCAATGCTGTAAAGAAAAGTATTGCATAGGAACCTGGAATGTAAGAACCATGAACCTTGGTAAGCTGGATGTGGTAAAAAATGAGATGGCAAGAATAAACATTGACATTCTAGGCATCAGTGAACTAAAATGGACAGGAATGGGCGAATTCAGTTCGGATGACTATCATATCTACTACTGTGGGCAGGAATCCCGTAAAAGAAATGGAGTGGCCCTCATAGTCAACAAAAGAGTGGCGAAAGCTGTACTGGGATGCAACTTCAAAAATGATAGAATGATCTCGATACGAATCCAAGGCAGTCCTTTTAACATCACAGTAATCCAAGTTTATGCACCAACTACCAGTGCTGAAGAAACCGAAATTGATCAATTCTATGAAGACTTACAACACCTTATAGAAATGACACCAAAGAAGGATGTTCTTCTCATTATAGGGGATTGGAATGCTAAAGTAGGAAGTCAAGAGATAAAAGGAACAACTGGCAAGTTTGGCCTTGGAGATCAAAATGAAGCAGGGCAAAGGCTAATAGAGTTCTGTCAAGAGAACAAGCTGGTCATCACAAACACTCTTTTCCAACAACACAAGAGACGACTCACACATGGACATCACCAGATGGGCAACATCGAAATCAGATTGATTATATTCTCTGCAGCCAAAGATGGAGAAGCTCTATACACTCAGCAAAAACAAGACCTGGAGCTGACTGTGGCTCAGATCATCAGCTTCTTATAGCAAAATTCCAGCTTAAACTGAAGAAAGTAGGAAAAACCACTGGGCCAGTAAGATTCAATCTAAATCAAATTCCTTATGAATACACAGTTGAAGTGAAGAACAGGTTCAAGGATTTAGATTTGGTGGATAGAGTACCTGAAGAACTGTGGATGGAGGCTCGTAACATTATACAGGAGACAGCAACGAAAACTATCCCAATGAAAAAGAAATGCAAGAAAGCAAAGTGGCTGACCAATGAGGCCTTACAAATAGCGGGGGAGAGAAGGCAAGCAAAATGCGAAGGAGATCGTGAAAGATACAGGAAATTGAATGCAGATTTCCAAAGAATAGCAAGGAGAGACAAGAGGGCCTTTCTAAACGAGCAATGCAAAGAAATAGAGGAAAATAACAGAATGGGAAAAACCAGAGATTTATTCAAGAAAATTGGAGATATGAAAGGAACAGTTCGTACAAAGATTACCACAATTAAGGACAAAAGTGGAAAGGACCTAACAGAAGCAGAAGACATCAAGAAGAGGTGGCAAGAATACACAGAGGAATTATACCAGAAAGATATGGAGGTCTCATACACCCCCGGAAATGTGGTTGCTGACCTTGAGCCAGACATCCTGGAGAGTGAAGTCAAATGGGCCTTAGAAAGCCTTGCTAACAACAAGGCCATGGAAGTGATGATATTCCAGCTGAACTATTTAAAACTTTAAAAGAGGATGCTGTTAAGGTGCTGCACTCAATATGCCAGCAAGTTTGGAAAACTCAGCAGTGGCCAAGGATTGGAGAAGATCAGTCTACATCCCAATCCCAAAGAAGGGCAGTGCCAAAGAATGCTCCAACTACCACACAATTGCACTCATTTCACACGCTAGCAAGGTTATGCTTAAAATTCTACAAGGCAGGCTTAAGCAGTATGTGGACCGAGAACTCCCAGAAGTGCAAGCTGGATTTCGAAGGGGCAGAGGAACCAGAGACCAAATTGCAAACATGCGCTGGATTATGGAGAAAGCCAGAGAGTTCCAGAAAAAACATCTACTTCTGCTTCATTGATTATGCAAAAGCATTTGACTGTGTCGACCACAGCAAACTATGGCAAGTTCTTAAAGAAATGGGAGTGCCGGATCACCTCATTTGCCTCCTGAGAAATCTCTATGTGACAAGAAGCTACAGTTATAACTGGATATGGAACAACCTGATTGGTTCAAAATTGGGAAAGGAGTACGACAAGGCTGTATATTTTCCCCTGCTTATTTAACTTATATGCAGAATACATCATGCGAAAGGCTGGACTGGATGAATCCCCAACTGGAATTAAGATTGCCGGAAAAATATCAACAACCTCAGATATGCTGATGATACTACCTTGATGGCAGAAAGTGAGGAAGAATTGAAGAACCTTTTAATGAGGGTGAAAGAAGAGAGCGCAAAATATGGTCTGAAGCTCAACATCAAAAAAACTAAGATCATGGCCACTGGTCCCATCACCTCCTGGCAAATAGAAGGGGAAGAAATGGAGGCAGTGAGAGATTTCACTTTCTTGGGTTCCATGATCACTGCAGATGGTGACAGCAGTCACGAAATCAGAAGACGCCTGCTTCTTGGGAGAAAAGCAATGACAACCTAGACAGCATCTTAAAAAGCAAAGACATCACCTTGCCGACAAAAGTCCGTATAGTTAAAGCTATGGTTTTCCCAGTAGTAATGTACGGAAGTGACAGCTGGACCATAAAGAAGGCTGATCGCCGTAGAATTGATGCTTTTGAATTATGGTGCTGGAGGAGACTCTTGAGAGTCCCGTGGACTGCAAGAAGATCAAACCTATCCATTCTCAAAGAAATCAGCCCTGAGTACTCACTAGAAGGACAGATCCTGAAGTTGAGGCTCCAGTACTTTGGCCACCTCATGAGAAGAGAAGAATCCCTAGAAAAGACCCTGATGTTGGGAAAGATGGAGGGCACAAGGAGAAGGGGACGACAGAGGTTGAGATGGTTGGACAGTGTTCTTGAAGCTACTAACATGAGTTTGGCCAAACTGCGAGAGACAGTGCAGGATAGGCGTGCCTGGCGTACTCTGGTCCATGGGGTCACGAAGAGTCGGACACGACTGAACGACTGAACAACAACAACAACGGCTAGCCAGTGTTGAGGAAAATTATGTATGCCCCATACTCAGATTCATTCTCATCATTGTAGCAAGTGCTTCAGAATGGTCCCTGGATATTCAAAACAGCTGGGCCTTGGCTTTCCCTCAACCATCCATTCTTAGGACTAACGGAGAGGGAGGAAACCTTGCATGCCCTTAACACCACCTGCCGATCTCCTCCCAAAACAATTCTTCAATGATACAAGTATCTGCTGAAACAGCACAGAAGGCTACATATTGGAAATACCCAGTTGCCTTTCTGGGCCAATATGCTCACGCCCTTGAGATCACCAAAGCGAGGAAGAGAACGTTGGGTTTGGGGCACATCAGTCCCTGTGCTAATATGTACACTTGCAATGCTTGCATTACAGAAACGTTATACTGGGCTTATGTTAAACGGGGGTAGATTTTGGCATTTAAGAGAAGAGCAGCTTGCCAGTGTAACCAGTTACTCAGAGGGCTGGTGAGCTCTCCCCATCACTCAAGGCCTTCAATCAGAGGCTGAACGGACACCTGTTGGAGTGGCTGGATCATGACTTTCTTGCACTGAACATGGGGAGATGGAGCAGGAGGCCTACAAGGCTCCCTCCAACTCTAGGATGGAGCCTTCTAGCAACTGGTAGATTCATATGCACAACATCTATACTTGTGCCATATAAACCTATTTACCACATTTGCATCCTAAAATACAGCCTGGAAGGCGCAATGGGATTTATTTCATCTTTGCAACAACTTTGTTGGAGCAGAGGTGTGCGAGTTAGGAAGATGTGCCTTCATAATCTTGAGTACCTGCTCCCAAGAATCCCTTTCAACTGGCAGAAGTTTTCAGCCCTTTATTCTGCCATTCCAAACCCTCAGGGCTTTTTCTCCTACTATAGTATGTTATCCATGTCTCATCTGTCCTGTTGCTGCCCTCCTCCCCATTCTCACTCCACCTCACTCGGTTCTCTGCAACCAAAGTTGCTACATTTCACAAAACACTGACAGCGCCCCAATAAAGCTACAGTCTTAGGCAAACTGACTTGGGCAGTACGTCCTACAGAACCCAGTAATACTTACTTCCAAGAAAAGGCACACAGGATCAGTCTGCAAGTTTATTCACAATACTTACCGGTACTTGCTGAGATGCAAAATGAAGTAAACAAACTGGATACATGGATTAATCGATAGATGATAGATAGATAGATAGAGTTGTACCTTGGTGGTCAAATGCCTTGGTACTCATCTGTTTTGGTTCTTGAACGCTGCAAACCTGGAAGTGAGTGTTCCGGTTTGCGAACGTTCTTTGGAAGCCTTGGTTTCCGAATGTTTTGGAAGTCGAATGGACTTCCGGAATGGATTCTGTTCAACTTCCGAGGTACCACTGTAGATGGCAGGAGGGGAAGGGAGAGGAGGCAGAAGTATTTACAATATGTGGTTTCATAGAGGTGGAGAGCAAGAAAAAAATCTAACTTAGTAGTTGGTCAAAAAAATGCAGAACCCCTTTTTTAAAAAAAAATAAAAAAATCTGAGAACCAGAAGTGGAGGAATGGAAAAAGCCTTCCTGCCCAAAGCAATACTTGTCAAAACAAGGCTAAAGAAAGGGATGGGCAGCACACCTACTTTTATCCAAAATTTAACCCCATTGGAAGAATATTTGCTGTTGCAGGTGAGTGGAGGGCAAAGCAGCTGGGTGCATTGTAAAACGGGCTCAACATGCCTCTGTGTGGAGAACCAATGTTCAAGCGACTGCAAATCCATTCAACAGCTTACCAGGGGATGTGTGCCCAGCCTTCTGGTGAGCAGGACAGCGAGCAGCACGCAGATCTCCTCCACAGAGATTCCATTTGCTGTGCTGCTTGGAGAAGATAAGAAATGCCAGGAGTCTCTTCCACACAGGAGAAACCTCTCCTTTCTTACCTTCCTCAGCAGCACAAATGAGAGACACCCCCCAGTGTTTTCCAAAGCCCTCTCTATGTGCCAAGAGAGGGATGGGGGACCTCAGAACAATAACTAAGTGGTAAGCCAACCCTGTCATCTATGGATACTTAGCTGCAATATAAGCAGAGTTTCTTTTAAAAAAAAATCACTGTAAAACACACAGGCACTCAGATATTGAATCTAACAATGTAGGAAAACAGCAAAAGGACATGCAGATTTGTCTGCCACAAATAATCAGGAAGTCAAATGGTTGAGCTGGAAGTCCAGCTGCTTTCTGAGGTCTACTCCCCTCCCCCTTTCGGTGTCAACCTCTTGATAAGTGCAAATTAGAAACTCCAGCGCACATCAGTCATTTGAAGAGAGAAGCCGCTCTTCTCTTTCCCAGCCCTCATGATGCAGCATTCAGGCCATAACTTCTCTGTGCAGAGTCGAGGGCTTCCTTCCCTCTCCCAGATCTGTTCTTTACAGCCATATTTGTGCATCATTCCTTGGGCTTTTAATTCTCCTAGTATCTTGTTACATCTTTTACACAGGTTTGGCTATTCTTACCGTTCCCAATCGCATTGATTTCCACATGAATTTCTTTTCCTTTGTCTCCGACCTATACTTTTTGCTCTCTAGGCCAGTGTTTTTCAACCACTGTTCCGTGGCACACTAGTGTGCCGCGAGATGTTGCCTGGTGTGCCGTGGGAAAAATTGAAAAATTACTTTATATATAGTCAATATAGGCACAGAGTTAATTTTTTAACATTTTCTAATGGTGTGTGCCTCGTGATTTTTTTCATGAAACAAGTGTGCCTTTGCCCAAAAAAGGTTGAAAAACACTGCTCTAGGCCATCAAGATACTGCAGCTTCTACTTATTTTGGGTTCTTTCCCTTACTCAGCCATTCTGCAATCCTATGCACATTTACTTGGTAATAATGCCTACTGAACTCCAAGGGGCTTACTTCTGAGTGGACATCGGTGGGAGGACTGCACTGTCAGTATCTTACACTCTTCTCCAGATGCCCCTTCAAAGTAATATTTCAGGTAACAACTCTTGGTTTGACCAGGGAGTGTATGAAAAGGGCAATTATGTTAAACCGGCCAAATAAATCAACCTGCAACAGATGGCAAGGCAATTCTGAAAGCACTTTAGACAGCTGGATAGAAGTATATTAAAGTGAATAAGAAGTATCTTAGTCCTATTGAAAAGAAGAGCAGAAAGAGGTTAAACAAACCAAGAGGAGGAGGAGGAGGAGGTGTGGGGGATGGGGCCAGGAACTATGCTCCAAATGGATAGGCACCAAGCTTTTGAACTGCCTGGGAGGTTTGGAAAAGAAAACAACAGATAAGCTATTTAAGCCTTGCATTAAAAAGCAACCCAAAGGGCTGGTTTAAACTGCCTTTACCCAGGAAAGTCTGCTAGGGGAAGACTGTCATCCATCCAAGGCAAGAATATTAGCGGAGACCCCTTGATCCTGCCCTGTTATTTGGGGGGAAACATTTATTTATATCAAATAAGCTCAAGCAAGCAAGCAGTTGCAACACAGAGGAGTTAAAAAGACTGAAAAGATTATAATAAGGCACCTGGCTTGAGAAGTGTAGCAAGTCAGACCACAGTACACTGCACCAGGTACATACACCAATAGACTGGCTTTGACTTGTTGTAACTTCATATACATATATAATCAAGACCATAAAATATGGGTTGAATGTAGCCTTTAGCACAGGGGTAGGGAATGTTATTCAGTCTGAGGGCCAAATTCTGTGCAGGAGGGGCACAGGCCACTGGTGTGCAGGGCCAAAGAAAAGAGCAGTGAACATGAATACTGTATTAGCTTTGTACATTAAGCTGGTTTCTACAAACACTCCATCCGTCTCTGTCCTCCATCCAACCAAGCAAATACACATCCCAGGTAGGCAAGAACACACAAGGAGGGCGCAAAGCAAGTGAGTTAAGGGTGTGGCCTGGGGAAAGTCCCATGAGCCAGAAGAAGGGCTGGAGGGCAACTGAGAGCCCACGGGCCCTGGGTACAAACTAGTGCTATCAAACTAGGTAAAGGTAAAGGGAACCCTGACCATTAGGTCCAGTCACGGACGACTCTGGGGTTGTGGTGCTCATCTTGCTTTTGGCCAGGGAGCTGGCGTACAGCTTCCGGGTCATGTGGCCAGTGACTAAGCCGCTTCTGGCAAACCAGAGCAGCACACGGAAACATCGTTTACCATCCCGCCAGAGCGGTACCTTTTTATCTACTTGCACTGCATGCTTTTGAACTGCTAGGTGGGCAGGAGCAGGGACTGAGCAACGGCTCACCCCATCGCAGGGATTCAAACCGCTGACCTTCTGATCAACAAGCCCTAGGCTCTGTGGTTTAGCCCACAGCACCACCCGCGTCCCTGTTATCAAACTATTCAGCTTTAATTCTGCACCAAGCTTAATAGCAAGCTTAAACTGAGTGGGTCACAGTAGTGTGCTTTGTGCTAAAAAAAAAAAAGTTTTTGAAAAAGGGAGGTGGTGTAACTTGAAATAATGCAACAGCCAGAAGGGGAAAAGAGTGAATCTCAGAAACCAACATTCAAGGGGCTGGAACTGCCTATATAGAGGAAGAGGCAGAATGGCAGAGAAGCAAACAATGTACAAACAAAATGAAAACTGCTCATTTGGTTGTCTGGTGGAAACTCAAGGGTCTTTGGTGAGAGAGCCCCTGCCTTTGCACAGGTCCAATGTGTTCCAACAGGGATTGCACACACAAAAAATCCCAGTGCACTGTGGCCCATGCTAATTTGCTTCAGTCTCAGGTGCCAGGAAGAAATCAATACAGCTGCAGCAATGGCTGGACACATAATGCAAGCATTTCTGTGGCTAGTTTGACAATATCAGAAGCATTAACTTAGCTACCTGGACAATGAGAAAGGTTGGGGGGGGAGAAGAGTCACAGAAACCCACCGTTTGACTGAATATAATGTCTCCCTGAATCAAATTTTACATTGTTTGGTCATGGAGTGCATGTTTACATGCTGAAAATAATGAAAAATATTCACTGTGGGGGTGGGGTGGAATGTACATGAAGCCATATGTTAAAATCACATGCCATTTCTATTAATGGCTGCTGGCATATCTAATTATGAGATAACGCCTGCAGGATAATTGTCAAAGGCTAATGGCTGCACACTGCCTGTGGGTGGGGGAACAGCGAAGCTGTCACCAAGATCAAGTCCTTATTACAGAGAATGAATTTGGGGCCTCCAGAAGTGGCAGGCGTTTATTTACAATTTCTCAACAGAAAATAAATGGCTCATATTTGAGGAGTGCCTTGTGATCACTGCTGTAGACACTCTCGATTTGCAGTTTGGGGCAGTGGGTGTATTCCAGAGAAGTTTTGGCTATTTTAGGACAAAAGAATGTGTGCACAAGGGAGATAGAATCAGTGCCATTTCAGGTTATGTAGAAAGGAGTGTTTGAATAACATGGTTAAGCTTAATTTTCTATCATCAGCTGCTTTTCCAGCTTGGTTTGGTCAAGACAAGGCTCCTTTTAGAGGACCTTATATGTGCACTTTAAGAAACCATTAGGAGCTTTATTTATTATGCACATGAAATTCTTTCATTTTGAAAATCCTGCAAAGCAGGCAGTTTTATACATACTACATGTGGATAACATTATTCTCTAGAAACACAAAGCACCAACCTTTGTTTATTTGCAGGGATTTCACCAAACATAACCCTAAATTGGTAATTGTGTGTGTGGGGGGGGGCTTTGCAGTTCCCCTTTGTATATGTACCTATGAGGTTTCATACACACACACATTCTCACTCCAATGTCGGTACTTTTGCTAAATTCAGAAAGAAAGAAAAATGACAAGCTGAGGCTGTTTCAACTCAAGATAAAGGCTTTCTGAAGTGTGCAATATTTTTGAACAAAGAAGTCTGTAATTATGGCAACATGTGACATCATGAGGTTATCATGTTGCTGCACCAGCAGCCAGCACAAAGTGGGGCTTTATGGGGGGGGGAAGCAGGGGGACTTTTAGCAAAGTTGCAACGTTTGGAGGCAACCCCCCCCCCTTCAACATAGGAAACACAGAAGTTTGCTGGTTTGAAAGATGAAGGCAATGCTTCTTTTCTGCCTCTCTCCTTCTACATGAAGCACATTTTCAAAAAGAACAAGCACCCACAGAAATTATGGCTCACTGCAGAAACCTTTTCAGGGGACCCGAAATCCTTTTGCAACAATCTGAAAACTGGCTTTCAGAGAGGAGAAAGTATTTCTTCCACGAGGAATTTCGAACAGAAAATGAAACCAGAACCTGCTGCTCAGAAGGGGCAAGAAAAGCCAGCCTCCCCACCCCACCCCCCTCTGCACTTTCCTCCCCTCCCCCACTGCAACGTGCCATGCAACTTTAACTCTTTAATCAGATTATGGCCTAATCCCTCCTCCTGCCCAGCTGCTCTGCCCTCGCCCTGCAGCAGGCCCCGGCGGGGAAGGCAAAGTTCTCCGTTGCAGTCCCCGCTCCCCCCCCGCGTTTTTTGGAAGTTTTGCGCGTGCAGTGGCGGTGGTGAGGAGGGCGGGGGGGGAGAGAAAATGGAAGAATAAAGCGTGCCTACTTTTTAGTGCAATCCAAGAGGATCCCCGTGAAGCGCCTCTCCCCGCAGCTCAAGGTGACCACCAGGGTGTCGTTGACCATTTGCTCCACCAGGACGGGCAGCCAGGAGCCGACCTGCAGCTCCTTCGCGTCGGCCTCCTCCATGCTTTTGCGGAGGAACTCGGCGGCGGCGGCGCGCGGCAGCCTCGGGTTGCAACTGGAGTGCGGCTGCGGGATCCCAGGCGGCCTTGCTCGGGCCAGCTCCCCTCCCCCCCCCCCAACCCCGCCGGCCTCTGAAGCTGCTGCTGGCGCTGCTACAGTGGCCGCTGCGATGACCTCATGGCTCCAGGCTCCCCCTCAGCAGGGAGGATTAGTAGGTGCGCTGACGTCACAATGCTTCCCTCCCGGGAACGTTCCACGACGGAATCCTGAAACAATTGGCTACATTAAGGTGCTGATTATAGAACAAGGGGGTGCTTTTGTTTCCCGCCCCCTCTGCCTCTCCGCCCCACTTTAAACGGGGTCACCCCTTGAAAGGAGGGCTGCCCTCTGCCCCGACACTTGTGCTCAGAAGCACCACGCGCAAGACCCGTAACGTGGAGGGTCAAGTGACCGCCCAGAGCTAAAACAGCTCCCGTCTCTATACTGCAACGTTTTCAAACGAGCAGGAAAAGCAGACCAACCTCCATGCATTCCCCCACCCCCACCCCCAAAAGATAACAGTGGCTGAAAACATGAGATTCCCTCCCCCAAGCTAGATATTTTCCTGGAGTGGGTGACAATGCAACACACGCCTCTCTGTGTCCAGTAGGTTTCCGAAAAAGCTCACAGTTAAAGTGAATTATTTCTTATTTCCCTTTAGATACCTGGGTTAAGCAAGGGCAACCTTTTTTTGGTTTGCAGAGGAGACAAAGGTTCTGACTACTTCAAAACTTGGGGGCCATGTGTTCCAGTTGCCTTTAAAGTTGATAAATACATAACATCACTTTCGCCCTTTCAAAGCTGGCATGCTCAGAAATTAGTCACATTGAGTTCAGTGGGGCCGAATCCTAACCATGTCTACTCAGAGGTATGTCCTATTGAATTCCATGGGGCTTATTCCCAGGTAAGCGAGGTCAAGAATACAGCCCTTACCATTTACTCCAGGTGAAGCTGTACATTTCAATAGTGCTTTGGGCAAAATGTCCTGGGACAAAGGACTTGTGTAACCAAATTCCCAAACTACATGGACAGAAACATTTCCCACTAGCACAAATCAAAAGTCCTCAGATTTGTTGGCTTAAAACAGATGGTAGAAAAAGCTGCGAGTTTGCATTTGGTGGGCAGGCCAGCCTCTGAGCTCCTTTTTTCCCTTTCCCTTTTTTTTTTCTAGAGTTTGAGGGTGGACGGAGTGTGATGACAAGAGGTCATCTTCTCCAACTTACACTAAATTTCCAGTGCCAGCTGCAATGCAATATATTTCATATGAAGTATGAGCTGTTCCCAAAAGGCTTAAAGTCATCCCAAAACAGGATGCATGACTTTAGCTCAACCCGCCTGCGTTTGGAAATACAGATTTATGACCGGCTTTCTTCTTTGTGACGCAGATTCCACCTAGCTCTCTGTCTTATTAGCAGCCCAGTCCTGTGCACATTTACTCAGAAGTAAGGTGCTGCTTGCTTTGAGCCAAGCATCCTTTACCCCCTGTGAATAAACACAACTGAATACAGTGGATTGACTTCTGAGTAAACATGCATAGGGTTACATTTACAATAATGTTTCCCCCCCCCCCAATGGTGCAATCCTATGCATGCTTACTCAGAAGCAAGTCTCAGGGTGTTCAACAGACTTACTCCCTCTTTGGTGTTAAGGACAGCAGCCCAAAACCAAGTTACAGTCCACACACTACTTTGTCTAGGCTCAACAGATGGCTCTCTGAATGGGCAGTGTAGCTACAAAATCCTAACTTGCAAGGTTGCTATACAGCCGGTATTATGCATATTCACTCAAAAGTAAGCACCACTAATAGGATTTACTCCCTACTAGTAAGTGTGCATACAATCATAGGCTTTGAATTGCTAATTTAAAAGGGAGGACAGTTTAGCATTCTAATGCATCTGTGAATCTGCCTGGCACCCTGATCTGCATAGGTAAGTAAGCAACACATTTATGTGGGCGGGGAGGGGGATTAGACTTCCAAGTATAACATGTTCAAGACCAGGGAACTTAAGTGACCATCCGGCTCCAATCACTTCCTCAAATAAAATGCTTTTCAAAAATGCTCCGTAATAAAACTAGGATCATGATTCAGCAGCAGCCGTGCTTTTGGTCACAATCAGTGGAACAAAAATAGAACGGGCAAAAGACCAGGCCACTCTCAGGGCCTGCTTTTGGTAAAACAACAAGGAAGTTAAAAAAAAGAAAAAGAAAAAAAGGAAGGTTGATAAGTAAACACAGCGATTTGAACAAAAAGGGTTAAAGCTACTGGGTGTCTGTACAGTACTGTACTTGTGGGGTTGGGGGGGAGGGTTAGGGAAGAGATCCAAAGCTTTCTTGGAACTGAAGGACTCTGCCTGGTGTTGTGTAGAATTGCTTTCTGAGGCCTGTACCCAAAGGGAAACAAAGAGAGGGCAACTGCCTTTGAGAGGGGTTGCAAGGTCACCAGCTCCTCCTGCTCCTGCCATTCTTGCAATGGCTCTTTTTAGATAGAAATCTCCAATGCTGTCAAAAAAAATCTGTTTACTGGCACAACCTTTAACACAGTTTATCAGATGAATAACACACCTAGAAGGGCTGAAAGCTGTATTGAAAGGCAGCCTTTCTACCTCAACATAGTGTTCTATCCTTTGGAAAGAAAGGGGGGGTTAAGCCCATTCAAAGGAAGTAATTAAAGGCAAGCAATGCCGCCAAGACAACAACAACAACAAAACAGCCTTCAAAGCCTTTAAAGCAAATTTCACTTCCTTGGCAGTGCAATCCTCTACATGCCTACTCAGAAGTAAGCCCTATTGAGCTCAATGGGACATTCAGGGTTAAGTGGATTGCAACTCTTAAGCATGCTTTTTTCCCTTCAAAGTACAAAGTGTTCTGCACAATTTGGAGACAGGGTAAAGAGCATGTATGGCAAACACCACCATTTTGATAAAATAAAAATGGGTAGATTTCTTAGTCAACCCTCTTTTTTTAATTGTATTTGAGTTGCATAATTTTGCTTTTGGCTCCAGGTATTCAAGCATACTGAAAACAAATGTGATTTAGAAATACAGTGTGGTGGTTATTCGAAACATTCGCTAGAGGCTTCTCCTGCACCACCCCCTTCCCCAAAGCTCTGTTGTCCAGAAACTGTTTCTGAAGCAGGGCCAGGCAAATTCTGCACAAGTGAGGAGAAACCTTACACATCCGCCTTGCCACATTCCAATCCTCATAATTAACCTGACAGCAGATCTATTCAGGGTGCGATCCTAGAGCCACACTTACCTGAGAGCAAGCTCCATTGAACTCAAAGGCCTCAGTTGCGGAGCAGACATGTATAGTAGCACTGCAGTCTCACTGGACTTTTTCTCTGCAAAATTATGCTCCTGGGCTTCTCGCTTCCACCTCCCCCGCGCCACCCCCGTCGCTGCTTCAAATGCTCTTAGCCCAGACAGCAAACAGGAGCATCGAGGATATTTATGGCCACGCTTTAATCATTCTCTCTTTCGGTGGGAAAACGCCTTTGCTTTATTCGAAGTTGTCCCACCGTCTTCTGCAGCTTGGATTGGATTTTATTTGTTGTTGTTGTTGTTTTTTATTATTATTAAGAGCGGCTAGAAAAACGTTAGAAAGGCAAAATGGGCGCAGGGTTGGGGGAAGAGGCACCCAAACAACTGAATTAAACCTTTTCAAACGAGACTAATCGGAATGCCCGGAAATAACGAGGAGGAGAAAGTCTACGGCTCTCACATTACCTGAGCGATCACTGTGTCTCTTCAGCCCCTTTAACCGTGACAATGTTTGACAATTCAGCGAAGTTACTATGCCCCGTTTCGTTTCCACCACGCTCCCTCTAGCGGCTGCTTACTGGCATTGCCTCCTTAAAAGCTGGCCTCAGTGGCCGCTTGGAGAGAGAAGGCACCGCCCCCTCCTCGCCTGACAAGCGGCTTCTGCTGGAGAGGCTTTTTGGCCCAAGATTGTGCGCATACATGTTAAAAATTCACCTTAGACCTCTAAATCAGGGGCCAATGCTCCTTCCAGTTTGGTTTATGTTCCTGCATTGCAGGGGTTGGACTAGATGACCTCTGGGGTCTCTCCCAGCTCTAAAAATCTATTATCCTATGTGCACTGGGCATTAATGTTGGCCCCACTGTGGTGTGTGGGGAAAGCTTACTACGCTGGTGCTCCGTATCCATCTCCGTGTGCAAGGCTCTTCACAATTTGGATAACCCCTGAATGGGGCATATAAAACACAGCCAAGCCTTAACTCTGCCTTCGCCAACCCGGTGCCCTCCAGATCTAGGGCTGATGAGGTTGTAGTCGAAAACATCTGGAGGGCGCCAGGTTGACGAAGGCTACCTTAGGCAGGCGGGCAGGACGCCACCTTAAATCTAAGGCACGCCCCCCCTCTTCTGCCTGCTCCTGAACACATTCCTACCGGTAGCAGAGGATTTGCAAAAGCACCGCCCGCCCGCTCCCAAACCCTCCAACAATAGAAGTAAAAGGAATGGCTAGGCTACTTACTGCAGGGGTTGAGCAGACTTCAGGCTTGCGGATCTGCTTTTTCCCCCTGTTACCACTAAAACTCTAGAGATCCACCCACGGGAGCCAGGTGCAAAATGCTCAGGCCAACAGACAAACGCTTAAAACTAAGACGTGCACATGCTCAGAGCAGGACTTTCTGATCAATACCAGCAACCAAGATCACAAATCCTTTAAATTATGCAGAAACTCACTCCTGGTTTCTCTCTCCACCCCCACCTCAGTCTTCTTCTTCTTCTTCTTCTTCTTCTTCTTCTTCTTCTTCTTCTTCTTCTTCTTCTTCTTCTAGTTTGAGGGTAGGGCAAGCTTTTTAGACAATTGGAAGCCGATTGCTAATCCGTTTGCAAATCACCCAGAGATCTTCTGCCCACCTCTAGCTATTGAATAGCAAATGATAAATGCTTGTGGGTGTGTGGGGACCGGGACCCTCCGCTGCAGAAACTAGTGAACAGATAAACTAGTAAATAGTGGTTAGTGATAAACTTTGAAATGCAGGGGCAATTCCTGACAGCACTCACCGCCCAAAGAATGTCACACACCCACGCACACGCACACCCACAGACAACACCAAAAGGCAGCCTGTAGCACAGTACCCAGTTTATTAGGGTCAGCCATCCTATGCACAGTTTCCTGGGGAGTTATGTTCCATTGAACACTGTACTGCACTGCAGGCATTTTTTCTGAGCTGGTAAAATGTGTCGACATTCCTCTGCCATACACGAAGCATCATCTATTAGTTGTCTTGTTTCTTAGAATCAGGGAATTGTTGAGTCGAAAGAGTCATCTAGTCCAAGCCCCTGCAATGCTCAATATGGAGCTCGAACTCATGGCCCTGAGATCTGCTGACTGAGCTAGATTCTCCCCACCCCCTCCCAGTAAGATTAAACCTTGCTACTGATGAATTTGTGTCCTCACCTTCCTTAGTTTGGTTTTTATAATGCTGTTTCACAGTTTTTATTATACGGTTTGATTGTTTCCATGCTTTTTTTTTTAATAAAAAACTCCACTGCATGTACCAGGAGACACACATGCAAACAAAGGAAAATAAATGTGCACGATCATCACAGAAACAAGGCAATCTACAGTTTACATGCTTTCTCAAAGTGGAAATGCTGTCTTGTTCAGGGAAAATGTGTTAGCCTTCCCCCTGATTGCCCAATATGCATGTAGCCACTATGCTATCATGTAGCCTTGTGGGAGTGACAAAGCTTTCTCATTCCAAGGATTCCAAGCTTCTGGGAGCCACATACCAGGGTGTTTTTTTTTGTGGATGGCCAGAGACAAAAGCGGGTGGATCAACAGATGTGACTGTACAGTTGGCACACAAAAGCCAGATGCTTCTACATGCATGCATCTCTCCATCCACCAGTCTGGCAGGCGTGATCACAGCTCATGTCCCAGCAAGACAAATGTACAGGAGGATGCTGGGTAGGGAAGCAGGGCCTGGGGAGAGTCCCTAAGGGCCAGGCAGAGAAGGTGGGGGGGCACATTTCAGCACCCCTGTCACATTGCAGTTACTTCACGTGGAAAGTGGAAAGTGGAAAGGGATAGGCACGGGTTTTCCAAAACTCTGGGTCACACAGTGGATAAAGGCAAAGGACCACAAGGAGTGACAGCTACTGGTGGCTATTTGGTTTTGTGGTCCACTGTGTGTTTCGAGATGCAGTTCCCTGTCTCAAAGCTAACAGAAAGTCATTGTGCCTAGGAAGCTGGGTAAAGAAGGAAACAGCAGTTAATATCCTGTTCCAGCTGAATCTGGTAACACCTGCAAGGGCATGTTGTGTGTACACAAAGTTTGTGTAGGAAGGTGCTCTTTTAAATGCTGTTTCCATCTCCGCTCCACTTCCTGGGTGAAACTGATTTTTATCCCTTTTTGAGAGGGGCAGGCTGCATCTTCAAATGCCTCCTGGCTTAATAGTCTTATGTCAAACAGACATAGTCACAGTGTCTGAAGTGACAGAGCAAACTGATCCTTGACACTGTTGTAAGTGAAGCAGCAGATATCTTTCCATGTGCAAATTAAGGGTTAATTCTATTAGGGTTAAAGTCAACTAACCAAGAGGGGTGGAGGTGCTGTTTAGCAACCAGGCAGAGTGGCATGATGTGTGCTGGGGTAGCTTGGCTGTGTTGTTCTTTGGGGTTTTTCCTCTGTATGTTTGCTTTAATGTCTCCCTGCTATATACAAGGCCTGAAGTAGGAAAGACATAATCTCTCCATTCCTTTCTCCTCCAGTTATACACTGTTTTGTTTAAAGCTTGCTCAGTGCGGTGTTATCAGGACTTTTCTCTCTCTGGATTCTATCTGCACTATTGATGTGGCTTTGCTAACAGACACCAACCAAAGGAGTGGCAATACCTGGGGAATTTGAGAGACCCAATCTTCTAGAATCTTCTTCCACACCCCCTCCCCATTGGATTTATCTGAATGGGAATTGAGCAAGATCGCAGCTGTGCTCTTGCTCAATGGCTGCATTTCATGTAAACGCAACAAGATTTGGCTATAGAAAGTTCCTGGTGGATTGTGCCTCCTGCAGTCGCCAGGCCCTTCCTTTGAGAAGAAGCTCCATTGCTCGCTCCTTTGCACCTTCTCTTCTGCTGCTGCAGTGGAATCACATTCCTTGCGAGTCTGCCCATGTTGCTGCATAGATATTTGGCAGGTGCTGTGCAGCACATGGTAACAACCCTCCCTGCGGTTGCTGTGCCACAGCCATTAACATTGCTCCTTAGCAGCAGAAAACAAGGCAACTTGCTTGGAGGGGCACATTTCACATGGACTAGCTCAAAACTCAAAACGATGTCTAAACACTGTTCCTAAGCTACCACAAGGGACTTTGCGAATGTAGTATAAGCTTGTGTTCCTCTGAAATCTATTCTCACGCTTGGCTTCCCTCCTTGGATTCAACCCAGAGAACACTTAAGAACAAGATCCCCGCTGCAGATTCTAGTTTTATGGATGATTTATACCACAGGCAACTGAGGAGGTTAGGATGCGGGAACCTGTGGCCACACCAGATGCCATTGGACTACATATCCCACCTGTTATGTATTCAGTGGTCTGTGTTTGCTTGAGCTTGAATCTGGACTAAGGATTCTGAGCTCCTGTGTTCTGATTCGATACATGATGTCCAATCACCGAACATTTCAGGATTTGGGCCTCTGCCATTGGCCCTTGAACTCTGAGTCGTGATTCGCAGCTTGGAAGGTTAGACAGCCAATCATGTTGGGAGTGGGAGTGGCCCAGACTTTCAGGAATGTATATAAGCAGTTGCTTTGCCCCTGTTTCCCAGCTATGTTGTTCAATAAAGGTTCTTGCTGTTATCGCCGTGTCTTGCCTCATGGGAACCCACATACACTTCACCACCAGTGCTATTTTTCTAGAAAAAGAGGTGTCAGACCTCACCATGAATGCCTCCCTTGTTCTCTTACAATGGCAATGGGACTCACTCAAGAGGAGCGGCAACTGAGTTCCAGTGATCCCACAGTATTTTTGTGTGAACCGCCCTGTGATCCTTAGATGAAGGGCAGTATATAAATTTAATTCATTAATAATAATAATAATAATAATAATAATAATAATATAATAATAATACACAACCATTCCTGGGCATGCTGGCAGGAGCTGATGGAAGTTGGAGTTCAACAACATCTGGAGTTCAACAACATGTTCCCTATCCATGTGTAAAGTGACTTCCAGCATGATCCCAAGCATGTTTACATAGGAGGAAGTCCCACTGACCTCTATGGGGCCTGCTCCTTAGTTCATGTCCTTAGTGGGACCAGTTCAACCGTCAGACAGAGGAAAGTCACTTCAAGCACCAGGTGTGGCGATCAGGCGCTCAAGTACAGAGATAGTGCTGTGCCCCCAAAGCTAGCCTACTGACCTCAGGTGTGGTCAGTTCAGACCTCTGGCCAGGATGATCTAGGTCTCCCCTGGCAGCTTACTAGGGGAGGGGTTGTGTTTGTGAAAGAGGCAGGGGTCCCATTCACTTTTGCCTAGTCTGCCCATGGCTGACTTCAGCTGCCCATGGCCAGCATGTGCCTCTGCCCACCGACAGATTACAGCAAGGGAATGCAGCCTTTGAGGGGGGGGAATGTTGGCCACACTTGGGATAGATAGTACTCAACTGAAGTGTACAGATAGCCTGGTGTGGTATAAGGCAGCTTCTCGAGCAGGTACTGGGCATTAGAATTCCCAAGAAGATGGCCAATACAATGCATGCACCCTAGGGACACATGCATCAACATTCCAAGCCACAAGAGACCTCTAAAGGAAAAAAAAAAGATTCGTTAGTTTGTTCATTTCACTCGTACGACACTTTCCCATGCACAAAGAAATCATGCATGAAACGGCTTACAACAAAGAAACAGGTTGCATTTCAAAACATACTACCAAAGCAATTTCATAATTGTACAGTCAAACCTCAGTTCCCGAACAGCTTTGTTTTGGAACGTTTCGGCCCCAAAGAGTAAATGCTCTGGTTATCGAATGTTGTTTGGAAGCTGAACGTCCAACACGGCTTTCGCTTGTGTGCAGGAAGCTCTTGCAGCCAATCAGAAGCCACGCCTCGGTTGTCGAACGTTTGGAAGCCAAAAGGGCTCTGGAACGGATTGCGTTCGGCAGCCGAGGTTTGACTGTAGCAACTATTTCATAACATAGCAAAGCAATAACTACTATAATAGCATACCCCAAAACCCACATTCCAATACTATAAGTATGACAAGATTACTTAAGACAATGCACAACATCCAATAGTAAAAATAACAAGGGAGCTTCACAGTGTCACCACACTCCTAGAAACACCCCCCCCCCGTGGTGTTGCTCTCAGTCCCTCTCCAGCCATAGGTCCTTATCAGGCTTCCAAGGGCAAAAGGTGAGAGAGCTGGAAACACCCTCCCATCATCATTACTCCCTCCAAGTGAGCTTCCCTGTTAAACTCAAGTGCAGAAATACTAAACTGCTTATGAGCTGTGCTTAAAGGGGTCCACCTACCTGCAAGAGATGTGTGTACATTTGTGCATGACTGTTTCATGTATCTACTGAATACTGGCTAGAATGAGTAATGCAGTTCCTACACCCATCTCCATGCCTAGTGTTGTTACTTTAATGAAAACATGTGCCTGCTGTATATTTCGATAAACTAAACTAGCTTTATGCTGGTTTTAAACTGATCTGAAAGCTCATGCTTTCAGTGGAGCTTTTGTTTTTTTCACCTACAAAGCTACCCAACCTTCTTTACCAAGGAAAACAGAAATCTACACTGAGCTTGTTTTTAAAGGCTAAGCCTATTTTTTCATAATCTGGGCAGACTCTCTCCCACTAGCTTGATCTATATGATGTGAAACTATAATTATTTGCTCTAATTATACTATAATTATTATATTATGTGAAATTATAATTATTTTTTTACTCCTTCTCCAAAACGGAAGTTTAATACAGCTTACTGTGGCCCCCTGTTGGCTGTTTTACAAATAAAGGTGGTGTTTAAAACCCATGGTTAATAACATCCTAAAATGATATGAAAACAGGATTTTTGCCATTGGCAAATCTGCAATCTGTTATTCCTAGCTCTTGCACATCTTGCAAGCGCAGGAAGCTTGCCCTACCCTGTTTCAGCAGAACCATAAGCCACACACAGAGAGACCTATGGCCTGGATTGAAATGAATGAGGAACCTGCACATCAATGACCTCCTGTGCAGCACAGAGCACATGGGAATCTGGATCAGTGAGCATTTAGACATTAGATGCATCTGGTGTCTAAATGCTCCATGACCCAGACTCCCATGTGCTCTGTGGTGCACAGGAAGCCTTTCATGTTTTAGGATTAAGGTGTTCGCAGTATGCTTGCTGCCATTCTACCTTGATGATTGATAGAGATATTTAAATATATCAAAACATGTTTACATTACAGCCTCTAGATTTGCATAGTTGCCAGGCAGCATCCCTCCCTCCTCTTAGTTAGCCCAACCCTGGAGATGTTTTTATTTTCTGGGAAACGCCCAGTGGGTTGGATCCAAAGGGGCTGCTCTGATAATGAACTTTCTCATCCTCCCCTCGCCCCATCTTCCACAAAGTATCTCCAGAAGATCAAGGATACCCCTCCCACCCCAACCAGCCTGGGCTCCGTCAAGGGGCTTGAAGTGGGAGGGGAGGGGAATCACTTTAAACGAATGTATTTATTTAGGTATTTCCATAACACATGGCACTGTGGTCACAGGGCTGCTTACAACTTATTAAAACACATCGGTGCATATTCCTAAAACCAACTTAAAAGGCAATGTGAAGTTAAACACTGCATAAACTAACATAACAAATAAAATTAACACAAAACAGCAAAAGGTACAATACTAAAGTAAGCTCAGATTGCACCTCTTCACCTCCAAAAGCTTGGTAAAAGAGGTATGTTTTCACCATCTTCTTAAAAGTATGTTGGGAGTGCCACTTCTGCAAAGTGTCTCTGGCCAATTTTTGCAATCTGTCCCCAAACTGTCACTTCCTTGTCACAGCTCATCCTGTTGTTCAGGAAGATCCCCTGACCCTCTGGAGAGGTTTTGGATGTGCAGGGAAAGAAAAGTCTGCCCTTGCCTCCAGGATAACCTTTGGATCCAACACAATATTCTCTAACCATGTACACACAGATATTCAAGGCAAGCTACGAGCTAAACAATGTATTTATATGATACATCATGATCAAACATGGGCGGATACTGAGTCAATTAAAAATGGATGCTACTACAGGAAAAAAGCCAAAGTACAGTTGAAGGTTTTAGTAGCTGAATAGGAGGGTTGGTTAATATTTAGCCTCTGGAAAACTGCCTTTGTCACTCCCAAAGGCAAGGGAATGTTGGAATGCAACTGCGATGTCTAAACGTTTCTGCATTACATCACTGCTCAGTCCAATGCTGTAGAGATCAATTCTTTTTAAGGACAAAGGAAAATAAGCAAATGATTAGAAATTGATCCCAGAATGGAGAAATCAAAGGAAACACTGAGACATGCAGAATTAATCATGTGGCAAATTTAAGTTGCCCATAGCTGACATCAGCCAAATGTACCTGCATTTTATTTTTAAGATTGTGGTTTTATACACATACACATTTGGCAAAAGTATCTAAACTTAGGCCGCTCACTAAAGCCAACAGCTGTTTGAGCACGTTGCAGTTAATTGATGATTGCAATTAGAATCAACTACATCAATTAATTTGCAATGAATGAGCCGCAACAAACAGCACAGTCAATGGCTCTCTCCAAGAACAAAAAACAACCACCAGATTTGTACAGTTGCAAGCAAAGGCACTTGTGGATACTTTGGTGCTCTCCTGATAAATTGTGAGCTGAGAAGTTGACCTCTTTGTAACTTTGTTATTCATATGCTGCAGTTCCTTGACGAGGTCAATAGTGTCTTGTACCCCTCTGCCATCACATTTTACTGAGGCAATGACCCTGTTCCTGGGCTGTACAATATCTGAGAAATGCTCCCTAGGAGAAAACATTTCTCTACACAGAAACATACCAGGTCAGGGTTAGAACTGTTTTCTGTGCACAGGACCTTTTTTACGGAGGAGCGCTCAAGGAAGTCACCCCTACTGGCTGCCTGAAGTTCTGTAGCTCTGACACCTTAGTGAAAGTAGCCCTCAGTACTGTATGTAGAAGGTATCTTAAGCCACATCTATACCATTAAAGCACGATTACACCACCTTAATGGTCATGGCTTCCCCCAAAGAATCCCGGGGGCTGTAGTTTGTTAAGGGTGCTGAGAGTTGCTAGGAGATCACTATTCCCTTCACAGAGTTACAATTCCCAGAGTTCCCTAAACAATTCTAGGAATTGTAGCTTAGGAAGCAAGGAGTTAAGACTCAATGGCCTATGCAGCAGTTGATGGTAGGTGGCCTATGATGGACAGAAAAAAAGAGAAGGAGCATTCATAGCTGGGACACTTTGCCTTGAACAATTGTTCTAGCTGGAACCCTACGATGAGACCCTCTCTGTCAGCCTTCCCCAACATTGCATCATAGAATTGTAGAGTTGGAAGGGATCCAAAGGGTCATCTAATCCAACCCCCTGCAAGTTGGTGACCATCACCGTCCCTGACTATTGGCCATGTTGCATGGGAGCTGGGAGTCTAGGAAGGTTTGGAGAGCAACCAGGTTGGAGAAGGCTGCTCTGTGCTGACCAATGAGTCACTGCTGATGTGTTCTGCAGGCAGAAAACCAGAATTGACCCATGGTCAACCTCCCAGTGATTTAAAACACATTAAACAGCTCAGGACCACATTACCTCAAGGACACCTCTTTCCATAGGAACCTACCTGGACCCCCTGAGATCATCTTCTGAGGCCCTTCTTCGTGTGGCTCCTCCTTGAGCGGTGAGGAGGGTGGCAACACAAGAACGGGCCTTCTCTGCAATGGCTCTCCCCAGGGAAGTTTGCATAGCGCCTTCACTATACAACTTTAGGCGCCAGGCAAAAATGTTCCTTTTTAACCAGGCCTTTGCCTGACTTGATCT
Source organism: Lacerta agilis (assembly GCF_009819535.1). Taxonomy (NCBI): domain Eukaryota; kingdom Metazoa; phylum Chordata; class Lepidosauria; order Squamata; family Lacertidae; genus Lacerta; species Lacerta agilis. The sequence goes on from NC_046316.1 coordinate 36,514,079, forward strand.
ACATCCTATATTCTTTTTAAAATGCTGGCTCTTGTTGGTCTTTTTTATTGGGTTGTTGTTTTTGTTTTGATTTTATGTATTTGCTATTTTATGTGAACCGTCCTGGGACCTTCGGGTATAGGGCAGTATAGAAATTAATTTATAATAATTCAGACTTGGATTAGCCACATGCCTTCTTTTGGATGCAGTTATCAAAGCTTCCCTCTCTGCAGTCTTGTTTTAGGTACTCACCTCCAACCACATCCAAAATGCTGAACTGGGCAGGCTTAGACATGCAATACACAAACCCATCCAGGTAGCCAAGAAGATATTATGCAGTTTCCCAAGCCCAATAGATGGGAGATCAGGAATAATTCTACATTGCGAGGGGCATGGGAGCTTTTTAGCCTGAGGAATGCATTGCCTCAGAAGCAGCATTCTGGGGCTACATGCCAGTGGTGGGCAGAGCCAGAGACCAAGAGACAGCAGGCCAGAGGCAAAAGTGGCGACTCCTACCTTAGTACATTTCAGTCATGCCAAGAGGTAGAGGTTTCTACACATACATCTCTTAATCCAGGCAACCGAGAGGCACTGTTACAAAGTTCAAAGATGCATTCCAGCTAGGCAATAGCACATGGTGAGGAGCAGGGCTGGAGACAAGTGTGGCTCAGGGAGAGGGAGGCTGGCCTAGGGTTGCCACATGTCCAGAAAATGTCCAGAATACTGCAGCCGCAAGCAGTGTCCGGGTGAAAATTGGCTAAATGTCCAGGAAAATCTGATTTCCCATAGAAATAGGTTTTAAAAAGGTCTAATTTCTTTGTGATTTTGCTCAACAAATTTAACCCCCCCCCAACTCAACCCAAGGTTCTCCATCTCTACTTTTTCCAGGCACCTTTGCTGTTCAGGTACATCGGTCTATTCTGTCAGTGCTGGGTTAACAAGCCAAATTATGCTGGGGCACCAAAACGCTTCTGTAGCTGGGAATCCCTGCTCAATAGCAACATATTTAGTTGGGAGTTGTGGATCCAGTGACCCTTGTCATTTTAGAGTTAACTCTTGCTCATCCTTTAGCGCTGGGAATGTGGCTCTCCTAGTGACATGGCCATCTAGAATTAAACAGGTCTTTTTTTTCCGTGACATTAGCAGGAGGGACAGCACAACTCTGGTCGTTTTAACTGTATCTTTTCCAAAGAGTAAGCAGATAGAATCTGTGTCCAGAGGGCAAGGAACCCGAAAAACTAAAACAGACATTACACCCCCCCCCAAAAAAGTTTTATCACCAGGCTCTGTTGTTGCAGAAAACATTTTGCGATCCCTTCTCTTCCTTCCAAAAATTTATCACTTGGCATTTCCATTCCCTGTTCACCCCATCCCTCGTTTTCCAGAAAGCTAATGCTCCCCCTTTGCTGCATGAAAATGCGTATCTCCCAACTGTTTTGAAAAGCTAAACATTTCTCTCCAGCTACAAGGCCAGCACCATCCCTCCTGTTCTGTTTTGTGGCTATAAAACTGTTTTGTGGCTATAACAACTACAGCTACAGATGAATTTAGAAATAGGGGTGGAATATCAGCTATTTGTGGAATCCGGAGGGAAAAAAACAGCTGGTACAGCCACACCCTGAGATGAAGCATTTATCTCATCTATTTAAATCTCAGATCCTTCCTTCTACCCAAGACTTTGCTACTGGGGCCTCTCCAGACTGGCATTTTTTCCACAGGTGTATTTGGCTGCATATTCTTGACACAGCAGGGGATTTATTCTTCTTTATTAGTTGTGCTGTGATGCCTTCCCAATGCTACCACACTATTGCCATCTAGGAGGGCTTTTGGTGGGGGAAATGAACCAGAACATTTTGGTATACAAAGTCATGGGATTTGAGCAAGAAGCTATAGGATATGCATTGACTGGAAAAGAAGCAGTGTGAAACAAACAAGCAAAAACAACAAAAGCAGCAGCAGCAACAACAACAACAAACCACACACCTTTGCAGGTGCCAACAGCAATAAAAGCAGGATTGTGTATGACTGCCCCTGATAGAATCAAGAGCACAGCGGGTCATGAATGTGCAACAAAAAGGATGTCTTGTTCCTCGAATCTTCATGAAAAATGCCCTTATTTCAAAAGGTATTTCAAATAGGGTATATCTAGGAAGGCTGGCGAAGGTTCCCTGCTAAAGTGATATTTGATCTTCATCTCAGTCTAAGTGTGAAACATTGCATCGGGTTAATACTTGCATAAGCAAGATGATTTATTTTAGAGCCTTAGCTCCTCAAGTTCCTACTGTAGTTTCTAATTGTCCACAACCACAAAGACCTTGAAAAAATATTGCTGACACCAAAACTCGGGGGGAAAGGATTTGACACTTCCCAAGGACATAGAAACCAAAATTGCATGTTGATCTATAGTGAAAAAAACTCTTGAACTAAAACATGACGTCTTTAATGATAAGTTACAAAACTGATCTGCCTAAGGAGGCACAGCAGAAAGCGGCCAGGTGAGTCACTTGCTGCTCTTTAAAACCTCCAGGAGGTTGAATGCCAATCTGATAATCTTCCATTCTCTACAGCTGGAAATATGTTTATTAAGGATATTACCAATCACTGGTTTTTTTTTTTAAACTCTTAATTTAGAAGGTGTGAACTGTTCCTTTCATTAGAGAGGCCCATTACATTAGAATTGTAGGATATCCTGCAATTCTGCTCCACTGGATCTTAAAAGAGAATGAGAATTATGACAAATATCCATGAGGCTCATCTCGGAAGCAGAGTTCCAGGAAGGTAATATTAACAATAATCGGCATTAAAACCAAGCAGTAACGGAAGGCACTTCAAAACCTTGTAGGCACATATTGAAACGGGGAGGGTGATGAGTGTGAAAGATTCCAATTTTTACATTCCAAAGCAAAACAAACAAGAACAAAGGAGAAAAGGACAAATTTGAAAGTCTGGTTAAAAGCAGATTAACTGCAAAGCAAGCTGGTGTAGGTGGTTGCTGCATGTCGAATTCTCTTTAATATAATTTAAAATGTCATTTTAGAAAAGATATTTGGAGGCTTGTTGATAGGCAGTGGATTCTCTGGTGGTTCCACTTCTCCTGTAAAGGCAGTGAAACGATACTCCTGATTCAGGTCTCTTTTCAGATTTACTAGCTGCTGTTCTAGGTTTTCAGCCTGTGGCAGGAAACATAAAAAGCATGAACGCTAGAGTGGTTATCACATTAACAAGGCCAACTATTCATTTGTGTCTCAGGTAGCGATCTATTGCTGTACAGTGGACCCTCCGGATATGAACTTAATTCGTTCCGGGGGTCCGTACATACCCCAAAAAGTCTACATCTGGAGGCACCGCTTCTGCGCACATGCACGGCGTGATAGAGCGCTTCTGCGCATGCGGTGAAACCCGAAGGTAACGGAACCCTACACTGATCCCCAAAGCAAAGAACTGAATCCAGAGCAACCTTTGGGCAATAAAGCTTCAAAGAAACCTTCTGCACAACTCAAAACTTTGCTGCCAATACCAATTTGAGATGGGTAGCTGTATCAGTCTCTTGTAGCCAAAACAGCACGGGGTGTCTGGTGGCACCATAAAGACCAATAAATTTATCAGGAATTATCTCATTTTGCCAGAAGCATGGAAATGTTAACCTCATTTCGCAGAGAGCTGCAAAGAGATCTGACTTAATCTAAGTGAGTCTTGCAAAGCTCCTCTTGCTTCTTATGCAGACCAAACTTATGCATGTTTACTTAGAAATGTGCACATGACTGCAGCTTTATTAAACAACATAAAAATGTAAGATGCCCTAAGTTTTTGGCAGCACTTGAGCATAAATTTACTGGAACAAAAAACCTGTATTATCATGATATGTCAATTCAGATGTAAGCCCAAATCTGATTTGCTGCCAGATGAATGAGGGTTGGTGACAGATGACTAGCAAACCATAGTTTTGCATTGTATCTGAACTAGGGAAAGCTATTTTTACAGAAACTGTATTTTATTTATAATCAGAACTGCAGAGCAAAATTTGAATGTGGTTTGCAATTTTGATTTGTAGTGTTTCCTTGACAATATTGGTATTTCTAAAGTAATCATGTCATTTGCAATAACCTCTGTGGCACGCAACTGTCTCCGGTAAAAATCCCTGCAGTGATACTTCATTGAACATGTATATAAGTTATATGAATTAGAATCATAAAACGGTAGAGTTGGAAGGGACCACTGAGGGTCATCTAGTCTAACTCCCTGTAATGCAAGAATATAATAATAATAATAATAATAATAATAATAATAATTTATTTATATCTCATCCATCTGGCTGGGTTTTCCCAGCCACTCTGGGCGTCTCCCAACAGAATATTAATGATGATGATAATAAATAAAGCGATAAAACATCAAACATTAAAAACTTCCCTAAACAGGGCTGCCTTCAGATGTCTTCTAAAAGTCAGATAGTCTTAAGCACTCATGAGCCGATCTGGTAACAATAGGAAAGCTCTCGGTTTTGTTTCTGCTGGGGTACTATTTCTTTTTTCTTCTTTTTTGTGTTTTATCTTTCTCTGTGGACTTGTAATTTTGTCTGTTTTGTTTTTCAATAAAGAATATAAAATGAGGACAGCCACGGTTCACACAAACAAACAAACAAAGCAACAAAATGTGAATAATGCAACCTACAATCTCATAGTCTTCTTTTGCTCTCTCCATATCCTCTTGAGGGATCCCTGTTAACCTTTTCCTTCTTTCTTTCATCATTTGTGTGTGCTGTCTGATGCGGTTCTCCACTTCCTTGCGTTTGGCTGCTCTGAAACAAATGGAGAAGAGTACACCAGGAATAACTTTCTGACAGTAAGAGCTGTTTAAAGTGGAGCTGTCTCTCTCGGGAGGTTGTGGACTCTCCTCCTTCCTTGGAGGCTTTTAAGCAGAGGTTGGGTGGCCCTTTGTCATGGATGCTTTAGTTGAGATTCCTTCATTGCAGGGGGTTGGACTAGATGACCCTCGGTGTTCCTTCCAACTCTGCAATCCTATGAATTTTTCAATATGTGCTCACCTCCATTTATGGATCTACTTAAAACATTTCATCAGCCCATTACTGTAATAGCATTTTTCTACAGATAACAAAACATCAAAAACACTAAACGCTCTGAAAACCCAGAGATTATTTCAATCTGTACATAGTGGAGCAACCGGTGTGTGTGTGTGTATGTGTGTGTATCTGTCAGATCGTCAGTGGTTGCTCATGAGTAATCAGCCAGAAGCCGAACTTCTAACAACTAAGTTCTTTATTGTGCAAATATTTACAGTAGAGCTCAAATAAAAATGTCCATCTCATCCCTCAGCAGAGTCCGGGAATGACCGTTTCCGGTTCTTGGTCCAGCACAGAAGGCGCGGGATTCTAAACCCCCGCCTCCCCCTTCCACGTCCTTCCTCCCTTCGCGATTGGAGCGCGGGAAAAGGTCCCTGTTCCCCACTTCCTGCTTGGTGTTGAGGCTCTGTGATCCTGACACAGCCCCTGTCCCGACTCCCTGCTTCCATCTCCCCCTCCCCACTGGAGGAGTGGTCTCCTCCTCCAGAGGAGGAGGAGGACGAACTGCGGAGAGGGGGAGGTGGGTTCCTATACCGCAACGGATCTGGGAAAGCTACCTGTCGGGGTGAGGGGGGTTTCCTGACAGTATCTATGATGGTGCCATTGTTTTAGAGGGCAAGTCACAGAAATATTGTCACATAGTTCCAACACAGGAGAAAAGGAGACTGAGTCCTGGCCGCGCGGAGGTTTAAATCGGGTAAGCCACGCCCCCTGGCTGACCTGACTGGTCAGCCGTGGGGCATGACATGGCTGGGACTCCCAATGACACGGGCAGCATCTCCATGCCCTCCACCGAACACGGGGAATGCTCGTGGCCCACCTGCAACTCCACCCCCCTGGGAAGGGGAGCAGTCTTCTCATTGCCGGTATCAATTGCTTTGTTATCAGCTGCTGTTGAAGGAGAATAGCTTAAGCTGATTAAAGAAAAAGTGCCTGCCTGCTATCTTCAAGCTCTAAAAGCAGTATTAAAAAGTTTTTCTACACCCTGAAAACACCCAACTGTGAGAAGCCTCAGAACACAAGGAAAATATCTGCGGTGACTGATGTTAGTATGTTGCAGCAAAAACAAGTATCGAGGTATCTGTGGCATGAACTTTTGTGGACTACACCTGCACCCACACACAAACGCAGGGTGTAAAGTTGTGGGCTTTTCTGTAAAGGATGGAGCAAAGTAGCCGAAAAATGTGAGGGCTAGAGTCTGTAATATTTCTACATAATGCAGACTTAAAAGTAACTGGCATTACGGTTTTGAGGTTCCTTCCTCTCCCCCCCCCCATCGCTAACTTGCCTTGGACTGAATCCGTAGCTTTTCCTTTGTCTTCATAAAAAGAAAACATTGTAATCAGTTGTGCTGCCCTATTATGGAAGCCATACAATGTTGGCAATGTAGTGAATGTCACCTCCCTGCCCAACCACGCTCTTCAGGCTTAACAACTTTAGATCTTTCAGAACTTTCAGATATTTCAGAATATCTTACACAGGATCAACACATTTCTTTCTTTCAGAATATGACAGGTGTTTCTAATTTAGTATGATATTTGGGTTCCCTATCTGGACGATGTTTTAGTGCATTATGAAATAAAGATGTGAACGAGGAATCAAAACTGAAAACAAGAGTAAGAATGCCTCGGGACCTTTTAGGGAAAAAAAAGGTAAAAATAGAGCTGTCTGATAATTGTTGCTGAGAAGTCTGAAAGCAGGTGGGGCTGGAATGTGACAGAACTGCTATCCTGGTCCCCTAATGAGAAAATATTTGCAGTGCATCCATTAGTACAAAAAGTAAACGCACCATGGGGGTTGACTGAGTACTTAATGGTTTAAAACAGGCCTGGGGCTACAACATTGGCCAAGGGAGGGTGTTTGGTGGTGGGGAAATACACTTTCTTTTGAAGATCACATCTGTAACTAAAACATTACTCATCTGCATTCCATCTTACAGTAACTTTGGACCTAACATAGGAGCAGAAAGAGAGGAAGGAGGTGTGAGAAGAGTGTGCTGCTACAGATGCAGGGCTCCATTAACAGGGCATTCCCAGTTGTCCAGACCCCATACACCAGATGCAGGGAACCTTGGGCCCTCTAGATGTTGCAGAACTACAACTCCCACAAGCCACAAGCATGGCCAATGGCTGGGTTTGATGGGAACTGCAGTTCAGCAATATGCGGAGAACATCTTTGTTCTCACCTTAACTCGTCTGTTGTTTTCATTAAGTTTAGGGTCATCTCCATTTGTTCATCTTGCTTGCTTGTTTCTTTCCAGTCTTCCGGCTTGTCGTGATTCTTCATATTGTCTGTTGCGTAAGGTGCGTTTCGAGAAACCTAGAGAAAAGGCAACATGTTATGGCATTAAAATGTCAGGGGGCGGGAGGAGAGGCAGTAGCTAGGGCTGCCAAAAGATTCAACACCGGACGTGCCTGGGCTCCTGTGCTTTAAACTATGTCAGAGCAGGGAGAATTTCACCAGATGCAGCCTATCCCATTACTATTGCAGTTATATGATTAGGATATATTTTTTTAAAAAAGGAAAGTTTCACCTACTGAATTCCTTGTTCACCACAAGAGAAAGAGCAAGGGCCCAGCTCCATACGGAATCCGGCAACTTCAAGTACTACTGAATCTATTCCCTCATCACAACCTTTTGTTTGACTGTCTGTGACCATTACTTCTGCCTCTGATCTCCTCCTACTGCAGCCTTCCGTAAGAACATAACAAGAGCCCTGCAGGATCAAGCCAAATGCCCATCTAGTGCAGCATTCTGTTCTTACCGTAGCCAACCAGATGCCCACAGCAGGACCTGAATGCTAGAACAACTTTCTGCACTTGCAGTTCCCAGAGACTGGTATTCAGAGGCCTACTGCCTCCAGTGGTGGAGGTGGAGCATAGCCACTGTCGCTAGTAGCCACTGATAGCTTTATCCCCACATGCATCTGTCTAATCCTCTTTTAAAGCCATCTAAGTTGGCTTTAAACTATGGAGCAAATTCCAGAGTTCAACTATGTGCTGTGTGAAGCACTTTATTTGTCTGCCCTGAATCCTCCGACATTCTGCTTCGTTGGATTGCCCCCGGTTCTAGTATTATGCAAGAGGGAGAAGAAAAAACATCCACTTTCTCCACACAGCACCTAAAGCTGGGACCCAGACCTTATAGGTAGAAGATAGACAGCAACTGTCACTAGATGAAGTCCTATTGGAGGTTAATCTCGCCACTTCTCACCCAGTGAGCAAAATTAGCCAGCACTTCAAGTAAAAAAGGAGTGAATCGCTGATACCTATCCCCATTCCAATCGTGCGGTACAATGCACGATTTACCGCTGGGAGGCCTGGGTTCAAATACCCTCTCAGACATGAATCTCAGTGGATGACTTTGGGCCTCCCTCTGTCTACCAAATCTACCTCACAGGGTTGTTGTGAGGATAAAAGGAGGCTTATCTCCTTGGAGAAAGAACAAGTACTGTATGGTGCTTAAACACACCCACCCACCCCACACTACCACAGCCTGCTTCATATGAAGATTTATTTCTCACCTTAATTAAAACAATATAGCACTATAGTAAATAATATAGTATGTGTAATGAGCGTACTCCTACCATAGAGCAAAACCCACAGCATGATTTATTGTCGTTGGAAATCAACTTTGTATTAAAACATTTCTGAAACCGCACTTTCTTAATAATGGAAGTGACTAAAAACTACTTAGTCTTTTATTGCAACTGGACTGATACAACACGTGTTCTTAGGTAGGTGGGAAGGTTGTGGATTTGAATGTTCAGAAAGGGCATGTCAGTTTCATAGTCGTTGGATATGTCACTGGTGGTCAAAGGTGCCATTTCCCCCTTGCATTTCTCTCCAGTGTGGTGTAGTGTTTAAGAGCGGTAGACTTGTAATCTGGTGAACCGGGTTCGTGTCTCCGCTCCTCCACATGCAGCTGCTGGGTGACCTTGGGCTTGTCACACTTCTTTGAAGTCTCTCAGCCCCACTCACCTCACAGAGTGTTTGTTGTGGGGGAGGAAGGGAAAGGAGAATGTTAGCCACTTTGCGACTCCTTTGGGTAGTGATAAAGCGTGATATCAAATCCAAACTATTCTTCTTCCTCTTCCAGTCCAAGACAGAACTTTTGCACCTCCAGCCACACCTCACTCCCTTTAGAGAAGCCTGTTCTGAACCAAAGGGCCAGTGGTAATGAGTGGACATTTGTGAACAGCCTGCGATCTCAACACTGGGCCCTGTGGCACCCAGCCTTGAACCCAGCTTCCAAATTGTTGGTACTGCACAGTTTCTTTGGCAACTGTAGGACATGGCGTGCTTATGTGGGAGGCAATACAAAGGTGACTTGGCTGACATCCAGGATAAGCAGCTGCAAAAGGATGGTGTTCCCCACTGGAATTCGCCCTAGGGTTGGTGTCACAATCAAGAGGCTTTGGTGAAGAACACTCTGCATTCTACACTTTAGTTGTCATTAACCAAGACAGGGGAAGCAGGGCCTCAGACAGAACACTCCTCTTTGATGGTGGGTGGCAGGTGAAGAGCCACAGGATCTGAATTTCCACCAGCTCTCATGAATCAGGGGACATCATCATACACATCTTAGGATGCTCAAGGCTTACGAAGTCCTATCCTATCATGTGGTGTACCTCTACCTGCAGTGAGTCATATACCCTATTGCAATTGAACTTGCCTAGTCAGTTATTCCGTCCGAGGGCAGGTTTTCATCTGTGAGTGAACCTTTATTTATTCCCATATGTCCAGGGGGCATACCTGAACTGTGCAATCTTTGTCTCTTCTGATCTTAACGGTGACTGGAACATCATGGAGCTGAATGCAACCCCAAAGCAATGCGAGGAGCCATGGGAAACTGACTGCCTCTTCTCTTGCACAGCAGGCTGCTGCAAGTCTTTAAGGAAGCCACTGAACCAAAAACCTAAACCCCAAAAGGGATCCTTCGCTCCCAAAAATGGCAAAAAGGAAGAGGGAAACAGCTCTCTGTACACACCAACCAAATTACTAAAGGAAGGAAGAAACCACTTTCAGAATTACCATATTTTTCCGTCTATAAGACTCCCCCATGTATAAGATGCCCCCTATTTTGGGGGACTCAGATTGTCGCCAGTCCACCCTCGGCACTATCCATGTATAAGACTCCCCCTAATTTTTGACATTATTTCTTAGGGGGGGAACCTAGTATTATATACGGAAAAATATGGTACCTCTCCATCTATCTGCGATCAATTAGAGAGCAGGCTGCTCTCCTTGCGACAAGAAAAATGCTGTACATGCAGACACCCCCCATATTAGAGGAAAAGATGCCTCTCTACTCCTCCTCATCACTCACCTAGGACTTTAATCTGTCAAGTGCTTTACAGCCCTCATTGTGCTTTCCTTCACAACAGATCCCCGAGGACTTCCCATTTTATAGACAAGGAAACACCAGAGGCTAAGGGACAGTGACACCAACCGGAAGAGGACAAACCTAAATCTCCCAGAAGAAAGCCCAGTTCTCTACCCAGTGGACTACACCTTGGCTTTTGAAACCAGCCAACACTAGAGCTGTAGCCAAAGAGGAAAGCCATCTTGAAACAGGCTTGTTAAATAGTAAGCAGCCCAAAGTGGAAGTTTCTCTATATGGGGGAGATTTATCTCACTCTGTCCCACTGTTAAAGATGTCCCTTATGGCAACAGCCCTACCGTAGCTGCAATATGTAATGCAGATTTTTGGGATCCGTCTAGGGGAAGCAAAGAAGTCTGGAATACACATAGGGCCACGTGGCTAACAAAAGGCACTTTGTTTATATTTGTTCATTTCGTCAGGCCTCCAAGAATAGAAGCAGAACATTCAAATATGACCTTGACTCACAAAGCTATTTCCAAAAAGAAGTCCTTGATCCTTCCCATTTGCCATAAAATAAATCACATTGCCTTTTGAGAAACAACCTAGAAGAATGTGTCAGTGACCTTCAATGTAAAAGCTTTTGATGAAACCCAAGCTATCTCAGACCTTATCAGCTCTTGAAGACTTCTCAAAGAATCCAACTTTGTTTATTTACAGAGAAATGTGTTGTGTGAAAGCGCTGGAATGAGCACGTTTCAGTAAGTGAAAGCTTTAAAAACATACTGTCTTAAAAAAAAAAGACTGTATTTTTTGTGCTTTATAATACTGGCATCCTGGGAAGGTCTTAATGCTTTAATAAAGCGGAAAATGTTAAACCATCTTTTTTGTTAAAAGTACAAACAGCTGTTAGTAAACAATGAGAACCTAGAGAATAAACACATCCGTTTTTGTACTCTACATTAAAGCATTTGTCTTACGTGAGATTAGAAAACAAAGCTTTTCCATACAAAGAAAGTGATAGTTAAGCTACTCTGGGAATTGTAGCTCTCAGGGGAGTAAGAGGTCTCCTAACAACACTCAGCACTCTTAATATATTACCGTTCCCAGGATTCTTTGGGGGGAAGCCATGACTATTAAAATGGTATCATAGTGCTTTAAATGTATAGTGTAGATGCTGCCTCTAATGGAAACGCTAATGGAAACCCATGACATATACTTCAGCCAATGGTCTCCACTGACAGCCACAAGAACTCCCAGTAATTCTGGGCTCCAAGATTTTTCTAAATCTACGCGATACCAGCCTGAAGTTATTCTGCCAATATTATGAAAGTATTTTGTATGATACTACAATTAACAACTTTCCCCTCAGATATATTCTTTGAAACCAACATTAGTCTGAGCCACGTGCCAGGATAAACAGGGGCAATTGGTGGTAGACACTAGACAGTTTGGCATTCAGTGTTTTTTTTATATTTTAGCTCCAGAGTTTAGCAGAATGAACTTTGTTATCCAATGCTCCCTGGTCAGCATCTTGCTGCAAGTTTATTCAATAAGTACACAACATTAGCAATGTTACACAGCCCTCTGCTGGGCGAAACTTGGGTCTACTTATGTAAGAAGCTGCCAAGCTGCTGTAGAAACCCTATTGTGCAAACTAGACTATGCAATTAGCTAAACCCTCTGTGTGTTTCCCATGCTGGCCCATTTCACTACAAGCCTGGGAAATAAACTGGAAGTCAAATCCCACATTAGCTGTAAGGATCGCTTGGTGATCATAGGCACGTTCTTAGTCTCCTGACAACTCAGATGGGTAAAGGTAAATGTAAACGTAAAGGTAAAGGACCCCTGGATGGTTAAGTCCAGTCAAAGGCGACTATGGGGTTGTGGCACTCATCTCGCTTTCAGGCCGAGGGAGCCAGCGTTTGTCCACAGACAGTTTTCCAGGTCATGTGGCCAGCATGACTAAACCACTACTGGTGCACGGAGGACTGTGACAAATGCCAGAGCGCATGGAAACACTTTTACCTTCCCGCCACAGCGGTACCTATTTATCTACCTGCACTGGCATGCTTTCGAACTGCTATGTTGGCAGGAGCTGGGACAGAGCAATGGGTGCTCACCCCATTGCGGGGATTCGAACTGCCAACTTTCCAATCAGCAAGCCCAAGAGGCTCAGTGGTTTAGATCACAGCACCACCTTCATCCCTCCTTACTCAGATAAATAAGTGGAGTCACACCACAGGCCTAGCTTCTGAGGTCACATGGCTTCTTATCCCCCATCTCTATGTATCAAGCCTCAGGATTCCAGCTCCCATGGAAACTTAAGAGATCTGTGAATACTGTATAGCCTTCTTCGTCTCAACACATCGATGCTGGAGGACAGGATCAAGAAACTGTGTGTCCTTGGGTTAGAGTCAACAGTGTGTTCCTGCTGTCCCTTTGATTCTGTAGAGCCTCTTCATATTTAGCTCAGTGGATAGAGCATGAGATTATTAATCTCAGGGTCTTGGGATCGAGCCCCATGTTGGGCAAAAAATTCCTGTATTGTGGGAGGTTGGTCCTCTCCAGCTCTGCAAATCTATGATTATTCACACAATTAATGTGTGAGGGGGACTTCTGTCTCCCAGCCTTAATCCTTCCTGCTTCTCTGCTAAATGGGGATAATAACATTGACCTATCTTGTCAGGGATATTGTCAGGATCACTAAGATAACACACAAAATGCTTTGCACAGTCAAAAGGCATTAAAAAAAAACCCTCAGTTGTAGAGTAAGTATTGCTGCATGTAACTATTACTACATGACTGTTTTGGGTGATTCCTCCTGCTCTTTACAGCAATTCATATAAATGAAACCTGAACTCTACTAATAAAGGAAGCAGCACGTTAACCACCCTGCCACTTTCTCCACCCACAAGAAGTAATGGTGATATATGCTGAGCAGCACTTTCTCCTGTGCTAGGTCAGAAACTCTAACTCTCTCATTGTGCAATCCCTTGAAAGACTACCCAGTGGACAAGATGACAGAAGTGGAATAAAGGAAATATGATCCTATTTGGTCCTCTGCTACTTGCATGGTGATTTGCGTTGTCAGCTGGATATGTGGCACTCGAGTGCCCTCTTGTGTTTCAGATATGTATTTCATCCATGCCACAATGCGTGTGTGTGTGTGTGTGTGTGTGTGTGTGTGCATACACTAAGCAAATGAGGCAAGTAAGAACAAAGATTCCAAATGCTGGAAGAATAAGCATTTGAGCTACCCGGAGCTTTCATTCAGGCACAGGAATAAAAGAGAAAGGATTTATGAGGGTATGAGTCAGTAGATATTAATCTGATGCAAAAGAAGGAAGGTTTCTTCAAATAAAGAATAGCAGGCTTGAATGGGAGGGATGCTTGTATTACAAGCTTTTTAGTCAGCGTGGAAAGATCAGGTTAACCTGCCCTCGCACTGTCTCTGTTGCTGTTGAAGCCTTTAAGAGCTGCACCAGAATATGATGGAGAAAGTATGGTGCATGGAAGAGACCATGTGCTATATAGGCTTTAAGAAACTTGGTTACTATTTCCTGCACTTAGAATAACAGAATTGTAGAGGTGGAAGGGACCACAAGGGTCATCTACTCCAACCTCCTGCAATGCAGGAATCTTTTGCCCAAAGCAGGGCTTGAACCCACAACTCTAAGATTTCATGCTCTACTGACAGCTGATTAATACCCGACTCCAATCAACATTTTTTTAAAAAAGCAAGTCTGACTTTTGACTTACATATTCTAAAATAACATAAACAATATCAGTTGCAATATAGTTTATTGATTGATATTGCCTATTTTTTGAATGAATTTAAAATGTTACCATGTTAATATTATCAACGTGAATTGCTTATTTGGATTGTGATGTTTCGAAACGAATTGGTAGTAAGACCATTTATGGAAACACTGTACTGAGACTCATTTTTGTTGCTGTATTGGTTGCTCTGGTGCTGTGAGCTACTTTTGGAAAGAGAATGGAAATACAGAAGGTGGAAGATTAAGCTTTCTAAGTGACAAGGACGGAAGGGCATTGTAACAGGAAATGGAATTGGAAGCGTGGGGTGTAAGCAAATGTCTACATAACTCATAACTAATAATGGATTGTTGTCTTATTTTATAAACCCGGCAAAGAAATTTGTGAGGAAGTTGTGAGGCTGGATGGAAGGAAGTTCAAGGCTGATTTTTATATTTAATAATAACTGGAAAACCTATCTTGGACCTCTTGGATGAAAAGGATAAGAAATGAACGTGAGATACCTTGATTGAAAATTGGGGGAAAATCAACCAGCAGAGGAAGGAATAACAGGACGCCATTCAGGACTGAACAATGGATTGTTGTGAGGACAACTTGCAGTTACGACCAACAGGTAGTTGGAACCCACTTTTATTCTTCTCTTCTCTTTTGCCTTACTCTGTTATTATTCTCATTCCCTTGCTTTTACCCACCTCTTTTTATCTTTCTCTATTCTTTCATTATTTCCTTTCACTTTGTATTCTTCTAGCTCTTTTTCCTTCTTTCTCTTCTCTTTTTTGTTATTTTCTGTTTAGAATAGTTTGCTTTTTATTGTATTATGGAAAGTCTTAATAAAACATATATATCCTACAATGACTGGCAGTAGCTTTCCAGAGTTTTGGGCAAGGGACGTCCGAAGTCCTGCTGCAGCCGAGGATTGCGACTCTATGAAAGATCAAGGAAATGGGAGAGCCTGGAACATGGGCTCTGATCACCGACTGCCAGGGACCTAAAGATTCTGACTTGAGAACTGCAGAAGAGCTGCTTCTGTGGGTTGATTTCTTAACCTTTAGCCAGGGACGTCTTCCCTCACACAACCGGAGAGGACAATGGAGTCCATGCCACCAGTGGCGGAGCTAGGCTCCGCAGCACCCGGGGCGGCAAAGGAAACGCCCCGGGGACAGGGCGTCGTGACGGCACATTGTGACGTCACGATGCCCCGCCCCCGGGGCGTTTCCGGGAGTGCCGCCGCCGCTTCTGCAGCCCCCTTTTAAGCCGAAGAGCCCGCTTTTAAGCTCTGCGGCTCAAAAGGGGGAGGCTATGGAAGCGGCGGTCCGGCGCTGCTGCTCCCGGGGCGACTGAGCGAGCGGCAGCGCGTGGGGGTGACAAGCGCCGGCCCCTCCTGCCACTCCCCACGCTGCCGGTCACCCCGGGAGCAGCAGCGCTGCACGGACGGGGTGCTCCCTCGGCCGTGCGCTGTTGCTCCTGGGGTGACGGAAGGAGCGGCAGCGCTTGGGAATGGCGGGAGGGGGTGCCGCTTGTCACCCCCATGCGCCGCCGCTTGCTCCGTCGCCCCGGGAGCAACAGCGCACGGCCGAGGGAGCACCCAGTCCGTGCAGCGCTGCTGCTCCCAGGGTGACCGGCGTTGCGTGGGGAATGGCGGGAGGGGCCGCTGCTTGTCACCCCCACCCGCCGCTTGTCACCCCCACCCGCCGCTTGTCACGCCTGCCGCTCGGGGCGTACCGCCCCCACCTCACCCCCCTAGCGACGCCCCTGCATGCCACACTACTGGTAAGGAAGGCCAGGAACACTGAATAATAGCAGCAGGAGCTGTTGCTGTTACAAAAGCAAGATGGTGAGGGAGCAGAGACAGCACAGGGAGGATGTGCCCTTGCCATATGTGAGGGATCCTATTCCCTCCCCTTCAGTACTTCCCCAACAGTGACTCTCCCTAAGTTTCACTGACAACTAGGATGAATCCTTCAGTGTTCATATGGGAGTTGTCTCTGGGGTACCTTAGGGCTCTACAGTTGAAAACCTTTTGCCACCTATGGGATTTCCCTACCAGGGTTCCCAACTACTGCAGTTTGCCTCCCCTTTAGGCAAATAAGTGACACACTTGGCTTCACTGTCCAGCCCTCTGTATGACAGGAGAATAAGCAAACAGTTTCCTCTTCCACAGGAAAGCTTTGTTCTCTCCTCTTAGTCACACCTCTTAAGGTACTGATACACTGCCACAGTCAGCGAACGTTTAAGCACATTTAACTTTATTAGGTAACTTGAAAACATGGATGTCTCGGGTTATTACTGGTACAAATCTTCTTCTCATGTAATTCAGCTTTGTTATAATATTTCCTGCATCCCTTTAGCTATGGTAATGACCTTTTCTCCCATTCCCCAAAGCCTAACCTCCCATTTCTCTCTCTAATCCTCCAACTGCCAAACCCCCAACTGCCTTTCAGCGGTTGTTCCCCCTCCTTTTAGAATGCCAACTAGCTCCGCCTCCCAGGGAACACCTACCTAACATGGGAGTGATAGGTTAACCCATAATGAACCTGAATCATCAGCAGGCATTATTCCACCACACCATATACTGAGTTCTAATACACTCTGGATCCCCTATGTCCTCTGGTGTAACATGGCTCTCCTCCCCAGCATCTTTGCCACTTCTCTCAAGCCATCATTCCTGGGTGTATTCATAGATTTTTTCCCTTTGGACCCCTCAGTGCCCTTTTGTAGGATTTTTTTAAAAAAAAAAACGATGTAAAAGAGCAGTAGTCAATGAGCTGCTCTTACAGGGGTTTCTTTAAAAACAATGCAGCTCTCTCTTGGAATCAGGATGACAGATTTTTCTCTCCTGGATTAATTGTAATATCCAGCCTACGTTGGCTTCGACTTGGCAGAGGCAAAAATCTCAGGAGGCATCCATCAATTTTAACAATCCTATTTTAAACGAAAGCCCTTCTGCTTCAACGCCTCTAAACAGCTTGGGCAGCCGCAGTTTTTGAAAAGCTATGTGCCAGATGTTTCGACACCTACAATACACATGCTCCCCCCTCTCCCGACTGAGCCATGATGCCGTAGTGTAAGTGTTTACTTAAATTTGCACCTGCTTCCTCCGAAAGGCCGATCAGCAATCGTTTTAGACAAACTCTCTACTGGGGAGAAGTTTGACGGTGGGAGTTTGATATGTAGGGGGCTGATCTGTGTAAGACCCTGCCTTGGTACCAAAGGCTGGGCCGGATAATCAAGTGGCAATTCCTATCCCTAGAATCCTGTTATTGCAAAGATGGTCTTGCGCTGCTGTCTGAATGCCAGAGAAGTGATTGGTCTACCGTATGTAGGAAATGCTGCAGAGTCAAGAATCTGATAATGTACTCTGTACCCTACTCACACCAAATGTTCTGCGCCTTCAGTAGTCAAAGCATGGTTTCCTAAATAGCATGCCTGCATATAAATAACGGGATCCGCATGTTTAGCGTTTCACTGAAACTCACTGATTGTGCATTTACCCCTCACAGAACTACAATTCCCAGCACCATTTAACATGCTATGGTTCCCAGGATTCTGTGAGGGGGAATCTATGTGCTTGAAATGTATGGTGTAATGTAAGAAGCAGCCCAATTGCGTTTGGAGGTCCTCCTCCTCCTCATTCTGCTGATAAAGTTCTCTCCTGATGGTATCACTGCTTATCAGATTCGATAGAACAGGTGCACAGGTGTAGTTTAAGGACAGAAATGGCATCCTGGCGCTAATGTCAGGAAGCAACCAGAGTTTGAATGTTGGTTTACCAACAATCCTTGGCACTTTGCCTGTGACCTAGATAGTTGACCAGAATCAATCTCATGGAATCCTGCACAGTATCTCTGACTTTGGGTAGCAGAAAACTTTTTAACATGAGACATGGGATAAAATTTTTTTGGTGATGAGTAGGGCAGGACTGGATGGTTCTATTCTACACTTGCCTAAAGTAAGAGGATGTTTCAACTGTAAAACATCTATGTGTTCCCTAGCAGATAAAGTAGCCCCTTAGGATGGGATTTCAAGATGACTGATGGAGTAACAAGCAATAAGCTGTCAGGGATGGGGTGACAACTGCACAGAAAAATGGAGCAGCTAGACCAAGGTTAGTTAGCATACCAGTGTCAGAGATGAGAATCAATTCCAGGTTTCTACAGTGTAGCTGCTGTTACATACCTCAGTGTCTTCTTTATCGAATGAGTATGATACACCCTTCTCTTTCATCATCCTGCTCCGTCTCCTCCATTTCTGAAGCACTTCTTTATCTCTACCAAAAGAAATGAAATAACAATCCATCAAGCTCTCTCTCTCTCTCTCTGCAGATATTGAAAGCAACATGTATGTGCTACAGAGGTGCTGAAAAGTTGCACTTGGAGATATATTCAGAGAGAAAGAACTGCATTTGATTTGTATGTATTAAGCTATAGATAACCTACTTTACATTCCATAGGTGTGATCTAGGTAGATGTTGGATCACAGTGAATTTAAAATGTTCATGTCATTCAGCCCAGCGGTACTCCCAAACAGACCCTCCATGCCATACTTAGGTTTAGGGGGAAAAAACACACACAAAAAACCTCTCACTGCATTTCTAAAAGGCAAAATGTGATGTTGGGGAAGAGCAGGGAGCTGGGAGCTGGGAGCACTGGCTGTAACAGGTCCTCAGTCTGGCAATTCCTATCCGGAGCCTAAAACCTCCAGCAAAGGTATTTGCCATTCCTCCTACCCGAGACTGTTTTAGCTGACAATTGAACTGGGAACTTATTCATGAGGAATGGGGCCTTGTAGCATGCATGTGAAGATGGCGCTGAACAGTGACAGGAGACGGCCTGTGTCTTTGACAGCACCTTGCCAGTAAAAAAGCAATAAAATGGAAGCTGCACAACCGCCTGAAGAGAAGCATTGGGTGGGTGTGGAACACTTCTTTCCAGCTGCGGCTTCCCCCATCCCTCCAAGTCTGCCCTCTCTCTGGACTATCAACCCAAGCTCCACTCATTCCCCAACCTGCTGGGAGAAACTTAGCTGGTGAGGAGTGAAAATTGGTGGGTGTGGAAGAGTTTGGCACCTTCTTCCCATCAGCTGTTTCTGTTCTGGAGGAAGTCTCGCCCTTCCCCATTGCTCGTAGGGCTGCCACCACCACAAGAAGCTCTGCTCAGAGTAAATCTGAGTTAGGATCATTGCAAAGGAACGCAAAGCATCAAAAAGCAGGGCAAAGCTCCTACAGATTCCTGTCTACAGGCAAACAATCTGCAATGGTTGTGCATTCTGTCAAGCAGGAAACAGTCGGGGGTGTGCGTGTGTTCAGGACAGCATATCAATTTCCAAATAACTCGCTAATAATTCCAATAATAATACTTGCTTCCTCCGCTGTTCAATTAAAGCTTGTTTCTCCTTCATCTCCTTTAGCGCTGCCAATCGGCACTGCTCTACCTTCTTACTCTGAATGAGCACATCGTATGATGAAACTGCAGGGAACAGGGTCTTCTTGCCTCTTGCCAAAGTCCTTTAAATTTTACATTAAAGGTCAAACAAAACAATTGTTTAACATCAATAGCTGAAAAGAAAGGGTGCTATATATAGAAAATATCTATTCTATTTTCCAGTCTATTCCAGCTTCATAAAATATAGTCCCTTTAGTTCAGAATGCCTGGTTCTCCAGGCAGAACCTTCAATACAATAACACAACTGAATAGTACCCCTCACATTATAGAAGTGTAAGTCTCAGCATTATACATAGCTAGGGCTGTTAATGTTTGGTTGAGATGCCAAGAAATCTAGTTCTGTTCCTTTGATTTTTCCTGAAAAAATGCAGAGTGTCCAGTTGTTCTTATGATTTTGGTTACATCTCAGTTAGCTATACATGCAGCATAGACATAAAAGCAATCAAAGTGATTTGAGCGTGACTTTTTATATAATTTAGGAGAGCAATGAGGAATCGCCAGGCTGTGGGCCAAATTAAGCATACCACTTGTGTGTCCCAATTGGCTCATGAGGCCTGCTGGCTTGATGCCATATATAATGTCAGATGTGGGGTAGGTAAAGATGTGGTTGGGCCAGAAAGTGGAGGGGGGTTGCAGAGCTCTGTGTGATGTGCTGTGCACCTGGCTTTGCAAGCTCCAATGACCAGGTGATCGTTAAACCTTGCAGATTGCTGTGCTGTGCGATGATCACCTGATCAACATAACTTGTGAAGCTCCACCCACCTGTCAAATTGGGCCCGTGGGGGATTGAGGAGATAGTTCTCCCCCCTTTACAGTAAACACACATAACAGCAACAAAGCTAATTGCATATAGAGACCATATGTTGTTATTTTTACACTATATTAAGATACAGCTGCTCCTGCTGAATGATCAGTTGCACACATACTACAATGTATGCATGTATGTGGTGGAAGCACATGCCCCTGCTGCCTTCGCCAAATGATGCTCTGATCCTGCCACAGCATTTTTTCTTTTAAAACTGCCCTATGCTTCCAAAGCGGGTTGCTGTTTGAAAAGCATGAGTGGAAGCTTGCAATTTGTATGGTACTATCCTGGTCTTGGGTTCCATGATCACTGCAGATGGTGACAGCAGTCACGAAATTAAAAGACGCCTGCTTCTTGGGAGAAAAGCAATGACAAACCTAGACAGCATCTTAAAAGGCAGAGACATCACCTTGCCGACAAAGGTTCGTATAGTTAAAGCTATTGTTTTCCCAGTAGTGATGTATGGAAGTGAGAGCTGGACCATAAAGAAGGCTGGTCGCCGAAGAATTGATGCTTTTGAATTATGGTGCTGGAGGAGACTCTTGAGAGTCCCATGGACTGCAAGAAGATCAAACCTATCTATTCTTAAGGAAATTGGCCCTGAGTGCTCACTGGAAGGACAGATCCTGAAGTTGAGGTTCCAATGCTTTGGCCACCTCACGAGAAGAGAAGACTCCCTGGAAAATACCCTGTTGGGAAAGATGGAGGACACAAGGAGAAGGGGACGACAGATGGTTGGACAGTGTTCTCGAAGCTACCAACATGAGTCTGACCAAACTGCGGGAGGCAGTGGAAGACAGGAGGGCCTGGTGTGCTCTGGTCCATGGGGTCACAAAGAGTCGAACACGACTAAATGACTAAACAACAACAACAACATCCTGGTCTATTTTTTAAATTCCTGGGAACTAATTGAAACCTAAAGAAGTGCTACAAATTTCAAAGAGAGTGTACACAGTCTGCCACCTTCTGGTTTTCTTCAGGAAAGGGGAAAAATACAGCAACTGTGTTTGTGCCACACAACACACTGTGCTAAGAATGTTATTCATTCCCCAGTGTTCCTCTGATATAGCTTGCGGGGTAAGTGCCTTTCCTGCAGTATAATCCGTCAACCATAACTCTGGATTGTTCAACATATACTTTTGCTGTCTCCTCTGTCAAATGTGCCACAATTTATTTCTCACCTAAGGGAAAGGTAGGCAGCTGTTTCAAGCTAGGGTAGCTAGCTTGTATATTGGGTTATATGTCCTCAAGATCCTACAATGTAGAATTATACTCTGAAACGCAGGGTTGGCTTTTGAAGAATTGTGCAAGTATGGTCTGAAATGATGGCAGCATCTTCTCCTGGAACTTCTGATCCTTATTTATTTGCATTTGAAATGTGGCATGCTTGAAGTTTGAAAATACAGAAAGCAAACAGCTAGCACAGCTGTCACAATAGCAGAGGTGAGGGGAAACATTCGACAATTTTAATTATGATTCAAGGATCTCTACAATGGTTTCATGTTAAAAAAATTCAACATATTCTAAGTCACGCGGTAGACCAGTCTTTGCCATCCTGGTGCCCCCCAGACATTTTGGATTTCATCAGCTGGGAGGGCACCTGGCTGGTGAAGCAGACAAGAGGAGAAATGTAAGAAGATAGATGCTAAGTGATGTGCACTGTCTAGGATAATATTAACAAGGTTTCAATTCACAACTATCAACCCTTCATTCACCCAGGACATTTGTACAGCTGGCTGATTGATTGATTCATCACATTTATCATGTGTTAAATTATAATAGTGATACTTATTTATTGGATTTCTTATGCACCCTTCACTATAAGATCCCAGTCCAGATTACAACAGGGTGGGTTATAAAAAATAATACAATATTAAAAGCAGTAAAAACAATTTATTGGGTATTTGTGCTACTTTTGGATTCTAGACCAGATAGATACGACTTTTATATTAGTTTTTGTACACTGCTTAGGGAATTTAAAGGATGAGACAAGCAGCAAATATAAATCATAATTTGATTTTTA
This sequence comes from Lacerta agilis, assembly GCF_009819535.1. Classification (NCBI taxonomy): domain Eukaryota; kingdom Metazoa; phylum Chordata; class Lepidosauria; order Squamata; family Lacertidae; genus Lacerta; species Lacerta agilis. Next base: position 36,536,506 of record NC_046316.1, read on the forward strand.
GTCTGTTTTTCAATTCAGAAGAATCCCAAAGGTGACTTACATAACATAACATAATAAAATATAATTACCTGAAGACTCTTTCTATCCCTTCCAAAATTCTGATTCCCTCACCCACCTTATGAGTGGGTTTTATGAAAGGCTCTTATTTCAGAGGGCTCTTGTGGGATATTAAATACGTAAATGCAACTTACTATTTACATGCATTTTAATATACTAAATATATTTTTCACCATAAGAAACTTAAAAGCAGAGCAAGTTGCACAATGCATTTTATTACCTGCATGAAAACATGGATGATTTACGAGAGAGCTTCTCTTTAGTCTTTGGTCTTCTTAACGAAGGCATGGATTCATTGGGTACCATTTTGTTATCCAGGTACTCCTCTCTTTCATCTTGTATAAGTTCGTCTCTTAGCTTCTGAAACCGTACCATTTCCTCTTCATTAGGCCATCCGTCTGACAAATCCAAACTAGATTTCGTGAAGTCTGTCAAGTTTAACTTTTCAACAGGAGGAATTTCTATTGGAATCAAAAAGAGGTGAGTGTAGTAAACTCATTGGTGCAAGAGTCATGAAGGGAAAATGGCAAAACAAGACCTGGTTATTTTCTCCCTTTCTTTCTCCAGAATTAAACATAAAAAGCAAAGTGATTTTACTCTTGATAGCCAGGCTTTCTTTTCTCAGCCTCTGTTCTGCTCGCTATTACAGTGCAATCACCAGAAATGACACTATAGTACTGTACATGGAAATGGTTTCTAAGCTGGCAGAGAGAACAAAGCTTGATGAAAAGAAAAATAATACAATTTGCAGCTCTCTTCACTCTGCCACTTGTTTTACATTATAGCCTGATGGATTTGTTTACCCTGCCCACTTTCCTTCAATCCATGCTCTATGATCCTAGTACGAGTCATTAAATAAGATTCTTTTGGAAACATCTTCCTCATCTCCTAAAAAGGGAATACTATTAGTTTATTTTACATATCCATTAGTCCCTGTTCCCATTTTCTTTGCATGGTGAGAGGATAAGGTTTCATTGATTCTCATTTGCTGGTTTGCTATCCCTAGCTCCATTCTGGCAGGCAGGCAGGCAGGCAGGCAGCCTTGGGGGTCTCAAATTTCAGCGGCACCCTGTGCAATGCCAAAATTTGGTGCCCCTCTGCCTCTCATGCTGCATTCTACGTCACAGTTGCGACATCCTCGGCAGCACCCAAGAGGTTCTGTGCTCAGTGCGACTGAACCGGTCATATCCCCCTAAATCTGCCTATGATGCAGTATGCCTCACCACCATAAGTGCTGAATCATTGCTAGGAACCTCTATAGAAGACATGGGCCTACACATCTTCCCTACTTCTTCTAACCTCCCAATGCCTCTGGCTTTTCGGTTCTATACAACCTCCATATTTTCTATTTCTCTGTATCTTGAATAGGCAAATGTCATACCTGGGAAACAAAATACCTGGATGAAAAATTATGGAAATAATAGCTTGGCATTTCACCATTTTAACATATGATGAGACAAATTATAGCACGTTCTTCTTGTATCCAACACAGTCATGGCAACAAATTTGCTACAAGGGGATGAACACTAGTTTTTGACTTTGTCCTCATATATTCTCTGAGCATCCCAAGGTAATGTCTGATTAGAGGACCCTTCCTATCATCTGACGCACCATCATTGTTTTAGGCTGCAAATCTAAACTGTTTTATCCAAGTAAGAGCCAAAAAATTCAATATGACTTACTTCTGAGTAGCCATAGTTAGAACTGCACAGTTAAAGTAGGCAGATTATGTAGATTTTCTCTTAGGTTTTCCACAATGTGTGACTAGGAAAAACAGTTATGGCATGTATGTTGGGTATGGCGTGTATTTCCTACAGAGCTCTGGGAGAAAAAGTCCTTTAAGTCCTCCATGTGTGACTACTGTATCTAACTCGAGCTGGGAAATAGCATGCAGGTCAATCCTAGGCATGTTTATTTAGAATGTAGAAAATTGTAGAGAAACAAGAATTCAGGCCACAACAATGATTTAAATGATTCAAGTTTTTCAAGTCTCTTATGGATAGATTTATTTCTCAAAGTTTATATGCCAGGTGAAATTAATGCGCCAGGACAAGGCCCTGTTTCAGAGATTCTTCTTCAGCTAATAGAGTCTTAACGTTTTAAGGTCGACATGTACTGGTTGCTTAGAAGCTTATTTAGAAGGCAGTCCCATTATGTTCAATGGTCTCTCCCCCTATAACTAAGTTTAGGTTCACAACCCAGGTTACAAACCATTGTTCCTGTAACGGCACCAAACAGTACAGGAAAAGCAACAAAAACCAATGCCATACCATACTGGTTTGGGACTGAGGGCGGCCTCTTGCATTCCCTTCCAATTCAGAGTTTGAAGTTTTGAGAGCAGCAGTTGATGAGTCTGAAACCTGCCAAGCTGGTTCCAGCTAAGTATGTTCAATTGCTAAGCAAACTAAGGTGAAATGTTTCCATAGGGGGTACCTGTTAGGAAGGAGGGCTTCCTTTCCCCACTCCCCCCCATCTCTGTGGAAGATGATGTCATCATGCTGTTTGGGAAGAAGTTGCACTTCTGTCCATGCTATATTCTGGAAGATATAGCATGGATAGAAGTGCAACAGCTCTCACCAGGGAGAGCTTCACGGGTTGGGAAGGAGTAGAAAATTGAAAGAAGCCCTCATATGTATAGAGGCCTGTAGGCTCCTGCAGTCATGTGTAGGTTGCCTTGGGGCTCCTGATGTTGCTGGCTCTTTCTACAATTCCTTCCCAATTCCTGGCAAAAACTTTTGAATGCTGACCACCCATGGCTTTCTCAACATGCAAATGGCACTAGGATGTAGCAAAGCAGCTGCCATTTATGGCATGGATTTAAATGAGCAAGACTGTAAAGCCTATTGTTTTATTAAGATGCATATTTAAAATGCACATGTAAATAATAAAGTTGCCATATCCTTCATTTACATGCTTAACGTGAGCAACACCAATGGAGTGTGCTTAGGGCTTAGCTGTACATGTAACACAGACTAGGTTACCCTGTACAATTAATATGATGTAAATGCCAGAGAAAATATGTATCAGGTAAAAGGGCAACACACACAAATCCCAAAGTGACTGGCATATTAAATGTTTACAGGCCTGGGAAAGTCTCCAGACACATTCAACCTGCACTTGAAATCTCCCTGCTTATAAATGTCATCAAGCCTAGAAATATTTGTGCATGGAGCCGAGAACCCCTGGAGGCTTGGTTTTCAATCTAATTGGCCTCCTGGGTAGAATACCAGATAATTTCTATTCATTTATGGGAATTTACTCATAAGCATTAATAGACTACACAGAGCTTTTTAAATATAAAAGGTTAAGAGAAGCAGAATCTGATCCAGACATGAACTTGTGGCATCAGTCCTTAAATACTTTGAGTATAGATTAGGAGAAGAGCCATGGTTCAATAACAGAACAGCACAATACAATACAAGAACAGCACAAACCATATACGCGTCAAGGAAGGCAATTAGACAAGATCTAATGCATATTTTAATGTATAATTTATTTTCTAGACACATGGACATAAGCACTGATAAAACATACAATATTTTCCAGAAATAGTTACAGTGATTTCGAAAACAAACATTGCATGTGTACAAACAGATTTCAGTTAGGATAAATATAAATACCATCTGACTCCACATTCTTATGCTTCCATAACTGATCATGCAATTGGGTTTACATTTAAGTGTTATGAGGAATCTCATGCCTTCGGTGCATTTCAAACACAAATTACCTCACTATTGCTTTTTAATATTAGTTTGCATATACAGTTTGAGCAGTGTCTATAGTACACTCTTCTTATGAAACGACACATTCATATAAATGCACTGTAAGCCTAAGAGGCAATGAAATAGTGGGGAATGGTCACACAGATTCAAGATCTCTGCTTTCATAATACTGCTGGCAATGTTGATTCCAAATCATATTTTGAGATGCTTTAACAAGATAGTATTCTGATACTTCCCAACCTAAACATTTATTTGGTGGGACATGGTCTCAGAATCAGGCCATTAGGGTCATTATACTTTATGCAAAATGATACTTTTTTGTGTGGAACAGGCAACAGTTTGAGCTAAGCATAAAAGGAGTGCACCATATTTTACAATAAACATTGTACACATATATAATACAGAGGAATTTCACCTCTGCTTTAAATAGGCTGTTCTTACATGGTTCAGTCCAGAAATTTTTTAAACATTATGGATAAATATATATATAAAGCAATAAATAATAACATCTATTTAAACATCTATGTATATGATCCACCTCTACGGTTCACACTATTGGCAGCAATATAAGCATTCAGTCTGTGTATCCCAGGATATTCCCGAGCACTTCTGGATTTAAATCGAATTACCCGTACATCTATAAATCACAAAATTAAAGAAAAATGTATTATTTCATGTATGACTCTCAGAAGTTCAGGGGTTCAAAAAAAAGTATTTTAACGTAAGGGTTAAAGAATCACTAGTTCTGATCCAGCACCAATGGCACTATATTGCTATTTCCAGCTAATGGACAGGGATGTAAATGGGTTGGGTTTGGGGTATAGGTACTTTGTTTTAAAAAAAGAAAAATACAGATGGATACATGGCATCCAAAGTGGGAGGGGGGAAACATGCAACAAAACAGAGAAAGAAGTAGATCAACTCGTGGGGCAGTAAAAATAGAGTTAGAGGAGGATGCACTTGTTATAGAGTGCAAAATGCAAGAGCAATGCTATTACAGGCACCATCTAATTGATGCACAGTACACAAAACAATGTTATTCTAACAGAACCGTATTTTCTCAGAAGCTTAATACTGTGTGGTATGACTACAAGGAAAATGCAATTTCCCAGGAATGGAGCTGCTTGACTTGGGGTGGGGCGTAGGGGTGGGGGCAGGCTTTAGTGGACCATGCCCAACAAATGGGTAAAAACAACCTTGTAAAACAATGCAGTCTGGATAGGCCCTTATTTTATTACATAGGATGGAACAATTTATATACATATTTACAATGAATTGATTCAGGCATCACAGACAAACCATTTTTGTATTTTTTTTGGCTCTTGAGGCCATCATTTGGAATCATATGCTTCTTCCAACTTCATCTCCTTGCACAAACAAATTTCCTAGTTTTTGACAACTATGGGGCTAACTATGGACATCCATACACCAGAATGTGAATCCCAGAATTTGGTTTCAGGGCAAACTATGGCTTGCTGTCAACACATGTTGCTCTATTTGGACATCATAGCAAACTATGGTTACTATGGATCAAGAGGTATGGGAGGAAACGCAAGCACATGAAGGAGAGAAGGCAGTGCATGAGCCTGAGGCACAATCCTAATGTCCAAACCATGATTTGGCTGCAACTTCTGAACTAAACAGATTACAGAAACGGAAATGAAAATATGTATGGAAGAATGAACATCCAAGTGTTGTTGCCCTCTAACTTGATACGTTCTACTAAACTCACTAAGGCAGCTCATCTGTCTCCACAAATCGTTGAAGGCTTTCCTGCGATCTGGTGGTTTGTCGCATTTTCTTTTATATTCTCTAACAATGGCCTTTGCTTCTTCTTGTAGTGGAGAAGGCAAATCTGCGAAACACAGAATTTCAAGGTACGTGTGCACTTTATAAGTGACTAAACTGGCATGGAATGACTCTTTACAAATACTCTATGAAGAATATCTTGACCTGGGAGTGGTCTCTTCCTTCAGCAACAGATAAAATACGAGAGTCTAGTTGTGCAAAAAGCATGCTTTTCCTTCAGGCGTAGTATATTTGCAGCGAGAAATCACAAGCTTATATGTCCTTATCCAGTTACAATCCAGTTATATTGGAGCAATATGATTTTGTGGGAAAATGAAACATTGACAGTCTAAGACAAGGATTAAAAGTGTGTTGTTTAAGCAAGCACCAAGCTGATGCTTCTTTTCCAGCTCTTTTAACGAATTTCTGCACTGATCTAATAAACATTCTGTTTCCCTGAAGGCCAACAGGTTATGGACACACCAAACATTACCAGCTGTTAAGGAAGATTTATGCCACTTTCACAAGTCACATCACACAATTTTTTAATTGTGAAAAATAATAATGCAGAATTTTAAGTTTGAATTCTAGTCCCAGGGAATGTGCTTATTTAATGTAACAGTCATGTAGATATTCATTTTCCATAAATCTGCACCACAGAAAATCTGGGCGTGGCTTCTCCTGCACTAGAAATTGGTGGTGTAGCAAGGCTCACATATAAAGGTCCTGCATATATTATGGGTATGCAGGAAGGAGAGGTTTAGTGATTGGAATGCCTTTAAGTAGGGATGCGGAAATCTGCACTTGTCTAAACTGACCTTTCTACATAGCCATTGGCAGGAATTCTAATGACTGCCTCGATCTAGAAACTGAAGCATGATTGATGCAATATCTTCAAAAATGTTAACAGGTATTACCTCATGAAGATACAGGAAATTAACAAAACAATTAAAATGTCTCTCATGAAAGCAGCCTTCCTCTCAAAGTCTTGACACTCAATGTTTAAAATGGGAATCAGAATAGCATCATAATTCCAGACTCAAGACTTATTTTCCTACAGGATAATGACTTTTTGGGTTCCCCCCATACATTAAAAAATAAAATAAAACCAAAACAGTATTATTCAAGTCAGCATCTATTATCAATTAATCTTATGAAGTGGAGTTTGATATAACACGAACACTTAAACATTAGCTTTTGACTGTATGCCATAAATACAGTTAAATATTTCTTCCTGGGCAGGTATACATTTTAAACGCTTCTGACTATGCAGTCTGAATGTGGATGTTTTAAATCCACAATACATTGTTCTCAGTGGGATGTTTATGCAGATGAACATTTCTATTCAAATAATGGTAATTATATGGAACTAAAGCTGAACCAGATGACAATTTAGAAAGTTTCCTTTTTGGATGCCTTTTCAGTGATGCCACAAATATCGGTACTAAGAATTCAGAACAACTCTTTCCTCATGTCTTGCCAAATGCAAGACACCTCATCAGTTCTGAACTATGGAACTAATAGAAAGGCAGGAGATAAAATACAAGTGGAAGCTTCATATGAAATATAACCCACATGAGAACTACTTATGACCATTAATAAGTGTAGCTGAAGCCTATTTCACAGCTTGAGAAGTCACATAAACCATGCACACTGAGGCTCTGTCAGAAGGCAAATCGTCTTCAATGGTTATAGTGCCCATTCACAATTGTAGGGGCTGTTAGACTATCTGGCACTCTTAAAACCTGAGCTGGCACAGATGTGCCGGCACTATGACCCACAGGGGTAATTTGGGGTTTCTGTAAAACAAGAGAGACCAACAGGGCAAATGAATGTATTCTCATTCTGCTTCCAATGTACACACCACAATGAGATGTAATGAGGAAACATACATGGCCATACTATCCCAGCCTAACTCCATAAAGTTAACTAAGTGAACCATTAAATTGACCCTTCCTGTTCTTGTTAGGATGACAGCAGAGCCTTTCAACAGAAAAAATACACTAAAAATAAACTTTTAACCTTATGCCATAAAATGCAATAAATAACTTCACATCTATGACCTCACAACCTGACCCCTGAACTATATATGTAGAAAGAACAGTTCTTATCTATTTATTTTTCTCTAGGTGGACACATCTTTTTTTAAAAAGCATATTAAAGTTACTATACCTGGAGTAGCAGCTTCTCTATAGTCAAGATTCTCACCACTCATCCTTTGAAGGAAGGATAGAATGGCTGGCAGGCCCTTCTGTATCACCTCAAGAGGAGGAAATTCTAGGGGACAATGCCTGAGATTCAAAGCTGTAAGTGAACTTATGTTACCTGCCAAAAGAGAAAAAAAGGTTTAAGTTGACCACCATCAGTCACTTGGGAAAATTCAATGCACTGGGTGGAATTCAACACTAGGTCTACCTAGAGCAGACCCACTGCAATCAATGAACATGAATAAGCTACGTCTATTAATTCCAATAGTTGAATTCCACCCACCGCCACGTAAAGTTTTTGTGACACATCTTATTCAGAGATGGTCAACATTCCTAGGGGGTTAAAGACAAACACAAACATATTTATGCACTCAATAATGTAATTCTTCAGCAGCAGCGTCTCCTTCTACAACACTACCTGTACCAGGGGTGCAGAATCATCTTGCTGTTGAGGAACACTTTCCCCTCCCAAGTAATTTACACATTGAGGGAGAGAAGCTGCATGTTAGGGATAGGTGGAACCAGAGCCAAAAGTGGCAGGACCAGAACAAGGCACTCATTCTCTCTCACTTGCACGCCCTTTTCTCCCTCTGAGCTTTTCCCTTTCACACTGTTTCCCCACTATTTGCTACCAGTATGCTACCAGTAACAACTGTATGTGGCCCATGGGCTGCAGGTTCACCACCTTGTACCAACATAGCCTCTGCTGCCCTTTCTCCTTTCTGCCCCAAAGCATTCTCCAGGTCTTATTCCAGCTCTGCCCTCACTTTTCTCAGCCCCGTTAAGTAGCTGCCTTTTCTTCTTCCCCTCAATCTAATACATAATCAGTGGAGACTTCCTACTGATAGGTCCCACAGATTGTATTTCTATTGCTACTGTTGGGCTCAGGTCTATTTCCTGCCCAGGCTGTATCAGCTTTTCCTGTCAAACCTCTAGATCTGTCAGCATGGGCCTGGGAAGGAGATATAGAGAGGTGGCTGACAAATGGAAATCTTGGGTGGCTGCTTTCTTGATTACCCGCGAGCTAGACATTTGAAAAACCCAAGAGCTACATGTAGTTTTCATATACACAGTTTAATAGATCTTAACAGTACTTTCAGAGAGCACAAAAAGATGACTCATTCAACTGTCTGAAACCCAAAACAAAAGATGACATGGGGCAATTCTTGTGCTTTTGGAAAATAGCTTTGCAATTGTTACTATACGGCCTATTACGTTTACGTGTTTTTTCAATTGGATTTGCGTAATATAGGCATTCTGGTGGTTTTGGGAAAATACATGCCTCTTATTTCATACCAAGTGCAATCAAACTACTCTGTGATTTCCCAGAAATGAGGTTAAAATGCTTGTAATGCTGCCTTTACATATTCTTTTAAGATGCTTTCAGGCACTATGGAAGGATCCCAGATCAGCAGTATGTTTGTCATGAGGGCGGATGGTATGGCCTAATTTTGTATTGCCTGAAAGCATGGAGTCAATTCTCATATACAAACACAAAGAACAAGTGAAATACCATGACAGTCGCAAAGACAGAATGTAGTCACTGGTTCCTTCACAGAATTGGAAATATTGTAATATCAACTTCTACTGAGCAAAGTGTGAAAATGTGTGATCTAAACATGTTTTTAAAAGCTTTAAGCCAAAACTGTATAGCAAAGCTACAGCTAAAACTTTGCTTTTAACCAGACAGGGTAGATTCCTTAGAAAACAAGAGATCCAGGCCACAATTCTGAAGTCTTCAGTTGTCTTATTGAGAAAGTATCCTTTATTTAAAAATGGGACATGTTTAAGATATATTTACAAAAACATAACAGCGGTGTGACATCTATGGCTGCATTTGAGTGACCCCTGTGTAAAATAATAACAAAGGAATAAGAGAAAATGGTATGATATGTTGTAAGAATGTATTATAAAATATGAATAGATGGAGGTAATAATTATAAGTACACTCGATATTAGAAATGTTAAATGCATTGGGAGTTGACAGGAAGTCTATTACACTTTAGTAAGAATGCTGAACAAAAGAGATTGTATAAGATTGAATCAATTTTTATCTGTATATTTATATAAGATTATTTACATAAGATCGTTTTTTGTTTATATAAGTTTTTGTTATTTATGAAACTCAATAAAGCATTGAATTGGAGGGGGGAGGGAAGAGAGAGAAAGTATGAAAGCCCTCTCCCTGAAGTCCAAAAATAACGTGCTTGTTAAGCCAACAAACCGCAATGTGAGAGATTCTGCAAAGGCTGCAGAATAGCTTAAACCCTTTCCTCCTTCTCTAGAGCAAATTCCAGTGGTGCATATGGGTCTTTTGCATGCACACACCTTTGTGCATTGAGATGACACCCTATTTACTTAGATTTATAGCACCACATCCTCCATACTAGGAGCAAATAAAAAGTACTGTAAAACAAATGGCAAAAAGCTTCCTGTCTTAAAGGCTCATAATCTAAAATGCCAGCATATAATTCCAAAGAAGGCCACAACTTTATTTTGACATAAGATAGGCAGAGACATCACTGGCAGCCTAATCACTAAAAGAAAACTATTCTGCACAGAAGCTGATAAGGGAGACAGGGGGGTTGTGGACAACAAGCAACATGATGCAGTCATGCTGCCCCAAAGTCATTCACCTGGGTGTGCAATTGGTATGCACTAAGTGCTTAGGTAACAAAAGGTCAAGGAATATAGGGAAACGGGATAGGGCATCTACACCCAATGTAGTGTTTTGGGAGGTATGGTCCAGACCACCCATCAACCTTCCCCCTCTCCTCTTCTACTGGAGGGCAGGAACTTCCCTTACCACTAGTAGAAATGTGGGATGTCTTAGTTATACCCAGCTTTATTTATATATTTTATTTAAAATATTTACAAATCACCCTTCCTTATTAAAAGCTCGAGGCTGCTAACAACCAAATAAAAATGTAGTTTTATCAATTTAAAATATCACAAAATCTTCAAACACTAAAAACACTACACCCACAGCAGAAATTCAGCCCCTCAATCTCACCCAGCACAGAAATTGGCAGGCAGCTGGAGGAGGCATGCAACTAAATAAGCCCTCTTCCAGCCCCCAGCAAAACAGTAAACTTTTTTGTAGGCTAGTATTTTTTGTGCTTGTTTACAAGACTAGACGAATAAAAATAATGCATAAAAATCTCCATAGTCAGATCATAGAAATATATATGTTTGCACTGCTGCAGGATGAAAACCTATACTACTACTTTTTGGAAAATGGAAATTTTCTTCATATGAATTCACTGTTTGGTAAGAAATATTTTTTACACAAAACAATTGCCTATTTTCAGGTAAACAGAGTTAACATCAGATTGGGGAGAACAATATGAAAAGTGTCAAGATCCTGATAGCAGTTAATAACAGATTTTTCCCACTGCCTAGAAAATGATATTTTTAAAAGTCCATTCACAGCTTGAATGAACATCATTCTTTCTTTTTCAGCCTCACTTTCTGAGAGTGCAATACTTAGTATTCTGTATGGGTCTATACTTTATTCATGACTGCATTATGCAGCATATTTGCACATAAATTCTTTCCATGAAACCATTTCTGGAAGACAAATATTGTTATAGATTGTTTGCCTTATTCTAAATTGCCAGCAATTAAAAGCCATTATGAACACTGTAAAACAAACTTCCTCTAGAGGATGGCCCTCTAGAAATTTTAGCTATAATAAGAATGGTAGTCTTGCTGTTCCCAATATGGATTTTCTGTTCCTCTTTGTCTTTTTCTTTTCCTAAGCTCTCATCACCCACTCATATGTGAAATTCTGTATCATGTAAAAAATCTCTGCCTGCCTGCCTACACACACACATATCTACAGCCCTCCTTTGTCATATGGTAAGGAATGCTTTCTTAAGAGGATACAAGGCTGTGATTTTATCATGACTCTCAAAGTGCACAAAATCCCCAATGTAGGAGGATGAACAATGTATAGATTTCTTTCCACGTAATATCCATGACTACTATATAGCAATAATGTAAGATATTCCTTAAAGAAATATACAGTGAAGTTTATACATTAGAAACATTATTGTGTGCTGGAATATGACATACTTTGGATGAGGAGGGTCCATATTTGACAAATTGTAACAAGCAGAGGGAGAGGCTCAAACTTTCAAGCATCTTTTGACAGTTGACCCACCAGGGATATGTCCATTATGTTCTCATAGAGCCCAACATATAATTGGGTTTCATTAATATGGATGCTATATAATAGATGAGTGGCTTAAGTTGCTCCAGGATGCAGTTTGTGTTTAACTGGTGTGATTCAACACTGCTAAAAAGCTGGTACGGGTGTGCAACTATACTGGACCCAGAACTAGTAGTAGGCTTCGAATGAGCCTTCATTTAAAAAAAAAAATTACAGAGCAATCAACACTCCCCTTTGTCAGGTTGGATTGAGCAAGGGCAGTGCTTTTTTCTGGAGGATGCAGGGGTACGGATACCCCTAAACATTTTGTGAATCTAAGTTTGGCCTCATTGAGGGCTAGTATTTCAATATGAGTAGGAAAATGAGAGTACCCCTAAACATTTTTTAAAGAAAAAAAGCACGGAGAAAGGGTGCTCTTTGTCCAGTTCTGACAGCTAAACTGGTTTCAATTGGCACTTCACTGATGCAGAACTGCCCCCCCCATCCACCTGCTGAATGTGTGGGTGTGCTGCTGGCACGATACCCACCAACAGCCAGTAGAAGGCCCTAAAACAGGGCATTCAGAATTGGGGAGGGGCTAAGCTTTCCTGGATTCCACTGGATCCTGAGCCTCTGTCAAAGCTGTGGAGTGACATCACTGTGATTGGATCACTGGTGGAGGAATGGGAGTGCAGAGGGAGCGGACCGCCCCCGGCACCACTATTCCGGTAGGGTGCCATGGCAGCGCCCCCTCCCCCTGGACATGCGCTGCACACCCACCCACACCCCGCCCCGCCTGCTCTCCGCCCCCAGTTGCGGAGCATGCAGCTTCGCCACTGGTTTGGATCAGGTCAAATCATTTTGTCCCTGCTTCTGCTGCTGGTGGGGTAAGAGAGTTTGGACTAAGTCCCCAATATACTTGCATAATAGAATTAAAATTACAAAGCAAAACATGCAGACACCATTAGAAGTGCTCCCTTGTTTCCGCCAACAAATCAGGTCAGAGCTGTGATTGACAAGTGTTATGGAGGAAGTCACACACACACACAAATTGAGAAAACCCTAAAACAGCTTCAGAATCACCCAAGAAGTCCGCTCTGTGGACAATTTAGATGGTACCTCCTGGTTTGTTTCGGAAGCTACACTTTGGTCTTCATTTGCATGTGTGTGACTCTAAAGACAGACAATGTAGAAGGGACTGCCTGGTTCATTGCTGAAGAGACTTACTGGCTCCCCTCGAAGCTGTTTTTCATCTTCCCTATGACAGAAGTAGTTGTTGTTCAGAGAAAATAACTGAGAAATTCAGAGTGTTAGCACACCTGTGCCTGGGCAGTAGCGTCCATTAAAAAGCAAGAAGTAGCAGCAAAGAGAGGAGTTTGTGCTCTTTTTAACACATAATTAATTTCATGCTATTTTAAAAAGAAAATTAAAATAAATTCCAAGTTTGGGACTATTAGAAAAATTACCATACAAATGCAAACGCATCATCAGTAAATCCATACTGCAAGTGGTGCTATTATGGTTGAGAAATATGAGTAACGCCCAGTGTCCCACTAAAGACTCTAGCATACATTCAGAGCAAGACCGGGCTTTGTTTCAGATGGCAGGGCGGGTGGGTTAAAAGAGATTTAAGATTTTCATCAACCAATGCTCGGATGCCCATGCTTGGATAATTTCAAGATGAAATTGTTAAAAAGCAAGCAGTGTTGTGGTTAATTGTGAATACCTCATAATGATGGTAGCAATGGTATCAGAACAGGTCAAAAAGCTGCTCATTAAAGGATTTGAACCTTTAACTTGAATATACTCATTTAAGTGTTTTACTAGTGGCAACAGCCCATCCCCATGAATCACCCTATATCCGCCCCCTAAGCAGGAAACATATGAATCACCTCTCCCCACTGTCTTGCTGCTACAATTAACATAACAGCTCCTGCAACTGCAATATTCTTAAAACAACAACAACAACCAAATACACAAAGAGGCTGGTTAACAGTACTGGGTTATCACACTCTACTCTTTCACAGCTTCCCTCCACCCCCAATGATTACTATTGCAAGGCTGGGGCTACATTACAGGGCTGTTGTAACGGACACTATCCGTGTTGAAAGACTGATGCTTCGGCCTTCTCTGTACTGGGATTTGCCATTACTTGTACGGGTAAAAAAAAAGGAGCTTAGATCCAACCTCCTCCCCTAATGATTCCAACCAGTAAAGGAAACAAGAGTTTCCCAGTCAACCTCTAAGGAACTATTACAGAATTCTGAATCAGACTGGCCATGGTCCTAACAATCATTTACTTCAGGTCTGTTGCTATTATATATTAATTAAATCGTGGTTATGCCACACTGTGCCTCTACATAGGTGCATTGTGCCATGGTGAAATTTGTCCAACGTTCCTTACTATTCAAGAGAGCATTTACAATAAATGTAAATTACTAAAAATTACTAGGTTCCCTTAAGCATTTACTGGGGAGAGAGGAGTACTTACCAAGCTCAACAGGCAATCTTTTAATAGGATTTCTTTCTAACAGCAGCGTTTTCAATTGCCTTTGCAATAAATAAGAAAACAAAATGTAAATATAAAATAAATCTAAATGAAAATGTCCAAAATTGTTAATTCTCTAATTTATTTTTTGAGCCTATCAGAGAAATAACAAGACAAAGCTGCTGGATCAGGCCAATGACCTATCTAGTCGAGCATCCAGTTCTCACAGTGAGCAACCAGATGCCTATGGGAAGTCTGCAAGCTGAATGTGAGCACAGCAGCCCTCTGCACACCTGCAGTTTACAGCAACTGGTATTCAGAGGCATACTGCCTCTGACAGTGGAGGTAGAACTATTTCAAAGAAACAGAATTATACAGGTGGATTCCAAAAGAGATCTTATGGTTAGTATCCAAAAATAGAAAAATGTCATGTCCTTCAGAAGTTAGGTCACTTCACTTGGGTTCATCAGATAATGGAGGCAGGTGCTGCGATGGAGCAGCATTTCTATATCAGACAATGTTTAAACTTGATTAGATGACCAGTTTCAAAATACTTTTAGCCATATCATTTTAGGACATATACTTCCAAATAAGTTCCCAAGCAATATTTTTTTTTAAAGTTTTTGGGCCTCAGTCAATTCATTTACTGAGTTTTCAGTTTATTTATAGTCAGCATAATATACAAAGGACAGGGGGAAGGACAACAAAAATGGGTAAGAGTATAAAAGCAAACTAAAAAAAGTTCTATTCCATAAACTGGCGAAGCATGCAAATGCATAAAGTTCCAAGCAAAACAAATGGGTATACATTATCTTGTAGCTTGTTACACAAATAAATTATAAATGCACTTCATTTTCCCATTTGACTTTTATTATGTTTGTAAACTTATGCATACATACAATATCCCAAACTTTAATAATCCATTGTTCCAAAGTTGGTGTCTTTTTTAAATTAACTATTATAACAAATAGTTATGTCACAAACAGTTAATAGATGCAGGACCAATTCCTTATGTTCTGCTAGTACATTTATATAACCAAACAACATGGTTAAGGGATCCATTGGCAATATATATCCAGTTATTGCCTCAATTTCAGTACATCTTGACACTGGGAATGTACCTTAAAAGAGGCTTGCTGTTATTTAGCAATCACAGGGTGCTTCTTTGAAATTCATTTTGAGGAAGCAGTTTGGATTCAAATCGCTTCCTACATATGTCTGCAAAAGAAAATGTGTTCCATTTGGATGGGAAAATCTCTACTGCGGTGGATTTAACCTTGCAATTGTTCATTTGTAGCCACATCCATAGCTGCCCCACATCTGACATCACTTATGTCAGGTGTGAGGTTGGCAAGTGTGGTTGCAAACAAAATGAGACCTGTGCCGGACCAGCTAGGGCTCTGGGCCAGAGTTTCCGCACCACTGTTCAAAACAAAAAAGTGACCAATTTAAGCACACTTTTTTTAAAGTGACTAATGTAACATGTAGTTTGGCCTACAACCAACTGTGTTAAATCTATTTCTTATACTGTACTATAATTTCTGAGGTCAACTGGAGAGAAATGGAATAATACTTAATTTCATAATGGGTATGTATTGTTCAACAGACAGAATAATTTAAAAAATGATAAACAAGTGAAAGGGCAGAAGACTTACTTGTGGCATCCAATTCCAGGGGGAAGCTCTTTAATTTTGTTGTAACGCAGATCGAGCCAAACAAGGTTTGGCACATTTTGAAAGAAATCCTCAGGAACTACAGACAGGACATTTCCTTCCAGATGCAAATGCTAAGACAAATATATAACAATAACAATAACAATAATAATTTATTATTTGTACCCCGCCCATCTGGCTGGGTTTCCCCAGCCACTCTGGGTGGCTTCCGACAAAGATTAAAATACATTAAAATGTCACACAGAATATGCAACAATTGCTTGGTGTATAATTCATGTATTATTAATTCCGGAGAAATACTCAAAAATGTGTAAAACTTTAGAATTATTCAAGAAAGTATATTGGAATAATTAAATTGTACTTTTAATTTGAACACAAGAACACTGTTAAGTTTTTATGCTTTATAATTGGGCTACTCTTTACTGATAGGATATTTTAACAACTGTTCTTATGTACTAGTGGTTTCAGCCCGTTAAAATAACGGGCGCTAGAACATATGTGGTGAATTTTTTTTTTTAATTCACTTTTTAAAAATATTTATTCTTTTTTTGTCCCAATGAATTTCAGCAAGAATAAAATGTAGATCGTCCCTCAGCTCTTCTTCCCTGGCTGGGAGGGAGGGGTCCACCATTCTGGGGTCCAGCTCAGGTGCAAAATGTCTTGGGCAGGCCTTGACATCAAGTGACTGAATCATCAAAAGGAAAATACACTTAAATGCACTCCTAGTGCAGGATTTAATCCATGTTGGATGGAAATACTTTAATATAGGGACTGGAAGCTGGGGGGAGCAGGAAACATTTTGGGGGAGGCCTGGGAGTAATCAGATAGAATTGTGTTCAAATTATATATAATCAGTATAAAAGGAAATTTTGTAAGGGGTACGTATTTTTGGATCTCTTTGAATAAGTATCAATAAATAATTTTAAAAGAGAGAGAGAAAGAAGGAAATTAGCAAGATAAAAAAGTGGATTATTTGTTGCAGGAAGGGGGCTAAAGATCTCAAAATGTTGGGACACCCCTGTCATTCATGTTAAAAGTACAGGTCTTAAACCGTGCTGAGAAAGGCTCGTGAACAGCAGAGTAGAGCTGAGGGACCTCGGGAAGCTTTATAATTCAAGATGCTGTGATCGCCTTAAAATGGGCAGCTCTCATCCTCTGGCTTCACATTCCTCCGCATCTCAACCTGTTCCTTCCCTCCGGGGCGCATCCTGACCCACTCCTGCTTCAGCAACCCTCCTGCTGCCTTAAACCTAGCCTTGCGAGGCAGCGGCTGTCTGGAGGGCTCGAGTGCTTTTTGACGCCTCCTCCCACTCCTCCCTTCAACTTGACACCAAATTCAAAAGGGTGGAGGCGGGGGAAGCAAAGGAGGAGAAAAACAAACCTCCGCCGCTTGAGAAGCAAGCCTGAAACACACTCCACCCTCCCCGTCAGCGCTTCCACCTGCGCTTGCGCGAACGCTTCGCGAATTCCTATTCCTGGCGAGCGGAGGGTCCCGAGAGAACTCGCGCATGACCATTAGGAGGACCTGTCTAGCTCCCGGCTACCCAACTCCCGATCCCCTCAGTGCCGAAGACGCTCGGCTATCTCCGTTTTCCGACGCGACTGAGGAGAGAGAGGGTGGGAAGGAAACGAAGGCAGGAGCTGATGCCGCGGGGCTGGAAGATGGCGGTTGGGATGGGGAGGAGGAGGCGGCAGCAGCAGCAGCAGGCATGGGGCTGTTGGAAAAGGCAGCGGGGCTCTTCGCGCTGGCGAGGCTGAGGGAAATGCCGCCCCCGCTGCCGCGTCCCCGGGATACTCTTCTCTCTCCGCTCGACAGCCAGAATGGATGCGGGTGGCACGGGAGGGCTCAGGGGAAGCGACCGACAGGGGAGAAAAGCGCCCATTTGCTCCCACCCCCCTTTTCACTTTCGGAGAAAGCGCCTGTTTGCTTCCCTAGCAGCGGCAGCGTGGCCTTCCTCCTCATCCTCCCCACTTGAACTGCTAGACGCTGCTCGCGCCGATCTCTCTCCATCCAATCCCTGTGTCCCTGGAGCACATGCGCAGTAGCGCAAACCCAGAGACACACGGACTGGACGCAGAGACACTTGCATTTTATATATATAGATGAGAAACTTACTCTAAGGTTAAGTAACTTGTATATGTCATCCGTTAGATGCTGTAGATCTTTTCTACTCAGATCCAGAGAGACTGTAGAATCAGACTCAAGCTTGTCAAGAGCCTGGCAGATACGACTTGATGAACCAGAATCAGAATCACCTCTCCTTTTGTTTTCTGGATTATCACCACCAGCACCATCAGTTTCTGAGGAAGTCCACTTTTCCTCCATTTGATGAGAAACCACTTGGCCTAAACCAGAAACCTACACACTCATCATCCAAAGGTAAGCAATAAGCTGAAAAATAACAGATTTTTTTAAAATAGAAAAACAGGAAGGTACCAACAACCCCACAGTGTGCTATAACAGAAGTATATAATGTGGGTAAATCAACCACCTAAATACTTTATATCGTCTGTTCACACAATCAGCTTTCCAGACCAACAGGAGTAACTTCTTTCTTTACACATGGGCAGTAGCCCCATTAGAGCATTGTTCTTTGTATTTCCAAATATAACAATAAATTTTTTAAAGTAATCTCTCAATGGTTAACCTCCTATCTTAGAACACCAAACAGAAAGCTACATCAAACAGAATCATTACAAATGAAAATAAAAGACAATAAAATCCACATTTAAATCAGCATAATTAACAGGATAGCAAGGTATTATCTTAAGAATAAAAAATTGAAAGTGTACGAGAGGATGGGGAAAGGGGACTGCGAGTGGCAATATTTGTAGCAGTGGGGTTCTGAACACTAACATAACATCTCTTCCCTTTGAAGAAATCAGTGAAATTGGTTCTAATGCTCAAAGTACCCTCACCCATAAAAGAAAATTTTAAACTACAAGAATAAGTTCTCTCTGTGGTAAAACTTAAGTAGAGTAGTACAAATTACGACTGAACTTTAACACGTTCATTAGAACTCCAGTAGTAATTAACATGTATGTACACGTATCAAAACGCGCACACACTCGTGCCATCATCACACGTGCTATTTCCCCATCCCTGGATGGTCACGTGCAACGTGTGAAACGCCCCCCCCCCCCCCGCGCGCGCTGGGGCATAGATAACAACGAGAAGCTAACTACAAACAAACAACAAAAACTAGCTGCTGCATTAAGGGTCCATGGTGACAAAGGAGGAGCCGGGAAGACGGCAATCCCCCCCTTTCCTGATTCTGAAACTCTTTGATCCCAGGAACGTGGGTTCGAGCCCCACGTTGGGGAAAAATATTCCTGTCTGGCAGGGAGTTGGACTAGATGACCCTCGTCGGTCCCTCTTATGGTTCTGATTCTATGGACCTTTTCTCTCCTGAGTTCTGTAGAGTTAAAAGCAGCGGGGCGTTTTCTCCCCACAGAACCTGAAACTCGCTTTTTACCCTTGTCTGTCTTCCCAAACCTTCCTCTCTTCCCGCTTAAAAAGGGTCCCCCAGCAGCCAGCCCCCACTTTCTCACCGACTTCTTCGCCGGGACTGTGAAGGCCGCCCAGAGCCAGAGTGGGGCGACCTCCTCTTCCTCCTGCCCCTCTCGCCGCGATTTTCCTTTATGCCGTGGCCGGAGGGTAACAAGCAGGCGGCTAGGCCGCGGCTGCCGGGTCGCCATGGCAACCCTCAAGCTGCCGGGAAGCGCCGAGAGGAGGAGGAGGACGCGGGCTCCTTTGGCGCCGCCAGGGAGAAGAAGGAAGAGGGAGGCCCGCGCAAGGCAGGCCAGGCCGACCCCTGGCTCCCTCTATCTCCCAGGCTGCCTTGCGTCCCGTGCGGGTTGCCTTCTCCCTCTCCCGCCATCTTTCCTCACCTCATCCTTAGGTGGGACCACGGTGTCTGAAGGATGATACCCGGAAAACGCACAAAACATCCAGGCCGGGGGGGGGGGCGGCCGGCGGAAAGAGAGAAAACGTCTCCTCCCTTTTCGGCTCTTCGCTCCCCCTCTGGATGCTTGCTACCGGTAACTGTTTCCACCCCGTTATTATGAATTCCAGATATTTCCCCCCCCCTATCATTTCACGCAGCTTCATCACAGGCAGTGCCGGATTTGCTCCCTAAAATATTGCTGGTCTGCTCATTTCTATATATAGGGTGTCTACATTCCGATTATGAGTCTTTGTAAATTGTGTTTCTAAATGAACTTTTATTATTGCCAAATGCCAATGTGTTTGCATTATTAAGCTTCTTATGAATAAAAAATCATTTTAAGTTAGAGCTTAATAATTATTTCACTATTAATATACTTCTTAATAGCACGAGTTTGGCCAAACTGCGGGAGGCAGTGAAGGATAGGCGTGCCTGGCGTGCTCTGGTCCATGGGGTCACGAAGAATCGGACACGACTGAACGACTGAACAACAACAACACTTCTTAATTGTATTTCAGTTCAACAAAATACATATTTTGTTAAGTGCAAATGGCTTTAAGGTACCTATTAGGTCCATAAATTACCATATAGCATATATTCAACACAAAAAAGTGACAATTTGTTGTTGACAAAGGACAGCTGGACGTATAAAGGGCCCCATTACCTTCAGTAGTTTAGTTTCCTGCTCTGTATGCGTGCAAGCTGTTTCCATCCCGTTATGAACTCCAGATATTTACTCCCTATTCATTTCATGCAGCTTCAACTAACCCATCACAGGCCTTCCGTCTCTTATTACCACCACCAACACTTAAATTGTGTGAGGGGAAGCCGGTCTTCTCATGCATTGTGGGTATATTCTTTATTATTATTATTAACTTTGTTTTTTCGGTCTCCAAGAATACATATAACAAGCAGGATAGCTCAATGGGTAGAGCATGAGGTTCTTAACCCTCAGGGTTGTGGGTTCGAGACCCACTGTGGGCAAAAGAGTCCTGTATCTCAGGGGGTTGTTGGACTAGATGACTTGGACTCAGGCTTGTATGATTTGATTTTAGCAAGCGAAACATAAGTGTATTTTGACCACCGTGGTGCTTAATGTAGTTTTATTTTTTCCATTTGCAAGTTGGCAGCAAAGCTAGGGCATTTTCTTTAGGCGTACCTTTTGGGACACAGGTTCTACAGGCCCGCTTTAACAGATTAATTTACGAGGCTGTAAAATGGTACAAAATAAGGTGATCGTGAACTACTGTGGTCAAGCCATGCCGCCGCCATGATCACTCAAAAAACCCCTATGTTTCCATTCGTTTTTAACACAACCCATACCATCCACGTGTTGTTATGTAATAGCTCCTCATCTATTAGCATATAATGCAAAACTGCAGTGTATAATGCTAGCAAAGATTAGTGAGGAATTGCATCAGTCTGAAATAGGATCTATTTCCCTTCCCGCCCAAGAGGATTTGTAGGGATTGGTAAAAATCCATTACATGGCTAAATGCAGACAAAGAACATATAAGACATAACCAACTTACATTAATCTTAGATAACTGTTAAGTAATCTATGAATAATTTGATTCATACCACTCCTAATTCTTGCAAGATGGAAAATCAAATTGCCAATATGGCATTGCCAGAAAGAAGCTATAATAAAAATAATTCTGATGCAGGCAGTAATTGCTTTGTGAGAGGAGGAAGCAAAGTGCACACAGATGAGAAACTGATGATGGCTAATGCCACCGTTTGCACCTTATCCTTGCAGGATTTCTTTCTGGATATCCAGATTAGCGTTAAATGCAAAACTTTCAGGTGTACCTTTGGGGCACACAGAAATTAATTCCTAAAAATATTGTACTAAATACTAAAATATTCCTAAATGTGGAATAAATGAAAAACTGGCTGTTACCTTTCACTCAGCAAATTCTCTTTAGCCACTGGCTGACCTCCTATATGTCTGTAATCTCTCATTTGGCAAACTCTCTATAGCCATTGGCTGACTTCCTGCGTTATCATATAATGTTCTTTAGGCTTCAATCCTGTACATACTGGGAGTAAGACGCATTGAACTCAGTGTGGCTTTCATCTGAGTAGATGTGGATCGGATTCTAAATGTTGTGGTAAATTATAGAATGCTGTCAAATGATGCAGTATCTGGGAATAAAGTATAAAGTCAGTGTGCCTGAGAGAAATATTTCATACATTGACAGTGGAAATGAAAATGCAGGTAGGGTCAGAAGATAGTGGCATGGCTGCTGGAGGCATTAATGATTAGGAATATGGGAGGAAGGAATTTGTTGTTGTTTGTGCTGTTGGAGGGAAGAGCCTAGCATCAGTCTCTAAAATAATTGCACTCACTAGAAAGTAACACCACTTCTTTTCTCTCTTTTATATTTCAATATTGAAGCTAAATACTCTTATGTTGCACTGTGTTGACCAAAACCCAGACATGGAGGATTTTCATTCTTCACATATATTGTTTAAACAGATTCCTTACACAGTAGTTTAACCAATAGAAGATACTAGTTACTAAAATAATGTTTGCTTTCCTCACCATCACTGCAAGCTTATTGTCCCTGTAATTCAACTGCTCTCAAGTTTCACTTTTACATTTAAGAAAATAAAAATAATCATATTGGGATTCATTTTGGAAAAGTGAGGGAGGAGAGTTTTTGTGTTTTCTAAGTACAGATTCTTAAATTAAGGCAATTAAGAATAGTTCCTTTTCCTCCAGCTGGTGAGTAAATACCAATGAATGGATGACTAAAAGCAAGTAGCATATGTCCAAAATCTCCTAATGAGACATCTGGATTGCTTCTTGCACGAGAGGAGAACATGCAAGCTGTGGTGTGGAAATAGATACGCACATGAAGGATGAGTAAAGCAAATGCACCCAAGGCTGACAAGTTGTTAAAAGGATGAAAGTACTCATAAAAGTATCAAACAAAGAACAATTCACATACTGTGAGCAGGGCTGGGCCAATACATTTTGGCACCTGAGGTAAAGCACAGATTGGCATCCTCCCACCAGGGAAGAAAGGGTGAGTGAATATCTACATTGGGAACAAAGCAGGGAATCAAATCAACCTTACTCAGTGGTTGAAGTGGGAATCAATGGTTGTCCCAGCCAGGGGGAAAAGAGTCCTGCTCTGAATCACACTAGGGTGCAGAGCCCTGGGGATCCCAGGGGCACCCTCCACCATTTCCTCCTGGGGAGGGGATGAGACCAGCAACACCAAGAGGTCGCTGTAGAGACGGCATTTTGGGAGGGCTGCCAAGGAGGTAGCAGATCCAGCTTCCAAGGAGTGCACTGTAATCATTTCTGCGGCATTGTGGCAGCAGTAGACAATGCATTCCTTGCAGGATGGATCTGCTGTCCCCGTAGATCCTATTGCCTGAGGTGGTCGCCTCACTTTGCCTCATGAATAGGCCAGCCATGATTGTAAGCTTGTATTCTTCCCAATATACCTGTGCCGGGGAGTATGTAGCAGTTGAGGTTTAAACTGTTTAGGCATTTGATTAGGTAACTAAAACTAAAACTGAAAAGGGGAAAACTCTCATATTTTAATGTGCAGAGTACCAGACTAAATGTAATGTCAACTGTCTGAAAGCAATCAATGTGCACTTTTTATATAAAAAAGTAAGTAATGGCATGGAGGAAAGGATTAAGCCAGGCTTCCTCAACCTCTACCCTCCAGATGTTTTGAGACTACAATTCCCATCATCCCTGACCACTGGTCCTGCTAGCTAGGGATCATGGGAGTTGTAGGCCAAAAACATCTGGCGGGCCGAGGTTGGGGAAGCCTGGGTTAAGCACACCCTCATCATGCACCGTGGTGGTAATCCTGCTTGAGTGCTAATTGCGCTCACACAATTAGCATCATCTCTCAATTGGCCCTTATTTAAGCAGTAGAACCCATTTGATCTGGGAGGTGGGTAAAGCACTGAAAGGTGATAAATTATTATTTATTTATTCTAAAACGTAGGCCCGTGCCTTTCTACAATGATTTAAAGCAAAATAATACAACAGAATCCAATATGAGAGTAGGTGGTAAAAACAGTAAAAACAAAAAGCAGCCCCAAAACATAGATTTAACCAATTTAAAGGTGGGTCAAATTTCTATGCAGGCAGGGGATTGAGTGTGACCTTTAATTCACTTTTTGTTGTCTTGCTCAGATCTGATGAGGTGTACTTTACATAATAGCTGATGAGTTGCCATGGAACTTCACACTGTGCAACACACACCATCTTTAAAGCTAGGCCCTTTTATCTCAAATGTAAGTTATTACACAAATTTCTGCTTGTGGGGCTAGTTAGTTGAACCCCGTCCTTGATTTTTTTTTACATTTTTGAAGTAAACATCAGCCGCACAATATGCTAGGGTCTTTTACGTGATGTAAGAACAGGCTGTTATATGCTGTAGCCATTTCTCGTATATAAATTCATTCCTGCCACTCTTTTGTTTACTCAGAAAAGTGAAACATGGATTAAAATGTAACCAGAGCAACATGCACTGCAAACCGAGTAGCAATTTGGAGACATTTAAGCTACTGTGTCTTGTGGGTGCTGCAGTCGCCAGCAAATAATTATGGATACTTTATTAAAGTATTTATTAAAAACAGTAGCACTCAGTGTAGTAAGTACTGCAGTCCTTATCTCTGCAGCTGTGTGCTATGCTAGGGCAGTGTTTTTCAACCTTTTTTGGGCAAAGGCACACTTGTTTCATGAAAAAAATCACGAGGCACACCACCATTAGAAAATGCCTATATTGACTATATATAAAGTAATTCTCTTGAATTTTTCCATTTTTCCCACGGCACACCAGGCAACATCTCGCGGCACACTAGTGTGCCGCGGAACAGTGGTTGAAAAACACTGTGCTAGGGATAGCTTAGAAACTGGTTTGTGCCTGGCAGTGCTGTTTTTCTAGAAAAAGAGGCGCCGGAACTTACCATGAACACCTCCCACATTCTCTTAGAATGCAATGGTGCCCATCTCAGAGGTGCCAGAACCGTGTTCCGTCTGAAAAAAAGCCCCGGTGCCTGGTAACGTCATGAGTCACGATTGGACTACTGACTTACATGCTATGTGAGACTCCCATCAGGTGTCCAGGGTGCTGAAATGAATTCCTGGTTGTGCATATCTTACACCTGTCCTGAAGAACCTGCACTGGCTGCCTATTAGTTATTGAGAGCCTTCTTCTTCTTCTTCTTAAAAAAAAAAACTTTTTATTCATTTTATAAGGAAAACAAACAAACAAACATACAAAACACAAATATCTCTTATCCAATCGTACCTTTTTCTTAACATCATAGGGTGACTTCCCCCGGTCCCTCCCATCCGAATTTCATTTCTAATCATCTTTGACAGTTTCTAGCTAAAAAAAGCAATACAAGCTTAGCTTAATTCTAATCCTTCAATATTTTAAAGAAAAAACTTAACCTAAGGTCTAGATCTACACCGAAAGCGTATAACAACTTCCCTAAAGTATATTAAATACAGCAATACTTATTCATATATAATTTAAATTTCTTCCAACTTCTTCCACCATCTCTTCATCCCGATCATGGAGTCTTCCAGTCAGTTCAGCAAGTTTCATAAAGTCCATCATCTTCATTTGCCATTCATCTATAGTAGGAATATATTGAATCTTCCAGTTCTTGGCTAATAATAACCTTGCAGCTGTTGTGGCATATAGAAAGAAAGTAATGTCCTTCTTGGGAATTTCTTCCCCTATTATTCCCAATAAAAAGGCTTCTGGTTTCTTTCAACACTTTTTTTTTCATCTCATTATAAATTTTCCCCCATAAGTTTTTTATTTTGGGGCACGTCCACCACATGTGGTAAAAGGTTCCTTCTTTTTCTTTACATTTCCAGCATTTATTATCAGAAGTACGATACATTTTCACCAGTTTAACAGGTGTTAAGTACCATCTGTACATCACTTTCATCACATTTTCTCTAAAAGCAGTACATGCCGTAAACTTATAACCTTTTTTACACAATCTCTCCCAATCTTTAAGCATGATATTATGCCCCACGTCTCTAGCCCAATCAATCATAACCGATTTCACTTCTTCATCTTTCGTATGCCACTCCAACTATTGAGTCATCTTCAAGGTGCTGTTGTTAACCTATAAAGAAAGCCCTGAACAACCTGGAACCAAATTACTTAAAGAACTTGGTTACCTACAGTAAATAAAAGGACAGAACTGCTATGAGTAAGCAACACCTTGCTCATCTTCACAAGAGTTTTCAGATATATGCCTCCTCTGCTTTTCAAATAGTCTTAAGACATAATGCATAAGAAATATAGGCAAACTGTAGACCTCTGGAGTCTCTCGCTGCTTGGAGATGGGGGTGGTGTGTGACAATATATTGTGGATATAGTTCTAATTTTTGGTTGTGACCTCTGCAGATGGATATAATAGTATTAATTAAAGAGCAAGCAAAGAGCTGCCACTATTATCGCCTTCTAAGATAGAATTGACACTATTTTCAGAAACACCAGTGGCAGGAAATGTGAAGTGCGATGTGCGCTGTTTTCCAAAGAAATTGCTTGCTTGCTCAGATGTGAAAATGTAAGCTCATCTGAAGGCCATTTCCCACCTCAATTTACTATTAAAAGAAATGGATACTGGTGTGTTTTAAATGTATTCTTAGAAAACCCATAAAAGCCAAACATTCACTAGGACCCTTCCAGATGCATACGTTGTACACTTTCTTGTCCCTTAATGTGTTATTTTTTGCCCAGTAGCTAATTTCTAAGCAGAAATAGGGGTTCCCTCTTCCCCATAAGCACTTCCCCTTAATCCATGCATGCAACGTTCCTATGACCTTTTTGCTCTTGGCCTGGGTGGGGCCCTGATTGCCTCTAGCTACAAAAGCTGAGGTTGCTGCTGAGGCCATATTGGGTGTCTCTTAGTGTAGCTGCAGGTTGTTAATCCACAGCTTTGACAGTGGCTGCCTGCCATGAACTACCACTGGCAGGATTGTCAAAGCAGCAGCAGGTATGTTACATGCTCATGATAATATTTTATTTTCTTGTTGATTTTTTTTTAATGTGCATTTTATATTTGAGTCCCATAAGGTGGCAAGCAGGCATTTGGATGCTGCATCTCTGGGGGTAGAATGCATAACAGGAAGCTTGCCAAACTACCGTAGTTTCTTTTGGCTGGCTGTTTAAGTAGCACAATTTTGCACATTGAAATAAGTTGCTCTGCAGCATAGAACAAATGGGTGGGCCTTTCCACCATGCCACTCACCTGGCTGGTACAGTGGTACCTCAGGTTACATACGCTTCAGGTTACGCACACTTCAGGTTACAGACTCCGCTAACCCAGAAATAACGCTTCAGGTTAAGAACTTTGCTTCAGGATAAGAACAGAAATTGTGCTCTGGCAGCGCAGTGGCAGTGGGAGGCCCCATTAGCTAAAGTGGTGCTTCAGGTTAAGAACAGTTTCAGGTTAAGAATCGACCTCCAGAACGAATTAAGTTCTTA
This sequence comes from Lacerta agilis, assembly GCF_009819535.1. NCBI lineage: Eukaryota > Metazoa > Chordata > Lepidosauria > Squamata > Lacertidae > Lacerta > Lacerta agilis. The sequence continues at coordinate 36,564,037 of NC_046316.1, forward strand.
ACCTGAGGTACCACTGTTGGAGAACAATAGAGTTGGTGCAGGGCTTGAAGTTGGATGACACAAAGACTTGCCTTGCTCTGTGCTCAGCCTTCGACAGCTTCTCTGGATACCACTGGGGAAGGAGCATCAGCAAAAACCAGGTGCCCCAACTTGCAGGTGTCGAAGGCACCACTGAACCCCACTTTTAAATACACAGACACACAACGTATGCATATACACACCCACTTTGCCCTGCATGGGAAGTAGCTTCCATGTTCATCTAAAAGGTATATTAGTTGTACAGATTGCAAACACTGTCTATTTTTAAATGCTGCCTAAATATGTTGACATTTTATGTTTAGTAAATATTGCTTTCTTAAGAGCCAGAATGTCACAGTTGCACTACTCACACAATGTATTTATTGCCACAATAAACATGTTTTACAACATTTGCCGTTTTATAAGGAAGAGCGTTCATGTTACAAAGGCAATTTTCATAAGCAGCGAAAGAGAATATAATGCTGCTTCCAATTATAGGAACAGAAATTTGTACTAAACAAACAACACTCCCCCTCCCCCAAGTAAATAATTACAATGCAAGAGCTGTCAGGAATATTTTTGCTCTCGTGACAATCAGAAATCAGTACCCTATCTTTGAATGCAATGTCAGCTACCTGAGCTGCTGGCCTCAAACTGCCTAATCATGCAACATACTATACATATCCAGGATGGAGAACCTTTTCGGCTATGAGAGCCATATCTTTACTTAGGCCCACTTTGTCAGGTGAGCAGGACAACTCACCTGGTGGGCTGACCCTGCCTTGACATGTGCCAGGGCTGTTCTCCCATCCCCTGATGGGAAAGAGAGAAAGAAATTTGTATTTACCAAGCATCTGCTGCAAAAGGTTGGCCCATAAGGAAAAACCCAAAATCCACATGTGGGCAATATATTTATTTCAACCAACCAAGATGTCACAAAATCAAAGCAAGCTTTTGAGTTCTGAAGAACCTTTCATCCAACTGGTTGTTTCAAAAAGCAAGGAATGGAGGGGTGTGGAGGGGCCCCAGGATAATGCAATAATTAGTCTGGACACTGTAATTATGATGTTAGCCTGTAGACTCAGATCCAAGGTGGAGATTGCAAGCTACATAAGCCCCTCTCATATGCTAGAGGTACCAGGTAATACTCCTAGAATTCTATAATAGAGAACCAATGTCTGCTCCCAGTGTCTTAGAATTATAGAACTGTAGAGTTCAAAGGCACCTTGAGTGTCATCTGGTCCAACCTTGTAACCCTTAAACAAAACACACAGGTTCTGGGGCAGGCAGAAAGCAGGAGTAAAGAGAAATATGGTAGTCTTTATATTAACAAAACCAGGGATTAATTTTTAGATGGTGTGCTTCAAAGAGTAATGTGGTATTTCTAGCACTGTGATGGTCATTTGGGTGTCCCCTAATTTACAGGGCTGTGGACATCAGCCCTGAGTTCCAGCCCTAGTCGCATCATTATTCAAAAGCACTCCATGTTGGTTAAAATTATTTGGTCTGTTGACAATGCTGGAGGAAAGAAAACAAGTCAGTAGCATTTCTTGGGAATATTTCTGGTGTCAGTAAAAGGGAATTGAGAAATGTGAAGATCAGGCACATGTATAGAAGGCAGCCTGTGATATTATTTTAATTAGAGTTTATTGTTCTTCTGGGTTTCCAAGAGCTTGGAGTTCTCAAGCATTCAGCTTTGAAAACACTCATTTGGCATACAATGAATTGTCAGCTGAAGTCCTTTATTGAAAACTTACAGCATCAATATCGCAAAGAAAGTGTTTTCTTCTATATTTCAGTTATAACTACGAGCTTGCTTTAAATGATGAGCTCACTTCTAAAAGGTCATCATCCCGTCACTGTTCCAAGTCAGGCATAGTTCTGAGAGCTGCTGAAGGATAACTAAAATGGAATAGTGAACAAAGTGCATTAAAAAAGAAAGGGAAAAAGAGGATTGGTTCAATTTCATCCTGACAGAGGCTCTGGACCTCTATCAACTGTAATGACAAACAGAATAAGCTCATCTGATGGAACTTGGGGAAATATTTTTCCTTCATCGCTACATTTCCATTGCAGGAAAAGTTGCAGCACCCTTTGAAGGTCTGTACTGCAGTTATTCACTTCTGGCAAGAAATAAGGCATCAATCACTCTAAAAATAGCATGTTTTGGTATGTCCCCCCCCCCTTTAAAACATCCAGAATAGATTGATGGACTACCCAAACCAAATAAAGAACAGAGAAATAGAGAGGTTGGTAGAGGGACGCCGACCCAAAAAATATAATTCTGGAGTCATTGAGTCATAGAATTTTAAGGTTGGAAGGGACCCTGAGGGTCATCTACCCTTTTATCCATGAGACATTTTTTCCTGCTTCATTCCTCTGTCTCCTCAGCTACTGGGTCCTGTCCAGGACAAACATCTTACACAGACATAAAGATAACAGAATGCAACAAACCTCAGGATTTCCCCAAACCCAAGCCTATGTATGTGTAAAGATAAAGGTAAAGGGACCCCTGACCATTAGGTCCAGTCGTGCCCGACTCTGGGGTTGCGGCAGATATAAATCCCATCGAGCTCAGTGGAGATTCCAAGAAACTGCCCATGGGACTGTAGCCTCAATTTTAGTTCTCCTCTCTTCCTATTTTCATTGCAGTGTATCTGCAGCAACTATTATGCACCCAATTACATTAAAAATGCATCTAAGGTAATTGAATAGGCAGATGAGATTGCTCATGGCCATCCCCTTATCTTTACAAAAGCATTTCCTGGATTAAGGCTGCAATCTTCAGGACAGCAAGAACTGTTCAACAGTGAAACAGACTCCATTGGAAGGCAGTGGCAGTGGATTCTTCTACATTGAAGGTATTTAAACAGAAGTTGGCTACCCTCCAAAATTTCTCCAATGAAAATACGGACATTCCATTCCATAATGATTTTACTATTTACACCCCACACATCTTACTGGGTCGCCCCAGCCACTCTGGGCAGCTTTCAAAATACACAAAAACATGATAAAACATTAAATATTTAAAAAACTTCCCTATACAGGATTGCCTTCAGACGGCTCGGTGGGCGGATAACTCCATACCCTCCAACATTTCTCCAATGAAAATAGGGTCATCCTAAGGAAAAGTGGGACATTCCGGGATCAAATCAAAAACCAGGATGGCTTATCTAAATCAGGGATGTCCCTGGAAAATAGGGACACTTGGAGGGTCTGTGAATATCTGTCAAGGATTCTAACATTGTGATTCCTGCATTTCAGGGTGTTGGCCTAGATGACCCTTGGGACCCCTTCCAACCCTACAATTGTGTACTCTTAGGGATGATTCTGACATTACCTTTTCATGTGCACTGGGGTGTAGCCTTGCCAGAAAAGCAGCAGCATTACTAGTCCTGTACTGTTAGTGTATAAAGCCCCGAGCAGCCGAGACCAGGGTATCTGAAGGACCGCTTTGTCCCAGATTCTTGCAGTCACCTGATGAGGCCCGCTTGACTGTCCCACAGTTATCTTATGTTTGTTTAATTTTTACATGTACCAAGGCTTTTTAGCACAGTGGCCCCAGTAATTTGGAACACATTTCCTATCGAAATCAGACAGGCATCCTTCCACAATCATCTACTGAAAACAGTTTTGATTCACCCGGCAGTTTAGAATAATTTGATTAAGTGTTAATTGTATACAATTGTACAATTATGTATTTTAATGAGTTGCCAGTTCATATATATTCTTATAAATTTAAATTTAAAAACCACTAGTGGTTGCTGTTGCGAATTGGTTGGTGTTTCTTTATTTTCTGCATTTGGGCTCATCAGGTTATTGCTGCTTCTGACTTTTTGGGTCGTTCTGCTTTTATGAGTCATGTAAACAATCTGCTAATTCAGGATAATGCTTCATGCATCTGATGAAGAGAATTCTCTTCCACGAAAGCTTAACCTACAATAAATCTGCTACTCTTTAAACTGCTGCATGACTTTTTGGTGATTTTGCTGCAATGCATTAACACAATGGATTTTGTTCTGATAGTTGTATGGATCACATTTCTCTTGAAGTGCTAATGGAACACCAGGAATTCAGAGAGCTCTGATGTAATTTTTGAAACTCGACTATAATGCCAGTAGACCTAATGTAGGAAATAACGAAAGCTGCAAGCCTAGGCACACTTACATGGGAGTAAGTCCATGTGGATTACGTCTGACTGCACCTACTAAGATGCACACGACTTCTTTGAGGGAGCCACAAGACTTTAAATGTTCATTACCTGCGCTGTCTGCTGGTGTCTCTGAAGCCCCAGATCGGGGTAGGCAACCTAAGGCCTGGAGGCCTGATGCAACCCAAGTGCCTTCTAAATCTGGCCTGTGAACGGTCCAGGAATCAGCATGTTTTTACATGAGTACAATGTGTCCTTTTATTTAAAATGCATCTCTGGGTTATTTGTGGGACATAGGAATTCATCCCCCCCAAAAAAATATAGTCCGGCCCCCCACAAGGTCTGAGGGACAGTGGACCGGTCCCCTGCTGAAAAAGTTTGCTGACCCCTGCCCCAGATAATCCCAGTACAGTAATTTGAAAGGAAGTCTGCACATCTTTTCTTTTGCACAATGAAAGCAACATGTAATTTAGGACCTTCTGATTCTTGCTGCTTGGGAAATTATGTATCCATTATGCAACTTTCATCTTTGTTGTGTTATTTATGTATGAGTTTCCAAAGAACTAAATGCATTATATGCAATACCATACCAATGAAGAAGTCCAGAATATGCATTAAAATTAAAAAACCCTTTCCTAAAACCCCGCCCTTTGCCTTTGTCAGTGCACAGCACGCAGTTTAAATGAACAATTAAATAAGAGGAGAAAACCACTGTGAATTAATTAGCAGTTCTAATTGAAAGCAATGCACATTTGGGTGGGGTTTTTTTAAGTGCTTATCCAGCCTACTGCAAGAATTGTTTAAAGTTTATAGAACACTAAATTGTCTACAATATGCAATAATCCAAAATGATGATTTTAGGGTTGTTGTTGTTGTTTTTTTGCCATTTTCGGCTTTAAAACACAGTGATGGATTCAGCTCTTTGAAATTCATTTTTTAAAAAAATGGCAGGAACATATATAGAATCTGTCTGTAGTCCTGGGTGTTCTGATGTTACTGGGTGGAATGGTGGATGGTTGTGGAGAGAAGTGGCATGTTTAAGAGATGTTGCTCAGCTCAAATTCTGCTGCGGGCCCTTTCTCCAAATCCCAGAAGTGGACGAGTTGTGGATCAGTCATAGTAATAATGACACTCTGCACATGCTGAAAAGCTGTCTATGGGTTTACATGTATTGAAAATAATTTATTAACTTAAGCCAAAGTTTATTTACTTTTTAATTGGATTTTTATCCAAATGAGTCACAGAGATGTTGGGCAGACCACAAGGTATTAGATATATATTTAATATATTAAGTGGTATTGTTGTTGGCATCTGTCTCGAGAGTCAATTGAGTGCACCTCCAGGGGTGAAGTTCAACCGTTGCATTAGCAGCACTGCATTGACCCTCCCCTCCCAGGGCAGAAGCCTGGGCTATGTGCATAGAAGACCCGGGCTGTCCAGATGATAAGACCTCCTCTCAGCCTCGCTGATGTGGCCCAAAGGAAAGCAGAGCAATATGTTTTGCACCAGCTTGGCTGCACGTGTCGCCAGAAGGAGGCGTATAGGGGCATCATTCAACTGTCTTAGGGACTCCACTCTGGATTTGTGTAGGCTTTACTCTGTAGGCTTTTCTTCTCCCGAAGATATCTGGCAGTGGAGGTTTAGGATCAGAGTTTTCCTTCCCCTAGGTGGACTTGAACTTACCTTCCCAGGTTGACAAGCCCCATCTGCCACTCACTTCCTTCTACAGCACATGCAAATAAAATAAAATAAAATAAAATTCAACAATCAACAACATAGCAGCAGTTCTCTGAGCGGTTTCAGATGACTGAGGTTGCCCGACATTTTAATTTCCCGTCGTGCCTCATGTTGATGTCATGCAGTCCGGCACCTGGTGTTAAATTAAATTGGCAGTTGGCTCCAATCACAAAGTGGTGCTCAAAGCATGGGAAATGTTTTTAAAAGATTGTAGGCCAAGGATGTCAGGTTCTGGCGCCATTCCTCTCCACCCCAAGGGAATTTGCATGGGCCACTTGGAAGAACAATTTCAATCGGGAAGTGACCAGTCACCCTCCATTTAAGCCACTCCAATGGCCCTTGAGGAAACTTGGGCGTATTCTGGTGGTCATTTGATGGCATTCTTTTTTCTGTGAACACCCCATAATCAAACCCCTTTCCCCTTTTTCTCCAGGTTATTGCAGACCAAGAAAAGAAAACACGCTCAAAGAGATCTTAGTTTAACAACAGCCAAGGGGGGGGGGGGAGCCACAACAGAACCCCCCCCCCCCGTTTGCATAATAATCAACTTCCCCTCCTCATCCTGTTTGGATACAATTTTTAGTCTGCTCACATTTATTTTTGCTTTGAAGCGAACAAGGCAAGGCAATCTGGAGGCGGGCATGGGGCAACTAGCATAGCCTAATGCCCTCTCCCCGCACCATCTCCAAAACTGCCACCTCCTCCAGCGAGCTGCGTTCGGATGATCTCAGAAGGTGAAAGGTAATCCCCATGTTGGCACGACTCGAGCGCCACCTAGCCGGGAAGTGGCGAGTCTCGCGTTCCCTGGAGTTGAGGGCAAGCGGCTCCCGAGTCTCGCCGTTGTAAACGCGCACCCGCGCCACGGAACACAAAACCCCGTCCGCTCCGGGGGCGCGCTTCGTCTCCAGCAGCGTCTTTGGGAGGGGAAAGCCCAGGCTCTGGTGAGGCAGGGGGAGGGGGAGGGGGAGAGAGGGGTGTTGCTTGAACAAAACCAGGGCGATTTAGATCGTGTGTGCAGAGAGAGAGAGAGAGAGAGAGAGAGAGAAGATGATGAGGCGCTCCGGTCTCTCTCCGTTCCCCAGAGGCTGACGACGGGGAGTAGGAGGGACCCCCTTCTCTCCAAATCGGGAAGAAAACACCCAAAGGGAGCCAAGCTCGGGCATTTGGCTCCTCTTCTCCCTCCCCCAGGGCCCTTGGGGTGCGCGCCGCGCAGACAAAAGCGAGAGACTGGAGACGGAGAGAAGCAAGCGGCTGGCAGGGAAGAAGAGCCGCTCAGACACGTTGCACACAGGCGCACAAACACACGCGCGCCCTCTCTCCTCTCACACACCCCAGATCCATCTTGAAGGTACTCTCCCGTGCCGTCTTGCCACCGCCGCCGCCGCGCCCGGCTCGCCCGGCTTCCCAGGACTTTGGTAGGGAATGCCCTGGCGCCTCCTTCGCCAATGTTTCACTGGAGCAAGTGGAAGAAGAGGATGGGAGCCAGCATTTCCTCCTCGTCTTCCAAGAGACCCGTCTTCGACGAGAAGGAGGATGGTGAGTAAGAACAGCCGCGATCCAGCGTGAAGGGAGTCTTTTCTCCCTTCTTTTCAAACACTGCCCTTCCTTTCTTTACGCGCGGAGGGCGTGTGTGTACTGTGTGTGCATGTCGACGGAAGAGTCCGGCTCAGGGACTCCGCTCCGGAAAAGGTCGTCGTGGGACCCTCTAAGGCGGCACTTAGGGGGAAAGTGAAATGGCAGGAAACTCAGAAGTGCTTGGGGGGGGGGGATCGATGGGCTGGAGATGCCTCCAACAAGACTGCCCGGAAATGATGTAGCCAATTGCGGGCGCATGGCCGGGCAAAGAGGCAGTTTCTGTAAGAAAGAGAAGAGTGAATGAAGATTGGGGTTTGTTTTCTGACCCTGAAAGGGGCACATGGTGTCGCCACGGTTCTGTGTCTGTGGTTTATGCCTTTGCCATCCTGTAAGTTGACTTCTCAGCGCTAACGTATACAATTCATAACTTTTTTATTTTATTTTAAAGTCGCACATCCGTATCAGATGCAGAATCTGGAGCTGTTAGTATGCAAATATGACTATTGTATAGATATAGGAGGCTTCATATTATAATTCTATGTCCTTTTCTTTTAATTTGATAAAACCATTGGGGTGGGGGCTAATAGGATTAGACATTTGCACGTGTTAATGGCAGGGGATTATGGAACAAGGAGAGCTGTGAAAATTTGGTAATGGGGATTAGGCTCAATAGATCACTTTTGATAATGGAGATTAGGCTGTATGGACTGCATGCTCCCCTTTCCCGCCCCACCACCTCTGAAGGAGGGGTAAAACCTAGATCCTGCCACAACTCAAGAGGTTGTGAAAAGTGGTGATAGTTTGTCGCTTGCTGCTCTCCTTCCTTGTGTGCACTGACAATCTGTGCATGGCTTTGCAGGGTGGGCTGAGTAACGGGAGGCTGTAGCAAGCCTGTGTACATTTACTCAGGAGTAAACCCTTCTGAATGCCTAGAGGAACATACATGCACAGAATTGGATTGTGCATGCTACAGGTCCTCTCAAGATTTACTTGCATTAAACTGGTACTACCATACAGGATTAGCAGGATGCACTGGTAAATGGTATTCTTCCTTCTGTGCATTATTAATATTTTAGCAGCGTTCATTGGCTTCTGTGATAAAGAGTGCTGAGAAAGAAACTGTCATGAATCACAGGTGCCCTACTACAGGACCCAACTCATTGAAGATTTAGAGTGCAAAAGGAAATATAAAGTTCTAAAGAAAACGACCCTCTACACAACCCACTAGTTTCTGGACACTCTGAATAAGCACTAAGACCCAGCCAGCTATCATTTTTAATATATAAAAAATTGTCCAGTAGCACCTTAGAGACCAACTAAGTTTGTTCTTGTTACAAGCTTTCGTGTGCATGCACACTTCTTCAGATACCATGCACACGAAAGCTTATACCAAGAACAAACTTAGTTGGTCTCTAAGGTGCTACTGGACAATATATATAATATATATTTTGACTGCACCAGACCAACACGGCTACCACCTGTATCATTTTTAATACAGTGGTACCTTTGTTTATGAACTTAATCTGTTCCGGAAGTCCATTCTTAAACGAAAACCGTTCTTAAACTGGGCACGCTTTCCCTAATGAGGCCTCCTGCCGCCGGTACCCTTCCACCATTCGGCTTCCCTTCTTAGACAGAGGTAAAGTTTGCAAAAGGGGACACTATTTCCAGTTTTGTGGAGTTTGTATACCGAATAGTTCATAAACAGGGCTGTTCTTAAACTGAGGTACCACCGTATTAGAGTGGTAGCAAATTTTCCTGCAAGATAGTGTTTGGAGTTTGATGTGTTTACTTTGTTTGATCAGAGAACTGTTGGAAAACAGCCCAGTGTCTCACATCTGCTAGTCACTTCATTTAAAAGACCCTTCTTTATAGAATAATTGGAAGATTCTGTGCCTTAATAAAACATCATGTCATCAATGTGTTAGAAATAAGCTACACAATTTGCACCTTTATTTTAGTTTGGTAAATTCATTTATAAATTATCTTTGAACAACTTTAATACCTAGGAATCTCTAAATAAAATTTTTCTGCCTGTCAAGAGCCTTCCCTTTCATTTTCTTGTCCTATCACCAAGCTGGATTCAAATTACCATTTTTCGTATTAGAACCTGCTTATTCTGACCATTGGTACATCTACTTCAATGTTTATGCTGATCGGCAGTCACTCACAGACAGGTGACTTGGAAATGGTGAAAATCAACCCTGGGATCTTCTGCATGCAATGCAGGTGCTCAAACACTGAGCTGTATTCCCCACCCCCACCCCTAAAATAGTTGCAAAACCTCTGTGTGTGTGTGTGTGTGTGTGTGTGTGGAATGTTTTAACTCATTTTCCTGATTTGCAAAAAACAAACAAAAAACCAACCCCAAACCACTAATTCTTCATAAGTTTAATAAGTGAGAAGAACCCTGTATAGTGATCTTGAAAATGCATTCTAAGATAATTTCCGTTATCTTGTAAGGGAAAAAAATGTAGAACACCTAGAAATTTAGATGCTAATTGGCTCCCATGTTTCTCCCATATCCTGAGCGGGCCATGGAACTGAGAACTTCCTTCTTCTGCTACTCTTAATGAGTAGACTGAGTGTAACTCATGAGCTGAGAGATCTCATGCTCATTTGAAGATGGGCTGTTCTTGACCTGGTGAGGTAAAATTCACCTTGTTGGTCTGAGACTTGCTTCTGCTCTTGCTAGAGGAACAATCCTGGGGGAGAGAATTAGCACCTGAACAAGTCCCCAGAGTCTTTTGGGAATGGAGCAAGACAACTATTGCAAGCCTTCTTTGGCAATAACAGCTTTACTCAACCTGGTGCACTACAGATATTTTGGACTTCAACTTCCCTCAGTTTATGGCTGTGCTGGTTGGAGCAGATGCCCAAAACTTCTTGTGGAGAGAGACCAGGTTAGGGATGGCTGGGCTAGATATATAATATGGCATAACTTACAGCCCTCTTCAGGTGTTCAAAACAATGCATGTGGGTTTAAAGTGTGGAGGGGTGCGCATGCAAGACCTGCTTCTTTTGTCTTCTCATGGACCATGTTCAGCTGAATGTGGTTAGAATCCTGCACAATGAGGGTTCCTGACTGAAGGGAGGATTCTAGCCTTGTTTTGCCGAGCGCAGTTAGAATCGCCTCTGCCGATCTTTATGCTAAACACATGACATTTGGGAAAGGCATACAACAAGGAGATGCTGGTGGTGGGGATGGCATAGGTCCCCCCACACCCTTGCCCAGTTTGAGGACTGAAAAGGATGATTCCTTTATCATCACAATAGAGACAGTACTGTTGAAAGACCAGGGCAGAAATGCACTAAACAAGTAAACAACAACAACCTAGTTTGCTTTTGCTCTTGCTTTTACGAGCTCTGCAGTGTGGTGCCTACATTGTAAGATGATGGCTCCTGATGGTGAAAGCAGAAATCTATTTTGTTTTTGCTCTTAGGGAATAGGAGCTGTGCTCCTGCATGCATTTGTGACCACCACATTGCGGTGCTCATGCTGTTAGGCCTAACTGAATTGTGCGAGCATCAGCATCGTATCTTAGTTGGCCTTTGTTGCTTCCAGATGTCCTGTTTGTTTATCCCAGTTTCTTTGCAGAAAGCTTGTGTGGAGATTATATGCTGTCCACACTTAACTGAGCATTAATTTGGATTTGTTTGTGTGGAGGTGACATGACTTTCTGTCCATCGCTATTCCTCCTGACTGCATTTGTTTGCCCATCACTTTCCTTACTGCCAGAAATCTGTGTTGTTGTTTTTAAAAAGCAAGTTTGTTGTGCCAGAGTGCATAAAATCCTCTTTAATTGCACAAACCTAAATATGTGGTATGTGATTGAATCCCTCTTGCAAAGCGGTGAGTCTGGAGTATTATCAGAGACAGTTCTGATGATCAGTCCAGTTGTTATTCAAGATGGTGTGCTGTATAGCACTTGCATCACATACCAGGAAATTCGCATTGAGGAATTATAGTTGATGGGGGAAATCTTGTGCAACCACCCTCCCCCCACCAAACCAAACTTCTTATGATAAGGAAAGTGACAGGAAAATGCACTGGGAAGTATGGAATCGCAGCTGCTTGGTATCTAACCTCCCTGCAAACAAATCAGAAGGAGTGATCAATGAAGAGGTCATCTGGAAGCTATGGAATTAGAGCAGAATAGAATAACACCAACCACAAAACCCACCCTTCACAATCTCAAGTTAAATTGTTTCAACTCAGAGGCCACAACAACAGCTGACTAGTAAGCCAAGCCAACATTTCTGGACCCCACAATCTGTTCCCTGCCTTCGTATGTGAAAAGACCTCGGGAGGGTCCTGTTTCATTTGCACTGGTGCATGCAGAATATGTCTGAATGCATAAATGTCCCTTGCTGTGATGAAGAGACAACTGCTTTTTTCTTTTCTTTTTAACTTTCTCAAAATGGCAGGACATTTGAAAGCTTTGGAGAGGGGGTCTGTGCCCTTGGCACACTGCTTACCAGAGCACCTCCACACTCAGGGCAAGTGGATCAAACATTTTCTCACTGTTACTGATAGTTTCTTATATTACACCTACACTTGAAGCATCAAATTCTGGTGCGATGTGAGCTTGTCACTATATGAACGAAGTCGAGAAAAAAATAGTGAGGGGTGATATAATTCCCAGGTCTTCTTAAGAAACCTGCATTCACTTTGGCTGAGCAATCAGGCAAAATTTAAGGACAAGTTTAAAGGACATAACCCTTCATGTTATGTGAGTCATGCAGCATGTTTTTGAATTGGTTCATGATATACACCAGAGAAACTCCCCAGTTCAGTTGGTCAGAAAGGAGAGATTGGCTCAGGTTTAGTCACTGACTGTGGTGCCCTGCAGATGTGGCAGACTCATTGGCCCCAGCCGGCTAATGGTCAGGAGTAGGGAAGGTTATGGTTTAAAATGTCTGGAGGCACCATGCTGGATATCCCCAGGCTAGCATAATGATGCTTATTGCTATGCTCTGGTCAGATGCCAGTTCCCTAGGGGCAAAGCAGAGCAGATGTTTCAGGACCACAGACAGCTCCTAGCAAACAGTTCACTCCCACAAAGATTGAGAACAAACTGACCCTCTTAAATGCTCTGCCTCCATACTTCCTTTCTCAGGCTCCTCCTTTTTGTGGATCCATTTAGAACAAGGTGGTTCAACCTGTGGCCCACAAGCTGCATGTGGCCCATGAGGTCTCTTTTTTTGGCAGCGCTCTGCAACATTCAAGACAAATACATCTTAAAACCTTAGAAAGTTATTGTTTGTGTCATACGTTGCTAATGAAAGTGCATACGCCTGTTTGCGTATTGAATGTGTTTAATAAAAAAATCAATTAATTGTGCATTTCATTATATATATTTAATGAAACAGATTGTGTGTATCAAATAATATTAAATATATGGCAAACGGTTTAATTTAGGATTGGGAAATTTATTTTGGAGTGTGGCCCATGGGTTCTCTGTTGAAGTACGCTTGTGGCCCACTTAGTATGAAGAGTTGGACTGCCCTGCTTTTGAGTCTTCAAGGGTCAGCCTTCTGGCTGAAGGTAGGCAGGCACTCCCATCTGTTCCATAGCCTCCAGCCTGGTCCGTGCCAGGTGCCACTGGACTGGTGAGGCACTGGATCTCCCAGGCTCTGTGATCTTCTCATCTCTAAGAGGAAGCTCAGAGCCCTGAACTAGGTCTGGCTCCACTGCTGGAGGCTCTCTAGCCTCTGATTCAGACTCTTGATCACTGCTGGAGTCATGGCACCTGTAACAGGAGGACAAGGAAATCTGCATCAAAATATGAAATATTCTGAAATAGAATCCAGAAGGCTTAGAACTGCCTCCCACAACTTATATAACTCTAGCTAAGGCAACAGGTCTTAAGCAGCTTAAGCGAAGCACCCATTAAACCACATCTTTTACTTAAATCACACATTTTTACTCCTCCTGCCTCAAGTTAACCACGCCGTAACCATGTTGTAAAAGTGGGCTCCATGGGCAGGAATACATTTTCTATTTTTCTTTTCTCTAGTATTGCTTTTTGCCATACACAGGAAAGTGTTTTCCTTTATAATGTGCTTATTAAAATGTCTTCTATCTCAGGGCAGCTAACAAGCTCTAAATAGACAAGCATAGATAGATGGATAGATAGATCACAGCAACAATTCAACAACTAATATTAGTGAAAGCACAACTGTTACCTGGCGACGCCACGTGCTTTTAAGAAATAACAACAGATAGCAGAAACAAAATAAAAAATAAAAAAATTCCTTCCAGTAGAACCTTAGAGACCAACTAAGTTTGTTCTTGGTATGAGCTTTTGTGAGCATGCACACGAAAGCTCATACCAAGAACAAACTTAGTTGGTCTCTAACGTGCTACAGATAGAGTGGAGTGAGTAAAATAACTGAAGCCAATAACACCCTAATAGAGAACCAGAGGCGCTCTATATTTCTCTCTCTCTTTAATATTTTTTTCCCCATCTTGAGAGCCACATTCTTTTATGAACTATCTTCCAGGGGCCATGTGCCAATGATGGGTGTAGCCATAGGCAAAAAAGGGTGGGGGGCTACATTTCACCCACACCAAAGAGGTTCCTACACGCCCACTCTATCTTTTATCCAGGCAAGCAAAAAACATAATCCCAGTTAGGGTAGATAAAAATAAATGATTAAAATTAATAATAATCAGATTTTTTTTAAAAAATTTTTTTTTATTTAAATCAGATTTTTTAATTTAAATTGGATTTTTAAAAATAAAATCCCTTTGGAGGAAAAAAAATTTCTATTTAAGTTACATTATAGTCCAAAGATTATTTATCAGGAAATAAAGATTTGTTTTAAGTTTTTCATGTGTGCTAAAACTCAGTCTAATGTGTTTTTTGTTAATTGTTTAACCACTTCAGTTAACAAACACGGATACATATGCTATAATGTTATTGTTTTAGTTAAATAAATTGTTTAAATTGTTATTAAGGAAATGATTATTTTTCTCCTTCTAATAAAGTACAGCAGAAATGTTGTCCAAATATAAAGTTATCTGTCTTTGTATATTTAATAGCATAACTGTGAAAACTACTCTGAAAATTTATTATTCCAAAAAGGAAACCTTCCTCTGGTTGTAAATATTAAGATGATACCAGCAAGAATGAGTCTTTCTGTAAAAAAATGATTTAAATCAAGTCTTACTGACTAGTGATTTAAATTGATTTGATTTAAATTATGATTTAAATCAAATCCACCATGATCCCAGTACATTCCAGACAAGCAAAAGCACTCAATGGGGATGTCTGGAGAGAGTCCCAATGGGGTCTGAAGGGCTACATTTGGCCACTGGTCCCGAAGTCCCCCACTAGTGGTTTACAGCTTTATTCACAACAGAATCTCATTTTCTGTTGTGTTATCTTTGGAATAGCAGTCCTTCATTCACTCAGTCTGGAGACTCCAGATGACCAACCACTGCATTCCAATAGCAACCGAGTTGTGTACACTGCCATTTTTTGTGGCGATTTATATTAAGTGCAGCGTTTGAAATTTGCCAGGTGCATTTTGCACCTGGCTATCAACCACTTGTGACAAAATGAAGATGCCCAGGTGCCAGGATGGCACCTGACATCTCCACTATCTGGAGGTGCATGCCTGGGAATCCTTGGATCTTGCCTGTTTTCACACACTGACAACACATCCTCTAGAATTCTATCCGTGATATTTTATCTACACAATCAGATCAAATTTCAGGAACCAAAAAGTCACATTGAGAAATACGATTTTCAAGCTGTCTGGCCCCCCAAATGGCAACTAGACATTCATTTTGGCGACTGTGACCTTAGTCTAAGGAGCCATTTGGTGCCTAGGTTTACATATCTGAGTTTCAAACACTGTTAACAAGGCAACTTTGCCGTGTCCTCCTGCATGTGTGCACAACGTTTAAAATGCCATTTTCCTAAAAGCAGAATGGAAAGTTTTCGTTGGAGCTGCTAGCACAGCAAAAATTGCCATCTTTTTTGAAAGTGCAGAACTTTCTCAATTCCCATCTCACCCTCAATTCATTCTCTAATCCACTGTGATTATATACCAGAGCTGTGAGGTTTTAAAGTAATTCAGTCAAGCGTCAATTGTACTATGCATTCTCTTGAAAATTGTATGCACTTAAAAAGGGAACGCTATCTCTGCTGGCGGAAGCAGTATGCCTCTGAATACTGGCTGCTGAGGATCACAAGCAGTCAGAGTGCTGTTGCTCTCAAGTCCTGCTTGTGGGCTTCTTACAGGCATCTGGTTGTGTGATAATAGGAGACTGGATTAAATCCACTGGCCTGATCCAGCAGAGCTGCTCTTATGTACCTTTTAAAATGAGGACGTAGTGCCAAGAATATGGATAACAATGATGTGTGTGCCCCCCCTCCCGTGGGTGGGTAGATGGGTTAGTTATGCAATGCTCTTCTAAATATATTACTATTTCATAGAGATGTATTTTTAGTATTGCCTGCTCCTCCATATATATATATATAATAATGTCTATATGAGTGTATATATATATACGAAGACATTGCTTGTTAATATATCCAGAAGCAATTACCGCATTGTTCTGGTGTGCTCCAGTTTACTGGCACAGCATGGTTGCTATGGAGACCCCTTAAGACATTTTGGGGACATCCCTAAATAAAATGTCAATTAATGCCTTATATTTTTGTGGGAGAGAGACAATATTATGAAATCTGTGCTCTCATTATGACCATGTCATATTTGGTTAAATATAAAATAGCAGTGCTAACTAGAAGGCATGAGAATATCTCTCTCTCTCTCTCTCTCTCTCTCTCTCTCTCTCTCTCTCTGGAGTTAGTGTACAGACAAAAGACATTGGAATGCAGGAAGCTGCCTTATATCGAGTCAGAGCACTGGTCCATCTAACTCAGTATCGTTTATAGTGACCAGCAGTGACTCTTCAGGGTTTCAGACAGGGCATTCCCAGCCATTCCTGGAGATGCTAGGGATTGAACCTGAGACCTAATGAACACAAAAAGGATGTTCTACCACTGAGCGAAAGCCCTTCCCTATCAAAGGTCAATAGAAACTGAGGAGATGTCCTGGTGCTAGTCTACTTGCCCTAAGGAGAGGAGCCGGAAATGGTGTCTGGGCAGGGGCAATGTGGCCTAGTTGTCATCCCAACAGTTCTTCAACCTGCCCCTTCCCGGGGACGAAATGGGCACTGGATTCTTAAAAAATGCAGCTGTGGTGGTCACACCCTGCCTTCAAAATCCCTAGAGGACTCTGGAGGAGGGTAGGTCACACGTCGAATAAATAGTGGGGCCCCACAGCTGGCCTCATCCCTGATATTGCACAACACCCTACCTCTGATATCCATGTATTGTGCAGAATAGGGAATGCTTACGAGCAATTTGAGTTTCAAATTGTGCAGAAATTGAGAAGCATACATGTCAGGCCAGGCTGTGGAGCTGTGCAATGTCAGTGGCCAGGCCAGTGGTGGAGACCCACTGCTCTTTCTATGCATGGTGTCTCCTTCTTGTGGAACAAGCATGATTGAATTATACAGGCCGGGCAGCTACTGTGTGTGTCTGTGTGAGGGGGGTACTTAGCATGTCTGGAGCAGTGGACAAATCTGGCCCAGCCATGCTGAAACTGTGTGAGACTCTCTCCCCATACACACAGTCTTTTCCTGACATGGCTCTTTAATTGTGCTACCTTAGGAGTTCTGTATCTGCTGTGGTAGATCACAACAGAAAACAGAGCCTAGGCAGGAAGCTGGTTGTGAAGAATCTCTCTCTCTCTCATGTAGACTTGGTCCCCAGCAATGTTGGCCATGTACCGATGTACTGCACCATCTGCAATGCAGAGGTTGAAAGTGCTTAAATCAGCCTTCACCCCCCCTACATTAGTGAGGTCAAGAGGTGCTCTTGCGTTTATTTTGTATATTATCTTTGTGTAAAGTCTAAATGCCATTGAACCTAATCAAAATTGATTTCATAGGACAAGGCACCTTATCCTTGACAAATCCACTTCTTACTGCTGTCCTTTATTATGGTGCACACTTGAAGAAAGATCATGCTTCCCCATTTTCACCTTTTCACAGTATTACAGTGAAATACTCGAAATATGCTCTGCACACTTTGTTTATTTACTGCACAGAATCCAAAGCCTGAATGTGTCTGATGTGTATTCTGGAAAACCAAGGTATTTCATCTGCAAAGGAATTCATCTTAGCTTGTAATATGTCTGTGGTCTTCTTTAAGAATGATATATATGTTGTCTCATAGAGATCCTGTTGTACAATTTTTAAAGAGTGATTCCCATTCTTTAAAAGTTATATTAATACTCCCCATAGATGAAATGTATTTTGATGTCCACAGACAGCTCATCTTATGGTTCTGTCCCATTACAGCCACTCCTGTTGTGTAGCATATCCCATCTTACCTCAAGTTGTCCAGGGAGTTCAGAATAACAGGGGAGCTGTCCAACAAGCCCAAGCAAGATGAGATGTTGCTTCAGCACTGGTTCAGCTTCTATTGAGAAGAAGAAGAGTTTGGATTTGATATCCTGCTTTATCACTACCCGAAGGAGTCTTTATAGTTGAGGCTGCTGCCTCACTTCTTCCTTGACTGTCCTCAAGGAGGAATTGGGTATCCTTCTCATGAGTAGGACTCACAGAAAGTTGTCCTCACACTTTTAAATATGTACTGCACCTTTGGTCCTGCTGTTTGGTTGGACCTGTTGTCACCTCTGCTCCTCGGGTGAATTGGTGGGTAAGTCTTTGAACTGGGTCTCTCCCCAGGTGCAAGGGTCGTTGGTCTCTGTTGCCTCTCCTGGAGCCCAGTCCACACTAGGGATAGCAATTCAGTCTTCTTCTTCCTCTGAGGTCTTGTACAGTTCAGGGCTCAACCTGTTGTGACGATGGTGAGACATAGAAGATTCCAACTGAGAAAAGTTAAAATATGATAGTCCTCAAACTTTCTTAACTGCTTACTTTCATGTAAATAATCTAAACTGGGATCTTTGGATGAAGGACAGTATACAGAGTTAATAAATAAATAAATAATAATGATAATAAATTGAACCTCAAATATTATTATTTTTTGTAGCTGTTGGCTTCTCCTCTTTACATCTGTTATAATGGCAATAGAGGTCTACAAATGCAGTTTTCCTGTTTAGGGAAGTTTTTAATGTTTGATTGTATTGTTAATATTTTGTTGGAAGCTGTCCAGAGTGGCTGGGGAAACCCAGCCAGATGGGTGGGGTATAAATAATAAATTATTATAATTATATTATTATTATGAACATTAGATTGGGGAAGGGTCACAGCTCAGTGGTGGAGGGTCTGCTTTGTTTGCAACAGGTCCTAGGTTCAATCTCCAGGTCAGGCTGTCTTCTGCTTGAAACCCTGAAGAGGAACTGCCAGTCACTGTAGATAATACTGATGAATCAATGATACAACTCTATATAAGACAGCTTCATGTGTTCCTATGACTGCTTGCCTTGTCTCTAGATATCCAGTAGAGAGTAAGGGACCATGAACTCTCTATGTGTTGCAGAGAAGTCTGAGGAAGGACTTCTCTGAAAAAGCCAAGATGTCTGGTTTCACTTTCAGTACAGTTGCCTGTCTGAACAGAGGTATGTGAGGACACTTAGAAGACATTTTCAGCTTCCATTCCCGTGACACATTTAGAGCACTCTAGGCTTCAGGAGTTGTATTGGACCCCAAAGGCTCTTAAAATCTGTAAGTAGCATTTGAGTTATGGCACTTGCGATGTCTCACCAGCCGCCGCAGTTGAAATTTTCTGGAGGTTAGTGGCTCTGCTTTAGGCTGCCTCGACGCTGTTCTCATTCCCATGGAAACCTGTGAGAAACGTGGGGGAAAATAGGGCAAGGTGCTTAAAATAATCTCCAATTTTGAATAAAGTAATAGTGGGCTAGAATATTAGATGCGCATCACTGACAAGTGTTGTTTTATATAGTTGAGTCCTGTTGGACACCTTGCCTTTGATCCAGAACCTTATAGGTGCGTAAGGTTGCTATTGTTGCCCATGGGTAAGAAAAGTGTGAGAGCACATTGGGACACAGCTGTGTACAGGGAAGCCTTGCTGAGTTGTGCACACCAATGACTGCAGTTCAGCAAAAGTTCAATCAGGCAAAAATTATACGTGGCTAAGGTTCATCGGAACCAGTGGGAGCACATTTCAGATTAACCATGGCTAAGTCCTAGTTCATTGACTAATTGCAACTAACTTTTGCTTGACTCGCATCAATTTATTTATATTTGTGAAGATTGCTTTCCTGTGCAATCTGTATAGCTGCATTATTTATCCTTGCATGTTTACTCCCCTTCCTGTTTCTTTGCTTTGCACCAGACAAAATGATAAGCACTTTAGAGAGCTGTTTAAAAGAGCACATTAAAAAAGACTTGTTGGTAATGCTTACTTGTACAGAGGACTATACCCCAAAAGAGCAACGTCTTTCAAAACTTTCCCATAGTTTGAAAGCCACAGCTTCTGCTGGAAGTGTAAGCAAGTAGAAGGTACCTTCTTTCATATGTGGTGGACATGCCCAAAGGTAAAGGACTTCTGGGAGAAGATTTATAATGAGCTTAAAAAGGTGTTGAAAAACACATTTACCAAGAAACCAGAGGCCTTTCTGCTGGGCATGACCAACTATGAAATTCCCAACAAAGACAGAACATTTTTTATGTATGCCACAACAGCTGCTAGGATTTTGATAGCTAAAAATTGGAAAACTGAAGAATTACCAACAGTGGAAGATTGGCAGATGAAGTTGATTGAATACATGGAACTCGCAGAACTGACCGCGAAACTCCGAGACCAGAGGGAAGAAACGGTGCAAGAGGATTGGAAGAAATTTAAAGAGTATTTGAAACGACGCGAAAAGATAGACATTTGAAATTGAAATCAGATAGACATTTTAGGCTTCAGTATTGTTAGAAGATAGTTTAAAATAGGATATAAGAAGTAGTTAGAATTATGTTATGTGGAATTTATTAGGATTATAATATATGGATTAAGGTTTATAATGTTAATATAAGGTGAGAAAGAAGATTTTACAATGTTACAAAGTTACTAAAGAAGATTAGAAATGAACGCAGAAGAGAGGATGTGAGGAGGTCCCAATACAATGTGATGAATATGAAAAAGACAGATTTTTGTATTTTTTGTAGTTTTGTAGTTTGTATTTTGTATTTTTGTATTTTTTGTAGGTTTGTAGTTTGTGTTTGTTGTTGTTTTATTGTATTATGTATTGTTTGTTTTATTGGAAAATTTAATAAATTTCTTATAAAAAAAAATATGAAAGCCACAGCTTCAGTGGAGCCTGTTCCTGATTCAATTTCATGCCAGATGTATTCCAGGAAAGGCATGGGGAAATCGTGACTGCATGATGGACAACCTTGCCTTGTATGAGGGGATAAAATGAGACAATGTGTGAAGATGCTTTTGGGTGAAGACCCTCAAGTCCAGGACTCCTGGGATGGTGCAATTGGTAGTAGGAATTGAGCAGAGGCAGATAGATTATTCAGTTATGGGAATACTTTCATAGAATTTTTTTCCTTAACACCCTGTTCTAATTCTGTAAGGAGCAAGGCAGCTCAGTGGACACAGCACCATGGAGAGCTGCTGGTGAGAAATCTGTTTCAGCAAAGATTGCATGTTAACTGTCCACATTGCCATTAGCACAGGCTCATGTGAACACACACAGCAACGTATAGTCATATATGTTTCCAGGCAGGATTGAAAGTGATTACAGTTGCAATTCCAAAGGCCGTCCTCTGTATTGGCTGACATTCTTTTCCCGGCTCTTTCCTGGCTTACAGCTCTTGATTTTCTGTAGTTTTGCTGCTTGTTTGTTTCCATTCTGTCTTGTGCTTATGTTGATATTAGCTGCCTCAGGTGGTTCTAAATTTAGCTAGAAAAGGCAGGATATACACATATATATACATAAATGATAAAACAGATACCAGGATAGAATTATGTTGTCAAATGTTTGAGTATATGCCTTCATCTATAGCACAAAATTCTTGATTTAAAAATAAAAGGCCTTTTAAAAAACAACAACTGTAACAGCTTTGTGTTATTGATGACTATGGAAACCTCATCCCTGTTTATCACTCACTTATTTAACTAGAAACATCTGTGATAGAATTCTTCCTTCTCAGAGTATATTATTATTATTATTATTATTATTATTATTATTATTATTATTGCCTTCCACATATATACCCCAAGGCAATTTACAGACGTATCCTTAAAAACAGCTGAAGTAATTAGATCTATACTCTAGATGCTGAAATTCAATTAAATATGTTGATATTTAGGTTTTCTCTCTTTCTCCTGAGTGTGTCTATGCATAGATACATGAAATGCCTCCCTTGAGCCAATAGGTTAGCGGGTTTTATCCAGTTAAGTTAGAGCACACACTCTGAAATGAAAAGGCCTAGGTTAGTCATGGCCATTAATATCAATGAGTCTACTCTGAGCATGACTTGATTGGATGCAACCCAATATGGCCACCATGGCATAGTCAACACAGTATTGGGTTCAGATACAGGATATCCTGACTCAATTCCTCACCCACCCATTATTTGCTCAACTGATGGCCTTTCTTGAGCAGGCCAACATTTATACTGGGATAAGATTGGTAAATCATTTCATTCACAATTCAAAAGAAAGTTAGGACTGCTAAAGTCACATTGAAATTAACAGGTCATGGCTGAGCATAAGCTCCTTCCTCTGGATTTGGGCCAGGAAAAATATTGTCAAAGGGAGCAATTCACTGGAATGTTCTCCTGTGGCAAGCTCACTGAAATGAATGGAAGCTGCTCAAATTTCACACATGAGACTTTTTCACGAGACCTTCCTGGTGGATTGTAGCCTCAGGCCGCAATGCAAAGCACACTTATTAGGAAATAACTTATTCAGAACTTATTGAGACTTATTTCTGAGTAAAAGTGATGACAGCTGCACAGAAATCTCAATGAGTTCAATGAGAGATTCTGTCTAGTAAGGGTGCTCAGGATTGTAGTCTGAGACCACAGTTCTATTGTCAGTTACTTGAGAGGAAATCCAATTGAACTCAGTTGGGACTTTCTTCTGAGTGAGCATGTTTAGGATTCGGCTGTGTTTATAGCCTCATTTTTCTATTTCAGGTAAGTGTCAAAATTGGTGTTGTTACATCAGGGGTCATCATGCATTTCTGCCTTTTACATCAGGGGTCATCATGCATTTCTATTTTGCTTGTCCCTTTGTTAAATGTTGGGTCTGTCAAACACAAGCTGAGAGAAAGAAAAAGGGTGTTTTTTTTAAGTTTGGTTGCAATCCTTTCCTGTAAATTTTTGCTAGATCTAAAGATTACTTTTAAAAAGATCTACTTGAAATGTTCAGAAAAAAGTCAGCTATGTGTCAAGTTGATGTCTTTTTATATAAAAAAGTGTTTTGATATTCAGCTTGCTGCTTTCGCTTAAAAGAAGATAGGCAATCTACTCAGTTTCTATTAGAGTGAAGAGAGTCATTGGTTTTAATCCGTTTCAGAAGCAGGAGGTATAGAACAAGGGTGGGGAACCTCCGGACTGCAGGCTTCATTTGGTCAACTAGGCTTACCTATTTTGCTCCCATGGCCATTCCAGCCAAGCCAGGCCCACCTTACTGACACCTGACACCACATATGTTAGGTGAGAGGCAGGTAAAAACCTTGCTCAGCCAAAAGGTGGTTCGCAAAGGCCCGTGCAAAATGCTTTGCAAAAGAGCACTTTGAAAAGAGCTTTTCAAGATCCAACCTGCCTTGAGAAGCTCCTTTCAAAGTGCCACCTTGTGCAGCACTTTGCAAAGTGCTCCGCAAGACCCATGTGGGGGAAAAGGCTCACCTGACATGTGGAACATCAGGTGACTAGCAGGTGGGCAGCTCCATCTATCTGTCATGCTTGGTCCAGGAAGGGAAAGGGAGATAATAATCTGGCCAGCTGTCTATATCCTGTTCCTCACCCCAGTGTAGAGTAAAAACTGATACGACTCATGACCACATGAACCAAAGTGGGGCTTTATATGTATCTCACAAGTACCTAGTAGTATGCTCAGAAAGATCAACAGCAAAGGTCTATTTGGGAGCAAGGTGAACTGGGATGAGTTGCTAAGCTTCATTCTCTGCGTTGCCTCAGTCCAGTATACCTGAAGGAGTGTCTCCACCCCCATCGTTCTGCCCGGACACTGAGGTCCAGCGCTGAGGGCCTTCTGATGGTTCCCTCACTGCGAGAAGCCAAGTTACAGAGAACCAGGCAGAGGGCCTTCTTGGTAGTGGCACCCACCTTGTGGAATGCCCTTCCATCAGATGTCAAAGAGGAAAACAACTACCAGACTTTTAGAAGACACCTGAAGGCAGTCCTGTTTAGGGAAGCTTTTAATGTTTGACGGACTATGGTATTTTAATATTTTGTTGGAAGCCGCCCAGAGTGGGGTATAAGTAAATCATCATCATCATCATCATTGCTATCTCTGACACCTTCCACGAGCTGGAGGATGACCTCTGAGGTCTTTTTTTGTATAATGCTTTGAGGTTTGTTTGGTTTGTTTTTCAGTCAAGTGGCATATAATTTGTATGAAATAAATAATAAATAAAATAAATATGTGGATGTGCCCCTCATAATTTAGAACCCTGCAAAGCTGGGGCCAATACTTTACCCTCCAATTTGTGGGGTTTGATGGGGACAGCAACACCATATGAGGGTGAGGATGGTGGAATTTAGCATGTTTGGTCCCACCCACTTTTTCTGCATGTAGGATTGATATGTTGTACCTCTTGCAGCACTTCTGAGCAGGACTCTGTACTTGTGTATGTTTCTGCCATTTCTGATAAGAGACAGCTGCTACATTGTACTGGCTTCAGCTTTCAAACAGTATTCAGAGGCAGCCCTATCTAGGCTCCCGCCACTCTATTGGTCTTCCGGACCACATTAGGCTTCCTATACTTCTCAAGCTGCTTCTATCAGGAACCTGCATCATCTGTCCTTCCTTTGGCTCCAAAGCATCATAGTTTCTAAGACAGCAGGCTGGTGTGAGATGGGCTGGCCTGTCTCACAGTCTTCTTATTTATTTGGGTAACGTTACTCTACAGGGAGAGTTCTGCTGAGTTCTTGAACCGAGGAAGGCTATTTAAACTCGCCAGCATCAGCATGTTTTCCGCACAGCATTTGTGGTGTGCGCTCTCCTTCTGCCTCCGATTTCTTCAAAGCTCTGCTTTCAATGTGCCTGTGCCAGCCCAGCAAGCACTAATCCTTCCCTTGGATTGTGATGAAAGGGAAGAATCCCCGGGTGGCCCTAAAACCTCTGTCTTGAAGATTACCCAGCTGGTCCTCTTTCTGAATTTTGTCCCCTTGTTGAGATTGATTGCAGTGTCCTAGGGTGCCTCACTGTTTCTCTGTAAGTCTCCTTTTTCATGCTGGTTAGCAAGTAAAACACAGAACGCAATGGAGCCAACACTCAGCACTTCTATATTGCAAGGATTTCAGTGGCAAGAGTTTCAAGCTCTATGTGTGGTTTACCCACTGCAGTCCACTACAGCATGGGACCCTCTTGGCTCAGTTGCAGCCTACCTAAAGTGCCGGGAGGGACATGACTGTAGGACTCTCTTGGACTGGCAAGGATGAGGGATAGAAAGTGGCTGGAACCACTGGGAGCAGGGCAAGGCATAAGATACCCTTCAGATGTCTGCACCTCTCACCATAAATGATCATTGTCCATTCTGGTCAGGGCTGATGGGAGTTGTAGTCCAACCATACCTGGAGGGTAGCAGGTTCTCCATCTCTGGCATAGGTGTATGACTTCTATGATTCTATGACCAGTGCCTTGAGACAACCCATGGCTATGCATAAGAGGCAACAGACCTCAAGAGGATAAGGAGGATATGCGTTGGGCAAGGAAGAAGCTGTTGGCATAGAGTGATCAAGCTAGCAGAGACTTTCTCAGAGACTCCTGTTCAGGAAGGCTCAGGGTGGATAGGCTGTGTTCAAAGGATGACAAGGGACTGGCCACTTCAGGGAGAAGCAAGAGACACCAATGCCATAGTTGAGGAGGCCTGTGAATACTTACTGGTAAGTAATGAAATAAATCCTTGTTATCTGACCTGCTGTCCTTACTGGGACCCCATGCAGCTGAGCAGATATACCTCAATTGCATGCTCAGTTTGAAATCAAGTTATAATCCTTTTTATTTTGGTTAGATCACATCTGTTGTACTTCATCAGAATTACTACTGCTACCTCCTGCTGTCTTTCCACAAAGGAGAGCTTCCTTTTGGAAGCTCCTCTTTTGATTGTTTATCCCTGTAAAATAAATAGGCACAATTGAAGTTTGAGAAAACCATGGGCGGCATCCAGCACCGTCGCTCCATGAATGGTAGGCGTTTCTGCCTTTGGAAGGGTAGTTATGGTCATGAGTGCAACTCTGCTTCTGTGAAGAGAAGCCCTTTCACAGAGTAACAATGCTGGAAGCTGCCCTATCTGTGCAATCCAGAGAAAGAAAGGAAACCTTTAGAGCCAGTGAGTTTCTTAACACTTAAGGAGCATATCGGTGGGACTTGAGTGCCATTCTCTCTTGGCAGTGTGCCCACAGTGCTACTCATGAAAGGAAACCAAGCGTGAGAAGTGCTGCGATGTCATTCTTGGCTTAAACCCTTGGTTGGTTTCTGGAGCATCCCCCTTTATTTTCTCCCATGTGACTGCCATTTGTATAGGAAAAGGTTGCACTCCAGGACACCATTGCGGTAAGGCAGAATCCACCCACCATCACTGTCAATGGGCACTTCAGCCTTGAGGAAGAACAACCCAACGGGAACACCGAGATACACTTGGGTCCTCTCCATATGGGGAAGGGCCACAGCTCAGTGGCCATTTGCTTTGCATGCACAAGGTCCCAGGTTCAATCTTGGCATCTCCAGCTAGGGCTGGGACCATCTCCTCCCTGAAACCCTGCAGTGCTGCTGGACTGTGTAGACTACACTCAGCTAGGTAGACTCTGGTAAGACAGCTTTCCTCCCTATTGTCTGGTGTCATTATGGGCCTTTCACTTCGTCAAGGAGTCAAGGAGAGTTAGCCAGAAATGGGGCTGGCATTAATCACGGACATCTGTGTTCTTGCCATACTCATCAATGTTTATGATCTGAGAATCAAATAGGATTGTTGGGTGGGGGTGGGGGGGTGGGGAGAGAGAGAGATGAGTGTCCTGGCCACTAGAGTGCTGATAACAAGACAGGATGCAAATATATTGCTTCCCTCTGTGACATTGGTGTCATGTCTCCGGCTTGTTCTGCCTCCCTACTGTGTCCTTGCGAAGGCATGTGGAGAACAGAAAACATGTCATTTCCAATCTTCTCCCAGCCTACAGAGAAGGGATGGAGCAGGGAGAGCAAGAGGGAGGGTGTGACGTGCCCACATATGGCAACTATATTTACAGAATGTGCTAGCTCTTGAAGCAATGGGGGCTGCTTGATGGATCAGTGTGATATCAATGCGCCATCTCTGCCCATTTTGCTATCCTTCTTATTTATGATGTGCTGCCTGTGTATTTTAAATGGCCAGATAATATTTAACTCTGAAGATTACCACATCCTGCAAACCAACAACAACTACAACAACAACAACAGAAACCCCAACCAAGCCGCAAGCCTTATGTTCTTTCCCAACCTCTTTGATTGCCTACAGGTCTTTCAGATGGAAGCTCTTTAAAGTAGCAATACTGTTTCTCTTGCCCGGGAAAGTCTTTTTTACAGAATTGCATTGACAAGATTTATTGCCTGGAAAGCTGCCAAATGAGGAATGTTGGATCAATGCGAAACCTCCCCTCCCCCACCTTCTTCCCCCATTATCAGTGCCCTAGATATACAGTGATGGCTCTGCATGTACCCAGGGACTAGGAATCAAGATCTTAATGCAATTGCATCTGAACCAAGGAGGCACGGGGCCCATCTCTGCAAGGCTTTTCAGGACTGTTTGTACGAAAGACGCTGGTTCACAGGTATGATTTACAGTGCAATCCTGTGGCTATTGACTCAGAAGTAAGCTCTACTGCAGGGGTCAGCAAACTTTTTCAGCAGGGGACCGGTCCACTGTCCCTTAGACCTTGTGGGGGGCCCAGGCTATATTTTGAAAAAAAATAAATGAACAAATTCCTATGCCCCACAAATAACCCAGAGATGCATTTTAAATAAAAGCACACATCCTACTCATGTAAAAACACCAGGTAGGCCCCACAAATAACCCAGAGATGCTTTTTAAATAAAAGGACACATTCTACTCATGTAAAAACACACTGAGAGCCAGTGTGGTGTAGTGGTTAAGAGCGGTAGACTCCGTAATCTGGGAAGCTGGGTTCGCGTCTCCGCTCCTCCACATGCAGCTGCTGGGTGACCTTGGGCTAGTCACACTTCTTTGAAGTCTCTCAGCCCCACTCACCTCACAGAGTGTTTGTTGTGGGGGAGGAAGGGAAAGGAGAATGTTAGCCGCTTTGAGACTCCTTCGGGTAGTGATAAAGCGGGATATCAAATCCAAACTCTTCTTCTTCTTCTCTACGGATTCCCGGACAGTCCGCGGGCTGGATTTAGAAGGCAATTGGGCTGCATCAGGCCCCCGGGCCTTAGTTTGGGGACTCCTGCTCTACTGCTTTCAGTGGCTCTTACTCCCAGGGAAGTAAGGAAAGGAGGACTCTGGGGCTGAAGTCAAGATAATGCTCATCAGGCTTTAGAGTGAAAACCAGCGCACAGAGCTTGAGTTCAGCTTTGGCATGTGTGATGTAATAAGAAAGAGAAGAGGACTGTGCCTCTGGTCATATGTGTTTTCTCAATGTTCCCTGTTGTTTTGATGATGGAATAACCCCCTGCCATCAAAATGGGCATGGATCCTCTACAGGAAAAAGAGATCAATGGTTGTTATTCATGAGCTATAATTTCCAATGAATTCTAATACAGGCCCTCTTCAAAAGAACATGTTTGGATGTAAGGTGTGTTGGGAGAGGGGCTGGCTTCATGGCCCCTGCAAGATTCCCTGCCACAGAGAGACCTCAAATTGCATTGAGCTGAGTGCACCCTCTTTCAGACCTTCTGTTCAACACGGGGAGGTTGGGTGTAGAGTGGGTAGGGAATTTCAGGGTGGAGTGGGTGCCTGTCTGCCTGCTTTATGCCCACATGCGTTTTTCTTTTAACGAATTGTTAGGGCTGCAGATGACTAAGATAATGAAGATTCAAATAACGAATGTTACAGTGTTCTGTTTCATTATATTTTAGTTCACAAATGTTCATCCAAATGAAAGCAGCACAAGATCGTTCTCTTCCATGCTAATTGCTCTGTGAAAGGCATGGCTTGGAGTTTCTGCAAGGTGATAGTTACACCCTCTAATGAGTCTCGGCACTCCAGAAAAGGGGGCAAAAAGTGTAGTTGGGTGCAGACTTGGCTTATGAGCAGTTTGAACTAATGGGTTTTGCCACCTACCAACATTAAGAAATATATCCCCCATATTTAACCAAATTGTTCCCTACAGTGCACAGATAAAACACCATATGTTGCTAAGTGAGAAACTGTAAGACCTTTGGTTAATTTTTTTTTGGGCAGCTCACTAAAGTAGCTCACAAACTGCTATTATGTTTGTGGGGTCGTATGATCTTCTGAATAGACATTTGTGTGTGTGCTTTGTCCTCAGCTGATATGGAAAGTCTTCTATTTCTGTAAGCATAATGCTTATTCAGGTATCTCAACAATAACGGGATTATTTTAATTCCTTGTAAAGACCCAGTGACATGTGGAAGACACAAAACACAAAGCAAGAGCTGCTGACTGAGGATTGTTGGCCTTGGAGTCAATTAATTTCTCAAACTTTCCTGTTTCAGTGCATTAACAGATCCCAATTCCACACCACCCCTCAGTCCATGTTAAAGCTCCCACATTTCCTGACTTTTAGGGTCTACCAGTGATTTTCAATCTTTTGCCAGAATTTACATAAGCAGACTTATGTAAGACAATAGCCCAACCTGCTGATAGTTGAAGGAAAGAACTAACTTCAGTGTACTTTAATAGTGTACAATTACCCACACACACTTTCAGTTCAGTGACCACAATATTTGCCTTGTATCTGTAGAATCTGCCCAATGTGTACAATATCCACTCTACACTGTTCCATTTGATTCATTGCTCAGAGAAAAAAAATGGATTTGTTGAATCAAAAGCCCTGTTTCATCCCCATTGACTGTAATGGGGAATCTAAAAACACACGCACACACACACACACCGTTTGTGGATGAAGTTTGCAGGCAGATAAAACCCTTTGGAACGGATTAATCCTGCCAGATTTTACGCAGACCCACCCAGAAGTTTTCATGCAGGGAATCCTTAAGTTTTTTTTTTAACTAATAGTGAAATTCTTCTTTTCTGTCAGAACTGGATTCAAATGGCAGGCACGGTCATTTACCATTTGGGGGTCGGAAAGTTGAAATCGCATTAATTCCCCTAGTTCTTGTTGGCAATCAGTCTGAAAACAAGGGGTGTGACAGGGGTGCCCCTTGGTAAGAAACTTGCCAAAATAATTCGCACAAATAATTCCAGTGACTATTGTGCTAATGATTTTTACCTTTATATATAAAAAAACCTACATAGTCACCATTTTTCTCTCTCACTCTTGCCCCTTTCTGGAATAAAAATTAAAAACGCTTTCTGTGATGAAAAAAGAGAGAGAACACTCTTATTTTTAATGCTTGCTAGGAAAAAGAATGACTGGAAAAGAAGCAGCTGACCTTAATAGTCTAACTCGGTTGCTTACACCCTGCTCTCACAGCCAAAACTTGAAGGAGGATTATCTTTGTGAAGAACAGCTCTGTTTATTTCCTTCAGTATCCCTCCCCTAAATCACAGTGATTGGAGTGGCCTTGGAAAATAATTCACTGTGATTAAAAGCTAGCAAAATGAAGTGAGAGAAAAAATCCGCCCCTTTCCACACCACCCCCTTCCCTCTCAAGCTCTGGATCAACTTGGATTTGTATCTCTGGGGGGGAAAGGCAGAAGAAGAAGAAGAAGAAGAGTTTGGATTTGATATCCCGCTTTTCACTACCCGAAGGAGTCTCAAAGCGGCTAACATTCTCCTTTCCCTTCCTCCCCCACAACAGACACTCTGTGAGGTGAGTGGGGCTGAGAGACTTCAAAGAAGTGTGACTAGCCCAAGGTCACCCAGCAGCTACATGTGGAGGAGAGGAGACACGAACCCGGTTCCCCAGATTACGAGTCTACTGCTCTTAACCACTACACCAGAGGCTGTGCATTTGACTTTGTGTGTGTGGAAAATCTGAGACCACAGAGCAACTTGGAAGCGTAAGGGGTCCCTGGTCCACCTCAGGATGTATTCTGACCCAGGAAAGTGAGATCATGACATGAACCACTCCAATGCGCCTCATTACTCGGAGCCTATCCACCCCACTACTTTCAGCAAAGTCACAGAAAGTGCCACATGCTGTGTCAGTCGCTCTAGGGCAGGGGTCCCCAACCTAAGGCCCAGGGGCCGGATGCGGCCCAATTGCCTTCTCAATCCAGCCCACGGACGGTCCAGGAATCAGTGTTTTTTTACATGAGTAGAATGTGCCCTTTTATTTAAAATGCATCTCTGGGTTATTTGTGGGGCCTGCCTGGAGTTTTTACATGAGTACTGTTGAATGCGTGCTTTTATTTAAAATGCATCTCTGGGTTATTTGTGGGGCCTGCCTGGTGTTTTTACATGAGTAGAATGTGTGCTTTTATTTAAAATGCACCTCTGGGTTATCTGTGGGGTATAGGAATGTGTTCATATTTCCCCCCCCCCCAAAAAAATATAGTCCGGCTCCCCACAAGGTCTGAGGGACAGTGGACTGGCCCCCGGCTGAAAAAGTTTGCTGACCCCTGCTCTAGGGGGATAGAAGGTTTTGCCCTAGTTCAAAACAAAAAGGGTGAACTAGGAGCAGGTTTTGGGTGTTTATGTGCTATAGTGCCACATGATGCACTGAAATATAGTTCACTTACTTGATGCTCCTATTGTGCATTGGTGAAACAGGGAATAGAATCATAGAATCATAGAGTTGGAAGAGACCACAAGGGCCATCCAGTCCAACCCCCTGCCAAGCAGGAAACACCACCAAAGACCCAGAGTTTGGCTAGCAGAAGCCCTGATTTGTGACAATGGTCTGTAATGGCATCAGCTGAATAGTCTTAGCCTACTAATCAACTTCCTTGCATGGGAGTAAAAAATGACAGAGCAGTTGCTGAAACCTAGGAGTTCATTCACATGTTGAGAATGCAGGCACCAGGCATCATAGAATCATAAAATCATAGAGTGGGAAAGGACCCTAAGAGTCGTCTAGTCCAACGTCCTGCAATGTAGGAATCTCAGCTTAAGCATCCACGACAGACCTCTGCTTAAAAACCTCCAATGAAGGAGAGGGAAAGGGAGGGACCTTCTGTTCTGAGGGAGCCCCTTCTACTGTCGGACAACTCTTACTGTCAGAATGTTATTTGTGATGTTTAATCGGAATACTGTACCTTTTTTTTTGTAACTTGAATCCATGGGTTCAGGTCCTAGCTTGTTCCCTCTTCTATGTGACAGCCCTTGAGATATTTGAAGATGGCTATCATATATCCCCTCAATCTCCTCTTTCCCAGGCTAAACATGCCCAGCTCCCTCAACTGTTCCTCATAAGCCTGGGTTTCCAGACCCTTGATCATTTTGGTCGCCCTCCTCTGCACACGTTCCAGCTTGTCAACATCCTCCTCCATTTGTGGTGCCCAGAATTTGACGCAGTATTCCAGGTGTGGTCTGACCAAGGCAGAACGGAGTGGTACTACTAC
This sequence comes from Lacerta agilis, assembly GCF_009819535.1. Taxonomy (NCBI): domain Eukaryota; kingdom Metazoa; phylum Chordata; class Lepidosauria; order Squamata; family Lacertidae; genus Lacerta; species Lacerta agilis. The sequence goes on from NC_046316.1 coordinate 36,596,360, forward strand.
TACTTTGCTAACCTGGTGCCCTCCAGATGTTTTGGACTGTGGCTTCCCCTCCACTTAGCCTAGTTATCAAAGGCTGCTGTAGATCATTGCCTCCAACTGCATTCATGCTTGCCTCTTATATGTGGATAATTTGCTTTGATGTCAAATCAAGCAAGCTCTGGGTGTATTTGTTGCTTGTGTTTTATGGGTAAATAAGGAATGTCAGGCTCCAGGCCTGTTAATCATATGCTTCTTTAAATCCCAGAATAAACTGATGAACTAATGTTTAATGTAACTGAACAGCCAAAATGAAATAGTCTCTAAAAATAACTATGGCGCCGAAGCTAAATGTACTATTTCATCCTTGCATCTTAGAAGGGTCTCTGAACAGCATGCGCTAGAAGTCAATTAGCACATTAAAAGTCACCCCCTGTCATATTTTACTCCTTAAGCCCTATTCTCAAGCAGCTGTTACCACAAACTATAAACATTCGTTTCTATACTGTCAGCAGCAGCTCAAGCACTTTAAATGTGGGTGGGTGGGGGGACAATGGGAGAGATGGAAAAACACACCGATGTTTGTCTACTTTTGTTCAGGAAAGCTTAGCCAGTTCACGAGCTGTTCTACCCCGTTGATGCTGCTGGAGATTAAAAAAACCCAAATTAGCTATTATTTTGTTCTTTTCTCAAGCTGTTATCTGTGCATATGAAACCAGGAACTTGCACATTTCAGAAAGCATCCACGTAACCATCTTTGTGTGTGTTATTTTAATCCCCTATGAAGTTGTTTTCCAAAAGGGATGCAAATTGTGGGTATATTCGATATCCTGCGCCTGAAGTATTGCAAAGTTCCTTCGATGCTGCGTTGGTGCAGCATTGTAAGTTCTCACCGGGTGTGCACTCAAGTGGCAAAGTACGGTACAATATGCCGGTCTCTGCCTCCATTTTCCAGTTTCAGGTGGTGGCAGCGAGGCAGATGGAGAAGCCAAGCCAACATTTCTCACTTGGCGATGTGCTTTGATGCCGGGTACAGGGCAGTATATAAATTCAATAAATAATAATAATAATAATTTATCAGTAGACATTTCTATCTCACACAGAACATCCGAGATTTTTCTTTTCTTCACTTCTCTTTGCAGAACCTTCTCCCAATTTTCTCTAACGTGTTTTGCTGATGGCTACCAGCTCCTCTCCTCTGCTTACAGTGCCCCAGAAAGACAGTAGGCTGGGGGCACTGTAAAGGATACAGAATGGTATCCAGGAAAAAAAAAGCTGTGTTTTTGCCATTGCTAACAGTGAGCCATATCCCCAAGAGGCTTCTCTCCTCTCCTCCCCTTGAAGAAATTCAGTCATATGGCCCCCGCCCCCAGTTTCTCTGTCTAAAAATAGCTCAGCAAATTTGGAGAAACCATTTAGGCACAGCTCTATTTCTGGGTGATTCATACTCAGGTTTTTTGGGGTGTGTGTGTGTTGTTTTCCCTTTGCCTTTGGGCTACAGGATTATTATTAGTAGTATCATCATCATCATCATCATCATCATCATCATCATCATCATCATGATTACATTTATTTCTAACCCTTCGTGAGCAGGTCCCAAGGTGGGTCACCATTTAAAATTCAAAATTACAAACAATTTAAACAGATGAAATCCACAGGGATAGGTTGGGCCGGGAAAACACGCTTCCCTTAGATTAAGGCTGGATCTAGACACGTCAAAAAACCATTTCAGGAAAACACATTCTAAACTTCATAAAGGGAAATCACGTTGGCAAAAGATGGGACTCCACAGCGCCATCTGGTGCCACAGTGTTCTAACACATTTAAAGCACTTTTTCTTTACCAATGTAGCTGAGTCCCAGGGTTTCCTAAAGTTTGGGTCTCTAGCTGTTTTTTGGACTACAACTCCCATCATTCCTAGCTAGCAGGAGCAGTGGTCTGGGATGTTGGGAATTGTAGTCCAAAAACAGCTGGAGACCCAAGTTTGGGGAACCCTGTCCTAGGTTCTCAGGTGCAAAGGAGTCAGAAGCAGGAAATTGTCCTTTTATTTCCATGGCAGTGCAAAAGCTAGCCCAGGGATTAATCCTTGCCAATGTCTTCCCTGTGGGGGATGGCAGTGGTGGGTGCTGACCACTGGGGCAGGTGGAGTGAAGGGTGGGGCAGCTAACAGAAGGTGGAGCTATGAGTAGGAGGAGCTAGAAGTGATGATAGGCAGAGCGCAGTTGACCCAGAAGCACACACTATACGAGGTGGTGGTAGACAGAGGAATTCTAGGGGCTGTGGGTGTATAATGAGCAACGAGGGGGAGGAAATGAGAAGGTTAAGAGATGGACGGAGGAGAAATAGAGAGGCTAGGGGCTAGGTGGGAGAAAAAGTCATCATCACCATCCATTTGTCTACCACTTTTCCACAAAATTGTGCCCAAAGCGGCTCACATAACAATTCAACAAGTTTATGTTAGAAACAATTAGAAATATTCTCGACAGATAAACACACACACACACACACACACAATCAAGTTCGTTTAAAACAATACAAGCATACCAAATCTAATTTAGCAGCTAAAAACTCAACAGGAGAGAGAATAATGCCTAACACGGAAATGAAAAATAGTATACAAAGCCCCCACATGATCCAGATCCATTGCAGGGGGTTGGACTAGATGACCCTCTGGATCCCTTCCATTTCTATGATGCATCTGTTTCCAATAGCTTGGATCCAAGATTCAGTCCTCAGACATCCAGGTCAGTAGACAGGAGCAAAAGTGTGTGTTGAGAGGGAAGCCCCAAGTCAGTTTTTATTGCTACTGTTTGTTTTTGAATGAATACTTTAAAGCATTAATTAGAATGTTTTATGTTTGATGAAGTGGTATATAAATCTTACTATGAAAATGAGATTAATGGTGGAGGAGAATGAACAAGACAAGGGGCTGGGAAGGAGCAGAACTAGGGCAAGGGAAGGGACTAGGAGGGAACAGAAATAGGGTGGGGGACTTTTGTGCTGTACTGCAAGGATGGAAGTTGTTTTCTTCAATCACAGCAGAGAAACCAAAAATCTTGTCATAGTTCCCTGACCCTGTTTCCAACCAAAGCAACACAACCTGCTTGCTCCTTCTGTTGCTTTCTGTCCAGACTCTGAAGCTCTTCGTTGGCTCAGCTTCACTCTTTCAGAACAAAACTACAGTGAATTTGCCTGAATGCACCCTGAACAAATTCTGATTCGAATAAGGACACCCATCAGAGGGCAAAATGAGGGGGACTATTGGGGGGGGCAGTATTTCAGAGTGCTTACAGTAGACTGGTTATGAGTGTTGGTCTGGATCAAACCACTTTATGTAAATTGCAAGAAATTGTGATATTTTTTAATTTTAAATATATTGGTGAATCTTAAGGAAAATAATGTGCATGCACACGAAAGCTCATACCAGAAACAAACACAGTTGGTCTCTAAGGTGCTACTAGAAAGAATTTTCGATTTTGTTAAGGAAAATAATGCCATTTGGAGGATAGGTGCATCTTATTTTCCCTACCTGAAGACTATTTAGAGTCAAGGCAAGTTAGAGGTGACATTACAGTATAGTAGTTTATAGAATTATGCATGGCTAGTGGATAGAGATAGGTTTTCTCCCTCATAACACTGGAACTCATTAACACTCTGTGAAGCTGAATGTTGGAAGAATGAGGGACAGATAAAATAAAACACTTCTCCACTCAGCACTTAGTTGAACTATGGAACTCACTCCCACAGGGGACAGTGATGGACACAATTTGGATGGCTTTAAAAGGCGATTAAAGAAATTCATGGAAGATAAGGCTCTGCTTTACCTCCCAGTTTGCTGGGAACGACAGATGGGGAGAGTGTTCTTGTGCTTGGGTCCCACTTGCATGCTTTCCACAGGCATCTGGTTGGCCACTATGAAAAGTCAGGGGAAGGCTGTAATATGGCTTGGGAGCAGATCAGTCAACTGCATCAAGAGAAGGCGGGTAAGCAGAAAACAAAAATACACCCCCCCCAATCAGTTCTTGATGATTTGAGCTAGATTTCAAGCAAGAGACATGGTGGAAATACTGACCCAAGACCAGGTGTGTCATGATATATTTCTTAACAACTCCATCCTTAGGCAAGCATGGAAGTGCAACAGCTCTCACTGTTCATGCTCTAGCCAGGTTTTCTCAGCAGAATATTTTGTCACTATAGGTTTTTTTTTTATTACCCTTTTACCTCTTGGACTATTTAATATAATGATGCCTTCTTTATAAAAATCTGCCAATGTGTGCTCCTACCTCAGGCAACCAACCCAACGAGCATGTTCAATGCTTACAGATGTGCCATTAGACAGCATATAGAATCAACAAACGTTGCTAGATTTATTGAGGGCGCAGTGAGACTAAGGGCCACTATTTGAATGACAGCCATAACCACTTGATCAATCTTTTTACCTACTATTGTTTTTAATTGTACATTGTGTATCTTTTGTTGCAATGACTGTTGGCTATGCAAATAAAGTTTTCAGTCAGCATATAGAATCTTAGACTAGGACTGGGGAGAACTGGGTTCCAAACCTCACTTAGCCCCGAAGATCACTGCGTGATCTTCCCCACAGGATTGTTGAGAAGATAAGGTCGGACAAGGTTTAGGTGGGGACTCCTTGAAGGAAAGGAATCCAATAAGTAACAAAATGTTATATGCTTGCTCTCTATTCTCCAACCAAATATGAAACTGAAGATGCACGTTGCCTAGTTAGGTAGATTGATCCAACCCTGTCCAGTTCAATGTACAGTGGTGCCCTGCAAGACGAAAATAATTCGTTCTACGATTTTTTTCGTATTGCGGTTTTTTCGTTTATCGAAGCGGCAATGACAGCCGCGCTTTCGCTAAACGAAAAAAAGACGAACATTTTTCGTCTTGCGAGGCAGCCCCATAGACTTTTTCGTCTAGCAGGGCAGCCTGCCGCAAGATGAATGCCTTCGTCTAGCGAGTTTTTCGTCTAGCGAGGCATTTGTCTTGCGGGGCACCACTGTACTGTGTGTGCTACATATGCACACAGAGGAAAGCAAAGGGAAAAACCGTGAGGGATCAATAGGTTGGCAGGGGTGAAAAAAGGATCACAAAGGTCAACCTTGGTTGCTCATTTAGGAAAGAAGGAATGCGGGACACAGGAAGGACCACTAAGGTCTTGGAGTGCAAGCAAAGTTCAGCTTGTATATTTTATGCATTTTCTACAATTTAACCCATCTTATCTGTGACAGGCAGCTTCCTATGCATTCCCGTTACCAATTGGTACAACAACCAAGTGGTAAAGATTTGTGAGTGATGGAACCCTATGACAACTATAAAATAAGGATAGAAAAAGCAGTATCAATCAGTGCTGCAGGGCGAATTCTGTTGGATCTGTGAAAACTTTTCAAGTTAGATTTCCCCCCTCCCCTTCCCCCGCCAGCACTGTTTCTTCACTCTTTAGCATGAACACTTTCGAAGCACTGTGTAGCAAATGTGTTACAAAAGTTTCACACTCTGCTTTGGCGCATATTGCAAACACCCACAAAGCAGTACCATGACAACTGAACAACACTGAAACCTCCGCCGGAGCGTTCCGTCATGATAAAGTTCGCCAGGTTGTCTGAATCGGCTCGACCTTTTGGCTGCTTTCGGTAGATACTGTTGTCGCTTCAGACTCAATTAGCCGAGCAGAGCTCAGCTGTGAATTGGAGGGTTGCCATGAAATGTGCATTATGTATGTAACATTAATTTACTGACTCATCCTTTGCCATTTTTTTCCGCAGAGAGCAACTGTTAATGTTTCTTGTTGAAAGAGTGTTTATTAAATCCCATTGTATAACAATGGGCTAAATTATCTTGGAATGTATGTGACATAATCCACTGGAAACTACTGTATAACTTGAAGGAAGATGCTTGTTTAGCACTGAGATCTGCATACTGGGAAGGGCACACTGGGAAGCGAGCGATGGAGCTAATCTGCTTGTTTTAGATGCATGCAATTAACATAATTTGTTTATCATTTTCTTGACTGCCAAGCTACAGATGGTGGACAGATTGCTTTTTCTCCTCCTTGTGTCGTTTGCAGTGAAACTGCATAGCCCAAATGTGAGAAACCTTGGTTCAACCTCCATGAAAATTATTTGAGGCAGGCTTAGAAATCATGCTAGTTGGACACCATCACAAACAGAGGGTTCTTTGCACCTTCATGTTTGCTTCTTGGTTTTTAGCACTCTTTGACATCCGTGTTTCAACTCCATGTCTGCTACCATGAGTCTAGAAATAGACTAAAAAAAATAAACAAACTGAGTATCTCAGGATTCACACCAGGAATTCTGATTTGCAAAAAACATGTTCCATCAGGACTTTGGTTTTTATGTTTGCAGCCATCATGCTGTAGGACACAGGTGACTAACCTATAGTCTCTCAGATTCTGTTGGACTCTGTCTCATCAGCCCCAGCCAGCATGCCCAATGGTCAGAGATGATGGGAGTTGTCACAGGTTGCCTATTTCTGCTTTAGATTGTGGTTTAAGAAAATAAGAAGTAGTAAAGAATAAAATCACTGGCACAATCCAATCAAAGTTAAGCACTTTTACATTCCACTAATTTGAAGGGGACTGAGTATGGCATGCAGTTTGCTTTCACCACTGAAATCAATATGCCTTTATGTAATTCATAAATTGGTTATAATATATATCAAGGTGAGCACAGGGTCCTAATGAGAAATTTTGGACCAAAGGAAGCATACTCATGGCTGTCTACCCTCCCTCCAAGCTTCCAGCCCATGCCTTGCCAAGTTTAGGACACACTGCCCTCACATTTTCCTCAGGTTTTACTCGCCTGGCGCCTTCATTGCTTATCTTTAGGGCCCAGCAAAAAAAACAAAAAAAAAACACACACACATTCCTCTTCAACCAGACAATCAGCTGATTAACGCTGTAAGGCTTTTAAAATGTGTTTGTGAGAGAGGACTATTGGTTTGTTTTTGTGTTATTATGTATTTTGTATTCTCATTTTGCATTTTTCTGTTGTGAACTGGTCTGTGATCTTTGGATGAAGGACAGTATACAAATTTTAATAACAACGACAAGTCTATCCAACATATCAGAAAATGGAATTTTGGTACATAGACTATGACAATAAAATATATTTATTTCCTCATTGGTTCCTTCAGAATGCATTCCACACCCCCGCCAAGCATATTACATAATCTTCAGTAGCACAATAAAGTACCTGAGGATTTGCCCTTGACCTGTTTACTTTCACACATCACTGCACCCTTAACTGATGATGAATACGGTTTGAAAACTCAGTCTTTTGTTTTTGTTGTCACGGCAGGCTGAGTATTAACTTTCAAGTCAGACACTCATGGTTACTGAAAATGGTGATGAAGGAGCTGACGGTGCCAATGTATTTGCTGTTTGCAAAACCTGCCAGGAAACCAAATCATCTGATACCTTAAGACAGATCAAAATTGGCGGTTTAGCAGCTTTCCAGTAAAAGTGCCAGCTGCGGAAAGTTGCAAAGAAATTGGGCTCCTTCACCCACCCCACCTCCATCCATGAAAACTATGATGTGCCAATCATCCTTATTTTTACATTGTGTTATATTGCTATGGCAGCTTTGTTTGTTCACACTATATCTACACACACATGGCAATCTGTGTATAGCCTTGTTGGGTGCTTCCTTGTCTATTCTAAAAATACAACTGGTCCAGCTCTTGTTTATATTAAAACCGCATGACATCATTGGGAAGTATAGCAATGGGGGTGCAAGTGCCATTAAGATCCCCTCAATGGCCCATTGTCATGAAAGCACAAGATGCACAGGGCCCTTATTTAAGCATAAAGGCTCTAGTCATGAGCAGCAGGCAGAAGCCCTGAATGGGAACGAGCATCCACATTGGCATGAAAAGGTGCATCCAGCCGGCTCACCTGGATGAATATCCTGATCTGGATGCATGTCTGAGGCAGAGTACCTATAAGGCTTCTAGAAAGAAAAGGGTTAGCTTATTGAACATGGCAATTAAAAAGCAACCAACCTCAAGTTTGGACAGAAGGACACAGGACACGGGGGGATAAGCCTTATGGTGAATGGGTGGAATCCTTTTATGAATTGAGAAACCAGTTGATTAAGGAGATAAAGGAAAATTTGGATAAGACAACAGATAAACTTACACCCCGAATGCACAAAAATACTGAAATGGTGACAGAACTGATTATTAAGATAGAACCAGTGACAAAGAAAACAGAAATGGCGGAGGTCTTGATGTAAGGGCTGGAGGATTTTTTTTTTTGAAAAATGGAAATTGTGATTGATATGAAGAAATACCAGGAGACACTCAGGGCAGATATGGATGGCATAGGTGGTAGGCAGGAAATATTTGGGGATGCCTTGATGGCTGAAATGAGGCAGAAATTATACCCTCTGAGACTAAGAGGAGACTGTGAGGAAAGTGAGCAGGATTTTAAATCCGATTTAACTGATAGTTGCCTTCCAGTGAAATTTAAATATGCCAAAGTTAGGGGAAAAGAATGGGAAACACTTATTGTTATGGGCAAAATAATGTACCGGTAAATAAATTGATACATTGGCAGGCTCAGACTACACACTTGCAATCAGCAACATTTGGATAAAATCAGAAGAAGAAGAATAATTGATGAAGTATGTGTAAGGAAATGCAGAAGAATTTTGTTAATATAGGGAACCAGAATAAAAAAAAAAATCCTTCCAGTAGCACCTTAGAGACCAACTAAGTTTGTTCTTGGTATGAGCTTTCGTGTGCATGCACACTTCTTCAGATACACTGAAACAGAAGTCACCAGATCCTTAAATATAGTGAGAGGGTGGGAGGGGTATTACTCAGAAGGGTGGTGGGAATGGGTCATTGGCTGATAGGTGAGGTAAACCTGTTGACAACTGTTAACAACTACAATTGTTCTTACAGGAAAAAGCAAGGGATGGGAAGTCATGAGGCCTAAAGAACCTCAAAGATAAGGTTTTGAAATGTTTTTGTGAATGGGGATGGGGATGGGGGAATTTTTTTTTTGTAGTTAATTGTGGAAATTAATTGTGAAAAAACCAATAAAATTATTTACCAAAAGAAAAGAAAAGAAAAGGGTTAGCGACATGCTGATGCTTCTATTTGCATTTTGGAGACACACTGCATAGGCAAAGCCCCCCCCCCCTCAAATGTCCTTTCTTCATTTTTTTTCACCCTCTAGAGTTATCCTTGATGTGCTCTAGGTGTGCATGAACAGGAGCCAGAGATATATAGTCTCATTTTGTGCATCAGGTATGGTGTCACTGAGGGGTGTGCTGTTATATTAAGGTACTTAAAAGCATTTATAAACCACTTTAAAATTTAAAAATCTCTTAACCCCTGTACAGTATCAAAAGAATAAACAATATCGTTAAAACAAAAAAAGTAACTTAAAACAGTCGTATTTAAAAAAAGGAAATTCAAACGAAATCAGGGTCCAATCTTAAAAGAGGGAGAAAAATGCACAAAAACCCCATTTGTGGATGTTGGTGTGCTGTGAATGGGTGCGGAGTCGCACCAGTTTCTATGTGTCCTTGCAAAATGGCCTGAGTTGGTGAAGGTTTTGTGCATTTGCTTCTTTCCCCCTGAATCCAATGAGTGAGATTTTTCAAACACCAGCTCTGTGGTTAATGTTAAGTTGCACCATCACCAGGCGTAGAAATGGGGTCTGAGAGAGAATAGGATCTGGCACAAGTCTGTTCCTTTCCCATCTTGGCTGTGCCCAACCACATCTCCACTCCATTTTCAGCCTTACAGTAGTGGAATTGCACCAGCATAACAGATGTGCCAGCATAGGGATGCATACTCTCCTACCTGGGCAGTTATCTTTCTACAAGAGCCAACATTGGTGCCAAAATCAAGCATTGCCTGAGCTCTGCGAGCATGGCTTTCTCTCGATTGAAGTGCAGAGTGTTTGAGGATTGGGACATCCGCAGGGAAACCAAAACGCTTGTTTACAAAGCTATTGTACTAGCAACCTTACTGTATGCTTGTGAAACATGGACCACTTATAAACACCATCTCCAACTCCTGGAAAGATTCCATCCACGGTGTCTCTGAAAATTTTTACACATCACTTGGGAAGACAGGCAAACTAATACCAGTGTACTGGAAGAAGCAAAGATCACCAGTGTTGAAGCAATGATTCTTCAACATCAACTTTGTTGGACTTGTCACGTTGTGTGGATGCCTGATTATCGTCTTCCAAAGCAACTAATCTATTCCGAACTTAAAAATTGAAAGCGTAATGCTGGTGGTCAACACAAGAGGTTTAAAGAGTGTTTCAAGGCAAATTTTTAAAAATGTAGTATAAACACCAACAATTGGGAAACACTTGCTTGTGAGCGCTCCAGTTGGAGAACAGCCTTTACCAAAGGTGTCATGGGCTTTGAAGACGCTTGAAATCTGGACGAAAGGGAGAAACGCACTAAGAGGAAGGCACGCTTGGCAAATCCACACCGTGATCAACTCCTGCCTGGAAACCAATGTCCCCACTGTGGAAGGATGTGTGGATCCAGAATTGGCCTCCACAGTCACTTATGGACTCATTGTTAAAACCGTGTTTATGGAAAACAATCTTACACGGCTATGAGTGACTGCCAAAGAAGAAGAAGAATAGGTATGCCATCACGGTTACATAAGAACAGAAGAAGAGCTCTGCTGGGTCAGCCCCAAGGCCCATCTAGGTCAGCATCCAGTTCTCACAGTGACCAGCCAGGTGCTTACGGGAAGACTGCAAGCAGGGCCCAAATGCAACAGCACTTGTCCCCTCCTGTGTTCCCCAGCAACTGGGTTGTTTCCAACAGGGGAAGTGGAACATAACCATCATGGCTAGTTAGCCGATGCTAGTCTTATCCTCCATGAAAGTTGCAGGGCTTCCTTCTTTTTTACAGCCCCCCAGTCAGTCAGCATACTGCACCCTTAATATGGAGTTTTTAATGGTAAATATCTAAATCATTAGCATTGACTGAAATGAAATTTCAGTTGATAAAAGATAGATTCTGAATTGCAACCTAATTAAATGTTAGCCTTCAAAATTAATGTATTCTTTCTGAAGATTGCCTTTAAGCTTTCGTTACATTAAGTCAAATTGGTTTTTACTTTGAGATATATGTTTTTCTGCTCTCTTAGGAATAATTGGAATTGTTGGCTTTGACTTCAAAATTAGATAGATTAAACCATAGCTCTTATGCGAGAACAAATCAGACCTTTTCAAAGTGCCTTTCTAATGTGTTTGTGACTAGCAAATGAGACCGAATTTTATTTTTCCTTCTAGGGAATATAAATCACTTGAATTGGAAGGTAAAAAGAATTCCCCCCCCCCAATACATCGAACGTGTTTCTGATCATATTACTCACTTGTCTCTTTCATTTGGAGGAAAATGAACTTGACATGATAATTGTTAAACAAATTTAATGGTGCTTCACAAATCAGTGGGACATTTCCCCCTTTAGTAGCAAATAAAGTTTTGGTTTCATGATGGATAAGTCTAAATTGAGGACTGAGGTTTATTTCACTCCAAACAAAACATGATTTGAAGCCAGTTTTGGCTTACCAATCATGATTTGTTTGAAGGTAACAAACCACAATCCCAGGCTTTGGATGTAATGCTAAATCAGGGATCGCAGATTGTTCCTGCCACTCATACAAAGTTATGAATTGTCACACTCAAGTCAATTCTATGATCCACCACTTTCCATCAATAGGGAGTTGAATATTGTGTCTTATATATTGTGAAAAAAAGCAAAAGGACCAATTTTCATCACCGTATTTTAAATGCATTGAAGACACCCTCTGCAAATCAGCTGAGATGTCAATGCAAGCCCTAGTATTATCTTGCCATTAGCATTTTTAAAACATCATGTTAAATTCAAGGAAAATAGTCCTAGATACAATCAATACCACCTTTCTGTTGTTTTCCTGTCTCCATCCATCTTGCACACAGCAGTTGAAAGGATGAAAGTGGTATTGAAATATACCTTGTGGTCCTCTTGGATATCAGATTGTTTTGACTATCAAAATATAAGGACTCCTCTTCAGTCGATTTCTATTTTGAGACACTAACCAAGGAAGAAATGTAGCCATAGCTGCTTATTATGAAACGTCTGATAATTGTGGCACATTTTTTTCTTACAAACAATGGAGGAACACTTCAGTCTCCTTGTAAAAAAAAACCCAACTAAACTAAACTAATACTCATACCTTTTATCAACTTCTAGAACAAAGGGCAGGGCTGCACATTCCTATTGTAGCCTAGATAACATTTCCTCCAGGACCCTCTCCTCACTTCCTTCCAGGGTGGTGAAGAATTGGTTCTGCTTTCTGGGAAATGGGGATACTTCTTCAGTCACCCCCATTTCTTACAGACACAGCTGTGGCTGTGTTAGTTTCCAAACAGCATCCTGGGCTCTGACTCTGATAATTGGAAGGGACCAGCTGAATTCATCAGATGAGCAGCACCAGAGGCAGAGGTACTAGAAATCAACATCAGTCCTAGCGTTATGACCAGACTTGAACCATAGCTTGAGCTCATTGGATTAGGGCCCCCCAAAGACTCTTGAGCCAGGATCTTCTGAGTCTGTAAGCTTGGAAACTGCACCTGCCAACAAGAAAATGACCACTTTCTCAGCAGGAACTTGCATCCCACTGTTGACCCAGCAATGAACCTGGAGGGAAATTGTTAGGAGAAGAAGAGGTGCTAGGTTCCAAGCCAGAGTCCAACCCATTTTGTGCCTCCTAGCCAGGATGGCTGTACTCTGCCTCCCCAGTTGGAGGCAGCAATGCTTCTGAATACCAGTTGCTGGAAACAGGAGGAGAGAATGCTCTAGTGTTCAGATTCTGTTTGTGGGTTTCCCACAGACATCTGGTTGGCCACTGTGAGAACAGGATGCTGAACTAGATGGACTATTGGCCTGATCCAACAGACTCTTATTACATCCTTAGGCCTTTTCCTCCTCATCCTCCTTGTGGAAGGGGTAGAACCTGTGAGAGGTTTATCTGGTCCCAGAAGCATAAATCCCTTCAGTCCCCTTTTAGACTTTGTGGGTACAAGATGCTCACTTGGAGCTTTCATTGGAGTCATTGTGATTCATTGGCTCTCTTGTGGCAGGCAGGACAGTCAGGAAATCGTGGTGTATCCTCACACCTCCCTGAGGATGGTGTTCTTGCTGGGTGGAGCAGGATCAAGGGCTTACAGAAGTAAGCTCTGAGGCATTCCAAATGGCAGCTGAATTTTCAAGGCCCATATTGCCCTCTCTTGCAACAAGATACTGTGCCTTGGCATACAGTTGCAGCTGTACTCTTTGATCTGCTCCTGCAAACTGGCAGCAGCTATCCAGGAGGGCAATTGAAGGAGACCCGTCCTAGTTGCAGAGGTAGCAGGATTCTAATTTTCATTGTGTTTCAACGTAAAGAATAGAAAAAGGTCTAGACAAGGGGAACTGGGAAGAGCAGCAGGCTGTAGAATATCAGTGACAAAGTCAAGCCTCTTTTTGTGTTTGGTTGTTTTATTCATCCACCGAGGATTGTAGACTTGACAGATAAGGCTGGGGAAATTTTCGTAGAGGACACTTAATGGGTCTTAGATGCTACAGGATGACAGGAAGAAGATAATAAAAACCCACTTGGGAGCTCAACAAATAGATGTGAACCAGGTGAGCCTAATTACTATGAAATGAATAAGATAAGAGGCTCACCTACAAGTAAATTCAAAATTCATTAAATCTAGTTGGATCTCCAGTTCTTTTTGTCTGACAATATCCTATTAACAGGAGGCACTTACAGTACAAGCCTGTATATGCCTACTCAAAAGTAAGCCCTATTGAGCCCAACAGGACTTACTCCTAGGTAAGTGAATATAGAATTGCAGCCATAATTATTAAAATATAGGTCTTCCATATTCAGTATTACACGCTTCCCAATATACTGAGCAGTGGTTTTCAGACTGTCTTCTCTTCTTGTAATGTAACACTTCATTTTTTCATATTCTCAGTACGATGAATAGCCCAAAGCTGTCTTCTTCCTAGTACATGAGGTTTTGAGCAACCAAGTATATATTTTTTTTGAAGTAAAGTTTGTTGGAGGGGCGGAATATCACGTTGGAGAAAACACGAGGTTATTCCCACTCAAATTAATTTGGAAGGAAAAGGGAATGACCTCTAAAACATTGTGATTGCTTGCTCCAATCTTATGGTTTCTCACAGCCTCAAGGGAGACATATATTTTTAAAAAATGTAATTGTTACGAGGCACCATCTGCCAATCATGCCCAGATGATGTGCCAAGCTACCACCTTCACATCACCATGTCCACATTCCTTGTCAGCTAGCTGAGATATTTCATTATGTCTGTGCTGCTCTGCCCACAAGGAGGTGGGTAGGAATATTCTCACTTTGCTGTTCCAGTCTGAAGAATACATTAGGTTGCAGCTGGTCATGTGACAGAATTGTTAACAATGCTGGGATTATTACGAAGCTTCCTGAGCAAAGCCCACTTCTTGTTTCCAAGTGGTGAAGGGCAGGTTTTCAGAGCTGAGCTGGCTGCTATGTGCTCACCTGGGGACGCAAGCGGCAATCACATGACAGATGCTAGTTGAGGCATTAATTGTATCCATCACAGTTTGTTCAGGGAGAGAATACAACTGGTGACAGCTTCTGCTGCAGCCAAATTAAAAAAAGATCAGAATGTGCCTGCATTGGAAACTAGCTATGTCTGGCAGAAATGTTTTTGGAATAGCAAGATGCAGCTGGGGAAACAGTTTAACTCTCCACGTTCAGTTGTACTGGTCAAAGGACTGCTAGCCGTTTGCTGGCAGGACTCCTGTGCCTTTTAAGAGCATCAGGGCACGTAGAAGTCAAGCAGGTGAAGCTTTTTCTAGTATGGAGATGAAATGATGGGAGATGCAGTTGCTTGCTGCAGTTCTACATTCCAGCCAGCTATTAAATGTGCAAGAGCTACACCAAAAAAATATGATGCCAACTCTCCTGATAGGAAGCTACTTCAGTATAATGTGTATGAACATTGTCAGACTCCTGGCCTTTCTATCTGCTTTGAATTGCATGGCCTCTTCAGGATCCCGAACAAGGGTTTTTCTGAGTTCAACTACCAGAAGGTGCCAGGGATTGAAGTTGGTACATTCTTTATGCAAAACCTCAAGCACTGAGTGATGGGCCTTAACTTCCGATCAGCTATTTCAGGGGTGGCCAACTCCCAAGAGACTGCGATCTACTCACAGAGTTAAAAACTGGCAGTGATCTACCTCCTTTTTTGTGGGGTTCAAGTCAAAGTTGTTGAGCTTTTTTAGGAAGGAGGAAAGCCCATTTTTTGGGGGGGGGTTCGGGTCAAAGTTGTTGAATTTTTTCAGGGAGGAGGTAAAATGTTGAGCTTTTTTTTTAGGGGAGCTGCAGTTATTCAGCTTCTTTGGGGGGGAGCCAATGATCTACCAGTGATCTACCACAGACATCCAGTGATCTACCAGTAGATCACGATCTACCTGTTGGACATGCCTGAGCTATTTCATTTGACACAACGCTGGCCCTTTTTGGATGTGGCACTAGGCTTGTTCACATGTTAACACCGAACACAGGTACAATGCTGTCTCTACACATGTACACCTGTTTGGGAGATTTGTATAGCTCAACTGCTGCGTGCAGAATGTACACTTGTTGAATGTAAGAGGTGAATAACTGCATGAGTATACAGCTCAAACATTTGTGAGTGCAAGCATGCAGATTGCCCACTAGTTGAACATAACATGTGAGCACCCTCATTCTCGACTTGCTCAACCACAGAACAGCAAGCTGAGAAGTGTGTTTCTACATGGCTGCCATGAGGTGCAAGAAGAGGAAAAGCAACAAAACTCCTTGCTTGGGTTCATGAGTACATTCCTGTTTCTCCCCCAGCCATTTGTTGCTCTGGGTCTTTCTGCTTAGCCCCACTATCAGCTGCATGGAATGATCGTAATTGGGATTCCCAGTTGCAAGACTGTGGAAATGCCTTCTCCCATATCCTGCATCTGAGGTCTTTACAGTCAGCAAGGGAAGCTCTTTCTGTTGTTCTGCTGGGAGGTGATGTGCGTGAGATCGCTCTCTGTTGTAGCTCCCCTGGAAGTCCAGACAGTGGTGGTGCAGATGGGTTTCCATCTGCAAGCAGAAACATTCCTTCTGGCATTTGGGGGGGAAACTAGCAAGGCCATTCATTGTTTTAAACATTCTTAGACTCTAGTCTGGTTTGTTTTTCACAGATGCATATTTCTTTGTAATTGTTCTTTATTTTACGATACTTTGGAAAGCATCCTGGGGATCACCATATGGGTGGAAGGGCAGTCTATAACACTGGAAAATAGGTAAGTAAATAAAACTACAGGCATAAAATGTGTTCTCAGAGCCCTGGGACACACATGGTCCATGTTAGGGTGCTGTATGGAGCAGGAACCCCAGCACCTCAGAACACTCCTTTTATACTACATTACTCACAGCTCTCCTAGTTGAAAAGTTTGTTGCCAGGTTCACACCCAGAAGCAGAATGTTCATTTCTTGAAGGAGATCTGCCTCCCCAAATAGTGCATTGCAAACTCTTTTTATAGTGAAAAATAGGTTCGGCTGAAAATTGGTGATACATACCTCCAAAACTGGAATAAGAAAATTGACCATAAATGTCATAGCTTTCAGCCACTTCCCTCTTAGGCTTTAGGAAGGAGGTTGGTGAATTGGATCCATCTGACTGGCTGGCTGGATCCTGACCTCCCCCAATGCCTGTGGGCCATTTTGAGAAGTGGCCATGGCTGCCCACCTGCCAGTCACCTGATGCCCGCTTGACGTCAGGTGGAACATTTTCCTTTGCCATGTGGTTTGAAATCAAAGCAGGCAGGCAAAGGAACAGGGCTTTGCGAGTGCCAATGATCAGCTTACTGGTAGTGCTTATAAAGGAAGAAGGCTTTGCAAGTGTTGCCTGTCTCACCATTACCGTCTTTCCCTGTGCTGCCCATGTGGTTCAAACCACATGGGCAAAGAAACGGCTTTGCAGATGCGTGCCACTGGTCAGCTGACTGACAGTGCCTGCAAACTCTGCTTTCAGCAGGGAGCTGTGTCTTTACCTGCCCTATAAATGATGCTGAGGGTAAGGCAGGTGCGCAGAACTTGGGGGGGGGGAATGGATCTTGCAGGCAAAATCAGAACTGGAATTCCACCCCCTGCTTTAAGCCAGATCCGAAAAGCTCTTAGCAATTTACAGTTCTCAGAAGTCAGTGCGTATGCTGTGCCTGGTCCAAAGCCGAAAATATGTGTATGCCTAATGCACTTGAAGCAAGCGAGCAGTAATGCCTGGTAATTGTTCTGAACTTCCCCGAGAGCCAGGGCATAGAAAAAGGGATGCTGGGAAAGTGAGAAAGTGGGAGGGGAGTTCAAAGGAGAGTCAATGTGGGTGGGAATGGAAGACTGATGAGAGAGGAACCAGCACAATGTTCTCATATAGGGAGATAATGCTTCCTCTTATGTCAAGATATTTCAGTGGGGAAATGCAGGTCTCGTTAATGAGGAGGCTTAATTAATCCAACACAGGAGAGTCTTACCATGCTACAGAGACAGCTGTGCATACAGTGGGTGAATAACTTAAAAAATAATAACGATTAAGTCTCACTTTCTGTGGATAGTCAGGCTTGTCCTTGCACTAGGTGGTGGAGGGGGGGGTGCATATTTCTATTTAAAAACTAGCCTGTGTGGATCTTATTAAGAATTCCTCCCTTGTCTGTACCACTGAAACTATTTATAGTAACACATGTCTTCATGGGAAGAGGAAAATGAATGAAGAAGACAGGATAACCCCCCCCCCCCACTCCCAGGAGCAGTAAAGCACAGTGTTCAGGTGATTGGGGTTGCAGTCCTGTGAAAGTGTATACCCTGGGAGCCAACCCTGTCGAGCGCAGTGTGTTTTTGCTTCCGAACAGCAGGCTACATTTTGTTCCGTGTGCTTTTCTGATTCCAACGCCCCCCCCCCCCCCGAATTCCCAGCACTGGCTCTTGAAGTTCACCCAGAAAGAGCCCGTGATTAATAACCACTTGACAAAATGAATGTTGAGCTGTGGCATATTTTTATGTTATTATCTGTTCTTTGGTAGTCCACTGGATTGATGTGCTTGTCATTTCCTTGGATCACAATATTTTGTACTCTTGTCGCGCAACTACCTATTATTTGTGGTTGAAGATAGATTGAAATGCCAGAAAAATTGGTAAGTCAGGGGAGATAAGAGGTAAATGGCCACCTTTGCTGTTGCTGAGCTTGTTTATGAGAACACGGGAGTTGGGTGGAGGTCTAGGCCAGGAGTGTGGAACTTTTTCCAGCCAGGGGATTACATTCCTTTCTGGGCTGCCTTCTTGGGGCAACAAGCCAGTGGTAGGCAGGGCCAGAGGCGAAAGGAGATGGAACAACCAATGTAAATGTTATATTTGTACAGTAGGCTGGATCCTTGGTCACTTGTGGTAGTGTTGGTGGGCTTATCCTGGTGAGGTACTTGGGAGAGGGGCAGCTGGCAGCAAGCTCATAGGGAAAAGACATCTGTGTCACCCAGCATGCACAAGCTGAGAGAGAGAGAGAGAGAGAGAGAGAGAGAGAGAGAGAGGGAGATGGCCTCGCTGCAGAGGTGACAGAAGTACTTGGACACTTTGCTGGGTACGGATGGCTATTTGCAGGCAGCAAAAGAGAAATGGAATTTGTTACCCAGAGAAAGGGAGGCCGGAAGTGGCCACACCTGGAGAGTCCCTGCTGAAAAGCAGAGGAAGACATAGGGAAATTCTCTGGCTGGGTTTGCAAACTCCCTTTAGGTTCTGAGAACTAGAGAACTTTCAACTATCGCCACCCCCAACTCAAGACAGAAATTGCCTCGGCTGTTTTTTCTCTGTGTGTATTTTTGGTGAAGTTAGAGGTGTCCTTTTTTGTCGTGGCCTCCCATCTCACTGGATATTGTTTGATCATTTAGAGCTACCCAGGAGATTTTGCTGTGTTAATTAATTGAGGCTCTTTAGCAGTATTAATGGCTCCAGCCTCTTTCCTGAGTATAAAGTTGAGTTGGTTAAACTAGGTCTATTGACAGGGGAGGTAATTCACTGCCTTTAATTGTCTGATTAGCTTGCATGCAGTCCTTTCTGTGGCTCCCGAGTATGAAAATAAACACATATCACCATGCTCCCCCCTTTAAAGCACAGTATAAAAAGAAAGGTAGGCAGTGATTGCTTCAAAAATAGTACTGACTCCAGTCCTATTGAGCTGTTTTGCATTGTAGACACTGCAGAGATGAATTGTCTGGTGGCAACATAGCTGTAACTCAGATGGCCAATATTTTACTTTCTTTTTACAACAGATTAAAAGCAATCTGATTCATGACTGCCAACAGTATGCCCCAGGGGTCTACATGGGCGCTGCCATGTGAAAAATGCTCCCCAACAGTGCTGACCCACACAGCTGTGAATATGTGCAAGTACCACTGCCTTGTGGGTCGGGTCAAACATGATTCATTCTCACCCAATGAGGATCTCTCCAGGAAGGAGGGAGGGTGTTGATTGTGTAGGAGAGACTGAACATCCACTCTGCTCATGTGGTTGTGAATAAGTGGATCGAATACATCTCTCTCTCTCTCTCTCTCTCTGTGTGTGTGTGTGTGTGTGTGTGTGTGTGCGTGTGCGCGCGCATGAAGGAGCCTTAACATATATATTTTTTAATGATGTGCAGCTTGTCATGCCGAGAAAAAGCTGCACCTTCTGAAATTCTCCATCTGCATAGCTACTTAAAATTTGCAGCTGCTTTGAATGGAGTGAGGCCACTGATCCTTTTAACCCAACACTGTCTGTTCTGATTGAGGTCTTTTCCTAGCTTTTTAGCCCAATATCCTTTAATCCTTGTGGTGGGGAACGTCCAGCTCACCTGGCTGTTTTTAATGTAGGAATATGTGACTGATAAAACTGTTTTTACAGGTGAGATATATGTTTTCCCCTAAAGCAATGTTTTTCGCCAGATAAGCAGCGACATCCAGTTCCTAGGGAAAGTGTGATTTAATTCCCCCATGAGCTAATGATTATTCATTTGCGTGGTTTCTGTTTCTGCAGGTGTTATGGGCCCAAATGGATAGTATGATGGACATCACTAGAATATTTTTTTTTTTGTAGTGCAACTCTTTTGTGTTCTTCCTCTAAACTATTCATGACCCCACCACAGTGCATGTAACAGGAGTTTAGTATGCTAAGTCACTCTGTAGACAATTTCACATACTGTTTTCATTTAAAGAATCAGTAAGATAATGCTTCTGATGTGCTGTTGCTTGCTCTACAGCATCCCACAATGAGCTCCATTTGTGACCAGATCTTTACTGTCATTTTGCCATGTTTATTGAATGTATGCAGCATATTCTAGATTACATGGAAGTTCAAAGGGAATGCTGAAAATTGCCCGTGAACAGGAAATGATTACTGTGTCTGAAGAATCTGATAGCACTAAATCTGGTAACAGCCGCTTAATAAACATTGCTCCATTAAACAAATGAAAAATATCCAAGGAACGTAAGAAACTCTTCAGTTATTTCTCTAAGAAATGTGCTAGGACTCGGATTGGACTCCTGCAAATATATGAAATTCACATTTGCAAGGTATCTTACATGAAGCAGTAGCTCTGTGTATTGTTAAATAGGTTTACCTGCATATTGAAATTGCCTTCACTGCAAGCAAGTGTAGGAGGTAGAAGGGACACTATTAGTGATGGGTGACCTTTCTCTTGCTCACTTCAGATTAGGACCAACAATTGTGAGCAAACTCAGATGAGGCATGAAAAAGTAACATTCTAAATTTGGTTGTTGTTTTTGCCACTCCCCTAAACCCTTTACCTGTTGTTGTTTTTGTTGCTGCTGCTGCTTTGACTCTACCTTTGGGCCCTCCTTTTCTCATTTTTCTCTTTCTGTCCCTGCTTCTCCCTTGCTCCTGGATTATTTGGGGATGCAATTTTCCCAAGCCGGCAGGAATCTCTGGGTCATGATGCTTGCCTTGTTTTTTTTCAGATCTGCATTTTGAGATTTGAACACTTGGCCATCCAACCTCTGCTTATCCTTGGCAACCTGTCACAAACGCTTTAAATGAGATTCCTGCATTGCAGGGGGTGTGGACTAAATGACCCTCAGGGTCCCTTCCAACTGCACGATTCTATGAATCGCAAAACTACACGATGTCCTTGCCTCTCTGCAGCCACGATGCCACCTGCTCTGCATCACCCCTCTTACAGCCCCCCTTCCCTAACACATATGCACACTTCTTCCAACAAACTTGCTGAAGATAACGAGGGGAACCTAATAGAAAAGCCAAGAGAAATGTGCCAGAATCTATACATAGTTCCTTTGTTTTGACAACTGGCATACAGTTTATGTTAGCACTTCCTTATGCATTAGTGAATGTCTTCAAGTATGCATGAACCAACAGCAGTGTTTCAGTGAAGCAAGGCATTATGAAAGAGAAGGGATGGTTCTTAGGTAGTCCTGTGAATTAAGGTCTTAGGTTGAAAGTTGGTAGTCCTGTGAATTTAAGGAGAGTTCTGCTGGATCAGCCTGAAGCACCACATAGCATCCAGCCACCAACCAGGTGCTTTTGGGAGGCTCTTAAGCAGATCTTGAAGGCAATACCTTTCCCTTCAGCTCCCTGTTCCCAGTACCACTTGGTATTCAGTGGCAAAGAGGTTCTATTTAGCCATCATGGCTATTAGCTATGAATAGACCAATTCTCCACGGATCTGTCTAACCCCCTTTTCAAGCAATCTGAGCCAGCGGCCATCAGTCCATCTTGTGGCAATGAATGGCCATTGATGAATTGTGCTTCCTTGGGAGAAACACTTTTATGATGCCTGTTTTGAATCTACTGCCAACCAGTAGATCACTGGGTGACCATGAGTTCCAGTGCTCTGAAAGTGGGGGGGGGGATGCTTTTCATCCACATTCTCCAGGCCTCTTTGGAGGGAGTAGCCTCTGACTGTTTCTGACCAATGAGAGCCAGAGTCAGTTTGTCAGGTAGGTCACATATTTCAGGCACCCTTTTCCGCCTTTGAATAGAACTGGATGGAAATACACAGCTGCTTGGCATACAAGAAATGGTGGGGGGGGGGGGAAGAGATTCTTTACCACAGAAGGTATTTCAACTGAGGAAGTAAGAGGACATCCATTTCTGTTCCAACCCGCATTCATCAAACACAGCGCTTGTTCTGTTCTGCTGCAGTTTGGCTGCTGACAAGAACACTGTTATTTGTCTCACGGCCCACTATGGTAAAAATTAACTATGTAATCCTTACTTTATTCCATTCCATTCATTTCAATGCAAAGGAAACACCATGCAAATTGGAAAAAAAGTAATCTATTACCTTCCATTATATAGCATTTGCAGCCTGAAAACAACTGATTGTATTTTCAGGATTGATTTTCATTTTGGACATTTTCATTTTCATCTGAGTTCTCCGACCTCCCTAGCCTCCCACCCCTTGATAATTTTAGCTGCTGTTTCCTGTACCTTTCTCCGCTGTTAGCATATCCTTCTTGAGATGGTGTAAAAATCTTGCCTTCCAGACTTAAATCCAGGGGAGAAATACTTCCTCATGGTGGATACATAATTGGCACGGACGTGCAAATCCCAAGATGAGAACAAACGTGAATTCTAATGCTCAGTCATGAATTCTATGCCACAAATTAACCCTCTTATTAAGGGCAGGTGTTAAAATTGCAGTCTCGTATGAATCAGAAGAGCTAACCAGGGAAAATTGGAAACTCACTATTGTTAGTGCTGTTTCCTTAGAGCATCTTATTGTCCTTGTATTGCATTTGCTGCCAGTGGTCTAGGCATCAGGATGATGAATAGCAGTTGTCGGCTTGCCACTTGATTAGATTCGAGTACAAGATGTGTTCCGAGCAGATCAAGAAGGGGTGTTTGATTTTTGTACAGCAGGGAATGCAAAGTCGTTGATGGAGAGGTTGCTAGCAGAAAGAGATAAAAGCACACCATTTGTCCCTTGTCCATATCATCAAGAGGGGAATTTCACACCTGACGAGGAAAAAAACCCACCTAGCCTGTCTTTCCAAAGCAGTGGAAGGAATTCAAGTTTTTGTAGTCAGACAGCTTGTCTGCATCAAAGTCCTATTGATTTCAATTAAAGCCAGAATAGCTTCACAGTGTATACTGTGATGTTTGCTGTATTGACTCTGGTGTTTCTACAACAAACTTGTAAAGCATTAATTATCTGAGTCTTTAAACACCCGTGTACATGGGCCCATTCACACTTAACATACCTGCTGTGGGCATGTTGCAGGTCTAACAGGTGAAACATTGATATACAAGCAGCAAGCACAATATTCACAAATAAAGCCATCGTGTTAAAGCCTTGGTGTATTGAGTCTTCAAGTTATATACAGTGGTACCTTGGGTTACATACGCTTCAGGTTACAGACTCCGCTAACCCAGAAATAACGCTTCAGGTTAAGAACTTTGCTTCAGGATAAGAACATAAATTGTGCTCTGGCAGCACAGCAGAAGCAGGATGTCCCATTAGCTAAAGTGGTGCTTCAGGTTAAGAACAGTTTCAGGTTAAGAACGGACCTCCAGAACAAATTAAGTACTTAACCAGAGGTACCACTGTATTTGCTTTAAGTGGATACAATCTTAGCATAGTAGCTACAAGAGCAACTTATATGGAGGAGATGGTTTGTAGGCTCTTTTAATGGTGGTTAGTATCATAAAGGGAATTCTCCTTAATTTGCAGCAGCTGGAATCTCAACTTCTACTTCTTAAGTGTTTTAGGTTCATAGATCTGCAGCTTCCTGGCTACCTTTGAGTTTATTCAGATTTTAATTCTTTTAATACCTCAGTGTATGCTATATTAGGTTCTGAGCCCTTTGAGAATAAGGACCCTGACAGTAAGAGCTGTTTGACAGTGGAATTTGCTACCAAGGAGTGTGGTGGAGTCTCCTTCTTTGGAGGTCTTTAAGCGGAGGCTTGACAGCCATCTGTCAGGAATGCTTTGATGGTGTTTCCTGCTTGGCAGGGGGTTGGACTGGATGGCCCTTGTGGTCTCTTCCAACTCTATGATTCTATGATCCATATGAAGAAATTGGGATGGGAGGTACTATAAATCTAACTATCTATTATTATTATTATTAAAAAAGAAGGGAGGCACCACTTTAAACATTTATTATTAAAATTACCGTAATACTGTACTCTCATAAAAAGAAGGCAGCATAATAACATTAGCAGGCTATAACATTACTAGGCTATAACAGCACATCAGTTTGCTGATCAGAACTAGATTGCACCTATTGCTTGAGCTTATCTCATATCTATACATATTTTGCTAGTGTAACACTGTCTTGTCTTACTTGGGGAACATTGTAATTAATTAGCTTTTATTAAAAGAATGCTTGACTTTGTACATCTGAACAGGTGATAGCCATTCTGGACACTTGTGGATATGAATAAGGGTTAAAAATGATCAACATTATATTTAGAAACGAAGCTTTTTATTTTTATTTGTAATGTGATAGACATACACCAATCCTAGTGAAGATGCAACTGCTGCTAAGGTTAGTCACTAATAAGTCCTACTTACTCTGAATGTTGGGGGAGTGTGTGACAGTTTTCTGTTGCCTACAGTGTGTGTAGGCCTAAGCCTCGGGTGATGCTATTTGTTTTCTCTGAGAAGTAGCTGACATTTCTATGAAATTCTTTTGCTTTTAACAGTTCTTATCTAGGAAGCACATAGATATATGATGTTGTTGAAATGGTATTTTTTATTGTTAGTGACACTGATGTGCCCACAACTGGAACACATTTTGAGGGCTATTGGCTTTTAGGTATTTTTCAGTTGCTGACGGTTTCCACGGTAACATATACCACTGTTGTCAGTCTGAGGAAGCCAATGGAGGGAACTGCAAAGGATGACAAAATGACTACTGTTATTAACAGAGAGAATGTAAATATATAGATGCCTGACAGTAGGTATGGTCCACTCCACCCGGGAGCTAAGTGTGGCTGAAAAGCTACAATGTAGCTGTCCTGATATATAGGTCTTTCATAGGCTTCTTGTAGAAACATCATGACAACTTTTCATCAGTTTTAACCAAACTGAATAATAAGCTGATTGCCCTTTATTACAATGGGCAGGTTAGAGAGAAGTCCAGACAAAGGACCTGTCTATTGCAAAGACCTTGGTGGGGACATGCAATTTTGTCTTTCTAAATGGAGAACTGAGTTTCAGCCCTACCTGAGAAGCAGCATAGTATATGAAGTGGGGACCAAGGCTATCCCTGTTCACCGTGATGCTAGTTTCTTAGGGAGGAGCAGGTTTTACCACCTCCCCAACAGTTTGGCCCATTGCTACCAGTTTACTACACCCAAGAAAAATGAATAGAAGCCATTGGTAACTAAATCTGCTCCTATGTGAATAGTTCATCATCTGCACACACTTTCACTCTGGGTTCAGTTTCTTTCTTTTTTCTTTTCTTTTTTAGTGATTGTAGAATGCAACAAAGATAATGTTGGGAATTGGTTATTGGCTATCCAATAGGTGCGTGAAACATTGCCTTTCTGTTTTAGTCAAATGATAGCAAAACAATTTGCACAAAACATGCACATTATTTAGAGCAAAATCTGAAGAAGTGATTGAACCTGAAGATTAGTTGTCCTATTTCTTGTTTCTCTTAAGTTTTTTAAAAGTAGGCATGGCTTATTCAGATGGTAATCACAGGCTTTCAGTGAGCTGCGAACGAAACAGAGATGAAGGTCCAATTCCCTAAATAGAAGATTTCAGCAGATATTATGTTAATTCTGGTCCTGCATCTTTTATACAAGAGTCAAGGTGCACATTGTGTGTGTGACATCTTTAAAGAGAAAATCTTGACTTGTACCCATTTGGATAATTGCCCGTTGTCATCAGGAAAATTGTAGGGATGGTATCTGTGTCCATGTTGTTTTGCTTTTCAGTTAGCTTGTCAACAGATGCTCTCGTGTAGGTGTAAGGGCGGGAGTGGGGAACAGTGGAAGGCAGGGCAAAGCAACAACTTGCTCTAAACCGAAAGGGCCTGATTTCATCGTGAGTCTTGGTTTAGTCATTTGTACTCTCATAAGCCATTGGCTGTGGCAAAGATACTTATAGCCAGCAAATGGTGAAGCTGTAATACGACTGAGTGAAAATATTGGTTATTTAGACATGGGAAATTGCAGAGATGGGAAAAAGTAATGGAATACATATATATTAAACAGAAGGTGGAAAAAGACTGGAATAATTTTATTCAGTTTGCTTTGTGTTTCTAAGATTATGGAAGACATTGTGTTGATACACTTTGAAGGAGCTCAAGGTGGCCTACATAGTTTTTCTCCTCTCCATTTCACCCACACAACAACCCTGTAAAGGTAGGTTAGGCTGAAATCCTGCGACTGACCAATTTCTTCGTGGCTGAGTGTGGATTTGAACTTTGGTCTCCTAAGTCGTCATCCAGTACTCTCGTCCTGTACTCTAACCACTACACCGGCTCTCTAACTGTGAGGGCTAGAAACTTCTCTCTCTCTCTCTCTCTCTCTCTCTCTCTCTCTCTCTCTCATCTCATCTATCCATCCATCTATCTATCTATCTATCTATCTATCTATCTGAGATTCTTATGAAGTTTACTGGTAATTTTGTATGCAATACTGCATTCTGTGCTTTTTCTGTGCCACAACATATACATAGCCCTAAATAAAAGGAGTTGTCCTATATGGTTAGATTATAGCTCTGTTGTCTGGGCTCCCCTAACTACGAATGCCAAAGATTAAATCTAAGTTTTCTTAGGTGTAAATAATACACTCTTACCACTGAGTTGTGACTCTCTCCCTCACCAGATTTTGCAGCAGCCAGGTGGACTTGTTTCACTTTGGGTTAGGGGTTTGCACCTAACAAGTTCTCAAATAAGGAACTTTGGTAAAATGTTTTTAGCCAATAAGCAGAGCAGTGCAATAGTGCAATAGTGATTTAGTTTTGTTCAGTGTGAGCCAACCAAATTATTTTTACATGATCTTGGGTCAGCTACCTCATATACCTTGTGATTACCTATGGTCCCTTTTACTCTTAACATGGGTATGGTGATAGCCACATGGGCATGTGAGAATAGCAAACTGATATTTCTGAAGGAAACCACATGCTCACTGTAATCCTTTTAAGAACATCAGAACGTAAGAATGGGCTGCTGGATCAGGCCAATGGCCCATTTTATTCAGCATCCTGTTGACGCAGTCGCCAACCAGATGCCTGTGGGAAACCAGGGAGCAGAGCATGAGCATAAGAGCATTTTCCTCGTCCCTCTTATGATTTCCAGCAACTGGCATTCAGAAACCTAAGACCTTTTTTTTACAGCTTAGGGTGGGCCAGTTCTGTGCCACAAAGCAAAGGAGAGGAGGGTAATTGAATGCAAAAAGTTCTAAGCACCAGATAATTTACTTTATTTGAAGAAATATCAGCCTTTTGTAACAAACAGCTTATGAATAATAGCTACCGGTTATACAACTTCTATAAAATTACTAATTAAAACCAATCCTCTTGTCCATTTGTTTCACATTTAGCTTTTCCTCCATCACCATTCTTTCTTGCCTAGTGAGGAATAGTTCTATAATAACATCCTTTTAGTCTTGCTTCCAAGCTCAATAATAATTGATTATAATCATCTGCCTCTGACCTACGGAATCCTTAATTTTTCTGGGCTCTGACCTGAAAGCAGGCCGATAATTTATCTCTGCTGCATTACAGAACCCCTGAATGTTATCTGGCAAGCTTCAGATGACACTGAAAATGTCTGTTTGTTCTTTCCAAGAATAAAATGTCTGTTTGTGTG
Source organism: Lacerta agilis (assembly GCF_009819535.1). NCBI lineage: Eukaryota > Metazoa > Chordata > Lepidosauria > Squamata > Lacertidae > Lacerta > Lacerta agilis. The sequence continues at coordinate 36,624,240 of NC_046316.1, forward strand.
ATTCAGATACCTTTGTGACGGAAAAAATATATTCTTTTCTGTATACTCTTACATTGCTAACTCAACCCAGTCCCTACCGCTTTTCAAAGCAGCAGTTGCTAAAATGTCATTAATTAAAAATTGTAGAGAGATCTATGGATTCTGTCATAGTTTAAATCAGATAGATGTAAATGAACAGAACCTCACATTTTCATAGACAAAGCTATTCATCCATTCTTTCTATCTAACAGACTGTTCTTAGGAAGGAAAGGTCTGCCATGGCTAAGCAGGATCTGATTCCAGTTGCTGGAAAATCTTTCCAACAGTAGTACTGTGTGTTTGGGGGTTGAGATAATATGTGTAAAGACTCACTGCCTCCATTTTTTCTGTGGGTGCCCAGCCTCCACACCACGCGACTACAGCTGCTGCGCTTTCACAGGACAAAAAAGTCACTTCTGGAAACCTAGTGGAAGTTTAGTGCTAAATTCAGTGTTAATTGCTTCCAGAGAAAATATACTTGTGAGCCCATTAACTCAGAAAATCATGGGCAAAATTTGGGGGCAGTATTTTGACAGCAGTCACGAAATTAAAAGACGCCTGCTTCTTGGGAGGAAAGCAATGACAAACCTAGACAGCATCTTAAAAAGCAGAGACATCACCTTGCCGACAAAGGTCCGTATAGTTAAAGCTATGGTTTTCCTGGTAGAATTGTATGGAAGTGAGAGCTGGACCATAAAAAGACTGATTGCCAAAGAATTGATGCTTTTGAATTATGGTGCTGGAGAAGACTCTTGAGAGTCTCATGGACTGCAAAAAGATCAAACTTATCCATCCTTAAAGAAATCAGCCCTGAGTGCTCACTGGAAGGGCAGATCCTGAAGTTGAGGCTCCAGTACTTTGGCCACCTCATGAGAAGAGAAGACTCCCTGGAAAAGACCCTGATGTTGGGAAAGATGGAGGGCACAAGGAGAAGGGGACGACAGAGGATGAGAGGGCTGGACAGTGTTCTTGAAGCGACTGGCATGAGTTTGGCCAAACTGCGGGAGGCAGTGGAGGATAGGGGTGCCTGGCGTGCTCTAGTCCATGGGGTCACGAAGAGTCAGACACGACTGAAGGATTGAACAACAACAATTTTGGCATAAATTTCTTTCCCACCATTTTCATGGGGTAGGTAGTGGTATTGACATGTCCAATGACACCTGTTGTTATGTCACGCTATGACCATGGGTGTGAAGGGTACTTGACATGATATCAATCAAAACGCACTGTAAAAAGAATGTAAGAAACGTGAGCAGAATCGCTAGCATTATAACCAAGAAAACGAACACAGCAACACACCCATTATTGTTCACACGTATCTTCAATGTATGAACGTAGTCCTAAAAAATGTATAACTCTTACCTTTCCTTCTCCCCTCCCTATTCCTTAGCACCTGTGTTATTCTGCTAAAAGCCCCACAATCTGTGTTAGGAGAGTGCTAGGGGGCACTGCATTATAGATGTGGCTTCGATTTTTCAAGCTCGGTATTTTTAAATGTAAGCAAGCTAGTTATCCAAATCTCTTTGTCTGTAATAGTGCATTTGGAATTAATAGTTAACATGCAGCAAGTTGATACACAGCCAGTAAATTTAGACCAGTTTAAATTACACAATTTCTTCATTAGCAGCCTCTCTTATTTTTAGAACTTAATGTCCCAGGAAGTTTAACGATTGTTAGACTTGAACGCTCTCTTTCATAGCCAATGTACCAGTAATGAAGCTTGTTAAAATACAGTAGGCATACTGGTCTTGATCTCAAATGTGTCCGCCCCCCCCCAATTTACTCACTATAGCTGAGGTGGGCCTTCTCTCCCTCAGCTGCCACCACAAAAGGTTCTTAAAAACTGAGAAAAGGACAGAGTGTCATGGAGAGAGCTGCCTCTAGCCTTGTTCCTAAAATGACAGTAGTCCCTTCCTCTCACACTTGCTATCACATGGCTAAAGTCCTGGGTGGAAAAGAGAGAACATAGAATAGCCTCTGCTCAAATAAATAACAATTTTCCCTTAGGTTTGTAACTCATTTGTCTGGAATATGCACCTTGGTTACTCTTAATGTTCACCTTAAATATGAGGGAAGCATTATGAGCCCTAATTTATTATTTGGCTTGAGATGTCTCCCAGCCAGCCAGCCAGCCAGCCAGCCACCTAGCAATGCCCATACCAAGTTGCATCTACAGTAGCTGCTGTTGCTCCAGCAGTGGTTGAGGAGAAGTCTTTCTCCCTTTTCTTCCTCTGCCCTCCCAGGCACCTGAGAGACTGCTGCAGCAGTGTTCCAGGTACCTAGGAGAGGATGAAGATAGGCTTCCCTCTGTCCTATTCCTACTGGAACAGTTGCTGCTAAGTGAGGAAGGCTTATGGGGCTGGGCTGAAGGACTCAAAATTCATTGCACTTCTGATTATATAATTGAAAGTACAGTGGGCTCCACCTTTTGTTCATAATTGGACTCAGGACAAGCAGCTCCATATTCCAATTTTGTTGTTGTAGAACCCAACTATGAACTGAACCAGGGGAGAAGAGGGGATCTGCCCATTGCTAGAGCTATCTTCATGTACTCATAGACTGGGGTTGGGGCAACTGGAAGGAATTTTTAAAAAAAATTATATTGTTTTGTGGAAGGGACTGTGCATCCCAGCCCTGCTCCTAATATCCCTGCCCTTCGAGTGACACTCTCAATGTTCCCACTTTGAATGGGAAGGTCTGAAGGGTTGTTGTTCTGGCATTCAGGTGAAGACACTTTGAATCCTCCTTGCACTCTCAGATTCTCTCTCTCTCTCTGTGTGTGTGTGTATTACAACAGCCATTATATAAAATTGCCCTGAACCTCTATCCATCAACATTTCTGCCAGTTTACGGAATAATACTTTGGATTCCTCTTGAGGATCAGGAGCCCTCAGAAGCAACACCTTATAAGGTGTAACAAATCCACCAGGAAGAAAGGAAAACTGTACCACCATGATGCCATGAGCATCAAGAACCACTTTGCCATGATTCCCCCCCCTCAATAATTGACAGCAATATAACCATCCCTATGATAGCTTACTACACTGAATGTTTGGGTGCACATGTGTGACTTACATCTATACATCTCCTCTTTACAAAAACTGTGATCGATATTATCTTTATGGTGTCTATGGAATTGTTGATCTCTCACCCCTCTCCCACTCCCTGGTAAATCAAGGCCACCAAGAAGTGAGGTTAAGGCATTTTTTTGTCCTTCTGTTGAACCTCACGCTATTGGGGTGAGGAAAAGCCACAGACAGTCTTCCTCTGACAGCCATTCACTTTTACTCTTTGGTCTCTTTTGCTAAAGAGAATGACAATTAATATAATACTTTGATGATAACTTCACTGACTCAATCTCATGGATGCGACCTTCGTTCTCTAAGAGCTTAACAGAGATCACTATCTAATTTCACACATGATTGGACTGAGATCACAGATGGGCCAAGTCAAATAGAGTAGGCATTTGCTCATGACTGGAGTGTTTCACATCTCAGAGCTACATTGATCCAGCTGATCTGTGGAAATCAGAATTACTGTGACCCCTGAGCTCCAAACTGCTTAAATTCCAGAAAACAATTTGTCTCATGATCACATCAATACAACTGTCTGGACATAACCTGTGACCTATGTTTCCTGAATGCCTTTCACTCTTAAAAGGTGGTGCTTTTTCCTTCTTGCTCTTAGGTCTTTGATGGGTTGTTTTTATTGCCTTTCTATGAAAGTTTGATAGTATTTTATCACTGAAAAAACCTAGGGTAGATTAGAACAGGGGTGGACAGAAGATAGATTGGAATCTACTGGTAAATCATGGAGTGAGTTGAATTAGATCAATGAGTATTTCTGACTTCCAGTTTTGTGAATGGCATGGAAAGCTCAATTTGCATACAGTGTACTGGGTCCAGAAAATCCTTTGGGCACCCCTGGACATATACTCCCAATTTCTGCTTTCTAGCAGGGTTTGCTGTTTTAATTTGGTGCCCAATGCAAGCCCTGCTCCATTCAGCAGAGATTGGCTATGCTCTGGAGCTCTAATTGGAAAAGGAAAGGAGAAGATGTGAAAAAACAGAAAGGAATGTCAACAGCAATCTGTATTGCTTTTTCTTCAGTTGATCTAATGAACATGCTTCTTGTTATGTTCAACATTCCAATATGCTACCAATATGTTCATAACAAAATAAAGAATTTGACGAGATACAGTTTGCTAGATGACACGATGCATACTGATGGTAGGGTAAATGTGATAGGCTTGCCTGTTCCTGACTTTGAAATATAATGTATTAATCTCTTCCCAAGATGTGGACTCTAAACGTTTGGAACACATCACCAAAAATGGGAGCTTTTTCCAAGCTCTGTACTATAAATGCATCATTTAATTTCTTCAAAATCAGATATCTTTGAAAAGCAGAAAGGTAAACTCTCCAAATGTAAACTTCATATCGCATGTTGCTCTGAGAATATTTATGCAAAAAATGACTAATTTTAATAATTTTAGTAATATGGGTCAGAAAGAACACTGTATCCTTTTGATAGCCAATCACTCACTCTGAATCACAACTGCATGTGCCTTGTGATTTCTAAAACCCAGAGAATGGCTGTTACTCAGAGAACTGATCTTGGTACCTGTAAAAGAACTGCCAGAACAAGGAACAATTTGTGAACAATTAGTTACTCAGTAGTATGTCTTAAACTCAATGTGTGTTGAACAATACTTGTTCCAGAATATGCAGCTGCAGAAGCAACTAACAAATGTTGCTGTTGGAGCCACTATTGATTTTCAAGAACTGTGATCAATCTCTAGCAGCTGTCTAGGAAATATTTTAAAAGGTGGAATAAAAAAATGGTGGAATAAAAAAATGGGTGGATCACTAAGACTTGGTTTTATTCCTGTTAAGAGAAAAATATATAGGTTATCCCCATTGTTAGTCGTACCCAGATTTCAATGGGTCTACTCTGAGCATGACTAGCATTGGATATCATCATGTGGGTTGTGTAATCAGCGCACACACTGGTGAACCTATTACAAAGCAACCTATGACCTGATCTCTGTTTGGCTTCCAATTTTTGTTTTTAATTTAAGCGCAGGTGCTCATGTCACTTATGACTTTGAGTCTGTTATGCATCTGGGTACTAGTTGCTTTCATTCTCTGCTTGTGGACTTCCTGGATAAATCTGATTGGCCACTATAGAAAACAAGATGCTGGACTAGATTGGATGGCTGGGCTAGACAAACAGATAGATAGATGCTTCAAGGGGAAATGACACTATCACCACTCCTTGCCTCTTTCCCTTTCCTTTTCAAATAATACACAGTATGATTTCCTCGGGACGTGGGTGATGCTGTGGTCTAAACCACAGAGCCTAGGGCTTGCCGATCAGAAGGTTGGTGGTTTGAATCCCCTCAATGGGGTTTGCTCCCGTTGCTCTGTCCCAGCTCCTGCCCACCTAGCAGTTCGAAAGCACGTCAAGTGCAAGTAGAGAAATAGGTACCACTCCAATGGGAAGGTAAACGGCATTTCCGTGCGCTGCTCTGGTTCGCCAGAAGCGGCTTAGTCATGCTGGCCACATGACGCAGAAGCTGTCTGTGGACAAACGCCGGCTCCCTCAGCCTATAGAGTGAGATGAGCACACAACCCCAGAGTCGTTTGCGACTGGACCTAACAGTCAGGGGTACCTTTACCTTTACCTTTATGATTTCCTCACCAATTCCCCACTGCCAGCGACCAATGTTAAGCAATGGGAACATGGAAATGGACAGTGGTGCATTTAGATAATTTTACACTTTGGATTACGTCTTACATGGGCCACACTCTCAAGATGGTAAATGTGCATGACTTCCAGTAGCAAATGTCATTGTGTGGCTGCATCACTCATCTGACCTCCTTCCAACTGAGATGCTGCTGTATAGTGGAATTAGAAAGGGAGAAGGGTGAGGTGGGGGCAAGGTCAGGGCTTGGCCAGATTTGGTGCTCTTGCTGGCACATTTGTGCCACACCAACTTCGCCACCGCCTTGTCCCTTCACCCTTCTGTCTTGGTATGCAGCAATGACTCAGCCAGAGGGAGGTCAGGTGAGCAGCATAGCCCACCACACAATTCACTGCAGATTTTTTTCACCTGTTTCAAAATGTGGTAGGCAAGCCCTACCTAATGCATTTGGATGCCCCTCCTGCCCTACTCTGATGGTGCCACTGGCAATGGACACTACAACAATAT